>NC_035108.1:340729142-343282559 GCF_002204515.2 Aedes aegypti | reverse complement strand
AATTCTTGCTTGATAAAAACTCTCTGATGTGTATCTTCCCACTTGAACGGAACGCCCTCAACAGACCTCTGAGTGAATCGGTTTTGGATGCCAAATGAGGTATAAATCTGCCCACGCATGTCACTGAGCCTAAGAAACTACGAAGCTCAGAGGTTGATAGAGGAGGACGAAATTTCTGAATTGCATGCACGCGGCTTTCCGTGGGCTTCACTCCGTTTGCTTATGGGTCATAGCCCAGAAATTGTAGACTTGTCATATTGTACTGACATTTTGTGTTGGTTGAGCAAAATTCCATATAACTTCAAACGGTCAAGAAGAGCCTTCAATCTTCTGTTGTGTTCCTCCCCGGACCTTTCATAAACCATTATGTCATCCAAATATATTACATCTCCTTCTAAGCCAGCAACAATAGTCTCCATAAACTTCTGGAATTATTCTGGAGCCGAACAGATACCAAACATTAATCTTTTGTACCTGAGTAGGCCGTATTTTGTCATGAATATAGTTATTCCTCGGGATTGCTCGGAAATTTCAATTTGATGATAGGCATCTTTCACATCCACTTTTGAAAAACGATTTACATCGATTTCATCGAGTTCATCGATTTTTCCTAGCAACTCATCGATAACTGGTAGAGGATGTTTATCTCGGAGAACCGCACGATTTGCTCGCCGCATATCGACGCAAAGTCGCACCTCTCCCGAATCTTTCAATACCGGAACCAAAGGAGACACCCAAGCGGATGGTTCGGTAACCTTTTCAATGATGTCCTGATACAGCAATTCTTGAAGTCTCTTCTCAACCATTTTCTCCATCGCGATCGGTGTTCTGCGATACGGTTGTTGAACCGGTTGGACAGATTCATCGATTGGGATCTCCAACAATACTCGTTTTATTTTAGGAAACGCATTCACGCTGCCACTCACAGAATTTACTTCAAAGCCAATTTTGAGTACATGCAACTCTTCGGCCGTTTTTGCTCCAAGAAGGCACTGATGACCACCATCGACAACATAGAATTTCGCATCTGTTTCGTTCGAACCAGCTGTGATTTTAGCTTTGAACATACCGATGAGGTTCAACGGGCTTTCCGACGCATATGCCTTCATTTGTGCCCATGTCTCCTTAGGTATTATGTTGACATCGGCACTTTTTCTTCCTCATTTCGTTTATGGAGATTTTATTAATTTGAATGCGTAGGTTGTTTCGCTAGATAAGTTGAGACTTGCTCTAAATTCTTGTGTAAGATACGTTTGCAATTTGTCGAAATTTTCAAGAGTGTCTCATCTCCACAGAGAACTCATTGGTTGCTGTTTTTCGAACCTTTGTAGATTTAGGTCATGCATAACAATATTCAAAATTCTATTGTTGAAAAAGCCAAAATATTCGTTTTCAAAACTTTCTCCTATGCATTCCGATAGAAATAGAAGCCTTTTAGTTACTCAACATCGTTCTGCATATTACAGTCAATCTTTGTTGGCGAGAGGTATTGTCTTCTGGAACCAATTGCCACTAAATATTAAAACAAATGTTTCAATTGTGAAATATTTAAATATCTGTGGTGTATTATTCTCTAATCAAGTGTAATGATTTACAAGGCTTTTGCCGTACATAACATGAATTCACAGATAATTAAATAAATAAATAATGTTAAATGTTCTAGGTTCGCCAAATCGTACGAAAATTTCAGTCAAATGATCTACTAGATTTACCAATGCTCTTATGTGTTCTTATGTGCAGCACTTGAATTTCAAGGGCCTTCAAATGAAATAGAAGTTTTGTTTTAATCAATCCATCATGAAGCTCAAAATACTTAGGTGGAAGCGAAGTTTGTAAATATCCTTACGTAGACATTCCAGAAAATTTAGCATGATCTAGAAAATCTTGAAAAAAATATTGTTGTTTTTTTACATACAAATAACAATATTCGAATCCGTTCATAAAATGTGTGTCGAAAAAAGTCATCCTGAAAGGGTTAAGCGACCCGAAAAGAAAGGTTGCACAAAAACTCGTGCCTCCGTATAGCCTAGCTAGCTATGCGTTTTGGAGACAAATCACGAATCTTTTGTTCAACCGGTCAACACGGCGAGGTTGGCGAAGCAGAAGAAAGGGAATCGACAACAGCGAGCGCGCGGAACACAGAAACTGGGCGGTAGGCATTGCGGCGGCCAAAGCAGCGCCAGCGATTTCTGCACGAAAAAGGGGAAATTTATTTCGCAGGTTGGGCTTTTCTCTTTCTCCCGGCACCTTTTACTCTCGTTATGTATGTGAGAAAATAAGCAACAATATTTTATGAGATGTACGATGACATAATTTTTACTCCATTATGACATATGGGCGAATGCAACGCGTCGCTGCCGGCGGTTGTTCCGCGCTTTTTTTCCTCTCTCGTTTCTTTTGTTTTGGGCAATATATTTGTGCACATGCAACAACACTGATTTCGGTTCATAAATTTAGTCAGTTTTTGGGCGATTTGGCTAATCTACACCGATGTGGACTTGGGAAGGAGCGAATGGCGTGAAAACTGCCATATAACCAAACAATGACCATTAGATGAATGACAGGTTGATGAAGTTGTACTTAAAATCGAACGTAAATCAATCATGCATGATGTCAAAAAACTTGTTGTTTGAGTTGTGTTCCAATGTAATTTTAGGTGGTGTCAATCTGGAGGAAGCCAAGCTTTCCTAGTTAATGGGCATCCATAAATGACATAGCATTTTAGGTGGAAGAGCGGTTCCACAAATTTGTGACAAATGTGTACAATGCAATGAGGTTTCCAAACATTACTTCAAAGCTCAAGGAAGCAAATTCCTGTAGGCCACGTTGATAACAGCAATGCAAGTTTTTTTTCAGACGAATTTTGACCCCAACCAAGAGACACATACTATATTGTGTATCTGAAGTATCAACTGGTATTTAGCTTCAGACATGACGCTCGAGTAGTGCAGCCATTTATCTCGGAAAAACACAAGGTTGGACTCATAACACGTTTCTCGTAAATCTCTCAGAATACAAAAAAAAATGTTCTTCAGAGGCTTATGAGCGCCACTTTCAAGTGGTTCCTTTGGATGTACCTCAGAACGTTTAAGTCGAATTTCTCACAATCAGGAGTTTTCTCCAAGATGATATTTATGGACTTCTTGAAGAATTAATCCAGGATTTTCGTATGAGTTGCACTGCAGCGGGAATTTGTTTTGCAAATTACTACAAATAAAATTGGGATTTTTGGGGAATTCTTGGTAGTATTCCAAGAGTAGCTTAGTCAACACCTCTAAGGCAACCTACAATCAATCGAAATTTGCACAACTACATTAACAACCATGATATGTGAACAAAAATACCAATAACCAGTATATTGCTTTATTGACCCATTGATCCAAAAATCGTTTTTCTTCCAACCTGTCCAACTCTTTCTGCCACAAACCTATTCAAAACTCACGAATAAAACACATAGATGCACAAACAAAAATGCCTACCATTAGTGCAATCAAACCGAGAAAAAATGTAAATGCAAATGTGAACCTCCTCTAGACTGACTAGCCCAGGCAAGTGAAATGATAAACATTTGCATCTCTCTGCATTTGGGCCGAAGTCAATTGCTCGAAGCTAGTTGTGACCATATCGACGACCAACGGACGGGACCAGGCGGTTTGCTATGGTCTAGATATATGTTATTTTTTCTTGCTTTGCGGTAAATTCATTTCTACCATTGCTGGTCCCCAAAGTTGCTCCTTGACAGCAGCAGCAGCAGCAGTCGCAGATGAAAATTGCGCAATCAAACGCACTTGAATGAAATGAAACGAACTATTCATGAATGATCCACCTAGAGTTTGGTTTGGATGCTCTGCTGATTCACAAAAAAATATAATTTCAGGTAGAATTGAACACTTTTACAGCTTTTCATGTGTTTTCTCTAATGATAAAAAAAATCCCTGGAAGCTAGAAGCTAGAAACTAGAAGCTAGAAGGTAGAAGCTAGAAGCTAGAAGCAAGAAGCTAGAATCTAGAATCTAGTAGCTAGAGCTAGAAGCTAGAAGCTAGAAGCTAGACGCTAGAAACTAGAAGTTAGAAACTAGAAGATAGAAGCTAGAAGCTTGAAGCTTGAAGCTAGAAGCTAGAAGCTAGAAGTTAAAAGCTAGAAGCTAGAAGCTTGAAGCTAGAAACTAGAAGCTGGAAGCTAGAAGCTAGAAGCTAGAAGCTAGAAGCTAAAAGCTAGAAGCTAGAAGCTAGAAGCTAAAAGCTAGAAGCTAGAAGCTAGAAGCTAGAAGCTAGAAGCTAGAAGCTAGAAACTAGAAGTTAGAAGCTAGAAGCTAGAAACTAGAAGTTAGAAACTAGAAGCTAGAAGCGAGGAGCTAGAAGCTAGAAGCTAGACGCTAGAAGCTAGACGCTAAAAGCAAGAAACTAAAAGCTAGAAACTAGAAGCTAGAAGCTAGAAGCTAAAAGCTAGAAGTTAAAAGCTTGAAGCTAGAAGCTAGAAGCTAGATTAGGGTTCCTAGTACCGACCCATTTTGACGAGTACCGGTTCTACGGTACTGTAACTCT
Source organism: Aedes aegypti (assembly GCF_002204515.2). NCBI lineage: Eukaryota > Metazoa > Arthropoda > Insecta > Diptera > Culicidae > Aedes > Aedes aegypti. The sequence continues at coordinate 343,278,015 of NC_035108.1, read as the reverse complement.
CAGTACCGGTAGTATCGGTAAAATACCGGTGCTGGAGGACTTTTTTTGAAATAAATATAAAGCATACATAATTGGATAATTCAAATTTGTCTTTTTACCATCCACAGTGGATATTTCGCTTTGCACAGACTCTTGATACACGAATTATTCTGAACAATTTCTATCAATCTTCGTCCTATAATTTAAGCACCTTCAAATGCTTTATCTTGAATGTTCTGTAACCTTTGTGCCGAGTTGTCTAGAAAGCATGATATTTATCATCGGCAGCTTCATTTGTATCCGATAATTCGATAATCTTGTTGATAATCATAGGATCTGCTGAATAATTTCCGTTCAATAACTTCACAGTCATTTTTTTTTTAAATTCAAAAACATGTTTTAACGAAAACAAGATGCAAAAAATGAGCGTGCGTCTAAAATTTTTATTTGCGGAGATAAACCATCGCCTTGCTAAAAATATGATAGTAAGATAAACATTTATGTAATACGTTCGTTGATTGACCGGAGAAATTTACCAGTAACGTTCTTAACCAAACTTACGTATCATTTATTGTGAAGAAATTTATTGATTCAAACGATTATTACAGATTTTTCATCAGTACCGAAAATACCGGTACTAAGTGCTTTCCAGTACCGGTATTTCGGTACCAAAAAATGGCCGGTATTACCGGTACTTTCGGTACCGGTACTCCCGGTACCAAAACCCTAAGCTAGATGCTAGAACTTCTGGAAGATAGAAGATAAAAGTTAGGAGCTAGAAGCTAGATGCTAGAAGTTAAAAGCTAGAAGCTAGAAGCTCGAAGATAGAAGATAGAAGCTAGAAGAAGCTAGAAGCTAGAAGAAACTAGAAGCTAGAAGCTAGAATTTAGATGCTAGAAGCTAGAAGCTGGAAGATAGAATAAATAAAAGCTAGAAGAGAGAAGCTAGAAGCTAGAAGCTAGAAACTAGAAGCGAGAAGCTAGAAGATAGAAGCTAAAAGCTGGAAGATAGGAAATAGAAGCTAGAAGAAGCTAGAAGCTAGAAGCTAGAAACTAGAAGCTGGAAGATAGAAGATAGAAGCTGGAAGCTGAAAGATAGAAGATAGCAGATAGAAGCTAGAAGCTAGATGCTAGAAGCTAGAAGCTGGAAGATAGAAGATAGAAGCTAGAAGAAGCTAGAAGCTAGAAGAAGCTAGAAGGTAGAAGGTAGAAGCTAGAAACTAGAAACTAGAAGCTAGAAGCTAGAATTTAGATGCTAGAAGCTAGAAGCTGGAAGATAGAAGATAGAAGCTAGAAGAAGCTAGAAGCTAGAAGAAGCTAGAAGGTAGAAGCTAGAAACTAGAAACTAGAAGCGAGAAGCTAGAAGATAGAAGCTAAAAGCTGGAAGATAGGAAATAGAAGCTAGAAGAAGCTAGAAGCTAGAAGCTAGAAACTAGAAGCTGGAAGATAGAAGATAGAAGCTGGAAGCTGAAAGATAGAAGATAGCAGATAGAAGCTAGAAGCTAGATGCTAGAAGCTAGAAGCTGGAAGATAGAAGATAGAAGCTAGAAGAAGCTAGAAGCTAGAAGAAGCTAGAAGGTAGAGGCTAGAAACTAGAAACTAGAAGCTAGAAGCTAGAATTTAGATGCTAGAAGCTAGAAGCTGGAAGATAGAAGATAAAAACTAGAAGAGAGAAGCTAGAAGCTAGAAGCTAGAAGCGAGAAGCTAGAAGCTAGAAACTAGAAGCGAGAAGCTAGAAGATAGAAGCTAAAAGCTGGAAGATAGGAAATAGAAGCTAGAAGAAGCTAGAAGCTAGAAGCTAGAAACTAGAAACTAGAAGCTAGAAACTAGAAACTAGAAGCTAGAAGCTAGAAGCTAGAAACTAGAAGCGAGAAGCTAGAAGATAGAAGCTAAAAGCTGGAAGATAGGAAATAGAAGCTAGAAGAAGCTAGAAGCTAGAAGCTAGAAACTAGAAACTAGAAGCTAGAAACTAGAAACTAGAAGCTAGAAGCTAGAAGCTAGAAGCTAGAAGATAGAAGCTAGAAGATAGAATATTTTTGATAATACTGATTTTCGTACCGTAAAACGGGGTAACTTTGATAGTTTTTTCGAAGAAAACTTGAATATTTATGCATGCTGTTTCAAAGAATTATAATTCATATTTTTAAAACAAGTACTGGTATCCTAACTATCGATTGTAGTTGATAGATTGCCAAAAGATTTATTCTGAATGGACATATAATTTTTCATATCATCGAAAGTCGGTTTTCTGTTTTGGGGTAACTTTGATAATGGAACATCAATCGAACAAAATGAATGAATTAAGTAACATTTGTAGGGCGTTGCATACCTCTAGGCGTTTAACGCTATAAGGAAATTTCTTACTTAGATTACAAAAATGGTCCCAGTTTGTAAAAATAGTTTTCGCTTAGAGCTTTGAGACCGAATCCATGTTCTACTATAACTAGGCTGTCAAGTATAAGTGACGAATTCATTATAACTTCATCAAAAAGTGATCGTAGAACAGATTGTTTGAGAGCGTTTCAAAATTGCTAAAATCTTATAAATTTTCAATATTTGCATATAAATCCTCAAATGTACTTGATTCTAACGAAAATAGCTTTAACATGTAGTGTCATACTAATACTCTTTACTTTTGCATTCGTTCATCTTAACAAATTAACAGAAACTTTCTTATTTCGTTTACTATGTTGAGAGTTTCGCACTATCAAAGTTACCCGCATTATCAAAGTTACCCCGTTTTACGGTATTTAAAATGATATTGTAGCCTTTCGTTTCAGGCAAAAATCTGCACTACTTTGTATCATCGAGCAACAACTTGGTCTCAGTGACCAGCAGCTCATTTCTGTATGTTTGCATTATGCAATTAAACTGCTCCATAAAAGGGAACCGCGGTAGCGAATCTGAGCTCCAAAATTGCTTTGCCTCAACGATCTACTTGCACTGTTCACTTCCACTTCAGTTCGCCGACGCAATGCAAATTTACCAAAATCGCGCAAAATTTGGAACAACAAGTCAACGTCGAACGAAGCGCTTTGGAAAGGAAGTTGACCACCGCAAGTTAATACAAAACGCCTCCGTGGGCGTTGAATCACAGGTGGTAGATGCGATGGGCCGCGAACATTGGCGTAGTTAGGATGTATTCCAGAAAGAGACCTTTTCGCAATTAGTTGATAATATTTCGATAACTTTGATTTGTGATAATTTCAAAACAGGCTTAGAGCCAGAATCCAATTCATAGATTCCATTCTAAAAAAATGGTTTATCAATTTAGAAAAACGTTATTAATTTCTCTTTGAGAATCGCTTAATGCGAGATTTGAAATTTAACAAGGACAAAATCAAAATAAAAATCGATTAGAGTCAGTCAAGACCAGTTTTGACCAGACTTATTTCCCCGAAATTCGAATTGTGAAGCCATGAATTGTTATAACTGTGCGTTGTATTCCTGAGATGGAGGGGGAGGTGGTTGAGCTTGAGTGTTGCACATGGGATCCGACAGTTTCGAACTCGGTGGGCCGCAATTCAAATTTCGGTGAAATGATTCGCACTCACTCACTCACTCATTTCATTTCACCGAAACTTGAATTGTGGCTCTCTGGGATCAAAATTGATCGATTTTGTGTGCAGTACTCAAGCTTAATCATCTGCTTTTTTTATCTTAGGAGGATAGAGCCTGGTTGTAGTAGTTCTTGGCTTCGTAGTTCGGCAAATGTTATTTTCGGGGAAATGAGTCTGAGCAACACTGGTCAAGACCATATTTATTGCAAGAGGGTTTCTAGAAGAGGAAAACCAAGTAGGCCTATGCTTTGCTTTATTCCATGAACGATGGTTTGCAGTAATTGGCAGCTATGAAAACTTACCCATCTGTGTTTCAACAAAAATACCTAAGGTTCCAAAAATTTTGGTTTCAAGTGACAAAAAAAAGTTGAAGTTTTATACGCCTATGAGTGATGCTAGCAACACCACCACATGCTCCATCCAGTCGATCATTACGATAACAAAAAAGTTTGAAACTCTTTTTTGTTTAGATCCTGGTTTCTGTTAGAAAACAGTTCGTCCTCTATACCATTTAGAGAACAAGCATTCCAATTCAAAACATTTGGAACCAAAAATATGGACCCGTTACAGAAACGTTACCCAATAAAATTGTTACTAGTAAGTTTTACATCAACATTCTTGAGTAATTCCAATCTAAGTGTTTTCCGACGGAAGAAAGCTATCTTGTAGATGAGCATGATTATAATTTGCCTGATTCGTTTGATTCTCAAGCAAGCGATTGTTCATTGAAAATGGGAGTTGTTGGAGATTCTGCGGTACAAAAAACCTTGCGGCCGTCTGCTTGATACGAGCCTCACCAATTCGTTTGCACGAAGGGCAATCCAAAAGTAAGACTTATGGTTTCTTCCGCAATTTGCGCATACTAACTTTGTGGTATCTTCCTTCACAGGACAAACGTCCTTAGCGTGAGCAGAACCTCCGCGAATCATGCATTTTGCATCCATGCTGCAGTGTTTGGTACCACGACCCCACTTTTGACACCGACGGCACTAACTGTTCCTACGCCAATGGCGAACGGACCGTTTGCTCGGTCAGCATTACACATGTTTTAACGATCCAAGCACGACATTTTGGACAGCGCAGCTCAGCTCAGCATCCCCACAGTGAAAAGTGAAGAAAATGTTACACAGATTTATTTAACGCTGATCGCTTATCGAGCATCGATCTTGGTCTTACATACATTTTGCGGTCGATTTCAATTTCAGATAAGGCGGCTCCGCCAACGAAAACAGATGAACCATAAATCCTCCCGTGTGTCGCTTTCGGTTGGGAGCACTTCCCGACTAGAATCATAGAACATGATTGTAACACATTTCTATCAACAGCAGTTGAAGATAACAGAAGAAGAAAGAATTTGGTTATCAAGATGGCTTTGTTCTTGACGAAGTTATGAACAATAACATAATTTGCTATTGATATTTTTGAACATCCTTGATAACACTTTTGTTGCAATTATATTAGGGTAAGTTTTATTTTTGTTTCATAAAGTTCATTTTTTTTCTTCATCTACCAATGGTACATCTACTAATGGTACATGATTCAAAAAATCGAATCTAGGGAACACATTATGTCACAATCCCGTTTCTTCCACCCGTTCGGGTTCTGAAGCCGAAGCAATCCAATCGATACCGGAGTGCGACGAAGTGGTTGAACTACTTTCCTGCTCACTGATTCACACCGCTCGGTTGCCTGAGGTTCGTTTGAAGCGGGACGCTTTTATGCAGCAGCCAGCGCCAAGTGCACGTAGATCAGAAGGGAGATCTATGAGATGGGAAAGCTCGGACCAAGGCGACCAAAGCGAGTGGACTTAATTTGTTGCTGACACAACTTTTATTAAGTAAATTAAATTGATCGCTTATCTGGACGTGCTATCCAGTTGTTCTAGATGCACCCACAGATTTGAACAGGCAGGCAATTGAAAAATTGGAATAATTAACAGAGTAGTGATTTCTTGACACGATAAGCTAGCTCTAATGAAATTGATAACTAATGAGCCGTACTATCACTTTCATATTGAACAATCTCTTCCGGAACCGAAATAACTGTGGATGTTTTGAGAAGCTCACTGAACCAGTTTCATTGACATTTAATTGATATTGATTGTTATAACAGGCGTAGCGTAGTCCTGTTATTTACGTGTGAATCATCATGTTTCAAACTAAGCTCACAATTGATTGAACATTTATAATTTGGACAAACAAATCCGAACATTAGTAACACACGCCTATTGGAGACCTCACACAGATTGACTTCAAAATTATACCTTGTGAAGTCTATCAATTTACATAATACTAAAATAGCAGCATTCATCCAACATACTTCCTTCATGCTCTACCTACTCAATATGCGGCGATTCGAATGTATCAATAAAGCAAAGACAACTCGTTAGGTCATTTGCGCACGCCCGTTTTACCAATTGTGGCGAAACGTATTTACCATGCGGACTGTTCTTTCTCTGCGGTCGTGATGATGGCGGTAGCGGTAAACGATAGCCCTTTTTCTTCCGACTGTTTCAAATCGAACACTGTGATTCCTGTTGCTGCCGTTACAACCGGGGATGGCTTAAACTACATATCGTGAAAACTGCCTCCGCTTAACAAAATACACTCTGTTGAGTTCCCTACAGAGTACATTTGAGGCAGAGATACACACTTGTAGATCAAAACCAAACATTATGCTGGGCAGCCGGATCGATGCAGAAGCCATTTGTGGTTACAATGTATCAATCGAGCCGATACGAACGTTCAGCTCATGGGGTTTTCATCAATTGGCTGAATGGAACTCTTAGTTATGTTATTACTGCGGAACGCCTTTTGTACGACTTCTGTTGTGAAATAAGTAGAATGAGGATCGTTTGAACTGAAGAAGTACATACCGTAAACTAAGGGCCAGTTTGTCACTATTATATGGTCGGCGTTAAGTCAGAGTGGACCAAGTACAAAACTTGGGAAATTTGGATTATTCTTTAGATGCGAAATTACCTTACCTCCATATCACTTTGATCAGATTTAATGAATGTTGTAAACTGCGAGAGGTATGTAAGAAATTTACTTTGGATGATCAATAAAACTCCATAAAAGTATGCAGTCAGAGTGGACCAAGTGCTTATTACCATAACAGCGAAAATCACCAGCGCGCTGATGAATGCGAGAAAATGAAAGACATTCCAAGTGTTTTGTCAGATTTTTTCACACCGAATTATTCATCTTCTCGTCCATCAATAGAAATTCATAAATATTACTTATTTCGATGCATTTGATTTTGATTTTTGACCATTTACCACATTTGGATGGGTGGTCAGAAATTGCAACTCTTTCTGTGCAGACAGAGCGAACCAAGTGTCAAAAAGCAATAAACTGCTTGATTATTGCATTTTTTGAGTAGATTTCAGAGCCCGATAGAAGCTGTTGGTAGTTCTATGGTGTCTAAATGGAATGTCATAGAACCCGCGCATTGGACCAGTATTTATTGGCCGGCACTCAAGATTTTCACTTGGTCCACTCTGACTGAACGCATATTTGAATATTGCTGGTCTTCAAAGCCCTGACCCTGAAACACTTTAATTTTCAAGCTATCGTAATGCCATTGATTTTAGGATTGAAGATATGAATTATTGAATAATATACTATACTGATATCGAAGGATGTTGATAATCTATTTATCTTAGAGATATGCACCCAGTTTGACCAGGCAAGCATTGAATGATTGTTATTTTCCTAGAAATTGTTCAGTCAGAGTGAACCAAATCACTAAACGGTGGTCTTTAGTGCAGTCAGAGTGGACCAAGTGCACATAGTCCATCAAAAAATCGTTCTATTAGAGGTTTGTATTACGTTTTTTCAAGATTATCACTTCACATTATAGGGTTTGAAAGTAACTTACAGATGTGTAGAGATATTGAGCCGAAATTTTAACGAGTTGAAAAATTACAAAGTGTTAGACTTTAAGCCCATTTTTCTCAAAATATTCAAAATGTCACTTGGTCCACTATGACTTAACGCCGACCAAAATAATGTTCTTTACACGTTCGCTAAACAATTATGTATTTATCAGATACTACTTCTGATAAAATCAGTAGGTTCAAAATTCGTCCATCTCGGACAGTCTGACTCTTTACAATGCTCTGGAGAAAAGTGGTCATCGTCAAACATACCTTTTTTCATTCATTTATTTATTATATTTTATTTTGATAATAATATCGCGTCATCTGACTCCCTACACATTCAGCTGCGTCATACAATATTCAAATCTTGCAACGCTTAATCGATTCATCTTGTCTGCTACATACACTTCACAATTTCTTGTTTCCGCCAGACCCGAGACGAAGTCAAGTTTGCAGGAATGTTGTCCAGAATTCTCACAACATGGCACTATGGGCCAGAAATTAAAATTTCGCGACAAAATTCCAAACATCTTCAAAATGCACAAAAATACACCTAAACATAATACATACTTATGAAAACATAGAAAAGTCGTATTTGAGACGACTAAGATGCATTTTGAGTTGATTTGAGAATATTTGTAAGGATTATGAGTCTTTGGAAATATATGTTAATAAGAGCATTATTAATTGAAATTCCCTTATGTTTCATATTACAAAAAAAAAACATTGTACATTTTCAAAGATATCATTCATATATTTTAAAGTATTTACACTATAATTTACACTATAATAAAAGATTCTGCAACGATTTATTAATTAAAATTTAATTCGAAAAAGCTCATGCTCACTATACTCAATTCACTGACATTTATGCCACCATCAAAGCAACCGCACCAACACCAATGTAGCGATCAGGGTGAGGAGTAGACTTATATCCAAATTGAAAATCACTCGTCTCATCGACGACACTTAGCGCGAGCGGTCCAATCGCCGTTAGTTTCGGAGTAGTTGTACAAAACGTTATGTAAAGGCAAATTATCGCGATTTGCAACACTAACTCACAGTTTATTGGCGATCACTTAATGGAAATCGGTTTTATTAAGGTACCATGGGGTAAGTGGATACAGAAAAATCAACAGTCAACTTCAATATTACGTACAGCTTACGTGAATAATGTAATTCAAACTTTTTTCTGTGGATAACAAATGAAGGACTAATTTACTTCACATCGTCATTTATTTAGATTTTTCAGATTTTTATGTATTGAGTTTGAGGGACTTGAAAATTTGAGCCAAATGATCCACTTACTCCACCATGGTGAGGTAAGTGGATCATCACTAAAAAAAATCTATTCTCAAAACATATATGGTGTAATTATGTATACTAAGAATGATATTGCTCTCGTTCTTGTTATTAGTGATAACTCATGTCATGTTTTGATACTTTAAAAATTAAAAAAAGTCTTAATTTTATTGATAAAAATATTAATACATTAGTTCACACTAATTCGAACACAAAAACATTGTTGCTAGAATTATTTGGATAGAATTCTACTATATATTTACAAAAGTTATACTGAAATATTGTATGATTATTCCTTACGAAGTTTGCGAAAAACACTGGTAGTTTAAAAATATTGATTACATTTATTTTTGTGTGACAAATTGAAACCTTCTTATTCTATTTTTGAACGTAATTCTATCATCTGTCTAGAACAATTTATATGGTCAAATAAGATACGATAATATGTTTTCAATAGGGAAATTTGTATATTTTTCTCTATTGCGAATCAGCTCTAATAAACCACAAAAAGTTTTGTTTGAATTTTGCAATATTCATTCTTTTATATTTTCTTGTACCTGAAATATTAAAATAAAATTTTAGGTGTATTAATTCAAATTTTCTATAGTCAATTAGATAAATTTAATCAAGTAATGAGAAAAAATAAAAAAAACAAAACAATATATGCGAGTATTCAAACTTATTCAAACTATCGTAAGCAGTCTGCCAATAAATGATAATAATACTTGATCCACTTACCCCACCCCATTAAAAAGTGGGGGTAAGTGTACCACCTTAGCCGAGTGGTTAGAGTCCGCGGCTACAAAGCAAAGCCATGCTGAAGGTGTCTGGGTTCGATTCCCGGTTGGTCCAGGATCTTTTCGTAATGGAAATTTCCTTGACTTCCCTGGGCATAGAGTATAATCGTACCTGCCACACGATATACGAATGCGAAAAATGGCAACTTAATAACTGTGGAAGTGCTCATAAAGAACACTAAGCTGAGTAGCCGGCTCTGTCCTAGTGGGGGCGTCAATGCCAAAAAGAAGAAGAAGAAGAAGTGTACCATGTCCAATATAACTGTATTTATTTATAAAAATCACATATTTTTCATTGTGATTCATTCAATTAGAACTAAAATGTTCACCATGCGTTGAAAAAACTAATAGAATTTGATTTAAGGCAGAGATACAATGGATTTTTGATTGACGGAAAACAATTTTGAAATTAATTGATTTTTGCAGCCAACAAGTTTGCTTGTGTTAGTGTACGTTTAGTACCAGTTTTGCATTAGTATCAGTGTGGACGTAAGAAAATAACCTAAAACGATGCAATGGTGCGAAAATATTCAACATCTTCAAGTATTTATGCTCAATATGGACAAATGATCCACTTACCCCACTGATACACTTCCCCCACTGTACCTTACCACTTAAACGACTTAAAATCTATTTTATTGCACATATTCTACGCAAAGAGGTAATTGATTGAAATCTGCACTGAACTTAGGAATAGACGTCCGATCCCGGCGAAGTATAGAAGGCGCACTGCCGTCCGATGGGTTTCCCGACAGTTCGTAGATCCCGATTTCCACCCATAACACGCTAAGCCTGCTCAACGCAGCGCCTGTGTAAAAACTACATAGAATGAGGCAACCAATGCAGGACTCTCTGGCTGAGTGAAAATTCTGTGTAAGTCGCACTCATGATGTGTGTAGCCGTTGTGTTGGCCTTCGGCTGTGCGGGGATCGATGGAAATGGAACTGCCAATCTCTCCCGCGCGGCAACAAACAGTTGGCCGTTGGTAAGATGGGGAGTTTTCTGTGATTTTTTCAGGCGAAAAGCCGGAAGATGGTCGCAAATGTGGAAGTTTTTTCCCCATTTGCTTCCGCTTCGGCTATTCGAATGAAAAAATCTCTGAAAACTTGAAAATTTTAATGTTCTTTTTTAATGTTTTCAGAAGCAAAACAAAAATGGAAGCGAATTCCGCATTCCAAGCGTTCCTCCTCTGTGCGCATTTCACTCATTCGGCTTGTTTACCACCGTTTGCACAAAACTGTGTACAGCCCCCTTTGCACAGAATCTGTGCTGCATGAAGAGAGGCTGATTTTGTGTACTCGGCACTCATTTCTGAGCGTGACAAGTTTAGTGTGAATAGCGCCAACGTTGCTCCGTCGTTACATCGTCGTACTCGCATACATTGCCGATCTCATGATAGAGGTGTTGGATGGCTTGACCACTAAAGCAGCAGGGTATCATCCAGGTTGACACGTGGGGTGGTGATACATCTGGGTTCTACTCGGGATGTCGCATCGCTCGATGAGTGCTATATCGGCCGACCACATATTATTTTCATGCAAACAACCAATATGATTGTACCAATGAAGATGACACAAAGGTAGATAAAGAAAACAAACAGGCTGGTAGCGATATCAGTCAGTAGCCTGCGGTGGCGAAGGAAGGCTGTTTAGTCGTTTATTTCAACAGGTTATGGGCCCAGGAATGCCTGGAGGACGCTGAGGCGGCTTCAATGAGGGACCACGAGGAAGCACCTGGACGAGGAGACATGGCCTAGACGAGGAGGCAGAATCTCGGTGAGGAGGTAAAGCCTACCGGACGGAAGGAGGAGTCTGAACGGGAGGTGGCTTGGACGAGGTGCCCAAGAGTTGGAGGCCAAGATGCCGAGAACGAGGCTGAGGTGCTGGAGGAACTCGAGTCAGGAGGAGCTCGGAGGACAGCGTGGTTGACCAAGAGGACGATGGTGCAGCTAGCCAGGAGGAGCTTAGTGGACAAGCGAGCTCGGGTGACAGATGGCGGTTTGAAGGTTGTGTGATGAGGAGGAGTGTTGGAGAGCAAGTACATCACACACCCTGCAGTGGAGATGTCTTGGGTAAGAATTGTAGATTGTAAATATGGATATGTTGACACCCAGACATGAAATAAAAGAGAGGAGCTGGCTGGTAGCGATATCAGTCAGTAGCCTGTGGTGTGGAGCAGAAGAGCCTTGTTGTTTTGTAGTTCGCTTATTTCAACAGAAGAATTTCAGTTTTAGAAATTACATGATGAGATTCAGATTAATTAAAAAATATGCTGCTATACGGGTAATGAACGATCCAATGCACGGAATCGATTATATTAACGCGTATTTAATGTGCTCCGTGCAAAAATTACAACTTCTTGAAGCGGAATGCGAAAAAGTCAAGGTGGTTCAAATGAATACCATTTTTTGTTTCCGATTATCATAAAGCGGTTGAGTATCACCAGGTTAAAAGGAAATTGAAAATCTTGAGGCAAGCGCTTTGCCAATCTTTGTTGTGTTGTCAAGGTGAGGACAAAAACAAATAAAAATCAACGAAGATTCTAACCAGCAAGTGTCAGTATAGGCGAGGGTAGATTGAGTATTTTCGTCCCTGTATCTGTAGACCATCTAGACTGTCGAAACGAAATCACGTCGCTGTGGCATAGACACGCTCTTCAAAATATACAAGCAGCGAAACATTAGCAAAATCGCGGTGATTATTTGTCGCTGTCGCGATAAATAATGGTATTGATTTGCGGGAGCCTTTAATATTGAATATCGTACCTAGGCTTTTAAAACCGGCTTCCCACAAAGCACCTTATAGCGCAATATTGAAATATAAGTATGAAAGTCGATCACCTTACCGTAATCCCCGGCGGAATTCAAACAAACTTGAATGTTCACCTGAAATCTTCATACAAACTTCCATTGTCGGTCTCATCAGTTTCGAGAGCTTCTCGGGAAAGCTGTACTTGTCTATGATCCTCCATAGCTCTACTCTGTCAATACTATCATATACCATATAACTTCACAGTTCGAACGAAACGTGTAAATTTCTGAGACATATAATGCACATAATTTGAGCGTGGTATATCATGGATATTTACATGGCATGTCATGTAAACTTCATTTATATGTCATGTAATCCAGCAGGATCCTGCGTGACATATAACACATATTTACATGATTCCAGACTTAAATTTACATTACGTCATGTTAACACCGCATAAATGAAGTTTACATGACGTGTAATCTTCATTATTTTTAACTTTGTTGAATTGGTGAAGAACTATGGAATCTGGTACTGCATCGTTCATGGCAAAGACACTTCCTCCGTTTTCTTGACTCTCATTGTCTTCGCTATCAGCACCCTCCATTCAGGTGTTCATCAAACTTGTACTTTCACCTATCGATTACCTTACGTTCGTTCATCAAGATGCTCCCATTCTTATTCCTACATCTGCATGCGTTGAGCTTCTTATAGAAACCAGTTGAAACCAGAACAGCTGTGTCATTCCCGGCTAGTTTTCAAGTTTTATGTTAGTGCGACGTGCTACATGCATTCATGGTAATAAAATCATATCATATGCCAGAAAAGTGAGAAAGAAAAAAAGGTATCGGGGCAAAATGAACACTTGCATGAAATTTAATGATTCCAAAATACTTAATGTCTGTCAGTCATTCGGATGTGTGAAAGGGTTCTCCTTCTATCATAAGAGCTAAAAAGAACCTTTCTGGGTTCGTTATTTTGCTCAAAAAATAGATTCTCCCACCGCCTTGCTTATATGTCAATTTAAAGCGGAAAAAACTTAAAGTCAAATTTCAAAGGGCAATAGGGTCCTAAAGCCCTGTCCAGATTTTAGTGCCAAACGCTTCAATTTAGGCCAAAAACACATGTTTACTCAATTTTCCAATGTTTTCCGTTGGTTTAAGTCCGAAAAACATTTTTTATGTTATTTTAGATTTTGTCACACCCCTTGGCTTAAACTCAAATTTTGGGTGAATTTTGTTTTCCGTGTTCCTTCCGAAATGTCAGATAGGAACAACCCTAGTGTTAAAACTAAAACCCCTATGGTGTTTTTGTCGACTAAGCGAACGTCACACATGATCTCAAGTGTCAAGGTTCATTTATGGATCCAATTTTAAAATTAATGTTTAAACATGATACAGCCGTTATTTGAGCGGGAAAAATTGCTAAAGTAGTTGAAATAACATGCTCTTTTGTGTTGTTGAATAAAAACAAGATTTTATCAAATATTTTAGGACCCAATTGAAGCAAATCATAAACTTTTTTACCGTCAAACATTTCAAATGCAATACAGATTTCATGCAGTGTATGAACTTTTGATGAAGTATGCATATTCTCGGAGATTGAGGGGGTGTCCATTAGTGTGGGACAAAATTTAGATTCTCGCTCCAGTCCACTTTTTGGATTGAATTTAGGTTCCATAACAACTGTGAAAATTTCAGCTCGATCGGTGAAACTATATTGTAGCGCCAGCCGTTCAAAGTTTGTATGGGATTTACTATGGAAAAACTTACTTTCGCAAAGAAAAATCGCCAGAGGTCGCCCATTAACCTCAATAAAAATTCTGTACACAAACCTTGATAGGTATTTTTACAATGAAGAATATTGCCGATGACCGCGAAACTTGTGAAAAAAGTTATCTAATGAAAACGTTGATTAACACGTAAAGGAATAACAATAATAACAAAATCGGGCATAATTTCCGAATAGTTTATGCTTATTAACTTTTTTCACAAGCATCGGATTGCTTTGCGGTCTTCGGCAATGTTGTTCATCCTAAAAATACCTATCGAGATCTGTGTTCAGGATTTTTATAGAGGTCAATGGGCGATCTCTGGCGATTTTTCTTTGCAAAAGTAAGTTTTCCCATAGTAAATCCCATACAAACTTTGGACGGCTGGCGCTAAAATATAGTTTCTCCGATGGAGCTGAAATTTTGCACAGTTGTTATGGGACCTAAATGCAATCCAAAAAGTGGACTGGAGCGAGAATCTAAATTTTTCATATAAGCGTGTCCCAGGCTAGTGTCCATTTCGCCCCGGGTGTTCATTATGTCCCTAATCCCCCTATTTCTCTTGAACGAGGCGGGTCTACCGTTGCCGTTTCCGTTTATAACTTTCTACGTTCTGTCGGATCCTTTGTTGCAGCACATCGACCATACAGGTCGAATTGTGATTCTGTCTACTACGCTGATCTCAATGTATAGATAGATGTTACAAAAGACCATAGATGTTACAAAAGACCATGTCAATGATTGCGGCTTTGTATTCTTCTTGACATTACGTCCTCACTCGGACAGAGCCTGCTTCTCAGCTTAGTATTCTTAGAACACTTCCACAGTTATTAACTGAGAGCTTTCTTCACCAAAGTTGCCATTTTCGTATTCGTATATCATGTAGCAGGCATGCTCAGGAAAGTCAAAGAAATTTTCATAACGAAAAGATTCTGGACCGATCGGTGGGTGAACCCGGCTACCTTACCACTAGGGTAAGGTCCCCAATGAGGTAAGTGCGTAAATTACATAATTTTGGTGTTCATTATGATCAAAACAGAATCTATGGTGAAAGGTTGCGCTCGTGTTCAAGTTGTCTTGAAACGTCGTTTACTGCAGAACTTACCGTGAAGTTACCTCATGAAAAAGCCTTCTTATTTTCCCCTCTATAAAGGTCCCCATCAATCACAGATAACCCGTCACTTTACACATTATTATATCATCACATCAGCAAGCAACATTCAATTACTCCCCTTTTACCGGGCTACCACCGCTTATCAGAACATTTCCAACCACCGATCCAT
This sequence comes from Aedes aegypti, assembly GCF_002204515.2. Classification (NCBI taxonomy): domain Eukaryota; kingdom Metazoa; phylum Arthropoda; class Insecta; order Diptera; family Culicidae; genus Aedes; species Aedes aegypti. The sequence continues at coordinate 343,262,691 of NC_035108.1, read as the reverse complement.
ACATCATGCATGCAAAGTGGAACCGACTACGCCTACACTCTTCGCTAAAGCTACTCAATAGGGTACCAAACGCCAAACACGAACATATTTGCACGGGCTTACATAACCTTCAACTCGAGCCCAACCGACAACAGAGAGAGAGAGAGAGCCTTTAAATTCGATCAACTTTGTAAGCGCTTAGTTTAATGACCACTTCGCCATATGGTCATACCCGTGATGTGTCCCGCGACTGTTCCATTAGGGTGGTTAAAAAAAATCAAAAATGTTTGAAAATACCATCTCCTACATCTTCCTTATGAACAATGCTAACATACATTACAAACCCATAGAGTAAGGTGGGGCAAAAGTTCGACCTAAGTTCAACAATCAATATGATTTATGGAGAGAAAGTCTCTCATATGAATAGCATTCGAACCACCATGCCACTTAAAACACTTGTTTAAAATCGAGCAATAAATCTTACCAAGCAACTATTATCCCACTTGAAATTTCTAACCAGTACACCAAGTCCGTCCCCAATATCAAGCTTTTTGTCATATTATGAACCACCCTTCTGCTCCATTGCTCTGCATATTTGCATCTTTCGCATATCGGAGGAGGCCTACACATTAAAAACTGTGGTCATTGATTTCCACAGCCCGAAATGTAACTGAAAATGTGTTCGCATTCGGTCGGTCGGGTCGATATCGGGTATGTAACAAATTGCATTTTAGAGCCAAACAAGAGCTGATATGCATATTACCCACCATTATTGCACACACAGCTAGTGGATGTGTTATGCGTTCGCAAGTGCCGGTATATTTATGTGCATTCATGGAGAAAGGAGCTAACGAAAATAGAAAAATTAAGCACAAAATAGAATTCCTTGGACATGCGAAGCGTGCTTTCGTCGTCGTCGTCGCGGGCGGCCAAGCTTAGAGAGGGCTGGTTAGCGGTCCTAATAGCGCGCACCACAACGGAATTGATGCGTGTAGTGATTGATGACCGGGGGTAGGGTTTTGAGCCGATTTTTTATTCAAACTTAGTGTTTAGTGTTTGTTCTTGGCAGTACGTCCTTACTGGGACTGAGCCTACTTCTCAGCTTAGTGTTCAATGAGTACTTCCACAGTTATCAACTGGGCGGACTTTCTCCGGTGGGTCACCAGCTCGAGGAGTATTCACGTCCCATAGAATCGAGGATTTCCGTTAGTTCCAACCACGGTCGCCTTGTCTCACAAATTGACCGACAGCAGAGAGTGCCGTGCCTGTGAGTTCCTCCAAACGGTCCGCAACGCAGGGAAGAGTGTTGCTTCAGTTGTTCTACGCTACAGAGGCATATCGGACCTTTTTATTACATGTCGGTCTGCAATGTTGCTGGTTCTCCTCGGCTCACCAATCCGGTACCCTACGTCTGTTTTGCTGTTACTACCGCCGATTCGACTTGCAGCAGACTTGTCCGATTGCCTCATAGTTTGGCCCCGATCATTTGGACTCACATGCTTTCTTCACCATATTACAATGTGGTTTGAATGTCAATGTACGGTCCAGAGTGACACCTAGAACCCTCAACCGGTTGGTTTTCGGACGAAAACTTGATCTACAATGATATTCCGCGCCGGCTCCTGACGCGCATTTGGGCTGCAGTAGAACACATCCGACTTGACAGCAGACATTGCGAAGCCGACACTCTTCGCCCAGACAGCCTTCACGGCGGACTGCAGTTTCATTAGTAGCCTTTCTCTTTCTGCCCCTTTAACGACGAGGAGGATGTCGTCGGCGTACAAGAGTAGATCGACTTCATTAGGCAGTATCCAGAAGACGTGCCGTGCTGCAACTGCCGGTATTAGACGAAACAACTATGGACTCTCTTAGCTGCCGTTTTCGCCATCTTAAACGATGGAGGATAGCTAGACGTCGCCGATCTTTTGCCGTAGTACGTTGCCAGTTCTTCCGCTACTTTTTCGGGGTTATCCGTGAATCTTGTTGGTCGTTTGATAGCAACTGAGCGTATCTGCTGATTTCCACGCAGTGTGTTGATTGTACGCCACAGTTCCATCGTTGTGCTGGTCGAGGAGATTTTCCCTACGAAGCTTTCCCACGATTGCTCCTTCGCTTCTTTGATTGCCTTTCATATCGCAGCTTTTGCTGCTTGGAATTCCGCCAACGCTTCGGGTTGATCTGTGTTGATCCAGTTTAATCTGCTGTATATGTCGCATCGACCGAAGACACCTTCGGGGCACCACCACTGTATCGCTTTCGGTCCGATTTGGCCACTAGTCCGCGGAATGGACCTAGTCGCCGCTGCAATTATATTTTTTTTGGTGAAGCTTCCCACATCTCACTCGACTAGATGGATAGTTTCTTCTGTAATCCGCTCGTAAAACTCCCAATCAGCTTGATCGTACATCTATTTTCATCGCGTTGTTTGCTGATTTGAAAAAGTGGTCTTTCACGGGGTGGAGCTCTTGGGATAGAGTAAGCACTCGTTGAAAATCAAGAGGCCCGTATTGAACCATATCAAAAGGTCCGGATTGGACCAACACACATTTTGTTATTTCAAACTAGTTGAGATTTATTGTCACTTACAAAAGCTTGGAAATATTGCTAACTGACAGCACTCTAGAGCACTTCAAAGCTATAAATTTATATACAATGCAAACGAAATAACTGAAAGGCGTCAAATTTATCATGTTAGATCCAAGCCAGCCGGTGGGTAGAAAAACGGTACATACGATCTCTACAGTAGCGCCAGTATTGAAAAATGCTTGATGGTCCGAATTAGAATAGGGTCCGAATTGGACCAGGTTCCTCTTCTGTTTTATTGCTTAAGGTTATTTTTATAAATTAATTTTGCAGATCCTGAATTGCAATGTACGTTCAAAAACCTGGAAACCGATATTTGCTCAATTGTTTTTTTTTTTCTGAGATTTTGTGTTAGTATATTCTATACGTTTTTTATTTATTCGAGAACTACTGGGGTCAGGCATAACGGGGCAGTGTCCTTTTTCGTGAGTTTGAAGGAAACCTTTGTAAACTTTGGTGTTTAAGTTCCCCTGTAATAATGCAGCAAATCGAGAAGCCTGGGCTAGAGGCTGCTTCGATTTGTTGCTTGAATACAGATCTTTCTGTTCTACTGTTCAGTTAAGGGCTGCCCATTTATTGTGTACAACAATTTTGATGGTTTTTCGACTCCCCGTCCCTCTATAGTGAGACTTTTTGTATGAAAAATAACTTGTATGTGACGTAAGAAAATTTAAATCCTTCCAACCCCTCAACACACCTCGTAATCCCTTACTCCAATAATGGACTGAAGAATGATCTATTATAAACGTTGTGTTTGAACTTATTAATACATGAGTGCGTTCACATTGCAACGTGTTAAACGTTTAGCATCCATAATTTTGTGTAAGCAAAAATCTCCCGCGGTATTGGTTAAGGTGCCTAACCCTAATTCACAGCTTTAATGACGCGTTGCTCAGTGCCAAAATCAACTTCAGGGAAGCCGCCTAGCCGCCACAAGCCACAATGTACACCTTCGGGCAGATGGAGGCATATACTCTTTACTCCAGACCAAACACCATCCAACGCCACTATGTAGGAATCAATCAAATCCAATAAGGTAAAAACAAGCAGCGAAGCGTGTTCAAATAAAGCGTAATAATCGAATCAACATTTTAGCGATTTTGTTTATTGCGTCTTCTTATTCTCGCCGCTGCGTACTCTTTCCCTAGCGCTCTGCTACACTTGCCACGGTGCTTCATTTATCGTTGTTTTAAAAATAGCCATCAAAACTGAATATCTGGACCATTTAAAAAAAATATGTTACGCCCTTTTGAGAGCGTAACCGTTTAAATCGTTGAGTATATCATCTCGTATAGGCTAAAAGTAATTGGTTTTCTATTTGCAGGATCGAGCGCTATAAATTGTTACAGAGTTAATAAAATCATACCATTTTCAACATAAAAATATTATTATAGCCGATGATGGCATATGACCTGGTGAGTTCGTTTCATGCTTCTATTTCAAATGAGTTCAATATGATGGTTTTATTATCGAGACAGCAAAAGGGATACTACGTATTTGTATCTGTTCTACAAACAATTATTAAGCCTACTCGACATTAAACAATGTTATGGCTACAAAAGGGCGTAACTCAAAATTTTCTTTTGAATTTTTTTTTTAACTGGCGTTAAAAGCATTGATGGCTATTTTATTTTATAATAAGGATAAATGAAGCACCGTGCTTGCAGGAGCTCGCTCAACTAGCCTAGCCCATCAGGCCTTTTTAATTGAAAATTAGATAATGAAATTTCTCTGTTCACGCGCTTGCCTGGACATCATTCTTCGGCGAGGGACTTTGATTGCACCGCAATTCCATCGAGTCGGGTGGTGGGCCGAGACGTGAAGATTACATGAAACGCGAATTGTTTTCTGACCAGTAGGTAATGCAGTATACCAATTTTGTTGGCTGCATTTTTACCAATCTGCATCGATTAGTCCAGCGATAGCGGTAGAGATTGTTTCGGACCAGTAGGTGTGCATTTGAATTAGCACTGTTTGCGTTTGCGATCGTTAACTTTGGCGGAACTGCATCGATGTTCCACAGTCAGTGACGCAGCACATTGGAGTTAAACGACAAATTTGATGGCCAAATTTTTTAGACGTTCAAATGGCCTGTTATACATTTATAAGTTGTAAAAGCATATATTATATTGTGTGTACATATTTTGAATCATAAATCTCTGCTAAATTTCACAGTTAGTCATTACCTCCAATTACAGTGAAAAATTATTAAAATATGCTAATTAACATTTATTTACCTTTGCGTATCCTACGTCTGTTTTTGAGGATTTTCAAATATTCAATCCAAAAAAACGAATCCTGACCAGGAATTTTATTCCAAACACTCCTTTGTGCACAGAATCAAGCGAAAGAAATGAATTGTTTGCGATTTTTTGTTGTGTTTGATTGCTTCATAAAGGCGTTGCTTTCGCTGCTACAGCAAGCTGGACCCCAATGCCGGTGAAAAGTGGATCAACCCTGCTGGGTATTGTAAATATGTCATTCACTTGATGAGTGTTTGAGAAAAGGAATTTCTTAATTGGACGCTGTAAATAGTGATATAATAATTTGCCTGTGTAAATTTTTTTCCCGATATGGACACTGAGTTATGAAGTTGCTGGAAATTTGTGTTAACCATCTATAACACCGACTCATGGTTACTTTTAAAAAATGGTAATCATACTACATGGGAAGCTTCAGTGGATGATTAAAAAGAATCAATAAAAACATTTTTTTTTTTTAATGATTTACGCTTTTGGTAAAGCAGTAGTATAGAATTACGGGTCAAATTATACCAGTTTCACGTAATAATTGTTCATCGGTTGTTGTATCTAGATCTCCGAATAACAACTTCTAGCACGATGTTGACTAACACAGGGAGTTCACAATCCTGTCAATTTCTTAAACAAACAAACAAAAAGGAGTCATGTCCTTAAATCTTCTTGCATTTTTTCATACTGGCCATCGCAAAAGAGAAACAGGACCAACTTCATGGCCAAAATGTAAAGCATACAAAGATAATATTGTTTTGAACCATTTTTGAATATGAAACTAGCATAATGTTTCCTTAAAGATTATTAACTTACATTACAAAGAAAAAATGACTAGAGTTGCCCATTAACCTTTATTAACCCGCCTACCGGCAACATAATTTTTTCATCATAAAAAAAAAACAACATTTGGTTTGCGATACCTTTTTTGGTTTTCATTATTTGTGCATCATATTTTCAAAAGTTTTTACTCCTTCAGTTCTAAAACTTGTGTCTCTGATTTTGACCTTTATAAAGTTTCAAAGATATTCCGATATTCTTTGGGAAATCGATGCGCAGCTATAACCTACGTAAATATATCTGGCTACACAATTTTTGTATTGTAGGTTATTCGCTTTCCGAATCAATACTTTGTAGAGAGTGTGTTGTGAAAAATGAAACAAATCGGAGCAATCGTTTTTGAGTTATAATCATTAGAGCAGTTCAAAATTCAAAAAAGTTTGAAAATCTAATCTGCCATATCTTTTTTACCATCATTACCATAAAAATAGTAATTTGAGACTTTTTCAGCTTTCAAGGTGGTGATTTAAAGGTGGCCCAATGACGATACACGTTTATATGGAATTTACTACGGAGGAATTTGGAAAAATGTTCCAAACACGTTAACACTGGAATGTATTGTGCTCTGCAAGATAAATCCACGTAATGCGATTATCTGAAAATGTCGATATACGGTCGCAGTAGTAATGAAAATCACCAAATGTTTTAGATTTGGCAAATTTGAAACATTTGTTTCCTTGAACGACGAAAAAATCCAAGCCTACTTGAATTTTGACGTTGCGTTTGAATTGCGCGCATATCTTCTGCGCGTTACCGCCGCCGCTGGATGTGGATTTAATATAAGCGCCGCAATAAGTACAAACTTATCACCCCATGGGGCTCTGCACAAAAATCTTTCTCTCTCTTTCACCCCTTCACAAAATTTGTAAACAACAAGGCCAGTAAACGTCAAAATCCCATGCAAAATCAAAACAGTGCAGAGCCCCGTTGCGACGACGCAAAAAAAAAAAACGATTTTTCTGCTTGGGCTTGAACAAATGCAGAAAGCATGCAGAATAAACCAACGGACGATCTTTTTATATAGGTTTGATAATTTAACCACAAACAAACAGACGTCACACTCACATCATTGTCCATCGACCACCTTTTAGCGGTCAATTAAAAAATATGGTAAGTGGCCAATCCGCCACTGACGTTTACACACTACCGCCATACTGATTTTAGCATTGGGTGTACATTAGACTGATGCAAATTTGGAAGTTTTTGCTCCCCTATGCTTAAACGGTGTCAATTATAATGAAAATCATTCTCCCAAAGTTTTAAGTTTGAAAGAATTTGGTAGTGCACACGCCATTTGAAGTTCATAAAGAAATTACTATGGAAAAGGCAAACATTTTGTGTTCAGTCCTCTAACTGCTCGTCATGCTAATGTATGGAAAAGTGACTGAAACTTAAATGGATAGATTATCTATCAAACACATCGGAATTACTACTGGAATTTCGATGTTTCCATATTCTGCTGTAGTCTTTTCCATTTGTGTCCTATTTTAATAAATTCATATTATGTAATATTTTCTTGGTTTTCTTGTAATATAGCAAATTTTACTAAAAGCTTAGAATTTTCTACAATTTTGAGCCAAATCCACATATTTTGTTCGATTATTGCAGTTTTCACTAAGAGTTTAGAATTTATCATGTTTTTGACAATAATCTTCAGAATATTTATACAATTTTTTTCCTCGATTCCAAAATTACAAACTTAAACTCGATAATCTAGATCATTTGCTATGGTCTTTGCAGGATTTCCGCTTTATGGGCTATTTACAGATACAAGAGCATCATCTGCAAGTTATAGTTCCTCCAAACTGTTGTCAATAGAGGTCTACCAGCAAAGTGCCAAGAACACCAACGCAAGATCAATCTTACACATGTCGATTTCCTCAGAATGAAAATGTATCGATGTTTGTTTGACGTCACTTGAGCTTTTGGTCGACGTCAGTCAAACCAATCACGCGAAATCTTCCCAGCTAAAACTTTGCCGAAGACCACATTTTGATAGAACGTAAGGCAGGCCCGGATTTGGAGGGGTGCCGAGGGGGCAAATGCCCCAGGCCCCCCGATAAAGGGGCCCCCCCGAGAAGTGAATACTGTTCAATGAATTGTTTTACAATTAAAGATTTTAAATTTAAAATAAAAATCCGATCCCATTTCTAACAGAGATGTTATAACATGAGATCATGTTTTTTTTAAAGTGAGTAACCAATTCAATAAGACGTTTATCTCAATTTTCCAGTTCCAATGAAAATCCTTCTGTTGTTTAATGAAAATCATCAAGGTTATATCAAAAACTTTACAACTTTTCGCGGGTTAATAATAGCAAACTGTCGCAACTTTTTGGAAAAATACAGCTAAACTTACAGTGCTCTTTGTTCTGGAAAGAAAGACGAAGATACTCGATAATTCATAGATTTTCTTGATTTTACTATCACGATCCTGTAGCTACTATTCTATCAAACACATTCGAAATCCTACTGGAATTTCGATATTTCCATATTCTGCTGTAGTCTTTTCCATTTGTGCCCTATTTTAATAAATTCATATTATGTAATATTTTCTTGGTTTTCTTGTAATATAGCAAATTTTACTAAAAGCTTAGAATTTTCTACAATTTTGACCCAAATCCACATATATTGTTCGATAATTGCAGTTTTCACTAAGAGTTTAGAATTTATCATGTTTTTGACAATAATATTAAGAATATTTATACAATTTTATTTTCCTCGATTCCAAAATTACAAACTTAAATAGATAGATTATCGAGTTCATTTTGCTATGGCCTTTGCAGGATTTCCGCTTGATGGGCTATTTACAGATACAAGAGCATCACCTGCAAGTTATCTAAGTGTCCATAGTTCCCCCAAACTGTTGTCAATAGAGGTCTACAAGCAAAGTGCCAAGAACACCAACGCAAGATCAATCTTACACATGTCGATTTCCTCAGAATGAAAACAAGGAAGTGAATGCTCGACCGCAATTCTGTTTGTGTTTGCTTTCTCATAGCGAACAAAAGCAATGTTGTGACAGTTTTCACAGCAAACAAAGAAATTTTTGTCAACATTGCACTACTACGCAGGCAATTGGTTTGGACTGTATCGGGAACATTACAATTATAAAGCAAGTAACTAAGACATTAGCCTTGGGGACGACTCATATAGTTAATTCTGGAAATTGTTAGTTGACCTATAGTGGAGCTCATGTGTAATCGTTTGTTTCTTTACCGCTATGAAAATAAAATTGAGTGTTTAAAAGCATATTGTTTTATCAAGTCGCAATAGTTTTTTTTTCTGTAGGAAATCATAAAATTTATACACAGTATAATAAAATACTTAACGATTCGCCTATTGCTTCAGTAACGACTGTCGTGCAAGTTCATTGAATGGAAATATCTGTAACAAAATTGTTAAAATAACAACGTAATCTTTGCTATTATTATTCAAGTTTCGATAAATCATATAGTCTTGATTTCAACTGAAACATTTTTATTTTGGACTTGATTGAGAACAATTCAGTCAAAATTCAATCGCATCATCCATGACTTCTCATGTATTTTAAACAGATGATTTATTTTACGCAACATCAACGTTGATTTGAATTTGATTAAGATGATTTATTTTACGCAACATTCGAGTAATATTACAAATTTTTGGAGTTTTCCAAATATCTTATTTTCATAACATTAAGCTTTCCCGATCATTTTGTACCAAGAGGCCCCCGGAAAGAGATCAAACCCGGGCCCCCCGAGGCCCAAATCCGGCACTGACGTAATGATAATTTGTTATTATTGATAACAAAGTCTAAATCAAGCTAAGATTATCATTCCATTACTTTCAGAGCAACACTACATTTTTGCTGTAGAACATACCGTTTCGATTCATATTCCGAACTCTTAAGGCCAACAGTGACTTCAAATGCATCTGATTGGCATAAATTGACTGATTGTTGTGTAAATTTTAATTTCTTCGCAAAGTCTAACTGTTAGCTGTTGGGTGTACCGATAATAATGTTGATTTAATCAGTTTTAGTATTGTTTTTACGTTAAAGTATGCAACAACATTTTGATTCAAATGCCGAACACTATGTTCATTCTGTCTCATATTCCGAACACCTTGATTCAAATTCCGAACAGCACGAATAAATCAAATTCAAATGAATAATTTCGCAAATACATGTATCTGAGCTTGTTCTACTGGTCTCAAACTAGAGAATAATCACTACTCCCACGGTATAAACGAAATTAAAGACGTTACAATTGAATTGCAATTGACTGCCATTTCCTTGTTATTTGGTGACATATTTCAGAGAAACATTTCAACCAAATCGTCATACAAAAACCTTGTGTTCGGAATATGAGTTTGTTCGGAATTTGAGACAAAACGGTAGTAGCCTAGATTACTTTGACCTATTCTCCCGCCAAGAGTACCACTGTTGCCTGACGAACAGTTGATGAAGCATGTAATATGCAAACCCACTTTATAATGAAGAATAACAATTTATCCTGTCGTCCAATCAAAGTCTTCGGCAAACTTGTAGCTGGGAAGATTTCACATAAGAAAAGTTTGTTCACCTTTCCATTAAACATTTGAGCTGTAGAGCTGTATATCAATGACGATTTATCTTCCTTAAGAGTAAACTGATCGTTGAAAATCATCACAGATGCATGAACTGCAGTACACTATTGTTTTCAATTTCGGCCAAACGGCATTCCGCCAAATAGCATTCAGCCAAATGACCCGGAACCGAATATTTGTTTCAAAAATGTCCAAGTTAATCATTTTTATTAGATCGCAGTATTCAGTTGCGAAGAAATGTAATTTCAAATGTAGTCCGCTATAGAAATTTCTTTAACCAATAGGGTCCAAAAATGTTTAATGAAATCTTGTATTTATTTATTAACACGAAAGAGCATGTTACTGCAACTACTTTAGCAATTTTTCCCGCTCAAATAACGGCTATATCATATATAAACTTAAATTTAATCTGAAAAATTGTGTCCAGAAATGAACCTTGACACTTTTGATCATGTTTGAGGATCGCTTAGTCGACAAAAACACCACAGGGGTTTTAGTTTTAATACTGGTGATGTTCTTATCTGACATTTCAAAAGGGACACGGAAAACAAAATACACCCAAAATTTGTGTTCAAGCCAAGGGGTGTGACAAAATCTAAAAGAAAAATAAAATGTATTTGTTGGACTTAAACAAACGAAAAACATTGAACAATTAAGTAAACATGTGTTTTCGGCATAAACTTAAGCATATGGCACTAAAATTGGGACTGAGCTTTAGGACCCTATTCTATCATCATTCCAATTTCCACTTTTCTTGTACGAAACAACAATTCGAGCAGGCAAAAAAGCTTAGCAAAAGCAAATTAGAATATGGATAGCATAAAGTAATGTTGACTTGATAGATATAAGAGATAAAAGACTGAAAATGATATCTAAAATAAGCTCCTATAACAACATTGACATGTCAAGTTTAGATTTTGTTAGATTTAACCAATAGCTAGCTGCGAGCTGTTCATGTTATCCGCGAACATCAAATTTTGCTATGGTTCAGAACTTCCAGGAACAAAATTTTGATATTGTCTTTAAATCTTTTATCTCTTATGTCAATCAAGTCAATATCAAGTTTTGTTTGTCAGACCCGACCAATGGGTTACAACAAAATTGTAACACGATTACATCAATATTTGTTTTGAATAACAAACTTTGTTTCATTTTTGTTAGAAGCACTTTAAAATGATGGAGGAAATTATAACATTATTGAAACAACATCAATTATAATAACAAAGGCTGGTTGAAATTTGTTTAAATTTAAAACATAATTATAACACAATTTGTTATAAATACTTTGAGAAACCAGCCAAACATGTTATAAGTTGTTTGTTAGAAAAAAATCTCACTTACTGAGTAACCAAATCTGTTACTACTCTATTTTAATTCATTGGTTGGTGAGGTTGCCCATGTTTATTTTCTATAAAATTATTTTTAAAAGATGAGGAAGTATCAGTTATGATTGTATCTGATAACCTATTTGTATTGGTAATTTGAAGTTTGAAATGCATTCGGAACTCAACATGAATTTCGGATATTTTAACCATTTTCCGAAAATGTATAACTTACTTCTGTGACATCTTTTAGAGGCTTATTTTTTGCTAAACAATGTGTTTATTAATCGTTATTTTAGCCTCTTTTGGAACAACTGTTCTTAAAACATACTGAAGCTGAATTATGATTTTATGAAATCCTTTTTCTGCTCTTAATCATGTTTATGTTAAACATGTGGAAATAGCTGAAGTGCGAACTAAGTAAAATGTTAGTTCGGCTTCAGAATATCCGTTTATACACATATATATGTATATATATTTGGAGAAGTATTGACTTTTTAATTGGGGTAAAAAGTCTTGTTCAGCTCACTAGTAAATCAATCTTGACTAGTGGAATTTGAATCTTTGGAATTGTTTAAACATTTGTGATTCAACTTTTGTTCATTCCAATGCATAACGCTGAACATTGACTTAAGTTTGTGTTTAATGAGCATTTTCTCAGCTCCTTATAGGGAAACATTTTTATATAGCTGCCATTACAATTATTAAAGAATAATTAAACACGCATGCTTATTTGTGGCTCTGAATTGTCAATTGGAAATTTGCTATTTATAAGACCAAAAAATCACTTTCAATAAACATAACCTAACTTGAATATATAAAGCATTCGTCGTGGCAATGAACTTTTGACAAAAATTACACTGCGGAACACATTTTTGTCTCAATCACCAAAATACCGACATTGACTAAATTAAGGCTTGCTTAATCCATTGTCGTTTTCAAAAATATCATGGCTCGTCTAGTTTTTGAGATAATAACTGTTCAAATCAGCCAACTTGCATGCAAGTTTGTCAGCTTGTATGGCAATTTATTTGCCACAGAATTCAAACTACATGCGTATAACAATACTTCGTTGCTTATTTTTTAGTGGTTCATAAAAATACTGTATTTTTTCCATATAAAAACGAAGAATTTGTATGTAAACTGCAAGCATGTTGAAAAAATCGATCTAATGTTAATTTTATCATTAAATTTCAACAAATTTATGTCTAAATCGAATGTTAATGTTCTGTTTTGCATGCTTGGTACATAAAACCACAAAAATGTTGGATAAATGATTTAAATTTCATGTAAACATCAATGAAACCAGTGTGGTATACACCTTTGGGGACGTAGGACTAAAACTTGTGACGTTCTGGAACATATCTGAGAACGGCATTAGATTCAACGACTCCAAATCAACTAGACATACATAATTTGATCCTTGAGACACGCAAAAATATCACTTTTGTTACGCTGTGATTATTAATTATATTATTAGACATTCGTTCCAATGATTCAACACTGGATACTTCAAATAGCTTATTAGTACTAAAGGTACTAATAAGGATAAAGTAGTAAGGTAGCTTCAGCATCATTTTCAAAATTATATTTTGAAACCTCTGCAGAACTATCTTTCTGATATAACAACAGTTAGTCCATATTGGTACAGCATGCAACATGGCCGGCCAAAAAATTAGATTGCAGATCAAAAGATTGTTGTTGGGGTGAAGATAATTGTTGCCTAAACTCAAATTTTAAAAACCGAACATCCGTTTGAGCTGAAAACTGCTGCTATCACGGTCAAAATTTTAGCTCAAACAGCTGTTTGGTTCTCCAGATTTGTGCTCTTGAAAATTTAAGATATGACTTCGATGCATCTTCACATTGAGACAAAGTTTTGATTTTCTGTTCATAAGTAGGGTCGATGTACCAATAGCCGCATAGCTAAGAACAAAAATTCGTATAAAATCGAAAAATAATGCTAGCGTCATTATTTTTACATCATCTGATAGCTTTTTATCTTGGTTTTGTGGGAAAAATATAAAACATACGAAAACTCAAATGTTTGTATTTATTATCGCGTGTGCCACTATAGGAATACATGTGCCTATAGTAGCACTATTTCTAATTTCTGTTCCTATAGTAGCACTAGCATCACGGCGTCGGCAAAATACTTATCAAAACCGTATTTTTACAAAACTTTTATATTTTTCCTACAATGTGTGGATCTTAAGCTTTCGTTTGATGTAAAAAAAGTTATAATTTAATCAATTATTTCGTATAATAAAAAATAGTATCTCTCAGTAGTGCTACTATAGGAACAATAGGCGCAAGGGAGCTCAAATTTTAGGCAAAAATATTTTTTTCGATCATTTTTTGAGCAAAATCAAGATGTAAATCAATGGTACTTTGATAAATAGGTCCTGACCTTCATGTCAAAAAATGTTTTGAAAAGATTTATAGCAAAACGGCCGTGAAAAGTCACTAGTGCGACTATAGGGGACTGTCCACTAAGGGAGCACCGACCCTAGATATAGACATTTTACATATTTGGTACATTCAGCTTGAATGCTCTAATGTGGTTTTTGAAAGTTTTTTTTTGTGTAGCATGGGCCCTAGATACTTGACTTCATCTGACAAATTTATTAAAACCCATTTCACGTGACAACATGTCTACTTGAAAATTTCAAATAAAGAGCTATTGGTGTTTGTTGGAATATTATAAGTTGAGTTTTTTAAGCTATAGGAGAAATTGAAATGTTATACTAATGATTAGTCTGTATTTGTTTTTCTTATCTGATAAACAGAAATATTGTTGTTTCATTTAGTTAGTTGTGGAACCCGCACTATCAAAACTACACCCATTATAAATGATATCCCATTTTACGACACTTTTAGAAGAAATAAAAAGCTCATAAAATAAAAAAGGTTGATTCTTTATTTATGTTTCAAATAAATACTATTCCATCATAATGATAGCACTCTACTGCCATGATATCACAATCCGGCAATATAATTTTCCCAGTTCTATTGATCTTGAGCCGACAATAATTACCATAGCGAAAATTAATTAGTCCAATGAAGTTGTTCGCTCTTTAATTGCGTACTCCCTGGGCAATCATTGCCCAACATCAGCGCCACATACTGGAACGGAGTACGGCAGGGCAGTCGTAAATCACAGTTATCATCGAGGCTTTCCAGATAAGAAATTTCACTCGGTGCCTTCTACTATCGTCAAATGGTTAGGATATTTTAATGAGCGGTCCGGCAGTCTTTCCCATGTTTACTCAGTCCATGCCTACCTTACAGCTAATGCCTCTAGCTAATCGAGAGTACGTTCGGAGGAGGCTCACTGTCCAATAAAGTGATGCAAACAAGCACAGATCATTAGGCTCCTTCTTACGGCCGGTAGGTGATGGGCAAATGGGGCCCAGGAGGCACTAATGAGATGTTTCGGTAGCGGTAGTTAATACTGTCCTTATTACAGAGATCGTTGTAATTTCCTCATCTTTAGTGGGACACCTCAGCTTTTCTGTGATTTATTGGATGAAAACTGATAGTATGCCACTGACCACGTCTGGTCGCCATGTAGCAAGCGATAAAGATAAACACGGTGCTCTCCAGACCGTCAATATAGGAAACAACTTCATTTTTCTGTACTCATTTTTACTGCCCATAAACGCATAACTGTCCCATGTGAATAGGAAATCCAGCAAACATGGGACTGACATGCATTTATGGGCAGTTTAGGCAAAATTTAAAAAAAATCGTTAGCCCGTTTTGAGGTAACGTCTGTTTCGTCTCATTTTTCAACTATTAAATTGTAATTCAAAGTTGATTTGTTATGATACATTTTACTTCTGGGCCAATTTCTATAAAATTTACAGAGGAAATGCAATCGATTGAAGGAATTTTCAGTGATCTGTTATTAGCGTTGCAATCTGTAGAAATCAAAAGCTGATTCGTTTCAATGTCCGAAGTTTGATGTATTTGACACCTTCTAATTCTTGAAAAGAGTATTTGTAGACATATGCATTCAAAAAGACGTAACTTAAGAAAGGATCCATTTTTTTCAATTTCACTCAAATATGTAGATGATGACAGACCTGATGGAGACTTTTCCTTCTGATAATATGATAATAACGGTCTGGGAAGCACCGTAATAAAGTTTTCCCTCATTGAACGACGTCGGTCGGCATAAGCATGGCGCTAAATTGCACTACATTTGCGATCACACGGGGTGCAGGCCTATCATATTGCACACGTCGCGCCGCCGCTTCAAGATTGCAACGAAGGGGCGCCGCAGTAAGTAGCAACATTTTTAACGTCGTTAATTAACCCATCTGACCCAGATTTCGTCCTGGCCGGAGATCGTGCACATGTTATTAGAAGATAATTCGCTTTCCCGACCGTTGTTGGAGTAATGCACCGACCGACCGACCGATCGACCTAACACCGGTTAACAGGGTTGCGTATATTCTCCGAAAGGAGGCAGTGGCGCCCTAGTGAACTGCCTGGTGAACTGCCGGCAAAAAGTTGAAAAAAGTGTTCCCTCATTGGGCACAGG
The DNA here is from genome assembly GCF_002204515.2 of Aedes aegypti. Classification (NCBI taxonomy): domain Eukaryota; kingdom Metazoa; phylum Arthropoda; class Insecta; order Diptera; family Culicidae; genus Aedes; species Aedes aegypti. The sequence continues at coordinate 343,246,601 of NC_035108.1, read as the reverse complement.
GTAAAAGCATAACAAGCAATTTCGTGCTTTCGCGTGCTCCGCCGATTGCTCCAACCGATGATGGGCTTCTTCGAAGTCAAACGATGCGCGTGATCTGCGTTCTTTTATTTGGTTTTATTGCTAGATTTTCCCATGCTGATTTGGTGTTGCTAAGTATCTCATACATATACTGTACCATGATTTTGGTTAGACGAATGTTGAATTTGTTTAAAATCAATGGTCTATTCAAGTTATTATAAATGACGTTCAGTAAAATGAGCATAACTTAGTTATTTTTCAACCAATTTTGAAACTTTTAGCAACATTCCTATCAAAATTAAATTTATGTGAACTTTGTAGAACATCAAATTAATCTAAAATCAGAACTAGTTTTAGTTTAAAGTAGTTTACACCAAATTTTTCTCATTTTACTAAAAATTGTATCTTTGTTTGACCATAACTTCATGAATAATCAGCCGATTCCAAATCGTTTTACATGCTTTTGAAACTGATTCAATTGTTTCAAACTGTTCATACACCACAAGTTATCATCAGTCTTTTTTTAATTGTTACCAGATAAACATTATCTCTCAAGCTAAAACTAGCTTTTTTTCATTTGTTAAAGCTTTGAAAATGCCTTTGCAACAATTTTTAAATATTTTTGAAACAAATTATGTACTTTTTAACTCATAATTAAAACAAGATGTTAAATAAACTTAAGTTAGATAGAAAAAAATTGATTTCCGGCGAAAAAAAACTAAAAAAAATTCAAAGAAATTTGATTTTTCCATTTAAAAAAAATCATGTTTTTGGATAGCTTTTTGTCAAAACCTTTTTTTAGACATATGTGTTGTATGAACAGTATGAAAAAAAAAACTAAATTTTCTTTTCTACTTTAAGCAAATTGAAGAAAATTTGGAGAAAACTATTTTTAACTAAGTCTCGCTGAACATTACTAAATGACCTATGTACAAATGAGAGACTCTCTCCTCTCTCGCTCTCTTTCAATTAAAACAGTGGAATACTAAAGCTTTTGGGAAGTTTTTCACTATAGATCGAAAGGCAATTTCCTTGACTAGCGTTTCATACAATAAACGCAACAGAAGAGGTTAATGTGACTCAGTTATTGATTAAGGAGAAAGTAAACAAAGAGAGGCTCTCAATGTGAGATAGGTTCTCTTGAAACGTTGCGCGAGAAGTCTTTCACAGACCCTTAAAGATTTTTTTTCCAGAGAAATCCCTCCAGAGAATTCTTGATGAATGTATCAGAGAGTTCCTTAAGGAATTCCTCGAAAACTTCCTTAAAGAATTCCTCCTCTTCATGAATTACTACAGGAGTTCCTTCAGAATTTTCTTTAAGAGTTCCATCAGGAATTCTTTCAGAAGCTCCTCGAGGAATTCCTCCAGGACTTCCTTCAGGAACTACTCCAGGAGTTCCTCTAAGAGTTCCTGCAGGAATTTCTCCAGGAGTTCCATCAGGAATTGCTCCAAGAGTTCCTTCAGGAATTCCAGTCTTTGAAGTCTTGAAGAAATACTTCCAACGACTCAAAATTAATTCATTCAGGAATTCAGTAAGTTATTTCTTAGAAAATTCTTCCAGGAATTTCTCCATTTAGTTCCCCGATAAATCCACAAGATATTTCTTTAGGAATTGCTTTAAGGAATCCTTGACGATTTCTTGATGAAATCCTTGAAAGAAACCTTGATGTACTTCCTAGAGAAAACTCTTGCATTTCCGAAGGAAAATCTGAAGAAATATCCCGAAAGAATCCCTTAAGGAATAATTGGTAAAATCCCTAAAATAATTACTGAGAAACCCAAGGAGGAATTCTTGTGGGAACTCCGAAGGCATCCTTGGAAGAGTTTAGAAGAAATTCGGAAAAATACTCCTGGACATATTGCTAGAAAAGTATAAGGAATTCCAACAAGATTACCTGAAGGTATTACTGAGTTACTGCAAAAATCTCTTCAATAATTCCTGGAGAACTTTCAGGAGGTATCTCAGGAGGAAAAAATCTTTGAAGGCAATCGGATGAATCCTTGGAGCAATTACTGGGGAAATAAAACCTTTAGGAAATCATGAAATTTCAGGAGGAATTCTGAAAGGAATCCTTGTAAGAATTAACCTTTCGGTTGTCGCGCAAATTTTTGTAATGCGAGTAGTCGCGCGTTGTACTTGGTACCACACCCTTGGTTTTGCGAATATCTCAGGAGTCTAACCACTTAGGCAAATTAGAGACTTTGCCACTAGGCGGCGCTAGTGAGCATGAAACTTTTGTTTCGCAGATCCTGAGACCTGACAACTTAGAAAGATGGCGTCTTCGGCAAAGTTGTTCGGTAACTCAAGGACTATCATTGTTTGAGCTAGTTAATTCAAAATTTTGCCTCCAGACGGTGCTTTGCCGAAGGTGCCTGTCTACAAAGTCGAGATCCTGCAATATCCACAAAACAAAAATTTTATGCTGACTAGCGCCGCCTGGTGGCAAAATATCATATTTCTTGGCTCAAATAATGATAGCCTCGAGCTACTGATCTACTTTGCCGAAGACACTATCTTTCTTAGTGGTCAAGCTCCTGAGATATCTGCAAACAAAAATGTCATGCTCACTAGCGCCGCCTACCGGCAGAATTTTGAACAATGATAGTCCTTAACTTACTAAACAACTTTGCCGAAAACGCCATCCTACTAAATGGTCAGGATCCTGAAATATCTGCAAAACAAAAGTAAAACTTCCATGACCACTAGTGCCACCTAGCGATCAAATTCCGAATTAAATTAGGTACCATCAGATAGCGCTGCACGTCCAGAACAACTTTACTAGAAACCCCAAGTGTGGATTTTGAGGTATACCGATTTCAAACTGTGATTTACTAGAACCGTATATAATGCGTTCATTATTATGCGACTTCCATGTACATTTGCTGATTTTACCGTATAATATAGGGTCATACTGTAAAATAAAACTGTCAAGTATTGTTCTAAAGAAGATTCTTTAGAAATACATTTTGGTTTGGTGTCGATAGATATCTTTGTTGCAAAATGATAGCATATACATCACAACTGTTGTACAAAGTGCAACAGCGCAACTGCCTGAAGGTTAATAGGAAAATCCCTGAAGCACTGGTAAAGTTCCTGGCAGTATCACCGATGCAATTCTTGTAGAAATCTCAGGAGGATTGCCTATTGAATTCTATGAGAATTCTATGAGGATGAATCTCTGCAGGAATTGCTTGATGAACTCCTGGAGGAATCTTCGTACACAAATCATAGCAGTCTTTAAAGGAATTGTCGTTAAAATTTTTGAAAAATTTTCCGGAGGAATTCAGTAAGGGAATCTCTTATATTAGTCCCATTATCAATACCTGACAGAATTTTTCAAGAAATTTTAAGGTAGTACACAGAAAAAAAAACGACTATACAAATACTCAATATTCTTTGGATTCCACTTAAAATAACTGCAAATAATCATTTTAAAAACATTTTTGTATCCTTTTTTTCTGAAATAATTGTGGAGTTTTTCCTCAATATACTCTTCTGAAATTTCAGGAATACTTCATGAAAAAATCGCGTAGGCCGTAGTAAAAAATATATTTGAACTCATATAGCAAACCCTAGTAGCTCAAAGTAATTTTCAAATATGATCATATCGTTATTGTACCTCGAAAACCCGAAACATTTTCAAGTTGCTACAATATACTATAAAGATAATAATAGTATGATCCATGGGTGAAATTTGTGCAAATATTTCTCATTGCGTTTTTACAACATCTGTTCGAAAATTCCTTCAGGAGTTCGTTCAAAAAATATCTAGAAATAATTTATTAAATATTTCGGGCAAACTACAAGACTTTTATAATATAAAAGTTCTACTTTTGGTACTGTTATGTACACTCCAAGAAAAGCTTCAAACTGGTTTTGATGAGATGCCACCCAATATTCATTTAAACTGGAATTCTTAAGATAATTACTTCAAGAATTCTCTTAGTTATTACTCAGAGTTTTTTTTAATAATTCCTAGAAAAATATCTCAAAATAATGATTAGAAAATAAAAAAAAATCAAATCACAAAAATTTTTGAGGAGTTTTTACATCTCAACTCATGAGGGATTCTTTGAAGAAATTTCACTTCTGGAGTAATCCCCGGAATAAATCTTGAATGAATTCTGAAGATTCGCTTAACATGTATCCGATCCTATTTGGACGAATTTTAGAAGGAAATTTTTATATATTTTTTATCAATAATTCCTAAAGGCAAACCTCAAGTAAAAGTTGTTTTGAAGAAATACTAGAGGAATCTTTAAACACATATATTGTAGTTTTGTTTCTATAAACGTAAATTGCAAAAGAATTTTTCTAAGTTATCTTCCACTTTTTTTGTGGTATTCATTCAATCATTTCGGGATGTAAATTTTTTTATATTTTTTTATGGATATCTAGAGAAATTCATGACTGGGTTAGGTGATATTGTTAGACGAATATCCTAGAAGAGAAAAGGTACCTACAGAAATGCCATAAAGTATTACTGGACTATTATCAACTAGTACGCTAAGCGAAAAAAAAATTGGAAGAATTTACACATGGTTTCTTTAAACAATCCTTCAAAATACTTTTTCAAGAATGACTCATTGTTGCTGCGAAGAAACGCAGGTATTTCTTTGGAGAGAAAAATCTTAAACGAAAATTTCTTGGAAGATTCACTCTCTTCTGAAAGAATATATAAAACACTATGCACCAAACGTAAGTTATACCATACATAAACTGTTAATCGAACAAGATAACAAAAAAACAAATCTGGAAAACAGTTTCAAAACGCTGTTGAGATTGAACTGCTTTCGATATTTTGTCCTTTCGACGTTTTGAAACGAAACATTTTGTCTTTCGACATTTTGTCTCTGAACCGTGAAATTGAAAAAAACCATCACCACAAACACGCTCTATTGCATTTTTGTTATCAACTGATCATTGCGCACTGTGGAGCAATTTAAAAAATCATTAAATGCGATACCTCTTTGGAAAGTGAGTCCGCCTTCTCATTGCTCGAAATTGAGCAATGTGAAGGCACCAAAGCTGAGGTGATTGTGTGATTAGACAGAGCAGGTAACGGCTACGCTGGATCGCAAGAGAGATTACTTCCCAACAATTCCGATAGCTACTGAGCAACATGATGTCATAATAGAGTTTGTTAAGAGCAAAACCAATATCAAAGAAAACTTGGAAACAAATCAGCTGATATCGCAAAAATCAGCTTTAGTTGCAAAGCAAGACTACGAGTGAACCAATGCACAACTTGTCAAGGTAGAAGGTAAAAAAATCCTTTCAGTAGAACCAAACAGAAGTGTTTTCATTTACAGGCTACGCAAATATGTCAGATTGCATAATTCGGTGCAGGCTGCGGAATAGCAAAAGTATTTCCTACCAGATAATTTTCAGGTGATTATAAAACGTAGCCACACCTCAAATTTTCAAAAGCTCAAGACTTGAGAACCAAACAGCGCTCCGCGTTAAAAATTCATAGCAAGCAAGTAATTTGATTGATTTTCAACGCGAACTGTTGTCAAATTCTCATGCCTTGTGCACTTGAAAATTCAAAGTTTGGCTTCGTTTTATAATCACCTTCAATACTTACAACCTGATTGAGATATAAAGGAGGCCTGCATATGAGGTAGAACACCTCAAATTATATTTCATGCATATCTTACAAACACCAAACAGATAATTGGATCAGATATTGCAATACCATAATAACACACAAATAATTTTTACATAGAAGTGAAATTTTGAATAGTAGTTCAATACCTCAAGCAATCCTTTATAGCTTCCGAATACCTCGGTGAGGTATTTTTAATTGTTTTTAAAAATATTCACAATACTCTAATATTACAGTTATAATTCCTGAACTAACGAACAATACTTAATTATTCTATGATACCAAAATACGGTATTGACTGATACGTGCGAGTGCATTCCTACTCGGGAAGGGAAGCATTGGTAAAATTTGAAATTCTCATATCTCATGCTCACACAACTCCACAGCTAAAACATCATGCATGAGAGAGCTCATCCGTATGAATCAATGGCTTGTATTTCCACAGTAATTTGACGCTAAGCACTTATTCTTTGTTTTTCTTCTAGGAACATAACGAACCATTCTAATATTAACAATAACATTGAGTATCGACAGATGTCCGAAGGGTATAATGATTGGATCATTTATGGCGATATGAGCGCACAGTGCACTATGGTCGGGCTCCATATAAAGGAGCGGCCAAAACTAGCAAAACACTTTTTTGAGATTTTTATGGTTTTTATCATTTTAAAACATACCTCAATTGTATTGTATTATTATGATTCCTAATTGAAATTGTACTAAAATTTAAATTTCTTTGACTTTTATGACGTCAAACTGACTGAAGTCAAAAAAATGAAAAATGGAACAATAAAATAAAGTACAAAATTCATATTTAAGGAATGCAATATTTTCCCAAAGTTACGCACTATCTGAAAGCTTATGGTTCAACACTTTTATCGAGTATGAAGATGGAAAAAAATATTTGGTTGAAGCTTTAATACTGTTCAATATTACACTTTAGTAGTTTTGATGATTTTGAACATGAAAAACAACTCTTGTCGCGTCATGTCGCCGCAATTTCTAATATTGCACTTTAAAATGCATCCTTAGATCTTACAGAAAACGTTTAAATTTTTTGCAGAAATTTGCTGATTTGCAAGTTAGAGCTATTTGAATAATTCAATATTTTCATACATTTTTACGATATTTTTCATACAAAGTTGATATAATATATATAATACCACTCTTCATACATATTTTGATCAAACACGTTAAAATACAAACAGAATTTGTGCTTTCAGCTGAATTTAATTGCATTTCTAATAAAAAAAAAACCTTTAAAAAAATATTACGTAATATGTGAATAATCCCTTCTGAAACAATGAAAACGCCAAATAACATATTCAGATTACATATTTCATCGATTAAGGCGATAAAACTAGTTTTGGCCAAACTTCGTTTTTTCCGACCATTGTGCAGTGGACGCATCCCATACAAATTCTGGCCAAACCTACAATTCTCACTCAAAATGTTCATAAATGCTAATTATTTGACAAAACATGATTTTGAGAGCTAATTTGATAGAAATCGTCGCTGAAACAGAAAATCGATAATCCCGGTACATTTGACAGAATTTGTTTAAATAGCACATTTTTGTAATTCAATCAATGAAATCCGTATCAAGATCATAATCAAATGCAACTTCATTATTTTGATGCCCATTTGAAGTTAAATATCGTGGGTGGTTTTTGAATCTATTCGGGAGCTTATAAAGGTGAAAAAAACGATATTTATATCAAGTATGATGGTCCAATGGGCTGATTCGTAGTGTAATTAAAAAATAATTTTTTCTTATCTTGGCGCAAAAAAGCGCAAGTGAAGGCATTGAATACTATGGAATATTTGCAACACATTGAGGGGTAAATGATCATTTTAGAGCGTTTCCCAGATATCTTGCACTACCTTCGAAAAAATGCCTTATTTTTGGAGGAGCTCTATGTTATACACTTCTTGACATTCTCAAATAGTAAACATGTCGAATATGGTTTGAAATATCTTCAAAACAAAGCTTAAGGTATGTTCTTTCGAATGAGACCGGTTGAGAAAGGTTTGGCCATGATTTAGTACAGAAACTGCAATTTCTATAGAACAACCTTCACGAAATTTGAAAAATTCAAAAGGGTTAATTTCAGCTGACATCTCTCCAGGTCACATGCTGTGAAAAATCGAAATATACACCAATCGATCTGGAACTTTGGGGAATTGTTATTCAATACTGAAAAAATCAAGAAAAAATATTCGAGAAGGAATTTGCTAACTTCATTTTTTTGACTATTGGTCAGCTTTGGGCCACTGTGGAGCGTGAGCAAATGATTTTGCATTAAAATCTCATGCGTGAGTTATACGAAGCCGAATGCAAATGAGTTTTCTCTCACAGGAGAACTCTATGATTGAGATTTGAGTACGAGTCTACCAACACTGCGGAGGAGGAGACCTCCCGGGGATGAATTCGTATCGAAAAGCGCATAGTCTGTCCCAGACAACCAGAAGTCGCATAACAGTTTACGAGCAAAGTCGTTTATTTACACAAATTACATCACATCCGGACTACATGGTGGATAATATCGTTTGATCGATGAGTTTCCTCGCATAAAATGTTATTTCCTGAGTTCATTTGTACATTTCGTTTCGTCCCGTATACTTGTACAAAGTAAGTCGGATCAATCCGTAGCAGCTGTCAAATCAATTTTGTTATGATATATTAAGTCGCATATGAGTACAGACTAGTTCGCGTGAAAATTTACACACTCGCATTGCATGTTAATTTTCATCATATAAAATATGCACGTATATCGCCTCCACTTTTGTACGTATAAGGCCTTTTCGCAACATCTTATACGTGAAACTTTGCGCATATAAGCATCGCATAAATCAAAAGGTTATTTTGTTATACGTACATTCTGGTTGTCTGGGTGTAAAGAAAAGGCGATTACCGTGGTGGTCCTGTAGAGCAGAAATCTGATATGAGCCAGAACCCGAGGCCAATGGGCATGACAATAGTGGAGTGACCAATTACACCTCTGAGTCCGATAAGGTCAATAATGAAGCGCTCCGTAATTGTCCAAACTAGGAAGCGCTTGCATAAAAATCACGGCTTGAAAGAAATATCAACACGTACACTACCCGTCATAAATACGGACTCACTGAAATAAGTATTGCAACACTCAGCTGAATAATAAATCACCCCCAAAAAGTTTAGCATCACCTCAAAACAGGTTAATTCACATTGCTATATCTCGAGATCCTTACGACTTGCAAAGAAGCGATCTTCTGCAAAGTTGTTCAGGGGATCAAGGACATCCGGAAAGCGATCATTTTAGTTCGCGATTTTGCCGCTAAGTGGCGCTAGTGAGCATGTAAAATTGAGCATTTTGAACTAGTTCTAGCTTGTGATCCATAAGAGATAGAAAGTTCAGGTCTTCGACAAAGTTGCTCAGGGGTTCAAGGACATTCGGAAAACGAACAGTTTAGTTCACGATTTTGCCGCTAAGTGGCGCTAGTGAGCATGTAAAATTGAGCATTTTGAACTAGTTCTAGCTTGTGATCCATAAGAGATAGAAAGTTCGCTCACTAGGCCACCTAGCGGCAAAATCGCGAACTAAACTGATCGCTTTTCGGATGTCCTTGAACCCTTGAGGAACTTTGCCGAAGACCCGAACTTTCTATCTCTTATGGATCACAAGCTAGAACTAGTTCAAAATGCTCAATTTTGCATGCTCACTAGCGCCACCTAGCGGCAAAATTGCGAACTAAACTGTTCGCTTTCCGGATGTCCTTGATCCCCTGAACAACTTTGCAGAAGATCGAAGGAAATTTCCATTACGAAAAGATCCTTGACCGACCGGGAATCGAACCAAGACACCTTCAGCATGGCTTTGCTTTGTAGCCGCGGACTCTAACCTCTCGGCTAAGGAAGGCCCCTTCCTTTTTGCTCTCTTATCGACAACTAAAATCTGCATCACAACTATTGAGGACATGCTTGAGTCCATTCACTTAATGTTAATATTTTGGATCGTCTGGAAAACTCCGAGGCACTTGCAAAACAAATTACTTATAGTTCAAATATTGCATAACACCTTTTATCAAACACGAACGAATAAGGAAGGTAGTCATCCTTGCTCATCACGCGAAAGCAAGTCGCGGACCAGACGCAATCGAAAGTTGTCCTAAGTAGGTGATTGCATGTCATCCCGCATCTTGGGGCCACGAAAAGTGTAACAGTTTCGAAAAGCCGCAATTAAGTCCAAGATAGAGCCGAAGAACTCGGACAACGATAACGGTAATTTTAAGCGGTTTCCACCCAATGATCAATGACAGGTGCCCGCCGCGCCGAGTGAAAGAGTCTGTGTGAACAAGTGGGAGCAACAAAACCATATCCTCAGGGCCATCGCAAGCGAGTTGTTTATTATGCGCAACTGAAAGTGGATCACTTTATGCTGCATCAGATTTGGGTCCTGGAATCCGAACGCGGAGGAATTTTTTGGTGCTTGCTCCGGTTACGAAATCGAACAGGTTGACAGCTGACCGTAGGGTAATTAGCGATGGCATTGGTGCAGATTCGGTTATTGGCTCAGGTTGGTGATATGGAAGTTGTACTTAAATCTTTTGATGCTTCGCATGTCTGGACAATCACCTTAAAATGGGCATTTTTGGGCTTAAATTAATTATATTTTCACTAAATGTAGCACATTATCCATTTTACACATTGAACTGATTCGAAATTGAAGGTAACAGATGTGAAGGGATACTTTTTCTTCTTCTTCCTATTGTTATTACATCTTCACTACGACATAGTCTGCTTCACAACTTAGTGTTCCTGAAGCACTATTACATTTATCAACTGAGAGCTTTCTATCGTTTAGAGAAGTCAGGGAAATTGCCCTTACGAAAAAATCCTGAACCATCGAACCCAGAAAAGTTCAACATGACTTTGCTTTACATGTGTAGCTACTAGAATAAAGAAACTTTTTTTATGAAGCGACTCACAAGAGTTGCAACTAAATTAAATTGACGTGCTGACGGCTCTACCCCATTTGGCATAATGACATCTGGCATAATGCCGTTTGGCATAATGGCCATTTGTCATAATGGCCATTTGGCATAATAGCCATTTGGCATAACGGCCATCTGGCATAATAAAAAAAAATTCTCACACATTTCACATTTAACGTTCAACGCTCCGTCATTGTAATCATCGTCATCATCGAAACTCCCAAAGCAGTTTTTCTGTTCAAAACTGAAATTCATTCGATGAAAATGTGTTCACTGTGTATCGATTGGAGAATAGAATACAGTGCACACATTTTCCTGTAAATTTTCTTGATTTTGAACGAAAAAACTGGTTTTGAAAATTCTGAAATCAATGACGGATCCTGCCCCCTTAAAGTGCTTGAAATGTTTGTCTAGGACAAATCAATTGACTGGAAAAAGGGACTAATATTGACAAAGATTTTAAGTCCAAAGAAGTTAATGTGAAGTAAGTACGAGTAAATACTTTAAGATAGGCTCGTCCAAATAGTGCGTTTGAGGCTGATTATAATATTATCACCAACATTATTACTTGTCACATTTGAGGTTGAGCATATCGCTGGAGAGGCATCCCATAACATATGGGGTAATTAATTTAGATTAGGGGTCGTCCATGAACCATGTGGTCATTTATGGGCGGAAGGGGGGTTTGGCCAAAGACCACAGTCCATACAAATTTTAAAATTTTTGTGTGGACAACTGACCACAGGGGAGGAAACAATTCGGTCTGAAATTCCGAAAAAATTACCAAGGGTTAATGGGCAGCTCCTTAGTAAAATTCACCTTCTTTCAAACATGAGCTGTTCTTTTGAGTTTGCAGTTTAGCGAGTCATAACGAACTGTGGACGCTGCAAATGCCGGACAGTGGCCTTTTCGCGATGTTTTTAGAGTGAACTCCGACTTTTTCGTCTAAAGTCCATAATTACCACGTCCTTTACATTCTCCATGCATAAAGTAGAAGAAAAATGACTTTTGGGTAAATTAGGGACAGTAGTGTTTAGTCCATTGGATGTGGGATTGAGTAGTGTTTAGTCCATTGGATGTGGGATTGAGTATTGTTTAGTCCATTGGATGTGTCGCTTGCTCCAGCAGGAGCGAGCGATGGGACCAGAAACATACTCGTTTGGCATGCAATGCGTAACCGAGTAATATCGGAAATCCGATTAGTCGTGATCATATCATGGATCTCACCACTGAGTCGTTAAAGTGTAGTGTCTTTTAAAAAGATGAGTTTCCGGAATTTGAAGCGTCCGGGAAATTTGAATCAACACGGTACCAAGGGCATCCGATGTAATTGAAAATCGATCATGGCGTGCCTATGATTCACTACGCTGCATACTAAAAGAACAGCTTATGTTTGAAAGAAGGTAAAATTTCTAGTTGGGTAGTTCACAATTATTGAATGCATAAAATGCTCGCTAATTGTTGAACATTTCGTTAGGAACACACATATTCTTCAGTAATATGCGAGATTTAAGGCCGTTCAGCAATAGGCTAAATATTCTGCTTAACTAATAACAATCAGTTGATATTGTTGTAGCATTTAAGGCAAAGCATCTCTCTTGAGATTTTCCTTCTTTGGAACATTGGATGTTCTTCATATTTAACTTCTGTGCCCTCATAAAAAAAATCAATATAAAATCGTGGCACCCAAGCGACGGCCAGAAATCGAGCTAATGCTTTAAAAATAATTTAAGACAGACGTTCAAAGAGCATAACAAGAATGATAAAAGCCGACTCACTCTACGGTGCCAAATTTTTACTCCTCATAAAACTTCTTTATGAAGCTACGTGAATAAAATCTCACAGCTACAAGTGTGACTTGAAGGGCACTGGTCGAAAATCGAAAATGATTCTATTATGTTGTCTAGAATGGACATGTATTTCATTTAGGCTGATCATTATCAAGCCAAAAGTTGAGGACAATAATTTGAGGAAATGTATTCTTCAAATTATGACAAATGGCCGTTATGCCAAATGGCCATTATGCCAAATGGCCATTATGCCAATTGGCATTATGCCAAACGGCATTATGCCAAATGGGGTAGAGCCCGTGCTGACGTAGCCATCGCATTCGCAGTTCTGTCCTTCTGTGCCTGTGTTCATTGCGGCATTCCGGTGTTCATCGTGGGACTGCTTCCACCTTTCAATCACCTCAATTCCGTCCATCAAGATGCTCCCATTTTCATCCCTGCACAATTCAGATTGTGGCACGAAGCCTTTGCGGAATTGAGCTTCAGATAGAACTTCCACATTTATTGAGAACGGTACAGCAACTCCATCTCTTGGCATTCCGTCTCTTCCATGCAACGCTTTTTGTCCCGGAATAGGCGGGTTTGCTTATTGCGCTTCTGTTTGTATCGTTCCAGGTTTTGCCGCGTACCATGCAAAGCAGCATTGCCGGTGCTGCATTTTTCTCCTCCAAAACCTCCTGCCACTCCCCGTCGAACCAAACGTTTCTTGAACTCCATTCAACATATACGACAATGCTTTCTACAGCGTTGTTAATGGCTGCTTTGACTGTCCTCTAGCAGTCCTCAAGACGGGCCCTATTGACCTCGCCGTCATCCGGCAACGTTGCCTCAAGATGTTACGCGTACGCATTGGCGACATTCGATTGTTTCAGTCGCGCTAGATTGTACCGAGGCAGGCGTCGGTACCGTACATCGTTGATGTTAGATAGTTTTCTTGGAGGTGGCGAAATTTATCAGTCGGAGGCCGTTCGGTTTTGCAAACCTGGAGCGTCTGTACTCCACGTTAGGAGCGGCTCACAACAGCGTCTGTTCCCCATGTCAGGGGCGGCTGATCATCGTCCGAGTGCCAGAGAAGGACTCTAAGCTAAACTGCGCACTATGGCCCTCCGAACATTTAGGGGGAATGGTCCTCCGGAAATCTAGGGGGTTGGTGTCAAGCCCTGCAAGCCAACCGTAAAAACACATCAGCACAGGAACGTCAACGAGAGAATACGGGCCGGAACAATCGGCAAAGACCACAGCGACGAAAATGGACTAGCGATTGGAAACTCGGTACGTGGAACTGCAAATCTCTCAACTTCATTGGAAGTACTCGCATACTCTCCGATGTACTGAAGACCCGCGGTTTCGACATCGTAGCGCTGCAGGAGGTGTGCTGGACAGGAGCATTGGTGCGAACGTTTAGAGGTAATCATACCATCTACTAGAGCTGCTGCAACAACACTCGAGCTGGGAACAGCTTTCAACGTGCATAGCCCACACTCCGGAAGCACTGATGATGACAAGGACGCATTTTACGCGCAGCTCGAACGCGAGTACGACCGCTGCCCAAGCCACGACGTCAAGGTTTTCATAGGAGATTTGAACGCTCAGGTTGGCCAGGAGGAGGAGTTCAGATCGGCGATTGGAAAGTTCAGCGCCCACCGGCTGACGAACGAGAACGGCCTACGACTGATAGATTTTGCCACCTCCAAGAACATGGCCATTCGTAGCACCTATTTCCAGCACAGCCTCCCGTATCGGTACACCTGGAGATCACCTCAGCAGACAGAATCGCAAATCGACCACGTTTTGATCGATGGACGGCACTTCTCCGACATAACCGACGTCAGAACCTATCGTGGTGCCAACATTGACTCCGACCACTACCTGGTAATGGTGAAACTGCGCCCAAAACTATCCGTCATCAACAATGTACGGTACCGACGCCCGCCCCGGTACAATCTCGAGCGGCTGAAACAACCGGATGTCGCCAATGCGTACGCGCAGCATCTTGAGGCAGCGTTGCCGGATGAGGGCGAGCTCGATAGGGCCCCTCTTGAGGACTGCTGGAGAACAGTCAAAGCAGCCATTAACGACGCTGCCGAAAGCGTTATCGGATATGTGGAACGGAGCTCAAGAAACGATTGGTTCGACGAGGAGTGCCAGGAGGTTTTAGAGGAGAAGAATGCAGCGCGGACTGCAATGCTGCAGCATGGTACGCGGCAAAACGTGGAACGATACAGACTGAAGCGGAAACAGCAAACCCGCCTATTCCGGCACAAAAAGCGCCGCCTGGAAGAGGTGGAATGCCAAGAGATGGAGTTGCTGTACCGTTCTCAAGAAACGCGGAAGTTCTATCAGAAGCTCAACACATCCCGCAAAGGCTTCGTGCCGCGAGCTGAGATGTGCCGGGATAAGGATGGGAGCATCTTGACGGACGGACGCGAGGTGATCCAAAGGTGGAAGCAGCACTACGATGAACACCTGAATGGCGCAGAGAACACAGGCACAGAAGGTCAGGACAGCGAAGGCGACGGCTACGTCAGCACAGCAGACAGCGGAAATCAACCAGCTCCCACGATGGGGGAAGTTAAGGATGCCATTCAACAGCTCAAGAACAACAAAGCCGCTGGCAAGGATGGTATCGGAGCCGAACTCATCAAGATGGACCCGGACAGGTTGGCCGCTTGTCTGCATCGGCTGATAGTCAGAATCTGGGAAACGGAACAGCTACCGGAGGAGTGGAAGCAAGGCGTTATATGCCCTATCTACAAAAAGGGCGACAAACTGGAGTGTGAAAATTATCGTGCAATCACCATCCTAAACGCCGCCTATAATGTGCTATCCCAGATTCTCTTCCGTCGTCTATCACCTATAGCAAACGAGTTCGTGGGAAGTTATCAGGCAGGTTTCATTGACGGCCGCTCGACAACGGACCAGATCTTTTCCGTGAGGCAAATCCTCCAGAAATGCCGTGAGTACCAGGTCCCTACGCACCATTTGTTCATCGATTTCAAGGCGGCATACGATAGTATCGACCGCATAGAGCTATGGAAAATCATACACGAGAACAGCTTTCCCGGGAAGCTCACAAGATTGATCAGAGCAACGATGGACGGTGTGCAAAACTGCGTGAAGATCTCGGGCGAACACTCCAGTTCGTTCGAGTCTCGGCGGGGACTACGACAGGGCGACGGACTTTCGTGCCTGTTGTTCAATATTGGGCTTGAAGGTGTCATGCGGAGAGCCGGACTTAACAGTCGAGGCACGATTTTCACGAGATCCGGACAATTTGTTTGCTTCGCGGACGACATGGATATTATTGGGAGAAAATTTGAAACGGTGGCAGATTTGTTCACCCGTCTGAAACGCGAAGTAACAAGAGTCGGGCTAATGGTAAATGCGTCGAAAACAAAGTACATGCTGGTTGGCGGAACTGAGCACGACAGGGCCCGCCTAGGAAGCAGTGTTACGATAGACGGGGATACCTTCGAGGTGGTGGACGAGTTTGTCTACCTCGAATCCTTGTTGACGGCTGACAACAATGTTAGTCGGGAAATACGAAGGCGCATCATCAGCGGAAGTCGTGCCTACTATGGGCTCCAGAAGAAAATGCGGTCAAGAAAGATTCACCCCCGCACAAAATGCACGATGTACAAAACGCTCATAAGACCGGTAGTCCTCTGTGGGCATGAGGCGTGGACTATGCTCGAGGAGGACTTGCAAGCTCTTGGGGTTTTCGAACGCCGAGTGCTTAGGACGATCTTCGGCGGCGTGCAGGAGAACGGCGTATGGCGGCGAAGGATGAACCACGAGCTCGCTCAACTCTACGGTGAACCCAGTATCGTGAAGGTAGCTAAAGCTGGAAGGATACGCTGGGCAGGGCATGTTGCAAGAATGCCGGACAACAACCCTGTAAAGATGGTGTTCGCCACGAATCCGGTCGGAACAAGAAGGCGTGGGGCGCAGCGAGCTAGGTGGATTGACCAGGTACACCAGGACCTGGAGAGCGTGGGTCACAGTCGAGGATGGAGAGAAGCGGCCATGAACCGAGGGAATTGGCGAAATATTGTTGGCGAGGCTTTATCAAGATAATTGATGTAAAGCCAAATAAGTAAGTAAGTAAGTAAGGCCGTTCTCGTTCGTCAGCTGGTAGGCACAGAACTTTTCAATCGTCGGTCTGAAATCGTATTCCTGGCCAACCTTAGCGTTCAAATCTCCTATGATGATCTTGACTTCGTGGATTGGGCAGCGGTCGTACTCGCGTTTGAGCTGCGCGTAAAATGCGTCAGTGTCATAATCAGTGAAATAAATGCTTCAGTATCTGGCAAATAATATTTGTTCAAAGAGACCTTCCAGAAGTCTGCAGTAATTCATTTGTTTATAAAAAAAACATGCCATAACTCAAGCACTATTCAGTAGTTATTAACTGTGTCCCTACCAATAACTTTGAAAGCTCATTTTAATATTTGCTTCCGCACAACCCAAAGCCAATATCGCGTTATTACGACAAAACAATGAGCTAGATGGATTTTAAATTGCTAATCTTGGTCGCACATAATTCTTAGGTATTCAGAAGGTTAGAAATGAAGGGCTTTATGAATTATGGTTCCTGCTCTTTAATTCAATGAGTTTCATTGTTTTGGAAAAAAAACTCCACTTGAAAGGGTTTGGTGTTCATAATTCAATTAATTTTGTATTTCCTTTGTTACATGTCGAATAAGTTCTACATACATTTGAAAACAACAAACGTCACTTCCATTTCCTTGCTTCCGATCTCCACTCATTAACAACGTAGCCGTTAAACTAAGTGACATTGAGAGTACCAAGGCTATGACATCTAAGTTTTGCATTGCTCAATTTCACTTTGAAAAGCATCATTTAGTTTCTTTAGTCAAACAATTGTGCGTCGTGTGATTCGAGCGGATCGTTCCCACAAGCTTTTATCGCTCCATTTTTACGCACTTTTAAAGTGAATGATCTTCGCACGGGCAGAAAACCTAACCACCAAATCGGACAGAAGTCATTGGGTGGTCAACGGTGCGCATCCGGCCCTTTGCGAAAGTAAGATTGTGTTGTAATATGTATCCGCGTGAGTCGTGGCCCAAGTGGAAGTAATCCGTCGTGTGTTTCCTGCATCAACATTTAAGTGGTTGGTTGGTTTACCCTTCGTTTGCGGTGGAAATGCACATAAATCTAGATCTACAGCTTTGTTTTCCCGTCTCTTGGTTGGTAGCCTTTCGGGGTGATTCAGTTACTCAGCGTGTAGTGATTTCGTGATTTATGGACCATTGTGAAGTGGGCTCCTATAAGCATGGGAGCCAGACAGTTGGCAGACAACGTGCAACAGCTGCGTGCTGGAATTTGAAATCTCAAACGTAGCTCTGCAAGAATGTCGAGCAGATAAGGTTTGCGATCTGCGCGTGACGAAAAGTGAACGGGTCTTTATGAGTAAAACTCAGCCATCTGACTGAAGATGGAATGATTCCAAAGTGGGGAAACATGATTCAGAGTTGATTCACGAATGTCTGCGTGTTCATTGGGCGATTAAACATGACAGAGCGATTAATTGTGGAACTTCATTTACTAACTCTAGAGTCATTTTCGAGGGACCATTGTTGAGAAAAGTAATGAGTGGAAAGCCAGAGAAAGGTGTTGAAGTGATTTCTATATCAACGAGATTGCAGGAAGTAGACTGAAAGTGTTTTGAAATGTTAATTAATAAGAAGTTTTACATTTTCATTTGCCAGAGGTAGTCAAGTTTGTAATAGCATGTAGTCAGTGGATTATCTTTTTAATTTAGTTAAACTTCTATTTGTTGTGTACTGAATGATACATCATATTCGCTACCTTCACATTTTTCATATATTTTTTTCACATATTCCAATTTACTTTGGCCTATCACCTCCTGTCCCCCAGTTTAGGACAGCTTTATATGCTATCATTTTGTAATTTTTGCACCGGTGTCTCAAAATACATTCACTTTTGGGCAGGACTGGGACTGGTAATAGTAGTAGGCTTGAATTTCGCGATAATCACGTGGCTCTCTCACTACAGTAGTTTAAAATCGTGAATCTTATCAAGTAGCCTATGAACCGATGCACGAGTTCACTTTTTGACATTTGAGCGGTGCCGTGTTATTTACGTGACCATGGCAACGAGTGAATTCGGCACCGCTCAAACGTCAAATTAGTGAACTCGTGCATTGGTCCATTATGGATACATGAATTTCTCTAAATCATAAGTGTCATTGAAGGCTGGAAATGCGGGAAATGCAATGGGAAATAGAACATTTTTCTACAGTAGTTTTGGGTTTCCCTTAGCAACGAGTATTTTGCTATTCTCAAGGCATTTTGCCTACAGCAGCGATAGTACCGTTTTGATTCATATTACGGACACTTAAGGCCACAGTGAAGTATAACTCACAAAAAATAATGCAAAATCAATCACTTCGTATGATTCCTCCACGTTATCGAACCTTCAAACCGATTAACATTCGAATGGTGAGAGAAGATTTTGATTCCGAAGCATGAATAATTTTAAATAAATAGAAATGTGTGGACTTTACATGATTCTGACTCCGGACGCTTCCTTACTTTCGCCTCATATACCGAACACCTCGATTCGAATTGCGGATAGGTCAAACAAATCATAAATAAAAAAGAAAAATCATCAAGTGAAATCGTTATACCACTAGAAAGACGCATAAGGAAGTTGGGCATTATACATTTTCATAGATATCTATGGAAAATGCGTATTAAAACGAGCCTTGAAAGTGAGAACTTTTGAACAGCAAAAATTGAAACATTTCGTGTGAAATGTTTCCCATACAAAACAGAGTGTTCGGAATTTGAAGCTGTCCGTAATATGAATCAAAACGGTAGTGAGTTTCACTGGCTTTGCTGACTGTGATTTGTTACGCTTGCCTACTGTAGTCTTCTTCTTCTTCTTTCTGGCGTTACGTCCCAACTGGGACAAAGCCTGCTTCTCAGCTTAGTGTTCTTATGAGCACTTCCACAGTTATTAACTGAGAGCTTTCTATGCCAATTGACCATTTTTGCATGTGTATATCGTGCGGCAGGTACGAAGATACTCTATGCCCTGGGAAGTCGAGAAAATTTCCAACCCGAAAAGATCCTCGACCGGTGGGATTCGAACCCACGACTCTCAGCTTGGTCTTGCTGAATAGCTGCGCGTTTACCGCTACGGCTATCTGGGCCCCTACTGTAGTGTGACCCTCATAACTTTTCCCAACCCTGCTTTTGGGGAATTTATTGATAATGGTACCAAATATGCAACAATAATAAGAACAAAAATTCAAAACAACACGCAAAATGTGTTATTTTTATATCATATATGAAAAAGGCTTTTTGATGGATGACTAGTAGAGTAAGTAAAATTCAAATGAATCTTACGATTGTTGCAAATATATTGAATTTACAATAAAATACTATTTCTGGAGTAAATATATTCAATGAGGGGCCCAGATAGCCGTAGCGGTAAACGCGCAGCTATTCAGCATGACCATGCTGAGGGTCGTGGGTTCGAATCCCGCTGGTCGACGATCTTTTCGTAAAGGAAATTTTCTCGATTCCCAGGGCATAGAGTATCTTCGTACTTGCCACACGATATACACATGCAAAAATGGTCAAATGGCAAAGAAAGCTCTCAGTTAATAACTGTGGAAGTGCTCATAAGAACACTAATCTGAGAAGCAGGCTTTGTCCCAGTTGGGACGTAACGCCAGAAAGAAGAAGAAGATATTCAATGATGTACAAATTTACAGAATTTTAGACATTTCCAGCTTGTGTCCGGTATGGGGGGACTCCTTACAAGATTGATCAATTTGGTACTGAAATATATCATCAGAATGCAATTTCAAAAATCCATGTTTATTTTTGTACGCTTCCAAAATGATAAAAGTTTTTGAGTTATGAATTTAGCGTTTTAGGTGTCCGGTACAAGCGGATCTCCCCCTATATTTAGTTAAGTTTTTTTTTTTACCAGACCCTGCCGACCACATTGCACCAACCACAAGTTGTTAACTGTCCTGCATTCGGTTTATGGGAAATTTGTTGTGGACAATAAGCTTATATCATAACTTTACTTCAAATGAACAAAAAACTTCATTCGATGAAAAACAGCTGAGAAACTGTGCTGGTCAATAAAGCCATCAACTCAACCTCTATGATCAACAACATCAGTACCATAAAACAAAAGTAAATTGTGAATTAAAATGATCATTCGAACTTTTCAGTAACGTAGTTGCAAGATTTCATGTGTGTACACGGATAAAAATCTGATTCTCAAAGCATGATTTACAAATCATGAAATTCATAAATTGGTTGTGTCATAATACCAGGACCACATATCATGGTTCCTGGAGCCACAATCATGACTCTTCATAAGCGTAACAAACAGAATGACAGTACTGAGCGGTGCGCTTTTCTTTAACTCATTCGTATCAATCACCCACATTTCAACATGACGAAGTGGTTGTGTGGTAGATAGCGTAGCTCTCAATCCAAAGGTTCACGGTTTGTATCTCGTTCCGACATTTTATATTATTTTTTATTTTGCCGATCATAAACGGATGCGCGAGTCATGATTTGAGGCGTTTGATTCATGATTGCGAGCAACCAGCTACAAAAACATAACGCGTGTGTTGCGTTTCGGTAATCTGACTCATGATATTATGAATCCAAATCATGGTGTATTTTCATAAGATGAAAACACACTGGAATCATGATGTCATGAGTCATAATCTTGTTTTTGGATTCTGATTTCTACCCGTGTATGCATAGATTTGGTCAGTTGTCTATCGGTAATTTTGTACAAAGTTACTTGTTAGAACTAATGCTTTAAAAAGAAGTCTTCGTTTCTTGATAAAAACTCGTACACTCCAATAAATAGCACGTTTCTAGATTTTACATGTGTGTATCTAAATCCCTGCATGATGTAATAATGATAACATAATACCTGTCATTTCTGCTAGATAGAGAAAAATCGTAACGATCTATTTCTCCACTTTTTTTTTGTTACCGCATTCAAAGCCCCTGACAGATGGAGCTTTCTTTGACATGCATTCCGCGACTACCTCGCCACTATACTGATCGCTATCCGTTGCACATATACGGTAGCTTAAAGGCAAAACAAAAACACACTTCACAAAAGGTCCATTCGCGGGGAAAAACTGAAAGCCAAGACTCCCACAATTTATCAACGGCGATAATTTCGCGCAGCAGCACATCACATCATAATTTCTCTCACCTGTCCCGCGAGTCTAGCTCTAGCTATTGCCAGCATATCACCATTGCGGTGTGCGAATCAACAGCGACACGTTGCGCGGCCACCATACCATCGCACATTGGTCAACTGAACGAAATTAATGGAATAAATCAAAAACTTGAAAAATATTAAATATAGATTTTAGGTGTCTTCTAAACGTTAACTTGTATGATTAGAGCACGCCAAATGGCGCGAAATTTCATTTGGCCGCCAGTGACACCCTCAGTGTATAACTGCTGGTGATCTTCTATTTTTAGGCAACCATGGCGCCTACCAATGAGAGGAAGGGGAAAGAATTGAAGATGCATTAAAAACTGGCCCAAAGTATACCGGATATACCCCTGGTTCATGCGGTTCATGCGAGAAGGTGTGTTTATTCAATAATTTAATCCACTTAATTGCGTTCCATAGACCAATGTGCATTGGTGTAGCATAACTACACTTGTGTTGTGTGTCTTTGGTTTGAGTCTATAAGGGAAAACATAAAAAAACGGCAACCGCTTTTCCGTATTTTGCTCATTTTGATCTGTTGTCGTCCCACAAGCGAATGAATGCTGTCCGTCGTCGTCATCTCGTGGAGAAGAAAAGGGAATGTGATTGCTTCCGTAACAATCTCCTCCGCGAAGTGATGACAACGACGACGACGACGATGATGATGATCAGCTTCTTGACTTACAACCACACAAGGAGGTTTTAGTCTGATCGCATCGTGCCCCAAAGCTTTTTCGTGTAGCTTCAGCTTAGCATGTGATTGAGTATGCCGGCGGCCAACAGAAGTCTGGTCTCATCCACCGAATGGACGGATGATGGTCAGGGTATGATTGCCGCAGTGCAGCACACAGACCACCGCCAGCAACTACAATGTGGAACAACTTTGTTTGACGGAGCAGTTACGCCAAATTAGACGGTTGATTTATGTCGGGAAGAAGCTGTAGGGGAACTGGGGGTAATATGCCCATAGGGGGCAAAACGCGCCACCCTCGATTTGGCCGAACGATCTGTTTTGGAATGCTTCTTTTCACTCTAGATCATAGAAAATGGATAGAAATGCTTTTCCTAATAGGTTTTTATGTGGCTTTCTCAACCAAATCGATAAAATCGTATAAAAACGTTTTTCGCTGTTCTCGTTGCAATTTTGTGCGATTTTCAATGTCATTTTTTAAGTCGATAAACAACCAAATTTCTGAAACTATTGCCAAGAGCCAACTTGTGCACTGTTATAGTTTGTATTACGTGCAAAACATATGTTAAATTTGCCCTCAAAAAGCTTATTGAAAGACCTAAACTTTAATCAACTCTGGGGGCAAAACGCCCACCCCTATTTCATAACACCAAAACAGCCGTTTGAATTCAAATTCTACCAAACGTAATGGCACGTTGAAGTTACGCAAAAATTAGAACCTTACAAATGTACATTTTTCGCATCAGCATGTATACTATTATTGAACAATAACATCTGAACAAACGCCCGGATGTATGCAACTCATATACAAGCATGATTGTGTGCGTTCGTTTACAGCATGGCTAACGCCGAACTCAAGCGGGGCGTTTTACCCCGCAAAACAATACATATGCAGTTAAGCAAGCATTTTTTAAAAATTAATTTATAAACCCCAGAAAAGTTAAAATGGATAGCTGCTTCTACTATTTGGTAGAAAATATGTTTGTCTATCCGACCATAATTAAAAAAGAGCATAAAATAATGTTTTTCACATCTAAAATCGCTGTTCTTCTTAACGTGGGCAAACTACCCCCAGTCCCCCTATAGCTAGTGTCTAGCTGTTGTCGACCAGATGCCACATGATGAGATTGTTTCATCACTGACCACTGGCTTCCGTCCGTTGACTGTGGCGAAGTTTTGCGACATGGCCGATTGTTTGCCGTAATCATTCCAAATCGAAGAAAACAATTTTATATAATTAAGCCATTTTATTAATACACCGGGTAAGACTGACCCCCGGTTTCGTAACTTTTAGCACAAAACGTCCTGCGGCAGTTTGCTCGATTTGGTGCAAATTCCTATTCATAACTTTATTGCTGATCTTATCCTGGTTTGACGTATGATTTCACACGGGAAATCAAGCTCGGAGCGGACGATTCAAACATTTCTAATTATTTTTGGAACAAGACAGCGAACATGTATGCGTCATCATGTCGATCAAATCTGTATAATGGGCCCGTCATTGAGGCCGAAACCAAAAATAGCTGTAAACCTCATTTAGCCAGGATTAGATAGTGCCAAATTGAGTGAAATTCTGAAAAGATAATGTGTTCCCGACATATCATTGAATTGGTATCACCTACTTGTAAGATTAAAAAAGCTTTTTGATGAACTCAACATAACTTAAGGTTAAGATGCATCGAAGCCAAACCTCAAATTTTCAAGAGCACAAATCTGGAGAACCGAACACTCGTTTGAGCTGAAAACTTAATCGATTGGTCACCACCAGCGAGTGACCAATCGATTAAGTTTTCAGGTTAAACGGATGCTTGGTTCTTCAGATCCGTGCTCTTAAAAATTTGAGGTTTGGCTTCGATTCATCTTCACCTTAACCTAGGTATACAAAGTTTCTTTGAATTTTTGCTAGTTTTATTTGATATTTTCTCCAAGTTCCACTTTATCTATCCTATGTTATAACTTAGTTGTACACCAGGAAGGCAGCTTCAGAAAAATTATCTTTGGTTGAGCACCAGAATCCGGTAATCATTTCTCCTCCTCAAACGTCAGTCATATTATTCTTGCTGGATAGTAGATCTGATGCGCTATACAACGTGCCATGTCGGGCGCTAAGTCTGAGGACTCGGAGACAAATCTTTTGTATGCATTCCAAACTGTGGTGCCAAAGCAGAGTAGAATTGTATTAATTTAATTCAAGGAAACTAAATAACATAACACCGCGATAAATTAATCAACCTTGCACTCGTCTAAAAATTTGCACATCATACGGAGGTTTCTGCTTCATTTATACCATAGCAAACCTTTGGTGGAAAACAATAAACAAAACTCGATACATTGGAATCGGACATTGAATAATATCAACCGCATCCTTCACGAGAGTGTTAGTGCGATCGTGTTGGAAGGCCGTTGCGTGAAGGCGTTTTGGTTGGAAAAATCAAGCTCGTCAAGCAAAAACTGTGTGCCACAACATGTATTATCTGGTCCGCCGGATATGATACACCGCGCTGCTGTTGTAAAGTTTCCTAAAACACGCATTTGTCCGCAATTCCACGCGGGAAAGGAACATCCGCGTTCGATGAAACACCGCAATGTTATCTCCAATAAGAATGAAGTAAAAAGGGAGCAAAGCCGCGGTTGTTCCTTTTATCTGGGGAACGCCGCGTGTCCTTTTGAACAAATGCGCGAGTAGAAAAACCTTATGTGTGACATTTATTTATTGTTTTGACGAAAAAGGTGCACATGGTTGAAATTAGCGTTATTTTTTGCGATATAAGTTCTATAACTTATATGTCGGGCTTTTGTTGGCAAATGTTTTGATTTAAGTGCACTGCAAGGCTGCAAGGCTTACTGTGCTGGCGAATCAACGGTGTTGACAAAACGTCAAACAAATTATACGAGCGGGGCAGATCATTTTAGACTAAATTAACGTCAATATCCTGCACTGTAAATTCCAGTGGAGCAAACAATGTTTTATTCGCCTACTCTTCTCCACATTTTCTTGTACTCTAGATGAAAATTACCTTTGTTCTAAAATGGCTATCTGTGCCAGCTGTCTCCTCTCTCTCAGGTTATAAGTTGATGTAAATGCTAACAAATTATAAGTAAGCCATGATTTGAAAATTGAAAAAATAAAAATGTGACCACTTGTCATTGTGAGGTTTAGTTCGTGTGCCTTCTTAGTTGCTAACAAGAAAAGATGTAGTTTTCAACATATTAATAGTAAAATTTGCACATATTTTTTAAACCATCGGTTGATCACGATGTCTTCCGATACTGAGTATTTATAAATTCTAGGGAATACAGCTTCTGACCAGAACAATAACTGTTTGGGAGGATTTTTTAACTGTACAGATTTTGATTCATTCCACTTTGAATCTTAATCCGTACAAGACAAATCTTCAACATATTTCATCATGTTTTAGCCAGAAACATGACATGTGAAGCTCAAATATGTTTCAAATGCTTGAAATAAAACTAATATATAGAAAAAGTCGTTGAATCAGTGCGCAAAGGCCAATCATTCCGAAAAGCTTCGGAAGCTTTTGATGTTCCAAAAAGCACCCATAATTGAACTACTATTGAACATTAGAAAACAGTTTTTTAGTTTTAACTAAATAATTGACTATGACAACGTTTTTCATTGCAATACATTTTCTATAAAAGCATAAATGAGCAATTCTCGCTGAAACCAGGCCGCCATCGGCACCCATTGTTAGAGTTACAATTTTATGTCACTGATCGAAACTAAAGGTCCTTTCGGATTTCTCAAATTGGTGGACCCCTCGTACGTCAGCAAGTAAATAGTTTGCAAAAAAAAAACGATTTTTTTTTTATAAATCTTAGGTATTTCTTCACGTAACTTGTCTCATATTTCCCTTGAAACACATAGCAAACTGAGTAGCATCGTATAGAGGAAGGATATGGACCAATGCACAAGTTCACTCGTTGACGTTTGAGCGGTGCCGTGTTATATACGTGACCATGGTAACTAGTGAATATGGCACCGCTCGAACGTCAAATTAGTGAACTCATGCAAAGGTCCATAGCATTCATGTAGGACTAAAATAAATGTGGCAACTATTTTGAATTTAGATAGAAAACCCGATTTTATGCCATTAGCACACCGCTCATTTAGAATTCTAAGATCACCATCAGAAAGCTGAGAAAAAACTGAGTAAGATAAGCGCTACATCCAAGGAACGGTGACGCATGGAGGTGTGATGTGATGACATGTGATGGTCTGGGGGTGTTTTTCATGGAGTGGAGTAGGAAGCCTCGTGAAAATCGACGGAATAATGACGGCAGATTCCTACATCAACATCTTGCGGGAAAATCTGGAGGTTTCGCTGATCCAGACGGGCCATGAAGAGAAATTTATATTTCTCTAGAACAACAACCCGAAGCATACTGCCAAGAAAACCAAGTCTTTCTTCCGGTCTTGTTGGATTAAACCGCTGGAATGGCCTCCACAAAGCTCAGACCTCAACCCCATCGAGAATTTGTGGGAGATTCTCGATGCCAGGGTTGACAAAACTGGTGTTACCAACAAAAATAATTATTTTGAAGCCTTGCAGCGCGCCTGGGAAGAACTAGAACCACAACACCTACAAAACCTGGTGAAAAGCATGCCGAAGCACCTCCAGCAAGTCCGTAAGGCCAAAGGAGGACACATTAACTATTAAATTGCTTTTTATTTTTCTTAAATCATCTTTCCCGGGGCCAAGAAGGAAGTGGGAACTTTATTTGGTCACTATTTATTTTTCAATACAAATTGATTTTCTTTTTCGTTGAGTGAAATTCTTTTTTTCATCAAAATTTCGTAAGTGTAACTTTAAAAGAATATCAAAAATAAAATATCAAAAACGATTTAAGGTAAACTTTAATTTGAACCAAATCAATGAGAAAAATTCGAAAACTGGTGAGGTGGGCACTTTATTTTGCCTATCAGTGTAAGAATTAGTTTGAAAAAAGCTAGATTTTTAGATTGTGTTTGTGTTGTGTTTGTGTTGTGCCTGAAAACGAACTGTCATGTAAAAATATGAAACTTACTTATAAAATAATGCAACCAGAGTCTAAATATTATAAGATGCTGAATGTTCTGTCAATAATTCAGGTAATTAATACTTTGTGTATAATGGTACATATCTTAATTTATAAAGCTCAAACAAATTATTTTGTTTGCAGAATTATTCGAATAACATGTACGTGAGCCGACAAATGCTGAGATTTCCAGTTTTGAGAGGTATTTCTTTCATTAGTTTTCGTTTACGTTCTGTAAAATATATTAATTTTCCTATTACAGTATTACTGTTGATAAAATGTCTACTAGTAGCGGAAGATTTGGCGTGGAGCTTAGTGGCAAGCATTAGCGGCATTATTGATTAGATGGACGAAGTCGCCGAATGCAATCCCGGACTACCAGTGAACTTCGATTTTGTCAATGATAATAAATTTGTTTGATATATTATTGTACTTTTTATAAACAAAAGCAAATATATAATATGTAGTTGCAGTTTGGATATTTATAATTTTTGCTTTAAAATGATTAAAACAAAAATAGAGAGAATATAACCAGAACGTTATTTCAATAAATTTGTTGTTTGTTTCAAACTGCACCTCTTGTTTGTTCCAAACTTATTTTTGGTGGATTCAAACTTGAAATTATGCTTGATTCAACTATTATTTTCGTTTGTTTTGAGAACTGTCAAAATCAAACAACCTACAAATTATTTATTTCTAACAAATGTTTGTTGATTTCAACTAATACGGCGTTAAATATTTAACGCAGAATGTTAGTTTATTTCAAACAACGCGATTAGTTGATTTAAATTGATTTTATGTTTGTGCAAAATTCAACCTAAAGTTTTGGTTGAAACAAACCAAAATTTGTTTGTAATTACTATATTTTTTTCTTCGTGATATAGCCGCAGTAGTCGCATTTTCCTCCTTATTTTACGCCAGCCTCGTTAGTATCAAATGGTTACGGGGTACACACTTATAAAACTTTCCACGAATATGATAATTTTTGTCGTAATAAAAACCACTAAGGATTTAGCCGGATTCCAAAGATATTGACATACTGTTTCTACAGGATTCTTGAAGGCATCCCACAGGATTCCCTCAGGATTCTCGAAGAATATCACAGAATCCCAATTGGAATTTTTCCAGGATGGTCATGAAAAAAAAACACACGGAATTCCCATAAGGTTCACAATTCCCGCAGTATTTCTACACAATTCCCAAAGAATTATTACAGGTTTTACAAAAAGTTCCCTGAGAATTCTCACATGTCACTTTTTGTTATAAGACCAATCCAAATTCCCAAAGTATTTCTACGAGATTCTCTCAGGAATACTAACTATTTGCTATATAACTATAAGATAAGATTTCAACAGGACCTTCACAATAATCCCAGCATTTGCGTAAGATTCCCAATGTAATTTAAAACTTTTTGCTCACTATTTCCGTAGAATTTTTACAACATTTGCACTGTCTTTCAACATAACTCCAACAGGATTCTCACAGTATATCCTTGGGTTATCATCTAACAATTCCCACTGGAATGCCATAATCCTTACCGGAATACAAGCATCTACACTAGAATATCAAAATCGGCACTGAAAATCCATGATCTATGCTGGAATCCAGGATCCACACTGGAATTGAAGGATCCACACTGGAAACTCAAACTCTCCACTGGTATCCCCATATCGCACTGAAATCCTAGGATCCGCATCTGAAATCCATACTGGAATACAGGATCCTCAGTGAATTCCAAGGATCTACACTGGAAATGCAAAATACTCACTAGGGCTGAAATATCTACATTATCACATTAGAAAACAAGCACCCATGTTCTAATCCTGCGGATCACATTAAAATCGTAAGATCCATACTGGAGTATCATGATACTGAAACTCCAAGGTCCCCACTGAAATTTCAGGTTTCACATTAGAATTACATGAACCATGTAACAATCCCAGGATTCAAACTGGAATTTCAATATACACAATGAAATACCAAGATCCACACTGACACACTATGATCTGAACAACAGTCCCAGGATATACATAAAAATACAAGAAACCTAGTGGAATCCTTGCGGGATTCCCAGAATCCTTGCGGGATTCCCAGAATCCTTGCGGGATTCCCAGAATCCGGGATCCTTGCGGGATTCCCAGAATCCTTGCGGGATTCCCAGAATCCTTGCGGGATTCCCAGAATCCTTGCGGGATTCCCAGAATCCTTGCGGGATTCCCAGAATCCTTGCGGGATTCCCAGAATCCTTGCGGGATTCCCAGAATCCTTGCGGGATTCCCAGAATCCTTGCGGGATTCCCAGAATCCTTGCGGGATTCCCAGAATCCTTGCGGGATTCCCAGAATCCTTGCGGGATTCCCAGAATTCTTGCGGGATTCCCAGAATCCTTGCGGGATTCCCAGAATCCTTGCGGGATTCCCAGAATCCTTGCGGGATTCCCAGAATCCTTGCGGGATTCCCAGAATCCTTGCGGGATTCCCAGAATCCTTGCGGGATTCCCAGAATCCTTGCGGGATTCCCAGGATTCTGCACTGGAAATCCTCGATCCACATTGGCATCCCAAAACATATTCTGAAATCTGCACTCTGGAATCCCGGAATCCACACTGACTTCCGCCACAGGATCCATTCTATAATTGTTCAGGAATCTCTGATTTGCAAACCACGCTCATTACAGTATACGACGAGCGTGGTGATGCCGATAGGAGCTGGTGACAAAACAGATATGTTTTTATGCTGACAGCGCAACCTAGTGGAAGAAATCTGAATTAAAAACTTGTCATTGGACTGCCCTTAAGGTCTTTCACAACTTTGCCAAAGATACCAACCATCCATTTTGTCTAAAATATTAACTGTATTCAAAAATGTTACTGATCTCAAAATAGATCACTGGGCGTTCGAGGCATCTGATCTCAAAATAGATCACTGGGCTTTAATGGGTTAAGCAATCTTTCAACTACAATCGAGAACTGAAATACCAGTACTTGTTTTAAACATATAAATTTAAAACCTTCAAAACAAAACAGAAATATAAGGAGTCTCTTACAAAAAACTATCAAAGTTACCCCTTTTTACAATATTAATAAACACGCTTGCACGTGGCATGACACGTGGCTTTAAAAAAAAATCATGTTTGTTGTCCGTTGTTATTGAAAATTGATCTTTCCTAACCAAATTACTAACTAAACAAGACAAAATTAAGCTTGTTCTAAAAACAACAAAATAGCATCGGTATCGATTAAAAGACGCCGAAAACGATAAAGCACACGTGTGAAACGTAAAATTTAAAAGCGTACAGATGATAAGATTGACAGAATAGGCTTACAGTGGTGTCTACGTGATTCGAGTTTAGAGCTGGAAACGCCCTCCGTTATAGGTTGACATGTTCCTCTTAAGCTTAGAATTAGACATCTTAGTAGGTAATCATCAACCAATATTACTACATGTGACTAGAGGTTTGTCTCTTGTCAACTGCAATTGTACGCAATCGTCGCAATAGTTTTACGACTGTATTTAAATTTTATAGTCCAACGTTCTTATCAGAACAATCCATTATCTCAATGTCGATATCATTGGAATGACTCTCCAAAACGATATTATTTGCTAATTTGTGGTCAGCTAGCCTTGAAACTTTGTCAGTAATTGGCAAGCACGAGCCAAAACGTTTACCTTAATTGATATGCTGACATGCCGTGACAAATCGAACTGTATAATTTTGTCCAAGCTACGGACCACTTTCGTCAAACACACTAACATTTTATGAGGGAAAATTGTCACCAAGAATGAGTAAATTTGTTTTAATTGATCAGTTGTGGAAATCAATTGCTTACTCTAATCATATACTGGTACCGATTTTGACCGTCAGAATGTTCCAGTCTCGAGCATTAATGTTGCAAAATATCCTTTGAAATGCGTCTGCTGTCAACGATAATTGATAGCTTCTCAAACGCCATTCTCATGCACAGGTTCTCAGTAACTGCATAGAAACTCTACCATCTAAGACCCAACGCATTTGACGTTAACCGATCCTCAACATTTCATCGGGCAATAGAAAAGCTATTATTTCGATAAAGTACCAATTTATAGCTCGTTCGGACCATTCAGCGTTCAGGTTTTCCCTTTCGAGTGTTTGTTGTTCGGTACTTTTCCAGTACGCGGTTGCTGCTCTCTTTCGATGCCTTATTACCCGGTTTGATTAGCCGAAACGTGCAAAAAAGTCGACGAAAAAAGCCGCCAGCCGTATTTCAGTGACCTATACGCAGCCGCAGAGATAGACCCGTTTATTGCCGATTTCAGCACATTAATTTATATAATTCTTGAGAGCGTGAAACATTCCGCGATACACACGTTCCAATACGAGCCTCGTGCATTTGATTTATGCATTTCTCCGGCAGCAGCGCATTTGAAGCCAGTGAGGTCCCAAGCAAGCCACGGGGGCTCGATTTCTGCCGCGCTGCGCTGGTCAGGGACTCTTGGTGCAATTATCAGTCGGAACACCTGTATGGAAAATGGTCTCAGCTCTTTAGCCCGACAAAGTGATAAAATATTATTTAGTGTACCATAATGATACACTTTAGATTTAGCCGCAAAATGTCGAGAGCGTACATCTGCGGGTTCTGCCCAGTTCCTAGTAGTCGGGAATGAACTGTAGTATTGCGACCGTATTAAGCTCATTACTTTTAAGATTTGACGCCCGCGATTGGAACTTTGCCCCCGAGAGGGCATAACTATTAAGGCGATGTGTAGGCCAGGGAATCGATATCTCCTAAGTTGGATGGCAAATGGTTTACGACATTGTCAGGTTAGGGGATATTTGAACTTATTAGTAGGCGTGATGCTGGGCGTTAGTTTTCCGAGTAATGTTCCTTGAGATGTGGAAATGGTTGGTGGTGCTGTGGTGCTTCAACAAATGTGAGATTTTTGCTTTGTTTGTAGTTGTTGTTCGAATATTCTTGAACAATAATTGAAAATTGTTATCGCTTATAACAAGCCTATGCACAATGGTCCGATTCGACAATTTGTCAGGAAAAAAGAGTTTTCACTGTTCTCGTCGATTTTAGACGTTCGATGGCTTCAGATAAGTTATTCGTAATTGAGTTTTATATGTTTCTTATAAGCAGGTGAAATCAACTCACCTGTTAAAAATCTTAACTGCACGGCAAATGAAATGTAATGTGTTGTTAACAAAATGTTAATAAAATCTTAAATTTGTTTTACCAAATTAGGATGATAGTGTTGTCACCTAGATATAAGAAATGAATGTAATTTTTGTGATGATACTAATGAAAAAAAAATGAGTATTGCATCTTCTAAGAAAAAAAGTTGAATCTTGTGGCCCTAATTTAGGTAGGTTTAAATTTTGACTCAAACTTTTTTGTTTGATAAAATATGTGACTGTTTGCTTCTGCAAACTTTTAGAAAATATTATTTTGAACAACTTTGTCGAAGACACTCTTGATCTAACTCTCCATTTGAACTAAGTAAATTGATTTTGAAAGTTTTAACTTAGGATGAACCCGAAAAATCAGTTATTTGGTCTAACAGGTTTTCAGAAAAGTTTCTGAGGAAGTAGTGATACACATTTTGGTTGAACATCGCAAGGTTATAATTCTTGTAATGTTGAAGCTATATGCAAATTTAAGAGAAAAACTACATTTTTGATGCCCATAACTCATAAAGTTGGTCCGAAAATTTGTTTCTTTATACGGAATTCGATAGGCCATAGAATTGGCAACTTTTGCTGAAAAAACTGTGAGAACGTAATTTTTGTAAATTAAGAAAATTCACTTCGAAATGCACTTAAAAAACTCGAAATAAGCCTGTAACTCACAAGATTTTAAAGCTCAGGGCGTGCTGCCTTCAGCAAAGTTGTAAGATTTAGATACACAGCACAAAAATCTCAAATTTACATGGCACGAAATTTTTAATAATAATCATGTATATCGAATTATAAATGAATAGTAATGTAAACTTTCTCATTGCATTCTAAAATGCTTGCAATCTTGAGTAAAACTGAAACATTTCATGATCTTACATCCAACATTCGCCAATGTTGCATGCTTTCTTGCATCTTGAAAGTTTAATTGCAAACAAGAATTCTTGGTTTACATGATTCTACGCTGAATATTCTGTCATAAATCATGTTAACCGAGCCGTTTTGTATGCAAGATTCTTTGAGAGAAGACGTTTTGCGTTCAATATTAAGGATTTTGGTAACGATGTTGGATATAATAGATGTGTTTATAGGTTTTATCATTGAATAATACATGAAAAATGGCTTTGCATGATTGAGGCTAAAATTACGTTACGTGTAAATCTAAGATTTTTTTGGTGTGTTGATCTACAACTTTTTCATATGGAACATTATGGAGAAATGTGAATAAAAAAAAAATGGAGAACTTATAATACACTTTACTATTAGTTAATTGGCAATTCTCGCTGAAACCAGGCCACCATTGGCAACCATCGTTAGAGTTCTAATTTTATGTCACTGATCGCTAGATTTCGTTAAAACTCGTTTTCTTAAATTGGTGGACCCCTCTTACGCCAGCTAGCTAAACAGTTTGCGAAAAAGCCTATTTTTTGATAAATCTTGGATATTTCTTCACGCGATATGTCTCATATTTCGTTTGGAACACATAGAGCACGAGCATAAATGACTGTACAATTCGTAGTTGCTACTCCATGATTGACCAGAGCAATCGAAGTTGCGCAGGGATTTAGTGAATGGGGCTTGTGATTAGCTTACCATTCTTCAATGTGCACAAATCGAGAGCTCAAACTTTAGAAGTCAATAACAACGCCGGCCACGTCCTTACGGTCATCGGGGAAGGGAAGGAATGTTAGTTAGACCACCATTGGTTTTAGAGACCGAAGAATCTTCTGCATCACCATAGTTGTCATGGAAAGGATTCTGGGTTAGTGGGATAAGATAAGGATCTGGGAGTAATCTTTAGTTGATGATGCGATCCTTGAAATATTCACGCCTGACCGGATTCGCGATATTATTCGATAAATGAATTGTATGCCGAACAAGTGTTCATTGTTCGCCCTCGCAAGAGCAAGCAACGGTACCAAAGGATCAATCACTACTAACACTAATCACGCGATCTGCGACTCTTATATACTATCGTGCCGCGCGAGCGACGCACAACACGATTGATCCTGTCCGCATCACTCGCCCCCGCAAGAGCCAGCAACGCAACCAACCCAGACAACCAGAATGTACGTATAACAGAATCACCTTTTGCGTTATGCGATGCTTATATGTAAAAAGTTTCACGTATAAGATGGTGTGAAAAGGCCTTATACGTATAAAAGTGGAGGCGATATACGTGCATTTTTATATGATGAAAAATAGCATGCAATGCGAGTGTATAGATTTTATTGCGAACTAATCTGTACTCTTATGCGACTTAATTTATGATAACAAAGTTCATTTGACAGCTGCTACGGATTGATCCGATTTACTTTGTACGAGTATACGGGATGAAACAAAATGTACATATGAACTCAGAAAATAACGTTTTATACGAGGAAACCCATCGAACAAACGATTTAATTCACCATGTAGTGCGGGTGTGATGTAATTTCTATAAATAAACGATTTTGTTCGTAAACTGTTATGCGACTTCTGGTTGTCTGGGAAAGGATCAAACACTACTAACACTAATCACGTGATCCGCGACTCTTATATACTATCGTGCCGTGCGAGCGACGCGCAACACGATTGATCCTGCCCGCATCACCCGCCCCCGCAGGAGCAAGCATCGCGACCAAAGGATCAAACACTACTCCTCATATTTCGCTTGGAACACATAGCAAACTTAGTCGCATCGTATAAAGAACGGATATA
Organism: Aedes aegypti; assembly: GCF_002204515.2. Taxonomy (NCBI): domain Eukaryota; kingdom Metazoa; phylum Arthropoda; class Insecta; order Diptera; family Culicidae; genus Aedes; species Aedes aegypti. The sequence continues at coordinate 343,211,368 of NC_035108.1, read as the reverse complement.
GCTTTCATTTGGCGCGGTAAATGGCTGGGCATGGCGTACCATTGGTACCTCGCGTACCTGCAGGAATAAAATAGACCCTTTTGTGCGGTCCTTAGCCTCTTGCCCAGCAACTCCTATCCCTACCTCCTCGTGGTACTGGCCGGGGTACGAGTAACCTTGGGGAAGATCGGGTAACCAACCCCCGGTGGGAACTTTGGTCGTATGCTGACAGGGAAGGGGGGGTTTGCTTTTGCAAACCTGGAGCGTCTGTACTCCACGTTAGGAGCGGCTCACAACAGCGTCTGTTCCCCATGTCAGGGGCGGCTGATCATCGTCCGAGTGCCAGAGAAGGACTCTAAGCTAAACTGCGCACTATGGCCCTCCGAACATTTAGGGGGAATGGTCCTCCGGAAATCTAGGGGGTTGGTGTCAGGCCCTGCAAGCCAACCGTAAAAACACATCAGCACAGGAACGTCAACGAGAGAATACGGACCGGAACAATCGGCAAAGACCACAGCGACGAAAATGGACTAGCGATTGGAAACTCGGTACGTGGAACTGCAAATCTCTCTACTTCATTGGAAGTACTCGCATACTCTCCGATGTACTGAAGACCCGCGGTTTCGACATCGTAGCGCTGCAGGAGGTGTGCTGGACAGGAGCATTGGTGCGAACGTTTAGAGGTAATCATACCATCTACCAGAGCTGCGGCAACACACGCGAGCTGGGAACAGCTTTCATAGTGATGGGTGATATGCAAAGGCGCGTGATCGGGTGGTGGTTCATTGAATGTGCAAGTTAAGAATCAAAGGCCGATTCTTTAACTTCAGCATAATCAACGTGCATAGCCCACACTCCGGAAGCACTGATGATGACAAGGACGCATTTTACGCGCAGCTCGAACGCGAGTACGACCGCTGCCCAAGCCACGACGTCAAGATCATCATAGGAGATTTGAACGCTCAGGTTGGCCAGGAGGAGGAGTTCAGACCGACGATTGGAAAGTTCAGCGCCCACCGGCTGACGAACGAGAACGGCCTACGACTGATAGATTTTGCCGCCTCCAAGAACATGGCCATTCGTAGCACCTATTTCCAGCACAGCCTCCCGTATCGGTACACCTGGAGATCACCTCAGCAGACAGATTCGCAAATCGACCACGTTTTGATCGATGGACGGCACTTCTCCGACATAACCGACGTCAGAACCTATCGTGGCGCCAACATTGACTCCGACCACTACCTGGTGATGGTGAAACTGCGCCCAAAACTATCCGTCATCAACAATGTACGGTACCGACGCCCGCCCCGGTACAATCTCGAGCGGCTGAAACAACCGGATGTCGCCAATGCGTACGCGCAGCATCTTGAGGCAGCGTTGCCGGATGAGGGCGAGCTCGATAGGGCCCCTCTTGAGGACTGCTGGAGGACAGTCAAAGCAGCCATTAACGACGCTGCCGAAAGCGTTGTCGGATATGTGGAACGGAGCTCAAGAAACGATTGGTTCGACGAGGAGTGCCAGGAGGTTTTAGAGGAGAAGAATGCAGCGCGGGCTGCAATGCTGCAGCATGGTACGCGGCAAAACGTGGAACGATACAGACAGAAGCGGAAACAGCAAACCCGCCTATTCCGGGACAAAAAGCGCCGCCTGGAAGAGGTGGAATGCCAAGAGATGGAGTTGCTGTACCGTTCTCAAGAAACGCGGAAGTTCTATCAGAAGCTCAACACATCCCGCAAAGGCTTCGTGCCGCGAGCTGAGATGTGCCGGGATAAGGATGGGAGCATCTTGACGGACGGACGCGAGGTGATCGAAAGGTGGAAGCAGCACTACGATGAACACCTGAATGGCGCAGAGAACACAGGCACAGAAGGCCAGGACAGCGAAGGCGATGGCTACGTCAGCACAGCGGACAGCGGAAATCAACCAGCTCCCACGATGGGGGAAGTTAAGGATGCCATTCAACAGCTCAAGAACAACAAAGCCGCTGGCAAGGATGGTATCGGAGCCGAACTCATCAAGATGGGCCCGGACAGGTTGGCCACTTGTCTGCATCGGCTGATAGTCAGAATCTGGGAAACGGAACAGCTACCGGAGGAGTGGAAGCAAGGCGTTATATGCCCTATCTACAAAAAGGGCGACGAACTGGAGTGTGAAAATTATCGTGCAATCACCATCCTAAACGCCGCCTATAAAGTGCTATCCCAGATTCTCTTCCGTCGTCTATCACCTATAGCAAACGAGTTCGTGGGAAGTTATCAAGCAGGTTTCATCGACGGCCGCTCGACAACGGACCAGATCTTTTCCGTGCGGCAAATCCTCCAGAAATGCCGTGAGTACCAGGTCCCTACGCACCATTTGTTCATCGATTTCAAGGCGGCATACGATAGTATCGACCGCATAGAGCTATGGAAAATCATGGACGAGAACAGCTTTCCCGGGAAGCTCACAAGATTGATCAGAGCAACGATGGACGGTGTGCAAAACTGCGTGAAGATCTCGGGCGAACACTCCAGTTCGTTCGAGTCTCGGCGGGGACTACGACAGGGCGACGGACTTTCGTGCCTGTTGTTCAATATTGCGCTTGAAGGTGTCATGCGGAGAGCCGGACTTAACAGTCGAGGCACGATTTTTACGAGATCCGGACAATTTGTTTGCTTCGCGGACGACATGGATATTATTGGGAGAAAATTTGAAACGGTGGCAGATTTGTTCACCCGCCTGAAACGCGAAGCAACAAGAGTCGGGCTAATGGTGAATGCGTCGAAAACAAAGTACATGCTGGTTGGCGGAACTGAGCGCGACAGGGCCCGCCTAGGAAGCAGTGTTACGATAGACGGGGATACCTTCGAGGTGGTGGACGAGTTCGTCTACCTTGGATCCTTGCTGACGGCTGACAACAATGTTAGTCGGGAAATACGAAGGCGCATCATCAGCGGAAGTCGTGCCTACTATGGGCTCCAGAAGAAACTGCGGTCAAGAAAGATTCACCCCCGCACCAAATTCACGATGTACAAAACGCTCATAAGACCGGTAGTCCTCTATGGGCATGAGGCGTGGACTATGCTCGAGGAGGACTTGCAAGCTCTTGGGGTTTTCGAACGCCGAGTGCTAAGGACGATCTTCGGCGGCGTGCAGGAGAACGGCGTGTGGCGGCGAAGGATGAACCACGAGCTCGCTCAACTCTACGGCGAACCCAGTATCGTGAAGGTAGCTAAAGCTGGAAGGATACGCTGGGCAGGGCATGTTGCAAGAATGCCGGACAACAACCCTGTAAAGATGGTGTTCGCCACGAATCCGGTCGGAACAAGAAGGCGTGGGGCGCAGCGAGCTAGGTGGATTGACCAGGTACACCAGGACCTGGAGAGTGTGGGTCACAGTCGAGGATGGAGAGAAGCGGCCATGAACCGAGGGAATTGGCGAAATATTGTTGGCGAGGCTTTATCAAGATAATTGATGTAAAGCCAAATAAGTAAGTAAGTAAGTAAGTAAGTATAGCTTTCATTTAAACTTTAAAAAAATGTGGCACCCATTTTAAATTCTGCTGTTATTTTGAATTTTGCCAGACAAATCGTTTTTTCACCATTAGCGCACCACTCGTTTTGAATTCTGAGATCACCTTCAGAACGCTGAGGAAAAATTGCGTAGGATAGGCTACAGAAACTAGGTGAGCAATGGTATTTACCCTATGAAATAAACGAGTTTCTAAATCATTTTCTACGATTTTGACGTATATAACGAGAGCAATCAATGCAAACATTATTTTTTGTACAACAAAGAAACGAGTTTTCAATTGTTGATGTTTCATTTTTTCACTCCAAATAATACTCCTATTCTTCATCTGACTCGAATAATACACCAACGATTGAAAACTTTCTGTTTTATTGTACTAATAAATATGTTAGCATTGATTGCACTCGTCATATACGTCAAAATCGTAGAACATGATTTAGAAAATCGTTCATTTCATAGGGTAAATACCATTACTCACCTAGTTCTTGTAGCCTATCAAACGCAATCTTTCCTCAGCTTTCTGATGGTGATCAGCGCCCAGTACTTCTTAAAGAATTGAAATTGGTTAATGTTTGCATCGTTCCGAAATTGACCAAATGTTTGCCTAGCCCTGTTATTTTGACCCCGTGTACTTACTTTATAGTTTTGTACACAATTTAAAGTATTTCTTCCTTCCGAAAACTTGCGCGCAAATACTGCACACACAGTGGAGAACGTTCGTGGTCTGATTCCCTGAGAGCAGCATGTAACGATCGTCAATTCGATTACCATTCGCTTTGCCCTTCGGGAGGACTTTTCTCTCTCTTTTTTGAGCAGAAAACCATCAACCTGCGTCAGGAATCGCTGCAAGTGTCTGAGTTTGTGAGATCACGCGGTGGGTCCTCAGTTCAACTGGAAGCGAATCCTTTCACTTCACATGCGATAATCGCTGCGGGGCCAACCGAAAACTGTTTCGAATTCTTAGCTACTTGCGGTAGGTGCACAATGGTTGGGAGAAAAATGTTTTGTAGGGTTATCGTCCCTTCCAAACTATTATTTTCCAGGGTTAAAATTTGCAGTGAAAACATAAACATAAAATAAATATTACAAGTATATTATCTGATTTTATTATCATTGAGTTGTATTCACCATTACCAAATCTGAACTAGATTTAACCTTCTGATACTAATATTAAAAATTATGAAAAAGTAGCAAAAAAAGATTAGCATATGATATGGTCGGGGTTCTGCTAAACCGCACCAAGTGCCAAAAGCATTATTTTGAGATATTTAACTTTAAAGTTCACTCATCTGCGAGTAAATCGAAAATGACTCTTTTGAAAATTTCACCGTTCACAAATGACTAACAGGGTCCAAGAAGTAACTCAAGATAGAATATTCAAAAAAATCATCAAATATTTTCCATTTAATTAGATTTGATTTCAAATCAAGAAGTACTCAGTTCACTCTGGCTGAACAAAAATTGAAGAAAATGGTTTTCAGTTCGGTATGGGTGAATGTGTTTCATGATTTCCAGGAACACACGAGAAAGAAAGAAATAAAAAGGGTTCATATCATCGCCATGCATGTTGGAATACTTGTCACAAATGTTAATGCACTGTGAGCGGAAAAGATTTGTAATTTTCCATAGAGCTGGCCACAATGTAGTGGTATGAATTGGTACAAGCCAATTCGTATTCTAACGAATTCTACCGACTTTCTCTTGATGGATTATCTATTTCAACAGAAGAGTTATTGAACCAAGTCCCTCACGCATTCAAAGATTCGAAAAAGACAATAATGATGTAGTTAAAGAATGTGCCGATCGAAGAAAACCATGAATTTGTTCTGCCAGAGCGCACCAAGTTACTCGCATTTAATACACTTTGGCTGAACAAGTTCACGATTATTAAATTTTATGTGAAGTGGATACCAAAAATGGCATGCGTTTTATCATTCCCGTTGTACATGAAACTGCTTTTGTTTTATTGTTCAAAAATAGTCATAAGAGATAAAAGTTGATTGATTTTATATGACTCCCTATTAGGGACAACGTAAAAAATATTAATCGGGATTTGAACTCGTGTCCTTCGAGTGGTGATAAGGCGTGCCACCTCTCGGTCATTTAGAACTGTTGAATTGAGAGCGAATAACGCGAAACAAGCTGTGCGCGATCTGATCTAGTAGGCTTGATGATGAAAACAGGTGAAAACGTCATTTTCTGAACAGCTACAGCGCACCAAGTGCTTCCAAATTATTCAGACAACATCAAACTTAAATGTCTTGTTATTTCATCACGGCTCCTGCATGGACCCATCGACATATTATATATAAAGCGAAGGTAAGCGTCTTGCGAATGTTGGTATCTTTTCTTCATACAAAAACACGATTTTTATATTAATGGTACAGGTCGGACTCGATTATCCGGAGTATCGATTTTTTTTTCACTCCGGATAATCGAATCTTCCGGATAATCGAATCTTCCGGATAATCGAATCACTAAAAAAATATTGAAATCTTCGATAAAAGAACTTAAATATTATCTTTTTTCGTTGTTTTGACTATATGATGCGGTGGCGTTGCCAGAAATTATTTCTAGGAACAGTAGGGGTCTTTACAAGAAAAACGAAAATTTTATCAGCATACACAAAAAAAAACACTTTTTCAAACCCCCTTTCTTTAAATACGTTCAAAACTGCAAAAACATTCATATTGTATAGTGCAATACCAAATTATCTCAGATTTATGCATAAAAATTGAAAAACAAGAACATCAAAAAACAAATTCCGGATAATCGAGTCTAAAATTCCGGATAATCGAATCCCGGATAATCAAGTCCCCGGATAATCGAGTCCGACCTGTACTTGGTGCGGTGTGTCTGAACAAAATTTCAATGATATTAGATCAGCACCACAGAAACAATACTGTATTTTACAAAGCCGTTAACTTACATGGCATACTAAAATCCTTTGGTGTTGTTACTGTATGTTGTCCGGGATGGCCACTCAGCAATATTCAAGAAAGAATAAAAAAAATGCTGTCTTCAATCAGAATACTAAATAACCTTTAATGACAAGCTAAGGTTTACGGTTCGCTCTGGTTGGATACAATTTCAGTTTTACATATCCTGCTAGAGAAACATTTTGAATTTACTCAACGAGGGATGATCCAAATTATTCGATATCTTAAATGTAGATAGCTTATGATAATCTGAATCTAGTGTAAATAACTCATTTTTGAAAAAAAAAAAAATGGCGTTTGGTGCGGTTTAGCAGAACCCCGACCATATGTTCCCCTATTACTTTAATGAATAATCAACTACGTGATCCTTTGTTGAAAATAATTTCGCTCGAACAGAAAATAATGTTTTAGGATGTTTCTGTGATAAGCGAACAAGATGAACTATGGATCCGTTCCCCTTAATTCAATTTGTGTACATTTCGAAGGATGAATTGAGGAGTAAAACAAAGTATCGGCGGAATGCCGAAACACGCAATGCTTGTTGCATGTAATTGGACCATTTTGAAAGGAAGGAAACCTCGATGGTCGGATATCGGCTGCTTTGTGAATGCGGTAATATGCTTGAGAATATCATGCATTACGGGCCACCTTGACAAGATGGTAAATTTGAACTAAATTTATGGGTTTCAGCTTCGGTGGAATAACATGCATCTTATTCGTAGATGAAGCTCTCGAAACTACAGGTTCTCATGCTAGTTCTAAAGCTTGCAATGCACAATGTGATTAAAACACAGACAAACCGACATAACACTAGCAAAATCCTATCGACCATACGTTAAACGATCATTTCGAATTGTATATGTTTCGTACCATACCCACACAGTTACGGATCACCCACAGTGACGGATCACTTTGGCGTTCAACATCGGATAACTCGCTCAAAACATAAACGTTGACGTAAAACATATTTTTCCCATGTTATACTATTTGTCTTCTACCATTTGTAATGTTATGCACAACATTCGACCGCTAAATAACGGTGTATTTGACAAATGTTTAGTTGGTGCCACACAGCTATCATTATATGGTCGTTTTCTGTAAGAAGTGCCGTCAGCATTCATAAGCTCCCACAGGTGGTAAAATTCAAATGTTATAACATATTTTATGCTCGTTCGCTTCGATTTAGTATGAATTCATCTTTGGAAAAAAAATTTCTTGATTGTTGATTCTAAATATCGAATATTAGCAGTTCTAACTAGTGATCCATAATATGGACCAGGAAATGATCGTTTACCACGGTTATGGATCACTTCTAAAGGATGTAGATTTCTGCTATTTTGTGCATTGGATTCGACATTTTCTGACAATAGCACTAAGGATAAAACTAATAAAACATCAAGGTTTGTAAATTTCATTTTTTAGCAGACAAAAATGGGTGGTAAACTTGGTGTATAGCGAAAACAGTTCATGTCTCAGTTACTACAATGCAGTATCACAAAAAAATGCCATTTTACCCTTGTTTCCAGCTCTAACACTGCTATTTTTTGCAGTAATATATGACACATTGTTAACTTTCGCTATACCATGCAATACAGATGCATTGAGTTGAAAATCTCTTGATTTTGCGCACTGATCCGTAAAATGTCACATTTTGATCCATAATATGAAAATTGATCCATAATATGGTTTTCAGGAACCGATACAATTTTTAATTTTTATGCAATCCTATGTAAATATTACACTCAAAACAGTTTACTAACCGAAGTTCCAATTTGAAACGATTCGATTCGTGCTTTTATATTACAATTTTACGTTTTCCATGTCGTTTTATTGAATTTTATAGGTTGGACTCCACACTATTTGATCCATAACTGTGGGGTCATGGTACTTCTCAACCAGAGGCGTTCGATGTAGCACGATACACACTTTTGAAGGCTTTGTTGTACATAATTGTGCACATGTATCGTGCAAAATGGCAACCAGATGATGATTGTGTGAAAAATGCGAGGGTTTTCAAAGGAAATCGTTACGTCTATTTGGTCTGGTGGTCAACGGAAATTTCATCAGTGTAACTTTGATTGTTTGTAGATACCCTCCTTACCCCTATTATCCCGAATGCCACTACCCAAAATTCCAAATCCCCGAATGACATAAACCCAAATGCTATTTCCTCGAATTTACAACTATCTTGACATGATGGAATTGATGACATTTCCCCATGATATTGGAATACAATTAAAAAAATGCAATCCTTAAGGGTGGCACTCTTGTTAAACCAGAATAGACAACATTTTCCACACAACAAATGATTGGTGGAAACGTTGTTTCTTAATCATAAATTTCACATCTTTGATCAAAACGGCATTTTAAGGCCCACACACTTAAATTATTTCACCAACCTCAGTAAAATTTTTCGCCAAGAACCCAACAGCTGAGAATTCGGTAATTTTTAACGCCGAATCTCGGTACTTATTTTACCGAGATTTCGGCAATCCGAATTTTTTGCCGAGATCTTGGCGAACGTTACCGAGATTCGGTAAACGTTTATCGAGATCTCGGTAAAATTTTTACCGAGAATCGTCAAATTATTACCGAGATATCAGCTGTTGGGTTCTCGGCGAAACCGTTTAAGTGCGCAAGAGGATCCCCGCCGTGAATCATCGCCGTATGATGCCAAACCTCACGGAGGTGCCAAATTTTTCACACACTTACCCCTTTCCTTTCGTCGGAAATTCCATTCATCTTACGCTTTGGCTGAGGCTGAAACGATGACAAACCTCGCTGACCTTACCCAAGCGCCAATTTCACGCCTTACCATGAAAACTCAAATTGGGCAAGTATAATAGGAATGTGTTTTTGTCGAAACAACAGCACCTAGGTATTTAAAACAACTGCCATTTCACTTGCGCTTTCAATGAGTAACCTAAAAACCAGCGAAGCGCTATGACCATTAAGCAATCAACACGGCGTATGATCCAACGTTACGCGAAAGACAAACGGCCAGTAACAATCAACCGAAACAAACCACATCTATAAACGTGACTTTTTGCTTGGCAAATTACCTACATGAAATGAATATTTCAGCAACAAATCTTTTTGCGTATCCTCCCCGTCTAAGATCTCGTGAGCTTTGGAGTGACCATTGTCGGCCATATATCTTTACTATTATCCGACACGGTAGCACTGACCCAGTTTTTCTTCCCAGAATGTCAGAAGAAAATGAAACCATTTCGGCCAACACAAGCCACTGGACACGATTCGGTGGTGACAAAGGTTCGATGCGTGCAAAAATGGTAATTTTATTCGGACCATGAAAGGTGTCCTAGCCGACAGCGATGCGAAGCCATGGGCGTAACCAGATAGGGGTGGACGGAACTAGTGTCAATCAAAAAAAAATTCGAAGGGGCTTCCACTTTATTCCTTTCCTTAGATATTTTTCCTTTGATTCTTCAACAAGGTTTTACAATAACCACTCCAACAATTCCTCTAGTAAGTCATCAATAATACCTAAAGAGATTTTTTGAAAATGGCTCTGAGGATTTTTCCGGCAGTTCATTCATGAGTTCGAGAATTTTTCTCAACACTACTCCAAAATTTAATCTATGATATCCTATGTAAAATACAAGAAATTATTTCTAGAATTTAACAAAAACATGTAGTTTACGAGGATTTCTTCAACTATATATTTAGTGTGGCACCATAAGGAATATTCATCTTAACTCGTTCAGGAATTACACCCGGAATTGATGTTTATCAATTATATTTTTTAAGGAATAACTTTGATAATTGTCCTTATTCATTCCTTTTTTAATTCAATATCTAGTAATTCAGTAATTTCTTGAGATATTTCCATAGAAATTGTTCCTAATAGTTCTCATGGGATTCTGCAATCGGTTTTTCCAATATATCCCTTTTCTAATAAAATACAGGAAATGCTTAATGAAATGCAACTTCTGAGAACTCCTCCAAGAACTCTTTAAGAAATTCCTTTTATTTTCCACCTAGAATTTTGACTGAATATTATCCAAAAACCCCTATTGAAACACCATTTCTAAAAAATATCTTGCGGGAATAGAACCTCCTTCAAAAACGAATTCCTCTAATTTACTTTCTAGTATCCTTGCTGAAAATTATCCAAGAACTCCTATCAGGAATTTCACTAACAAGGGAAGCCCATAATTCTACAAACGCTACACTGAAAATATATATTGTTTTATATAACGAAATCATTCGTTTGAACTACGAAATAATTCGTTGTTTTCTGCAACGAAACAGTTTCGTAAAATGTATGCAACCAGTTTCGTAACACGATTCAAGCTCGAAATCAAAACAAACAATGGTTGTTGTAATGCACTAAACATTTCGTAATCGAAATTCGTTTGTTTCGTATTCAGAACGAACATTTATACGCGCTTCTTCTTACCTCCCTCGGCTGCGGTCGTGTCATGTTGTATTTTACGAAATGTGTCTACGGAACCTTTCGTTGCAGAAAACAACGAATGATTTCGTAGATTAAACGATCAGTTTCGTAATACTAAACAACTCGTAATACGAACAACACGATAACGCACATCTACAAATTGTATATCGTACATCTTACGATTATTTCGTAAAGTCACTGAATCGTGAAATTCTGTAAAGTACAAATAATTCGTACAATGAATGAAAATAGCGTTATATGTACGAAATCTTGTTTTACGAAATGGATTTTGGATAAAATACGAAGAGATGTTTTCAGTGTAAAATGATTATGGTACGATACCAAAATATGGTATGCATAGATAGGTGCGAATTATTCGTTCCTTCTCGGCTTTGGGTTCGCTCACCCAACTCCCCTTATTTACTTATAACCTGACGACGTCCATGTGCGGAGCCCAGAGCATTCAAATTTTAACACATGTGACCGTAGGGTTGGAATGTTCAAAAGTTCACAAGAGTATAAAATGTCTGCTCGTTATGCAATTTGATTTTCATACAGATTTTGCTTTCATCACAAATTGTGACAAGGTTATTCAGCAATTTGGAATCACCATCGAGAACAACTCGTGCGTGAGAAGGTACCTATCAATTCAAAAATTTAAACTTCCTCAAGCAATGTTCCGTTGCACCCATGGAAATTCGGCACCTCGACTGGCGATCCAAACCAAACACCAACCAGTTGATTGACCTTGCGTGATCAACGGCTCGCCGTCGCCGGTAGATACCAACCCATAAGTCTATTTCGGAATTGGGATTGCAAAGTTTGGGAAATGTCTGACTGAGAAGGGCCCAATGGCGGCGGCCGGCGGTGACCCGAGACAGCAGCATGGCAAATCACCCCCGAAACAACAATGCAGCATTCTTTTCGTGCGTGGGCCACCTCTCGGACTGCACGAATCAAATCGGATTTCCCTCTTGGCTACCGCATTATGTCTGCCGCCCGCCATTTGGACAATTATGAATTATGTTGTCAGATTTTAGTTTCAGTTTATTTTCGGCTCACCTTGGTTTTCACTAGGGGTGCAAAATTTATGGCTGCCTCAAAAGCTACCGAGGTTGGCAAAAGGTTAACCTGAAGTCGTGTGCCACAATTAGCACCGGTTCAGCCGCAGCCGCGGAATACAGGAATGCACTAATTGCAGCCAAGTCATTGGAGTCGGTTTCTTCTGTTATTAAAGGTGATGGGCTCTGCGATGAACGTGACAATGAATTTGCTGCGACAGTTGTAATTGTTTGTTTTTTGGAACATGATGGTCCGCTTTTGTTGGTCGTGAAATGTGGCGTTGCGATTGAGTACAAGGTGATTTAGCGCATAATAGCACGACCTCGCTGTGGGATTATGCACTACTTTACTAGTTAACTTTACTTTCTTACTCTTAAGAGATCCTCTGCAATGCTGACTAACAATTATCAGCAATGGCCACTGAAGATAATAAACAGGATTGTCATGTTTAGTGAAAATTGCAGTCAGAACAATATCCTTGTCTTATATAAAAGTTTAATTCTCTTGTGTTTTCTTCGCCAGTTATTTTTTTTTTTTTGGATTGAGAACGGCATGATACGATAATCGAGCTACCACAATATACCTCCCGGATGAGTTGTGAAAACCTTTGAACCCAATCATGTTCCAAAATTGTGACTAATAACCTTGAGTTGCCTCGAGTACCCTGGCTCCGTCCCGTACTTATTTTGGTACTGAAAATGCATCACAAAAAAATCGTGTCAGTCGGGTACGGTTCGGTTTAGAGTTTGTAAAACGAAAAACCCGGCTATCGTCAATGTTCTAATGCTCTGTTGGACAAAAACACTCAGGACCGAGATGATTTATTTTTTGTTGGAAGCTTTTGACAAATTATGTTTTGATCTATTCTCACCCCTCTGATCCATTGTCATCCCCTAAAATGGTATATTACATTAGGAATAAGGACGTTAAGCAATGATGTTGGGCATAATGAACGTTGAGCATTCATCAGTGTACATTGTACCTTCGTGCTGAGCGTACACAAATTCTTTCTACTCTTGAAAGTTTTATTTTTAAACTACCTAAAGGAATAAAACAGTACTTCTCAAAGCTACAAAAACAGTACTTTTCAGTACTATTTTTCTGCTATTGATCCCTTTACGTTAGGAACCGTTCCTACAATTTTTCGTTGAAACCGTTAGTGAAAGCTAGCAGTGATAATCGTTCTTGGAATCCTTTGGAAGAAAAAAAAAAACTATTAGAAAGTCTCTTCTTCTTCCGTTTATTTACTATACATTGTTGCAATTACGAACAAAAGGAAGTATGAATCTCTGTATTCACAACTTCCTCCCAAAACACGGGGATTAAAAACTGTCACTAAACGTGGCAAAAATGGAAGAAATGTGCGCTTTCTCCCAAGGGTAAAATGGATAATGATGATAATTGCATCGAAATGAGCAGCCCTGTCGTCCTGCTTAGTCGCGCTTAGTCGACGACTAAGAAGCTTTTTTTGATTCTTTTCTAAACGCCCTTTGGGACATCAGTTGAAAATTCAAGCTGTATCATCGACCTGAATTGATTTAACTTTGTTGCATGTAGATCAGGTGCAACTAAACGCCCTGTATAACATCAATTGAAATTGTCAAGCTGTACCAACGCCTTAGAGTAATTTGGCCTTGTCACAATTAGATCAGTTGCATTTAACGCCCTGTATGATATCATTTAATAATTACAAGCTATATAATGCCCTAGAGTAGTTTGACTTTATTCTATGTAGATTAGATGCATCTTAACGGTCTGAATTCCTAGTTGTATCAACGCCCTGGAGTATTTTGACTTTGCTCTATGTAGATCAGGTGCAACTCAATGCCCTGTATGACATCAATCGATCAAGCTGTATCAACGCCTTGGAATAGTTTGACGTTATTCCACACAGATCTTTGCGAGATCGGGAGCATCATTATGCCCTGTAGAAAATCAATCGAAATTTCTAATCTGTATCTACGCATTGTAGTTATTTGACCTTATTATGTATATCAGGCGCATCTGGCCGCTCTGTAGGACATCAATCGAAATTTTCAAATTGTTCCAACGCTCAAGACTAATTTGACTGTATTCCACACATATCTTTGCGAGATCTGGAGCATCTTTACGCCTTGTAGAAAATCCATCAAAATTTCCGAGCTGTTTAAACGCCTGGTGTGTTTTGACTTAGCCCAGACCCCCCCAACGCTCTGTAGGACACCGATTGAAAATTCCAAGTTTTATTAACGCCGTGCAATAATTTGATATTGTTTCACGTAGATCAGATACATCTTAACTCCCTGTATGACATAAATCGATCCATCTGTGTCGACGCCCTGGAGTAGCTTGACTTTATTCCATGTAGATCAGGTGCATCTTGACGCTCAGTGAATCAATTGAAAATTCCTAGCTTTATCAAAGCCCTGAAAACAATTGACTTTATTCCACACGATCTTTGCGAGATCTAGAGCATCTGAACGCTCTGTAGAAAATCAATCGAAATCTACGTGCTCCAGGGCGTTCATACATTTTGGAGTAATTTAAGCTTATTCCATGCATATCAGATACAACTTAACGCCCTGTAGGACATTAATTGTAAACTCTAAGCTGGATCAACGCCCTGGATTATTTTGACCTTTTTCCATGTAGATCCGGTGCATGTGACCGCCCTTTAGGACTTAATTTGATAATTCCAAGCTGTATCAACGCCCTGGAGTAAGATTCCACAAAGATCTTGGCGAGATCTGAAGCACCTTTACGCCCTATAACAAATCAATCGAATTTTTATTGCTGTATCAAACCCCTACGGTTATTTGACTTTATGCTATGTAAATCATGCGCTCCTCATAGCCCTGTATAACATCAATCGAGATTGTCAAGCTGTATCAACGCTCTGGAGTGAATTGATTTTGCCTCAAATAGATGAGCTCTATCTTAACGCCCTGTAGGACCTCATTTAATAAATGCATTGCTGTATCAACGCCCTGGAGTAATTTGTCCTTATCCTTTGTCGATTAGGTGCATCTTAACGCCCTGTAGAACGTCAATTGTAAATTACAGGATGTATACCCAGGAGAAATTTGACAGTATTCCAAATAGATCAGGTGTATTTGAGCGTCCTGTACCAATTTAAAATTGGTTCTACACCAATTAAAATAAGTAAACTTTCAACGCCCTTGAGTAATTTGACTTTATTTCACCTATATATTTGCAAGAGCTGGAGGATCTTAAAACCCCTTTGGAAAATCAATCGAAATTTCCATGCTGCTTCAACACACTGAAATTGTTTGATCTTGTGTTTTGTGGATCAGCTGCATCTTAACGCCCTGATTAAGATCAATTGCAAATTCTAATCGGTACCTATGACAAATTTGACCTTATCCTATGTAGATAAAGTGCGCCTTAACACCCTAAGGGCCGATTTCTTCACCTTCGCTTAAGCCGTAAACCACGTTTACCCATACGATTAAACCAGGTTTAAGTCCCAAGCTGTATCGACGTCCTGGAGTAATTTGACCGTATTTCAAGAAGATTAGGTGCATCTTAACGCCCTGAAGGATATCAATTGTAAAATACAAGCTTCAAAAACGCATTAGAGTAATCTGACATTGTCTTATGTAGATCATTTGAATCTTAACACCCTGTATCATTTGAAAATTTTAATATGTATCAAAGCCCTGGAGTAATGTGACCTTATCCTATATAGATCAGCTGTATATTAACGCCCTTTATGGCATCAATCAATATTGTTAAGCTTCATTAATGTCATGGAGTTTGACCATGTCTCATTTAGGTCAGACCTGTAGGACATAAGCTAAAAATTCCAAGCAGTATCAACGTTCTGGAGTAATTTGACTTTATTATATGTAGATCAGTTGTATCTCATCGTCCCTTAGGGCATCAATTAAAAATTTCAAACTTTATCAACGCTCTGAAGTATATTGACCTAATTCCACGTAGATCATATGCATATCAACGTCCTGTATGGTATTAATCAAAATTTTCAAGCTGTTCAAATACCTTGGAGTTAGTGTTAGATCAGCTGCTTCTAAACGCCCTCTATGACATCAAACGTAGTTAACACGAGCTGTATTATCATAATGGAGTAATTTGATATTGTATCCGATAGCACATCTTAATTCTCTGTAGAACAATAATTTAAAATGCAAAGCTTTATTTACGCCCTGCAGAAATTTGAACTTTATCCACATAGATCAGGTACATTTTTACAATCTGTTGGACACCAATCGAAATTGTCAAGCTGTATACACACCTTGGAGTAACCAGGAGAAAATTAACGCCCTGTAGAAAACCAATTTCAAGCCCTTGTCACTACTGAATTTTGAAATTCTGATATTCCTTTGGTATATAAAACACTTTATCGTGTGAAAAGAAAAATTAAGTTGAAATTGCGATATAACTTCAGCATGAAACAATATCGATCAAATTATCCAAATAACTCTTGAAGTTTGATAAGATACATGAAATTTTGAAGCAGAAAAAAATCATTTTATGTGTTCTAAAGACAATCAGTTCGTATTCTTGTTCATTTTGGTCCAGTAGTTTTCATGTGATAGTGACGAAAATTCATTATAAAGTACGCATCAAAAACGGTATTTGCTGAAATGAGTTTGAAAACCTGCTGTAATTAATAATAGGGTCCTAAAATGTTTGATGAAATCTTGTTTTCATTGAATAACACGAAAGAGCTTGTTACTGCAACTACTTTAGCAATTTTTCCCGCTCAAGTATCGGTTTCATCATATTTAAAATTTCGGTCCATAAATGAACCTTGACACTTTTGATTATGTTTGACGTTCGCTTAGTCGACAAAAACACCACAGAGCTTTAAGTTTTAACACTGGGGTGGTTCCTATCTGACATTTCGGAAGGGACACGGAATACCCAAAATTTAAGTTTAGGGCAAGGGATGTGACAAAAGCTAAGGAAACATAAAAAATGTTTTTTGGACTTAAACAAATGACAAACATTGAAAAATTGAGTAAAAACAATAATAAACAATAGCGTAAAATTTTTCAATCCTGGACAATTGTCAAATTTTTTGCACTTTGATATCAATTCTAGAGCGACAATTTATTTTAAAATTAAGCGATATATGTATTTGGCTGAACCTCTTGTTTAATCTAAAAATAAGATTCAAACTTTCTAGATGTCCTGCTTTAAGAAACCTTGAGCATTTGTTCGTGAACCGAATTTTCCGATTCTATTTTTTAAATAAAATAATATAAGGGAATATACATATTTTTAGTAGTCAAAGCCGATGCCGCAATTCATTTGTAATTTTCTCAGACATACGCAGACAAACTGAATGTTTGTTAAATTTATACGCTGCTCAATCCTGTCTTGTGTCACACCGACAGGTTTGTTTAATTTTTTTCTGAAACGTTTTTTACAATACTTCAAATCTCTCATGTAATTGTGACGATTGTCGGCATCCTCCTTTTTTTTCGGCCGCCTTTCCCATAAGAACTGCAGGCAAATCTATTCGGAAATTCCACATAAGCTGCATTTTGAGGCGTATTCTTTCAATTCAAATGACATTTCTGGAGAAATAGTTTGTTCGGAAATCTCGTTAGGGGGAAGTAGACATACTAGTGGATCCTTCTTACGCTAGCTAGCAGTTTAAAGAGAAGCTCATTTTTTGATACATTTCAGGTATTTCTTCACATATCTTTTTTTTTCATATATCCTAAAACACAAATTAAACTGAGAAAGTTGTAGCTTTTATATGCAACAATTTTGGTCTTTTCAAATTTGGTCATCTTGAATTTTATCAGAGAAAAAAATAAAACAATGTTCACCATTAGTGCACCATTCGTTTTTAATTTTGTGGTCACCATCAAAAAGCTAACTAAGGGGTCACCTAAAAATGACATCCATCATTGGAGGGGTCTACGAAAGTGTGACAGTGCATGTATTAGGTATTGAAAAAGTGTGACAGAGGGAGGTGGGAGTCTACAAATCCCGAAAAATGATGGACGTCATATTTGAAACTTCTCTAAGAAAAAACTGAGTTATAACAGCTGTAAAAACTTGGTGAGCAATGATATTAGCCGTTAGAAATTAACGATTTTCTAAATTTATGAAAACAACATATATTGTACAACAAAGTAATAAGTATTCAATCGCTGATTCTTTCCTCGAGTAAACTGTAAAATGGGATTAAATTTTGGGTAAAAAATCTGGTGGCCATATTGTATTATGACGCCATCTTGATTTCAAGCAAAAGTATAAGTTTTTAGTATGTTGAAATGAAGTTTTTATCATGTTGAAATGAAATAAAAACTGAGTTGAAGCAAATACTCACCATTTTGAAAATCTGTGTGAATTTTGATCATATGTCCCTGGTTATGAAGACATTCCGATGTATCTAGAGAACTCGACATTATCCATATATGTATTTTTTTTTTTTAATTTATAGGTGTTTCTCCGTTTCGTATTTTAATTGTAATGAGCATTGAACACAAACTAAACACGTGCAAATGCATATTAGTTCTCATTTGTTTGGAATATACATTAATTTGATACAACTTTCTTGTGAGACTCCCTCATTAACGCTTGGGAGTACGACTGCCCTCTGGGCTATAGCAACGCCCTCCTCAAAAGGCGATGACTAAGAAGCTCAAATTTTACGACGACAGGGCTGGAAATGAGCAATCAGTTCGATGCTCTACAGTATGGCCCATAAAAAAGCGAAAATTGTTTGAACGTGAATTCAACATCCACAAGCGTTATTATCGTTGTTTTTGTGAGTGAATGTAATTTCTTATTACTTTAGTATATTCTGACATAACTTCGGTATCTATTGCAACTTTTGTCATATTTTTCTTACTGACCAAAATAATATAATAAAGCAAAGAAGTTTGAAAGTTTTGTCCTCTCAAAGTTAGAAACAGTGTTTGATTGTCGTATACCTTCGGAAATCATACTGTATTGTTGAATATATTAGTTTGTTTGGTTTCAGAAGATGAAGGAGTTCTTAGAGAAAGTGTTGTTCATGGTCACAATACAATATTTTGCCAGTCTTATTTTTGAGGGGATTTGCGTCTTATGGGTTTGATATGCCTTTATTTTCTGTTAAAGTTTAGTAAAAAATAAACACAGATGTTTTAAACAGTTTTTTGAGGAATAAATTTGTTCCTTCGGTTAGAGACAACTTATATCTATTCTAGCTCATAGGTTTTGAGCAAAACAGAGCTGCTTATGGCTAATGGAAATTATGATTTACTTGGATTTTCCCCAGTCCAAGTAATCATTATGAAAAAGAGAACCTAATATGGCATTGTTCGGAAAGGACTTTTTCAAGAATATTATTTAGTTCACTTTAACAAAAAAGATCTAAATAATATTAAAGCTTTAGAAAAAGCAAAACTTATGTTCGATGTCCGTGTGACATGGGAACATTTCCATAAACCTGGAGGAAATTACCAGATCCCCACTCAGTGCCGCCGGTGCCAAAAGTGGGGTCATGGTACAAAAAGTTGTCGCATGGATGTCAAATGCATGATTTGCGGAGGTTCTACTCACGTTAAGGACGTCTGTCCAGTGAAGGAAGATACCACAATTACGGGGGCAATCATAAGTCAACTTTTTAGGCTTGCCCTTCGCGTAGATGAGTCGTTGACGCTCGTACCAGGCCAATGAACAGTAATATCCGTTACGATACCGTTAGTTTCCGGAATTTGCCTGGTAGAGTATCGAACAACGCTCATTTTTCAGCTAACGATCGCTTGATTAGGAATCATACCCATCAGGTAGATCAGGCCTGTTCAACCTTTTTTCAATCGCGGGCTAGATCGCAGAAATAATTTTGTGTCACGGGTCATATTTATAAACGCTGATATCCGACAAAAGTCAGTAAATGATGTTCATAAAACCTGACAAAAATCAGTGAACGGAGTAAATTTCATTTGAAGAAATCTAAAAAGGATAATTGCTGCTAAGCATTCTGTTGGACATTGTGAGAGTCCATTTCAAAATTATATAATAATTGTGCAATTCACAAGTCCACTACTTTGGCGCGCTACGCAAGGTGCTCCTGATCTGCGTCCGTCTGCGTCGGTCGTCCGATGAGGAAAGAGGCAGAATCATGGCCAACTGCTCGTTGGCTGACAATGAACCGATGCACGAGTTCACTATTTGACGTCAAATTAGTGAACTCGTGCATTGGTCCATGGTCCAATGGACCGATGCACAAGTTCACTATTTGACGTTTGAGCGGTGCCGTGTTATTTGCGTGACTATGGCAACGAGTGAACTCGGCACCGCTCAAACGTCAAATTAGTGAACTCGTGCATGGACCGATGCACGAGTTCACTAATTTGACGTTTGAGCGGTGCCGAATTCATTCGTTGTCATGGTCACGTAAATAACACGGCACCGCTCAAACGTCAAATAGTGAACTTGTGCATCGGTCCATTGCCGTTGCGAGGCCAATGACTGCGAATTGATTCGTATGTCAACATACACACTAAATGTATGTTGCGCATTATATATTATATACCACACAATAATCTACTCCATAAATGTTGGATCCTGTGAAAATAAAACCCAGTTTTTTTTAAATCGTACTCCGAATTCTGTTAGAATCCGACCTAATAATATTAGCGTGCTAAAATACTGATCAAGCTTGTACGAAAAACTTGGTCAGAATGTCCAAGATTTTACACGAATCGTGCCTAGGATTCCTTACGAATCTCAATCAATAATCATTTTGAAATTCGACCTAGAAATCTTTGAAAGTGCTAAAAAGTATTTCAAAAGAAACTTGCTCATAAATTTATAATAAATTTGTTTAGTGTTCTGGCAAAATGTTACATAGCGGTATGGTGTAATCTTGCCCACGATTTTAGAATCCTGGTAAAAATCTGTGACAATCTTGCAAATGTTAAGGCTGATATGCTGCTGACAAGAGAAGTGATCACCTATCTCTAATTATGGGAAACAGAGGCGCGTCCATGTTCGAAAGCATGGGTAGGACAAACGTTGGCATTTTTTTTTTGTGCACTGTGAAGCTAAGAAAAACTTTAACTCTGGGCTGGAAATTGAATGTTACTATATTTAAGGGGCTCAAACGCAATGCGGTGTATGCGACATTTGGGTTGGTTTTGAGTTGAGTTTAGTTGAAGAAACTCTACTGTTTACAAATGTTCTAACGATATTTTCAGGTGACTTTTTTGCTCGAATGAAAAAATAACATAATTTCTAAGAAACCTAGCTTGTTTTTTCACTCCCATACGATTTGTATAGCTTGAAAAATAGCTGAAAATTTTTTTTTAAGTAAATTATCACAAAACTAAGATTATGTCACTGACAGTCCTTATTTTCATGCCAGTCTTTACCACACTACTAAGAAATCTTTTCTTCGGACTTTTAACGACTGAATGCCTTAAAAATAAGAAAGTGAAAACCACTTGCCAGAAAAAAAGCGACTTGAAAGGAATCAAAAGATGCTAATTAATGATCAAACAGGAACCAAGAAAACAAAACGAAATCTAATAGAAGTCATAAGATAAGAGTTTGATTCTTCATAGCATCAGAGAATTTCTCTAAATTTTAAGATTTATTTTTAGAATCGCTTGCGATATTATGACTTTATTTAATGCATGTGTTTTTCATGATTTTCTCTAGGACTTTCATCAGGAATTTCTTCAGGTTTTTCCCAAGTGTTCAGATATTACTCCGGAAATTTTTGAAGCAGTCTATTAAGAATTATTTCCCAGTGAATTGCTCCACGAATTTTCCTGGTGAATTTTTCTAAGCATTTTGTTTAGAATATCTCAAGAATACAATCTGGATTTTTGAACAGAAAAAGAATTTATTATTATTAAAGATTATTTCAGAAATCATCTGAATTCCTGTAAATATTCCTCGAGAAATTTTTCAAGAAAGCTGTAATTCCTCCAAGAGATTGATCCATCGATTTCCCTGAGACATGCTCCAAGATTCCCGGTCGAAATCTCTTCTAAGATTCAATCAGTAACTAGTAAAATAATAGTAAAATCGTTCAATTAGTGAAAAAATATCTGGATGAAATTAATGAATGTAGTAACTTTGGAGTTCACAAGGATTTCCTGGAGTAAATTTTGCAGAAATTCTTCCAAGCATCTTTTGAAAAATTCATCTCTAGAATAATTTCTGGAGAGATCCCTGTGGAAGAACCTGAAAGTATTTTTAATAAAATCACTGCTATAGTTCCTGAAGCTTTTTCTTGGAGAATCTGAGACGAAATTCTTGAAGTGCCTGTTGAATTCCATTATACTGCCGTAATACGCATAATTGTCCCATGTTTCAAAATATGAATTTGAGAAAAACGTGATTAGAGATTTTAGCACATTTATGCTCCTCATTGATAGTGGTTAGTATAAATTTAAAAAATGTCTTCATAATAATATGAGTAAATGGGTGTTCTTTCGAGTCATGGGTTGGTTTTAGCGATAAAATATTAATTTTGCTATTAAATTAAGAGTGGGACGGTTATGCCTAGAAATACCAAGTTTTTGGGGGAATTTCTACACATAAGAGTCCCACTAACTGTAGAAGACCGATTTTGACCAAGCACACTGTTCTGGATGGTAGCTTTGACGTGAATTTTATACCGAAAGTGAAAGATCTGTATTGTAAAGCCTATGTTGAGGGACCATACGAAGGCTCATGTAGCATTTAGCAAAGTGGAGCCGTATGAGGGTACGTATATGATTGTGATTAGAAAGGCGCTTGAATGCAAAATTGTGGAAAAAATCATATGGAAGAAGGGGCAAAATTGCGAATATGGATTGAATAAATTCTCTAATTTGAAGCAGTGTTCATAGACTCACATTCAAATCTCAATCAATACGCTCTCCCGTGAGAGCAAACTTATTAGAGATCTACTTCGTAAATCTCACGCTTGAGATTTTGATGCAAAATCAACTCAATCAACTCAAACCGTAAAAAATGATTCAATCGCAAAACCCGGCAAAAACTCGTAAAAGCCGAATGTTGTTGTTTACGTTAGAAAGGATTACTATAATTTTATCAGACTAACAAAAAAATATTGCCGTTTGTGAGTAAACTGTGGAAATACGAGACAATGAGCCAAAAAGGTGAGCCAACTCATCCATGATTTTTTTACTGCCTAGTTGCGTGATTGACAACTCACGCATGAAAAATCTCAAGCGTGAGTTGTGAGAAATTGAATTTTTCACAACACTGCTATTTACCCATTATTGCCGACAGTTGGGATACTTCATTAAGAGGTTTAAGAAACCCGTTCAATGGGTACTTTCATCTTAGCGTGTATATGCTGCGGCGTTAGGACTGTTCCGTCAGTAGGCCTCTTCAAGCGGCGTCGCAACAAAGGTCATTTTGAACAGAATGATGGTCCACATCAATGAAAATTCATTTTTTGTCAATGAACAGTTCGAATTCCGCCATGGACATTCGACCACTCACAAACTTTTAAGTGTAACAAATTTGATTCGTCCCAACAAATCTGAAGGCTATTCTACTGGTCTTGCTCTTGTAGACATATACAAAATATTATACAGTGTTTGGCTTGAAGGCTTGATTGTAAAATACTTAACCTTAAATTTTCAACTTACATTGTTAGAATCATCCAAAGTTGTCAAATCATACACTTCAAATTAATTATCAGAACTCCAGGTGTGAAATGCTTCTTGTAAGAGCTGGTGTTCCTCAAGGTAGCATTTTGGGACCAATATCATACAATATTTTAACATCTGATTTACCTGAGTTACCTTAGGGATGTCAAAAATCCTTGTTTGCTGATGACAAAGGCCTCTCCACCAAAGGACGAAGCCTGTGTAGTAGTTTGCAAAAAAGTTTGGATATTATTTCTTCAGACTTGCAAAAATGGGTGACTTCTCCTAACGCTTCCAAAACTCAACTAATAATATTCTCAGTGTGGCGAATGTGAACACTAATGCATTCTCAGTAAAATCGGTTTGAAATTCAGCAGATATAATTTCAATTCTATATTATGTTTCCGATCGATTTAATCGCATGATACATTTTTGTATGGTCCATTACAATATTACTTTTGTTACAAACCTTTTGATTTATTTTCATATTATGAACAACATGTTAAAAAAATAAAAAATCATCAAAATTTAGAATTGGTTTTTCGTCGCTTTCAGTTTGACAACAGCGATTGCGTCCTTTGACCTCGTTCTTCTGGTTTGACTATCATCAGCCTCGCCGTTTAGCTACGCTCTTTCACACGAACCTTCATCACTATCGCCCTTCTTTCAGTTTTAAATGCGCCCTGCTGCCACACTCAATCTCAAATGGGCCGGATACCGCAGGGGGGGATGATGGGCGAAATTGACATCAGAGTTCGAATGGAAAGAAAATATCAAATGCGCCTTTATGTTTTTCTCGCTTATTTCGTGAAAAACGTTATTTTTAAGGAACAGCAGTGTATTATATGATTGTAATTTATCAAATAAACTGTTAGGTAAATAAAACTCAATTTTTGTTTACATTTGTCAGTTAGGTCGTAGTTCTGGTACTGAATTGATGTTGTTACGATGAGAGGGGTTCTAACAAATTGTTCAGATGAAGTAAGTATCTAGGGCTCATGGTAGATAAAAATATAACTTTTGAAAATCACATTGGGGCATTCAAGTTAAATGTAACAAATTTATAAACTGTCTGCATCCATGAAAAACCAAATTTAGTACTATACTATTTAATTCCACTAGAGTTTGTAGCCTTCGACAGATACGCGTATTTCGACCTCAACTGTAAGGCCGTCTTCAGTGTCGTGTACTGGACTCGATTTCGACTCGACTTATTGGACGAATTTAGAACTTCGCATATATCCTTGATGAAACTCTTTTATCTTTAAACAATTTACACGGAGATGGAAATGTTCCATCTCGTTTAGATATCTGCTGTTGATTATCAAGTTAATTGTCGTTTCGGCTGGGTTCGAATAAGCAACGCTTAAACCTAGCTAAAATGACAAATAGATTTAAAATTTTCAACAGAGTGAAAAAGAGGCAGCAGGAAAATATATTTTTTTCTGTTTTTGAGTGTAGCATGCATCCATATGACCTACCTATAGCTTTTGGGGGCTATAAGCATCCGCCTAGCCATATGTTATAAACTTTATCATTCAGAAGCGATATTGTCACATTAATTTTAGATATTTTATCTCAATATTTGTTCCAAACGGGATAATAATTTAGTGAAACTAAATTATAGCTCAACTCACCAGTGTCGTCAATATATCAATACTAAACGGTCCCCTGTGGCGAAACAAATTCAATAAACGATTTTTCATAAGTCCACCGGGTAGTGTTGCTCTGGGTCCAACCCACAAGGGGCAACCTATCTGTAACAAGTCTTCAAGTACCTGACCCGTACAAAATGCCCAGTGATCGGTCGGCGATCGTTTTATGTCGTCCCATTAATTTAGCCTCTCCTTGCCGACGACCAAAACACTGCAACGATCGTCGAATTGCATCTAGGCCCAATCGGTTTGCATGCAACAATGTAAGCGAGATGGCAAAATTGATATTTTTTTCCTTCGCAGGTCTCGAACCTAATGCCGATCGGTCGTCGGCACATGGCGAGAAAAGTACCAATTTGCGCGAACCAATCATCGCCCCTGTGTCGCCGCCACTACTGTGCGATGAAGTGTGTAGTTTACTTTTTTCAGCACAAATCTTGTATAACAGAATTTGTTCTCAATTAAATGCAATTTGCAACCGGTGGTGGACGTCATTCGACGACGGGTGCTGATATTCAAGCTAATGAATCTAATGGCCCAATAATGAGGAAGAAATCTGATCAGCAGCGTATAGATCTACATTCCAGTGGCTCAGTGACGTGCAAAACTGAATCCCTTGAGTCAACATAGATAAGTATGTGACTCTGATTATGAACATCTCTTTTTTCACATGAGTACTTTCATCTTACAAAACTTGAGTTGATTTCACCTGATCATAAAAGATAAAAAACGCTTTCAATTAATTTAACCTAAATATATAATGCATTAAATATGTCAATTCCAGATTGCAACGATTTTATTCGAAATTTGTTCCAATGTTTCAACATTGCATATTCTTTGGAACTCATTAGTCTATATCAGGGAGGAAGCTTCAGAATCATTTTCAATTTTTTTTTTTGAATCCTCTGCAGAGCTTTCTTTCTGATATTACAACAACTAGTCCATTATGGTACAGCATACAAAACTGTTGTCCCGAAGATTTGTTTGAAGGTTAAAAGCTTGTTCTTAAGACAAAGTTGGATTTTCTTTCAATATGTTAATGTCAATGTGTCAATTACAGTGTTTCGCCATATTGGAAAAATAGTTGACAGCTGGCCAGTTTGTTTTGCTTGATCAGGTCAGCAAGCCATGAAATCCGAGAAACATTTTCTTCTCAACCCATTTCATACACGGAAAAAAAATCCGTTGCTGGATTCATGAACAAAAAGTCATGATTTCAAAAAATTTTATGTTTTATGGTAACATGACTAAAAGTCATGAAATCGTGACTATTATGCAAGAATTCGTATGCTCAGGACGTTACACAAATCTAACTGTCACTTTCTTCACCTTAGTCAACGTGTCTCATGACGATCGGTGATCTTTTCTAGTGAAATTATAAAAAAGTTTTGAAAAAGTTTAAATTCTTCGGAACCTTGTCATCATATCGATGACATTATTGGTGAAATTTTCGTGAGGTCCCACATTGTTTCACGACACAATCAAGGTACTTATTTAATCCTGACTTTGCAGAACCGGGCAATGTTTGACTTTAAGCGAAGATTTTGTTTGACAAGCTCGTCGGTGATTTCTACTGTTCATAAGTGATGCATACCCCACGTTCTATAACAGAGCAGGTCACCAAAGGCCTTCGGCAGCCGGATGATCCAGTTCCACTTTCCACATCCGCAGAGTGGTTAAGGAGTGTTACATGACTCATGCAATCCACCAGCCCAGGGACCATTTACCAATTCAATTGATGCTCGAAACAACATTTTGCGTACCTACAAACCTAACCACCGAATGTTCGCGTTCCTGCTAAAGATGTCACACTCGTTAGGTTGACATTTGTGGAATGTTTTCACGGTTTATTACGAAACTATCAGCACAAAAGCAGTAACAATTTTAATCTTTATTTTATTTGTTTACCAATAAACTGGGATCTAAATTGACGTATAATGTTTCGTTTTCATGAACTTAGTTCATGATTCAGGGATCGTGCTTCATGATTTCATGACTCAACTTGCCACTTTTCAGCACCAAAATTGGAATCATAAATGACATGCATCTGAATACATGAAAAGTGCTTATGTTTTCAGGACCTGTGTTCATGATATCAGATCCTGCTTCATGATTTCATGACCGAAATTGCCACTTTTCATTTCAAAAATAGGAATCATAAATGACAGATGACTAAATCCATGAATAGTGCTTATGTTTCCATGAATTTTATTCATGGTTCCAGCATACATGCTTCATAATTTGAGAATTTTAATTGCCATTTTTCTTCGCTAAAAAATGAAAACGTAATGTACAGCAGGCGTTACGGTAAAATGCTTCATGATTTCATGACTTTTGGTCATGGTGTATTTTCATAACATGAAAACTCACTTTCCTCCCGAAATCATGACTCTTTCTCCTGTTTTAGAGTGCCGCATTTTTACCCGTGTATGAAGAAACGTCATTCAACATCTAGCTCTATCCATTTTTGTTTTAGATTTCAGATTGCATTTGATAAATCAAACAACTTTTAGTTCAACCATTCATTTTTATTCAAATATATTTGCATTATATGAGATCAAACAACAAATTTAGTTCAAATTCCGAACATTCTGAACAGAGTCATGATAATAAAAAACTTTCTCTTCGAATTACAATCTCTCGGCTTTTATGTATGACCAGTTCAGCTGGAGCTAGGGTAACCAATATATTTTGAACCCCTATATATTTTGGACCCCCTGGGCCATTTTCCTGCAAATTTCCCAGTTTAAATCGAAAGACCAACTCAATTCGCATGCCATTTGAAAAGATAGGACTATTCCGCATTTGCATCAACCGTTTGTACATAGAAACTGTGTTTGTTTTATCTGAAATTAATTTAATTCAATCAGTTCATCCATGCAACCGTTACAAAACGTTACACACAGAAATTGAAGCCGTCAGAAATTTTTCAAATGTAAACAAGAACGTTTTTCAAATTTCTGCACTAAAAGCGAAGAATTTCTTCGGTTTTCCATTGTCAATCGATTGATTAGACTATGGACAAGCATATTCCAATACAACCAGTATCGTGGACTTTGTCGCCAAACGATAAAAAATGCCGGGGGTCCAAAATATATACTTTGAGGTCCAAAATGTATTGGTGTGTCCAAAATAATGGAAAACAGTGCTTCACAATTCAATTATTTTCGACATTTTTTGGATCCTACATGATCGTAGGGGCATTTTTATCTCGAAGGGAAAGTTTTTCTCTACGTTTTGGCATGTTCTTTGACTTGGTTACGCTGTGCAATTAATTAATTGGGACAAAAAACTAAAACCACTTCCTTAGGGGGTCCAAAATACGACCGTTACCCTAGCGTTGTACATATTCAGGCATTACACAATGCCATAGATTATCAGTCTTGTAGTGCTGAAAATGAGATAATACGTTAGTGTTGGGTTATAACTCTCGTCTTAAAAATATAGTGAAACATCCTTCACTCAGCACTTGCTCTGGTCAATTCCGATGGAGAGATTCGCATAATTCCAATCGGGTTTCAACATGTTCTCTTGGCTACCCTACTGCTTGTGCATCTCTTGAGTATCGTAGAGACTTCAGTGTCATAACGGTATCCTGAACATAGCAATATAAATATTTACTTCAGCCAATATTACAAAGATATGTCCTTATTACCGAAAGCATTGGTAAAATTTTCCGGGTCAAGACGCAGCCATAAACAATAAACGATTGAACAATCCCATGGAAACGATAGCGGAGCAAAATCATTAGGACAATCTTGCCAGCTCGCTGACTCGCCAGCTGTCATTTTCCTCCCCCTCGCTGTTTACCACACTCCGAATCCACTGACTGCTTAGATCCTTTTGCCTGTCTTCTAAATACCTTGTAATTCTCAGGAGAATATAAATGAACTAACAAGTCTTCAACCAAACCACCTTTCAACACATCAGAATCGTAGTGTGCTGCGCTAGACAGAGGTTCACGAAAAATCTGAAAAGCATCACAGGTCTACACGGAAATAAAGGGACGCACACTGAAATACCAGAATCCACACTTGAGCTCTGGTATTCCAAGATTCACATTAAAGTCCTGAGATCTGAAGGGTGAATACCATGCTTTTTACTGAAATTCTACGATCCTTACTACAATCCCTTGATCCACATTGTAAAATTGAGTGTTGCGTGTTGTTGTCTGTTGACGTATTCTATGAAGCTTTTCTGATTAAGTTCGCAAAAACGCAGTGGAAATTCGTAATTTAGGATTGATAGTTTTATAGAACTGCAGCAAAGTTAATTGCCATTCCAAAAAATAATCTGCAACTATATCAACAACGAGATATTGATATATTCATCGCAGTCACAGTGCTTCGTTTTGTTCGTCCAACTCCACCATTGTTTATTTGCCCGCTCTATATCATGTCTTGCAGAAAATGTGTGCTACCAGTAAACTGCAAAACGGATCTATTCGTTGTGTGTGAAGGAAGGTGTTATGGAACATTTCACGCTGCGTGTGTTTGTTGCCTGCAGAAGAACGTTATTTGGCTGTGTGATGAATGCCTCTCTGCCTTTCACCGTTCTCAACGTGTTCAGCAAATCGGGCCCGAACAGCAAGATGAAACTATCCTTCGATCAATCACTGCAGGATTAAATGCTATCATTACGAATGTCACCGAACTGATGCAATTGATTCCAGCACTCGATAGTAGTTCCGAAAAACCGCTTCAGCATATGACAGAACCGCAACCAAGCCATTCTACTCCGATTCGTTGTTCGCAGCTCCAAATGGGTTCAAAAATCGATGCTACCCTCTGCACAACAGAGTCATCTCGTACGCATATGTCAAGTACAAATTCTAGGATGTGTGGAAATGAGGGAATGTTTTCTTTATTTTTAACTAATATCGACGTGCAAGTGACAGAGGAAGAGTTGAGCTGTATGGTATCGCAATCGTTAGGAGTAGATGAATGTAATGAGATTAATGTCGTGAAACTTGTCCCGAAATGGAATACAGACATTCGAGACTATGCTTCATTCAAAGTTATGATACACGATAAATATAAGATTAAAGCACTACAGGCTAGTACGTGGCCTACGGGTATAATGTATCGGAAATTTCATAAACGATCTAGGATTACTTGGAAGCTGACATAAAAATAAAAGAATTGTTTTAATGCAGTAGCTTAATTTAGTTGTTCGATTACCGATTGATGTTTGATGTTTTTTATATTCACTATGCAATGTGCTATATTTTTTTGAGTATTGTAAATGAAATAAGTTGTAGTGGTGTTTTATGCAGGATCAAATGTGTGTGTTAGGGAAGTTTTATTCTGTGTTGATTTGATGTTTGAATGAGTGTACCCAATGGATTGAGTAGAAAAGCGTGAAAATATTTTGTGATTCAATGTTGCTATTGTTAATTAGATTTTAAGAAGCAGTCTGTACAGTGTTAACTGAAGACGAAGAATAAATAAATAAGTAATCAAAGAATCCACACTGAAATACCGCGATCGACAATGGAGTTCCAGGATCTACACTGGAGTTTCAGGATTCACGCTAGAATCCTAAAATCCACATTTGAATCCCAAGTTACACTCTGAAATTCGGCGACCTACATTACAATCGCAGGATTGACACTGAAATCGTACGATTTACACTACAATCCCAAGACGCACACTGGAATCAAAGGATCCACACTGAAATTATACAATCCACACTGTCTTCCTAGGGCCATACTGGAAACAAAGCATGCACATCGAAATACCAGGATCCACATTGGAGATGCATTACCCCGAATACCATTACCCCGAATGCCAATAACCAGAATGCCCCAAAATCCGAATCCCCGAACGGACCATAACCCCGAATTCCAACATCATTGGAAAATGTAATCAATGTCATCATGTCAACATAATTGTAAATTCGGGGAAATAGCATTCGGAGTGATGGAATTCGGGGTAATGGTACATTCGGGGTAATGGAATGGAATTCGGGAGATGGAATTCGGGAAAATGGAATCCGGGGTAATGGGGTAGAATCCCAGGAATCTCTCTTGAATTCTAGAATCCACACTGGAATCCCAGGATCGACACTGAAACTCTGCGATCCACCCTACAATCTCAGGGTCCACAGTGGAATAAAAAAATCCACACTGGAATACCAGGACCCATACTGGAATCTCATGATCTGCACTGCAATCCCATGAGCCACACTGGAATTCCATGATTTATCCTGAAGTCCCATTCTGAAATCTCAAAATTCACACTGGAATCTCGGAATCCACATTAGCTTCCAGGAACCATTCTAAAACCATTCTTGAATATGAACTTCAAGATGTTTGAAAAGTAATGGCAGTCTCCTTACTTTGCGATTTGGAAGAGAACATTGATTCCCCTAAAGGAGATCAAGATCTGCTGCCAGAATCCAACAAATTCGGAAATGCTGACCACGATTGCCGGCACCCTTTGCTTCCTCACAATGCGCACTAAGGCTACACTACCTATAATAGGTTATAATGAAGTATCGCTCATCCACAAGTCCTTCTCCCGCACGGTGGTGTGGTTAACCACGTAAACGATGACCGTTAATCATTGCCCCATTATGATCAGATCGCCCCCCATTATTGCCACTTGGCAAACCATAATTCACCTGTAATACGCACCTCACCCATCCTCACATTAGCTGTTGCCTTCAATGGTCAATACGATCACAATCGCTTTGCAACCTCTCTGGTAATAGAACAGGCAATTAGCTCAATAAAAGTCATCAATTTATTATTGAAAATGTCGTGCCGCACAATAAGCTCCGTGTTGATGATGGCGGTAATAAGTTTCAAGTGTCTCGGGTCTTCCCAGTTCGCGACGTGTGATTTTCCCTCCAGCTGAATCGGATCACGCAGCCTAAGGCACTTTGGCCAAGTTTGAGCAAATCCGCCCGGCAGCAATATACTTGATGATCTAACTAACAACTTGGAGCACATTTCGTTGGCGAATTTATTAATTAACCATCAGGTCAGTCTGTTTTCGTTATTAATATCTTAATTGCGGGTATATTCAGCAAAAAGTTCTCTGAGCCTGGTGCCAGTCCGTGGTCTAGTCTAGTTACGTCCAAATTGACTGACCAGCACAGCCACCGCAATACGCCGCCATCCATTCCACGTACGTAAGCTCTGCACCTGAGCCAGAGGATCGAAAGGCGTCAAAAACAGATCATTATGAGGGGAGTTAGTGTTTAATTAAAATGCAATCGCTTACGCGATCGATCGTTACAGTTACCATACCGCTGTGCACCATCGTACATATTTTCTAATGACTATCTGACTAATACCGACCGAAGGTTGACGAGATCTTGCGGTGGAGATTCGTTCACCTTATTTGCAATTTGTGAAATTAGCAAGTCCACTCGGACATTCTCAAGTGCGTTTATATTCTAACCGAACGAGCACCGTATTTCATATTAGGTGTTTACGCCGTTAGGCGAAGCTCCAGAATGGGTACCCTTTAAGACAGTGATTACCAAACTGAGCGTATGGATCTAGACAACATCGCAAGTACAGGTATGGGTAAATTATCCGGAGGCTCGACTATCCGGCAAAACCATCGTCCAGTTTCCATGCCCGTTGTGGACTACCGGGCTTGGAGAGTTTTGCACATGATACATTTGATGCGAGGACAAATCTTCGGGAGCCCATAATAGACACGACTTCCACAGATATGCACCTCCATATTTCACATTATTATCAGCCGTTAGCAAGGATCAATGGTGGACGACGTTAACCGGTTGACCTCCTTGTCACACACCAAGTTAGGGGCTGTCCATTAACCACGTGGACAGTTTTTTTTTTTTTGGGATTCCAGGCCACCCCCCTCCCCCATCGTGATAATTTGTCCATACACAAATTTTAAAATGTGTATTCACCGGTTTGTATTTGGTCTTTGGCCAAACCCCTCCTACCATGAATGTCCACGTGGTATATGGACGACTCCTAACCATCAAACATTTAGCACTCCAAATCAGCGATGTAGTGCAAGTGCAGGGCTCACAAGTCGTTCTAGATTAGTAGCAGTTTAAAACTGTCTGTCTCACGTATCAGGTGGGTGTATATATCCTCCACCTATTCTAATTTTCGGTAGACAATTATTATCCGCAAAGCAAACAAATTGACTGGATATGTTGAAAATCGTATCCCGGCTGTTGAACCTGACTCTCCGCATAACACCTTCCAGTGCACTATTAAACAAAAGTCGCGAAAGTCCATCACCTTGTCATACTCCCCGGCAGGACGAACTGGAATATTCACTTGAGATCTTTATGCAACTCTGCACACCATCCATCGTCACTCTAATCAGGTTTGTGAGCTTCTCGGGAAATATCTTCCATAGTTCCATGCGATGGATACTGTCATATGCCGTTTAAAAATCAACGAATAAATGATGCATAATGACCAAAATCCCGTAAATTTTGTAGGATTTTCTGTATTGTAAAGATGTGATTCGTTGTCCAACGGACGTCCAAGAAGCCAGTTTGAAAATTCCTCTTAGATACCATCTTTTACAGCTGCCTAATTATTTTTGAGCTGTTGAACTATATCCATAACTTCCTCAAAGTGACAGAAGGTTAGTTACTATTGTCCAACATTTCAACGTTACTATTTATCCCGCTTCCTTGAAGTTCCGTACCTGTGTTCCAGCATCATTCAGATGTTCCTCGTAGGGCTGCTTCCACCTTTCGATCACCTCACGTGCGACTGATGAAATGCTCCTAAACTTTATCCCTGTACATTTCCGCGCGCAGCACGAAGCCTTTGCGGAATGCGTTTAATTCGTTAATTTTGAAAATGCGTTTAATTTCTTGAAAAGATGAATGAAGAACGATCTTCAGGAATATGCGAAAGAATGATTAATCTTTCAGATATTTATCGACAAATGCCTGGAAAGATTCTGGATGAAATCCTGTAGGAATCCCAGGATAAATTTAAAAAGAAATCGATGCAAAATTTCCTTCTATTTCTAAAAAAAACTCAGTTTTTGAAGAAAATTCTTGACGGGATTTCTAGAAGAAATTGTGAGGATAGTTTTGAGCAATTTCTTCGAAAATTCAGGAGTAATCACTACTATAACTGCTGAAGGATTTTTCTAGATCTCTTGCGTTTAATTTGGCAAGAATTTTTTGAGCAGTCCTTGAGAAACCACAGGAGAATCTCCGCGAATATTAAACTTAAAAATTATCTATATTTAAATAATCCCGGGAGAAATAACTGAAGGTATCCCTGGTGGGAACCCTGGATTTTTTAAAATTATTCGTGCAATCTTCCAGGAACATTCCTGACATACCTGAATAAATTGCCAGATACTCCTTAAATTACGCCAGAATTTTCTGCAAAAACTCAAAAAAGAACTCAACGAGTTTTTCATGCAGAATAATGTAGAGTAATGCAACGAAGAAAAACTACTGTCGAAAAGCCAAAAAAGAACTTTGAGTTTTTTATTCGAGGATTTTTCGAAATATTCTTGTTGCTATTTTTTATGCAAACACTGTGTTTGTGCGATTGTTGTCTGACATTCTAACAACATGACCAGCCCATTGGATCTTTCAATCACCCCACGCTTGACCGTAGTACCGACAAATGCCGGATTGCAGCATTAACT
This sequence comes from Aedes aegypti, assembly GCF_002204515.2. NCBI lineage: Eukaryota > Metazoa > Arthropoda > Insecta > Diptera > Culicidae > Aedes > Aedes aegypti. The sequence goes on along the minus strand of NC_035108.1, from coordinate 343,176,595 downwards.
TTTTCAGGGTGGACGGTATTTCACCATACTACAGGTTTCATTCAATTCTTGAGTACGAACTCAATTAAATAATGTTATACATTCTTCAAGTATGCAGTCAGGGCCACATTTACGGGAAGGGGCTGAGAGGGCAAGAGGCCCCCACAAATCTTGACAAATATATTTGTAGTTAAACTCTTACGAGTAATTAGAATCAATGCAATAGTACATACTTTTTTGAATCGCATCGTACGATTCCTTCAAGCTTCAATTTATTTTAAGATATCCACAATAATGGGCGAAATTTATGCAAATATACTCAAATGAATTTCCAAAACAAAATATTAGAACATAGAATGGGATTTTGTTGAGTTCAACAAAGTTTAAGATTAAGATCGAATTCAATTTATAGATCGGCAGATTAAGTAGTTTAATATTAACTTTCAAGATGACTATAGATCACACTGCAAGGCGGGTAGTATTTAAGTGTTTTGAATATAGGATCTTTTGAGATATTTAGCTTGGAGAAAGTGACCAAGAATAGACCAGACAGCAAACAAAAAATGACCAAAAATGAACCAAACAGGAAACAGAAAAACAAAACGTTACCTAATAGAAACCAGAAGATAAGACTTTGATTCTTCATCATCGAATCAGGCCAAACATTTATCACTCGTTTTTTTTTAATTTCTCGTGTCTTTCCGTCAATATTACTGTTTGTATTTTTTCATGATTTTCTCTAGCAATTTCGTGAGAATTCAGGTATTGCGAAAAATTCATAGCTTATTCCGAAGATTTCTCCAGAAGTTCATTACCCAGACAACCAGAAATCGCATGAAAGTTCATGTTACAACTCGTTTATTCATACTAATTATATCAAACTCGCAAAACACCGTTGATAAACTCGTCAGATTGATGAGCTTCCTCGCATAAAACACTTCTTTTCTGAGTTCATTTGTACATTCTGTTTCATCCCGTACACTGGTACAAAGTAAGTCGTATCAATCCGTAGCAGCTGTCAAATCGACATTTGTTATCATAAGTTAAGTCGCATAAGATCACAGGTTAGTTTGGTGGAATATTTATACACTTGTGTTGTATGTTATTATTCATCACATAATATATGCACGCATATCGCCTCCATTTTTGTACGTAGAAGGCCTTTTCGCGACATCTTATAAGTGAAATGTTGCACATACAAAGCCTCCAGGTGATTTCGTTATACGTACATTTTGGTTGTCTGGGTAAATGATTATTTCATGTGGAGAATTTTCCTAAGGAAATCATCCAAGAATTTTGTCTCGGTATCTCAAGAATATAACCTGTGTTTTTTCCAAGGATAACCATAAAAATTACCTTAGAGATTGCATCATAAATTTCTTTAAAGATTCGTAAAGATAATTTTTAAGGAATTTCCGGGGATTCTTCCATCAATTTCCTTAGTATATCCTCCAAGATTTACGTTTACAACATCTTCAAAAAATATTTGTATGATATCCTTGAATAACTGGAGAATTCGGTTGAAGAATTAGTGAAAACATATATGGAGTAACTTCTAGTACAGTTTTTGGAAAAGAAATCGGGGTAATCCCTGAGGAAATTACTGAAGGTCGTATCGTTGGAGTGCTCAAGGATTTCCTGGAGTAAATCCTTTAATCATATTTTAAAAACCGCTGGAGGATTTGTATTGGAAGAATTGGAAGAGAAATCTCTAGAAGAATTTCTAGAAGGATCCCTTGAACTTTTTCCTCTAGACATGTAAGACGAAAGCCTTGAAGAACCTGTTGAATAGCCGCGTCCAAGTCTTTGAATTTTTCTCTGGAATCTGTAGAATTTTGCATCAGGATTCACTGCAATCCAAATATGAAAAAACATACTTTAGAGACACATTTTGATTAAACTAGCGACCTTCTTTGAAAAAAAGAGACCAAGTTTCTAGAAAAAGACTTGCTACCTGCCGCGCACCAATTTCTTCGACTCAAATCTGTTAAATAAATCTGTATTTTCAACAACTTGAATATTGAAACAGAAATAGAATAAAAATAATTTGAATCATAGTACCAATAAAAAAAGAATCATCAAATGAATTTTGTGTTGAAAAAAAAAATTTTGCAAAATATAAAATGACACAAAACAATGGCCGCCGGGCCCACACATTTGCAAATCCGGCCCTGTATACAGTTCTAACAATACCCTAAGTAAGTTTTTCGCAAAATATTGACAAGGATTGCAACAGGATGCTCTGCAAAATTCCACAGAATTGAAGGTAGGATTCTCACACAATCCAAAACAAAGGGGAAACTTGTGTATTTTCTGCAGTTTTTAAGAACCGTCCATGACGAAAAGAACAAAGCTGCTATTACATAAAATCGTGGACTAATCTATAAATTTTAATATAATACTTGATGACATTCTGACAGAATACTAACCAAAATACTTTTGATGGAATTCTGAGAAAAATTCTGTGAAAATTCGGTCTGTCATTCTAATGTTCTGGGCACAATTTTCGAAGAATCATCTGAGAAATTTGAAAAAAAATTACTGTGTGCTAATATGTGTATCTTAAGAATCCTGAACAGAGTGTATTAAACTAGCTTTAGATTATTTATTTAGTCAATCATTTGTAGACTACAAAGTTACACAGTTTGTTATATTCTAAGATTTCCTAGTGAGTCAAAATGTGATTTCAATTTGGTCCGGGGCATGCATACTTAAATCAATCATTTCACAGTGCACATTGTAAACAGACATCATTTGATTTAGAGGACTAAATTTAGCGTAGTTTGTACGATAACGATCTAAAGTAAACAAATTTCTGTGACGCAATTGGGGATTTTTTTTTTATTATCGTACAAATTGGGCCGAAGGGTCTCAGATTTTCATGAAACTTTTTCCACAGGCAGGGCTCATGGATATATGAATAAAAAAAAATTGAGAAAAAATCAGGGTCGCCTATTTTTCCGGAAAACTCAGGTGGAAATTTTTTGTTTTCCCTTGACACTACTTACTTTGAAAAATCATAACTCAAGAACAAAGCATCGTAGAAACAAAGTTTTTATATGAAAATTTAAGCAAATTTTCTCAAAAATCAAAAAAAGTATGAACTGGAAAAAGTTTTCCACAAAATTTTTCACCGTTGGGAAAATTCGCAAAGAAAAGCCGGAAAAACTATGCCCGAACTCGTGGAAAATTTTCAAAAAAATATTTTCGAGAAGGTAATTTTATAAGCTTTAATCACTGAAATTTTTGGAATGCACTTTTTTTTCGTTTTTGAGTTATGGCCAATTTTGTGAAAAATGTCCAGATGTGCCATATAAGACTTTTCTTTGAAAAATCATAACTCAAGAACGAAACATTGTAGAAACAAAGTTTTTATATGAAAATTTAGGCAAATTTTCTCAGAAATCCAAAAAAAAAATATGAACTGGAAAAAGTTTTCCACAAAATTTTCCACCGTTGGGGAAATTCATTAAGAAAAGCCGGAAAATCTATGCCCGAACTCGCGGAAATTTTTTAATAAAATATTTTTGAGAAGGAAACTTTATAAACTTCAATTCTAGTAACTTTTAGGATGTACTTTTTTTTGTTCCTGAGTTATGGTCAATTTTGTGAAAAATGACCGTATTAGCCTTTTCTTTAAAAGCCCATATTTCAATCGAAGCATTAGAAAAACAAGGTTTTTTTATCAAAGCAATTGCAATCAAATTTTCTAAAAGATCTGAAAGAAACGATATGGGATTGGTTTTAATGAAGTATAAGTCGGATTGGATTATATTTTTCATGAAACATTACACCGTTAAGCAAAGCTGAAAAAACTGTTTTTTTTCCATTCCAAGGTGTTCTGGTCGAAAAGAAACGAATCTTTGCAGCAGTCGATTAATCGCGCAGCTCAAAACTGTGGATATTTATTAGAACAACATTAGTATACAAATTTAGTGGTTGTTTAGTCTACTCACATTAATGGTTTCTTATAATTATTTGATTCGACAGAACAATTAGATGATTCCCCTGAAGTTTAATCTACAATACAAATAATTTCAATAATTTTAAATTCAATTATGTTTTGCCTTCTACTCACGTATTTTTATATTTCGATTACTAGTTCAAGAGAAATTATCAAATTCAAGAGAAATAATTAAATTTAGTTCAATGCTACAAAAACGTGTCCAACACTCTTCATCAATTTTCTTCTTGTCCCCAAAACGTCAGCTCAAGCTGTATTGCTGTCATCGTGACATTTGTCAACCGGCGATAGGCCTGTCCATTGCCTCTCAGGTAAAGCGAGCGGTGGCAACATCTCCCCCTCCCGTAATTCTGGTCCAGAACCTGGAATCTGGCTAGATTTACTGCGTAGTTCCATAACCGCAAGCTTGGCTACTGGTCGTCGATATGATCCTTTCGATGTTTTTATCATTGCTTGCCTTACTCTGCCATCGAGACCTCGGATCACCTTCTCCACCATCCCACGAATCCAAGTACGACGGTTGTTCCCATCTGCCACGTACACCAATTCGCCTTCCCTAATTGCTTCCTGTTCCTCGTGCCATTTAGTACGTTGGTTGACCGTGGGAATGTATTCTTTCAACCATCTTTTCCATAGCATATCCGCTAATTCCTGGGACCTTTTGTAGTTGTCTCTCAAGGCTTCAGCGGAACTAGTAGGAGTGTTGACAACATTGCGTTCTCCCGCAGGCAAACCGCGAATAAAATGATTCGGCGTGAGCGCTTCAATCTCGGCGGACTCTTGTGGTACGTATGTAAGAGGCCTTGAATTTACCATATCTTCAGCCTCGGCCAATACAGTGAGAAGAATTTCGTCAGATAGCTTACGCCCATCATGGAGTGCCTTCAACGCTTCTTTTGCTGATCTGACTAGGCGCTCCCAGGTACCGCCCATATGAGGCGCTGATGGCGGATTAAAATTCCATCGCGTTCTTGCATCGGTGAATACTTCGGCGCACTCTAGGACAATTTTACGGACATCCTGGATGATTTCCTTGCTGGCCGCCTGAAAATTAGTGCCATTATCTGAAAAAAAATTCCAGCGGGGCACCTCTTCTACAACTAAATCGTCGAATGGCCATAATGCACGACTGACTGCTTAGACTGTGCGCAACCTCCATGTGGATTGCTCTAGTCACTAAGCATGTGAAAAGACATATCCACCTCTTCTCAGAACGCCGTCCAATCGCGACAGTCACTGGCCCAAAATAATCAATGCCGACAAAACTAAAAGGACGTAATTGAGGTGTGAGGCGCTGCACCGGCAACGGGGCCATTCTGGGAAATTTTGGCCGGCATTTGTGGATTTTACACCACGAACAATTGTTCATCACATTCGATACAGCTGCTCGGAGATTTTGAATGTAAAAACGTTGCCTGATTTCGTTCACCACCGTCTCACGATTCGCATGGCCGAACCTTTGATGGTAGTGCTGAAGAAGCTTGAAGGTGATATCGTGTCCTTTGGGAAGTACTATGGGGCATCGTAGCTCGAAGGGAATGAAGTCCGCTTGTGCCGTTCGTCCCTCCATCCGAATTACTCCAGCGTCATCCATGAAAGGAGTTAATTTGTATAGCACGCTGCTTCGGTCGATTGAGTGCTGCTTTTGCTGTGGTAGTTGACGATTCTTCAAGAGCGTTTTAACTTCATCACCAAACTCATCTTGCTGCGTCGTTCTCCAAAGGTAATTTTCTGTGTTTTGGTATTCTTCACTAGTAAATGGCAATTCGACAGACGCAACCGAAACTTTTACCATTTTTCTCAGTTTCGTCGGGACGGAAATTGTTTCAATCGGCAGTCCTTTTTTCTTCCTTCGACAGTTCGAGATAAACCGAAACACGCAATTAACACATCTAAGTAACCTGCTCCAGCGAGAAAATCGGGTGGAGTCTATTACAGAACTTGAGAAACTGATTTCGTGAAATAGATAATACGCTCGCAGCTCCTGCTCCACATTCGGTGCCGGCATTTCGCTTTGAGGCCATTCTTCCTCCGGACGGTAAAGAAACTCAGGACCATTCACCCATTTTCCGTCTGACTCTAGAGGCGGTCCATTGCCCCACTTGGTCAGAACATCAGCTACGTTGCTTTTCGTTGGGACCCAGCGCCAGTCGCTAATGCTTGTGAGGCTTAATATTTCGCCGATCCGATACGCAACGAACTGCTTGTACCTCTTGTGATCGGAACGTATCCAGGAAAGTACCGTGCGAGAATCGGTCCACAGGAACAGACGTTTTACTTGCACAGAGTGGTTGTCCTTCACTGACGCTGAAAGCCTGGCTCCCAAAACCGCTGCTTGCAGCTCCAGTCGAGGGATGGATAAGTGCTGCAACGGGGCCACTTTGGATTTTGCTGATACAAGTGCACACCTGGGTTGCCCATTAACAAGGACACGGAAATATGCGACACACCCAAATGCGTCCTCACTAGCGTCCGTGAAAACGTGGAGCTGCAGGTTTTCGTAGTCCGAAGGGCTTGCGCAGGAAAAATAACATCGGGGGATTCTCATGGACTGCACTTCTGGTAAGAGTGCTATCCACCTAGACCACTTCTTCATTGAATCGTCATCGATAGTGTGGTCCCACAAACACCCACTTCGCCAGAGACCTTGGATGATCATTTTGCCATGTACAATGTACAACGCCAGCAAGCCGAGTGGGTCGAAAAGGCTCATTATACAGCTTAGAGCATTTCGTTTGCTTGGTTGCCTTTCTCCGGACATGAACGGCTCAAGGTCACTTCGAAATTTGGTAGAAAACAGAAAGACATCGTTCACAGTGTCCCAAGACATTCCCAACACTCTTTCAGTGCCGGTGATTTTGTCACTATTGAAGTGAATTACTTGGTTGTCTCCGTTCTCACCGAAATACCGTTGAAATTCGACGTTGTTGGAAACCCAATTCCGTATTTTGAATCCCGCTTTAGCATGAATAAATGCTACTTCTTGAGCTCGTGTAATTGCTTCCTCGGCCGTATCGGTGGAATCAAAATAATCATCCACATAATGTTTTTTGATAATCGCCTCCACCGCATCGGGAAACCGCTCAGCATAACTCTTCGCATTGTAGTTTTTGACGTACTGGGCCGTACTTGGTGAGCAAGTCGAACCGAATGTCGCCACATCCATGGTGAAAATCACTGGAGATGCCGAACCATTTGGACGGAACAAAAATCTCTGGGCGGATTTATCGTTAGGCTTGATCAGCACCTGGTGGTACATCTCCATTATATCGCCTCCAAAGGCAATTGGTCGCTCTCTAAATGGGCTTAGTACCGCAGGTAGATTGGTGAGAAAATCGGGTCCTTTTAGCAATTCACTGTTCAGTGACTTTCCTTCGGGGGACGCTGCTGCGTCCCACACTAAACGAATTTTTCCAGGCTTCTTTGGGTGCTGGACCACGCTTAGAGGAAGATACCAAATGCGCCCTGGTTCAGCCTGCGCTAATTCCTTAGGGGTAGCGACGTGAGCGCAGTGCCGTAGCGTGCTATTGGCCAGGTTGGCACTCGCCAAGGACGCCAGGCTATAGGGGGCGCCAAAATGGGGAATTTTCGGAGATACACATTTAGTGACCGGATTTTTAGGAGATATCTATAAAAATCACTAAATAATATATATTGATTATACTGCCCATAACTGCATATTTGTAACATTCGACAAAAGTAGGCATGGAGTAAATGGAATACCAAGTGTGCATTTTATGGCAGTATGGGAGGAAACTAAAATTTCTAAAAATTACCAGGAATTCAAAAGTGCTTACTTGAGGCTAATATTTTGTACAACTCATATCGCATACTAGGTGAGTTGGCAGAAAATGATTCTGATATAAATTTCATTGCTATCACATTACGAGGCCCATTGAAAATCTCAATGTGACTGTTATGCGGTTATAATTACTAATGTGACAAAACAACTTGGTATTTTTTTTTCGAATTTTCTAGAACAATCTCACAGATTTCAGTAAGTTGATCGAAAGTATTTATCATTTGATGACTCTCCATGGTATTAACTCCATTTTGTCAAAAATGTCGAATGTGACTGTTTTGCAGTTATGGGCAGTATAGTTCTCCATAGTAATCATAAATCAGCTTATACACGGTGCCTATGTTAAAACATCCATAAATTTAGAGTCTATTAACTGATACCTAATTAAAATAGTAGAATTTCACAGAATTGTTGGAAAGGTTCTCAACCAACTCGTGACATAATTTCCTCAAAAAAATCTTGGACCTTTTACAATGTTTTTACAGAATATCAGGACAAACAATTTAATTGAACCTAAACGAAAGTTTTGATTGAATCCAGGGCGCAATAATCACAGAATCATCAGAGAATTATGTAACATTGGGATTAGAGCAAGAGTGAAAACCATTGGAATGGGATATTTTTTGTAATAACTGAAATTTTGTTTTGTTTCTCCAAAACAATGATCTGGATGATGAAAGTTTGAGTCCGTACAGAACTTTTCGTAACATTGATTGACAACATTTGCTATTAAATTATTTTTTTGCTTTTTCCTTATGAAACTTATAGAGGATACCTTGGTAAGATTTCTTTAGAAATCTTCTTTTGATCTCTTCAACTATTTCATGAAAACAAAACATAAACTTTTTTACACAAAGTCAAAATTTTAAGCTTTTTTACACGACTTAACTCTTCTTATTTTTAACAATAATTATTGTATGTTTGATATAGTTTTCGTTCATGTTTGACGTTTCTCATTAACACCATCTACAAGTCTTGCTGCACATGAACGTATTTCGTGCAACTTAGCCACCAGATGATAATTGTGTGAAGTGGACGATGGATTTCAAAGGACACTGTTCTAAATGTGACGTCTGTTTTTTTGTGGTTGAATTTATTTGATCTTTATCATGACAATTTTTTTTTTAAATTTCGATGGACAATTCTTACAGGAAACGCCCTATTATTTTAAGAAGTGTCTTTGAAAATTTTCTGGAATTTCACGTCAACTTGTAAAAAAAGTGGCGCCCAAATGGCGGTTTGCCAAGGGCGCCACGAGGCCATGCTACGGCTCTGCGTGAGCGTATCCTTTACGTTGATAATCATCGATTTGCCTTTCTACATTTTCACGCAGTTCCGGGTTATTTTCTAATTTGCGTTCCAGATTCTTCATTCGTTTAAGCGCCATCGGGAAACTATCCGGTAGTTTAGGGTTATCGTCCTTCCATAGAAGGCCAGATTCAAATCGATCACCTACACGAACAGTAGTTTTCTCCAGCAATTCTCGGGCTCTGCGATCTTCAGCTGATTCGGGAAGGACAGTAACTGTGACGCCAGACTCTTCTAATGCAAAATGGTTTCGAAGCAGTTCATGTAATGCCTGATCGGACAACTCACCAGATGTATGATGACCAGCAAAACCAATCGACTCTTCAGCGTTTCCTTGTGGCCCATAAATTGTCCAACCGAGCCTTGTTCGAACCGCAATTGGCTCACCAGGTTTGCCGACGCGGGACTCGAGAGGTGCGTAGACATGGAGGTGTTTTAGACCGATGAGAATTCTTGGAGGGCCGTTCTGGTAATCGGCAACTGGTAGCCCACTAAGATGTTTGAAGCGAGCCATAATTTCAGCGAACTTGATTTTCTGCTCCGGTAACTGCAGTTGCTGAACCGTGTGAACGTTGCGAAGCAACAGCTTTTCCTTTGATCCTTTAGCTGAGATCGATACATTGACGCATCTGGAATCTCTTTCCAGACGACTCATACCCGCCGTCCACTTTACAAGTATTGGCCTCCATGAGCCACTAAGCTTCATTTGATCGGCAACGCTGCTTTCAATCAAAGAGTATGACGATCCCTCATCAAGAAAGGCGATTACATCCAGGGTACGCTTACCGTTATGGAGTTTGATGGGTACCATACGAAATATTACTGGATGTTGATCCGAGTTATGTATGTTACAGTTCGTCGACAAAGTGGCTACTGGATTTGGAGGATGGAGAAGAAAATGATGCCTATCTTTGCAGTCTCCAACAGAGCAGTGGTTTTTGAATCTACACCGAGACTGCCCGTGTTCGTTAAGGCACAATTGACAAAGTTTCCATTTCTCAACTATCTTAATACGTTCTTCCCAGGCGCGCTTTTTGAATTCTTCACAAAAACGTGTGCGATGATCTAATCGATCGCAACCTCGGCACGGCTTACGGGACATAATTTGATTCTCGCTAGACTCCTGACCCTTTCTTTGGTTACCAGACTGCTCGACGCCCACGTGCGTGTTCAGGAACCCTTCATTTTTATCATTACGTTTCTTCTCCCTCCTATCCCGGTTGGGACGAACCTCTACAACGTTTTCTGTATACAGGGTGACTTCGGAGGCTTCCGAAACTATTCCAGACAGGAAATCCGAAAAGGTACTTAGAGTGACTGCATTTTGCTGGCGTTTAAACCTTACCCATTCCAGTTTAGTACTGGGAGGCAGTTTTTCCACCAACTCTGTGATGAGCATGGGATTCACTAGGTGGTCAACGAGTCCAGAAGCCACCAGATGGTCGCAAAGCTGCTGAACAACCATCCCATAGTTGATGAAAGTCGTGAGGCGATCGACACGAGGTGATTCTGCTTTTCGTGCCTTTTGCATTAGCGAATGCAGGAGCTGTTCAGGCCTCCCATAAAGGCATCGAAGCGTTTCAATAACCTGGGGAACGGATTCTGGAAGAAGAAGTCTGCTCCTTACCGCCTCCAATGCTGGTCCTTTAATACTCTCCTGAAGTCTGCCAAGATTTTCAAGGTTGGACCAGTTGCACGCCCTATTTCCATTGTTGAAACTGCTCACGAACAACGGCCATTCCTCTGGTCGTCCTGTGAATATCGGCAGCTTTGAAAATGGACCTTTTCTCGCAGCGATTTGAGATTTTGTTAGCTCTTGCTCCATTTCTGTGGCATGGAGTTGATTAAATTGACCTTGATTTGCAAAGGGTGCCGCGTTCGAGACTTCGAAACCACGGAAAGCGTTACTAACTTGAGGATTGTTCAAGCGATTCACTGGTAGAGGCTGCTCAGCAGGCTTGTCTGCCTTTGTGAATGGTAATTGCGGATTTCGAAGCGGTGTCACATCTTCGAGCACTGGCGGAAATGGCCGCTGAACGTTTTCGACGTTGCCAAACTGCGTAGCATTCTTGGGAGTGGAATTTTTGGGATAGGCTCCCCGGCTATCTTGGACTGGCTTATTTTGTCCAACGGAGACTGATTCCTTATCCATCCACACCTTTGCCAAATTAGCCTGCGCTGGCTCACGATTTAGTTCGGAAGCGCCTCCGACAGCATTCTCTTCTTCTTCGAGTGGATTATCCTCGCATCCGAATTCTTTATACAATTGAATCCTCTGTTTCCGGAATTCTGCTTCGGCTTCCCTTCTCATTTGCAGCATTTCACGTTCCAAAGCTAGCTGCATCATGCGTTTTTCATTCTCCCGTTGCATTTGCCGAAGAAAGTTCTTCCGCATTTGTTCTAACTCGCGTTGAAGCTGTGAATCGGCCTCTTCTTGTTCATTATCTTCTCCAACCGCGTTCTTAGACGACGGCGGCTTGCCGACGGGTTCGGGAAGTTTATCCGTCGAGTCAGTAACCACTACGATGCTATCTGTCACGTTGGACGCAGCGCCAAGATGTCGGCAATCTTCACAGCTCCAGGTCACATCTTTGACCGCTTCGGTCACCTTGGCAGTGATGGAAAGTGGCGAACGCTTCATCTGATCTGGAACAAAAACAAAACCAAACGCTCCCGAGCGTCAGAGCGCTGGCTTACTCGCATCGGCCGACTCCCGAGTAACTGAAGCTAAAAGTGATTCGCGAACGTGTTCGAAGCTGCTCAGAGTCATATTGTGCTTTTGGGAAAAAAGCTGCTTACCCTCCGAGATTTATGGTTTTCAAGGGCTTTTGACTACAAACGAGTAGTTTACTGTCGATATGATGATTATACAATTAATTTGTCTGTCAAAACCATAATAAATCACACCTTGCACGGTTACTCGCGAGTAAACGCTCGCGAGCTTGTTGCTACTTCTTTTGACATGTTCTCCCGAGCAGACGGGTGCGGGCTTACTCACACCTAGCCAGATCCCGAGTCTGTGATGTTTGTTATGCGTTGGTATACACTCGTGAGCTGCTTCGTGATGCGAACTTTTCCAGCACTGCCTTGGCGCACATGAAATGGTACCATCTGCGACACCGTTGACAGTATACCATGTTTCCATCAGCATGATTTGGTTCTTCACAAAGAGCGCAATCATAGCCTGTCTCATTGGGGTTATGTTGACTTTCATCGGACGACATCGCATTAATTTTTGAGGTTTGTTCTGGTCGAAAAGAAACGAATCTTTGCAGCAGTCGATTAATCGCGCAGCTCAAAACTGTGGATATTTATTAGAACAACATTAGTATACAAATTTAGTGGTTGTTTAGTCTACTCACATTAATGGTTTCTTATAATTATTTGATTCGACAGAACAATTAGATGATTCCCCTGAAGTTTAATCTACAATACAAATAATTTCAATAATTTTAAATTCAATTATGTTTTGCCTTCTACTCACGTATTTTTATATTTCGATTACTAGTTCAAGAGAAATTATCAAATTCAAGAGAAATAATTAAATTTAGTTCAATGCTACAAAAACGTGTCCAACACTCTTCATCAATTTTCTTCTTGTCCCCAAAACGTCAGCTCAAGCTGTATTGCTGTCATCGTGACATTTGTCAACCGGCGATAGGCCTGTCCATTGCCTCTCAGGTAAAGCGAGCGGTGGCAACACAAGGGATTCTTTCTTTTCTACGGAACAAATAAGATTCTTTTTATATTTTTCTTTAATTTTATTTATTCAATTATTCAGTACATAACTTACATTTTATCTTAAAACTATCTATTTTTTCAACCGGGAAGATTGCCTTTGGTTGCTACCACCAGAAGATTTTCGTTTCTTTGTAGTATTAAGAACAAAGCATGCTGTATTTTCTTGGTTTTCATGTGCATCTGAGAATTCACTCGCAAAAATGCTTCGTTCGTCTTTTGGAATAAAGGAATGATATTTTTTTGTTCCAGGAATTGGAACAAGGTTAGAAAATCTCTCCTGAAGTAATTTTTCAGCCTCTGAATAGTCATTTTCAGTTGCGTAGATGAGTTCCCAATCTTTTTTAAATTGTTCTTTCACCTTTTGCGACACAGCCCAGTCAAAAAATTGTTTGGCGTTATTAATTTCCGCTGACTTTGTTTCTATGTAGTTTCGTTCTTAAGAAATTTTGTTTATGAACTTATAAATTTGTAAATATATGGTTCAAACAGCTCATCCTAGCAATATTTGATCATGTTTTAGGAACGAAAAATGAGCGTATTGAAAAATATTGTAGGATTGGATCTTATTGATCGCTCTTTTCAAATATACTTTGTTTGAAAGCTGGAATAGCTAATCGGGTTTTCATTATTTGTTTTCATAAACAGTGAAAAATGTCCTGGAAAACTGATTCCATTTCCAAAATTTCATATTTTTGAGATAATTTGAATCCGGTTCGACAAGTCATGATGAGTCTTGAGTAATGATTTTTAAACGAAAATGCATGTATGGCAAATCTTTGCATTTTTTACAAAATTGACCATAGATCAGGAACTAAAGAAAAGTACATCCTAAAAGTTACCAGAATTGAAGTTTATAAAGTTTCTTTCTTAAAAATATTTTATTAAAAAATTTCCGCGAGTTCGGGCATAGATTTTCCAGCTTTTCTTTATGAATTTCCCTAACGGTGGAAAATTTTGTGGAAAACTTTTTCCAGTTCATATTTTTTTTTGGATTTCTGAGAAAATTTGCTTAAATTTTCAAATAAAAACTTTGTTTCAACAATGTTTCATTCTTGAGTTATGATTTTTCAAAGAAAAGTCTTATATGGCACATCTGGACATTTTTCACAAAATTGGCCATAACTCAAAAACGAAAAAAAAAGTGCATTCCAAAAATTTCAGTGATTAAAGCTTATAAAATTACCTTCTCGAAAATATTTTTTTGAAAATTTTCCACGAGTTCGGGCATAGTTTTTCCGGCTTTTCTTTACGAATTTTCCCAACGGTGGAAAATTTTGTGAAAAACTTTTTCCAGTTCATATTTTTTTTTGATTTTTGAGAAAATTTGCTTAAATTTTCATATAAAAACTTTGTTTCTACGATGCTTCGTTCTTGAGTTATGATTTTTCAAAGTAAGTAGTGTCAAGAGAAAACAAAAAATTTCCACCTGAGTTTTCCGGAAAAATAGGCAACTCTGAATTTTTCTCATTTTTTTTTTATTCATATATCCATAAGCCCTGCCTGTGGAAAAAGTTTCATGAAAATCTGAGACCCTTCGGCCCAAACCCGTACGGTAATAAAAAAAATCCCCGAGTGCGTATAGTAAAACTGCTTTTGAATCGACTCCATTCGTTCTTCATGTGATTTCAAATATGGGGACCAGACAACACTACAATACTCTAATATGGATCTCACATAAGCAACGTAAAGGGTTTTGATCGTATAAGGGTCTTGAAAATGATATCCGAAACGTTTTATGAAGTTAAGCATATTGCTCGCTTTAGGAGTTATTGTGTTGTAATGTTCAACGAACGTCAATTTGGAATCCAAAATTACTCCTAGATCTCCAATTTTCTCACATTTTTTAACATGTTGGTGTCCTAACCTTTTTGTTGAATTCGGAGTGTTTCGCTTTCTGCTATAAGTTATTAGATTACATTTTTCAACATTCAACTTCAATAAACTTTTGAAACACCAGGTGTTAAATAGAAGTATTTCATTATAAAATGTTTCATAATCGTTATCTTTCGTGATTTCTAAAAACAATTTCATGACATCTGCATATATAAGAATCCGTAGTTTTTTAAGAATAAAAGATACGTCGTTATCGTTTTATAGTTTTCATCAAATCGTTTGAACCATGCGACTCAATGAAAACTACAAAAAAAGAAGAACTGATTTTGACAACGCACAAAAAAGTTTTTAGAATTGTTATGAATACATGCCTTAAATGTTTGAGGCTTTTTTTCTGGGATTAAAATTTTTGGTGCCAGAGCTCAGCTGTCTGGAAAGTGGAAAGTCTTAGAAAATTTCGAACATAAATAAATAATTCAGATGGGGACGGACCTGGTGTAGTGGTTAGAATACACGCCTCTCACGCCGAGGACCTGGGATCGAATCCCATCCCCGAGATAAGTCACTAAAAATTTCAGTGACGTCTTCCTTCGGAAGGGAAGTAAAGCCGTTGGTCCCGAGATGAACTAGCCCAGGGCTAAAAATCTCGTAAATAAAGATAGAAAAAAAAAAAAAAAAATAATTCAGCAACATTGAAAAAAATGTGTTCAAGAATACTTAGAAAATGCGCTGAGTCATAAACTTTGTGCATAAGTTCAACGAATAGTCTAATTTGAAAAAAAATCTTTAGTGTATACAAGATAAACTTGTTTAATGATAAAAAAGTTTTGACTGTAACCCTCTAATACCCAACCCCGCCTTTAGACGGGGTACACTTTAGAATGTTGTGTATTTTTCGTAGCTCAGAAATTAAAATGATTTTATTTGTGGCTTGAACCTTGACTCATAACATGCATATAAGAAAAGTTTTTCATGACTGTTGAAACTTTTTTATATTTTTGAAAATTGTTTGAATAATTATTTCCCTATATAACCTACAAATGCCTGGGGTTCATTCAACGGGTAATTTAAAAAATCGAAACTTTTATATTTTTCTACGACCAACCTATCACAGAAGAAGAGCTTGGTGTTATTAAAATAATTTGAAATCTATTTTTCCGTTAACTACACTGAAAATAAAAAATATTACAGAAAAAAATTCAAAATTTAATATTTTAAAAAATACCTTGAAAACTTAAATTTTTATTATTGTCAAAAATCAGTAACCAGAAGAGGCCTCAAGAAAAAATTAAAAAGGATAGGGATGTTCAAATATAAAAATTATAAATATCAAAAACCATAATTCACAAATTCTCGAATAAAAATAAATCATTGTCCAAAACGTGTTTAGATCTATTTTAGATAACGAAAAATGATATTTAGACCGAAAATAAAAATTTGGGTATTAGAGGGTTAACTTTGAACAGGGGAAGCTTATATGAAGATCCACCAAGGATGCCATGAAGCAACGCTACGGGTCTGGTAGAGATAGTAGCTACTGGATAAAATGCTAGGTTTCGAAAAAAAAACTCAAAAACCTGGCACGCAACGCCACGCTTGGAAACCACCAAAACTAAAGCCTGAATTTAGTGGACTACAAGCTCAAATACTAAATAACAAATAAATAGCCACCCACTTTTGTAATGTCAATCCGGTCGAGAACCTTAACTTACGATTAGTGACAGGGATATGGCAAATCCGGCTCCTCCGATTCTGCGAGCGCCTATTTATCAGAAGGTCGACTCCAGTCAGTGGCTCAATCTAATCCATTTGGAGGAAGCGTACCCATAAGCTAATTTACACACGACTATAGTAGAACTCATCTTCAATTAATTCGCACCGACATCGTACATGAGATGCCCATAGAGAAGGCAGTTGTTTTTCAATAAATCGCTTCGAGAGACATTTATAGCATAATTTATATCAACATAAAACTTTTCTAACGGACAGGCAGACGGTAGTGCCCGTCTGTGGCTTGAAGCGGTACATGAAAAAGTCGGCGAAGTTGATATTTAGAAAAGTTATATCGATGGTAGTCATCGTTGCGCAGAACGAGTGCTGGAGTGCGAATCTTATTGAACGATTGAATTCACTTATGCAGTGAGGGTAATAAATTATTGAAGATGTCTCGGTAAGAACTTTTAAAATAGAAAGGATGCAAAACGCTGAGGTGACGATAGTTAGAGATCACATGTAACGTCAATGAACGAGCCAAGTTGATCGGTTTGGGTGGCATATGGTGTATTGCTAAAGCTAAAACACTTTGTTGCGTATGTTAACCCCTCTACCGGCAGCTTAATTTTTTACCCCAAAATAAATGTTCAAATCGTTATAACTTTTTTGATTTTCAATATTTTGAACCATTTTTTCACAAGTTCTCAAAAAATTCTTCTAGTTTTTGGGGGACGTATAACCGACGTATAACCAGAACCCCCCGTTAATTTCTCAGGCTACATAATCTTAATTGTATTCGGATATTCACTATTTGGAACAATACATTAATGAGAGTATGTTGTGAAACAATTAAGCAATTTGGTACAGTCGTCTTTAAGTAATGAGCATTTAGGTTTCTGGAACCACGCTGGCCAAATGAAGATATTAAAAACTTCCAAAAACATCATATCGTAATTTTAAGATATCTCCAAGAATTCTCAATTGATTTGTATGATTTTTTCAGAGTGGCTCCTTATTACCTGGCATTATATAGCCCACAATTTATTTTTTTGGTAAATTGACCAAAAACAAAATGGCCGCCGAAGACATTTTATATGGAAAATGTCGGTCATTGGAATATCTTCAAAAACATTGGAATATCTTCAAAACCAGATCACCAATGATTAATATCGACACAGATTCCTAAGATAAAAGAGTTGTTTGAGAACTTGTGAAAAAATGGTGCAAAAATATCGAAAAACAAAAAAGTTATAACGATTTGAATGTTTATTTTGGGGCAAAAAAAATGAAGCTATCGGTAGAGGGGTTAATATAGTGGTCTCACGGGTCCCACTATTATGGGCCATTTCCATTTGTCTTGCATGTGGAACAGAGTGACTAATAATCGTTACTTTATCTTCTTCATTGTGTCCAAACTGGGACAGAGCATGCCTCTCAGCTTAGTGTTCTGATATGAGCACTTACTCAGTTATTAACTGAGAGCTTCCTTTGCCATAGTTGCCATTTTTGCATTCGTATATCGTGTGGCAGGTACGACGATACTCTATGTCCAGGGAAGTCAAGGAAATTTCAATTACCAAAATATCCTGGATCGACCAGGATTCGAACCCAGCAACCTTCAGCAATGCTTTGCTTTGTAGCTGTTACCATTAGGCTAAAGAAGGCCCGTTCTTAAAAGCAGTTAAATTCAACTAACCTGTAAAAAATCTGCTTTGGCAAATGAATTAAAATAATACAGTTTTTCCAAACTACACAGTTCGAACGAAACGTGTAAATTTCTGAGACATATTATGCACATAATTGGAGCGTGGAATATCATGGATATTTACACGGTATGTCATGTAAACTTCAATTGAATGTCATGTAATCCTGCAGAATCTTGTGTGATTACATGACATATAACACATTTTTACATGATTTCACACTTAAATTTACATGACGTCATCTTTACATCGCATAAATGAAGTTCACATGACGTGTAATATTCATTATTTTTAACTGTGTAGGATTATAGAGTAAACCAAAATAGAACTCGTAGATATAGACAAAGAATTAAATGTTTGAAATAATAACTTCAAACTAATATTACGATTATAACCTCGCTCATTGCAGCAGTGTTTGCACAATCCATATGCAAATGACGCACACTCAATCATTATGATTGTGTAAGCTGAGCTCGATCTATTTAGAACCTCCCACCGTATCATAAACCGCACGCATTAAATTAATTTAAGAAAAGAGGAAAAATAAACCGCTCTCCATCAATCATAGCGTCGATTCAGGTCAATTAACTCGAATGACTTTCTGTATAGGCACCTGAGCCCAGATCTGCAGAACAGGTATTCTCTATCTGCGGGGTCGTCCTGCCAGGCCAAGTTTGTGAACAACTCGGTGCCTATCTGAGGTCTGGCCGCCAATTGCTATATTTCATCTAATTCTAGTAGTTTTACTTTATTTTTCGGAGCCAACTTCATACGTGCATTTGCGTGCATGTAAAACATGAGTTAATTGTTGACTTCCGTTGAACTGCGAACGAATGGTGAACTGCCCACCACATACAGTAGAGGACAATACATTTCTATTTTTTTCGGTTTACAAAACGGTAGATTTTAACCACAGGCAAACAAACGTAACACTTAGAAAAAATTTCTTCAAAATCCTTCGCCCCTAAAACGTCAAGCTTGAAGAAAAACGATGCGCGCGCCTCTGGTTGTCAGATTTGAAAAGTAGCGAATTTGAATCATTCAATCGTTAAATGATGGAAATTTCGTCAGTGTTACCTCTGTTTGTCAGCGCTTTAACTTACCAAAGTCGAGTTATTTTATTTTTGAACCGATTATGATTCCTTAAATGTTTTAACTTTAAACACTTTTGTAGGTGATTTTTCTAAAAATTTGTTATTTTATAGTTCATCAAATCTAATCCACGCCCTCTATTAAAATTATTTAGTTCCGTTCAAATTGAAATGATATCAAACAGTAGTTTGGTTGTGGATGTCCATGTGTTAACATACCCATTACCAAAGTTACCCCAAAACCAAAAATCGATATTCGATTATATGAAAATAAAATAGGTGCATTTGAAATGAATCCTTACGCAATCTTTCAATTTCAATCGATAACTGAAATACCAGTACTTCTTCTAAGTATAAAATAAAGATCTTCAAAACAGTATCCAGAAACAATCAGCATTTCCTCCAAAATAAACTATCAAACTTATCCTGTTTTACGGTATTTAAGTTATGTCCGTGGTGCTGTGAAATTTGTGTTCAAATCTATCCATAAATTACTAAATCCACCAGAGTAGACCACCAAAAATCGCAAAGTTACAATTGTATTGTCCAATACTGTAGGTACGTATCGCGAGGGCTTTCGACTTGGTCGGGCCGTGCAAAATCTGTCGTCATGTCACCCATGGTCAATCAGATTAGCATTAATTATGGCAACCGCTTCTGAGTCTAACCGCAGGTTTCGAACGCTAACGTATGCAACTGGAGCTTTTCAAATGTTCTGTATTAGACTTACTTCACATATTGCTTCTAATGTGTGTTTTACTTAATGATCGGATCGAACTCTACTGGACAGCTCAGTTTCCTGCAGTTAACAATTAGGATTGCTCGAGTGCAATTGAGCCATTACCAAATAATCATAACTGTAATGAAACGAGTCATAAAACTCAATTCGCAGCTCATGATCATTCCTAGTAGACTCCAGTTGATTACATAAAAGCCAACTGATAAAATAGCCAATTTGGTACGTGACCTAACGGTTCCATGATTAGACAGATGGCAAGTCAGTGTGATGATGTGAAGAAAGATTAGACATTTCAAATTTGTGTCAACGGTTGCGGCTTTGATCTATCACGTCTCTAAATCTATGCGCAACCTAGTGCTCTTTTCGGGGAACGTGACCGGGATAACGAATGGCACACTTATTTCTTATTCATTGGGTTTTTTGGGGACAACACTATCTAATAATGCTACAACCACGACTCTGGTTTAGATTCTTTCACATGATGTGTTGGAGAAGGTCATTATTTGCAACAGATGAGCGCTGACTAACAATGCTAAAGTTGGACGTGAATGACTAGTGTATGAATATTGTTACCTCTCGTTAATTGATACTTCATACCAAATTTGACATAGTAGGAATCATACCGGAGATTTTTTTTTCAGGGATTCCTGCATAGATTCCTCCAGCGATTATACAAGTAATTACTTCACGAGTTCCTCAAATATTCTTAAGGATCCCTACAAGATTTTTTTTTCAGACACTCCTTTCCTGCAGATTGTTTTGGAGAGATACCTTGATGAATTCCTGGAGGAATACCTAAATGGGCGCCTAGGGTGATCTCTAGAGCAACCTTTGAAAAAATGGAGATATCCATGAAGGATTTCATGGAGCAAACCCTAAAACAATTCCTAGAGGAACCTCTGAGAGAACCCTTGGAGAAATCTCTGGTTAAATATCTGAAAGAAGCACTGGATAAATTCTTAGCGGAGTTTTTAGAAGAATATCCGGAGGAATCTCCACAGGAATTCCTGAAAAAAATCTTGGAACTTTTTTTGGAGGAACCCGTGGAGAGAGTTTTCTGGAGTAATCCATGAAGATTTTTTTGAAGAAATTGTTGTATAAATGTCAGGAGGATTCCTTGTAGAGATTTTCTCAGACGAGTCTCTGGAAAAAAAATGTAGGAATTTCTGAAGGATTACCTAGATAACATGTTGGAGCAATCTATCTTTGGAGGAATCCCTGGAAAATTGCTTCACAATAGTGACTTTACTAATGCCACATTTCTAGAGAAACACCTGTAAAAATCTCCTAAAGAAGTTCTGTAGAAAGTATTCTAGAGAAATCTCCGGAGGATTCATTAAAATAATTTGGAGAGGAATCATTAAAAAAAATCTCGGAGGTGTCTCTAGTGAAAAGTGTGATTCGGAACTGATTAAAAAAACGATTATGATCGAAAGCTCCAGGGGTCCATTTTGTTAATCTAGCTGATTCATTTTGATCGACTCTACTTATTATTTTATTTATTCATATGTGCTTATGTATTCATACATTGCTGGTGTAGAGATATGGAGAAATTTAGGAAAAAAAATCCTACAGACATAACTCGAGAAATCCCTGAGAAATTTTAGGATAAATCCTTAGAAAAATTCTTGAGTAATTAATGAAGCAATCCTTGGAAATATTCCTGAAGGAATCTCCGAACTTTTTGGCAGACAATTAATCGTTCCATAAAAAAATATATAATTTCCATAAAAAATGCAAAATTTGCCAGTAAAGAAACAAGGGTAAAATCAACAGAAAAGTTAAAAATTTCCATAAAAAAATAAAGAAGTGCATAGAAAAAACAAAATTTTCCATAAATAAAAAAATTTTGAGCAATAAATAGATTCAAAAGTGCAGTAGAATCGACAATAATCTCACTAAAAAATATCAAATTTTCCATTTAAAAACCTCAAAATGTCCCTATTTTCTTCACAAAACGCAATAAATAATTATAAATTATCCACAAAAAAAGCCAAAATTTGCAATAAATAAATAATAATTCGCCCACAATAAATCAAAAATTTCCATTGAAAAAATCAAAGATAGCAATAGCAGTAAATGCAAAGTTGCAATAAACAAACCCAACTGACCAATTCAAAATGACAATCAATACATGAAAATGTTGTAGAAAATTCCAATATTTAAGTAAAACTTTCCATAAAAATAACGTAATTTTCCAATAATGAGTAATAATGTGTGTAATAGATTTTATAAATTTTCAGTCAAACTGAAGCATTGTTTTCACAATTGGAGCTAGTTAGTCGTCGTACATACAGCATTGGACAAAACATTTGCAACTTTTTCGATTTTCCATACAAAATGACCAACTTTGATAAACTATATCTCAATTATTTATGGTCCGATTTGAATGAAATATTCACAGAATACCAGACATAACTTGAACTTTAACATATATTTTTGAGTGATTTTTCCAATCACAAGTTGAAAAATAGTAACGGTTATACTAAAGTGAATTTTTTGACGATTTTTCATAATTGACATAACTTAACATATTGAAGGAATAGCTTCATCGTATGTTCAGCAAAGTTGTAGATTTTGACGAGATGAATAAGTTTGCTGAAGACAGGTTTTGTGTAAGGCTATCAGATTTTGAGATAAAAAGTTTTGATTTTTTCGTCAAAAATTACACTTTAGTCAAATCGTTATTACTTATAAACGTTATTACTGATTGGAAAAATTATTCAAAAATATATGTTAACATTCAAGTCACATCTGATGTTCTGTAAAAGTTTCATTCGAATCGGTCCATAAATAACTGAGATCTAACTTACCAAAGTTGGTCATTTTGTATGGAAAATCGAAAAAGTTGCAAATGTTTTGTCCAATACTGTATGTAGATGTAAAAATTGCATTTTAGAGTTCGATAATTAATTACGTAAGAATTTAGGGGAGGGGAGAGCGGGGAGATTGGCCGGGTTTGAAAAAATAGTTCTTGCCATATAGAAAAAAATAATGTTTCAGGGGAGGCGAGGTTTCGAAAAATCACAAAAAAATGTTTTTTAATACACCCCATCGTTAGGCGCTACAATTTTACTTATTTCGGCAAAGTTGAAATGAAACATGGAACATGGGATATCTAATCTTCCAATATTAGGAACACTTATGTCACTGCTGGGTTATGTCCAACTACATTGATGGTAGAAGCTTATGCTCTCATGCCCCACCAGCCAGGGAACTGGTGTTTACAAACTAAGCATCAGTAAAGTAACTGCCCACAGCAGTTGCAGAAATGTGTATATTTCGATTGATGAGTTTTTTTTCTAAATATTTTTTTTTATTTGCATACGAACATAACGCTTTTTAAAGTATCTTCTAATAGGTTCATTTTTAGATCTAGTGGGTTGTCTCAGTACCACAAATATGGTTAAGCATGCTGTAACGCTACTTTTGTACCTCATCACCCACTTCATGTTTCATTTCAACTTTGCCGAAATAATTAAAATTGTAGCGCCTAACGATGGGGTGTATTAAAAACATTTTTTTGTGATTTTTCGAAACCTCGCCTCCCCTCCATGTATGATTTTTTGTATGAAACATTATTTTTTTCTATATGGCAAAAATTTTTTTTTTCAAACCCGGCCAACATCCCCACTCTCCCCTCCCCTAAATTCTTACGTAATTAATTATCGAACTCTAAAATGCAATTACTACATCTACATACGACGACTAATTAGCTCCAATTGTGAAAACAATGCTTCAGTTTGACTGAAAATTTATGAAATCCATTACAAACATTATTACTCATTATTGGAAAATTACGTTATTTTTATGGAAAGCTTTACTTAAATATTGGAATTTTCTACAACATTTTCATGTATTGATTGTCATTTTGAATTGCTCAGTTAGGTTTGTTTATTGCAACTTTGCATTTACTGCTATTGCTATCTTTGATTTTTTTAATGGAAATTTTCTGATTTATTGTGGGCGAATTATTATTTATTTATTGCAAATTTTGGCTTTTTTTGTGGAAAATTTATAATTATTTATTGCTTTTTGTGAAGAAAATAGGGACATTTTGAGGTTTTTAAATGGAAAATTCGATATTTTTTAGTGAGATTATTGTCGATTCTACTGCACTTTTGAATCTATTTATTGCTCAAAATTTTTTTATTTATGGAAAATTTTGTTTTTTATGCACTTCTTTATTTTTTTTATGGAAATATTTAACTTTTCTGTTGATTTTACCCTTGTTTCTTTACTGGCAAATTTTGCATTTTTTATGGAAATTTTATATTTTTTATGGGACGTTAATATTTTAGCCGAACTTTTTTTTATTAGGGTAACAGAAATTTTTGAAGTGTATTGTGTAATTTGAATATTTGAGGAAAACCCTGGTAGTATTCTGAACGAATTCTTGGAAGATTTACAGAAAGATTATCCGTAATAATCGGAACTGAAATCTGTGACAAAATTCCGATATTTTTCTTGCTTGTCAAGTATTGTTATTCATGTATTTAAAACCTACGAAGCAATACAAGTGAATTTGGTTACTGATTTGTACGAAACTATATTATTTGTACGAGAAAATGAAACGTTAATTACCAAGGTTCTATATCTATACTGAATAATATTTATAGCGGGTGTTTGAATTATTTTATGAATTACCACCGCTTGGTTATTAAGTAGACATACAACACACTATTTCCGAGCTATAAGCTTCTTTGCAAGTCACCCCGCATAGAAGCATGTTAAAACAAGTACTTTAATTGAAAAGTTTTTGCTACTATCTCGTAAAACACTATGCGGGGTATTATAAGTTATTAGTTACAGAAACGTCATGTAGAGTATTACTTTTGAGTATTCTCAAGAGATATAGATTGTATCTGTTCGGATTTATTCTAGAAACCAGTCTTTGGAATCGCCATCTTCTTTTACAGCTGATCAAAGCTAGAATATGATATGTATTCAGTAAATTTCAATTGACAATTGAAATTTTACTACTCACAATTTGATTCCTCCAGGATTTTTTTGTTTCGACTTACCTTTAGGAATCGTCTCATTCAGGATTTTCACTATGAATTACAATAGGGATATTTTTTTAAATTCTCTTAGTAATTCATCCAAGTTTTGCTCAGAAGTTCTACCAGGATTTCTTCTCGGTTTTTCTCAACTAATTTCTAGAAGAATAACTCCATAAAATTAAAAGTGTTTAAAGAATCTTTTAACACACGGAGCCGCAAATCAACCCAACTTTGACTTCTTTTGACGCCATTTGGCTCTTCCGTGGGATAACCTAAATTTGGGTTAACTTATAAATACCTATCATTAGGTTGTTTCCATTTGACAGCGGCAAAACAAACAACTCAGTGCAAAAAAAAAATCTACCCAGCGTTAGCTTTCAAAGTCTCCGGGATGGGTTAAAACAACTTAACGTTAGGTAAACTCGAAAGAACCCAAATTTGGCTTATTCCATTGAACTTCAACGCTGGGTCGGTGTGTCTCTTTCTGTTTTTGACAACATTGCTGTTGCGAGAGAGGCAAAACAATCCAACCGTGGGTAAAAACTAAATGCAGTTTACCCAAATTTGAGTAAAAAGAACTTATTTTTTGGGTAGTCTGATTTCTCCGTGCATACAAAAGTATGTTTTTTATTGACTCATCCTAGTTTTTATCAGCACACTCCCAGCTAGAGAAGAGCCCGTTTCTTAGCCTAATTTCGTGTAATTATCATCAAACATTTCTTCTAGAACATTTTACGATGTTAGCACGCCTCGCCTGTAAAATTCTCTAAAAACTAAAAAAAAGTATATATAGGGTAACCAATATATTTTGGACCTCTATATATTTTGGACCCCCTGGTCCATTTTCTTGCAAATTTCCAAGTTTAATTCGAAATACCAACTCAATTTACATGCCATATGGAAAGATAGGACTATTCCGTACTTGCATCAACCGTTTGTACATAGAAAATGTGTTTGTTTTATCTGAAATTAATTAAATTTAATCGATTCATCCATACAACCGTAACAACACGTTACACACAGAAATTAAAGCCGTCAGAAATTTTTCAAATGTAAACAAAAACTTTTTTCAAACTTCTGGACTAAAAGCGTAGAATTTCTTCGGTTTTCCATTGTCAATCGATTGATTAGACTATGGGCAAGCATATTATACAACCAGTGTCGTGGACTTTGTCGCCAAACGATAAAAAACACCGGGGGTCCAAAATATATACTTTGAGGGTCCAAAATGTATTGGTGTGTCCAAAATAATGAAAAGCAGTACATCACAATTCAATTATTTTCGACGTTTTCTGGATCCTACATGACCGTTTGGGCATTTCTATCTTGTAAAGGGAGTTTTTCTCTACATTTTGACATGATCTTTGACTTGGTTACGCTGTGCAATTAATTAATTGGGACAAAAAGCTAAAATCACTTCCTTAGGGGGTCCAAAATACGACCGTTACCCTATTAGACCCATTATTACAGTAAATGATGCGAATATTTTGATATTTCGAATACCTGGGGAACGTTTTCTTGAAACCGTCAAAACACTTGGTCCAGTCCGTCAGAATAACGAGCAATTGGCTTGTTTAGGGGTATCCTGTTTTTTACATATTCTGATTCTACATTAAAAACTAAGCCAGAATCCAAAGTTTCATAATTTTCCGTGTCCTGGAACTATTTAAAAAAAAAACGTTTGAATTTCGTATGGAAATCGCGTTTGAATCACCCCTCGGCAAATTTTACTCCGGGACGAGCTGTCATTATGTAAATGGAAATGTCATAGAGTTGACGGAATCAAATCTATTCTAATCATTTACTATATCAAAATTAAGATATTAAAGCGCAATAAAATCGTGTTACACTTGGAAAACTGTGCTCTTTCGATCAAGCTACAAAAAACTGCGAATTTTTCATCAGTAAACAACCCAATTGGCTAGGGAATTGCTAAAATCATTTATTCAATGAGGAATTCCTTTAGGCTTCTAGGAAACAATAGTGGATTTTTCCGTGCAAATATATGTTAATAATTTTATGTAGTATATTCTTGGAATTAGAAGGAATACTTTTAAGAATACATGAAGAAGTGTTATGAACAGGTTATCTCTATGAACTTTGTAATCTGGTTACGTTCAAGAGTCGGTCATCGTAATGTCAAGCTTCGAAAGCAGTTCCTTTGCTAAAAACTGATTTTTTTGCTGCAAATGTGTTCACTGTTCACAGGGCCTTTCTTAGCCGAGTGTAGAGTCCGCGACTACAAAGCAAAGCAATGCTAAAGGTGTCTGGGTTCGATTTCCGGCCGATTAAGGATCTTTTCGTAATAGAAATTGCCTGGACTTCCCTGGACATAGTGTATTATCGTACTTCACACGTTATACGAACGCGTACAAAAATGGAAACTTTGGCAAAAAAAAAAGCTCTCAATAAATAACTGTGGGAGTGTTCATTGAAAACTCACTAAGCTAAGCAGCAGGCTCTGTCCCAGTAAGGACGTAATGTCAAGAAGAATGTTTAAATCTCCCTTCCACATACATTTAAACAGAAAATAACTCAAGGCATTTTGAATTGAATTTTGGAATAGAGTAATCCATTGCTGAACGAATTCTTAGAAAAGTTAGATTCTAAGAAAAATCTTTGTAGTTGTTTTTGATTAACAGCCTGGTAGTTTTTTTTTTTCTGTCGAAAACTTGATAATTATGAGAACAAATTTCCGAAAAAAGAATTAAGAAAAATTTCGAAAGGAACGATCTGAACAACAGCGGAATGCATTGCGAATACTTTTGAAAACTTTGTGGATCCCTAAAAATATATTTTTCAGAAATGCGATGTAGCAATACCTTAAAGATTTCTTAAAATTCTTAAATTTTCTGAAGATGAAAAACGAAACAAGGTCCTTTCAGAAATTTGCAGAAATATTTCCATTCAAGATTATTGTCTAATAAACATGGATGAACCCTTGAGGTTCCTTCTAGAAGTAACTGCCATAGATTATAGAACCGTTGAACATATTTCTGGATTAAGTCTTGAGGATTTATCGATGAAATTTCTGACGGCATTTATGGGTAGATTCATATAGGGGTCATGCACAAATTACGTCATGATCCAAGGGGGGGGAGGTGTCAAGCCAAGCGTGACAAGCCTTACAAAATGTTCGGAGGGCTCATACAAAAAGTGTGACAAAGGGGGGGGGGGGTCTAAAAAGTTAAAATTTAGCGTGACATAATTTGTGTACCATCCCATAGAAATATATAAAATCTCAACTTTTTGAAAGCAAACTTGAAGGAAACGCTGGAGATATTTCAAATGAAATCAGTAGATGGCTATCGGGAGGAATCGCAGCAACACTGATTGAAAGGTATCCTGAAAGATTTTCTAAAAATCATAAAGATCTTCATTTTTCAACGAATTTTCTAAAGGATTTCCTCAACATTTTTATTGTGTCATTCCTGAAGGCAATCTTAAACGTGCTTGTAAAGATCTCCATGAATGTCTCCTAGAATGCCTGAAAGTTAAAAAAATAAGGAGAAAGAAAAACTAAAAATTTAGAAATTTAATGGTTTGTAAATAAAATACTCTGATTACAGCAGTTCAACAGCATTCAATTGAAGTGACATTTTAACGAACAATGAATACACCACACATGTTCGCGCGAATATTGAACGGTTTTTTTTTTAACAAACGTTCGTCCATTGCGCGCGTAGTGTGATCTCTGCATCACACTTCGTAGACGACCTCAATCATAAAAGCACATGGTCAGCGTTATGCGTTATTAAACTCAAGCCGCCAAAGCTGAGACGCCAACCGCCCCATCAGCAACGCTAAGCGACGCTTCGCTTCCCAACCGAACGTAACACCACAACGAACGAAAACGTCCAAAAGGGAACGTCAGAAAAAACTTGTTTTGATCGCTCTTCTCGCCGTCTTCTCATCATCCCCCGCTCGCTACGTCTTCCCATGTTTAACAGCAGCCAGACATAAACCAACGGTTGTTGGGAAACGAGCCGACCCCAAACAGAAAAGAAAAAAACGCGTTCGTGGCCGGTCACAACCTTGGCGAAAAGTTCGATTTGGTTTTGTTGTGTTAAAAGTGTGAATTCGCGAATAATTTATTATCAAACGTTGTGAATTATGTAGTTTGTAAGCTGTGGAAGGTGAATGAAGTTCGAGAGTTAAGGAAATCGTGAAGAAAAAGGCGAAAATCCGACATGCAAAGTGGTGGAATTTGTGCGATTCCCAGAATCAAAGTCGCAACAGTGTCTTCTTGTTATTGGTGATTGTGTTCTTGAGAAGATCCTTTACGTTGGAAAGGAATGCAGTTTTGAATCTGAATTGATTTCGAATCTATTTGCCGAATAAGAGAGAACGAGTCATGTCGACCGATTCCGAAAGCCATGGTAGCCGTAATTCGGCTACCTACTCGATAAGATCGCTGGACGATGTCCCGATTCGGAAAAGTGCAGGTTGGTACCCGACTACAGTAACTTGAACACATATTCGTACAGGACATTGTACTACTTAGGATTAAATGATGAAATTTTTATATTAGCATTTATAATAATTTGACCAGAACATCGATGTCACTGAATTGATTCAAATTTAATATGTCAAATCGATTCACCGATTAAATCGATGTTTTTGAATCGATTCGAATCAAGCTCATATGAAAATTTACAAGAACACGTTTTCAAAATAAGACCTAATGAAATTGCATATGGGATGATTCAAAAATTACTTAACGCAAAATTTTCCAATTTCAGACCCCCTCCCTCCCCCACGTAACAGCTTTTGTATGGAAAACTAAAATTTTTTGTATGGACCGTAACACTACGGAGGACCCCCTCCCTCCCCCTATTGCGTTACGTAATATTTGAACAATCCCTATGACACTTCAAGGCTGACTCAAAACGATGTCAACTCATTAAAAAATTCTAGTTAATTACATAACTTCGAATCGAAACAAAAAATCGAACGAACAAAATCGATTCACTCGATTTTGAGTGCTCCTAACATCGATTCAAAAAATGGATCAATCGATCAATCAAAAAAAATCGATTTTTGGAACATCTATTCAAATTCGATCATCGCTATTTCATTTAGATTTTTGCAGATTTACTTCCATATTTTCCAGCCATTCTCAACAGATTCCTGATGAGATCTTTCAAGAATTCAAGACGAGATATTTGAAGAATAATGAATGGCGAGGTTCTTTGAGTATTTTTGAGCAGATGTCTGTTTAGTTCTTAAGATTGTTGATATTTTTTAATGAATTCCTGTGAAGATTTTTTAGATTTAAGTCAAATTTGCTTAATAGGAAAACAATCCATTTTTTCGCCGACATCGTTTCTGTCAAGATCTGTTTAGACTCAACAAGAGTTTTATCGGATCAATAATTAACCAGCCCTGGGCCTTGTCTAAAGCATAATTCTGAATGCATTCTTAGAAGAAAACGCGAAAGTTATACGAGAAGCTTAACGCATCCCGAAAAGGCTTCGTGCCGCGAGCCGGATCGAAAATGTGTAGGGATAAGGATGGAAGCATCTTGACGGACGGACGTGAGGTGATTGAAAAGTGGAAGCCGACTACGATGAACACCTGAATGGCACGGAGAACACAGGCGCATAGGGTCACGACAGCGAAGGAAGTTACTACGTCAGCACGGCTGATGAAGGAAACCAACCTGTTCCCACATTGAGGGAGGTTAAGGTGAATATGAATCGAAGCCAAACTTCAAATTTTCAAGAGCACAAATCTGAAGAATCGAACTCCCGTTGGAGCTGAAAACTTAATCGATTGGTCACCACAAGCTAGTGACCAATCGATTAAGTTTTTAGCTTAAACGGATGCTCAGTTCTCCAGATTTGTGCTCTTGAAAATTTGAGGTTTGGCTTCGATTCATCTTCACCTTAAGGATGCCATCAACCAGCTCAGTTAGCGCTCAACTTCCGAGTGGAGCAGTCGCGTTTCGCACAAAAAGTCTACGAAGTTAAGCACTGTTTCCTCCAAGTCGTTAATTCTCGCTGGACATCGCCGAGCCACTTCGTATCGAGTTCTTCGTTGCCGCAAGAATACTTTTCGAATCGACTATTCGAAAGTACCAAAGAAGCCAAGCTATCATTTTGTGGGTACTGTACTCGGGTTGACTCGCGAAGATGTCGCGAGAATCCAGACAAGTCGAAGTCTAGGTTGTGCGTTCGTGAAAGTGAGACAGCTTGAAGTGGTATAACGAGTAGTTTCCGAGCACGACAACAAACACTCGACAGAGGTTGACGGAAAGGTCTACCCACTACGAATCGTATTAGAAGATGGAGCTGTAGAGGTAAAACTCACAGATCTATCAGAAGATGTCTCGGACGAGTGCATTACCGAATTCTTGTCTGGATATGGTGATGTTCTATCGATACACGAGCTGATGTGGGATGAAAAATATCACTTTGGCGGCATTCCGACTGGAGTGCGGGTCGTGCGGATGATGGTTCACACCAACAATCCATCATTCGTTACAATTGACGGAGAAACGACAAATCTGTCATATTTCGGACAGCAACAGACATGTAAGCACTGCGTTGAATATGTACACAACGGTATTACTTGTGTGCAGAATAAAAACCTGCTGGTCCAAAAAGCATATGCAAATGTGACGAAGCAGACTTTACCCAAACCAACACGACCAAAGCCATCCGATCCAAATTCATCAGGCGAAGTTACAATCTGTAAAAAACATCCCTATCGCTCCTCCATCGGAGCCGCCGGTCACTCAAACACCGACAAAACTGATTCCCGAATCGTCAGCTAGAGCAATGCCTCCACCAACATCGACGACTACCAACAAGACGCCGAAGCAACGCTCAGAAGCGGACTTCCCCCCACTCCCTCCCCCTAACTCAACGGATAACGCAGATGAGAACGCTCTCGGATGTGGAACCAGCACACGAAGACCGGCATCTCCTGAAGGCATCGAAAACGAGACCGATGAATCAACTTCGATGTATGTGAGAAGAGTTCACAGGCGACCGCCGGGCAAAAAGCCTTGAAATGATCGTAGCGACTTCTTGAACGACGAAGATATCAGAACATAGATTTCATCATGGATTATACTTCGTATAACATTGCCACAATAAACATCAACACTATAACCAATGCGACTAAGCTCAATGCTCTTCAAAATTTTATTCGTACCATGGACCTCGACATCATATTTTTGCAGGAGGTTGAAAATGAACAACTTTGTCTTCCCGGCTACAACGTAGTTTGTAATTTGGACCACATGAGGCGGGGGACAGCTATTGCGCTGAGGGTACACATTCAATTTTCCTCGGTGGAGAAGAGTCTCGACGGCAGGTTAATAGCTCTACAAGATTAATAACACTACTCTCTGCAACGTGTATGCACCATCAGGGACAGCAATGCGTGCGGAAAGAGAACGATTCTTCAACAATACGATCGCGTATTATCTTCGGCACCACACCGAACACGTAGTCTTGGCAGGAGACTTTAATTGTGTGCTTCGGAAATGTGATGCAACAAATAACAACCACAGTCCGGCTCTACAAGCGACCGTGCTTCACATCAAATGGAGAGTCACTTCACTCGAGTCGAGAATTGTCACCTCGCTATACGAGACCGACAATTCTCACCTCACGCCACTCGTAGAATAAACCCAATTCTCCTTTACGAACCTTTCTCAACCCTCATTGGAGAACATCGGACAGACAAAAAGGAATGAAATAATTATGTCGTTTTCGTTTTTAGGAACTGGGTCGGTGATCAAGACATAAACAAACAAACGTCAAGCAAATTGTAGTTCGGTCGAACCTGAATCGGGTTGGGGTTGGAACTGTGATTCAGAACGGGTTGCGCCAGTTCCAACCTAGGTTTAAAAACGAATTCGACATTAGACTATTTGTTTACTACATCTGCTATGTTAACAATATTAACGATAGAATTGATGTAAGTGGATTAGAATTTGCGTTGAATTGCGGAGTTTAAACGAATTATTGTAAATAATACTTTTTAAATCGCACGAACTTTGTTTTACAAAATAAAAACAGCTCAAAAACAACAAGGAAAAATGGGCATCAAAATGGGCCCGGAGTGGTTGGCCGCATGTAAAATAGTATGCACTCTGTCTTAAAAAACACCAATGATGAGCGTAGTGTTCGGGTGTTTAAATGTCACTAAGCTCTACAGAAGATTATTTTGATTTTAGCAGAAAAGAAGTACAAATAGACAATATCTTGAAAATACACATTGATATATTTTCTCCTATCCGTCAGATTGAATTTCTCTCTTCAGCAAATTTCTTTATTATGATTTGAAGAATGAGTTTTTACTATGGGATAATAAGTTTGTACTTGCATTCCAGTACTATCGTGTTTGAAACATATCTCAAAATTTCTCCATAGTAATTTCCATACAAACCTACATTGTCTTTGGGCCACCTTTAAATCACCACCTAGAGAGCTGAAAATTTCACAGAACACTTTTTTTACGGTAAGGATGGTAAGGAACATATGGGTGATTGGATTCTCATACATTTTTAAATGTTGAACCGCCCTAGTTTCCCAATGACCTCTGAAAAAATCTGAACACAGACCTCGATAGGTATTTTTACGATGAAGAACATTGCTAAAGACTGCTGAGAAATCCGATGCTTGTGAAAAAGTTATTAAGCATCGACTATTCAGAAATTTTGCCCGATTATATTATTACTGTTATTCCTTTACGAGTTAACCCTCTCATATCCAACCCCGCCTTTAAACGGGGTACACTTTGGAAGTTTGTATATTTTTTCGTATTATTGTTTTTTTTTTTTATTCTCGCATAATCTGTGATCTCGCCCTAAAAGCCATTGGTAATCGTGTGTGTAGCTTGTTGTTACCGAGCAAACGAAGGGATTTACACGTTATCCAACAATGCAACGATGAAGAGAAGATCCGCATCTATCGCCCAGTGGTGATAATTTCAATTCTGGGCCATTCATTTGCTTAGGAACAAGGAGCTACACACTCGGTTACCAATGGCTTTTAGGGCGAGATCACAGGTTATGCAAGAAATGGTTGAAAAACTTTATTTTTAATAACTTACAAATGGCTGGGATTAATTTAACGTGTAATACAAAAAATATACCTTTTATTTTTTTCTACAATCAACCTATCACAGAAGAAGAGCCTGGTTGTATTAAAATAATTTCAATCCTGTTTTTTCGTTAGTTAGTTACATGGAAAATAAAATATGCTCCAGAAAAAAAAATGTTTTCAAAAGTACCGTAAAAACTTTCTTATTATTGCCAAAAAACAATAATCAGAAAAGGCTTCAAGAAAAAATAAAAAAGGATGAGGATGTTCAAAAATAAAAATTAGAAAAATCAAAAACCAAAATTCATAAATTTTTGAATAAAAATAAATCATTGCCCAAAACGAGTTTAGTACTATTTTAGATAACGAAAAATTATGTTTAGATCGAAAATAAAAAATTGGGTATTAGAGAGTTAATCAACGTCTTCTTGTCAATTGGTTTTCATTGAATAACTTTTTCCACAAGCGTCGGATTGATTCGCGGTCTCTGCCAATGTTCTTAATTGTAAAATTCCTATCGAGTTCAATGTACACAATTTTTAAGGATGTCGATGGGCGATTTTTCTTTGAAAACATAATGTTTTCATAGAAAATCGCGTGAAAATTTTGAAAGGTTCGTGCTAGACTATAGTTTTACTGATCGAGCTGAAATTTTGCACAGTTGTTATCGGCGAATGCAAAAGTGGACTGGAGAAAAATTTGAATTTAGTCCCTCAACTAGATGTGAAAACAGTGCGCTGTACGAGTATTAATTTGAGTCAATGTATTAAGGAATCGCTCATACGATAAAATCAAATTTATATGTGATACATATTTCAGTTCAAATCATCCGGGAACGCAGTGCGGATTTGATCCAGCCGGGTTCACCTCGCAAGAAAGGAGTCATGCAGATAACCAAGCTTATTCTCAAGGATCCACCCACGAGTCCGAAACGGAAGCCAACGCCGATGGTAATCCGGTCAATTCAGACCTATACCAGTTCGGCGATCATAACCGAGAATGGTCAGATTTTACACGATCACAAAAACGCGCGTGGACAGGAGGAAGATCACCCGTTGGTTGGTATGAATCGAGAAGAAGGGTACAAAATTGTACCTCTGCCACAGGTAAGCTCCGGTCGGCTCAAGGAGGAATTCGAAGCAAAGAAAAACGAAAGGAATCAAGCCAGTAGCGAATTCCAAGATTATTTGCTGGAGAGTTTCAATAAGGAAAATCAGCCGAAGGTAAGATTATATTGACTTTTAATTGTAGGGGTAGTAGCAGGACTCTAAAGAAACTAGGCCACTATTTTATTACATGTCTCTATAAAGTATCTACATATTTTAATAATAATAGAAGGTCTTCAAAGTTGTATTTTTTAACCAAAGCGGTTTTCAAAGTACCGTAAAACAGGGTGAATAGAAAAAGTGGGGCGAATAGAAACAAAGTGACCTACAGGTAGAAATGCGTCTATTATGTAAAGATAAACTTAAAAAACCTACTGACATATTTTTTTTCTATTAGTTTAATAGTAGCAGAGTATCGACAGACTATTTTCAAATCATAAATTTTGCTACATTTTGCTTAAACAAAATCAGAAAAAAATATTGAAATCTCAACCATTTTTGATAGCTTGAAACATCCGCCATTTTTGACAATTTGCAACATGATCAAAAATTGAAATTGTTTTTAATAATTTCGATTTTTTTTCTTCACTAGGTGAATTCGTTATGATATTTCTTTTCTTCAAGATGCACTCGAACAAGTGTTTATTTTTCAATTTAAATGAAAAAATATTGATATTTACTGAACAGTGTTTCTATTCGCCCCATTGCGGGGTGAATAGAAACATACAACATTTTCACAAATATTTGTACGAAATAATTTTTGTTTTCTAACGACAATTGGGGTCTCGGCTAAGGAAGACGGGACCCATATTTGAGAGTAATAAAAATGGTTTTTATCTACACGGTTTAATTTGTACACATTCAATTATGTCGGAGAGTGTTTCTATCGCCCCATTTTACGGTATTTTTTTACATCCTCTTGCAGTAAAACACTAATGAAAAAAATCTAAAGAGAAACTGTTTCTCATGTTTAACTTGTGGTCGGGTTTTACTTGGGCCCTAATAAAATGCCTGGTTGAATGACCCGATAAATGCTTACGAAAACTCATATCCTAGTCACAGCTTTGTTGTTCTTGTTTCCTCGTTTCTGTTTGCTCTCTTACTGGTCCGTCCCTGTTTTGTTCGTATTTGGTTTCCTTCACGGTTAATGTCGTGGTTTCTTCTAATCTCTTTGTTCAGGTATAAGGTCTCTAAAAACCCTTGTTTCAAGACACTCAGTCGCTACTTAAGCCTGATTCGCTACTGACAAGTTATTTCTTGGTCTATCTTGATGCATTGAAAATTTCTGCAAGGAAGCACTTTTTTCTGATCGCAGTACGCAGTCGAAATGAGATGTCAAATGGGTGTCGCTGTAGAAAATTTCTGCAAGGAATCGGTGAGAAGTTTCTTTAGCGATTCTTGTTCAGCAGCAAATCAGGCTTTAACGTGTTATAGATGTTTATCGTGAGATAGATGTTTTAATATTCAATTGTGTTCATTTCAGGCGGGAATCGAGATCTCCAAAGCAACCAGCGTTGTCAGTGCTAACTCGAACCAGCCTAGTGGAAGCGAAAAAAGTAAATCTGACAGTTCTGTCACAACCGGAAGTAGCAAAAGTGGCAGCCAAAATCCAACAGCCAGTTCCTCAACTTCGAGCAGTGCATCGAAAAGTGAACACAAATCGGAGGAAGGGAAGTTTGTGGTCATGCCTGAGAAGGTTGAAGAGCCGATTGTAAAGCCACCGCCAATAAAGCATCCTCAGCGTCCGAAAACCGCGGACAGTAGAAAATCTCTTCCGGAAGCCAAGAAAGAGAAGGAGAAATCGTATGATCCTCAGAAGGCACGAGAGTTCATAAAGGAACAACAAGCGAAGCGAAAACAGGAGAAGAAGACAACCGGTCCTCAACTGACCGAAAAGGAGTTGATCAAGAAGCGGTTAGATGAGCTGAAGAAGAGCACCCAGGTCCTGGTGTCGAAAAATGTGCAAAAAGCTCGGAAGCGATCACTTTCGGCTTCGGGGACTGGAAGTCAAAAGTCCGGAACAGGTCCAGTGAAAGCTGCTACAGAAAGGAGTAAATCGCCTCCGACAAAACCCCTGCGGAAATGCTCATCGACATCTTCGCTGAAGGCAGCTGTCGTCGCTCCGGAAGTGGTCAAATCGGATTCTGGTAAGTCGTCAGCCACCAGCAGGGACTCCAGAAGAAGATCATCTTTGCTGAAGGCGAATTTGACCGAAAAGATGGGAATCATGCGAAAACCAGATGAAGTTGCTCTGGAAGAAGTCATGATGAGCCCTTTGAGAATCCGAACACCTCCTCAACAGCCAACGGTTCCAAGTCCTAAGTTTCTTGAACCGACCGTTAACGAATCGATACGGAGTGTCCACGAGAAGAGTGTATCTGCTTTAGAAGAGGAACTGAAGCTTGAAGTTCCGGAAGTGAGACTTGTCCCTGACACGACTATAAAGCCTCAAGTACTTCAAGAACCTGGTCCAGCAGAAAAGAAAGAATTTAAACCTGTGCCGCCATGGTTGAAGCATACGCTTCTGCAACCGGATCCCTATCCCTTCATAATGGCCGTCCGGAAGAAGTTGGAAGCCATTCGCAGCTTGAATCCCAACACGACCTCACGCCCCGATGAATCAATCATTCCCAAGAAACCAGAAGAGACTGCCAAGCGACCCAAAACTACCAACAGTCAGAAGTGCCTTGAGTATTTGGACACGCTGAAATCTGTGCCTTACGTGAACAAACCGCCGTCCGAGATTGAGCAGAACATTTCCTCAGTTTCGCTTCAACACTCGGATTCCAATACTACCTCGGAGATTAGCTCAATCAAGTCGGATTTTGTCCTACCATTGCCCCCTTTGAGTAGCACCAAATTTGACACCCCACAGGCTGCCATCCGTGAAGCCCATAGACCGGAAATGACTGGCCCTATCAGTCCCCTTTCCGTGGATCGTATCTCCAATATGAAGATAACTGCCAACTGTTCAGACCTTGAACGAAGTGTCAATTTCAACCGCGGAGACCACATGCCCTACGCGGACAACATCCCAGACCGCGTCTCGTTCAACAATCGTCACGTCCAACCGGATAATCTCCACCAAAGTCAACTCAGCCTCAACACCTCCGATAAGCAACGAAACTTCCTGCAGAAACCCCCAGCCGAAAAGACCACCAAGGAACTCGAGTACCACAAAATGCTGGAAGCCTTCAACCGCAGCCTCACACAAGTCATCGAAGTCAACCAGCAGCTGTACTCGGCCCTGAAGAAACCAGCGGACCCCGTCCCATCGGAACGGATCAAAATTCGCGACGAAATGACCCAGACAACACCGGTTCCTTCAATAGCCGCCAACGCTTCGGCTAATTCCAACTACAGCGAGGACTTTGAACGATCCGACGATTTAAAACCCCCATCGGTCCAACCTCCGCCGGACTCTACCCAGTCAACACCGGAGAAAAGTTCCACATCCCTGACCACCACAACCTCCTCCTCTTCAACGACCGCGCCACAAAGCTCAACCAGTCCGGAAGAGAGCCCCACCGGGAAGAACCAGTCCAGCGGATCCCACTCGCAACTGCTCGATTCTCGATCGCTCAGCCTGTCGGACAGCCACAACACGATTCCTCCCATGCCGGATGAATACCTCCCCTCGTTCGAGGAAAGTCTCCGTCAAAAACAACAGCAACAATTGGCGAACCAGAATCGAATCGAGTCAAGAGGTCCAAGCCTGTCCAGCATAGAAACGCAAATCAGCGACGAAGCCCCGGCGGCCGAAAGCCTCCGAAACACTCACGAAGACCACTCTAAGAGTCTGGAATCGATCAGCATGCACGTGACGGAACCCAGCGAAGCACTGAACGATCAATCTCCTAAGGAACTCGCTCAGGAAGCGGAAATGGAGGTACTGAAAGCGGCGTCCAGCTCCAGTGGTGCGGATGATTCCGAGCATGAAGCGTTCGAGAGGAGAACTGATGATGGGGGGAACAACGATACTACGATGGGAAGCGACATCATGGCTGCTGTGTTCAACCGAACCGATATGGAACTGTCGATCATGTCCACCACGATTTCGGAGACGAATTTGAGCTATTCGTCGATCGGATTGGTAAGTAATTACTATAGGCGATCCCTTCTAACCCGTATAGGCATGAGTGAAAGCTCAAAAATTGCTCAAAACAGCTGTGACTTCGTTCTATAATCACCTTAAGGCCAACAGTGACTTCAAATGCATCTGATAGGCATAAAGTAGGTGATATTTATGAAAATTTCAATTCAAAGTCCAACTGTTAGTTGTTGGGTGTGCTGATAAAAATGTTCATTTAAACTTGTTTAGCATTGTTTTCAAGTAAAGGTATGAAACATCATTTTGATTCAAATTTCGAACAGCACGAATAAACCGAATTCAAATGCATAATTTTGCAAATAAATTTATCTGAGCTACTGACCTTGATCTAGAAAATTATCACTACTCCCGAGGTATAGAATAGATTGAAAAACGTAAAAATCAATTTTAATCAACTGCCATTTTCGGATAGTTTCATGACACATTTCAGCGAAACATTTCAACCAAATCGCCATACAAAAACGAGTGTTTGGAATATGAGTCTATTCGGAATTTGAGACAAAACGGTATGATGAGCAATCCTCAGGAAAATAAGAAACATATTTCAAAATAATTTAAATACGCTTAACAGTGCTTGGAGTACGGTCGGTGTACCAATAGCTGCACAACGGGTCTACCCCGTTTGGCATAATGCCATTTGGCATAATGCCATTTGGCATAATGCCATTTGACATAATGCCATTTGGCATAATGCCATTTGGCATAATGTCGTTTGGCATACAGTCGTTTGGCATAATAGTCGTTTGGCATAACAGTTGTTTGGCATAATAGTCGTTTGGCATAATGGTCATTTGGCATAATTTGAAAAAGTAAGATACTGTAATGGTACAGTAATATGCGGGGCCATAAGATGCGTCATAAAATACTATGTTCCTTTTTTTCAAATTACATGGAATAACTTAGGCGTCGGATACATTTTTGTTAAAAATGCTCTATAATATCCCGGACATAATGACCCCGGAAGTCATGTGTGATGCAATTTCAAAAGAGCTTCATTGGATATTGGTTTCCTTGAAAAATGAAGATTAGAAGTATGTCCAATCAA
The DNA here is from genome assembly GCF_002204515.2 of Aedes aegypti. NCBI lineage: Eukaryota > Metazoa > Arthropoda > Insecta > Diptera > Culicidae > Aedes > Aedes aegypti. Next base: position 343,136,398 of record NC_035108.1, on the reverse strand, counting down.
TAATTGACAACGGAACATACAATCTTGAACTGTTTATCCACACCCCTTTGCTTAATGGAAGGAATTTGATCAAATTCAATGTTTTTCATAACTATGCCAAACGGCTATTATGCCAAATGGCGATTATGCCAAACGACCGTTATGCCAAATGGCATTATGCCAAACAGCTATTATGCCAAACGACTGTATGCCAAACGGCATTATGCCATACGGCATTATGCCAAACGGGGTAGACCCCTGCACAACAGCGTATTCGTATAAAATCGAAAAGTAACGCCTGCCGAATTATTTTTACGTCATCTGAAAGCTTTTTATCTTGGTTTTGTGGGAAAAAAATAAAACAACGAAAACCATGTTTGTGCCACTAGCACTAGCTTCACGGCCGATTGGTGTAATATTTATTTATTTTGATGATCATTACAACATCGTACAATAGTCGAACGATGTACAGAAAACCGATTGCGGTTCCATTAATTAATTGAAAACATAGAGCATATAGCACAAGATGTCCACTTTATAAAGATACGGTTCAGCCCATAATCTCAATTATGTTTATTTTCAGTACGATCAACTTATTCAAAGCGAGAAATGCAGAGGAGACCAACTGGCATCTCAAGCGAGACTCAAGGAAAAGGCACTGCTCAACCGAACCAAAGGTCAGTTGGCTTGGTTGGAACTTCAAAAGCAACGCTATCGGGAACGAGGCATGATGGAGCAGATCAGCGCCATCAAAAAGAAGCAACGAGCTATCCTGATGCGCCTGGAGAAGGAACGAGCCGATTTGAATAAGTATGCTTCTAGGCGTTTTCCTCTTCTATAAAATACGCAACTCCTCTCCTCATTTTAGATTCAAAAAATTCACCCCGGATGTATCCTCTCGTAGCACTGGCGTCCGTTCGCCGATGACTCCCAAGTCGTTGGAAAAGTTAAACTCGTTTTCCTCGCACCAGTCCAATCAAATATCGCTGAGAAAATCGAGCAGTGGTAGCGGAAGGAGTGACCAGCATAATTCTTCACTTGTAATCGGATCTCCAGCGGCATATAATGGCGATGTGACGCAGTCACAGCAACAGCGAATGGTAACGAGAACAACCACCACGACTATCTCCAACGGGCAGATGCAGCTGATGACGACGACGGCGGCAGTTCGCGGGATGGAACTGGAACCGAGCGAAAGCTTGGAAAAGTAAGTACTCAGTTATCTTTGGGAAGTTCACTTAGCCCTTTCAAATAGTCTGGATGCTTCGCTAACGCATTTCCCCAAGAATTGCATATTATTTGAAGGTTTAAAAAAACTTGACATTGATACACCGAGAGACGACTGGTTCGTTGATACTTCTTGGTGATTTTGTTACGTAGAAATTTCTCCGAACGTTCTAGTAAATTATCGAAGAGCTTTTGCTGCAGCTCATGAAAAATTTAATCGCTAAATCCTTAAGGTGACACGGGAGATCGTGTTATTTTCCCTATCTTTTGTCTCACTCTAACAATTATCATCAAAACTTTGTGGAAGCAAATCTCAAGTTTTAGTGAACCGATGAAGCTGCAAATTTATTGGGTTGTGCACTACATATATATCATAGTGATACATTTTTGCATCGATATATGGAGTGGTTCTTGAGATTTGCTTCTTCAAATGGATAGGATGATTATGATGACGTCCCGTGCGGCCTTAAACAATTAGTTCCAGTTTCCTTCGCGGCCGTTGCGCATGGCGGTAGATGGCGCTGTTTTTCACCGCACACCATTTACAGTTTTGTAAAACTATCGCATATCGTTCTGTTCCATAGCTGAGCAATTACTGCCTCATCATGCTCCTTTTTCTTTCTGCGATAGAGCCGTTTTTCGGCTGCCCTTGCTTCCATGTACCGGGGTCGGCACCATTAGGTATTGACTTTCAAATTTTAAGCTCTCGATTTGTGCATATTGAGAATGATTAGCTTATTCCAATTCCCGATCATTGGATCCCTATGAAATTTCGATTGCTCCGGTCAAACCCAAAGTAGCATCTACGAATCGTACGATCAACTATGCTCATGCCCACGATTTTTAACAATTATATTGTCTGCTTTTTTCCAGCATCCTACAACGACGAGAAGAGGAACTGCAAAAACGGCGCCAACATGTCCAGACGCTGCTCGAGTGGCACCAGAAGCTGGACCGCGAAGAGCAGGAAATTCTGGACATTGAAAGGAATCTACTCCGACATAACCAGCGCAAAATTGCCGAGAGTCAGGCAGCCGACGAGAAAACGCTCAGCCGGATCCGTAGCATCGAGGCCAGTTTGAAAACGTTGCAGCAAATTCCGGAAGCGAAATCACCGGGCCGCGATGAGGAGGATGTGCACGCCAGTGGAAGCAAACTCAATCGGTTGTGGTACCGTTTGACGGGAATCAAGGAAGGTCGATATGAACCCGAACGGAGTTACACCTTGACCAAGGAGAAATTGGAGCGGTTGTATGAGGATGCTAAACTGCGAGTGCTGGAGGGATTCAGGGAGAACATAAGCATGAGAAAAGCACTTCTGGAACAGTCAATGAGTGGGCTGAATAGTTCCGGGAGTACCGGTAGGGATGTGAGCGGAATCAGCGAGACTAAAAATGCTAGTTCAGAACTGGTTCAAACTTCGGTAGAATCTAGTGAAGGCAATTCGTTTCAAACGACGGTGAATTCGGCTGAAGTGGCACAGGAACCTTTGGAAAGCGCAAACAAATCTTTGGATGTGGTTGAAGCAGAAACCAAGAGCGATGAACTGAAAGAAGAAAAGAGTAGTTTGATAGATGTAGAGGAAATCATATCACGGGTTAGCGACATCACTGATAACATAAATGGTTTCCTGTCGTCCACGACTAATATCGATGAACTGCTGCAGCATGAAGAGCAGGAAAAGCAGCAGCAGTCTGTTTCTGTAGAATTTCACACAATAGAAGAAGAACAGGACTCCGGTAGTCAACCAAAGATGAGTACCGATACCTATACTGTATCTTTTGATATTCCTACGATCGAAGAAAACAGGATGCCTCTTTCGGCGGAGGATAGTCAGCTGATGATTGAAGATATTTCTCTCCCTGCAATGATGAATGATGATTCTTTGCTAAATGATGATGAATCCATGACGGAATCAATCGTTGAATCCACCGAAAAGGTAACGGAAGAAATTCCTGAGCATAGTTCATTGGAAGAGGCCAGTTTATCGACGTCTTCGGCAACCACACCAACCACCGCAGAGGAAACTGAAACGGATGGCAATGAGGTGGTGTCTGAAAGAACTCCTCCGCGAAATTCGATCACATCGGAGCTTGAGAAGCGACTGATTATCCTGAACGAAAACTTGGGAGAACTCAGCGAGAGCTTTGAACGTGTCTCTGTTAGCAGATCCCCGGAGGTTCCAAAGGCTGAACGAGACCCTTCGCCTGACAGTGAAACGGCCACATCTCCCATCGTTGAGGAAGAGTATTCGACGGATATGGACTTTGCCGTAGATGAGCCTAGCATGGAAATTAAGTCGTTTCTCGATAAAGCCCAAGCATTGAAATCACAAGAATCTCCGCCAACTGGAGACATTGCAGAGAGTCATAAGATTGAAATCAAAATCCGCAACAAGAACGTGAATGAGAATTTTCCTCATCCGTCAACAGTGAATGGTCCTTCCACTTCCGGCATTTCCAGTTTCTCTTATCTCACGCCCCCAGCGCATGGTCCAAGTACTTCCACCCCGACAAATGTCGTCCCAAGTCGGATGCCGGACATCATCAACGAAGCCGAAGTTCTTCGCCGTCAGCAGCTGCAAATCGAACAGGAGATCAAACAACTGGAACAGCAGGTTGTGTTCTTTCGAGAAATCCCCAATAAGCCACCTCCGCCATACATCCCTCCTGCGAACGGAAGTCCCCTAGCGTTGATCTTCCCTTCAGAAGATCGTATCGATGAACTCATTGAAACACGCACCAAGGAGTTGTATTTCGATGAACCAATGGACGACAATCTTCGCCCCGACAACGTAACGAACATCTATGAAAAACTCATCCTGGACATGTGCAAGGAGCTATTCACAGACGTCCGCCCTCCAAAAGCAGACGTATCATACCGCACGATCAAACACGAGAAGCGTCCTCTGGCCTTCTACAATCCACCGGACCGCCTAGTCTGTGCCCAAAACTTCATGAAACAAAAAATCAAGCGAATCCTCAACGAGGACATCCTCCTCCAGCAGCAGCACCAGCAACAGCTTAACCTTCATCACTGTCCCATGCCGTTCCTGATGTTTGCCGGGAGCAGTGCCAAGCGCAAGCGGGACCAAGTGGACGAAATCCTGGCGCAGGAAATGTTCGATGAGGAAGCCCGCTGGACCGATTTCGACCGGGAGGAAATCGAAGTGAAGGAACGCATTGTCGAAGAGGTGACCAAAATGCTGGTGGCGGACGCCGTCAAGGACATGGACCAGGCGTGGAAGCAGAAGCATGGTGGGGAGCGTGTGGGCGACAGTACCTTGCATGACGAAAAGGTAGAGGAAGCGAACTGAAGTTTGAAACGTGTCTGATATATCTATAAGACAGTTGTAATAGAACGAAAATCGAATGTGATGTTTGAAAGTGCATTTCAATATAATACCTTTTTAAGGTTAGTCAGTAAGGTGTTTTTTTTACAATAGATTAAGATTGTATTTTTTATGTATCTGGTAGTATAAAATTATGTACTACTTACCACCCTAAGTATTACATGTTCACTTACTGAAATGGATTCCCAACGGTTTTAATTTTTGCTCAATTTTACAGAAGATTTACATTAGTTTGTTTGAAGATAAGATCTGATTATGGTTAGGAAAGACTTTGTACATTTTAGAGACTACACAAATGCAATAAACTGTCGAGAAAATAAATGATATCGTTGTTTCACTGTTTTATTGAAGCACTTTTCATACAAAAACAAGCTGAATTTCTGAAGAATGTAGCGTAAGACAGTCGTTCGTTCCTTCGCCTCTGCGAAAACCATACTGAGTATCCGACAACATGCAGATAATTAAAGGTTAATTTGGGAAGATTAAGTATTCAAAAAAGTTTATTTTGTCAAGGTCTTCAAATTTCATTGAAATCTGAGAGGGTGCTGCTAAGAGTGCAGTGATCCTGTCTTTACAGTGGCTTCCTTAGAGATGTACCGAATATTCGGCCGGCCGAATATCTCGATTTTTTTAATTTTGCCGAATATTCGTTCTGCCGAATAATAAAATCCGTTATTCGGCCGAATAGGCCGAATAGTGACCGAATAATAACAAAATAAACTAAACTGTAAAAAAAAAACATTATGTTTATGTAAGGAAAATTTAAAAAATCAATAATTTATTCAAATGATGACCGAATTTTTCTTTTTATGGACACCTTGAATAGACTTTGATGTCAAATATTGAAAAAGTGAGAATTTCTCTGTTCTATGGCGTTGCCGTTTTCTGCAAATCAACTTGTATCTCATCTTGCAAGAGCTGTAACGTACCGCTTGGATAGTTAGAAGCGTTTGAAAATTTGTTTTCAAGGTATAGATGCATCGAAGCTAAACCCGGCATTTTCAAGAGCACAAATCTAGAGAACCAGACAACCGTTTGTGCTGAAAATTTAACTTTCTGGTCAATCGCTGGTGTTGACCAATCATTCAAATATTCAGCGCGCACGGCTGTCAGATTCTCTAGATTTATGCTCTTCGATGCAGGTTTGGCTTCGACGCATCTTCACCTTAAAGTCCGTCAATTATCAGGACTTTCTATACGTTCTATATTCTTTGCAAAACCTACTGATCACGTTCTTCTATTATTATGAGAGTCAGGGGTCTGCGGTCTATTTGCCTCAATTTTTATGAAACACTTCCAAAAGTCGGATGAATAGTAAACCAAATTTCTTAAACAAAAATCAACAATAGGATACAGCTTCCTAGCTTCAGAAATACAGAAATCCTCAGAACTTATGATTTCTGCAAACGGTTTCAAAAGCTCAAGAAGACGATCATTCGTTTCCATTTATACTTCGTTTAATTGTTCAGCTTTCCCTACTTAAAAAAACTGCACATACGAGTGTTATTCGGCCGAATATTTAGGTTTTATTGGACCGAATATTAAGTCATTATTCGGCCGAATATTCGTTTGGCCGAATAATAATATTTCAACTATTCGGTATTCGGCCAAAGGCCGAATAGTGCTATTCGGTACATCTCTAGCTTCCATCCCAGTTTTCAATGTTACGTGGATTTCTTTCGTCATCTATCGAAAAGACAAAATAACTGAAAACTTTTGTTTCTTGCTTATCACTATCATAGTTTATACATTTTTCGTTTCTGATACTTGCCATGACTTTAAACTAAACTTTAACTTTGTTAAATTGTTCCTCTCGCTGATCTCTCTCTATATTTGTCTCCAACTCATTTAATCCTTTATCGAACGCGAGCCTCCCTTTTCTTCTCTTCGAAATAAACATTTGGTTCTTAATTGTGTGCGGTCCTATTAACTACTGCTAGTGAACTGATTCCCTTTAAATTCAACCTAAGTTTGCGTATTTTGTTTATCATGAGTTGAGTTCTTCGATTATTGTTCCGCTCGTCAATGCGCTATCGTATAGGAATAATGTTCTACTGTTCTAACGATCTCCTATTATAGTAATACCTGCTGAAATTGTTGTTCTAATTGCTGCACCTTCTTCTGAATCGCCTTATTTGAGATTTTATAAATAGCATTTCTGTTCAGGGAGTTTGGGCAGGAAATCGGCGCCGATGTTCAGTGGAGTCAAATGGATCGGAGAAACATAATTTCAATAAAGTTTATTAATACGTGGAAAAATACCCTACATAGTGAGCAAATAAATCCAGCGTTAATTTATCTTGGATATAGGAAAAAAATAGATGGCAAAACAATCAATCGTCACATTTTGGCAGAGTACAAGAGCTTTCTAGCGAGAGCGATGAGGAAAAGTAGTTTAGGGGTAAGGTTAAATAAGTGCAAATCAACTGCGTCTTTCTACTAAATCTTCAACGTTTGCTTTGAGAGGGCGATTTCTTCGGTTAGCTCAGGAAGTGCCGATTGGTACAGTCCAGTGGTAAATATTAACTCTTGGTTGCTGGTAGTTTGTCCTGCTCCTTCTTTTGCTGCTTCTGTCGCATGATATCGGCGTCACTGTGTTCGAATTACCAAGTGAAAAATTGAATAGAGGATCAAATTTATGCAAAACTTATGAAACAATGGCTCGCTGGTTTGGAATTGGAATATCTCTAAGTGCTTTGAGGTTGCAGTTATTTTTTACAGGTAATTCTAGTTATACTAAATCAGCGCAAAGCACAACGATGTTCACTCTTTGATAATCGCACACAGGTTTATGACTAAGGAGGAAAGAACCTAGAAAACAGTAAAATAAAAAGTTACTAAATAGAAACAAAAAAGCAAATCTACAGAAAGTGCTTCCGAAATAAGATTGTATCAAAGTATTTTCTGTGGCACATCTTTGAAGAAATTATGAAGTATGTAGTAGTGTTATTCGGAGGTACGGACACAAGGATAAAGGATTACCAAACATCCTGAAAGATATATTCTCAGAACCAGTATTATAAACTTTCCACATTTCTCGCGACGATCGTTTAACTTGCAAAGTCAGCTGTCAATTGATTGTTCTACCTTCAGCTCCCATACACAACACGAACGGTAGAATGAACATCGAGAAAAAAAAAAACAAAAAATACTGTAAAATAAATGTCGTCTGACACGTAACATCCACACAGTAAAAGCAGCTTTTGTTACGAAAAAAGATAGAAATGAACAAAACTTTACCGTTTTCTGGCGACGCCATCGTGGTCGTGTTATGAATGCTTGTGTTATGAATGCTGAACACAAAGGCTTCGAATGTCAGCGCAAACACGTGTCGACTACCGTGATTGCTTACAACACTGCTCAGAACACTATTGAATGCCGCTTGGTAACTACAAATCTGCTTCCAGATAACGAACTAAAAACCATCAAGCTTACGATTCCATCGCAAGCTGTAGCGACGGAAAACTGGAAGAGAGTTTGAAGAAAATCTCTGTCATTCTTCGATGACAGTGAGGGAAGCATCTATGTAAAAGTCGCACGACACCCTCTATTTACATTGACGCTTCCCAGAAATGCTTTCAAAAACAAAGTTTTATGATTATATTGGAAACTTTATGATGTTAACATTCATGTGGGAAACCTTGACCCATCAGTACACTAAAATGAGAAAAATAAATGTGAGGTTAGAGAGATTGCAATAACAAGTGTAACTCTCGCATAAAACTGTAATTTTAACACATATTCTGTTTAGCAATATTCAAGGGAACGTGGAACAAATGAGGTGAAATATTTCAGGGATTGGTATTAAGCATCCAAACTATCATTTGAACGCGCAAAACATTAATTACGCGTTTCCATATATTTTGGTCCGATCTGTTATCCAATTAGAGATTCCAATTCCATGCATACCATATTTTCAGAGAAACTATCTAGGTAAAGTCAAACCTCCACGAGTCGATATCGACTAATGGAACCATACTAAAAACAAAAAATCATGGTTACTATGATGGTCCCCTCAAACAGCTTTCCAAATGGGGACGGGCCTGGTGTATTGGTTAGAACACATATCTCTCACGCTATGCCTATTTAAACCAGCAAATTATGAAGATTGAATGTACCACGGATTTTTTACCGCTAGAGATCAGTATTTGGTCGATAATTTCATAATCGTAAGATTTTAAAATATTCTTTGGGAGATTTTTTTTCCATACAATTTGTATGGACAGAAATGCGTAGGAAAAAGTGATTTTCATCGACTTTCTATGAAAAAATAGCTAAAAAGTGGAAAAAGTCAAAATTTCACCGATGGAATATTTTAAAACCTTCCGATTGTGAAAATATAACCCAAATACTGAACTCCAGCGGAAAAAATCCGAGGTACATCAAATGTTTATAATATGCTGGTTTGGACATAGCGTGCCTCTCACGCCGAGGGCCTGAGATCGACTACTATCCCCGAGATAGGTCAGTAGAAGGGAAGTACCGCCGTAGGTCCCAAAATGAACTAGCCAAGAGTTAAAAATCTCGATAGTAAAGATAACAATAAGCTTTCCAAAGAAAATCTGTTCCATAACTTGACATTTCCTAGAGTCGATGGTCCCTTCAATATCAACTCATGGAGATTTGACTGTATTAGGTATCTTCTTATACATACCGTTGTTTTCGCTGTTCGTGGGTAAGTCCGTCTTCCTTGTTTTTCTTCTGCGCGGCTTGTTGTTTCTTCATGTTCCTCTCTCGGGCCAGTTCGCGCTGGTTACCACCTGTAAATTATAATGATGAAGCTTTACTTCCGGTTCCTTTTTAACATTCTATAACTCCGCCTTTATACGGGGTACGATTTGAAGTTTTGTGTATTTTTCCACAGTTCGGAAATCAAAATGATTTTATTGTAGGCTTTGCACCATACACTGAACCAAGAAATATCATAAAAAGTATTAAAAACGCCACATACATTTAGAATTATGGTAATCATATCAATATTATATGTATCCATTGCAATTGATTTAAAAAGTACATAACACTTATTATAATATTTCATCATATTTATGGGTTCATACCTACTGTAAATTGTATATGAACCAAAGCCACACTGAAATACATCTAGGAGGATATTTTATCAGAAATTACATATAAGTGGAATTCCTCGTTTGGCTCATACATCTTATATGCATACCATTGCTTATTATTCATATTCTTGTTCGAAATCAACAGCTTTTAAATAAAATATATAAGACGTTAGGTCACGCTAAAAGTATATGCTCAAAACATGAGCGTTACTAGCTTCGCATATACATTTCACCAAACCACTTGATCGTATCTTTTATATGCATGCGTGTCATATTGAAGGAATAATTTCAGCTGTTTTTATAAGCAGAGTGAGTGCTAGAGAATATAAAAGTTCATTGGGTTCCTGTTGAAATGTTTTCAATTACGTTTTACAGCATTAATAACCATCATACTTAAGTAGTGAGTACTCTTCAAGCTGTTCCTAAACTTACATAAAGTGATAGTTATATTTTTTTTTCAATAAATTTCAGTGACTTTGCAACTTGTACGGAACCCATGGCGAAACCAATTAAAGGCCATCTATGTTAAACCTTCATGGGGAAACTGCTAGAAGGACGATTAAATCAACGGGAGACTGAAAATGTAGAAGGTACATATTCGGATTTATTTTATAAAATTCAAATTAAGTTACTATAGCTCTGTTATTCTCAATTAGGTGGCGAACTCGCCAAGGGCGAAAAGCCACTCAAATAAAGATAAATAATCTGTTATTCTCTGTTTCAGTAAAATTCTCGTCTTCTGGGCGAGACGATTCCTCAAGGTCCGACAGGTCTAGTTTACTGTTTTGGGAGAAAAATCTGTGTCCGTACTGTTTTTACGGAACCTGTGAACATGAATCATATTCAATAAAATGTTTTAAACTTGATATATGTTTATTTTATTATCATAATTGAAGAACGCAATGCAAAAACAATAATGAATACAGGAAAAACATAATGAAAAGCATATGGATTACACATAAAACAACTTATTTTCATCCATTGTTATTCATTTAACACGCATATAAAGACGACATGCACAACTCACTTGTAAACATAACATGCATTGTAAATAACAATTTCATGCTTGTCCACAAGGACAAGTTATATATTTTGCATATAACTAGTCGCAGTCAGTTTCAGCCTATGGTAAATCTTATTGGATATTCAAATAGTGCGAAAATATATGTCATTCATATGCTAACGACTAGCAGAGTTGGCTCAGTGCACGTAGGTTATCCGATAATGGTCATGTGATTCGCAGATGTGAAAATTAGTAGGTTTTCAAGATGGCGTATTCAGTTGGTTGGTTGCATTTTAGCAGGTTTTAGAGTTCAGTTTTCAGTGTGATTCTCCTTAGTTATTGACTGATTGGACGACAACGTTGGGTAATTTAAATTAATTAAATTAAATTAAATTAAATTAAAACAATCAAGTACAAATTCGCTATTTCAATTTAAAATTTATAGAAAGATGAAGGAAATCCTAAGGATACCAAAGACTTGAGCCGCAGACGATGGATTTTGGCAGGAAAACTGACTTGGAATCACAAATTTTAAAATCAATAATTTTGAATAATATGTGAATAAATAATTTAGAACGCAAATGATGTGTTTCAACTAATTCAGTAGAATAATCCCAAAAATAGAAAACAAATCCTTTGAAAATGTATTAAACGATCATAGAGAATCACCAACAAAACCAAGAATTTTCATCTTAATTATCTATTAAATTTCATTAAAAAGATCAATCAACTCATATATATTTTTCTGATCAAATGTATGTGTTTTATCTGATGAATGCAATCAAAATAAAATCGCAAACGTTTATATTGTAAACTAATGAACCTTATGTGAAAAACTACATGGAAAAAACGATATGTGTTTTCCAGGGTGGCCACCAAATTTCCATTTTAAAATTCCCGCTTTTTTCCCGGTTTTCCCGGCAAAATTTCAAGAATTTTCCCAGTTTTTAAATTGGTAAAGGACTGTTCATTTAAGAAAGTGGACACCTAAATATTAGTATTTTGGTGTAAAAATTCCATAAAAATAAATAAAATTTTGTTTCAGTGTGATCTCAAGTGTTTATTTTGACAGAAGACAAAAGTTGACATAAAAGAATTATAAATTCTAAACGATGGGTCGAATTGACATGGCGACTCCCAATTTTTTTCTGCACAAATGGTGTACAGAAAAACTGCCGTTCCGAGATTTGGCTTAAATCGCGATGTGTCCAAATTGATTTTTTTCAACGCTGTGGCCAAAACAGATGTTCCTGACGACGTGCGATACATCTCAACAGAAAAATTTGGGAAAAATGATTTGGTATAGCAAGCAATTTGCTCCTGCGGTATGAAAGTACTACATATTTCACGACGGGTTCAATCAACGGCGAAAATTACAGAACTGAATGCATTAAAAAATGGCTTCTGCCCATCTACTGAAAGCATACCATGCCTCCATTGTTTTTGCCAGACCTAGCATCGGCTCACTATGCTTCAGCTACTTTGGAGATGCTCAAGAAGGAATAAGTCGAATTTGTAGAAAAATGATCGAATCCATCAAATTGCTCAGAACTACGCCTCATTGAAACATATTATGCAATAATCAAACGGCATCTTAAGAAGGATGGAAGAGAAGCAAGCTCCATTGATTTTTTCAAGAAAATGTGGTCAGCAGTTCAAAAAGCAGTTCGAAAAGTTCCGAAAAAAGTTGTGCAGAATTTTATGAGAGGTATCAAAAGAAAAGTAAGAGCATTCTCCAGCAATGCTCAATAAATGTTCAAATTTATGTGAATTTGATCGAAATTACGTTGTTTTCCATGTATTTTAGGTAAACTCATGAATTTATTCGAAAATAAACAGTTTACTGTAAAAAACACGTGTCCACTTTCTTAAATGAACAGTCCTTAATTATTTTTAATTTTGCTGATAATGCCTTCAATTCAATTTTTATCTTTTATTATTTTCTTTCATGAGAATGAAGGGTTCTTTAAAGCAAATTAATTGAAGGTGAAAATGAAACAAAAGCCGTGTAGCAGCACGTATCTGTACCTTATTTATTCAACGCTTTGTCGATTTGTTAAAGAATGACTCTAATTCTTTTATGAATAATACTGTAATAAATGAAGAATTTTTTCAAAAATATATATATTCGACTCAATTGTGGTATAAATATTCAGTAACTGAAGGTAATTTGCCAACACATTTTAATGCCAAAATCTTCTGAAAGAATTACTGAACTTTGATTCAAAACAGTTAGGAAAAACTTCAAAAAATATTATCCATTACAGTAGTGAAAAGACTCAATAGCTTTGTATGCAACAAGTTGTAAAATGATGATTTTTTCACACGAGTCATACATTTATCCAAAGAGGCTTGACGAACTTCAACTTACTGACCGAACTATATTCTGAATTCAAAGACAGACCAGATAAGATCTTCTTCTTCTTTCTGGCGTTACGTCCCCACTGGGACAGAGCCTGCTTCTCAGTTTAGTGTTCTTTTGAGCACTTCCACAGCTATTCACTGAGAGCTTACTATGCCAATGACCATTTTTGCACGTGTATATCGTGTGGCAGGTACAAAGATCATGGGGTAGGACACTCATTAATATTAGTATTAATATCCGTTAATACGGATTAATATATATTATTTTTATGATACCATCAAGATAGCTACGATTTTCCTAAAGACATCTGACAGAAGTATCTTGAATTCACGTCAATGTAGTGGGCTTATAAACAAGCGGCTAGGGATCGTGGCTTGTATGTCTTGCGACACTGGCTGCGGTATTTCATTACTGTATTACCAGATGAAAAAAGTGACTGTAAAACCGATGATTTTACCACAGGGGACAAAATGCATCGGAATCGAGTTGCGGAATGGCCCGTAAATCGTAGAAAGATGTGAGGAATTGATAATAATGGAGCTTCACCGAATGTGATGCATCGTACAAGGTGCCAGTCTCCTTCTAGCCAGACTACCTGATGGATGTTGGCATCAAACAGTGTGGTCTATATTGCATCGGACGGATTTCTCATATATTTTGCTCAATATACAGAATGGAGTATGGGGAATATCCTGATCTGCAGAGACCTGTCAGGTATAGATTCTGATATTACTCCAGCACACATCATGCTTCAGGAACATCTTTTCTTTTCTTAATCTTCCTCTTATTTCACCCACATTGCCAACCACTTGAATACTTAAGCCCTCAGTACACTGTTTGTCAAGTGTGCAAATTTTTCCGTACGCATAAACCAACATGCAAACATCGGTCTCAACAATGACAAAACATCTGAAGTGTCAAGTGGATATTGAAGTGTTAGTTTAAGCGTGTAGAAAAATTTGCACACTTGGCAAAGAGTGTACTGAGGGCTTTAGTCTTATGAATTAAGCTCTTCCCATCGCTATAATTAGTGTACTTGGGTCAATGTTCATCCGTATAGGCTTTTTTATTAAGAACACAAAGCTATAATTTGGTGATGCATGATCCCAATGAATACGGAATTTATTCGAGTGGAGAAAATCTATTAGGTGTTCTGCGGGCTTCACACGGCGGTATCTATATTTCGCAAGTATTTACATGAAACTCCCATAAAGGGGGCTCATTGTATTTAAGAAAATATTATTGAACACATTTTGGCTAAAAGGTATTTCTGATCCATTCATCCATCGTGGTATCACGACCATATGGATCTGAGACGAACTGACAATAAACACAACTTGTTTTTTCATATAAATAATCAATTTGCCTTGGCAACTCCGGCAACAGGCAAACAGCAAAACTCCATGCATACTTGATAATCTTCTTAATATCAATATTGATATCATCAATAAATATTAATATATTAATACTGGATATAGTGTCCTGCCCATTGACAAAGATACTCTATGCCCTGGGAAGTCGAGAAAATTTCCAACCTGAAAAGATCCTCGACCGGCGGGATTCGAACCGACGACCCTCAGTTTGGTCACGTTGAATTGCTGCGCGTTTACCGCTACGGCTATCTGGACCCCTAAGAAATTACCAGGTAAGATACCGCATGTAATTTCCGACTATTTATTCATTTCTCATGTGCCAAACCTGATACACGAACCATGTAGGACCATGAGGTAATGTTCCGGACTCTTTAGCAATGATTCTACAGCCACCTTGTTGTTCATTGGACGATTCGCTTCCAAATCAAAATGGATCACAGGTGCCGCTTGAAACTGATAGCTCAATATGGATTCAAAATACGAAGCTAGTTGATCAAGTCTGAAAGATATACCACGATATACAGAGACTAAATAGAGATTTAGATAAATAATTGACAACTTCCAAAACAGAACTGAAAAGTACCGTTTACAGCGTTGAAAAGTAGCTCTTTTCAGCGTTGTTTTTTTTTTGCGTCCGGAAAAGAAGCTGATCATATTGATCATCTTCTTGATGAAAAGTAGCCTAATATGCAACATAGTAGAAAACAAACATTTATAAATAGAAAAGCGGAACATTTTTAAGATGCATAGTGTAACAAAATAGAAAAAAAATTAAAGTACTCTAATAAAAGTTACTTGCTTAAATTTACAAATACTGAATAATGCAATATTCAAACATAATTATTTTCCAAAATTTCTGGATTGTAGATTTATAGCTTGAAAATGTCCATTCAAAAGAATTTTCCCGGTGACCATCTCGAATTCCCGCTTTTTCCCGGTGGAATCAAATTCCAGTCTTTTTCCCGCATTTCCCGGTTCGGTGGCCACCCTGATAGTGTTTTCTATCACAGAACACCTAGATATAAATAATTAAAAATAAGAAAAGATATCAGAATTACTTTTCTTATCGTTTCAGAGAGCGAGTAAGTGCACTTAAGCCTAAGTTCTAGAGCCAGGACATATTGGAAAAAATATATGGGCCAATCCCAGGAAAGAACCACAAACAACAATGGAGTACGCATTAACTTTTTGAGCAACGCCACTCCCAACGATTTTCCCAAAATGAAACGGTTTGTCAAAATTCATCTATCATGTTATTCATTCGTGAAGAATCGCCGTGAATTTTTGGAGTAACCGAAGTCTGCACAGCGGACCTGACCATTCAAATATTTGTATGAAATCATTGCAAATATCAATGCTGACAATAAAATACTGGAAGAGATTTCGGTTTTTACAAGGTACTTTACAGCTTTACAGTATTGGCTGTGCAAGTGCTTAGAATAGAATATAATAGAATACAGATATGAAGGCTAATCGAAGTGCAGAACTAGCCTTGAACTTGATTTAACAATACCGATAAGCCTACAAGTACCTACAAGCCCATTGGCAACTTTCATTTTCATAAACTAAACTCGAAGCCCAACTTGAAACAAGTCAATTTGTATAGAAGAGGAAACAAGGAAAAATCCAACAAAAACCGGCTTTCCTTTCATGTTTGTCTGCTTCGTCGATAGCTATAGATATAGATAAGTATAGCAGATGATCGCTTTTTGTAAAACGATGGACATCTAATGAATCACCTGAAAGAAGCTGCGCAGCATTAGAAAAGGAGAACGCACGCAAATTGTTTTGTGTGTTAATCTGTGTACATCTATGAGACACCTAATAATAGAACCGCCCAGTGGCGACGACACACAAAATTGTCCCCACATTCTCGATAAGGTTCAATAAATTGCCGTCGAAGCCCTAAATAGCCTACGCAGTCAAATGCGTTTCTTTTTGCAACTCTAAGCGTAATTTCGACGAATTACGAAAGAAACGACAATGGCCGGCGACAGGTAGAAACTAGGTCACGATAACCAAACAGAATTATTCTTCCGAATGGCCACCGTCGAAGAACAAGGCGAACAAATGAAAATCGAAATGAAGTTGCTTCCTAGAAAAGCTCTCAGCATCCATATTGGATTGGGATGGATGGAGGAAAAAGCGTAACACTAGCCCCTTATTTTCGAGAAGATCAAAACTACGTACAAATCTAACAATTTACTACAAATCCAATCTACTTACGAGTCATTCTGCCGGAAGTTGGGTCTGATAAATTTTCTTGCGCTGCTTTTTTTCGGTGCTCTCCCGCCCAACTAAGGGTAAGATTTGGTGTGCTAACTTTCTGCACTGCCGATGCGTTTCCACTTCCAGAACGCAGTGCTGGTCCGGTTCGATTATTTCCGCTACCTTCTGATTAACCACGAAAGGAACTCCCCACGAATTATTGTATTTCACTTCGGAGCGACAGGGAAATGGCTGTGAGCAGGAAAAGTTCTGCTGGCTTTTTATCCGATCAAAATGACGATGATGGCCGATGTTGCTTCTTTTTTCTGACGGCGATGTTTTGCGATGTTTCACATCGAAACGGATTTTCTAGAAAATTTTGACACTTCTCGGGTGACAGCCACGAAAGCGATCTCGTCATGTGCAGTGCTGCCAGTATTTACGATTGTTAAAAAATAATGTTTTATTACTACAGCGGGGGTTCGCTGGTTGGAACACGACTGCCTTCCATCTAGCGAATCCGACTCGTTAGTTGGAACGACTGACAGCTGGTGAAAATGCTCCACACTAACTCATCTGGAAAGCAAATCGTCACGAAACGCACATATACATACGCATTTGTTCTATACATGGAGACTTCAATGCGACGGTACTCAGACGTCAAAGTTAGTTTGACATTTACTGGTGACATTTGAGTGCTTTTTAGTTGGAATATTTTCCAACCAGCGAACATCCAACAATCGAGTCATTCCATGTAGCGGACTCCCAACGAGCGAATCCCACTGTATTATCAAAAGTGTGAATTTTACTCCACAAACAAAGCACCAATCACTTCAGTTGAAATTTAAACTTGTTTCTTCAGAGCAACGTTTCTTTATTCCAAAATTATTTGCTTCTGGTGGAAAAATACATAAAGAAGCGAATATTGCACTAAAGACACGTTTCACAGAGACTCTGGAAGCACTGAAAATTGGACAGAATTGCCCACTGCACTGTGACGTCACGCATCAATTTTGACAGGTACTGGTCCTGTTGTTTACAGTTTGGACTTAGTACTTTTTTCGAATCATTCTTAATTTCGTGAAAGTTTGATGCGAGGAGAGGTCAAATCCACTGCAGATACCCACGGATCGTATTATTCTATCTTCCTACCGTGGAAAATCGTCACCATCAGCATGCTGGTGATAGAAATGCGAAGATGAAAAAATGATGGAAAAACGACTAAGTCCGAAACGTAAACAACAGGACCAGCAGCTGTCAAATAAGTGAGGTTAGGCTCGTCATATGCAGCGCTCTATTAGCGCTTTTAAAAAGCTGGATTGTCGCACCGCCACCAAACCGGATCGCGCCAGTGAGACTCGCGACGCGCCTCAACTCGAGCGGTTTTGAAATAAGTTTTTTTTAGTGTGGCGCTGCATTCTTACGATTTTTATGAACACAGCGCACTATTCACATATTAGCTGCGACGCACGGGGCCCGAGAAAACAATATTTAATTAAAAATAAATATTGGTCTTGATTTCTACCGGATACATAATATAAAATTCGACTACAGATATGGTAAAATCATGCGCATTTGTGGTCTGCTAAAACCTGTCGGTGCGAGCGCTTAAGTTAACTCCCTAAAATGGTAGTTTCTACAGCACATTTTTTTGCGTACAGTGTGCATAATAAAAAATCGTATAATAACTACGTCTAAGGTTAGCTCAAGAAAAGAAACGAAACTTCTTGACTGAATGGGTCAATTAATTTCCTCCAGAGAGCTCCATTCGAAATGGCATTTCTTCTCAACTGCGATCAAAGAATAACCCCAAGTAACCACAAGCATTATAACATTGCACGTATTCCACTCCATACATATCGACAACATTGATGCAACATTGTCTTTATTCCACAAATTTCAAGAGCTGTCAAGCAATAAAGCATCAACCCTGTGCAATCTGTTTGACTTATCGATTAGTACTCATACTTTTAGATATCGACTACTTGTTTCCAAAGCGTTTGTTTAGTTTAAGTTTTATTCATGTAGACAATGATGTTAGATGAATGTAGCAAATAAACAAATATTTTTTTTTTTGCGTGTAGGCTTACAGTAATGCAACTGCATTATATATGCAATGATATAATGCTCCATGGTTACTTGGGACATGATCTCTTCAGTAAATGAAGATGACAAGATGCAAGTTTGTTGGTACTTTTCTACTTCATGACGCAATATTGCATCGCTACCAAGCGTCCTGAAGTGAAAAACTGCAAACAAATTTGCGTCTTGTCATCTTAACTCACTTAAGAGAGTATCAATAAAGAGAAATTGAATATGTTACTTACTCCCTTATTCTAGGACACGCTTGAAATGTGATTTTTGCAATTTCTAATCGTAATAGGCTGTTTTACGTCACACCAACCCGTAATACAATGGCCTATTTTCCCGCATTGTCATATGAGTCTATTACACTACGGAACACGTTTTTGTCTCCAGCATCAAAATACCGCTATTCACTTAGTTAAGGGTTGCTGAATCCATTACCGTTTTCAGAAATATTATAGCACGTCTAGTTTTTGAGATATAGACTGTTGAAAATGCAAAAAAAATGACTATTTCAGCCAACTTGCATGCAAGTTCTCCAG
The DNA here is from genome assembly GCF_002204515.2 of Aedes aegypti. Classification (NCBI taxonomy): domain Eukaryota; kingdom Metazoa; phylum Arthropoda; class Insecta; order Diptera; family Culicidae; genus Aedes; species Aedes aegypti. Next base: position 343,117,198 of record NC_035108.1, on the reverse strand, counting down.
CTTGTAAGGTAATATATTGGCTTAATTTGCCACAGAATTCAAACTTTATGTGTATAACAATACTCATCATCAAAGTTTGTAATACTTTCCATGCAGAAAATTTATTTTTTTATGGTTTAGAGAACTGTTGTGTTTTGCCATATAGAAGAAACGGATATTTTGTATGGAGACTGCAAGCATGTTGAAAAAATCGGATTAATGAGTAATGACTCATTACACCACGCAGTTTCAGTAACGTAATGAAGCACATGTGATTTAAATAACTATCATTCTTGAAAAAACGAGGAGGTCTATGAATTTTCGTTCTTTTGTTTTGTGTAATTTGTGTTTCTTTTGTGTGATCATCATTATTTTATTCGTGCAAGGAAATTTTGATGTATCCTCCAGCAACAGTTGAAGATTTCCATCCTCCATGCCTCTCCAGAACATAAGTATCGATTCCAGAATCTGCCAGTAGATACGCGGACAATCGACGAAAGCATCGTTCTGTGTAATCTACTGGTAACGATTGCTTCAGAAATTATAAAATGTATTTCTACGGTAGGAAACCATCCAGGGCCACTTCCGCTGCCGGCTCAATATTAATTGGAACATCAGAATCGGAATAGCTCATTGTTTTGAATAATTATGCTATCCGGACGGTGGTTTGAAAAATTTGACAATGGGGCTCTGCACTGTTTTGATTTTGCAAGGGATTTTGACGTTCACTGGCCTTGTTGTTTACAAATTTTGTGAAAGGGTGAAAGAGAGAGAAAGATTTTTGTGCAGAGCCCCATTGCTCAGTACAACCTACTATGATCAAAATTTCTCAAACATGGCTACGGATACCATGTGCGGATTGATGAGAAATAGTTTTAAAACTATTCCTCAAGTAACCATTTCTTCTTCTTCTTTCTGGCGTTACGTCCCAACTGGGACAAAGCCTGCTTCTCAGCTTAGTGTTCTTATGAGCATTTCCACAGTTATTAACTGAGAGCTTTCTATGCCAATTGACCATTTTTGCATGTGTATCTCGTGTGGCAGGTACGAAGATACTCTATGCCCTGGGAAGTCGAGAAAATTTCCAACCCGAAAAGATCCTCGACCGGTGGGATTCGAACCCACGACCCGCAGCTTGGTCTTGCTGAATAGCTGCGCGTTTACCGCTACGGCTATCTGGGCCCCAAAGTAACCATTTAAGAAATTCAAAAAAATATTGTTCGCAGCTCGGTGCAGAATTTTTACAGAACTCGTCGTAATTATCCAACTCGGCAAGCCTCGTTGGACAAACGTACGACTCGTGCTTTAAAAATTTTCTTCCTGTACATTGTTGCGTGAACTACTATTTCATGACAATTTTTGGGAAGAAATTCTCAGCGCATCGAGATAAGGTACTTTTGTTGTCAACTGTAAACCAGCTTTTATTTTCAATTTAATGAACATAGTACAATCTAAAAGTTTTTGTCAAAATTTAAATAACAATTAAACAATTATTGCGATATTGATCTTTCAGAGTTATCTTTATTGTGATGCACTACGATTGTAATCACCGTTCAAGAACAGTGTCACCTTCGCATTTTGACTTCGCGTTAGGGTTCATTCACAAATTGCATAACGCCAAAAATAATCATTTTTAACAGTTAGTTAGTAAACCATAGGGGTCATGCACAAATTACGTCACGCTCCAAGGAAGGGGGGGAGGGGGTCGAGCCAAGCGTGACAAGCCTTACAAAATTTTCAGAGGAATCATACAAACAGTGTGACAAAGGGGGGGGGGGGGTCGAAAAAGTTGAAATTTAGCGTGACATAATTTGTGTACCATCCCATAGTTAAATTCGGGTTTCATGACCCAATGGTCGATGGTCCCTCACTGGCTTTGTGTTCTATAACTTTACACCTCCCTAACTCGATGGTCCCTTCAATATCGATTAATGGAATGTTGACTGTAATTTTATTATAAATGAAATTTTTGTTTTGTTCTAAAAAGAAGTGAAAATAAAAAATGGATCACTATCAGTCAGTTCGAAAGTAGTATGGAATTAGAATTAGGACACAGTAGTCGGGATCAGCATGGATACCACTTCTAGTACTACATACGGTCTCTTAGTACTGCACTCGGTACCCAAATTTGACAAATTGCAGTACATTTTTCACATGTCACACTATTACCTCATGATACGTAAAATTTTGGGTAACTGCAAAGAACACGGAGTTCCTTTATTTCGTTTTTGGTATACTATTAGCCCAAGTAACGACTGTTTAAGCTGTATCGATCCGATGAGAGTGAGATCATCTTCACAGACAAACGTGAAGTGATCAAAAAGTGGAAGAAGCACTTGGTTAAACACATGAATGATGTGCTGAACGCACAAGCAGCCAGCCAGCAAGACAAGTAAGAGATATTTGATTATAAAAGTAAAAAAATCGGTTTGGAACTTGAAGAGGAAGTTATCTTTTTGCTATATCATTTCGTCTGAGCTTACTTTTTTACCAAAAGCTCGGTTTTGTGAGGGCTTGCCTACGGGGGGTCAGGGCAGGCTATCGAAGGATTTCTTTCACAAATATCCGCCAAATATTGTTTTAAAGTTTATTTGTATAAAATAAGTTGCCAGAAAAATAATGTTTTAAATGTGCCTGTCTGTTAATAGTTTCAGTTACTTCTCTAGTTATGCATGGGTATTTACACTACAAGAATGTCGTCGTATACAATTCGTTTGAACTATGCATTCAAATGCAACTGAAAATGGTAGCAGTAGCACATTACATGGTCAACCTTTCCCAAAAAAGGAACTAAAACTAACGATCCATGCATTGACCAACCACCTTCGGAAATTAACGTCTGGGGAACGCAACGATATGGCAGTTACGAAATCTGTATGTTACACAACCAAAACAGACAAATAACGAATTCACCGTTGCTCGCTTCTAAACACTGCCGCAATAGTTTTAGTAATTTTGAATCATGTTTTTTTTTATCTTAAACCTATAGAATGGCCGAATTGGGGTTTCTTAATTTTTGCAAGATTTTTCTTTCTCCTTCTAGTAGAAATTGCTAGTAGAATGCCGATTTAATTACTAGACTCCTTTTCCCTTATCGCTAACGCTACCTATTAGATTCACTCTGTTAAGTGATTATTATTTTAGTAAAAATTTAAATTAGTTCCGTTCATTTTTATTATTTTTCGCATCAGAATTTAGTACCAAAAACACGGTGCATTTTCAAAAGTCTACACAGTTTTTTTTTATAGCAATTCGATTTGATTTAACGCGCGTCGCTTTGCGACTAAGCCAAATGAATACAGAAGAAAAAAAACGAAGGACAATTATTTTAACAAATAGCCATGTTAACAGTGGTAAAACTTTCAGTAAAAACTTAATTCTAAATACAGTCACGCTCCCTGTCGCACGGTTTCTCGCAAACTAAAGTCGTATCTCTTCTATTTACACGTACAGTCAATCTGCGATTGGAAATGCACTTAAACAATTGGTCAAACAGAAGAAAATTATCTATATAACTGATGGTAGCTTCATTTCCCACACTCAGGCAAATGGACTATCGATAAACATAGGAACCCCTTATGAAAATTCGCCACAAGATATCGGGTTGAAATTCATAAATTTGCCTTATGAAACCAGAATTTGAAAACAAAAAACATTTACGCGGCAACCTGGAATCGAACCAAGAACCTTGCGATCGACAGGCCCGAACGTACACCACGCGCCAATCGACGCCTTGATGTGGAGTGATGCTAAAACGATACATAAAGCGTTCGTATTGCAATAATCGTTCCACCTTTCATAAGGCAAAATGTATGAAATTCGATAGTCCAGTTCGCTGCGTGCAAGACTAAAAATAAAATACAAACTAGTACTACACAACCGCTTTGCAGTATTTCACAGTGGTACTACAAAGATGATTATTACAGTCTAAGTTAAATTAATTGATTTATTGGCTAAAATTTTATCGGACACTCTCACTCGCTTCCATTTTCTTATTCTTTCCTATCGGCTTTGCGATTTTGATTTGATTCGATTTAAATTAAATACCCTTTATTTGCGCTTTCTTGAGCAAAATCCTTAACAGCGATGCGATCGTGAATTGTCGTACTAGAACACGTACGTGTGTTTTAATTCTATTTCAGTTGATCTTTTTACCCAATCTAGTACAACGCGGATCAACAATCGTAAAGATCCTATTCACAATCGTCTTCTATGAGTTCATCGGACAGATCTTCCAGCAGACCTTCCTCGGTTTCCAGCTTTACTCAGTTGTTGTTTAGCGAACACAGCTCACAGTTGTTCTGAGGACCACAGAGGCCTCCACAGGACGGTGGCATTTTGAATGCCAGAACACCAGCTGTTTGGAAGTTGGCGTAGTTGTTCCAACATGCTGCAGCGGCCGCAGCAGCCGCCGGTACTTGCCACAGAGCGGCAGCATTCGAGGCCAGTTGTTGCTGTTGCTGAATGCTAGCTTGCTGTTGCTGCTGCTGCTGTTGTTGTTGCTGCTGTTGCTGTTGTTGTTGTTGCTGTTGCTGCTGTTGTTGTTGCTGCTGCTGTTGCTGTTGTTGACTCTGTTGATGACTGCTTGGAGCCGGAGGATTGGTTTGATTGGCTTGAGTTTGATTTTGTTGCTGGCTTTGCTGTTGCTGTTGTTGCTTCTTCTTGGATTTTGCTCGGGAGGAACCTTTACTGCGGGTCACAGCACCTCCCTGGGTTTCTACTCACATGACCTAAAACGATACGAATGAGGATATTTGTTAGTGATGCAGTACTAGATCAAAATAAGGTTAGCCAGGACACCCACCTGAAGTATTTGGCTTGCTTCGAACGCGGTACCGGGAAGGAGGATGACCGGAGTGGACACGTGACCAGCCTCTACGCAGATCATGTTCGGGTATTCATCATCACCAAAATCTTGACACTCTCGGGCTTTGTCCATCCAAGGATTCCACACAACTTAAAAGAGGAATAAGCTCTAATTACATCTCAATTCACAGATCATATTCTACTACTACACTTACCGGTATCGGGGAAGTTGTACTTCTGCAACCGCATTTTCCTACCGGACACGACATTGGTGATAATGTGTTCCTGGGGTGTGTGTTGGTAGATTCGATCCGTCCATTCGTTGATTGTCACTACATCACGTCCTTCCTGATAGATAGCACCATCTCTAGTCTGCCCAGGGAAAATGTTTCAATGTGAAAAGTGATGCGGTACTAGATTAACTGTCGTCCGTGACTTACCTTATCGATAAAAGTACACCCGTGCAGGCCGGTAATTTGACACCGTCTGACGTCCGGGACCTTCAGGTATGTGTGCAGCAGCAGGTTGAAAGAGAACGTCAGGTCCTTGCTGGGGTTGTACACCCCAATGTGGAAGTGAAGTTCCTTCTCCCGGAGGATCAATCGGTACGTTATGCGAAAGCTGAAAGCATCGGTATTGTTAAGTATAACTTGCTCCCAAATGGTCCGCAGACTTCAGTGACTTACGGGTAGTTCCACATGGATCGTGTGATTTCGTTGTCCATCAGGCTGAAGACTGCTTCTACGTCCCCACTGGGTAGACGTTCCGGTGCCCGTTCTAACGTCCATCGTACCACTCGTCCGAAGCCATGTTGTGGTCCGAAGTTCCAGGGGCCGAATTGAGCTGCAAGAAAAACGGATGAGATAATTCAATTTGTGGGATTTTGTTCTGGCTCAATTATAATAGACGTGGTTGGTGTTCCAATGCCAACCGCTTCTGCTTCATGAGCAGAAGATCAACCCCAGACACGTCCCTTTCCTCGTACTTCATAGTTGTATATTTCACTTGCTTCCACTCTAAATCAATTACACTAAAAATTCTTTCCTAACGCTTGATACATAAACAGTCTGCTAAATAAAAAAGCAAGCCTCTCTGCCATAAAATTAACTTACACCCTTTACCTTCCTGCATGAACTGGTGTAGATGCAGGGGTATATCTGGTCCACTGTGAGCAAGTGCTGAATGCAACATCGATTCCTCCCCTTTCCCCTCATTGGTCAGCATTCTGACGTAGCAGGCGCTATTGTTGCCTAAAAATAGAAGAGCACCTCTACACTGAGTGTGTCTGTTAGTCCCAAGCAGTCATCTTCTTGGTTCTTTGTGTAAGTGTAACCACGGGCGGCCAATTAAGCTAAAACTTTTGTTCAGGCTCAACTTTAAGTTCCAAAAAAGTTTAACTAATGAAAGCAGGGCTTATTTTTTTTGAAATTCCTCCAGAGATGCCTGTAAATATTCCTCCTGCCGTTCTTTCAGGCGTTCCTCCAGAGATTTCTGCATGAATTCCTTCTGAAATTTGGTCAAGGAACAAATTCTTTAGAGAATCTACTCAAAAATCCCACCAAATATCCCTCTGAGATTTATTCGAGACTTTCTCTAGGTATTTTTTCAGGAGTTTCTCGAAGGATATCTCCAGTTGGTGTTTTTGGAATATATTCAAAGAATCTACCAGAAAGTCCTCCAGCCATTTTTCCAGGGTTTTATCAAGCTTATCGCATGCAATTAATTCACGATTTTTTTTTATTCCTTCAGAAACTCCTCTTGATGTGTTACAAGAATTCCTCCAGGAATATTTTTCTGGAAATCCATCCAGATAATACTCTAAGATTTCTTCCAGAGATTCTTTAAGGGTTCGTACCACAAATTCCTCCAGATATTCCCCTTGAATCTCTTTCCAGGATTTTTTTTCTGCAGAATCCAAGATTCTGTCGGGATTTCTTCCAGTAATTCCTCAAGGGATTTACGAATTCTTCTGCGTTTTCTTATTATCCAGCTTTTTACGCTAGCCTGCTATAATATTTGAATCACCCCCTTTTGAAATGTCTTGCATACACTATTTTTTTATAGCTCAGTCTTAGCAAGCTTTGTGAAAATGAATGTCTAATGTTGACGATGTAACGTCAGAATTTTTTCCACACTTGTTTTCTGAAAAACAAAATTACAATATTTTCCCCTTTCTTCTAATATGTTTTCTTTTTATTTTAGGTTGAAATGAAGCGATGATAAGTGCTAATCTGATGATAATATTATAAGCTACAAACTTATTTCAATTGATATGAAAACAAATTAAGTAATTGGTTTCAGTTGAAGATGTCGCTCAGACCAGTTGAACATGCCGCCCAACAATTCAATTCAATACTTGTTAGAAATAGAATTATTGGGTTAACATTGATGGATAAAATGCATGCAATTCTACTTTTTGATATATTTGCAACAAACCACATAATGTAGAGCGAGAATTATGCTACAGTCCAACGCAATATTATGTGAGATCTCGAAAAAAATGTGTCCAATGTTACTATCAATTTTGTTGCCCATTTTCGCGAAAAATTCTTGACCAATACATTACAAGACTCCTTTCGAAGATTCCACACAGTATTACGGTAGATTCATGCTCAAGATTCCACGGATTCTATCTCTCTTAGTATTCAGTGAGAATGTGTTTAGCCAATATGATCTTTTACAACAACTTTTATTAATCCTCGATTAAGAATGAATTTTGTCTGAGCGAGTTTCAACTTATATTTAAGAACCAAAAATGACGAAGCTCTTCATTGATCCAATAAAAATTATCAATTCACTCAACATGACCATTTTTCATAAGATCCACAGGTGTATGATTCTTTCATTGCCATTTTATTTTGTACTGCAGTCAATAGGAAGGAGATTATCTGAGATAGGCACCTAAAATGAGATGAACATAATTTTAACCGAATAAATATGATAAGTGAAAAATTGAATTACGAAAAACACATCATAACATTGGAGTGAAAATTCTTCACATTTCAAACGGCAATGATTGACTGAGACCTACCTATAAAATCTGTGGGCAAGATATGTTAAATCTAAATCACCCCTTGTTGTTTTATAGTTAGCGTAAAAAGCTGGATAATAAAGGGGATATTTTCAGGAATTACCCTTAAACTTCTTCCAGGAATTACTGTGGGTATACTTCAAAATATTACTTCAAAACTTTGTTTTTAGAGATTCCTCTAATCAGCAAATGTTTTTTTTTAACTTTTATTCCAATTTTCGGATTTCCTCATAGTTCCTCATTTTGTAATTGATGATTACCTGGGATTCCTCCAGAGATTCCTCCAAAAAATCCTTCTGGAATTTCTCGTGGAAATTTCAGAAGAAGTTTTTTGGTTTTCCCTGAAACTTCACGATTTTAAAAATTACAATTTTTGAAAAAGTTTGTAAATTTGATTAGTAGAGATCCAAATGACTAGAAATTTTAGCATAGTCAGTTATTAACACAGGATATAATAAGTACCTACAATTCATTCAAGCATTTCCAATAAAGATTCCACCAACATTTTTTTTAAATAGCTCCGAAATTTTGCAGGCATCCCTAAAATATTTATTTAAAGTATTTCGTCAGAAATTTCCCCAGAAAATGTGTTGAAATTCGTGTAGAAATTTATTTAGGCTTTGTTTTAAGTTTTTCTCCTGTATTCACAAAAACATACAACTTCAAAAGCACTAAATACATGGTCATTATTTTGATAACGACAAAGATATTCTTCAAAAATTGTCCTCCAACGGTTTATCCAGTTTTATTTCTAACAATATCCCTTCCAGAAATTTATGGAATCCAAGAAGTATTATCTTGAGCAATTTCTTTTGGATTCTGCAGATACATTTTTGGTTGAATTCTTAAAGATATTCATAAACATATTATAGTTAGATCCGAAGGAGGCATTAAATGAAGGGCAGAAAAATAAATCTGAACTTTGCAATGTAACCTCGGAAGAATTCCTGTTTCAGTATTAAGTGGAATTCATGGGAACAATACTCTGGTGTAGTCTCACAAATAATCACTTCAGATAAACTCAGTTATAATACCTGGAGAAATCAAAACATAACAGTTTAAGTACTTCTGGTAAAATTCTTGGAAAGATCGAAAAAATTTTTTTTCAAATCCTTGAAGAATTTCTAGATGAAATTCTTTGAAAATCTGTGTTCGAAATCCAGAGAAATGAATGGAGAAATTCATGCAGGATTTTTTTTTATGTGATACTTGGAGTAATTCCTCGATTAATCCATGAAGTAAAACTTGAAATAGACAAGGCAAATCTTCTATATAAATAAAAATGGAGTGGTGTTTGTATGTCACCAAATGGCTTGAAAACGGATGCACGGATTGAAGTAAATTTTTCACTGTTGCACTCGACAAGGGATGCGACGTGATCGTGCGAGGAGAACGTTTGGGAAAGTCTCCGGAATAATCGGGAAAACGGGAGAAGACTAGTATGGTATTTTGTATGGGAGATAACATGACGTTCTACAACAGCCTACTTGGTGGCAAAACAAAATTTGGCGGGACCACTAATTTTAAAATAATTTTAATTTAATAAAATAAAAAAATGAATTTCCGCTTATATTTTAAGATGTTCACTCAGTACTCCTGGTGAAATTACTAGGATACTACTTAAAATTATTTGTGACAAACTTGTCGAAACAGTGTAATTTTTTTAGGGAATCGCTGCTTGGGAGTGTTCTTAGTGGTTTCCTGGTTTGGAGTAAAATAGGTATGGGAAGCTCTCAGTGGTTTAACTGCACAAACTTTTTGATAAGTCACACGTTGCATTTCGAAAATTCTCTGAAAATGCTTAAAGCGAAGTAGACCGACATTTGTAAGCGTCGTTAATGATAAATTGTGTAGCAATCTAGAATTAATAAAAATCAGTTGACTGATGCAGCTGAAAAAGTATCAGCATGCATTCCACACGTAAGAATATATAGTAGACCTGTTCATATTTGAAAAAAAAATGTCTGGAAATCTTCCGGTCAAGTAGTGTTCTGAATTCTCATGCTAAGAACAACGTCTGGTCAAAATTTTAGCTCATTCAATAAAGATTACGGTGTGCTTCAAGTTAAAAATGTGTTTTTGGGCTTATTTCAGGGTTTGAAAAATCATAACTTGCATGTGGAAAATCAAAACCACTTGCTTTTACCACAGTTTGTTGTTCTGTTAAAATTTGTTGAACACGCTATTGGGATTGAGTTGAGTTTAAATATATTTTGATCCAGCTTTCTTCTCCACAATACCCAGAAAACACAGTTTTCTCAATACCATGCCCACACAGTTACGGATCACCCACAGTGACGGATCACTTTGGCGTTCAACATCATATAACTCGCTCAAAACATAAACGTTGACGTAAAACATATTTTTCCTATGTTATACTATTTGTCTTTTACCATTTGTAATGTTAAGCACAACATTCAACCGCTAAATAACGGTGTTTTGACAAATGTTTAGTTGGTACCACACAGCTATCATTATATGGTCGTTTTCTGTAAGAAGTGCCGTCAGCATTCATAAGTTCCCACAGGTGGTAAAATTCAAATGTTATAGTATAAAACATGCTCATTCGCTTCGATTTAGTATGAATTCATCTTTGGAAAACATTTTTCTTGATTGTTACCGAATATTAGCACTTCTAACTAGTGATCCATAATATGGACCAGGAAATGATTGTTTACTACGGTTATGGATCACTTCCAAAGAATGTAGATTTCTGCCATTTTAAGCATTGGATTCGACATTTTCAGACAATAGCACTAGGAACAAAACTAATAAAACATCAAAATCATTTTTAAGCTGACAAAAATGGGTGGAACACTTGATGTGGAGCGAAAACAGTTCATGTCTCAGTTACTACAATGCAGTATCACAAAAAAAAAAGGCATTATACCCTTGTTTCCAGCTCTAGCACTGCTATTTTTTGCAGTAATATATAACACATTGTTAACTTTCGCCAAACCAAGCAATAAAGATGCATTGAGTTGAAAATCTCTTGTTTTTGCGCACTGATCCGTAATATGTCAAAATTTGATCCATAATATGAAAATTGATCCATAATATGGTTTTCAGAAACCGATACAATTTTTAGTTTTTATGCAATCCTATGTAAATATTACACTCACAACAGTTTACAAACCGAAGTTCCAATTTAAAACGATTCAATTCGTGCTTTTAAATTACAATTTTACATTTTCCATGTCGTTTTATTGAATTTTATAGCTTGGACTCCACACTATTTGATCCATAACTGTGGGGTCATGGTATATATGGTATAGAAAACAAACATTGACATTATGTTTTCACGCCCCAGTCAACGGGAATCAAACATAATAAATTTATGAATTTATTGACCATCAACAGCTCACATGTTGCTCTAGATCAATGTGATAGATTTTACTAAGGTGGCGCAGATCATTGATACGTACCACTAGTTCTCTCTTTCATTCTCCCGCTGTTCTTATGCAGCGCAAATAGTGACGTCACATTGGCTCTTGGTAATAAATTACAATATTGTGCTCTGCAAGATAAATTCACGTAATGCGATTATCTGGAAATTTCGATATACCGTCACAGTGATAATGAAAATCACCAAATGTTTCAGATTTAGCAAATTTGAAACATTTGCGTCCATGAAGAACGAAAAAATCCAAGTCTACTTGAATTTTGACGTTGCGTTTGAATTACGCGCATATCTTCTGCGCGTTACCGCCGCCGCTGGATGTGGATTTAAAATGAGCGCCGCAATAAATGCCCAAAGATCGAACACCGCATAGTAATCTGATGATGGTTAAATCGTGCATGACACATGTACTGACGACTGAATGAATTGAACAAGTTAGCATTGCTTTTCCTTTCCGAATGATGATTATTTTGATCGCAATTCACTGACCATTTAGAACGATTTGAAAACAATCATCATCATTGACTAAGAAAAGGCAATGCTAACGTGTTCATTTTTCATATTCTTTGAAGCTCACGGTGGTGCTCTTGGCTCACCCACAGTGGATTTATAAATGTGCTTCATTATTACCTTTTTTACAATTTATTTTCGTAAAATATATGGTAACTTTGAATGGGATTGACTTTTAGATATACATAGTCATCATGTCTAGCAATTAAATAACCGAAATTTCCATTTCAGAAAAAAAAACTCTCCGAATATAGAGATTTTCAAGAACCTCGAGACACAAACCTCAACCAAACTATGTTAAAACTTGCTCCAATCATAAAACCGTGTTCAACAAAAGTTCGTAGGATTGGATAAACTACTATGTAGAGATATCCTTTTGATGCTTTCGACTGGTATGTTTTGCACTGGGGGATTTTTTTCGGCAATGCAGTCTAAGGAGCAATTAAAACGACAAAATTTGTTCTATGTCCGACGATTCAATGGTCTATGCCATCTAAACATCCCTGTTTTGATTTTTCTAACCCTTGAGAAAGATGGCAGGGACCATAGAAACGACGGGCATAGAACAAATGTTGTCGTTTTAAATGCTCCTAAGACTGCATTTTTGAAAAATCCCCCAGTATGAAGAGATATTTTCGATAAGTTTCGGTGTTTCGTTCAGAGGTTATGATTTTTAAAGCTTTAAAATGGCCCAAAAATACATAATTGATTTGAAGCATACCTAAATTTACACTAAATTGACTGAAATTTCGATCAGAAGTTCATTTCGACATGAAAAATCAGATTACTGGTTGACTGGGAGAAAAATGAATAGGTCTAATATATAGTGATAATTTTCCAGATTAATGTTAACTAGTGAACTGGTTTTTGTTACTTTTAAATTGCAAGCTGCAATGTCAAGATAGCTGTCGAAAAAAAGGATGGGCTACTTAGCCATAAAGATTTTTTTTAAACTGAATAAATTCATGATGCATTTTTTTATATTTTGGACAAAAGTTTTGTCATGATTTGAAAGATGAATTATTGGAGGTGTTTTAAGAGGAATTGTTTGTGAAATTCTTGGATGAAATTTATAATTAACTTCTGGAAAACTGAGAAGTAGAAAAACATCTTGAGGTATTGCTGTGAATTCGATGGAGAAACCCAAGCTGCTCCCAGAAATATTTTTCATGGATAAATCAATGGAATGGTTATTGAAAAAAAATCTTGCAGAATGTGAAAAAATAAATAGTAGAAAATAAAAAGAAATTTCAGAAAAAAATTCAGACGAGTGTGTGCCATAATGCTTTTCGGATTTAATGGAGAATTATTCAAAGAATTTATTTGAAAATATCATAGTAGATGCTTGGCAAAAACCTCTTATGTTTCATAACGATTGTTGACAGATTCTTCGCAAGATATATTGCGTACTGTTGCTAAAGCCTTCGACTGATTTCTGGTAAAATCTTTGGCAGAAACCTAATTTTTAATTGAACACGAAGAATGAATGACGCAATTTTACATAAGCATGAATGCTGAATAGCATCTTTCAAAAATTCAAACAAAATATTCGCTTTTGTAGCAAACCAGTGACTTTTTTTCCTTCGACCAGGAGGAAAGGGGGCAACGGCCCTACCCTGCCCTCTTCTGGCTATGCCCATGGGTCTGAGGATGCGTTTCGTAAAGGATTTCCATTTACAATTGAAGAAACGAAAAAAAAAAAAACATCCAGGGGATCCTAGGTGATATTCGTATGTAATCCGAGAAGCTTCTATTTATCAAATTCTTCTCAAATTTCAGGATGACTCTATTTCAAGATAACTTGGCAGATCCTTGGCTTTAACCTTTGGAGTTCTATAACAAATTTTTGGTAGATTCATCCAATGACTGTTGATAAAATTTTAAATTATTTCTAGTGCATTCTACAAAATCGCCAAAATTTCATAACGCACTGGTTTTATAGATGCTACGATTTAGTTATCTTTTCAGGGATCTAATCCACCAAGCATGTACAACAGGGCTTCAACTTCCATTTCAGGTGTTATTTGGTTTGAACCGCTCGATTGAATTTAGATTAAATATACTTTTTCAACATGCTTTCAGTCTTCAAACAAAGTTTTTTTCCCCTATATGGTAAAATACCCAGATAGCCGTAGCGGTAAACGCGCAGCTATTCAGCAAGACCAAGCTGAGGGTCGTGGGTTCGAATCCCACCGGTCGAGGATCTTTTCGGGTTGGAAATTTTCTAGACTTCCCAGGGCATAGAGTATCTTCGTACCTGTCACACGATATACAAATGCAAAAATGGTCAATTGGCATAGAATAACTGTTAATAACTGCGGAAGTTCTCATAAGAACACTAAGCTGAGAAGCAGGCTTTGTCCCAGTTGGAACGTAACGCCAGAAAGAAGAAGAAGATATGGTAAAATACGATACTTTTATATATCATCAAAACATAACTTTTGAGCATCGAAAGTATTATGAGCTTTGTCAATAGGTATTGTTTAACACTTGCCGATGGAATTTTGTGGCAAATAATCAAATAAATTTCCATACAAGCTGGTAAACTTACATGCAATATCTCAAAAACTGGACGTACTATGAAACGGCAATGGATTTAACAACCCTAATTTTTGTAAGTAGTGATATTTTGGAGCTTGAGATGGAAAAGTGTTCCGCAGTGTTATTCCCAATGGTTCAAGATATGGTAGCAAAACTTATACCAAAACGGTTCATATAAACTGCGGAGATCTCCAACGATTTTCAAAACCATAGGCGTGTGAATTTTTCGCTAATAAAAGTTGTATATGAGTCTATCGATCACCGATACTTACGAAATACAAATGGTATGCCTCCTCGTATCGCTTTCTTGCCATCGAATACGGCTAGTTTACTGTAAATAAAAAAGAAAAAAAGTATATGTTGAAAGATAGAAGTTTTACTTGTTGTTCTAAGTTTATGTATGCATATGAAAGTTATCCAGTTATTAATGTATTTATTAGTGAAATAGTAAAGCTTAAACATGTCAGTATTAATCTGGTCTTAGTTTATAAACATGTGAACGTGATTTTACAGGACCAACATAAGGGTATTATGAAAAATTTTACCATTTTGCGTTTTCTTTAATATTTACCAAAAATATAACATATAAGTGCGCACTGTACTTGATGATGCATTCCGATATCTGACGACTAATTCTGGTATCTTTTCGTTTTAGAATTTATCTTTCACCATGAACATCATTATCATGTTCTGGTATATGAAGCATTACTTGCATACTTCAAGGCGTTCAGTGCATATTTGAAGGCGTCTAATAATTTCGAATGATAAATCATTGATTATTGATTGATTATTCTTTAGCCAATGATTAAACGCCTCAAAGAATGCACCAGACGCCTTGTAGATAGAGATGGCTCGATCCAAATGAATACAAGTAAATACTCGATACGTTTTTTTTCTATAACAAGTAAAACTGGAATAGATTCTTTCAAGTGCGCTACCAAGTAGGTATCGAAAGAAATTCTTGAAAGTCTTTCCCAAGAACATTTTTGTGAAAGCTGGTGCATCTTCAAGTAAAGAAGTACAGTTCATGAAAAGTTATTGAGAATTTTAGTTTAAAAGTATTTTTATTTTATAGATAAATGATGACTGAAATCATTTTCGTTCTATTTTTGTAATAAAAAGTTATGATTTTAGTAGTAATCGATATTTTGTTATATATACTACAATCCAATACTACTCAGAAGTAAAAAATATTGTTATGGTATCGTTTCGTGCCTACTTTTAGTATGCAATGAATAAGTTATTGACTAGAAAATGATTAGTATTACAGTCAGGTTTACTATTAGACGCTGCCGTTTACATAACGCCCACCACAATTTCTCTGCAGTTTTTAACAGGATGCAGCTGATTTTTCATTTGTGGTTGAGAAATAATATGAACTTATTTATTACAAACCGATTTTCACCTGAATTTGTTTGATAACAATTGAGAAATTATAATGGCAGTTCTCATAGGTAATCTTACTGTATTCATAAATAATGACATATCCCAACTCATACTCTTTTGAACTTTTTTACAGCAAATAATCATAATTTTTAATCATTAATTTTAATCTGATTGCTTTTAGCTTACTTCATAACCATTCTGCTAGACATCGTTATCAATGATACTGAACCTACATCTTTTTTTTCACTTACTTACAGTTACTAACTGAGAACTTTCTTTATTGCCAATTGCCATTTTTGCATTCGCATATCATACGAACGCGTCTCTGAATTAAACGTACGTCACCTTAAAGCTAAGGACGGTTCTATGAAAATTCATTCTTTCCCGAATATTCTACTATTGAACATCCTTGTCCATTTTCTAACTTCCCCCCGAAGGCGATCAACTGCAAGCAAAAGTATGACTGCATTTGCGTTGAACTACTCGCTATAGGCATTCTGCGAACGTTACTAATCAGAGTAATGAACATCATTCCAATTAGCACCGCGTGGTGGCGATTTCGCGAATTTTCTGCCCACGATGGCGTAGTGAAAGAAAGCAACACTCGTCAAGTTGTTTCACTTGGAATAAGCCATACCTATTACTAAGACACCAGAAGCTACACCGAAATTTCCGGAATTTCGATTCTAAAAAGTCCAAGATGATGCCTCTTGTAGGTACTTCTTAAGGTTGTCCTTCGATGAAATTAGGTAACAAATAACCGTGTGGCCATTGTCGAGTGTTACAAGCAAGAGTACTCAACCGTCGACGACGACGCGTGTCGAATGCAATCGTTTCAGCTTTAGGAGCAGAGACAAACAGACGTTACACTTGGAACGAATTTATTTAAAATTTATCGTCAAATTCACACCACCATCATCTAATGAGCACGTTGCACGAAATACTTTTTTTTTATTTCTTTATTAGTATTATTCTAAACATTACATTTATTTCTTATATCTAGGTATTCTATATTATTAAACAACACTACCATCCTAATTTGGTAAAACAAATTTAAGATTTTATTAACATTTTGTTAACAACATATTACATTTCATTTGTCGTAGCAGCTCAGGAGAGTTGATTTCACCTGCTTATAAGAGAAAAAAACAAGTTTTCAATTTACTTAACCTATCCTAAATATATACCGCATTAATCGTGGCAATAGAAGATTAACGATTTTTGCCTAAAATAATTAGTTATTTTATTTGACATTTGTTCCAATGTTTGGAACAAATTGGATATTCTATGTAACTCATTGGTACAATATCAGGGAGGAAGCTTCAGTATCATTTTCAAAATTTTATTTTGAATTCTTTGCAGAGCTTTCTTCCTGGTATTACAACAGCTAGTCCATATTGGTACAGCATACAACATGGCTGGCCTGAAAATTTGTTTGAATATTAAAAGCTTATTCTTAAGACAAAGTTTTGATTTTCTAATTATAAGGGAATATAGACATTTTATATATCTGTTACATTTGGCTTGAATCCCCTCAATGTGATTTTGCATTTGCACGAAATACTGTTTCGTGCAACATACCACCAGAAGGCGCTACTGTGAAAAGTCACACACAAATGATGTGCGCGCCCTACTTGTGATGTTTGTAACAAAGAGAATTTTAAACAATCGTTCACCAAGTGGTCGATGAAAATTCCGTCAGTTTTACATCTGTTTGTCTGTGCAGTTGCCATCTCGTCCCCAACAGCTGTTTGCCCGAGGTGCACGGATACAAGTCTACTGCTTCGTTGATGATACACCCCCTCCCTCCCACATGCCTTAGAGCGGGGAGGTCATTAAGGTCGAGTAATTACTCGGCACAAAAGTCAATAATTCACCCGATGGGCATAAGTAAGCGGACTGACCGACGAATTGCCGCAAGATGAATTGGCGTACCTATCTACCTGTGAGACTGGGAATCAACTATCATCTAATATGACGTTTATGAAAAATGAGCGATGAACAGTTTTGGGCTGTAAATCATTGCATTTGGCAATCGTCAGTTAGCTAACCAACGTAGAAGTGTTTCAAGTTGAGTGCAGTTATTGCTATGAGAAAAAAAAAACTAAAATATCACTTTTCGGAGTTTCTTTTTAATTTCTTTATTAGTATCATTTCAAACATTACATTAATTTCTTGTGTATAGGTATTTTTTTGTAAGGCAACATTATCATCCTAATTTGGTAGAACTAAATTGAACATTTATTAAAATTTTGTTAACAACATGTTACATTTATGTTATAACAGAAAAAAACTTGATGAGTGTTCGAATGTCCATGTCGAAATCTGAACTGTTCATTGACAAAAATTTAATTTTCATTGGACCATCATTCTGCTAAAAATGACTTTTTAAATGCTTACTGATAGAGGAAAGCAAACTGATTGGATGATAGCTAGAAGCTTCTGCGAGAGCTTCTTTCTGGTTTTAAAATTGTTACAACCATGGCATTTTTTCATTTGTAAGAAAAGTATGTTAACTGAAAACAGTTGTAAAATATATCAGCTAAGAATGCTTAGATACTTTCTGGCAGTTTCTTGATGAGGATGTAAAAAATTCCATCATCGCCAGGGGCTTTCATATTTTTGATTTTTTTTAATAATAGTTTCCTCTTCTTCCAAATTAGCCTCCCAGGAATTTTCTAAAACGTTCATTGAGAATGTTTTCAAAATCCTGAGTAACTTGATTTTCTATAGAAAATTAAAAAATTAAAACTGTGCGCGCTTTCAAACTGTGTAGCAAATTTTTGAGCTATTTCGCAATTAGTTAGTAATAATTTGTTTTCCATTTTCAATGCCGGAATTGGCATGAGTTTTTTTTTATTTTGATTATTTCCAAAAGGGATTAGAACCGGGGGCCTTTTAGGAAATTTTATTTTCAAAATTTTTGTTTGTTTTTTGTGTAAAACTTTTTTTAATTTCTTTTTGCAAATCCTGTCATATAATTTTCATAAGTATGCAATGCTCACTGTATACCTAAACCAAAGATCGACCCCAGTGAAATAAAAGCAAAGAGCACTTGAAGCTAATTTGCGTGATTTCAAGTCCGATTTCCGCTTTCTTTACACAAATATCATTCATTACTGAGCCTCCGAAGGCACGGCATAGCTTCAATTACGGTGGCACACGCCGTCCGTTTGATCACTTGACGCCTCAAATTCGCTGATCATCACATCCGCTAGGGAACACGCCTCCCCCAGGTGGAGGTCCATCACACATCTTAGGCGCCAAAGGCGGTCAAAGCTTGTCGGCGGTAGCTCGTGTACTGCTTTAAATATAGGATCCGACCATTGAATCGTAAAGAGTCGGTTAATTACTTTTTTCGGCCATTCAATTATTAATGGTCGCTTTCCTTTCATTTTCCGTTTTGGGCATCGGCTTTCATCGGGTCTTTGGGTCTTGACTCTTGAGCATTGATATTGATCTTCATGGGAGTTTATTCTAGGAAAACTTCGATGGTTAGATTCAAGGTTGAGCTCAAATGCTCCAATGACTATTGAGTTGCAATGCAAATCGAGAAGGATCTCAAAAAGATGTACCGTAAAACGGTGTAACTTTGACAGTTTTTTTTTCTTTGGAAGAAAATCAGATTATATCTACATTCTGTCCAAAAGATTTGTGTTTTGAATTCTGCTGACATTTCAGTTATCGCTTGCAGTAAAAAGATTGCAGAACGTTTGATATTTTTGTACAACCGAAAGTCGAATTTTGGTTTGGGGTAACTTTGAGTTTGTTTAAAGAGAAAACATTTTTGAAGGTAACTTTTTCAGTATTTTAATGCAAAGAAGCTAATCCACGATCTCTATTGAATAGCTGGTGGAGTAGTGAGTAGAGGAGAAGATTTACGATCTTGGTGTCAGAAGTTCCATTCTTGTTTATATTTTGACAGGGTGCCAAGCTTGTTGGAATTTTGCTTCCCGAAAAATATTCTTGCTTGAATGCGAAAATAACTGTGAAACAAGTTCTGTTCCAGTTGGCATGTTACGCCAGAAATAAAAACAAGAAGCAAGGCGCGAAACGGTCAAGTTGAAAATTCGACTCAAATCTGATAACCTTCGCACCGAACAATTACCGACTTGGTCCTGCAAGTCATAAATTAGTTGTGAATTAAAATTACCCACAACTGACTGCATCTTGCCCCACGGTTGTTGGCTCATTTCAAGTCAATAAAAAAATCGAACGCTAGCAGGTGAGCGAGCGACCTCTTCAGTGCTGTTCTGGGCCAAGAGTCAAAACCGTTTCAAATTACCTTCTTCGCCAATCTTACCCCCCATCATCCGTGGCATTGAAGTTGGGTTTGGCGCCGCGTGAAAGTCTCAATTATCAGCAGCCCAACAATGTATGCGTAATTCGTAATCAAAGATTGTTCATCTATTGGTGCTGGGCTCGAGGAAAACGCAGAACAAAGAAGTTGATACGGTCGAGCATAAAAGGCTTGTTCCACTGTTAAGAAGAAAGTCTGAAAAGATGGATGGTGAATCCATTTTTTTAGGATTTAATTAGAGCTAATGATACTTCAGTACAAGTAACTTGCATTACGGAGTCGCATGCGTGACGTGTTTAATAGTTTCGTTGAATTTTATGAAATGGAAATTTTGAAATTGAGACCGGAAGTTGTTTAATTTACCAAGTTTTTAGCCTGATATTAAAATTTGAAGAAAGGGTGTTTTTTTTTTAATACACGCAGGGTGAAATGATTAATGTAGAAAATTGTGGCGAAATGAGCAAAATCAGTTCGATGCTTTGGACAAATTTTCTGAACATCAAATAGAAGCATCCTCTAGCCTAGGCTCTTTGATTCAAGTGAGGGAACAAAGGGTGCTGCCAATCGTGGTCTGTTGTTCCAAATTAGAATTTAGGCAGGAGATCTTGAAATCCATTAGGGAAATCAAGGTTCCCTCACAAATCTCAAAGATAGGAGATTACCGAGTTTTGCAGGAAACTCTTTAAGATCGCAAACTTCTTCTCAAACATCTTGAAGAGAAGAAGCACATTTTTTTACTTATGACGACAAAACTGAACGTTTGTTTAATGTCGTCTTGAAAGGTCTCTCAAGTGACTATAAGTCACACGAAAAGATCCGAAATGGAATATATTAGTTACTTAGATTTTCTCCAGGCCAAGTAATCATTATAAAAAAGAGAACCCAATGTGACATTCGTCGGAAAGGGCTTTCTCAAGAATATTATTTGGTTCACTTAGACAAAAGTGATCTAAATAATATTGAAGCTTTAGAAAAAACAACACATCAATTCACATAAATTACAGCAAAGCAAAGTCACATAAAAATGACAGCTAACCAGCAAACTACATTTCCACTTGCTGAATAATCAGCACGTTGCTCTAGTGGGATTCTTTAAAGCTTTTAAGCAATTATGGGTCATGATTAATGAAAAGTTTAGGTAAAGTTCGTATTAAAAATTACAAAAAATGCTACTTCGTTACATGCCATAAACATTTATTTTCATAACAAAGAGCTATGTTTTTCTGCGATTTGATGGGAAAGAAAGAGGAAAAGCACCGTTTGCCGTTACGGTATAGTTACTATCATATAAATAAACACTTTTTTTACCCTTCTTACAACCAAAAGAAGGGTATGAAGATCGCTTGAAAAACCGACTTTTGATCCGAGACCCGGAGGGCCAAGTCTCATATACCAATCGATAGAGTTCGAAGAACTGAGCACATGTCCGTGTGTGTGTTTATTTTATTTTTTTATAGACCCTCTTAAATTATGATAAAAAGCGTATGATAAGTAATATAGTTTGATATCCGCCTTTTGACGTGCAGTTTCCAGGACTTTTTTCGCAAACCATTAAACTGTTAGGGCAGATAGAACATAGTCACAACATCTTAAAGTTTAGTATTACTGGTACAAGATTCCAAATGAATGATGAATAATAATTATCTCAAACCTGTATGGAAATGTAAAAAGGGTTCAGTCTCACCATCGGTGGATTAAGTCAGGTTTTTAATATTAAGTATTCCACTGAATATAGGGGAACTTACGTATTCTCGGCAGTTTGAGCAGCTGAAATTTGAAGAAGGCAATAATACACAACAGTAAAGCACAACAATTAGCAGGAGACACCTACACTTGAGCACTCTTCATTTATTGGTAATTATACACAAAACACTATTTTGTTCTCTAAATCATCTATTTTTCCTCACCAAAGTGTTCTTTTATGGGCAATGCAATTACCATTGTCGGTAACTAAAATGTTCTCTTGGGCAATCTGGAACTTAGCTTAGCTTAGCTTACAAGGGAAGGTCACGATGGTGTTACACGGGGTTTGCAACCGGAGTATTTTTGTTAGATTCTACATGTCGACATATGAAAAACCCCAAAGCCTTTCGGGTGATGGACCAGTGGTGTAGCCAGGAGGGGCTCTGAAAGGGGCAATTTTGTACGTATATTATATTATTAAGCTAATTGGAAATTTGACAAAAATACTTTTCTAATATCCATTATGATGGTAGATAACAGAATTGACATAAATGTATGTTTAAAATGTATTTTCCATGCCACAGGCGCAATCGGGACGGGTTTAGTATTGGTATACTATTCTAATAAAACCAAATTTGTTTTGGTATTCATATTTCATGTTAGTTACGCCAATGACATGGAAAATACATTTTAAACATACATTCATGTCAATTCTGTTCTCTACCATCACTATAGATACTAAAAAAATATTTTTGTCGAATTTCCAATTAGCTTAATATTATAATATACATACAAAATTGCCCCTTTCAGAGCCCCTCCTGGCTACACCACTGGTCCATCACCCGAAAGGCTTTGGGGTTTTTCATATTTCGACATGTAGAATCTAACAAAAATAGTCCGGTTGAAAACCCCGTGTAACATCATCGTGACCTTCCCTTGTTAGCTTAGACTGACTACACATATCAATGGTTGCTATTCCGTGATTGACCGAAATCAGTGAAAATGCACAAAGAATCAACTAGAAGTTTGGCTGGGATTGGCCATAATCTTCTTCAGTGTGCATAATTCAGTGCCTCTATTTATACAGGGTCAATAACGGCGCCGGCCACGTCCTTGTAGTCAGGTGGGATTGGGGGAATGAATGTTAGTATGTAACCTTTGCTTTTTGGAGACCGTGTTTGCCTCTGCATCTCCACAAAGATTACTGGGAGGGATGTTTGTTAATGGGGAGGATCGTTGGGTCATAGGATTCACTTTGATAAGCAATTAGACCATGATAAACAATGATTTGTGAGATATATACATGCTTATACGTAAATATAATATATTCATTTGATATGAACAATTTCTATGTAGAGGAAAATTATGCCGACACTTGAGGTGACGAACCATTCAAAGTTTGTTAAACAAATACCTAAATGTAACATTCCTACAGCTGTCAGGACGAAAGCATGTGTTATTATATTTTACTCATTTGAAAATATACAAAAAACTCGATTGGTTGGGACATCATAGAACACTCTTATTCTTATGCCGACACTTACAGTGGCGAACCATCCAAAGTTTGTTGAATAAAGTGAACCTTTCGCAAGTCTACACTTGTAGTGTCGAACCATTCAAAGTTTTTTTAATTACAAAAATAAAGGTATATAAGAGGTGTTCTGAAAAAAAATGTTAAACATAAATAAATCATGAATCAGAGTTTGTGTCGACACTCAGAGTGACGAACCATCCATAGTTTGTTGAAAAATCATATTTACATCCCACCATTGTAACGATTGAATGTGCAGTCATACATATTTTATAGATTAGAAATAGTAGCATGAAACGAGCTCACCAATTGTTCCGTTATCCTTGACTGAGCAGCCACAATCCTCTTTCGGCTTCACTCGTTTGCTCGGCTATAAAAAAGCACTCAGGAAAAAAATATAAGCGCGCGACCCAAGAAGAATAAAAAAAACTGTTCGGGCTTTCTTGACGCACTGCCCAGGAGCAAGCGTCAAGGTCAAAGGATCAAACAGAACTAACCGATCGCGGCACTTTTTCAGTTACTCCAACCGAACTCACCGATCACGCCACTTTTTCACTTACTAGACCAACGCGCGACATGTTTGATCCTGCCCTCGTCGCTCGCCCCGGCAAAAGCAAGTGTCAAGGTCGAAAGATCAAACAGAACTCTGTTCTCTTGGGCAATCTGGAACTGTGCAAAAACTAGTTTATGTATTGGTAACATTTCGTATTTGTTTACAATGCCTGAAATTAAACGTCATTCATTATGTTCTACTCGTTGAAAAAGCCAACGCAGAAAAATACAGACTACACTGAGAACAGTGTTCCAGTTATAAATACAATAACAGAGAGTCAAATTGAATATACAATGCTACTTAATTTGTGCAGACTAAGGCGCCGTCCACAAATTACGTAGGGGGAAAGGGAAATGGCTCAAACGTTGCGGCACATACACAAAATTTATTTTTCTTTTCATACAAAAACCATTACAAAGGGGAGAGGAGGTCAAGGGTTGTATATTTTAGCGTGACGTCATAAATGGACGCTGCATAATTTCGTTTTCATTTATATCATCGAATATTTTTTTGTATTCAATCTCACTTAGGCAGCATTTCGGCTGTAAAAATTGCCATGTCATGGCTATAAACTTACAGCAGATGCGAATCCAATCAAAGTTGCAGCGTGACGTCATTGTTAATTGGTTCATAATATAGTGCTCTGCAAGAAAAATCCACGGAACGCGATTATCAGATTACTTGAATTTCAGAGTTGCGTTTGAATTGCGCGTAATATTATCTGTACGTTACTGCCGTCGCTGGATGTGGATTTTAAATGAGCGCCGCAATATTGTCTTTTTTATCCGTTCCTGATCCACACCATCGTCTGCATTCAAACAACACGCATGACTTTTGTCGTTAGCGGAAGAAATCACGAAAGAGAAAAAGAAAGATACACCATCCTCTGGTTAGGGGGGGTCCGTAGCCTTGAGGTTACGCTTTCGCTTCATAAGCGGAAGGTCATGGATTCAATTCCCAGCCCCTCCACAAAAAAACCCGTCCAGCCACCAGAAGACGCCGCACGGAGGACCGTGCGTTGGGGGAGCACATCCATCCTCCGTCAGTATCAGATGGTGACTGAGACAAACTGACCCTCTTCGTAGGCAGCTAGCCTCAAAACGACTTAGGAACACGGCAAAATGAACCACCGCAAGAGCAAAGGACTATGGCTTATGGAAATCGATTGGACTGAACCGCAGAGCTCTCTCCTACCTGCTCGGTGTGAGAGTAAAAGAGTAAAAAAAAAAAAAAATCCTCTGGTTGGTGCCGACGACTGTAAGTCACCACTTGCTAAACACTGGTTTCCTGTCCTTTGAAAAAACGGTGCCAGTGCCTGTCAAAGTTTACAGGTACTGTCGTCGGGGGTGACATTAGGCCAAAATTTAATTATAATCTGAAATATCTCAGCAAGCATTAGGAATATTAATATAAAACTTTAATGTAGTATTCATTGAAGTTATCTACAACATGTACCATCAAAATATTAAATTTATGGAACTAGTAGTTTATTTTTAATAAACCATAAAAAAGCTTGAAAAAGGCCTTTTTAAATTGCCACTTTTGAGGTTTCATAGATAATCTCGCTTTCAGGTGGACGAATAGTATTTTGAAATCTCACAATCATGTCCACAATATCAACACAGCGGAACACGTTTTTGTCTCTAGCACCAAAATACCGCTATTTGCTTAATTAAGGGTTGCTGAATCCATTGCCGTTTTCAAAAATATCATAGCACGTCTAGTTTTTGAGATATTGGCTGTTGAAAATGCAAAATTTGACTATTTCAGCCTACTTGCATGCAAGTTTGTCAGCTTGTATGGCAATTTGTTTACATAATTTGCCACAGAATTCAAATTTCATGTGTTAAACAATACTTCTCTACAAAGTTCATAATACTTTCAACGCTCAAAAGTTATTGTTCGATGATTTAGAGAAGTATTATATTTTGCCATATAAGAGAAACGAAGAACTTTGTATGGAGACTGCAAGCATGTTGAAAAACCCGATTTAATCTAAATGTAATCGTGAAATTTCATTCAAATTATATCCAGGGTTGGGAAAAAATCTGAAATTCACTCTACAGTAGCCAAACAAAGCCAATCACAGTCAGCGATGCCAGTGAAACTCACGCTCAACGCTGCTGTGGCAAAAAGCCTTGAAAATTGCAAAACACCCGTTGCTAAGGGCAACCCAAATTTACTGTAGAAAAATGTTCTATTTCCCGCGTTTAGAGCGTTCAATGACACTAATGATTTAAAAAATTCATTCATCCAACATAGGCTACTTGATTAGATTCACGTTTTTTGAACTACTGTACTGGAATAAGCCACGTGATTTTCGCGAAATTCAAGCCTACTACTATTACCATTCCCAGCACTGATTATATCTATAATGAAAGTTAAAGTCCTATTTTATATGCTTGAGGGATTAGATCACTAAAAAGTTTGATAAATCATACCTTGATTTGTATATAAAGTTCAAGGAAACTAGTGTTTTATGCAACTTTGGCGACCTGTAGCCAAAAATTGTGACGTGCTGGAACATTTCTGAAGACGGCATCAGATTCAGCCACCTCAAATCTTCTAGAGACACATAATTTGGTTCTTGAGACACGCAAAAATGTCATTTTTGTTACGCTGTGCAATTGTTATTGGAAAGCTCTAGAAAACTTTACAGGAATGCAATTTTCTTGATTTGTTCTTATTGTGTATAATTCTACACGTAGCGAACTGAACTATAGAAATTCGTACATTTTGCCTGAAGAAGGATGGAACGATTATTGCAATACGAACGCTTTATGTATCGTTTTAGCATCTCGCCATCTCCCGTCGATAGAGGAGGGGTGTGAGCACAAGCTTGTCGATCGCAAGGTTCTTTGTTCGATTCCAGTTTGCCTCGAAACCTATTTTTGTTTCCAAATTTCGGTTTCATAACGTAAATTTATGAATTTCAATCCGATTTCTTGTGGCGAATTTCCATTAGGGGTTCCTATGTTTATCGATAAAACATTTTTTCCTGAATGTAGTTTGTTTGGCCAAATGTCACCCTCTCAAAGGGGTGAGGTTGGGCCAATTTTCATTCGTTTTCTATTTAAAGGAAAATAATCAAATTACTATTATTTGTTCAGCATTTGCAACGTATTATCATATTTAGCAGAACATATCAAGTCAAATTGCGAAACTTCTTTACAAATAAACGAGGACTTACGCATTGTTGGCCAAATCTCACACCCAAGTACGGTACATGCACAGTTGTTTTCAAAATTTCTTTAAATACGAAAGGTAAAGAATTTCACCATTGATTGAACTATTCGCTGACACGCTGAATGGCTCGATATGGTTGTGGTCTGTAAAGGTTGCTGGTCTTAAACGATCTATCACCAAGTTATTACCGATCGGACGAAGTTCTGGAGTATTTGGCGTGTTCGCCTCCTTCGGGACTACATTAACGCCCTTCGCTTCGTAAAAATCCATTATAGGCTTGGCGTAATGGCACGAAGCGAGATCCGGCCAGAACAGCGCGGGACCACGGTGAAAGCGGAGGTAGGGCAGCAAGCGCTACTGCAAGCATACCTCTCGATAAATCTGCCCGTTTATGGTGCCGGCTTGCTGTACCGTCCGCACTCGCAGATCGTCTGCCACAACAGGTACTTCTTCGCGAATTTGTTCATCTTTCTCTTCCGGAACATTTCCGAAATCTCTATGCGTACTGACCGGAGATTTGTTTGGTGTCCGCCTTGATGTAGGCCTCGTCGTCCAGGATGAGACAGCCTGG
The DNA here is from genome assembly GCF_002204515.2 of Aedes aegypti. NCBI lineage: Eukaryota > Metazoa > Arthropoda > Insecta > Diptera > Culicidae > Aedes > Aedes aegypti. Next base: position 343,089,721 of record NC_035108.1, on the reverse strand, counting down.
CTTGAACAGCCACTCATGGTACAGCTTCCGCGCACGCAATTTGGCCAGCCTGGTTTGGCGCCTTCCTGACTTTAAAAATACGTAGCCAAGCCCGCTTCATGGTCTGCTGGACGAACCATTTCGACGAATTGACCTTTTTGGCCATGCCTCGGGTGGAAAGGTTCGGGTTATTCTTAAAGTTACTGCTTTATCTTCCACACCTTCTCTGGGTATTTCGTTTGAATTTTGCTACCACTTTTAGAGCTCCGCTCGAAGGTTTTTGTCTCCTAGAACATCTTCACAACGCGGGACACGGTGGAATGGTGGATTCCCAGCCTTTTGCCGATCCATCTGTGCGACTGACCAGGATTATTGATCACCGCGCCCAAGATTTGCTGGCGTAGCTCTTTTGGTTTTGAATGCATCTTGAAAACTATTTGACACACATAAACATAACATTCTAAACTGGACCGATGCACGTGTTCACTAATTTGACGTTTGTGCGGTGTCGAATTCACTGGTTGCCATGGTCACATAAGTAACATGGCACCGCTAAAATGTCAAATAATGAACCCGTGCAAAGGTCCATACTATTAAAAATTAGTTTTTACCCAAGCGATAAAAAGTTACACTCAAAACAATTTTTTTCGAGTCCAATCTTTACTGTTGAAGTGATTCTGATACCTTTCACGCCGAGGACATGGTATCCAATCCCATCCCCGAGATAGTCACTTATGACGTAACAGTTATAGTGACGACTCTCTTCGGAAGGGAAATAAAGCCGTAGGTTCTGAGATGAATTGGCTCAGGGCTAGAAATCGCCTTAATAAAGATAAAAATAAATCGAGATGATCCGGAACGAATCGTAGAGGTTGATCCACGGTTAATCTTTATTAGTTTTTAAGATTCCGGGTCATTTTACCCAAATGCCATTTGGCCGAATGCTATTTCGCCGAACGCTGTTTGGTCGAAATTAAAAACAAAAAAGAACTACAGTTAGAGTGGATTCATAATGAATTTCGAAGAACTTTTTCAGCTTATGCATAATAAAGGATAAATCATCATTGATATATAAATAATTAGCTCTTTAGTGATAGTTCTAGAAACAATCAGTACCGAAAGAAGAACATTCCAAATGTAAGCAATTATTCACTTCTCTGCTAACGATAATAGTTATCAGCAGAGGTTTTCCCATCGCGTTTGTAGTTAGCTTTCGATAGTAACCTGGGGGTGTGGACTCGAATATTTTAGTCGTTCAATTTGAACACAACATTTTCCACCAGTGCTAACCGTTGTTTGTTTGCCTGACTCGCAGGAAACCAATTTTGAAGTGCACGCTTAAAAGGCTTTACACAAAACTTTAGCATTTCATAGCAGACAATAAATCCAATAATAACCTGAATCATAAAATGATTATATAAGTTTAGAACCTTAGGAAACATATTTCCTAAAGTTTTAACCAGTTGAAAATTAATTAGGTCCAAGTAGAAAAATTCTCGCATAACCTGTGATCTCGCCTTAAAAGCTATTGGTAACCAAATGTGTAGCTTGTTGTTACCAAGCAAACGAATGGATTTACACGTTATCAAACAATGCTACGATGAAGAGAAGATCCCTTTCTATCTCCCAGTGGTGATAGTTTTCATCTTGGGCCATTCATTTGCATGGAAACACACTCGGTTACCAATGGCTTTTAGGGCGATATAACAAATGATGAGAGATTTCTTTGAAAGATGACGGTCAAAATGTATAATATATTTTAGTGTGGCAAAATAATGATCGCATAGTCCTTGGTATACTCTGATCATATTTACTAGAGATGGTCGGGTTTCACATTTTTTAAACCCGAACCCGACCTGGACCCGACTTATTTTATTTCTTCAAGCCCGGACCCGACCCGAACCCGGGAAAATAATTGAAAGGCAAACCCGGACCCGACCCGAACCTGAAATTATTTCGCTGTTCAAACCCGAACCCGACCCGAAACCCGAAATTTTTTGTAAGAAAAACCCGAATAAAACCCGAGCTCGAAAATATGGTAAATTCATCTCTAATATTTACGAAAATTTTAGTTTTACAGCATTTCTAGTTCGTCCCCCTCAGATAGTAACCAAAACGATTTGAGACTTATTCGTTTTTCTGCTGGATCGGGTTGCTTCGATTCCTCAAATCGTACTTATTAATATATTTCATAGTTCTAGCAACCACAAGTCTTGGCTTCTTTTTTAACAACGGAGAAACAGTAAGCGTTTTTGACGTAAGTGTACACCGAGTCGTTCGGTTTACTGCTATACGCAAGCAACCATGCGGAGTTCAGTTCAGGTGTTGCAATCCTAATCTTGGAGGAGAATGACATTTTACCTAAGTGAAAAAACAGCCTATGATCAAAAGAAGGAAAAAATATCTTATGAAAATTTTCGCAAGTGAAATGCATATAATCGTTTTGTCAGTACCGTAATCCGGAGTAATATTGATCAGCGGGGTAACATTGATCGGTAGGTATTAATGAGCACATAAAAATTAAAAGGTTTGTGAAAATTGAGTTTCATTTATGTGTAAATTTTTCACGTGTGTTCTGCAAATGATGTATGTAAGGAAAATGAGGTTTTTACTAATAAAGGCGTCGCCAAAAACGATTCCGTTGTCATCAGTATTTTCAATTCAGCAACATTGATGAATTACTATGAAGAATGCTGGATTTCCTTAGGAAATTGCCTACCTGTAGGCTTATACCGCGGTTCAAGATGTTTTTATTTTTCAAATAACTTGAAAAGTAAATGACTTGTGAGAGATTGGCCTTCATATTCCGCTTCAGGGGCCACAAGTTTAGTTTGTAACGTCATTTTCAATGTTACCTTACTTGAGTGCTCAATGTTACCCCATATAAGTAAACAAAATCAAAAAGCCTCACATTTTTTTTAATTCTTAAAACTTTCAGAAAACAAAATACAGTATATAGTCACGAGTCATCAAAATCAAAGCTTTGATATTCTCGTCCAAAGAATTCACACAGCTTTGGTCCAATTGAGTAGATATTTGTACCGGTGATTGCCCTCAACCTGTCCATTATTATTGGCTTTTTCGTAAAACGCATTCCTATATGCTAGCAGCTAGATAAATATCTAGCATCTGCTAGAATACGGGCGTAAGTCGCATGATCGATTTCCCTTCATCGATCCTCTTTTTTGTGAATAAAGGTGACAAAACGCAAGTTCGTCAGCACGTCATCAGTTCGGACCGCTTGGCAGCAATGCAATCTTGCGTTCAGATCTGAGAAGAATAAATGCTGACGAACTTGCATCTTGCCACCTTCATTCTCAGAAGGGAGGATCGATCATGCGACTTACGCCCTTATTCTAGCACACGCTTAATATGATGAAAGCTGTTCGTAAATTCATGCAGTTCTGGTAAATGTCTCGATTAATTCTGTACCCTCGTACTTTTGCCCTGCTGTGCTATGACGTTGATTTTAGATTACATGTGTGTATATGAATTGTATTATATAGGTACTGGAGTAAATTCAAAGCATTTAAGTGCGCGAAGCGCTAACTTGTAACTGTGATAATTGGCTTAAACTAGCTCCACATGATTCAGTTATTTTTTATGTTCTTGTAAACGACTTCGATCGATATTCGTACAAATTGAGATGCCAAGCATATTGCTTGCCCAACTGCCAAGGTCCAGATGTGAGCCCAACCAATTCGTTCCCTTTTGTTTCAATTTGATTAGAAAAACCAACTAATTCTTCTTCCAACACGTCATAGGCCAAATTATCTTTTAAACGCAGGTTCGGGTTAAATTTCCAAAGAATCAATCCTATTCCACCAATCACGGCCCAATTTCGCACGCACAGAGCCAATCATCCCCGACTGCGGTTCCTTATGGTGGTTGCTCCGCTTCAAATTAATCGGGTTGCGTTAGGAAAGCGGCGTAAACAAAAAAATCCACACCATACGGTGATTGATTCGTGCAAAGCTAATGATTTATTGATGAATTTAAATTTAATGACGTTACTGGCCGGGTCGACGTTTTGGTGTGAAAGCGGGAGAAATTAAAATGGGGAGAATGTTCGCTCCTAGTCTGTTCTTTCATAATTCTCGCCCAGCAACGTAACAGCAACGGGTTGGGAGTCGTTTTGGGGTTTTGTTTTCCGATTTAGGAAAAAGTTCGAGCGTGGGGCGGCTTTGGGTGGAAAGAGGTTCGCGTTTTATAATTGAATTTTTCTCTTAGATTGCCATTTTTCAGCCATCCTAATGTGTTTAGCTGGTGCTAGCGAATTGTGGAACAAAAATGGAATTTACGTATAGAATCAACGTAAATTGTAGTTTTAGTTCAAAAATATTAAACAGGTGATACTTTATAAAGGTTTATCAATTGGTATCTAATTCGCAATTATACATTTATGTACACCACCGATATCTTCCTCCAAATTGAATGGACAACCTTTCAATTACTAGAAATCACGTGATCTGTCACTATACAACTCAAAGCTCTTGGTGACATTGCAATTGTCTGCATTCGTCAAATAACGTAGCATTCCTTACCGCCCATATCAACGCCTTCGAATCAACTCCCCCTCCCTCTTCCCCGTCCGATTTCCTTTTCCCGGACTTCCCCTCTGGGCAAGCAAGCGCAATTAATTAAGTTCACAAAAAACACGGAGCAATTTCTCTTAAAGCGTCATTATCTCCAGTGCTAGCCATTTATTACTTCTGGGGAGAAGAAGCTTCGGGCCCGCAAGAACTGGAACATACACCGAACAAAGTGCTGCTGGACGGGAGGAGCGTGTAGGAGAGTTCAACACAAAAAAAAAAGAAACTAAACTTTCCAGTACGCGACGCGCACTTAAGCACTTTAGCGTGGCCCGGCTTTGATGGACTCGTAGACCTAGCTTGAAATGTGGCGCAAAAAAGCGTCGTCGCCGTCGTCGTCATCTACTCATTTCGTTCGTCTTCATCGTCATCCTCCTAGAAATGGTCCAAAACAAAAAAAAAAAAACAAGGCAACAAACCAAGCTGAATTAACCGTTAATGAGAATTAAAGAGAAACTCATCATTATTAGGTACCATCGCTGACGTCGTCGTCGTCGCCCGAAACCGTAATGAACGAAATGTTGAACGGAATTATCGAGAAAGACGAGGTGGAGGAGTGGGTCTTTCGGGCCCGCAGGAAATTCTAAGAACTTCTGCTAAGTGGTGGTCAAAGATCCACAGGACGACGATAAGAGAGCGAGAAAGGTTGAGAAATCTTTTAGATTCCAAATGATAATTTCTATGCACTGACTATTATATTTGAAAGCGGGTCGCGGCGAAAGCCGTGCCACATTTACAGAATGGGTCTTCCACAACCTAGAGGTAAAGGTGTATGGGTTCGATTCCCGGTCGGTCCAGAAACTTTTTGTAATGAGAAGAAATTTGACTGAACATTGAAGGTTGTTTTTTTCCATAGTAATATTCTTAGAAATTTCAAATGGTGTGTGCACAGCCAAATTGCTTATACAGTGAGAGGCAAAATAAAGTGCCCACCTTACCAGTTTTCGAATTTCTCTCATTGATTTGGTTCAAATTAAAGTTAACACACCTAAATCTTTTGTGATATTTTATTTTTGATGTTCTTTTAAAGTTGCACTTACGAAATTTTGATAAAAAAAAGAATTTTACTTAAAGAAAAAGAAAATCAATTTGTATTGAAAAAAAAGTAGTGACAAAAATAAGTGCCCACTTCCTTCTTGGCCCCAGAAAAGATGATTTAAGAAAAATAAAAAGCAATTTAATAGTTAATGTGTCCTCCTTTGGCCTTAAGGACTTGCTGGAGGCTCTTCGGCATGCTTTTCACCAGGTTTTGTAGGTGTTGTGGATCTAGTTCTTCCCAGGCGCGCTCCAAGGCTTCAAAATAATTATTTTTGTTGGTAACACCAGTTTTTTCAACCCTGGCATCGAGAATCGCCCACAAATTCTCGATGGGGTTGAGGTCTGGGCTTTGTGGAGGCCATTCCAGCGGTTTAATCCGACAAGACCGGAAAAAAGACTTGGTCTTCTTTCCAGTATGCTTCGGGTCGTTGTTCTAGAGAAATATGAATTTCTCTTCAAGGCCCGTCTGGATCAGCGAAACCTCCAGATTTTCCAGCAAGATGTTAATGTAGGAATCTGCCATCATTATTCCGTCGATTTTCACGAGGTTTTCTACTCCACTCCATGAAAAACACCCCCAGACCATCACATTTCCTCCTCCATGCTTCACCGTTCCTTGGATGTGGTGCTCTGCATCACACACGAGCCCGCCGCTCTCGGTTAGACAGCTCGAGCTTCAGGAGCGCCACATCCAAGGAACGGTGACGCATGGAAGTGTGATGTGATGAAATGTGATGGTCTGGGGGTGTTTTTCATGGAGTGGAGTAGGAAGCGTCGTGAAAATCGACGGAATAATGACGGCAGATTCCTACATTAACATCTTGCTGGAAAATCTGGAGGTTTCGCTGATCCAGACGGGCCTTGAAGAGAAATTCATATTTCTCTAGAACAACGACCCGAAGCATACTGGAAAGAAGACCAAGTCTTTCTTCCGGTCTTGTCGGATTAAACCGCTGGAATGGCCTCCACAAAGCCCAGACCTCAACCCCATCGAGAATTTGTGGGCGATTCTCGATGCTAGGGTTGAAAAAACTGGTGTTACCAACAAAAATAATTATTTTGAAGCCTTGGAGCGCGCCTGGGAAGAACTAGATCCACAACACCTACAAAACCTGGTGAAAAGCATGCCGAAGAGCCTCCAGCAAGTCCTTAAGGCCAAAGGAGGACACATTAACTATTAAATTGCTTTTTATTTTTCTTAAATCATCTTTTCTGGGGCCAAGAAGGAAGTGGGCACTTATTTTTGTCACTACTTTTTTTTCAATACAAATTGATTTTCTTTTTCTTTAAGTAAAATTCTTTTTTTAATCAAAATTTCGTAAGTGCAACTTTAAAAGAACATCAAAAATAAAATATCACAAAAGATTTAGGTGTGTTAACTTTAATTTGAACCAAATCAATGAGAGAAATTCGAAAACTGGTAAGGTGGGCACTTTATTTTGCCTCTCACTGTAAATCATTGAAAGTTTTGGGAGAATGATTTTCATCATATTTGACACCGTTTAAGCATAGGGGAGCAAAAACTTCAAATTTAATATCAGTCAAGTAGTCATATAAAGCGACATATTCACATAGAAATCAGCTGCCTGGTAGTAGAAATATGCGTCCCAGTGAAATGCGTTGTATAAGAATAAGCGTAAAAAATCACATATTCGTACGTCAAAAATCAGAATCGCACTATATGCCAAATTAAAATAAATAAATGCTAAAGCAAATTGTTCATAATTCTCCACTACGATTCATTGCCATTCAGTGCTGGATTTGGGCTTCAGGGGGCCAGGGTCAGATCTCATACAGGAGGCCCCTTTATACAAAATTCAGCACGTTTTAGGATTCCACAAACTAACATATTGAATTTGAGTTTTGAACGAGAGCCCAAATTCAAAGCAGTATACGTGACATTTTTGTTTGTGAGCTCGTTTGTGAAATACATTGAAAAATTTGACTGTTTTGCAGCTTTCCAATAATGTTTTGAGGTAATTTTTGCGTACAAAGGGATAAATAAAATAATTCGTGAGAGCTTGGCTCGCTTATATATAATTTGTATGGAGTGAAAAATTGCTAAAAGTTTTCAAAGCCGTTTTCGCCAAAGCTCCTTTTGATTCTATTTAATACAAGTTTCCAGTTTTTCTCTGAAAATAAAAAAAGAAAGTATTTACAGTACTAGCAAAAATAAAGTGCACGACGCCAATTGACCTGAAATTTGAACTGCATGTTGGAAATAAACCACCAAATTCTAAGCAAAAGTGTCTAAGTTCTCAAACTCCGCCCATTTTGACAAAAATGTCAAAATTTTGATACTTAGATATTTTGAAAATAGAGAATATGCCTTATGATAAATGTTTACATTTCAAATATATTCCAATTTTAAAATTTTATCACTTTTCTCAAAATAGTAGTTTTTAAAAGCTTCCAATTTCTTGAACTACTACTACTTACTGCTTTAACTAACTTCTTTCTTCTCTTGATAAATTTCCAGTAACTAAATCAAATTTCAAGTTATTCATGTGATATAGTTCAATTTTCAGGTCAATCGGCCCATTAGAAACTGTTATACAGTTCCCTAAGCTTGATCATTTTTGTATGAAAATCGGTCATCATGTACTTTATTCTTACTGTATATTCTATCAATTATATTCAAATTTTACTTCAAGTCTTTACTGATTTCAAAGAAAACTTCAACAACTACGGAATACAAAATAGAAAAGTATTTAAAAATAATGACTACCGCGTCACAAAAGAATTTTCCTTACGCTTCAAGTTTATGATAGAATGGCAAATATGTTTAAATTCTAAAGTTCTGATAGGAGCCAGATTAACTCTATGGTTGAATATTCATGATTTTTTTTTGTAATATATTGAAGGATAATAATTGACCAAATCATACCGTGAGATTAGACAAAGAAAAAATAATAAATCAAATATTGGAAAGCTGACTTTACGTTAGAATTATATTTAAAATTGTCTAATGGGAAAATTGTGTAAGGATTTCAAAATGTTTTATGTTTTTAATTTTCATTCCTCGGGGGGCCCGGGGCATTTGCCCCATTGGCACCCCCCCCCCCAAATCCGGGCCTGAAATTGTTGACAAACTTTGTTGGCAACTAAACATGTAGTAGGGGGACGAGGGCGAGTGTACCACCACGGTTTTCACATAGTCCATTTTATTAATGTTTTTGCCAAGATTAGTATAAATTTAGCTTCAATTTAGGTTTGTAGAAATACTACGTTAAAAAATATTAGCAATGAAAATTAAAAAAAAAAAAACCCTAACTCGCCAACACGAAAATTGCGAAATATTGCTGTGTGCGTTTGAAATGCAAATATCAAATGCGGGAACACCAAATGAGGTAAGATTTTCAACAAGGAAGGCGATGTCAAAATTTGATTTTCTTTGGTAGGTTGGCGTTGATATGCATCATGGTTGCTAAGTATCCTTTGGTTACTTTGTGTTACCGCATTTGAAGCTCAGTTAGACTGGATTTGCATGTCAAACGCAAACAGCAATATTATGGGACTGGAAAACAACACCCGACTTCCATTGAATCTAAAATATACAGTATTGGACAAAACATATGCAACTTTTTCGATTTTCCATACAAAATGACCAACTTTGGCAAGCCAGATCACAGTTATTTATGGAAAGATTTGAATGAATTTTTCACAGAACATCAGACGTAACTTGAATTTTGACATATATTTTTGAGTGATTTTTCCAAACACGAGTTTAAAAGCAGTAACGGTTTGACTAAAGTAAATATTTTTGACGATCCATAAATAACTGAAATCTAGCTTATCAAAGTTGGACATTTTGTATGGAAAATCCAAAAAGTTGCAAATGTTTTGTCCAATACTGTAATAATTTTACTGCACGGTATTAATGATTTGCAATTGTGCGATACAGCCGTAAACTTTTTTTTCTGAAAAAGCTTTTGTCACATTTTGTTTTGCATATACAAAAAGTATGTAGCAAGAGGGACATTGTAATTTCCTTTTATACAGTCAATTCTCTCTAGCTCGATATTTCAGGGACCATCAAGTTAGGGTGGTATCGAGGTACAAAACACATATTTTTCATTTTTTTGCATTTCATTGCTTTTACAAAATACAGTCAAACATAACTACTTTAATGTGAAAAATAGCAAAACTTTAACACATTCATCTAATTAATACTTTTTTAATAATCAGCAAAAAAATAAAATTTTGAAATAAGCTGTCAATTTTCATTTTACTATTATTAAAATCATAACATTCAAATTTATGAAATTTATTAACATTGGCGGATATTTAAAACTTTCCAAGAAAATATCGAGTTAGAAAGGTAAACTGGAAAACGGAAACAGATAGCATCGAGTTAGAGAGGTATCGACTTACAGAGAGATTAAAGAAGGGACTGCGTATTCCATCAAGTTAGGGGAAATATTGAGTTAAAGAATATCGAGTAGAGAGAGTTGACTGTAAAACTAATTGAAGTTTTTGTTTTTCTTGGCTAATATTGCATTAAATCAATGGTTTCTACTTATTGAAATTAAAATAAATCATCTAGGACATTCAAAAAAGTTTTTGAATAGTTTTACTTACAACAGCTAAATAAGATGAAAACTGATCTATTTTCATAAAATTATGGCTGTATTGTAAATTCTATTTTAATATCACAGTTGTTATCTGTACTTACTTCAGAAAGTAAAGTTTAGCTGAGGAATTCATATTTTATAAGATTTGTTGCATTTTATTCAGGTGGTCTTCTTTTCCCATACAAGTGGAACACATGCCCGTACCTTGTTGAATAACCTCATAAATAAGAAGAGACATTTTCAAAAATCTCAAGCTAACATGTATTCCTTATTTTTCAAATCCCATCGATTACGTCATTTAGAAAAAGAGATGAGCTTGCCCTTACACTGGAACAAGCTTTTAAAATAGTGCTTTTAAGCCATGGAATGAACCGATATATTTTGAAGTGTCCTTCTTGTCCCCAGTCCCCTCTAAATAGTGCAATCTACAATCGCGTAAAGTTGTACAAACTGACAGATCATAAATCAATCCAGAATAGCATGCAATGAAATCGCAGTAGCTTACCTAAAACTTATCAATCCGAAATACGCGTATTTGTCAGAAGATACAAACTCTAGTGGAATTAAATGGTGTAGTGCTAAATTCGGTTTTTTCATCTACTTAAAGGTATTCCACTAAACAGCTTGAAGTTTTATTATTATCATCCAAGCATGGTATTTGCTGACGATCGGTTTCGAGAAAGCTGTGTGTCGCTGTACCAGAAGCATGCATCCATGTTGGCAAAAAATGTTATTACCGTCGTGAATCACTTGATGGTGTAGTACTACTGTATAGACTGCTGAGCTCAGAAGTCTGGTGTTCGAGACTAGGAGGAAACTAATTTTTTATTTTCATAGACATTTTATAGAAATGTTGTGGCATCGTGTTGCTTGCTGACCACGGAAATTCTGAAAAAGTAATGCCAAGTGCCTTTCTATGTATTTTACACGAGTGAATTGATTCATGTAGTATGAAGTATAGCAAAAATTATATCAACCAAAATGTTGATTGGGATATTTGCCAAAAGACTAGTTAAAGGACGGATTTCTTTTTTATTGAAGTATCCCAGAACAATTAAGGGGGTTAGAAACGAAGGCCTGTGGGTGACAAAAAGCTCGTTTTGAGAAAATCAACTTTGAAGTTTATCTAACATTTTTTCATTCCATACAAATTGTATTGGAGCCAAAAAGCAAGCCATGTTTTGTTTTGTTTGACGGAAAAATCACCTAAACATATCGTTAGGAAGCTTGGAAATAGTAGATTATTTCAGTGTTCTCAACTGAAAACCGACCTGAATGTCAATTACACCCCTCTGCATTTCGGCCCCTCAATTGAGAATCCGTGGTAAGTTGGATTTTCCATCATAGCTCATTGATGAAAAGTTTTTCAAGGGTTTTTTTTTCTAGGACGTTGAACAATGGTAAAGAATATATTAAGCATAATAAATATTGTGACTTTCACAATCATGTGAACTGTGTAACAGTTATCGTTTTAGCGCAATTTTCACGTTTCACGTCTTGCATTGTCTTTCAATAAAATAATTGTTTAATAAATCTGCTTTTTCATGGATATGAAAATTTCATTGGTTTGAATTATCCAGAAATTTCCCAATAAGTGAGTAGGACCTGACAAAGAAAGCATTAAAATTGGAAGTTTTTCCTGCTAATTTCATAAATTTTCCCACTGAATAGATTTAGACATTTAACCAATGAATTTCGTTATAAAGATTAACCATAAAGATTGGGGGGCCCAGATAGCCGTAGCGATAAACGCGCAGCTATTCAGCAAGACCAAGCTGAGGGTCGTGGGTTCGAATCCCACCGGTCGAGGATCTTTTCGGGTTGGAAATTTTCTCGACTTCCCAGGGCATAGAGTATCTTCGTACCTGCCACACGGACACATGCAAAAATGGTCATTGGCATAGAAAGCTCTCAGTTAATAACTGTGGAAGTGCTCATAAGAATACTAAGCTGAGAAGCAGGCTCTGTCCCAGTGGGGACGTAACGCCAGAAAGAAGAAGAAGATTAACCATAAATTACAAAATTTTCAAGAAAGAGGTTAGTTTTTTTCATTTTTCCATACACACAGGTTTTTGTGTTTTTTTTTTTTTTTGAAAAACGAATCCAGCATTGAAGAGAAACTTAAACGAAATTTAGGATGCATCCGAATAACGATTTTTTTTTCACTAAACTTTATTTTCAATTCTCAACAAATTGAACATAGCGCAATTCTAGCCAAAAAGTTGTATTTTTTCACCCATAGCTACATAAAGAGAGTATATTAACAATTTCACTAGCTATTGAAAGCTTTGTATATTTTTCAATTTTAACTTAAAATTAATTTATTTTAGAATTCTCCCACTCTTTAAAATTCCAATTTTGAAGGTGATGTGACATTTAATTGATTTTACATTTTTCTTCCAAAGGAGTCACATATTTCATGGATGATGCTTCATTCACATCAAATATGTGTTCAACACTAAAAACGCTATGAGTTATTACTCGTATGATTGCAACAATTGATTGACTGATGTGGATTGACGAATAAAAGTGGGTGTGTCCTACTTGCCCTGTTCGTTCTGCGGGGTAAGTGCGTCCCATAGCTTATCATCTTACTTTCTTCTAATTTTCTAATTAGAGTCTAATCGAAATTTTGAAACTATTACTTCATAGTCATGCAAACACCAACAAACATGCTGCCAGAATTTGACTGTGTTATCGGGTATGCAAAATATTGGCATTTGAAAATTATATTGAACAATTTGCCTGAATTGTCATTTTTTTCGGTTGGGGCTTGGGGTGTCTTATCTTATTCCTATGTTTAGATCCCATTTTAATCTTTACAACCGATATCAATGTTTCCAAATTCTCTAGTTTCGTCATCGTTCGATGGATTTTGATGAGATCTTCAGGAAAAATCACAAATGAAATATATTTTTGATTATTGCATTGAAAATTTTGAATTCGGTGTTAGTTTCGGAATTAGATCCGTATAGGATAGGGTACCTAGGGTAGAAATGAAAATTATGGGGAACATTAAAGAAACTTCATCCGTCTTGTATCTCCAACATATTTTTGTGGCTAATCTAAATTCAACTTAAGAACCTGAATAAAAAGAGAGAAAACTATGATTTAAAATTTGAAGGTTTGGGAAATGAGACTATATAGACACCATTAATTGCGGTGGTCAGAAAAGGCTTAACCATATCAATGTTGCTTCTTAAAACTCTGTTTCATATTCACTTAAAACAATTCCGTGAATCATCATCAAAAGGGATGACAAAACTAATCAAATTGCTTGTGACGCTTGCAATTTAAATAAATTGAACTAAAATTTCGCAGGAAAAGTTATGAGGCAATTGGGGCTAAATGAGACCCGTTGACAGTCACGAATGGTGGCTGCAACTTTTCTCATTCAATTACCAAGCGGATTTCGTTTTTTTCCTTTGTCGGGTGTTGAATCACTGCGTCCAATTAACTTGAACTATTGTGATATCCCCTTTTACTGTATGTATAGTACATACATCATCCAGGGACATGTATGTCACTAAATGATCTATGTACTTCTGTTCATGTTATTATTGAGAAATAATGGTCCTAAGCTGCAGTGTGAGAATTCCCCCAGTCTGGTGCAATTAGCTTAATAAAGCCTATAACATTGCGGGGTTGCGATCCTTATATCGGCAGTCTCTAAGAAGGGCTTACCAAATATCCTGGACCTACGATTGATTTGTACACTGCAATAGCAGATGAGGTGTTCTGATGTTTCTCGCTCATCGTCACAGAAGCGACAGTTGGAGTTTTGAACAACACCGATCTTTTGTAAGTGGTATCTGCTGGGGCAGTGTCCTGTTACTTTCGGATTTCGTTTATAAAATTGGCTAGATTGCTTTCAGCACTCAACGGCGACACGAGATGCAAAATTCACTGCTACTTTTGGTCAGTTTTTGCCTATTTTGGTGGGGCAAAAGTCAGTTGTCAAGAATTTAAATACTGTTATAACCAAAAATGTATAAATATTTTGACGCAATATTGTTCAAACAAGTTCAGCCAGTGTGGTGTGCGTGTTTTTTTTTCTTTTTCAACTGCAATACTTTTTCTGCAAACATCGATTACTCCACTACGGTTGAGCTTTAACCTTACTACCGTTTTGTCTTAAATTCCGAACACTTGATTTTTGTATGACGATTTGGTTGAAATGTTTTGCTGAAATATGCAAATTATCTGAAAATGGCAGTCGATTGCAATTCAATTTTACGTTTTCCAATTTATTTTATACCTCGGGAGTAGTGTTGATTCTCTAGCTGGATTTTAGTGAAACCAACTCTGATAAATTTGTTTACAAAATTATTCATTTGAATACGACTTATTCGTGTTGTTTGGAATTTCAATCAAGGTGTTCGGAATATGGAGCCTTCCTTAGTCTAGTGGTTAGCGTCCGCGGCTACAAAGCAAAGCCATGCTGAAGGTTTCTGGGTTCGATTCTCGGTCGGTTCAGGATCTTTTCGTAATGAAAATTTCCTTGACTTCCCTGGTCATAGAGTATCATCGTGCTTGCCACACGATATACGAATGCAAAAATGGTAAGTTTGGCAAAGAAAGCTCTTAGTAATTAACTGTGGAATTGATCTTAAGAACACTAAGCTGAGAAGCAGACTCTGTCCCAATAAGGACGTAATGCCAATAAGAAAAAGAAGTGTTCGGAATATGAGACAAAATGAACACAGTGTTTGTCATTTACACCGAAATGTTTTTAGCGGTACACCCAACAGCTAGACGTTTAGAATATTCAAGCCTGCAACTTTTCCGATCAAATATCTTTATGAAAAGATATTCTCGTTACTCAGAATAATTTTAAGGTTTGAACTCAAACCTCTTTAAGCACCAGGGACCTTCCTTAGCTAAAAAGTAAATGCACATAGCTATGAATCAAAAACGTCTTTAAAAATACAATCCTATGATTTGCAGCCCTGTCGTCCTGCTTAGTCGCGCTTAGTCGACGACTAAGAAGCTTTTCTCAGACTTTTTATTAACGCCCATTGGGACATCAGTTGAAAATTCAAGCTGTATCATCGACATCGACCTGAATTAATTTAACTTTGTTGCATGTAGATCAGATGCAACTAAACGCCCTGTGTAACATCAATCGAAATTGTCAAGCTGTTTCAACGCCCTGGAGTAACTTGACCTTGTCTCAATTAGATCAGTGACCTTTAACGCCCTGTAGGATATCATTAAATAATTACAAGCTATATTAACGCCCTGGAATAGTTTGAACTATGTAGATCAGGTGCATCTTAACGGTCTGAAAACATCAATTGCTAGTTATATCAATGCCCTGGAGTATTTTAAATTTGTTCTATGTAGATCAAGTGTGACTCAAAGCCCTGTATGACATCAATCGATCAAGCTGTATCAACGGCCTGAAATAGTTTGACGTTATTATTCACAGATCTTTTCGAAATCGGAAGCATCTTTATGCCCTGTAGAAAATCAATTGAAATGTCTCTGTATCAACGCCCTGTAGTTATTTGACCTTATTATGTATATCAGGTGCATCTTGACGCTCTGTAGGACATCAATCGAAATTTTCAAATTGTTTCAACGCCCTAGACTAATTTGCGAGATCTGGAGCATCTTTACGCCTTATAGAAAATTGATCTAAATTTCCGAGCTGTATAAACGCCCTGGAGTATTTTGACTTTGCCCTATGTAGATCAGGTTCATCTCAACGCTCTGTAGGACAACAATTAAAAATTCCAAGTTTTATCAACGCCGTGCAGTAATTTGATATTGTTTCACGTATATCAGATGCATCTTACCTCCCTGTATGAAATAAATCGATCCATCTGTGTCGACGCCCTGGATTAGCTTGACGTTATTCCACATAGATCTTTGCGACATCTGGAACATCTCAACGCCCTGTAGAAAATCAATCGAAATTTTCATGCTGTATTAACGTCATGGAGTAATTTAACCTTATTCCATGTAAATCTGGTGCATTTTGACTGATTTTGCCTCTAATAGATGAGCTGAATCTAAACGCATCATTTAATAAATTCATTGCTGTATCAACGCCCTGGAGTAATGTGTCCTTATCCTTTGTCGATTAGGTGCATCTTAACGCCCTGTAGAACTTCAATTGTAAATTACAGGATGTATCAACACCTAGGAGAAATTTGACAGTATTCCAAATAAATCAGGTGTATTTGAACGTCCTGTATCAAATTAAAATTGGTCCAACATCAATTAAAATTGGTAAGCTATATCAACGCCCTTGGGTAATTTGACTTTATTTCACCTAAGTCTTTGCAAGATCTGAAGGATCTAAAATCCCCTTTGGAAAATTAATCGAAATTTTTCATGCTGCTTCAACACACTGATTTTTTTTTATCTTGTGTTATTGGAATCAACTGCATTCTAACGCCCTGATTAAGATCAATTGTAAATTCTAATCGGTACATACGACAAATTTGACCTTATCCTATGTAGATAAAGTGCGCCTTGACGCCCTAAATCAATTAAAAATTCCAAGCTGTATCGACGCCCTGGAGTAATTTGACCTTAATTCAAGAAGATTAGGTGCATCTTAACGCCCTGAAGGATATCAATTGTAAAATACATGCTTCTAAAACACATTAGAGTAATCTGACATTGTCTTATGCAGATCATTTGCATACTAACGCCCTTTATGGCATCAATCAAAATTGTTAAGCTTCATTAACCCCTCTACCGGCAGCTTCATTTTTCACCGCTGAAAAAATATTCAAATAGCGATAACTTTTTTGTTTCTTGATATTTTTGCTCCATTTTTTCGCAAGCCCTCAAAAAACTCTTCTAGTTTAAGAATATATGTCGGTATTGATAATTGGTCATCTGGATCCGGAGATATTCCAAAATTCCTTGGGGGACCGACGCGTAGCCATAACCCACGTAAATATCTCAGGCTACAGAATTTTTATCGTATTTGGATATTCACTCCACGGAATGATATACTGCTTCGCGACTAAAAATGGGTAAACCAACGCGCGAAGTTCGATTTTTGACCAACTTCGCCGCGTCGCGAGTCGCTTCGCTATAGAGCGCATCTATGCCCTCCGCCGTGTGCATTATGCGCACTATTGAGAATCGAGCTGCGACGCGGCGAAGTTGGTCAAAAATCGAACTTCGCACGTTGGTTCTCCCATTTTTAGTCGCGAAGCAGTATACATTAATGCGAGTATGTTGTGAAAAAATGACGCAATTTGGTGCAGCCGTCTTTGAGTAATGAGCGTTTATGTTTCGGGTACCACGCTTGACAAATAAACCCCTTGAAAACTTCAAAAAACCTCATATCGTAATTTTCAAATTTCTCCAAGAATACTGAACCGATTTATATGATTTTTTCAGAGTAGCTCCTTATTACTTGGCTTTGTATAGTACACATTTTATTTTTTTGATAGATTGACCAAAAATAAAATGGCCGCCAAAGACATTTTATATGGAGAATGTCGGTCCCCCAAGGAATATCTGAATATCTTCAAAAGTAGGAAACCAATGAGTAATATCGACACAGAGTCATAAACTAGAAGAGTTTTTTGAGATCTTGTGAAAAAATGGTGCAAAAATATCGAGAAACAAAAAAGTTATAGCGATTTGAATATTTTTTAGCGGTAAAAATTGAAACTGCCGGTAGAGGGGTTAAAGTCATGAAGTTTGATCATGTCTCATTTAGGTCAGACCTGAGGACATAAGCTGAAAATTCAAAGCAGTGTCAACGTTCTGGAGTAATTTGACTCTATTATATGTAGTCGGCTGCATCTCGTCACCCTGTAGGGCATTAATTAAATATTTCAAACTTTATCGACGCTCTGAAGTATATTGACCTAATTCCATGTAGATCATATGCATATCAACGCTCTGTATGGTATGAATCAAAATTGTCAAGCTGTATAAAACCCTTGGAGTAAATTTTAGATCAGCTGCATCTTAACGCCCTCTATAACAACAATCGAAATTAACCCGAGCTGTATTAACGCACTGGAGTAATTTGATATTGTCTCAGTAACTCAGAATCATCTAGTAACTCTTGAAGTTTGATGAGATACATGAAATTTTTAAGCAGAAAAAAATAATGTACCTAATATTTTCTAAAGACAATCAGTTCGTATTCTTGTTCATTTTGGGCCAATAGTTTTCATGTGATAGTGACGAAAATTCATTATCAAGTACGCATCAAAAACGGTATTTGCTGAAATGAGTTTGAAAACCTGCTGTAATGAATAATTAACAAGTCTAAAATCCACTAATAGATCCAACGCCAAACTACTATTTTAAACAATAGCGTAATATTTTGAAATCCAGGGCAATTGTCAAATTTTTTGTACTTTGATATCACTTCAAGAGCGACATTTCATTTTAAAATTAAGCGATGTATTTGGCTAAGGTTCGAACCTCTTGTTTAATCTAAAAGTAAGGTTCAAACTTTCTAGATGTTCCGCTTTAAGAAACCTTAAGCATTTGTTTGTGGACCTAATTTTTCAATTCTATTTTTATATAAAATAATATAAGGGAATTCACGCATTTTCAGCATTCTAAGCCAATGCCAATTCATTTGTAATTTTCTCGGACATATGCAGACAAACAAAATGTTTGTTATGTTTATGTGCTGCTAAATCCTGTCTTGGATCACACAGGCAGGCTTGTTGGAAACTTTTTAGAAACGTTTTTACAATACTTCAAATATATCATGTAATTGTGACTATTGTCGGCATACTCGTTTTCTTCAGCAGCCTTTCCCATAAGAACTACAGGTAAATCTGTTCGGCAATTTCACATAAGCCACATTTTAACGCGTATTTATTTCAATCAATGACATCTCTTGCGAAATTGTTCGGAAATCTCGTCAGGGGGAAGCAAGCACGCTAGCTAGCAGTTTGAAGAAAAGCTAATTTGTATCAATTCAGGTATTTTTTCACGTATCTTTCTTTTCATATATCCTAAAACACAGATCAAACTGAGAAAGTATGTAGCTTTCATATGCAATAATTGTGGTCATTTTAAACTTGGTCATCTTGAATTTTATCAGAAAAAAATCACCATTAGTGCACCATTTGTTTTTAATTTTGTGGTCACCATGAAAAAGCTAACTACCCGAGCAAAATTGAATAGCAAAATGATAATAAATCTTTTTACCTGGTTATCATCATTTGATAACTGATTTTGTTATGATCTTGGTTGAATTAACAGCCAACATAACAAAATTGAGAACTCAAATTTGTTTGTCAAATAACAAAGCAATAGTAAATTATGTTATCTTTGAGCTCAAGTTGATAACTAAATTTACAGTATTTTTATGAAGTATATGGTCATAAATCACGGACAAGTTTTGGAAAGTGAGTGTTTTGGATTAAACTAATACTTCAAATAATTTTACAAAACTTTGTATGGCGAAAGTCAACTTTATTTATCAAAACACACTTTGTTAAAATGTTATTGGAAAGAAGTGTGATAACATATTTTGTTATCAATCTGTTATCAATAATTTCTGTCACCGATACAATTATAAACAATTTTGTAATCATTCGGTTAACATTGATAAAAGAATATCAAATTGATAACAGTGATAATGAAGGTTGCTATCATTTTGATATCATTCAGTTATCCACCTTTGCTCGGGTAAGGGGTCACCCAAAAATGACATTCGTCATTTGAGGGAGGGCGATGATCTACGAAAGTGTGACAGTGCTTTTATTAGGTATTAAAAGGCATGATAGAGGGGGGTGGGGGGTCTAGAAATCCCTAAAAATGATAGACGTTATATTTGAAACTTCCCTAAGAAAAAACTGAGTTAGAACAGCTGCAAAAACTAGGTGAGCAATGGTATTAGCCGTTTGAAATGAACGATTTAGAAAAATTTATGGAAACAACATGTTTCGTACAACAAAGTAAAAAGTATTGAATCGCTGGTTCTTTCCTCGAGTAAACTGTAAAATGGGATTAAATTTTGGGTAAAAAAATCTGGCGGCCGTCTTAATTTTAAGCGAAAGTATAAGTTACTTAGTATGATGATACTCATCATTGTGAAATGAAATAAAAATTGAGTTGAATCAAATACTCTCCATTTTGTGAATTTTGATAATTTGTCCCTGGTTTTGAAGATATTTCGATGTATCTAGAGGGCTCGACATAATCCATATATTTTTTTAAATTTATAGGTGTTTCTCCGTTTTACATTTGAATTGGAATGAGCATTGAACACAAACTAAACACGTGCAAATGCATATTAGTTCTCATGTGTTTGGAATAAATAATGATTTGATACAATTTTCGTGTGAGACTCCCTCATTAATGCCTGGGAGTAGGGGAAGATGGCCCAATACGCACAGATGGGGTAAAATGGCCCGACTCATTGAATCATTCCTAGAACATTTCTATATGTATAATTTGTCAAACGGCGTTCAAATACGTTTACCCAAGAAGTTCTGCTACAATCCATGGACATAAACTCATAGATTTTTACTTAATTTCCCGATGATATTCAACACTTTTCACTTTTTTGCCTAAATATTTAGGTTTTCCGTTGACTTTATTAACCAATAAGCGTTTCCATGCCACAGAGCAAACTCATGGGGAAGCATGGTTGCTAACTCTTCAAACTCCATACTAAATGGCATTTTACCCCACCTATTTGGTCATTTTGAACCACCCCCATTTTTTAATCAACTTTTCGACACGATTTAAAACCGTAAACAAACTCACCATTGGGAAATGTTTTCATTGTGGTAGCTAGCAAATATTGTAAAGTTACTGTTAAGACTTCGAACGGCCTTCAAATGTGGATCTTATTACAAGAAAACGACACAAATCCTTAAAGTGGCATTTTGGACCATTTTGCCCTACAACCGCCCTCTGGGCTATAGCAACGCCCTCCTCAAAGGGAATGACTCAGAAGCTCAAATTTTACGACGACAGGGCTGATGATTTGTTTTTGCAAAACGAAATGAAAATGCAGAAATGTTTTCCAGCAGATAACTCTGCAGGTGCTTTGTGAAATATTAAGCTGATCTCTTTTATAAAGATAATAATAATAATAATATTAAGCTGAGAATGTGTTTGTCCCAGTAGGAGTGTAAAGCTAGCAAAAAATAAGAAGCAACTCAATCATCGAACGGCACTTCAACAATTCCAATTCATCAAAATACGCGAAGAATTAACTGAAAATCAAGACACGCAGATTCGCCTCCCACGCGGTGATTATTAATGAATGTACACGTTATCAGTCAGTCAGTGTACATCTTCCTCCATGGTAAGAATCATTCAACACAAACGTATGACCTTCAACATGAAGACACACCATTTCTCAGCAACGGCAGCAGCCTTCTCCACCTCTTCTTGGAGTTGTCAACGACGACGACGAGGGTGGAATTGCCACCCACTACCGGCGGCAGTTGGGTTGGACACCCCCACATGTAGTAAAACGCCGGCATTGCAGCCCCCGGACAGCAACAGGAGCAACAAACAGTATGTTGCGAGGCTCGCCGCATTAAAGGCTCTGTCTGTTCGAACGCTCTCTGGACCACCATAAATTCAGACGGGCCAAAAAGGAAGAAACATGTGGTTCGCAGTCACAGACGATGCGCAGTGGTTCGATCCGGAACAAATGTAGGCCAAAACTTTAAACTCTTGTTTAAGTACTACTGTTTTTTTTTCTGTCCACGGATTAGCTGCACAAAGAGCTGTAGGTAAATCAATAATCATGAATGAGCTTCGACTGAGGTTACCTTATTGAAACAAGGTTGGCTAATCAATCTTTTTTTATTATTAAAAACGCCAGTTTTTATTTTTCCGACGTTTCGGTCCGTTTGGGACCTTTTTCAAAGGTTCAATCACTACAGCTTGAAGTATAACAGAAGTATAACAAAGCCATCTTGATTAGAAAACCGTAGAGATTGAACTCTTGGGAGAGATCCCAAACGTCGGGAATAATAAAAAAACTTGCATTTTCAACTCACTAAATACTACTTAGCCAACATTGTTTCAATATTACTTTAATTTGTTTCAAACTTCAGCTCCATTTCAGTTTCAACAATAGTGTTAAGGTAGCTGAGAAAAATAAAACACAATCGATCGGTTTGATGTTTAAGGTTTTGGCCGCCTTAGAACCACTGTGCGACGACGAGGACGAGGACCTACCAATGGGGACATCGTTGGTTGGCGCGGGTTTGTATAGAAAGTGTATAGAAAAAGCAAGAGCTGAAAAAGTTAATGGCATTCACAATCGAAGACCGGGAACATGGAATCGTACAGTCGGGACGAGAAGGGATTTCTCCGCCGGATCGGGTCCGGTTTCGGTGGGTTGGAAAAGGAAGAAGCCACATGGACAAAGCCAAACTACAACCACCATGGATGGAACGCTGGAGCAAGCCAGGAGCGGCCATCAGTGGGCCAGAGAGACAAAGAGAGTGAAGCATACAAAAAAGCATTATTTATGAGAGAAGCATAGAAACGCGTGCATAAAAACAGAGAGCGGCTAAATTGGCAGAAAGTGTTTTTCTGCACGCGTTCGGAAGCGATAACACACTTGTACATAGAAGGGAGAACAGGCGTGGGACCTCCACCACCACCTCCCAGGAATAGGGGTTGGAAACGGTAAAAGGGGGAGTATATAAAAGCTGCTCAACTCGTGCTCACCAATACCAACGCCGACTGGCAGTCGGTCAATTGCCGCTGTCCGGATCTCGTGACGGACTGGGGGGAGAGTTGGGTTAGAAAGTAGGTACTGAGTGGAAAAGGGGTCGCTGGCTGATTGGGGAGGCCGGAGGACATGCGAGAACCTCGTGTTAGGAGAAAGCCGGCTAGAAAAAACTTTTGCTTCGTTGGTGCACGTACGCAGAGAGAAAAGCTCCACTCGATAAACGGCGATGCGATATACCTAGGGGAAGACGGGGTAAGACCGCCCGCCTAAGCAATTTAATTTATATGTCAAAATCAAGAATCAATAAATCCTTTTTCGACGCAGCATGTCATTTTTTGAAGCCTTAGGCATGATCAAAAAATATCACAGGTGTTGTATTTCTAAAAAATATTTATTTCTTGAAGCTTTATAAAAGTGATGTCTTATCACGATTATTTTTAGCGACGGGGTAAAACCGCCCACCCACGGGGTAAGAGCGACCACCACGATTTTCGTACACAATTTTGCAAAAAAAAATATATGTTCCCTGTGATTCTAAAAAGTATAATGTTTTATGAATTCTACATTGATTACCGTGGATATTGAATCATTTTTGGGGTCAATTATTTCAAAAAACTTAAATATATACATATTATTACCTTGAGACACCCATATTTTAGAAAAAATATGTGGATTTGGCTTGTATTTGACTTGGATTTAATTTTACTTGAACAGTAATGTACAACGTAGTTACAACTTTCAAAACGGTTTATACAGTTATTTGGTATAAATTAGGGGTGGCGGTCTTACCCCGTCAACAGTGGTCGGTTTTACCCCACTTGAGCAATTTTCACAACTATGGCCTTATTTCAAAGCTTAATATTTACAATTCATATTTAACTTCACCGAAGCATGTTTTACATTTTTGTTAAAGCATGGACGGGTAATTTGTTATGTTTTTCCAAAAAAATCCCTTCTGAAATCCTTAAGTGAGCATCTGTTAAATTTAGATCAAATTCAATATCGACGAGCAGAAACTTTGTTTTTGACATTTGTTATGAAAAATTTGATGTAAATATCACACTAAATACTCTGGAATGTCAAAAATCTTGTGTTTATGGAAAGTGCTTGGTGAACTTTTAAGAAAATTGCCATTTTCATGCCAAACTGAAGGTGGTCCGTCTTACCCCGGCGGGCGCTCTTACCCCGTCTTCCCCTACTGGCTAGTGGTGGCAGCAGTAAATGTGATGAAACATGCGATGCAGGATACTAGCGAAAAAAAACTGCATAATGGGTGATGTTGAGTGGCCAAATTTATATGGGGCTTGTAAGTTGATATCGAGTTGAGATAATAACAAGTTAATCCATCTCTTGGAAATGATGATAGGATAATTCGTTGCTACGTTATAATAAAATTTCCATTACTAGTGAATGAGTAAAATAGCGCCTTTGCTACTTATAGTGAATTGGGACAAAATTGTCCTTGCTCCGAGTGACCATTAATGTGTCCTACTATTATACAAAAAAAATTAACTCAAAAAAATCATGAGTTACAGCCCCTAAATATGTTAATCTTTAAAAGGTACCGTGAAAATTTGAGCTGAATCCGTCAACTTTTTGGGCGGTAAACGAGCATGAAGTTTGTATGAATAAAGTCGACCAAATATATGGGACAAACGGTGCCAATTACATTACCGACCATTTGTGGCACCTATAGTCGATGGTTTCCTTCCAATGTTGATGTATACACTGCAATAAACAGGAAGTATTTCCGCTTAGAAACAAAAAAAGTTATATCAACGGAAACTGGAATGTGGTTTCCCCCGGGGTAGAACGAGTAGCTCCACAGAACAAGGTAATTTTTCAAAAATGATTTTTGCCGATTTCATTCAAATTTTGTGAGTCAAATCATTATGAGCATGAGAATCATCATAGATGGCCGTACAATTCGTAGTTGCTACTCCGTGTTCAGTTTCGAGAATTCCAAACACTACATAGCCAATAACGACACCGGCCACGTGCTTACGGTCATCGGGGCAGGGAAGGGTAACGTCAATTGTTGTAGCGTGTGCTAGAATTAGGGACAATGTAACATGACCGAGATTACCTTTGCTTCTCCATGGTGAAAACTTCGTTCTACTACTTAAAATCAAGATGGCCTCAAGGCCATCAAGAAATCCTTGTTGAATTTATTTTAAAAATTTGATTGTACACCATTACCTGGAATGAAATTACCCGGAATTCAATTAATTGGAAGACCATTTACCGGAATGTACCATTACCCGGAAAACCAAATCTTCATCTTCATCTCCAATCTGCAGATGTCTTTCGCGGATGTGTCTATGGAAACCGAAAGAGTCTAGAATGTCCTTGGTTAGCGTGACATAATATGTGCTAAGCATCAATGAAAAATGGATTTGTATTGAAATGTACTGATAAACGTCGTCAAAAATGGAATATTTGATTTTCCGGATAATGGCACAATGATACAATAGGTAAGTCCAAATATGTTGTTCTTCTGGCAAGAGACTCTACGGGGACAAACTCTGCTGCTCAATCCAGTGTTCTAGGAGAATTGCTACAATTATTAGCTGCCAACTGACCATTTTTGCATTCGTTTATAGTGTGACAAGTATAAAAGTACTATGAGCTCTAAACTGCCGTGAATCGCAAGTCAGTCCCATCTGCATTTTCGTCAAAATTGAGTTGAGTTCAATTTTCAACATCTCTTCCAATGCTCTTTCAGTTGCATTAATAAAATAATATTATTTGTTTGGAAAAATTAGGGAAAAACAGCAAGTCAAATTGTCCCATAATGAAAAGTAATCGCATATCAGTCCCACTACAGACTTTCGCACCATGGAACACAAAAATGTAACTTTTTTTGAAAATCTTTATACTTTTCTCGGAAAGATATCGTAGTGAAAAGCAAGTTGTGAAAGTTTCATTAAGATTGGAACATGTTCCAAGGTCAATATAAATCGAAAAATTGCCTATTGGTTAAGGAAAGGATGAAATAAAATATATCAGATATCTCAGAATTCAAAAATGTTTGCAGTTGATAGTTTTATTTTTCTTAATTTAAAACAGTTAAGAATCCTATTTTAATATTGTATCAAAACATCTTTGGATTCCCAAGTGTTGCACCTCAAAAGATCAACTTCTCCTGATTTTTCCCCGAATTTTATGTCTCGGAATGTCTATTTACCGAATCCAATATCAGGGTCATAAACTAGAAAAAACGATAAACAATCATAAGCAGGAGATATTTGGTCATTTTCGACTGAACACGTATTGCCAAAAATGCCGAGATGACGTTTACCTCGTTCGCGTTTATTCTCAATTTGGCTGGTGGTGCTATGCCACGTTCCAATGTTCTGTGAAAACATGTTTTTCAAAGTGATAAAAGTTTTTTTTTTGAGATCATGTCTGACGATGATTTGTGAAGTCTTTTTTTTCTCCCCTTCCTTTATTTGATTTGCTTGTATTTTGCTTGAGAGTGTTCTGTGATGGTTTCAGCAATTGAGTTCACGAGACTCGTTTTTTTATTTCCTGTGTACGCTTAGCAAAAATTGATTCAAAAATTGAAATTCAAATTTCAAATTTTTCGTGCGGTGCGTGCATTTTGATGAGCAGTGCTAAGTTATGGCTCACGCTTTTGTTCATTACTAGAGGAGCGAAGGATTGCAGAGGTGTTTCGAAAAAGGAATTTGGTGAGTTTGTTCTGATCAGCAGCGCATGATCACAATGCGTAAATATTAACCATTTGTCGACCAGAACGTCTACCGAACGTATCCTATGGCACTACTCTTTCTATCAACATTCCACAACATCCCGTAACACCTATGAGAGGTCGTAGAGTTCTCTGCATATTTCTTAAGTAGGTGTTCAATCAATCATCCTTTCCCATTCCCCAGCTTTCGTAAGGACGAGGCCAGGACAGCTCTCGACTATTGGCGGATGCGTTAATCTTGTCTAAGAGTTAGAGGCTAGTCCCAAATTTCTGACTTTGGTAACGGACGGGAAGGAGGCAACCCTCATACAATACGTAGGTGGTACGAATTTGTGCGAAATGCTTAATGCTAATGCTAATGCTAATGCTAACACGTATTGCCAAAAATGCCGAGATAGATGAAACTCCAAATAACCGCCAATCAAATGAAGAAGGGTGAAAATGAGTTGACTGGATCGTTCATCTCTTTGGAATGAATGAAGATTTGACAATTATGACTTTCCGGGTAATAGTTTTCCGGTAAATGAATTCCGGGAATCTTCCGGTAAAATGTATTCCGGGTAATGTCGGAGAACCGAAAACATTTGCTGGATATCTTGTGAAATGGTCCGAAATATCACTTTAAGGATTTGTGTCGTTTTCTCGTAATAATATCAATATTTTTAGACCATTAAAAGAGTTAACAGTAACTATACAATATTTGCTAGCTACCACCATGACAGCATTTAACAAATTTGAGCTTTTAAAATGAGGTTTTTAATCGTGATGAAAAGTTGGGGGTGATTCAAAATGACCGAATGGGTGGGGTAGAACACCATTTAGTATGGCGAACAAAGAGTCAGCAACCAAACTTCTCCATGGGTTTGCTCTGTTGCATGAAAACGCTTACTCTTTCATAAAATTATCGAAAAAGATTACGACTTAGGCAAAAAAGTGATAAATTGTTGAATTTCACGGTGAAATTTAAAGAAAATCTATGGGTTTATCTATTGAGCTTGTAGCGTCAACTTTTGGGCAAACATGTTTTAACATCGTTTGACAAATTATATGAATTACATCGTTCTAGGAATGAATCAAAGAGTGAAGCCATTTTACCAAATCTGTGCGGATTGGACCAAGTTCCCATATCGAAATTTGGGCAATTCAATTTGATTCTTATTTTAAGATGTCATCATTTCACTCGGCTCAATGCTCATAGTTTAGGCCAAGTCTTTCTTTTCATGAACTTTGTTGAGTGGCGTAAGCCAAATTTGGGTTCTTTTGAGTTTTGATTTGAGGCTCCGTGTAGACTTAATGGTAGGGATGAATCGGATAACGAGGCGTGTCAATGTTTAATGAGAAACTCAAGAATATACTTCTGTAAAAGCGGTCTACCCCCCCAGATCATAATGTAAGAATTTCGCTGTTTTTTTTCTTTAGGTGCCCAAGTGGTTCTGATAGGGTTCAGTTGTCTAAACGATGTTATTACAATCAAGCGGAAACAGACAGGAACATTTTAAATGCTCGATTCATTGTAGCTTAAAAGTTTCTTGCTTTAAAGCGCGTAAGCAACGAAAGAGTAAAAAAGTTTACTTTGAACTGGATCACAATGATGAACACAAACATTGAATAAATGATATTCAACCTACTTTTACTGTTTTTTCGCAACTTAAAATTGCTGAACAGTGACCTAAAATGTCTGATAAGAGCTTGTTTTTTTTTTATTAAATTTCACGAGAGAGCGTGTTCCAGCTGTAACTTTGGCAAATTTTCCCGCTCAAATAACGGGCTATATCACATTTACATTTCAATTTTATTAATGGGCCCAAATTTGAACCTTGACATTTTTATTATGTTAGTCGACAAAGCGCTACATGGGTTTTACTTTTTAACTCTGGAATTGTTCCTGTTTGATATTTCGGATGAGACACGGAAGATGAAATACTCCCAAACTTTAAGTTTAAACCATAAAAAAAAAGCTTTTTGTTTACTTGAATCAACGAAAAACCTTTTATAATCTAGTAAACATGTTTGGTATAAACTTAAGCGTTTGTTACTAATATTGGGACAGGGATTTAGAACCCTATAAGTATTGAAATTTGATTTTTTTTAATAAATCGTGTGCTAGGATTATGGCGAATGTAACATAATCGATTTCTCTTCATGGATCCCATCTTCTGTGAATGATGGTGACAAGATGCATGTTTCTTAGCACTTTTTTATTTCAGGACGCTAGCCAATGAAGCAATTTATTCATACATTTCTGTTCGGGTGGTGGATTTTATCGATTTTCTCAGTATAATTTCCCATTGCCGCACCACCTATACCTAAATCCACGCGATGGCTAGCATAGGAAACCCTTCAATATGGTCCTAAAATCCCTGTGGTTTTTTTTTGGGCTAAGTGAATTCAAACACGATAAAAAGTGTCAAAGTTCAAATTTGGACCCATTTTGAACATTAAAGTTTAAGTTTGAAATTGCCAAAGTAGTAGCAAGAACAAGCTCTATAGTGTTTTTGAAAATAAAAACAAGATTTCATCAACATTTTTGGGACCACAGTAATGAAAATGTACGCATTACGATGTACATCATGAGTGTAAACCTACGCAAAACAAACATGACAGACTCTCGAACAGACTTGGTATGAGTAAGTTCGCACCTGCCTGCTCGGTAGAACATAGCAAAAGTTTGTGAGCCTACTCGCGACTAACCAAACAAAGTGTCAT
This sequence comes from Aedes aegypti, assembly GCF_002204515.2. Classification (NCBI taxonomy): domain Eukaryota; kingdom Metazoa; phylum Arthropoda; class Insecta; order Diptera; family Culicidae; genus Aedes; species Aedes aegypti. The sequence continues at coordinate 343,060,465 of NC_035108.1, read as the reverse complement.
TTATTATGGTTTTGACAGATAAATCACTTGTATATCAATTGTATATCTATCAAATCAACAGTAAATAACCAGTCGGTAGCTAAATTCCCGTAAAACCAGAAATCTTAGAAAGGAAACAGCTCTGAAAAGCTCCGAACACGTTCACATATCACGTAAGCTTTGTTTACTCGTGAGCATGACAAATGCGAGTAAATCAGCACTCTGATGCTCACGAGCGTTTTGTTCTATATTTGTTCCGGTTCAGCCGTTCAGTAGACAAGCCGCCACTTTGCATGACTGCCCTTTTTGAATAGTTCAAAAAGTCTAGCTTTGTTTTACGCATTCTGTACAATACCCTTCGTTTTTTTATTAAATGTATCCAGTAGTTGAGAATATAATAGTTTCCTCGGAAATTTCATGGTGGTGAAATCTTCCAAATTAAGACACGTATCGCAATTGTAAAATAAAAAATTTTTAATTTTGCAACATACACTGTTATAATAATCCAAAGTTATCTGTTGTAACAAATACATAAAATGTCTGTATCCACTTATCAACAAAAAATCAAAACTTTGTCTTATAAAAGAACAAGCTTTTGATCTTCAAACAAGTTTTCAGGCCAGCCATGTTGTATGCTGTACCAATATAGACTAGTTGTTGTAATGCCAGGGAAAAAGTTTTGCAGAGGATCCAAGATAAAATTTTGAAAATGATTCTAAAGCTCCTTCTCTGGTATAGTACTGATGAGTTATATAGAATATCCAATGTCCAATGGAACAAATGTCGAATAAAACTATTATAATTTTAGACAAAAATCGTTGCATCCTTCTATTGCCACGATAAATGCGTTATGTATCTAGGTTAAGTTAGGATAACTTAACTCACCTGTAAAAATTCTGAACTGCTACGGCAAATGAACATTACATGTTAACAAAATGTTAAAAAAAATCTTAATTTAGTTTCACCAAATTAGGATAATAGTGTTGTCTAACACAGAAATTAATTGATTGTTTGATAATAATAACAAAACCAGTTTAAAAAAGTCTTATGTTTTAGATTTGGTTCGTTTACAAACTGTATGTCTGATAAATTTAGATGGATTCCTAATCAAATTCTTCATATATAATATAATCGTCTGGTAAAACAACAGTTAATCCATTTTCAATGCAGGCGATTTTTGAAGGTTAGATATATGAAAATTACTTGAATCTGTGTCACTAAAGATTAACTCAAAATGTGAAACGTTTTTGTAGTTACCTTCCACTTAAATGTTTCATTTTCGAAAGCAGATTTCTTACCTGAAAAGATAGAAAAAAATAAGAATTATTTTTTAACTCAGGAATATGACTATTGCGTAATATTAGCAATAATCATAAAATATAGGAATGTCCAAAATGTTAGCTTCATTGTTCGCTGTGATCCTAGAATTTAGAGCACATAGAAAAGTAGGCAAAAACGATCCAAACCCCCTTTCCTTGCACTTTGACGATACCCGCATCGGTTCGGAACCCAACGCCTCGTCGCACAAACTTCCAAACCCCAGACCGCACCGTCTCCCCAACAAAGAGGCACCAAAGCCGCTTATTCATTTGCACGATACGGCCCCAAAAAAGCGCCATGGTGTGTGGCGTAAACAAAAAAGTGCCTTATGTACCTTCTCCCGGAGAAATACGATCATCGTTGCTGTTGCTGGTTCTACGGACGGACGGCTCTTGGTTTGCTTGCTGCCGTTGCTGCTACTGCTGTATAAAATATCGTTTGTTCGTTCGGTTCAGAAGCAAAAGGAACCTGGCAAGAAAAAACGCATTCGAAAAAAGCACATGACATAGACGACCGATATGACGACGACGACGACAACGACGGAACAACCGGCATCGAAGGACGACGACTGGAAGCGGAAGGAAGGCAGTGGGTAGGTGGCGCTGCAGCTCGGTGGCCACGGTGCTTCATTTAGCGTTATTATAACAAATAACAAACTTTAAATGCCGGTTCGATAATATAGATACTCTACACATCTGTATCGATGGACGTAACTGTCAAAACCGTTGATTTCTAGCAACGCTAAATCGGGTGAAATTGATCATTCCCAAATAGTTACTAGTCTCCTAATTCACCTTTTTAGACTTATAGGGCTAGGTCGTAATTATTCAACTTGGCAAGCCTTGTTGGATAAATGTACGACTCGTGCTATAAAAATCGAGTACTACTACGAGTTGCGTACAACATTTTTTGCAATTTCGTACACGGAGAAATCAGACTACCCAAAAAAAATTTCTTTAAACTCAAATTTGGGTAAACTGCATTCAGTTTTTACACATGGTTGGGTTGTTTTGCCTCTCTCGCAACAGCAATGTTGTCAAAAACAGAGAGAGACGCACTGACCCAGCGTCGAAATTCAATGGAATAATCCAAATTTGGGTTCTTTCAAGTTTACCCAACTTTAAGTTGTTTTAACGCACTACGGAGACTTCGAAAGCTAACGCTGGGTAGATTTGTTTTGCACTGAGTTGTTTTTTCGCTGTTGTCCAGGCTATCGACATCGATGGAGACACCATCTTCTATGGTGACTGAGGGCTCGATTGGCTTTGCAGATGGATCGGGCCCGGGACATCCTGTCTACTGCAAATCGCTGCAGTTGATATAGGGCATGTCCATAGGCTGCTGTTGTCAAACGAAAGCTACTCAATGATAGCTAAACGTCAGTTAACCCATTGTTAACCTTCCAGCCGTCGTGCGGTTTGCCACCGTCAGAACCACCACGCTGCTGTTGTGAATGAAGAGCGAGGTTTTTTCTCCAGTGTTGTACAAAATACAACAGAGCGACGACTGAAGTGTTAACGTGGGTTATCCCACGGAAGAGCCAAATTGCGTCAAAAGAAGTCAAAGTTGGGTTGATTTGTGGCTCCGTGTAGAAGACCGTCAGGATACATTCACCGTTACTTTGAATTTCTGAAAACTTTTGTCTAATGATTCATTACTCAATTCAAACCCGTTGCTTAATAAAAAAAAGCGTCCGATAATAGTCATTACGCAACTTATTTTAGTTGCGTAAAGACTATTACAATACTTTATAAATCAGTGCAGAAAAGTAGGCGTGATGAAAATCAGCCTATTGCGAAGAGAAATCACAAAAATTATTCATATAATTGGAAACACTTATAAAGGAATGGACCGATGCACGAGTTCACTTATTTAACGTTTGAGCGCTGCCGAATTCACTAGTTTCCATGGTGACATTAATAACACGGCACCGCTAAAACGTCAAATAATGAACCCCTGCATAGGTCCATTTCGTTATATATATGTTTACGTTGCGTTGAAAAAGGCGTAACTCTAAATTTGGTCCAATGATTTGTTTTTCAAATTGGTTCAGAATTGTTAAGCAAACTGGCGTTTAAAGTTTTGATGGCTATTTTTTTCGATAACAAAAATAAGAGAAGCACCGTCAGTGAAGGTGTCTACTCTAATGTATACAGCAAATACACACAGAGCGTTAGTTGGTTGCGTTGTTGGCTCGTTTGGCTCGAACTTTGCGCCCAGAAAGCTCCCCATTGACGATGCGATAGCTACACGACTGGCTGACTGCTGAAATTCTATCGTGATCTAGGCACAGAATATGAGTGCAGCTGTAAAAACAACCAGCAAAATGTGAACATTTCAAACATTCGCATACATTGACAAATGTGGCGCAGTTTGGACGGGTTGGCAGGGGCGGGTGGAGATGGGATCCACAGCAACAAGAGAGTTTTGAACACTTTGGTGGATAGCGGTACACTTCCAAAGCCACCTCCCGTCGACGCCATTGTCGTCGCTCCGTTAGAAGATTTGTGGGTTCGGGATTTGTCGGTGGAATGTTGGGTATAGAAAAAGGGGAAAGGAGCGGTAATTTAAAGCTGAAATCATATAAAAACCCATTCGTGATGTTCGTATTTTTTTTTTCGAGCAATGATTAATTTTTTTGACATTGTGCACATTGGTGATTAGGAAGCGTTGCTGGGTGTGGGAAATGAGAAAGACTCGGAAGGGTTTGGGACGGTGATTTGGGGGAAGACAAGGAGGGAGATGTGTCCTTTCAACCGATGGATTTGGTTAGATTAAGCTTGATTAAGTTCCATGATCCCATTACTGGGTGCTAGGTTACAGCTAGTATTGTATCATTCAATCCCAATCAGAACCAATAAGGTATAACAGAAAAATATGAAAAAGTCTGTTAAAGTCTGCGTAACGTCTACTGCTGTTGAGCAAATCCATGCTATAGGTGTCTGAATTCGATTCCCGGATAGTTCAGAATCTTTTCGAAAAGGAAATGATCCTGAATTCTCCAGGCGTTAAGTGTTACAGTACCCTGCCACATGATTCACGAATTCAAAAATGGAAACTTTGTAAGAGAAAGCCATCAGTCAATAACAGTGGAAGTGCTCATAGAACACTAGGCTGACAAGCAGAACATGTTTTAGCAGAAACGTTATGCCAAGAAAAAGAAGAACGAAAATTATTGAAATTGAAACTTTAATATATGAAAGCCGCATTTTTTTTAAATGAATAAGTATTTTAATTTTAAAAACATACATTGTATACAGTCAAATGAATGTAAAGTGGGTTGCAGCGTTTAAGAAGAGAACTTGTTGAGTAAGAAAAGAAAACATAATGAATCATATTCACATAAGTCAATTTGCTCAAAGCTAAATCCTTCCAAATTTTTATTACGATCAAGCAGAAGTCACAAAAGACTTTACGAATGTTGAATGAAATTGTTTAACGAGTTTCTTCGCATAAAATGCTTTTTTTATGTGCACTCAGTTTTGTGTTGATTTAATTTAAAATTGAGTTCTAGCAAACCCAAACATAAGAAAAGTTGCATTTACCCAAATTTCGTTTATTGGGCCAAAGTACTCCCATTGGGTAAATGCAGTTCTCTCTATTTTTGACATCATTGGAAACTTGAAAATAGCGCGCACAGTAAAAGTCAAAGTTTTATTGCATGCATAGGCTTATATAAAACGACTCAAGCCAAACGTCAATTCGACCGATCCCTACCAGAAAGCGAGCCTGTTTGCAGCAGCGCTGCCTGTGTTGCATAAGCGCTTTTGAAAAGCTGGATTAGGACTTTTAACAACATCTTAAATGTAATTTTTGCACTTATAAGCATCACATGATGCTTATAAGTGCATCATGATTTTTTTATACGTACAATCTGGTTGTCTGAGTTGTCTGGCTGTCGCAACATATGATTTTTCTTAAGTTTTAACCAAAGTGTAGCCGTATACTCTTTAAATTTATTGCTCTATTTATTTTTGTTATGCAAAACAAGTCTAAAAAACATTTTACCCCACTTCAAGCCACCCAGACAACCAGAAGTCGCATAAGAATTAACATGAAGTTCATCAGTGCATTTTGTTTCTTTCCGTATACACGTACAAAGTACGTACGAAGCAATCCGTAGCAGCTGTTAAATCAACTTTATCACAAATTAAATCGCATAAGAATCCACAATAGTTAGCAATACAATCTTTACACTCGCATTGCATGTCAATTTTCATCATATAAAATATGCACATATATCGCCTCCACTTTTATACGCAGAAGACCTTTTGACGACATCTCGTACGGAAACGTTGCACTTTAAAGCATCGCATAACGCTAAAGGTGATTTAGTTATACGTACATTTTGGTTGTCTGGGCAAACGCTGTTCATATGTTTATGCAAAAAGATTGATTGTACAATTTTCTATAAGTATAGTCAAGTATTCATAATCCGATATTTAAAAGACCATTTAATTATGGAGATATCGGGATGTAGAACACAAAATCAATGAAACTGTGATTCATCAAGATTGCAATGAAAATTATTTTCTACTATGGAGCTCGACATATAAAATCTATATCTTTCTTTTACTATTCCATAAAATTTGTAAATAATAAAAGTAGAAATTCCATACAAAATCAAAATAGTGCAGAGCCTCATGGTTTCATTTATTCTGTATTGATGTATCGAGTTATGGAGAGTTGACTGTATATTTTTTCTACTTTATAACAGTTCTCAAACTATTGCGTTTTTAGAACACAATTCATTTATGATAAGTGCACTGAAATCTATCAAATTATTGTGTTTACTGATAGTACTGCATAGAAGAAAACTTGCGAGGCAAAATAGTTACCAATCATATTTTTTCTCAATTTTAACATGCAGAAAAAGATTTCGAACTTTCATTTTAATATCTGCATAATCGTAGTATATGAATTGAATACGTTTACTTCATTTTTTAGAAGATTTTGAACTTTTCGTGAATGTATCGATTTCGTGAGGTAAACTCACAAAGAAATAAGAACATATCTCATATAGTAAACAATACATCGATTTATTGTCAGATTACAAATATTAAATTAAAGGGACAATTTGCTGCTTGGATTTGTATTTTATTATTTACTTTTGCTCCAAATTTTATTTATTTAGGTGAATATGAATCGAAGCCACACCTCAAAAATTCAAGAGAACAAATCTAGAGAATCAGATAACCATTCACGCTGAAAATTCAATCGATTGGTCATCACCAACGAATGACCAGTCGATCAAGCTTTCATTTTTAAACAGATGTATTGTTCTTAAGATTTGTGATCTTGAAAATCTGGGATTCGATTCGGCTTCGATTCATATTCATCTTGAGAAATTGGAATTTGGAAAAAGTGACACAAAAATAGTTCAGCTCCCCGCATATTCTTGTTTTCTGGATTTCTTTAGCAAAGTTTCTACTAACAACATAGCGCCACAAAAATAACAGTTTTGCGTGTCTTAAGAACCAAATTATGTGTCTCTAGTAGATTTTGGGCTGCTGAAGCTGATGTCGTTCTCAGAAGTGTTGGGTCTGGCCAAAGACCACGCGCCTTATGAATTTAAAATTAATGTATGGCTAAAAGATCACGAGGAGGAGAGGGGATATAAAAATAAAACAAAAATATCACCTGGCTCATGGACAGCCCCATTAGCCAGGAACATGGTTATATGAAAAATATAAATTCTCGCACCAGTACACTTTTTTTATAGCATTTGAGTCCCGTATAAACTGTGAAAATTTTCAGCTTTCAGCTAGTAATTTACGGAACAACATTTTTTGCAATTTTATAGAAGACCACTTGAGAGTATCATAAATTATATCGAAATGCATTCAGGATCATTTTACCATTTCTGATTTTTTTTTCGTGTAATGATTAATCACGATACTCAAAACAGTTGCGTAATGAGAAAGCTTTGCGTAATGAATCATTACAGCACAGGTTTCAGGTTCGTAATTACTATTCTCGCACTGCATACTTCAGTGCAGGAAAATAGGCCGATTCATGACAGATTGGCATGATGAAAAACAGCCTATTACGATGAGAAATTGCAAAATAGTAGTTTTCGCAATTTCTCATCGTAATAGGCTGATTTTCATCACGCCAAACTGTCATGAAACGGCCTACTTTCCTGCACTGAAGTATGCAGTGCGGGAAAAGTCATTACGCAACTGAAACCAGTGCTGTTGATTGAAAGGAGGCGGTGTCGTAACGTTCAATAAAAGTAGAACAACTTATTGAACTTTCTTGAATCATCCATTTTGTTCTAATAATGATAATTACACACATTATAAGAATCCAAATTTATAGACTTCTCTGTTTTTCTAAGAATGATAGTTGTCAAAATCGCATGTTCTGAAAAGTGTTGCGTAATGAATTATTACGCAACTAAAATGCGTTGCGTAATGAGTCATTACCAAACGCTTTTCAGTAATAGACTCATACGACAATGCGGGAAAGTAAGTCATTCAATGACGGGTTGGCGTGATGAAGAATTGTTCAGCAATGAAAAATTTACAGCTTTTTGTACTTTGATCGAAAGAACACAGTTTTCTAAGCATAACACAATTTTATTGCTCTTCAATATCTCGATTTCGATAATATAAATTACATTTCAATTCACATAATGACAGCTCGTCACGAAGTAAAATTCGAGGGGTGATTCAAAAGTGATTTTCATAGTAATTACAAACGAGTTTTGAAAATTGTTCTTTGCACGGGAAATTATTAAACTTTGAGTTCTAGTTCAATTTTTAACGTAGAATCATAATATCTGAAAGGATCGTTCGAACTTTGGATACTTAAAAGCGCTAATAGGTGCAATTCTTTTTGAAGGACCTTCCTTAGCCTTGTAGTTAGAGTCCGCGGCTACAAAGCAAAGCCATGCTGAAGGTGTCTGGGTTCGATTCCCGGTTGGTCCAGCATCTTTTCGTAATGGAAATTTCTTTGACTTCCCTGGGCATAGAGTGTATCATCGTACCTGACACAAGATATACGAATGCGAAAATGGCAACTTTGGCAAAGAAAGCTCTAACTGTGGAAGTGCTCATAAGAACACTGGCTGAGCTGAGAAGCAAGCTCGGTCCCAGTGAGGACGTTATGTCAAGAAGAAGAAGAAGGTGCAAATCTTGGACGATCGAAAGAAATTGGCTCATGATTCTAAAATTCAGTATGGACACTGAATCACACACAAAGTCAAAAATGACGGTTAGGACGAAACACGATTCTGATGGAAGCGGTGGCGGGGAATGCCCTCTTTTGCCGTTTAGTGGCCTTGAAACGGATGGTGCGCTTCCAGTGCAAAAATTCCCATGCCAATCTGTTTTCTGTTCTGTTTCCTAACAACAGCCTAACTATACAGCTATCTTCTGAACGGTAGCAAGCAGCATCATCGGTTGGTTTATGTCGGCTCGTTCAGTATCTAGGGAAAAGTGGTTCAAAATTCCACTTTAAGAATACGATACATTTACTCCAGATAAAATCCACATATTATATTTAAAGTGATAACAATAATTTCACCATATTTGCTACTACGAGAACTTTTCCCAAGCTAGCAATTTTATGGTTTATTAGCGCATTAAAAAAAATTGAAAAACGGGCTTAGTTTAAAATGACCCTTTAGGCGGGGTAGAACGCTACTTAATAAGGAAAACGAAGAGCAGTTTTGATAGAAACTCCTCTGCGATGCAAAGAGGAGGCGATTTTGCTGTTTTTCTGAGGAGAAAAAATTGAACTCCAAATTTCCAACACAGATCCTCAAGCGATTCGAGTGAGAGTACAAAAAAGCGATGATATTTGTGGTACTCTCTCTCTCTCTCTCTGTCTCTTGTTGCGATGCTCACCTTTACTCACGCTTCAAAAGAACTCTTAATCGTCCCACCCGAATAAGGCAGTCCTCGGGGTGTTGTTAGAGCATTCTTTTTTGATGAAATTTCACTCTGGTGTGTTTTGTGCTGCATCTTCCTCGCTCAATTTTTGTTGCCTCTCTTCTTAGCATTTTTTCGCTCCCTCGCAATGAGGCAAAGGCAGCACGCTGCTCAAGAGTAAGTCACCGAACTCTTATGATGTTGAGGAGTATTATCAAGCCTGAGTCGAAGAGTAAGCAACCAAGCGTCTCCATGTACGTGTTTCGTAGCATGAAAACGCTTGTTTGAGCTGAATTGAAAACGTTTGTACTTCGTATGAAACGGAGATTTACATCTTTTGACATGGAATCTCACATCTTCAACGGCTGCTCGTATATGTCAGGAATTCTAAGTTTACTCATTTTTTTTATATGTGCAGCTTTCAGGCATACATCGTTTGGCAGAGAATAAAAGAAGAAACCTACTAGGAAGGATCAATCAGTCGGGCCATCATCAAACCGGTACATATAAAGCCATGTTCCCCTAGTTAAACGTACCATAGAAACGAAAGGGTCTCACAGGCTCGACCGATTCTACGACGAGCAGCTAGCCGAAAAGGATGCTGCGACTTCTACCATTTGCTCTGTTCGTCAGTCGCCGTTGGAGATGGCAGTGCTTGCGGGCGTGAAAAGAACAAATCAGACGGGGCAAATAAGAGAATAAGAAAAATAGCACTCCCAGGAGGCTGCCAAAAAAAAGTGCGTTATGGAAGCATTTCGATTGAGATAGGGAATGTGCTTAAAATCATCCTTTTCATATGTAAAGACTAGTAAGTAAGTATTTTGCTTTGTTTCTTATTTTTGTAACACAAATGAAAAACACTATCAAGCATTAAACTAATTATTTTTTTTGCACATGCAATTAACATTCGATGAACTATAAAACAGTTGCCCTACCACGTGGAGAAGGCCTTCGAAGACGGTTACTGACAGCGAACTTGGCTCTGACATGCAGATGGATTCGGGGCGCAGAAAACAACAAACGGACGAAACGCGGTGAAAGCTTCTGTTTTTCGCTGAAACATTCTTTTGTCAAGGGTCAATAAAAAGGAATTGAAGCAAACTGAAAGACATTTTCCCTTTTATTCAAATGCTTCCTTTTCGACGCGCCACGAAGATGGTTGACTGACGACGGTGACTACAGTATGCTGTCGGGTTTGATCAACACTCCTTTCAATTCCAGTAGAGTTGCTGAAAACTAGTCGATGTTTTTGTATTTTCGTGTGTTTATTAGGGTATGGCTTATTTTTCAAAAGTTCTTAAAACCAAAAATTCTTCTGCTCTTCTGAATTCAAATTACACAAAAAGAGAATCCTCAAAGTTTGAGCCTAAAATATTAAAATTAAGAGGTGGCGCAAGGGTCTGGAAGGTGAATTTTGCAAGTTATATTATATGGCCTTTAGCGATGTCATCATCTCTATTCTATTCGAATCAATTTTTTTTAAATGTTACCATCAGTTCTATTCGAAATGAAATTTATGAAAAGTTTTCAAAACAATAAATTAGTCTTAAATTATGTTGAAAAAGATGTACTGCAAACTTTTGCACCGACTTACAGTGGTCACAATATTAAGGATAACCCAGGTCTTCTTCTTCTTTTTTTCTGGCGTTAGGTCTCCACTGGGACAGAGCCTGCTTCTCAGCTTAGTGTTCTAATGAGCACTTCCACTGTTATTAACTGAGAGCTTACTATGCCAATGACCATTTTTGCATGCGTATATCGTGTGGCAGGTACGAATATACTCTATGCCCTGGGAAATCGAGAAAATTTCCAACTCGAAAAGATCCTCGACCGATGGGATTCGAACCCACGACACTCAGCTTGGTCTTGCTGAATAGCTGCGCGTTTACCGCTACGGCTATCTGGGCCCCAGGATAACCCAGGTATTTCCATAATAATTGCATGTAGAACAGAGTGATTAATAATTGTGACTAAATGACCCATAATAGTAAGATCAGTGCACTTTATGATGTACACATACCAAATCAATCCAATGGAAAAAAGGTCCTCAATTATTGACTGTAAATGTGCTCATATAACATGATATGAGAAGGAGAAGAAGAAGCAGGCTCTGCTGTTGTAGGAAAGTATCGTCAGAAAAACAGAAAAGACATAGGAAACTATAGAAATCGTGTAAATCACTTGAATTAAGCCCCACGGCGTGCACATTATGTGATGAAATCCTTTCGCCCGCAACAATTGAACGAACGAACGAACGAATCTCTTTGAAGTGTTTTTGCGACATCCCGTTTCGTCCTTGTCTCAGCGATTCTCCAGAGCTTTATTAGCCTGTGGGTAAAGCTTAGCATTCTCTCACTGTTGAAGTGATATAGATTCCCGGAAAGGAACGCATGTACCGGTATGTGTTACACAAACACAACCTTATCTCCAACCTCGCTCTCTCCCTTTCTCTGGAATTGAAAAGGAAATACATACATGAAAGCTCTCTGTTTTTTATCAAGTTTTGTTTTGCTCGTGCAATTCCCTGGATTGCGTTTTCCGGGATTGAGGTGGGTTGGGGTGTCCGATGTCGTCTTGCTCCTGTTATGCAGGCATGTTCTTCTTCGTATATAGGCGAATTGAATGACCGATCGCCGTGTTTTTCCCTGCCAATGCCATTGCACACTGTCGGATGCACTAGGATACGAGTGGAATGGAGTTATGTAAAGTTTTTCACGTCGTTTCTTGTGCTTAGCACAAGAATCATACGTTGCTGTAAAATCACACTGCATAAGTTCATGGACAACGTTTCTCGAATCTTTGGTCAATAGGATGGCCCTATTTTCCATACGAAACACCATATTCAAGGTAAACACCAGGGATCTTAAATCATTTATTGTTTTCGACCCCTAGAATCTACAGTAAAAATATACGAAATCTATCAAGACATATGTTAAGTCAACTAGATTGAAGTTTTTAGAGTAAAGTTTCCTATAGGACACGTTATTTTTTGTTATTAAGTCGATATAGACATTTTACAATTTTGTTTCATTTGGCTTAAATGCCCTCAATATGATTTTTAAAGTTAAATATTTGTGTAGCATGATACTTAACTTCATCTTACTAATTTTTTTGAACTCCTCTCATTAAGAGAAATCTTCCATTTTTGACAAAAAATCCAAACACTGTCAAATGATTTTTCTATGTCTAGAGGAGCAAAACAAGTTGAATAGCTTTCAGATTAGTTGGAACGAATGAAATTCATCACACGTGAAAGTTGGCGAGTGTACATGTCAAAATTCAAACTGTTAATTGGCAAAAATTAAATTCTCAACACTGAGTTACAGTTGAGGTCGGAATAGGCGTATCTGTCGAAGGATACAATCTCTAGAGGAAATCTAGAGGTTTGGTACTGAGTTCGGTTTTCATTTACTTCCTGAAAGATGTTTAAAATTAATATCTGGAACTAAGAATAGGTTTGTTCGGCATTTACTTAAAAATTCTGTCACTGTGCCGATGTTCGGGAATACTTGGGAACAAGTGGCTTACTGTTGAAGGAAAAGTTTTCAAATTATGATGGTAAGTTAATAAATTATTTATTCTCCAGCCTTTTTGGAAAATATTTCATACAGCTCATGCCAGATTCAGCAAAAAAAATCAATACCTTCTTAAATAAAACGAGAAATATTATTGACGCTGCCTCTTACGCGTTCTCTAAGGTAAGATTGGTTTTGACCATACACCATAATTACGGTAAATATTGAACCAAGTGTTTGGTGATTGATCATCGAAATCGGTAACTAGTCAGTTAGAAACTTTAAAACATGCCGAGAGTTGCAGTTGAAATAGATTCAAGAGAAGAAAATCTCCCGTTGTAAGTTTTGTGCAGCTTTCACCAACGTAATAAAGGTAAAAAACAGTATATAGTTTATCAGAAATTTTAACTAAAAAGATGATTTGCAACTCGAACGGACAGCTGATTAATGTCTGGATGGCTGAACGGAGAGTAATCTGCGGTTTGCGGCAACGTGGGATTGCTTTTCCTTGTCATATGATCGATATTCAGAAAATTCAGAATAATTGTTTGTTATATACATTACTCTATAATTTTTGGAGAAGGAGCCGTTAAGAACAAACAAATAAAACCGATTACAGTTTTTCGGTAAGCGATTACCGACCAGTCAGATAATTTGACAGTTGCAGATCAAAACCCAATTTACTGGCTGTTCGGTAATTGGTGAGTTAACTGAATCGATTGCCTATCCATCAGCTGTTGAGATTGGTAAATGGTGGTACATATTGGTAGATACATCATCTAATTCGGTGGTCTAAGTGTGTAAGAAGGCGTTCAACAGTGCCAGTTGGGAGGCTACCGCCAAAGCCCAACATAGAATGCGGGTCCCCGAATATCTGCGTAAATTTCTGCAAAGCTTCTTTCAGAACCAGGTACTGGTTTACGACACAAACCAGCCCATGTAGCACGCGGAACAAGTTTGGCATTAAAAAAATATTTTTGAGCTTGCAATTAAGTGATATTGCTGTTGCACACAACATATATTGTTTCAGTTTTGTTTGCTTCGCGTTTCCGGAACCATTGTATATTTCATTAGCATTGCACAACAGTACACTTTTTTCGAATAAAACTCTTTAAGTCTTTTAAATAATTCAGTTATGTATTTTCAAACATACTGTACTGCTAAACTACAGTGCAACATTGGTAAACAATGAAATATATGTTTCAGTAAAGTACTGAGAAACAGAGGTATTGCTTATGCTGCACATATGTACCAATGCGGTATACTGAACCTTGGTGTTATTTGGTGTCAATCTGCAACAAGATTTAACTGATTGAATCTAGTTACAGAAAAGTGTTAGGGAACACATTTTATTTAATGCATTCAATGTCAAATACAAACATATTTTTGTAGAGAAACTTAAAAGTAGATGGAGTACCTTATACCTTTTAATTCCGGTCCTAAATGCTTATCTTTGACAGATACGCGTATTTCGACTACCCCTTGCAGTCTTCTTCAGTGTCAGTTACTCGTATCCACTGGATACGATAAGCATTTAGGAGCGGAATAAAAAGGTATACGGTACTCCATCTACTTTTAAGTTTCTCTATTGAGATTCTGCTCAGAAGATTGAAACATTAATTGATTAAAGATATTTTTGTAGTTAATAATTCAAAACAGTACACTTTTAGTTTCTATTTTTTTTTCAAAGTTGCAATCATGTGATGATGCTGATGCACAGAACATATATTATTCCAGTTTAGTGAACTCACACGTTTACGAAAACATAGTATATTTCATTAGCGTTGCAAATAATAAATAAAACTCTTTAAGTATTTAAAATATTTCAGTTATGTATTTTGAAACATACTGTACTGTAGAACTACAGTGCAACATAGGTTAAAAAATATGTTTCAGTAAAGTACTGAGAAACATAGGTATTGCTCATGCTGCACAAATGTACGAATGTAGTCCTTGGTGTAATTTCGTACCAATTTGCAACATGAATTACTGATACGAAATAGTTTCAGAAATGTATAAAGAAACAGAACGATTATTTTCTTTTATCAATACCACATAGGAACGTATAATTGCGGTTATTTAGAGGATCAATATTATGAAGTGAATGATAACTTTTTTGTAACATTTGAAAACATATGAAACTGTCAAACTGTGCAAAACAAACAACTTCCATAAAATCGTTATGTTTTACCACTCGGAATACAAATCCAAGGAAAATTGAAAGTTCGTTCTAAATTTTATTTGTTGAGTGGCGCGTTCAAATTGTAAAGCAGAAGTGAAAGAAGTCAATGAACAGGGTAAGAAACTGTGGAAGAAATTTAGAGAAATGGTCACTTCTCAAAACAAAAGAAAATGTTGCTCGAGTCACCGCCAAGGAAACTTCCTGAAAGTGTTGAAGAATCTGTCAGCCAAAATGTTGTACATGAGTCAGGAGAGCCGGCGTTTTCCCTAGGGACAGATGTCAACGAAAGTAACGATGGGAGTTCCGCAGGGATTCATATTTGGTCTAACACTGTGAAATATGGTGTACCGTTAAGTCACCAGTCACCGTGTGGTCTCCATTCACCGTGCACATATATAAATTCCTACAGAATATTCATACAATTTTCACAAATTATTCTTTTGTCAGCAAAATACGATAATCCTGATGAAATGAAGTAGTTTTTGTCACAAAGCATTTTGAAAAACATAGTTTATGTAGTTAAAATCATGTGAATTCTGTTTGATAATGAGATTTTTCAACACTCTTAGTAAAAACGCCAAAAATTCACATTTTTCATTTTAACGTTAGAGTATGAAATTTTTCAAAATTTCAACAAGTTTTTACTGTGGATATTATAAGTAAGATGTATTACGTCGTATGAGCAATGAGATTTTATGCAAATTAGAATTTTTTATTGTGTTTCAGTCGAATCCCAAATGCACGGTGAATGGATCCTTTTCAATATATAGAGTTCCTATCACCGTGCATTAGAGTAAAAGACGTGCAATTATTCAGTAATATTAGATTTATGGTTATGTCGTCATTAAACTACCTCACATTTAGTTTTTTAAGTGAATATGGAATGGTTTGGACAATACAGTCAAACCTCCTATAAAGATTTTAATGAAAAAAAAATATAATTTGACTAATTTTTAAACTTTTTATGGGTTTTGTTGTAAATTAAGCTTTGAATACTCTTAAAAATGAGTGCGCACACTACTAGCAACATAGTTGCTCCAATAACAAAGTTTCTTCAAGATACAAAATTTAATCATGACGAAAACTATACGCACGGTGAATGGTGCACTAGTGTGCACGGTAAATGGTGACATAGAACGGTACGAGGCGACCTTAACATGACATTTTCAAACATAATTTTTGAGTATTTTTTGTTATGCATCACTAGTTTTAGATTTTCCCCTGAATTGTTATATAATTGCACGCTACGTAGTGGTATTCTAGTACGCTTCAAATTATTGGGAAAAGTTATATAATTTTTTGAAGCGTATTTTTTTTTAAATGCACGGTGAATGGTAGCTTGACGGTACGATGGAGTGCTAGCCACGGGTGTCACCGAATGGAGTCGAGATCGTCGGGTTCGCAGATGACGTTGTTCTTGTGATAACTGGCGAGACTGCGGATGAGGTGGAGATGCTAATGGCATAATCGCTATACATCATTGAATCGTAGATTACTGGCAGTCATGCTGCAGTTGACTCATTATAAAACGGAGATGGTGCAGGTCAGCAATTGCAAGATGGTTCCGTTCAGCAATTCGAGGTCAACGTCGGAGGACACGCCATCTCATCGAAGCGCAATCCTAAAATAACTTGGAGTTATTGTCGAGGACAGGCTAAACTTTATCAGCCACGTAGACTATGCCTGCGGAAAGGCAGCGAAAGCAGCTAACACTGTAGCTAGGATCATACCCAGCATTGGAGGTCCAAGAAGCAATGCGAAGCGTCGTCTGGCGACCGTATTGATCCTTCATATTGAGCTACGGTGTCCCGGCTTGGGCTGCAGCGTTGAGAATCAAACGGAATCGAGAGAAGCTCGATTGCTATACGGCTCATGGCTGAACGGGTGAGTAGTATAGCGCTATATCGTCGGATGCAGTGTGCGTGATTGTCGCAATGATTCCCAACTGCATCACTCTGACTGAGGACATAGCACCAGCAAATTAGCGTAAGTGTACCAGTTATGGATATAGTGGTTCCCTATTTCGCCATACTTAATTACTTTAATATCTTCAAATTTTGAAAATGTTTGTGCGTTGTATTAGTTAGATTTAAGATTTAACTTGATGTTAAAGTATTCAAAAAGATTTAAAATGTGAAAGTTAACAAAATTTCAAAGATGGCCAAATAGGGAACCACTATGGCCATAACTGGTACACTTTCCCTAATTACCCAAACACAACGTAGGAAGAAATGTCCCTCCAGTGCGCGATCACATGGTAATTACTACGATACCGTAATTTCGGGTGAAATTGATCATTTTTGACGGTTTTTCTTGTCCGTTTTCTATAATGTTGACAATGCCTAACAATTGAATGCAGGAAAACAAGCACGAAGGTGAGTCTCATTGACTCATGTACCGAAATTTTCTAACAAATGTCATTTTAGTGCTAAGAAATATCTCTATAAAATAAAAAATCGGGGAATCTCATTTCGGGGTGAAATTGATCGCTTGTCAATGCGATTATTGTTAATTTTCCAACCAACTCTATATAATAAATTTGAGCTCCCTGAATCCGAATATGCTAGCTAAATTCTTAACAATACAATAATTATAGAAATAATGAATACCTAAATTTCAAGAATTACGCGAAAAACGCCTAAATGTATGCAATTTCCTAAGGAATATCTCGATATCTAACAGAAATTCAATTATTTCTACCGAATGACCAAATTGGTACGCGTTTTGGTTACGAAATCTGGTTTGGGGATATATCTCAAGCATCCTCAAAAACTTTCAGGTTTATACCATGTTCAAATCCTTGTTTAGAACTAGAAGTTTATGGATGTTTGTCAATATTGTACTGCACATGATTTTGGAATTTTACATTATTTTCATAGAAATAAACATTCTTTAACGCAAAAAACTTAACTACACACAATTCAACAATAGTTACGACAAACAACGTTCATTCACTGCAGGTTACATTGATATTTGTGCTCCATTAGGAAGAAGTAAAATCGAGTGACACGGTGATCAATTTCACCCTACTGATCAATTTCACCCGAATTTACGGTACCCTGGGAGCCGTAAAAAAAAACTCACACTAAGAGCCTTGAGAACCTTTTGAAAGTTCAGAGCTAACCTGCTAAATGTTTGTTAAAAATTGATCAATTGATGCTAAAAAATGATTTCAATTCGTAGAGAATGAGAATGTAAGATTCCACTTCTTTGCATAAGCAAAAAAAAACTATCTTATCGATTATGCAGAACAGCACAGGTGCAATGTCGAAAGCGTTTGTTGCTTCAAACACGCATACCAACTACAAATGCTTCTTGTGGTATTCATGGACGATTGCTATAAATGTACATACATAATAAGGGTTTTTTTTAATAAATACATCATATTAAACAAACAGGCCGAGCCCTTTTCTTACCAGGAACGAGGTGAAAAAATCAATTATATTGAAAATTTAATACTTCAGCACAATTTTCCTTTTGCAGTCGGATAAACATAAATCAGAATCTTTTGTGATTTGCTGTTGTTGTCAGCAATATACAATGGATTGCCGGTTGAAGAGACCAAACATTTTGAATATTTCCGTTGATTTCCGTCGATTGGGCAATTCAGTTCAAATTTGTGTTTAACTGTTGGATTTCAGCGACAAATTGTATGACGTACAGTTATGACTTGATTATAAACTGCATAGCTGGGCCAAATTACTCACGAATGGCTCAAATTTCCGTACCGTATATTGCTGACCTACGATCATTGTTTTTCTGAGTATCTTGGAAAATACGACTTTGGTTGCCCGAGGTTAACACTTAATCAACCGTACAGCTCAGCGACACCATTATATGAAATGTCCAATCAATAAACAATGATAGTGTTAGACTGCATACGCGTAAATGGTGTCCATTGTAGTACTCAAATTTTTGCTGATGCTCGTAAAGACGATCGTTGGCAAATTGGGCGTTGCTGGAAATAAGATGCTGACGCAATAATTGCCGTTCGGGCTCAAGTGGCTTCATGTTGAGCTAGGTCGCATCAAGGGTAACATTTTATGTACAACTTTTTGGGGCTATGTTGATTGTTCTTGTTCTAGTGCCGGACAATAATCCGCCGACGTGTGCCCGTGTTGTTTAATGTTACCAACAATATTATTTGTTCTAGCGTGTGTGTTTTACCATTCACAATGTTTGTTGTTAAAAGTTGCTGTTACAGAATGTTAGAGATTTAAGTTGTGTGGAAATCGAAAAAAATCATCGACAGTGCGTTTTCCTGTTCCTTGTGCGTATGTTTGGGTTTTCAATCTTCAACAAAATGTATTATCAAAACGTGCTGCAATGTCTTACCATTGCATTCTCTCCGATGTGGTCCACTTCCAAGCCAGAAGTCATTGAACAGAACCGTTACCAAAATGCTCAGAAAAACTATCTCGATTTATCTCGTTGATCCCGCTTTGCTTGACTAACGATAAAAATTCCACTGGGAAGAAGCACCAAACTAAAAAATAATTTATGATTCACTACAACAAAACACTTTGCCGCGCTCGGTGTGGTGCAGCAAAGGACCAGCATCGAGACCACAACGAATTAAGGGTATACGCTATGTTTTTATGTCAATACGAAACGAAAAGTTACACGGAATTTATAGTACTAGTAATGACGAAATGAAACGAAATAAAACTATATTTTGTGAATCTCGACACACCACCCAATGTGATGTCGAACCAGAATGGCTTTGCTTTGTAGCCGCGGTTTCTAAGAAAGCGCATTTGACGAAATAGAAATTATAAATTTCGCCTCATTGTATTCCGTGGATTACCGCGAAATCCTGTTTCAAATTGTATTCTACGGAATCTTGAAATATCGCATACCCTTTCAACGGACAGTAGCACAACTCTTGGAGCCAAGACACCGTCGTCGTCGTTTTGCTCTTTCGAAGTGCGGTTTTTGTTCCGTGTCGTCCTTTCGTGCGCTTAATCGTGTGAGCCGTTTGCTGAAAAGATGCTGTAGGGTCCGCCGAAGATGGGTCCAGTGCAGCAGATGAGCGCATCCACCCGCCACCGTTATGCTTACCGTTCGGCGAGGATATGCACGTTGGGGAGTTCTGTTTTTTTGTCTAACTCCTATGCTTTATCGTACCGGCTTTTAGTGCGGGATCCTCCTCCGTGTGTGTTTTAAAACATTCGTCCATGCACTTTTTGAGACGAGAGGATGAAAAAGAATGATGGAAAGAAAATCCAATGATGCAATGCAATTTAGGGGATGATGGGGTTAATCGTCACTTCTTAAAATGTGTACCAAGGAGCTGATCCCTCAATTGCATTCGAACTGCATACGAATGATCAGCACTAAGGACAACAGTCGGAACAATCTTATCTACACGAGGGCCGTTTTAAAGACGATGCTCAAAATAATGATCTCTGCTTAAACATGTAACCAACATGAACATTCCACTTGGCTCATGTGTTTGTGAACTGTAATTTCAAGAGCTATGATGGGAAACATAGAATACAAGATGAGTTAAGTTAACACTTTACTGACTTCATGGCCCGTATTCGAAGGATTTGATGCAGACCTCTATATTTTTTAAATTCTGATTGTCGGAAGTTCATAAGTTCAGATGTTCACTTACTTCGCACTTCCCATGTGTTGTTCTGGATCTTGAAAGTTGGTAAACTAACCAAAGCATTTTCACCGAAAAGAATTCTCACCTGAAATAAAAAGAGAAAACAAACATATTAATAAGTGAACATTTGCGATGCGTGCTTCAGTGGTCTTAATGGTACGAAACTTTGATGGATTTTAGTATGCATAATGTCTATAAAATGGAAAATCCTTTTTTCCCGATGGAATGTTTAGGACTTTTCAATATTGGACTATCATATATGGATTTCTAAAACTACATCAAAGAAAACTTTCCCATTCACCTAATATTTGATGTTTGTGAAAATTGGATGCATTTAATTCTTTAATCTAACTATAAATTCTGAAAAAAAAATTGTCGTTTCCATCCAAATCTTGGTAGCGCTTTGTCATAAATATCCTCTGAGTACATCGATCTGTCAATTGGTTTAACCTCCCCAACTAGCTGACAACACAGAGCAGAACCTATCATCGAAACTACTACCAAGAGAGCATTCTCGAATCCACCCATTTCATTTGACAGACGGGATTTGTCTTTCGGCTGCCACTTTGCAGACGCATCATCTATCGCTGAGTTAGTTGAAGGGTGTGCACTAGACTGGCCCACCTTAGTATGGGAGAAAAATAAAGTTGTATAATTCCACGGGGCACCCGCCAGGATTATTCTTTAGAGTTAGAGGAAGACTTCCTGAAAGTTTCAGCTCATTTGGTCGTTCCATGAGCTGGCGCAATTGAATTGAAGTTAATATGGGATTTTCAGCTCCAACATATAGGAAACAGCACATCATCTCCTGTTTGAGTCAGGAAAATTGTTGATCGCGTTCAATTAAACCTAGAATGTCAAAAACACTACTTGATACTATAGCAAACAATATTGTAGAAGGTTGTATGATGATTAAAATTGATACAGTTGGTGTTTTAAGTATCTGAAGTAGATTTGCAGTATTGCTTAGTATTCCTTCAACTTAGCTGGGTGGTAGCCACTAAGCGCATCATAGCCACCTATGACGCTGGGCGAGCTGCT
Organism: Aedes aegypti; assembly: GCF_002204515.2. Taxonomy (NCBI): domain Eukaryota; kingdom Metazoa; phylum Arthropoda; class Insecta; order Diptera; family Culicidae; genus Aedes; species Aedes aegypti. The sequence goes on along the minus strand of NC_035108.1, from coordinate 343,038,937 downwards.
ACACAAGGCGCATGCATATATGTGATTGTACGGGAGGGCTGATCTAAGCCTAACTTTCAACAACTGAAAGCTTAATGAAAATGAGCTTAAATCCAGATACAACCTTCGGCAACTATGTTCATTAGCGTATCAACTAGTGAATTTGTCATTCTGGGCACAATTGAACACGATTAACTAGTGTACGAGACGAAACAGTGACATAGGGTCAATTTTCAATATATTTGAGACGAATATTCCATACAAACTTTGAATTGAATGCGCCAGCTGGGAGAGCAACCAAATGAGTTGGAATTTTGAGAGAGCTTTTTTCTTACCCTAAGGCACATATCTAGGGGGTGCCCCATTGAATTTTACAACTTTTTTGTTTAAGGGCCAGTCTAGTGTGCACCAACAACATCCAAAAGTTGCAATTTTTTTTCCGCCCGCACATTCCTTATGCTGGATGAATGAACCCGAATTCATGACGATGACGCTCTGACGTTGACCACACAACGGTGGTTGTTTGTTGCTGCTGCTCCTTGGTTTGGGTACGAGAATGCCAGGAAATACTGTTCAGCCACTGCTGAAAACGAAAATGTTCAGCGAGAAAAAAAAAGGACGAAACTTCCTACAAAGGAACAAAGGAAAACCCGTAAGGGAGGATGGTGCAAAACGAGCCACAAAGGTGTACAAAGATCAGTAAAACTATGAGTCATCATTATTTTCTTAAAATTAGATGAAAAACCGAATTTAGTACTATACCATTTAATTCCACTAGAGTTTGTATCCTTTAACATATACGCGTATTTCGACCACACCTGTAAGGCCGTCTCTAGTGTCGTGTGCTAGACTTGACTTTTCAAGTATTTTCAAGTCGAGTCTAGTACTGTGGGCTTCGTGGCCGTGCGGTCAGTGTTACCAAGCATTTAGCCGCATCGTGTCAAGGAGTGTGGGTTCGATTCTCGTTTCAGTTCGGAAAGCTTTTCGTCAGGAAAGCATTTCGATTGTGCCACTGGGCGTTGCATGCTAGTCCGTTGTCTAGTGTGGTTGTTTGTTTGTTTGTGTATTTACGACACTTTACACGTCTATTGTGGTTCTTCCTTCAAAGGGCAAATAGTCCACTGAAAGCATTAACGTGTCGGTGCCTTAGTACACGACACTGAAGACGGCCTTACAGTTGAAGTCGAAATACGCGTATCTGTCAAAGGATACAAACTCTAGTGGAAATAAATGCTATAGTACTAAATTCAGTTTTACATCTAATTATAGGTATTCCACTAAACAGCTCGAAGATTTATTATTATTTTCTTGACTTTAATAGAATAAACGAATGTCTGGCTCTTTTGAGCAGTTAACATACAAATGGTGAATAATAAACAAAAAAATAATCCAGAGAAGTAAGGGTGCGTTCTACAACCGGCTTCCTTTTAGCCATTTTGAAGGGTCAGAAGGTTCGAAATACCAACTCATACTCAATTGCATTTTACAGATAGATAACATAGCCATACAAGAAATTTTTTACGTATCAAGTAGTTTAGATTACTTATAAATACTGAATTGATTTTGTTTTCAGAAAAACAGTTTATTTGACAAAAATATTGAATTGCATGGAACATTCTAAACAGTAGTAGTTTTCAAAATGCCAATTAAACAGGACATAACGCATCAAAGAGATGTATTGATATTTAATTTTTTAAATATTTGAGTTGATGCAAAAGAATAATAAAAACGATCTATTCCAATATCAGTCAAACAACTGCACACTGTAACCTCAATTTACGAACTAAATAAGGGGTTTATAAAATGAACTAGTTCGTATAACGAGGGAGTTTAGTTTGTTAAAAAAGGTTTTGCTTTTTGGATCCTACCTGTAAGAAATACATTTATATTGTTTCAAGAAACTATGCTTTTTAAGGCCGCGCGGGACGGTGTTTCAATCGTTCTCTCCATTTGAAGAAGCAAATCTCAAGTACCACTTAATATATCGATGCGAAAAATGTATCACTATAATTGTATATATGTAGTGCACAACCCAATAAATTCTCAGTTTAATCGGTTCACTAGATCTTGAGATTTGCTTCTGCAAAGTTTTGATGATGATAAATGTTAAATTGACACAAAAGATAGGGAAAATAACACGGTCACCCGTGTCACCTTAAGCATGGTAAGCATTTTAATGATTCATAATTCATTCAATGAGGCCAAAATCGGTGCAAGTTGTGGTCTTCCAAAAATTTCTTGGAGTTTGGTACAAAGAGAGTTTCTTAGTAGCGTCATAAAATCACTTCTTCGTTTTTTTTTTGTTCGAAATATTTCGATGCAAAATCTTTCAGTTCTAGCTTAATAATGGTTTAACATAATATGTGTTAAGCAGGGTTGTTAACGTTAATCAACGATTAACGCCGTTAACGTTGATTTTGTCGCGAATCAACGTTAACGCCGTTGCGTTGATTTTCGTGGCTGTTAGCGTCAACGTCAACGATATGCGTTGAATCAACGTCAACGGACATCGCTAACCAAATCGTTGATCACACAGTTCACGTAGCTACATGAAAACTTTTCGTTACATCGATAAACAGATCGTTTCCATGCTGATTTCGTTTCCAAGGAGAGCTAAAAGGAAAAAATATTTGACCAGCTCTAAAGCAATGTTTTTTCAGTCATCATTCTGATTCCACCAGTCATCTTGTTTGGGCATAAGTACCTTCATTTCAATTTATTTTATCAGAGTCCTTCAAATAATCTGTGCCTGACGAAAATGCGGAAGCTAGCCGCCAATTGCTAACAATCCGTGAAAATCCCTGCTAAGGATGGCAAACGGAAGCCTCCACTCAGCACGCCAACCACCATTTCCGGATTGCAGTTGTTCCAAGCGCCTTCGCCAACCCGTTGGATTCCATGCGAAACTATTATCATATTTCAACCAATGTTTTTTTTCTGTTCTGGAGAACACGGTGATCATGAAGCAGGTTTTCCAGTCTCAAATCTATTAGAACAGCGACGAAGAACGTCTCTACTGATGCAAGGATGATTGGCAAGGATCTTTATACGAAGCACTTCTTCGAGGCCTATTGGTATTCATCCTGGAGGTGCTTTTTAACGAAATGTCGAAAGCTAAACCCTAATCAAAAGTTTTCTTTTTGACAATATACATTATACCTTATTTCGAAGTTTTTTCTTTCTTCCCAGTTTTTTTCCATTTTTCTTTTGGGTCGTAAACTTCCCTTGGGCCAAAAAAAAAACACCGGGTACACCGGGACGAGATGAAACGGTAATAAAATGGTAAGTAATGGCAATGGCAATGTGAAATATTATAATGAAGAAAAATTTATCTGCCAAAACATACAGTTGAGAAATGAAATAATATAAAGATAACCCTGGTTACATTTTTGGCATCATACTCAAAACTTCGCGTTTAATCTTTTACCATTCGTGTCAACTTGTCCCGATGTTAATGATAATTTTAAGATCAAGGGCTTTTCAAATCCTTCCCCAAACGAGGAACTTTGGATTCTATCAATATTGAGTACCACACATTTCCAGTCATTAACGCAAGAAACAACGCAAGTTTTTTTTTTTTATTTCTTTATTAGTATCATTCCAAACATTACATTCATTTTTTTATTTTTTTTTATATCTAGGTGTTCTGTGTTATTTGACAACACTATCATCCTAATTTGGTAAAACAAATTTAAGATTTAATTAACATTTTGTTAACAATATATTACATTTCATTTGCCGTAGCAGTTCAGTTTTTTTACAGGTGAGTTGATTTCACCTGCTTATAAGAGAAAAAAAAACGTTTTTAATTTACTTAACCTAACTTAACCTAAACATATAACGCATTAATCGTGGCAATAGAAGATTGTAACGATTTTTGCCTGAAATTATTGATTATTTTATTTGACATTTGTTCCAATGTTTCAACATTGGATATTCTATGTAACTCATTGGTACTATACCACGGAGGAAGCCTCAGAATCATTTTCAAAATTTTATTTTGAATTCTCTGCAGAGCTTTCTTCCTGGTATTACAACAGCTACTCCATATTGGTACAGCATACAACATGGCTGGCCTGAAAATTTGTTTGAATATCAAAAGCTTGTTCTTAAGACAAAGTTTTGATTTTCTATTAATAAGGGGATAGAGACATTTTACATATTTATTACATTTGGCTTGAATGCCCTCAATGTGATTTTTGAAAGTTAAATTCTTATCTAGCATGAGCCCTAGATACTTAACTTCATCTGACCAATTTATTGGAACCCCTCTCATCGTGACAACATGTCTACTTGAAGGTTTCAAATAAAGAGCTTTTGGTTTATGTGGAAATATTATTAGTTGAGTTTTGGAAGCATTAGGAGAAATCTTCCATTTTTGCAAGTATGAAGAAAAAATATCCAAACTTTTTTGCAATCGACTACAGATGACACGCAGGCTTCGTCCTTTGGCGGAGAGGCCTGTGTCATCCGCAAACAAAGATTTTTGACATCCCTGAGGTAGCTCAGGTAAGTCAGATGTGAAAATATTGTATAATATTGGTCCCAAAATGCTGCCTTGAGGAACACCAGCTCTTACAGGAAGTCTTTCAGATCTGGAGTTCTGATAATTAACCTGAAGTGTACGATTTGACAGATAACTTTGAATTATTCTAACAATGTATGTTGGAAAATTAAAGTTTTTTAATTTTACAATCAAACCTTCATGCCAAACACTGTCGAATGCTTTTTCTATGTCTAGAAGAGCAAGACCAGTAGAATAGCCTTCAGATTTGTTGGAACGGATCAAATTTGTTACACGTAAAAATTGATGAGTGGTCGAATGTCCATGGCGGAATCCGAACTGTTCATTGGCAAAAATTGAATTTTCGTTGATGTGGGCCATCATTCTGCTCAAAATAACCTTTTCAAAAAGTTTACTGATGGAGGAAAGCAAACTGATTGGACGATAGCTAGAGGCTTCTGCAGGATTTTTGTCTGGTTTTAAAATTGGAACAACCTTAGCATTTTTCCATTTGTCAGGAAAATATGCTAATTGAAAACATTTGTTAAATATATCAACTAAAAATGATAAGCTACTTTCTGGAAGTTTCTTGATGAGGCTGTAGAAAATTCCATCATCGCCAGGAGCTTTCATGTTTTTGAATTTTTTAATAATAGTTCTCACTTCTTCCAAATCAGTCTCCCAGGCATTCTCGAAAACGTTCTCTTGATTGAGAATATTTTCGAACTCCTGAGTAACTTGATTTTCAATTGGACTAGTAAGTCCTAAATTAAAATTGTGCGCACTTTCAAACTGCATAGCAAGTTTTTGAGCTTTTTCGCAATTAGTTAGTAATAATTTGTTTTCCTCTTTCAATTCCGGTATTGGCTTCTGAGGTTTTTTCAAGATTTTAGATAATTTCCAAAAGGGCTTAGAGCCAGGGTTCAATTGAGAAATTTTATTTTCAAAATTTTTGTTTCTTAATTGAGCAAAACGTTTCTTGATTTCTTTCTGCAAATCCTGCCATATAATTTTCATAGCAGGATCGCGAGTGCGTTGAAATTGCCTTCTCCTCACGTTTTTAAGACGGATCAAGAGTTTAAGATCATCGTCTATAATCACGGATTCAAATTTTACTTCACATTTTGGAATTGCAATGCTCCGGGCTTCAAAAATGGAATTTGTTAAAGTTTCAAGAGCATTGTCAATATCAAGTTTAGTTTCTAAAGAAATGTTAACATCAAGATTAGAGTCAACATACGTTTTATATATATTCCAGTCGGCTCGTAAATAATTGAAAGTGGAGCTGATAGGATTGAGAATCGCTTCTTGGGATATTTGAAATGTAACAGGGACATGAGCAGAATCAAAATCAGCATGAGTAATCAGTTGGCTACAAAGATGACTAGAGTCGGTTAAGACCAAATCAATCGTAGATGGATTTCTAGAAGAGGAAAAACATGTAGGGCTATCAGAGTATTGAATTGAGAAATATCCTGAAGAGCACTCATCAAATAAAATTCTGCCGTTGGAATTACTTTGAGAATTATTCCATGACCGATGTTTGGCATTAAAGTCACCAATGACAAAAAAATTGACTTATTGCGAGTCAATTTACGCAAGTCAGTTTGGAGCAAATTAACTTGCTGCCCAGAGCATTGAAAAGGCAAATAGGCAGCTATGAAAGTATATTTACCAAACTGTGTTTCAACAGAAACACCTAAAGTTTCAAATGATGAAAACAGTTGATGTTTTATACGCCTATGAATGATGATTGCAACTCCCCCACATGCCCCATCAAGTCGATCATTACGATAAACAAAAAAGTTATGATCTCTTTTGAGTTTAGATCCAGGTTTTAAATACGTTTCGGTAATAACTGCTATATGCACGTTATTAACCGTAAGAAAGTTAAACAGCTCGTCATCTTTACCATTCAGAGAACGAGCATTCCAATTTAAAATATTTAAATTATTATTTGGATCCATTAGAAAAACGTAATCCAATAACAATTTGATTTGTAAATTTTACACCTACTTGGACTGCTTCAGTCATAGTGGTGGCTTTGAACATTGCATCAATCATTAGATTCAATTGTTCAGTTAGAAAATTAAAATCAGAGGCAGACATGTCATGTGATTTCCCATTGGAATTTCCGGTAGACGAAGAAGCGGAGTTACCTGTGGCGGTAGAGTTTTTTCCATTTGATTTGAAACAAGTAGAATGGGTACCCATGGATCGAACAGGGGAGTAGTTCGAATTTCCTGCTACGATATCGGCAAAGGATTTACCGTGGGTAGATACATTCGAAATTGAAAGATTCGAACGGCTACCCGACGGATTAAAATTAGTTTGTGAATGAGCATGATTATGATCTTCCTGATGGGTATGATTCATGATCAAGCGATCGTTAACTGAAAAATGAGCATTGTTCGATACTCTACCAAGCAAATTCCGGAAACGACCGTTATCGTAACCGATATTATCCTTCATCTGCCTGGCACGAGCCTCAATGACCCTTTTGCGTGAAGGACAATTCCAAAAATTGGACTTATGGTTAGCCCCGCAATTACAGCATATGAATTTGGTGGTATCTTCCTTCACTGGACAGACGTCTTTGGCGTGAGAAGAACCTCCGCAAATCATGCATTTAGCATCCATGCGACAATTTTTTGTACCATGACCCCACTTTTGGCACCGACGGCACTGAGTGGGGTTCTGGTAATTTCCTCCAGGTTTCTGGAAATGTTCCCATGTCACACGGACATCAAACAAAAGTTTTGCTTTTTCTAAAGCTTTAATATTATTTAGTTCTTTTTTGTTAAAGTGAACTAAATAAAATTCTTGAGAAAGCCCTTTCCGAACAATGCCAGATTGGGTTCTCTTTTTCATAATGATTACTTGGACTGGGGAAAATCCAAGTATATCATTTATTCCATTTTTGATCTCTTCAGGTGATTTATAGTCACTTGAGAGACCTTTCAAGACAACTTTGAACAAACGTTCAGTTTTGTCGTCATAAGTAAAAAATTTGTGCTTCTTCTCTTCAAGATATTTGAGAAGAAGTTCACGATCTTTAAGAGTTTCCGGCAAAACGCGACAGTCTCCTTTCTTTGCGATTTGGAAGGAAACCTTGATTCCCCTAATGGAGTTCAAGATCTCCTGCCTAAATCCCCCAAATTCGGAACAACTGACCAAGATAGGCGGCACTCTTTGCTTCCTCACTTGAATCAAAGAGCCTGGGCTAGAGGCTGCTTCGATTTGGTGTTCGGAAAATTTGTCTAGAGCATCGAACTGATTGCTCATTTCGATACAATTATTCATTTCACCCTTGGAAGAAAGTTCGCATTCCGGGGAAACGTCCTTTCTTCCATTCTTGCCACGTGAAGTGACAGTTTTAAAACCCACTTTTTTGGAAGGAAGTAGTGAATTCAGAGATTCACCCTTCCTTTTGTTAGTTGTTGATACCATGTTTAGTTAATAAACGAGAAAGACGTGACCTTCGAGAGGTTTTTTCCCTAGACGGTGTCCAAGAAGGATTACCACCGCTAGCTTTCGCCAACGGGTCCAACGAAAAATCGAAGGCGCGGGTCCAAACAAGGATCGTAAAGGGATCAATAGTAGAAAAAATAGTACTGAAAAGTACTGTTTTAGTAGCACTGAAAAGTACCGTTTTTAATTTTAGCACTGAAAAGTACTGTTTTAGTAGCACTGAAAAGTACTGTTTTATTGCTTTAGGTAGTTTTTAAGAAAACTTCCAAGAGCAGAGAGAATTCGTGTACGCACAGCACGAAGGTACGATGCGCACTGAAACAACGCAAGTCGTTAACGTTAACCCGTAGGCTACGGGGCTGACACACAAAATTAAAATTGCTCGTGTTTGAGCATAACTCAATATTTTTTCGTGAAATTTTGAGGATTGCTACACTGTTAGTTGTAGTTTCATGAGTAATGAGAAAGTACACATGTGGAGTATTGTTGACAAAGTTATTCCAGAACATCTCTGGGTCAGGTAGGGTAAAAATCACAGAAACTTCCTTTTAGTACTCATTTATCATTCGGAAGCTAAATGTTTCCATACAAAAAGTGTACAGACCACTTATTTGCAATAAGTTACGATGCATCAAGGGATTTAGAAATGTATAATAAATTAAGAACAATGCCTTGGAGGCCTTACCAGAACATTCTGAGATTTTGGCCATTATCTACACAGGTTCATAAATTATTTTAAGCGTGTGATGTCTACGTTGAGTGCTTTTCAGCACTCATTAAAGCTTAACAGACATGTCCACAAATTTTGACAAGATATTGGATATTGAAAGTCATCCTAACCACCCTGAAATTCAGGTCCTTATGATCTACAAAATCTACTACAGTCTATACTCACTCAATTCTCTTTAAACGTTCTTATTTCTTTCCATAAAACTTCATATGGCTCGCAAAGAGTACTAATATGAATATGGTTAATCTTAAGGCCTTCAGAATATACTGAAGTACTGGGCATCAATTTTGGTATACAGCTAGACTTAGTATTCAAACCAAATGTTTTAATATATCCATACTTGATCATAAAACTCTGTTGTAGGCAAATACAAATGTTTACGAGCTTATTGTTCGTACTATGAATTTTAAATTACTCTGGTGACAAGATTAGATGAAATTTACAAAATATAAATCTGTCGTGTGAAGTTGAACCATTCAACGCACTGCCCATTGTTCAATTCCCAACGACGATGAAGAGAATCGTCAATCGTCAGCCCAACGCTGCGATAGGCACCATCCAGTGCACTGCTGCGCGCACGGTTTAAATTGTTCATCTCCGTACTGTGTCGCCTATAAAAGGCGACTGTATATTGTATGTAGATATAGTTTCCTTCGTTCCCCAGAGTAGGCACGCTGCCTCTCGGTGGCAATCAAGTTTAAATCAGAAATTTGAACCAGTTTGTTCCTTTCGTCGTCCCCGCTACCATATCACACAACGTAGGGCTCCACATCCAATCAAACACTTACTCATCTACTATTTCTTGTTATAACTCATACATTTTCTCTATATCTCACATACAGAAACTTTCGCTTTTCATCCTGAAGTATAAAATCATATTTCCTCACTTCTCCACATGTGGCTCCGTTTTGTTTATGTCACTTGAGCCTTCATTTAGTGCCTCAACATAGCATTGAGGATATAAATCCTCTATATTTGGTCATCAGTACGCTTAGCACATGATAGATCAGTACTATCAGAGGGACTGTTATTCGAAGATATTCACTCGATACCCCATATTTCTTGGCATAACAGTTCCACTTTGAATTTCGTATCAAAATTTACTTTTTCCCATAATTCAAACTCTTGATTCTAGTTTACATACTTTTGCAACAATTTCATTTAGATGTATCACAAACCTGGCACGACATATGAAGGTGCTAAATTCTTTAAACGCGTTTTGCTTGGTTGCATATTTTGGAATATGGGACAATTATGCGTATACCGGCAGTACACTTTCCGGGTCATATAAAGCTTTACGGATAGGAATAATAATGTTTCACGAGAATTGGGTGAGTATAGAGTGTAGTAGATTTGGTAGATTGAAAGGACCTGAACTCCAGGAGGATTTGGATGACTTCCAATATCCAATATATTGTCAAAATTCATGAACACGTCTGTTAATGCTAAATGAGTCCTGTAAACCACTTAACATAGACATCACACGCTTAAAATAATTTATGAATCTGTGTAGATTATGGACAAAACTTAAGAATGTTCTGGAGGTCTTAGCATTGTTCTAAGTTAATTATACATTTTTAAAACCTTCGGTGCATAACCTGTTACAAATAACTAGTCTGTACACTTTTTGTATGAAAACATTTCAATTCGAAATAATAAATGAATTCTAAAAGGAAGTTTATGTGATTTTTACCCTACCTGACCCAGAGATGTTCTGGAATAACTTTGTCAACAATACTCCGAATGTATACTTTCCAATTACTCATGAAACTACAACTAACAGTGTAGCAATCCTCAAAATTTCAAGAAAAAATACTGAGTTATGCCCAAATACGAGCAATTTGAATTTTGTGTGTCAGCTCCGTAGCCTACGGTTTAATCAACGGCTCGGGAAAAATAACGGAAAATTCGCTAATCGTTACAATTAACGTTAACGAATTAACGAAACGGCGTTAATCGTTGATTAACGTTAACAACCCTGGTGTTAAGGTATTCATATTATATTAACAACTTGATTATTTTGGTGATCTTGAAGAACTTTGGAGTGTCAAATATTTTCGGTTGAAAATTTTAATGAAATAATTAGTCTATAGGCCGTTATCGAATTTCAGTAATCGGTTATTTCGTCCCTTAAGCCCTCCCACAAGCACACCACAGATTCCTGGATTGCATCGGAAGGCGGCGAGGGAAACCGCCACGACAAAAGAACTAGGTATACGTTGAGAAGACCGCGATGACGATGTCGACGACTGAGGACCGACGCCGCTGCAGTTGCCGCGCCAAAGCCAGAGCCTAGTTTTTATGGCTAAGCTTCTGCCACTGCTGCCGGCGGTACCGCCGTCAACTTTGAAAAAAGCGTACACGAAACTTTAAATGAAATGAGTTTTCATATACATTATTGGCAGGGGATGCAGACGGAGGAACAACGAAAAGAGGGCAACGAGAGTTACTGGAAGCTTTTTTTTCGGGAAGCTCACTCGATAGCGACCAGTAGTACCAACCGAGACGAGACTTGCTGCAGAAGCGTCCTGAACATACCTTCGTCAACAGAAGGCTCTATGAAGCCCTTAAATGGGGTGGATAGTCGTTGCTGTCGACCGTTGCGAAAAAGTCACCTGTAGTCCGGAGTCCTTCAGAATTATGCATTCTTGAAATTCAGGAAAAAATGCACAAACGGTATGCTGATCTGAGCAAAACAAAATCCGGAAATGAAACTACCAATTTGGAGCCACCCCAGTGCTCCCGTATACATGGAAAGGCATGGAATAGCGAAACTTTTTTTTTCGCATAGTTTTGTGTGATTTTTTTCCCTCCGTTCGCTTCCCGGAAACGGTGCTGATGTTCTTTGATGCACTATGTAGTAATCTTAAGCTGGCACGCAAAGGATTTCTGCACACTATAGGCTGCTCTATCGAGTGTACATTCCGGTGAAGGCAGCTGTGTCGTGGAATATGCTACTCAGCACGTGTGGGAGAAAGGAATCTATCAAATCGATGAAAAGTTCGTGCTTACAATAAAATTTACGCCAGTTATTCATTTTAATTAACTAATAAATAAAAAATAGATTATGGGACAAAAGTTCTAGAGTCAAAACATCGAACGAACAAAAGGACGAAATTCAAAACGTCGAATTTTATTAAGGGTAGGTGTACCAGTTATGGCCATAGTGGTTCCTTATTTCGCCATACGTGATAACTTTAGTTCATTCACATTTTGAAAAGTTGTGTGCGTTTCTCGATGTTAAAACATTACAAAATATTAAAAATGTGAAACCTATCAAAATTTCTCATATGGCCAAATAGGGAACCACTATGGCCATAACTGGAGCACTTTCCATAGTCTATAGTCCAAAAACTTGACTTCTTCTTCACAGCTTTTTGTCCAAAGTGGTCCAGATTAAAAATTCATGGCAAAAATTACGTATTCTCAATATTTGACCAGTTTATTTATATATTCAACATTTTTATCATAGAACAAAATTTTTACCAAATTGCGGTTTTCCGTACATTTTGTGGTTGTCAACTTTTTCTCAAAAGGAATGTTTAGGCAACCTTAGACAAGAGCATTCTTCACCAATCGAATCATTCATTTGGGCAAGATGTCACCGCGGGGAGTGGCGGGGAGCGGTTTGTATGATACGAAGAAGCTTTTTATTATTTTACGAATAGCTACAATATAAGCTGTTAATTTAATGGGGTTAACGACAGACGAACATAAATTTGCATCCGGGAATGTTAAATCTAGATAAAAAAAAAACGGTTACCGGCCAGAAAAACTTATGCAAAAAACTAATGATACGCAAGTTATGAGGGAGTTGAATAACTTGTGTTTTAATGCAGAATTGAAGGTTTTTATTTAGGGTGAAAACATGAAAATAATATTGGGGTTATGCCAGCTTTTCAGTAAACTGGACCTCTGTGAGATATATGTGACACGGTGTGCTGGAACACACATATTATCGAACTTGCATGAACCTCCGATCTTTTTTCACTAAAAGTTAGCCTTGATAGTCAAGAAAAGCTTGCGGAATATTAAAAAATCTTTCATCGGCAAAAAATTGAAAAAAGTCGATTTTTGTATTTTTACCTTTCTCCCATATATGAGTTCATAGGAGAATATGAGAGTTATACTAATTTTGATGCATTGCAGACTTATTTAGATATACCTAGATCACGAATCGATTACAAGACGTTTCAAATTGAGCATAATTTCTACCTACATTCACACAATGTGACCAGCCCATTGTGGTATGCCGTTTATTAACGACATCGCATTTTTACATAAATTTATTAAGGTAAACATACTACAACTTATCAAGTTTCAATCAATGTTTCCTATTCTACTGAATAATTGAAATTATTGGAGTTCGTTATTGATCATGAAGCTTTTTTAAGATAACAGACAATTGTATAATTACATGCAACCATTAAATAAACCGCCATACAATTATATAGGGCAATGTACTGTTTCAATTTTGTATGGTATGTTCACTCTAGCTGATCTTGTTATTCACATTTGTTTTGATTGAAAGATATTTCTTGTATGAGTAACTTTTCAAATATTATATAATATATATTTGAAAAGTTGTCATGCCGATTTATATTGAAATCTTGCAGCCGCTGGTTAATTGCGTTTGCTAAAACCTCACATCATTAACATATCCTTAGTTACCTTCATATACTTAAAACTAAATACATACCATAAAACGGGGTAACTTTGATAGTTTTTTGAGAGAAAATCGAATTTTTTTTTATTTGTAAGACAACCACTGGTTTGTTAGATATCGATTGTACATGAAAGATTGCATAACGGTTCGATCTTAATGAATCTATAGTTTTTCATATAATCGAAAGTCAGTTTTTGGTAATGGGGTAACATTGATAATGAGTAGATAAGCACATGAAAATCCAAAACAAATTATTGTTTGACATCATCACAGTTTGAATTGGATTGGAGAATGTTAATAGAGAAACTGGATTAGATTTTATCAATAAAAGTACAGAATTTATTGAACAAAAAACATCTTTAAAAGGGTTTTCAGTCAAAACAAACATAATAAACACCATTATAAGTTGATAATAATGGGTATAAACATATATCTCTGAATAGATATCTATCGATAATCATGTTTCGACATTGAATTCATCATAAATCAATCGTTTTTGGAACATGAATGAGTATAAATCGACTGAATCCCGTAAAATACATGAGGCGTTGCATACCTCTAGGTTTTTAATGTTATATGGGAATTTGTGACTTTGATTACAAAAATGATTCCAAATTGTAAAACTGTTTTTCGCTATGAGGTTTGATACCGGATTCATGTTCTACTATAGCTAGGCCGTCAAGCATACGTACCGAATTCATTATAGTTTCATGAAATAGTGATAGTAAAACAGATTGTTTGTGAGCGTTTTGAAAGTATCAAAATCTCATCATTTTTTAATATTCGAATATAAAGCCTCACATACTCTTGATTGGCACGAAAACAGCTCAGAGGTGAAGTGTCACACTGAAACTCCTTAGTTTCGTATTCGTTTTGTTTAACTGAATAACATTATTTTGGTTATTTTGTTTAGTGTACGTTGCGGATCCCGCACTATCAAAGTTACCCGCATTTTCAAAGATACCTCGTTTTACGATAATAAAATTTATGTGTCCATTTTGGTTATTGAAATTGTTGAGTCTATTTCGCAAAATGTGCCCTCCATAAGTGCGAAGTCGTGAGTAAAAGGGCTGGATTACGTTGGATCGATTTGTTACCGTCGCCACATTTATCCGAAGTAATCCAGCCCTTTTACTCAAAATCAGGCACTTCAAACCCCAAATATAATGTGCGCATTGCATATGAGTAGATTAGTGACTGCACAAAACTTGTATCACGATGAGCTTGAGACCACCTTAAGGCTATATAAGCCATTCACTGTTAATCATGTTATAGTGAACCCGCTTTCAAGAAGTTTGCGCGTATAAGCACATGAATACAGCTTATACTGCCATGTGTATCAATTTCTTGGAATTCCTATTCTGATTAGAAAACCATACCACATACGTAAAATATTACTGAGTTGATTCAGAAAGAAGAATACAAAGCGTTCGTATGAGCTTTTCTGAAGTGAAAAGTGAAATTTCCATTATATAAAATACGGCATATCACCATGGGCTGGTCATATTATGTCAGTGTATGTAGGAAATGATGCTTAAATCTAAGAATTCATTCATGTTAAAGATATGTCATGTCAAATTGGTCATTAGGTCGTTAAAAGTCATCATATTAGTGTATCTCTAATATTCTCCTATGAACTCATACATGGAAAAAGGGTGAAAATACAAAAATCGTCTTTTTTCAATTTTTTGCCGATGAAAGATTTTTTAATATTCAGCAAGCTTTTTTTGACTACCAAGGCTAACATTTAGTGAAAAAAGATCGGAGGTTCATGCAAGTCCGATAATATGTGTGTTCCTGCACACCGTGTGTGAGGTACTAGATTAGATGATATTTTGGCCTTGTTATGACAAGTCAATGACTCCATCAATTCACCCAAGCAGCACATATTGTTACAAGTAGCTTACAGCAACGGCTACTTAACATATTCAAAAGTTACAATATGATACACATGCAACATGGAAAAATACTGCTATGTAACCGAAAAAGCGCAAAAAGTCGGGCCTTATGTAACTTGTTTGTTCGTTACATAAGAAGTTTACGAACGACTGCTATGTAATTTGTTGATTACGCATGGGTTTTCCTGCGACAAAATAAATGAAACGGCGTTGAAGTTGTTGTTACTTTCTGACAGTTTTGGAACCGAACAACCATTTCAGAATTGAATGTCAATAAAAGTAATGCGTATGATTTTCGAACGCGTAATTATTCACAAGTACATAATAGATTTAATATGCCGATTTGAATTTGTGGTGAAATCAATCATTTTACTTGCTCAAAATTGACGCGCTCATAAAATAGATAATAAGTTTATATTGAATAACACATGATACCTGGATTGTTGAGATATTATTCCATTAGAACTGACACAAAAAAAAATGGAAATTGGTGCTGTTACTCAAATCAGCAGTGTTTTTGATTTTAATTAAATTGTTTGTGAAGATTGTGATTCCAAAATCACGTTGTTTCGTATCCCGCAGTTGGATTTTCTGGGTTGCCTATCATAAATCGCCATTTAATTTCATCTTGCTGCAGAAACACTTCCGAATAACTGTTTGAGGACAGCCAATCTAAAATGATGAAAACTATTGAAAAGCTGTTAGAGAGGCTGCAAATTGTAAATTCAACAATTTTAATTAATCACTGGAAAAATATCTATGAAAACAATAACTAGTCATAAAATGGTAAAGTTGTTATATCAAAATTCACAATAAGTATGAAATGTTTTGACATGTAGTGTTGCCACTGTCAGCAAGTTACTCGTTTGTTACACATTAGTTACCCAGAAATCTTATGTTATTCTGAAACTGATGTGTAACTATACTGAAACTGCCAATAAATTACACTGCTGTCAATAGGGGAAGGGGTATTAAAATGAACACTTAAACGATATCGTCTTGCTTTTAATGGGAAAAACGATGAATTTGCGATAAACCATCAAATAATGTGCAAAAATTCCCTAAGCCAATTGACTGGAACCTTACAAAAGTATGAAAATTAAATGCTCCGTCTAAGAAAGCACATGGTTTGTGACGTGCTCAAATGGTTCAAATAGGAAAGAAGGCAAATTCATGCGTGTGCTATAATAAGGGCGCAAGTCGCATGATCGATTTCTCTTCATCGATCCTCTCTTCTGCGAATAAAGGTGACAAGATGCGGGTTTGTTAACAATTTTTCACTACAAGACGCTAGGAAGTAATGCAATCTTGCGTCCTGAGGTGAAACAACGAATTGAATTTAGAAATTCATCAATTTGTGCCAATTTTAGGGACTGAGGGTAATTTGCCCATGATAAGGAAAATAGCGATTTAGATGTGAGAACATGTTTTTTTTTAAATTATAATCGGATATACAAATATGTTCTCTATCAAATAGTAGAAACAACATCCATCCATTTGAGTATTTCTAGGGTTAATAAATCAATTAAAAATTGCGTGCTTATGGGTCATCCATAAACCACGTAGTCATTTATTGGGGGAGGGGAGAGATTTTGCCCAATGACCACGGTCCATACAAATTGTAATTTTTGTGTCTGGACAAATAGCTACTAGGGTGAAGGTGGGTCCAAAATTGGGAAAAAATAACCGTGTTGTTAATGGTAGCCCCTTGTGCAATTCTGTGCTGTCACTTCTATAGGGCCTAACTAACATGAGTGATTTCTTTTCATCGATTCTGCATAATGCATACCTACAGGCGTTTGTTCTACTGTTATTGTTCAATAAAAGATACATGCTGATGCGAAAAATTAACATTTGTGAGGTTCTATTTTGCGCGTTACTTCAGCGTGGCATTACGTTTGGTACAATTTGAATTCAGCACCTGTTTTGGTGTTATGAAATAGGGGGGTGGGGGTTTTGCCCCCACGAGTTGATTAAAGTTGAGGTCCTTCGATAAGTTTTTCAAGGACAAATTTAACATATTTATTGCACGTAATACAAACTATGACAGTGCATAAGTGGACCCTGTGGGAGTTGGAATCCTAGAACAAATTTCAACAAAGAAGACAGCCACTGACTGCTGTCGTCTAAAAGTAATTAAGCTTAACAAAACACAATCATTTACGGGATTGATTGTTTAACGAGAAACTTGTGACGATCGACGCGCCACAATAATTCGTGGACGGAGGGTATTAGAACTAAGTTGGAGATGTTGATTTCAAAATTTTGAAGTAAGCATCACCTCCAAACACTAGCGATTTTGCGGTGGAATGTTGACGTTCGATTACGAATTGTCTAGAGGACCCAATCACTTTAACGTTCAAGGATCCGTCATCGTAATCATCGAAACTTCAACAGCCATTTTTTTTGTTCAAAACTGAAATTTGCTCGTCGAAAATGTGTTCACTGTGTTTCGGTTGGAGAATAACAGTGATAACAGTGAACACATGAATATATTCATTCCGTGTCATGGGCGCAAAGATTGGCGTTCTCCATAAAAGTAGAAAAGAGAACATTACAAATGTAACTCAATGTTTTGTGATATGTTTACTCCCAGAAATTGTCCTTCATTTATTAATTTGTTTGTTAATTATAACTAGTTCTATCGCACAACATCAGAGATGTTAATTAACGCAGCGACACGAAGTAAGACTAAGACAGCTAAATTTTCACATACTTTCATCGTCATTAAAATATTATGGAAATGTTCATTTTATGTTGGTGGTAGAACACACGAGCAAAACAAACATTTTTGAATATTTTTATTACAGTCCTAAAAAAACATCTATGAATGATTATAATCCCTTCGAAAACAGTTCTAAAGGTTTCGGCTTCGACATCAAATCATTGAAAAACCTCAACATCTCCGTGCCTAAAATTACATCAGTTTCAATTTCTGAACGTGATTCTGACTTCAATTTATCTTCTTATTAACAAAAACACTCTTATTTATGCTCTTAATCATCCGTGCGTAATAAAAATTATTGAAATTTGTTGTTCATGCGTAACAAGTTCGGCGTTCGTTTACCATCCTGTTCATTTTTTCACCCCTTCCCCTATGACAAATGGTAAACAAACTTCATGCTGTTACACACATGTGATTTAGCAATCTGTATGTGACCTAGCGTGTTATTTGTTTCTTTGCAACCACAGATTCAATTTCAATGTAACTTATTCATTTTGACAGCTCTAGGTTAAGTTACATGCAAGTAAAAATGCAACACCTATGTAATGTAAACAAAGCGTAAGTTACAATGTAATAGTTTAGTAACCAAAATTGAATATCATCAATAAGATATGCTACAAATTATCTGAAATGCAACGGCAATGTAATTTGTTTTATTTTTCTAAAATATTGCATTTGTTACCAGTGCTACTTGGGCAGATTTTTCCGATGCAATTTTGATCCAGATGTGTAATTCAAAAGGTAAGTATCAATATTACAAAAAAATAATGCAAATATTTTATTATTTCGTTGGAAAGGTTGGAGTACACAGCAAAAAAAATATTCAAATATTACGTCGTTTTCGCAGCACATCACTCGTGTCGTGATTATTGCTTGGAAACAGATTCGTCGAAAGACATGAAAGACGTCGTTTTATATACTCTATTACAATTATTCGTAAGTAATTTTACGCAATAATCACGACGCGAGTATTTTGGAGCGGAAAAAATGTGTTATTTTACTTTTTTTTTTGCTGTGTAAGTTTTCCTGAAACCACTTAAAACACTTTATCCAGTCAGACTTTATTCCGATCATTTATCCATTCCAATCTTCTCTTCGTCCCTTAATCCTTTTGTCTTTAGACTTTCTGTATGTGTTACGGCGAAAAGTTGGATTTTTGACGGCTTGCAACCGAATTCTTTTTATCATATCGCAAACTCCGTTCGTCTGGGTGCGAGACAGCTGTAAGCTGCAAATTTATTAGCTCATTAGATTAAATTATAAGATGACAAAATATTACTTGTATAATTCGATATTTAGCTCATTTTAGAATGCAATCAGTTCATCCGTAACATTTGTTCTCATACCTGTGATAATAGACTAAGGTTAGAACAATAAATTTGTGATCGTCTAACAACTTACTGTGTTAATTTCTGTGATATCAACTATAACTTCATTTAATTCATTGTGGATAAAAATACTACTGGTAGCTGTAAATACTTTGAGTATTTTAGCAACTAGGTATTTTAGCAAATCACACCTGCATGACTATTCACTACACTGCTTGATACTGTAGTTCACAAATCTCTTTGCTCCTATTATTTTGCATTACATATCACATACAAACATCTTTTAGCTTGAGCAGTGTTGGCAGCAATAGTATGATTATTTAACAATCGTAGGATAGAATCATTTCCCAGATGAAGGTTTTCATCTATTATCTTCGAGCGTATTTTTAAATCATCAGAAGATTTTATGAAGATCATTGTTGCTCTGAGATCTGTATATCATTTATTTATCAATACTTGATATGTTACAATATTTTTGTTTATCTTTTTGAAAGGTTAGTTCAGAATAATGCATTCAACTGCTACGTCGTTTTTTTTTTTAATGAGCAGATTTGTGGATAATTGGGAGTCGAATAATATTCTCGGCAACACCAGTCCGAATGCATCACTAGCTCAAATGTCACGTGCCCTGATACTTCCAGCATGGTGAGAGGCCAGCGCATGACTCTCTCTTGATCATTCGTTCAAAACCCAAAAGGCATAGCCTTGGGCCATGACCGCTAACAAAATTCAAATTGGCCTATGAAAAGGTTAATGTCTCGATGAAAATCGAAAATGGGCCAAGCATTTAAACTCATAATTTTTTACACGTTTTTGACAGATTGCAGGATAAAATTGATTATTAACGTGTATTATTCGCAAATACTTATTCATCAAGCAAGGTTTCACATTGATTGATTTCAATAATGAGAAATAGGAATTGAAAATGTGGTGAACATTTCACATCGAATTTTCTAAGGATCAGCAATTTGAAGATTGGCCGCGAGAAATATGGTTTTACGGGTTTATATGTGAAACACAAATGATTTGAGGTCCTATTCCATTAGGATGAATGCCGTTAGGCTGAATGTCGTTAGGCCAAAGGTTATTATGCCGAATGATGATAGGCCAAAAGGGTCGTTAGGCCTAAAATGGCTGATAGTTCTAATGAACCGTGAGGTTGAATGGGTAACTAACAATGATAGGTCAAGATTTGCATTACCTAGAAGCCCACAATATCTGCTGTGAAATACAACTAGAAAGAATGGAAAAAGAAGGAAGGAAGGAAAAAAAACTGATGGTAAAATGTTATTTCGACCTAACGACCCTTTCAGCCTCACGGCATTCGGCCTAACGACATTCGGCCTAACGACCTGTACCCTTTCATTCCAATTAACAACATGGAGTATTAAACCTCGATTACGTCATTCATTTTGTATAGTGAGAATGAGATAGAATCTGCTCTGAGATGATTGAAATAATGTCATATCACGGAAAATCTAAAAGGTAATATTTCTTTAACTTTTCCCAGAACCTGTAAAAATACAGCGAAATAATCGGTGAAATGATGAAAGAATAATAATAAAACAACATTAATCTGTAGAACTTTACCGAAAAGCTCAGTAAAACAAGAAGAAACGACATATCTACAACTTTAACAGATTAAGCTTTAACAGATAAGCTATTTGAAGCTTTACAGATCGTTCTGTGAATAAAGAAAACACCGAACGGTTTACCAACAAATCTACTATTGAGAATTCAGTAAAATTTCACAGAAATCTGGGTTCTACGTTATTACCCGTAAAACCATTGCACATTGGGACGGATTGAAGTTTTAGGAGGAAAGATGGAACTCACGCCTTCAATTATGATTTTTCGTAAAAATGATGTTCTTCATAATTGTCCCTATTATAAAAACATTGTTTTTGCTCGGAGCGAAAATTAGGGTGGTCCTTTGTAAAAAAAGATAATCATCAAAGCTTTTTTACTGAAAGAAATATTTGTATAGCTTGTTCTACAAAGATGAAGATCAGGAAATTTTAAGCTGATTTGACAAAATTAGTTATTTTTCAGCTTGAAAATTGACCCTTTAAGAGCATTTTTCGCTATTGACGTAGGTAGCCCTTCAAAAATAGGTTTTTGTGTTTTATTTTTTAAGTTTCTCAGCAAAGTTGTCTTTTCATAACCTATATAGAGCTGATTGAAACGCATATTTTGAGTTGTCTGTACTATTCCTCTGTGAATTCCAACAAATAGTTTGTTACAATTTTTTTCGCAAAGTTCATTAAAAATCCTTATGAAATTCTTCAAAATTCATCACAAATTGCGTCGAGGTCAAGAATTTTTCGATGTTTTTTGTGTTCTGGAAGTTCTACTTCAAATCCTCAGATTATACAAGAACTGACTAAAAAGTGTTATTGAATGTCTCTTGTCTTCTTCAGATGAAATTTGTTAAGAACCGCAGGAATACTTTAGCTTCTGAATTTAGCATTTCGGTAAAGGAATCTGGATTTTTTAGCAAAATAACTAAAGGAAGGAATTTATTGAGATATTCATCAACAATTTTGAAAGGATCTTCATTTATTTAGAAATATTTTTATCAAATTTTGGCAGAATCCATATTCTGGGATTGGATTATTGTGCAATTCCAGTGCAGAATTCCAAGAGGCTTTTTGACAGAATATTGTGGGATCTAGAAGTCAAGGAAATAATTCTGCTAGATTTGAAGGACAATTTTCAAAGAAGGTTCTGATGAACTTCTTGGATTTTTTTTCGTATTCATCATACATTTGTACAATTAATTTATAATTCATTTCTAGAGAAAATATTATAAATAATTGCCATCTTTCGTCCATTTGTTGTTTCTACCTGCTTCAATAACACAGCGCAACAAAAATGACATTTTTGCGTGTCTCAAGTATAAAATTATGTGTCTCTAGTAGATTTGTGGTCGCTAAATCTGATCCCGTTCTCAGAAATGTCCATGCACGTCACAATTTTTAGCTATAGGTCGCCAAAGTTATATAAAATACCGGTTTAATTGATGTTTACATGAAATTTAAAGTATGATTTATAATTTTTTTGTGATCTAATCCAGCAAGCATGCAAAAAAGGACTTAAACTTTCATTTAAGATATAGTTTGGTTGGAATTTCACGATAAAATATAGATTAAATCAATTTTTTCAACATGCTTGCAGCCCCATACGAAACTCTTCGTTTCTCTTATATGGTCATATACAAAACTCTTCTAAATTACCAAAAAACAACTTTTGAGCATCGAAAGTATTATGAATTTTGCACAGTAAATGATTTGCGGAGAACTTCTCCGACAATACATAAGAGCTTTTTATCAATTGAATCCTGTAATCTTGTGGATTAGTAGTAGGAATCCTTAGCGTAATGGAAGCATTATTTAATATTGTTTGCAAGCAGTCCTTATGATTATTGCAGTTAATGTTTCCGGCAATCCTTGAAAAATTTCCAAGAGATTTTCCGATAGATTTGTTGAAGGGATCTGAATAGAAATTTAAGAAAAGCCATAAAGGAAAATTTGAAAAAACTGTTGTTGAACTCTCTGAAGATTTTTTGAAAAGAATCCTTACTTAGTGATTTTGAAGTCAATTTTGGGGGGAATTTCTTGTACTATATCATAGAGAAATACTCAGTTATTTCAGAAAATCCTAAACAATAAATTACAACTATTAATGAATAACTGGATGATATGCTAAACTAATAATTTGAATTTATATATAATAAGTACGTAGTAAATCTTCCTGGAAAAATTGTTTAGAACAATTTCCAAAGCATTCTCTGGCGAAATACTGAAAAAAAGCAAATTGACAGCAAATTGATAGAGATTCTTCGAGTAATTTCCTGGTAAAATCAGAAAGCCTAAAGAAGCTTTAGTAAAAAAATGGTTTAATAAAACAATTTATCGTGGTAATGATTTCAAGTAATTGAAAACTGGTAGATTAGTCCTTAGAGAAAGCACTAGGAAAGTACAGAAATATTTCATGATGAAAACATCGTGGGAATTCTCAAAAAAATCTCTTAAAAGCACATGGTAGAATACCTGAAAAGTTTGTTGGAGAATCACAAGTGATATTCATTCCTCGTGAATTCTTTGGAAGAATCTTTGAAGGTTTTTTACTGGATTAGTGCGCAGTGAAAATTCAAATTTGCAAATATCACTGATGTGTAGCAGTATGAGACACTAATGTATAAATTCAACATTTTTTTAAAATTAGGGCTTTATATGACAACATTTCTCGATTGTTATAAAAAAAATAATAAAATGGGGTTGTTACACATCAAAACCATTACACTTTGAAGATAACGATACCAAATGGTCACCAAAGTTTAAGTAGGTACTGCATGCTAAATAGCCTACCGATGCACAAATGTTCATGCTGACAACACTGCCAACATAGTATCAAGGAAAGTTGAAAAATGGTGGAGGTACTCACAAATCAATTAGATCTATTAGGGTAAAATGGGGTAAGAGCGGCCGTTGGGTTAAGACGGAGCACCTTTAGTTTGGAATGAATACGGCGGATTTGTTGACAATTTACCAAGGGCTTGGCTTAAACACACTATTTTTGTCATTCGGACGTTTTTGGGGTGTTATTTACATTTTTTTTTTTCATGAGAAACATAAAAACCAAAGTTTTTGCCAGTCGATATTGTATTTGATCTAAATTTGACAGATATAAAGAATTAGAAAGGGAAAAACACTGCAAATTACCCGCCCATGCATTCACAGAAATATGAAATATGCTTCAGTGAACTAGAATATGAATTCTAAAAGTTTAACTTCGAAATAAGGTTCTAATTGTGAAAATTGCACAAGCGGGGTAAAACCGGCCACTGTTGATAAATAAATAAAATGTATATTTTAAAAGGTATATATCTAAGTTTTAAGAATTAATTGATCAACAAATTGATTCAACATCCAAGTTTATTAATGTAGAATTCATAAAACATAGTTTCTAGAATCAAAATGAATTGAAATATTTTTTCGCAAAATTGTGGACGAAAATCGTGGTGGTCGCTTTTACACCGTGGGTGGGCGGTTTTACCCCATCGCTTAAAATAATCGCGATAAGAAATCACGTTTTCAAGCTTCAAGAAATAAATAAGTTTTTACAAATACAACACCTGTGAAATTGTTTTATCATGCCTAAGGCTTCAAAAAACGACATGCTGCGTTGGGAAAGGATTTATTGATTCTTGATTTTTATATATGAATTAGGTTTCTTAGGCGGGTCTTACCTAGTCTTCCCCTAAACCTTGTTTATGTCCTGTGGATAAAGGTCATTCATTCAGTACACCGCATTTCGATACCAGTGCAAGCCGGAACATATTTTTTTTTATCTCAGCTCACTGTAATCATAGGTACATGCTGTATCCATAATGGATAAACAACTAGGCGATCAATTTTACTATCATTTATTGGAGATAATTGACGAGTCCGGTCATCAACGAGCCCATCGCACGCGTGATGACTTGTGGTGGTGATGACGCCCGACGAAGAGTGTCAAGTTTTTACACCTGTCCAACCGTCAGCAGCGTCGAATCGCCTATTTTCCGATCAGCCTTTAATGACGACGACGGGATGCTGTTCATTCCAAACTGCTGAGTTTTTTTTTCTGTCACTCGTCCACCATCATTTCACGCGACACGTGGCATATCGTATGTGTCTACGGGGAGGCAAACAACCATCATCATCACGGTACCATTTCACAGTAACGAAACGAAGGTGAATAGTCGTGTTACCTACCAACTCTCGTCACTTGTCTAATTATTTATGCTGAAGCACAAAAATTTATTAGCTTTTATCATGCGGGAATAAGAGTTCGTGCTCTATGGCAAAGACACGGGGAGACAACGGGAAGCGAAAATTTAATAGGCTTTCAGCGAGATGACGCTGCGTAGTTGCGTGCGAGAGCGAATGGGGCCAGCAGTACCATTCAAATCGACAATTATTTTTTTCGGCTTAGCCATACCTACTGATGACGATGATGATGATGCAGCAGGTAAGCTAGTATACACTGGAACTAAGTGATAATGCTTGGTCAGACGGTGTCCGTCAGGTTGCCCGAGCAGATACCATTATTACATTCACCGGAAGTCGCCCGACATAACATATTGGTTTTATCTTTTGAAAAATGTTGCAGCCTTGTTTTCACAATTTGGCATGGGCTCGTGTCGTGGCACAGTTACTTTAGCACAATACCAGTCAATGTATGAACTTAGTAGAGGAGCTGGAGCGATTCATTGTAGCAATAAGTCTAAACCTTTTAATCGAAATTGCAACTGAGGCGAAATTATTCAATATTTGTATATAATGTTCCGATATTCTACAATATTACTTAGCTCCGACCGGAGGATTCATTCCCAGATAATTCTCCAGTCAGAACCGTTGCAATTTAAGTAGCTATTTGAAAACAAATGGAGTAATCGTGTTAAAGAATATTTGGTATAACAATTGTTTCGCATAACTACAATCTATCTGTTAGCTAATAATCACAGAGAGCCTAATAAAAGGTTGTGCTACATTTGTCCAAAAGTCCTTTCCTATAAGTCAGTTGCCCAAATACCAGTTTCATGAATATCCAGTTTTTCCAAACAGTCCATATCTCCGAAAAAAAATTGGCGCTTATAATTGGCTTAATTTCACATATTTAAGGGTGGTGAATGAACCGGTTGAGTTGAACCGTCCTCGAAAACTTTGGCAATATGTTTTTGGTCAAGAATGACCAAATATCTCTTTCTTTTGATTACACACGGTCACAAGCGACAGTTCTAGCACCTTTTCCAACTGGATCGCTTTTCGAGGAATCGGTTCATTCGGGGAAAAGGTTCGTTCGGAGAAAACGATCATTAAGGAAAAAATGTCGTAGGGTGACTCGGTGTAATACGCCCCAGCGGGGCAAATGCCCCTCTTTATTTTCACGGGATTGAAGCTTCTTTTACACGTAAATATGATTGCATATCTTAAATATTCGCGAAAAAAAAATTGTTGCGCCTATATATGTATATGTATAAACAATCAATAGAAAATCTGAAAATATCGAAAATCAGGTTTTTGGTTTCAAATTTTGCTTCTGATAAGCAAGCCTCAGGGTGAATGAAACCCATTCTTTACTATAGTACTTATTACAAAAACTTTTACCGGAAGACGAATGCTTATAGACCCTTGTAAACTTAGCAAGTGGTGGAATTTTCGATGGAAACATTTCTACAACGCCGTGGACCTTTTTTCTATGGGTGGGGCATATTGCCCGGGTTGTTTTGATACGTAAACATTGGGAACGTTTACTAAAAAACATCTTGTACACTTTTTGCAAGCAACCCTGAAAGAGAAAGTTGCGTGCAGAGCACGACTAATTAAATAAGGAACACCTTGACATAAAAAACTATAGAAGTGATGCATTTGCTACTGCGATAGAACAGTATTTCCTTAAGAAGGGGCGTATTACACATTTTTACCTTACACGGAAATGGCGTTCGGAGAAATTAAATTCAGGGAGAAGTAGAACTATCTCAATGTTTGCTACTCTTCCTCGAATATCGTTTTCCTGAATGTCACTTCTCCGGATGCCAATTCTCCAAATACTCCGTTTCCTTGAATATCCTATCTCTCCGAAAATTATTTGACACTCATATATGACTTCCAGCGTATCAGGGTGGTGAATGAACCGGTCATCTTAGTTTGATCAGTGGCTCTTTTGAGTTTCGCCGTCCTCGGCATCGATAATGATGAATTATCCCCTTCTTTTGATTTGCTTATCGTTCTTTTTAGTTCACTATCATGTAACTAAAGTACTGTTTTGAACTGCTTCACATTGCGAGGAAATTGAATTTGGGAAAAGGGATCATCCGAAAAACTAGCAGTCGGGTAACGAGTCAATTCAATTCTAAGAAAAAAGCCCTGTTTTCTTCATTTTTTAGAAAAAAAATGTCACTAGTTTAAGTAAAAATTTAGTGAAAAAAAATCAAACAATATTTTTGTCAAAATACCTACGAAATAAGAATAATTCATTGCCTTTCGAATGCAGAAAAGAGAGTTTCAATGGGATGTGTAATCACAAAGATATAGACAAAACACTTTTGTAAGTTTTTGAGGGGTGAACCCAAAATTTTGCTCGGGAATGTACGAACGCAAAACTGGTCAATGGGCAAAATATGATCTCAGTTGATAACTCTTAAAATGTTCACAAGAACTTAAATCTGAAAAATATGCTCTGTCCCAGTCAGGACGTAACGCTAGAAAGCAGGGTTGATAGATCCACACTCAAATCAATGAGATCTCTCGCGAGAGCAAACTCATTAGAGATGTGCTTCGAAAATTTCATACTTGAGTTTTTCGCGCAAAACCACTCAATCATACTGACACTGTCAAAAATGATTCCATCGTAAAGCCCGTAAAAACATAGTGAAACCCCAATGTTGTGGTTTACCTTAGAAAGGATTAATATAATTCTTCCTAGAATTATTGCTTTGTGTGAGTAAGCTGTGGAAATACGAGACAATGAGTCAAACAGATGAGCCAACTCATCCATTTTTTTTTTATTGCTTAGATGGGTGATTGACAAATCAATCGAGAGTTATGCGAATTTCAGTTGCTCACAACACAGCAGAGTAAAGAGATTATATTTTTTGGTTTTTAAAATATAAATGCATGCAGTGTTGACAGATTCACACTCAAATCTCAATCAACGGGCTTTCCTGTGAGAGAAAACTCATAAGAGGCTCGAAAATCTCATGCTTGAGTTGTTTGTGCAAAATTACTCAATCACACTCATGCCGTCAAACCCGTAAAAAACATGTGAAACCCGAATGCTGCTGTTTACGTTAGAAAGGATGACTATAATTCTGCCAGACTAACAATAATTCGTTGCTTTGTGTAAGTTAACTGTGGAAATATGGGACAATGAATCAAACAGATGAGCCAATTTATTCATGATTTTTTGAATGCTGAGAGTTTCTCCCAACACTTAGCGTATGTGACATTGAAGCGTTCCAAATAAAAAATAATAATCATTTTTCAATAAAGTTTTTCCTTCCTTATTTTGAAACGAAAGACAATGCGACATTCTTATCTGATTAGAAGTGAAAAAATCCGTTTTCGTTACCAAATTCCATCCAATGTATATCATAAGTTCGTGCGGCGGTGTAGCACGATGACGAAATATTTACAAAATTGCTAGCTCGTATGTTCAAAAGCTAGCGTGATAATATCTTAACCAAATGCGAAGAAAACTTAAAACAAAGAAACTAATGATTTTTTTGCATTCAGTTTGTGTTTTGTTCCGTGGACCCATATCTTGTGAGGTGATCTATTTTGTTGACAGGCTGATCTAACATACATCTTGGGTTTGAATGGCGCATATACTGAAGATTGCTTTGGACATTTAAAATTTAAATTGTGTATACCTATTTACAGAAGCTAGATTTTTGTATAAACTTTGTATTGCTAATTGCATTAAAAGTAAATCATCGTTTTCCATACCAATAGCCAAAGTGAGCTCCATCTTGGCATGTAAGCAATCATACACAGCTCGACCAAAAATAAACCAAGCGAAATGCGTTCCATGGAGATTTCCAAGAAGTTGTTTACCCTAAGTGAGTCTTAATTCTTTGAAAAAATCATTACGCTCACAACATGTACTAAGTAAGTTCATTTGAGAATTTTGTTTCGAATACCCGAATGTATCTTCAAACTATTTAGATTGTTATGTCGATAAATGAAGTTTGTAAGTAAATGAAAATTAAATCGGCTCCGTTATGCCTCATAGCGCTTGAGCCTGTATAAAAACATTTAATTTTGTTATTTCTTCATAGTTTATAATGATTGTATGTATTAGGAAACATTTCAAAACAGTTCCCGATATTTAAACACTTTGTTAATGTACAAAAAATCAAATATTTTGACAGCGCTTATAAATGGGCGTAACTCAAAATTTCGACTTAAAAATCTACCCAGAGGTGTAGAATAAGTATGTGAAATATTTGGCGTTTTAAATTTTGGTGGCTATTTTTATTAAATAATATCGCTAAATGAAGCGCCGTGGAAATAATGCAAAAAGATTTCTTTACAGAATTTTTGTAGCAATACTTCGAAGATCTTCTTCCTATATTTCTTAGTAAAAATAAAATCAAATAGTTTCAATTCGATAGCATGCAGTTACTAGATACGATTGTCGTATCATAAAAAAGTTTAAATTATATAATTTCTTCAATTTCGGCTCCGTAACGCGTAAACGAAGGGTATGCTAACAAAACCATAATTTTTGGAAGAGTCATTAGAAGAAATCATAGACTATTGTAATCTTTGGAACTTTCATGAAGAAATCCTTGACGTATTTCGTGCAGAATAGTCGAGAAAACTCTATAGGAATCTCAAGATAAAATCCTGAAGGATTCCCTGGAGCAAACAAAAAATAATAAAGCATTTTCTCAAAAAAAAATCAAAGGGGCATTATCGATGGGCATTAACTAGGAATCTGCAATGACTCCCAAAGATTTGAAAAGGGGTCCCAATAATGTTCTGAACGGTTTTCAGGGCTTCTCAATAAGTTTTTGGAAGTTATAGGAGGTCACCAAACTGTTAACATTTGGGGTCATCAAGAGTTTTTAGAAATTTTCCGGGCTCTTAGGCAATTTTAGAGGTTTTAAGGGGTCTTCTATAAGCACGGAGAAGAATTTATGTATGTTGA
Organism: Aedes aegypti; assembly: GCF_002204515.2. Lineage (NCBI taxonomy): Eukaryota > Metazoa > Arthropoda > Insecta > Diptera > Culicidae > Aedes > Aedes aegypti. The sequence goes on along the minus strand of NC_035108.1, from coordinate 343,008,935 downwards.
GATTAATATCCCATTGATTACATTTACTTACGCACAAATAGTTGTTTCGAAAGAAAAACTATTCACTTCAACACCTAGTTTACCGTCAAATTAAATAGACACACTTCATTGATTCTTTTTTCCACTTGTGCTTATTTTAATCATAATCTTACTAACTACCAATATCCGAAAACATTTACATCTTTTGACTTCAAGTCATGCACACAAAACTACTCACTTCTAACTTGAGAGAAATAGTGTAGGTGACAAGATAACCGGCACTCACGCAGGAGACCATGTATCAAGTCTAGGTTTGCACTTTGTTTTGATTTTTCCATTCGTTTTTTAAGTCGATAAAGCAGCTATGAATCTTTTTGGATATGTCGATAAAGCAGAGCAAACTGCTGCGTAAACATTGCAAAATATTCTATACTCAACTATATTTGCTTTGAGTCAAATAAAATATAGTTTAATTTTGACGTTTGACGTTTGTAAATTCAATAAAAAATACAGTTGCTAACAACTATACGGTAAAGTTATTTTGAACAATATATTGTGCAATCAACAATATTTATTGTTATCTCTAAAACAACCTTAAAATATAGTTAATTCGTCTGGACAAATAATCAATGGGATTCTCAACAGATATAACATCTCAACAAACATAAATTCTTCTCCGTGTAAATTCCTCATATTTTAAGGGTCCTCATATTTTTCAATTTAGTAAGTATATTTTGATAAATGGTCGATTTTAGTGATACCAATTTTGCATCAGCAAATAATCTACATCTTACAACTACTTATATTCCGCCTTAGTTTAATCCTCTCCCAGCAGGTATTCTAATTGTTCTAGTTAAAAAAGTATTTTTATTTTGTTTCTTCAAGCATAAATGAAAGTATTGATGCCTTTAACAGGTGCATGATAATAAGTTTTAGAAGCAACTTTATTATCTTGCCTATGTTCAGTTAGAGTAGTTTTATAGAATTACTGTTGCAATCCTTGAAACTCAGCCATTCCATGAAAAAACGATCTAATGGGTCACCGAATTCCGTGAAAATTTGCTATTTTGTTCCTTATCCGAAATAAGGATACACGTGATTTTGTATTTTTTGATTAGGGTGACCATTTCCAAAACGGGGTGACCAGAAAAATAGCGATTTGCAAAATTTTTATTTTTTAAAATACTATAACTTTTGAACCGCTTGACCGATTTTCAATTTTCTTGGACGAAATGAAAGCTAAAGATTTTGAGTTTTCAAGAAAAAATTCACAAAAATTGTTTATTTTTTACTTGAAAGAAAGCCAAAAATTTTCGTTTTTTGTGTTTTGAAGGCCTTGGGACAAAGAGGGGTATTGCTGTTCTCATTTTTTCTTGAAAGTTAAAAAAAATTACGTTCAGTCATTTTTTATCGGCACACACAGTAGGTCTCAGCGCATTTCATGTAAAAAAATTTCATGTAAAAAAATCATAACTTTTGAACAGCTCAGCCGATTTTCAATCTTTTTTGTGGAATGAAAGCTTAAGCTTTCAACTTTTCAAAAAAAATATAAAACTCTGATATTTTTTTTACACAAAAAAATATAAAAATTTCATTTTTTTAGGAAATTTTTATAATTTTTCATGTAAAAAAAAAAAAAATAAAGCAAATAATAATTATTATAATAATCGGGTAACTTTCAGAATATCTCTTGCCAAAATGAATCAATAGTGCCGAAAATAAGATACGCCCTCCTACTAGGGTACAATCCAACAAAAAATCCGTCAGCAAATCGCCAAGATATTCTCATCGGTTTAGCTCCTGATATACAAATCAATTGAATTGCTTCCAAAAATCTCAAAATTTAAAAATGGTGTTTTTGAAGTTTTCAAGATCTCTTTTTTCACAACGGACTCAAAGCATTGTTTCGAAAAGCGAATATCCGAATAAGAGGAAAATTCTGTAGCCTGATATATTTACGTGGGTTATGGCTATGTGTCGGTCCCCCAAGGAATTTCGGAATATCTCCGGATTAAGATGCCCGATGATCGAAATCGACAGAAATTCTAGAAGAATTAGAGTTATTAAGATCTTGTGGAAAAATGGTGCAAAATATATAAAAAAATAGTTATTGCGATATGAATGATTTTTGTGATGAAAATATGATGATGCTAGTAGAGGGGTAGAACACAAAACCGAGAAGATTTCGTCAAAAAAAAAAAAAAATAAATACAAGATATTGTCAGGTACCCACTAAGGAACATCTCTGCAATCTACCAATTATCTGCGTTACAAAAATTGTCTAGGAACTTTCCGAAAACCATGTCAGATATCCGTGAATAATCTTTGCAGAAATCGACCAAACATCACTACGACGTATGTCAGTCGAAAATCTCACCGAAAATATTAATGATTTGAGTGGTAAAGGGAAGAATTTTATTTTGTATTCAATTCAGTCAATGACTGACATGGTTCGGAAGAGGGTGTAAAATCAAGAGTCACATAGCAAATATGCTAGAATTTACTTATGGATTCCACCACGAAAGATCTAAGTTTCACATCCAAGCTCAAAATGATTAGAATTAGAATGGATGGGCAATTATTATGCCTGGCTTTCAATTGAGTGTTGACAAAATTTTAGTGAAAGTAGTTTGTTAACAATTCTGTATTTTGTCAACAACAGTTTACAAAAGAAGTTACATCTAAAAAATATTTGAAATAGCATACAGCTCAGTCTACATATACAGTTCAATTATAAAAATGTTCACTTGCAAAAGCTAGGTAAGAGTGGGTGATGTCACTGTAGATCTAAACACTACTTGCAGTGGCTGGAAATAAAAGAAATCCTATGTGTTTTCAAGGTGTTCATACCTTCCCAAAGGCGGTCCTGAGGTCCTTAAAAAGTTTTCATTTGGGTTTCAGAGGTTCCTAAACGATAAATTTTATAATTTAAAAGCGAAAATGTTTCCAAGGATTTCTCAAAGCATCAAATATTCTATGATGTAATTTTGTGACCCATTTATACACAGGCTTAAAGTAGTAATTTTGGAAAAGGCCTATGTGTCCATTTGGAAAAAAAAAGAAACTTGGGCTTTGTTGTAAAACAACTGAGTAATTAATGATAGTACATCTATTAACTTGATGTAAGTAAACTGGACCAGACTTAGAATCTGTCGTAGTTCACTGAATAAGTTTTTGTTCATTCATTTTTAAACAGTGTAATTAAACATACCTGACAAAAAGCTGCTCTTGATTGTTAACACGCCAGGATACGACAGTTGCCCCTGAAATAAGAAGAAAATAGTTAAAATACAGTATAAATCGACATCTGAAGCAAAATGAAACATATAATGAAAATCATCACAAATGCATCTGTTAGTTTTTATTTCTGTCTCAAAAACAGAAACCGACTAGGGCAAACGCTCCCTTAGTGGAGGTAGCTCCAATAGTGGAGGTAGTGTGTTTTAGCATGTTTCGCACTAATAAATGATTATGTGATATTTTTCTATGATGTAAGATTTGAAAATGATGCGAGTAATCGAATAATATCCATGATTTTTAACCGAAAAACAATTTAAAACAATTATTTTGCTTAATTTTTTTGCTCCTTTGCACCTATAGTGGTGCATCAGTACCCATAGTGGAGGGTCCCATAAGAAATCAATGGTTTGCGCCACTAAAGGAACCATTCTTAAAACATACCTCCACTAAAGGAACAGTGTTCCTATTATTGGTGCAAGGCTTTTTGCAGTGAAATTTTAAATTAATCGTGATTTTTATACATTTGAGTGATAGGAGGATTTGAGATCTATCGATTGATACATTAAAATCATATATTTCATGGTTTTATCACCATGTTTTAGCAGTTTTCCCTTAGGTGCACCACTAATGGTACACTTGCCCTACCGTTCATTGCCCAAATAAAACCGCTTGCCAAAAAGTTATGTGCATTCATTCAAGGTCTTCCGTTCCAACAACCGAAAATACATCGGAAGCAACATGTGTGAACCCGCTGTGGCCCAGTCCAGTCGTCGTCGTAGCCGTCATCATCGTTAGCTCGCTTCGAATCGATCTCGTCGATCCTTCTTCGCTAAGTGAAAAATGGAACGAACACCACCTTCAAAAGAAGCGAAAATTTCTCATCATTTGACAATTAACCACATAAAAAGCGCAACGCTCGGGATTTTTGCCTTGGAAAGGAAACAGGAAGAAGGGAACATCATCGGCACTCTCGTTCGCCAGCTAGCATAATGCAAGTACCACAGGACGGACGGCCGTCATAATTAATCCATTAATGAAAATGCGCGCCGGATGAAACGAAGATCTTTAGGTAATGACGGTGCTTCGGGCACAGAAACGACAGAGGAGCATATCCGAATCGGAGTAATATACAGAGAGCAACAACGCGGTAGTCAGAGTCGCAGAGTAATAACAGAAGTAAGACAAAGTGTGAAATCGTGAGCACATGTGCGGATTCTTGTGAAACATGTGAGAAACAGCCACCGACCGACTGAACGGAGGACCGACCGCCAGCAACCCACTTCACAGAGGAGTAACTATAATAATTCCGTGGACATAATTTCAAATGTGGAAATTTGAGATGTTATACCTGCGTATATTTTAAACATAACTGTTATTATGACGCATGTTGTGGCGAGCACGATTTTGCGATGTCATCTACCTTCAGGGCCGTTGAGGGACCACTTGCGTCCACGTACAGACTTCAAATTTTTACTTGATTTTTTTTTAACTAAACGAGCACTTTACAATGACGAACTTATAACATTTCACATTTTCTAAAAATACTCGGTTGGGTAGCCGTGAACCACGAATCATACTTAAAAGGTATTTATCAAGAATCGGACTCATGTTCCGTAACCGGTCGTTTGAGAACGTCGCGACCTATTGGAAGCCCGCACCATACAAATCTAATCCAGCTGGTCTTTCAATACCTAATGAATAATGCGCTCTCGGCTAGGCATGTATATACAATAGAAAACGTTGTGTTTGGATCGGCATCTAATTCTTCCGAAAGAAGTGCGCTTTGGGAAAGAGGACCACGTGATTATTGAGTTGAAATCAAATTCAGGTTAACTTCTGCGTCCATGAGTCTTCTCGTGGTGTAGGGGTAACGCTCTCTATCAAGTAAACAGGGAGTCGTGAGTTCGATTTTCACCGAGAAGATGTTTAACTTTTTTGCAAATTTCACATCAATTTGTCCATTTAATCCAATTGCAAAGTCGATGTAATGTTAAGTTTGACGGTATTTGTTCAAACTTCCACTCGGCAGGTTAGCCATAAATCACGAATCGTAATTAAAAAGTAGGAAAATACTCTTTGTCATCTTTCCGCCCTTTGGAATTTGAGTATAAAGGACTTTTCATTATTTTTCGCATTTGTTAATCGTGTATTTCAATAGCTCTGAATCTTTTATATCTCAGTTTGATCAATTTGATGTTCGAGAAAATTATTTGAAATATTATTTCATTATTTACATAATTGACCTATGTAAAATCGATAATCGAATACATGTCGTATAGCATAATGTTGACACATGACAATAAAAAGCAGGTCTTGCTCATCAAAAAAAATCTTGGAGACACAATAGTACTATGGTACAAAACATTATTAGCATAATTGTCTAGTTCTAGATTATTCCAGCCTAAGGAATAATAATGTTGTATGACAATGTTTCCCAGACTTACTCAGAATTTCGCCCCCTTGAGACCTATATATTGTGTTATCGCCCTTGGACTTATGTATCAAATGTCTTATGTATTAAATGCTACAGAGTGCTGAGCTTCTACAAATAATTTATGATAGGGGTACTCAAATCTATCAAATTAATAATTTTACTGGAATACACAATTTTAATGTAGAATTAATTTTATCTGAAATTTGCAGGAATACAAATTCTATTGTTGTCATAATAAAAATTCAATGAGATCTCAGGAAATAAATGTCAAACATCAGTAAATCGTGATAAGTTACTCAACATTTAGCAATTTGTTGAAGCTGAACTTTGGTTAAATTCTTACATAAACTAAGATGCATATAGCTGACCTAGGGAAGCAATACTAAGTGTGCAGTATTTAAAAACTATAATATTAAACTTAGGGGAAGTGGTGGAAAAATGAACAGGGTTGGTAAAATGAACACCGTGCCCTTTATTGAGAAAAAACGAATTTCGATGAATTTTTATCGATTGTGCTACTTTTCCCCGAATGTCGTTTCCCCGAATGTCGGTTCCCCGAACGCCAGTTCCCCGAATGACCCATTTCCCCGAATGCCATTTCCCCGAATGACCCGTTTCCCCGAAAAGTGTAGCAGTTCAAATAGGTGCTATACTAGTTTTCAGTGGCTGGATGGTGAATTAGGAAGAACGATAAGCAATCAAAAGAAGGAGGTATTTAGTCATTCTCGACTATACACATGTTGCCAAAAATGCTGATGATGGTAAAACTCGTAAGAACGGCGAATCAAATAAAGAAGGGTGCATATCTGATGACCAGTACGTTCACCCCCCAGAAATGTATAAAGCTATGACAAATATGAGTGCCAAACACTTTTCGGGGAAGTGGGCTATTCGGGGGAACGGGATATTCGGGGAACTGGCATTCGGGGAACTGGCGTTCGGGGAAACGACATTCGGGGAACCGACATTCGGGGAAAAGTAGCACAACCATTTTTATCACGCACGGAAGATTTAGAGCATAAATCTGAGTGTTCGAATTGATACGGAATTGAAGGAATGCAATTTACCGGAATACCACTTACCGGAATGTACCATTACCCGGAAAAACCATTTACCGGAATGTACCATTTACCGGAATGCACCATTACCCGGAAAGCCAAATTTTCCATTTTCGACGACCTTCTTCAGTACATTTGTGTACAATATTTATTTTCTTTCATTGATGCTGAGCACAAATTACATTCTTGGCTCGGTTGATTCTATACCATTACCCGGAATACCATTACCCGGAATGCAATTTACCGGAAGACCATTTACCGGAATGTACCATTACCCGGAAAAACCATTTACCCGGATGTACCATTTACCGGAATGCACCATTACCCGGAAAACCAAATCTTTCATTTTCGACGACCTTTCATTGATGCGCAGTATACATTATGTCACGCTAACCATGGACATTCTCGACTCCCTCGGTTTCATAAACACTATTTTAATAGACATCTTCAAACAGCTTTGGACCAAATATGTTTTTTTTCTTGCCGGCGTTACGACTCAACTGGGACAAAACCTGCTTCTCAGCTGTTCTAGGAGCATTTCTACAGTTATTAGCTGAGAGCCTATGTCAACCGACCATTTTTGCATTCGTTCATAGTTTGACAAGTATGTAAGTACTCTAGCTTTGAAACGTTGTCAAATATGTCACCAGAAATAATTTTGAACCGGCGGTATTCAATTCTACCAACCTCAGCTTGATCTTTCTGAATAACTTTCCTCTGCCGCAACGTAAGCCTTAAACTATTAACGAATATCACGATACCAAAATTTGATTGACCATCTAATTTTGTTGGCGACCTAATTAAAAAAAAATCGCCTGATATAGATCGGAAAACTATGTCTTCAAATTTAGGCTATAAAACTAAACATTACAGGCAAGGACAGAAAGAATGAAAATAACTTATAATTTTCTTTTATGTCTGAGACCACTTGAAAGGTACCATCACTATAAATCGAAACCAGAAAAAGCCCAACAAATAAGATAGGTTGCATTTAAGTAAATGGAACATCCCAGCATTTAAAAATGTTTGGCGTTTTGATGGTTTTCTTATTTCCTTACGTTAAAACAGATCAGAATCCAATTTCGAAATTGTAGGGGCCCAGATAGCCGTAGCGGTAAACGCGCAGTTATTCAGCAAGACCAAGCTGAGGGTCGTGGGTTCGAATCCCACCGGTCGAGGATCTTTTCGGTTGGAAATTTTCTCGACTTCCCAGGGCATAGAGTATATTCGTACCTGCCACACGATATACACATGCAAAAATGGTCATTGGCATAGTAAGCTCTCAGTTAATAACTGTGGAAGTGCTCTAAGCTACTAAGCTGAGAAGCAGGCTCTGTCCCAGTGGGGACGTAATGCCAGAAAGAAGAAGAAAAAGAAGGGGTACCGGGGCAGTATGGACACCCGGGGCAGAATGGACACCCCCAGTATCTTTGCATAGGCGAATACTTTTACACTTTCAATGCAAACAATATATCAGTTGTCTATCGGAAGAGTAAACTAACCACTAAAATTTCAGAAAAAATGTTCAAAACATTGATTTTAAATCGAAAAATTGATCATGATTTTATTTGGTTCGAAAATTATAACATTCACACCTCACTAAATAAGGTTTCAGAGGCAAATGACTGCAAGTTGACCGATAATGTAGCTCTTGATTGAATCTTCAATTATTTATGCAATATTCAAAAATATAGTAGATTTTTTTTGGTACTTCAAGACATTGAAAAACTTAAATGGAAATTTCTTATACTGTTGGGGCAATATGGACACCGGGTGCAAAGTAGAGCTGGCACTTCAAAGAGGAAGAAATATAACTTCAAACACAAAATTATCCAAAAATATTTAGCATTCAATGCAATAATTATGAAGTGGAACCACAAATCGGTTGAAAATCGTCAATTCTTGATTAAAACTAACCTGGAGGCAATATTGAAAGCATCTCTACGAAAAATGTCGTAAATAGATGTTAATCATGTTTTCAGTGGCACAGTGACCTGTCACTATTGTTTCCTGAATATGTACTTCATTTTTCGAGGTTTTGAGAACGATCGCAGAATAATTTTCCTATAAACTTTGAGGTGTCCATACTGCCCCATGGGGGTGTCCACTTTGCCCCGCTAGCTTGATGGCGACTACCAAATATAAGCTTTTTTAAACCTTCTTTTGAAAACAAAATATTTTTTTCCTGATTATGTAACCATGTTTAACAAATGCTCAAGAACTTTAAAAAGCTGACTGCACATAAAAAACAGTATAATATTCATGTTTTTACAGTCAAAATAGGCAAATTCCTTAGGGTGTCCATACTGCCCCGTGTCCCCCTATCAAAATTTAAAAAAAAAACACTTATCTTGCGAGGGAAGCAACATGCAACAGTTGAATTCTCATGTCAGCTTTATGGTTTGGGGAAAGCTAAAAAAAATCAAGACAAACACTAGGAGTGCCTTGGTGATTTAAAGTTGAGACACTATTCGCCATTGTAACTTCCATCTTTGGAACCTCAATAGATCTACTTTTCCTTTGATTCTGATTGATTGTGTTATTTTTCTACGAATGTCATAACTCTAGATGTCTGTACCCCGAATTCAATGTCGTGTAATAAACAAGAAAGAACAATAAGCAATCAAAATAATAAGATATTTGGTCATTTTCGACTAAACACATTTTGCAAAAAATGTCGAGATCGGTGGAAGTCGAAAGAACCGCCAACCAAATAAAGAAGGGAGAATAACAGATGACCCAAAATAGGTCATTCTAGAAAAAGGATGTACGGGGGATTTACAATCAGTTGATTGTCGTTTGCGGGAACGATATTCGGCAAATTGACACTCAGCGAAAAGTATTAAAAATTGTTACCATTGCTTATTTATTATCATTTAGACACTTGGAGAATCGACGGTGGAATATTAAACGTAAAGTTATATAGTTGTAGCGAAATTAAGCCAGTTCAGCCAAGACAAGCTGAAAATATAAGTTGAAAGAACAGCTTATTTTCGAAAGAAGGGTGAATCATTTATGAAATGCAAATATATGAAGATGGTGCATATTGACATGATAAAGTATGAAGATATCTTAGACTCCTCTCTGGTGGTTATGTATTTTGAAATAAGAACCTTATCGTTGGTAGTCATTTTAAATATTTTTAAGCTAACATACTGACCTGAATGACCGTTAAACGTTTACAAGGGCGGTAATGAAACAAGTCGAGAAATGGAGATATAATTTTACGGTAAATGGTCCTTCCGGGTAATGGTTTTCCGGTAAATGGTTCATTCCGGTAAATGGTTTTCCGGGTAATGGTCTTCCGGTAAATTACATTCCGGGTAATGGTTTTCCGGATAATGTCGGAGAACCGCCTCGGTTTCCATAAACACATTTTCAAAAGTCATCATGGACCAAATATGTTTTTCTTTATGCCGGCGTTACGACTCAACTAGGACAAAGCTAATCTAGTAGCATTTCTACAGTTAATAACTGAGAGCCTATGTCAATCGACCACTTTTACATTCGTTCATAGTTTGACAAGTATGTAAGTACTCCAGCTCTGAAACGTCGTCAAGTTTGCCAACGAGAAATAATTTTGAACCGGCGGTATTCAATACTACCAACCTCAGCTTGATCTTTCTGAATAGCTTCACTTTGCCGTAACGAATATTACAATACCAAAATTTAATTGCGATTTGATTAGAAAAGAATCGCCTGATAGGTTGTAGAGCTACTTGGGCACTTCCATAATTCATTTTGATATGGGAGGGAGGTTTTTCTCGATAGAATTATCTGATATTTTGCTAAAAGAAGCACTACAGTACGACGCACATTGTGGCTAAATATGAATTAAGTAGCTTTCGAAAAACCCCACTGCCGAAGTGAATCAAAAATGTCAAGAATAGGATCCGGCTACGAAAAACTATGTCTTCAAATTTGGGCTATAAAACTAAACATTACAGACAAGGATAAAAAGAATGAAAAGATTTTTTTGTGTTATATATATATAAATCGAAAAAATCGCATATCAATTAAGGTACGGTGCATTGGAACATCCCAGCATTTGAAAATGTTTGGATTTATGATAGTTTTCTTATCCCCTTCTGTAAAAACAGTTTAGAATCCAATTTAAATATTGCATCAACAAATTAAAAAAAAACTGTGCAGCACAGTGTAATTCTCATTTGAGCTTTAAAGCTCCCCCAAATCAACACGATTTTTTAAGCGAATTCGACAAAAAATCGACGTGATTTCGTTGTTGAGTCGTTGCAAGCACTCTTATATGGAACCATCTAGACTGACACGACGAAAATCGCTGCGAAATTGCGTCGTTGTGGGTTAGACACGCTCATCAAACTGTGCATGCAGCGCATGTCGCTGTCGCCGTAAAAAAACACTATTTTTCTGTACCCCGAATCCAGTATAATATACTAGAAAGAATAGTAAGCAATCATAAGAAGAAGGTATTTGGTCATTTTTGACTTAACACATTTTACCAAAAATGCCGAGATCGGTGGAACTCGAAAGAACCGCCAACCAAATTAAGAAAGGTGAATATCAGATGACCCTAAAGGGCTTATTCTAGAAAAAGGAATATACGAAGGATTTGCATTTGGTTGATTGACGTTTACAGAAACAACATTCGGTGAATTTACACTCGGCGAAAAGTAGCACAACCAATCGTGTTAAAAATTCTAACCATTGCTTATTTATTAACATTTGGACACTTGGAGAACCTTCTAGACGGTCAAATGTCGAAAGTAAAGTTACGTAGTTGTAGCCAAATTTAGCCAGTTCAGCCAAGACAAGCTGAAAGATAAGCTGAAAGAACAGCTTATTTTCAAAAGAAAGGTGAATCATCTATGAAATGAAAATATATGAAGATGGTGCATATTGACATGATCAAGTACGAAGTATCTTAGACTCCTCTTCAATGCTTATATTTTTGAAGGAAGAATATCCCCTGTTCATTATCGTTGGCGATCATTTAAAATATTTCATGTTAAAATACTGACCTGAAGTACCGTAAAATGGTTAAAAGGACGTTAATGAAAAAAAGCGAGAGATAAAGAAATAATTTTCCGGAAAATGGTCCTTCCGGGTAATGGTTTTCCGGTAAATGGTTCATTCCGGTAAATGGTTTTCCGGTTAACGGTCTTCCGGTAAATTGCATTCCGAGTAATGGTTTTCCGGGTAATGTCGGAGAACCCAATTGAAGTGAAAATATCAACAAAAACTAAGATTTCAGAAAACCACTGACGTGATTTTAGCTCGAAAGACTTGAGGTTTTTCAGTGAGGTGAATATCGTTATGATATGATGTCAAATTTGATACCTTTAGAATTCATTTTGAATGGGTTACAATCATTTATGGATGTATTTTCGGTGAGGCAATAAAAATTTTTAGAAATGTTTGTTTTGCTCACGTTTTTTGCATGGTGTTTGTTTTACCACCAACCGCTGTTCATTTTACCCACATAGTGCAGGTAAAATGAACATTTGCATCGCTTTTTGATAGCGATGAAAATATGTGAAAATTTAGCTATTTTAGTCTGAATCCATGTCGCTGCTATAGATTACATCCCTATTTTTGACGTTGTGCGATAGAACTATACAAATTTCTCGTTTTTCTATCAGAAACAAGATGATTTCCTTAAGGTATTCCCCACCCCTTCCCCTATGGTAATTTGATTCATATCTTATTCATATTCGAAAATAATAGTTTGTCATTGAGTTGTTTTTTAGTTGACATTTAGTTCCTTCACCCAGTCAAATAAGTAATCTGAATGAAAGCAATTCTCACTGAACCATACGAACTTAGTAACAACGAGAGATTATCTTCTCTCATTTTGATTATGATAGTACTATAGTGAAGGATGGGAGCATCTTGACGAACGGACGCGAGGTGGTCGAAAGGTGGAAGCAGCACTACGATGAACACCTGAATGGCGCAGAGAACACAGGCACAGAAGGTCAGGACAGCGAAGGCGATGGCTACGTCAGCACAGCGGACAGCGGAAACCAACCAGCTCCCACGATGGGGGAAGTTAAGGATGCCATTCAACAGCTCAAGAACGACAAGGCCGCTGGCAAGGATGGTATCGGAGCCGAACTCATCAAGATGGGCCCGGACAGGTTGGCCGCTTGTCTGCATCGGCTGATAGTCAGAATCTGGGAAACGGAACAGCTACCGGAGGAGTGGAAGCAAGGCGTTATATGTCCTATCTACAAAAAGGGCGACAAACTGGAGTGTGAAAATTATCGTGCAATCACCATCCTAAACGCCGCCTACAAAGTGCTATCCCAGATTCTCTTCCGTCGTCTATCACCTATTGCAAACGAGTTCGTGGGAAGTTATCAAGCAGGTTTCATCGACGGCCGCTCGACAACGGACCAGATCTTTTCCGTGCGGCAAATCCTCCAGAAATGCCGTGAGTACCAGGTGCCTACGCACCATTTATTCATCGATTTCAAGGCGGTATACGATAGTATGGACCGCGTAGAGCTATGGAAAATCATGGACGAGAACAGCTTTCCCGGGAAGCTCACAAGATTGATCAGAGCAACGATGGACGGTGTGCAAAACTGCGTGAAGATCTCGGGCGAACACTCCAGTTCGTTCGAGTCTCGGCGGGGACTACGACAGGGTGACGGACTTTCGTGCCTGTTGTTCAATATTGCGCTTGAAGGTGTTATGCGGAGAGTCGGATTTAACAGCCGAGGCACGATTTTCACGAGATCCGGACAATTTGTTTGCTTTGCGGACGACATGGATATTATTGGGAGAAAATTTGAAACGGTGGTAGATTTGTTCACCCGCCTGAAACGCGAAGCAACAAGAGTCGGGCTAATGGTGAATGCGTCGAAAACAAAGTACATGCTGGTTGGCGGAACTGAGCGCGACAGGGCCCGCCTAGGAAGCAGTGTTACGATAAACGGGGATACCTTCGAGGTGGTGGACGTCTACCTCGGATCCTTGTTGACGGCTGACAACAATGTTAGTCGGGAAATACGAAGGCGCATCATCAGCGGAAGTCGTGCCTACTATGGGCTCCAGAAGAAACTGCGGTCAAGAAAGATTCACCTCCGCACCAAATGCACGATGTACAAAACGCTCATAAGACCGGTAGTCCTCTATGGGCATGAGGCGTGGACTATGCTCGAGAAGGACTTGCAAGCTCTTGGGGTTTTCGAACGCCGAGTGCTAAGGACGATCTTCGGCGGCGTGCAGGAGAACGGCGTGTGGCGGCGAAGGATGAACCACGAGCTCGCTCTAATCTACGGCGAACCCAGTATCGTGAAGGTAGCTAAAGCTGGAAGGATACGCTGGGCAGGGTATGCTGCAAGAATGGCGGACAACAACCCTGTAAAAATGGTGTTCGCTACGAATCCGGTCGGAACAAGAAGGCGTGGGGCGCAGCGAGCTAGGTGGATTGACCAGGTGCACCAGGACCTGGAGAGCATGGGTCACAGTCGAGGATGGAGAGAAGCGGCCATGAACCGAGTGAATTGGCGTAATATTGTTGGCGAGGCTCTATCAAGATAATTGATGTAAAGCCTAATAAGTAATAGTGAAGCTATTAGAAAGTTTTTCACTAGGTATAGATTGCAAAGCGCATTGGAAAAGCAGAATCGAATCAGATATTTTTGAAAGAGAAAATAAATAAAAAGAGGCTCTCAATGTTAGATAGGTCATTTAGGAAAAAATCAGCGACATTTAAATAATATCTTATCAAGTATTTGACGTTTGAGGTTATTTCAAAGATAAGAGCGTTTTTATTTAAACATAAATGACTGTTTTATTAGAACTTATTTTATTTTCTAATCCTTTGAACACTATGAACTTTCATTTCAGTATCTGCACAATTCCAATGTTCAAATCAAATTGATTTCAGAGAAGATTTGGATCTATAGGCATGGGCGTAAATAGCCATCAGACTTGAGGGGGGCCACGGTCCCTTCTCATGAGAAATAAAAGTCGTAAAAGATAACTTAACAATGCTTGTTTCGATTATACTTGTGAACTGATTATAGTGGTGCACATTCATACAGAGGTAGATAGTATTAAAAATCTAATTTTTCGTTTTATATTGCCAAGATGACGTATTCAACCGAATCTCAAAGATCTCGGATAGAATACAAAGATTTGATAACAGAATTTACCATTCCAATTCGATTTGAACTAGAATTTTTCCAAAGTTGTAAAACAAGATAAAGATTTAAATGTATCAGTTCAGTTAAGGTTCAAGATCAATGTGAAATTCAAAGCTCTTGAAGCCGACAAGTCGAAAAAAACCCAAGCCATTGAAAAAAAAAACACTTGCTAGTTTGAAAATATGGATTATTGTAACTCAGCATTTCTGTAGCGAATGATACATGTCTCCAAACCTCTCGAAACCAAAGTTTGAATAAAGCATTGAATATTACCGTTTTTGTTAAAGTTAAAACTTTAAATCCTAAAGCTGCTTGGCTACTCATATTGAAGGATTGAACGATACAAAAATTCAAATAAAGCTGTCGTCAGCAAATTCGTACGAGTATCAGTAGTTTGGAAAAAGCAGGATGGAAGCTATTTTGCTCATGGTTTTCTTAATATCCAATCAGAGTAAGATAAGGCAAAAGTTCGACCTTAGTGATATAATCAAAATTTTTATAAAGACAATACCATACCGTGAATCTACAACATATTTGCTGTGATTTCACTGATTGTCTTAAACGAACTTTTGCCCCACCGGTGGGGCAAAAGTTTGCTGGCCGAAATACAAAATACCGGCACTTTTAGGACAGACATACTTTATACCTGCCATAAACTTATGTTTACAGATAAATGCACACTAATTTTCCATAAAAAAAAATCACCCAAATCCCAAAAAAAAGCAGTTTTTTGCAAAACTAAGTGAAAATGTGAAATGTTGATGACTTTTTTTTCGCACGATCAGGCAAATTTCGCTAAACTTGAAGATAATATGTGAATTTTGGGTAATTTGTAAATTTCTCTGCGAGCTTATATGGGTCGAACATTTACCCCGCTGATTCGAACTTTGGCCAAACTATGGGCCAAAAATTGGTTCCAAGCATTTACGTAGTAACTAATACACCTTAAAGCATCATTATGATGCCTAAAAACGCCCTAACATAAAAAATCAAAGAAGATTTTATTCCTATTTATTTTCATACAATGAGTTTGACCAAAAATTATTATTTTTACGTCAAAACACAACAAATAGCCATGATTTTTCCAAATCTCAATCGATTCTTATGATATTTGTAGTTAAAGTCTCTTACTTGAACACTGGCATTTATAAAAATAAAAATCTTGTACCACGCGAACTTTTGCCCCACTCTCTCTAGTAATGTTCAATTTTGGGCTACTAAAAATCGAAAAATAAATCCGGCTGGTCCTAAAATATAAATGTACGACTGATAAATACATATTTACTGAAAAATACATTAGCTCCTCATGCTTGAAAAGCAATCAGTTTTTATACACACAAACAAACGTGTTTCATTGGACTTGGTAAAATGAGGAATCTAAGCCATGAGAAATTTAAGAATGTTTTGTGATTTTACATGCATAAAATTCTAATGTTAGTGTGACTTACAGAAAATTGATTGCATGCTTTCTCGATTTGTTTAAACTTGAAATAAAAACATCGTCGATATCTCGTCATTGATCTAGAAACAAGTTTTATCAATGTGTCACATTTTAATGCAACTGCTTCACTGTCGTCTATTTACCAGCAGTTCATATCTGTTCTCCACGTCTCGGAGACTAATTTATCGAATGACTCATAAATTTTAATATGAAACATTTGGAAGTTCGCGAAAAGTTTATATAAACTAAAATTGGCTTGCTGCACCATTGTTTATTTTTGAGATTTTTTTTACCACTTTAACAAAACTCTCATACACAAACATTTATCAGTAACTACGATTCGTTCTAGATAATTGATCACAAAATATCGCAGCTTATTTTAAAAAATTAAGAGACTTTGGTTTTCTAATTAAAATGGATCAAGCCAGTTCTGCTAATTCTAAAACATGCTTCAATGAATTCCAATGTCGGGAAAGGGCAAAAAGGAAACAGTATGGATATATGTGACGATTTAAAATTACATATTGCTATTGCCTGTCAAACAATCATCATTCATAAATTTATATTAAAACTGTACATAACGCGTTAAGTATCAGAAGTGCATGTTTGATACTTAAAACTAGTTTTAACTATATTGTCATTTTTTCTCCATTTTTTTTCGGGGGCCAGGGGGGGGCTAGCCCATGATTCAGGGGGGCCAGGCCTCCCCTGGCCCCTCCCTATTTACGCCAATGTCTATAGGTGGAAATATTAAGTAAGCTTGAGCTTGAGCTTGATTGGCCGCCCGTCAGATCAGCTGCACTTACACAAGGAACCAACCAGATGTCTGCTTGGAATTAACAGGCACCCTCAGTATATAAGTGCTGGTGATCTTTTATTTTTAGGCAACAATGGTGCCTGCCACGTCAGAATGCAGACCAATGAGGGGAAGGGGAAGCAATTGATGATGAATTCAACTGGCTCCCACGGTTGACCGTATATACCACTGGGTCAACACCAGTTCATGCAGGAAGGGTGAAAGGGTGGGGTAATTTTTATGGCAGAGAGGCTTGCTGGTTTGGTAAGCAGACTGCCTATGTATCAGGCGTAAAGGCTTTAGGACATTTTGTCGAATGACATTTGGTCGAAAGGACATTTGATCGAAAGGACATTCGGTCGAATGGACATTGAAACATTTATTGCATTTATTGCATTTTATGCTTTGGAACATTTATTTTGGTCGAATGCCGTTTAGTTGATTGAAAGCTTATTTTAAAATGGCTCATTGAAAGATCATTTGGTAAAATTGATTATTGTTTTATAAGTTTTGCAAAGTTGCAAATAAAACGTATTATCTTCAATTGTCTGAATCATTAACTGTTGTTGAATAAAAAATAAGACATTTTAAGTAGTCTTATTTTTTAATTTCATTCATCTTGTTATTTGTAATTTGAAGTCATTTAAAAATCTATGATTTCGAATATTATTCAAATAAACTTTTTAGAAGAAGTATTTTTGTACATTGACTGACATATTAAGCTATAGTGAATTTATTGTTCTTTGAAATTATACTCATTCTTTGAAAAACTGCTCAACCTGTTATTTTATTACTCAACGATGTGAACATGATGTTTTTATTATTAATTATTCTTTTGAAATGTAATCTAGCTTCGTAATGAACTGCTGATCTTTATCTGATGGAAGCATTCGGAGAGAGTGCTCGGGATCCTTCTTTGAATTCCTGCTCTTACAGCTTATGGACGGGGGTAAGATTCTTGAATGCGAAAATTAAAAATTAAACGGCAGGAAAAATTTGCATTAAGGAAATCCTTTATGGTGAAGTGAATGTTAGGTGTCGGTAACTCTACTGACCAATTGGCTTATTGTGACTTCGAGCTTAATAACATTCCTCAAGCAAATACATGGCTTTGCTCACAGATGACCCTAGGTGAATAACAGAGTTTGCAGTAGAAGCTTTGAATTATTAAAAATGAAAATTATGCTAACTGTATGTATCGAGGAAGGGAAGTCCAGTTGACTGAGGCGATAAATTTATTTCATTTAAGATCAGTTTATCTTGAATCAAATTGAATAATAAAGTTTTGCTAAACGCATATAGATTGTTGGTAAAATGGTTTATACTTTTTCAATTATTCAATCACTCTTGTATTATCGGCAGAATGCTTCTCTCGACGATAGTCAGACTAAACGCAAATGTTGGTTCGACCAAATATGCTTTCTGTTGCAACTAAACCTTTTCGACCAAATGTCCATTCGACCAAATGTCCATTCGACCAAATGTCATAGATTCGGCGTAAAGGAAGGCATGAACGAATGGAAGCGTAGGGAAACGGTTTATTTCTGTCCGTCTCGGATTCTAGCAAATGCTATTAACTGTGATAGATACATCAACTGTGATATATTAAGAGTGGTAGATAGAAGCAAGTGAAAGGTACAACTACAAAGTACGAGTAAAGGGACGGGCCTGGGATTGAACCCATGACCTTCTGCATATGAAGTAGAAGCGGTAGCCATTAGACCACCAACCCAGTCTTATAGGTGGAAATATTAAGTAAGTGAGATAAAACTGAAACGTATTCCATCAAGCGGAAAAGGTATCGACTTATTGTAAAGTGAAAAAAAAACATAAGAATGAATGGAAAGCCTTCTGTATTATTTGCTGTTCTTATTTTTTATACTGACGTTCCTGCAATATCCGATAATTTATAAAATCATTTCAAAACTTTCTCTTGTTTGATAACTTTTTTTTGGAAAACACTAACCACATTAATATCTTCATTTCATCTGAACGTACCAAGAATTAAATTTCTGAAAACAATCATACCGTAACCTCACACTTTATCTTCTCCACAGCCCTGAAAATGACTAATTTTGAATACCGGGCACCCCCGCTAATTTGAACGGTACCTAATGCAACCCATTGAGGTTCATTTTTAATTTGAACCTTAAAACCGAGTTTCTGGTTACCCCTTTGGTTGTTTTGTTTTGATTCTTTTTGACTACTTTTAATCCGAACGATGTGAAAATAAGTCGAGGTCAAATTAAAAAGTGGTCAGGTTAAAAGCGGTCAAACCAATCCATCAGGCACACAGATTATGAAGCAAATAGTAAACGATTGAAATCGCATATGTGTGTCCAACAATGTTCAATCATTCTTTATAGAAACGTGTTTTTTGTACAAAAATAGTTGACCAAATCATGTAAAAATAGTATCAAGGGTCAGTTAATGGAAAATGTATAGTTTATTGGTGGAAATTACTTATGTAATTTCTGAAATGATTTCTAACAAAATTGATACTCACATGTTAAATTCTGGACGAGTGTTTTTAACAAACTATTTTATTTTTTAAATTATTTTCTAAACCATCTCTGGCTAATCTTCTAGAGAAGTTTTTATTAGGTTCTTCCAGGAGGCAGCTTACGATTCCTTCTATAGTCGCAGATTACTACAGAAGGATCACTAGTAATTTATTCTACAAGTCTGTCAGATATTGGTCCAAGTTTTCGTCAAAGTTTATGTAAATATTTCGGCCAGTAAATTTAGTTCTAAGTCGCTCTTTTAGCTTTGCCAGAATCTTTTACGTTTTCTGTTGAAAATATATACGAAATATTTACCTGAATTTTCCCTGTAACAAATATCTTATAACATATATCTATTTCTTTTTTTTTAAGTTTGAAAAGCTAAACAAGCTTTCAATTTCATCATTACGAAAATGAGATCACGAAAAAATAGTAACTTTAGTGACCATTTTTCTAAGAAAAAAAGTGACTTTCATTACTTTTCATTGACTTTTAGTGACCAGGACTAAAAAGTGACTTGCTTCCAGCCCTGAAATTTCTTCGTCGTTCTTAGGGAGATTCCTGGATTCCTGAAAAAACTATTTGAAATCATTCCCAAATCATTGGAAGAATTCCTGTATGAGTATTTGGAGAAATTTCAGGATTAATTCCAGGACAAATATAAGCAACATATTACTATTTATCGTCTATATCGTCTATCGTCATTTATATTTGTCTGTCATCTTAACTATTCTTCGCAATCAGGGTGGCAGAGTTTTCATACAAGTTAAAGAGAGTGTGATATACCTGTAGGCGAAAATTAATACTTATGGATGGAATGCAAAGGAAGAAAAACTGTTGTCTTTGGGAGTCAATTAGTTTTAGACAAATCTAGGATACTCGACTGTTCGAACCTTCGAATAATTTCTGCCAACAACAGAAACAAAATTTTCTGGTGGGCTTGGAAAAATCTTCATCACACTTCATAATTAAAATGGCTGAGGAATCTTTGAAAAATTTAAACACAAAATTGAGTCCCGTAGTATTTTTTCCTTTGACAAGAGGGAGAGAGGACCAGTTAAAAACAAAACTATTTTTATTTATTATTTCAATATTTTAACGAATGAATGAAATCAAAATGATCGATTGTCGTCAAAAACTGTTTGTTTACAATTCAATTATGTATTTCGATACAATTACTCAATATCCAGCAACGATTGAAAAATTACTTCTATCCAAGCTATAATCTCGTTTTGATTAATATTTGGGACATAATATGGCAGGAGCAGACAATAATATTGGCCGTGATTGACCCCAATTACTCCTGTTTGCACTATTGGACCACTGGCTGTGAGAAGAGCTCAATGAGCAGCAGTGATCCTCCTCCTCTCCAAAGCAAATGGAGAAGCGTAAAAGGGAAATTTCAAGTGTTTATTGTACATTATATGAATGAGGCGGGAAGGCTGCGAGCGCAACAGTTGGGTTTTTGTGGCATGGTATGGTTAGCATTAGACGCGCTCCAGAGAAACCCCTGTCGTCTCCTTGGAGTGTGTCAATGGAGGCCTCGAGAGGGCAATGCTAATTTAGTGCTCTATGTAGAAACCTACCGATGAGAGCACGAAGGGTTAGCCGAGCAGCACAATCAGAATCACACGAACGGCTTAAACGCGTAATGTGTCGGCGAAGGGCAAGGGAAATTCAAGTTCAATGTGGCGATCATTGCAAAGGAGCTGAGTGTGAAATGGAAATCTACTAAGCTATCGAGCAAACGGCATTAAGGGTATGAGATATTTCGAATGCCTTGGATCGAAATACAATTTCCTTAAAATACAACCTTCCAGCACTTTGGCAAAATTTCGGAAGAGCGAATTATATATCTTTGCCCTAGAAAACATAATAAAACTTATTTTGTTTAAAAAAAAAAGATCGAGTTTTATGAAACATTTTCATATTTCGTTTCATTGCGTTATTGACAGTGCTGTAAATTCCATGTATCGTTCCGGTTCGTACCACATACCCTTAAAATGCATTCGCAGGCAAGGCACGATTGTTCACAGCGAATTAGTGTTCAACATTTGATTAGCATTCATTTGCATTGCTCACACATTCCGAAAAGGTGTCGATAGATTGTTCCGATCGTACAACTGTAGCCAACGGTACTAAATTACCTGTTTGAAGTTTGATGTAATTGTCAATAACTGTATTCATTTGAAGCATCTGCTTGATTGCACCGCAGATAAAATTGAACAAATTATCGGTTAATTCAGTGGGCATTGTTAATAGATTATCTTAATGCTTCCATAAATTATACGCTTTTCAAAGTCAAAAACTAATAATTTGTCTCATTTCCATTCACCCAGAGCCACATTTACAAGATACTTTGTGTCACTAGCAGTACACGTTTTCGAGCTCAGTGTGCATACATTTTAAGCCAAGCCCTCGTCAAGCAGACTAGTCGCGACGACGCGACGTTGCATGCCAAAAATTATTCGTCACCCAGTCTGCCTCAAATCTCCGACGACTGGTTGATCTTGCACTGGATCGCTGCTAACTTAGATCGTCGTATGTAGATGGATTAGATAGAACCGCACTCGACCCCTTCCCACCGTCTCCTCGAACCACGTTGCCTGAACTCAAACAGCAATGACATTGAAGTTTACATTCACCACGCAAATCGACAAATAATATTAACGAGATCGGTGGTATAAGGGGACTTGAATAGTGCGCATGTGTTGATCGTTCTTTAGAAACCGTCCATGATCTGCGTAACTTTGAAAGAGAAAAGCAATATTGTTATCCCACGTGTCCCACATTATTCGTTGAAAAAGAATTAGGAAAATGTTAATAATTTTAAATTGCGGTTGACATACTGATTTAATAAAATTATCGTGAACAGAGATGAATGAAACACATGGTTTAATAAACTCTATGATTAACACAAAAATGTTAATATGTATACAGTGCGCATTTCTTTTTTTCGAACTTAAATAAAGATTCAAGTAATACTCGTTGAATTTCTGCTCATTTGCTGTACAGAAAATGACAACAAGTATGAGAAAAAATGTTGGTTCCATTCCTCCAATTTCCCTTGATTTGTTTTGCAGTTTTTTTATTCTATGGTTATTATTAACTATTGATTATATTTACGGCCTCTGGAAATAACCCTCGAGTGAAAGGTAGATCCATGTGCATAAGGGCTTCGTGGCCGTGTGGTTAGTGTTACCAAGCATGAGCCGCATCGGTCCAAGAAGTGTGTACCCGCTTCAGCTTGGAAAACTTTTCGTCAGGAAGGTTTTTCGACTGTGCCACTGGGCGTTGCATGGTAGTCCGTTGTCTATTGTGGTGCGTTAGTAAAGCGCTCGTCTAGCATACAAGAGTCCTGGATTCGAATCCCAGCCGAGCACGTGGATCTTTTCATATTTTCACCCATAATTTTTTCGTCTTTACCATGCGTAATGAGTAAATTAATTAAAATATTTTTGAGAATTTTTATTGTTTTTTCGAAAATAAATCCATAAATGATTGCAACCCATTCAAAAAACACCTAAAATTATCAGATTTGACATCATATCATAACGATATGCATCTTACTGAAAACCTCAAGACCTTTGAGCTTAAAATTACGTTACTTCTAAATTTCGAACGTGATTTTCTAAAACTTTAGCTTCCGTTGATGTTTGCCCTTCAACTGACCTCCGCATCAATCCGAAGAATTTTTTTTTATCTGTATTAACGAGATTTTTAGCCCTGGGCTAGTTCATCTCGGGACCAACGTCTTTACTTCCCTTCCGAAGGAAGTCGTCACTGATTTTTTTTTTAGTAGTGACTATCTTGGGAATGGGATTCGATCCCAGGTCCTCGGCGTGAGAGGCGTGTGTTCTAACCACTACACCAGGTCCGTCCCCTATCCGAAGACTTTAATTCGTGCTCTAAATCATCCATGCGCTACAAAAATTTATTGAAATTTGTTTTTCATCTGTAAAAGGCACTGTGTTCATTTTACCTCTCCTTCTTCTACAGAAATGTCGTAGGTAGATACAAGTGAAAGGTATTAAAATCATAATTCTAAGCCATATAGATACACTATCAAACAAACATTGTAAATTATATTGAACAACATTTCTACTTTTGCTTTTGATAAGCAATCGATAAGGTTATGTTTAGAAAAGAGTTTATTTATTTAAAAAAATACATACTTAAAGGAAAAAATACGTTTTATGATTTGATCATCATAATGAAAACATTTTTGTCTTATGTTTCCAGAGGGCAATTTCTACTCTCTCTGAAACATTTTTGCCGTTGGAATTGTATCGTTCGTTTTGTTGACGAATAGATTTTTGTGCAAAATTTCGATATGAGGACATAAATAGGGTAGATTTCCAATTATTGCACACTTTCCAACACTCGGACAATATTACACTGATGGCAGTGAATTGAAACCCTAATTTTTATGTTAACCACTAATGAATACTGCATTCCAGCTTCCATCGTTTGTTTCTCATTAAAAAGTTCAAAATCATAGACTTAGAGCGAAATTAAACTATCTTGTGCAGCGCTATTTAAGTGGCACCCAAATTGTTAAGTCATGACTCAAATATTTCCCGTAATTAAAAAAATAAATCTTAATGAATTTCAATTTTTTTTTCAACGAAAATGGAGATTTATGTTATGGTTTCATATTGTGAGGAGAACATATAAGAAAAAAAACATAGTTTTTCTTTGTAAATATTAGAGTGTTCAATAATTGGTGCATTGCAAGCAGCTGTAGCCTAATTTGTTGATTATGGAGTAAAAGCCGCAAGATATGCAATGTCCATTGTTACAGAATATAAACAAAACTGACAGAACAAAATGCAGTTTTGCACTCCAACTGGCTTTTTCTTTGATAAAATCGTTATTTCATCGAATTATCATGCAAACTCATTGCAATTCATTCGATTTATTGTTTTAAATGTTGTATCACGCCGTCTTCAATTACACTAGCAAGTCAACTTCACGCAATAAGCAAAATTAAAGATGTGTTCAATAAGTGGGCTCAAAGTGTGCAATAATAGGATGCGGATATTTTCGAAGTGTGCAATAATTGGGTTTTGGCAAGGGATCATGAATGTGGATAAAAGTCAATCAAATCAATTAAAAAGCACAAAAATCGATGGGAAATCTGATTGCCGAATACATTTGCTGGTTTTGAGCGAAATTCGGTTTAAGTTTCAGGGGTTCTGGCATATTTGACAGCCAAATTACTGACGCTGCGTCCTTAACCGTGCAATAATTGGCAATTTGCCCTACTCACACGTCAGTTCATATCTCGCATACTCTGAGATAACGCCCTAAAAGCCATTGGTAGCCACGTGTGTAGCTCGTTGTTTCTGAGCAATGATAGAATAAACATCCAATCCAACATCACGGGCAGGTAGATAAGGATCCTTTATTCCACATAGTGTTGTTAAATAACATGAAAATCCATTCAAATGCTCAGAAACAACGAGCTACACACATGGTTACCAATGGCTTTTAGGGCGAGATCAGAAGTTATGCGAGATTTGTTTAGCAGAAGTACGCACCTTGCATTCAATGCACAAACCAACAGTGCGCGTTTCACGTGCGTCACATGTTGGTTTTGTTAGCTAAGACGCCATCTAATATATTGCAAACATGGTGTGATAATATTTTGCTGTGACAAAACTATTTAGGTGTTAGTCTATTGGAGGGCAAAATCCCCAATAAAGAACTTTTGAGATAATAAATATTCGAGCTGTTTAGTGGAATATCTGTAAGAAAAATGAAAACTGAATTCAGTACTAGTAATACCATTGAAACTTTTAGGCTGGATTTTTTTTTAAGATCGATATTTTAAAGAAATTGTTAAATTGCTAGGCAGTTACCTTTTTTTAAATTATGTAGAGATACTTTAACTTTTGATACGCAATTCATTTGAAAAGAGTGTGTATTTTCAATTAAATCATAAAGTATTAGAACAATTTACGATCGTGGACCGCAACATATGGGATGTTTTTCTTTGCTTGCTTTGATCGTGCTTCATACTCAAATGAGAGCGAATTCTGCAATGCCTGTTAAGGAGACATTAACAATAAATCGAAATCTTATCTTTAAAATGCCTTGTATACTAAATATTTATTACATGTCCGCGGACCCCCAGGGGGCCGTGACGATCCTTCAGGGGGTTCGCTGTTAAGGAGACATTAACAATAAATCGAAATCTTATCTTTAAAATGCCTTGTATACTAAATATTTATTACATGTCCGCGGACCCCCAGGGGGCCGTGACGATCCTTCAGGGGGTTCGCCAAGCCATTGTAGATAAGTGTCGTGATTGATTGATCGATAATTGAATGTAACGAATCGATTACTTTGTGCGAATTTCACAAGAGTGTTATTTTCGAGCTGCAAATTTCTGAAAATGCAGTTGCCTAACATTTACAGTTCACCTCACCAAGGATGCTGAGTTTTCCAGCGCGAGCTTGTATGTGCAATTTAAATCGCCGCTAAAGATATTTGCAGAAAAATCTGGGCAATATGTCGAAAAATTGAGAATATGTCGTAAAGTAAAAAGCTTAACAGCAAAGGTGCAAAAATATGGGACGATTTGAAGGAAGCACCACACGAGCCAACGAACTAGCGCATGCAACGCCCAGTGGCACAGTCGAAGTACATTTCTGACGAAAAGTTTTCCGTACTAAAGTAGGAATCGAACCCACAACCCTTGACTTGATACGGCTAAATGATTGATAACACAAACCGCACGGCCACGAAGCCCAAAATTGATGGAGGGATTCTGTTGAACTCTTTCCAAGAAAATTATCTGCAAGATTTGTTGTTGGATTTTGACCACATTCGTCGTGGTTTTTTCACAGGATCAAAATAGAATTCTTGCATTATTTGTAGTGCTTTTTGAGATCTTTTGCAGGTTTTTCTAATCGCGTATTAATCAGAATCGGTGTCAAATGTTTTTAGGTGCCTGGTGAAATCTATCGAAGTGTAGTTAATTCAGTTTGATTCAAAAATTATGTGATTAAATTTATTAATCTAATTGATAATAAACTTCGATTTCAGGAATATCCATTTTCAGGAGTCCATGAGATGTTTGTAGAACTTCAAAGGGGATAGCAGGTTCAAAAAGAATGGGAACCACTGCACACTTGTTCAGGAAGCTAATTTAGGCGGACATGAGGTTTTCGTCAAGATTTATTGATTTTAGAGCCATTGTTTCTTCTGAGAATATGTCCTAATGTTAAGTACTACAAAATGTACGGGTTTAATTTTTTTTTCTACGGCGATCGCAAGAGTTCAGAAGATTTTGGGAATATCATGTCACAGAATTCAATCGGACTATAAATTTTGTATATGTATTTTATACTGCTTATGTTGACTTCCAACCCGATGATCTTGCTTAGGAATAGATTAAATACTGGTAGAGGAAAAGACGATGAATTTCTTGCAGAAGCTTCCAAGTTAATCGAAAACAACTGAAAAACAATGTGTTCGTGCACCACGAAAGAACATTGTCTGTTCCTTCCATCTGTGTACCGTTTTGATTCATATTACGGACAGCTTCAAATTCCGGACACTCTACTTTGTATGGGAAACATTTCACGTGAATTGTTTCAATTTTTGCTGTTCAAAAGTTCTCAATTTCAAGGCTCGTTTTAGTAAACTTTTTCCATAAATATCTTTGAAAATGTATAATGCCCAACTACCTTAGATGTCTCTTTGGTGGTTTAACGATTTCGATTGATGATTCGACTGTTCCATTAACTATTATCATGAGCTGTCCGGAATTCGATTCAAAGTGTCCGGAATATGAGACAAAAGTGAGGAAGCGTCCGGAATAAGAATCATGAAAAGGCCACACATTTTGATTTATTTAAAATTATTGAAGTTGCGGAAGCGTGTTCTTCACCCACCGTTCGAAAGTAAAGGGCTTCCGACGCTTGATAGCGCTAAGGAATCATACAGAATGATTTATTTTGTATGCTCTATGCTGGGTTATATTTCCCTGAGTCCTTAAGTGTCCGTAATATGAATCAAAACGGTACTGCGTGTGGCGATTCCCTCGTGCCAATATGGAGAAAAACAGATTTCCGATCCCTTGTATATAAAAGGCCTCGAGAGACGTCATCATGCACTTCTTTCATCCCTCTACGACGATACATGGACCCATCATCGACGTTCATCCACAAGGAAATTTCAAATGCAGTGAATTAGTAAAAATTAAGTGAACTCTAATGAAAGTGAATTTGTTGTAGCTTGCATGAAATAAAAAATAAGGTATAAGTGAACATTTGAATTAATTCGAGTAATAAAGTGGACTTAAGGTGAAACGAAGTTGTTGCGAATGCTGTAGAAGAAAGGACTAAATACCAAAGTGTGATCAACTTGGCCGCGATATCCATGGCCTGGCAGTGGTTCTCAGTGTAACCGTCCACCGTGCATCTGCGCTACCGACACAATGTACTTTATATTTCTATATAAATACACGTGTTACCTTTGGTTTGATATGCTTAGGTAGCCATGACATTTGTGAGTTGAACATGTATGAATATTCATATCGTCTATTAGTAAAATCGATTTTAAACGAGATAGAAAAATACTATCTTCTCCAAATTTTGTTCACAGGTACTTGAAAGACTGCAAAATCATTTGGTGGAAAGATATATTTTTTGAGGTGCTCATAGTTAAGATACAAGGCATACAAAATAGCTAATTTTAAGATGAAAAACTCAAATAACATGAAAACCATAAGAAATACCATGCCCACACAGTTACGGATCACCCACAGTGACGGATCACTTTGGCGTTCAACATCGGAAAACTCGCTCAAAACATAAACGTTGGCGTAAAACATATTTTTCTCATGTTTTACTATTTGTCTTCTACCATTTGTAATGTTAAGCACAACATTCAACCGCTAAATAACGGTGTATTTGACAAATGTTTAGTTGGTACCACACAGCTATTATTATATGCTCGTTTTCTGTAAGAAGTGTCATCAGCATTCATAAGCTCCTACAGGTGGTAAAACTCAAATGTTATAGCATAAAACATGCTCGTTCGCTTCAATTTAGTATGAATTTATCTTCGGAAAACATTTTTCTTGATTTTTGATTATAAATACCGAATATTAGCACTTCTAACTAGTGATCCATAATATGGATCTCGAAATGATTGTTTACCACGGTTATGGATCACTTCCAAAGAATGTAGATTTCTGCCATTTTAAGCATTGGATTCGACATTTTCAGACAATAGCACTTAGGATAAAACTAATAATACATCAAGGTTTGTAAATTTATTTTTTCAGCAGACAAAAATGGGTGGAAAACTTGGCGTGGAGCGAAAACAGTTCATTTCTCAGTTACTACAACGCAGTATCACAAAAAAAATGGCATTTTACCCTTGTTTTCAGCACTAACACTGCAATTTTTTGCAGTAATATATGACACATTGTTAACTTTCTCCAAATCATGCAGTACAGATGCATTGAGTTAAAAATCTTTTGATTTTGCGCACTGATCCGTAATATGTCATAATTTGATCCATAATATGAAAATTGATCCATAATATGGTTTTGCAGAAACCGACACAGTTTTTAATTTTTATGCAATCCTCTGTAAATATTACACTCAAAACAGTTTACTAACCGAAGTTCCAATTTGAAACGATTCATTTCGTGCTTTTAAATTACAACTTCACGTTCTCCATGTCGTTTTTGAATTTTATAGGTTGGACTCCACACTATTTGATCCATAACTGTGGGGTCATGGTACAACTTTGGAATGTTCGGCAAAGTTGTAGCAAATGATAAGTCTAAAAACTTTGTAGAACATAGTAGCCCAAAAAATCAAAAAATAAACACTTAAGAACAAGAAACGATTTTTTATTAAAAATACCTAATTATTTCGGCTTTTAAGCAAAACCGAGAAAAAGTTTGTTCGGCATAGTTGTTTCTATGATCATTTGTTACAACATTGCTGAACATACCAACTTACGATTCGTTAAAATAAAAAAGTCGGCGCATACGTCACTCTTGCGATCATCGTAAAAACAAAAATTTGATCCGTATATCTGTAGTACTGAAAATTCTGAACATATTCTCAGAAGAAACTATGGCTCTAAAATCAATCAATCTTGACGAAAACCTCATGTCCGCCTAAATTAGCTTCCTGGACCAGTGTGCACTGATTTTAATATGTAGCTCGTTATTACTATTCCAGCAAGACAGCCTAAAAATCACCTTCAAAATTTTATTTTGAATCCTCAGTTAGAGCCTCCCAGGATTACAAAAGCTAGCCCATTTCAACATACAGCAAGATGATGATCAAAATCTTGTTGTTCAGACAAGGTTTTTATTTAGCATTCGTTTCTCCAATTTATTGGAAAACCCTTTTATCGTGACGACATGTCTACTAGTAGGTTTCAAATAAAAAGCTTTTGGTTTATGTGGGAATACCCTGAGTTGAATTTTGTAAGCATTAGGAGAAATCTTCCATTTTGGTAAGCAAAGCCTTGCTGAAGGTGTCTGGGTTCGTTTACCCGTCGGTCCAGGATCTTTTCGTAATAGAAATTTCCTTGACATCTCTGAACATAGAGTATCATCGTACCTGCCACACGAAAAATTGCAAAGAAAGCTCTCAGTCAATAACTGTGAAAGTGCTCATAAGCACACTAAACTGAGAAGCAGGCTCTGTCCCAGTGGGGACGTAATACCAAGGAAAAGGAGAGTGATGAAAGCTATGATGATAGGCAATATTTGCTGAATCACTAGTTCACTAGCTGTTCACTAGTTACATAGGTACCCGATTTTGACTAGAAAAGCAAGAAACTAGTTTCTAATTAAGCATCCAGTTCAAATCTCAAAATCAGTCCATTCCGTAGAAAATTAGACAGTCGTGCACTTAAATGGCTAAGCTCTATCCCAAAACGAAGGCGATAGAAAGCAGCGGCTCTACCCCAATCCTTCACCTGGCCATCAATCAAGGAAACAGCTCAAAACTGCTGAACAACGTGAGTGGGCCTCGACCCGGTGCGGAAGGTGACGACGGCCACAGGTGAAGCCGAAAACCGGAATTTGCAAGAACGAAAATTGCAAACTAGCAACCGCCACGCTGCCGTGTGCATGTCTTATGATTAATACTGTTTTTGGCACTGGGCATGGGCGTAGCCAGAATTTCCGTCAAGGGATTTCCATCTTGGGACTAACAGACACCCTCAGTGTATAAGTGCTGGTGATCTTCTATTTTTAGACAACAATGGCACCTGTCGTAATCTTATCGTTACTTACTTACTTATTTGGCTTTACATCAATTATCTTGATAAAGCCTCGCCAACAATATTTCGCCAATTCCCTCGGTTCATGGCCGCTTCTCTCCATCCTCGACTGTGACCCACGCTCTCCAGGTCCTGGTGTACCTGATCAATCCACCTAGCTCGCTGCGCCCCACGCCTTCTTGTTCCGACCGGATTCGTGGCGAACACCATCTTTACAGGGTTGTTGTCCGGCATTCTTGCAACATGCCCTGCCCAGCGTATCCTTCCAGCTTTAGCTACCTTCACGATACTGGGTTCGCCGTAGAGTTGAGCGAGCTCGTGGTTCATCCTTCGCCGCCACACGCCGTTCTCCTGCACGCCGCCGAAGATCGTCCTTAGCACTCGGCGTTCGAAAACCCCAAGAGCTTGCAAGTCCTCCTCGAGCATAGTCCACGCCTCATGCCCATAGAGGACTACCGGTCTTATGAGCGTTTTGTACATCGTGCATTTGGTGCGGGGGTGAATCTTTCTTGACCGCAGTTTCTTCTGGAGCCCATAGTAGGCACGACTTCCGCTGATGATGCGCCTTCGTATTTCCCGACTAACATTGTTGTCAGCCGTCAACAAGGATCCGAGGTAGACGAACTCGTCCACCACCTCGAAGGTATCCCCGTCTATCGTAACACTGCTTCCTAGGCGGGTCCTGTCGCGCTCAGTTCCGCCAACCAGCATGTACTTTGTTTTCGACGCATTCACCATTAGCCCGACTCTTGTTGCTTCGCGTTTCAGGCGGGTGAACAAATCTGCCACCGTTTCAAATTTTTCTCCCAATAATATCCATGTCGTCCGCGAAGCAAACAAATTGTCCGGATCTCGTGAAAATCGTGCCTCGACTGTTAAGTCCGGCTCTCCGCATGACACCTTCAAGCGCAATATTGAACAACAGGCACGAAAGTCCATCGCCCTGTCGTAGTCCCCGCCGAGACTCGAACGAACTGGAGTGTTCGCCCGAGATCTTCACGCAGTTTTGCACACCGTCCATCGTTGCTCTGATCAATCTTGTGAGCTTCCCGGGAAAGCTGTTCTCGTCCATGATTTTCCATAGCTCTATGCGGTCGATACTATCGTATGCCGCCTTGAAATCGATGAACAAATGGTGCGTAGGGACCTGGTACTCACGGCATTTCTGGAGGATTTGCCGCACGGAAAAGATCTGGTCCGTTGTCGAGCGGCCGTCGATGAAACCTGCTTGATAACTTCCCACGAACTCGTTTGCTATAGGTGATAGACGACGGAAGAGAATCTGGGATAGCACTTTATAGGCGGCGTTTAGGATGGTGATTGCACGATAATTTTCACACTCCAGTTTGTCGCCCTTTTTGTAGATAGGGCATATAACGCCTTGCTTCCACTCCTCCGGTAGCTGTTCCGTTTCCCAGATTCTGACTATCAGCCGATGCAGACAAGCGGCCAACCTGTCCGGGCCCATCTTGATGAGTTCGGCTCCGATACCATCCTTGCCAGCGGCTTTGTTGTTCTTGAGCTGTTGAATGGCATCCTTAACTTCCCCCATCGTGGGAGCTGGTTGATTTCCGCTATCCGCTGTGCTGACGTAGCCATCGCCTTCGCTGTCCTGACCTTCTGTGCCTGTGTTCTCTGCGCCATTCAGGTGTTCATCGTAGTGCTGCTTCCACCTTTCGATCACCTCGCGTCCGTCCGTCAAGATGCTCCCATCCTTATCCCGGCACATCTCAGCTCGCGGCACGAAGCCTTTGCGGGATGTGTTGAGCTTCTGATAGAACTTCCGCGTTTCTTGAGAACGGTACAGCAACTCCATCTCTTGGCATTCCACCTCTTCCAGGCGGCGCTTTTTGTCCCGGAATAGGCGGGTTTGCTGTTTCCGCTTCAGTCTGTATCGTTCCACGTTTTGCCGCGTACCATGCTGCAGCATTGCAGCCCGCGCTGCATTCTTCTCCTCTAAAACCTCTTGGCACTCCTCGTCGAACCAATCGTTTCTTGAGCTCCGTTCCACATATCCGACAACGCTTTCGGCAGCGTCGTTAATGGCTGCTTTGACTGTCCTCCAGCAGTCCTCAAGAGGGGCCCTATCGAGCTCGCCCTCATCCGGCAACGCTGCCTCAAGATGCTGCGCGTACGCATTGGCGACATCCGGTTGTTTCAGCCGCTCGAGATTGTACCGGGGCGGGCGTCGGTACCGTACATTGTTGATGACGGATAGTTTTGGGCGCAGTTTCACCATCACCAGGTAGTGGTCGGAGTCAATGTTGGCGCCACGATAGGTTCTGACGTCGGTTATGTCGGAGAAGTGCCGTCCATCGATCAAAACGTGGTCGATTTGCGATTCTGTCTGCTGAGGTGATCTCCAGGTGTACCGATACGGGAGGCTGTGCTGGAAATAGGTGCTACGAATGGCCATGTTCTTGGAGGCGGCAAAATCTATCAGTCGTAGGCCGTTCTCGTTCGTCAGCCGGTGGGCGCTGAACTTTCCAATCGTCGGTCTGAACTCCTCCTCCTGGCCAACCTGAGCATTCAAATCTCCTATGATGATCTTGACGTCGTGGCTTGGGCAGCGGTCGTACTCGCGTTCGAGCTGCGCGTAAAATGCGTCCTTGTCATCATCAGTGCTTCCGGAGTGTGGGCTATGCACGTTGATTATGCTGAAGTTAAAGAATCGGCCTTTGATTCTTAACTTGCACATTCGTTCATTGATCGGCCACCACCCGATCACGCGCCTTTGCATGTCACCCATCACTATAAAAGCTGTTCCCAGCTCGCGTGTGTTGCCGCAGCTCTGGTAGATGGTATGATTACCTCTAAACGTTCGCACCAATGCTCCTGTCCAGCACACCTCCTGCAGCGCTACGATGTCGAAACCGCGGGTCTTCAGTACATCGGAGAGTATGCGAGTACTTCCAATGAAGTTGAGAGATTTGCAGTTCCACGTACCGAGTTTCCAATCGCTAGTCCATTTTCGTCGCTGTGGTCTTTGCCGATTGTTCCGGTCCGTATTCTCTCGTTGACGTTCCTGTGCTGATGTGTTTTTACGGCTGGCTCGCAGGGCCTGACACCAACCCCCTAGATTTCCGGAGGACCATTCCCCCTAAATGTTCGGAGGGCCATAGTGCGCAGTTTAGCTTAGAGTCCTTCTCTGGCACTCGGACGATGATCAGCCGCCCCTGACATGGGGAACAGACGCTGTTGTGAGCCGCTCCTAACGTGGAGTACAGACGCTCCAGGTTTGCAACAGCAAACCCCCCCTTCCCTGTCAGCATACGACCAAAGTTCCCACCGGGGGTTGGTTACCCGATCTTCCCCAAGGTTACTCGTACCCCGGCCAGTACCACGAGGAGGTAGGGATAGGAGTTGCTGGGCAAGAGGCTAAGGACCGCACAAAGGGGTCTATTTTATTCCTGCAGGTACGCGAGGTACCAATGGTACGCCATGCCCAGCCATTTACCGCGCCATATCGTAAGGATAATTAATAAGATGTAGAAGATTGGATTTTCAAGCGTTTCATAATTTTCAACCGCTCTACTACACGAATTGTCCAAATATTTTATTATGACGCAATCGCCAGGGGATGAGGAGCTTACTTGACACCCCCTGCCCCTAGCTACACCATGACCTGTTACTACCACAATGGTACAATCAACAACTACCATCGCCATCATAAATACGTCTATTTCTTTGATCGGAACATCTAACGGTTTATTCGCAAAAAAACAAGATTGCCCCAAACTGAGTTCCATGGGCATTACTGCAGGCAGTGAAAGTTTGCAGGTCGTCGTTTTGCCCCCCTCTCACTCACTCCTCTCTCCTCTGAACCAGCATGATCGAGACCCTCGACTCAACAAGCAGCCATATGCTTGAACCTTAAAATTCGCGTGAACGAACGGAACCGAATGCGGGCACAAAAAATTCGCCGAATTGGGGCTCTAATTGTGGGTTAGCCTGGTTTGACTAATTTGATTCGACGTAGAACTTGCGGCTCAATTTGAAACGAAAAACCACCTTCTGCTGCTTGGGCTCATACCCAAGACCTTGATGGTTGGATAGTGAAGGGGTTGACAGGGGGTAGTTAATGGTAAAGTGGAGAATATCTCAGAACCAGCAGCGTAAGTGTTAGTTGTATAGTTCACTTGATGCTTGATTGTTAATGTGTGTGCACTAGCCTAGATCGTTGCTTGCGATTTCGCTAATCATGCAGGTTTTTAGAAGTGTTGAAAACATGAGACATCAGTTGCAACAAACACAAACCGTGTCATGATACAAGTTCAAGGTCAATCTGGTATTTTAAATCTTGTTCTAAATCACTCAGGGCACCCGACATGAGCTCAAAATATCGTTAGAAAATGTTTTAGATAAATTTGAAGATATGTTTGCAACTTGCGTCCGATAGTATTTTTTCAATGTAATGTTGCAACGTAAAAGTTACAGAAACGTAAAAGTTAGGTATCACCCTCAGAAAACACTTTTTTTTAACATCTCTCTGATTACAAGTTCAATTGAAAGTCTTTACTTTTTTATCTTCATTAACGAGATTTTTAGCCTTCCGAAGGAAGTAGTCGCTACAAGTCATAAGTGACTATCTCGGACTGTGATGCATTTGAACTCTAGTGAGCAGAAAATTGAACCAGATTGTTCTGACAGAATTCGCGTCATTTTACCGTGCTAAAGTTTTTTAAAAGGTTCAAAGCAAGACATAATATAATTATTTATAACTAAATTGGTTTCACTATTGCTTCAGGAAATCTTTTCCTGGTAAAAACCTAAATCTTTACTTTGATTACCATTGTAGAGCAGCAGTGGGCTCCGGCTCGGGAGTTCACTGTCTACTGCGTTCTCGTAAATTAATAAAAAAAACGCAATTTTAGAGAATCAGTCAATCGATTTCGAATCCTTCTATTATCCAAACGTATGAAAATCACTATTAATTTAAAATTTCTCTGCAAAAATCTTTGCGTCATTCCTTGCTTAGCGCTTGAACGAGTCGGTCGACAGGATCCCGGTCTCATCGTACGGCACTTTTTGCAGAGTTCATTTAGGCCTTTTTCCCCACCGCCCGCGTGGGTTTTTGGTTTAATTAGTGAGTTAAACAAGTTTCAGTTTTGTGCAAAGTGAGTGCTTAGACGATTGCGCTTTGCGAAGGAAGCGAACTAGTGAAACTAGTATCGTTCCACCGCAATAAAATCATCGCCCATCATCAATTATCGGTGATTGATTTTCTCCCGCACCGAGAACAACAACAAGGCAGAAGGCCGACCCGGTCGGTCTACTACCTACGGCGCGTGGACGTTCTCCTGCTGTAGAACGGATAAGTATACATTATCTATTGAATTGCTTTCGCATCTCCGAACAACAGTGTTGAGTTCAAGGTTGTTTTTCGCTTCTCCTCTGTCTCTCTCCCGGTGCAATTTTGCCCGTATAGGGGAGTTGGGTACAAAATAGCCCACTGATTGGTTAATTTTTTTTTTCTTTTTTTTTTTTTTGTTTTTTTTTTTTTTTTTTTTTGTGAATTTGATTTACCCATTTAGGGGAGGTGTGTACAAAATAGTCCACTGATTAATAATTTTTTTACACATATTTTTTTTTGTTTTTGTTATTTTTATTATTATTTTTTTTTCTTCATTTGGTTGCGGTTAAGCTTTTTTCCGCATGGATGAATCGGATGGAGGCGATACGCCTCCTAGAGATCTCGTTGCTCGAACGCGGTTCTATCAACCGTCTTCGGCTGGGCCTTGGGTTGTCTATTTCCGGCGCAAAAAGAAGATTTTGAACGTGCTCTCGATTTCTCGGGAGCTGACGCGTAAATATCCTGGGACCGTTATTCACCAAGTGAAAGAATCCAAGCTGCGTGTAACTGCACCTAGTTACAAAGCAGCGAATGAAATTGCTCAGCATGAGGCTTTTACTGTGGAATATTGCGTCTATGTGCCGGCACGAGAAGTCGAGGTGGAAGGGAAAATTATCGACGCGAGTCTAACATGCGAAGACATTAAGACTGGCAAAGGCGTCTTTGAGAACCGGTCCATTCCTGATGTGGCTATACTGGATTGTAAACAATTACAATCAGTTTCCATGGAAGGAAATAAGAAAGTGTTTTCGCCGTCAGCCTCGTTTCGAGTGACTTTCCCCGGTTCCGTCCTCCCGAAATTTGTTTGTATTGACAGTGCTTTTTACCCAGTGCGTCTTTACGTGCCGAAGGTATTCAATTGTACCAACTGCAAGCAGCTTGGCCACAGTGCTAGCTATTGCGACAACAAGCCCCGTTGTGGCAAATGCAACCAAGCTCACTTGGAAGATGCTTGCACACAGGAAGCCGAAAAATGTAGCTACTGTCGCGAGGAACTTCATGACCTGCAGAAATGCCCGGCTTATAAAAGACGCATTCGAAATGAGAGTCGCTCAATTGTGAAGCGCTCCAAGAAGACATACGCGGAAATGGTAAAATCTTTAAATCCGTCCGCAAAAGAGTCTTCATCAGCCATCCCAGTTGGTAACTCTTTTCAAGAGTTGTCTTCCGATGAAGCGAACGACGACGAAACCGATGGGGGAGATTCTTCGGAGGTACACGCTCCCGGTAAACGAAAGTCTCCATCTTCTCCGGGACTGCGCCGTAAGGTATTGAAATCTTCCCTCAGAAGTTTGCCTAATTCCAAAGGAGGTGGGGCAAATTTGCAAATCCCGAAGAAACAGGTCTTTGATGCTTCCGTTCCGTGTTGCAGCAAAGATCTGCCGCCCCCGCCTCCACCGATTAAATATACTTCAAAAAGAAGCTCTAGACAAGATAGCAAGAAAAAAGCTACTGAAGTCCCTCGCTCTTCCTCGAAAACCCCCGGGGCCAAGCGAGGACTGATAACTTTTACGGCCCTTGTGGATCGCATATGCAATGCCCTCGGAGTTTCAGACTCATTCAGAGGCATACTCGACCTTTTTCTCCCCGCAATAGAAGAGTATCTCAGGGAATTGACTATTTCGTGGCCCCTCCTTGCTTCGATCATATCTTTCGATGGATAATTCATCGAGTGAGGTACAAGATATGATCACTGTGCTACAGTGGAACTGTCATAGTCTAAAACCTAAATTAGACACATTTAAGTTTTTGCTTCACAATTCCGATTGTGATATATTTGCACTCTGTGAAACATGGCTTTCTTCTGAAGATGATCTTAACTTCTACGATTTTAACATTATACGCCAGGATCGAGATGATAATTACGGGGGTGTGCTTTTAGGGATCAAAAAGTGCCACTCATTCTACAAAATCCCCATCCCGACTCATCCAGGCATAGAAATCGTTGCTTGCCAAATAAGCGTAAAGGGTAAAGACCTTTGCGTAGCTTCTGTTTATATTCCTCCAAGAGTTTCAATAAACCGCCGTCATCTCTGGAATGCAGTCTCCATGCTCTCATCTCCAGTTTTAATACTGGGTGATATGAACTCACATGGTACTGGATGGGGCGAATCTTATGACGATTATAGAGCGGCTATTTTCTATGACTTATGCGACGATTTCAACTTGAACATTTTGAACACAGGTGAAGTGACACGTATTTCATCCGACGGCAAAGAAAGCCGCCTTGACCTGTCTTTGGGTTCAAGTTCACTATCATTCGATTGCATGTGGAAGGTTATCGATGACCCCCATGGTAGTGATCACTTGCCCATAATAACTTCTATCAGAAATAATTTTGAAAGGTCAGAACAGTCAATTCAGGTTCCTTTTGACCTCACTAGGAATATCGATTGGCAAAAATTTGCATCAGCGGTAACCTTTGGTATCGAATCATTCAACACTCTCCCACCGTTGGATGAGTATCGACTCCTAACAGAATTGATTTATAAAAGTGCATTAGAATCCCAAAAGCAACGAGTTCCAAGTGCATCCTTCAAAAGACGACCAGCCACACCTGGTTGGGATGATGAATGCACTCAGTTGTATCGAGAAAAATCTAATGCCTTTAAAGCTTTTCGTAGATATGGTACCTCAGAACTTTATTTAGAGTACTCGAAGCTCGAAAAAAGACTGAAGAATCTTATTAAAGCGAAGAAGCGTAGCTATTGGCGACGTTTCATCGATGGCCTCTCACGAGAAACTTCAATGACGACGCTTTGGAGAGTGGCTCGCAACATGCGAAACCGCTCATCCTCAAATGAGAGTGACGAATACTCCAATCGTTGGATATTCAACTTCGCAAAAAAGGTCTGTCCAGACTCAGTTCCAGCTCAACCGCCATTCTGGGAAACCCAGAGAGACGATGCGTTGGACAGACCATTCACTATGCTGGAATTTTCTATGGCTCTTCTTTCATCAAACAACTCCTCTCCGGGACGCGATATGATTAAGTTCAATCTTCTTAAAAATCTCCCTGATATCGCTAAAAGACGGTTGCTTGACCTGTTCAACTTATTCATGGAGCACAACATTGTTCCACCTGAATGGAGACAGGTCAAAGTAATAGCTATTCAAAAGCCTGGGAAACCAGCGTCTGATCATAATTCGTACCGCCCGATTGCTATGTTATCATGTTTAAGGAAATTGTTAGAAAAAATGATCCTATCCCGACTCGATCACTGGGTCGAATCAAACAACATGCTTTCCAGTACACAATTTGGCTTTCGCAAGGGCAAAGGAACAAACGATTGTCTAGCGTTGCTTTCATCAGATATTCAACTAGCCTTTGCGGACAAGGAGCAATTGGCTTCGGTTTTCTTGGATATTAAGGGCGCTTTTGATTCAGTTTCCATAGAAATATTGTCAGAAAGCCTGCACAATAGTGGATTACCTGGAATATTGAATAATTTCTTGTACAATCTGTTGTCAGAAAAACACATGAGCTTCACTCTCGGTCAACTGACAACTTCCAGAATTAGTTATATGGGCCTTCCCCAAGGCTCATGTCTGAGTCCCTTGCTTTATAATTTTTATGTTAAAGATATTGACAACTGTTTGGAAGAACCATGCACGCTAAGACAACTTGCAGATGATGCTGTGGTTTCTATGAAGGGCCCACGAGCGGAAATCTTGCAAAGACCATTGCAAAATTCCCTTGATAATCTATCCACTTGGGCTAGAAATTTAGGGATCGAGTTTGCTCCGCAAAAAACTCAACTGGTCGTATTTTCAAGGAAGCGGAATCCTGCCCAACTAAAGCTTAAGCTTTTGGGAACAGACATCGACCAGTCTTTGACTTCAAAATACCTTGGGGTCTGGTTTGATTCAAAAGGCACTTGGCGAACTCATATTAGGTATTTAACGGAAAAATGCCAACAAAGGATCAATTTTCTACGAACAATTACCGGAACATGGTGGGGTGCTCACCCGGAAGACCTCATAAAACTCTATAAAACAACCATTCTCTCTGTTCTAGAGTATGGCTCTTTCTGTTTTCTCTCAGCAGCAAACTGCCACTTGATTAAATTGGAACGAATTCAATATCGTTGTTTGCGTATCGCCTTAGGGTGTATGCACTCGACACATAATGCGAGCCTAGAGGTTCTGGCAGGGGTTTTACCGCTACAAAAACCGATTCTGGGAGCTCTCGCTAAGAATACTTATTAAGTGTGGAGTGAGCAACACACTCGTCATCGAAAACTTCGAAGAATTGCTCAAACTGAACACTCAGTCAAAATTCATGAGAGTTTATCTCTACTACATGTCATCTGACATTAGCCTTCCATGTTATAACCCTCCACGTGTACGCTTCACCAATGACAGTTCCTCTGTTGAATATGATCTGTCCATGAAACAAGCTATTCATGGAATTCCAGATCAACTTCGATGTATAACTATTCCACGTATTTTCAACGCAAAGTTCCAGAATGTCGATTCCTACAGGAGATATTTCACTGACGGGTCACGTATAAATGGATCCACTGGCTTCGGTGTCTTCAATGAAAACTCTTCCGCCTTCCGAAAACTTCAGGAACCTTGCACGGTTTATGTTGCTGAGCTGGCAGCAATCAACTTCGCTTTGGGGATGATCTCTAACATGCCCGCAGACCACTTCTTCATCTTCTCGGATAGTCTCAGTTCTATTGAGGCACTCCGATCGATGAAACCTGTAAAGCATGCATCTTACTTTCTTACAAAAATAAGAGAGCAGATGTGTGCACTGGTCGAAAGATCATATAAGATTACCTTTGTATGGGTCCCCTCACATTGCTTAATTTATGGCAATGAGAAGGCGGACTCTCTCGCAAAGGTGTGCGCTGAGGAAGGTGAGATATATGATAGAAGAATTTCACACGATGAATTGTTTCATTTAGTACGTCAAAGTTCTCTTCACGGTTGGCAAAGCGACTGGCTAAATGACCAACTGGGACGGTGGTTACATTCCATAATCCCTAGAGTTTCCTTGCGAGCGTGGTGGAAAGGTTGGGATGTAAGTCGAGATTTCATTCGCGTGATGTCAAGACTTATGTCCAACCATTACTCGCTAGACGCACATTTGCACAGGATCAACCTCGCGCTGAGCAATATATGTAATAGGTGTGGTTCCGGTTATGATGACATCGATCACGTAGTTTGGCAGTGCCCGGATATGGACGCCTCCAGAGCACAACTTATGGATACCCTTGTGGCCCGAGGTAGACAACCCTATGTTTCAGTTAGAGATGTGTTGGGCTCCCGCGATCTCGTCTACATGTTGTCGATTTACGATTACCTTCGCTTGTGTTGTATAAAAGTTTAATTCTCTTGTGTTCTCTTCCCCAGTTTTTTTTTTCTCTCTGTGTTATGGTCCATTTGTGTTGGATTGATGTTCCTGGCCATCCGGCAATCGAAAACCCACATGAAGTTGGTATACGCCATGATACGACAAACGAGCAACCATGAAATACCACCCGGATGAGCTGCAAAGAACCCTGTAACCCAATCCCAACCTAGCCCTTCCTAAAAATATTTGTGACCACTAACCTCGAGTTGCCACGAGTACCCTGGCTCCAACCCGGACTAAACTTGGTACTTAAGAAGTTAAACAATTGTAAAAAAAAGTACAAAAATGAATCTCGGCTCCGTAAAGCGTTAAACGCGATAGAGCCTTAAATAAATGAATTGGTAAAAAAAAAAAAAATCTTTGCGTCAATAATAGGACCACTGTGAATTTATTTTTGTTTTTTCTTATGGTTTTTTCGTTTTTTGGTGGCGCAATTTTTTAAACAAATTATTTACTTAATATTGTGAGATTTTTAAATCTTACTCTGAAAAAATATTTTTAATTTCATCACCA
Source organism: Aedes aegypti (assembly GCF_002204515.2). Lineage (NCBI taxonomy): Eukaryota > Metazoa > Arthropoda > Insecta > Diptera > Culicidae > Aedes > Aedes aegypti. The sequence goes on along the minus strand of NC_035108.1, from coordinate 342,966,846 downwards.
CTTAAATCAACCAAAATGTCAACACATTGAGGCGTTTGAAATATAACCTTATACTAGACCAAATATTCTTTGAAGACCACTTATCAAATACTGACTATTTGGCTGACAATTCTGGAAAAAGTTTGGAATCACTCCTCAGATAGTGAATCGTGCAAAAGTTTGGGGTCACTAGAACTTACTCAAAGCGTGAATGATTTTGTTTTGAATAAGCCATACACTATTGAAACTGGTCGAAAAATGTTGGACTTTTAAACAAAATACCATTATCGAACACCATACTAAGAGCCCAAGTAACAACGCAACAGTATTATAGCTTTCATATAGGTTCAACAATATTTTATAATGATTGCGAGAACGTTTAAATAGTGAGGAGACATTAAACATTGCTTAAAGATGATATTTTGCAATTGCACTCCTAGCCTTCTTCATTTTTTACTATAGCCAAACGATAATGTAAAAGTTCTATTGCTCTTAAACCTAGTTTATTGCAGCATTCAAGACCTCATTAAAACTACTTGTAGATGCTGAACAATACTGAGCAGTTGTGTATCAATTACGTAACATAATTTATGTGACTTTAATATCCTCTCTCCCCATTAAACAAACACATTTTTTGTATGAAAATAACAATATAATTGTAAGACGCACAAGAAATCTCAAACCTTCCATTCCCCAATAAACCTTCGCGTAATTAATGGACGGCTTTTTATTTGCAAACGTTTAATAAAATATGAATATAAAACATTCCGTCGTCATAAAACTACTTCCAAATCATCCGATGTCCACTTGACTCGCCCGATAACCAAACTTATTTGTACCACTGAAAACAGTTTCTGTGTTTAAATTTGTCCAAATTTTGAATTCTAGCATTACGTAATATGAATGCAGCCTTATTCAAACTACTATATATGCCAATCATTTTTTGGTTCATTTTGTTCACGGTACGTTTACTCACCATACTTATTTTGCTCATAATGTATAAGTGATCGTGTATAATCGAGCTCCAAAACTTTTCTGGTATGTGTAAAAAAAATAGCAATAGAATGGTTGTACCAAAATATTTTTTGATTATAACTAATACTCTTTCATGTTTAGGTGAAATACAAACATAGAATAAAAAATAAAGGACAAGAAGCAATAGATGTAATTTTTCGACCTCTACCCTCTTCTAACCAATCTGCAATTTTTAAATGTTTTCTGAGAAAATATCGTTTTTGTTTTTGAGCAGGATTACTGTTCGGTTACACAACTTTTAACGAAAGAAGTTATTAACCCGTTAACTCAGGCGAAAGCATAATACTAAAACCCTTACCGCTTAGCGAATACTTAACGGATTCAAATATCTTTTTATCAGTATACTGGCCCACATATCTTGTTTCTAGAAGTGGCCGGAGGAATTCGGATATACTCATGTAGCCGGAGTTATTGCGATGTGTCACTGGGTCAAGTCAAGTAGAAAAAAGCGATTTTTTGGGACCTATCAAGCTATCTTTATTTATTTTTTTCAATGGTAATCATTTTAATTTGAAGAAAAACATTAAAATCTGATATTCAACATTATAAATGGATAGTTTTGCAACGTTTAGAGTGTACTGGATGTGGCTACTCAGACTCAATGCTCTGAAGAACCGGCTCTAGATTTGTTAGATAGTAAACCGTTTCAGTTCTCTAAAAGTATGCACCAAACATAATAGTTCACCAAAATGCGTTCTCATAAGCTTGACACAGATGTTAAGATACAAATTGTTCACTTTATCATACATTTGAGGCGCCTCGGAGACCAGAAAATGGTCATTTGTAAGATCGATCAACTGCATGACATGGTTATTCAATTTAATCGCTTATCAGAAGGTTTACGCTGATGCGTTTTTCATAAAACCCCATGATATAGAGGCCGCATTATAGCCGATTCGTTTAATTTCTTTCAACTACTCCCAATAAATCAAATATAATCTATTTTGTGCTTAAAACTCATTTATCACTTGAAAATATGATCATACTAGACTATTTAAAGCGAAATAAAAATAAAATAAAAAAATCATTTTGGACTTAAAAAATTCGATGTAGAAAAACCTTTTTCCTTAAAATGCGCCCAATTTGCAATGTATGGACGACTTTTAGTAAATTTAATTACAAAACTTTTTGCTTAAGGATGATCAAAATCTGAAATGGCTGTTTTTTTAAATCGACTTTAAAGTTTTGAATTTTTTTTTTTCAGTGTAGACATTTTTTTTCAGTGTAGAATTTTTTTTTTCTTTTTTAAAAACTTTTTTTAAACTTCAGGAAATTTCACAGCAGTCCCCCATACAACACTTATTTGTAGGTCTTACCGTTTTCGAGTTATACGGGCTTATAAAAAAAAGTAAAAAAAATACTTTGACCCTTTTCAAATGTTAGTCTAGATCGATTTAGAAACAAACAAAGTATGCAAAGTATCTTAATTTCACATAGTCTTCACACCCAGAAAGTTTCATTGAATTCTGTAGGGGTGCTGCCAATCACGTGGCGAGTTGGGCGCCCTTCCCAATAACTCCGGTCACAGGACCATTCCCGAGATCGTTTGACCACTTTTAGAAACTAGATATACCTACGAGCAGTGAATAAATTGTCACCCAACACCCAGCAACTAAGACATTGTCATCTCCTATTCTTGTTGCAACAATTGTATTCCGCAACATCAGTTTATCACTATTTGAACAGAATACGACAAAGATCGATCACCACGTGCGCAGCGATTTTCTGGAATTCGCATTGCAATTTTCGAGAACTTTCTCTGTGTTGGTAAACATTGGCACACTATCGATAAACAAATTTGGTTTTATGTTTAAAATAACTGATTAATCGCGAGTTGAAAGGGTTACAACAATGTTGTGCCCTGTGATTGTCACGACAATTTTGCTTCTGATTGTATCCCAATCCGCAAAAATATCATAAATGGGCTGCTACAGTATCACAAAAAACTAACAATTTTTGAATCATGATTTTAGTGGCTGAAGTGTCGGGTACTGAGGGATTTCCTCCAACGCTATACGTAGGTGACGTTAATTATTTATTGAAATGTAATGGTAGCTATATAAAAGCTAAATTAAAATCAATAAATGAGCAAAGAATAAGTAAAAAATCGCAAATATTAGAAAGGCAATAAGGAGAGATCTAAGCTATTGCATGTTTGGGTTTAAGATGCGTGTTAGTACTTTATTCATAAGTAATCGTACAGAAAAGAAAGCTTGTCACAGATAGGAAGAAAAGAAAATGCAGTCAATTTCTAGAAAGAAATGAAGGAATTTTTACAAACTATCTTACATAATAACTAATTAATAGAGAGTAAAGGGAAATACTTCAAATAATTATGGTCTGCTAATCCGAAAGCAACAAAGAGAATACTTTGAGATGAACCAGTCTAGGGCTGGAAATCTCTTAAATAAAAATAATAATAATGATAAAGAGATTAGTCATCCTGGTCTGTTTTTGGAAAAACGAACGTAGGGAGATTATGGAAATTCGGCCCATTGCTAGAAGGATATGAAGTAAACGAAGAGGATGGAAAATCTGATCCGTTTGTGTAAAAAGAACGTAAGGAGTTTGTTAAAATTCGGTCCATTCAAAGAATAAGAAGGAATAAAACAAACTGTCCGGTTCGCTCTTGATTGAATAGTAGAGAATGCAGGGAATGAATCCGGACTATATCTCCTAAAATGAAGAAAATAACAAAAATATAAGCAAATGAGGACCATTTTGAAGAAAAAAGCTTGAGAATCTCACATTTTAGGCGCTACGTTTTGAGGAAAAAAAATAGAAAACAACAAAGGTGACTTGAGAAAATCAAGTAATGGAAACTGGTCTTATCCTACCGAGAGATGGAGAAAAAAGGGTCACATTAAGTGTGGTGCTACTGGTGCAATTTAATTTTTCAAAAAGTGAGTGTACTCAGTGTAAAAGGAAAAAGGGAAAAATTAGTTATATTCGATACGTGAGATATAGCTTTAGAATCAATCCCAGAAAAATATTATAGAGCATAATATTGTAAAAAAATCGTTCTGAAGAGCGAAAAATCCAATTGAATATAACTGAAGAAAACGCAGATCTTTACTGAAAAGCAAAAGCATAAGAGATGTTCAGGTTTCACATTTTTCAAACCCGAACCGGACCCGGATACATTTGATTCTGATTTGATTAGGTCAGCTTTTTATTAGTTAAGTTTCATAGAAACAAGGAGAGATATAGCAAAAAATAAGGATAGCTAAGATGTAAATATAATTAACGTCACTGTTATATTGTATAACACTGAATGGAGATGTGTGTACACTGAAAATATATTGTTTTATATTACGAAATCGTTCGTTTCAACTACGAAATAATTCGTTGTTTTCTGCAACGAAACAGTTTCATAAAATGTATGCAACCAGCTTCGTAATATAAATCAAGCTCGAAATCAAAACAAACAATGATTGTTATAATGTACTAAACATTTCGTAATCGAAATTCGTTTGTTTCGTATTCAGAACGAACATGTATACGCGCTTCTTCTTAGCTTCCTCGGCTGCGGTCGTGTCATGTTGTATTTTACGAAATGTGTCTACGAAACCTTTCGTTGCAGAAAACAACGAATGATTTCGTAGATTAAACCATCAGTTTCGTAATACTAAACAATTCGTAATACGAACAACACGATAACGCACATCTACGAATTGTATATCGCACATCTTACGATTATTTCGTAAAGTCACTGAATGGCGAAATTCTGTCAAGTACAAATAATTCGTACAACGAATGAAAATAACGTTATATGTACGAAATTTTGTTTTACGAAATGGATTTTGGATAAAATACGAAGAGATGCTTTCAGTGTAGAATTCTCTACATCCGGTACTGGGGGATCTCCCCCTATTATTTATAGTACAACCATGATCAAAAAATGTTCCGGTATAATTTTCTGAAATTTTAGAAACATTTCGAAACTTAAACTGTCAAATAAGAAGCCGACTAGTGGATTACAACAAAATCGTATCACAATTATATCAACATTTCTTACACATAATTAGTTTTAGTTTTTGCTACAAAAAATCTGAAATCTGTCGAATAAAGTATAACACTATTAAAATGAGTTTTTATAATAAAGTCTATTAAAATGAGCTATATTTTTGTTTAGTTTTGAACACAGTAAGTTAAAATTTTGTTTAAATTATAACATATTTTGTAATATTCTTTTTTTAAATTATAACATATTTTATTTTAATTTTGTTCAACGTGAAATATCTCAGAATCCAAAGATGGTCGCCATTATGGTAAACTTGTGCCCCTCCTCACGTTTTCAAAAGTACTAAACTGCAGAAATAGTTGGCAAACGTTTCGGATCTTCTTATTTGAAGCTTCCTGCTAGTGCACAAAGTCATAATAAAAAGTGTACTGATGTAGGATGCTTTCTTCGCGTGATGTGTGCTTTTGAAGTTTTAGTGCGATCTTAAAAGTTGTTTCACTTTTGTAGATGCAATTTTATTATAAGTTTTGTTGTTTCAACTACTAATCAGACTAATTTATAACAAATATCGTTAGGAAAAACGTGCTTACTGAGTAACAAAATCTGTTGCAACTCTTTTGTAATCCATTGATCGGGCACTGGCCATTCACCGTCTTAGTACTGTGCAATGGAAACCAGGTGTAGTAAGATCTTCCCTCATCGAGATCGATTGCCAAAATTCGCACATTCAACTGCACAGTTTTATTGCATTCGCTGACCGCACATTGTTTGAAATTTTATGGCCAGCCGAACACCACACGACAACCACCACCACTGTTTGGCATTCGTTTGGCCACTTGCGTATGTGTTTCCAGCACTCTGCTAGTGGAGAGTGGCAGACGACGAGATTGCACTGACCAGTTCGGCTTACGCTCGCGCCCAACCACCAATGGCCAGCACGCGCAACTCGCCTGTAAAGTAGCGGAGGTACCTTTCTAAGCGCGTGCGTTCGGCGTTTTATTTATGGCTCGTTAAATTTGCCATTTATTTTGATCTCCAAACGTCCATCTCGTCGAGCGGTGCTTGCAAGTGGTAATTTCGGGTTTCCGAAAGTTCAAGGGGACATTGGGACTGGACATGGATGCGATGAGTTAAGAGGCGCTGGAGTCAATATTTTGACGATTGGACAACTATCGCAATAAAATTTGTCTCAATATGTTTGTATGGTAGTGAAAGTCCAAAAATTTAATCTATGCCATTACCCCGATATCCATTATCCCGAATGGTATAAATCCGAATGTCATGAACTCGAAATCTCGGGTTAGTCGGGTAGAATCCCAAAAATTACTCTCACCTTGCCTCACTTGCATCAAGCCAAGAAAATATTATTCAACGTTATCTCTCCAGACAATTCAAACGGTCACGTTTTGTCATTATCTCTTGGAACGATTTTTTGAAACAGAAATCAAAACATCCTCTTTGTTGATTGTGACTGAGCTCAGCTGATCAGAGTCTATAGTGGGTAGCTTGGAATATTAGGTTCAGGTTCAAATGATTCAGGTCAATCTTACGGTTGATAACCTCTCTAAGTGCTATTCCGGTGGGATAATCGACACCAAAACAATGTACATTCATTGAGTGCTTGACTCTTCACAAATTTGTATTCCCAAAATTATGTGAATAACAACCACTGCAACTACAATGTTTTTAAGGCAAGAATTAAAACGAAGCATTTTGAAGACACGTTAATTTTAAAATGACTGTGAGTTTCTAATACAGTTCTGCATGAAAGCCTTACAAATATTGTATAATATCGTTTCATATACAAAAAAGGCAGTTGTTGTATTGAAATCTTAAATTTTCCGTAAGAAAACTATAAATTTTCTGTATATAAAACGATACCACAAAATTTTTAATTTAAGGTCTTGTTTTGGGTGCACCAAGTTCAAAGAAGCATTTCGGAGCCTTCACAGCAACGATTAGGGGTTATGCAAGAGCTCAGCTGAACGAATCAAGATCGATTAGTTTGGATCCTATTTCGCCTTTCGAGCAGCGTTCGTACGTGTACCGGTGGTGCACCCCGTGTATTCAAATTACATCAGCCCAACAGCCGCAGGCGTTCAATCGTCGACTTGAAATTCCCAAAAAAAAACCAACAAATTTACCACGACAAATATGATTTACCCCGAAAAAAAAGTGTACTATAGACGTTCAACGCAAACACACATTAACTCAATAGCCCAATTAAATGCTTCCAACTTTAAGTAGTCGTCGCCGGTCATCAACAGCAGCTTAGAGGTAATGTTGGTATAGTTGAGAGAGTGAATGACGACTGGAATCAGACAGACAAGGTGGACGAAGTAGCAATGAATGGCGCACTTACCGATGCGATTGAACAAGTTCAACTTCAGGCTGCAAGGGTTTGTGTCGTAGCGTTCAAAGGTTTAGAGAGTCGTTGCTTTGTTAGTAGCAATGTTTCTCAAAATTGGTCTATAGCGTCAAAATAAAACAGAAATTTCTGTGTATATCAATGTTTGTGTTTTTTAAGAACTTTTATGACTTTAGATAAGGGAACCCGTAGATCTGGAACAAGATGTGCACTGTGGTTATGACGATGACCAATCGCGCAACAAACAGAAGGTTACCTCTCAATTATCCAGTTTTATCTACGAAATTTGAACAACACTGTTATCAGATTTCAGAAAATTTACTAACAAAATTGTTATCAGATTCCGTTTCTCTGATGGATCCATTATAAATTGAAGTGCTCGTTCTTTGAATTGTACGAGCTGTTTCATTTTCTAACAGCTAATAACATTCATGTAGCAGTTATGACTGAAACTTATTTGAAATCTGGATCCAAACTAAAAAGAGATCCACACTTTTTTGTTTATCGTAATGATCGACTTTCCAGACAACCAGAAATCGCATGAAAGTTCACGTTACAACTCGTTTATTCATACTAATTACATCAAACCCGCAAAACACTGTGGATAAACTCGTCAGTTTGATGAGTTTCCTCGCATAAAACACTTCTTTTCTGAGTTCATTCATACATTTTGTTTCGCCTCGTACACTCGTACAAAGTAAGTCTCATCAATACGTCCTTCTTCTTTCTGGCGTTACGTCCCAACTGGAACACAGCCTGCCTCTCAGATTAGTGTTCTTATGAGCACTTCCACAGTTATTAACTGAGAGCTTTCTTTGCCGATTGACCATTTTTGCATGTGTATATCGTGTGGCAGGTACGAAGATACTCTATGCCCTGGGAATCGAGAAAATTTCCTTTACGAAAAGATCCTCGACCAGTGGGATTCGAACCCACGACCCTCAGCATGGTCATGCTGAATAGCTGCGCGTTTACCGCTACGGCTATCTGGGCCCCTCATCAATACGTACCAGCTGTTAAATCAACATTTGTTATCATAAGTCGCATAAGATCACAGGTTGGTTCGGTAGAATATTTATACACTCGCATTGTATGTTATTATTCATCACATAATATATGCACGCATATCGCCTCCACTTTTGTACGTAGAAGGCCTTTTCACGACATCTTATAAGTGAAATTTTGCATATATAAAGCCTCCAGGTGATTTCGTTATACGTACATTTTGGTTGTCTGGGTTGATGGGGCTTGTGGGGGAGTTGCAATCATCATTCATAGGCGTATGCAACCAAAGTATTTGAAACTTTGGGTGTTTCTGTTGAAGCAAAGCTTGGTAAATATACTTTCATAGCTGCTATTTGCCTTTCCAATGCACTGGGCAGCAAGTTAATTTGTTTCAAACTGACTTACGGAAATTGGCTTGCCACAAGTTAAACTTTTTTTTATTTTTTATTGGTGACTGCAATGCCAAACATCGCTCATGAAATAATTCTCAAAGCAATTCCAATGGCAGAGTTTTATTTGATGAATGCTCTTCAACTCAACTCAATCAATCAACGATTGATTTGGTCTTTAACAACCCTAGCCACCTTTTCAGCCAACTGGTTACTCATGCTGGTTTTGATTCTGATAATTTCCCTGTAATATTTCAAATATCCCATGAAGCGATTTTCTACCCTATCAGCTCCACTTTCAATTAGTTTCGAGCCATATGAATACATATGAAACATCGATAGTAATCATGATGTTAATTTTCTTAGCAAACATAACTCGAGATTTTGGCAAATTCCATTGTTGAAAAAAAAAACAAATATAGGAAAGCCTCTGGCGAATATGGAATTTTCTACATCCTCATCAAGAAACTTCCAGAAAGTAGCTTTGTAGCATCCTTAGTTGATATATTCAACAAATGTTTTCAGTTAGCATATTTTCCTGACAAATGTAAAAATGCTAAGGTTGCACCAATTTTAAAACCGGACAAAAATCCTGCAGAAGCTTCTAGCTATCGTCCTATCAGTTTGCTTTCCTCCATCAGTGAACTTTTTGAAAAGGTCGTTTTCAAAAGAATGATGGTTCACATCAACGAAAATTCTGTCAATTAAGGCATTCAAGCCATTTGTAACAAATATATAAAATGTCTTTATTCAATTATTAACAGAAAAGCGGAACTTCGTCTCAAGAACAAGCTTATGACCTTCAAACAAAATTTCAGGCCAGCCATGCTGTATGCTGTACCAATATGAACTAGTTGTTGTTACACCAGGAAGAAAGCTCTGCCGAGGATTCAAAATAAAATTTTCTAAATTATTCTGAAGCTCCCTTCCTGGTATAGTACTAATGAATTGCATTGCTATCTTTTACTGCCACGATAAATGCGGGTGTTTTAGGGTAAGTTAATTTAATGCGTTTTTTCCTCTTATAAGCAGGTGAAATCAACTCACAACAACTACAACATTTTGGAAGGACTCGTACAAAAAACGTTTCGAAGGTGGGGGTGGAGGGGGTCAAAAATGTCAATATTTAGCGTGACATAATTTGTGTGCCATCCCTTGTAAGCATTCACGGTAGTTGAAACGTTTTCGCTGATATTCGGCGGCGCTTCTCTTAAACATTCGCAACAAGCGCGGTTAAATTAATGTCGGAAAGAAAAATGTGAATTGAATGCCTCTGACCCCGATAGCTTCGCTAGGATACATTACGGTATTGTTTGTTTCTGTCATTTTTCGTAATATGCACAACTTTCACTGTATCTCTTGTCCTAGACAGCTCAATTAGGACTGGCCGGTTGTTTTTCAGTACACTGAAAACATTCTACAGACTCGATCAACGTGTTTCACACGTACTGATTGTATAACACATTAATCGATGGTGTAAAACCAGTCGCTATCGACAAGTCTATACTACAGGGTGTCCGCAAATTATCCGAACAGCAAAATATGCGAAAGATGATCTCGCATTGAAGACAATGAAAAATCAATGTCCATGTACCTTTTATAATACATCTATATGCTAACACAAAATACAACTTTAAATAATTTCGAATTGATTTCTTGTTACTGAGAAAAGCAAATTTAAATTTTACGGAGACGATTTTCCTGAGGGCCGCTAGTTATACTGGAGATGTGTTATCCCTAAAATCTAAAAAAGATGAATCCAAATGTCCTATTATTATTTGAAGTTACCTACAGTTTAGTGGCTTCAAGTTAGACTGGAAATAGAAAATTATACGGTTCAAATCCAGTGAGTTCTACGGACATTTTTCTTTCGTCATAAAGCACGAAAAACAGCTCTCTTTAAGACACCTCTACACAACTGGCTTGGTTTTACAAATATTTGAGTTCGTAAATGCGTCAAACTTACTTCTTATGAATATAATAAACCAACGGTTGAAACCATGCAAGAATAGTGAATTTATTATGCTTGATTGTATAGAGACATGTCTTCAAAGTTTGTACGGATAATTTGCGGACACCCTGTATGCTATGCTAACACATTAAACGATGGTGTAAAACCAGTCGCAATCGACAATCGAAATTCAAACGTAAAACACGTTAATTTACAAATTATCGAAAGCTTTGGTGAACTGTTTGTTAGCGATTCCTTGATTTTCTGATACCAGGCACCCAATACAAGCGCCTAATTTTTCATGTCACGCGTGAATGGCAAATGTGAGTCCTTGTCATCATAGGCAAACTAGTTCTACTAGTTGTAAAACACATTCAAATCATGTGAAAAAGTCTTTGCTATCGAACCATCCCTAAAAGATTCATAGATTTTACACGTTATTTCACTTTGCCAATCGACACGACAGATTCACATTAAAAAGAATGTGGATCGAACGCGTGGATTATTTTCAGTGTAGATATCCTAGGACGATACAAAAGCCAGTGTTACCAGTATCCTTTTTAAGAAAATGTTGTTAACAAATTCAAAAATCAAGGCTCATAAATTGATTGTTCCGTGCACGCTTCATTCATTTAGTGCAATAGAGGATGCTTTATTTTTTTAAACTCAGGTCGAAATTCAAAACCGGTGATATTTTTAGAGGGAATTGACACAAATTCCATCAGATTGGTCTATGAACTATCATCACGGCCGGATTAGCAACAAAGTGCCCTGTCGCAATCAAACTCAGCGATGTGAAAATAGGTCTTTGCCAAAACTACTAATGAGAAGTGATATTTTTTGACAGGCAATTAGTTGGATATGTCCGAACTGTTTGCAAAACTTATGATTTATGCAAATTTCATCATGACATTTATGCATTCAATTGACAGTTTTTTATGTCTCTCGATGTTCATTCTTTCTCTCGTGCTATGTGAGAGGTGACGGTGGCGGCTGAATGGCGAAAAATAAAATGACTGCTGACCATGGCAACGAAACGAACATTGCGCTAAATGCCGAAGGTTTACAGCACTGGTAACACAGCGTAACAAAAATGACATTTTTGCGTGTCCCAAGGATCAAATTATGTGTCTCGGGTAGATTTGGGTTTGATGAATCTGATGCCATTTTCAGAAATGTACCAGCACGTCACAGTTTTTAGCTACAGGTCGCCAAAGTTGTATAAAACACTGATTTTATTGATGTTTACATAAAATTTAAAGTATAATTTATCAAACTTTTTTGTGATCTAATTCACTAAGCATGCTATTTTGCACTTAAACTTTCATTTAAGATTAAATTTGGATGAAATTGCGCAATTAAATTTAGATTAAACCGATTTTTACGACATGTTTGCTGTCTCCATACAAAATTCTTCGTTTCTCTTATATGGGAAAATACAATACTTTTTTAATCCATCAAAAAACAACTTTTCCGCATCGAAAGTATTATAAACTTTGCCGATAAGTATTGTTATACACATAAAGTTTGAATTCTGTGGCAAATTATGCAAATAAATTGCCTTACAAGCTGGCAAACTTGCATGCAAGTTGGCTAAAATAGTCAATTTTTGCATTTTCAACAGCATATATCTCAAAAACTGGACGTGCTATGATATTTTTGAAAACGGCAATGGATTCAGCAACCCTTATTCGAGTGAATAGCGGTATTTTGGTGCTTGAGACAAAAACGTGTTCCGCAGTGTAATATGTTGTTAACTAAATTTAAATAGAAGCTTAATTTTATTTTACCAAATTAATATGATAGTGTTTTTATCTTCTAGTTATCTGAAATTAATGTATGTTTAAAATGATACTAATGAAAGAACTGAAAAAAAAATCAAATATTGGTTTGTTGTTTTGAAGACAGCGAATTCATTGAAAAAAGTAAAGTAATTAGACTGATATATCCAACTATCGATGATTCGAAATCAAGCTTTCAGATTTCAGACATCGTTTGGAGAAACATTTTCAAGCTACTGTATTCTACATTGCACTCGAGGATGTAATTTAGAGCTATTGACATATGCTTCTAGAATCGATCGCAGGTCAGTTTTTAGAGGACCCTCTAACTATGCGGAGTCCCCATTTAACCATGTGGTCAAAAATATTTTTTAGTTTTATTGCGTTTTTTCATTTGTTTTCAGCAAGGTATGATCTAAATTTGTAAAGTATGAGTATCACGGGACACCCCCAAGTAACAATTAAAGCTGAACAGCAAGAGTTTTCGCTGAATAATGACTGATCAATGGTGTACAAGGCTGAACACCGTGACAGCTGAACAATAATTTGAAGAAAAGCTTATTAAACACTCTTATTCAGCAGTACACTCAAAGCTGAATATTGAGTTGAACAAACTATTTTCCATCTACAGTTTTAACTTTTGTTCAGCTAACCTGAATGATATTGATTAAAGGTTATTTAAAGCTTTAATCAAATCAACAGCCATTGTCCAAAAATGGTTCACCTGTATGTTGATAAAAATATACATACCGAAATATATACCTACATTGGGTCTAACACTAAATTAATTATTATAAAACTATTTCATCGAACAACAAAATTTTCACATCCCGAAGCAAACGGCCTATCATTTGTCGAAAAAAATCCTGAATCCGGCATCGATGACCTTGTGTGACAACAAGATAGAACACTACACTCGATGACGCAGATTTCTTCGTAACATTTTTAATTAACTGAACGAAATCGAAATCATTACCAACTTGCGTTGACAACAATTGAATAGCAGAAATTAAAAATTACCGAGGATTCTATTTTGAAACAAAAATCACAGCACACTTTTACAGATAACTCAAGTGTTTTTGCATAGCGCTGTTATCACTGCTTCAGCCTCAATGCAGCCTTTAAAATAGCCCTTATTCAGACAAAACAATATGTTAATCCCTTGCTGTTGATGCTGTGTGAGCATCTCATGTGGAGCAGATGTCAAGGTAAGTGGTTATAAATCAGCGAATCCCAGTTCCCAGTTCCAGCACTTTTCTACACTATGTGTTTGAAATTGTTAGTTGCGTTAATAAAACCCAAAACTATAAACCTGTAAATACTTTTTATTTTTTTTTGTTAATTGTTGAATAATGGATGAATAAGCGATCGTTAAGCTTTCGAAGGTTGCCATCTGTTCTAAAAATAGAATTATGGTTATTGAAAGAGGCCTGAATAAGCGCATTTTAGACCTTTATTCAGCCTTCTATATAGCTTCAATTAAGCTTAAGGCTGAATAAAATCACCAGAATTAGATGTTTAACAGCTGAACAACAGTGAATGCGGGCTATGAACAGCTTTTGTTCAAACAAAGGCTGAATTGAATTAGCTATAAAAGCGTTTGAGCAACTTCAAATTGTTACCTGGGCCTCCACTACTCCCCCCCCCCCCTGCAAAATGTCAACGTTTTATGCAAATTGGATGTGTTTCTATTCGCACCATGTAGAGGTTTCGACACGTTTGGTTAAAGGGTGGAGAAGGGGGTATGGTAGGGATAGGGGACAATTTTTTAGAATTTTTGAAAACCGATAGTAAAAGTCATAAGAAGCAAAAGGTGGGCAATCTTAAGAAACTTGGACATACAAAAAAGTTTTTCTTTCAATTCAAATGATAACACCATTGGTTTTTTTTATTGTTTTCCTCTTTTTTATCACAGAAGCTATATAATCAACAAATATTTCGTCAATTTCATCAACGACGTTCATGAGATCATCTAAGTTTTCACCAGATAAATCGCATTTAGAATCCTCGAATATCATAAAATTTCGCACTCTTTGTTTTTGTTTTGTTTCCCAAATGGAACTTAAAAATGGATCTGATACATGCAAATCGGGAAGAAAAACTTCATGCAAGTGCCTCTCTGGTTGGTTTTCTTGCATGGTGGGTTTTAACTTTTTTTCTAAAGTTTATGCTGGCATTCACAGCTTCTTCAGCCAGTGAACCGAAATGTGCTAATGAGTGGATTATTATTTCACCAGCATGAGTAAGAACTTGATGAACAGTTGCAATTTTGTACTAACTATACAAATTCAAATAATGTTGGTAAATAGCTTAACAATATTCAGCAAACTATTCTGGATTAATAGGCTCTTGTCAGTTGGTCTTATCAGAATATTATGCAACCTATAAACAACTAATAAATTTTTCATCAATATACAACGCACTACTCAACAGTTGGGATTGTAAAATATCTTTCTTCAACCATTTCCAGTTGGGCTGGTATCAGCTTTTCATGATCGTGGTTGGTCCGCTTTACTACCAAAACTATCGTAAAGCCGGGTTTTTGCCAGTTATTTTCTCGCGTCATATTTTTCTTTACATAATTTAGTAACTGTCCATTATTTGTAATCAATTCTATATGAAAAGTGTAGTAAGAATTCTAAAAATCTTAACCATGCATGTAAAGGAGAAATTCTGTAGTTCAACAATCGAACTGTTTCATTGATTTTGGATTGTTTTCAGATTTTTCGTTAACATTTCGTGGGCGCCCTTCGATTACGAATCTAATGACACATTGGTTTAAAATTTTGGTCAATCTAATGCTGAGGAAATAGGCCACGTTTTTTGAAACAATTCACAACTTAAAGTAAAATATCAATCATCAATAATTGAAAATGCAGTCGAACTCTCAGCAGTAAAAAATTAGTATACTAAATTAGGAAAATGTTCTTAGAAAAACACCTACGAAGTATGAATAACTCATTGCCTTTCAAATGCGCCATAAAGAGTATCAATTGGATGTGTAATCACAAAGATATGGACAAAACGCTTTTGTATGTTTTTTAGGGGGTGAACCCAAATTTTTGCACGGGAGTGTACGTATGGTTCCTGATTTCTGAAAGTCTATCAGGAATTCCTCAACGAATTTTTAAAGTAATGCAAAACTTTCCTCCAAGTTTAAATTATGAATTTTACCATTTTCACGTTAAACTTCTACAGTTCTACCACAACATGTATAATATTTATTCCATACAAAAAAGTTTGTTTGGAATTTCCACTAGTAGGAAAAAAATAGTTTTTAGATTAACCTGTTCGCCATACTAACATGAAGCATCGAAGTTTCTGCTGAACATTTTCCATCCGTTTCAACATAAATCATAGTCTGTTTTAGAAGATGATATAAATGAGCAAGAATTGAGTATTTTCAAATTCAAATTCAATTTGAACTTAAATGATCAAAAAAGTAGAAGTTAATAAAGTGATTCGTAGAGTGTTTTGTAATGATATCTTTTAAAAAATATTGAGGTATTTCTGGAATAATTTTTGAGCTAAATATGGAGAATACATCTTTAGTACCTGAAAAAAAACCTGATGGTACCGTTTTGTCTCAAATTCCGAACAGACTCATATTCCGAACACTCGGTTTTTGTATGGCGATTTGGTTGAAATGTTTCGCTGAAATATGTCATGAAATAACAAGGAAATGACAGTCAATTGCAATTCAATTTTAACGTCTCCGATATAATTTTTACCACGGGAGTAGTGATGATTGTATAGTTTGAGACCAGTAGAGCAAGTTCAGATAAATTTATTTGCGAAATGATTCATTTGAATACGATTTATTTGTGCTGTTCGGAATTTGAATCAAGGTGTTCGGAATATGAGACAGAATGAGCGCAGTGTTCGGCATTTGAATCAAAATGTTGTTCCATACGTTTACGTTAAAACAATACTAAAACTAATTAAATCAACATTATTATTGGTACACCCAACATCTAACAGTTAGACTTTGCGCAGAAATTAAAATTTATACAAATATCAGCCAATTTATGCCAATTAGATGCATTTGAAGTCACTGTTGACCTTAAGTGTTCGGAATATGAGTCAAAACGGTATTTCTGGAGATTTTTTTTTAGAAGTTCAATAATGATTTGTAAAATATTTTTGTAAATCTGTTGACAAATTTCTTTTGGAAAAATTCAAGAAGAATCTATAATGCTGTTTAGAGTAGAATATCTCTTGGAAACGCTTGGATGAATTTCTGGTGAGTTGTAATGATCCTAGGCCGAAATCCAATGAAATCTTTAAAAAAAATTGGGAAATTTTTGAGTATTTTCACGGAAAAGTTTATGAAAAAATAGCTGAACGTATTCCGATAAGAACCATGGAATGATTAAACTAGGTAGGCGTTTTTGAAAAATTTAATTAAAATATTATATGCGAGAAAGAATTTTGAAGAAATTCGGGGATCCATTTCAAGATTATTTTAAGATAAATCTAAAGAATCATTTAGATAATTTTCTGTAAAACATGCACTCTTAAAAATAATGAAAATTACTCTGGACGTAATTCTGAATATGACTGAATGACACATGATGTAAGTGATGGAACGACACAAAAACGTGTCCTTGAAGATGTATTGAACAAAAAATGTAATTCTACATGTTAAAGGACACGAAAACGATGGAACTGTGATCGAAATTTCCCCAATCAGACACTAACGTATTGGAAATTTTACACAAATTTACGTCATTCGGCTCGCTTCTTTTATGTGCATCCCAAAGGACGTAAATCACATTATTTTTTGGTACTGTGTGCAGATAGATTTGTGAGAAATCACTAAGAACATTTTCCCAATTAAATTTTGTTTATTTTTTATGAAACTCATGTACAATATTAGAAGGAATGTTTAAAGAATCAAGCATTTTTGCAATCCTTTAATAATTTTTGGAGGATTTCCTAAGAGATTTTCTAAAATATTTGTTAAAGGAATCTTGTGGAAGAATCTCGAAGGCAAGGTTGGAAAAACTGTTAGTGCACTCTGAAGCATTAGTGGAAAGAATCCATTCGTGGTGTTCTTGAATACAATTTTGGTAGTATTTCTTGTACTATATTTTGGAGAAATTCTCAGTAATTCCAGAAAATTCTCTAAAAAATTATTTGTATATGAATGATGGAATAACTGGATGATATTTTCATCCACAATTCTAATGTAAGTGTAATGAGTGTGTAGTGTACCTTCATGCAGAAATGTTCAAAATTCGGAACTCTTCAAGTAATTCTTTCGAGCAATTTGATACAGATTCTTCAAAAAATGCTATGGTCAGATTAGAAAGCCTAAAGAAACGCCAGAAAAAAAAATCTAGTAAATAATAATTACTAATCCCGGCAACGATTTTCCGTGTAAATTTTGCATCCAGTTTATGACTTCGATACTGAATATCTCAGAAACAAAAGCATCTCCAAATTTAGGATTTTTTTTTTCATAGTATCGTTAGTGATAAGAAGAGAATAACCAAAAATGGTTTAGGAAACAAGACTTTTTCGATTTATAATCGCCTGATCCCCCATAGTGCCTTCGTGCCTCGAAAGGACATGGGCCTCGCCATTAATTCTACCAAAACGCAGTACATAGTTGCAGGTAGAGATTGGGCAAACGTGCGGGGCAACTGGAGAATTATCACATAGACCGACGAAGATGGAGCTCTGCAATATACCTGGTAATGACTTGATGTTATACGCTATAACCTTTAAAGTATCAAGATAGGTATGTTCATGTATCATAATTTTATTGAGAAATTATGATAATCGATTATGTTGACTTATGTTTTTTATGAGTAATAATTGCACATACAATGACGTAGCTAGGGTGGATTGTGCAAGGCTTTTCTCTCAATACATGCATTACGCCTAGAAAACTGCGCGTGACATTTGAGAGGGTAATAATCACAATGGCAGCGCCGATGGTCACAGAGGAACTTCCTCATAGCTCATGAGAACCATCAAACAGCACTTAGGACATTGTCAAAATGCTATGATGATATGATAACAATATTGTTCACCACTCTTCTTAGATTTGTATGGCCAACTTTCTTAGGTCAGTGCTTTACCATTTAAGAATTTTACTGTCAAAGAGAAGGAACAAAACTGGACCATTTGCTTTTCCAATCGTAATATTTTGAGCGCTGCAGTTCTCAAACCAATTAACTGTAACAATATTGAACTTCGCACCAATTTCATATATAACTGAAATTTCAAGAAATTCAGCAGATCTCATCAAAAATGGTCTATTTGTTCAACCGATTCGTATGTGACCCTATCCCTCAAACCTCAATCATTATCTTTGTATACGGTGTACCAGACCCGGCTCAGCAGTCATCAGCCTACCCGAAAACTGAAGAACTTCTCCATTCACGACGATGATGACGCTGCTAGCTCAAGTGTGTACCGTATTTCGCCACCGACATTTGCAGGGTGACTAGGGGTAAAATGGGTCACCGTTATGTTCCCCAGATATAAGGTATTTTAGTCAATTCAATCGTTGCATATGATATCTCTATCATTTTTAACGCCTATTTATAAAAATCATTTCACAATTTTCACAATAACAAAAAAAAATATTTTGGCAATTTTGGTAGTAAATGACGTGGGGTAAAATGCTTCATACTCAATAGTTCCTCTGAAATCATCGGTGAAATTGAAATTAAACCACTAAAACGCAAATTTTTGTTTATGAATTTTGTTGAATTTCCTCTAAATGCACTGATTCTGCGATATATCCTTAGGGAAATTGCATGAGATATTTCGCAATAATAATATTTGGTGCGTTGTTGACCTTATATATGAATCCAGTGACTGGTTTTTGTAATAGCAAGCTTATTTATGCGACTTTCCTGTAACCCAGAATAAAGCAGAATAAAGTTTTTGAGGAAATTAACAATAAAAATTGAGTTTTTTCTTAGGGGTGAGGGACGCATATGACCCCGTCTTCCCGTACATACCCCACAGAACGGGTTGGAGTACTCCACAGCGTCGCTATTGCCTGCAACAGCTCAAGTGCAAATACACATGTGAGTTTTTTGATCATCGCGAAAAAAAAAGTATATCGCCGCGTATACTAGGCAGGGTAATATCGTTACGGCGGAATGAAACGAAACGAAAAAAAAAATGAGGAACGTGGCATGAAAAACGAAATATAACGGCCAGAGTTCGACATCAGACAGGCTCAACTTGATGGCGCTGGTTAGATTGGCTGATGATGGCTCGGCAGTAGTCATCAGTGGTGTCCAATTTTGCCGGGAGCTCGTCATTGTCGCTAGCTACCGTTTTGCCGACTGACTCAATCGTTGATAGGACGATGATGGTGTGTTGTTGCGTTGAAGCATATAGGAGTGTTCTGTGGAAAAGTTGCATTTCATGATTTTACTTTATGGAAATTGCAAATATTAATATTGGTATCCATCCGGAATGAGTCGAAATTATCAGCAACCGTGCTCGATCATTTTCATGGAATAAAATTTCCGCATATTTTCGGTGTGATAAAGTCTGTTTTACTTAGAATTTGGACGCACACAATGAGGGATTTCTCCAAGAGGAAAAATCATACAAACATCTTAGCACATCATATTGTAGCATTTTTACCGAACAAGAAAAAAAATATAAGACAATAAATTTTTCGGCTTTTCTGTTGAGTTTTCGAACTTTTTGCCCAATACCACCTATAATTTCTTGCACAGTAGGGAGCCGGATCCTAAAATTGCAAAGTTTCAGACAATTTGGCAGAGAAAAAACCCCCATGCCAAAGTGAATCATGGAAGTGCCCAAGTGGTTCTGCACCGTACCATTATCTACATTATCTGTATATTTTCTCAAGTAAATGTCAGAAACACCGTCTTTTCTATTATTCTAAATAATTTCCTAAATATATGCTTGGTTATTGTTCAAAATGCTTAAATCTGTTGAATATATGGACAATTTGATGTTCTGATACTTTCTCACTTAAATCAACATTATTGTGCTAATACATGCTAATACATACCATGCCATGTCATTCTATTTCTTCAAATCTTTGTCCGATTGAATTAATTGTAAATTTCTATTCTAAAGACACTTTTTTTTGTAAACTTGTCCATTTTGTTGTTTCAGTAATAAAAACTTGTGATGTTTTCCTCAATTCAAAAATGGTAAGTTGTGAGTGGTTAGTTCATTCGGCAAAGTTGTTCACTTTCAGAATTTACGCAAACACAGACTGCACACCAGAGCACACAACTTATCTATTTTGAGTTAAATTAAAAAAAATCTTTTATTTACTTACTTTTGTCTTTAAACTGAAACTGTTTAAAAAGGACTGTAATGTAAAAATTTAACTATAGACAAAACTGTAGATTATTTATAGTTCGTCATCAAAATTTCATTTAATTCGAACTACCAGATGCACATATACAGATCATCCCCAAACAAAGGAATTTTGTATGGAAAAACAGCATTTGGTTACTATTTTTTGTCAGTGACTGTAGCTAGTTAAGCGCTTCTGACCAGCTTTCCGTCTACTGCACCATACTGTGCGACACCAGTTCGTTCTTTTTGCACATTTTTTAGAAAAGATAGGTATAGGCAAAACTGTGGGGTTGTATGTAAATAAAAAAAAAAATCCGCTCGTCTGTGTGCCATCAGCTTTGGAATTGCTGCAGCAGCAGCAGCTCCAGTTCAACCCGAGCACCCGGAGAATGAGGGAAAAAATCATCTCTCGTCGGCGGCGAATTTTTATTTTCTGGGAGAGTAACGCGGTTTTTTGTAGTTCTTCCCCTCCCTGGCACTTTTTAGCCTCTGCCATCATCGCCACCATTCCGGGAGGAGTTTTGAATTGACCTGTTCTTGGTGCGGGTGGTGGCCCGGTGAACTTTCCACGGAAAATCGATGAAAAATGCCTCGTTTTGTTTTGGTAATGCAAAGAATAAAATATAAACGTGTTTTTTGAACATAACTAAGCTAAGACTGAATTGATTCGAAAATCACACATGATCAAATATTTCCAATGCACACTACCCGTCAAGAGCATGGAATAAATAAAACTTCTATTGAATATTGCAATACCCAAAAAAATGACATATAACTTTGACTACAATTAGCGTAGGAATCAATCAGAAACACGAAACCATTTCGTTGCAGGAAGCAACAAATGATTTCGTAAAGCAAACGATCTATTTCGTAATGCTAAGTAATTCTCGATTACTTCTTCAAATGAACGTAAGTAACTTTCACACGGTTTGGAGAAGAAATACTGATTAAGAAGTAATAGAACATTTTTCTCTTATTTTCTCACCGTAAAATAATACACAGGCCGTGTTTTTTTTTCAATTACTTACAACATTATTGTACCAGTGCACTATGTTCCAGAAAGCAGATAGGGTAGATGTACCAATAGTGATGGTATTAAGCACGATTGAACTTCATTTGACAGACTAAATTCAAGAAGCGCAATTAATGTACATGTTAATGTTGTAACGGGAAGTAACGATCATTAACTTAATGAGAAATTCCAGCAGTTTTAAAGCAATTTGAACGCTCTTTTCAACTATTCCGTGTATCAACAATCCAATACGTCGATTGGCAGTGTCGGTTCTGTGGCTAATGTTATAAAATCAGTCAAAACGGCATTACCGCAACTTTAGGAACACCCACAACTAAGGGAACACTTACCCTACACACGTAAAGATGCATTTAGAGCTTTCGAATGAAACAGACAAAAACTGTCTTCTACATAGTTGTTTTTATCAGTTAGACCTTTTTTAAAATTAGGGTAATTCTCATTTTCATAGAAATGAAATAGCCAACAATCTTATTTGTAAAAAATATGGTATAAGCATAGCATATAGTATAGCAATCTCGAGAAACTTTGCCAAAAAAGCTTTTTTTGTCTTAATTTGACTGATTTAAGCTTTTTTACTATGTTCACATAAGGTGGCCCCTAGAAAACTGGTTGTCTGGTTCCAGTCTTTTCAATTTTAATGCCTCATCAAAGTAGTCTTTGAATCACTTCTAGAGCTTCGAAAAAAAAACGTAATTTGGCGAATGAGGGAACTTGCTGTCTCTAAAATAATAGATATACTCAGTCTTTTCATACGAAAATTTTGTGAAAATCAGTTATGTGAATGCAGCGGTAGCTTTCTGTTCAACCGTAGAACAGTTGTCTCTAAAATTGGAATATTAAAGAAAATCTTTTTGTCTTTCGAATGCCCTCAAAAGATATTTTGTTTATTTGCCGCAATCAGAGTAACTAACTATCAAAGTGGGCTTCGTAGCCGTGCGGTTAGTGTCACCAGGCATTTAGCCGCATCGTGCTAAGGAGTGTGGATTCGATTCCCGCTGCAGACCGGAAAAACTTTTCGTGAGGAATGTTTTCCGACTGTGCCACTGGGCGTTGCATGCTAGTCCGTTGTCTAGTGTGGTGCTTCCTTCAAAGGGCAAAATGCCCACTGGAAGCATTAACGTGTCAGTGTCTTTTTAAAGTAGGATTGCTTTTGCTTATAGAGATAGCGAGTTCCTTTACTCACCAAATTACGTATTTTTCAAAGGTCTTAAAATAGTTCATAGACAACTTTGATGAGACATTAGAGTTTAGAAAACGCTGGAGTTAGGAAGCCAGTTTTCTGTGGATAACCCTATGTGAACATAGGAAAAAAGCTGTAAATCGGTTAATTTAAAAGCTACAATAAAAACTTTTTTTGCAAAGTTTTTTTAAAATAGAATGGTCTACAACTTTGCTGAAGCATATATACCATAATTTCTACAATGGCCAACTTTCTCATTCCATTTCTATGAAAATGGAACCACCCTAATTTTGAATAACATCAAACAAATGGCCTAACAAATACAAACAACTTTGTAGAAGACAGTTTTTATTCCAAAGCTCTTTACATCTTTGCATCTTTGCGCGTGTATCTGCTTTCTGAACCACTATGCAGTGTCAGATTATCTCAAGAAGTGTTTTGTTTTGATTTGAATTACGCCGTAACCATGATTCCGAAATATTAACGTTATACCGAAAAGTTGAATTGGTACAGAGTGGAATATAAGTTTGTTAGATCTTCTGAATTACATCTACGAATTATTAATCGCGCATCATATCACTGAATAGTGAAATTCTGTCAAGTACAAATAATTCGTATACTTACTGAATGAAAATAGTGTTATATGTACGAAATCTTATTTTACGAAATGGATTTTGTATAAAATACGAGGAGATGTATTCAATGCACAAGCCTTTTCATCCTTATCGAGCTCCACATAAAAGTGCCCCTAGTCGTTATAAAAAAAACCACAGAGGCTGCAGTATTGATCGAGGCCCGGTAGACCATCACAAAATAGAGAAATCAATAAAATAGCTAATCGATTGCCGTTTCTATAAATACTACAGTCAACGTGTAGCCCATGTAGTTTAACAATACGATACAAAAAAGTGTACTACCGTGATGCTACCATATTTCACGCATGCTCCTAATTTCACTCACTACCAATTTATCCATATTTATTGATACATATTAGACTATACAATTACATTTAATGTAACCATAACTGAAGTAAAATTATTCAACACATTTACCAACATAAATTTATTTCGCAAAACATGTTTAAAATGTCAGTGAGCGAAATTAGGAGCGCGCACAAAATAAGGGTACTTTACGGTAGTGCGAAAAATAAGCCTCAATTCTGAATCAGATTCTGATTTCAATTTATTTTAAATGACAGTCTTATATAACTTCGCCTATTTATAATTTTCGTTTAATTAAAATTTGTCAATCATTGAGTTTAAATGTTTAAGCTCTTGTCCACAAAACAAATAAGTAGAATGAACTTGAAATCAGACAAGTTTGAGTTATAATTGATTACTTTTAAATATTGCTGAAAGTAATTAAAACTTTAACAAACTTTTACTCCAAAAATTTTCCAACAAAAATATAAAAATTATCAACAAGATTGTACCCCGTTTGACATAAAGTTGTTTGGCATAAGGTCGTTTGGCATAAAGTCATTTGACATAAAGTCGTTGGGCATATTGGTCGTTTGACATAAAGGCCGTTTGGCATAATGAGTGACTTAAAATGAATTTTAATTGGCATTTGGCATGATCAACACCAAAATTGCGTTCAGAATCATCGAAGTTACAACAGTAATTGATTTTTCTTTTGACTGATAACTTGAGCAGATCAATATTTTTGATTGCCCCCCTTATGTCAGTTGGAAACAAAAATATAGCTTCAAAGAATAGCCTATGTATAAAAGAGGGTTTATTTATTTTAATTTAAAATCAACAGATTTTATACCTTTTATTAAAATAACAACATATTTAAAAAGAACATCCAATGTTAAAAAGAAGGGTAAATTTGTGCTAAATATACCAAAATCTTCAATGCAAAAATTTATTCAAATAGCGAACTCAAAAGAAGAATTCATATGTTAAAGAAGGGAAATTGCAATAACTTTCCTAATATGCTTTAGTTTATTCAAGAATAAACTCGTTGAATACAGTGTCATTTTGTATCAATTCACTTCAAAATAAGCCTAATGTCGTCAGAGGAATTCAATAGAAACGTAAAATCGAATATCATCTTAAAAAATCCTTGGTTTCAGAGTCATTATGCCAAACGATTATTATGTCATACAACCATTATGCCAAACTACCTTTATTTCAAATGACCATTATGTCAAACGACTTAAAACCAAACGGCTTTATGCCAAAAGACTTAATGCCAAATGACCTACCACCGATCAAAACATGCACACTAAGATTTTTTTTCACGAGCTCGGCTGTGCGAATCTCGGTTTTCCAATTCAAACGAAAATTCAGATGGAACTGGTTTGTGATTCACTGCAGTTTAATAGTAATAAACGATAGAATATGATATGGTCTGAATTAGAACATGATGGGTCCGAAAAAGTAAGAACGGAGTTGGTTCAATGCAGACCATCTGAAACTTTGATATACCTAGTCGTGTCCTGGTAGGGTACAACAAAATCTTTAACTGAAAATTTTAAGAAATCGTTTTATATATTATATGGTCAAGTTTTTAACGTACAAATAGGTCCAAAAGGATCCGATGTCATTTCTCAAATATATAAGATATTTAAAGTCTTCCCAACCATCACTGCATCGACCCAGTCACTATTCTGGTCCTTGAGATATATGATATCTGTAGTGGTCAATTTGTATATTTTGGTACCAAATTTATTGACAGATGTCCATGCAGTGCCATAATAATACAAGGGAACGTGTTTTATTCCTCATGCCTTTCTGATCGCAGAAGTAATCATACCTGTATGATCCATCCTGTAATAGTAGTTTAACCAACAAGTGAAATGACAATTTTTATAGCACGTGTCATACGAGGCTTGCCGGGTTTGCTTAATTATGTCAGGTGCTGGAAACATCGAGTTCTGCAACAAATTGCGTACAACATTTCTTGCAATTTCGTAGAAGTCCACTTGTTTTTGTACTTTGACCTGACACGTCTTGTCGTAGATTACGATGAGAAAATGCAAAAAGATCTACACAGCTAACTACAATCAATTATCTCTACCCAGTAAACACACCATCGTATATGATGGTATATAAGAGTACAAAGGTGGAGGCGATATACGTACAACTTGCATGCAGCCTTATGGCGCATGTACGTATATCGCCTCCACTTTTGTACTCTTATGCGCTATCGTATACGAGTTTGTGTTTACTGGGTAAAATGTCCGCCGAAAATTGAAAAATTCATTAACCCGTATCCACCCAGCAAATGGGAAAAAAGTTAAAAATCGCTGCCCTTCCGACAATTCATGACGGATTGCCTTTGTTTTAGTACGATTGGGATCGCCTGGATGCCTGGTGGGTCACTGAGTTAAGTCGGGTAAAAATGACCCCAACTTCCTTTTCAATCAATTTTTACTTAACTTATTAGTATAAATGGTCGTTGTTCAGACAGAGCGGACTGGATGATATTTTGGTGTTTTAAAGACACGTTAAGAACTCCGTCAATTCTAATTTTTCCGATGCTATTTTGATACAGATGCATAATTAAATAGACAAGTTTCATTATTACAGAATATAAATAAACAATTAATACATTTCGAATGACTGGCATACGTTTTTCTGAAACCATGAAAAAGCACTTGGTTTAGTCTGTCTGAACACCGACCAAACCTTACTCCAACTCAATTTATTTCTATCCAACTTAACTTGTTTTTATTGCTTCGACTACGGACGTAGGAGAACTAAATTAGACACTGGGATTTTTTTTTTGCTTATTTAGGGCACCTCCGTGGAAGCGACCCCAAATAGGCAAATTTTATTTCTCTTCAAACTGACAAATTTGGGTATCAAACATTATCAGCAACTCAGAACTGATCGAACAAGATCATGTTAAGGGTATTGTCCACCTAGAAATAGCAGAATTGTTGACAGTATTACTGATGATCGAAAAACTAGACTCCCAGGCCATTCTAATCGAGCTAAAACTAAGGAAATCCGTCAAAAATTTCCGAAATGGCAGTAATTTGAACTTTTGCACATTTGCATGGGCGGATTCGGGTTAATTAGTCAAATAAATTACTCGAAACATTGAAAACTGATAGAGGTTGCAATAATCAATCAAATTAAACCTGATCAATTTATATCTACGGGCAGATCACAACAATTGAGTCCAGAAGATATAGTGTGTGTTGCCACAATAGGCGAAGCAAATGCAATGTATTCCATGCAAATAAATTACTTATTTGAACATGTTACAATTGGATAAACTGCATCGTTTTTATTTGCAATTGTGCGTTTCTGGAAGGTCTCAACCCACACCCCCTCCCCCAACCACATCAAAATTTGATGCGTATGTATGCAACAAAGTACTATATACAGTCCACTCTCTCTTAGTAGATATCTCTATCGAGTTAGAGAACCATAGTAAGAGTTGATTTTCATGGTCAATTCGATGGCTCCTTAAATCGTAGTTGCACTGGTTTTGTAGTCTGTAACTCGATACCTCCCTAACTCGATGGTCCCTCCAATATCGAGTTATGGAGAGTAGACTGTACATCGTTGTTGTTCCACGTTGTGCATTTTGTTACAAATAAAAGTAAAAGTAATAGAAATTGGTCAGGATGTATTTTTGGATGGAAAAAAATGCGCTGAACAAATTTTGCTTGAACGAAGGTTGCTGTAAATTGTTCAAATTTATTAAAACCATAAAAAAAAAGTTTGATTGTTTATAAATAGTTATACAATAAGAACAAAAAGAAGGATATTTGAGCCTTCTAATAAACTCACAATCTTATACCAATACCTACGTTACAATTTTGAATTGATTGTTGGATTCATCGAAAAGTGATAAGCGTTGAAAGGTAAAGTTAGTGGTAAAATTTCTTTTGCAAAATTCTAATCACATTTGTCTCTTTGAAATTGATAGTAGATTATTTCTTGTGAGAAACCATAGTGGAATGTTTTTAGTGGTAAATTCAATGCCGAAAAAATAAGACATTATTTGCTATTTCATGCGGGACATATTTTGAGAATTGGAAAACATCCATCGATAGACATTTCCTCAATCAATAATATTGATATCATCAATGAATGATCATGTTAAGAAATATAACGCATAAAATTACGCAGGTATACGGGAATGTCTTTTGAACGCGAAATAAACATTACTATTTTGATCATAAAATAAGCCATCAAATTGCCAACGATTGACATGAAATGATCAGTAGATGAAAAACTGAATTTAGTACTACCGTCAAGCTACCATTCACCGTGCATTTAAGAAAAATTTGCACTTCAAAAAATTTTATAACTTTTCCAAATAATTTGAAGCGTATTAGAATACCACTACGTAGCGTACAATTATATAATAATTCAGGGAAAAATCTAAAACTAGTGATGCATAACTAAAAATTACTCAAAAATTATGTTTGAAAATCTCATGTTAAGGTCGCCTCGTACCGTTCTATGTCACCATTTACCGTGCGTATAGATTTCGTCATGATTTAATTTTGTTTCTTGAAGAAACGTTGTTGATGGAGCAACTATGTTGCTAATAGTGAGCGCACTCATTTTTAAGACTGTTCAAATCTTCATTTACAATAAAATCCATAAAAAGTTTAAAAATTGGCTAAATAATTATTTTTTCATTAAAATCGTTATAGGAGGTTTGACTGTATTGTCCAAATCATTCCATATTCACTCAAAAACTAAATATGAAGTAGTTTAATGACGATATAACAATAAATCTAATATTACCGAATAATTTCATGCCTTTTACACTAATGCACGTAATAGGAACCATACATACTGAGAGGGATCCATTCACCGTGCATTTGGGTTTCCACTGAAACACAATATAAAGTTCTAATTTGCATAAAATCTCATTGCTCATACGATGAAATACATCTTACTAATAGTATCCACAATAAAAACTTGTTGAAATTTAAAAAAAAAAATCATATTCTATCGTCAAAATGAAAAATGTGATGTTTTGGTGTTTCTACTAAGAGTGTTGAAAAATCTTATTATCAAACAGAATTCACATGATTTTTACTACATAAACTAGGTTTTTCAAAATGCTTTGTGACAAAAACTACTTCATTTCATCAGTTTTATCTTATTTTGCTGACAAAAAATAATTTGTGAAAATTGTATGAATATTCTGTAGGAATTTGTATATGTGCACGGTGAATGGAGGCCGCACGGTGACTGGTGACTTAACGGTATACTATTTAATTTCACTATAATTTGTATCTCTTGACAGAAACGCGTATTTCAACCTCAACTGTAAGGCCGTCTTCAGTGTCGTGTACTAGACTCGACTTGGCTTTTCAACTTGATACCTACTAATCGTTCCCCTTGATGTACCAATAGCTCATAAATTTTATGACTCTTCCAAAAAAGGTTAGGGATTACACCAAAGATTAGGGATCTGGTACATATGAAGAGCCTTTCAAATCTCGAACAAGTTTTTGTGGAAAACGTGTTGCAATTCTGCTTAATTCAATATCGCTTGACACTTGAAAATTAATGTCGTAATTACTGCACCGTTTATGTTTTCCCCAAAACCACTATTGAAGCTTTCCCGCCTGCCGTTCGTGTGTTCCGCGCACACTAGAGCTCTCTCTAATGTCTGGGCCCATTTGGTGTGTGGCCATTCCTCAACCCGCAGACCAGAAAAAAAGGGTTCACGAGAGCGATGTTGGGGCCTGGGCCTGGATACAACGCCTAAAAAGCGGCCAACGACTATAACCCACCTAACAGTTTTGGTCACTTACCGTGCAGATTGATGGTGCAGGTTGTGTTGTTACCACGATCTAGCACCACGACGCTGGTAGCAGCCATAATCGATTTATTGTACTGGAACTTTTCCTTTTTCTTCCGAGGTTTGGCCTGATCACACATATACGCCCGGTTTTCAGCTGAACGATCGCGCCGCGGGAAAGAGGATCTTCCTAGGAATCACGCCTGGACACAACTTCACACTTTGCACAATGCCACCCAACTTCACTCGGTGGTGCTCTGGGGCTGGGCAGGTAGATAATCCACACTAGAGCACGGAACCGATCCGTAAGCAACTTCCGGAAATTCAGGATAACTATATAGAGGACGCGAGGAAACACTATCTCTTCTTCAGAGCCTATGGTCTGAACTTTGAATTGCACCGGATGGATACACTTTGCTAGGTCACAAAAACGCAACGGGTCGGGGAGACTACGAAAGCAGTGTCTGCACTCGAGCACAACACCGGACAGAATGATGAAGTGGATGATGGAGAAGACTGGTGCAACTGACTAGCTGCTAGCTAGCTATACAACACCACACGAGACACTACGTGCTCCACTCCACACTGTGCTTTGCGAGAGAGAGCAGCAAATTGAAACCGCACACCACACTGACAGTGAGCTAGGAAGGAAGGTACGAGAAGCTGTCGACAACAACGCTGAGCAACGACCGACGGAGGAGAGCGGCATAGCAAAAACAATCTGTCTGTCTGATGAAATGCTAGCAAAACATAGTGTGCGGTGAACAGGGGTGGTCCAAAATTAAAAGGTCCCAAGTTAGAATGATTTTGTTTGATTTCTTTGGAATCAATTGTTCGAACTGAATACTGTCAACTGTCTTTTACTCGATATTTCCCCTAACTCGATGGAATGGACGGTCTCTTCAATCTAGCATACTTTGACCCCTCTGTAAGTCGATACCTCTCTAACTCGATGTTCCCTATTTGCGATTTGTTTCAGTGTCATATGCAATTGTACCGCTCTAACTCTCTAATTTCCATGAAAAAATCCAAATATCCTCCAAATGGTTATTGGTTTCATAATTTAGATAGTTATGATTATGATGATAGTAAAATGAAAGTCAACAAGCCTCACTCAGAGCGAAAAAAAAAATTATAAGAATAATAAAAATGTGTAGCGTTGATAAATGTGCTGAAATTTGAAATTTTCCGCATTTAGTTCACAATTTTAAATGTATTTTCCCAAAATAATGAAATTTTTTTAAAATTCTTTAATGTATGTGTTATAGGGGTTGTTATATTTTAACAATATCAGACCCCCAAGATTAAAAAACCGACGATGCTGAAAATTTGCGTTATGCATTACAGATATAGAATTATAATGATACATTTTCATATCGATGTATGGAGTGGTACTAGAAATTTTCTTCTTCAAATGGATAGGGTGGTTAAAATAACGTCCCGTGTGGCCTTAAAGACGACCTCTAATGTGCTAAGGTTAGCTGAATGGTTAGCGAGAGCAACCACATGGTATTATCGGATTCAAGAAAGTATTGTTTTCGTAGACATTAGTGTTTTGGGCTGATTTTTGATGAGCTGTGATCAGGGCTGGGGATTGTAATAGTAGAGGCTTTGCTCACTAAAGTAGCTTAAAAGTGTTAATCTCAACAAGTAGCCTATGTGGGGTGCATGAATTTTCTGAATCAGTAGTGTCATCACACGTTGCAAATGTGGGAAATAAAACATTTCGGGTAGTTTCGGGTTGCCACTAGCAACGAGTGTTTTGCTTCTTTCAAGCCAGTTTGGCTACAGCAGCGATGACGTGGGTTTCACTGGGTTCGCTGACTGTGATTTGCATCGCTTGGCTACTGTAGAGTGAATCTTATGACCTTTCCCAACTCTGGCTGTGATCCACAACACGTTCTGTTACTTCAAATTCACTAAGGGATCCTTTAAATACAGTAATACCAAATTTATCAATTTCAAAACCCTCCCTCACCCACGTAACAGTTCTACAGGTAAAATTTAAAAATTGTGTGTGAACCGTAACATAATGCGAGACGACCTTCCTTCCCCTGTTGCATTACGTTATATATGAATGATCCCGAAGGCAATTTTTATATTGGCTGACACACCGCGTAAAAAAAGTGTTTAAAAAACGACGTCAAAACACCGCGTTGTTTCAAAAAACAACGTAAAAAACGTGTTATTCCATAACAACATTAAGAAGTCTACATGTTCTTCGACAAGTTCGTTTTATGAAATAATTTAATTAGTATTTCCTGCTAAAAAGGAATCGCTAAAGGAATTTCTTCTTCTCATTTATGCCACCATCAAAGTAACCGCACCACCACCAATATGATTGCACCAATGAAGATGGCACAAAAGTAGATGAAAAAACAAACAACGATGCCCGTACGTCGCTGGTGTTTTTGATTATCAGAAGCAGAAGAGTGTCAGTTTTAGAAAATTGATTATCATTGAGGTTCATACTAATTAAAAAATATGCTGCTTTACGGGTAATGAACGATCCGATGCATGGAATCGATGATATTACTGTGCTTTGTGCAAAAATTACGCGTCATTACTGTGCTTTGTGCAAAAATCACAACTTCCCGAAGCGGAATGTAAAAAAGTTAAGCTGTCCAGAATGAATATCATTTTTTGCTTCCGATGATCATAAAGCGGTTGAGTATCAGCAGGGTAAAAGGAAACTGACAATCTTGCGGCAAGCGCTTTTCCAATCTTTGTTGTGTTGTCAAGGCGAGGATAAAAACAAATAAAAATCAACGAAGATTCTTCCCAGCAAGTATCAATGTAGGCGAGGGTAGATTGAGTATTTTCGTCCCTGTCCCCACTCCCACGGCGGTATTGTTTTTTATTTCCAAAAAAATATGTATGAGAAAATATATACAGGTCTTCTTCTTCTTTCTGGCATTACGTCCTCACTGGGACAGAGCCTGCTTCTGAGCTTAGTGTTCTTATGAGCACTTCCACAGTTATTGACTGAGAGCTTACTGTGCCAATGACCATTTTTGCATGCGTATATCGTGTGGCAGGTACGATGATACTCTATGCCCTGAGAAGTCGAGAAAATTTCCAACCCGAAAAGATCCTCGACCGGTGGGATTCGAACCCACGACCCTTAGCTTGGTCTTGCTGAATAGCTGCGCGTTTACCGCTACGGCTATCTGGGCCCCTATACATACAGGTATGTTCCTTTTAGATATCCGATTTTAATAACTCGATCGGCAATTTTCAGTTGACAAAAACAGAACCGTAACAAAAACGGAATTATTTTCTTAGACAAAATATTTTACAAATTTAAAAACAAATTGCAGTTTTGTCAGGATAATACACATTTTCATCATATAAATGCCAATTGATGTTTCGGAGCTGTGAGGAGCATTGTGATCGTTCATTCATATAGGTTTGTATTGAAAGTTGATTGCAGACTCCTATCAATCAATATGATTGTGTAATAAATCATTAATAGGTTTAGTTTTCTTGATTAGAATTCCAATAAATGTAATACATAATATTAAAACGATAACCATATAAATGTCCTTTGCATTATAAGGTGCGTCATATTTGTAAAAATAACTACAAGGAAGTGGGTCACTGTGATCATTTTTTTTTTCAAGTGAGATTAAACAAGAAACGACCTCTTTTTCTACTTCCTCATCCTTCCGTTTTTTCTCTTCTTTATGGCATTACATCTCAACTGAGAAACAGCCTTCTTCTTAGTGTTCTTATAAACAATTCCACAGTTATCAACTGAGAGCTTTTTTGCATTTTTGACTACACTCGATTGGCGATTAAATGTGAAATTATGTTGGGAAAATGTATATTTACAGTTTTCTGTGCTTTGAATTGCCAAAATCTTATCAGTAAAATGATTGCGGTGATCTTTCTTCTAAAGTTATTACTACCAACTTCAACAGGGATGCTCTAATCGCCAATCTGGAACAGCGCCACCATCGCTTTTTAGATTTATGTTAGATCACAAATAGACAGGCAATAAACTAAGTTCTAGTTTTTTGTTAAGTAAAAATAATTTCAAATACAAGTGGTCCCGTCAAACTTCGTTTTGCCATCAAGTAAGCTGCTGAAAAATGGCATGCAATCTCCCATACAAAATTTTCCAAATCGTTTCCTTCACTCAAACACATTGGAACACTTGACCAATCCAACAGTTAAACAATCATGTAAGTCTATTAGCCCGTTCTTAAGCCTTTTCGTGACATACAAACACCATTTTAATTTAAATAGAAGTTCTTCAAAAACAAAGTGCAAACTCTAGAACAAGTATCATCAGATTAGAACTTTTTGGTAAAAATCTCTTTGGAAAAGTTTTATGAAGCGTATGGCTGTTTCTTATCAATCTTTTAGTCTCCATGAGGGGAAGGGATTCATGTTTGCTCAAAGATCAAGATCCCAGGGATGGCAACGTGCGTGACGTGGGAACGTCCAGTATCAACAGTTTCTCAAATTGTCAGCCCGTTATCCTCTTCCTCGATAAAAACTTATGATATACAGATTCTAAAATTTTCTATAGATTGCTTAGATTTTCTAGACCTCTTCCCCTATCCCTTTGAACATGATCTACTCAATGGCTGTTTGCTATAATTTGTGCAATGCTATTGCGTTTGAGAGATAGAAGATAATGTCCAAAATATGACGGGATCGACAGTTTTTTTACATTTGACATTTGATGAAACAATTTTTGTAATTCGTTCAATTATAGAAATTTTTGTAGTAGAACTAATAATGCAGAAACTGGTAAGCATTACAAGTGCCTCAAAAATTGACTTTTCTTCTGTTGCTCAGCTATTATTTGCAGCATATTTGCCCCATGTTATTGTTGTTTGTTCAAAGAGATCTCAACCCGAATGTCATTCGTCTCTTCTCTATCATATTTGTCCTTCTAGAACGGTAAGTTCAAGCAATCATGAGAAAAATATAACAAACAAGGTAGTCAATATTTGTATGAGAGACAGCTTTTTTTTATTTAGTTTTTTAAATTTAACTCCAATTTTTTTCTATATCATCAATCATTAAACGACACGTTGTTGAATAACGATAAGCCGATTTCATTCCTGTAACATATATCAGTCAGTTGAGATTTAAGATGACTTTAACGTGACTTAGTGCAAAAGAGCAATATTAGGTTTCAACCTTCCTGTCGTCGCGCGGTTCACCATCTTCAGAACCACCACGCTGCTGTTGTGAACCTAAAGCGAGGTTTTTTCAACATTGTTGTACAAAATACAACAGCGCGACGACTGAAGTGTTAATGATACGTTTTAATGCACACTACGCAGTCTCTTAAATGCACAGTTCAATACCAACATTATTAGTTTCATTGGTGGTGATCAATCGATCAAATTTTCATCATAATCGGGTTTCTAATTCTTCGAATTTGTGCTTTTCGAGGTCGATTATCAAAGTTTCCAGAAGTTTCTCTAAAAGAAAAAAAGATTTTGCCTGTTTCCAGTTTACATCGAGAGTGGATCATATAACTTCTAGAAAAAGTTTTATTTTAACCCAACGTTTCGACACGGAAATTGTGTCTTCCTCCGTGTCGAAACGTTGGGTTAAAATAAAACTCGTTTTAATCATTCCAAGACTGGGTAGCCGTGAATTTCACAATTAAAAGATACAGTTGAATCCTCCACAAAAAACTTCAAAGAAGGTGTGTGAATAATTGTCTCCAAAATATTTCAATAGAGTTTTGGAATGTAAGAAAATACCACGTGGGGCTATCGAGTAATATCGTGAATCCGGTTGGGCGAGAATATATTATGAATCCAGCTAAAGATGACTCACAGATGCTTACCTTATAACACTTATCCAACTTTCTTTCCATGACAATTGTGGAGATGCAGACGATTCTTCGGTCTCTAATGGATGTCTAACTAACATCTCTTCCCTTCCCCTATATCGGTAAGGACTTTTTAAATTTTGCGCTCTCGACTTGTGCATATTGAGAATGGTTAGCTAATGCCAAGCCCCATTCATTAAATATCTGTGCAAATTTGATTGTTTTGGTCAATCACGGAGTAGCAATTACGAATTGATTATAAATCTTCGAGTTGTTTAGTAATAAATGTCGACTTCAACTGTATGACCGTCTCCTGTGTCGTTTACTAGACTTGAATCTAGTCCTTCATTCCACTCCTCCTGCTGTTCGGTACTCATATTGTGTCTATCAGTCGATGCAGACAAATGGCCTGCCTCTCCGGGCCCATCTTTATGAGATCAGCTTCGAATCCATCCTTAACAGCACCTTTATTTTTCTAGAACTGTTGAATTTTATCCTTAACCTTTCTCAAAGTGGGGACTAGTTGGTTTCCATCGTCCACAGTACTGACAAAAGCATTTTATCTATTGTCTTGACCCTCATTGTTCGCATTCTCAGCGTCATGCAGATGTTCATCATGGACTGCTTCCATCTTTCGATCACCTTATGTTCGTCCCTCAAGAAGCTCCCATCCTTATTCCGGCATATCTCAGCTCGCGACACGAAGCCATTGCGGAATGCGTTAAGCTTTCGATAGAACTTTCTCGTTTATTGAGACCGGCACAGCTGTCTCATCTCCTCACACTCCGTCTTATCCGGATTTTTTTTTTTGGCAAATAAAACAGCTGTGTGTTTTTATTATGTACGATTTATTGATTTGAAACGAGAAAACTGCTTTTTCAGTTTTGACTATTGTTTGATTTTTACTTGCGCTTTATGAGTAATAATTGTAAGCTTCTATTGCAAAATCGATAATCTAATCGAATCATGAACACCCCTCAAACTTAAAAGTAATACACATACACCTAAGCAGCATGGCCTTGCAAAAACACATCGCTTGAAAAACGAAACAAAGTTCCAAAGGAAAACCGGCAAGAAAAAACAACCCCCTTTTACCACTTTCCTCCTGTCACCAGACCATCAACGTAAGTCTCTCAAACATCACTTTTCCTCTCGCAAAGCACTCTCTTTCTCTTATATTTTCTATTCTCCTCACTGGGGTAGATGGATAAAAATGCACATACTTATTATATTGTTTCAACTTTTTTGAATAATCTGAATTATTCATATTGACTATAACATTTTGTAGCCATCTTAATTATCAAAATATTATTTCACTTATTTAAAATAACGAAAACTTGTTTAGTAATCATTACGATATATGCCTATCCGAGCATCTCCATAAATAAATTCTAATAAGTTTTTTTTATTTTTAAAAACAGGTCTTCGTTAAGCAAATGCTAACGTCCGAGGCTAAATGCTAAGTCCTGCTCTAGGTTCGACTTCCGATATGCTTCTGGATCTTTTTGTTCTGTAAATGACACTTTAGATATTAGAACACAGGTCTTATAATAGTTTGCCAATAAACAATCAGGACTTGTATTTTGAATAAGACAGGATTAACATTTTTAAATAACTGTATTTCACCTACTCTTCCCTAAGTCTGGCCAAGCGACTGCTTGCGAGCGGATGGAAAGTAGTTACGAGATCACTGGAACCATAACTGAGAGGTAGAGAGAGAGAGAGTGCAAAAGCTTACAAACGGAGGAGAACCGTGCAGAGTAAAAGGGAAAACCAAAAACAAAATCACATGTTGAAAAACACAACAAACGAAGCTTTCGCGCGCCGGAGAGTTTCCTCCGCCCATTTTGCGAGAGCGAGCGACAAAAACAAACCGCGCCACGGATTGTGATAATGTGGGTGGACATCAGTGGACGTCAAAACTGGCAGCTTTAGAAGTCGAAGAGCTTCCAATTCTCTACATGCAGTTGTAGGTGTGATGGCTTCCGATGTTGTGGAGATATTTGAATTGCATGCAACGTAAAAATGGGGTCGTCAAGGGGAAAATGTTTTCAAGCTGACGAGATAGTCAAGAGTTAAGACAGAATCACTTTAGGAGAGACCATTTTGCGATCTGATCTGCACTGGAAAATATGGTTCACTTGCTTTCCGATGAAAGTCACAAGTAGTCATAAGGATTCATAGTTTTTCTCGATACTTATTGTCAGATAACGGTACTATCTTTGAACGCAACATTCACCATTCAAAACGCCGCCACAGTGCGTTGCTCCATAGACAAAAATCAAATTTCAAATTATTTTATCTGGCGATAATAAGTATCCACAAGTGTTTATTGATACCATATGTTATTGAAACGTGTATTTATAAGCTATACAAAGCACTAAAACTACCACAACAAGCGACTAAAGTGACAGTTGTAGGAGTATCAGAAAAACTAGATTTTGTCGCATGTTTTCAGCAATCTTTCAACTAGCACGGAGAGTGTTGAAACCAATATATTCAATCAAAATCTAAAAGAGAATATGATTGAAGGTTGGTAAAGCATGTTTAACCCACCGTCGGTCGCCCTAGTGTACTGAGTGGTTTAGGGACAAAATGTCGAAAGACAAAACGTCGAAACCCATAACGTCGAATGCCAAAATGTCGAATCCCAAAACGTCGAAAGGGACAAAACGTCGAATGGACAAAACGTCGAAAGCAATCATTTTTCATGCAAATGTTTTGGAATCAAAGATGACTATTACGTTGCCAAGGAAAATATGGTTGCGATGCGAACGGCGTTGGGTACTGCAAAATTTGCAATGTTTATCAAAGTAAGCATGGGATAAATTTTGAGAAAAATGTCAATCTTACAACCAGTTCGGACCAGAGAAGAAGCACTGCAGCACCTCAAGAGGAAGACTGCAAATGAAGCCAGAGGTAGGTCTTTTTCATACTTTTATCATTGTTACATAAAAGTATGAAGAAGACCAAGCTGTTAAGCATTTTTTGCCTCACTTCTAGACTCACAAAACGGCAGAGGAAATGAATCTTGAGAGCAGTTCATTATTTATCTTTTTTTTCTGTTCTACGTGGGCAAACAAAATCTTTTTTACCACCAGATGCATCAGAATGTGGGAACTCCAACAGTTTTCTACATTAAGTGCGTAAGCATTTAGCCTAAGTTTAATTTGTTTTTAAGGTGAAGATAAATCGAAGCCAAACCTCAAATTTTCAAGAGCACGAATCTGGAGAACCGAACACCCGTTTGAGCTGAAAACTTAATCGATTAGTCACTCGCTGGTGGTTAAGTTTTCACTCGCTGGCGATTAAGTTTTCAGCTCAAACGGGTGTTCGGTTCTCCAGATCCCGATTTTTTAGCAAGATGGTGTTTTCGGCAAAGATGTTTAGTACATCAAGGACTGAACATGTGATATGGGGTCATTCAAAAATGACGTCCATCGTTTGGCGGAGGGGGGGGGTCTACGAAAGTGTGACAGTGCGTGTATAAGGTATTGGAAAAAGCGTGACAGAGGGGGGAGGGGGGTCTAGAAATCCCGAAAAAACGATGGACGTCATATTTGAATCGTCCCTATACAGTTTGATTCGGAATTCTTCCACAAGACGAAATTTTCGAATGCAGGTTCCTGGTTAGGAAAATTAAATTACATTACGAAGATGGTGTCTTTGATGAAGTTGTTCTGTATACTGCCCATAAATGCATAATTGTCCCATGTGAATATAAAATCCAGCAAACATGGGACTGACATGCGTTTATGGGCAGTATATCACGGGCCAACGAGTTAAGTGTAAAATATACCTACTCAAAATTCTTCCACATTCAATTCAAAATGCAATGGGCTGCTAGATTTCAAATACTTCCATCAGGCTTCAGGAAGAGCTCCTGGTTTGCTTTTTTTTCAAATACAGAATCTCAGGTTCCCGATTATTTTAAAACTTAACGTCGTCATTTATTAGGTAAAGAAAGTGCTCACATGTTATTGGCAATTATATTTGGAATTATGTAACTAGGCGCCAGGGAGCATTTAAGTAATTTTCTGAACATCTTATGATACTGATCATTTGGGCTCATCAATACACGTTTTGTCAAATGTTAGAACATTTCGCTAACACCAAAATAATAGATAAGCACAAAATAAAATTAAAGGTGTAGGGTTCATTCTACTTCAAATTCAAGATTAAAAATGAACAATATTATTTTTATATTTAGTAAAAAAATAGGACGCAAACATCATGTTTTTTAGAGTCCAGCGGCGGTCGTACGCCCGCAGCCGTTAAAGCGAACTGACACCCACAGAGTGGAATGAATGGAAAAACTTTCCCGCTTAAATTGAAAGCACGTGGTTTTCGCAGAATGACAGCACTGTATCTGTGTATTAATGATTTATATAAGGAGTCACTGAACACGATGAGTGCGCTTGTTGTCGATTATATGTAGTGTTTTTCGAAGTTGAAGGTTCTGTATGATCATTGACCGCTGCGCTCATATTTGGAAACATGGGCAGATAACCGCGATAATTTAATTTATCTTGAGACAGATAATAATCTAAATCCGTTGCTGCACATCTCGTGAGAGCACACTCTCGCAGAACAGATCGGTTTTGATATTATGGGACGCCTTTTTCCTCCGGAAAATCAGCTTGAGCGATAGGCTTATGATTATCGCCGTGACCGATAATTTCACTCCCTGGTTGTTTACAAATAAATTCAAAATGCTCTTTGTGCTAGTATAATCATAATATGGTTATACTAGCACAAAGAACACTTTGAATTGATTTGTAAACAACACAGGCAATGACTATCACATTCGAGGTTTTTCGAACAATGTTGTTGCGTGCCATCCCGTGAGTCGCCATGAGAGACCGAGTTTCTCATATCACTTTGCACTAACACACTTCCATCTTGAAAAAAAAAATTGAAAAGGGTTTATTCACAAATTTCTTTTTGTATGCATATTTTTCAAATGTTGTATGATCCGTAACATGGGGCCTTCCTTAGCCGAGTGGTTAGAGTCCGCGGCTACAAAGCAACGCCATGCTGAAGGTGTCTGGGTTCGATTCCCGGTCGGTCCAGGATCTTTTCGTAATGGAAATATTCCTTGACTTTCCTGGGCATAGAGTATCATCGTACCTGCTATACGATATACGAATGCGAAAATGGCAACTTCGGCAAAGAAAGCTCTCAGTTAATAACTGTGGAAGTGATCATAAGAACACTAAGCTGAGAAGCCGGTTCTATCCCAGTGGGGACGTTAATGCCAAGAAGAAGAAGATGATCCGTAACATCATGAGGACACCCCCTCCAGCGTTATAAAATTTATGAATGGGCCCAAAAATCCGCGTATACTAAGTCTAGCACCAGTTTAAGGCTATTATTCGCATTAATTAAACCAATCAATGTGCTTGAAATATACTGTTTGCAAGCAGAAAAATACTACGTGCTACTGCAGTATGCTATTGGCAATTTTATCAGAAAATTCAGTTGAATACACAGAATAGATGTTTTCTAGAGAACCGGTTACGCCTTCATCATTATTTGATCGTTTTTTTGTATTATTGTTTACCTTTTAGAACCACCTTGGCATTTGCATAGAAGTACCGTCAAAGACCTTTCGAAACAGCTGATTTGAGACGGCTCGTGAAAAGGCTTATTGCTCAATTGTAACCACCATTGACTGTTCTTTGATTTCAGCACAGACAAAAAGGCCTCACACTCTCATCGGTGCCCATCGATCATTTTTTTAACGACCGATTCGTATGCGACCAATCGCAGGCTGCAGCGCGTCGTTTTAATTCGTGTTTGATGTTTACACACTATCGCCACCTGTTAGCCCATCGGCCAAACAAAGTCATTTTAGCATTGGGCTTACACGTTTTCGCGGCAATGATTTTGATCGCCATATTTTTAAATATAGTTAAACCAGTATTAGTCGATGTTCCATAGTTAGATATCGACTCATGAAACCATACCTATAACAAAAAATCATAATTACTATAATGCTCCCTTTTATCAGCTTTCTAAAGAATATCTGTTCCATGAGTCGATGATCTTTTGAGTATCGACTGAAAATTTGACTGTACTTGAAATTCTGAAGTACATTCTGATGGGATTTTCATGCTGAAGAGCACCGTTTTCGAATCAAACGGCTTATTACATGTTAAACATGCTTCACTGTTGGACAGAATAAACAACTTAGTTGAAGACGTCATTTTCATGATTGAGCAATCACAATCCTAGATATTTGGGTTGAAAATATAGCATACTCAGTAGCACCATCTAGTAGAAGAATTCCCAAACAAGTGTGGCCCATCACAAGTTTGTACTTGACTTACTGAACTTTTGAGCCGAGAAGTTTATATTTGGATGTAATCGGGATCCTCAGATATTAGCAATCAAAATATACATGTTCACTAGCGCCACCAGTTGAAAGAATTTTAAAACTTGAGGTTCCTTGCATTTAGGCCTTCATCTTATGAAAAACCTTTTCGAAGGGGTAATATTTCTTAGCAATGAAAATATCTCAGGATCATTTTTCTAAGCGATCCACAAATATCTGCGTTCGAAAAATAACATCTTTAGCATCGTTTTGTGGAAGAAATCCGAATCAAACGGCGCATCACATGTTAAGTCCTTAACCTACTAAACACCTTTGCCGAAAACACCATCTTGCTAAAATATCATTATCTTAAGATAGCCGCGATCAAAATAAGCCATCTATTGGTAGAATTTCAAGTTGGGTGGCTTATTACATGCTAGACCTTGACCTATTCAACACTTTTGTCGAAGACGTTATAGGTAACCAGGATCCTGAGATATTTGTGTTCGAAAAATATCATGCCCACTAGCGCCATCTATTGAAAGAATTTCGAATCAAGAAGATCATCACATGGTAGCCCTTGAGCTACTGAACAACTTCGCCGAAAACACCATCTTTCTAAAAAAAAACGGGATCCTGAGATATTCGTGATTAAAATATTGTATGCTCACTAGCGCCATCTTGTGGCAGTTTTTCTTGTTAGGTGACTTATCATATGTTAGTCCTTGACCTACTAAACAACTTTGTCGAAGACATCATCTTTCTAGGTAATCAGGGTCTTGAGATATCGGTGTTTGAAAAATTAAATGCTCACTAGCACCATCTGGTGGCAGAATTTTGAAACAAGCAGCCTATCACATGTTAGCCCTTGACCTACTGAACAACTTTGCCGAAGATACCATCTTGCTAAAAAATCTAGATCCTGAGATATTTGTGTTCGAGATGTTGCATTGCGAAATGTCTACTACATCGGTTCCCCCGGGGCACAATCCGATGGCCACAGGAAGATGAGGATGTTTCCAAAGTGTTTTTTGTCCACTGACCAATTGGTACCGTTGGACTGAAGAAATTTGCTGAAGACATCCATATTCTATTTTGCCTAGCTTTGGATTTACTATCAAAATTGCTCCGCGTGTACTCAGTACACGATGCGACCGCTCGTGTGACGGGCCCGGTAAAAAAAAGTTACACGAGCGGTCGCACTGGTGTACTCAGTACACGCGTAAAAACTTAGATTAAAAACACGATGTTTTCGAATACTTTTCGTAGATTTTTTCGAAAAATTTCTTCTCTACAATCAAGAAGAAGAGTAGATCTTGGAATAGGACCAACACCCGGATCAATTTGAAGGGATTTTCAACGTGTTTTTCGACTTTTCGCAAAGTGCGTGTACTCAGTACGGTTGGGTGACAAAACGTCGAAAGACAAAATGTCGAATGCCAAAACGTCGAATGCCAAAATGTCGAAAGGACAAAACGTCGAAAGGACAAAACGTCGAAGGGACAAAACGTCGAAAAGACAGAACGTCGAAAGACAAAATGTCGAAACATAAAATGTCGAATGCCAAAACGTCGAATGATAAAACGTCGAAAGAACAAACCGTTGAAAAAATATGAGTAATATCTAACAAAATGTCGACTTATTCAATTAATAAAGAAAACGGTGAAATTTAAAAATGTAACGTAAAATCCAAGTACTAGAGAATGTTTTGAGTAGTTGAAACAGTATTATTCACATTGAACAGATTTAAGTACAAATTGGACATTTTTCATACAACTCGGCTTCTAATGGTCCCATTGACATGAAATTTTCACCTTAGTTCAGATATAATATGAGTTTCACTGTGTTGGAAAATCACAACAATTTTGAAGCTGCGGTGAAAATTTCACTAGACTGTGCACTAGAAGCTAAGATCCATGTCTCCAAACTTGACCGTTTTGTATGGAACATTGGCCAATGTGTACTTTATTCCGTCCAGTTTTGTATATTCTTTTTCAATGTTAACATCGTGAAATTGTAATCCGCATCTGGTTTCGGAAGCAACAATAAAAATTAAATTTAAAATTTAGCTCGGAATTCATTAAGTTTATTAAGTATAGACTACTATACTCCAATAGAACATATTTAAAAACTTACTGGATATCCTGATGAAAGATTTCTGTTTCCGAAAAACGAAATTTAAATCGTGTCAACTATTCCTATTCGAGAGAAGAACGAGCAAATTTCTGAAGAATACATAATTTACTAATTCCTAAAAATCTAGTTGTTAATTTTATGAAGTTAGTGTCACTAATTTGTTAAAAGAATGAGTGTACTTTCAAAGAATAAGTAATACACTATTTATCAATAGATAAACCTTAACCAGAAATCCAATTCACTTTAGAGGTGCTGCAAGGATTTTATAAAATTCATTTAACTGAAAAATATTCATAAAACAATAAAAAACATTAAAGCGTATTGAGATTAAGGTGAAGATAAATCGAAGCCAAACCTCAAATTTTCAAGAGCACGAATCTGGAGAACCGAACACCCGTTTGAGCTGAAAACTTAATCGATTGGTCACTCGCTGGTGGTTAAGTTTTCACTCGCTATTCACGATGTTAACATTGAAAAAGAATATACAAAACTGGACGGAATAAAGTACACATTGGCCAATGTTCCATACAAAACGGTCAAGTTTGGAGACATGGATCTTAGCTTCTAGTGCACAGACTAGTGAAATTTTCACCGCAGCTTCAAAATTATTGTGATTTTCCAACACAGTGAAACTCATATTATATCTGAACTAAGGTGAAAATTTCATGTCAATGGGACCATTAGAAGCCGAGTTGTATGAAAAATGTCCAATTTGTACTTAAATCTGTTCAATGTGAATA
Organism: Aedes aegypti; assembly: GCF_002204515.2. Lineage (NCBI taxonomy): Eukaryota > Metazoa > Arthropoda > Insecta > Diptera > Culicidae > Aedes > Aedes aegypti. The sequence goes on along the minus strand of NC_035108.1, from coordinate 342,922,118 downwards.
ATACTGTTTCAACTACTCAAAACATTCTCTAGTACTTGGATTTTACGTTACATTTTTAAATTTCACCGTTTTCTTTATTAATTGAATAAGTCGACATTTTGTTAGATATTACTCATATTTTTTCAACGGTTTGTTCTTTCGACGTTTTATCATTCGACGTTTTGGCATTCGACATTTTATGTTTCGACATTTTGTCTTTCGACGTTCTGTCTTTTCGACGTTTTGTCCCTTCGACGTTTGTCCTTTCGACGTTTTGTCCTTTCGACATTTTGGCATTCGACGTTTTGGCATTCGACATTTTGTCTTTCGACGTTTTGTCACCCAACCGTACTGAGTACACGCACTTTGCGAAAAGTCGAAAAACACGTTGAAAATCCCTTCAAATTGATCCGGGTGTTGGTCCTATTCCAAGATCTACTCTTCTTCTTGATTGTAGAGAAGAAATTTTTCGAAAAAATCTACGAAAAGTATTCGAAAACATCGTGTTTTTAATCTAAGTTTTTACGCGTGTACTGAGTACACCAGTGCGACCGCTCGTGTAACTTTTTTTTACCGGGCCCGTCACACGAGCGGTCGCATCGTGTACTGAGTACACGCGGAGCAATTTTGATAGTAAATCCAAAGCTAGGCAAAATAGAATATGGATGTCTTCAGCAAATTTCTTCAGTCCAACGGTACCAATTGGTCAGTGGACAAAAAACACTTTGGAAACATCCTCATCTTCCTGTGGCCATCGGATTGTGCCCCGGGGGAACCGATGTAGTAGACATTTCGCAATGCAACATCTCGAACACAAATATCTCAGGATCTAGATTTTTTAGCAAGATGGTATCTTCGGCAAAGTTGTTCAGTAGGTCAAGGGCTAACATGTGATAGGCTGCTTGTTTCAAAATTCTGCCACCAGATGGTGCTAGTGAGCATTTAATTTTTCAAACACCGATATCTCAAGACCCTGATTACCTAGAAAGATGATGTCTTCGACAAAGTTGTTTAGTAGGTCAAGGACTAACATATGATAAGTCACCTAACAAGAAAAACTGCCACAAGATGGCGCTAGTGAGCATACAATATTTTAATCACGAATATCTCAGGATCCCGTTTTTTTTTTAGAAAGATGGTGTTTTCGGCGAAGTTGTTCAGTAGCTCAAGGGCTACCATGTGATGATCTTCTTGATTCGAAATTCTTTCAATAGATGGCGCTAGTGGGCATGATATTTTTCGAACACAAATATCTCAGGATCCTGGTTACCTATAACGTCTTCGACAAAAGTGTTGAATAGGTCAAGGTCTAGCATGTAATAAGCCACCCAACTTGAAATTCTACCAATAGATGGCTTATTTTGATCGCGGCTATCTTAAGATAATGATATTTTAGCAAGATGGTGTTTTCGGCAAAGGTGTTTAGTAGGTTAAGGACTTAACATGTGATGCGCCGTTTGATTCGGATTTCTTCCACAAAACGATGCTAAAGATGTTATTTTTCGAACGCAGATATTTGTGGATCGCTTAGAAAAATGATCCTGAGATATTTTCATTGCTAAGAAATATTACCCCTTCGAAAAGGTTTTTCATAAGATGAAGGCCTAAATGCAAGGAACCTCAAGTTTTAAAATTCTTTCAACTGGTGGCGCTAGTGAACATGTATATTTTGATTGCTAATATCTGAGGATCCCGATTACATCCAAATATAAACTTCTCGGCTCAAAAGTTCAGTAAGTCAAGTACAAACTTGTGATGGGCCACACTTGTTTGGGAATTCTTCTACTAGATGGTGCTACTGAGTATGCTATATTTTCAACCCAAATATCTGGGATTGTGATTGCTCAATCATGAAAATGACGTCTTCAACTAAGTTGTTTATTCTGTCCAACAGTGAAGCATGTTTAACATGTAATAAGCCGTTTGATTCGAAAACGGTGCTCTTCAGCATGAAAATCCCATCAGAATGTACTTCAGAATTTCAAGTACAGTCAAATTTTCAGTCGATACTCAAAAGATCATCGACTCATGGAACAGATATTCTTTAGAAAGCTGATAAAAGGGAGCATTATAGTAATTATGATTTTTTGTTATAGGTATGGTTTCATGAGTCGATATCTAACTATGGAACATCGACTAATACTGGTTTAACTATATTTAAAAATATGGCGATCAAAATCATTGCCGCGAAAACGTGTAAGCCCAATGCAAAAATGACTTTGTTTGGCCGATGGGCTAACAGGTGGCGATAGTGTGTAAACATCAAACACGAATTAAAACGACGCGCTGCAGCCTGCGATTGGTCGCATACGAATCGGTCGTTAAAAAAATGATCGATGGGCACCGATGAGAGTGTGAGGCCTTTTTGTCTGTGCTGAAATCAAAGAACAGTCAATGGTGGTTACAATTGAGCAATAAGCCTTTTCACGAGCCGTCTCAAATCAGCTGTTTCGAAAGGTCTTTGACGGTACTTCTATGCAAATGCCAAGGTGGTTCTAAAAGGTAAACAATAATACAAAAAAAACGATCAAATAATGATGAAGGCGTAACCGGTTCTCTAGAAAACATCTATTCTGTGTATTCAACTGAATTTTCTGATAAAATTGCCAATAGCATACTGCAGTAGCACGTAGTATTTTTCTGCTTGCAAACAGTATATTTCAAGCACATTGATTGGTTTAATTAATGCGAATAATAGCCTTAAACTGGTGCTAGACTTAGTATACGCGGATTTTTGGGCCCATTCATAAATTTTATAACGCTGGAGGGGGTGTCCTCATGATGTTACGGATCATCTTCTTCTTCTTGGCATTAACGTCCCCACTGGGATAGAACCGGCTTCTCAGCTTAGTGTTCTTATGATCACTTCCACAGTTATTAACTGAGAGCTTTCTTTGCCGAAGTTGCCATTTTCGCATTCGTATATCGTATAGCAGGTACGATGATACTCTATGCCCAGGAAAGTCAAGGAATATTTCCATTACGAAAAGATCCTGGACCGACCGGGAATCGAACCCAGACACCTTCAGCATGGCGTTGCTTTGTAGCCGCGGACTCTAACCACTCGGCTAAGGAAGGCCCCATGTTACGGATCATACAACATTTGAAAAATATGCATACAAAAAGAAATTTGTGAATAAACCCTTTTCAATTTTTTTTTTTTCAAGATGGAAGTGTGTTAGTGCAAAGTGATATGAGAAACTCGGTCTCTCATGGCGACTCACGGGATGGCACGCAACAACATTGTTCGAAAAACCTCGAATGTGATAGTCATTGCCTGTGTTGTTTACAAATCAATTCAAAGTGTTCTTTGTGCTAGTATAACCATATTATGATTATACTAGCACAAAGAGCATTTTGAATTTATTTGTAAACAACCAGGGAGTGAAATTATCGGTCACGGCGATAATCATAAGCCTATCGCTCAAGCTGATTTTCCGGAGGAAAAAGGCGTCCCATAATATCAAAACCGATCTGTTCTGCGAGAGTGTGCTCTCACGAGATGTGCAGCAATGGATTTAGATTATTATCTGTCTCAAGATAAATTAAATTATCGCGGTTATCTGCCCATGTTTCCAAATATGAGCGCAGCGGTCAATGATCATACAGAACCTTCAACTTCGAAAAACACTACATATAATCGACAACAAGCGCACTCATCGTGTTCAGTGACTCCTCATATAAATCATTAATACACAGATACAGTGCTGTCATTCTGCGAAAACCACGTGCTTTCAATTTAAGCGGGAAAGTTTTTCCATTCATTCCACTCTGTGGGTGTCAGTTCGCTTTAACGGCTGCGGGCGTACGACCGCCGCTGGACTCTAAAAAACATGATGTTTGCGTCCTATTTTTTTACTAAATATAAAAATAATATTGTTCATTTTTAATCTTGAATTTGAAGTAGAATGAACCCTACACCTTTAATTTTATTTTGTGCTTATCTATTATTTTGGTGTTAGCGAAATGTTCTAACATTTGACAAAACGTGTATTGATGAGCCCAAATGATCAGTATCATAAGATGTTCAGAAAATTACTTAAATGCTCCCTGGCGCCGAGTTACATAATTCCAAATATAATTGCCAATAACATGTGAGCACTTTCCTTACCTAATAAATGACGACGTTAAGTTTTAAAATAATCGGGAACTTGAGATTCTGTATTTAAAAAAAAAAAAAAGCAAACCAGGAGCTCTTCCTGAAGCCTGATGGAAGTATTTGAAATCTAGCAGCCCATTGCATTTTGAATTGAATGTGGAAGAATTTTGAGTAGGTATATTTTACACTTAACTCGTTGGCCCGTGATATACTGCCCATAAACGCATGTCAGTCCCATGTTTGCTGGATTTTCTATTCACATGGGACAATTATGCATTTATGGGCAGTATACAGAACAACTTCATCAAAGACACCATCTTCGTAATGTAATTTAATTTTCCTAACCAGGAACCTGCATTCGAAAATTTCGTCTTGTGGAAGAATTCCGAATCAAACTGTATAGGGACGATTCAAATATGACGTCCATCGTTTTTCGGGATTTCTAGACCCCCCTCCCCCCTCTGTCACGCTTTTTCCAATACCTTATACACGCACTGTCACACTTTCGTAGACCCCCCCCCCTCCGCCAAACGATGGACGTCATTTTTGAATGACCCCATATCACATGTTCAGTCCTTGATGTACTAAACATCTTTGCCGAAAACACCATCTTGCTAAAAAATCGGGATCCTGAGATACTCGTGATTAAAATATTGCATGCTCACTAGCGCCATCTTGTGGCAGTTTTTCTTGTTAGGTAGCTTATCATATGTTAGTCCTTGACGTACTAAACAACTTTGTCGAAGACATCATCTTTCTAGGTAATCAGGGTCTTGAGATATCGGTGTTTGAAAAATTAAATGCTCACTAGCACCATCTGGTGGCAGAATTTTGAAACAAGCAGCCTATCACATGTTAGCCCTTGACCTACTGAACAACTTTGCTGAAGATACCATCTTGCTAAAAATCTAGATCCTGAGATATTTGTGTTCGAGATGTTGCATTGCGGAATGTCCACTACATCGGTTCCCCCGGGGCACAATCCGATGGCCACAGGAAGATGAGGATGTTTCCAAAGTGTTTTTTGTCTACTGACCAATTGGTACCGTTGGACTGAAGAAATTTGCTGAAGACATCCCTATTCTATCTTGCCTAGCTTTGGATGTACAATCAAAATTGCTCCGCGTGTACTCAGTACACGATGCGACCGCTGGTGTAACTTTTTTTTGAGCGACTGACGGAAGGTTAATGTGATAAGAACACCATTTTTTACTTTGAATGTGAGAAATCGGCCCGTTGAGTTGGCTATGAAATCAAAGTTATGAAATACTAACATGTAACTTTGATTATCGATTCAAAAAAAGTTGCATAGACATAGTTTCTTAGAGTGTCCTCTAAAAGGTCTGAAAGATACAGCTGCAACTCCCTGCAACTCTTCGAGATTTTTGACTATATTTAGGTATACTCCTTAACCAGTGAAGTGTGAAAATTATTTGTTCGTGATAAAAAATCCGAAAATCTTGCGACGCTATGTTGTCTTGGCTCAACCTGACATCACACCAGAGCAAGTTTATGCTTAAAATAATATATCTTAAATGTAGTTACCAAGATTTTATTCAAATTTATTGAAAAAAAAAATGAAAAATTGAAAAATAAAATCGACTTTTTTACTTGGAGGCATATAAGTCATTTTTGCAGATACGAGTGAGAAGTAACATATTTGCAAATAATTTCTTACATAATAATGAGCAATAAAAGTACAAATTGCTAGGTTTTCCTTGGAAAATTATGTAATTGGCGGATGGGACAGTTTTGCGATTATGCGTATATTATATGTCATTTATGCAAATTGTAGCTCTTTTAACCAGAAACAGCTTTCCCTTCTCAAGGCTTCTCAAATGGCTTGATCTTCCAGTTTTGATTTTTGTTCCGCATCTCCTTACATTCAACGCATTGTGCGCCGCAAGAACAGTAGAGATCATGAGAAACCATGCGTTTCCATGAGTTCGTTCTGAGGAAGTATAAAGTGGAGGAGGCGCATTTTTGTCTTACCTACATTTATAATGAACTTTTAGTTTTAGTTTTAATAACTCAACTCTTAGATTCTTCAAATCGTAATCGTTTATTTATCTAGTTCTTCTGTTTTCTCAAACGTTTACTATTATCAGTTCCTCATCAGTTGCCTACAGCAAACCTATTCATTGCCTTCCACGAAATTGCCGTCCTCTACCTGGTTCCCTGCTAAATATTTCTTTCGCTATTCTGCCCATAAAAGCAGAACTGTCCCGTATGGATTTTCGAACCTACACCTTTTTTCATCGCCATATTTCTGTTTAAAAAAATACTTTACTATGCATATAAAAATTTATATAGTTTGTTTGAAAATGTGGTGGAAAAATATGAAGTAGGTGATGTCCCGTATTGAAAAATAAAGGCATTACAGTGTCTATATGAACTTCCAATCCAAATAGCAATTGAAAAACGTGAATTATGTTCAAGTTTATGTTTTTTGCTGATCTAAAGAAGCAAAATGAGTTATCTGTGGGGTTATGCCAAATGAATACGACTTGCAGAAATGTACAAGAAAATTATGAAAATTTGTATGAGTAGACAAACTTCAAACTTTGAGCTCTATTTTCTCAATGCCTACTAATTCCAAATGGAACAGTTATGCTTTTATGGGCAGTATTCATCTACAAAGTGACGAATCCAGTATGTTCTCAGTTAATATTCAATTCTGAGAGTGCTCATACACCCCTAAACTGAGAAGCACGTTCTTTGCTAGTGTAGACATGCCAGAAAGAAGAATATCAGTATTATGAAGTGGTGAATTAGTAACACTACTTTTTCAGAGAACTAAATCATACTTATCTATTTCGGTTATTCATATTGGTCATCACAACTTGTTTTGTGACTTTTGCAAAACCGCAAAAGCGCAGAAAATAATGCCTTCCATGATAAATCATATTTTGGATAACATCATCGAAACAAGTCAATATGTTTCTTCAAGTATCTGCTAACTTAGCTATACATTGGTATACGATGCCTTTCGAGCAATCAAATGACATGTTTATATTTTCGGCATTTGATTTTTCAGAACAAAATGGGAAAATAGTATCATGGAACAAAATGGAAATGGTCAAATCAAAATACATGCTCTCCAGTGATTTCAACTCCAAAATGAATTTGCGCTCAAAATGTTATAGTGGACACTAACATTTTGTCCCTACAAAATGCACGCGCCAACGGCCATGCTTTGTTTTTATAAATAATATTTGAACCGCTTGACATTTTTAAACAAAGTTGTATCAAACATCACATTATAACTTAAATAGCGTGCTACATCAATACCCAGACACTTAAGCCTACAGAAATACTAAAACTTAGATTTAGGTATGTTAGTGTTATTATTCAACATATTTGTACACTTCAGATCTTTATGGAAGTGACAAAATTTTCAATATTATTCATGATTGACTTTTGCATTACAAAAGTCAAAACAGAACTTTGTTGTGTCTTAATAAGTATTTAAACATTGAAGATTTGCATTGGCGTAGCTAGGATTTTTTTTCTGGAGAGGCCCCCTCCAGGGGGGCATAGCAAATTCTTATTTTGAAGAAGTTACGTCGGTCGCTCTAATTACGATTTTCACAAATTACGTAGTTTGCATAGATTTGTATTGATTTAAGTTGTTTGTGATTTTATCGTTGCCCATTTGAAAATTTAAATTTTACTTCAAAAATTATCCATTCTTTATCTAATCCAGTGAAAAATCCTTAACAAGTTCTCATTCTCAAGAACTCATGAGGAATATTTTCCATGAGCTTTTGGGAGATTTCCTCTAAGAATTCCCACAGGTATTGCTTCATTAATTATTTCCGTACTTTTTCAGTGCTTCCTCCAAGAATTCCTTTACCAATTTCCACTGAATTGCTCCTGGGATTCTCACGAAAATTCATTTCCGGAATCAGTAGTTATTATTCAAAAGATATTGTCTGAAGTTTTTTCGGATCATCTGATCTTACTAGAAAATTGATCGAATATTCGCTATTGAATAGCTTAAAATTCTCTTAAAGAATTCCGTCAGAGGATGCTCTAGAAATTCGTTATACATTTCTTCTGGAAAGTTTTTGGCGTAAGTACATTTGAATTAAAATTGTAAGTTAATAAAATTTTCTTGAATTACTGAGGATTACTCCAAGAAATAGGGTGCAGAACCACTTCCACAATTTTGGCATGAGGGTTATTCCTCGACCGAGTTGTATTAAACTTTACAATAAGAAGTGGCCAATGCCAAAGTGAATAAAAAAAGGCCAAGTATATGATCCGGCTCCTTAGTACAAGAAATTCTAGGAGTCTATCCAAAATTGTCGGTAAGTTCACTAAGCAAGGCTCCTTTCCACAAACTCTTCGAAGAGCTGAACAGTTTTTTAACATTGAGGTTCCTTTCAGGTTCTTTCTATTTTTTTTTCTTCTGGTACTTTCAACAAAATTTTCAGAATGTCTCCCAGATATTCTTCAGGGATTGCTTGAAATAAAGGCAGCAAACATTATCCAGGACTTCCTGCATAAAACATTAAATGATTCTGCCAGGTTTCTCAAATGATTTTGTCTAAAGTTCCGCGAAATTTCCATAAGCAATTGAACAACATTCAATCGGAGAAATGTTTTTAGCAATTTTTCTGAGGAGAGCTCCGCATATCTACCTGCATTTTTTCACAGGAGATTCTACATGTGCTTCTTTAGATTTCTTTTAAATTCAATTCGATGTTATTTCCCCTTGAAAATAATATTTTAAAATTTCGTCATAACACACAGCGTAACAAAAAAGACATTTTTATGTGTCTCAAGAAACAAATTATATGTCTCTAGTTGGTTTGGATTTGCTGAATCTGATGCCGTTCTCCGAAATGTTACAGCACGTCACAATTTTAACTACAGGTCGCCAAAGTTGTATGAAAAGCTGGTTTTATTTATGTTTACATAAAATTTAAGGTATGATTTATCAAGTTTTTTTGTCATCTTATCCACCATGGATGCAAAATAGGACTTAAGCTTTCATTTAAGAAATAATTTGGTTTAAATTGAACGATTAAATTTAAATTATATCGATTTTTTAAACATGCTCGCAGCCTCCATAAAAAAATTTCTCTCTTATATGACAAAATACAATACTTTTCTAAATCATAAAAACAATATCTTTTGAGCTCCGTCAATGTTATGAACTTTTATGATAATTATTGTTAAACATAATAAGTTTGAATTATATGGCAAAATAAGCAAATAAATTGCCATACAAGCTAAGTTTGACAGCTTGATGGTATAGTCAATTTTTGAATTTTCAACAGCCAATATCGTAAAAGCTAGACGTGTTTTGATATTTTTGAAATAATAATTAACTCACCAACCCTTAATTAAGTAAAAATAAGAATTTTGATGCTTGAGACAAAAACGTGTTCCGTGGTGATATCAATCTTTTGAAGTTTCTAGCGGAGAACGTTCAACTATTCTTCCAATAACTTGTTTTTTCTTCCATAAATAATAACCAGACATCTACCAACTCTTCATTTTGTCTTTTAGTTCAAAAACTTCTCCAGGAATACCTTAATAATGTTCTAAATGATTTCTTTACTAATTTATCTTTAAATCATTTATATAAGATTTCTAGAGCAACATATACAAAAAAGTTTACGCAAAGATATTTGCTGGATAATTATGGCTCAAATTGAATTTGAATACATAAACTGAAATCCCATCGAAAATTAAAAAAAAAACACCGTAGAATTTCTGAATCATTTTGTAGAAATTTCTTTCGAAAAATATCATGGAAAAGCTAAAGTAGGATTTGTAGGTTTAACCACATAAATTCTTTTTTTTTTTAAATAGACAATGGTTGGTGCAAATGAAATTTTCAGAAATTCCAAACAAAAAAAGATAATATTTTTAATTATGTGGGTAGAATTGTAGCAGTTTAGTGCAAAACTTTTGGCGATATTTTTAAGAACATTGGCAAAGATATCTAATGGTAAATGTAAGATTTTACTAAATTTAAGGTGAAGATGAATCGAAGCCAAACCACAAAATTTCATGAGCACAAATCTGGAGAACCAAACATCCGTTTAAGCTGAAAACCTAGTCGATTGGTCACTAGCTGGTGGTGACCAATCGATTAAGTTTTCAGCTCAAACTGGTGTTCGGTTCTCCAGATTTGTGCTCTTGAAAATTTAAGTTTGGCTTCGATTCATCTTTACCTTAAATCTTGCAAGAAATTTATGCATTACTTTGGAAATTTGTTAAGGAATTCCTGATGAACTTCCAGATTTTTTTTTTTTTTGTAAATTCAACCTATTTTTTTCCTTTTGGGTTTGAAAAGATTTTTGTACGAATTTGCTCAAGCAAGCGTCGTGCGAGGGAAGAAGAAAAAAACAAAATGTCAAAGTAGAACCGACAAATGGACAACGGAACAACGTAAGGTAAGAGATGGTTTGTTATATTTTCTCTAGAGGATGAATTAAAAAATAATACAAATTTTCATCAGAATCTTCTTTAGAAATTATCCATGAAATATTGCAGAATTTCTTCCTTGACTTGTGGATTCAACAGAACACTGCCAGCCTCTTGCCTCTAGGAATTCTGCCATGGAATTGCTCAAGAATTCTATCCACCTGGAATATGTATTCTGCCAATATTTGATAAAACTGTTTTCATAGAATTGTTTTGAGGAAGATCCTTACAATTTCATTTATGATTATCTTGATAATTCCCTTTCATCTTCCCATTTTTTTTGCTATATGTTCATCCACAAATCCTTTTACCGCTATGCTAATCTCGGAAGCAAAAGTATTCCTGGGCTTTTCCAATAAATTTTCTTTGAAGATTCGAAGACAAGCACACTTTTCGTTAGCAATTCTAGAATAAGCCGGGGAGTTTAAGCAAAGTTTTTAGAAAAAAAAAACATAGAAGAACAATTGACGCATTTTAAGATCAATTTTGGAAATACTTCTGAAAATTTTTTGATGAGCATCGCAAAAGAATTGGTTACGTACTTTTGAGGGAAAATATTTGAAGTAATTACTAGTAGAACATTCAGTTAAATATCTCAGTACAAGATTTTACAGAATTAATGATTTTTGTAGTAACTGCGAGGAAAGTTTTCGATCTTTTTAAAGGCTAAGTAAAATGTATTTATGGATAAACAGTTGGCATAGAAGGAATGGTTGTTATCCAGGAGGAATTCACATTAAAATTGGGAACATATCTCACAATATTATATTTTCAAGAGATTTGATGGGAAAGTCCTTCGAAAGCCACCCTTCGATATTCCTTGTGAAATTTTATTGTACTAAATTTCTTTAAGGAATATCGAAAGGAAAATTCAAAAAAATTGCCTGGTTGGAGATTACTCAAATTTATTTTTGGAATTCCTTAAGAATTCAAAACGCTTTAAAACATAATGCGAATTTACTTTAAAATTTAAACTAAATCAAAGAGAGAATTTATTGCATGAATCTAACTGTTTCTTCAAACTGACCTCAAATCCAGTGCATAGAAGAAGCAGTTACCCTAACGTATGTATGGTGTATAGATAGGTATACGTAAAGCGTTGTAGACTTTACCTTCTGTTTTGATCCATCTATCTACACTGTTCATGCAAACCCATTCAAACGGACTCGCATACACTCAGCCGGTTTCGTCCAACAAGAAACGAACATAACAGATGAGCTGAGTATTACGTGAATGTTGTTATCATCCTTAGGACGTGTTTTAGTTTTGAGTTAAGTAGAATGAGAAAATTTTCGAAATACTGGCGAGACTCTGCAAGTCTCCTGATCCTGGCCCGAGATGGCAATCGCATTGCTGCCAAAAACCAGTACAATTATAAGGTAAGTTCAGCGAAATTTGGAGTAATGCAAAGTCATATCACATTAGCCTTATCACTGTCTGTCAAATGCTAATCTCTGTAGGTGCTGGTGTTCAAGCGAACTGAGAAGACGTCGTTTATGCCCAACAGTATCGTGTTCCCCGGTGGAGCGTTCGATAAGCAAGATGAAAACCCGCAGTGGAATGGGTTCTTCTCGAAAATGGGAGTATCGGGAGATTTGTTGAAGAATCTGACCAATGTCGCAGGACCGAGGCCGTTCATATTTGAAAATGATAGCGGTGATGTGTTGGATAGGTTGGTTTCAACTGAACTGAAGGATGATGAAAATCTATGCTGAAGTTAAAATGTCTTAATAATTTCTCATAGGAACATATCCCTACGGCTGGCAGCACTCAGAGAAGCATACGAAGAACTAGGAGTCTTACTAGGTCAAGGTGCAGATCAAGTCGGCCAAAGTCTTTCCGGATATAGCACTGCAGTCCAAGATTCAAACATTTCTTCCAATCAAAAAGCGGTTCACGATAACGAACTGCCTTTCATGCAGCTGTGCCAAAAGCTGCAAATCGTACCGGATGTGTTCAACATGTATGAATGGTCCGTCTGGTTAACTCCGGCCATGTTCCGAAAGCGGAGGTTCGAAACGGCTTTCTATCTTGTTGCCTTGGATGAAAAGCCAGATGTGCATCCAGAACAGCATGAAGTTAGTGAATACTTGGTAAGTGTATTGAAACTATTACAAGTCTTTCGGGTCTTCACAAATAGTTCTATTTTAGTGGGACACACCTGCCGGGTTGTTGCAAGCTCATCGTGAAGAGAAACTTTGGCTCGCACCTCCTCAGTGTTACGAGTTGACCAGATTAAGCCATCTCTACGATATTGATGAGATTGTTCGTTTTGCCAGAAATAGAAACCACAAAGGAAGTCCACTGTTCTGTCCTGTTCAATATAAGTGCACGGATGCGGCAGTGTTCCTGTTACCTGGCGATGATCATTACCCAAAGGATTACGACTACATTACCACGCATGATTTTGAACTGCACCAAGATATGACGGCGGAACAGTTACGGAAGATGGCAAAGAATCTGCATCGGACGGAACACGTTGGGTTGCACGCCCAGACGTACTATCAGAATATTGAACCGTTCAATGGGCATTTGAGCCTGAATGGGGACAATAAGCATTTATCGAAACTGTAACGGGTTACAGGGAAAATATGGGACAATAAAAACAATGGTTTAGGTCTTTTTCAATAACAAAACTTCTCTTTAATTTCACTTCGGTTTTGTGATATTTTCAGTAGAATTGTATTGTATTGTATTTCAAATAATTCATTTGACATAATGTTGTCTTAATGAATGAACTAACATGAACAAATTATACATAACACAAACATGAACAGTCAATTTCTTCTACCAAAGTACTCCGCAAAACGATTTCGAAGGGTTGTAATCGAACAAATGGTAGACTCCGTTTAACTTTGCAGTCATGAATCTTACAGGATCATGCTGTCCATAAAGAGTACTCCGACTTCCGAGACTAATGAAGTGACGCCTACGCAATGCTCGTTCTGGTGCATACACACCAGCCAACAGGGAAGGAGAATCGATTTCACCTTTCAGCAGTTTGGAAACAAAACCTGTTTCAGCTGTTCTTCAAGGTCTCGAATTGGCTGATAAAGCTATGGCACTTGTATATGCTCTAAAAAAGTTTTGTAAAGTGATAAGTTTTTTTTATTTTTCACAAGGATTAAGGCGGAGTGTCGCGAAAGGTTGTGTTTTACACTTGTTTTTTTTTTGCATTTCAAATGATAAATTTTTGACCAGTGGAACGGTCGCCCAACGGGTATTACGCTACCCGTAGCGTTTTTTTGTTTGTTTATAAAAAGTGAGATCTCAATAGAATTTATATCAGTTGTAGGTGTGAAATCTGCCGTCAAGTGCTTTTATATAATGAATGCTGAAAAACCCAAGTGTAAAGTGTGAACATAGCATTCTTTTACGATCATTGAGTTACACGAAGTTGAATATTTGAATCAAATGCCCTGTCCGGTATTTCACATACCATTACGTAAGCTGTTTCAACGAGGGCAAGGTTTATGCACGGTCATTGAGATCTATTAAAACACGAATCCAAAGAATCTTGATCCCGTTTTCCAACAAAGGGATTGAAATACCTTGAGGAAACTGCTTCTTCATTCGACGATAAGAATAAATGACTGATTTGGTGAGTTTGTTCCGATTAAACTACTTAATTTCAATGATATCAGGGGTATGTTTACATCACAGCGTAGGGTCATTTTTTTTCTCGTTTTACAGAGCGAGCAATGGCACTTAAACCAAAACTCATTAGCTAGGACACAAGGTGTAAATATGAAGACAAACGCGCAAGGAGTGACATTAACTTTCTGAGCTACGTCACTCCCATCGTTGACAGAATCATTTCAATCACACTTGCACACAGCTACAAAAATATATATACCGGTCGTATCACTCGCCTATAGTGAATCCTAGACCAACTCCTTGACATCTATGAGGGCGTCGATGAGTCGCTGGCCTCTCTTTAAGTAGGTGTTGTATCACCATTATCCTTCCCTTTCTTCGTAACGGAGAAGATGGGCCTGGCCGGCAATGGAAATTTTCATGTATTTACATCTCTGACTTCCGATTGAACAGCTATTTCATCCTCAATATTTTTTCATAAGTAAACAACATGACAGTTTTCCGTATACAATCTACGAAATAATCTGTTACCACGCAACGCAACAAAACTTCTCTTTAATTTCGGCATCACAAATGAGGTATTTTTTACCATCTTCTGAGTTTGTAAGCGGCGTCTGGCGGCGTCGCATGAATCATGAGTTGTACCAAATATATAGAGAAGTGGATATTATCAAGCTTATAAAATACGGCAGGCTGCGTTGGGCTGGTCACATGATACCAAAGCCGGAAGAACGACAAGCAAAACTAATATTCAGTAGAGAACCCGGACGAGACCGTCGAATTCGTCGGCCTATCGCGCACACGTTGTATTTTTGCAGTTGAAGAGGACTTAAGGGCACTTAACGTTCAAGGCGACTGTAAGCGATTGGCTCAGGACCGAGTCCAATGGAGAAGAATTATCCATTCGGCGTAGATTCAATGTTGCGGATTGTAGCCCATCAAGTATCAAGTAAGTATATTATGAAACGTGTTTGTATCATGACAACGGTGGGCATGTTACTTCAATAAATTGGTTTAACAAACTATGAACAGTTCGTCACTGTAAGTTTCGACATAGATTTTTTTACATTAACATTAAAAACCTCATACCATTCATTGTACTCCCTACCAGCAAAACTCCTTCCCATGCCAACCATGGAGATGCAGAGGTGATCTCGGTCTCTAGTCGCAATGTATGTCACACTAGCATTCCGTCCCTACCCCGATGACCGTAAGGACGTGCTCGGTGCCGTTAATGACTTTTTGATGTTTGGAGTTCTCGAAAGTGCACATTGAAGACGGAAAGCTTCTCCCAAGCTACATTTCTTGGTTCCTTGTGCAACTTCGATTATTCTGGTGAATCACGAAGTAGCAACTACCAATGTACATGTCATCAATGCTTATGCTTAAACAAAGACGAACTCCAACCTTCTAGCGTATCAGGATCTTAAGATACAGAGGTTTGAAGAAAATGGTTTACGTGTGCCACCTTGCGGACGAATTTCCAAACAGATTTCTCACTGACAGGTAGCCCTCGTTCTGCTGAACAACTTTGCCCAAGACTCCAACTTTTTAGCTCATCAGAATCTTAAAATATAGAAAATTGCAGACAAATGTTACTATCGCTACCTAGTGGATTAATTCCCAAACAGTTTTTTTATTGCCAGATAGCCCTTGTTGTACTGAACAACTTTCTGAAAACACCAACCGTCACCAACCGCTCATCAGTATCCTGAGATATCCGTTGAAGGGATGTTGTGGCCAATTTTGATACCCTAAGACAAGCCGGAATAACTCCGGAACCACCATGTCCATATTTTCAAAACTTTAAAACCTCAATCTAGAAAAGTTTTTCTGGAATTTCTGAAAATTTCAGCAAAATCCATCAGGAAACAAAAAAGTTATGCAGGTTTTAGGGTTCTCCGACATTACCCGGAAAACCATTACCCGGAATGCAATTCACCGGAAGACCATTACCCGGAAAACCATTTACCGGAAAACCATTACCCGGAAGGACCATTTACCGGAAAATTATATCACCATTTCTCTACTTGTTTCATTACCGTCCTTATAACCGTTTTACGGTCATTCAGATCAGTATGTTAACTTAAAAATATTTAAAATGACTACCAACGATAAGCACCAGAGAGGAGTCTAAGATATCTTCATACTTGATCATGTCAATATGCACCATCTTCATATATTTGCATTCATAAATTATTCACCCTTCTTTTAAAAATAAGCTGTTCTTTCAACTTATATTTTCAGCTTGTCTTGGCTGAACTGGCTAAATTTGGCTACAACTATGTAGCTTTACGTTTAATATTCCACCGTCGATTCTCAAAGTGTCCAAATGTTAATAAATAAGCAATGATTAGAATTTTTTATGCTTTTCGCCAAGTGTCCATTCGCCGAATGTCGTTTCCGCAAACGACAATCAACCGATTATAAATCCCCCTTTTTCTAGAATGACCTATTTCGGGTCATCTGTTATTCACCCTTCTTTATTTGGATGGCGGTTCTTTCGTGTTCCACCGATCTTGACATTTTTTGCAAAATGTGTTTAGTCGAAAATGACCATATATCTTATTATTTTGATTGCTTATTGTTCTTTCTTGTTTATTACACTGACATTGAATTCGGGGTACAGACATTCAGAGTTATGACATTCGGAGAAAAATAGCAC
The DNA here is from genome assembly GCF_002204515.2 of Aedes aegypti. Classification (NCBI taxonomy): domain Eukaryota; kingdom Metazoa; phylum Arthropoda; class Insecta; order Diptera; family Culicidae; genus Aedes; species Aedes aegypti. The sequence continues at coordinate 342,905,334 of NC_035108.1, read as the reverse complement.
AATCAATCAGAATCAAAGGAAATGTAGATCTATTGAGGTTCCAAAGATGGACGTTACAATGGCGAATAGTGTCCCTACTCTAAATCACCAAGGCACTCCTAGTTTTCGTCTTGATTTTTTTAGCTTTCCCCAAACCATAAAGCTGACATGAGAATTGAACTGTTGTATGTTGCTTCCCTCGCAAGATAAGTGTTTTTTTTTTTAATTTTGATACAATATTGAAATTGGATTCTGATCTGTTTTAACGTAAGGAAATAAGAAAACCATCAAAACGCCAAACATTTTCTAATGCTGGGATGTTCCATTTACTCAAATGCTGATTCTATACCATTACCCGGAATACCATTACCCGGAATGCAATTTACCGGAAGACCATTTACCGGAATGTACCATTACCCGGAAAAACCATTTACCGGAATGTACCATTTACCGGAATGCACCATTACCCGGAAAGCCAAAACTTCCATTTTCGACGACCTTTTCACGCTAACCATGGACATTCTCGACTCCCTCGGTTTCCATAAACACTATTTCAAAAGACATCTCCAAACAGCTATGGACCAAGTATGTTATTCTTCTTGCCGGAGTTACGACTCAACTGGGACAAAACCTGCTTCTCAGCTGTTCTAGGAGCATTTTTGCAGTTAATAGCTGAGAGCCTATGTCAACCGACCATTTTTGCATTCGTTCATAGTTTGACAAGTATGTTAGTACTCTAGCTCTGAAGCATTGTCAAATTTGTCAACCAGAAATAATTTTGAACCGTTGGTATTCAATTCTACCAACCTCAGCTTGATCTTTCTGAATAACTTCACTTTGCCGCAACGTAAGCCTTAAACTATCATGATACCAAAATTTGATATAACATGTAATTTTATTGGCGACCTAATTAGAAAAGAATCGCCTGATATAGATCGGAAAACTATGTCTTCAAATTTAGGCCATGAAACTAAACATTACAGGCAAGAACAGAAAGAATGAAAAGAATTATTAATTTTCTTTTATGTCCGAGACCACTTGGAAGGTACCATCATTATAAATCGAAATCGAAAAAGGCGTTATAAATAAGGTAAGTTGCAATTGAGTAAATGGAACATCTCAGCATTCAAAAATGTTTGGAGTTATGATGGATTTCCTATTCCCTTACGTTAAAACAGATCAAGATCCAATTTTAATATTGTATTAATATATAAAAAACCACTTATCTTGCGAGGGAAGCAACATACAACAATTCAATTCTCATGTCAGCTATATGGTCTGAGGAAAGCTAAAAAAATCAAGACCAAAACTAAGAGTACCTTGGTGATTGAGAGTAGGGACACTATTTGCCATTGGAACGTCCGACAATTTTGACAAAATGGAGTTAATACCACAGAATACTTCATGAAGAGTCATCAAATGATAAATACTTTTGATCAACTTACTAAAATCTGTGAGATTGTTCTAGAAAATTCGAAAAAAAAATACCAAGTTGTTTTGTCACATTGGTCATTATAACCGCATAACAGTCACATTGAGATTATAAATAAGCCTCGTAAGTTGATAGTAATGCAAATTCTCTCAGAATTATTTCCTGACAATTCACTTAATATGCGATATGGGTTGTACAAAATATCAGCCTCAAATAAGCATTTTTGAGTTCCTGGTAATTTTTAGAAATTTTAGTTTCCTCTCATACTACCATAAAATACACACTTAGTATTCCATTTTCTCAATGCCTACTTTTGTCGAATGTTACAAATATACAGTTATGGGCAGTACTTTTCCTTTGAATTTGATTGATTGTGCTATTTTTCTCCGAATGTCATAACCCTGAATGTCTGTACCCCGAATTCATTGCCAGTGTAATAAACAATAAAGTAAAATAAGCAATCAAAATAATAAGATATTTGGTCATTTTCGACTAATCACATTTTGCCAAAAATGTCGAGATCGGTGTAACTCGAAAGAACCGCCAACCAAATAAAGAAGGGTGAATATCAGATGACCCGAAATGGGTCATTCTAGAAAAAGGGATATACGGGGGATTTACAATCGGTTGATTGACGTTTGGCGAATTGATACTCGGCGAAAAGTATTAAAAATTCTAATCATTGCTTAATTATTAATATTTGGACACATTGAGAATCGACGGTTGAATAGTAAACGTAAAGTTACAAGCTGAAAAGATAAGTTGAAAGAACAGCTTATTTTTAAAAGAAGGGTGAATCATTTATGAAATGCAAATATATGAAGATGGTGCATATTGACATGATCAACTATGAAGATATCTCTCCGGTGCTTATGTATTTTGAAATAAGAACCATATCGTTAGGTCATTTTAAATATTTTCAAGTCAACATACTGACCTGAATGACCGTAAAACGGTTAAAAGGACGGTAATGAAAAAAGTCGAGAAATGGAGATATAATTTTCCGGTAAATGGTCCTTCCGGGTAATGGTTTTCCGGTAAATGGTTCATTCCGGTAAATGGTTTTCCGGGTAATGGTCTTCCGGTAAATTGCATTCCGGGTAATGGTTTTCCGGGTAATGTCGGAGAACCCAAATGCTACCTACCTTATTTGTTAGGCTTTTTTTGATTTCGATTTATAATTATGGTACCTTCCAAGTGGTCTCAGACATAAAAGAAAATAAAAAAATCTTTTCTTTCTTTCTGTCCTTGCCTGTAATGTTTAGTTTTATAGCCTAAATTTGAAGACATAGTTTTCCGATCTATATCAGGTGATTCTTTTCTAATTAGGTCGCCAACAAAATTACATAGTCAATCAAATTTTGGTATCGTGATATTCGTTAATAGTTTAAGGCTTACGTTGCGGCAAAGTGAAGTTATTCAGAAAGATCAAGCTGAGGTTGGTAGAATTGAATACCACCGGTTCAAAATTATTTCTGGTTGACATATTTGACATCGTTTCAGAGCTAGAGCTAACATACTTGTCGAACTATGAACGAATGCAAAAATGGTCGGTTGCCATAGGCTCTCAGCTAATAACTGTAGAAATGCTCCTAGAATAGCTGAGAAGCAGGTTTTGTCCCAGTTGAGTCGTAACGTCGGCAAGAAGAAAAACATATTTGGCCCATAGCTGTTTGGAGATGTATATTGAAATAGTGTTTATGAAACCGAGGGAGTCGAGAATGTCCATGGTTAGCGCAGTACAATGCGCATCAATGAAAGGTCGTCGAACATGGAAGATTTGGCTTTCTGGGTAATGGTGCATTCCGGTAAATGGTACATCCGGGTAAATGGTTTTTCCGGGTAATGGTACATTCCGGTAAATGGTCTTCCGGTAAATTTCATTCCGGGTAATGGTATTCCGGGTAATGGTATAGAATCGGTTTTAGTGTGTTTAGTATTATTATGCAATTTCTTATTGAATGAGGGGTAGGACAATCCATTCACTACCCAGGAATTTATGTGCGTGGGATATGGCCTACCTGTCCTACCCACTTCCCGCGCTACTAGTTTAAAGTGATTATGAAGCGAACCCAAACTTTGAATTTTCAAGTGCACAAGTCTGGCGAACCTGACAACCGTTCGCGTTGAAAATCGATCAATTGCTTGCTTGCTGGTGGAGACCAACGGGATAAACGAGGAGCGCTGTTTGGTTCTCAAAACTTGTGCTCTTGAAAATTCGAGGTGTGGCTTTGTTCTATAATCATCTTAAAGTGATTATAAACAAAATTGAAAAACTGTAGAAGTTATATTATTTTGTTTTGCTTATCCTGATCACCAGTTTCTGACAAACAGATTTTCTGCCAGATATCATCTTTATTTTTGCACAAGTGTCTAAAAATACATTCAATGGTCATTGTATTTGATGATCGCGGTATAAAAATAGGTGTAGATGTAAGAAAATTAACAATTAGAAGAACACTGTAAAAAGGGTTTTAACAATTCCGTTGCAAATCAATCAACTTTTCGTTGAAAAGTTAATCAACATAACGACCTACTTTTCCTACCGAAAGAAACAGTGCTGAAAAGTGCTACTTTTCAACACTCTTTTCGGTGCTGAAAAGTAGCACTTTTCAGTACTGTTTCGTTAAGCGTCAACCGAATTTCCCAGTTTCTTCATGCCAGTTGTGCATGAAGTCGACGACGAGTGTTCTCACCTCGGGTGACGTGAGGCGACTAATGTTAATCAACAGGGAGCGAGTCGACATCTCACCGACTCCTCTCGCCTTACATGCCGCACAGAATAAACACAATTGCATCTGATTCTTAAGTTTATTCTACGACTGGTGTGAGGTGAGAATTGTCGGTGTCGTATAGCGAGGGGATAATTTTCTACTCGAGTGAAGTGACTTTACATTTACACGGCACCGACAATTCTCACCTCACGCCAGACGTAGAATAAACCCATCTTTATCCGTTCCTGGTCCTTCGATTAGGTTCCGACACAGGCTGGCGATTCTGATGTGGGATCGGATCGTCCAGCAATTGTAGTAAGCTATTTTCTGTGCTGTCTTACCTGTTCTTTCCTCCGATAGGGGATATCAGAAGGCCGGCTCCAGAGGCACGTTCCCCGCCATTTGGGAGATTTGTGCCATCGCCATATTTGAGCCTATTTCATCATCTACCCGATGGGAGAGGAAAGGGAAGGGAAAGATGGGAGGAAATAGGAGTGGGGTCCCTTGAAGAGGGAAAATCGCATAAGCGAATTGAGAGCATGTAGCTCCATACCACAATGGGTTCGAACAGCGCCCTAAAAAGGGCACTGCAAAACGCATGAGCGTAAAGAGAGCCTATAGCTCATTACCACAGCGGGTTAAGAATACCAGAAGGTCCTGAAGGTTCAGGTTTCTGAAATCAGTTTCACTTAATAAGTGTTTACCAAGTAATTGGAATCGCAATTACGCGAAAAATTGACATTTACATATCAGGTGATAAAAAAAGTTCCATAATCGGAATCACAACTACCACACACAAATGTATCAATACACTGAATATTTGCCATGTGATAGAAGAGTCAGTTTCAGTCAAGGTTGTAACCAAGCGACTGCAATTCTGCTTTGACAGATTTGTTAAATACTATGCCACCCTTTTGGATGGCTTAGTAATGTACAGACGTCCACTCGTCCCGCGAAGGGAGTTGTGAAGAACATTTCCTATAAGCAAAGTGACAAGCAATCACCGGAAGTGGAAACATCCAAATCACTAGGATTTCCAATGGACGGAGAAAATCCATGGAATTTGGTCACAACCAATTCCCAGTTTGTGGAGTTTAACAAATGCAAAGTCTGCAAATTTACATTCTTATGTTCATATAGAGGTGTAGCGATGATCAGATAATGATTCATCATCTGATACATGCCAATTCGTCAACTCGTGACTGATTCTATTCGAGCAGAGCATTATGTCTAACACTTCTTCTCTGGCAGATACCATGAAGGTTGGAGGATTTCCTACAATAAGTAATCCAAGATTTGAACTACTTAAGCATTCCATCAGACTGGAGCTTCTCAAATTGATATCATTGCCCACAATCAGCAGAAGGCTTTTTCATAGGCAGTGAACGACAACTCGTTTGAAATCATCCATTGAGGATGGTTCATCATGTGGTAAACACACCACAAAACGAAAGACGTATTTCCTATTGAGGTCACATACAGAAATATCAATTGTGACAGCACATACATCTCTGGTTATTAACTCAGAAATGAGTATGGCGACGTCAGCGCTATTTACGAGCACGCATGCACGAGGCATGGCACGCGAATTTGCCATTTCATGTTTCTGAAAGTAGCAAAAACTGAGTCAACTAGGTTTCCTAGATAAAAGTTTACAAAAGTAAGGTTTTTGAACTAGCGCTACTTGAGCTGTATCATTTGCATGAGTCTATAAAGATTGATCGTTGCTGACATTTTATGCTGGAGATTGATCTAACTAAGCTATCCTAGCCGTAGCCACTACCCAAACTAGGCAAGATTAAGCTTTTCGCAATCTCAGAACGAAAAAGATCAGCAGCGAACAAAAACCAAATCGGTATCTCTTAAAAGTCGCCAAAGGCGAAAAGCACAGAATACACTGTGTAAAACGCATAATGCGAAACCATAGAGGTGAAAATTTAAACTAAAGTACATTAAATGTATTAATTATCCCACCCTTATTAAGCCTCAGGCTTGAGACTGAAGAAGGGCAGCCGATTATCTCGGAGAAACACAAGGTCACCTGTCAAGGTCACCACTGTAGAGGGCGCCCTGAAACTCCACAGGCTCCGTTTGCGGCTAGGTTTTATTTAGACCCCCCTAACCATTCATTCTTAGGCACGGTAAGCTTAAAGCCGTATGAATTAGGGGTCACCTGTGAGGTGGACTTTTACCACCGGAACAGGCAGTCCGTAGTGTTAATTCTTAGCCAGTTGAAACAACCGCTACCGACACTACGCGGCTATCTAGGCTGATCGGGAAAAGGAAGTTAACATTGATTATTAACTCCTGACGTGCCCAAAGAGCCCCAAATAGGGGATATAGATCAGCATGATACCGATGAAAGCGAGAAAATGTGTGATACTGTATGTCTGTATGTCCATATGGGTTCTCTTGAAATGTTTGTTTGTGCTTTTTGAGTTCATCCAGTTGAAACGGCATTTTTCGAAATAGTAAAAAATATTGTATGCAACTCGTTGCAAAACTCGATTTTTTCAGCACTCGTATTTATCCAACGAGGCTCACCGTACAACTCGTGCTGAAAAAATCATCATCTTGTAACTTGTAGCATAAATAAATATTTTTATCAAATATCAAGTATCTTTTTGATTGACGCCTTGAAGGTAAAGTTAAACTCAAATAACCTATATATGTTAGGGAAAAAAAATAACCTACATATGTTAGGGAAAAAAGTTATGCATAGCGTAGCATAGCATAGACTGACTGTACATTACATATGTTAGGGAAAAAAGTTATGCAGGTTTTAGTGTGTTTAGTATTATTATGCAATTTCTTATTGAATGAGGGGTAGGACAATCCATTCACTACCCAGGAATTTATGTGCGTGGGATATGGCCTACCTGTCCTACCCACTTCCCGCGCTACTAGTTTAAAGTGATTATGAAGCGAACCCAAACTTTGAATTTTCAAGTGCACAAGTCTGGCGAACCTGACAACCGTACGCGTTGAAAATCGATCAATTGCTTGCTTGCTGGTGGAGACCAACGGGATAAACGAGGAGCGCTGTTTGGTTCTCAAAACTTGTGCTCTTGAAAATTCGAGGTGTGGCTTTGTTCTATAATCATCTTAAAGTGATTATAAACAAAATTGAAAAACTGTAGAAATTATATTATTTTGTATTGCTTATCCTGATCACCAGTTTCTGACAAACAGATTTTCTGCCAGATATCATCTTTATTTTTGCACAAGTGTCTAAAAATACATTCAATGGTCATTGTATTTGATGATCACGGTATAAAAATAGGTGTAGATGTAAGAAAATTAACAATTAGAAGAACACTGTAAAAAGGGTTTTAACAATTCCGTTGCAAATCAATCAACTTTTCGTTGAAAAGTTAATCAACATAACGACCTACTTTTCCTACCGAAAGAAACAGTGCTGAAAAGTGCTACTTTTCAACACTCTTTTCGGTGCTGAAAAGTAGCACTTTTCAGTACTGTTTCGTTAAGCGTCAACCGAATTTCCCAGTTTCTTCATGCCAGTTGTGCATGAAGTCGACGACGAGTGTTCTCACCTCGGGTGACGTGAGGCGACTAATGTTAATCAACAGGGAGCGAGTCGACATCTCACCGACTCCTCTCGCCTTACATGCCGCACAGAATAAACACAATTGCATCTGATTCTTAAGCAAGGTTGATGATACGTGATAATTTTCACTACAGCTGCAGGATTAGGTTCATTGTAAATGATGTGAATGTTGATGCTGAGAATGAAAGCTTCTTTGTTTATTTATGAGACAGATGAATGAACTTCTTCTGAATCAGTGAGATAGTAGTTCACTGTTTGGGATGAATCTTAAGTTTTCTCACTCGCAATAATATTCATTGGGTATAGGATATTCATCGACAGGAATATGATGAACCGATTCTATCGTGATAATTTTCAGCATTCATTCTGATTATCACTCATAATGAAAATATCCCCAGTACGACAAGGCGAAGTTGTTTCGAGCATATTGCAGGCTTATTTCTTGCCAATTACTAATTAAACATCAAAAGTTGATTTGGAATATGAGAATGATTTGTGATTACAAAAGTTAGCTAGGGGGCGATCCATTAATTACGTGAGATAATTTTCGGGGTTTTTCAACCCCCCTCCCCCCATGGTAAGATTTTTTGTATGAAAATTAAAAAAAAATGTATGGCGCGTAAGAAATCTCAAACCCCCCTCCCCCCATAAACCCTTACATAATTAATGGATAGCCCCTAGGAAAATGTTTTCTGCTCGTAGCCGCTCAAAGGCTTTCAGTGATTCTATAATAAATACCCGAAAGCCGTTTACCCGAATGTGACACTTACCCAAATTTTATATAGTATTGTGAATCAGAAACGATCTTCAAAAACTAGTATTTTTACTTCAAAAGAAACCTTCAAAACTCAAAATTTAGATTTTCGGCCATTTCATTCCGTTTCATTTGAACGAATTATGTACTCACAAATAGTGTGGTTACTAATAGCTCCAAGTTGACCCATTTCTGTGGCATTCCTGCAGCAATCTAAATGATTCTAAAACAAATACCCGAAAACCATTCACCAGAACGACAAATAGCCGAACGACATTTACCCGAATGCAACACTTACCGGAATGCGACATTTACCCGAATGCTACATTCATCCAAATGCCACAATAACCCGAATGAGGCCCCCAGTTTTCTAGATACAATTATTCGCTATAATACAGAAATCTTATCCGTAGTTTGCATTTCTAGACCTTGGTAATAACACTCAAGCTCAATATCGCCCTAAAATTAATTTGATATATTGTTTACTGGCTGGTTGTGTTCAATACATCACATATTTTGCGTGATCGGCTATTTGGTTAACTCGATTAAGGCTCTTGAAAATGTCCGTATATTGACATAAATTGAAATAATAGCACGTTTTTCATAGTAAGGTAATCATTGATACTGAAAATGTAATCATATTCAGTTAAGTATATCAAAAATGATAACTACTACTTATCAGCTGTAGTATCATTATTATGATATCAGCACCAATCAAAAACAGGCTCTTCTGTTTAAAAATCTAGGCGAGTATATGTAAATAGTAGATCTGAGAGCATAATTCGAAAATAACAGCAAACTATTTAAAGGATGTAAAATTACCCATTAAAAATAAAAGCAGGTTAAAAGCCATTGCGTTTACAACAGTATGCCACGAAAAAACAGCAACTTATTAAAATGGTGAATTTCCGATGAAAGCACCAATACGCCAATATAGCTGAAGACCAAAATGAGCGTCGTAGGTTCTGTGTGGTATATGTTGGCTAATGAGCACCTTGCATTTAGTGTCTTTGGAGAATGTCACTGAACTCGGTAACTGACAGCAAATGACAAGCGCCAACAGATCGGGCAACACTGACTGCCACAGTGCCGACGCGCACATGGTTGGCCATGACTTTGCCTCTTTCTTCTCTGGACGGTCGGACGCACAAGACGTGTTGTGAGGCACTGCACATTTCTATCCCACGGGCAACAATTGTACCTCGCACAATGGCGTTTCCTGCCAGGTTTATTGCTAATTGTAGCAATAACTACCTGTTTAATCAGCTGTTAAAGCTGTGAGTGAGAATTTTGGCTTGGATGCTGACAAACTGCAAATGTGAATAGTGAACGAAAAACGCAGATTCTGGAAACTTTGGTGAAGGTAGCGCAGAAGCCTATTGCAATAATTGAATTAAGTGCAAAATGTATGGTACGGAGAAAGAACGGATGGTTTTGGCAAGAAATGCCAAAGGCGCTCTGGAAGAGCGCCGGATTTGAATGGTTGCTTGGTTTTGGCTTGTATTGCCAAAGGCGCTCTAGAAGAGCGCCGGAGAAGTTTGATATGCATATGGTTTTTGGCTCATGTGACGCCAAAGAAGTTCCAGGAAAGAGCCGGATTATTTTTTATTGGTTTTGGCTCGTGATGCCAAAGACGCTCTGGAAGAGCGCCGAATTCAAATGTTTGCTTGTATTGACAAAGGCGCTCTAGAAGAGCGCCGGAGAAGCTTGGTTTGCGTATGGTTTTTGGCTTGTGACGCAAAAGAAGTTCCAGAAGAGAGACAGAAGATTTGATTGGTTTTGGCTCGTGATGCCAAAGACGCTCTGGAAGAGCGCCGGAATGTTTGCTAAGTTTTGGCTAAGGAGCATTGACTAAGGCGCTCTAGAAGAGCGCCGGAGAAGGTCGAATTGCATTTAGAGCCCTGAAAGAGCGCGATGTTGGTTATGGCACTGTAAAGGCACTGAGAAGTTCTATTTGTGTATGGTTTTTGGCTCGTGGCAACAAAGGAGCTCCGAAAGAGCCTCGAAAAATTTGATTGATTTTGGCTTGTGATGCCAAACGCGCTCTGGAAGAGTGCCGGAAAATTAACTTTGACTACCGGAACGTTTTCCATGGTTATGATTTGTATTGTCAAAGGCGCTCTATAAGAGCACCGAAGAAGTTTGGTTTGCATTTGGTTTTTGCTCGGGATGCCTAAGACAATAAAAAACATCGCCGAAGCTTTTGCTTATTAAGTTTGGTTAACGTATTATTTTTAGCTCCACGGAAATGGCGCTCTAGAAGACCACAGAATGTTTTGTTCAATTTTGCCTCGTATTGCCGAAGTACATCAATAGGGTTCTAAAGCCCTGTTCCAATTTTAGTATCAAACGCTTAAGTGTAGGGCAGAAACACATGTTTACTCAATTTTTAAATGATTTTCATTGATTTAAGTACAAAAAACATTTTTCTAGGATTTTTGAGATTTTGTCACGCCCCTTGGTTTAAACTCAAATTTTGGGTATATTTTGTTTTCCGTGTCCCTTCCGAAATGTCAGATAGGAACAACCCCAGTGTTAAAACTATAAGCCCTGTGGCAATTTTGTCGAAAAAGTGAATGTCAAACATGATCACAAGTGTCAAGTTTAACATTTGGAACAATTTTTAAAATTGAATTTTAAAAAGGTTATAGCCGTTATTTGAGCTAGAAAAATTGCTAAAGTAATTGCAAGAACATGCTCTTTCGTATTTTTAAATAAAAACAAGAATTCATAAAACATTTTAGGACCCAATTTGTGATTGCGTTAAGTTTTGGTTTGTAATGCACACCAGAGGATCGTAGGTATTCTTAAATGGGTTTGTTCTTCATTTCCAACAGCTAGGGTTACCATCCGTCCAGATTAAGCAGGACATGTCTTAATTCGGATATTCTTTTGAAGTATCCTGATTTATTTTTAAAATTTTGTCTGTTTTTTTTTTCTGCTGGGCGAAAACCATGGAATGTCATTGACATTTCGAATTAGGAAAAGTTTTCATATTAGGATATCAAAAACAGCAAAAATGGTCAAATGCATCCATCCTAAAATCTTTGTTTTGTGATTCAGAAATCGACTAGGAAGTTATGAATGCGTTCCATACTGTATTATAATATTTTTAAATTCAGTCGATGTTTGACGATAGAATCGTTTGGGTTCGTACCAAAATACAAGCTATTACCTTTGGAGCATTGTTTATCGTTATCAGAATTAAAAAGATCTTCGAAGCTTTGAAAATAAATTTCAGCACAGATAGTAGCAATCATGGAAACATAAAACTGTTTCCTATCTTTGTGCAATTTTTGATGTATCGCAATAAGTCATTCTCTTATTGTTTTGCCATATTCTTGAAACTCAAAGAAATGAGAAAGCTAGCTTGTACGAATGCTGTCATCATTGAGGATGTTAAAAAAAAAAACAAGGGAAGCAAGTGTTGGAATTGAAGGACACAATTTTTGAATTGATCTGTTGTGATGTCATAAAATAATTTTAGTATTATTATCATTATTTATTTTACGATGTGAGAAAATACTTTTGTTATAAATTTCATAACTGTCCAAATGTCAATGGTTAACAATCACCAAATCTGCCGCTATGAAAAGCACAGATAGCGCCACCGTAACCTTGTGTTTGACATAACAGCGATGCTGTCACAATGTTAAATCTCATATCCCACATAAATCCTCCACTGTTTTGATACGGTGAGTGCCGAAAGAGTTACATTCAATGATCCACTGGGTATTGGATTGAAAAAAGGCTCGATTTATTGTGTTATATCTATAATAATTTGTCTTTTTCTAATATTTAGAATTGTGAATTTGAACAAGAGAGATTTTTGGAGCACCAACGAAAAAACTCACATGTAAATGGCATGTAACTATCAAACATAAATATTTAACTTTTTAAGTCTGGTATCCACATCCTAAATAAAGCGGTTAAGTAGAATTTGTTGCTTATTACCAAAGTAATTTTGACAGTCGATCCAGTATGAGCGATCTATCACTATTTTCCTTGCGGAATAATTGAGCGGAACATTCTTAAGTACGGAAAAATTACAGCTCCATTTGATTTGCACGGCAGGCATTATAAAACGTTACGAACATTCGCTCTACTTGTCAACTGGATACAGCTCAAGTAATTTGGAAAGCTGAAGTATTTCTTGGCCTATCCTTTTGCACACTACTTACGAAGTGGATACTATCCATTAAATTCACATTCCTCACACATTGCCTCATGGGAAGCAACATTGTTATTGAAAATTAATCGGATTAAACAGTTGACAAGAGCTTTATTTCTCATTTTTTGGTAGAGAGGAGAGGGGAGATGTGTGGTATATGTTGGCTAATGAGCACCTTGCATTTAGTGTCTTTGGAGAATGTCACTGAACTCGGTAACTGACAGCAAATGACAAGCGCCAACAGATCGGGCAACACTGACTGCCACAGTGCCGACGCGCACATGGTTGGCCATGACTTTGCCTCTTTCTTCTCTGGACGGTCGGACGCACAAGACGTGTTGTGAGGCACTGCACATTTCTATCCCACGGGCAACAATCGTACCTCGCACAGGTTCGAATCCCATCAGTCGAGGATCTTTTCGTAAAGGAAATTTTCTCGACTTTCTTGGGCATAGAGTATTTTTGTACATACCGCACAGTATACGAATTCAAAAATGAACAATTGGCAAAGAAACCTCTCAGTTAATGCAAAAGTGCAAATAAGAACACTAGACTGAGAATCAGAATCTGGCTCAGCTGGGACGTACCACCAAAAAGAAGGAAGATACTACTGAAATAATTAACGATTAATAGAAAAAATAAATTATATTATGGAAAACCATAAATAACAAGAAAGAAGAAAATAGAGGATGGAGAATCGCGTTTGTTCATTTTTCCCAAATTCTGTACAAAATATTTTGCAAAGGGTGAGATGATTGAAAACCAGAGGCTAGTTTTAACATTATAAATTGTTGCAACAAATGAACTCGAAAGATTTTCCGCATTTTTATTTTTCGGAAACGATTTAGCCATCGGCTAAAGTCTTAATATGAAGTTTAGATTCAATAGGAAAAGCTAGCTAGAGACTCTTAATTCTTTTCGAGTGTCAAATAAAGCGTGTTGTCACTTCAAAAAGGGGAATTAGTCAACTGACTGTTGACAATCAAACTATTTGTTAACTCATGATTCGTGTTATTAAGAAGGACCAAATTTGGCACTAGAATGGATTCTTTTGAAGCAGGCGATCGTGCCTGGTACACTATACAATATTTAATTCAGGTAAATGTCATTTCTGGGTAAATGGTATTCGGGTATTTCTTATAGAATCAATCTAAATAACCAAACAACAGATCACTCTGAATATTCGATGCATTGAACACAACCAGCCAATAATCAATGGATCACATTGAAGTATTAAAAAAAATCAACTTAAAGTCTGCAAGTGGTAGTCGAAATACGCGTATCTGTCAAAGATAAGCATTTAGGAGCGGAATTAAAAGGTACACGGTACTCCATCTACTTTAAAGTTTCTCTATTTGAAATTCTGCTCAGAGGATTCGAACATTCATTAAAGGAACTTAAAGTCCATAAAATCAAACTCCCGGTAAGATTTCTGATTACAATGAAACCAAAATGATTGAATCTAGAATAACTGGGGACCCCATTCGGGTGAATATCGCATTCGGGTATTTGTCGTTCGGGTATTGGTTACAGTTCTATCCAGCGAACCAGTCAATATGTCAGAAACGCTGCCAATACATATCTCCAAAAAACCTGTCCATTTTTACTCATGGCAACTGATTATCACCTGATTATATGAAAAAAAGAAACCGTGATAATCAGTTCCCGATTTTCACTGAGAATGAACGTTTGTTATTGCTGATTGAGAGACTGATAGTTTTGACAAATGAATGAACTAGAATGAATGTCCGAGAGCTTTTTTGTTACGGGCAATGCTGAAACCGATGAAAGCTTACAGATGCAAAAATATGACAGCTGTGTTCGTGACCGAAGCGATCAAACGAGGCGCGTTGAAATTTGTGATCCTTATCGGCCAAAAAATCGAGATGAGTGTTCACCGATACGATTATTTGGAACCTTGTTCTTAAGTTTATTCTACGACTGGTGTGAGGTGAGAATTGTCGGTGTCGTATAGCGAGGGGATAATTTTCTACTCGAGTGAAGTGACTTTACATTTGGTTTACACGTCACCGACAATTCTCACCTCACGCCAGTCGTAGAATAAACCCATCTTTATCCGTTCCTGGTCCTTCGATCTGGTTCCGACACAGGCTGGCGATTCTGATGTGGGATCGGATCGTCCAGCAATTGTAGTAAGCTACTTTCTGTGCTGTCTTACCTGTTCTTTCCTCCGATAGGGGATATAGATCAGCATGATACCGATGAAAGCGAGAAAATTTGTGATACTGTATGTCTGTATGTTCATATGGGTTCTCTTGAAATGTTTGTTTGTGCTTTTTGAGGTCATCCAGTTGAAACGGCATTTTTCGAAATAGCAAAAAATATTATATGCAACTCGTTGCAAAACTCGATTTATTCAGCACTCGTATTTATCCAACGAGGCTCACCATACAACTCGTGCTGAAAAAATCATCATTTTGCAACTTGTAGCATAAATAAATATTTTTTATCAAAAATCAAGTATCTCTTTGATTGGCGCCTTGAAGGTAAAGTTAAACTCAAATAACCTATATATGTTAGGGAAGCATTTCCTAAAATCGGAACGTTCTATACTGCCCATAAACGCATAATTGTCCCATGTGAATAGGAAATTCAGCAAACATGAGACTGACATGCGTTTATGGGCAGTATAAGCCACAATAAGGAGGTCATCTTCCAAGGTTATTAAAATTGGTACAAAAATACATAGCATAAGCATTGATGACCGTACAATAGCGGCGCTGCTTATTTCCTTACGAACATCGGAGAAGGGAAGGAATGTTAGTGTGACGTCTATTGCTACTAGAGATCGAGATGAAATCTGCAACTCCATGGTTTTCACAAGAAGGAGTTATGCCAATGCTACATGATCAAGATTTATCGTGATAAGTGGTGCGTTGTAATATCGAATTCAAATATTATCTGGATCTTATTCTGGAAAATTCGCCTCTACGTCTCCATCAGTTCAAATTTCATTTAACAATGAAAGGGAACCATGCGTTTCCATTACGATAAAATTTTGTATTAGAAACAATAATTGGTCTAAGTCTTGCGGATTTTTATGTACGCGACACTAAATAATGTCATTCATAATAGAGGGACACCGCTCCACAAAAAAGGACATTTCGGATGGACGTTTAGTCGGGTTTTGGTTAACCTAGATACTTTAATATGTCTTAGATTCTGGAGAAGCTCAAGAAGCATTACTAGACCGATTTCTCGCATCCAATTATGCACATTTACTTTTATGTGTATCTTTTTCGAAGATAAATGCCCTTTTCGCAAAATTAGTCAGTCATCGAAGTCGGATGACAAGAGATACATTGAACTTACCTTTAATCCAAAAGTCAAGTAGTGTCATTGTCTGTATTTTGCTGTTGTCTTTGTTGCATCTGCATAATTTGTTGCTGCTGTAATCGCACCGTTTCTAAGCGTTTTCGCTGCTCATCATCCTCCCGTTGTTGGTCCTGTCTAGCTATCAACCTTTGCAGCTGATCCTTCTTAATACTAGTAATAGCTTCACTTAACATAATGTCAAACTTGAGTGCCAAATCTGGATCGTGTTCTTCCAAAGTGTGCATAGTTTGGGCCACCCTATGACCCAGTGTCTCACATCGCACCCAACTGCTCTTTCGCTTCTCGTGATCGTCCAAAATTGCGTTAGTCTTACTCTCAAGTCGGTTCAAAAACTGCTGCTGATGATGCTGGATAGAAGTGCTGGACGTCGATGCCACGGGATGCACATCCGGCATACTCTCGATCTTCTCCGCATAATCCGGCCCATCCGGTTCTTCCGAGTGTGCTCCCTGCATGGTTGAATCATTATAGTAGTCGGAATTATCCTGGTACGCTTCACTAGACTCATTCTCCGAAGGTTCCCCGGACATCTGGTAGCTTGGAGATGTCGGTATAGATTCCATATGCATCTCGGGAAACTCGCTCTTCACCAGCAATGTGGAGAGGTCCTGTCGCGTGAGAGCTGTCGATACCCCAAACCCATTCTGACGCCGAATCACAACCTTTGGTTTACTCCACCGTCGATCGCGCGAAAAAGATACCGTATCGAGGAATTTCAGCTTATCGTACAGTCGCCAACATTCGGTCTGTGCAATACTTTTACTTTCGCGTAGTTTCTGCTCGCGTTTGTACTTTTCACGCAAGGCTACAAACTTTTTGTATGCTTCAGTGCCTGCAATCAGGCTCAAGAAATAATAACCATTTGGAGATTTTAGTTAAGCTACTTACCACTAAGATTAAATACGGCCCCAACTTCGGCCCATTTTTGGTCTTTTATTTCCCGGTTCCGATAGAGCGGCAGGTGCAAGTTCCACAGAATAGGTGTTTCGTGCACCAGTTTGATGAACTGCTCGTTGATGGTACAGTCCTCCGGGGTGTTGATCGACATCCGCATTTTGGAACCACCTTTTCACGCAAAACTCATTTGAATAGCACAACTAAACTTTGATTTTACCTAACAACACATAAACCATACGCGAACGTAAATATTTAAGCATCAATCCGCACAATGTTGACGATATGGTATCTTTTGACTACGATCCATCATCAGTGACACTGACGGACGACAAGAGAGAACTTTCAACGCATACAACTGTAGCCGGACGACAGGCAAAACTCTACACACAGCATAAAAGCATCACATAGCATGCACAGCATAGGCATAGATCAGAGATTGGGAACGACAATTCGGTTCACTGCAATGCTAGATACATGGGCTATGCTGTGCATACAGCCAAGTTTTCCACTATGTGTGTTGCCACCCATTTTCCACTCGATGCGAATGATATTGTGCTATGCTTACCTAAAGATTGCTCCTACGAACAACCATGAACATCAGATGACTTGATGTTTCTTCTGTATTTCAATGATGTCAACACTGTGCTCGAAGGACCAAGACTTTCTTTTGCGGATGATTTTAAGCTTTATTATAAAATCCGCTCTGCCGCTGATGCTCAGTTTCTGCAAAAACAGCTGACTGCCTTTGCCAATAGGTGCAATGTGAATCGCATGACTGTGAATCCTGAAAAATGTTCTATAATAACGTTTTCTCGTTCGAAGAACGGCCTATAGATATGCCCTCAATGGCGTGCTTATGAGTAGAGTAGATCAAATCAAAGATCTACGTGTGATTCTCGATTCTAAATTGACATTTAATCGTAATCCGCAATCCAAGGTGTTTTTAATTTTAAAATAACTCAAAAAGTAAATGACTTGTAAGAGTTTGGCTTTCATATTCGGCTTCAGGGACCATGATTTTAGTAAGTGATGATATTTTCAATATGACCAAACGGTGTTTTTATGGGTGATCAATATCAGCTAAATAGAAAAATCACTTAAAACATTTTTTTAAACATGCTTTAAACAAAATACAGTACATAGGCACGAGTTATGGGTGGCAGTACTTGTTTTAAAAATATAAAATTTGCAACAGATGCATTTTCAAATCAAATATTTAAGAAATATTCAAAAAAATGATCAATGTTACCCCGGATTACGGTATTGCTAAATACTGTCGGGCAGTCCAGTTGCATATACTGGGTGACAGTTTGAGTACGCATACGTTTATCCTTGACGCCATATTTAGAATTACTCGGGATCCTGATTGCTTTTTCACTAGCGTCTGCTGCAAGCTGAATTCCAAAGCGTAAGGCCAATTGGATGCAAATGCTCGATTAAATGAACAACTTTATTTTGATCTAATAAATAGCTTAATCCTCTTCCTAAAAAAATGGGGATCCAGAGAAATTCGCGACTATAATATTGCATACTCATGAGCGGCCACACTGGTGGAAGAATTCCCAATCTAGCTATCCCTTGAGTTGGGGTAGAAGTTCGACCATAGAGGAATTATCAATGTTTCCATGTTTACAGAAAAACTTAAACAGTAGAAAAGATCGAATACCAGACAGATGACCTTCATCATTTTTATTTATTTATTCATGCACCGTCTTGGATAGTTCATCCTACAGACTGAATAATAACTAATGACTAATTGAAAAAAACATTACAACAAAACATTCATAATTGAAAATACGCGGCAATAGATATCTCGACGATTTTACAAACAGGTGTACAATATGCATCTAACGACAAAAAAAAACAAGGCAAAGCTGTATTTAAACAATCAAAAGCTTTAACGATGTACATTAACGAAAAATATTGCCAATATTTCCTAGAATAATAAAAAAAAAGTTAAAAGTTAAAAGTTCAGTTGCAATACTTATAAAGATGATTATATAAAAATCGCTAATTTAATATATTACAATTGTTATTTTTTCTCTATCTAGCCGCTGTTTGCTGAATGGATTTGAATTAAGAGAATAATAACGGATATGCTTAGCAAATTAAGGGGTATCACTGAAATCTGTTTCTTAACCACGAAAAATTAAAAAAAAATCCTCCAATATAACAAAATTTCTGTTTAATATATTTTGAACTCTTACTCATTGCTGTAAGATTGATCAATCCGAAATTGTTTTAGGTTTTAACAATAGCAAAAGTACTAAAAACAAATTCAAATGATTTTTTAGAGCGTAACGGTATATCAAACTATCATTCGTCAGATTATCCTGACGTTCCAGTCAGTAATTAATATCAAACTTTTAATTTCTGAATTTTAATTTTTCGATTTAGCCCAATCGCCAGTGTTGTAAGCAATCACGGTAGTCGACACGTTTTCACCGATATTCGGCAGCGCTTCCCTTGAACATTCACAACACGAGCGATCAAATGAATGTCGAAAAGAAAAATGTCAATTGAATGCCACTGTCCACGATAGCTTCGCTAGGAAACGTATCGTTTTTGTTTGTATCTGTTCTGCTTTCACTGTATGTGTGTCACATTCGACTTAACCCATATCCGCCCAGCGTCCTAAAAATAGGACAGAAGCCCCGAACGCCCAGCGTCCTATAAATAGGACAGTACTTGTAGTGCAAATATCTTGAAAATAAAGAGGTTTAGGAGAAAACTGTCTTCTGCGAAGTTGATCACAGGACTGCTGACTTCCACTTGGTAACTATTTTAATTCAGAATTAACTCACCAGGTGGCGCACAGACGCCAACAAATGTCGCATATATAGGCAACATATGAAACAACTTTCCAGCGTACAAATATTTTCTTCGTTTATATCTCAATCCAGCGATGAGATACAAAATTGGTGTCTTCGACAAAGTTGAATAACTAAATAATACCTATTCGCATAGAACCTTATAAATTCGGAATATATTCCCAAGATGGCGCTAGTGAGCCAAAACTTTATTTGCTTATATCTTAGCCTAGTTATGAGATACAAAAATGGTGTCTTCGACAAAGTTGAACAACTAAATAAGGGCCCATTCACAAATTTCATAACGCTTTAGGGGGTGTGAGGGTGTCCTGACGTTGTTACGGCTCATACGAAATATGTAGAGTATCAATACAAAAAGCGTCACGAGCGAGCGTCAATTGGTGGGTGGTCCAAATGGCCAATTTTAGCGTTATGAAATATATGAACAAGCCCTAATACCTATTCGCATAGAACCTCATAAATTCGGAAAACACTACCAAGGTGGCGCTAGTGAGCCAAAACTTTATTTGCTTATATCTTAGTCCAGTTATGAGATACAAAATTGGTGTCTTCGATAAAGTTGATCAACTAAATTGGAACTATTCACCTAAAACCTTATTTGTTCGGAAAACACTCAAAAGATGGCGCTCATGGTCGAACATTTTGATTGTTTATATCTCAGTTCAGTGATAATATACAACGTTGGTGTCTTCGACAAATGTGTTTAACTGAATGAGATCTATTCGCCCGAAAACTTATTAGTTCGGAAATCATTCACTAGATTGCGCTAGTGGGCAAATATTGTATTTGCTTGCATCTCAGTTCTTTTATGAGATACAAAATTGTTGTCTTCGACAATGTTGAACAACTAAATGATACTTAGTCACATAAAACCTTATAACACTGACATAATGGCGCTAGTGGGCAAAGATTTTATTAGCTAATATCTCAGTCAAGTGATTAGATACAAAGTTTGTGTCATGGACAATGTTGAACAACTAAATGAATCCTATTCGCCTAAAACCATATTAGTTTGGAAAACACTCACAAGGTGGCGCTAGTGGTCAAATATTTTTATTTTTTTCATATCAGTCCAGCGATGAGACTGAAAAAAATCGAACTCTCGAAATTGGTATCTTCGACAAAAGTGTTCAACTGAATGGGATCTATTCGCCCAGAAACATAGTAGTTTGGAAAATTCTCCCAAGGTGGCGCTAGTAGACAAACATATTCTTTGCTTTTATCTCAATCTAGAGATTGGATACAAAGTTAGTATTTTTGACAAAGTTGGAGAACTGAATGAGACCTATTCACCTGGAACCTTATTACTTTGGAAATCACCTAAATGTCACTAGTGGGCACACATTTTATTCACGTCCACTGATTAAATCCGAAGAAAGCTATTCGCCTAAAACCTTCTTAGTTCGGAAGTCATTTTCATGATTGAAGTCCAGTGATGAAAAATTTGGTATCTTCGAAAACGATGATCAACTAAAGTAGATATTTTTGCAAAAAAAAACTTATTAGCTGGGAATTGCTTTTACGTGCGAAACATCAAGGAAATTGGTCTGCCAAGATCAAAACAATGGATACTTACTATCAATTCGAGCAACAATCGCTTATTTCGGATGCAATGCTCCTTACATTTTTAGATGAACCTTGACACCATTTAGATCTCTTGATCTTTTGAAGGGAGTGAAGAACGAAAAAACGACAAACCCATGAACTGAAGGGCGGCTGTCAAATGAGAGTAAAATTGAATAGCCGCCAACCTAAGTCCAGAAACAGTTTTATGACTTAAACGTGGAAAAGTAAAAATTATTATTCGCAAAATTACAGGTAATAAATGCGCTTGAAGGATATTGTTTGCAAGCAGTTATTTACTACGCGCTACTGCAGTGCGTTGTTGCCAATTTAATCAGAAAATTCTACTTAATTCCCAAAATGAATGTTTTAGAGAAAATTGATTACGCCTTCGCCATTGTTTGGTCGTAGTTTTGTATGGCTGTTTACTTTTTAGAACCAGCGACGCGTTGAGGTAGCAGTAAAGAGCCTTCCTTGCTGAACTCACTCGGTTCAAGAATTGTGACATTTGAGCGGGCACGCTTCCGTATGCTCCCCAGGTATTCTGGCCAGCTCTAGTGTCAAAAATCTTGGACCGCGTGGATTTGATTTTGATAGTTATGTTTCCATTATCAGCTGGCAAGTTGTATATAATCTTTTAGAAGACTATTCTGAAACATCTGTAGGTTTTTTTCTAAATCAAAATGTTTGATGTAAGATTTTATTTTGTTTATGGTATAAATGGTTTAAGTGTGCATTATTGTACATGTACATATATGGAAATGTATCTTACTTACGTGGTAGAGCAGAAAATTGAATTGAAGTCACTAAATGATTTAGTTCTGCCATGCACCTTTCGCCTCTGAAATTTTTATTCTTTGTGTTGCAATTTTTTTATCAGGGTACGTCCATAAATTACGTCACGCAAAATTTTGCCATATTCATCCTCCTCAATTTTCTTCTGTATCACACTTTTTGTATGGATTCCTATTTTTATATGGGTAGTCACGTTTCATTGTAACCCCCTCCTTCCTCTTCTGTACGTGACGTAATTTATGAATTACCCCTCACCAGCAGTTTTTTCCAACTTGTTTACATTGTAATGGGTCGAACTGCATGAAAATATATTTGATTTATCTCGAAAAAAAAAAATATAGAACAGCTAGATATGGACGACACACTTTCAAGAATTTTTTTGGATCCCCACCATAGACTTGAAATTTTTTGGTGAAATAAGGTTTAATTTATGGGAATACGACTATGAGTAACAAAAACGGAGCTGAATTGCAATTGTGAGATACCTTGGGCGTTAACGGGTTAACAAGGCAAGATCCAACTATTCATGTTGTTTGTGATCCGATGTCCGAAATCTATGCAAAACTTATGGTTTATGCAAATTTCATCGTGTCAGACGATATTCAATTGACACTTTTTTTGTGTTTATCGACGTTCATTCGAAAGCTCGTGTTGTGACTGCTGACCATGGCAACGAAACGAACGTCGCGCAAAGTGTCGAATGTTTACAGCACTGCCAATCGCTGATGAAAACAAATTGAAAAATTAGGAGGGGGGGGGTGTGCTTGATATGCTACGTATTTTTCAATGGGGGGTATCAGCATTTGTGACGAAATGCTACAAAGGGGGAGGTGGTGTAAACAATCAGTGAAAAAAATGCTACGTCATTTGTGGACGGCCCCTTAGAGGAATATTTCAAAAAAATATATTAGGGATACTCGCAGAAGCTCAGATATTAATTCAGGAAGGAATGTTGTGGTTTCTATCAATGGAATCCTTAAAGGAACTGTATGAACTTGTTGGATTCCTTATGTTCATTAGGATATCTATGAATCTAATTTTAGTAATTATACCAATCTGGAATTTTCTAAACCGGTAATCGGCATGTTACTTTGAAAACAAATCTTACCAATACGTGTTTTGGACTCCACTTTGCTCCCTGTGAATATATAAACGAGAATAGATGTCTCCAATAGTTGAACGTTCCACGCGAAAACGGTGCAGAGATACAATATTATCACAGACAAACAGACGTCACACTCTCATCATCGTCCATCGACCACCTTTTTAACGGTCGATTCAAAAATATGGTAGGTGGCCAATCCGCCACCCGCAGCGCTCGCATCGTTTTTGTTCGCGTTTGACGTTTACACACTACCGCCATCTGTTGGCCCGTCGGCCAAATACACTAATTTTAGCATTGGGCGTGCATGTCCTCGTGACTATGATTTGGATCGAGATTTGTTCTAAGTGTTACGTCTGTTTGTCTGTGATATTATGATCATTTTACATAGAAGCCATGAACGAACTAACCCCCTGATGGAAAGTCCGGCTACGCCCAGACTGTATTCACTTATACTGATCAAATATCTCATATTGCAAAACAATTTCATTTAAATTGTACATATTATAAACATCTTAGTATTTTCGTTCAAAGTTCAAAGGTTCATGAAGCCTTACGCAATATAAAATTGTTCTAAGAAGCTGAAAAACCTAAACAAAATAGTCGATATCGACTCAAAAAGAAAAACGATTTATTTCGGATATGCAGTTAGACAAATTAAAAAAACCGTTAGCAACGTTAACTTCAAACATTTCTGTGTATATTTTGTTTCGACGCCTTTTCCGGAGGAGAGTGATAATAATCATAATAATAATAATCAAAATAGTTGCTGATTAAAAGTAAATAATGAATGTGGAAAATTTACACGCCATTTATCGAAATAAATTAGTCTTACTCGGTACAACTACTAATCAGACCCACTTAGAACCTAAACTGACATAAACCATGTTGAAAGAAAGACAAAGAGTTCGTAATTTTGAAACTGGAAACAGATACAAGAAACCCTATAGCCAAAAGTTCGTTAAAATTTTATAATTTTATGTTCTTTTCTGAATAAAGTTCGACGTCTTCGTAGTTTTTTTTTTCGTTAACAATTTTTCCGCTGCCAAGCCAAACACCGCATGCCAAAGTATAAACATAATGAACTTTTTTTTGTGTCGATTATTTTTTTTCCTCACAAAACACGCCTAAAATGTAGGATTTGTTCATCATTCAGTGAAATTCGATTCCGTGATAATTTAAACTACGCGCTAACCTAATAGAAATTCATGGCCGCTGAAAGCTTACTCTGCTAGGCATTTTGTTTGCTCGCTTAATTTTAGTACAATTTCCGTAGTGCCGAATGTTTTCGAGAGTAGTTCTAGAGTAAAAGGCTGTGAACATCAATCAGTTGAAATTTTGCTGAGCTCCGAAAGTGGTCGAAACATTTTTTTTATTTTTGAAAGGAAGCTAACTATTACCTACACAAGGGAAAAATCAATTTTAACACACGCTCGGTAAGAAGTTTTCGTTGTTTCGTTTGATTATTATTTAGATTGCAAGATTTTCAATTGGAGAAAGAAACTGCCGCGTGCAAAGTTATCCGGTTACCCTTCCGTGAGTTGCTGCAATTAATTATAGTAGGTTTGTAATAATATAATTATAATAACGTGAAATCAGTCTTGTAAGTTTCTGTATAATAATTTCCCCTCGCTTTTTCTTATGCTTTTGTAATGGGTGTTTCGATCAGTGTAGCACTATTGTTGGCCTACGCTCGGCCAAACCGCTATGTACAGCTTAATGAACTAGTTGTCAGCTTACTGGGAAGCTTCTAGGTGGGAAAAAAATGCTTTAGTAGACTTTAATTGCAAGTACTGATGAAAATTGATGGGTGGTAGAGGAAAAATAAATAAAAGAAGGAAGTTCTTACGCGATCTAGGGGTAGAAGCTGGTCACCAACGTCGAATGAACGATCGATAGATTATAGAAATGTGTAAACTCAGCTACCTTGTTACTGCAATAGGAATACACTGCACAGTTTTTTTTAACACATGAGGCTATAGTTTAACAGTTTTGCTACATGACGCGTATACCAGCATTTGTTTGATAAGACTTCACGATCATCATTCATAGATGCGATGAAGTGGGCTTCCATCAGAACCACTGACAGTGGCAGTGTTTTTATTTAGTTCGAGATTCTTAAGTACATGTGTCGGTGTTTTGCTTCAATATTTCAATAGTTTTCCATTCTCCATTCACTCAATCACGCGTCTCAGGTTTCTTAAATATTAGTGATAAATTAGGCTTACCGTTTAGTTTTACTACTAGCTAATCAGTGTAATATAATGGCTTTCGATATTTGTTTCAGTGTTGTGTCTGCGATGAGCACTGATTCGGAAGATTTTTGATTGGAGTTTTGCAAAGTCGATGAAACTAAAATTCTGGAAGCTTCAACAAGCTTGCAAAGAGCGGATATTAGGAAAGTTTGACAATATTTCCTTAAAAACACCAAGACAAAACGCCCAATTCATAACCCACCATTCAACCAAGCGCTTATCATCGCCATAAGCTAGCTTGCTTTCTGGCAGGGAAGAAACGATCTGACATTTGGCTTGGGTCGTTTGACAGTTGGTCGATAAGTTTGATGATCTTTTTTGCCAAACGACTCAAACCAAACGTCAGACTGCTTGATCTCTACCATAAGGGCAACTTCACCGATGGTTCAAATTTATTCAAAAAATGGAACTTTCGAAATTAATTGAATCAGTAAAAATAGACCAAACCGAACGCGCATGTACCGATTGTTTTATTTTTTGTGATCCATTTCGAACGTGATCCACAAAAACAAACATGTTGGTGATGCTTGGAATAAAAGAATTAAAGCTGAATACCTGGAGGAGTTTTTGTATGAATTCAATAAGAATCACCGGAGAAATGCGCATTGAACATACCGCGAAACTTACAGTAGTTCCTAGCAGAGTTCATTCATCATGTAATTTCTAGTGGACTCAGGAATTCTTGGCGTTTTACGTGTTCATCTCTGCGTAGTGGAATTTATCGAATAATTTCCGGAGGAATTACGACCTAGGGGACGGACTTAGGAATTCTTGATGAAACTCCTGGGAATCATTAAAAAATCTTTGAGGATCTCCTGGAGGAATTTATGGAGGAAATCTCGGGGGAAGAGGATCCTGGAAAATTCCTAGGAGCAGTCCTGGAGAAACACCTGCCGGAATTCCTGGACGAACTCCGGTAGAATTCCTGATGGAACTGCCAGCGGGATTTTCCTGAAGGAAGCACGGTGGAATTTCTCGGAGGAGCTTCGGGAAAATTCCGGGAAAAACTCCGGATGAATTTTGGAAGCAACTGCTGAGGAATTTCCGAAGGAACTTCGTTGGAGTACCTGGAGGAGTTTTGAGGCTTTTGCGGCGGAGCTCCGAAGAAATACCAGGCGGAATCCTGAACGAAATCCCAGGAGGTCTTGCTACTGTAATTCCCCTGAAGAATTCCTGGAACAAATGCCTGGAAGAGTGTTTGGGGGATTACTTAGGAGGAATCCTTGAAATTCCCGAAAGAATTCCTGGAGGGAATGCCGAAGGAATGGTTTAATGAAATTTCCGGAGGAATTCCTGTACGAAATCCTCGAAGGAGTTGCTGTTGGAAATCCCCTGGTGAATTTCTGGCGAAAGGTATATCTCCGGAGTAATCCTTAAAATAACCGGAAGAATTCCTGGACGAAATTCTCAGAGGGATTGCTTTTAAATTTCCACTGAGGTATTCCTGGCGAAAATTCTCGGAGAAGTGCTTGAGAATTCCCCTGGAGGATTCGTTGAAATCTCCGGAGGAAAATTTTACAGAGAATTTTCTGGTGTAAATCATTAGCAAAATTCCTGGAGGAAAACTCCGGATGTTTTTTTTTCTGAAAACATCCTCGAAGGAATTTCTGGAGAAAATCCCCGGAGGAATTCTTGAAGGAAATCCACAAAAGAATTGCTATTGAAAATCCCCTAAGGAATTCTTGGGAGAAATCCCCGGAGGCATTCTTGCGGAAAATCCCTAGATTAATTCCTGGAGAAAGTTCCCGGAAGAATTCCTGAAGTCCCCAGAGCAATTTCTGAAGGAACTTTCCGGAAGATTTTCCCCCGAAATGCTTGGAGTAAATTTGCAGAAAAAATCCTGGTGCGAATCCTTAGAGAATTCCTTGAGAAATTTCTGTAAAAAATCCCCAGAGGAAATTCTTGGACTAAATTCGCGGAGGATGCTATTGCAATTCTCTTGAGGAGTTCCTGGAGAAAATCCCCAGTGGAGTTCTTGGGGGATATCCCCGGAGAAATTCCTGGAGGAAATCCCCGGTGAAATTCTGAAAGTAAGCTTCCAATGCATTCTCAGAAAAAAAAATCCTTAAAGGAATTTCTGGAGAAAATCCCCGGACGAATTTCTGGAGTGAATCCATGAAGGAATTCCTGGAGGAAAAACACGGAGAAGTTCGTGGAGAAAATCCCTGGAATAATTCCTGGAGGAGATCTCCAGAGGAATTCCTGGAGGAGATTTCCAGTGGAATTCCAGGAGGAAATCCCAGAATGATTTTTTTGAAAAATAAATCCTCTATGGAATTTTGTGGCAATTCCCGGAGAAATTTCCTAATGAAAACCCGGAGAATTTGCTAGACGAAATCTCCGGAACAATTCTGGACAAAATTCTCAGAGGAAGCCATTACGAAATCCTAGGAGATATTGCTATTGGAATTCCTGATAATAATGCCCGTAGGAGTTCTGGGAGAATATCTTCGGAGGAATCCTTGAAATTTCCGGAGGAAATCCCGGAAGAAATCCCCGGAAGAAATGCTAGAGGAATTACAGAATGAATTTCCCGGAGGAATTCCTGGACGAAATCCTTGAATGAATTGCTGTTGGAAATCCCCTGACGAATTCCTTGGGAAAAATTCCCGGAGGAGTTCTTGAGGATTTCCCTGGAGAAATCGTTGAAATCTCCGGAGGAATTCTTGGAGGCAATCTTCGGAGAAATTCCTGATGTAAATCCCCAGCGATATGCATGGAAGTAAACTCTGGATTCTCTGAAAACATCTCCGGAAGAATTTCTGGAGATAATCTCCGGAGAAACTGTTGGAATGAATCCCCGAAAGAACATCTGGACGAAAGGAATTCTTGGAGGAAATCTACGGAGGAGCATGGAAAAAATCCGTAGAGGAAATCTAAGATAAAATACGAAGGAATCCCTGGAGGAGATCTCCTGAGGAAGTCATTGAAGGAAATTCTCGGAGGAATTCCTGTAGGGAAGGAAATCTCCGGATGAATTTTCTCAAAAATCTCCGGATGAATTTTTGAGATAATCCTCGGAGGAATCGCTATTGGAAACTCCTTGAAGAATTCCTGGAGAAAATCCCCGGAGGAAATCTCGGAACAAAAATCCGGAGGAATTTCTGGAGAAAATCGTCCGAGGAATTCCTGGTGCGATTTCTCCTGAGAAATTTCGGGAGGAAATGCCCGGATGAATTCTGTTAAAAAAAACCCCTCAGGGATTCCTAGAGGAAATCCCCGGAGATATTCCTGGAAGACATCCGAAGAGGAATTCCTGGCACGTCACAATTTTTAGCTACAGATCGTCTAAGTTGTATAATACACTGCTTTCATTGACGTTTACATGAAATTTAAAGTATGATTTATCAAACTTTTTTGTGATCTAATCCACTAAATATGAAAAATATCGTTTAAACTTTCATTTCAAATATAATTTGGTTAAAAATACGCGATTAAATTTAGATTTAAACGATTTTTCCAACATTCTTGCAGTCTTCATACAAAATAATTCTTTTCTCTTATATATCAAAATACAATACTATTCGAAACTATAAAAAATAACTTTTGAGCATCGAAAGTGTTATGAACTTTGTTGATAATGAATGTTATACACGAGAAATATGAGTTCTGTGGCAAATAAAGCTAATAAATTGCCATACAAGCTGGCAAGTTGGCTGAAAAACTCAAATTTTGCATTTTCAACAGTCGATATTTCAAAAACTTGAAAACAATGGATTCAGCAACCCTTAATTTAATAAATAACGGTATTTTGGTTTTTGAGACAAAAGCGTGTTGCGCAGTGATATCGAACGGAGTTCAGATTTCTACTAGTGCTAATGCAAGATCGCTTTCTGGATGGGATCATACGGTCTGCTGTCTGGCTCGTGTTTTTCAGTAACATACAGACCCTAGTCAAACGTCAAATTGGCTAATCAATACCAGAAAGTGAACTTGTTAATGGCAGTCCCAGCCATAAGCGCTCATAAATTTGCTGGATAAGCCAAACGTCAACTCGTTTGACCCCTATCAGAAAGTGAATTTACATATGGAAGCCGGTAGCATTCGTGAAAAGCTGGATAACGTTCGATATCCAGTTTTGAAGGGTGCTTCAACAGTTTTAATGTGATAAAACCACTCCAATGACATCCAATGTCTGATTGATCAACTTTTCGTAACCTATCCAGTTCATGGTCAGCACAAGCAAACTCGCTTTCTGGTAGGGATCAAATGATCTGACTTTTCACTTGGGTCGTTTGACGGCTGATCGATAAGTTTTATGATCAATCTTATCGATTTGTCGTCAAAAGACACAAGCCAATCGTCAGATCACTTAATGCGTACCAGAAAAAGAGATAGCTAGTGGCTGATATAAATTATCGTTTTTCGAGGACTTTGTCGTATTAGAAATTTTCTCGACTTTCCAGGGCATAGATTATTTTCGAGCATGTTAAACGAATCATCCATTCTGGCAGGAATCAAACGATCTGACATTTAGCTACCAGAAAGCGGGCTTGCTTGTAGCAACCATTATGGTTCCTGTCAAAACCTTGACATCGAACGGTATTCAGCTTTTTACGAGCGCGAACGACTGTTGCCAACAAGGTCACTTTCTGGTAGGGATCAAACAGTCTGATGTCTAACTTGTGCCGTTCAGTATCATGCAGACCCAAACCAATCATACAGCCCAATTGATTTATCCCTACCACATGGCGAGCTTGTTCATGGCAGCCATAAATGCCAAACGCAAAATCGTTTGATACTTGTCAGAGCATAAATGTGGCAGCCGTTAGCACTTCTCAAAAGCAGCTTTACCCAGCTTTTACAAGGTTTCCAATTTCCTGTTGATAATCCTGAAGCCTATGTGAAGCACATGTAAAGTTTAGAAAATTCACAAAATGAGCTTCAAAACTTGTGGAATATCTCATAAATATATTGTTCGCAAAAATCCGAAACGTTTCATTAAGTTTTTCCAGGAACTCTAATGCAATCCAGTTAACTGACATTCGATGTCTGATTGATCTAGTTTTTGTGACCTTATTAGCTTATGGGCAGCACAAGCAAGCTCGCTTTCCGGAGGGATCAAATGATCTGACATTTTGCTTGGGTCGTTTGACGGCTGATCGATAAGTTTAATGATCGATCTTATCGATTTGCTAACAAACGACACATGCCAAACGTCAGATCACTTGATCCCTACCAGAAAACGAGATAGCTTGTGGCACACTGAACGAAATCTTCCGCCATACATTGAATGATTTTTGCCTCATCCGAGCCCCATTCCTATTTTCAGACACATTCAAGATGATTTTCATCTGCATGAAAATCATCTGTTTACAAATCACACTGAATGAAAATCATTCAATCATGAAATGAATTGTCTGTTTCCAAAAGCGGTCAATAATTGAATGATTACCATACATCTAAATGTAAACATATTGAATGAAATACCAATAAGATATTTAAATGATTGCAAAGCAAAGCTTCTTAATTCTTTAACGCACATAAATATTTATTTCCACGAACTGTTTAGCTGCATTAATAGTATAATAATTATCAATCTTAAATCGACGACCATCGTGACTTGGCGTGAGGTGCCCATTTGAATAACGAGTCCTTGATCCTGCAAACAATCCTTCATCTTCAGCTACAAATGATGTTTGGTGCTCCTAAATATAGTAATCAGTTGCTACAGATAACAATAAGTCCTTCGAAAAGTCCAATTACCTGTTAAATTAACTCGAAAAACTCCGAACTCTGCACGCGGAAACTGTTGCAACCGGCATTATTTTACTACAATTGACAAGGATGATTTTATGTCTAGCGTCATTAGTCTTAAATATGACATTCAGAAGATAATTGAATGATTTTTTATTTGGGACATGGTGGAAATAATTATCCTTTATAATAAGCACATTATTCATTCGTGTTGCCATAAATCAAATATCAACTTATTTTCATACGGATTCATGCTGAATGCCATCACAGAATCAGATGATTTCTGTTCAACAAATAGGGGATGCATCATATTCACTCAAAATCATTCAAAATAAGGAATTTTGAGATATGCAGCCGTGTGAATTACGAATCATTCAGTTCATGGCGGGAGATTTTGTTCAGTGCAGCCAGCGTTCGAAAGAAGCTGAATGGCTTTCTAGCAGCCTTAGCAATCGATTGAAGATAACATTTCTCATATACCACTTAAGGGTACCCAAAGGAATACTCTCAAAGGTCAAACGAGTACTCTCCTGTTATTGTGGATTGGATTTCGATTGACATTCTAGGATAATCAAGGAGAGTTCCCTTTGTATGCATTTTAAATGATGAAAATCGATTGATCACGGCTTTTACGCGCTTAGCTAAGGGTTTGAAACCCACCGAAGATTTTTATGACGGAAATTTTCTTGATTTTCAAGGGCATGGAGTATCTTCGTACTGGCCACATGATTTGCACATGCAGAAAGGGTAATTTGGCAAAGTAAGTGCTCACAAGAACTAAGGTCCATGTTCCAATAAACTTGATGATCAACTCTTCGGGATAATCTAGGTTATTCGACCTAGAATTCTTGAAGACCATTATCAAGGCCTTCCCAAGGATTACCGGCTACCATAAACCACAAATCACCCACCTTCCGAATCAACAGCTCGTCCATTTCGCAGCCTACACTCTTACCCAATGCAGACGACGCCCAATCCACAACCCTCCACCCACCTCAATCCCCCTTCACCCCCCATCCTAATCTAACAACTCCAGTGCCTCCAAACAACGCTCCCCATCGTCCAGCGGTGACGACGACAAGCGCTCCGTCCCATCGCCGACCTCCTGCAGCCGTCCTCAGGACTCGTCCGGATCGTTCTCGAAGTGATGGTAGTGGTGGTGGATGTGCTCGTGTACGTACCGATGCACGGCCGTCGTCGATGCCGCCGACGCCGAAGAACCGGAGTTCTCCCCCAGTAGACTCGCTCCGGCATGGTGGTGGTGGTGATGCGTCGGACTGCTCACCGATGACTGCGGTTGCTGCTGTTGTTGGTGTGTTGCTTGTTGCTGCTGAACACTCTGATGCAGTTCCTCTTCCGCGTCGGAAATCCTGATCAGGTTCTCGCACTCGCTCGGCTCGGCGTTGATCGGAACCGAGGCGTACTGCAGTTGGATGAGATTTTTGGACGCTTTGTCTACCGCGGGCGGAACGACGGCCGTTGTCGTCGAAACCGTCTTCGTTGTGTGATGCGTTCGGATGTTCTTCTTGGTCGCTGAGCTGATGAGACACTCCTTGTTGAAGATCTTCTTCGGAGTGACCACACTCAGCTCGGCGATGTCTTCTGTGATCTTCAGGTTGTCCAGCAGCAAGTCGGTGGTCAATACGTTTTCGAACTTTGTCGACTTGTGAGCGATTTCTTCCTTACTCTTGGACCTTTTCAACTTTGCAGCGGCTACGCGAGGACTCTTTTCGGCTAATTCTTCGGCCAGTTTTAACTTGTTGACCAGCTTTGGGCTACGGTTGTCCAACCACTTTTCGACCTGATTGATCGATCTGGACAGCTTCTGTTCGGCTGAGAGATTCGGGTACTGCTGGTTGAGCACAGCTGTACTCAGCTTGACCGGTTGTGCCACCTGATGATGCACCTGACTTCGGGTTGCCACCGCCAACCGATGCTCCTTCCTGCAATTAGAAAACTGATTAGATTGATGATCCCTACTCCAAGTAATTACCGTATATACCTCTTCGCCTTAGCATGTGCGTGATGGCTATGATGCTGAAGCAGTCTGTTCGGAGTGCTTGTCGTCAGAGGAAGCGCGGTGAACACACCGCCATTGCCGACAACGCCACCATTCAGATGAAGTGCAGCGTGATTGGCATTAGCAGCTGCACATATCGTCTGATGCAAATAGGAATCGTAGCCACACAGGTTGGTTTCGTGAGCCGCCACCAGTGCTTGCTGAGTTGCCATGACAGTTTCTCCACAGTGCTCTGCTCCGATGCGGGCTGCTATCGTGTGCGACCGATGACGATGCTTTGGTGAATTCTCCAGAGGTTTCCTGCAAATTCGAATCACAACCAGTTAGCACCCATGTAAAATTCCCCCACCCCAATACCCAAACGCACCTATTTGGTTGAAAACAGAGACTGTTCTTCACCATGCTGTCCCGGATGATTTCGATCAGTTCCCGCCGACAGAGCGAACTCTTCCAGCACTCTTCCTGCGTTGTTCCGATCATGTTCTCGTAGCAGTTCTCGTTGCCCACCGACAGACTGCGAGCCCTCGGTCTGCTGAAGTCGTCCGTCAACTTGGAAGCCTTCCGCGATGAACGTGATTTGCGCACCACCTTCCGCTTCGCTCGACTGCTGATGGCGGCGGCCGGAGTAGTTGCCGGAATGACCACCGTCCCAAGCGGTAGAGTTTCGTCGATCGTGCACCCCTCCAGCGAACAATCCCGACAGATCACCGTCGTGGCAGTGGAGTTGTTCAACGTGCCCGGACTCTGGCTCAACGCAACGGTCGGTTTGGACGCTTGCGCTGCTTGAATGTTGCAGCACTTCAGGTTGTTGATGCTTTCGTAGATGTTTGTCGTTCTTGACGTTCAACGTCTTTCCTTTGCCATTCAGGTTATTGTGAAATGTAGTCTCGACAGCCTCGGAACTCTTGGTCAGTCCATCCACGACGTCCTCGTCTTTGGCCACGTTGTTATCCTTGTGTTTGACGTTGTTGTTGATGGTTGTGTTTGCCACCACCGTATTGGCCCGGGTGCGCATCACCCGTGGACAGTTTTCCGACGTATCGCTGCCATCGTCATCGGATATTAGCTTTCTTGGCCGGTAACGCCGCCGCGGCGTAATGGCGGCCTTTTTCACCGCCGAAGCAGTCTGCTTAGTTTTGCCGTCGGGCGAAACCGTTAGCCGAACGTTGATCGTTTTGCTACCGTAATGAGGAACTACTACCGATTTGCCTATGGATTCGTAGATTGTGGACACGATGCCAGCGATGTCCTGGTTTGGAAAATGGAAGATGGGAATGCTTTAGCGGTGTGGGTATAAGGAATGAAGCTAAGAAAACTTACGTCTTTGGTGATTTTGCCGTGACCGTCGAGGTCGTATAACGTGAAGGAGAATTGCAGGGGTTGCGGCTTCTTTCCATCTTCCAGGGATACGTCACAGGTGAACTCCTGAAAGAAAAAAGATATAGTGGTTTGAGATTTTTGCGTAGCTTAGTTGACTGAAATAAGTGAGCGTTATTCAAAAAAGGTATATGGTTCGAGGATATTGTTCCAATAACATCACTGATTTGCTTCCAAAATTGTCTGGTATTAGGTCTCCAGAGGCTTCAACATTGAGCTCTTCTGATATAAGCAGCTCTGTACAAGTGACTTGGGTACATTTCAAAGCACGTCATCAGGAGTGTCGACCTACATATTCAGATTGACGTCAGTGAATCTTCAATGCGGTATACTGGCTAAATAAGAATCAGGACAAGACTCGTGGGATATATTATCAACTAGCTTGAAGCAACAGAGCTGACAAACCATGTGAGCTCGCAAGACTACATGATACCGCTACAAAAAGAAACGATAAAAAGAATGTTATTGCAATATGAATAGTTCTTTGCTGTGAAAAATTAAGTTTCTGGTAGATTGTTTAATAACATGTTAACATAAAAATAAATAACAAAACAAGGTTTGTTCGAAAACTACGAAAACTAAACCACAAAATGATGCTGATATGCGTACGAAACGCACACTTGAATATGGTAAGGTAAAATTTTACCGTAGAAAGTACCACTGGGGGTTAGGAAGGATTCCCATGGTATTTCTTTTTTTTTCACAGGACTGTTGAAGGTTTCCTACATTACTCCTATAGTCAGGGCCGAATTTACAAATGTGGGGGCCCTAGGGCCATTGTCTGTGGAGGCCCTTTTCCAGGGCAAAAAAAAAACATGTTGATACATTAGAATAGATTAGATATTTTTAATGTTTTATTAAGGTTTTCATTATCAGGAGTCACGTTTATATGTTTACAGGTTTAATTCAATGTTTTTGAGGCTTATTCATCAACAATAAAATTTATTTTATGATTCCTGTCTCATTGGTACCTTTATTCAAATTATGCTTATTCTCTTCCTGTTCGATGTGATCTTGAATATTGAATTTGCTGAACATACAGATTTATTAAACAGTTTTGAGTTGAAGAAATTGGTTTAGGGCTGGTAGCAGGCCTTTTTCTAGAAACTTGGTTTCTATTTCAATGCAAGAGTCTAAAAGGTCTCTATTTTTAATGGAAGATCTCTAAGGTCTCCATTTTAATCAAAATGGTATCTGAAGTCTCTTTTCTTCCTTATTCTGGTTACAGTGAATTCTGATGCAATTCTACAGGCTCCAGAGAAAATCTATAAGAATTCAACGTGGCTAATCAAAACTTCAAGAAATCTTTGAGTGATTTGTCCGCAGATTTCATCTGGAATATTTTCAGGATATTCTACAGGGATCTGTCTAGAAATTCTTTTAAAGATTCCTTCACCAATCCACCCAGAATTTTTTCCAGTGATTTTTCAAAGGATGCGTAGTGGATTTTCTCCAGAAATCCATTAACACTCCAACGCTATTACCTCCAGTAATTTTCTCAGGAAAGACTATGGTAATAGTTTTTTTTGCAAGTCCTTCAACCGAATTCTCTCAAGTTGTTATTTTAGGAGATCTTACAAACGTTAATCTTGGAGGAGGATCGATGGAAAATCGATCACCGGAAAATTATTTGGAATTTTGGAATCTTTGTAGAAAAATTCCTGATGGAACCTCTAAGATATTTTTTATGGTTAATGGAAAAATTAAGGAAAAATCCAGGTTATATTCCAGGGATAGCCGAAACAAAATGCTTGGAAGAATTCCTTATGAAAATTCTTGGAGGAATTCTACGGAAAATAATCACTTAATGATTTTCTGGAGACAAACAATTTGCTCATTATTTCCGCAGTACTTTATCATAACTCTCACAGGATTCCCACAGTATTGCCACTTAACACCCAGGTTTCTCACAGGAATCTTGAGATTCTCAATTAAACATTCTCACTGGAATGTCAAAATCCTCACTGGAATACCAGCAGTTACACTGGAATAACAGAACATTCACTAGAGTCCTAGCATCCACACTGGTATCCCTGGATCCACACTGAAAACCTATGATTCATATTGAATTATCAGAATCCACACCAGAATTCCTGGTTCTACACTGGAATCCCAGCATCTACACTGGAATCACAGGACCAATACTGCACTAGAATTCCAGAATTCACACTGAAATCCGAGGATTTACACTGGAATTCCGCGATCAGATCTACAATCTTAGGATCTGGATTGGAATACCAGGATCCATACTGAAACACAGGATTCACACTGGAACCACAGGATCCTAACTGGATTCCCAGTTAACATCCAGATTTTAACCCAAAAATCTACACTAGATCCCCAGGATTCATACTGAAAAAAGGGTTTTACACACGAGTATCAGTATCCTCACTGGAATCCATGCATCTACACTGGAATGCAAACATTCATACTGAAATACCAGGTTTAATACTCGAACACAAGGATTTACACTTGAATCCAATAACCCATACTGAAATACCAAGCCCCACATGGAAATCTAAGCATCTACACTGGAAACCTAGGATCATTGTAAAAATCCACTTAAGTTCTGCGCTTCATATTACAATCCAAGGATCCACATCGAAATCCTACGATCCACGCTATAATACCTGGATAAACAAGCAATCCATGAATCTACACTGGAATCCCATAATATATACTGAACTCTCAAGATCGAAGGATACCATACCAAATGCTCTGCACTGAAATACCAGAATTTAGGCTGGAATTTCAGAATCCACGATATAATTTCAAGATTTACACTGTAATTCTAAGATTAAAACTTCAATCCTAAAATTTACACTATTACCAAAGGATGAAATACCAAAATCCAGGTAGAAACATTAAGATCCACACCGTTAGTCCCAAGATCCACTCTAAAATCACAGGATCTATACGGGGATCTCAAGATCCAAACTGTACAACTTGAAACCACAAGGGAATCCCAATACTCACACTGGAATCCAAGAGTGCACTCTGGAATACCAAGATCCACACTGTCACCTTACGATCCACATCATAGTTCCAGGATCCACTCTGAAATTCTTTGATCTACACCGCAATCTTAGGATTCACACTGCACACTGGGCCAGACGCAGAATTTAGCCAGACAAAACCTCTAGCGTTTTAGGAGTGCATTTCTCCGGATTGGTGTCAAAGGAGACTTATCTTGAATTTATTTGTCCTTTTATTTGATGATAAAAGTTAGTTGGACATTTCTCCGCATAGGTTGCGCTGCGATGCAAACTTTTTTATTTCGCATCCTAGAGCTTTCGCGTCTTCGGCAAAGTTTTAGAACTTGTAAAAATACAACAAGTTGTCGAAGACACTAAAATTCTAGGACTTAAATTTACAAAGTTATGTTAAAAATGTGAAAATCACTTAAATTCTACGTTTTTAACACTTTTTACGTCAACATTGTAAAATGTTTCATTTTAAACACCATGCATCACTGAAACTCGATAACATGCATATAATGAATGAAAAACAAATGTTTTTATTTAAATACTTTGATTGTTGAACAAATTATTGCAAAATTATCATAATTTTTAACATAACTTTACTTAAAAGTTGCAAGTTTTTGCAAAAACAATGTTCCAAAATACGCTATGTTTAATCTATCAAATGTCAAAGTTTGCCGGATATAAATTTTGATATAGTTGAGATATCTAAATCCAAAATAACTATATTTTTCATATAAATAGAATAGATTTATTATTAATTTGACCATTATACTACAAGATTTTTAACCCATTGCTTCAATTAACTCACCGTCGGTCGCTCTAGTGCACGCACGCACTTTGCGAAAACTCGAAAAACACGTTGAAAACCCTTTCAAATTGATCCGGGTGTTGGTCCTATTCTAAGATCTACTCTTCTTCTTGCTTGTAGGGAAGAAATTTTTCGAAAAAATCAACGAAAAGTATTCGAAAACTTCGTGTTTCTAACCTAAGTTTTTAAATTCAAATTTTTCAAACACGGATATCTCAGGGTCCTGATTACCTAGAAAGACGCGGTCTTCGACAAAGTTGTTTAGTAGGCCAAGGACTATCATATTATAGGCCATCTAACTTGAAATTCTGCCATCAGATGGCGCTAGTGAGCATGCAATATTTCAATCATGAATATCTCAGGATCCCGATTTTTTAGAAACATGGTGTTTTTGGCAAAGTTGTTCGATAGTTCAAGGACTAATATGTGATGATCTATTTAATTCGGAATTCTTTCGCCAGATGACACTAGTGAGTATGACATTTTTTGAAAACAGATATCTCAGGATCCCGATTACCTAGAAAGTTGACGTCTTCGGCAGAAGTATTGAGTACGTCAAGGTCTAGCATGTGATAGACCACCCAACTAGAAATGCTACCACCAGATGGCGCTAGTGAGCATGTTGTATTTTGATCGCGGCTGTCTCAGGATAGCAGTACCATACCGAAATACCGTAAGGTGGGTCCAGGGAGATAAGGGTCTGAGGCCAAGGGTAATGTCGTTAGTTCTGTAATATAAGTACAAATTTATCATCCCATAGTGAAAACTCATTCCTTAAACCCTAATGAAGGATGTTGCTGAAGAAACAACTCCCTTTTAAGCTAAATTGTTTGGGATTTTCTTTTTTATGTTTGCAGGGCTATAATCATGTATGAAGCTCATTTAAAGCAAACAAACTCATGAATATCTCTTCTCTTATCCGTTTGAATTTATCTCTTCAACAAATTACTTTATTATACACAGAAAGAAAAATCCATGTAAATTTCAGCGTAAAATGATGCACATAAGGGAATGCCAGATTTGTCGCAAATTTACATGACGCATCGTGTAAAATGACATCAACATCATGTGAATTTATGCGAATTGTCGCGTAATCGGTTAGAGTCCATGATAGATTACACGATACATAGCGGAAACTAACATGATGTTATAGTAATTTTTCATGATGTGACGTGTAAAATTGTGACAAATCTGGCATTCCCTTCATGTGCATGATTTTACGCTGAACTTTACACGGATTTTTCTTTCTGTGTAGTTTGAAGATTGAGTTTTTACTATGTGATGTTAAGTTTGTACTTACAATCTAGTACTAACGTGTTTGGAACATTTTTTTAAATTTCTCCATAGTAATTTGCATATAAACCTACATCGCCTTTGGGCCACCTTTTACAAACCTAGAAACTGAAAATTTCTCAGAACATTATTTTTTATGATAATTTTCGTAACGAACATATGCGAGATACCGTGTTGTGGAAGAATTGCGAATCAAACGGCACATCATATATTTAGTCCTTGATCTAGCTTGCCCCGATCAAAATACAGCATGCTCACAAGCGCCATCTGGTAGTCGAATTTCAAGTTGGGTGGCCTATCACATGGCATATCACCTACTCAACACTTTTGTTAAAAACGTCAACTTTCTAGGTAATTGGGATCCTGAGATATCTGTTTTCAAAAAATGTCATACGCACTAGTGTCATCTGGCGAAAGAATTCCGAATTGAATAGATCATCACATATTAGTCCTTGAACTATCGAACAACATTGCCAAAAACACCATGTTTCTAAAAAATCGGGATCCTGAGATATTCGTGATTGAAATATTGCATGCTCACTAGCGCCATCTACACGATGCGACCGCTGGTGTAACTTTTTTTTGAGCGACTGACGGAAGGTTTAAGATTTATTTATCAAATCATTTTTGTTAGTCATGTGTTAAAATTTAAAACTACAAATTGGACTTTAACACTTCACTTTTGCAAAAAAAAAAAAAATAAAATACTAAAATCACTAGTAAGTCGAGCAAATACCTTTAAACTCTAATATGTGTTGCTTATCTTGACAGATAGGCCTATTTCGTCTGCGACTTACAGACTTCTTCAGTGTCGAGTGCTGATTACTTCGTCACACACGTATCCAAGTAACCATTAAGCACTTTAATTAGCCCTGTGTGCTAAAATAGCGTTACTATAGAGCTGACCGTCCTTAAATTAGAAGATATTACAGCTCTTATTAGCAAGTAAGTGCTACAACTTAAAAAAAAAATGATTACTTGGGTAAAATATTAACCAGTTTTCCTGTAAAACTACTCTGAAATCCCAGTATTTGAACGTTTTCTAAGAAATCACCGAATAAAAACACCAAAAAAATCCTGAAGAAAACTAGAAATTGATCAGATTAGGGAATGAACTCTTGTAATTTCGATCAGAAAATAGCATTTTACCACTGAAACAATTTCCGATTCATGAGGGTGATGTAGTTGTGAATGTGAGCTCAAGCGGTTTAACAGAAGTTCGATAAAAATATTCCTGTCACTGAGCTTTTCGTCAGCATTTTACAAATCGAATGTTTATTGAAAAAACAACAAACAAGTAAACAGTAAATCTGAAAAATACTGGATACTCATACTAAAACATTAATGATTTTTTTGTTCTAAATTTGCAGAACGATGAGGTTTTCAAATTTAAAAGATATTAATGATTTATCTTCTTGCATCATCATTAGATTGATCATTTAAAAAAATAAAGTAGAATCATAGCAGCGAGTATTACTGAACAGATAATTATTCATCACGAAAAAACATATACATCTTTTTTGTCTGAAAAAGGAGCAGCTCTTAATATGTAACGTCAAACACTTTTTAGTAATTAGAAACATTTCAGCTAGTTGTCAGCAACATTTTCTACATTTTGACGAGTTGAAAAATTCAGTAAATTTACTTGTTCTTGAAAATCGACTGAACCTGCAGCTTTCAAAATAAAGTTCTTCGAGTAAAGCTCTGAAAAATTCAGCAAAATGATAAAGCAAATGGTTTCAATGATGACAATCCATGTTACTCAAAATTCCTGAAAATCGTCTTTCATTCGATCAACTCCCAGGATCCACACTGGAATCTCATGACTCATCCTGAAATCCCAGGATCCACACTGGCTTACAGGGTCCATTCTTCAATCTTTCATGAATCTCTAATTGGGAAATCACGCTAATTGTGACATAAGACGAGCATGGTGATGCCGACAAGAACTGCTGACAAAACTACTAAAAATATGAAATATTTTATGCTTACAGCGTAAGACTGTACTTGAGCACTTTGAAAACTTTGCCGAAGATACCATCCATCAGGGATTCAATCCCAGAGTAAGTTCGGTAAAACTCCCAGCATCGAGAAAGTCCTAGTCCACCGGCTATC
Source organism: Aedes aegypti (assembly GCF_002204515.2). Lineage (NCBI taxonomy): Eukaryota > Metazoa > Arthropoda > Insecta > Diptera > Culicidae > Aedes > Aedes aegypti. The sequence goes on along the minus strand of NC_035108.1, from coordinate 342,863,622 downwards.
ATCAAACTATTGATAAGTCCCAATAAACAGTCGAATGAAAACCTCCCCTAAAACCCCTTAAACTAAGCCACGCACTGTGCGCCTCATGGCGCTCAACGACGTTCCCGACAAGCACTTGATGATAGACAACAACGACGACGGCATGGACCAGCGGAGACCGAGCTCGCCGGCTCATCCACTCGGCTAAATATGTTTGCACAGAAAAGCCATATTTCATTCCCGATATTTACCTCGCCGATAAGCGCATTTATGGAGATTGATTAGCGTTCGGTGTGTGTCCCGCTTTGACAGCTCTAATCCGCAGATTTCGTATTCGAGCCCCGTTTCCCGTACCGGCGGCCCGGAGTGCTACCGAGGCGAAGAAACCAGCTGGTTAGTCAAGCCGGTTGGGTACCTCTCTCTCTATGGATTAGAGCTGTGATTCCCAAACTGTGAGTCGCCAATATTAGGAGGTCGTGAAATTATATTTTTTGCCTAACTTGCAAACTGTTTCAGAATAGTGGACAAGAAAATAATTTTAAATTTCGTAGTTTTTTTTCTGGGTAAGTTTGAAGGAGGAGAGCATATTGTCAGAAATATTCTATAAAAATTCTGGGATTTCAACCATAGACCAGAGTATAAAATATGTGAATAATTTAAAGATGTACTTTCTTATCAATCTCAATTTGATGTATACCTATATAATTTTCAAGATATTTAGAAAAAAAGTGATTTGAAATTATTATTAAAAATTGAAAATTTAAAAAATTGAAAACCGCAACTCTGTTTTACAGTGAACATTTATCTAACTGTTTTACGTTGCCAAATCTATAAGTTAACTTGATGGCTAGGTGGGTCGTGCATCCGGAATGTTTGGGAACCATGTTTGGAATCACTATCGCAAGCCTGGAATGGTGCATACCTACACTCCCGTGCATAAGTTTGGGTTCACCCCCTAAAAAACATACAAAAGTATTCAGTCCATATCTCTGTGATTACTTTTACCCAAACTTTTGCACGATGATTTGAATGACTGTTTCTTTGATTTTGAGTAGTTTTTAGATTTTTCCGCAAACATTTCGTGAGTGCTCTTCAAAGAATATAAGATTACGATTCTAATGACATCTTGTTTTAAAATTTTGGTCGATCCAATGCTGAGGAAATCAGCTATGTTTTTTTCAGTGTGTTTTTTGAAAAATGTCACAACTTTAAGTAAAAATTTAGTATACAAAATTCAAAAAACGTGTTTGGAAAAATACCTACGAAGTAAGAATAACTCTTTGCTTTTCGAATGCGGCTTAGGGTGTTTCAATTGAACGTGTAATTCCAGAGATATGGACTGAACACTGTTGTATGTATTTTAGGGGGTGAACCCAAACTTATGCACGGGAGTGTATAACCGAGGTTTGCACCCCGCTGTGAGTGAGTGGCACACGATAAAACCGAAAACAGTTAAACTGATAACAGAACATAGACAGGGTCCGAGGGGCAGACCGCATATCATCGACGGCATTAGGCTGCGAGGCGGATAGCTGAGACAGCGTGCTTTCTTTTGGAGGCCTTATCGGGGGTCGCTTGCTCTTTGACCAGTTGCAAAGAACACCGAGAATCCATTAGGCAGTAAATGCGAATCTATGACAAAAGGTCGAAAGACAAAAGGTCGAAAGGACAGAAGGTCGAAAGACAAAAGGTCGAAAGGACAAAAGGTCGAAGAACAAAAAAGAAGGGACAAAAGGTCGAAAATATTTTTTTAAAGAAGGAAAAATTTCCCACCAAGCAAATCACTTTCGACCTTTTGTCCTTTCGACCTTTTGTCTTTCGACCTTTTGTCCTTTCGACCTTTTGTCCTTCGACCTTTTGTCCATAAACCGTAAATGCAGGGGATCCAACGAACCGATAGTGAAGCTGACGACAACGGTGTTGTGGCAAGTTGACTGGTTGAGTGGAGAGTTTGTGAGAACTCGCCATCTCATCGGAATTTATCTTATCTCAGACAGGAGGCAAGCAACGCTGTGCCCATTGGTCATTAGAAGTCCAGTGCAATGACAAGCAATATGCATGCAGTTCATATGAGGAATGCAATTCTTGAATAAGGTTCAATACCTCTGATACCTCTTTTTTAACTTTACCGATATTATGGGAAGATGATTTTTCATATGACCATATTAGGGGAAGGAATGTGTGAGATTTCTTACGCACCTTAAAAATTATTTTCATTTTAAGACTAAAAATCTTACTATGGGGGAAAGGGAGCCGGAAAATCGGAAAAATTGTCTTACGTAATTAATGGACAGTCTCTTAGGACCATGTTTACTTCAGAAAACATAATATTGTGATTTCGAAGCTAAGTAGCCCGTCATTCGTTTTGGCAGCCATGTTGAAATTGCAGTTCACAATTTAAATTTGAAAAAACTCAGACCTCATAGTTCATATTCAGTATCACTGTATGCGCTGACATGCAGAGAGTATGCTGATACTTTTTGAGATGCGTCAGTGCAATACCAACTGATTTTCTTTCACTCGAAATTGTAACCCGATTTAGCAACAATGATCAACGACGCGTACAAATTCCAATGACGGCCTACTTCGCCTTAAGATTTCTTGGAGACAACTCTTCCGATTTGTATGATTTTCTCAGAGAACGAGAAACAAATTTTGTTTTTGATTAATTGACTAAAACAAAATGGCGGCCAAGGAAGTTTTATGTGGAGAATTCAGTCCCCGCGATTTTGAGATATGTTTCAAACAAGCTAGTGCTGTAATGTAAGTACAAACTTATCATCCCATAGTAAACTCATTCTTCAAACCATAAAAACAAATTTGCTGAAGAGAGAAATTCAATCCGACGGATAGCAGAAGAGATTGTTACGTTTCACACTCAATTATTGCAGCGAAAAATTATTTAAAATTATCAGCTTACCCCTCGAATCTATAAAACAACATAAAACATAGACGTAGATATAAAATTTGATACATGGGCCGTCCGCTTGATAAAAAATTGGAAGCATCTATTATCTTGCAATCGCCTTTGTAAGTACCCTCACTTCCGACGCTCCCTCGAAGATCGACTACATTGCACGGAAAGAAGCTCAGAAGAGCGTGAGCAGTGATCAAGTGCGCATGGGTGAATTGTGCTGGGCGCATCTAGTGAGTCGTGGCTGCCAAACCGAACCACGTCGGGAAACTCATATGGACTGTGACCAGTATTCCCACGTGTGTACCCAGGAAGGTTTCCACCCATATCGCACCACTGGTCAATTGCATGTCATCCACGGCCGTTGGGCTACCGCAAAGCGACCTAAACATTATTAGGTGAGTTGATGCTACACCACAACACAGGAAATGCGAAGCTTATACCAATTTCCATACAGCCCACTCCGAGGAATCTGTAGCTCTTCACACCAAGGAAGGAGATTCAAGGGCAAAAGCCTGAACAACGCTCGGTGAGTGAAATGCGCTCCAGGAGAAACGCGAGTATCTGACCTTGAGATTTTCCTTCCAGTACACATCACCACTATTGCGAAGCGAGAGATTGCATACTCTCTCAACCAACCAAAAGGCCTCCAACAATCGGAGTGAATAGATTGTAGTAGCCTCTGTAGTGGACATGAGATCTGACGTCATTGTGCCCTCAGGGCCTTTTCTTCCCCATACTCTATTCTCAGCAGATCCCATTGAGAGAGCCACGCACGCTTGACATTACCATAGCGATCGGGATCACGAACAGGAGCAGTGGGATAGACGGTTGGCACAGTAAGCACCAGCTACCGTGGGCTAGCCATCCACGATTGTCTGTTGGGAGAGATCGGGCTTCAGGAGCGATCGCCAGCGAAGAATCCACCAGCATTACGCCAATCAGGGACGAATGACCTTCGGGTTAAAGTCCCTCTCAAACAACAACAATTACGCCAAAGCATGCGCTGCAGTAACGCAACTCGGATGGCACACCTCAACGTCACCAAAAGATCAAGCGGACGGTACCAGAAAGAATCATAAGATGGGCTCATCGTGAGTAGACAGTAAATATTGATCACCTAGCATAAGAAACAAACATTACGTAGTATTAGCTAGTTAGGCTATAGCCTTACCTATAGGTAAAGATGCGCTGTTTGAAGCAATAAATGTTGTAGTTTAATCTGAGCTGTTCTGAGTGTGATTTTCTTTGGGTGGCGCATCAATTGGTCTGGCGACTTTGACTGTTTTGCGTTTGAGCTTCGTAACAAGATGTTCATGAATTTGGTTGCTATTATTTAGCTTAATATGCGATTATAGCCCTGCAAACATGTACAAAAATCCCAATCAAAATTAGCTCAAAAGGGATTTGTATCTTCAGCAACATCCTTCATTAAGGTTTGAAAAATAAGTTTTCAATATGGGACGATAAGTTTCTACTTATATTACAGTATTAGCGTGTTTGGAACATTTCTCAAAATTTCTCCATAGCAATTTCCATATAAACCTACATTGTCTTTGGGTCACCACTTAGAAAGCTGAAAATTTCAAATCGCAACACCAGGGAAATGTTGAAGGGCCTTTGTTTGTGTCATTTATAAATATGTATAATCAACATTGTTAGCAAATAATTGGTCTATAAATGCATAACAGAATCATTATCATGATGTTTACAACCGAACTACCTAGACGATAAATAGTATCAATCACATAACGCACCAATCGCTTCGTATTCATTATCGCAGTTAATCAATCGAATGAAACCGGAAATAATGGCTTCATTACAACAACATGAATTATCTTGATTATTCAGTTGCAAAATCCTTTGTGATTATCCTAGAGAGGAAGACTATAGGATGAGTCCATCATATGGGGGCAGGTTTGAATTGTATAACGTATAGAAAGTTCTTAATCTAAAGCATTTGGAAGCTTTCCGAAAACCCTTCAGTTGAGGGCAGACCAAATTCCAATGGGAAAATGCTTCCAAAAACATCAATAGGAAGAAGGATAATCAATCATCTCGCTCCGTTCGGCAGTGTAAAGCGGAAAATCCATCACAATAAACGAAACCTCATCCGCTTACACCCCCGCACACCGTACAATGGCACTCAATTTGCGGTTATGAACCAATCGTAAGTCCTTAATCCATCACTTTGTTTGGTGGGTACTTCGGTATCCATCGTTTAATTGAAAATGGCGCATTTCAACCGTAATCTCAGTGGATTCGATATGCATTCATATCCGACCACTAGTTTTCGGTACGTGAACCACCCATATGGAATAGCGGTCTAGTTCAATGTAACACACATGGAGGGTTATTATGTGTGTGCAATATGCAGCAACATTCATGAATGATTGCACTTCAAAATTCATTCATCTACGAGCGAAGATTGAGTTCGCGTCGTCCTCGCAACCCGAGCAGAAGAATATGGCAACTGAATACCGTATAATGGTAATAAAATTAAATACCAGCCTACTATAGTTTGCCCTTCATAAGGTGGAAATAAGAAGCAAAATACCAAAAATCGGCATTCTGAATTTCTATGAATAACACCTGCAAAAGTATTCTAATACTGAGTGCATACAAAAAAGTAGTACAATGATTTCAATAACTCAATAATGTTATACGTTTGCTATATCCATCCGATAGGATGGATGAAAGAGGAGCGGCGAGGTGAGGATTGAGATGGTGAATAAGCAAAAGTGGGGTAGCCGCTGTTATCAAACATTTCCGGATGGCGTTTCGCTTTGAAGTGTGTTTTATTTATGGCATACATGTTGGAATGGCGGCGGCGCTATCAGAAATTCAGAATACACAGAGTATGGGAAGTAGGTTTATCAGGGCGAGAACGTCGCGGGGATGTCAATATGTCTATCATTGCAAGCAATGCAATGTGGCGCTGATGTTTGCATCGATGAACGACACAACAATATGATGATAATAACAGCAGAGCAGGTTGGTGGTCTTACCATTTATATGTACGGAGTTTTTTTTTTTTGCGAGTCCGAATTGATTGTAAACTTATGGTAGATATAGGAACCAAGCCCGTTATAATAGTAATAAAAGATGTTTTTCATATGTCCTAGGTCAGTGATTCTCAAACTCAGGATGAGACCCAATAGAACGCAGCAATTCAGTAAAACTATGCTGATGGTGGCTGACTCAAATCCCAATCCAGTCAATTCCTTCTGATGAAGGAAACTTTGTACTACCCAAAGCAATAAAATAGTACTTCTAATTTTTGAAAAACAGTGTTTTCAGTGCTACTGCTTATACCTATTGAAGCTAAGGCCTAAGCCTACGGATTCGTTGTTGCGCGTCATTTAAGCTTTCGTGTGTTGATGCCAAGATCGAGCCTGTTAGTCAAGGATGGATTACCAACTGATGAGCTCGTTTCGTGTTTGTGATAATACTTATTTGTATCATGGCAACTTTAAGTATATGTGATCGATACACCAACTATGGATGATTAGTCACTATAAAGACACGGACACCGTCTTCAGTCATTTATAGCTGTAGTGTCTGTAGTAAGCATGTTCTAATGGCATAGCCGAGAAACATTCCTTGCGAATAATTTAATGACTGAAGCTGGAATCGAACCCACATCCCACGACAATATGTAGTCATTGTATGATGACACTAACCGCACGGCCACAAAACCCACGTGTTATCATAGGCTTTTGTTCATGTTTTATAAGTCTTTGAAATACACAAACTTATTTTTTCATTTATTCATCATAACAAGTAAAATAATAGTTCCTTTGAATAGTTCGACATTAAAAAATGTCGACGCCCTGGGGTTTATTCACAAATTTCATAACGCCAAAAATGGAAATTTTCAACACCCACCCACCCCTCGTAACGCTTTTTGTCTAAATATTCTACAAATTTTGTATGGGCCGTAACATCACGAGGACACCCACCCACCCCCTTCAGCGTTATGAAATTTGTGAATGGGCCCCTGATGGATAACTTTTGAACTGAGGTTACAAGAATCGCATAATTTACCAAGGTGAATCCTGATCGCGGAACTTTCGAACCTTTCTACTGACTAAACACCTTCCTGTAAAAACCGTGGAGATGCAAATGTGGTCACTAGTAGAAATGGACATCAAACTAACATTCCTTCCCTTCCCCGATGACCGTAAGGACGTAGTCTGCGCCATTCTTGACATTACTAATTTTGGAGTCTTCAATAATGTACATCGAAGATGGTATGCTACTCACTAGCCACATCCTTTGTTTAGATTATTCTGGTAAATCACGGAGAAGCAACTACGAATTGTACTGTGCTGAAGCTAGCGTCGGTGTACCAATAGCCGCATAGCTAAGAAAATATATTCGTATTAAAAAAAATTTCCAACGTCTGGCAAATTTGTGCTTTTAGAGGTAAAGTAGGGACATTCTGGACATTCAGAGGTCATTTAAGGTTTTGTTCAGTAGCCCCGATATCACTGCGGAACACGTTTTTGTCTCAAGCACCAAAATACCTCGATTTACTTAATTAAGGATTGCTGATTCCATTGCCGTTTTCAAAAATACCACAGCACGTCTAGTTTTTGAGATATTGGCTGTTGAAAATGCAAAAATTGACTATTTTAGCCAACTTGCATGCAAGTTTGCCGGCTTGTAAGGCAATTTATTCGCCAAATTTGCCCCGGAATCTAAACTTTATGTGTACAGCAAAACTTATCAATAAAGTTCATAATACTTTCGATGCGGAAAAGTTATTTTTTGATGATTTGCAAAAGTATTGCATTTTCCCATATAAGAGAAACGATGAATTTGGTATGGAGACAGTAAGCATGTTGAAAAAATCGGTTTAATCTCAATTTAATCGTGCAATTTCAACCAAATTATGTCCAAATTGAAAGTTCAGGTCCTATTTTGCATGCTTGGTGGATTAGATCACAAAAAAGTTTGATAAATTATACCTTAAATTGTATGTACACATCAATAAACTAGTGTTTTTCACAACTTTGGCGACCTGTAGCTAAAAATTGTGACGTGCTGGAACTACGAGAGACACATAATTTGATCCTTGAGACACGCAAAAGTGTCATTTTTGTTACGCTGTGTATTTGGATTTGGAAATTGAATTCAATTTTTATAAATATATCTCAGGTTTAGTAACAAAGTTCCAATGATTTATTTTTCAATTTTTTATTCCATTGGAAATCAAGGAAGGAAGGATGAGAATCTTAGAAAGTTTTTAATGAATCGTCTCAGGGATCGCTCGCAGAACCCTAATTGCATTCCTCACAGGATTCACATCAAAATCTATTCACGATTCTAAACATAATTCTCGCAGGTTTCTCATCAGGAATCATCACATGATTCTCATTTAAATTTTCTCAGGTTTCGCTCAGGATTCTCATCAGAGTGCTCTTAATATTCATCTCAAGATTCACATTAGATTCCTCTTGGTGTTCGCAATAGAATTCTCTCAGGATTTACATCAGACTCGTCTCAAGCTTTTCATTAAAATTCTTAAAAACATCTTTTGAACATTCGAGGATTCTCATCAGAATCTTCCCGACATTCTCTTGAGTATTTCTTGGTATTCTAATCAGAATTTGTTCAGCTTTCTCACCCGAATCCTCTTAGAATTCTGATCAGAATGCTCTCAGGATTGTCATCAGAATCTTCTCAGGATTCTTCTCAGAATCATCTCAGGATTCTTATTAGAATACTCTCGAGATGCTTGTCAGAATCTTCAAACGATTGGCATCAGAAATCTTCCAAGAATTTTCAACAGAATCTTTTCAATGCTCTCATCACAATCCTCTCACGACTCTCATCAGCATCCTTCCCGAATTTTAGCAGCATCGGTGATGACTTTTCATCAGAATCATCTTATCAGAATTGTTCCAGGATTCTCATCAGAATCCTTCCAGGATACTCAGCAGAATCCTTCCGGGATACTCATCAGAATCGTTCCAGAATTTTCATCACAATCTCTAACAGATTCTCATACGAATCCATTCTCGATTCCAATCAAAATTTTTCTTCAAAATACTTCCATGATTCTAATTAGAATCCTTCCAGGATAAATGTTCGCTACAGAAGCCTTTAAAAACACTGACATGTTAATGCTTCCAGTGGACAATTTGCCCTTTGAAGGAAGCATGACACCTAGACAACGAACTAGCATGCAACGCCCAGTGGTACAGTTGAAATATATTCCTGACGACAAGTTTTCCGGGCTGAAGTGGGAATCCTCGATTCAATGCGGCTAAATTCTCAGTAACACATCCACAAGCCCAAAAACCTTCAAGGATTCGCATTAAAATGCTTCTAATATAAATTCTACTGCTTCCTGGATTCTCATCAGAATTTTTCTTAGATGGTCATCAGTATTCTCATCATATTCCTCTCAGGGTATTCATCGGAAATCTTCCAATGATTTGCTTCAGAATCCTTTCAATGTTCTCATCACAATCCTCTCACGAATCTCATCAGGATTTTATCAGCATCGGTGTTGATTTCTTACCACAATCGTTCCAGGAATCTTATCAGAATCCTTTCAGTATATCCATCAGAATCCTTCCAGGATGCTCATCAGAATCGTTCTAGTATTCTCATCACAAGCTCTACCGGATTTGATGCTCATCAAAACACTTCAAAATTTGTCTTCAGAATACTTCCATGATTCTCTTCACAATTCATCCTGGAGAAATATTCGAAACAAAATCCTTCCAGGAAATTTATCTAAATACTTCCAGGATTTGCATCAGAATTCTTCGACGTTTCTAATTTAAATCCTTCTCAAATTCCTACCGGAATCCTTCTAGTGTTCTGATAAGAATTCTTCTTGGATTCTCATCAGAATTCTTCTTAGATGTTCATCAATTTTCTTAATGGATTTTCATCATAATCCTTGAATGATTTTTACCTAAACTTTCTGCTTTTCAGCTTCGTGTTCAATGAGCACTTCCACATTTATTAACTGAGAGCTTTCTTTACCAAAGTTGTCATTTTTGCATTCGTATATCGTATGGTAGGTACGATGATACTCTATGCCCAGGGAAGTCAAGAAAATTTCTACTACGAAGAGACCTTGGTCCAACCGAGAATCGAACCCAGACACCTTCAGCATGGCTTTAATTTTTAGCAGCGTACTATAACCACTCGGCTTAGGAAGACCCCAAAAACATTGCAGATATCTCTTCTGAAATCGGATTTTTTGTCATAATTCTTCCAGGACTCTCAAAAAAATCTTCCATTAGAATATTTGCAGGATTCTCATCAGAATTCTACCAGGGTTTTTATCCGAAACCTCTAAAGGCATGTACCAAGCATTTTACCCAGGGCTTCTTCAATAATACTCCAAGTAATACTCTCAAACATATTCAGGATTTCCTCTGAAGTTTTCATAGACTTTTGTAGACAGTATTGAAAAGATTTCTTCATACTGTCCAGCTCAAGTTTTTTTTTTGATTCTTCTTGAATTTCTACAGGAGTTTTATCGGAAGTTCCTTCAAACATACCTGAAGGAGTTTTTTTAGGTACTTATTCATAGTGTCCTACAAATATTCTCCAAAGATTTCTCTTTGATATTTTTAAAAGTTTTTCTCCACAGATTTAAAAAAAATCCAGACAGAATTTCACAAGGTTCTTCCACGAGTTTTTCAAAGATCTTTTTGGAGTTATTTTATGATTGCGTCCGAGAATTGTTAAATGAGTATTACAATTATCCATAAAAAATATTCCTACCGGGATTCCTATATGAAGTCTGCAAAAAATAGTTCAAAAAATGTTCCAAGAATTGTCCAAAAACATTTCAACTGTTTTTCTCGATTTTTTAATGATAATTAAGACTAAGTAGCCCGTCATTCGTTTTGGCAGCCTTGGTGATATTGCGGCTCGCAATTTCAAAGTGAAAAAACTCAGTCCGCATATTGATCCGGAAAAGTATCACGATATGCAACATGTACAACACTGGTGAAAAAACCTCGCTTTTCGTACACAACAGCAGCGTGGTGGTTCTGACAGTGGACAACCACGCGACGACTTATCAGAAAATCAAAACTGTGTCCTTAGAACAAACTTCTTTAAACAAACCTTTATGACAGTCATATTGTATGCTATACATATATGAAGTTACGTTTAATACCAGCCTCAATAAAGAATTCAAAATCCAATTTTGAATGATGATTCTAAAGATGTCGCCCTGATATAATACTAATAAATTACATGTAAATTATTGTGGCTGTGTTTTTATTTTTGAAACACCAAAAGCTGAGAAACATACTCATAAAATACGAATCTAAACTGAATTTTGAACTCACCTCTAACCGCACCCGATCGGGATCGCTCTTGACGGTTGGTGTCCTGCCGGAACACTTCCTAAAAGACGATTCCTTGTGTTGTTGCTGCTGCTGACCGCCTGTCATCGCACTGTTCTTGTGATGATTCTGCTGCTGTTGCTGTGATGATTGATGATTATGTGACGACTGCTGTTGCTGATGCTGTTTGGAACTTTTCACTTTCAGCATCTGCTCCCGATCGCTGGTCAGTAGCAGATCTGGCGGAGCACTGCAGGCAGACGGCGCTCGAACCGGGTAGATCAACTCCTCCGAATCGGTGGCACATTCCTGGAGCACTGTGGGGAAGACAAGAAAAGCGGGGAAGCTTGATTAGTGATCGAGTTCCGAACGCAACGTCGGCATTGGGTTGATAAATTGCGGATCATTTGGTGCACAGTGGTGCGAACAACGATTATGAGAGGCCTATGGCTACGAGGGGACCAGCTGGCCAAAAGGATTACGTGTCAGCTGGCGATCAATAACTGCCATCGGGCGAAGGGTATATCTTGGCAGGGGTTCGACAGCTGTGAACTGATTATGCTGTGCTACGCGTATGCTGCCGGCGACGAGAGACGGATCCAAAGAGATAACTTCAATCGAATGTTTCTGATGGCGGAGCACCATCCGCCTCCAAAGGGTTTTATTCTGTGTCACACCCCGAGCAGGGAAGCATAACTAGCACCTATGTATAGCATAGCATGTTCGTAGAATAAGTATGAAGTCTAGTTGTATTTTTATTACCTTTTTCAGGTAGTAAGTGCTGTAAATTATCCGATATGGAATATCTTAAAATTTATAACTTCTTCTTCTTCTTCATGGCATAACGTCCTCACTGGAACAGAGCCTGTCTCTCAGCTTTGTGTTCTTATGAGTACTTCCACAGTTAACAACTGCGAGCTTTCTTTGCCAAACTTTCCATTCTCGAATTCGTATATCGTGTGGCAGGTACGATTCTACTCTATGCTCAGGGAGGTTAAGGAAATTTCCATTCCTGGACCGACCGGGAATCGAACCCTGACACGGCTGTGCTTTGTAGCCGAGGACTCTAACCACTCGGCTAAGGAAGGCCCCTTAAATTGATATTCTACAGCAATTTCATCCTGCTCGGGACACTGAGTCATTAATTTCTAACAGGCGCTGGCAAACACCGATTCGAACTGCTTTTGGCCGAAGTATTTCTTCTTTCATGTCACCTCTTTGATGTGAGACCAAGAATCCCCCTTTATAGCGACCAGCCAGCGGCGTTTTAGTCATGCTCATCTCGTGCGTCCGCCGCCGCCGCCAAACCGCAAAAGTCGATTCATCTTTCACAAAGAGTAAAGTGCTGTGAAGAAAAAAAAAACACTCCCATCCAAAGGAAAGACAACATGTTTTCCGTTTTTTTTCCTGCACTTCAAACTCCTCCACCAGTCGGCGAAACCTGTTCACCACGCGCCTCTTCGGTTTCGTCGCCGGCCGCCATCGCCATTTGTGATAAATGATACTATTAAAAAACATGTGGCGTTGATGCTCGGTGCGTATAAGAATGCCGCCTTGCTGTCAGCGAACGTTTGGGTGGAAGATCGCTTGGCTTAGAGTATTTGAAGTAGATCGATTTAAGATTTGTTCAAAGAAGAGACACCACATTATTTATGATATTATGGGAAGGGATTCTTACTATTATGGGGATCCTTTGTGTACTATTTGCTCTGAGAACATGATAAAAGTTTTCCTATATCTTATCTTTGTGTTACATCCACGAGAAAAATCACAAAATTTGATGAACAACAATGTTATGCTGATTTTTGGACAACATGACAAAGTTGTGTGAATGAGACGAAACATGATGCTCCTAACCAGTGCTGTAAAATATATTATAAATATCACGTGACTTTAACCATTAAATATTGCGAATATCTCCCTCTTCCGTAAAAAATCATAGGAAAAGGTTTTTTTACTCTGAATGACTATCGGCTTGCAATGCTTGCGAATGCAATATTTTTTACAGGAAAGTGCTGTAAGCATATGTTTCTTTTATTTTATTTGATTTTATTTCGACATTCAAAAGCATTGCTTTAAATCCATACAATTTTTACAACCATTGCATTGACAAATTAGACCGAAACAATTTTTTTTTTACTTTTGTCCTGATTTGATGAAATCAGGAAGGAGAAATTAAATTAAACGACTTAATTTCAGTGAAGTTTTTATCCTTTTTTTTTTGACAAACATGCCAAAAAAAATCGAAAAATTGCAAGAGTTCTTCTAACCATTTTTTTAATACTAAAACAGGTGTGGTTTTTATGGTTTCTCATTCAGAGTGATATTTACGTCAACTTCATAAATATTTAAGTGTAACCTTTTGGGCGTGAATATATATAAGGAAATTAAGATAAATCAAGCTAGCTTCAAGTTTCTTGCTTCTAGCTGCTATCTTTTAGCTTCTAGTTTCTAGCGTCTAGCTGCTAGCTTTTAGTTTCTAGCTTCTAGCTTCCAGTTTGTAGCTTCTAGCTTCTGGCATCTAGCTGCTAGTTTCAAGTTTCTTGCATCTAGCTGCTAGCTTCAAGCTTCTAGTTTCTAGTTTCTAGCTTCTAACTTCCATCTTCTAGCTTCCAGTTTGTAGCTTCTAGCTTATAACTTCTATCTTCTAGCTTCTGGCTTCTGGCTTTCAGCTTCTAGTTTCTTGCTTATAGCTGCTATCTTCTAGCTTCTGGCTTCTGGCTTCTGGCTTCTAGCTTCTAGCTTCTAGTTTCTTGCTTCTAGCTGCTATCTTTTAGCTTCTAGTTTCTAGCTTCTAGCTTCTAGTTTCTAACTTCTGGCTTCTAGCTTCCAGTTTCTAGCTTCATGCTTCTAGCTTCTGGCATCTAGCTGCTAGTTTCTAGTTTCTTGCTTCTAATTTCTAGTTTCTTGCTTCTAGCTGCTAGCTTCAAGCTTCTAGTTTCTAGTTTCTAGCTTCTAGCTTCTAGCTTCTAGCTTCTAGCTTCCAGATTCTAGCTTCTAACTCCTAGCTTCTGACATCTAGCTGCTAGTTTCTAGTTTCTAGCTTCTAGCTGGACGGGGTTGGTGGTCTGATGGCTACCGCTTCTGCTTCATATGCAGAAGGTCATGGGTTCAATCCCAGGCCCGTCCCTTTCCTCGTACTTTGTAGTTGTATATCTCCCACTTGCTTCTATCTTCCATTCTAAATATATCACACTCAAACTATTCGTTCATAGCAAACGCTAGAACCAGAGACGAACGAGAAACCGTTTCCCTAACGCTTCCTACTTCCACGCGCACGCCTTTCTTACGCCTGATACATAGGCAGTCTGCTAACCACAAAAGTAAACCTCTCTGCCATGCCTTTCCCCCAATCCATACACTCCCGCATGAACTGACGTGGATGCAGTGGAATATACGGTCTACGTGGGAGTCAGTTCAATGCATCATCAATTCCTCCCCCTTCCCCTCATTGGTCTGCATTCTGACGTGGCAGGTGCCATTGTTGCCTAAAAATAGAAGATCACCAGCACTTATACACTGAGGATGCCTGTTAGTCCCAAGCAGTCATTCGGTTGGTTCCTTGTGTAAGTGCAGCTGATCTGACGATACTGGAGTGCATCCACGGGCGGCCAATCAAGCTCAAGCTCAAGCTCTAGCTTCTAGCTGCTAGCTTCTAACTTCCATCTTCTAGCTTCCAGTTTGTAGCTTCTAGCTTATAACTTCTATCTTCTAGCTTCTAGTTTATAGCTTCTGGCTTCTGGCTTTCAGTTTCTAGTTTCTTGCTTCTAGCTGCTAGCTTCTAGCTTCTGGCTTCTGGCTTATAGCTTCTAGCTTCTGGCTTCTAGCTTCTAGCTTCTAGTTTCTTGCTTCTAGCTGCTATCTTTTAGCTTCTAGTTTCTATCTTCTGGCTTCTAGCTTCTAGCTGCTAGCATCCAACTTCTAGCTTCTAATTTCTTTCTTCTAGCTTCTAGTTTCTAGCTTCTAGCTTCTAGCTTCTAGCTTCTAGTTTCTAGCTTCTAGCTTCTAGCTTTCAGTTTCTTGCTTCTAGCTTCTAGCATCCAACTTCTAGCTTCTAGTTTCTTTCTTCTAGCTTCTAGCTTATAGCTTCTAGCTTCTAGCTTCAAGCTTCTAGCTTCAAGCTTCTAGCTTCTAGTTTCTAGCTTCTAGCTTCTAGCTTTTAGCTTTCAGTTTCTAGCTTCTAGCTCCTAGCTTCCAGTTTCTAGGTTCTAACTTCTAGCTTCTGACATTTAGCTGTTAGTTTTTAGTTTCTTGCTTCTAGCTTCTAGTTTCTAACTTCTAGCTGCTAGCTTCTAACTTCCATTTTCTAGCTTCCAGTTTGTAGCTTCTAGCTTCTGGCTTCTAGCTCCCAACTTCTAGCTTCTAGCTTCTAGTTTCTTGCTACTAGCATATAGCTTCTAGTTTCTAGCTTCCAGTTTCTAGCTTCTAGCTTCTGACATCTACCTGCTAGTTTCTAGTTTTTAGCTTCTAGCTTCTAGTTTCTTTCTTCTAGCTTCTAGTTTCTAGCTTATAGCTTATAGCTTCTGACATCTACCTGCTAGTTTCTAGTTTTTAGCTTCTAGCTTCTAGTTTCTAGCTTCTAGCTTCTGGCATCTAGCTGCTAGTTTCTAGTTTCTTGCTTCTAACTTCTAGTCTCTAGCTTCTAGCTTCTAGCTTCTAGCTTCCATTTTCTAGATTCTAGCTTCTAGCTTCTTGCTTCTTGCTTCAAGCTTCTAGCTTCTAGCTTCTTGCTTCTAGCTTTTTTTATAGTAGGGTACCAAAAATCTTCAAAAGCCTGGCCTGTTGTGTGTTGGCACAGTCGCAGCAACGACATGATCGCCGTTATTTCCCAATTCACCGCATCCCAAGTGCTTTCATGCTGGCACATGTTCTGCACGATGATGTCCGGTTTTAGGACGCTAGCAGTTTCTGGCATCATCTCGCGTCATTTATCCCTGAACCGAGGGCACGCCGGACAATATGGAGACTCTGCGTGTCCGAATCTGTGCAGATAATTCCGGAAGCATCCATGGCCTGACAAAAACTGAGTCATGGAGAAGTTAACTTCTCCGTGTTTTCTCGACACGTTAGGAATTAGTCTGTGCGTCCACCTTCCTTTCTCCGAGTTATTCCACTCCTGTTGCCACCTGGCCGTTGTATCCATTCTGTTGATATTCCTCACATTCCTTGTGTCCCTTTGGTGGTAGCATGCTATGTCCTCAGCCAGAGTGATGCAGATGGGGACCATTCCGGTGATAACGCACACTGCCTCCGACGATACAGTGTGGTAGGCACTCGCCACCTGTATAGCCATGAGCCGGTACGTACCTGCCAGCTACTCCCGCTTACCTTTGGTTCCCAAGGCTGCAGCCCAAGCCGGGACTACGTACCTCAGTATAGACGATGATACGGTCGCCAGAAGACGCCTCGTACTGCTTCTTGGTCCTCCAATGTTGGGCATGATCCTAGCCACAGTGATAGCTGCTTTCGCTGCCTTTTCGCAGACATAGTATACTTGGCAATTGAAGTTTGGCCTGTCGTCGACCAATACTCCAAGGTGCTTTAGAGAGCGCTAAGATGAGATTGCGTGTCCTCCGACGTTGATCTCGAACTGCTGAACCGCCTTGCAGTTGCTGACCAGCACCACCTCCATTTTGTGATGAGCCAGCTGCAACTTGACTCCAATCATCTACGATTAGATGTTGTCTAGCGATTCCACCGTAAACATCTCCACCTCTTCCGCAGTATCGCCAGTTATCGCAAGAACGACGTCATCTGCGAACCCGACGATCTCGACTCCATTCGGCAGTGTCAAGATTAGCACTCCATCATACATCATATTCCACAGTATTTGGCTAAGTATGGGGACTCCCGGCGTGACTTCAATGGACATCCATCCCTGGTTTGTACCGTAAACCAGTACCCGGTTCTGAAAGTAACTTCGTAGAACTTTTCACAGATATTCGGAAACTCACATTCTGTGTAGGGCTGCAGCGATAGTCTCCCAACTGGCACTGTTGAACGCGTTCTTTTGTTACTACTGCGCAGTATCGATTGCCTCTCCTATTCTGCTTGGCAGCTTTCTACGCGCACGCGATGACTGCCCGAATAGCATCCACCGTCGAAGTCTTTTTACGGAATCTGAGCTGCCTTTTCGACAATCCCTTCTCGCCTTCCGTGTAGATCGTCAGCCTGCCGAGGATGACCTTCTCTAGAAGTTTGCGGTTTTCCCGGTTTTGGCATCTGTCTGGAAAGCAGCCTTCCGCTGGACACTTCTGCAACGCTGTCCTAAATATGTCTGGGAATACCAAGATTGCTGCCTTTAGCCTACGTTAGGAATACCATCAGGACCGGGAGCTTTGTTCAGCTGTCCACTATTAACTTGAGTTTGTCGTGGTACATTTCAGCTGGTGTTACTGGGCCCTTAATCTTCGTCATCATTACTCGATAGGCGTTGCCCCAGGGATTTGCGTCAGCTTCCCGGCACATCTCTTTGTAGCAGTTCGATTTACTCGTCGCTATCTCTCGTTTGAACGCGGCTCTGGCCAGCCGGTAGGTCACCTTACGCTCTTCCATGCTGGCTTCTGATCTAGCTCTCTGCACGCGTCTTCTGGCTCTTAAGGAGGCTGCACAGAGGGTGCTGAGTCTGTCATTTCACCAGTATGCGAGACGCCGCCGATTCCTTGGCTCCAATTTTCTCGGTATGGTAGTGTCACATGCTCTCGCCAACGCTTCTGTTATCTCTCCTTCATCCGTGTTTGGAGCGTCGCTTACTGTTCGGAGTGCTTCGATAAAAAGATCCTTGTCGAAACGCTTCGTCTTCCACTTGCGTTCTCCATTCCTACTCTGCCATACTGCACAACTTCTCTGGCCAACACAGTAGTGGATCGCTTGATGGTCACTGTAGGTGTATTCTTTGCTAACCCTCCAGGTCATATTAGTGATCAGCGAGGGGTTGCAAAAGGTCACGTAGATGATGGATTCCCTACCGTGTTCGCGAAAGGTGCTAATGCTGGTGCTGGTGGCTGTTTGGGCACGTCAGGAGTTAATCATCAATGTTAACTTCCTTTTCCCGATCAGCCTAGATAGCCGCGTAGTGTCGGTAGCGGTTGTTTCAACTGGCTAAGAATTAACACTACGGACTGCCTGTTCCGGTGGTAAAAGTCCACCTCACAGGTGACCCCTAATTCATACGGCTTTAAGCTTACCGTGCCAAAGAATGAATGGTTAGGGGGGTCTAAATAAAACCTAGCCGCAAACGGAGCCTGTGGAGTTCCAGGGCGCCCTCTACAGTATTATGCCCTTCCTGTGCTACCCGGAGCAATGGTGCAGGTGACCTTGTGTTTCTCCGAGATAATCGGCTGCCCTTCTTCAGTCTCAAGCCTGAGGCTAAATAAGGGTGGGATTATTAAAACATTGTAATTTAGTTTAAATTTTCACCTCTATGGTTTCGCATTATGCGTTTTATGCAGTGTAATCTGTGCTTTTCGCCTTTGGCGACTTTTAAGAGCTACCGATCTGGTTTTTGTTCGCTGCTGATCTTTTTCGTTCTGAGATGGCGAAAAGCTTAATCCTGCCTAGTTTGGGTAGTGGCTACGGCTAGGATAGCTTAGTTAGATCAATCTCCAGCATAAAATGTCAGCAACGATCAATCTTTGTAGACTCATGCAAATGGTACAGCTCAAGTGGCGGTAGTTCAAAAACCTTACTTTTGTGAACTTTTATCTAGGTAACCTAGTGGACCCAGTTTTTGCTACTTTCAGAAACATGAAATGGCATACTCGCGTGCCATGCCTCGTGCATACGTGCTCGTGAATAGCGCTGACGTCGCTACACTCATTTCTGAGTTAACAACCAGAGATGTATGTGCTGTCACAATTGATATTTCTATATGTGACCTCAATAGGAAATACGTCTTTCGTTTTGTGGTGTATTTACCACATGATGAACCATCCCCAATGGATGATTTCAAACGAGTTATCGTTCACTGTCTATGAAAAGGCCTTCTGCTGATTGTGGGCAGTGATGCTGATACTCATCACATCATCTGGAGCAGCTCAGATATCAATTTGAGAAGCTCCAGTCTGATGGAATGCTTAAGTAGTTCTAATCTTGGATTACTTATTGTAGGAAATCGCCTACATCTCTATATGAACATAAGAATGTAAATTCGCAGACTATGCATTTGTTATACTCCACAAACTGTGAATTGGTTGTGACCAAATTCCATGGATTTTCTCCGTCCATTGGAAATCCTAGTGATTTGGATGTTCCCACTTCCGGTGAATTGGGACACAATTGTCCTTGCTTTGAGTGATCTCAAAATTGCTTGTCACTTTGCTTATAGAAAATGTTCCCCACAACTCCCTTCGCGGGACGAGTGGATGTCTGTACATTACTGAGCCACTCCAAAGGTGGCTAAGTATTTAACAAATCTGTCAAAGCAGAATTGCAGTCGCTTGGTTACAACCTTAACTGGCCACTGCTGACTCAACTATCACATGGCAAATATTCAGTGTGTTGATACATTTGTGTGTGATAGTTGTGATTCCGATTATGGAACTTCTTATCACCTGATATGTAACTGTCAAGTTCTCGCGTAATGGCGATTCCAATTACTTGGTAAACACTTATTAGGTGAAACTGATTTCAGTAACCTGAATCTTCAGGACCTTCTGTTATTCTTAACCCGCTGTGGTAATGAGCTATAGGCTCTCTTTACGCTCATGCGTTTTGCAGTGCCCTTTTTAGGGCGCTGTTCGAACCCATTGTGGTATGGAGCTACATGCTCTTAATTCGCTTATGCGATTTTCCCTCTTCAAGGGACCCCACTCCTATTTCCTCCCATCTTCCCCTTCCCTTTCCTCTCCCATCGGGTAGATGATGAAATAGGCTCAAACATGGCGATGGCACAAATCTCCCAAATGGCGGGGAACGTGCCTCTGGAGCCGGCCTTCTGATACCTGATACCGTGTTCGCGAAAGGTGCTAATGAGACCGTCGTTGCACAGCCTTACGTCGAGCTTCGCTAAAGCTTCCAGCAAACTGTATCATCTCAAGTTGGTCAGTCTACTGTCGCACTACACGGCCGAAGCATTGAAATTACCGGCGTTCGACCGATTAGCTTGTCGGTTAGCACATCCAACATCTGGGTGTACTACTCCAGTGTCCATTAATTTTAACGATCACGAAACCCGCGTATGCACGTTCGACTACTTCTTGGATAGGGAATCGGCCCATTACTTGGATTGCCGTCGTCTCTGCTCTGTCAACTACCCAATTGCCGTTATCGGGAGGAACCCGATACGGTTCTGCAATGATCGCAAAGTCGCACTTTGTTTCTGTTGTCGACTTCCACAACAGTTGTTGTGCGACGTCGCAATGATTGAGGTTTTCCTGCGTTATCTTCATTATCATTACTGCTCTGCCTTCGCTTTCTGATATTTGGGACATTCGAAGCCAGCCCCCTAGCTTCTAGTTTCTGAAATCTCAATAAGAATCTTAAAGGGTTCAATTTTCAAGAATTTTCCTGGCTGCTGTTAAATTTTGAACAAAGTATTGAAGAAGTAAGAAACAGCATTACAAAAGTTATTTGCGTTTGAAAAAGTACTAGATTTTAACATGATATTGATATCGCTGGTAGTATTCCAATGATCATCTCTGGAAGGTTCCAGTAGAAGCCTTTCGAAAAACTTCTGCAGAAATATCTGAAGAAATTTCTGAGGAAATCCATTGGAGTCTCGTAGCCTTCTACTGAATCGTACGGAGTCTCTGGCTAATACGATAGCCATCAATCGATTCAACAGACATAAATAAAATTTATGGGGGCCTTCCTTAGCCGAGTGGTTAGAGTCCGCGGCTACAAAGCAAAGCCATGCTGAAGGTGTCTGGGTTCGATTCCCGGTCGGTCCAGGATCTTTTCGTATTGGAAATTTCCTTGATTTCCCTAGGCATAGAGTATCATCGTACCTGCCACACGATATACGAATGCAAAAATGGCAACTTAGGCAAAGAAAGCTCTCAGTTGATAACTGTGGAAGTGCTCATAAGAACACTAAGCTGATGAGCAGGCTCTGTCCAGTGGGGACGTTAATACCAAGAAGAAATAAAATTTTGAAAACTATTTCGAAATGCTGCACAGTAATTCTTTTGTCAGCAGTTGGTATTTTAAATAATGGCAAAGAATAGAAAAGTGAAAAAACGAAAAAAAACTGATTGATCTTCAAAGCTAATTCCAACTATCCTCCCCTTCATCCTGCCACATACCATAAGTCGTCCGCTGCAAAATCACACCCGAAGATCAAAGGGCGGAACAAATAAGCCCGCCAAAGCCGACGCAACGAATGACACATTCGGCCATTAAGCGAATTTTCGCCAAAGATCAAAACAACCTTCTATAGCTACACACTTTAGCTGGCAAACGGTTTCGTCACCAAACTAATGTGTGGTATTTAAAGTAGCGCACCGCCGTTTCTTTGTAGAGTCGTTGGAATGTGGCCTACGGGAAGCAGTAGCAGACTGCTGGTCTACAACCAGCTCACTGCAGCAAACCGTACACTGGACAAAATCATTACTTGGGATGCGAATGATTCTCCTTCAGACTGTAATCGGTTTCAAAAGCTTCAAGCTTCAAGGATTGAAGTTTATTCGAGAAACGCGTAATTTCTACTACAGATTTGAAAGAAAGCGTAGCATCGAAAACGTTTGTATACAATATTGAAGGTTTTCAGTCGAATATTTCCCTCAGTGCTCAAAATATTCAGCTTAACTACACCCAATTAAAGCCGGGATCCTTGTTGGTTTTGTTTGCTCCACTAAAAACGCACTGCACCGTAAGGCAAATGTCTAGAAAAATGACGATTGTCGTCGACCGTTGACAACGGGACTGACAAGTAGCCATAAGGCAACTTCGCCGCCAATGAAACCCGACAAAAAAAAACTTCAAAGGGGGATGGACCCCGTTTTG
Source organism: Aedes aegypti (assembly GCF_002204515.2). Classification (NCBI taxonomy): domain Eukaryota; kingdom Metazoa; phylum Arthropoda; class Insecta; order Diptera; family Culicidae; genus Aedes; species Aedes aegypti. The sequence goes on along the minus strand of NC_035108.1, from coordinate 342,841,458 downwards.
TGCGACGATTTCGAAAAGAAAAACCTCTGCTTTTTTTGATGGACAGTGTCACATTTTTGGCAGATGTTGGGCTAATCACAAAGACTTATTCGGAGTGGGTAGCACCTACTGGTGAGTGGATGAGAGATTACGTGTTCTGCTGGTAGATACGTCTCAAGGGAGCCGCCGCCGCGCGAATGACGAGATGGCAGCAGAATTTTAGCATGACGAAAACGATGGAACCAGTCCAAGTGTGAAATTAAAATCCTTCTCACAATGTCATCTTTCGTGGATGGTTGCAATGCATTTTCTGAAATCGTTTCGTTTTTTTTTCTTGCTTGGTCTGCTCGAGAATTTGTCGTGGGAGAGATGATGCCCGGGGACGTGCCGTAGATGATGGAAATGTAACAACGTTAACAAATGTGTTGAAATGGAAAACGTATTTGGATGTGACCGGGGGCCCGAGGGAGATCCGACGCAACTTGCCATGATGACATAGTTTTGGTGGGACGAACAGAACTGATTTGATGCCACCCACGAACCATGCACCATGTACATATCAATTCTGGTTACAGCTAACGAGTCAGGTTAAGAATTTGAAGAGATATCTATCCAGAACGGTCTCTGAAAACAACAAGATTGTTTTTTTTTCTATTTTGTGATGTTGAGAAATTAATATTTAGGCGTGATATTCCGCATAAATATTTAAATGCGACATATATGCCTTCTTGAAAATTCTACATGTTCTCCCTTAAATTACTAATCTCTAGGGATTTCTTAATTAATTCTTCAAACAATCCCTCCATTGTTTCCCTTGGAGAACTCTAGGAAAAACCTGCATGAACTCTACATGTGTACCTCCAGTATTTGTCTCAAGAATAGCTATAGGAATTCAATAAGTAATTATCTAAAGAATACGTGGAAGAATATTACGGCGAAATCTTGGAAAAATTCCACAGAACTGCCAGAAAGAAATTCTGGAGGATTCAAGAGGAATAGCTGGAAGCATTCCTAAAGTTATGTCTGGAGGAAATTGCGGAAGATGCCCGGAGAAATTATGAAAAGAATTTCAGAAGGAATATCTCAAGAAATTGCTGAAATAATTCCATGACAAATGATTGGATAAAACACTTAAGGAGTTGAGCATAAACATGAGCATTGATGTCCATAAAATTCGTATTTGCTACTCCGTGATTGACCAGAATAATCAAAATTGCTCAGAGTAGCTTACCATCTTCGGTGTATAATTTTGAGAATTCCAAATATTAATAAGTCAATAACGGCGTCGGCCGTTAGGATCGTACCCAGACAGCCAGAAGTCGCGTAACAGTTTACGAACAAAGTCGTTTATTTACACAAATTTCACCACACCCGCACAAAAAGGAATCTAAGGAGGAATTTTTCGAATATTTTTTGGAGAAATTCCTTGTAAGGGCCCTGAAATGATTTTTCTTAGGGAAATACCTGAATTAATTTATAGAGTAATTCTTGGAGGAAGCTCATCAGGGATGCCTGAAAAAATCTCAAGAAAAATATCTACAACCATTCCAGAAGACATGTTAAGAAGAAGCCCTTGGAAAATACTTTGCAGGAAAATACTGAAAGAATATATTGAAGAATCTCTTCAAGAATTTCTGGACTCCTTATTGAAATAATTTGAGGAATATTAAAAGCATTTCAGAGAGGAATTTCAGGAAGAATTGTTTTAGAAATCTCTGTGAAAAAATCTGGATGATTCCCTTGGAAAAATCCCTGAAATACACCCTTGAGAAACCTCTTGATGAATTTATGCAAATATCTTTTTGCAGAAAATCCTGCCAAACTTCTGGAAGCATCCCTAGGAGCATCTTTGAAATAAATTAAAAAAGGATTTTTTGAAGAAATTCATGGAACAATTGTTGAGGAAATCCCCATCGGAACACCACCATCGTGTTTTTAAAGGGGTATCTTGTAAAATCGTTATCTGATGAAATTTCTGAAAGAATCCCTGATGGATTAATTGGATGAATTCCTGGTGGAATTCCTTGAAGAATCTCTAGTATGTTTCCTTGAGGCATCCCTGATGAGATTCCTTGAAGAATCTTTGGAGGAACAACGAACGTAATCCCTGGTGGAGTTCCTGGAGGAAACTCTGGTGGAATTCCTGATGGAATATCTAATGAAATTACGAGTGGAATTCCTGGTGAAAATCCTTCTGGAATCCCTGGCGAAAGTCGTGTATGAACCTTTAGTGGAACACCATTGTAATCCCTGATAGAGTTCGTGGATGAACCTCTGATATGATTCCTGAAGGGACCCCTGGATTTCATAGAGAATCCCTGATAGACTTCCTGGAGGAATCCATTGTGAAATTTCTGAAGGAATGTTTGTTTAAATTCCTGGAGAAACATTTTGCAGGAATTTCTAGAGAAATTTTTGCAGGAATTTCTGATGGAATTACTGGAATAATATTCGGTGAAATTTCCAGAGGAACCTCTGGATGAATTCTTGAACTCATGGAAATATTCCTAAGGGAATCCTTGAAGGGATTACTTGTTGAATACCAGGTGCAATACCTAAAAATATCCTGGAATAATATATTATGGAATTTCTGCAGAAATCTCTTGACGAACTCTTAGTGGAATATCTGGTAAAATTCCTGGAGGAATCCCTGGCTAAATTTCTGCAGGAATACTTGAAAAATTCCCTGGTGGATGTCTTGGAAGAATCCCCGGTGGAAGTCAAGGAGAAATACCAGATTAAATTCCTGGAGAATTTCTTAGTGGAATTCTTGGTGGAAAATCTAGCGGAATACCCAATGCAATCTTGGAGATCATTTCTGGAACAATCTCAGGTGCAATACCTTAAGAAATTCCTGGCAGAATCTGTGGAATTTGTGTAAGAATCCCTGGTGGAAATCCTGGCTAAATTTCTGAAGGAATCCTTTTTGGAAGACTTAAATAATTCCCGGGTGGATGTCCTAAATGAATCCCGGTGGCATTCATGAAGAAATCCCAACTGCAATTCCTGGATCTCTGGGAGATTTCCTGGAAGGATTTCGGGTTCATATAGGGTAATTCGCCAATTGTTGAACAAAAAAATGCTCGCTAATTGTTGAACACACCATAAGGAATACACGGACTGTTCAACAATAGGCGAGGTTTTTAGCCGTTCAACATTAGGCGAATTGCCCTACAAGGTGAAATTCCTTGTGGAATCTCCGGTGGCATACATATAGCAGTATCTGGGGGATTTCCGCAAGAATCCTAGGTACAATACCCAACGAAATTCTTGGCAGTATATCTGGAGGAATTTCTGCAGGAATCCTGGGTGGAATTCTTTGAGGAATATCTGGTGAAATACCTAGAGCAATCACTGGCTGAATATCTAGAGGAGTCCTGGAGAGGAATTCATGGAAGAATCCCAGTTGAAATTTCTGGAGAATTCCTTAGTGGAATTCCTGGTAAAATCTCTGGTGAAATACCTAATGCAATCTCTGGGAGAATTTATGAAAGAATCCCAGGTGCAATACCTAAAAAAATGCCTGGAAGAATCTCTACTGGAATTTCTGCAGGAATCTGTTGAAATACTTGAATCAATCCCTGGTAGATGTTCTGGAAGAATCCCGGGTTGAAATTCATGGAGGAATCCCAAGTGAAATTCTTTGAGAATTACTGAAATTCCTGGTGGAATCTCGGCGGAAAACTTAAAGCAATCTCTGTGGAATTCCTAGAAGAATCCTAGGTACAATACCTTAAGAAATTCCTGGAAGAATCTCTAGTGGAATTTCAGCAAGAATCCCTGGTAAAAATTCTAGAGGAATATCTGGTGGAATTCCTAGAGCAATCCCTGGCTGAATTTTCAGAGGAATCCTTCTTGGAATACTTGATTAATTTCCTGGTGGATATCTTGGAAGCATCATCGGTGGATTTCATGGAGGAATCCCAGGTGAAAATTCTGGAGAATTTCTAAAAAAATCGTGGAAGAATCTTTAGTAGAATTTCTGCAAGGTTCCCTGGTGCAATTTCTAGAAGAATATCTGGTGGAATTCTTAGAAAAATCTGTGGATCAATTTCAGTAGGAATACTTGAATAACTCGCTGGGTGATGTCCTTCAAGAATCCAGAATAGGATTCATGGAGGAATGTCAGGGTAAATTCTTGGTAGAAACTCTGGTGTAATACCTCAAGCTATCTCATAGGGAATTCCTGGAAAAATCCCAGGTGCAATGGCTAAAGAAATTCCACGAAAAATCTGTAGTGGAATTTCTGGAGGAATCCTTGGAGGAATTTCTGGAGGAATATGTGGTGGAATTCCTTGAGGAAATCCTGCTTGAATTTCTGGAGGAATCCTCGTTGGATTACTTTAATAAATTCCTGGTAGATGTCCTGAAAGAATTCCGCGTAAAATTTATGGAAGAACCCTGGGTGAAATTCTTGGTGGAATACCTAAGGCCATCTCTGGGAGAATTCCTGGAAGACTGCTGGAGAATCCTAGTTAGAATCCCCAATATAATTCATTTTAAAACCACTGGAGGAATTGCAAAAAGTGTCATGTTGAAATCTTGGAGAAAATCCTGATGGAACTCCTGCAAGAATTCAAAAATTTCCCTGGAGAAATTCTTATGGTGGTAAGCTCCATCGAAGTTAATACGCCGATCGCGTATTGGCGAACGCGATTGGCGTATTAACTTCGATGGAACTTACCACCATTAGAGCAACCCCTGGCCCTGGCCATACGCCCTATTGGCCGATAATCCTAATCTTTTTAAAATCGGGGATGTTCATTTGGTTGAATAAGGCGGTTCAAATTTAAAAAAAAACGAAACTTTAGGCTTTTCATATCTTTTTACAATCCTTATGACATGGCAGGTAGCGATCAGACTTCAAATAATAATGACCAAGGATTAAATATATTACAACAGTGAGTAAACAGTGACTTTATAACTACAAATAAAAGTCCAAAACATATCTTCAGAAATAAAATAAGGTCTTTAATACTATGTACTTACAAATCAATAAATTATGTAAAATTTAAAATAAAATTTACTTGAAGAATATGAACAGTAATTTTATTTGAGGTATGAAAATTATATCACCGAATTACAATAGATATAATGGGACAGAGTACGCCCTAATCGTTTCAGGGCAGAAATTTATGCCAAATTATCCTTTCTCTATTATCACGAAAATTGTGACTTTAGTGAACATTTTTCTGAAAAAAATGACTACAATGACTTTTTAGTGACCAGATTAACAATAGTGACCAAGCGAATAAAAAGTGAAATTTTGAAAATTTACATTCAAAATTTAAAACAGTGCTTCCAACAACGGTTAAACTATCATGTCCACGATGATGCTAGTATGAATTAAATAATGTTATTTCTTGAGCCTCAATGAAGAAACATTCAAAAAGGGACAAATTTGTTTTGAGCAAAATTGGTTTGAGATTTTTGTAAAAGTTTACTAAACTATAATCTTACACAGATATCATTATCTCTTCTCCTTCGTCAGTTTAAGTTACTGTCTTCAACACCTTCGCGTATTATGGATTGAAGAATGAGTTTGCAGTTTCAGCTGTTAAAATTTTACAGTACATTACAGTACTATCGTTTTTGTAACATTTTTCAAAATTTGTCCATAGTTATTTCTACAAAAACCTACTTTGTCTTTCGGTCACCATTAAATTAGCACCGACAATATTTAAAATTTCCCAGAACATTATTACTATCATAAGAAATGTAAGGAAGATATGAGAGATTGGATTTTGAAGCATTTTTATAATTTGAACCTTCGATCCGTCAAATAATATAATCAAGTAATCAAATTTTCCTGATTTTTCAGGATCGAAACCAGTTCTGGGTATTCGATTATAACCTTATTTATGGCCGAAGATTAAGGGGTCTATTTTGTAAATCGAGCAGATTCGTGTGACTCGTCTTTAATCACTGTCGATCAAAGTAAGCATGCATATTTCAGATGTCACCCGTCGACTTCCATAGTAATCTAGGCATATAGAGTGACAACAGTCGAAAAACTCGAGTGACAGAGCCGTGTCGAGCAAATTTTTTGACTCCAGTCGAATCATTTTGATCGACTCGACTTATAAAATAGGGCCCTAAGACACGGCGTCTTCTTGAATCTGGATGAGAAATCATTAAATTCAGCCACCATCTCACACAAGCGTAAGAAATAATGAATATGGTATGTATCAATTCCTGCTGAAATAGCTGCTCTTAGCTGAATTTGAAAAATGTTCCATTCCAAGGCCTTATGGGTATTTTTCATTTAAAGTTAAGAATGAAAAAATGTGTCAAAAAGATTCTACCCCATTATCCCGAATGCCATTTCCCCGAATGCCATCACCCCGAATTCCATTACCCCGAATGTTCCATTACCCCGAATTCCATCACCCCGAATGATATTTCCCCGAATTTACAATTAGTTTGCCATGATGATATTGATGACATTTCTCAATGATATTAGAATTCGGGGTAATGTCATTCGGGGTGATGGGTCGTTCGGGGTTTTGGAATTCGGGGTAATGGCGTTCGGGTTAATAGCATTCGGGGTAATGGGATTCGGGGTAATGGGATTCGGGGTAATGGGGTAGAATCGTCAAAAATGGTTCAAAAATTGAGTTTTGAGAGCGTTTCAAAGTGATGGGTCATTTTTGATCCTTAATGCATTATTTCTAACTTTTTTCGTTAGGAGAGTTATGCCAAATCGGTCATCCTCGTTATGTTTATAGAAAGGTTTGAGAGATTCTTCCTTTGAAACACATTTGCAGTTACCCTGGTCCGAACATTCAGCAATTATGAAAAGCCTGTTACAATAATTGAGAGCACATCCAATTAAATCCACCCCTCGCGTCTCCCACCTTCTCGTCTCCCTCCTGACCATCGCCAGAATTTGATATCGCTATAATTGAATTTATGCCAATTACCAACACCCACCAGATTACCCTCCCATGTCACTTCGCAATTGCGACAGTCCCCATTTATTGAATCTCGTTGTTGCAAATGACGCTGACGTTGATGACGTTGACGATGCACCATGACGAGTGGCGTTAGGTCGGAAAACGTATTCCGAATGCCAAACGACGACGTTCGCCCACCCGAGGCAGTTAATTGATTAAGTTGAGCATAACTATATGAGCAGCCAATATGCATGCAATTCTGACTGTTGAATGCACTGTCGCCTGCCGACTGACGGACAGACGCCAAATCGGACGCAATCAGGGCAGCCATCCACACAGAGTAGCATTTGGATCGCCTGCAGCAGCAGCAGCACTTCGTTGAATAGGTTGTTCGTGATGAATGGAGTGTTTCCCGTGACCGACTGAATGACGCCAGCCAGCAGCAGCAGCCGTCTCGGCAAGATGCATCCCCAAGAAGACGGTCGACAGACGGTGTGACACACATTTTAATTAATTTTTCCAAACTCTACCGTCCTCCTAGCTCCTTGCATAGTGCTCCTCGAGCTGGACGTAATAATTGCTTTCTCGTCTGTCTTTGGAGTTGGAGTCGAGAATGAACAGAAGTTGCAGATTGCTGCACCCAGTTGCTCCGAAAGGTGGGAAAGCGCTTCATTAGCTGCGAGCCAGATTTGGAAGAAAATCTTCATTCAGCTGACGGTAGTCTATTTCCTGTCTAGATTCATTAATCGGGCCGAGAAAAGCTACGAAGTTATAACCTAATATCTGAAGCATTGTAAGAAATGGAACATCAAGAGATGAAGGTGCAGTACCGTGCTCAAGAAACTCGGATATAGATTTACATATTTCTCAGTAGCACATAAATGTACTGACGAGCCAACCAACCAAAATGTCTCTCAGTTCATCGGAATCCTAGTGTGCTGCGCTAGCCGGGGGCTCACGAAAATTCTTAATGCGCGCGCAAGGCGATATGCTCTCGGGGAGACTCGTCTCATGCGCTGCAAGTCGCTACGGCTCGCCATCGGTATCCAAGTTGTGACATAACTGCTTAGTAACGAAGAGCCTCTACAACTATTTTCGCCTCATTATGCAGGTGCCTAGATGGTCTACATGATATGGTCGAAGACTCGCGATCCAAGAGCTACAATTTCTCGATCTTCGTTGAAAACTTTTGTAATCACTTCAATTATTGCGCTGAATTTTAAACAGCACATGTGACGGAACGCATGACACCGCAGTGAGACACATCTCAAGAAAAATGAGGCGCACCAAATAAGGTCTCACAATGTACAGCCCGTGCGCTTTAAAGCAATGAGGCTCCTGCACCTAAGTCTACAGCACGTGCACAGTAACTCTACTTATATTTACAAAAGCTCAATTTTCATGTCAATATCTTCAACATGAAAATTGAGCTTTTCCAATTTTCGTGTTTAAATCAAATCGACAAGTTTATTTAGCTGCAATTCTTGGACATCAGAAATTCCATTTGTCTGCCAATCAAACAAAATTTAAAATTCGCCATCGAATTGAAATGGAACATGAACTTATATCAACTTTCGAAACGATATGCACTACATATTTTGCATTTGTATTTCCACATCCTCGCCTACGGTAGTACGGATGAATGTCCAATTACAACTACTGTTGTAATAGATTGAAATTAAATTTACATACATCAATCCTCCTCTGAAACAAAAACTAACATTTTTATCACAAACTCCCCCCTCGGGAATTGTCGCGGGAACGGAACTCAGTTTGCAATATAAATTTTTCAAATTTTCTGACTGGCATGCAGACAAACGATTCTCTCTATTTCAGACTACATAGTACTGACAATGCTTCCCATCCACTATTCCCCAATCCCCCAAAATCGTTCGACTATTGAATTTCACAACAATTGAACTTCGACACTAAAAATCAATATTCGAGCCAACAGTTTAAGGCTCAAGCTAATTGGCATGCTCGTCCCATGAATTTCAGAATCGCACCTCTCTCTTTGCTCTTGGCTATTAGGTCCAAGTTTTCTGCCCCTGGTTGTATCCGATTTGGTGGACCCGGTAAAGTTGCGGTAGACTGCCGGCCGTCACGATTTGAATGTTGCTCTGAGTCTTTCATTTTTTTATTTCGGGGAAACTACACCATGCCGCAGTCATCATCAACTGCCGCTAGACCCCCTTTCTATTGCTACCGGTATTCCAGTCACATTCAAACGTACAGTAATTGATTTGTATGTAGGATTTTTTTTTCGTCATTCAACACCTCTCCTCCGGTTGCGAATGGCAAGTTATTTGAACCGCAAATCACGAATTGACCACACGATTGCAAGCGTTGGCCGCTGTGGCGGCGGCTTTGTTTCATCGAATTTTATTTTGGCCCCCCTTAACGAATTTGGAAAGGAACACGAAACAATTGACGGACGAGGGGGTGGTAATAATTGGGACGTGTGGTGCCCAAACTCATGAGTTCTAGGTACTTCAAAACCGTGAGCTACAAATTTCACACCTTTTTAATGGGAAATGGTAACGGACAAATGAGGGATTCCACGGAGGCATGCAAGTCGATTCTGATCGACCATTTCAAAAATATCTGAAACTTTGCACAGTTTTTCAGTTCCATCTAAATCGTCATTTTCCGATATCAAATCTTCAAGTTGAGTCACGACTAACTTTTCAAAAGGGTGTATGTGAAAATGGTTCAAAAATATTCAAAAAGCTGCACAGCAAAAACGGTTCGTTCGATTGTTAGACAACTAAAGAAACAAAGTTAGACAACTAAATAAAGATTCCAAAAAAAATACACACAGTAAAAAATTTTTTTTTTGCGTTAAAAAACATCATTTTTGTCACAAAAACTCAAATATCTCAAAACCCTATCGGAATACCAACGTAATTTTTTGAGGGAAAACGGTCCATTATATTAGCTATCTACCATAAAAATTTGGTGATGGTAAGCCAATAAACAAAAAAGTTATGACATTTCAAATATTTCACAAATTTGACACTTAGTGAAATTTTTTTTTTTTTTTCATTGTTAATTTTTTTTAGGACCGCAGTTTGTTGCTGAATTTTTTGTTAAGGGTACCACATGAGGTTAACAAGTTGTTTTCATGATATTTTATTTAATTATTCATAACTATTATAGGATCTATTAAAAAGTTAGACGCGATCCAGTGTTGTGATCTAAAGTCTTGATAGTGTCATATTTTTTTTATTGTACGTAACTGAAGAAAAATTCTCTCAATAGTGTTGAAACCTTTTGATAAAAGAAACCTATAAGAAATCTAATATTGAAGACAAAAGCTACAAAAAAAGTTTTCTATACAGGTATACGACTAGTTTACCTGCAAAAAGTTTACCTCGTAGAGAACAAGGCGGGTCTATACCCAGGTGATCTAGTATACGTAAAGCAGGTCGGTTTTCTCGGCGCTGGTTTTCTCCACAAAGTTAAAATCTGATTACACCTGGGTATAGACCCGCCTTGGTAGAGAATAGACTTTGTTAATCATATTTGGGAGAAAGCGAGTAACTTCAACAACATCAAAAACATGATAGGTACATACCATGAACATACTCACGAAAAAGCTAAAAATATACTACCACTATGGTTATAAAAGATTTAATTGTAAAATTTTTCTTCAGTCAAGCAAACGACACCAAACTAGTCAGTAAAAACTTAAAAGTGATTTTGTTTATTAAAATCTAACGAGCAACATGAGAAGTCGCTTTCTCAACTGTTGCAGGCCGTTTGCAGAAAAAAAGTGTTCGAAAGAGCTACGAAATCTCACCGAAAGCACCATAGATAAACTGAAAGCGGCTGATTATGCTCAAATGTCTACATTGAATACAAATTTACGCATTTGTACGTCCTGCCGTTTAAACGTTGGCAAACGGGCAATCTGTACATCATCGGTGGATCAGGTTGCAGGAAGTTCGAAAACAACAACAACTGAGGAATTACTAGATGTACCGACAACAACTGAGGAGTTACCAGAAGTACCAAGTGCAGATAGTCTTGCCACGGTACCATCAGCGACATCTGTTTCAACAAATCAATCAGAAGATGAGTGCATCCAGATGGTCAACATCGAACGCTTCAACGAAGGGATAGCTGGAATAAAAGTGACTCCGATTAAATGGACGAAGATGGGTTACGTCAATTATCCCAAGAAAAAATACCGTGAAATCAACGAGGCTGTACGAAGAAACCTCTTCAAATTAGGACCTGAGGATGTGGAAAATACAGACTACGATGAGGTAATTATGAATATGAAGGAAAGCTTCTCGAATCTAGCCACGACAAGGAAAGAAAAATTATTGAATTGGTCGATGCTGCCAAGCTCGTGGTCTATTCAAGACGGCATTGATGAGTTCAAAACCAATAGAAATACAGCAAAAGAGGCAAAACAATTCAAAAATAACTGTCTTGCAACCAAAAATGCTAGGTCGAGTACTTCATTAACAGATGAGACAAAAGAAAAAATAATTCAATATTTTGAAGACGATGAAGTAAGTAGAGCTATGCCTGGCCAAAAAGATTATGTATCTGTAAAAAAAGATGGAAAGCGTCAAGCAATCCAAAAACGTTTAATGATGACTACTTTGAAAGAAGCGTATACACGCTTCAAGGAAATTAACGAAAATATTAAGGTAGGTTTTTCCTCATTTGCAAGCCTTCGTCCAAGGCAATGCAAGCTTCTATCCAATTCAGGAACACATAATGTTTGTGTGTGCACAACACACGAAAATATTAACCTAATCTTACATAGTTTGAAAAGAATCAATTTATCAAAGGATATTAAAATGTTAACTGGTAGTCTTTTGTGTGAAAATACAACATCAAATTGCTATCTACGATCTTGTTCGGATTGTCCAGATTCTTCATCATTGGAAAATACTTTATTCGCTGAGTTTGAAGAAAATTATATTGATCAGTTATCATTTGAGCAATGGGTGACCACGGATAGGTGTGACCTAGAAACTATTGTAAAACCTGTAGATGAGTTTGTGTCATTTTTTTGCTTGAAATTAGAAAGTTTAATTCCTCACGACTTTATTAAAACAGAGCAATCCCGCTTTTTTAAAAAATACGAAAAATACATTACAAGATGGTGAATTTTTAGTCATTTGTGATTTTTCTGAAAACTATAGCTTTGTATTGCAAGATGAAGTGCAGTCCCATCACTGGAACGTACAAAAAGCTACAATTCATCCATTCGTTATTTATTTCAATGGAAGTACGCAAATTGAACATTTTAGTTTTATTGTAATTTCCGAAGATTTAAGACACGACTCAGTATCTGTAAATTTGTTCATTGCCAAAACGATTAACTTTTTACGCGTTGATAAGGATAAAGAAATCAGAAAGATATATTTCATGTCTGATGGAGCAGCATCGCAGTACAAAAACCGTAAGAATTTTTCGAGCCTATGTCAAATTAAATCAAAGTACGGAATTGATGCAGAATGGCATTTCTTTGCTACGTCACATGGCAAAGGTCCTTGTGATGCTATTGGAGGAACCATAAAGCGCATGGCCACAAGAGCAAGTTTAGCCAAAGAACGTGAGCATCCAATTAAAACTGCAAAAGAACTATTTGATTGGGCGAATCGCAGAAAAGAAGAAGATTTAACAAAATTATCATTTTGTTTTACTACTACTGAAGAGTACGAATTAACGGCATCAGAGCTCAGCGAGCAATAGAATAACGCGAAAACGATCCAAGGAACCCAAAAATTTCACTGTTTCATTCCATTGTCAGAAAATAAAATTAAAGCAAAACTATACTCGAACTGTACTGATAATGATGCAAAAGTGTTCGATATTGCAAAAAAATTGAATAACAATAAATAAATAAATAAGTATTAATAAAATGTTTTCATGATCTCATAACGCATACCCAAATCCAAAACTTTTAAAGTTTATAAATAACATTTAGAAACTCATCGATCATACTCTAAAAAAATATCCTGGTAAAAAAAAAAATATTTTCGTGTAATCTGTTAATTCATTTTAATTTATACATATATACATATACATATAATATTTATACATATACATAATATTTATACATATAATATACATAATACTAATGAATACATGAAAACGACTTGTTTAATTCACGCAAGGCCCTTAACAATAAAATCAGCAACAAACTGCGGTTCCCGTAATAATTTACACCGAAAAAAATTTTTTTTTTCTACTAAATGTGAAAATTGTGACATGTTTGAAATGTCATAACTTTTTTGTTTATTGGTTTACCATCACCAAATTTTTATGGTAGATAGCTAATATAATGGACCGTTTTTCCTCAAAAAATTACGTTGGTATTCCGATAGGGTTTTGAGATATTTGAGTTTTTGTGTCAAAAATGATGTTTTTTAATGCGAAAAAAAATTTTTTTTACTGTGTGTATTTTTTTTTGGAATCTTTATTTAGTTGTCTAACTTTGTTTCTTTAGTTGTCTAACAATCGAACGAACCGTTTTTGCTGTGCAGCTTTTTGAATATTTTTGAACCATTTTCACATACACCCTTTTGAAAAGTTAGTCGTGACTCAACTTGAAGATTTGATATCGGAAAATGACGATTTAGATGGAACTGGAAAACTGTGCAAAGTTTCAGCTCAATAGAAAAAAATGAATTAAAAAATTTACCAAATTTTGGTGCTGTTGCTTGGAATCACTCAAATAATTATCATATGAACAGGAGGAAGAACAGATAATTCTTGAATTAATCCATGAAATTCACGTTCATTTTTTCCATAATGGAAACTGAACTTGTGACAGTATAATGTCCTGAAATTGTGGTAGTATAAATTCACAAAAACTATTAAATTCGAAATCGTGATGACTGCTACAGTAAAACCTCCATGAGTCGATGTTCCATGATTTGATATCGAACAGATAGATAGATAGAACAACATTTTATGGTTTCTATAATGGTCCGTGCTTTACTTTACTCGATGTTTCCCTAAATATTTCCATGAGTCGATGGCACCTTCAGATATGGACTCATGGTTGCTTGAATGGATCAATATTACATCTCTGAAATTAGAATATGCTAGCCCCCTCCTGAAAAAATCCTATCTAGCCATTGTCGATCATGGTATCTGATCAAACGACTTTGCAACCAACAAACGATCCGACAACACCTGCTAAACTGCCAGTTAACAACAAATCTGTTGATGACTTCGCACCCCTTTTACTTCGCACATTCGAATGGCCAAAATTAATTGGAACCAGCAACTAAGCGATGTTCCTGCCTGTCGTCCGTCGTAGGTCGGTCGGTATCTTCTGATGTTTGTCACCGACGATGGTACCGCACCGCACCTTCAAAAGAGGCGTTCGCTAATTTCAAAGCAAATATTTCCCACCGCGAAATCCGCGCCTGCGGCCTCTTCCTCATAGGTCAGTAGACCGGTAAGGTGCGGGAAAACAAACATTTTTTCGCGCTTTGGATTGCGCGTACTTTCCCAGGCACGGTGTTCCCAAGATAGTTTTTGTCAGAAAAAAAAGTTCTCCATCAAATCTGTGCACACCAATCGATTTCTAGGCATAAACTGCATGCTTGGGAACGGTTCCGGGTCAAATGCCATTTGGCCGAATGCCGTTTGGCCGAACGCCAAAAGTAAACTACAGTTATCATGTGATTATAATGAATTTCAAAATCTGAATTTCAAAGAACTTATTAAAATAATTAGCTTTTTATGTTGGTTCATGCAACAGTTCATGCCGAAAGAAGAACAGTCTAAATGTAAGCAATAATTCATTTCTCTGCAGCCACCAGCAGATGTTTTCGCATTAAGTACGTAGTTTGCTTTTGGAGTAACTGAAACGGTTTAAAATTGTTCGTCCTTCTGCTGGATCGAGTTGTTTTGATCCCTCGAATCACACTTAGTAATATATGTCGTAGTTCTAGCTACCAAAAAGTATTGGTTTCTTCTTTCCACGAAGAAACAGTGTGCTTCTTTGACGTAAGTGTTCACCGAATCGTACGGTTTATTGCTATACGCAAGCAACGGTGCAGAGTTCAGTGTACATGTTGCAATCTTAATCTTAGAGGAGAATTATATCTCACCTAAGTTAAGCCTTAAGCTAAAAAAAATACGTTTTGAATAAGGCTCCTTATTAAATTATTATAAACCGTAATTCCAATAACTATGAAGAATACTTTTCCCTTAAAAAAATTAAGGCAAGTGTAATGCATATAACCATTTCATCAGTACAACTACAAAGAACTGCCGATGATTCAAAGAAGGTAAAATTTCCAATAAGTTAAATTATTGTTAATAGTAATGAAACCAGATTCGGCCAAACGAAATTCGGCTAAATGGCCGGACACCTTTCGGAACGATTATTTATTGGCATAATTTCCAGAAGAAGGCCGTTCTAAAAGTACGCCCTTTTACTGGCACAAATCGGAGTAAAAATGTATACTTTAAGACATTTAATTAACGGGTCTGTGCTGCTTCTTCAATTACGTGTTTATCTGTTTACATTTTTCCGCTGTTCAATCCTCCATCGATCCACACCTACCAAATTGTTGAAATCTTTTTAGAAACGTTTTAACGCCTCGAACATCTCTTGTCAGTGTTACCATTGTTGGCAGTCTCGTTTTCTTTGGCAGCTTTTCCATTACAACTGCAGGCGAATCTTTTCGGCAGCTCCAAACAATTTTGAGGCGTATCCATTTAAATTGATGACAAATCTGGCGAAATTACCCAAGTAGCACTGATAACAAATGCAATATTTTACAAAAAATAAAACAAATTACATTGCCGTTGCATTTCAGAAAATTTGTAGCATGTCGTTTTGACGATTTTCAATTTTAATTACTAGGCTATTACATTGGAACTTACGTTTTATTTACATTACATAGGTGTTGCATTTTGCCTCGCATGTAACTTAGCCAAGAGCTGTCAAAATGAATAAGTTACATTGAAGTTGAATTTGTGGTTGCAAAGAAACACATAACAAACTAGGTTACATATATTGCGGTTCTTTTGAAAATTTTCCGTTCTGCGGTAGCCGCCAAGTTCGACCGCAGCTGTCAAAGTTCTGCCGCAGAATAGAGAATCATTGTATCATTGAACGAAACCATCTAATCAAAGTATGCTAGCAGAGTCCTTAGCATTGAAAAACAGCCGAAAACAACAGTCATCAACGTGGTTTCCAAGGTATCATCGCAACCGATCGATGATGCTTAGTTAAAATCAGTAATGTGACAGCTGCGGCAGCTCTCTGTTCAACCGTAGAACGGAAAGTTATCTCTAAAATTACAATAGATTGCTTAGTCATTTGTTGTTACACACAAAGTTGAATGTATGTTTGGTTACCATGTGTCATAGGGGAAGGGGTGAAAAAATGGACATGGTGATGGAATGAACACCGACCTTGTTACGCATGAAAAACAAATTTCAAGGATTTTTATCACGCACGGAAGATTTAGTGCATAAATTTGAGTGCTCTTGTTGATATGGAGATAAATTAAAGTGAAAACTTCAACCATAACCAAGATTTTAGAAAACCACGTTAAAAATTAGAACTGATGTAATTTTAGACACAGAGGTGTTGAGGTTTTTCAATGAGCTGATATGATGTCGGATCTGAAACATTTAGAATTGTTTTCGAAGGGTTTATAATCTTTTATAGGTGTATTTACAGGACCGTGATAAAACATATCAAAAATGTTTGTTTTGCTCGTTTTTACCACCAACATGATAAGAACATTTCCATCATATTTTAATGACGATAAAAATATGTGAAAATTTAGCTATCTTAGTCTTAATTCGTGTCACTGCGTAAAATAACATCTCTACTTTTTATGTTGTGCGATAGAACTAGTTATAATATATAAACAAATTAATAAATGAACGACAATTTCGTGAGGAGACATACCACAGAAAATCGCGTTACATTTGTCTTTTCTACTTTTGTGGGGATTGTCAACCTTTGAGCCCCACGGGATGACGAGGTTTCGTTTGGCAGGATCCGTCGTCAACTTGATAATTTTCAAAAGCAGTTTTTACGTTCAAAATCATGAATATTTTCATGACCACTGTATTTTATTCTCCAACCGAAACAACGTGAACACGTACGAGTAAATTTCAGTTTTGCACAGAAATATTGCTGTTGAAGTTTCGATGATGATGATAACGGATCCTTGAACGTTAAAGTGTTTGGGTCCTCAAGTCAATCCCGTAAATGATTGTATTTTATTAAGCTTTTAGTTTGATTACCTTTAGTCAACAGCTTATCAGTTGCTGTCTTCTTTGTTGTAGGATTCCAACTCCTACAGGGTCCACTTGTGCACTGTCATAGTTTGTATTACGTGCATAAAATATGTTAAATTTGTCCTTAAAAAAACTTATCGAAGGACCTAAACTTTAATCAACTCGTGGGGGCAAAACCCCCACCCCCTATTTCATAACACCAAAACAGCTGTTGAATTCAAATTACCAAACGTAATGCCACGCTGAAGTAACGCGCAAATTAAAACCTTACAAATGTACATTTTTTCGCACAGGCATTTATCTATTATTAAACAGTAACATCAGAACAAAGGCCTGCATTATATATGCAAGCATGATTGAGTGCGTGCGTTTACTGCACCATACACCTAACTAACCATACTAACCAGCATACATAGACAAATTCTGTTAAGGCTACCATTAACAACGTGGTCATATTTCCCCAATTTTAGACCCCCCTCCCCCCTAGTGGTCATTTGTCCATACACATATTATAAAATTTGTATTCACCGTGGTCATTGGGCAGTACCTTTCCTATCCCCCAATAAATGACTACGTATTTTTTTTTCAATTGATTTATTAACCCTAGAAATACTCAAATGGTTGGGTGTTGTTTCTACTATTTGATAAAGAACATATTGGTATATCCGATCTTAATTAAATGAGTGCATGTTTTTCACATCTGAATCGCTATTTTCATTATCATCGGCATATTACCCTCAGTCCCTAATATTGGCACAAATTGATCAATTTCCAAAAAAATTAAAAATTATTTGCCTTTTTTCGAGCTATTTGAGCACCATGTGCTTTCTTGGATGGAGCATTTAATGTTCATACCTTTGTAAGGTTCCTGTCAATTGGCTTAGATTTTTGCACATTATTTAGTGATTTATTATATAAATTGAGTGGAAGTTTAACAACTACCGAAAAGCTAACCATTACATTTACTTTGCGATTGCATTAAATGGACAAACTGATGTGAAGTTTTGCGAAAAAGTTACAAGTCTTCTCAGTGAGAATCAAACTCACGACTCCCTGATCTCTAGTGAGGGCGTGTTACCTCTACGACATGAGAGGACTTATGGACGCAGAAGTTAACCTGAATTCGATTTCAGCTCAATAATCACGTCAATTTGTGCATTTAATTAAATTGCAAAGTATATGTTATGTTTAGCTTTTCGATAGTTGTTAACTTTTTAATAGTTGTTATCATTTTAGATTGGCTGTCTTCAGTTTTTCGGAAGTGTATCTGCAGCAAGATGAAATTAAATGGCGGTTTATGATACGCAATCAAGAAAATCCAACAGCGGGAAACGAAATAAACGTGATTTTGGAATCACAAACAATAAAATACAAATGAGAAACACTGCTGATTTAAATAACAGTGTTAATTCCCATTTTTTATGGTTTAAGCATATTATTTAAGCAATCCAGGTATCATGTATTATTCAATTTAAAATTATAAGATATTTCATGAGCGCGTCAATTTTGAGCAAGTATAATGATTGATTTCGCCACAAATTTCAATCTGCATGTTAAATTCAATATGAACTTGTGAATAATTACGCGTACGAAGATCATACGTATAAGTTTTGATGACATTCAATTCTTCGATTTCAAAACTGTCAGAATGAAACAATAAGTTCAGCGCCGTTTCTATTATTTTGTCGCAGGAAAACCCATGCGTAACGAACAAATTGCATATCCATCGCCAGTAAACTTCTTATGTAACGACCAGCAAGTTACATTAGGCTCGACGTTTTGCGCTTTTTCGGTTACATAGCAGTATTTTCCATGTTACAATGTTTCCTATTGTAACCGTTGAACATGTTAAGTAGGCATTGCTGTTACTTATTTGTAAAGATGTGTGCTGCTTGGGAAGTCATGTACATGTACTGGTCTTGATATAGTATCTACATCGCTCGTAGAATTCAATACTTATATTTTAGGAAAATCTTGGATGACCCATGTTGATTGCAAACAATGTATTTCATCAAAATCTATTTAGATTTAGTTAAGCTTGCTTTCTTTAATTATTAGAATCATATACTAAATTAATAATCCATCATTATGTATTAAGCTCGTACAGAACCAAGAAGTTATTGGATAAAAATAAGAACGTCTGTTGAACTCAACAATTGATCCAGCTTAGAGTGTCCATCCCAGGACATGAAATTCCGGTTTTTTTTTCAAATTTCGGGATTTCTCGATTCCCGGGATATAAGTTCTGACATTTGAATGTACGTAGAATTTGATGAAAACCACTAAATTCTAATTATTTTCACGAAAAGACCAATTCAACACATTGTTTACTATGTCTAGTTGCAATGTTGTTATGCTTTTCATTTCAGCATTAGCCTTTTTACACGCCTAGGCTGAGAAAGCAAATTTAAAAGTACGCCTGAACTTCAGTTGATAATTTTCAGCAATCAACTTTTAGCATGATCTTATACAATACCGTCATTAATCTTAAATCTTTTATGTCTTGTTGTCTTGTTTTGATGGTTTTTCAAACGTTTAAAGCAAATTCTTTTAATACTATAACTTAATTTTAACAATACAATATTATCTTGGAAAATTACATTATTTTCTCATTTCATTGGAAAATACTGTATTGTTGAATTTATACTTCCATTTCAATAAAAAATACTAATTTTATTGCAAATTTATGAAATCCCTGGATTACCCGGGATAAGCTTAGATTTTTGTCCCAAATCCCGGGACAAGCAAAAAATTCCAGGTTAAGCACACTAGTCTACTGAACGTATACTGCTCTCAAGAAATATCAAACAATCGATTATTACTGGGGACTAGCCTGGTGTAGTGGTTAGAACACATACCTCTCACGCCGAGGACATGGAATCTCCGGGATAGTCACTAATGACGTTAAGGTTATAGTGACGACTTCCATCTTCAGAGAAGGAAAGCCGTTGGTCCCGGGTGTACTAGACCTGGGATATAGATCTCGTTAACAAATATAGCAAAAAAATATTTTGTAGAAGATCTTATAAATCCTGGGACCTATACTTCCGAAAGTTTTTGTATGACTATTCTGTCTGTGAGGACCACCTTAACACCTAACACCCTAACCATATTAAATTGTTCTATTTCTATTGTTATTTTAAAAATACGCAGTTAAAGTCTTTAAAATTTTTTGAATTTGAAATTATTCAATAAATATCAAATCACGCTCCACGCAAGACCTCCGAATTAACAAATTCTAAGACTACTTATATTTTCCTTTGACCGTTTAAAAACCAATGTTTTCCCTAAAATTGGTGTACTGATGCCATCAAAACCGCGTAAATTTAATACAGCTCTATTTTTTGAGGTTGTAACTAACGTCATCCGCCTTTGAAACAGCTTCTATGATTTTTCAATAAATTTTGCCCAAACATATCGTTTAAATATAGAAATCGACTGGTCACCACAGATTTGATGTGGATTATTTTCCGATAATAACGGTCTGGGTAGCACCGTGCCGACCGGCGAATATCGAGAGCGATCTACACCGGCCGGGCCCGCTTTGAACTTGGCGCTCGGCGAGCCATGGGCTGCTCTCTTCCTACGACGATGAAGAATTCGGCCTGATGTTCTTTGATCTCCTGCTGATCTTTCTCTCTCGCTCATTTGAGACGGCGGCGTGCGCCCCAAATGGATCTTCAAACGAAATCGGTTGTTTTGATTGAACAAGCAACAAGCGGTTAATCTGTTTTTCTCACCAAGAGTTGGGGAATTTTGGCAAACTCGCGCCGCCGCCGGTTCAAAGTCGACCAACAGCAGTATGGCTCAACGACAAAGTGGCCATGCGAATAAGGGCATCAGATGTCTTCCTCTCCGAACGGTTCCCATTCCAAGATCAAAGTGTTGGCCTCGTTTGATGTTCTAATTTCGAAGAAAACCGCACAGAAAACGACAGCTTTACCGCGGAAGAAGTGTAGTGGGTGTCCTGGGTGGTGGAGTCCTCTTGTGGGAAGGGGAGAGTGTCGATCGGCTTGTTTTCACAACCTGGCATCACACTTCAATTATAGACTGCAGAATGGGTGTCGTCAGAAGCGTGCAGTGTTAGAGGGGTACTTTTGTAGCAAACATTAATTATTTTGAGGTGCGTCAAAATTGGTTCTTTTTCTTATTCTTTCTGACATTACGTCCTCACTGAGACAGATCCTGCATCTCAGCTTAGTGTTCAATGAGCATTTCCACAGTTATTAACTGAGAGCTTTCTTTGTTAATGTTGCAATTTTCGCATTCGTATATCGTGTGGCAGGCACGACGATACTCTATGCCCAGGGAAGTCAAGGAAATTTCCATTACGAAAAGATCCTGAACCGACCGGGAACCGAACGCAGACACCTTCAGCATGGCTTTGCTTTGTAGCCAAACCTTTAACTAAAAGCGCAACCATCTCGGTCAGGACCTTGCTACGTCCCCGGGATGAAACCATGGGAAAAGCGAAGCAAAAGCCGCTTACCTCAAAATACAAACTCCCCGCGCGTTGGCTGTTGTTTTTCACATCACCGGAAAAAGGCGGAAAGAGCTTCTTTTGGTGCAATCAAAGAGGAAAACTCAGCAGCACAAAGCGAGAGAGAGCAAATCGGATCTAAGCGGATCAAAGGCGCAAAGCACACACATACACGAGCGGGGTGTGGTGGATCGGTAGTGCCGCCGCTGCCAAGAATCCGGATATTGGATACCACCAGGCGAAAAAAGAGTTCGGGGAACTTTGTTATTGGATTTTCGTCGCCTGTTCTCCCCATCCCGAAATGTGAACGGGGAGACCCCTTTGAAATACAAGACTCCCGGAAAAACTCGGATCCCTGAGTTGTTTTTCCGATGGGAAGCCTTGGGTTCGTTTATTCGACTGCTCATTGCTTTAATGGGGAGTTGTTTTTAGTGCACTTTCAATCCAACACGCCATCGCTTTTAGATGGATTGCCATTTTTTATTCTGGTTTGAGCACGCGGGAGTGACGAAAACAAGTAAGCAGCTTACGGGGAGCTGTTGTTGAACGTAGCAGACGGTTGATTGTTGATGGTTGCACTATGAGTTCTCCCCATGGTTCACGATGAGGGGTGGTTGATGGAAGTTCATAAATCTTGGCCGGTGAAAGCGCGTTATTCGTCCGTAAAAATGAATTGCTTTTTGGTGGTGAGATATGATGCATTTTTAGAGCACTGGGTCATTTCCGGGCATATAGTTGGGTATAGTATGAGGAAAATCAATAAAATGCTGATGTAACTTCTAGATCATCAAAAGAAAAGTTTGTTTAAATTGATAAAACTATTCTAAGAACTATTCTAACTAACTCCCTACAACAATGCACGAGGTCTTTACTGTCCATAAAAGCATAACTGTCCCATATGGAATTAGTAGGCATTGAGTAGCATTGTCTTCTCATACAAACTTTCATAAACTTCTAGTACATTTCTTCATGTCAAATGCATTTGGCATCACCACATACATACCGTAATTTCGGGTGAAATTGATCATTTTTCACGGTTTTACTAGTCTGTTTTCTAAAATGTTAACAATGCCAAACAACTAAATGAAGGAAAACAAGTACGAAGGTAAGCCTCATCGACTCATGTACCGAAATTTTCTAACAAATGCCATTTTAGTGTTAACAAATATCTCTAAAATAAAAAATCAGGGGATCTCATTTCGGGGTGAAATTGATCACTTGTCAATGCCATTATTGTTTGTTTTCAAAACAACTCTACATGATAAAATTGAGCTCCCTGAATCCGAATATGCTTGTCAAATTCTTACCAATGCAATATTTAAATAAATAACTAATAGTTAACCTTTCGGTCGTCGCGCGAATTTTTGTAACGCGAGTAGTCGCGCGTTGTACTTTGTACAACACCCTTGGTTTTGCGAATATCTCAGGAGTCTGACCACTTAGATAGATGACGTCTTCGGCAAAGTTGATCAGTAGCTTATGGGCTATCATTATTATAGACAAGAAATTCGGGATTTTGCCACTAGGCGGCGCTAGTGAGCATTAAGCTTTTGTTTCCCAGATCTCATGATCCTGACCACTTAGAAAGATGGCGTCTTCGGCAAAGTTGTTCGGTAACTCAAGGACTATCATTGTTTGAGCTAGTTGATTCAAAATGTTGCCACTAGGTGGCGCTAGTTAGCATAAAACATTTGTTTCGCAAATATCTCAGGAGCCTGATCACTTAGAAAGATGGTGTCTTCGGCAGAGTTGTTCAGTAGCTCAAATTCTTTCTTTGTTTAATCCTTAAAGTTAGAGATTTATTAATATAATGATAGTCCCTGAGCTTCTGAACAACTTTGCCAAAGGTGCCTGTCTAAAAAGTCAAGATCCTGCAGTATCCGCCAAACAAAAATTTCATGCTCACTAGCGCCGCCTGATGGCAAAATATCGTATTTTTTGGCTCAAATAATGATAGTCCTTGAGCTACCAAACTACTTTGCCGAAGACACCATCTTTCTAAGTGGTCAGGCTCCTGAGATATCTGCAAACAAAAGTTTCATGCTCACTAGCGCCGCCTAGTGGCAAAATTTTGAATCAACTAGCTCGAAAAATGATAGTCCTTAACTTACTAAACAACTTTGCCGAAGACGACATCCTTCTAAATGGTCAGGATCCTGGAAAATCTGCAAAACAAAAGTAAAACTTCCATGCCCACTAGTGCCATCTAGCGGTTAAATTCCGAATTAAATAAAGTACCATCAGATAGCGCTTCACCTTCAGAACTACTTTACTAAAGACCCCAAGTTTCTATATTATCTGGATTTCGAGATATGACGATTTCAAACTGTGGTTTCCTCGAACCGTACATAGTGCGTTCATTATTATGCGACTTCCATGTACATTTGTTGATTTTACCGTATTATAAAGGGTCATACTGTAAATAAAAACTGTCGAGTATTGTTCTTAAGAAGATTCTTGAGGAATACATTTTGGTTTGGTGTCGATAGATATTTTTGTTGCAAAATGATAGCATATAAATCACAACTGTTGTACAAAGTACAACAGCGCGACAGCTCGAAGGTTAAATATACAGAATTTCGCGGAAAACGCCTAAATGTATGCAATTTCCTAAGGAATTCAATGATATCTAACAGAAATTCAATTATTTCAACCATTTAAACTAATTGGTACGAGTTTTGGTGATGAAATCTGGTTTAGGGATATACAGTCGCCTCTCCACATCTCGATATCAAAGGGACCATCGAGATAGGGAGAGATCGAGACAAAGAACAAATTTTTGATGAATACTAGATTGAAAAACACTCCGTTGCCTAGAAAATAATACACAAACAGATGCCAGTTTGCGCTCCTAATTTGTTTTGAATCCTAAAACTTTGGTCTAGTAACCTTCGATATTGGTCATATCGACATACGGAGAGAAAACTGGGAACAAACAATCAACAGAAACACATCGAGATATGGAGATATCGAGTTAAGGAGGATATCGAGATATGGAGAGAGAAAATGTATGAAGACTGAAGGGACTTATGAAATCATCGACATAGGGAGAGATATCGAGATGTAGAACATCGAGATGTGGAGAGTCGACTGTATCTCAAGCATCCTCACAAACTTTCAGGTTTATACCATGTTCAAATCCTTGCTTAGAAATAGAAGTTCATAGGTGTTTGTCAATACTGCACCGTGCATGATTTTGAAATTTTACATTATTTTCATTCATGTTTATTACTAACATTCTTAAACTCAAAAAACTCCACAACACACAATTTGACAATAGTTACGACAAACAACATTCATTTACTGCAGCTTACATTGATATTTATGCTCCATTACAAATAAATAAAATCGTGTGATACGGTGATCAATTTCACCCTTCTGATCAATTACACCCGATTTTACGGTAACTTCTATTGATCAGCAAAAAAATATAAACTTGAACAAATTCACTGTTTTCAGGTGCTATTTGGGTTAGAAGTTCATATGACTCAATTCAAAACACCAATCGCCCTGTTTTGAAGAGCTCTAGCTTTGGATTTGCTCTACAGTCTCTAGCACTAAACTCTAAAGTGAAATTTCGTTGATTTTGAACATCATGTCTTTTATATGGAATTGTATGTACATTACCTCTTTTAACAGATGCGAGTTGGTATCGAGGTTACATACGCAAATATTATTACAAAGGCTTGCGATTGCAGTTCCTTGGAGAGTTTGAATCTAGTATTGAAGTTAACGACAGAAGTGACCGAAAAGTCAAGAAAGATTCAGCTGCTGGTGCTGCAGTTTAAACTGCATCAGAAGATTTCTGAAGCTGCACCAATGCCTTCAGATTGTAGAAGCTACTTAAGAAACTTGGTGAGAGATTTCTATACCTAGTTTTAATATATAATGTGTGCATACGATGGTTTTCTTCAAGTCGAGTCTAGTACACGACACTGAAGACGGCCTTACAGTTGAGGTCGAAATACGAGTATCTGTTAAAGGATACAAAGTCTAGTGGAATTAAATGGTATAGTACTAAATTTGGTTTTTTTCATTTACCCCTATTTGTAATTTTAATGATTATTTGCAAATTTAATTTTAAAATTCATGGGAGACAGTTTCGATTTGTGTACAACGGGAAAGGGGCAAAATAAATTTTCACCTCATTTCAGAGAGCGAGCAAAGGCGTTTAAACCAACGCTTAAGGGCCAGGACATGGGAAGGAATTGCCTATGTCCCACCTCAGGAGAGCAACAATGAAGTGTGCATTAACTTTCTTAGCAACGCCACTCCCAACAAATTTACCTACAACCCTGAATCGAAACGGTTAGTACGGTTATCCCAGTTTCTTCCTTTCTGAATTGAAAATATTTTGACTATCAGTTCAATCATGCGTGATGCCTGGCCATTTTAAAATGTGTATCATATCGCTGATATTCTGCAAATATCAATGCTGATATAGAACTACATGAAACAAAAAAGTATTTTCAAAATTGTCTGTGCAAGCGCTTGAATTAGATTAGATTTAATCTTTTATTTTGCGGATATCACACGAGCCTGAACTTACGGAAAGATGGCGTCAGGCAGCGCTAGTGAGCATGAAGCTCTTGTTTTGCGAATGTTGTAATTTTTTTATCTTACACAGTTAAAAATAATGAAGATTACACGTCATGTAAACTTCATTTATGCGATGTTAACATAACGTCATGTAAATTTAAGTCTGAAATATCGTAAAAATGTGTTATATGTCATGTAATCACACAGAATCCTGATGGATTACATGACATATAATTGAAGTTTTCATGACATATCATGTAAATATCCACGATATTCCACGCTCTAATTATGTGCATTATATGTCGCAGAAACTTACACGTTTCGTTTGAACTGTACGATTTGTAATAAACCGTCGTCAAAATCGTCGCCAGCCAACCAGCCACTGTGAATTTGACGTTTCATCAGTCCTATCAACACAATGTTTACATACCGACATAAAATATGGTGCACCCTGTAGATGAAAAGGCTTACACTCTAAGGTTTTGGATAACCATAAACAATCATAAAACTCAATACTTGATAGGCCATATTTTATTGAGCCTGTTTGAGTGTAAAGATGTATGTATTATCGTAAGATAGGTGTTTCGTATCATAAGTTAGGTAACAAATTAAGCTAGTAGCCAATTTTCGGATGAGTTCTTGGGTAACCTTACACCAAGGCTTCGCAACCGGTAGTACGTGGACCACTGGGGCCGTGACGAGTTCTCAGGGAGTCTGTGATGCCTTGGAGAATAAGTGTCGTTTCTCTTAAGTGATGAATAAATGTGAGGAATCTGTAACCTAATTTATTACAAAAGTAAATTATTCGCTTTATAATGATTCCCTATTGTGATATTTTAAATATATTTTCATTTTCTTTCAACTGTGAAAATACTTGAAACATATCTTCAATGTCATCTGGTGAGTTAAAGATCGTAAACGAGATATAATTACTTACTCATCAGTTCTAATTCTATCCAGTGTGATCTTGAAAATTTAATCTGTGATTGTTTCTGGAGATATCCAGAGGAAATTGCTGGAATATTTGTGGCTTGGCATGTCTTGCAAGCTTCTTGGTGGGATCCTCGAATTATTCCTTCAAACTCTGAAGGATATTGGAAATATTGAACAACTCGAAATTATTTACTGTTACCTCCAAAACCATTCGTGGAACCCTTTCATATCCATCATTGAGATTTTTGATGACATTTTCGACCGATATCAGTCGCAGTGATATCTGGTTGATTTCTGAAAAGGTTCCATAACGGGTATCTTACTAGGTTTTTGAATATTTCCTTGCAAAATGTTTGACAAAAATTTTCCTCACGGTAGATAGTTGGCTGCCAAGAAGCCCATTAGTTTGGTCACAATATATGTCGTTTTGAATTGTAAAGTTTCAGACAATTCGACTGGGAAAGATCCTCCATGCCAAAGTTAATCGTTGAAGTGCCCGAGTTGATCTTTACTCTATCCTGAAACCGTAGATAAGTGCGACTTACTGTTTTTATTTCAGACATTTGGATGAAAGAAAACCAAATTTTCAAGTGAATGATGGAGGTGCCCAAGTGGTATATCTGAATTGTTCTAAGTGATATTTTGTTGAATTTTGTCAAAATCGTTCATGAAAATTCCTTGTTGTACTCTTGGAAATATACCAGGAAGGTTCTTGGCTTAATACTAAGTGGGTTCCTCCAATGGATCATAGTCCAATTCTTGCATTGACGAGTTTGGCATTAAGACCTGTAGTGGATTACAGACGTGTTTTCTAGAAGTGCCTACCCAGTACATCACTTGAGTTATTCTGAGAGCTTCGGTAGGTTTCCATAAACATTGACTTCTTTAAGGATCCGCGAGACGTTTGTAAAGCTTCAAAGTGGATGCAGCTCCGAAAAGGTTGA
Source organism: Aedes aegypti (assembly GCF_002204515.2). NCBI lineage: Eukaryota > Metazoa > Arthropoda > Insecta > Diptera > Culicidae > Aedes > Aedes aegypti. Next base: position 342,813,439 of record NC_035108.1, on the reverse strand, counting down.
GAGCCACTGCCTTATACATTCGTTTAATACAAAATATGATAGATTATGTTTGATTTAGCCTGTTCAAGTGTGAACCTCACTCAATAACGTATGAGAAATTGCTGATTATGATTGCAGATCCAAAGTTCTGTTGTCAATAGAGCTTCTTGAAGGTCTTGAGTTCTACAAGCTGAACGCTTGAAGGCTGACGAGTAATGATAATACTTGCACAAGTAGTATCTTTACTCGTTAACCCACAGGAGTTGTATCTTTACTCGTTAACCCACAGGAGTTGTGCTTATATATCTGAAGGCCTCCACTCAAAGTAAGGTTTTTACTGAAACTAAAAGCATGGTCGAAACCAAAATGTCGTGCAACATCATTGTAAGAACTCAAAACCTGATTTATGTTTCTTTGCAAGGGTTACTGGTTAAGTTTGTTGGCCCAAAGCCCTGTTCTTAGATAACTCTAGTCTACAAATGGACTCAAAATTAGATAGTTCATTTTTGATTCAAGTTGCCTTATTCATAAATCTCAGAGAAACCTCCGGTTACGCCTGTAAATTCAAAATACTTTACTCAATTTCAGTTGATAACCTAAACTTCATCTTTTTCTTTCTGATGGTACGTCCCCACTGGGACAGAACATGCTTCTTAGCTTGATTTTCTTATGAGCACTTCCACAGATATTACCTGGGTGCTTTCATTGCCAATTCTGGACAAATATTTCGAAAGGGCACATCGACATTGGTAAACATTGGCTTTGTAAGACGCTGTTGAGCCCAATTCAACTCGATCACGCTCACCAATACTACTATCAGGAAGAGCTGACACCAATCTTTCTGATAGAGGTGTTAGTTTGCGTGGGCGAGCTAAAAAGGGCTCAACAGCAACGTTTCTGAAAAAAGGCTCAAGACCTCTTGGGCCCTTTTCAAATGTTTGCCCAGAGTTGATAATTTTTGCATGTGTATATCGAGTGACAGCTACGAGAATACTCTATCTCTATGGGAAGTCGAGATAAATAATTTCCTTTACGAAAAGATCCTCGACCGGTGGGAATTGAGTCCATAACCCTCAGCTTGGTCTAACTGAAAAGCTTTGCGTTAATCGATACGGCTATCTGGGCCCCCAGAACATAGATAAAAAGCAAGCTCTGTCCTAACAAGAACATAACTTCAGAAATAATAAGAAATTACTGTTTTGTAGATTTCATGTAGGTATTATCTGGTTATCAAATAAAAACTGTGAAATATTTAGATAAAGGCAGGATAGAGGTGATTTCATCCACTAGAGCTATGCGCATATTGATGTCATAATGGATTCGTCGCAATAACCCATTCATTACCCAAGAGCCCATACGTAAGGTCATTGTACATGAAAAAAGGATCATTACGAACCTTTTGTGCGTTGAAACACAATACCTGGTTCGATCATTAGCCTGGTCGTTTGAATGCTATGCGATCAACAAAAAACCAACATAACACCTCAATTTATCATCCACGCACCCGCTTCAAGCCCTCATTACCGTGATTACTCATTATCCACGCCAAACATTACCATTTGGGTTTCACATTCCCTCATTAGGCCTTGCCGGGGACAGCCTATTTGTTTCTGAGCGTCAAAAAGATCTGAAGCTTCAGCGTCAGTCAACTGCGCAGCAAAAGGTCACCCACGATCTCCGGGGAAACGATCACTTTACTAAGTGCAACGCAACGGAATAACGTACCGTGAAACGGGGTAACTTTGATATATTATTGGAAAAGAAAACCTTATTATTTTACGATTCAGACGTGAAAATTTCCGTTACTTTTTTTTAAACAAGTAGCGATATTTTAGAAATCGTTTGCGATGAAAAGACTTTAAATGATTCATTTTGAAAGGACTTGGACCTCCTCACTGGCACAGAGCCTTCTCAGCTTAGTGTTCAATGAGCACTTCCACGACCATTAACTGAGAGTTTTCTTTGCCAAAGTGCCATTTTCGCATTCGTATATCGTGTGGCAAGTACGATGATACTCTAAGTGCAGGAAAATCAAGGAAATTTCCATCAAGAAAAGATCCTATACCGACCGGGTATTGAACCCGGACACCTTCAGCATGGCTCTGCATTGTAACCGCGGATTCTAACCAATCGGCTGAGGAAGATCGATTTGTGTCAAACATTCATTTTGTTGCCAAAAAAAAATGTTACTCATTTAGTAAGTTAGCACCATCAAATTTACTCCGTTTTACATTAGTAGGAGGATCCGATCAAACCGGACCGACCGCACAGCGCTTACTGCTGCTGTGAAAGATGACGCTGCTAATATGTGATGATCGGATTAAGTCCATAAATTGGAGGCTTTTACGCTTCATCGCAAGTCGATTGCGTCTGCGCGGTTTGGTTTAATTGATGCCGCCGCCGACAGGCTTTCTGGCAAAATATGGAAATAACACATGAACGACGCCGAGAGTAGCCTGCTTTATGACTCGGCTAATTTTTATCGGGTCCTTATTGTCGGTTAAATATTGGTCGTCGTCATCTGCGGCCAATGGCGTCTTTAAAAAAAAGTTCCTGACATAAGGTGGAATAACAGTTATTTACAAATCGTTAGTAATAGTTTTGGCTTTATTGCAGTTTTGTAGAACAATTTTCGGTAAAAAGTTGGTCATAAAGCCACAATAAAACCTTAAATACTGCTTAAGGTAAAGTATTTTCATTGCCTCTATCAATTTATTTGATTATCAGAGCTTCTTGTATCGATTCACAAAATCGATCAATTCAAAGGAAAACATACATTTCTAAAACATCGATTTGAAGTCGTCTATCACTTAAAGAAACTAAGTAGACTTTATCTCTTTATCTCTGCTAAACCGTAGTGGGAATCCAGGACAAATAATTTGCGAAACTCTTGATCGATCCCGACGGAATTCTTAAAAAAAATAACAGTAGAAGCTAGGAAGCATTCCACATGAAACATAGCTGATTTTGGTTAGATTTTTGGGATGATTCTGGACGATACTTTGAAAAAGTTCGTGAAAAATTACAGTTGAGCTTTTCAACGGTTTATTCCAATTCATCTTGAACTCTTAATAATTTTATTAACATTTCCCTTAACCCTTAAAAGCCCGACACGAACCTTGAATTTTAAAATGACCACAATACGGAGACTAGTAGATCAATTATTTTGAAATAAAATTTGAAGTAAATGCGAGTAGTTGGTGTCTGCTTCTGGGTTCGATTCCCGGTCGGTCCAGGATCTTTTCGTAATGGAAATTTCCTTGACTACCCTGGGCATAGAGTATAAAAAGCCCTTAGAAGGAGGAGGTCTCTTGGCAACGAAAAATGCGTGGACATGAGGGGTCCAAAATTGGTTTCAAACGGATATCTCAACATCCAATTGAGCTAGAAGGTTGGTGTCTTCGGCAAAGTTATTCAGCACATCAAGGGCTATCTGGCAATAGCAAATCTGATTGACAATTCATCCGCTAGGTGGCACTAGTGACAAATTTTATTCAATCATCTCTATCACAAGATCCTTAAAAGTTAGATGGTTGGTATCTTCGGCAAAGCTCTTCAGCAATTCAAGGACAATCTAGCGGTGAGGAGTCTGATTGAGGATTGTCCCGCTAGGTGGCACTAGTGACAAATTTTGCTTCAATTGTATGTATCTCAAGATTCTTAACAGGTAGAAGGTTGGTGTCTTCGGCAAAGGTATTCACCAGATTGAAGGCTATCTGGTGGTAGAGAGCCTGAATGAGAATTTATCCACTAGGTGGCGTTAGTAACAAATTTACTTCAATTCTCTCTTTCTGAAGATTATTTGCAGAATTATAGATTCAAATAGCTCAAGTCTGAAAGTTTTCTTGTGGAACCTTGAGGATTTTTAACAAACTTATACGAATCTATCGAAATTTTGAAAATTTTCGGCGGGATCCTAATGAAATCTTGGAATTACTAGCGAGTTCAAGAGATGCCAATCGAGATACTGAGAATTTCTCACGGTTCTCTGTATATTCTGATTAGTTTCTTGAGGATTATCATGCAGGTTTCTAACAAAAGAAGAGCAAATGATGAGAAGTTCATTTGTGTATGCCATGACATTGCTCCACGAATCGCTAGTTGAGCACCATTGTTGAAGAGCTTAATCAAACCTTATAATCCGATGGCGAGTTCAACTTCACTGGTCGATGCATACCTAGAAATAAAAGAGAAGACAATTTTAACTAACAAACTAATGCTTATTTGATTCATTTATGTATACAAATTAAAGAAAATTTATCTATAAAACTATCATGCTAACATTGCATTGCGTTGCGTGGTAACGGAGTATTTCGTAGATTGCATACTGAAAACTATCATGTTTTTACTTTACCACTTATTTTGGATGAAATAGCTGTTCAATCGGAAGTCAGAGATTTTCTCCGTTACGAGGAAAGGCAAGGATAATGAAGATGTGACACCTACTTAAAGAGAGGCCAGCGACTCACCGACGCACTCATAGATGTCAAGGAGTTGGGTAATAGGGAAGAAAATAGTCTGGGATTCACTATAAGTGAGTGATGCGACTGGATTTTAATTGTTTTAAGAAATTTAATGTCACTCCATGCGCGTATCTTCCAGGAGTATTCCCAGGCACAGGTATATACACTTTGTGTCCAAGCTAAAGAGCTTCGGTTTAGGCACCATTGCTCGCTCTCTCAAACGACCCTACTCTGAAAACAAAGGAACAAGCTCTCTGGAACAAACTCACAAAATTCTATCTAAGCCAATGAATCCGTTTGTCAAACAATTAGTGATAGCCAAAAGCAGCCCGCTGATGCTCTGTATGAAAAACGATGTTTTCCAACAGGTTTTCCCACATGTTTTAAGAACTGCAATAGCACGATTATTGAAGTGTTACCACCAAGTAAAGGTACGGTTTAAACAACAACCTTAAATCACTTTGGTTTGAAATAGTAAAACTGGACAGTCGGTTCATGAATTAAATAATCACTCATACACCTACCTCAACGATCACAATCGAAGCGGTTTCCACGATTCAGAAAAAGCACTAAATGTCACAATCAAATGTAACTGCTGTAAATATGCTGTTATTTCTCATCATATTCAAACTAACTGCAAAGGAAAGAAAAACTTTCCAGGTGGCGTAGCACCGGCCGAATCATCAGCGGAATCGCGTTAAACTTGTCACGCAGAACGCGAAAAAAATGCGATGAAAGTGCAAAAGATTCGAGATTTTGCCACCAGGCAGCGCATGTGAGCATATAATTTGTGTTTTCGGGATAGCTCAGGATCCTGACCATTTAGAGAGACGGCATCTTCGGCAAAGTAACTTTGTCCCTAAGCTGTTGTTCACTAGCTCAAGGACTATAATTATTCTGGCCAAGAGATTCGAAATGTTGCTACCCGGCGGCACTAGTGAGCATATAATTTTTGTTTTTCGGATAGCTCAAGATCCTGACAACTTAGAAAGATGGCGTCCTCGCAAAGTTATTCAGTAGCTCAAGCGCTATCATTATGAAAGCCATGAGATTCAAAATTTTGCCTCCAGGCGGCACTAGTGAGCATTGAACTTTTGTTTTGCTTTTATCTCTGGATCCTGATCACTTAGAAATTTAACGTCTTCGGCACAGTTGTTTAGTAGCTCAAGCGCTATCATTATAAAAGCTATGAGGTTCTAAATTAAGCCACTCTCTTGACTAGAATAACGATAGCCATTGAGCTACTGAACAATTTTACCCAAGACACCTTGTTCAGGATCCTGAGATATCCGCAAAACAAAAGTTTCATGTGCCACCTGGTGGCAAAATTTTGAATCTCTTATAATGATTGTCCTTGAGCTACTCAACAAGTTTGCCGAAGACGCCATCTTTCTAAGTGGTCTGGATCGTGAGATAACCGCAAAACAAAAGTTTCATGATCATTAGTGCCGCCTGGTGGCAAAATTTTTAATCCCATGTGTTCTGCAATCTGCGAACGCGCCACCGCTACCAATGAGCCCCCATCGGGACTCGCCGCCACTGGTACAACACAACACAGTTTGTGTAGTAGGTAAACGTCAAACGAGACGAAAGAGATAGAAGAAGGTGGGAGAACAAGGAAAAACAAAAAGAAACATCTCGATTTGTGAACATTTTGGAAAAGTTAATCTCAAGTGCTAAATACTCTAAAACCTAATTTGGTGGATGATTGATCAATACCAATAATAGCTCTGATTGCTAGTTAGTGAGTTCATTCTCAAAGTAGTGGAATACTAAAGTTCTAGCAGATCCGAGTATCACTAATGGAGAACTCGTAATGAATAGCTTAAAAACAATTACATTTACAATTACAATTACAATTAGCTTTACATAATAAGAGATCAAGGAATCATAACTACCGTGCGGTATATGAAAAATTTAATATGATCACGAATAAACCAGTTTTCTACTAAAGTGATTGTTTCAATTTGCGGAAATAGTCTACCGTTGCCGATTTCGGTAACACCATGGCTTTTATAATGATAGCGCTTGAGCTACTGAACAGCTTTGCCGAAGACGCCATCTTTCCCCAGGATTCTGAGATAGCTGCAAAACAACAGTTCCATGTTCACTAGAACCTCCTGATGGCAAAATTTAGAATCACATGGCTTTTACAATGATTGTCCTTGAGCTACTCAAGAAGTTATCAATATCAATTCTTACCATTGTAATCGCCACTGTTCGGAATATGAGCAATGTACGGAATTTGAGACAGAATGGTACAGAAACATCATCTATTTGTTACATTTGACTTCAATGACCTTAATGTGGTTTTTGAAGCTCATGAGTCCCAGCTATTTAGCTTCATCTGATTGAATCTGATTAAAAATTCAATTGAAACCTCTTTCATTGCTTAAAAATGCTTACTTGAAGGTTTCATATAAAGAAATTTTAATAACTTCGAAAAATTGAAGGTATTGTTTTGGAAGCATTGGGAGGAATCGTTTTTATAAGCACAAAAAATAATCATACATTTTCGCAATCTACTACAGATGACACGCACGTTTTATCCTTTTCTGAAGAAGTCATTGTCATCCAGAAACAAAGATTGTTGACATCCCTGAGGTAACTCAGATAAGTCAGATGGAAAAACATTGTACAATATTGGTTCCAAAATGCTGCCTTGAGATGCCTTGCTCTTACAGGAAGTCTTTCAGACTTATAGTTCTGATAATGAACTTCAAGTGAACGATTCGACAGATAGTCTAGAATTATTGTAAGTTGAAGAATTGGATTTTTTTTTCGATTTTTGTTGTTTTCTTGAAGTTATCCAATTTTGATAAAACAGTGCAATAAACGTTTCACTATATTGAAAGCCAGTTATGGTTAACTACTACACTTTCATCTTAACCAAATCCTTTACAGTTTAACGGCACCCATGCATAATCACATACCCAACTGCTGCTCCCCCATCACTGTTTCATCCTCCCAGATAAACATCCACACTATACAGCCACCCACTAGCCAACAGAAAGGCCTTCGTCCTAGCAAGGGTTAGATAAACACCTCCAAGCCGGAGCATAAGACACAGCACTAGCACATTTCACTCCATGCTCATCCATACATTAGCAAGAGTGCAAATAAGACCGGACAATCCTTTTCCAACCCAGTGGATGATGGACACAGATGTTCAAATAGCTTCATTTTCAGCCTGCGGAGCGCCACAAACCCCCATGGATGGGCGAAATTCAATCAAGAACCACAGTGATAGACGACGACGGAGGTCGAAAGGGAATCGAGGCAATGGATGAAGATTACTTTATGCTTTTATTACGCCCGATGAAGTGCATTGATGTAATTTTCGTTTCCACACAGAGTTGTGTCGTTGGGGTTCCTCCTACACTCCCGAGCAAAAGTTTAGCGTAAACATTGCAGTAAAAATATACTTCAGAATTCAAAAAATTGTGTTGTCAAAATACCTATGAAGTTAGATTAACTTAAAGTCTTTTTAATGAGTTATATAAAGTTTCGACGTGTACTCACAGAGAAATAGACAAAAAATTGTATGTTTTTTAGGGGGTGACTTAATCTTTTGCACGGGAGTGTATAAATGTGTGGCGGAAAGCACTTTCGAGGATAATCAAGTGACAAAGTGCTCCCCTACGATGATGATGATGATGACTATATGGCAAGACGACGGCATTACAAGATGGGCGAACGATTCATAGGCATGCAGGGGGTGCAATATTTTTCGCACTTAATCTGATAGGCTTTCAACGACGAACGGGGCAGACCTACTTATAACAGTATAGCGGACCCCATAATGAAAGGAATGCTGAATGGCATCCGTGTGGTGCTGATTGCTTTCAAAGCTTCACAAATAACTGCGTGATTTTTTTTATGTTGTTCCTTTCTACGGCTTTTGTTGAAAGGGAAGTAAATCCAAGTACGACAGGGAGTAACGGTATGCGATATTTCGAATGATTCTGCCAAATACCTTTCGAAAGATTTTTTTTAGAATTTTTACAGAATTCCACATAAATCTTGACACAATTTTTACAAAAATCTGTGGTTTTCACCTAATGTTAGATGGATTTCTGATAGGGTTCTGAATAAGATTCTTTTCTTACTTTGGACAGTATTCTTACAGCATTTCAGAATGAATGAAACACATTTTGAACGAAATTCTAAACGAATCTTAGATTCAATTGTCACAGAGTCCTGCGTGATATTCTTACAAAAGGTTCGATAGAATTGCGACAAAATGTAGAGCATATCTCTCACAGAATCAAGAAAAAATCGAACAATTATAATAATTAATGGGATTTTGACAGCATCCTTTGCAATTTTTTTGTAAAATTAGGACATAATTCTCACGAAATCGTAGCTCCAAACAAAAAAATCCGGGTTTGATTCTGAATAAGTCTTATGGATGAATGTGCATTTTCCAAATTTTGGCTCGCTGCAGAATATGGTGTCTGAGATTTTGAAAATATGAAAACGAAGAATAAGGAAACGTACATTTCGCAAACAAATAACAAAATATCAACATAAAAAAGATGTATATCGCATACCCTTAACGGGAGGGAGGATTAACGACACGATTCATGACATTTTGGCATTTGACGCCGTGCCTTTTCGTGTTTAGCTGCGTACAAGACCAGTTGTAAATGCCATAAAGCTGTTGTATACCTACTTCGGAACGGCGATCATCGGTGAAACCCCGGGAGAAAATTTAGAAATGTAGACTGACAGCATCATTTATCACGGCCATTTCGGACATGAAGACATATGTCAGTAAAACTATTAAATCTACCACCACCATTGCCGGTGCCAGCGCAGTGATGGCGGCGGCGAGACTTCGGGAAACACCGCACCAGCATCCGAGAGGACAGGAAACGAAGCGGGTGATTATTTCACGATGAATAATGGCTGTGCCATGGCCTGGCCCGAGCTGAGCTCAAAACACGAATCAAAACGATCGGTTGCCCTTACAGTACCCCGGTGTTGTGGCGCACACCAAACTCTGTTTTACTACGAGATGATATTTATGAGATAATTATATAGGCACCCTCTGGATCAACCGGAACTACAAACGGATGGTGTCCGGAGTCCATCCGTCGTTTAAGCCGTTGCATACAATTGATTTTGATAGGAGGTTCGATTTTTCTGTTTATTCCGCCATCAATTGTTAAGTCGTTCACAATAAACAAGATTTGTTTTGGATTTATCTGAACTTGCGCTGCCAATCAATGTTTCACCCTAATTATACGGTGTGGAACGCCGGTTTGGTTGACCAGGTTAACCTATTTATACATTTTATGGCCCTCTGGCTGAATTTCCTTGATCTTGAACATTTCAGATTTGCTCGCATCTCTGCAGAAAACATCTGCTGAAATACTTTTAGTACTCGGTAACTAACCATCAGCATATCTATCCGGAATCAGGAAGAACGCATAAATTTTAGTCGAATCAAGTTCAGACATCAAGACAACATTTTCTTCTTTTTTTAATCATCAATGATGGAAAGTGCTGAACATTTCTGCTCAATTGGAACAAAATCAAAACAAAATGCTCGCGTGTTCGCGAGTAAACGACGCTTAAGTGTTTCGTGAACGTGTTCGAAGCTGTTCAGAGTCAATTGAACTTTTGGGAAAAAAGCAATGTTTATATAAAAAGCTATCCTCTCCGAGATTTCTGGTTTTCAAGGGTTTTTAGCTATTAACCGGTAGTTGAATGTCGTTTTGTTGGATATAAAATTGATTTGTCTGTCAAAATCATAACAAATCACACATAGTTCGGTTACTCGCGAGTAAAGGTTCGCGAACTTTTTGCTATTTCTTTTGGTGTGTTCTCCCAGGAAGGCATTTGCGAACTTCACACACACCAAGCCTGTGCGCGAGTCTGTTGTGTTTGTTTTGCGTTGGTTTACACTCGTGAGGTGATTTGTTATGCGAAGCTCTCCGACTTCAATGAATTTGTGTGGATGTTTAGACCTAGACTAAGTAAGCCTCTTTGTTGTTTTCCTAAAATTTATTTGGACTATCATGTGAAAAGGGCAAAACTTTCCTACTTTTCTAGTAATCGGAAAAGGGCAACTTCTACAAAAAAGTGTTACATGGATTACTTGTAGATAATTGTCTAAATTTTTGATTTGGTTCTACCATTTATTGTAGCTAGGTATCTGCCTATAGGGTGATCAAAGTCGAGTCTAGTACACGACACTGAAGACGGCCTTACAGTTGAGGTCGAAATACGCGTATCTGTCAAAGGATACAAACTCTAGTGGAATTAAATGGTATAGTAATGAATTTCGTTTTTCATCTACTGATCAAAGTATTTTGGACGGACCGTAACGCGTATATAATTTGGCCATTTACGACAAAACCAAATGGAAGTGGCCAAGTTATATACGCGTAACGCTCTGTCCAAAATACAAAAAACACCCTAGCACTAAAATAATTTGAAAAGCAGTTTGATCAAGATTGTACTGTTGTCAGACCAAGAATCTTTGCTCAAATCTTTATAAGATCACTACGGCAGATATTAATCAAAAATCTCTCTAAAATTATGCTAATAAATTTGGTTTGATTATTTAAAAACAGAGAAAAATTTCAAATTTCTCCAATTCCTTCAATAGTTTGCTACGAAACTTTCCGGGGTCTTTTTTTTATATGAATATCTCTAGGAACAAGCTTAGGTTTGTTGTCAAACTTGAAAAAAATAATGCATAGTCAGTGAGGTTAAATTGGGATTGTAATCTCTTATTGACAAAAAACACTGCAAGTACCCCTAGGGGTCCGCGACCACCGGTTGAGAAACCCTGGATTAGCTCTAGATTACTTGTAATTTGCTTGTATAAGTGCAGTTAAAATGTTTGAGCAGGAATAAAAATGTTTGATCACGAAAAGAACTAATCAATACCTTTTTCTCTCAACTGTTTGCCTATGAACTTAAATATAAAGCAATAACATGTAGTTTTTTCGACATCGATTTGATTGCATTAATCCAGAGAACATTTTTGATTAGTAATAGAAATTAAAAATTACTCTTAAAATATGTTTTACTACAAAATTTCAAGAATTCCCAAATGTTTAACCTGTTTGTATAAAAATCACATTTCAAAGTGATAATATGTAGTTTTTCGGCATAAAATATACTTAATGAGTTCAGTGAGTGTTTGTGCAGAAACATTAATTTTGGATTACACTTATTTATCTTTTTTATTTTTATTGAAAAAGCTGCGGGAAACCCTAAATTTCAATCCAGTTTGCATGTAAAACATTGTTCAAACATGTAACTTTTGAGGCATAAATTCTATTGTAAGTTGGGCAGAAATAGTAATTTTTGGATACACTCAAAATTTCTATTACTAAAAAACTACGTAAAAACTTTTTTGTTTCAATTGTGTGCCTTCAAAACAAAATTCAAAGCGACGACATGTAGTTTTTCAACATAAATTTGGTGATACAAGAACAGAACATATGTTTTAGAAGAAAAAGGAACAATGAAAGACTGAAAACTTTTTTCACTTAAAAAATCAACAAAAAATTTTATTGCACTCAAATTTTAACAGCAAAATATTTTTTTTCAGGGTTTTATTTTTTTTTCTGAAAATTTGAAACTTTAAGTTTTCATTCCATAAAAAAAGATTGGAATCAACCGATTTCCTGTTCAAAAATTATAATTTTATTTAAATAAAAAATCTAATGCGCCTAAATCTACAGTGTGTGCCGATAAAAAATGACTGATTTTTTTTATTTTCAAAAAATATATCCCAAAAACTAAAAAAACATACATCGCTGAAAATTTGACAGTAAACGTAAAATTTTCTGAACTTCTTTCAAGAAAAAAAAAATGAGAATAGCAACTGCCCCTTTTGTCCCGAGGTCTTCAAAACACGACAAAACGTTAATTTTTGATTTTTTTTTTCATGTAAAAAAACATTTTTTTGTGAAAATTTTCTTGAAAATTCAAAATCTTTAGCTTTTATTTCGTCCAAGAAAATTGAAAATCGGTCAAGCGGTTAAAATTTATGATTTATTAAAAAATAAAATTATGCATAGTCGCGATATTTCTGGTCACCCTATTTCTGAAATGGTCACCCTAATAAAAAAAAATCCAAAACACGTGTATCCTTGTTTTGGATAAGAAACAAAATAGCAAATTTTGACGGAATTCGGTGACCTGCTAGATCGAGTTTTCATGGAATGACTGTATATGTAGTTGCTTCTAAGTTTTATTACTGGCAAGCAGGTTGAAACCCCATTTTTTGTGTTTTTAAGTAAAAAAAATATAAAGTTTAATTCATCATTTACCTCTCAACTTTAATATATGCACTGTTTCTGCACAATCAAATCATGCAGAGAAATTACACGTCATCGCTCTGAAACTCGATTTAAAATAAAAAATAAAAAGAAAAGAAATTTTGAGTGAATCCAAAAATTACTATTCATGCCCACACATATCCACTGAGCTTCTAATAGCGAACTCATACCGATAAAATACACGTCATAACTTTGAAAACTGATTTAAAGGCAAGCGGGATGAAAATTTAGGGCTTTTGTAGATTTTAAGTAAAATAAATTAAGAGTATAATCCAAAATTTATATTTCTGCTCAAACATGTTAGCTGGACATGTACGAAAAAACTAAATATCACCGCTTTGAAATTTAATTTATAGAAAAACAGGTTCAAAAACAAGGATTTCTTTAAGTTTCTAATCGAAATGAATTTTGAGTGTTATCTCGTTAGGGATACTCAAAATATGTTTTTGCTTTACATGGGGACCGTTCAAAAATTACGTAACGCAACAGGGGGAGGAAGGGTCTAACATAGTGTTACGGTCCATACAAAAATTAAAAATTTTCCATACAAAATCTGTGGGGTGGGAGGGGGTCTAAAAATGACAAATGTTGCGTTACGTAATATTTGAATGAACCCATGCATTATTTGACAAGTTATCTAGGGTCATTCAGGTTTGAAATACCTCAAATTATAACATTTGCCTTAAAATTTGGCACGATTCTCATGTCACTTCGATGTGCGAAAAAAAAATGTATTGGTTTAATTTGAACAACCCTAGGAACATTTTTTTCCCTACCATATTAAGCTATGGGATATGGACATGAGATACGTAAAAGGATTTTTAAAATCGGTTTAGCCGTTGCTGAGATATGGCTGATTGAAATTTAAGGTAAGGTACTTACAACTGAAATTTGATCGCGGGACGTCTAGTGTTAATTGGTATTATAGGGAGAGATCCCCAGTGCCGGACAGCACCCTATACCGGACAAAGTCGAAACATTGAGAAATCATGGTCCAATCAAGATGGTGTATTAGTAGAAAAGAAAGCTATTATGTAGACTAATGTTTGCGTAGAATAACACTTCCTTGAAATATGCATGCTTTTTTAAAAAAGTAGAAAAGTTTGAAAATCTTTAAAAAATTGACGTATCTTCTTCGTTTTGAGCCTATTTAGTAATTATTTTGAATATTTAAAAATACTTTGGATCCCGCAAGTATGATCGAACATAATCGTAATTTGATAGTATAAATGTATTTTGTACCATAATTGAACTAAATATGGACAAATTACAATTTTGGTTAAGCACCTCCAGTCCCTCAGTTTTGGACAGCTTGATTTGTTATATGATATCTTTGTAATTTTTGCATCAGTGTCTCAAAATACTTTCATTTTTCATGGGTTCCGTCGATTATGGTATCAAACATGCAATAAAATTAAGAAGAATGAATATTTAGAACAACATCGTAAAATGTGCTATTTTTTATCTTATATGAAAGAGGTTTTTGAAAGACATCTTGCAAACTAAGAAAAACTCATATAATTCTTGTAAATGTTGCAAATGCATTGAATTGGTAATTATAAACTATTCCTCTAGTGTACACATTCAATGATGTTCAAATTTACAGAATTCGAGGCATTTCCAGACCGTGTCCGGTATTGGGTGCCACCTTTTAAGATCGATCAATTTGGTACTAAAATACATCATCAAAATGCAATGTCAAAATACATATTTGTATTTTCAAATTTATTTTTGTACACTATAAAAATGATAATATTTATCATAAATGGGTAACACGAGCCCATAAAAACAATATTGTTCGAATTATGAATTTATTGGCTTAAGTGTCCGGTACTAGGGGATCTCCCCCTACTCTTTAGGGTAGAAATACACAGTGGGCAAAATATTTGACTAGGTCGCAACAAGGCAGAAATGGAGGAAAATGTTTACTTATTCACAAAAAGCTTTGTCCCTTCTGTTTTTCCTTTTCGACTTTTTATAATTTTGATCTTTTGAATGACATTTCTGCCTTCTCAACGGTTTATCTTTTGACATTTTGTCATAGATTCGTTATTGGTGACATATTTCACACTCAGAATGTGAATGTTGCACCTAATTTTGAAGCCATATATTTCAAATGCTTCACATTGGCTAATTCAATGACAACTATGTTCTAAGTACTTAAATTTTAGAACGATAATTATAAGGAATCATGGAAATAGTAAAAATCATGCATTTTTAACAAAACAAAGAACAAAGTAGTGCTGAGAGAGAAAAGCATCACTGAGTCGTCCGATTTGAATACGGTCTTTTTTGTACCTGACGAATGTATCTAATAGTATCAGCCAATAACCAACCCTCAAGAGCACATGGGCGAACATTCTTCTTCTTTTCTAGCGTCACGTCCCAACTGGAACATAGCTTGCTTCTCAGATTAGTGTTCTTATGAGCACTTCCACAGTTATTAACTGAGAGCTTTCTTTGCCGATTGACCATTTTTGCATGTGTATATCGTATGGCAGGTACGAAGATACTCTATGCCCTGGGAATCGAGAAAATTTCCTTTACGAAAAGATCCTCGACCAGCGGGACTGGAACCCACGACCCTCAGCATGGTCATTCTGAACAGCTGCGCGTTTACCGCTACGGCTATATGGACCCCTGGCCAACATTATGAGCGATATAAATAAATTCTTGCATTTCCCATAGTATGAATTTTGAAGAGCTTGTACAGTCTCGGTTTCCATCCAAATGATCTAAAATTTTGGAAGGACACTAAGAATTTGGAAATAATATCTATGTTACAAACCTTATGATGAAAATTAAGTTCTGCTAAAGCTAGAGCTAGAAATCTAAGAAATTAAAAATTTTTACTTTCTTAGTTTTGCTCACCTTACTCCAATAAAAAAAATGTTTGATTCCATATGTAGAAAATTTCTTGAAACATGAATAGTTATTAACTCCATCCCAAGGCATATCTCTAACTCGTCGACAAAATTCTGGGAATATGCATGACTGGTTTATGATAGATCAGAGGCAACTGTATGAAACACTCAAACTTTGTCCAACATTCATAAAAAATTCCCAGTAATTTTCTTTGGAAAGCACAACTTCTTAAAACAAAGTACCCCATTACAGATTATTCTGCAACAGCAACATATTCATCGTAATGGCTTCCAATAAAATAATAATTACCACCATTAATCCGGATTATTTCAATGCCGATAGCACACTTTACAACATTCAAAGTATTCCTTTGCACTGAGTAAAATAAACTTGAAAAGAAATCTCTCAAAGCTTAAATTATGGTCCCTGCTACCTACCACATCAAAGGATGATTATAATTAAACGGAAACTTTTCATTCTTTTCAACGGATCCCTTAAAAGCTTTCCTTATTAAGGAACACGTAGCAGATACGCCGCGGCGTCTAGTGATAAAACGAAAAAAAAAAACTTGGCAATCCGCGAGCGACGGTCCTTTTTGCGTCGACTTTCATCCCAAAGATCGCGCTCGCGTTTGTCGGCGCGCGTTTTATGGTTGTCTATAAAGATTACACTCCAAACTGGTCGGTTAACAGCGCCAAACCTTCAACAGGTGTGAAAACAGTAGAGGAGGAAGAGAGGGAGAGCGATCAAAAATAGGAATAAACATTCCTGACCGGGACTTATATTTAGGTAGATGACATTTCGATGGGCTGGATTCATGGGCGTAGCCATGATTTCGATCAGGGGGAGGGACAAACGACCTTGAAAGTGTTTTTATAACATGTTTCGCGCAAAAAAGCGATCATTGGTGACACCCAGGTTTTACCCTACCCTACCCTATGATGTTTCACCATAAAATTCAACGAATTTTTAGCGGATTCTTTGCCAACTGTATGGTGGATCTATAGTGAATCATTGAATGGAGGGTGGGTGGTCTGAGCCCCCACCCCTTGGCTACGCCCCTGACTCACTTTTGGTTTCATCGCAAATGAGACCACAATCTTGTGCGCAATAAAACCGAAAGCTGATTAGCCACCGGATTAGAGCCTGGCATCTCGTATATTCGGTTATCGAGAAATGCAATTAAAAATTTTCATGAATGGATCCGCTTTTGATTTTATGAGTTTCCGTTGCGATTGGTGGGGGCGAGGGAGGGGAGAGACTAGAAGCGAAGAGAGTGAAATAAAAAAAAGTTGCTGACACCGGATTTGAATTTAATTTGTTGGTAACTGGAAAGAAGCGAACAACCGGCATCGGAATCGATTCTGTTTCGACCCAATGACGAAGCAATTACTGGCACATATCCATCGCAGAGAGCGAAAAACAAGATGTACTGCATTCAATCACGTCAAATTGCATTTGCCGGTGCAGTCAGCAGCGACAGAGAAGCAATTTCCAGCAAATACGTCGAGCTTAGGGGGTGGATAGTCGAGGAGGCAGGGAAGTCAATCACGAGCTGAGAGGAAAGCATTTTCCACGCGATCGCTTTTCGTGTGATTGAGCTCTGATGGACCGAGCTCGAATCAGCTAGAGTGGTGTCTGTGACTGAGTTGGGGAGGGTGATCACCGGGATACGAATGAAAGCTCAATCCATCAGCTCTCCACTCAGTCGGTTGATTGCAACTTGCGTGCACCAGTGCATTTTCTCCTGTTTCGCTGCAGGAAGTAGACCTGTGTGCCGCCGCCGTCGCTTCATTTAACGTTACGCCGACGCCGAACAGATAACTTTGGAATTCTTACAATGGTTCTTACCGAAACTCGTCAAGGGCTTTTTTCAGTGATCCATCCAGTGAAAATTTCTGCTGGAATTTACACATCTCCAAAAATGTTGTTTAGATATTTATTCTGTATGTCTATAAGGACTCCAGGGTTTCCAGCAAGATTTTCAAAATTATCATAGTTTTTTCTCCCAAATTCATGGTTCTATAAATTTCTCCATGAGAAATCCTACACGGATTAGTAAATTCGAAGGTATTATCGGAAAAAAAATCCCAAGAGTTGCTTCAAGATATTAACCCTGAAGAAGATCAAAACTCATTGCCGAAACGTCAGGACAGTAAAAAATATCGTTCATCCAAAATATTGCTATTGCGTTTCAGTAGATACCTCTATTACATATATATCCACGAGATTGTTCCACGGGATTGTTCAAAAACTACTGTACGGTTTGGACAAATTTTGAAGGATTTCTTATAATTCGTTTCAGGCATTCCTCCAGTCATGAATTTTTGATCTGATAGTTTTATATAATCCTCTGGGTGTTTTCCAAGAATTTCATCAAGGAAACTCTTCAGCTTTCCATGAAGATTGCACTATAAATCATCAGGTAATTTTCACCTGAACTTTTAGGGTCTTTAGGAACTTACAAAAGCTATCCAAGAACTTCTTCAGCTAGTCAAACAGTGGATTTGATATAATTGTGGTGCCTTTTCGCTTTTGGCGAGTATACCATGACAGGAATTATCGAAAATGGTTGATATTTTTTTATTATTGTACCACTACAGGGTGTCCGCAAATTATCCGTACAAACTTCGAAGACATGGTTCTATACAATCAAGCATAATAAATTCAATATTCTTGCATGGTTCAAAGCATTGGCTTATTATATTCTTAAGAAGTAAGTTTGACACATTTCCGATTTCAAATAATTGCAAAATCAACCCAAATGTATTGAGGTGTCTTAAAGGGAGCTGTTTTCCGAGCTTTATGATGGAAGAGAAATGTCCATAGAACTCACTGCATTCGAACCGTTCAATTTTCTATTTCCAGTCTAACCTGAAGCCACTAACCTGTAGATTGCTTCAAATAATAACAGCACATTAGGATTCATCTCTTTCCGGTTTTAGGGATATCACATCTTCAGTATGACTAGCCGCCTTCTGGAAAAACGTCTTCGAAAAATTTAAATTTGCCTATCTCAGTAACAAGCAATCATTTCGAAATTTTTTAAAGTTGTATCTTGTGTTAACATATAGATGTATAATAAAAGGTACATGGACATTAATTTTCCATTGTTTTTAATGCGAGATCATCTTTCCAATATTTTGCTGTTCGGATAATTTTCGGACACCCTGTAGGTTTGTTGAAGGTTGAGTTCATTCTAAATACATGCATTTCAGATAGCTGCAAAGCGAGAGGGAGTCAGGTAGTTAGTTTTCCTTTCGTTTCAGAGAATGGTAATGGTGCTTAAGCCTAGACTATAGAGCCTGTATATTCAGGAGAAGTAGCTATGTCCCATTCCAAGAAAAATGAATGCAAACAACAATGATTTCTTTGGTTTTCCTTTGTTACGATTGTTCCCATTTTTTCCTTAGCAACATATCATAAAAAAAATTTCAATCAACTCCCGCCGAGAAATTGTTCAATTGTCCACATACATCTCAAAATGTATTCAGGATTCAGGATGTTCCAAGATCCAGCTCAGAAATGTTTCCAAAATTCCTGCTTAGAGTTCACTTCAAAGCCTAAGGAAAACATCATCTATGCTAGTCCATGTAATTTTTCAAGGTATAACCACAATGAACTAGAAGGACTTATAAATTTCTCAATATTTATCCTCCATGATTCCTTTAAAGATTTTTCCATAGATTTTTATGGGAATTCTGCCTTGCTTTTTCTTTGTGCATCCCCAGTGATTCAATCAAGCATCACTCCAGAGCCTGTCTCAGTAATAACTTCGAAGAATTTACCTAATTGTTTGAAGTGCAATAAACAAAATCCTTCAAGAATTTTAAATAAGTCGCTAAGAGGCTACTAAAATCAGATATCACTTAAGGCCACACGGGACGTCATTATAATCACACTATCCATTTGAAGAAGCATATCTCAAGTAACACTCCATATATTGATGTGAAAAATTTATCATATGATTCCATATATGTAGTACACAACCCATTTAATTTTCAGCTTCATCGGTTCACTAAAACTCGAGATTTGCTTTTGCAAGATTTTTATGATAACTGTTAGAGACAAAATATAGGGAAAATACACGGTCCCCCGTGTTATCTTAAGTAATTGGGCTTATTAAAGGATTTGTTCAGAAACTCTTTCACAATTTTTTGAATATTCCATGTATTATTTCTGATACCAAACAAAACATTTCAACATGAGTTGTTTTTGCATCTACCACAGCTAGTTTTTTGTTGTGTAGTTTATTGTGATTATTCAGATTGTGCTTCTTTTCCCCGGATGCCGGTTCCCCGGACGCCGGTTCTCCTAATGACCCGTTTCCCCGAATGGCCCGTTTCCCCGAAAAGTGGCTGCAGTTCAAATAGGTGCTAGAGTAGGTTTCAGTTGCAGGATGGCGAATTAGAAAGAACGGTAAGCAAAGAAAACAAGGAGGTATTTGGTCATTCTCGGCAATATACGCGTTGCCAAAAATGCTGAGGACGGTAAAATTCGTAAGAACCGCCAATCAAGTAAAGAAGGGTGCATAATAGATGACCAGTACGTTCACCACCCTAAGATGTAGAAAGATATGACAAATATGAGTGCCAATATCTTTTCGGGGAAGTGGGATTCGGGGAACCGGCATTCGGGCAAGTGGGATTCGGGGAACCGGCATTCGGGGAAACGACCTTCAGGGAACTGACATTCGAGGAAAAGTAGCACAACCGATTATGCAATAGTTTATTCCTGGAATTTGTTTAGGCTCTTTAATACTGGTCTAACCAGAAATTTCTACGACAAATGTCTTCAAGAATTACGTCAACTATTTCTGTGCGATAAGGGTTTTCTGGGAATGGTAATTATGTTTCAAAGAAGTGTCATAGAGTCATACTTTTGAAATCGAATGACGTTTGGTCGAAAGTACACTTGGTCGAACGGACATTTTGTCAAATGGACATTAGGTCGAAAAGGTTTCATTGCAACAGAAAGTATATGACATTTCGTAGAACCACCACTTCGTGGAAAGGACATGCAGTTCAATCAAAATAGTACGGAAACAAATTTTAGTTGAATTATCGTTGAGAGTATCATTTTGGAAAAAGTATCAGCCATTTCACCAACAATCTATAAGCAGTAAGCAAAATTTTGGTATTCCATTTGATGGACCCTACTCGCCCAAAATATTGAACAGCCTCTTGTGTTTTTGACGTTTCATGCTGCTTTTTTATTTAGGCTTGTTCTGCGATTCGGTATAAGCTGATCTTAAATGGAAGCAAGCCGACTTTTGCCACCTTAATCAACTCGTCTTCCCTTACGAGATACATAGAATAAGAATAATTTTCTTGTTTAATTTTTTAAAGCTTGCGGTAGAAGCTCTAATGTTCACCCGAGGTCATCAACACCTTCAGCAAAGCCATATATTTGCTTGAGGAATGTTATTAAGCTGGGAGTCACAATAAGCCAATTGTCCATAAGTCGAGTTACCGGCACTTAACATCCACTGCGCCTTAAAGGATAAAGGATATTTTACGCATTCAAAAATCCTACCCACGTCCGTAAGTTGCAAGACCCGAAATTCAAAGAAAGATCCCGGAATGCTTCTATCAAATGAAGTTCTACAGTTCATTACGAAGAACGATGACACTTAAAAAAATTATAATAATAAATTCAAGAAATCATCATGTTTACGTAGTTGAGTAATAAAAAAAAAACTTGTTGAGCAGTTTTTCAAAGAATGATGTAAAATATCATCATTCTTTGAAAAACAAAGAATAATAAATTCACTAGAGCTAAATATATCAGTCAATGTTCAAAATATTACTTGTAAAAATTTTATTAGAACAATAATCAAACTCCTAGATATTGGCAAAACATCAAAATACAAACAACTAGATTAATGAAATTTAAAAATATTGCTACATAAAATGTCCATAACCATTTTAAAAACAAACTTTCGACCAAATTTTCGTTCAACTAAACGTCATTCGACCACATATGATTCGACAAAATGTTCTAAAGCCATTCGACCAAATCTCCCTTCGACCAAATGTACTTTCCACCAAATGTCATTCGACTAAACGTCATTCGACCAAATATCATTCGACGAAAAATCCCAAAGGCGGTCGCATGACGTTTAGTCGAATGATATTTGGTCGAATGTGTCGGGTATGTCTTTAATCACGGAGTGGATGATTTCGATTGGATAATAAGTTGATTTTTTTTTTCATCGAAAATAATCAAGCAAGAGAATTGAGTTTATTCAGTGTATCGCGTGAAGTGGAACTAATCGGCTCAGTTGACAAAAGTTGACTTCAACCGACTCGCAGAAGAGGCCTTAATGATGAAAACGACATCAAGTAACGTCAACAACGCAAGGGATCAATCGGTTATGTGGGGGAAACATGATGATTAACTGGAGTCTCAAAATATTGGTCATCGCATATTGAAGGATTGAACATTGGTCAAGAAATACCAGTGCACCAGAGGCAGATTTCTTGCCCTCTATCATGCTATCCTAGCATATGAAACCTCCAGTAATGGCACATACCAAACATGCTTTCCCCTTATTCGATGACTCAATCACTGT
Source organism: Aedes aegypti (assembly GCF_002204515.2). NCBI lineage: Eukaryota > Metazoa > Arthropoda > Insecta > Diptera > Culicidae > Aedes > Aedes aegypti. Next base: position 342,791,252 of record NC_035108.1, on the reverse strand, counting down.
GTATTAACGACAAAATGAAACTCTGAAAAACAATCTGAAAAATCCCTATTCGACTAAAAATCCTGTCAATCAAATATCATATTATTTTCGACCAAATTTCCATTCGACGAAATGTCCATTCGACCAAATGTACTTTCGACTAAATATTATTCGACCAAATGTCCTAAATTCCTAAATCGTATTCAATCGCAGAACAAATTTGAATGCTGCTTTATCGCATGAATGAGAGAATAAAATGTAACCCTCGACGACAATCGGATACAACGTCAAATTTTGTTTCTATACTATTTAGTTTCGACCAAATTTCCATTCGACGAAATGACCGTTCGTTCAAACGTACTTTCGACTAAACGTTATTCGGCTAAATGTCATTCGACCAAATGTCGTAGATTCGAAATTTCATCATTTTATCTAGAACATTCATCAGAAGATTTCTCAAGTAATTTTTCGAATAAATTTTCAATGGATTTTTCAAATACAACATTTTTTGATAAAGTTGTGGGAAATAATAAAAAAAATGCGTAGAAGATACAATGGATGCATTTATGGGCTAATTTCAGAAAAGACTCTTGGAAATAATCATTGCGAGTTACTTCAGATTTCACTGAAAATTTAGTAATAAATAGCGAACGCAATGAACTTCATCGAATGATGCCTCGAAGGATTGATTTAGAAATTCCTTAAGAGATTAAACATTTCCCAGTGGGTTAATTTAAAAAAAATCTAATTCAAAAAAATCCCACAAAGCTGCCTAAGGAATACTCCAAGCTGTTTTCCCAGACATTGTTTCCGAGAATTTTCTTGAAAATATCCTGAGAAAGTCGTTTATTTCTGCTGGAAATTCCACTTGAGATTAAGATGGAATTGTTGGGGTAGAATATCTTACGGAATCACTTTTTTAGCGCACACAAAGAAGGAACTCGTGTACTTATGACAAAACATCAGTATGTATTCAGTACCGTAATCTGGGGGCAAATTGATCACAATTTTGAAACTGTTTTGTTATATCGATCTGATAGATTCAGCTATTGTGCATCTAATTTTGTCAAAATCAGTACTCCGCTTATCTCAACCAGTCTTTACAACTGTTTTTATAAAACAACATTAATTATTTGGATGAATAAGCTAAAACATAACAAATAGCCAAAACACTTTCGGTGAATATAACCACCATGGCGAACACACGTTTACCAGTATTGCCTTATCAACTAAAGTTGTATTCCCAGAGTCTGAAAATAGCGTCAAAATACTTACAACTTTTGAATTCGATCATTTAATTGAAAAAAAACTAATTTAGAAAATATGCATCAAACATTTGAAAATTTATTATTGAAAACAACGGAGTTTATTGCTGTACGATTTTTAAAACTAGTAGACTATTTCACACTTTAGTTTACACTACATCTAAAATATTCAAAAAATAGAATAAGCGAATTTTAAAGTTATATCTTTTTAACAATTTTTCTCCCACGGATGATGATGATTCTAGGGGGAAAACTTTTTCTACGCCAATGGGTTTCATTTTTTATAACTTCAAACTATACTCGGCGCACAAGTCTACTATGAAGCTTGATAGACTACCGCAGTTTTTTGTACATACAGAAATCATTAACCCTCTAATACCCAAATTTTTATTTTCGATTTAAGTATTATTTTTCGTTATCTAAAATCGTTCTAAACACGTTTTGGGCATTTATTAATTTTTATTCACAAATTTTTAAATTTTGGTTTTTGATTTTTATAATTTTTATTTTTGAACATCCCTAGCTTTTTTCATTTTTTCTTGAAGCCTTTTCTAGTTGTTGATTTTTGGCAATAATAAAAATTTCAATTGTTTCGGTATTTTTAAAAATATTAAATTTTTATTTTTTTTTTCGGAGCGTATTTTATTTTCCGTGTAACTAACGGAAAAACAGGTTTGAAATGATTTTAATACCACCGGGCTCTTGGTTTGTGATAGGTTAATCGTAGAAAAATATAAAAGGTACGATTTTTTATATTACACGTTAAATGAAGCCCAGGCATTTGTAGGTTATATAAGAATGCAATTATTCAAACAATTTCTAAAAATACAAAAAAGTTTCAAAAGTCATAAAAAACTTTTCTTATATGCGTGTTATGAGTCAAGGTATAAGCCAAAAATAAAATCATTTTGATTTCCGAGCTACGAAAAAATACACAAAATTCCAAGGTGTACCCCGTCTAAAGGCGGGGTTGGGTATTAGAGGGTTAAAGAATCCAACCCACAATAGAACAACCACAAACCTGGATGATGATCAAATCAATGACAAGGCAACCAACTCTCGGAGTGCATCGAGGGCAGGAGGATCATTTTACCCAGCTCGAGCCACATCCACATGTTATTAGATTGGATGCGGGTCTGTCATTCTCTGTCGGTTCCCCCTGTCGGACACGAATCTCGTTACTAACTTCTTGCGGAGCCTTTTGGCGGGGGAACAAAGTTGCAATGCAGCCCCACATTTCGTCTCGGGTTGGCATCCACCCGATGAGGAGGCAGGCTGAAATTCAATCCGCCACGACTCACTGAACTTTAAGCGGCTTTTTCTGATGAGGTGTCAACTTACCTGTAACGGGAGAATGACAGAGAAGGAAAAGGAAGGTTAATAATGTTTCGCTCCAGTTTTGGGGTCTGACTTGGGAAAGCAATACAATAATGGGAAAAATGCTTTCGTGTCCGATAAAAATGATAATCATCAGTGGTTTATCCAAAATCAATCGATAAAAATAATTAAAATTCCGTGCAAAATTTCAGTTATTGCTAGTTTTTTATTTTTCATTACTTATATTTATCGATCTCACGGTAAAATTATTTTATGCTAGTTTCATTACTATATGTTCAAACTTATGCTTTATATTTTATTTCATGCGATTATTTTTAAACTCTGACTGTTCTCCTTCTTAAAATTCTTGTTATTTTGGCTGCCATACAATAATGGTACAATTCCACCGTGCAGCCAGTCAGGAATAAGAAACGAACCAACGAACTTTGAATGGAACGTGACCTGTGCAGAAGTCACGCATTCCTCCGCCCTGGCTCAAAGCGTTGTGCAGATCCGTCGGACAGTTGGGTTGGTGTGCTTTTATTCAATAAATGTCACTCACAGCCTGTCGGGCGAAAACAACGTCACCGCTCCGCTTTTAAGCTATGCAAAAAGCGAGAAAACTTGAATTCACGGGAACAACTCCCCATGATCTACCAAAGGATCCAGTTCAGCTGGCTGGAACGTAAATAGTAATGGGATGCGGAAAATGGCGCAAAGTACCATTATGCCCGTAGTAAAAAGGTCCATAGGAAGACGTGACGTGGCATGAAAACAGAAGAAAGTGAGAGAAATTGGAGCGGAGTGTTTTCCGGGCGCGTAAAGCCTGCACTGGCAAGGAAAAAGGAAGTGTCCTTCATACAGAAGTTTTGCAAGCGGATACTGCAAAATGGAGCCAACAAAGAAATGAGTAATTACATTTCCGTTTTCCATGAAGACGGAATGAAGTAGATTTCCAGTGAGGATGCGTTGTGAGGTTTAAAATAAACGTGCCTGCTTGTTTCTTCATAGAGAAAATGAGTAGGGGGACATGGGGCAAGAAGGACACCTGGGGCAAGAGTGCCACCTCTAATTTCACGTAGTTCAAATCAATTTTTTGATGTTTAACGCAGGATAAGTATAAATTGAGTACTAATTAAGGGTTGTGTAAATATTACAGTTAAAAATGTTTAGTACAAAAAATTAGAAAAATGTATTTAACTCACCAACGCAAAATATGCGAAATATTATAAGAATGTAAGACTGAAAAACAAGGTTTGACTCCCAATAAATACAAAACATATTGATTTTTCCGCACAGTATTGATGATTTTCAATTGTTTAATATAGCTGTGAGGATTTTTTTTTTCGAAAAAGTCCATTTGACATTAAATTTTACATATATAATAACAGTATGTCTTATGGGACCGCAATTTTCTCATATAAAATCAAATGAACTTTTATTTTTCTTGTTTGTTATTGCATTCAATCAATGTTTCCTACTAAATAAAATCAAAATAAACCATCTTGGACATTCAAAACGGTTTCTGAATTTACTATTATTGTTACAGTCAAATAAGATGAAAACTAAATTAATTTCGTAAAATTCTTTTTTAACTATAAGTCAACTTTTATCCCTCAGTTTTTATCTTTACTTACTCTACAATTTATCCTTTAGGCGGGGAAATAATAATATACAAAATTTGTGGCATTTTGCTTTGGTGGTCTTCTTGCCCCATACGAGTGGCACTCTTGCCCCGTGCCTCGTTTAAAAACCTCATAAGAAGGGACATTTTCAAAAATCTCAAATCATCATGTGTTTCTTATATTTTTGAAATCTATCGATAACATCATTTAGAACAAGAGCTGAGCTTGCCCCTACACTGGAATAATCTTCAAAAATTGTGCTTATCAACCATGATTTGAACCTATATATCTTAAGGTGTCCTTCTTGCCCCCAGCCCCCCTATACCTAAACGGATTAAAATTATAATATTGTACGGTTGTAATGGATTAATATATTCAAATGAATGGTACATTGTAATTCCATTTTAGAAGTAGATCGGGGGTTTGTAAAAAGAATTGATTTGTAAAACGAGGTTTTGCCTTTTGGAGTCTGCTTGTAAGGAAGTAAATTATATTACTTTGAGAAATTATACTTTTTCAGTATTCTAACAAGGGAAGGTTTAAAATAAACGAACGTGAAAGGCTTTGGGGTTTTTCATATTTCGACATGTAGAACCTAATAAAAGTAGTCCGGTTGAAAACCCCGTGTAACACCATCGTGACCTTCCCTTGTAAGCATATTGTTGATTTATTTGATTCTTAATAAGGCTAGAATGTATGTTAGTTATGGTCTTTCAAGAATTTGGGTATATGATTCGACATGGATCATCAGAGCAGAAGCATGTCTCACAATACTGAACCTTAGAAGATTGTCATATTTCGTAGATCTTTTTGTATAGTCAAGATCCCAGTTTTGGTAACAATCTGAGTGTTCTAGTTCATCCAATAACTTCCTGGAATTAATACCATCAATAAAAACTTGTGCAGGATTCTCATAGAAATTTTGGTAGCCTTCCACAAAATCCACTTCAAAACTCTTAAAAAAATCGCAGGGTATTCGCAAAATTTTGGGTGAAATTTTGACAAGATTCTGAACCAAATTTTTGAACAAATTCTTGATAGTAATCTTATAGAATTTGAAATTTAGCCATAATTCTCACGAAATTGTACACAAGGTTTTTGAAATGTCTTGGTCAAGATTCTCACAGAATCAACAAGATTTTCTGATAAGAATAGGTAAGTATCTGACAGATTTACATCTTTTTTTTCTCAAAATTTTATATATTTTGTACATGTATTGTATGTTATACAAGTTTATTCATTTCTCCAGCATTTTTCAGTTTAATTACTTTGAAATTTGGAATTTTTTTGTGGTTCTTTCATAATTGAGCAACTACCAAGTTATCGTACAGTTTACAAACATCCAACTCCAGCCTAATGCCAAAGGTAAACACATTCGAATCCGCAATTTCAGAATCAAATCGCCTTTTCTACTGACCACCACCCAATTGAGCGGCTTATCAGTCGCGAGTAAGTGGCTTCGGTGCCGATGTTTATGTGATTTTCCATCAACAAAAACAAAAATCGCAAACAACTTCGCGCACGAACAACAACAATAAAAAAATGCAGAGCACTACCCGCCCAAGTGGTGGTGGGAGAGGTCAAGATTCGTACGCAAAAGTCGGCGCGCGCGATTCGATTGTGCGCGAGAGAACGAATGCCGGACGGGAGAGGGAGAACGGTTAGGCGAACGCACAGTGGATCAAAGCAGGCCTGAAGTAAAAAAAAAAACATGTTTTCATATTCTTTGGCTGATATATTTTTTATGTCTTTCTTCTGTATTGAACGGCAATTTCTCAAAGTTTTAGATAAATTTATGTTGAATTCGATTTTTTTCATCGTGTGAACTGTAGAGTTGTCGGCTAAAACTGACTCTTTGGAATTTTAACGTAACTTTTCAAAAAGACCTATATAACAATTGAAGATTTTCTCCTCTTTCGCTCTCTTTCAATAATAACAGTGCATTAATGAAGCTTAAGTAGTTAGTTTTTAGCTATAGATTGAACAATAACGTCCATGACTAGCGTTTCAAACAAAAGAACACTGCAGAAAACTTTTTTTTTTCAAATTTCTTCGAAATTGTTCTACCGAAATTTCGGTTCCCGTACTAAATCTCCACCATATATAGCTTTTACAATCTCATTAGACTGAAAAGACTTTTCTATTTGTATTGAATCATATTTGACATTATGAACATTAAAATTTCAAAAAGTTTTGATGGTACTCCAAAAATTTTGAAACTTTTCAAAGCTTGTGTGATCACAACATTTTTTGTATGGGTTTTGTTATACATCATTCTAAATGAATCAATTCACTTATATAGTATGCGTATATAGGCACTTGGCACGACTTTTTTAAACTTCCTGTGATTAGAAATACGATGCCGCTAAACATTGATGGAAAAAGAAAGAAAAGCTTTTACCTAGCCTCGAACACGGGACCTCTGGAATCGGCCTTTATCACTGCCATACCAAATGATACGTAACGATACGTAACGGTGTTGTGATTACTTGCTAAATGCAAGCTTCATATACAGTGTATTTTGTTTTTCGAGACCCATTGTCAGCAGATACCATACATGGGTTGCTATTTTTAAGTTACTGCGATTTCATATGATGCTATTCTGGAATAATATAAGGTTATACAACTTGATGTGAGTGTAGATTGTATTATTTACGACATGTTTTTTGTCTACACAAATTATGATTCACTGAGATGCTTCATCTTGTTAGGTGTGTCATGGTTTCATTTCTCGCATAATTTTAGACAACGCCCTAAAAGCATTGGTTACCATCAGAGATGGGCAAAAAGAATCGGATCCGATCAAAAGAACCGGTTCACGTATAAGAACGTGTGATCTTCTTCTTCTTTCTGGCGTTACGTCCCTACTGGGACAGAGCCTGCTTCTCAGCTTAGTGTTCTTATGAGCACTTCCACAGTTATTAACTGAGAGCTTACTATGCCAATGACCATTTTTGCATGTGTATATCGTGTGGCAGGTACGAAGATACTCTATGCCCTGGGAAGTCGAGAAAATTTCCAACCCGAAAAGATCCTCGACCGGTGGGATTCGAACCCACGACCCTCAGCTTGGTCTTGCTGAATAGCTGCGCGTTTACCGCTACGGCTATCTGGGCGGAACGTGTGATCCGTGTCTCTTTTTGGACGAAAGACATTTGATCAGTACGGATCAGCAAATAGTGACCCGGAAAATGAACGAATCGGTTAACTTCCCCTATTCTCCTTCGTTCGTTACTCGGCTTTATCATAACGCTTGACACGTGCCTTGCTTTGCACGCCACGGCACACATGCAAACACAGTTTGTTGCCGTTCCGTGCTCTCAGCACTCTCATCATAGACAGACAATTTTGCCCTGCCCTGATTTAGTTTTTTTCTTTTGGTTCGGGTAGGGAAATCGACCGAGTTTCTGGGGAAGAATGTACGAAGAATGAGAGAGCGAAACATACGATAGATACGACGCATGTCGTGCAATAGAGAGAGAGTGAAACGATCTTTTTGCCGCTCGTCCGGTTCAGTTTGCTCTTCCGTTGCAAGCCGGTTCACTAATATGAGTGATTCTGATTGGATTCGTTCATTAAAATGAGCCGTTTTTGTATTTGTATTTGTATTTGTATTTAAAATAATCCATCTGACAAATTAGTTTTAATGAATAAAAACTTGAACATGACATACACTTAACACAGATTACTGAACTACAGATCGTATTCTATTAGCAAAATGCCTCGTCGGTTCATCGAACTCGAAAAACTCTTCGACAGCTGAGAATGCTCGGATGCACGCTGAGATGGGTTCGTTGTATCCAAATACGATGCGATGGAAACTTGATTGGAGCAGTGTAGTACTCCGGAGAACTCGGTTAGGAACACGAAATTCTAGCAAACTAAGCAGTTCTGGAGCATCGACTTCGCCATTTAGCAACTTCGCTATAAGCAACGATTGCTGTACCTTTCTTCGTCGATCCAATGTTTCTAGTCCCAGGAGTCGGCATCTATCCGGATACGGTGGCAGGTTATCGGGGTCCCTCCATGGCAAGTTTCTTAGTGCCAAACGAATGAACCTTTTTTGAATCCGTTCAATTCTTAGACTCCACGTGAGTTGGTGCGGATGCCAAACGACGGATGCATTTTCCAAGATAGGGCGTACCAGGGAACAATACAATGATTTCCAGCAGTGCGGGTCTGAAAAATCCTTGGCAACCTTGGAAATAAAGCCTAGCTGACGCGTTGCTTTTGAGATGATTGCAGAACGATGCAGCTCAAACGACATTTTCTCATCAAGCTGAACCCCTAAGTCAGTCACATGATCAACTCTGTTGAGAATGATCCCATCAATTTCGTAGTGAAAAACAATTGGATGCATCTTGCGGTGAAAAGTGATCACCTGACATTTCTCTACGCTAATAATTAGCTTGTTTCTGCGGCACCAATCGGCAAACAGTGTTAACGAGTTCTGAAGACGCATACAATCATTTTCAGTCCGTACTACAATGTACAGTTTGAGATCATCGGCATAAATCAGCTTAAATCCTTCATCGAGAACCAAGCCAGCATCGTTAAAGAAAATAATAAATAGCAACGGTCCAAGGTTGCTTCCTTGTGGGACACCAGACTTGTTCGAAAAGGGTAATGATACACATCCATCGATTTTTACTCGCAGCTCTCGTCCCGTAAGGTACGACTCCATCCAAGAAACCAAATGCGTTGATACTCCGAGGCGGGACAGTTTGTGCAAAAGTATTCGATGGTCAATCTTGTCGAACGCAGCTTTTAATAGATGCTCATCTTTAGTAACCATATGTGTAGCACTTTGTCTGTGACAATGGTACCTAACCTTTTTGAAAGGTAAAACCCCCTTTAAAGTTCTACAAACATTTTGTGAACCCCTAAAATCAATGTTTTTGGAATAAAAGTTTATGGAAACCTTCCACAGAGGTCTCGTTATAGAGATTTTTTTTAAACATCGAATAAATCGTCAGCGAGAAGCAGTTAAAAAAATGTTTCCAAAATCAAGCGAAAAATAAGCTTGTTGAGCATTAAGCGATTTACCAAAAAATATTCCCAGCTTTGAATGAAAATTTCTTTAAGATCTATACCAAAAGACTTTCCTGAGATCTAATTTTGTTTTATTCAGGAATCTCCAGAGATTTATTCCGCCAAAAGTTTGTATGTGATGTTTAACGTATCTATCAAGCATTACCTCTACAAATGGCTTTGATTATTTTACGAAGCTTGCTAGAGGGCATACTCTTGTGATCGGTCACTTCTATAGTGATGCGGCAAAATTGATTAAAATTGGAATAATATTGAAAAAATATCCAAAAGATTCAAATGACGACAGAGCAGCTCGATGCTTTACAAGAGGGGACAATGCAGAGCTAAATGCTATGGAAATTAAAAACATTCGTCGTCCAGAAACGCATTCTTCCCACTAAGTGCTGATTTCAGCGATGATCGGCTGAAAGGACTCATAGAGAGTCAAAATGATGGTTTGAGAACAATTAGCCGGAAATTGAACTGCTGTTTTAATTGATAAAACATTAAACTGCTACCCCATTACAGAACTCTTCAAACGATACATGATTGCGATCAGGTACCGAACGGGATATTTCCAGCAATGCTTCGAAACGGTGACAATAAGGTGTTCCGCCAATAATTCAGATTTTTAAGGCAAGTCTTTGAGTCTTAATTTTATTCTACATATGAGGAGACAAGTGAAAATCATCTTTATTCCCAAAATAGGGAAACGAGAAAAAACGCAACCTGAATCATACCGACCTATCAGTCTTTCATCAGTTTTACTGAATAACATTAAAAACCGGAAGAGACTTTTGCACAAGAAAAGCTGACAGAACTTCAACTACTTGTGTGCATTGCTAAAACGGGAGCGATGCACAGCACACTATCAAAATCGTTGGGAGCAATTCTGAATATCCTGCCTTGATACAAATATGTGCAATTAGAGGCGCTAAGATTGAAACGATTGAAAAACTTCAAATCAAGAGTGCTTGTAGATCATCTTAGTATTTTTGAAACCTGAAAATAATCATGTCATCCCCTTTAATGTATATGATACATCACGTATAGATTAGAAGTCGGTGGTCCCACAAAATTCTTTGCAGATGACTCAACATTGGAACTAGGACGGGAGCAGGAATCTACGACCCTGGGGTAAAAATCTCAGTGGCAATGGGCAACTACCCAATGGTATTCCAAGCGGAGATTTTCGCAATATTAAATAGGAAATATAAACATGCTAATATCTGTATTTTTCAGACAGTCAAGAGGCATTCAAAGCATTGAGTAGTCATAAATGCTCTTTAAAACTTGACTGAGAATGCATTCTATCACTGCGAGACGCGTGTCAAAAAAATCTATAATTCCAAACGAATCTATCAGCAAAAAGCTACTAGAACTCAACAAGAAAGCTCTCGTAAACTGGCCTAGTAACCGGACACTGCCCGAGCAGATATCATTTGAAAAACTTCGGCCAGGTTTCTATAACATGGAAAGAGAAACCTCGGTTTATCTGCTCTGCAGTTGTGGTGCTTTGTACAAGCGTAGATTCAAATTTCTCTATGCAACCTAGAGAAATTTGGACGGCGAATCCTGGAAAGGTTGTTGGTTTCATAAACTCAATTCTTCCTAACTGAGAAAAGACGCGTTTTCGGTTGTTCACTTGATAAATCGTGATCAACATTTGAGAAGTGAATAGTAAACAGAGGTTATCACAAGTTCAACTCAATGGACGCAATGGATCTATGCCCTAGCAAAAAAAAAAATGGGCATCTTGGAAGGCAACTAATAACCTTTGGAAGAATTTTGAAAACTTTAGTTAGGTTTTCTTCAAAAATATGTCAGACATTCGTCAAGAATTTTCACATTTTCACAGTAAACTAGCAAGTAAACTAGCAAGGATCATTAATAAATCATGCTGAAGGATTCAAGATGATTTCGTCAATGGTTATAGCGAAACGGTGAAGAATTCCTAGTTTCTTCATTCCCGTGAACCATTCACCAAGGACTACTTCCAAGAAAGTTACTGAGAATCACATCAAGAAGTTTGCAAAACCTACAAGGATTAAACCCAAATATGCCAGGAATTACCATGTATACCTCTGGGCAGTATAGGTAGACTCACACTTAAACCTTAATCAGTGATCTCTCCCGCAAGAGAAAAATCATTTCTTTCATTGATTCTTTCATTAATCGTCGGAAACCTGTCAAGATCGGATGTTATTGTTTACGTCAGAAATGTTTGTTATAGTTCTACAAAACAAACCAGGAATCACTGCTGTGTACGAGACAACTTCTGAATCAAACGGACAAACCAATTCATCTATAATTTAAGGACCATTGAGTTGCGACATCTCAAACGTGACTGATATCAATCATGTAACATGTGGATTTAAGATTTTTTCGTCTCTGACCTCGGAAAAGTTTAATTTTCAAGTTTAAAAAAAAACATACAAAACCTGAGAGATAAAATTTGGCTTGTAATCTCTTATTTATTTAATGGTACTACACATATATTTCAACAAACAGAATTGAACAAAAATATGAATTCCGCTAATAATGATCGCTTGCAAAGAAGCTAAAGAGATTTCTCATATTTAATTATCAATCACTTAAAACATACCTTATTTACAAGGACTCCCCGAACCCCTTGAGAAGTTGTCACGGCCCTCTAGGGGTCGGCGGACCACTGGTTGGGAAGCCCTGGTTTTTTTAAAAACATGAATGGATTTACACGTTTTGGGAACATCATCCTCTATCTACCAAGAACTACTTTTTAGGGTTGACTTTTAAGGAATTATCATTAGTTAAGCGAGATTTGCGCATTTTTGTGTTTAGATATGCTTTTTAATTTGTGTAATACAGTGAATCAGATCCCATCAGATCACCAGACTTGTATATAGTATTGCATTCGTTCGAATAAACACTGAAGCCACTAGAAGTTTGCCCACGATATTCCTTCTTAAACGAAAATTGGCATGCAAATGACAACATTACAATAAAGTTTGTTGTTGATACGTTGTAATTATTTAAAATTACTATAAATACAGTCAACTCTTCCTAACTCGATATTGAAAGGACCATTGAGTTTGGGAGGTATCGAGTTAAACACAAAACCAGTAAAACTGTGATCCTAGGAACCATCGAGGTAGCCATGAAAACTAATTTCTACTATAGTTCTATAATTCCATATCGAGATACAAAATATCGAGTGGGGGAGAGTTGACTGTACTCATATTTAACTAGTTTTGTCGATTGTACCGGGAATAATCATTATTTGTTCATTGACCATTCCCATTGAATCACCTTCAAAAACCATGTATAGTCGATAAATTAGGATTTTTGAACAAATTGAGTAAGATTAACATTTTTGGCAAACATTTATATGAATCACGGCCACTGTGGTCCCGGTGGTGCTATCGCGGCGTTCATCGTCGGCACCTATCAAAGGCTTCCGTTTGGGCGGCAACTCGCCAAATGCCGCCGCCGCCACCGCCTTCAGATGAATGAATCAAGTCAATTACGGCGTCATGCAATCAATCCATAGCGTGTGTGTGGGGAGGTTTGTACAGTGTTTTTGTGTATGCCGCCGACTATCTCTAGCGCGCAAATTTCGCTATTGTAGACCGGTTCCGTACGATGACGATGACGACGACGACGTCGGCAGTTAGCGTTGATAAGCGGTCTCGACTATTTGCTGGATGATGAATGGCATACCTACAGTTCAAAGGAAGGTGAAATATTTATCTCCGGTTAACAGTCGTTGGATTGTGATCGGGACACGTGAAGTTTATTCACACGTCGGAGTCACATGTCGTGGGTACAGTTGACTAACTGTTATTTCTCTGTTTGAATCAATTTAACTTTTTTATACATTCAAATCAGTTTCAAGATGTGTATGGTACTGTCCTAGCTACGTTGGAGTTTTCAATAATGCACCAGGAATTCCCAGGATCCTGCCAACAATCATAAATTCCGAGGAAATCTTATTTCCCGCTTGCCTCCGATTGGTACACATAGAACTAGTATTTTCAGAAGATTGCTGAGAATCACCAGATTTCACTCAGTGTCCCTAAGATTCCACTGGACATTTGGAGAAGCATGCTGGAAACACTTCAAGTGATTGGACCATGAATTTTAAAAGCACAACACCTGGAACTCTGCAAGAAATCTCTCAATGCTGGGTTTTTAGCAATACTTCCACACAGCTAAAAATATGTTGTAAATTTAAGTTTATTTTCATGCACATATTTGGAGCATCAAAATAAACGTAAATTTCAAACGACCAATCCATTATTTTTCAATTGAATTCACTTCAAATTTACACGATCATGTAATATTCAACCATTTTTGGTTGAAAATTGAATGTATATTAATTTAAATTTACATGATACTGTAATAACACACGAATTTGATTTATTTTTACAGTAGACTTCAGTTTACATCACATTGAAAATTAAATATTTTTTTCTGTGTATTATTTCGTACATCTCAATATAGACGAGCACAGCTTCTTATAGGTTATGCTGCCACCGCATAACACCACTTCATAGAACTTTAAATCCAGAACAACCAATCTTGCAAATCACCCTCTTGAGACGACGAGTCCATTGGCCGCCTCAGTGCGTTGTTTGTTGCCGGCTGCCGAATCTGAGTGATCTCGTTCGCTTTTATGGCGAGCGGCAACCGATCTGTGGATCGGTCAGCCAGCACCCAGTCGGACAGTTCAATGAAACATCCGAGCTCGCGAGCCAAACAACAACGGCGCACAGTGGTCCAGTTTTCTTAAAAGCCGTCAAAAGCTTAATGTACAAACATGTTATTGATTGAAAAACAAAGTCAAGGATTCATATAACTACAATATCAGATAGTAAAAAACACTAACGAATATTCCTGAAGAAGGTTGTTTTTCTTCATGTTTGGACTTTAAATATGTGCATTCTTCTAAAAACTAATAATTCTTCGAGCTGTTAAGTAGAATACCTGTTAGTAAATCAAACCCGAATTTAGTACTTTTAAGTCCAATGAAGTGATTTTGCCTTAATTTGTTTGAACATTCGGTTTTCGAAATGGTTAACAACTTCAAAGTCAATAAAAAACAATAATTTTATTCTATGAAAACAAAAGGAATGGTGACTTTGCCAAAACTTGAACCTGTAACCATAAAACATGTTTCTCAACACTTGTCATGATTGAAACTTGTAAAATATTGAGAATGCGTAATTTTTGCCATGCTTTTTAAATCTAGCCCACTGTATGGCGGCTTCTCTCTACATAGGCAATGAGCGGCCCAAGAGTGATTATCGATACCGATCGCGCAATCTACGCGACCCAGTCTCGATTTACCCCGCCAAAACCACTTGTCCAGATTCCACTGGCTCGGCAGGACCGACAATCGAGACGAGATGCATATCTCTGACGGTGTAGATTTACGATACGAGAACACAGAGGGCGATCGTTGCTGATCGGTGAAAAATGATGGAGCGCTACGACTCGGAAAAGGGAAGGATAGCGAGCGAAAAACGCGAAACTCGAAATAAAGTTTGCCTGATCGGCCCAAAGGGTGAAGATCAAACTGGCGGCGGTGAATTGTGTGATCTCACTTTTGTTTTGCGAAATTCATTTTTTACTAATCTCGTTTCTTTTATGGCAGCTTCCGCCGAAAACGGTGGATTCTCGGCATTTGAGGGAATAAAAAGACGAACGTGATTATCACCTGTGCTATTTCAGCTGTAGAAAATTTGAATCTTGAGGTATTCTGTTATTCTTAACCTGTTGTGATAAAGAACAATAGCCTTTCTTTAAACTTTCGGAGCTAAATTCTCTAATTTAGATTATGTAATAATCCCTCTTCCAGAGATCTCACTCCTATTTCCTCTCATATTTCCCTTCATTTTCCATCAGGTATACCTATAGACTCTATAGACGATGAAATAGGCTCAAATATGATGATGGCACAAATCTCACAATTGGCTGAAACGAGTCTCTGAAGTCGGCCTTCTGATACTGGACAACTGATATAAAATTCTCAAATTTTACAAGTTCAATTCTTTACACAACGATTGCATATGGAATGCACAAAACACAATTAGCATTCGACCATTTCTGCTTGATTACTTGATAACATTCGACATGCCCTTCAGCGCCAATGGAAGCACTAATTGGACACTAGAAAAGATAAGCCATCACTAGACCCATAGTACCGAGAACTTGTGCGAAAAATATATCAACTAATTGCAATCAATTCGGTTCAATCTGACAGCCCCAATGATAAGACCCGGCTAACAAGACTGTCATGTACAACAGCGGAAAATTGAATTCTCACACCTCCAGATCCCCCTCATGGATGGAGCTAGCAGCGTTTTGGTCCGCGCGCGCCATTGTCGTACACCACTCACTCACTCACATTCCAATCAGTGTGATTCCAACAATAATGCACAAGCTTGTGCTCTGCTGGCGCCACGGCAATAGAAAAATTGTTTTTTCTTCCACAATATTTGAATTTGCGCTGATTGCTGTTTTGCATACTCGGAGGGTGACGGCGTCGTCAGTCGGTGGCTCTAGCAGGTTCTCCCCCCTGTAAGGTTGTCACCGTGTCATCTGACAGTGTAACCAACTGCCAAGCGGTCGCCAATATACAGGCGACCGGCCGAAGTCGTTATCATCGTCGTGCTTGGGAACAGAAATCAACCCCTGCGTTCTATGTAGGGGAGAGCCTTGTATGCTTGGACACTTTTTGATTCAAATTTATGAATAAAAATACACGGCATTAATTGGCATTAATGTCGTTCTAAGATTAAACAAGTAAACAAAATTACAAGTAGTATGGAAAATAGGGTGCGGCTGTTTTTTAGAAAGTTCTCGAAACCAAAAATGTGTGTGTTCTACTGAATTCAAATCAGATAAAAAAAAACTTCAAAGTTTGAGCGAAAAATATTTAGATTTAGAGGTGGCACAAGCGTCTTGAAGGCAAATTTTCAAGTTGTAAAATATGACTTTCAGCGAAGTCACCATAACATCGTTATTTTTAAACCAACCTTAAAACTTTTGGCACCATTCCTTACAAAATTAAATTCATGATTCATTCAAGTTTGTGGATCATTAAATTTGTCCCAAATAAAAACTTCGCTAAGCAGATTTCTCCAAAATTTTCCTCATTTTACTAAAAAATCATCTTTGTTTGACTATAACCTAATCAATACTCTACCGATTCTAAATCTTTATATATGCTTTTATATGCTATTTAGTTTTTTTTACACTGTGCATACAACACATTTACCTAAACATAGTTTTGACTGAGTTATTTAACAAAAACTACACAAAAATGATTTTTTAACGAAAAATCTAATTAGCATCAGCATGCTACAGTTTTAGGTATTATTATAAGCTGCCAACGATAAACCGTTTTTTTTTTATTTCATTTCAAAAGAAAATTTCTATGGTCGCCGAGATATTTTTGTACCTGGGGTAAGTGGGACCTGAGAAAACAAACATCAACATCAAAACTTTTTGCGACCGTTTCAAACATTTTCCTAGTAATAGCACTGAAACATTGAAACAAATGATTTTCACCAAAAGAGGTGAATCTCAAATCACGTAATTGTTTAAAAGAGAAAGATGTTTTCTATTTTTTTCTTTATAGATTTTTTTTTACTTTTGAAATACGAATTCAAGATTGAACAAAAACATAGACGATATTTGAAACGCATCATTACAACGATTACTATTCTATTTTTTATTGAAC
This sequence comes from Aedes aegypti, assembly GCF_002204515.2. NCBI lineage: Eukaryota > Metazoa > Arthropoda > Insecta > Diptera > Culicidae > Aedes > Aedes aegypti. Next base: position 342,774,309 of record NC_035108.1, on the reverse strand, counting down.
TTTATTTGTTATTTTTAACAAATTTAGTAGTTGCGGAAAACAATTCCATCCCCTAAAATTCATCGTCAGTTATTTAAATGTGCTACTTTTTGATAATTACCAATAAATCTCTTTACGCTTTTGGTGAGGATTTTTCAGTTTATAAGATGTGATGTTACATGACGTGGGACCTTCCTTAGCCGAGTGGTTAGAGTCTGGGTTTGATTCCCGATAGGTCGAGGATCTTTTCCTAATTGAAATTTCCTTGACTTTCCAGGGCATAGAGTGTCACGATATACGAATGCGAAAATGGCTACTTTGGCAAAAAAAGCTCGCAGTTAATAACTGTGGAAGTGCTCATAAGAACACTTAGCTGAGAACAGGCTATGTCCCAAGAAGAAGAAGAAGAAGAATTAGAAGAAAAAGTATCATGACGTTTTTTTCCTAAAACGTTACGTATTTTATGGATGAACTAATTAAAAAATGAAAAATCTATTATTTGTTAATCCTTTTATTGCATTAGTTGGTTTACTGATGTGGATTGACACTTAAAACTGGATGGGTCCCACTGCCACCGTTTAGTGAGGTTACTGCGTCGAATGACTAATTCTAAAACATTCTTTGAAAACTTCACAAGTTCGAAATTATTCGATCAAATTCATACACACACCAGCGAATATGTTTCAAAAGGTGACCGTGTTGTTAGGCTTGCAAAATATTGACATCTGAAAATTATATTGAACAATTTGTTTGTACTACCGTTTTTTAGATCCCACTTGCCCCGGGGTACCTCAGTAGAGGAGACGGGGTAGCCTTGATCCCACCCTATTTCCTAAAAATCTAAAACAGTTTCATTGACTTATAACTATCCACATATTTTGTTGTACTGTTATTTTTTCTTATGACATGTCAAAATAAATTCGAAACTTTAACATTTTAGAATAACCTCATAATTAATGACATTACAAAACATATTAAAAAAATAAAAGCCTGTGGAGAAATCTTATGAAATTTTAATTTACCTGTAATTCTAGCTGCTTTAAGAAAGGGAATCAGGTTTCTTGATTATTGCTATTCTCTTTCTTTTGCATTTCTGACGTTTTTGCAGTGCTAATCAAAACTAACTGCTTTCAACTATTATCAAATACCTTAATAACGACTTAGCTCTAAGGTGGAAGAACATTAATATTGAGTAGTGTGACCATTTCCAAGCTTGTACTCACTAGTAACGGAAAAATAATCTTTTCATATTTTCTGTAATATAAATGAAAGTATAGCAATCATTTGAATAACAAGAGTTTAGCAATTTCTTTCAGCAAATCCGAAATGCCGAAAATTCGAAAAGTTATCAGAACTAGATAAAGCTCCTTCATCACCAGACTTTAGGTACATTCTCCATTTGCCTCTTCGCGAGGGAGTGACAAAATATTAAGCAGGAAGCAAACGAAAAATGAACGAGGAAGATGCGGTACAAAAGTTTTGTGATAAAACACAACAGTGGAAAATTCCATCAAAAAAGATTGCCCCTACAACTCAGCGAGGCCTGTTTTGTTCGGGCGGGTCACTCAAGAGTATTGAGCATTGAAGCTAGAGAGAAATAGTACCAGAAAGAATCCTCGCATTTCTATGCACTCTCACTCGAATCGTTTAAGGAATTGTTTTGTGAATTTTGAGTTCAATGTTTACTCCTCAGAAAAACCGCGAAATCGCCATTTTGTCATTACAGCCAAGCCTGACCAGAACAAAACAGAAGAACCGTTTTAAGAAGGTACTGTAGTAGATGATACTCAAAATTAACGTTAAAGACAAACGAAAAAAAAAACAAGCAAATCCAATATCTTTCCAAATAGACTATTGAAAACCTGAGAGAGACTCGCGAATGGGAAAAATATCAACGTCATATTCAGCCCAGATTTCGCCGTCACGATACTTCAAATGCAGCCAGTCGTTTTTATAGCTGAAAAAATGAAAAGTATCGTATTCAAAATAAACTGTTATTGAAAACCCCAGTTAGCAGGAGCAGATGATGCTGATAAATCTTAACACAAAACTAGTTTTTTCTGGCATTAAATTTCACTCAAAAGGCTATTTATGCTTCGGTGTGAAGCAAACGCAATATTTCTTTGCTTAGATGTTCATGTGAGGGTTTGAACCGCTTGCGCATGCTTGATTAAACACAGAGCGAAATAAGAAAAAAAAAAACAGCAAATCCAGACAAAGAAGACCTTCGTGAGTCTCGTCTCAGGTAGAAACTTTTATCTATTCAATTGAAATAAAACTCGAGTCTGATAAACATAGTTACAGATTTGCATTAAAAATTAATGCTTTACATTGAATTGTATATTCACCCTGGCAATAGCGTTACCAGGGTTTGGGTCTAGGGGGGTTTTGTAAACTTGAACTTGATTACATTGTAAACACCATATGTAAACTGAACCTTTTTTCGTCCACCCTGGGCATACATTTTTATATTTATTTACAACTCTATTGACAGGAAATCTGTTGTACCTGAAGATTTTTTTGTTTTCGAAATACGTTTGTTGTGTATGGAAAAGCCATCGGGTCCCAAAGAACATTTCGTTCTTTACAAACATTGTCAAGTTTTGAATATGGAATCTTCAAAGGGATTTCAGTATTCTGATATTGTTTAAATTTCAATTTAAAAAAAATACACTTTGTTCGAAAGACAAGCAAGCTACATTTGAATGCACGCACATTCATTAGCGTGAAAGCATTCAATCACTAGTAGAAAGTTTCACAAAAATCAAAATTTCTGGGATTCAACCAGTCACTCCCTAGTCCTAGCTGCAATACTAAAACAAACTACCAGTCAAATTTTCATCCAATCTGGAGAAGATTGGGAGGTGCCTCAAGTCAAATTTGTGTTTTTGGCTATTTTTTACATTCAAAAAATTCTAACGAGAATTTGGAAATACGAAAATCAAAATAAATACCACTAGTTGAACGTATTATTAGTACTTTACAACTTCTGAGAACACTGTATGCCGATTAGAGATGGTTTTGACCTCATAAAATTGAATTCTGTTAATTGAAGTACCTGTAAAACATACATTTCTCTACAGTTTTTGTTCTACAAGATTCTTAACCTCATGCCCAATCATAAAAGTTCAACCGTAGTATCATTCCTTTGTTATTTCTAAACATTATTGTAGTACATTATTTTTGTATCCGAATTACAGATAAATTGTAAAAATTCGTCGGAAATACGACATTCCTCATTCCCCTGCATTTAGAGCTGCTGCCAAATGGCGCAATTGCTGACATGCTACAAAATTGAACATAGTAGCTTTGCTTTTTCAATGATGGATGATGATTGAAGAAAACAGCTATAAAATGTCATCAACGCAGTCGTATTTCAAACAACATTCGTATTTGATGCCAAGCAATTACATATGTGATATAGCCCCGAGGTTAAGCTTCTTGAGGATCGGAGTTCAATTATGATTTTTTTTTTCGAGTGAAACCAATTATTTTTACAGAGACGAATGCAGCATAGAAAAAGGACTAAAGGCGCATATCACTACTTTCTCTTCATTCACTTAGAAGTGGGAGATTTTTGTTATTAAGGCTCAGACACAAGATGCACTTTTGAACATTGAATCGTGGCATTACAATTCATCCTATCTTTCGATCCTCTGAGCATCATATGAATCGAATTGTGAGATACCATCTTAGAGCTCTGTGATAATTTTTTCGTCAGTATCTGATGCTCAGATGAGTCATCTTGAGCTCAGCAATCAACGTGTTTGATTTTCTTGGCGAAAACACACACTTCACGGAAATCCAAACGTTTGACAAGTGAAAAACTATATAGCGCTTACCGGGCAAACCCCCAACAAAAAGGATATCATAAAGCACAACAAAGGTTAGTTAACAGTACATAATAAAAGCAAGATTTTGTTTTGATTTTCATTGACTTTTTAGGGTTTGCAGCATTTTCTTTCACCCCTGGGGAGTCGACGGAAGACACAAAAATGAAAATGAAATGAAAGTGGTACAGTTGTTGGAATCAATAAAAATAAATCAATTGATAATCAGAAGAAGCATGTTCCTTGATTTCAATGCATCCACATAATTACGCTTTGATATTTGTGAGTAATCCAATAATTATGAGCCTACAGCTATCCCCATGTCGGGCTCTGTATGTTACCCGCGGCATATGGGAATTCAATCAATCGTACACTCCAACCCCCACCGAAACAAACATCATGTTTATTAGCCATTTAGCTCAAAAGATATAAACTACGAATCTTTGTTAACGCGGTTCACTGCCAGAAAGACCGTCCCACAAGGAAACCGCGAAGGTATGTCTGGGTAGATAAACAAACTGTTTGTGAAACAAATTGTCATACAGTCTGAATTTCTTTAATAACTGGACAGTTGAAAACTCAACTCAATATATTCACTAAGTGGCCAAGAACCCCATACTTTCTTTAAAAAATCAAGAGTAACTTCCCGGTCGCTTAATAACAAAAACATAATGGGTTTTGTTCATGGAAACACTGTTATTTATTAGATGAATAAAACAAATCTGACATTGTGGTACAAGGAAAGTGCTCGTGTTGTTCCGCAATTACAGTATTGATTGCTGGAAAGTTCAAAGGCTGACCACAGGTAATCAATATTTCAAAATTATTTTTCGCTGCTCTTGATTGCTAAATGCGGTGGTAAATTTATTTCCAATCATACATTGTTTTAAATTCTGTAAAGCAACATAGAAAAATGAATCATAATAATAATAATTAGTTTAAAAGGTAAATTGGTCCAAACCTGTCCAAACCACCAAACAGCTGTCAAGATTATCTTTGAATGCTCAAGATTGAGAGATCATATAATGTCAGAGCGCTCTTGGATTACAGATAATATCTTTCCGTTATCCAAAGATGATCTCGTTCATCAGATGAGATTGCAATGGCCTCAGGTCATTTGGTCCATGGCAAAAAACAACACTCTAAATGAACTCCCGTAATCAAACTCTGATCCTCAAGATCAGTAGTCGAGAAGCTTAACCTCGGGGCTATATCACATATGTAATTGCTTGGCATCAAATGCGAATGTTGTTTGAAACACGACTGCGTTGATGACATTTGATAATAATAAATCTTCGAGCTGTTTAGTAGAATACCTATAAGTAGATGAAAAAACCGAATTTAGTACTATACCATTTAATTCCACTAATTCGACATTTGATAGCTGTTTTCTTTCAATCATCATCCATCATTGAAAAAGCAAAGCTACTATGTTCAATTTTGTAACATGTCAGCAATTGCGCCATTTGGCAGCAGCTCTAAATGCAGGGGAATGAGGAATGTCGTATTTCCGACGAATTTTTACAATTTATCTGTAATTCGGATACAAAAATGATGTACTACAATAATGTTCGGAAATAACAAAGGAATGATACTACGGTTGAACTTTTATGATTAGGCTTGAGGTTAAGAATCTTGTAGAACAAAAAATGTAGAAAAATGTATGTTTTACAGGCACTTTAATAAACAGAAATCAATTTTATGGGGTCAAAACCATCTCTAATCGGCATACAGTGTTCTCAGAAGTTGTAAAGTACTAATAATACGTTCAACTAGTGGTATTTATTTTGATTTTCGTTTTTCCAAATTCTCGTTAGAATTTTTTGAATGTAAAAAATAGCCAAAAAACACAAATTCGACTTGAGGCACCTCCTAATCTTCTCCAAATTGGATGAAAATTTGACTGGTAGTTTGTTTTAGTATTGCAGCTAGGACTAGGGGGTGACTGGTTGAATCCCAGACATTTTGATTTTTGTGAAACTGTCTAATCACTAGTCGTCTTTTCTGTTCCTATCCTACATTTTCAAGTTTTTCAACGAACAGAATGTTTCAGCGCAAGTCTTAGTAAGAAGCATTGCGACTATCATTAGCAGTTTATCGAAGGCAAATCAGCATTTCCAGATTGCTGACGAAAATGTGTGATTGTTCGCTTTAACAACGGAATTACCAACTCCCTTAATATTTCTAGGATTTTTATTTGTGATCATTGAAGAACTGCTTCTCCGGAATTTTTGATGCTCTCTGGAGGCTTAAAAGTTCGACTAAATGCTGAGACAACAAACAAATTTTTCAAAACATCTTATTTTGCATCAAACAGCTTATGTAAACAGTATCGATATGCATACATATTTGCATGTTTGTTTGACATACTTCTCTTCAAAACCCTGTTGCTAATGTATCAGAAATCGAAAAATCGAGAAAACTACGTTATTTTTAGTTCTCAAAGGTCTTCTAATTAGAAAGCCAGAACAATATTATTCATACAACTTACAGCTTAGGTGGTTGTGCACTTAAGTGTTCTATTTCAAAAATATATTTGATAATACTTATTAACAAATCTGCTCTGAATGGAATTTTAACCCCCAAAATCCCCTCTCCACTGTTGCTTCACTGACCCTGGGAATCTTGGGTATTTTTTTTTGTGGTCTGAATTCAAACCCCACGATACTGGAAATGATAATATTTCTCATATCTTGCGGTTTTCTGTGCCTGTTTTTCCCAAGATGGACACTCTAATTTTCAAGTTTACACTATGTCCAAACACTAAATCACTAAGCACGTATAAGTTTGCTAGCTGATGGAAATTTAAACCAAATCCGCAACATATGTTGTCCATACATTGTATTAATTGATTAATATTGTAAGCACTTGTATCGATAGCATTATTTTTCTGGGTCCAAAATCGAACTAAATCTTCATATTGTCCGGCCCATAGAGGGCATGCTTCAAATTTCATAATCTGTGAAGACATAAACGTTATATTTTGTGTAAACTAATGACTAGAGGAGTCAGGATGTCCACTTTACCTTAAGATTGCCTATGTTTCGGTATCTCGTTCAAAGGAAATTAAATGAGTATAAATGAGTGTTGTGAACATAAATTTTAGAGGGATGGGTAAAGTAAGCAACTATAGGGGAAACGTTTGTTCAGTGATATATTTGAACAGATTCAGCTGGATTCTGGGCACCAACTTAGTTCATCATTTCTCCAACAGGTTTACAAAGGTTTGCAGTTTTTTATAGGTAAAACTAAGAGATTTTGTGAAACCAATATCCGATTTGATGAAATACCAATAAGTATTATAATATTGTGCTTTTATAAGCCTCGACTTCCTCTTCTTCTTCTTGGCATTACGTCCTCACTGGGACATAGCCTGCTTCTCTGCTTAGTGTTCTTATGAGCACTTCCACAGTTATTAATTGAGAGCTTTCTTTGCCAAAGTTGCCATTTTCGCATTCGTATATCGTGTGGCAGATACGATGATACTCTATTGACTTCCCTCAAGTAAATTTCCATTACGAAAAGATCCTGGACCGACCGGGATCCGAACCTAGATCTTCAGCATGGTTTTGCTTTGTAGCCGGCTAAGAAAGGCCCCCAAAGTTTCAAGTTTCAACATTTCTCACAATTTCTGAAAACTTCTAGTTTTCGATAATAAAGGCTGTCCTACCTTGCAGGACTCTCCCCTAAGTTCGCAGTTGTGTCGCAATTCCTACCAACATGTGTGTAGATAGGTCCTGAGGCACAGACAGATTCGTGGTCGTGACCGGGCGGCTTCGCTTTGATTTCAGGCAGCTCCAACCGTTCGAAGCTCGATCGGCATTCAGGAAGGTAAACATCGCGTACAACAACACAGGTGATTAATATACTGCCTCTTCCTACCAGAACACTACACTACATCAGCGCGAACGTATTAGAAGGAAGACGGCATGTAGGCGACCAGCCTGCTACGAGAATTGCACCCACCCTTCTGCTTCTTTTCGGGCAAATATTTGCCCTGTCAGGCCCTTTCTCGTTGCGAATCAATTGTAACAGGGGACTCCAAACCTTTAACGACTGGCGATACATGGATTAAAAAAGGTAAAAATTATTTAACTCAGAGGCTGGAATGCAGACTGATCATTATTTTCTAATAATTCATGAAAAATTATTTATACATCATTATATTATTGATATGAAAATTAGTGCTGGAGAGTTGGTACCATTCATCTATAATAATTACAACAAAAGCATGGGAGCACCGAAATGTGTTTGAATGTTTTAAGATCAAGTCTACTCTGTATATTGGAGGCAGCATGCGGTTCAAAGGATCTGCCGAGAGTCAGTTTGGGAAACACTGATTGAAAACTTTCGCTTACCAGTAGAGACCAAAATTTTCCGCGATGCTCCTTGGGTTGTGTAAATCATAGGCAACGATGTTACGGGAAATTTTACGAGGGGTTTCCATCTCGCACAAACAATTCCATGAAATTTTGCGCTTTGTTTTCATTGAATGAGCTCCAACCAACCACCTACATATACTAGTAGATAAGCGACGTTTAATGTGAACGAAAGGATTGTTTTCTCAATGGCCAACCGAGTAGAAGCCGATATGAAAGTGTATCGTAGTAGCTTCAAATGACGCTAGCTGGAATTCCCAATTGCGTTAGCTTACATACATGGATTTTAAGTCTTTACTGAATCCAGGTTTATTCGTTTGAATTATGTCCGTTTTCAAGGTCTGAAACATAACTGAGTTTATTATTTGAATTGCTCTTTAATTTTTGCAATAGTTCTGTCGTTTTGTTTCCATTTCCACTTCTCTTCTTTTTCAAATTATTAATAACAGCTTGATTCTAAGCTTTTCTTCGCCAATAGAACCTTCATCATATTTATATATAACGTTTGGAAAATTCAAATATATTGTAAGCGAATAACGTTCTAGAAAATTATGTATGCTAAACATTTCACGACCGGATTACGACTGGCTTTCAATGCGCTTATGCTTTACCTCAAAAGTAAGGCAAGTCGGTTCAACCATGATGAGAACCAATCATGCAAATTTTCAGTAAACGCTAAGGGTCAATCCTGCAGGCCATAAAGGAGTATCTCCACCATCAAAATCATGTAAAATACCCTTCAAATGTTAACCAACCCCGAATCCCTTTCGCTCCAGAAAAAAAATGACCCTTCGCCTCCTCCAAAGCAGCATAGCCGCAAACAAAGTCCGCAGCAAAATTACAAAGCCACAGTGCGTTTTGCATATATTTCCTACTTTTTCGGAAGACAACGCGTTCATACTAATTCGAAACGACGACGAGGGTGCTCTTACCGCATCGCCATGAATACTAATCATGTGGAGAGGTCGCACACGTAGTCTCTCTCTGGCTACGAGCATCCAGCAGCTCCAGCAGGTCCCTATTACTACTTATCCTCATCGCCGGGCTCAATTTACTTGTCACCGGCAGAAACTGCGCTAAGTATGGCACAATGTCACGATTACCCAGCAAGGGTTGCCAGATCGCAATATTCTGCCTTTATAGTACGAACCCATTTCTGAACTATCCGCTAATTACCGCTTACGCTGACTTCCTTCAAGGAAATTTCCAAACGAAGACTGCTATACAATTAACCCTTGAAAGTCGTGGACGACTTTTTTGCACTCTTTTGTTCATACTATTTGATTTAGATGCGTCCACTAAGTTTTATACTGTTTCGACAAAAGATGGTCATCGGAGGCCTTTCTGGTCATTTTGAACACAGGTTACCATTTCTAGTCCTGTTTCAAAGCCCCGTTTTTTTTTATTAGAAAAGACCTATGTTTATCATTATGGTTTGTTCCAATTGCTCCAGTATCAGGTTACGGAATTTTAGTTCAAATTTTAAACAAAGCATGAACTGACACATGAATGAGACAATTCTCATCACGAGAAATATAAAATCCAACTGATTCGCGAAGATAAAACTATTGAAAGCTAAATTTGAGTATTTTGATCATTGTACTAAAACTCAGGATAAGTAACAAAGTTCCAATTAATTGTTTTTGAAATTTCGGTTCTGTTGAGAGTTCTTTGAAGTTTCTGATGAATCCTCGCAGGATTCACATAAGATTTTGTGCGAATCCTGCATCAGCCTTCTAGCATTATATTTATCAAAATTCTATCAGGATCCTCTTCAGAATCTTGTAATGGGGAAATTAAGATTATCGTCAGAATCTTTACAGAATTTTAATCAGAATACTTTCAAGATTCTCTTCAGAATGCTATCAGGATTCTCATCAGAATTCTCTCGGAATGCTTGTTCCGTAGGGTTGGCAGCCGAAATCATCCCAGGAATCTCATTAGAATCCTTTTAAAGTTCTCATTCGGATCCTATCACGATTCTCATCAGTACCCTTCCAGGGGTGTAATCTGTTCCAAAAATCTGAGAAGAAGACAATTTCGTAATCGCGAATCTTATTTGAAAATGATATGGCAGGATCTGCAAAAAGAAACACTGCGGAACACGTTTTTGTCTCAAGCACCAAAATACCGCTATTTACTAAATTAAGGGTTGCTGAGTCCATTGCCGTTTTCAGAAATATCATGGCACGTCTAGTTTTTGAGATATTGACTGTTGAAAATGCAAAATTTGACTATTTCAACCAACTTGCATGCAAGTTTGCCAGCTTGTACGGCAATTTATTTGCTTAATTTGTCACAGAATTCAAACTTCATGTATTAAACAATAATTCTCAACAAAGTTTATAATATTCTCGATGATAAAATGTTATGTTTTGGTGGTTCAGAAAAGTATTGTATTTTGCCATGTAAGAGAAACGAAGAATTTTATATAAAGACTGCAAGCATGTTGAAAAAAATCGATTTAAACTAAATTTTATCGTGAAATATCAATTAAATTGTATCTAAATTTAAAACTTCAAATCATATTTAGCATGTTTGGCAGATTATATCACAAAAAAGGTGATAAAACATACTTTAAATTTCATGTAAACATCAATAAAACCAGTGTTTTATATAACTTTGGCGACCTGTAGCTAAAAATTGTGACGTGCTGGAACATTTCTGAAAACGGCATCAGATTCAGCAACCCAAAATCTACTAGAGACACATAATTTTATCCTTGAGACACGCAAAAATGTCCTAAATATTTTATGAAAATCTTGTTAAAAAACGCCATGAAATTTTCTATACAAAATGGCAGTTCTTTTCACTCTAACTTTACAAACTTTCCTGGTGAACATCATGATCTTAACAACTACCGAAAAGCTAAACATTACATATAATTTGCAATTGGATTAGATGGACAAATTGATGTGAAGATTTGCGAAAAAGTTACACGTCTTCTCAGTGAGAATCGAACTCACGACTCCCCGATCTCTAGTTGGGGCGCGTTAACCACTACGCCATGAGAGGACTCATGAACGCAGAAGTTAACCTGAATTCGATTTCAGCTCAATAATCACGTGGTCCTCTTTCGCAAAGTGCACCTCTTTCGGAAGAATTAGATGCCCATCCAAACACAACGCTATTCTATATATATCCAACGCCTAGCCCGAGAGCGCATTGTTTTTTTAGATATAGGAATAGCACACTACACTAGCCAGCAACTGCGCTGGCTGAGGTTTCTATTGTGTGGGCTTCCAATGGGTCGCGACGTTCTCAAACGACCGGTTACGGAACATGAGTCCGTTGCTCGATAAATACTTGTTTTAATTATGAATCGTGGTTTACGGCCAACCAGCCGAGTGGAAGTTTAACAACTACCGAAAAGCTAAACATTACATATAATTTGCAATTGGATTAGATGGACAAATTGATGTGAAGATTTGCGAAAAAGTTACACGTCTTCTCAGTGAGAATCGAACTCACGACTCCCCGATCTCTAGTTGGGGCGCGTTAACCACTACGCCATGAGAGGACTCATGAACGCAGAAGTTAACCTGAATTCGATTTCAGCTCAATAATCACGTGGTCCTCTTTCGCAAAGTGCACCTCTTTCGGAAGAATTAGATGCCCATCCAAACACAACGCTATTCTATATATATCCAACGCCTAGCCCGAGAGCGCATTGTTTTTTTAGATATAGGAATAGCACACTACACTAGCCAGCAACTGCGCTGGCTGAGGTTTCTATTGTGTGGGCTTCCAATGGGTCGCGACGTTCTCAAACGACCGGTTACGGAACATGAGTCCGTTGCTCGATAAATACTTGTTTTAATTATGAATCGTGGTTTACGGCCAACCAGCCGAGTGGAAGTTTAACAACTACCGAAAAGCTAAACATTACATATAATTTGCAATTGGATTAGATGGACAAATTGATGTGAAGATTTGCGAAAAAGTTACACGTCTTCTCAGTGAGAATCGAACTCACGACTCCCCGATCTCTAGTTGGGGCGCGTTAACCACTACGCCATGAGAGGACTCATGAACGCAGAAGTTAACCTGAATTCGATTTCAGCTCAATAATCACGTGGTCCTCTTTCGCAAAGTGCACCTCTTTCGGAAGAATTAGATGCCCATCCAAACACAACGCTATTCTATATATATCCAACGCCTAGCCCGAGAGCGCATTGTTTTTTTAGATATAGGAATAGCACACTACACTAGCCAGCAACTGCGCTGGCTGAGGTTTCTATTGTGTGGGCTTCCAATGGGTCGCGACGTTCTCAAACGACCGGTTACGGAACATGAGTCCGTTGCTCGATAAATACTTGTTTTAATTATGAATCGTGGTTTACGGCCAACCAGCCGAGTGGAAGTTTAACAACTACCGAAAAGCTAAACATTACATATAATTTGCAATTGGATTAGATGGACAAATTGATGTGAAGATTTGCGAAAAAGTTACACGTCTTCTCAGTGAGAATCGAACTCACGACTCTCCGATCTCTAGTTGGGGCGCGTTAACCACTACGCCATGAGAGGACTCATGAACGCAGAAGTTAACCTGAATTCGATTTCAGCTCAATAATCACGTGGTCCTCTTTCGCAAAGTGCACCTCTTTCGGAAGAATTAGATGCCCATCCAAACACAACGCTATTCTATATATATCCAACGCCTAGCCCGAGAGCGCATTGTTTTTTTAGATATAGGAATAGCACACTACACTAGCCAGCAACTGCGCTGGCTGAGGTTTCTATTGTGTGGGCTTCCAATGGGTCGCGACGTTCTCAAACGACCGGTTACGGAACATGAGTCCGTTGCTCGATAAATACTTGTTTTAATTATGAATCGTGGTTTACGGCCAACCAGCCGAGTGGAAGTTTAACAACTACCGAAAAGCTAAACATTACATATAATTTGCAATTGGATTAGATGGACAAATTGATGTGAAGATTTGCGAAAAAGTTACACGTCTTCTCAGTGAGAATCGAACTCACGACTCCCCGATCTCTAGTTGGGGCGCGTTAACCACTACGCCATGAGAGGACTCATGAACGCAGAAGTTAACCTGAATTCGATTTCAGCTCAATAATCACGTGGTCCTCTTTCGCAAAGTGCACCTCTTTCGGAAGAATTAGATGCCCATCCAAACACAACGCTATTCTATATATATCCAACGCCTAGCCCGAGAGCGCATTGTTTTTTTAGAATCTATGACATTTGGTCGAAAGACATTTGGTCGAATGACATTTAGTCGAATGACATTTGGTCGAAAGTACATTTGGTCGAACGGACATTTCGTCGAATGGACATTTGGTCGAAAATGTTTAGTTGCAACAGAAAGCATATGATATTTGGCCAAACCGACTTTTCGTGGAAAAGATAATGGTGGAATCAAAATAGTATGAAAACGAAAGTTTACGTTTAGTCTGACTATCGTCGAGAGTAGCATTTTGTTGCTAATACAAACGTGATTGAATAATTGAAAAAATATCGGTCATTTTACCAACAATCTATATGAGCAATCTATCTTTTGTCGCTTCAGTCAACTTGTCTTCCCTTTTTTACAATTCAAAACTGTCACTGCAATCTCTGTTTTTTACCCGAGGTCATCAACACTGTCAGCAAAGCCATATATTTGCGTGCGGAATATTATTAAGCTGGATGTCACAATAAGCCAATTGGCCATAAGTAGAGTTACCGACACCTAACAATCATTTCGTCATAAAGCGTTTCCTTAAAGCAAATTTTTCTTTTCGTTTTATTCATAATTTCCGCATTAAAAAATCTAACCCACGTCCGTAAGCTGCAAGACACGGAATTCAAAGAAAGATACAGAATACTCTCTTCGAATGCTTCCATCAGATGAAGATCAGTAGTTCATTACGAAGAACGATGACATATCGAAAGAATAATAAATAATAAAAACATTATGTTCGCATCGTTGAGCAATAAAATAACTTGTTTAGTTGTTTATCAAAGAATGATGAAATTTTGAAAGAATAATAAATTCACTTGAGATAAATATTTAAGGCAATGTACAAAAAACCTTTATTTTAAAGTAAACGTCATTCGACCAAAATAAATGTTTTAAAGCAATTCGACCAAATGTCCATTCGACCAAATGTCCTTTCGACCAAATGTACTTTCGACCAAATGTCATTCGACCAAACGTCATTCGACCAAATGTCATTCGACGAAATGTCCTAAAGCCGTTTTTTTAGATATAGGAATAGCACACTACACTAGCCAGCAACTGCGCTGGCTGAGGTTTCTATTGTGTGGGCTTCCAATGGGTCGCGACGTTCTCAAACGACCGGTTACGGAACATGAGTCCGTTGCTCGATAAATACTTGTTTTAATTATGAATCGTGGTTTACGGCCAACCAGCCGAGTGGAAGTTTAACAACTACCGAAAAGCTAAACATTACATATAATTTGCAATTGGATTAGATGGACAAATTGATGTGAAGATTTGCGAAAAAGTTACACGTCTTCTCAGTGAGAATCGAACTCACGACTCCCCGATCTCTAGTTGGGGCGCGTTAACCACTACGCCATGAGAGGACTCATGAACGCAGAAGTTAACCTGAATTCGATTTCAGCTCAATAATCACGTGGTCCTCTTTCGCAAAGTGCACCTCTTTCGGAAGAATTAGATGCCCATCCAAACACAACGCTATTCTATATATATCCAACGCCTAGCCCGAGAGCGCATTGTTTTTTTAGATATAGGAATAGCACACTACACTAGCCAGCAACTGCGCTGGCTGAGGTTTCTATTCGATTCATAATTAAAACAAGTATTTATCGAGCAACGGACTCATGTTCCGTAACCGGTCGTTTGAGAACGTCGCGACCCATTGGAAGCCCACACAATAGAAACCTCAGCCAGCGCAGTTGCTGGCTAGTGTAGTGTGCTATTCCTATATCTAAAAAAACAATGCGCTCTCGGGCTAGGCGTTGGATATATATAGAATAGCGTTGTGTTTGGATGGGCATCTAATTCTTCCGAAAGAGGTGCACTTTGCGAAAGAGGACCACGTGATTATTGAGCTGAAATCGAATTCAGGTTAACTTCTGCGTTCATGAGTCCTCTCATGGCGTAGTGGTTAACGCGCCCCAACTAGAGATCGGGGAGTCGTGAGTTCGATTCTCACTGAGAAGACGTGTAACTTTTTCGCAAATCTTCACATCAATTTGTCCATCTAATCCAATTGCAAATTATATGTAATGTTTAGCTTTTCGGTAGTTGTTAAACTTCCACTCGGCTGGTTGGCCGTAAACCACGATTCATAATTAAAACAAGTATCATGATCATTTTATACACACAAACACGTCGGAGAAATTCAGGGGCAAACATAAGGAACCCTCCGCAAAGATAACTAGTTCATAAAATGGATCATTTCGTCGACAAAAAATCCACTGAGGTTTTCCCATGTACTAATGTAAGATGACTTCTAGTGAGAAGAAAACCTTTACTGCGGGCCGTGTTTACAAAAAATGTTACGCACTCATTCACTCAATGTTCATTCACCGGATGTTGATCCGGATGACATTTTCTGTAAACACGGTGGAGAAGAAAAAAGAAAGTCGACAAAAGTTCAATGCACAAAATGTTCCAATCTGACACGAAAAACATAATTCATCAAAAATTTTAGCTCAAATCAAGAGGCATGACATAAACTCAAAGAAAAGTATGACGGCCCCATCAAAGACGGAATAAAAACCTCCATGATCCTTGCAGTTGCCCAACATTTTATGGCACAGGACGTAATAGAGCATATATAAAATGCTCTGAAAAGTGTACTGGAATATTTTGTGGAAAACTTTTTCCAGTTAACATTTTTTTTTTCTATTCCTTAGAAAATTTGCTTTCATTTTCATAAAAAAAAAACTTTGTTTCTACGATGCTTCTTTCTTGAGCTATGATTTTTCAAAGAAAAGGCTCAAAATGGCAAATTTGCACATTTTTTACAAAATTTGCTATAACTCAAAAACGAAAAAAAAAGTACAATTCAAAAATTTCAGCGATTAAAGCTTATGAAATGACCTCCTCAAAAATATATTTTTGAAAGTTTTCCACTAATAGGAACATAGTTTTTCCGGCTTTTCTTTACGAATTTTCTCAACGGTGGAAAATTTTGTGGAAAACTGTTTCCAGATAATTTTTTTTTTATTCCTGAGAAAATTTGCTTTCATTTTCATAAAAAAAACTTTGTTTCTACGATGCTTCTTTCTTGAGTTATGATTTTTCAAAAAAAAAAGGCTCAAAATGGCACATTTGCACATTTTTTACAAAATTGGCCATAAATCAAAAAAAAATATCATTTCAAAAATTTCAGCGATTAAACCTTATGAAATATTCTTCTCAAAAATATTTTTTTGAAAATTTTCCACGAGTTGGAGCATAGTTTTTCCGGCTTTTCTTTACGAATTTTCTCAACGGTGGAAAATTTTGCTTCGTTCTTGAGTTATGATTTTTCAAAGTAAGTAGTGTCAGAGGAAAACAAAAAAAAATCCAACTTAGTTTTCCGGAAAAACAAGCGACCCTGAACTTTTCTCAATTTTTTTATTCATATATTGATAAGCCCTGCCTGTGGAAAAAGTTTAATGAATATCTGAGACCCTTCGGCCCACTTTGTACGGAAATAAAAAAAAATCCCCATCTGTCAAACTTGGGTACTTTTTGCAGTACCAAGGGACCAAATGCAGTACCGTAATTGCGGGTGAAATTGATCACTTTTCACTGTTTTCCATGTCTATTATCTATGATGTTGCCAATTCCAAACAACTTAATGCAGGAAAACATGTACGGTGAGCCTCATTGGTTTATATACTCAAATTTTCATAGAGTTGTGAATTTAATGCTGAAAAATAAAAAATCAAGGAATTCCATTTCGGGGTGAAATTGATCACCTGTCAAAACAATTATTGATAGTTTTGAAAACAACTTTACTTATTTAATTTGGGCCTCCTGAATCCAAATATGCTTGCCAAATTCTTAACAATGCAAAATTTATGGAAAAAATAAACAATTAATTTTCAGCAATACCGCAGAAAACGCTTAAATGTAGGCAATTTCCGAAGGAATTTTCTGACATCTATAAAAAATTCAATTATTACAACAATATGAACAAATTGGTACGGAATTTTGAATTTTGATGATAAAATTCGTTTTGGGGATATATTTTAAGCATCCTTACAAATTTTCAGGTTGACACCATGTCCAAATCCCTGTTTAAAACTATAAGTTTATTGATGTCTGCAATACCACACAGAACACGGTTATGGAATTTTCTATTATTTTCCTAGAAATGAACATTCATTAACACAAAAAGCTTCACAACATGCAATTCGACAATGAACCGATGCACGAGTTCACTATCTGACGTTTGAGCGGTGCCGTGTTGTTTACGTGACCATGGCAACGAGTGAATTCAGCACCGCTCAAACGTCAAATTAGTGAACTCGTGCAAAGGTCCATAGTGTAGACAAACAATGTTCATTTACATAGGTTGCATTGATTTCTGTGCTCTATTAGAGGGAAATAAAATCGTGTGACACAGTGATCAATTTCACCCTACTGATCAATTTGACCCGAATTTACGGTACTAGAAATTATACCTAATCTTACCGATCAACATGACTCGAATGGAGTCACTGTTGACCAAAAAAATTGCTCGACACGGCTCTGTCATTCAAGTTTTTCGACATTTGTCACTCTATTTGATGCACGATGTACGAGTTCACTATTTGACGTTTCAGCGGTTCCATGTTATTTATGTGGTCATGGTAACGAATGAATTTGGTACCGCTCAAACGTCAAATTAGTGAACACGTGCATCAGTCCATGGGAGTCGCAGAGTTACATGTAATATAAGCATGCTTACTTTGATCGACTGTGACTACAGACAAATCTGCTCGATTTACAAAAAAGACCCCTGAATTTTTGAGCTCAAGCCAATAGAACGATATACAATACTGGAAAGCTATGGCTGTTTTTAGTGGTAATAAAACAAAATCCTGAAGCAAAGAAAGCTCCATGGAAGATTACGCTTGATTTTTAAACACTACTTTTTCTTTCCAGTTTCCTAAATGCAAGTAATTTAATTATTTTCCAAACGTTCTGTCAGTTTTCGACTACCATTCTTCTATGCGCTTGTTCCTGAGACGGGACTCGAGGAGGCGGTCTTCTTTTTCTGTGATTGCTGAGCTTTTTTCTCATTCCACTCTGTGCTTTCATCAATCATGCGAAGCCGTTCAAACTCTCACATGAACATCGCAGCAAAAAATGATTGCGAAAAACGCAAAGGTCATGTCAAATCTTATGAGACTATAATATAAAGTTGTCTAAAACAGAAGATCAAAATATGATAAATGAATGTGATGTATGGAATAATACTAATAAAGGAATTAAAAAATTGTGACAAAAATCCACTTATGATATAACCGTTAGTGGATTTTCTATCACACTTTGTACATCTGGCAACACTGCGGCCAAACCCCATCGATGTCGCTGGTGGTTGCTCTTTGGTATAGGGAACGGTTCGCTCCTATTCAAGTCTCAAGTTGGTTCCATTCAGCCCCTTTGCAGGGTAATAATTCGCTGGGTGCCGCTACTGCTGCTGTTTATCGCATTCATACAATAACGGAGACAGTGCGAGAGTAAGAGGACTTTTCCGCGGTGGAAACTCGGCTTGGTGTGATGATGACGACGATGATGAGGCAAAGTGCTTCTATTGTGTATAATGTGCCTGTGTGTCGTCGTTGGTCGTCGTAGCCTCGGTAGATACGGTACAAATCTACACTTCTCATCCCCCCGAAGAGTGCACACGGTTGTTGGTCGTCGTCGACGGCAAGGGGACGTAATTATTATGTAAGACATGTCTTTCCGACAAGTGAATGCAGAAACCACTATAGTCAACCGAGCAGATAATCGCACCAACATTCGAGAGGCAGCACTACCAGGGACCCGGCGGAGATAAGTCAAGTCCTAATGTCTATGACATTCCACCAACTATACCTCTAGGTGTCTACATCTTTGCTGCAGGGGGGAAGTTCATGTCATTGGCAACCGTCGGCGTCAGTTGCAGCGACAATCGACATTATTACCGGGCTACAACAGATGCAAACAACAGACAATCAGCAATCTCCAACATCCGTCCCCACCCCCTTCTTAAGGTTGCCCGGCCGGTTTATTACAACAATCTGGTTCTTCTCTTCAACTTAACCAATTGAAGAAACCATTTCAATGGAGACATGGGACAATGCTATCGCTCCGCCCTGTCCTGGCAGGAGAAGCAGGGAGCAGGCAGTTTGCATTGAATTCAGAAATGCTTGTCCCATCAGCAAGGTGAAACAGTTTACCGTTCGGTTGGGATGATAATTACGTTCCTTCCTGCTTGACAGCCGAAGGTTTGCGGTAAATGGGGTGTAACCTGTAAGCGTTACCAGATGGATGCGAAACTGTTGTAAATCTGCTAAAATGTTCGACGTTATATTTGACCGAGTATGTGTCACTGAAACCATGAACTAATTAATCGACGTTAAAATCTAACACCAACTAAAATAGTATTTATGGCAAACCATCTGGAGCACTATAACAATTCCGAGCACTTTCAGCAGTTGCGAATCTTCCTTTATTGACCTAGTTTGCCATTGCATAGAAGCCTGCAAAGACAACACTCTGAACATGAAATTGAATCACCACTATGGGCTGGGACCCAATCGTCCAGTATAGTTAGTTGTTTTTCACCGGACACGGACGGCCATTCCAACTGATGGCATGAAATTTCCTCTTTTGTCACGTACGAAACGTTCACACGTCGCAGGCCATGCCAGTCAGCGGCAGGCGATGCTTAATCGTCTAGGAAATGGCTTTCCGGTGTTGACAGAAGACAGGATCCTGTCTTTCACTGCCTGTCGGATTATCGCCGGAGGATAGCATTTGTCGAAGAATGCATATAAAGATCTGGTGTTATAGTAGAAGCATTAACCTAAGAATGCTAATGTCGCTGCTGTTCGTGTTACCAACATCTAGTTTGCCACGCGCTGACAGCTTGAGTACCGGTCCTCAAAGTGTCAAATAAATTTTAAAATCATCCACTACAACATGGCATCGACCAAACAATGAAAAGATACAGTTTAAAGTGATAATAAACTAATTCAGTTTTGTGAGAACACCGCCATTAGCGTTCTACTACTAATATTTCTATTGGTGTTATACGTCTGTAGGCTACATGTCGGACAACATTCCGGTTATTCTTCAAATGCAATAAGTAATAGCAACTAGTCCTGCGATATTAGAGAAACAAGTCTTCGTATATGTATTCTTGGATTTTTTTAATACCACCTCAGCCATAGTGACCATACTTACTCCAAGAATCTTGTGTGAATGGATAGTTTTCTAAATAGCAGACCAGACGAGCCACCACTTTCATCGTCAGTTTGTTTTATTCATTCAGAACGTGTCTCTTGTGGCAGAATCGGTCTTTGCGAGCTGCTGATTGCAAGCAGTAAGTATCTTGTTATCGTCCATCGTCGTCATCGGTCGCCACTGTATCCGATTGAGCGGGCACTTTAATGAATGACATTAAGGAGCTGAATGTTGGAGCTGGTCGAAGAGCTGGTAATGGTCTCCGGATTTTTTTTTTCGTAACAGCATAGTCAATGAAAGCGTCAAAATATCTCCATGTTTATTTTTGTTGTATGCAATAAACTAGAGAAAACAATCAAAGACGAATTAGTCGCTTTTTCACATTTAAGATTTTAAATCGGAAAATAGATTTTTTGCTAATTAATTTGATTATAAATGAAAGATGAATATGTTATTTTTTTTATTACTTACGTACTCAAAGCGAGAAATTTACTAATATATTTCCGACTGAATTTTGTTGAATCGGTTGCAATTCCTTACCTGAAAATAAACAAAAAATATATGTTATTAGTATTAACAAACCATTACAGCAAAATTATAAAACCTAATAATCACACGTTTCCACCAAATAGTTTCAATTATCTAAGTTTATGCAAAGATAAAGAAGGAAAGGTTTTATTAGATGTGCCGTCGATGAGGGTGACAATGGGTCTAGGGGATGAGATTGGGTCAAAACAGAAAAATATGATTTATGAAATATTTCAGCTAATAGCGCTGATATTACGTAAATTAATAATTCATATATTAGGGAACAAATTATAACACGTAATTCATCAAATATATATTTTTAGAAATAGTAGTTTTAGTTTACTATATCAATAAACTTGTATGTTGAAACTAGATAAAATTTACAACATTAAATTTTTCCTGTGCAAAGTAGCACACATGTAATTTAACCTCTATTGTTGTATTAGTAGAAGGTTGAAACTCTTTTAATTACACTTCACACGTATTTTCCGGAATCTTTTTGAATATTCCACAAAAATTTCATTTTTTTCGGTATGATGTCTAAAACATCAAAAATGGGGGTGAGATTGAAGAACAATAGTAAAATAAATTGCAAGTCCACTTTTTTGACATTTTACGGTGCCAGATGTTCTCTTTTTTCATTAAGATTTGTTTATTCTTTTTAAATACAGCATCTCTGAAACATCAAACAAGTCTACTTCAGTATTCCGTGAATTAAATAACAATTCAGCGCATTTTGACAACATCTCAAACCAGCAGCAACATCGTAAAATTTTAACAAATGGATTTTTTTAATTTTATTATTTATCAGTGTTCTCATATCATATTATAGAAACATCTCGCGGAAGTACAAATGAGTTGGATCGCTGAAATACTGGAATTATGACGTCAACATCTGCCTGAACTGTAGTCTTAGTCCAATGCTTCATAATTTTCATGTTCTAGATATTGAACAGTTTGGAAGAACAATGCACGCTTAGATAACTTGAAGATGATTCTGAAAAAAGTGAAGTTCGTAGATACAAAATTCAATCTGAACAAATTGAGATGGAAAATTGTGAAAAATAATGGAATCGTTCTGGTGGGCTTCGATTCCATGACTCCCAATACGCTAGAGTGGGCGCATTTACCAACTACGCCACAGAACGGGTAATGATTCTGCAGTACCGTCGGTCAACTTGAAGCCAAAGTCCGTCACGATCCCACATTCTCCTTCACAACTCTACATTTCCTTAGGAGAGTCGAAATGGACATTTAACCTTTCGGTCGTCGCGCGAATTTTTGTAACGCGAGTAGTCGCGCGATGTACTTTGTACAACACCCTTAGTTTTGCGAATATCCCAGGAATCTGACCACTTAGAAAGATGACGTCTTCGGCAAAACTGTTCAGTAGCACAAGGGCTATCATTATTTTAGCCAAGATATTCGGGATGTTGCCACTAGGCGGCGCTAGTGAGCATTAAAATTTTGTTTTGCGGATCTCAGAATCCTGATCACTTAGAAAGATGGTGCCTTCGGCAAAGTTGTTCGGTAACTTAAGGACAATCATTGTTCGAGATAGTTGATTCAAAATGTTGCCACCCAGGCGCTGCAAGTGAGCATAAAACATTTGTTTGGCGAAAAGGGGGGATATTCTCGGCCTTAGCAGTCTATATGGTAGCCAAAACAGGGTTATGTCTTTTAATCCGACGGTTTCGGTTATTATTTAACCGACGGTTTCGGTTAAATAATAACCGAAACCGTCGGATTGAAAGACAAAACCCTGTTTTGGCTACCATATAGACTGCTAAGGCCGAGAATATACCCACTTTTCGCCAAATAAACACTGACAGTCGTGATAGAATTCCAAAATAAAACATTTGTTTCGCAAATATCTTAGGAGCCTGATACATAGAAAGATGGCGTCTTCGGTAGAGTTGTTCAGTAGCTCAAATTCTTTCTTTGTTTAGTCCCTAATGTTCAAGATTTTGTAAAATAATGATAGTCCCTGAGCTTCTGAACAACTTTGCAGAAGGTGCCTGTCTAAAAAGTCAAGATCATGCAGTATCCGTAAAACAAAAATTAATGCTCACTATCGCCGCCTTGTGGCAAAATATCCTATTTCTTGGCCCTTATAATGATAGCCCATGAGCTACTGAACAAATTTGCTTAAGACACTATCTTCAGTTTGACAGTATCTTTCCAGAAAGCTGAATGAAAAACTCATTTCGCGTGGTAAAGATGGATAAATTATGGGTGAAATTATGAAAAAAGACACGTGATCGGCTGGGATTCGAATTCGAAACTTGTAACCTTCTAAGTTATTGGGTCACAAAGTGGCTCGGTAGCTTAGTTGGTAAAGCGCTCGTCTAGCATACAAGAGCGCTAGGTTCAAATCCCAGCCAAGAACGTGATTTTTTTTTTCATAATTTCACCCATAATTTAGGGCTTATCAATGAGAAAATAATGAAAGAAATTCTCAAGTGTAATGTTTAATCCCAATTAGAGAAAATACACTAATGCTTAAATCTTTTCCTATAATTCACATTGAATAAATCTATGTTGAACCCCTATGAATACCACACATATCTCCCACGATTTCCTTTACTATATCATTGTAGTCAATATGTTGAAAGATCACTGTGTGGTATTTATTTCTTTTTAACTGTTATAATTTTTCTGAAATTCTTGATTGTTCCACTATGGTCGAACTTTTGCCTCATAGTACTCTATATAATCCTTTTCTGCTTCTAGCAGTATCCAATACTCATCTGGAAAACTCATTCATCTGATACGGGTGCAGTATCAGCTTAATTACTTTTCAAGACTCTCAAGTGCAACTGCAAGGCAAATGTTTTCTTCTCTCCTTCGTGGTGCCATCCACATGTATTTTAAAGAAGTTGATGAAACAGTTGAGAGCACAGAGTACAGTAAATTGGAAAACTTTGTTCCCGTAATTGAAGATAGTTTTTGGGGATTGGACATCATTCCAACAGTGGTTTCACATTCCCGGTCGTGGATCAGAATGGAGATCTTAATTCAATTGAGTGGCTGTGCCGATACTATGTTGTAATGGTATGCTATTACGGTGCAGATAGAAATCCAGTGCAATGATGCATTGCATGGTAGTCATTTAGCAGACTTAACCATACGTTTGAGTTGGCAGTCTGCACCAGGGACCGGAGAGCGCACCTTGTAATTTCATGTCAGCTGTATGGTAATCCTGCGGGGCAAAATGTAGGGTAATTTCAAACACTTATCTACTATTTTCATCCGGTCAGCCGTCCAGTCCTGGGCTCAAATTAAAACCCTCCCCTTTAATTTAGCGTCGGTAGGGAATCGCCTCTAGGATTATAATTAAATTATTGACGCTCTCGTCCATGTGCTGCAGCAGCTGATATCCAGGTTCTATGGATAGGCATCACCATCGGTGAACTCAATTGCTCCATGGAACTGCTCGACTCGGCTGTGACTAACAGACAGTGTGCCCAGTAATGACCCCCCGGAGCAAAAAACCATTTCCTGTGACTATTGCACACTGCATCAACACGGACGACCAGTGGCCCCAATGGAAATTAATTGAAATTGCCTGTCATCAGTCCAACTGGTCCACGAGCTTCCGAATGTAGTTGTGGATCCCTCTCGTCGGAACGAGGGCATCCCAACCAGGACCAAATTGGACGGAAATTTATTACCTTTGCTGCTAAATCCCACCGGAGCAGATTCACTGTGTATACCGTGGTAAACTTGGCACACGGTGCTCCACAGATCGTTATTAGCAGGAAAAAAAGTCCATCAAATCTGTACTCTCCAGCCGGGTTTCAATGATTTGGTTGCACGTCTAGCCAAATTTAAAAAAAATGCTAGAGCCTGTTTTAAAGCTTCGCACTTTTGATGGTATAGTCCATTCCACAAGTTCCACAAGGATATCATAAATATTTGAACTGTTTTTATTTTCATGTTCAGAATTAATATTTGCAGCATATCGGAGATATGGCACAAATATTAAAATGGCCAGGCCCACTGTGCAGACTTGGGTTTGAAGATTATTCAAAATATTAAGACAATCAGGTTCCCAAAAAACATTTTTGCCAAATAAGAGCCAAATAAATCACTATTAAGCTTATTTCAATTTAATAAACTATCGTTCAGCTACAAATGTTACTTGGGTTATCCACGTATGAATAACATGATAAACGCACGTTGCTAAGAATAATAGTGCACACTCCATGTGTTGCTTCTCCTTCTCTTGGGATGGGACACAGGTATTTCTCCCTTGTGCCCTGGCTCAAGAGCCTTGGCTTAAGCGCCTTTCCTCGCTCTCTAGAAGGAGATAAAACCCCTCCCACTATGCAATAATCGTAGATAAACAAACTCATCAAATTCTTCAAGTCGATTTTGCTATCCAACGATACAGTGTTGACTTCCATTTTCATTTATCATTGACATTATTCGAATTGCATTTAGGCTATTAGTATTATGGAGCCAATTTTATTACAAAAAAAATGTGAAACGGAAAATTGTAGCAGGCATTTAAAAATTACAAGCGTTAACTAATAGCTGAAGTTCATCTGATAGGCTGTCAACCACCCTTTCTTCTCGATGAGAATGGGACGGCCGAGAGAGCTCAAGCGTGTTGCTTACATTCAGAGGTCGCGAGTTAGATTCTCTTCATAGAATTACTTTTAACTATTCTTCATTGAGAGTTATCTATTTTGTTTTCAGTTTTTGGCAGCATCGTAAGTGTGGCAAAGTCAGTAAAATTGGACTGCTTAAAATTCATCAACTATGGTTCGCCTAGCCAATTCCAAACAGCTGTATCTCAACAAAATCATAACCCATTTAAACTCAATAGGCTTCATTTCAAAGCATAGTTTTGAGCCTTTGATTCGGCTATGATTACATAATTTTTCACATATTAAGTTGTTATTTATGGCAAGTTTCTTCAAAATGTTGGTAAATTTTCAAAATTTCAAACTACGCATTCAGACAGAAGGGCGTAACCTTGCCCATACACACAGCACATCCATAAAAAACGACAGGTGAGCACAGATTTGATGAAGATTTAACGATCTGGGGAGCACCGTGTCCATGGACATAGCACGGAAGAAGTACCATTTCCACCAGTGCTCCTGTACGTGACTTAGTCCCGTTGGAGGATCTTCGCCTTCGTCGGTTAGTGGGTGTATCAATCTTTGGCACTAACTAGTCCACAGCTCCAGAGTTGTTTGCGATTCACTCGGCATGAGACCACCGCTCGCCGTCGATCCAAGTCGGCTAATGAGAGGAGCCTCCGAAGGGACCGACAGCAAATGAAAAAGGATTCCTCCTTCTGCTTCTCCTTTCGATGATCTTCGGAGGTTTGTTGTGTTGGACGACGGCTTAGCCAAACGGGGCAATATCGCTTTACAACCCGAATAAGACGACGACGAATGGCGAGAGGTTCGTTCCAGCAGTCCCTTGCTGGTTCGCCGTATGGGACTTCTTTTGTTAACATAATCAATTCTCGGGAAGAAAGGGCACCGAGAATGGGCCGAGTTTGTGGGAGGTCTCCGTGTGGCCTGAGCGGATGGGACCTATTAGTTCCGATGAATCGGCTATGGATTCTTTTTTTTATTTTTTTTGTGGAAAAATGTGCCATTATCGGGTGGAACTTGGTTCGGAATTTTGACGGATCCAATTCCTAAGCAAAGCGTATTTACGGAACTTTGAAAGAATATGATTGATCACTTGTAAACTTGAATAAGTTTATAAAATTTAACTGTTTGAACCATACTAATGACAATGTCGATTGTCAACAATCCAATAATCTTTGATGAAATTTAAAAAAAATAATAATAAGAAATCATTGAAAAGCTAGCGAAAGTTTGGACGAAAATGTTTAATTTAGTAAGAATTTTGTTGCGAACCTCATGGCAAAGGTTCATTGATATTAATTCAAATACTTAATATTAGGCGCGAGTAACGTTAGCTCTTACTACAAGAATTCTGAAAAATATTCTCGAACTACAATGACAGAAAGTAATAAAATGATGCCATTGGAAAATTACAGAACATTAAATTTTCCAAGTTAAGTTCGTGATAGTCCTTACATGGAGAAAACATTTACAGTTATTTAAACATTCATAAATGTTTTATTGATGAAAACTGCTTCTAATTATCTGAACATCCTATTACCAGACACAAGGCATTCATGCTATATTACCAATAAGATCCAAACCTCAAGCAAGGCGTTATCTATACATTTCCAGCGGAGCACGATTGCCGCGTCGCTCTGATTTTTTTTTGCATTTTGGCATGCCGCCAAAAATCCGCCCTATCGTCCGGTTTATTTTAATTACACAGTTCCGACTGCACCTCTACCACACTGGAATGGCAGTTCCCACATTTCACTTCGCATATGAGCTCGATAAGCGCCAGTGAAGGGACCTTCCTCAGCCAAGTGGTATGGTCCGCGGCTCCAAAGCAAAGCCATGCTGCAGGTGTCTAGGTTCGATTCCCGGTAGGTCCAGGATCTTTTCTTAATGAAGATTTTCTTGACTTCCCTGGGCATAGAGTATTATCGTACTTACACGATACGATAAATGCGAAAAATTGAAACATTGATAAAAGAAGTTCTCAATCAGCTGCAAAGCTGAGAAGCAGGCTCTGTTCCAGTGGGGACGTAATGCCAAGAAGCAGAAAAAGAAAAAGCGCCATCCCGGGCAAATTCACGTTTCCATTTTCGGCCAACCTACCTTCACCCTTCCACTCAAATAGATAGCTATCAGCAAATAAATTTCTGCGAATATTCAAACGCCGGGCAAGTCTGGAATTTCCCCTGGATGCAATCGAAGGGGCTGGTCAAAATCATTATCGCACGCGCACCATCCAAATTTTCGAATCTTCATCGCAGCGCGGCGGCCTTGTTATCTCGTTATTGCCCATTATTTTCAGCGAGCCGCCACCGCTCGATTGCGTTGACCGCAAAGTGCCGACCTTCCTCCGATGTCCAGACGACACAAGGAATATGACTTTTCGATGTTTTGACCGAGCCGTTATCTGTGGCCTGGGAAGTGACCACAGAGGATGACCATTAATTGTGGGCTTTCTGATTTCAAACCAAGTGATGATAAGCAGAGCCGTAGCGAGGGCTCCAAGTGCCCTTGGAACACCTCTTTTTAGGCGCATCTTAGTCAATAGTCAAATAGGCAAACTGGAACACTTTTCAACTTCAATATACTACAGATGACAGTTCAAAAGCTTCACATAATTTAGAAGTAATTAGTTGTCCTGATCACTACGTGTAAAATACGATATGAAGTACATTTAACCGATATTTTGTTTCTTTCATATAAAAGGGGTGCAATGGCATAGCTAGAGTTTTCGGGGTTCTGTACGGAGTCATATTAGAATGCCATTTAATTTTCGAGAAGTTGTCGGCGTTCCATTCGGATTTTTGGGATAAAAAACTATAGTTTTTTTTTTAAGAAGAAACAAAACTATAGTTTTTGATCCCAAAAATCCGACTCAATTGCCAACAACTTCTCGAAAATTTATCCAACAGTCGAATTCAAAAAGTAAAGATGTCATTTAAAATAAGGGTCTGCCGCTGAGCAAATTAATCGGAATCATAATATCCTTGCAATCAAGATTTGTTATGGAAAATTTTAAGCTTGAGTTCATCTATTACTGAAATTGATTTAACTCTTTATTTAGCAACTAAAATGTCAAGTAATAATGAGTAACATCACGATACAACCACCTCAGGTATGGTAGCAGCTGAGTGCCTCAAATATGAATTCTATAGACCTGAAAAACGTGACCAAAAGGAGACTGAACAAGAATCAAGTTTTTATAAGGTTTTTATTCTCTCGGAAAATTCATCCAGAATTATTTCAAAGGATCTTCTTTATAATTTCAGTGAGAATTCCTCGTGACGTTACGCCAAATATTACTAGGTATAAGTATTTAATTATTGTTTTAATAAAATTTTCTAAGCATGCAATTAAGGTATTTGCTTAAAGTTTACTTCAGCTATGAACTCGAAAATTTCTTATTTCATTAAGCGATTTCACCTTAACCCTATTATAATCAACCTCGCCATTAGACAGGATACCTTTTTGGAATTGTGTGATTTTTTTTCAAGCTCGGGAATCCAAATGATTTAATTTTTGGCTTAAACTTTGGATCATAACGCAATTAGGAAAGTTTTATAAAACTTGCGAAACATTTTTGAGTTTTTAAAAAATGTATGGGAAATTGTATTATATTGTGTAAGTTACACGAAAAATAAAATATGTTTCTGAAAAAAAAAATGAATTTTATATTTTTAATTAGTACGTACAAAAGCTCAAATTTGTATTATTCTACAAATCGGTACATATTAGAGGCTTAAATATGAAATGAAAAAGGATAGGGATGTTTAAAATCAAAAACCAATGAATTAATGAATAAAACTAAATCATTGTCTAAAACGTGTTTATATAGATTTCAGATTGCGAAAAAATATACTCAGATCGAAAATAAAAATTTGAGTGAAAGAGGGTTAAACTTACGAGGAATTCTTTACCGATTTTGAACCTGATTTTTTGCCATTGATACCCTCAGAAATTTCTCCAGGGATTTCTAGCAATTCTTCTATAGATTCCAGAAATTACTCCAGAGACACCATCGGATTTTTTTGAGATCGTACTCTTATGCTCGATCAATATTTCTTTCATATTCCAACTAGACTTTTATCTGTATCATTAGATACAAGTCTACTTGGAATATAAAAGAAATTCTTGGACAGGTTCTTTCGAAAAATTTCAAAATAATTCATCCAGGATTACTCCAGGAAATTCTCCAAGAAAATACCGAGCACTTTTTTTTTGAAAAAAATGAATTGAATTCTCAAAAAAACGGGAGGTATTTTTAAACTTAATCCTAAACATATCATTGATTCTGGTTCAATAAATTTTAAATTCCTACATTTAAAATTCCTAGAGAGAAGTCTATAAAAGATATCCGGATTTCTTCTAGATCTAGAGAAAGTCTTGGATGAGTCTCCAATAAAATTTATGATATAATTATTTTGAAATTTACTAAAAGAAAACCCTGCATATTTTTATAGAGGAAATCGCTGGACAATCTCGAGTGGAATTATTGGAGGAATTGCAGCAATAATTTCTGAAGCATTTTGTGATCTTAATCTCTCAAATAACTATGAATTATGGAGAGTTTACTTTAAAAAAATATTCTTCAAATCTTTGGGTTAATTCAAATTTCCTGCATAATTTTCTACTATGTTTTATAAACGATCCCTGAAAATCCCTAATGAAGCTATTCTTAAAATAATTTAAGGAGTAGTTCTTGAAGGATTTATGGTAAAATGACTGAGAGTACTACCTTTTTTTAGAATTCTGAAGTAATTCTTATTAGCATATTTCACGAATTAATTTGAAGATTTTCAAATTCAATTCCTGGGTAAATTGCAAGAGTAATATTTATAACAATTTCTGGGGAGATCCCTGAAGGAGTCATTATACTTATTTCTGAAGAAAACTCTGGTAAAATCACTACAGGATTTCCTGACGCTTTTCCAAAAAGGAAACTGTTAACTAGTGGAGTAATAGTAGTAATTTCTGAAGCATTATTAATTTAAATCAGGATTCATCGCAATGCGTTAGAAGAAAAAAGTGACTTTGAATACTATTTTGCATAAAAAAGAAATTTTAAGAACCTCTGTTCATGTTATCGTACAAACATTAGTTTTAAAAGGCATGGGGTCTGGCTTGGTTTAGAATATGGCTTATAATGAAATGTTTTCAAATTAGTTCCTGGCTTCCTCAGGCTCAAGTTACAGAGGGTCCCCATATATTCGATAATTAACAGAATAATGCATTCTTGAAACACGATGTTCTGTCAAAAATTATTGTATTGAACCGTTAGAATAAACGTTATTTCTGTATTTCATTTTTTTATTATCAATAAACTGGATGCTGAAGGACCCCAACACATTACCAACAAGTCTGATCTTCCCTGTCAGGAATACATTTTAGCTTGTTAAAACTGAATTTCTACTGCTATGAGAAAATTTTCGTCATGATCTCGGGGCCCCTTAGAACACGGGGTCTGCTGCAGACCGCACCCACTGCACACCCTAGCAACGCTACTGGAGGAGTGAACAATGTTTGTAACTCAAGCCATCCAGAATATGAGCTAACTTGTACCATAGAGAATTATTTAAAGTTGGGGTTAAAATCATAATTCTATCAACATTTTAGAAGTACCTCAATTTTTTACTATGTTATGAAATACTAGAACAAATGCATGAAAATATACGAAAACTAATCACAACTGTCAACTAAAATAATAGTTATTGCTGTAATTATGACTTTTTGACGATTAAACTTTTCGATCTTCTAGCATCTTATTACATAGCTATTTAATATTTTTTCATTAGGCTGAAATGTAGGATGGTGGTAATCTTTGTTCCAAAGTGTTTTTTGACCAAACTGTAATCGAAAGGCCACATCTCAAATAGGTATTTACGTTGCATAGTCAGTTTAATTTGGGGCCCAGATAGCCGTAGCGGTAAACGCGCAGCTATTCAGCATGACCAAGCTGAGGGTCGTGGGTTTGAATCCCACCGGTCGAGGATCTTTTCGTAATGGAAATTTTCTCGACTTCCCAGGGCATAGAGTATCTTCGTACCTGCCACACGATATACGCATGCAAAAATGGTCATTGGCATAGTAAGCTCTCAGTTAATAACTGTGAAAGTGCTCATAAGAACACTAAGCTGAGAAGCAGGCTTTGTCCCAGTGGAGACGTAACGCCAGAAAGAAGAAGAAGTCAGTAATTTGCTTCTTTTGATTTCACACATTAACCGTCATTCTAATGTAAGCGATTGAATAACTCAAGGGGATCCCAGAACATGGTTTCCCAGCCGGTGTTTCTTTGACCGTTAGGGGCCGTGACGACTTGTCAGAAAGTCCGTGGAACCGTTGTTAATAAGTGACGTTTTTCTTATAACCATTTTTTCATTGCAAGTATTTTGAAAATGTAACTTAATTTGTTAAAGTCTTAACTACCTTATAGAATACACACTTGAAATCCTCCATTGTTTGCATTCAAACTTTTCGCAGAATCTATTCGAATCCGTCTGCAAGATTTTTTGAAAGTTTCGACTGATGCCTATTGTAGTGATCCTTGGAGGATTTATTTGAGATATCTTGAAGAATATCGGACAATGTTTTAAGAGATTTCCTGGTGAAATCTTTAACGAATGCTTTCCTAATGAGCTTTTAGGAAACTCATGAGTGAGATTTTTTTTAAACACTTATTGCAATTTCCAGGGGTGGATTGTTCAACAATATCTTTCGAATATTTCTTGATCAGTGTATCCCGAATGTCTGGTAAAATAATGTTCGAATACCTGATGAAATCTTTGAATTCTTTCGGAGTCAACGAACTAATTGAAATATTTTTGACGAATTGCTGGAAGGTTTTAAGTGGATATTATCTCAAGTACTGGTCTTTTTGTTGGGTTTCGGCAAAATTCTATTCGATAATTTCTTATCAAACTCTTTGGAAGACATTTAAAGAAGCCCCTATGCATCCCTGAGAACATCTAAGAACCTCTTGGGTAAACTTGGCAACCCCTGCTGACCCTTTTGGCAGCTCAGGGGTTGAATTCTGCGTAAACTGTGAGTATCGTTCACTTGTCACTCTGTGTAATAATCATGATCAGCAGCACATCAAGAGTACATGTTTATCATCTACTGCTACAGCAATGATTGATTTGGGGGGGGGGGCTAACACTAAATGATAAAACCCATATAAATAAGCTCAAAACTTTGGGGACACTAATGTTATCAGATGTTCAGGGATTATTTGTCATGCCAGTGAAATAAAATACCTAACCCCAAGGGCAAATGAACGAGAGAAAAGGGTTTTATATTCGCTCTCTCTTTGGGGTTCTCATTCGCTGCTGTTATTTATCAAACTTGTTAGAATCTACGAGACATTGTTGATCATGGACAGATACAGATGGGATGTTTTTCTTCGCTTGCTGTGATCATGTTTCGAAATCAAATGATTGCCAATTCTGCAATGCTGGTTCTAGCTAGCTTCCAGCAACCTGTCGAATCGGAGATATTACAAAATTAAATCTTAAGATCTGCTACGACTTCTACAACAGCCGCAATTCGCGCCTCTACTGAACCATGCCCATGGTTGGTAAGATGGTTACATGATGGCTGGCAAACTAGCGAGAGCAAGCAGGATGAACGATCATGCCGGGGATGATAATGATGATGATTATAGAGGCAGGGTTTATCACACCTTTTGTGAAAAGTTTCTGTTTTTTTTTATCTCCACTCTTCACCGCGCTGCTGCTGACTGACATTGCAGATGAACAACGAACTATCAGAGAGTCTTTGGTGAGGATGTACAGTATTGGACAATACACTTGCAACTTTTTGAATTTTCATACAGAACGGCCAAATTTGGTAATCTGGATATCAGTCAGGTCTCAGTCAATCACAATGATTTCGAAGCATGATCTAAGCAAGTGACGAAACATATCGCATCTGTATCGGTCCATGATCGGCAATGTTTCGCAAATTGCATTGAACAAGATTGGTAAACAACAGCCTCGGCGAAGGAGAGCTCATAAGAGAGAGAGAGAGCGATGATAAAACATATTTTTCTCACTTGTTCATCACAGGGGGTAGGTGTTTCACTCTACTGTCACGATAAACATCTGATGGCAATTAGGGGTCGTCCATAAATGACGTAGCATTTTAGGGGGGAGGGGGGTCTTTTCGAATTTGTGACGATGTGTGACGAGGGGGAGGGAGGGGTCCCAACTTGTGAACGTAGCATTTTGAACAATTTTGTTAATAAGAGTAGACAAAATTGACAAACATTTTTTTATCAAACTTTGTCCGAATTTTTAAACTTAAGTTAAAACTTCAAACATTCAAAACATCAATATTATAAATTTCAAAAATATCCAAGAAATTTTTAATTTTTCTGACAATCAAACAGATTTTATGAAGCTTTATTTATGAATTAACAAATTAAAAACTTAATAGGTAAGTAAAAATCAATGCTTTATTGACTTGGAATATATTGTTTTTTTTATCTATTAACAAGACATTGAATGAACTGTTTTACCTTAATTCACATTTTTGTTGGAGCTTCATATCCTGAAAAGTATATAATGTAATTTAGGTAAATATTAACGTTACTATAGTAAAACAAAATATTTTAATGTTACAGGAGATCTCCACTCAGTCAACTCAACAATTCGTTTTGATACATCAATGATCTTGATGGAACAACCTGGATAATAAAAATCTGAATTATCTTCCCAGAACTACCAGAATCCTCTTTTCTATTTCTTAACCACGAAAAATAAAAAAAAATCCTCTAATAAAACAAATTTTCTGTTTCATATATTTTAAAATATTTTGAACCTTTATTCATTGCTGTTAGATTTATCAATCCAAACTTGTAATAGGTTTTAACAATATCAAAAGAACTACGAATCAAATTTAACCTTAATTTAACCACATTAAATTTAAACCGCGAACTAAAATTATGTAACTTTAGTTTAATCTGTTTTCCAAATGATTTTCGAGCACTATCAAACTATCATTTGTCAGATTATCTTGACGTTTCAGTCAGTAATTAATATCAAAACTTGAATTTCTGAATTTTAATGTTTCGTTTCAGCCCAATCGCTGAGGAAAACAAAAAAAATAAGGGGGGGGGGGGTGCTTGATATGCTACGTATTTTCCAAGGGGGGTATTGGCATTTGTGACGAATTGCTACGAGGGGGGAGGGGGGTGTTAAAAAAAAGTGAAAAAATGCTACGTCATTTGTGGACGGTCCCTTAGGGTCCCCAGGTTTGGGGCTTGTTTAAATGGGTTTTATCATGCACTGTTATCCCCCACACAGCAAAAAAGATCTTAAATTTACGTGACACGTAAACTTTTATGAAAATCATGTTAAACGAGTAATAACTGAATATTCAACGATAAATAATGTAAACTGTCTCATTGCATTCGAAAATGCTTGCAATCTTGAGCGAAACTGAACCATTTCATGATCTTCTCCAACATTCGCCAATATTGCATGTTTTCTTGCATCTATAAAGTGAAATTGCAAACAAGCATGCTCGGTGTACATGATTCTACGCTGAATATTCTGTCGTATATTATGCACATGGATGAATCGACGGCTTGTCATTTGATGTGCATTATTTTTTATTGAATTTTCAGCGTAAAAATCATGTAAACCGAGCCGTTTTGCATGCAACATTCTTTAAGAGAAGACGTTTCGTATTCAATATTAAAGATTTTGCTAGCAATACTGAATATAATAGATGTGTTTGTAGGTTTTATCATTGAATAAAACATGAGAAATGGCTTTGCATGATTAAAGTTCAAATTACGTTACGTGTAAATCTAAGATTTTTTGGTGTGCAGATATAATAAGAGCTCTAGCAATATACAATAAACAAGCTGTCGGGATGTGGTGCGGAACATGATTGTTACAGAGAGCGACAAATGAGAGATACTCTCAATTTTCTCAGAATTCAACCCCTGATCTCTGATATTTATGCATCAATTTTAATAAATCTGCACAGCAGGTAAAACTAAATCAATATTTTAACCATAAAACTATTCTAGTAAAAATTTTATTCACTAGCTGAAAAATAATAACGTAACTAAAGTGATTTTTAATAAGCTAACTAAAGTGCATTTTTTTTACCAAAAATTGCAAGTGATCTATACTAAAATATAAAAGAGCTCCAAAAAAGTGTTCGTTGCAAACTTGTTCTTTTCGTCTAAATTTCGTATTTCATACTTTAAAGCTTGTTGGGTACTCAAACTCTCAATACACTCAGGAGGGAAATCGTTACACTTACCTCGTGATCGAGCCACCAATAGCCGTGCACATCACAGCCACAAGCAGTCCGACGCAGACGAGATTGCCGACAACCGTGCACGTCACGGTCACCAGCGCAGGAAACACACCACCAGCAGCCGTGCACGCCACAGCCACCAACGGAATGCCGACAACCGCACACGTTGCGGTCACCAGCACAGGAACACTCCGACGAAGGACCACGGCAAGGATGCCGAAAATACGTTCACACTTCCAGCTTTGTGCCTCACACCTTCCAATTTCGGGTCGTGATCGCTTGCTCGCTAACGATAAATCACCAGGAGTGTAGCCTAATCGTGAAAACGACTCTATAATATTATCTTAGCAACTCCCGGCACACTCCTGTGAATCGTCGCATTAGCAATTTCGACCGAACAGCACCACCACAGTAGCTTCGCTTCACTGGAACAGCACCGCCGCACACCAATCGTTTGACGAACGAAGGAAAGAGGAACGCCGAACAAGACGCAACACGTTCACTGTCTTGGGCCGAGAGCATAGTTACGCCGCGCGTCAAGCGATGCGCAACGCGACGCGTTTGCGTCTGAACAGTTCTGGCAGGCGTCAATGCAAAACGCATGGTGCAGCGCGTATACATGACAAAGTGAACGCGATGCGATGCGCGTGCAGTCGCGTCGAACCATTCCGTGAAGTGGTTTCACGCGCGTCCGATGCTGTTTCATTTTGTTTATGATGGCGTTCGTTGCAAAAACTTTAAGTTTTTGTTAGCTAAAAAGCTTATCGTGAAGTATGTGTATATAAGCAGGACCATCGTGTACAATTTCTGGAGACAGGTTTCAGTGGAATTTGGTACTACTGCAGGTCGCATGATGTAAGAATAAGAATCATGGGACACCAAGTGGCGCATCAGCTACAAGTGACTGAAACTTTGATAAAGTTTTATGGGACAGACCCCCATGTTTGTTGATAGGTCATACTCGGCATTATTTTTTTTATTTCCGTACAAAAATCTTACCATGGGAGAATAGTCAAAATAGTCGTAGGTACGTGATTAATGACCAGCCTGAATTCTATTTTTATTTAGTTAAAATGTTGTTAATGATAAAAAATGTTAAGCTGGCTTGCTAAAACATCTATTTCTTTGATTTTTCTGGCGGATATTCGATTATGTAGCTGTGCCCCAAGCGATTCAAAACGCGTCACTATGTCATATATCGCGTCACACAACGCCTATCTGAAAATCTTACAAAAACGCGTCACGCGCTGCTTGACGCATCGCGTTACTATGCCCTCGGCCTTGCTCGACAACGCCGGCTCGGATGAGCGGCGCACACACACTCTTCGCGATGACTCGCCAACGCTGACCCGAAAGGGAGAGAGACACAGGCACACTCGTCGCCGTCTCGGCTCACGATCTCGTGGAAGCAGAGAAAAAGGAAAGGGAAAAAAATGCCAACCGATCGCCTCGTTGACCGGTCTGGCTCACTGTCACCACACTCTTCGGCTCTCGTTCAGAAAAGACTTTTACTTTTTGATGTTGTCGCGGGAATGGTTTTATTAAGACTGAATGCATATTGAAACAATGAATGTGCTTATATATTTTTCTCTACAGCTGTAACAGCCAACCAAGTTGAAGCCCAAGCTCCGCCCATTCGATGCACAAGTTGGTGGAAACCGTTTCGTTGCGTTGTTCGCTGGTATAAGATGGGCTGGTTTGGATGGATTGCTTGCATAGCTTATTCTGCACGCGTAGGGCGCGTACATACTCCCGCCGGTTGGAATGCAATTCCAAAAGCGGAAATCCTCTGCTCGTCATTATCGATGATGGGTAAGGGCGCTAACTTTCGGACGGAACGACGAAAAACACCCACGGAAGTCTTCACGTCGGCGACTCGGATCACTTTGTCTTTCCCCGGGTAAAGTGCAACGATTTTTCCCAGCCTCCAAGATTGAACCGGTAAATTGTCCTCCATCAGTAGCACAATGGTACCCATTTTCACATTAACTTCACTTTTCGTCCATTTTGCCCTTGATTGAAGCGATGACAAATAGTCTCTTGACCACTTAGCCCAAAACTGTTCACGCAAATGGTTCATATACTGATGACGGGATAAACGGTTCACTGGTATTCCGGTATACGATGGCTTCACAATCGGCTCCAATGGTCTTCCAATCATCAAATGAGCAGGAGTTATTGGAAGTGGATCGTTTGGGTCGTCAGACATTGAATACAACGGCCTCGAGTTTACAACGGCTTCAATGTGAGTTAGAACCGTTCCAAACTCCTCAAACGTCAAAATCGCGTTTCCCAAAGTTCGATGTAGGTGGGACTTGATAACCTTGACACCTGCTTCCCATAAACCCCCAAAGTTTGGGGATCTTGGCGGAATGAATTCCCACTCTATGTCACGTTTGAGCAGGAAATCGTCGATCTTTGCCTTCTCGGTTTCATCACGGAACATCAAGAACAGCTGGTGGAGCTCCTTGGATGCGCCGACAAAATTGGTCGCGTTATCTGACATCATTTTGCGCACCAGTCCACGTCGGTTGACAAAACGATCTAAGGCTGAAAGGAAAGCTTCGGTTGTCAAATCCGAAACTAACTCGAGGTGGATAAATTTCGTCGCAAGGCACACAAAAAGAGCGATGTATGCCTTGATTTGCTTCGGCTTGTATCTGCCTTCTTTCACTGTTACCGGACCGGCGTAATCTACACCGGT
The DNA here is from genome assembly GCF_002204515.2 of Aedes aegypti. NCBI lineage: Eukaryota > Metazoa > Arthropoda > Insecta > Diptera > Culicidae > Aedes > Aedes aegypti. Next base: position 342,735,639 of record NC_035108.1, on the reverse strand, counting down.
GAATTCGAACGCTGCTGCTGAATTCACACGTTCTTCCGGTAGATTTCCCATTAAGGGTTGAACATCTCGTGGCTTAGTCCGGAAGCATTTTACGCAGCTGCGTGTCACCTTTCGAATGGCGGATCGAGCGTTGACCAGCCAATACTTCTGCCTTATTGCTGCCAGTAGACCGGATGGTCCTTCATGAAGTCTGTCCTCGTGGTACTGACGAATCAGCATCTCGGTCACTCGATGATCTTTTGGAAGTAACAACTGGTGCTTGGCGTCAAATGGTAACTTGGAGTTCTGTAGACGCCCGCCAACGCGCAAGAAACCTTCTTCATCCAAAAATGGTTGCAGATTCGCAAGCTGTTTCGGCAATTCCTTGCGCTGAACACACTGGATCTCTTGCCTTAACTCACTTTTCTGCAAAACTCTCACTATATACTGCATTGCCTTTCGCATATCGTGCACGGAAACGTAACGGAAATTGATGCGGTCCTCCTTTTTCACACGTACCAGTCGAGTAAATCGCACCACTTGTGCCAGTACACGTTGCAGTTTGAAAAACGTGCCACATCGGTCGAACACTGGCTCTTCTTCTACCTCGTTTGCTGGATTACACACTTGCACTTCCTTCATTTCCGGTAATTCTTCATCCTTGATCGCTGGAGTCTCCTGGATCTCGTAATCGTCAGCTTGCAGAAATATTGGGCCGTTCCACCAAATTTCGGAACAACTCAACACTCTTGGGTAACATCCTCTGGACACCAGGTCTGCCGGATTACTCTCCGACCTGACATATTTCCACTCATAGTCACTGGTCAGTTTGTTGATCTCTGTTACTCGGTTTCTGACGTAGATTTGAAGTTGTTCGGGACTCTTCTTTATCCATGCCAGAACAATCTGGCTATCAGACCACAATCGGATATCGTCGACTTCGAGTTTCAATATAGGCAACACTACGCTGATTAGTCTGGCCAGAACGACAGCGGCACACAACTCCAGTCTGGGCATGGTGAGACGACGCAATGGAGCAATCCTCGATTTACTGCACAACAATCTAACAGAGACTTCTCCATTCTCTTGAACACAGCGCAGATAAAGACATGCACCGTAGGCAGTACCTGAGGCATCACAAAAACCGTGGATCTCAATACGATGCGCTCCAGGAATCACAACACATCTCGGCACTTGAATCTCGTTGAGCTGCACAAGTGACTGATAAAAGGTCATCCACCTATTTAACAACTCGTTCTCAAGTTTCTCGTCCCAGTCCAAACCATCTGCCCATAGCTGCTGCATGATAGACTTGGCCAACACAATTACCGGCGATATCAGGCCGAGAGGGTCGAAAAGCCTTGCTATTTGAGAGAGGACATTCCTTTTCGTTACCTGCTCGTCGGGTTGTATCGATTCCGGACTTCTCCAGAACAAAAACTTATCACTTTTGGGATTCCACAAAACACCAAGGGCTCGAATAGTTTCGTTGGCACCAGACTCCTCAATACGAACTAGCTTCTCTCGATCCTCATCCGGAATTCCTTCAAGCACCTCATCATCGTTTGAACACCACTTTCGGATGGGGAATTTGCCTTTCATCAGAAGATCCGCAATATCGCATCGCAGCTGCCTTGTGGATTCTAATGTTGAAGAGCCACTCAGAATGTCATCCATATAACAATCTTCTAGTATGGCCTCTGCAGCTTCAGGAAAATTGGTCATTTCGTCTCTCGCTAGTTGAATCATGGACCTCACTGCAAGGAAGGATGCTGGTGCCGTCCCGTAGGTCACTGTCGATAACTCCATTACTCGTATCGGTTCCGTTGGATTGTCACGCCAGAAGATGCGCTGGTAGTGCGTCTGGCTTGGATCGATCTTCACTTGCCTATACATTTTCTCAACGTCTGCTGAAAATGCATAGAGATGCTTTCGGAATCGCAGTACGATGGAAAATAGATCACTCTGGATTTTGGGGCCAATCATCAACACATCGTTAAGGGATAGCCCGTTAGACTTCGCCTTGCCATCGAACACAACACGTAACTTTGTGCTGGAACTCGAAGGTTTGAGTACAGCATGATGTGGAAAATAATAATTCTGTTGAGAAGGGTGATCATCTTCCTCACGAATCTCATGGCAATGACCAAGACCTTCGTATTCCTTCATGAAAGCTTGGTACATCTGCTTCGTCTCTGGTTGGTTGGCTAGACGCTTCTCGCTTGCTAGAAATCTCTTCATTGCTAATGGTCGAGAGTTTCCTAGCTGATTGACAGACTCGCGGAACGGTAGCTGAACCACGAATCGGCCATCCACATCTCGTCGATACGTTTTACGGAAATGATCTTCAATCTCCTGCTCTTCACTCGTTGGCACTTTCACTTCTGGAAGTTCTTCTTGCTCAAAAAATCTCTGGATACTTTTCAGTAACGGGTCCTCACTTGTGGCACACAACACGTTAACAGCCTCATCGCCGGACTCCTCAAACGCACCGGCGATAACCCATCCAAACTGGGTCTCATAAAGTGAAGGTAGTTCTTCCGAAAGTTTCAGTTGTGCTTGCTTCAGGATACGGAAAAATAGCTCGGCACCAATCAACAAATCCACATCTCTCGGTTCGTTGAAATTGGGATCGGCCAACACAATGCCAGTCGGAAATTTCCACTCAGAAACGTTTACCGGAACGGATGGGATCCGTCCAGTCACCTTCGTTGTCACTAAACAGTCCAAGTCTCCTTCAAAGTTGGCGTAGTCGGAAAATAGCTTCAGAATCACACGATGGCGGATTTGAGATTTGGCACCACCTACTCCTACAACTGGTACATTGGCGGGGTACTTAGGCAGCCCTAGCAGTTTAACAGCAGCCTCGGATACTAGGTTGACCTGGGACCCAGAATCGAGAAGGGCACGCAGCTTGAACACCTTTCCACTCTTTGAAGCTACGTTCACCAACGCCGTCATCAGGAACACATGCTTTGCTCGACGCTGAACACTGGAACACGCTGTAGACACAGGTTCCTCGGGAACAGCAGACGCTACTGCCGTCTTCACTTCTGGTTGCTGAGACGATACATTCAAATTCTGCGGAATCGGTACTGGTTGGGGCACTTGCTCGAAATGCAGCATGGAATGATGCCTTTTGGAACACTTCGAGCATGACTTATCCGAAGGACAAGCCTTGATTTGATGGCCTTTCCGGAGACAGTTGAAACACAGCCCGGATTGCTTCACTTTGGTAACACGCTGATCAACACTCATACTCAAGAAGGACGGACACTTATAGTTGCAGTGCTGGCCTTGGCATATCTCACACATGTTCTCCACTGGAGTCGAAGTTGCAGGATGGGACGATCTAGGCGAAAAGCTGATCTTCGCCATCACAGGTGGTTTGGCGATAACTTTGGAAGAAGGCATCTTGTCGATTTCACACCTCTCAAGGACTTGGCAGTAACTTCTGAGGAACTTCATGGTCTCGTCAAGGTCAGGCAGTTCTCCATGATCCATGGTTAGCTCCCACTGCTTCCGCGTTTCACCATCAAGACACATGGACAAAATCTTCACCACTATCAAGCCAGCTGTTCCGCTGACTTCTTGCTCCAAAAACCGCAATCCTTCCACATGACGATTGCAGGTATCGACGAGGTCTCTCAGCTCCTTGTAGCTCTGCTTGGCAATCGGTTTCATCGACAACAGCCCGGAAATATGGGTGTCGATAATTACTCGTGGGTTCTCGAAACGATCTTCCAGCAACTGCCATGCTTGCTCGTAATTGTTGTTGTTGATGATCTTCGCATCAAGAATGCCGGAAGCTTCACCAATCAACGCTTTATCCAGGTACTGCAGCTTGGTTGCGTCGGAGTCACCACATTTTCCAACCAAATCGTTGAAAAGGGCTTTGAATTTCGGCCAACCTTCGTACTTCCCATCAAAAGTTGGGATTGGGGTTCTGAGAGGTTGCTGCGTCACAATCACTTGGGGAACTCGATTGTTGGCGGGTTCGGCACGGAAGTAATCCACTAGCTGATTAAGCTTCACTAGCGCGTCAGTATGCAGCTCATCAAACTCCTCTAGCTTCTCATCTTGTTCTGCTACGCTCACATTCGGACACTGAGCCATGATCGAATCATGCTTCGCCGAATACTCCGAATAATGCAACTCCAACTTCTTCTCAAAAGCTTTCAACTGGGAGGCACTCGTCGTTTCGGGATGCTCGATAGCTTCGTTCAGCTTCTGAACGATCGTCGTCACACGCGCTTTCACTTGTCCACGCTGGTGGATCAACTGCTTCAGGTTTTCCATGGTCACACTATCACTGTTTCACACTTTCACAGGGCTATTTCGCTTCTACCACTTCACTTTAGTTCATTCACAGAGGGCTCTTACTTTTCACTACACTTGGGTACCACTGTACTACGATTCACTATTGACAAGAGCGCGCTTGACAAAGGTCTCAATGGGAGGGCTCACGAATGTTCGCGAAGGACACAACTCTCTTAATTCAGTTCGAAAGGGTCACGAATTTATCACGGTAGGAGGAACACAGTCTCGTAATGGAGGGAAACACTTACTTAGTCTCGAATGGACGTATCACTGATTATTATCCGGTTCGATTCGGACCAAATGTTGGGTACTCAAACTCTCAATACACTCAGGAGGGAAATCGTTACACTTACCTCGTGATCGAGCCACCAATAGCCGTGCACATCACAGCCACAAGCAGTCCGACGCAGACGAGATTGCCGACAACCGTGCACGTCACGGTCACCAGCGCAGGAAACACACCACCAGCAGCCGTGCACGCCACAGCCACCAACGGAATGCCGACAACCGCACACGTTGCGGTCACCAGCACAGGAACACTCCGACGAAGGACCACGGCAAGGATGCCGAAAATACGTTCACACTTCCAGCTTTGTGCCTCACACCTTCCAATTTCGGGTCGTGATCGCTTGCTCGCTAACGATAAATCACCAGGAGTGTAGCCTAATCGTGAAAACGACTCTATAATATTATCTTAGCAACTCCCGGCACACTCCTGTGAATCGTCGCATTAGCAATTTCGACCGAACAGCACCACCACAGTAGCTTCGCTTCACTGGAACAGCACCGCCGCACACCAATCGTTTGACGAACGAAGGAAAGAGGAACGCCGAACAAGACGCAACACGTTCACTGTCTTGCTCGACAACGCCGGCTCGGATGAGCGGCGCACACACACACTCTTCGCGATGACTCGCCAACGCTGACCCGAAAGGGAGAGAGACACAGGCACACTCGTCGCCGTCTCGGCTCACGATCTCGTGGAAGCAGAGAAAAAGGAAAGGGAAAAAAATGCCAACCGATCGCCTCGTTGACCGGTCTGGCTCACTGTCACCACACTCTTCGGCTCTCGTTCAGAAAAGACTTTTACTTTTTGATGTTGTCGCGGGAATGGTTTTATTAAGACTGAATGCATATTGAGTTAGTTGGTTGGTTTAACGAGGCTTTAACCGCAAAAGCGGTCATTCGCCTCTCGGTCATCTACGGAGTGTAAAACAGTTTTATGTTAAAATCGCATTCATATTTCTCGACGACTGACAGTTTCGCAACGCATGCATTTAATGTTTTATCCTCTTTTCACACTTTTCATTATTTTCACAGTTATTTTCATTAACAGATTGATTTATTTCCTTTTCCTTTTTTCCATTGTTTTTCACATTATTGTCCATTACATTTTAGATTAAATGTTTCCCATAGTTTTTTCAAATTTGGTTGAAAAGATTCAACTCTTTCAAAAACTTGATCACTTTCCCTTCCCTTTCTTGTCCGTAACATAATACTTCCCCCAAACTGTGTTCGAGTCCTATCTCATTACGCACTTTTTCGAATGCCCTGCATTCGATGAGCAAATGCTCCACTGTAATTATTGTGCCGCAGTGCTGACACATCGGCACCTCCCCTTTTTCCATCAACCACCCATGGGTTATCTTCGTGTGCCCGATACGCAATCGGGTCAGCACCACTTGTTCACTACGAGTCTTTCGGTCCCTCCATGCAGCAGTTGATGGTTTCACTCTTCTTAATTTCACTGATCGTTCTCGGTGCCAGGCCCCTTCCCACACATACTCCAAAATCTTCTTGCTCCAACTATTTCGATCGACGGCCGGTACCTGTCGATCCCGCACTTCTTCTCTTCTTCCACTGTTCGCTAATGCATCCGCTTTCTCATTCCCATCAATTCCTACGTGTCCAGGGATCCAGCAAATCACCGCGTTCTTCTTCTCCATTTCAATCTGCACTGCTCTAATCCACGGATGTTTGGTGATGCTCCCTTCGATCGCTGCAACACAGCTCGCGGAGTCCGTGAAGATGACAGCATTTTCTCCAGGTTCAACGGACTGAACAGCAAGCTGCAACGCCTTCGCTTCTGCCGAAAAAATCGTGCAACCCGTCGGCAGACGGGCACACCGCTCCTCCCCGTTGCAGTATATTCCCAGCCCGACTCGTTCCTCTTCGTCTACCGATCCATCAGTGAAAACATGCTTAAAGTCTCGGTAGCTTGTTCTCGCTAAATCGATGAATAGTGCTTGTGCTTTGCTGGTGGAATTTCCTACTTTGAACTGGGACTTGACAGTCCAGTCCACCGTTGTTTCCGCAGACGCCCAGCTTTTTCTCAGCGGTCGGGGGAATTCCGCTACGGGTGGCAATTCCTCTCCCGTCGCTTCTTCAAACATAACTTTCGCACGCGTAGACATTGGCCATTCGTCTGAGTGGTTTGCTAAGGCCTTTTTCTCTTCCAACTTCGAAGCTTTTGCCACTAGTATCTGACATGCCAAGTGCTCAAAAGGCAGCTCGCCAGACTCCGCACAAATTGCTACTATTGGGCTAGACCGGAACGCACCGGAAGCAATTCGTAGCATATCGTTGTAAACGGGTTTCAAAATATTCATTGCTTGTGTATTGCTCCGACTTACTATGCCCCATCCGTGAAATATCTTCGGAATTATTAGTGCCTTTCCGATATACAGCAAAGTTGACCTTATTCCGCCGGAGCGGCGTCCAATGATCCGAAGCAACGATGTTCGACTTTGGCACTCCTTCTTGACCTGCACTGCATGTTCCTTAAAGTCGAATCTGCTGTTGATCGTCACCCCAAGCACTTTGGTACTTTTAACCAGTGGTATGCTGGCTCCATTTAGTTTCACTTCTGGAAGGTTTGCGTGTTTCAGCTTTTTGCACATGTGCAGGTGTTTCGATTTTTCAGCAGCAATTTTAAGGCCGCTGTCATTGGCCCAGCTTCCTATCCATGAAACGACTTCTTGAACCTTTTTCCTGACTGCCTTTTGGTTCAGACCGGAGATGACTACGACAATATCGTCAGCATAAACAAAGAACCGCAGCACACGCGATGTACTACTCTCCGAAACCCTGCCAAATACCGAGTTCATGCCGATCACGAAGAGAGTCACTGCCAGCACTGATCCTTGTGGTACGCCGTTGGTTTGTTTCTTCCTGTCAGAGAAGGTCCCTCCAATTGCCACTCGAAAGTACCTATCTCTGAGGTAGTCTTGAACAAACTTCATCAATCTTCCGTGAATTCCCCAGTTCTGCAGCTGTCTTACAATTGCCTTGTTGGAGATGTGATCGTAAGCTTTGCTGATGTCCAGCGAAACTAAGTCGATGTGATGCTTTTTTCCTAGAGCTTCGTCAACGCATGCTTCCAGATCCGCTAGATACATATCGATGCCTCTTCCCTGCCGGAACCCATATTGTCGTGAATCCAACAGTTGGTTTGATTCAATTACCTCAACGAGCCGCCGGTTGACAATCCGTTCAACCGTCTTTCCAGCACAGCTCATCAATGTGATGGGACGTTGATTGCCGAGGATCTTGGGGTCTTTACCAGGTTTGGGCAACGGGATAACCGTACCTTCCTTCCACTCATGTGGAATTTTTCCCGACTTCCAAACCTCATTGATAAGCTTCAAGAAACCGACTTTGGCCTTATACGGGAGGTGTTTCAACATTGGGTATCCGAGAGAATCGGGTCCAACGGATTGCCCTTTACCCTGGTCTATTGCCCACAACAGCTCTTCCATGGAGATATCCCTATTGAACAGACCTTCAATTTTTGGAGTATCTCCCATGGGCTCGGCCGCACTTATCTCCTCAGGTCCGTATATCTGCTCGAGATAATCAGCCATTGTATTAGCGATTTCTTTGGGGTCCTCCAAAAACACGTCATTCAGCCGAAGAGTTGGTGCCGTCACTTGCTTCTTCCCGCTCAACGCTTTCACGTTCCGCCAGATGAGGCTCACTGGAGTGTCTGGATTGAACGAATTAGTAAACTCGTCCCAGGATGCTTTCTTCGCTTTATTGATGACTCGTCTGCAGTTGTTTCTCGCTAACTTGAATTGTTTAACAGCTTCGGCCTTTTCCGGGTGATGGTCGGGTAGCTTTTTTACCTTACGTAGCTTTTTCCTCCGGTACTTCACGTTGTTTTCCACTTCCGGGTTCCACCAGTGAACCGATTTTCTCCCAACATTCGAGCTGGTGCGAGGAATAAATTTCTCCGCACTTGACTTCACTAGCTTGGTGAACTCCGCGATGCTGGAAAACCGGTCACTTTTCCTCTCGATGGAGTTCTCAAAACCCTTCCAATCCGCCTTGTTGTACATCCATTGCCGCCTTTTAGTCTGCTTAGCAACTTCAGCTCCAGTAACGGATATTATAATCGGGGAATGATCACTACCTCGGTTATCTTCATCCACTGTCCAGCTCAGCTTATACCCAATCTCCGTTGATACAATGGTGAGGTCGATTGCAGACAACTTTCCGCTGACAGGATCTAATCGGGTACCTTGTCCGGAATTTAAAATCACTAGGTCGTGATCAACCACGAACTCTAGGATTGCTTTCCCCTTATTGTCTGATTTATTGGACCCCCAAGCCTCATGGTGGGCATTGAGGTCTCCCATCACCACTAGCGGATACTTGCTTGCCAGCACAATCGACGCTAAGATGTCTTCCACCATTTGGACAGTCATTTTATCTGGAGGGATGTACAGAGAAACCAGAGTGGCTTCTATTGGATAATGGATCGTTGCTGCTACTGCTGGTATGGAAGAGTCCAATACCACGGGAGATGGATCAAAAGATTTACGCACCGCAAGAGCGACGCCCCGCACCGTGCTGTTTTCCGGATCCACACGATTAAACCATACGTATTCTTCCCGGAGGAAGCGCCCAAGAAACAAATTGTCACTGTTTTTAGTCTCCTGCAGAGCGATAGCTACAGGAGGATTATCACGCACTAATAATAAAAGTTCATCCTGTCGACCTTTAAGGCCGTTAATGTTCCATTGCACTGCAAACACTTTTGGGGGGCTACAACTATGCTGTTCACTACTTCGACTGCTACATGCGGCTTGGTTGCGGTTTCGTTGGGCCATATCTGGATCTTTGAGGAAGAGGTGAAATCACCTCGCCACCAATAGCTCCCGTCGATTCGTAGTTGCTACCCGACATTATTTCCGAATCGTTCCCGTTCGTATTCCGCTTGTAGGGAGGGGAGATTTCTCCGGATCCTCCTTGCTGCTTCCTTTTCGCCAACTTGTCCTTCTTGTCGATTTCTTCTGCCTCCATCTCCGAATCGGTTACCTTCATAACTTGGATCGTTCGTTCCTTCTTGCCCCGCTTATGCTTCTTCGTCGAAAGCTCCTCGACGATTTTTCGGAGCTTCGCCAATTCCTGGTCGACTCCTTTCATCCGCTCCACTTCAGCCCGCAAAACTTGAATTTCCCGATCCTTTTCGTCCTGATGCAATCGAATCTGAGCCCCGGAAACTCCGGCATACGATTTTTCACCATGGACCCGGTCGTACTCCTTTTTCGCGTCAATGAACGACACGCCGGTGTTAACCTTGATCCGGATGATTTCCTCCTCCTTCTGGAACACCTTACACTTCCTGCTGTTCGACTGATGCCCTTCGCCACAATGCAAACACTGCGGAGGCGATGCACAGCCGGTCTCGAGATCGATTGGGTGACTTTTCGAACAATTTCGACACCGTTCCTGCCCCTGGCAACGCAATTTTGTGTGACCGTACGCGAAACACTTGTAACAAACCATTGGGGAGGGATAATACACACGGGTGGGAACTCGAAGCGAACCAAACCAAATATGCTTCGGGATAACAGTTCCACTGATGGTCAAAATAAGGGTAGGGGTATTTACTCTTACCTTTCCATCCTGTCGTGTGATTCGGTGGACATTCGTCACGCCCTGGCTCCTCAACTCCGTTTCAAGCAATTCCTTGCTCATGTTGATCGCTTCCGGGCAGCTGACAACGCATTTGACGAAATTCATCGTCGGATGCAATTGAATCGCCACCTTGGTGCCATCAATCAGCTCCGTCATCTGCAGCAACTTTTGCACTTTCGCTTCACTTCGCACTTTCAAAACGTACCGCGAACCTCTGTTTTCGGTGTACGTCTCGTCCAATTTTCCACCGGCGGCATGTTCCAGCGACCGCCCGATAACGAACGGATTGTCCGGGAACTTTCCTCCGTCTTTCGCCACCATCGACATCACCACTAATTGTCCGTGATTACTGTTCGGATCCAACCATTCCGGTAATCTTCTCCCGTTACCGGAATTCCCCCCGGGGGGAGCGGCATTTACAGCCGCCATGGCCAACAGGCCGAGCTCTCACAATCACAACTCCAGACAATCAATTGTCTTCACTCACGCACAAGAGGAAATCTTCTCCTTCCACGCACCGCAAAAACCAATTCGTTTAGGCACTGCCAAACGTTGGCGAAATCAATTCGATCGACCCCCACAACTTTTCACGTTTTTGCCTTTTTCCTTTCACACACCCCAACGGCCTGCTGCACTGCAGCTCGCCGACGGAATCACTCCGGCTCACTTCTTCTCTTCCTTTTGCTCTCACGCAACGCAAATGCCAACGCTCACTGAGATTGCAACACGATCGCGATTGAACACTCTTTCACACACTGACGGGTGGCACCGTCGAAAATAGGTCTCTCTCCTTTTCGCTTCTCCTTTTAGCTTCCGATTCGCACGTCTTATTCACTCGAAAACTATTACGCAACTGATGAATGCATATTGAAACAATGAATGTGCTTATATATTTTTCTCTACAGCTGTAACAGCCAACCAAGTTGAAGCCCAAGCTCCGCCCATTCGATGCACAAGTTGGTGGAAACCGTTTCGTTGCGTTGTTCGCTGGTATAAGATGGGCTGGTTTGGATGGATTGCTTGCATAGCTTATTCTGCACGCGTAGGGCGCGTACAAAGCTATTTCTTCACTTTTTATGTTACGGTAATCGTAAAAATCATCAAAAAATTAACTACGGTTAAACCATTATTGTTTTTGACTCGTGTAGGATAAAAAAAAGTAGAAGTCTTCCTCAGCTGAGTGGTTAGAGTCCGTGGCTATAAAGCAAAGTCATGCTGAAGGTGTCTGAGTTCGATTCCCGGTCGGTCCAGGATCTTTTCGTAATGGAAATTTCCTTGTCCTCCCTGGGCATAGAGTATGATCGTATCAGATACACGATATAAGAATGCGAAAATGGCAACTTTGGCAAAGAAAGCCCTCATGAAATAACTTTGGACGGACGTAAAAAGAAGGAGAATAAAAACAGTGAAAAAGATATTATAAAAAACTAGTTAAGTCTGAAGTTCTGTAGACATTTTATTTAAAGTGGTCCATAAATAATCAAGATCATACTTAACAAAGTTGAAAATTGTGTATGGAAAGTAGTATTCATAATATCCCTGAAAAAGCTCCAAATTGGGATCGAAACGTTAGAGCCAAGAAAATAAATTCGTGGGCCATTTATAAGATTGCAAGCTAGAAACGATTTATTGAAAGTAAAAAAGGTTGTAAATATATTGCCCAATACTGTATCTATCACATCTTGGTCCTCGCTTTCTTGGTTATGCTCACCACGAGATCTACGAGGAACAAATCGAGTACTCTGTACTCGCATTCATCCACGTAGGTACCTGCTGCAACCTCGAAATGATCGGTGGTGAGACAACCGTTCAGGCTTCGAATTGTTTTGTCCAAGAACAGAGAAAACTGACTCCTCTCCTATAAGTACCTAGTGGTAACCCTTTTACCTTGGCTGGAGTTTACCGCCATCATTAGCACTAACCATCCAGCAGGTTTGCAATCGCAGGGCTGATAGCAGGTTTTGTTTTGGACTTGTCTCTATATTAATGCAAATCACCAAAAAATCTCTCTTTTCTATTAAATGTCTGTAAAGTCTGTATTTTGGCTGAAATAGACTCTGAAGTCACACTTTTTCTCTTATTCTGCTTGCAGTGAATCGTGCTTTCAAATTTAAGAAGTTCAAAAGAAACCTACAGAGACAGTTACGCGACCATTTCATAAGTTCTTCGTGAATTTCTTCTCAGATTCCTCTGAGAAAAGCTTCAGTAATTCTGATAGTGATTTATTTTGAGATTTCTTCTGGCATACCTCCCGGGACTCTTTCAGAAATTTCTCCAAAAATCCTTCAAGTCATTCCTCCAGTCCTTCTATAAACTCTTCAAGCGATGTTTAAAGGGATGTTCTGTAGGAATTTCTGTAGAATTTGCTCCAGGAAATTCTTGAGCCCTCCAAGATTTCCTCCAGATATATTTGGGCTAATTTTTCCACCAACATCCCAGTTGTCATAAAAGGAGACCTTCAAAACAATCCTGCAGAAGTATTTTCAAGAAAATCCACAATGGTTTATTTCAGAGTTTTTGGAGAAATTCGTTAAGGGATTTCTCTACAAAAATTCTTGCGACTAATTTTCCAGCTATGCTTCCCGGATTTCATATGAATTCCTACAAGAATTCTACCACGATTACTTCCAGGAATTGATCCGAAAGCTCCTCCAGTAAATATTCGAGGAAACATATTAAACAGCTCTCCAGGGATTTTAATTAAAGTTACTCCTGAAATTTCTCTAGGAGCTATTCTAGAGCTCCATTCCTTATTGCTGCAATTCTTCCATACAATTTCTCCAATTATTTTCCAAATAAAATCGTCAAAGATTCTTACAATATTCATTTGACGAAGCACACCAGCTGACACTTATCATTCTCGTAATTCCTCCTATCATTTCTACACGAATGACTTCTGAGCAGAGCTATTAAATGTCATGAATTTCACATGACTTTGACATTTTAATTTTGCTAACATCATCGATCCCCGTGGAAAAAGTCATCGGAAAGATGCATTTCTCCGATTATGTTTTCTAGACTACTATCGGTTGGCATTATGTGCTGATGTGATATTTCGCATAGGAGGGTGCTATGAGCATTCTAATTTTTCCAAAATTTTGACATTTAACAGCACTGCTTCTGAGATTTTGTACGACAATTTGTAAAAAATGCCGGCAGGAAGTTGTCCTAAAAAAATTGATACATTTTTTTAATTATCTTATCAATTTTCCTAGGAAATTCTATATGATTTTCTAAAGACCCCAGGATATCTCTAAGAGAGCTTTGTGAGAGTTAATCAGAGGTTACATTAGAACTAAATCAATTTTCATCAGATGTTACTTAAGGCTTTTTTTTTAATACATCCTGGATTCAATTAACATTTCCAGTAATTCCGAAAAAAAAATCCTTGATATTTTCCTAGAGACATCCATGAGAAAAAATACTGGAAAGAATATTTGAAGACATCTTTGGTAAATTACCATCACAATTTTTATAAGAATTCCTGATAAGAACTCAGGAGAAATTTCTGGACTACTTCTTGATTGGAATCTTTAAAAAAAAAACCTGAACGACAATTTTGTAGAAAAAAGGTTCAGAAGATGTTCTTAACGATGCTTTTGGAGGGAGTCCCTAAGAATACGATGGTAGAATCGTTGGGATAATTCCAGATGGGCTTTGGACTTTCTTGAGAAAAATTTCTCAACGACTATTTGGAGTAATTCCTGATAGAATCTCTTGGAGGGATTCCTTAGGAAATCCATAAAAGATCTGAAGAAATCTTTGGAATAATAACTGAAAGACTTTTTGGCAGATACCTGAATCAGTTCTTGGAGAAAATACATAAAGAAATATGAACAGTAATATCTGTAATCAGTAAGAAGTCATCAAAGTTCATACTTCCAAAACACTTAATCGCTACCAGCCCTGAACCCGACTAGCTCTCCAAGCCTCGATTCCAGAGTACGGTATGTGATAGGGGATTTGTCTTGCGGGATATCTTAGTCGTATCGGGTCGGACCTAGCTCTAGATGTTGTAGGCAGTTTCGCCGGAGAATGGTTCGGGGCCAAAGAAATAAAGAAAGAAAAAAAAACTTCTTCAGGGGAGCGCCCTGTTATGAAGGCTTAAGCCGACAGCCGACGCGCCGCCGTAGCAGTTATACTCCGTAATTGTAGGTTTTTACGTTTTATTTCCCCTGAATTCTCCGAATCAATTAGTTTTAGTTACAATGTTACAATAAAGCATTGGTTGCATGCATTGTCGCGGTGTGATGTGCTTCGTGGTGCAGTTGTTGTTGCGTTCGAGACGTCGTCGATTCCATTGGAGCGGAGGCTGGAATTAAGAGTTCGCCCCAGGGCACAAATCAGAGACGATGTGTTCGAGCCTGGAGAGATGATCTCGCCAAGGGTAGCTGATTTAAGTTGGTAGTTCGTTTGAGGTATCATGTCATGTCAAAATGAAAAGCAGGTATGCGATGATGGCAAAACAGGTGTTCCGATTAAATTTTGATGAATCCTTCACAATGATTAGTGTAGAGTTAAAAAAGGGCAAATTAGATACAATTATTTACCTCATTACGCGTGATAAATATGGAACAATAATTAGTTAATATATGAAAAAATCCACTTACTCAAGTGGGATTCGAATTCACGACTCTTGTCTGCAAGACGCGGGCTTTACCAACTAATCTAGCTTGATGAGCCAATAACTCAAAAGGTTACAAGTTTCGAATTAAAATCCCAACAGTTCATGGATTGGACTACCGAACAGCTCAATATATTTAAATAAAACTTTGAGCTGTTAAGTGGAATACCTATAAGTAAATGAAAAACCGGATTCAGTACTATACCATTTAATTCCACTAGAGTTTGTATCCTTTGAAAGATACGCGTATTTCGACCTCAACTGTAAGACCGTCTTCAGTGTTGTGTACTAGACTCGACTAGAGTCACACAACCCCACTCTTTGCCACATATCTACCTGATTGCATATTTTAAATTGATACAAAATAAATGAGCAATTGAATAAAATCAAACAGTTCTCCATATCATTTACCTTTTAAATTTCAACTTGGCAACTTACAAATATGGATTTGAAAACATATCCAGATCAAGAGACTACTTGCGCACATGATAAGAGTGGGTTTTGAAGTTATCCTTGAGCTTGAGCTTGAGCTTGAGCTTGATTGACCGCCCGTGGATACTACTCCAGTATCGCCAGATCAGCTGCACTTACACAAGGAACCAACCGAATGTCTGCTTGGGACTAACAGTGTATAAGTGCTGGTGATCTTCTATTTTTAGCGACAATGGTGCCTGCCACGTCAGAATGCTGACCAATGTGGGGAAGGGGGAGGAATTGATGATGCATTGTACTGGCTCCCACGTAGACCGTATATACCACTGCATCTACGCCAGTCCATGCGGGAGTGTATGGATTGGGGGAAAGGCATGGCAGAGAGGTTTGCTTTTGTGGTTAGCAGACTGCCTATGTATCAGGCGTAAGGAAAGATATGCGCGTGGAAGAATGGAAGCGTTAGGGAAACGGTTTCTTGTCCGTCTCTGGTTCTAGCGTTTGCTATGAACGAATAGTTTGAGTGTGATAGATTTAGAATGGAAGATAGATGCAAGTGAGAGATATGCAACTACAATGTACGAGGAAAGGGACGGGCCTGGGATTGAACCCATGACCTTCTGCTTATGAAGCAGAAGCGGTAGCCATCAGACCACCAACCCCGTCAGAGTGGGTTTTGAAGTTATCCTTAGTTACAAACATTAGTTTGATCGTAAGCTCATGAGAATTTTGGTTTTGAAACATAATCCAATACAATTTCTCAAAACAATTTCACTATATTAGCGATACAGAAGTGAACATTTAATCTTTTCTCGATAAATAAATCATAAAGATGAAAGTTCAACCCAACGACTTGCACATTCTGCACAAACAACATATCAACATAGGAACGATGATGATCAAAGACACGCATCGTTCCGAAGGCTAGGAATGTTAATTGATTATCGCTAATTAAAACCATCGGCATTTACGGCAGATGGCTTATGCGACGCAGCACACGGTCTCTGCCCGTCCAGTTCGGGCCATCAAACGATAAAAAAAAAGTCCGATATGCTAGGAGAGGAGTACCCACCATCTTACACCGAACTTAAGAGCCGCGTTCCTGGAAAATAACAGGTTTAGATGCGCCCCCTCTTCTGTTGTGACCACTCCACAAACCGCCTTATCTTTGTCGGCAGCTGGCGAAGAAGAGTTAGACGCGCGATTACGGGCCATCATCGTCGACGTTTTAGTCATTACAGCAAATGCATCCGAACAAGGAAGATGATGGCCATCGTGGCCAGGTTGGTAAGCTGTGTCGTAAAAATGAGACTTTTACCATCAGGGTTTTACTACTGCCGGGATGGTGGTCACTTCTTTATCTACCCCGCGGCTATTTCCAGAGGGTTATCTCCGAAGACCTGAAGCGGTTTTAACTGTTCGGCTTCTACGTCGACGGCGGTTCAGAAGATCCGCTGATTGGAGTGGTGCCACGTCAAAATCTAAAACTGCCAACTGGGAGTGCTGCTGCTCATTGGGAACATGTTGCGGTCGTCGCCGCCGCCGAGAGATAATTCTAAACGAATTCTGAAAGCCATAAAGCCTACTTCAAGCCACAGTACAAAAGTAACAGCGCTTTGCGGTGCAGCAGTTTCCAGTTTGGGACTGATGATGGTGAACCCGGACCTGGACCAGGGTTGAAGAAGGGTGCCAGTGCGGAGACACAGAGGATAAAAGTGCATTGCCACAACCTCGTACGAAGTGCGCTCTTGCGGTTCCTCTCTGTGTGGTTAATGGTGGTGTGCGGTATCAGCTTCAAAAGAAACCACAGAAAAGCGATATTCCTCCTGTCCCGTATTGGACCAGTCAGGGATGGCGATGGTAGACACGAACGGAACATAACATAGGCGTAGTATTAGAGGGACTAGAGGAGACCCTAGGAGTTTCTCCAATACTCTCAGGATTATTCCGAAAACTGTTCCTGGGATTACCTTGATTTTTTTCAGCGAGTCCTTGAATTGCTTTTTTTCTGGCAAGGCCTCTAAAAACTCTTTCAGAAGTTTATCCATAGACTTTTCCGAAATTTTCTTTACAGACGGCTCAAAAAATTAATCTATGGGATCGTGATGGATCTTTGAGCTTGAACATAAAACATTGATGGGCGTACAATTCCTAGTTGCTACTTTGTGATTGAACAAAACAGGTTCTATCCTGTTAGGCCAAATTTCGTTAGGCGGAAGGCCATTTGGCCGAATGCCGTTAGGCTAAATACATCATTAAGTCAAAAATGGACGAACATGGTCGAATCGTATGGTCGAATGGGTAACTAACAATGGTAGGTCAGGATAAATTGCATTAATTGGAAGCCTACAATATTCGCTGTGAAATATAACTAGAAAGAATAGCCTTTGATTAGAAGAAGGAAAAAATACTGATTCTGTTAACCATTTGAAATAGTAGTAAATAGTCGAATGTTATTTCGGCCTAACTATCTGCTGCCTTTAGAAAAATCTAAATTACACAAGGAACCAATAGAGGTAGCTTGGGAAGATATTTTCAAGAACTCGTAACACTGTAAAACCAATAACGGCGCCAGCCACGTCCTAGTCATGGGGAAGAGGAAGGATTATCAGTGTGACATCCATTGTAACTAGATACCGTGATCACCTCTGCATCTCAATGGTTGCCACAGGAAGGAGTTTGTTGATGGGAAGGGTTCAAAAACTACATGATCTAGTTTCACCTTGGTAAGTGATGCGATTCTTATAATCTCAGTCAAGAAAGTCATCTAAAAGTATTTGAAAAAAAAACGTGATATCCTATAGTATGTTGCCACAACAGTGTCGAACTATTCAAAGGCTATTTTTAATAATATTGTCAAATTGTTAAATAGAACAATATGTACAAAATAAAGCCGGTTTTGTGCTGACACTTGATTTGACGGACCATACAAAGCTTGTGTAGGAAATACATATATGTAACGTTGCCACGATAAAAAGGTGTGTTATCATAAGCATGAAACGAGCTCACCAGCAGGTGATCCATCCTCGAATGTGCAGTCGCAACTTTGTCACGAGCTCACTTGCTTAGGGCTTTTCTAGATATTGGGGACACGTCATGCGACGACCACCCAACCACACACTACGCGCTGCACCCAATTTATTTGCCCGCCGCCTACGGCCGTGCCGCCCTTCTTTTATCTGGTGGGACTCTATAATAACCATCATTAAGCGGTAAAGCGACCTACGCTGAATGGGAGGAGCTTGCGAAAAACGAAGACAAGCTCCACAAAAAAATCGACGAGATCAGTAAAGCTGAGTCTACTGACGAATCTGACGCCGATGATTTGTAACAGTAACAGTAACAGTAACAGATGATTGAATAAATGATCAATGCTTCACATATTATGAAGGCATATCAAACGAAAGATCTTAACAGGAATACCGGGTGAAATTCGTCTTAGAATTTCTTGAGGGTCATCCACAAATTATGTCGCGCTTCAAGAGGGCTAAAGCATAGTGTGAACATATTTTTGGAGGTCTCATACAAAAGCGTGAAAAAAGGAGAGGTTTGAAAAAGTCCCATTTTAACCCCATTTTGCGTACCACCCCTTAAGGTACTTACGTAACGTAATCCTGATGAAGGCCCAGTATTAAGTTTATTATTTCAAATTCTTTTGTTTCTAGTCTCAAGGCGATAATAATAGTAATGAAATCTAATAACGCATACTATATCAATACCTCTTCATTCACCTAACTTTCTGATATAAATATTGGCGTCAAAAAGTCACTGACCTCCTGCTAAGTAGATATTCTACAGCAAAACTTTTTCATCTCCGTAATGTACGATACAACCTTAAGAACAACATTCTAATATCGCATATGAACTGTCGTAATGATGTTAGTGATATATTGGCTTTTCAGTCTTGACAAAATTAAAAACTGTTATTTTATTTTGTCCAACGTTTCGGTCCGTTTGGGACCTTCCTCAGGGACTCAATTGTTACAGTTATTTCGTCCAGTGTGGTAAAAAACTGTAACAATTGAGTCCAGTGTGGTAAAAACTGTAACAATTGAGTCCCTGAGGAAGGTCCCAAACGGACCGAAACGTTGGACAAAATAAAATAACAGTTTTTAATTTTGTCAAGACTGAAAAGCCAATATATCACCAACAAGGAACTACAGTCGAACTACCAACGGTAATGATGTTAGAGGATAATAAGTATTGAGAATTAAAATTGTATATAAAGCTATCCAGAGAGCGAGTAGTGGCGCTTAAGCTATGATAAGAGCTTGAAAACTAGGAGGAAATTCCGGTGTTCCAACCCTTGGACTATCGGATAACTATGGAGTGCAAATAATCATTCTTAGAGTGGTATTCCCAACGGTCATAACCCAGTCGTATCACTCGCTTATAGTGAATCCTAGACCATCACTCACCCACCCTCCCATACAAATCCTTGATATCTATGAGCGCGTCGGTGAGTCGCTGGGATCTTGCTGAGTAGATATCATATCATCATTATCCTTTCCTATCCCAAAAACAGAGAAGATGGGCGTGGTCGGCAATGGAAGTTCTCATGTCTTCTCAACTCTGGACTCTGATTGGATGGCTATTGACTCCGAAATTGCCCTTCATAAGCAATCGGAATAAGATTGAGAAAGCTAAAACAAGAAAGCTCTCAGCATGCAATCTACGAATTACTCTATTACTACGCAACGCAACTCACTTGCTTAGGGCTTTTCTAGGCACTCTCTATGGAATCGTAATGGAACTTTTTCCAAAAACAAAGGAATGTTTTATAAACTATCCCACAAATTCTAGTACATACTGAAAAGTTTACAATTTACATGGATTCATTCATGCATTCACCTCCGAAAGAGGTGCACTTTGCCAAAAAGGACCACGTGATTATTGCCTTTGGTAAAGATTCTCCAAAACTTCATTAATCCTTATCTTCAAAATCTTTAATTTTTTCACAAATACCTCCTCGAATTGTGTTATTTGTGGGGTAAATAACTCCAGCGATTTATTAGAAAAAGAAGGCCTTGAAAAGTTTAAAATTGATATCCAAGGAATTATTCCTTGAAAGCTTTCTTAGCTTCCTAAAGGAATTATGCACAATACCTCAGATAATTCAAATATTGTGAGATTTCCCTTGAATATATTTTCAAGCGATACTGCAGTAATTTTTCCAGGGAGTTCTCTGGATTATACTGAAGATTTTACATATTCGCTGTAGGAGTGCTCCCATTAGTACTCTTATGTATATTGTTCAGAGATTTTGGAAGTATTCAATGGTTCATTCGGCACATAATCTAGGAATTAAACCAAGAATTAAACATCTTCACGTATTCTACCAAGTATTATATTTTGATTTTCGCCAGGAATTGTATACAAGTTTATCCAAAACATGACGCATAGATATCTCTCGAAATCAATCCTGCCCTTTTCTGAACACCTCAACAGGAAATCTCCCAAGGATACTTCTGTAATGATTTCAGATATATGTGCTTTCAAAACTTCATCCAATGGTTTCGTTTTGGTTTTTAAGACAAATGACAATCTATAAATACCTTTGAGAACACTCCAAAAAAAAACTACGGAATCCAAGGACAATTTCTGAAAATAATATTACTAATCTGAAGTAATAGGGCGCTAATCCACTGTCCCAATTTTAGTATCAGCTTAGGACAGAAATATTTATTTACTCAATTTTTTAATGTTTTTTGTTGGTTTAAGACCAAAACAAATTTTATAAGTAAGTTGTAATAGCATTTTTTAAGAATCTCTGTTGGAGTAGTTTCTGATTGTATGCCCAGAAGGATTTCCGGAGACATCTCTAAGTATAGTAAAAATCCTTGGGAGCAGTGCCGGATTTAGGCTGTGGTGGGCCCGGGCCAGACCTCTTTAGGAGGCCCCTACATACAAAATCGACTGAATAACGTTTAATTCTCAATTTGAACTAAGTGTAAATAAGTGAGGTGCAATTCAATCAAGGGGGAACTCGGTACACTGGCTTGTTATAAATAATAGTTATTTTTCTTATGAATATGAATAATGAAAGCAAATGTAATTTCGAGAACATTACAGTATTACTTCAGATAATTCTCAAGAGTTATGAACGCAGTCACAAAAATGTTTAAATGATGTACTTAAAAGCAATTGCCAGATCATAGCATTGAATTGAAATTTTGCTGAATACGGTCCAAATTATGATAATCTCTAGACTTTCAGTAAACACCACAATACTATTTTAGACTAGTGGTCCCGGCAAACTTCGTCTTGCCATCAAGTAGGCTGTTGAAAAACGCCATGGAACGCTCCGTGCAAAATGGAAGTTCCGTTCACTCCTGTTTTTTCATCTTTCCCGTTAAATATCCCTTGCTTTTTATATACACAAACACGTCGGAACACTTCAGGGACATAACTATGGGAGAATCATTCTAATCCGTCGAGCCGTTCCCAATCCATTTCGTGACATACAAACACCACTCCATTTTTATTTATATAGATTGTCTCTTTTTTGAACACCACAATATCAAAATCAAAACTTTTTTATACAAAAATATATAATGTCCTGAAATACAAGTCTTTACATAACCAAAGAAGCTTACTGAAACTTAAGGTGTGTTTAAAATTATTTGTGAAGAGTTTTGAAAATTTTGGCATGAACCTAATGAGTCTGTAAAAAATTGAGGTTATTAAATAAAACTGAAAAATTCAGTTACCCAGCACTTGAGAAAACACCACAATGTTATTCTCCCATAGGAATTGACAGGAAGCAGAAACTGCGGCGGAATTGAGAATTGGATTCTATTTAAGAGATTTCTTTGAATGTTCCCAATCCCAGAATGTTCCCAATCTAGAACTTTCCAAACCAGTTGAACCAGTTACTGGTTGGACCAACACGCGTTTTGAACTCCACTTTGCGCCATTGGTAGAAATGTTCGCATCACGAAGCAACTCCCGAGCGTAAACCAATGTAAAACAATCATGACGGACTCGCGAACAGGCTTGGTGTGAGTAAGTTCGTACCCACATGCCCGGGAGAACATAGGTACCAAAAGTAATGACAAAAAGTTCTCAAACATTTAATCGCGAGTTACCGAACAAGGTGTGATTTATTAAGGTTTTGTATATCCATCAAATCAAAAGTAATTTATTTATTATCAGTCGAAAACCCTTGAAAACCAGAAATTTCGGAGGGAAAATAGCTTTTTCGTGAACTCGTACACAAATCAATTTAGCTTCGTTTACCCGCGAGCACGACAGATGCGAGTAAATCAGCACTCTGATGCTCGTGAGCATTGTGTTTTGTTTTTGTTCCGGTTCAGCAGACATGTTCGTCACGTTCCATTACTGCTTTGCTAACTGTAGAAAAAAGTAGGGTAATAATACTTTATGTTTTAACGTTCCATTCAAAAGGATACAGAAGCTGTGTATAATAATAGTTTTGCGTGAAATTCGTGAATGAACATTTCAAGTTAAGTCTAGTACACGATACTGAAGACGGCCTTGTTGACCAGTTGAGGTCGAAATACGCGTATTTGCCAAAGTATACAAACTGTCGTGGAACTAAATGGTATAGTACTGAATTTGGTTTTTCATTTACTCATTTCAGGTCGCTTGCCCCTCTTGTAAATCCTACCAACGCCTATGGAACATAGGCTCATAGTACGAGCCGGTAAGCTCGCGTCGGAACAAATCCTAGAGCAGTGGGAAACAAGACAACACCGCACCGCAATCGCGTTCTCTCGGGTTCATCCCAGCAATGTGCTTTCGGAACGCGCATCGTATCTATACCTACACTACGAAGAGTACACCGAATGTGATCTTAGCGGGGGTCCAACTTTTATTGAGGCACAACTCTGCCGTTGAACTGTCTAAAAAGGAAAATTTAGGCCCATAAATTAGATTAAAAGTGAGCTATAAATTTTCAACCTCCTTACGAGCCCGCCCTGCCTTTCGTCCCCATCTAGCCAACGGTGATATAAAAAGCGGTACAGCCTTTAGGCCTAAGCCGTTTCCGAAACCGAAAAAAGTTCATCAAATCTCGCTTTTAGCCCTCTTGAGATCTAGTTCTGAGCTGGAGAGTGCGTGCTGTGCCTTGCAGAGCTCTTGCTGTCACTGTGCTCTCCATTAAAAATGTTCACGAAACGACGAAAAAAAACTTATTCAGACCACTTATCATGTATGCATAAAATGTAATCCTACTTTACATAAATACATATTTAGTTGCTTTCAACAATCCAAATATACGCGCGCCTCGACCGATCGGTCTCTGCTCATAGTGGACCGACAACAACAACAACGATGAATGCTTCATTAGGGCGATTCAGAATTCAAAATAATTCGAAAATCCAGTCCAATCGTGGTGAGCTCGTGTCACAACTCATTTTATCATGTCAAAGTTACGTTTATGTAATTTTCAAACAAACTCTGGAAGTCCCATCCCTCATTCATTTGGATCTAAGAGCATTTCTTACTGATTCCGATCAATCACGGAGTAGCATTGACATTTACAGTCAGTCTTTGCTGTGCTAAGCTATTTATCCATAGAATTTTCCATATAAACCTACGTCGTACTAGAGCCACCTTTAAATCAGCTTCGAAAAAGCCGATAATTTCACAGTACACTATTTCCATTATAAAGATAGTATAAAGAACATGAATGATTGGATTTTTAACCTTTTTTAAATTTTGCACTACCCTACCGCTGCATATGGGGGGCGGTGGGGGAAGAAATCCATCCAGACAAACATATGATTTGAATATACACATATTTTTTCCCGAACTCTTGAGGAAACTTGAAGATATTGAACGACGACTGATGCGGCTCACTGCGCAGTCAGTCCGTCGTTGGTCAGATGGAAATCCAATCGTTGATGATGATGATGGGTTTTTACGTTGCTGCCGCTGGTTCAATATGCCTGTGAGACACATGGAAAAGGGTTTTGTCCGGCGGAATGAAATAATTTGAATATTTGCCATTGGTAGAGATAAAGTACCGGTACGGGGTGGATGTCCAATGCACTTGAGTTGGTTGAATCGGATATTTCCAATATCAGATGGAATATGCTGCTGCAGATATTGCCATCAGGGTCACGTCCAGCAATTTCCATTTTGGAATATGCATTTCAAAACTTCTCGAGGGTTTGGGCTCAGGACGATAGGTTCGTGTTTCAGAATAACCAGTGCTATAAAATGAGAAATAGTGATTCATAAGTGCTATTTTGATCCTAATTTCCCCAATAGATAAAAACATTTTTTCAATTCTGTTTTGCATATTTTTTGCAAGAACGTAAACGTTCAAATTGCTTTCTCACGGTTGTAGATTTGCTCTTCTGAAGGCTTAAGTGTAAAATTACAAAAAGGCCTTATGGTAAAATAAAAAAAATTCCAACAAACATTGTTAGAATAATCTAAAACTATCTGTCAAATCGTACACATCACGAAATTGTCAGAACTGCAAGTCTGAGAGACTTCCTGTAAGAGCTGGTGTTCCTCAAGGCAGCATTTTGGGACCAATATTATATAATATTTTCACATCTGGTTACCTTAGGGATGTCACAGGACCTTGCGGATGACACAGGCCTCTCCGCCAAAGGACGAAGCCTGCGTGTCATCTGTAGTCGATTGCAAAAAAGTGTGGATATTTTTTCGTGATAAATGCAAAAATGGAAGATTTCTCCTAATGCTTCCAAAACTCAACCAATAATATTCCCACATAAACCAAAAGCTCTTTACTTGAAACCTTCAAGTAGATATGTTGTCACGATGAGAGGGGTTCCAATAAATTGGTCAGATGAAGTTAAGTATATAGAAGTCATGCTAGATAAGAATTTAACTTTCAAAAATCACATTGAGGGCATTCAAGCCAAATGTAACAAATATGTAAAATATCTCTCCTTATTAATAGAAAATCAAAACTTTGTCTTAAGAACAAGCTTTTGATATTCAAACAAATTTTCAGGCCAGCCATGTTGTATGCTGTACTAATATGGACTAGCTGTTGTAATACCAGAAAGAAAACTCTGCGGAGAATTCAAAATAAAATTTTAAAAATGATTCTGAAGCTTCCTCCCTGGTACAGTACCAATGAGTTACATAGAATATCCAATGTTGGAACATTGGAACAAATGTCAAACAAAATTATTAATAAATTCAGGCAAAAATCGTTACAATCTTCTATAGCCACGATTAATGCGTTATATATTTAGGTTAAGTTAGGTTAAGTAAATTGAAAACGTGTTTTTTTTTTCAATTATAAGCAGGTGAAATCAACTAATCTGTTAAAAATCTGAACTGCTACGGCAAATAACATGTAATATGCTGTTAACAAAATGTTAGTAAAATTTTAAATTTGTTTTACCAAATTAGGATGATAAAGTTGTCTAATAACACAGAACACCTAGATATAAGAAATGAATGTAATGTTTGGAATGTTACTAATAAATAAAATCCCCTTAAAGTAAATGCTAGGAGAGGAAACCGTGAATGAGCAAAAACTGAAAATTTGTAAGTCATCTATAATATCTATGAACGCATATGTTATCGAACAACAAAATATATTCCAGTTAAAGTTGCCTTGAAACCCTTAAGCACTCCAACGATACAACCTTCAGTAATTTCCTTAAAAGTAAACGTGACATTTTTTACAAAGACTATACTAGGAGCTCCTCTAGATATTTTTTACAAATCCTTCAACCAAGTTCTCCAGTCGTTACTCTAGTTGATTTTACAAACATTTTTTGAATATATTCTAAACTTAAATCTTGGAGGATATACTAAGGAAATCGATGGAAAAATCTCCAGATAAAATATTGGAGGACACAGTACTTCGCCGTATCTCGTCGAATGATATTTGGTCGAATGACGTTTGATCGAATGACATTTGGTCGAAAGTACATTTGGTCGAACGTACATTTGGTCGAATGGACATTTGGTCGAATGCCTTTGGGACATATAGTCAAATGATTTTTTTTTCGACCGGACATTTGGTTGGAATTTTTTGCAATGGTTTGTTGGTAAATCATTTCGTCATTTCGTCGATCTCTGTCTGATCTAAACTGGATTTTTTTCACAATGGATTAGAATTGAGTCAATAATGAATCTATTTATAATATATTACAAACGCTTTACAACGTGCTTAGAATATATGCTACTTGTTTGTGGGCTTCGTAGCCGTGCCGGTAGCGGCGTTTGTCGTTTAGGCGTATTGTGCTACGGAGTGTGGGTTCGATTTCCGCCCCAGTCGGAGAAAACTTTTCGTCAAACGAAACATTCTTCACTGGTCGTTCTGTGTGTCCGTTGTCTAATGTAAGTTAAACTCAGTCTGTGCAGCCTATGGCTGAAGATGGTGTAAATTGTCTTTTTTTTAATTATTCTTGTCAATTATTTTATTCTTCCAACGTTTTTAGATTTAAAGACGGGACGATTCATTTTACCAAATTTTGTAGAACCCTTAAGGAAATTGTATCAAATGCATAGAAATAGTTTTCCCACGAAATAGTTTTTTTTTCTTTAAACTACGATACTTCAACGTTGAGAACATAAAGATAAGTAGAATTTATCATTCTTCCAAAATATCATAATTCTTTGAAAAATGCCTTCTAAATACTTTTGTTGCATTTAGTTAGCTCAATAAAATTTATTATTCTTTAAAAATGTCATTGTTCTTTATACATAACTGCTGATCTTTATTTAATGACGGCTTTCAGTGTGATTGTTTGTATCATTTTTGAGTTGAAGGTCTTAAATCCCGGTCTTTGGACTTAAGAATTCAGACATGAAACAGTAGGACATAGAACAATTTGATCACCTAGAACTATTATTGTCTTACTCTTGGTAAATCAGTTTATTGTGATCTCCAGCTATATAACATTCATTGAGGCCTTGTTGTCAGCCAAAAACGTCAAACAAGCAAGGAGTCAATGTTGTTGTGGGACAGTTTGATTAACTGAATCTCCGAAATATCGCTCGTCGCATATTGAAGGCTTGGAGTGGAGTTCATTCAAGAGTTTTCAGAAGTACAACAAAACTGGCTTCTTGCACTCTATCATGTTATTCTTGCAGTATACGTACTCCTCGTTTTCAATTACTTAATCACTGTAGTTACGACAAAATGTGAATCTGTTCAATAATCTGAAAAATCTATATTCGACTTAATTCTCTACTAAATGTCCTTTCAACCAACTGTCGTACATTTTTTAGAACAATTAAATACTTTTCGTCCAAATGTCCATTCCACGAAATGTACTTTCGACGAAACGTCATTCGACCAAATGTCATAGATTCTTAAATTTGTAGTAGTAATTTGGTCATTCAGTTATAGTGGTTGTCCAACCCTCAAGAGCAACTTAGTACAATGTTAATGTTGTTAGGAATATTCATCAGTAGAGACGTTCCGATACTTCCGATATATCGGAATATCGATATTTTACTTTCAATATTCGATATTTTGGTATCGATATTTCCTATTCAATATATCGGTGGTATCGATATTTCCTTCCGATATATCGTAAGCCAATATTTTGATAACAATTGTAGGGTTTTCTCGTAAAACAACTGATTTTTAAATAATTGAAAGCAGTTCACGTACCAATTGTTATATGATGTATCACAAAAGAAAATATTCATGTTTATATTGATCATAATGCCGGTATTATTGAGGATTAAAAGAAATGTTTGGGAATCGTAAAAAAAATCTCAACGTCAGGTACCCAAACGATACACGAATTTTGCGTCCTTCAAATATATTAAATGATATTGCGATTTATCGATATTTTGATTCAATATATCGGTGGTATCGATACTTCGATTCGATAATTGTATAGAATCAAATATCGATACTTCGCAATATCGGAACGTCCCTATTCATCAGCTATAACTCAGCTATCAGACCATTTGCAAATCGACGTCTGAGTAGGGTTGAAAACCACATAGCATAGCGTATCTTCGTACCTTTCGCACGATATACATACACATTGGGTTTCTTTTATTTTTAAAAGTTCTCACAAACAAAAAATCATATGCTCTTCTAAATTCAAATCACATAGAAAGAGAAATTACAAAATTTGAGCCAAAAATATTAACATTTAGAGAAGACGCTAGCGACTTGAAGGTGAATTTTCAAGTTATAAAAAATGCGTTCAGTGAAATATACATAATTTTGTTATTTTTCAACCAATTTTGACACTTTTAGCATCATTCCTTTCATAATTTTATTTATGAAATCTTTGTAGAATTCCAAATTTGTGTAAAATCAAAACATAGTTTGAGTTATAAGTAGTTTACTCCAATTTTTTTCTCTTTCTTCTTGCATATTTTTTATTTTTGTTTGACCATAACTTCATGAATACTCACCCGATTCCAAATCTTTTGACATGCTTTTGAAGTAAATTTAATTGTTTTCAAACTGTTCATACAACATATTCCACTCAACAAAATGTTTTGACCAAATTATTAAACACAGACTGCACGAAACCATGATTATTTAACAAAAAATGCTAGTTTGCCAGTTAATTATTATATTTAAAGCTGAAACTGGTTTGTCTCTTTTGTTAAACTTTTGAAAAGGCTTTGCAACGATTTTAAAATAATTGTTAATCAAAAATATGTTCACACATGTCAAAAAATATATTCACTGTTCAACTCGTAATGGAAAAAATACGCTTTATAGAAAAAATGCAATTTCCGGGAAAAAAACTTAAATTATCCAAAGAATTTTTTTTTAAAATCATGTTTATGAGTAGTTTTTGTTGCATAACTAATTCAAACACATTTTTTAGACAAATTTTTTGTATGAACAGATTGAAACTGTAAAAAGATTTGGAATCGATTGAGTATTTATGAAGTTATGGTCAAACAAAAATGATTTGTTCAGTAAAATGAGGAAAAATTTGGCGCAAACTATTTTTAACTAAGACTAGTTTCGATTTAAGACAATTTGGTGTTCTACAAAGTTTTCATAAATTTAATTCGAAGATAATGGTGCTAAAAGTTTCAAAATTGATTACAAAATAACGAGTTAAGCTGACTTCACTGAAGGCTAATTTTTAAATTCACCTATCAAGACGCTTACGCCACCTCTAAATCTTAATATTTTTAGCTCAAATGTTGAGGTATCTCTTTTAATGTGAAGGCTTGTAAGGAAACTAACCGTTGTCAAATATCGATTTTTCAGGTGTGCTCTATGCTAAAAAAATCACTACCAATGAAACACCAATCGATCAAGTTTCTATCGTAAGAAAATATCTGATTCTCCTGATTTTTGCTCATGAAAACTCGAGGCACGGTAATCTTTCTAACATCACGTGTCTACTACTATCACAGAGCGTGTCAAACAACTTAGTATTTTATGAGAACATTCACTATTATCCACTATGAGATTTATTTACAAATGGATGATTTCTGTACTTGCATATCTATCGCTACGGCTATCTGGGCATCATGGTCTGTGAACAAGATAAGCAACTTCAAAATTATAAACTGTGAGCTTTCATGTCCAAAGCTACCGCATATTATATAACAGTTAAAGTATTCAGTCAACTAACGAATGGCTAACGAAGTAGGGTCGTATGAATAATTGACTCTGGGAAGCTGAACCAAAAATGCAAAAGATAGAAGATTTACCCGCACTTAAGTTTCTTCCAGAGAAGTTCCTTGTTCAACTCTGGACAGAATCCAAGAAAGATTACTTCTGAACTGGCTAACTCACTCAGCAGTTGCGTTACTACAGATTATTGGTGAATTTCAGTAATCACTTGGGAAATTTCTGGGGAGATCCCTGGCGGACAGCTACAGCAATACCTAATGGATTCATGCGAAAGTTGTTGACAAATTCTTCGAAAAGATCCTCATGAGATGTTTAGAATTTCATGATGATACTATTACGATTGCAATTCCATGGAAATATCTCTGGAAAACTTCTTGCTAGGTCTTGCCTATGGTGAAACTCTGGATGGATATCTGAAGTGACATTTCATTGATTTTTGTTAAAAATATTGGATAGTGTGGTTTTGAACACAGGTAGCTAAACAATCTTAATTTCAAGAAGATGAAAAACCGAATTTAGTATTATACCATTCAATTCCACTAGAGTTTGTATCTTTTGACAGATACGCGTATTTCGACCTCGACTGTAAGGCCGTCTTCAGTGTCGTGTACTAGACTCGACTTACTTAAAGCTTAAGATTTTGAAAGAGCAGGTGAAGTTTTTCCTATCTTCATCAATACTATTTTCGACTTTACTCAATCATCTCGGGACCATTTTAAACATATGTTCTGCACTTATCATGAATGAATTGAGACATCATTTTAATACATAAATCAAAGAAAACAGAAATCGGCGATTGCAGCATGACAATTCAACGAACTCGTAGCGTTGAAACAAGCATCGGAAATACATAAGTTATGTTCGTCAAACGTCGATAGCAGTAAATTGGATTTCACCTCGTACTAGCTAAAGGCTAACCAATCTCATCACCCTTACCACAAATAAACCGAACTGAACGCAGTGCGGAAGCAACTTCTTCTATCGGCAGATATCCCTGGCAGCACTAAGGATTCCCTGATAGGATTCAAAGCAGGGAGCCACATCGGAATTGGATCTGACTTTGCTTTGATTTCAATCGAATTATAAATGAGATTGTCAAGTGGATTTTGCGGCGAACATGGAAAAGCTTGTTTGCATGGATGTTATTTAATCATGGATTATCTGGAAAGAAGGGATTACACTGCATCTCACATGGTCGTTCTTGTAATTGGATCTTGCAACGTGAATATATCATGCTGCAGCTGTTTTCCCCTAGTAAATGTCAATCGATTAGCGTTTAGAAGTTGGGATGGTAATAATGGCAATTTGTCATACCATAAATATTGATTGTCAATTATGAAACCGTCGAACAATGGCTTCCATTGAAAAGTGGGCCAACAGCCGAAGCCGTCCAATACATGTGTGTGTACTTATGGTAAGTAAACCCCCCGGAGCTACATGAGCATTTAATTGGCTCAAACATTGTTGTTACTTATGCGCCTTCTCTCGTGGTTCGGATGACAAGTGGTCCGGGCTTGGTTGACGGCGCAGCGACAACCTTTTGTGCCTTGTTGAAACCCCTTCTCGCTTGCTTCGCTCTAGGAGGGTGGCCACGCTCTCTTGACAGTGCATTCCACAAAGTAGTTGAAACCTAGTTTCGAACCATTTGTGCATACAACAATGAATGTGCTCTTGCAGCATACGCCAGCTGGGATGAGGAATTTCGTCGTCGTTGTTTGCACTCCTGGTTCGACCGGTTCGAACATTGCATTGGCATTTGTAGGTGTGCGGTGACGATTGGTTTCGATTGCACACGCGGAGAGGCCACGGACTGCACAACAAGTTCAATGACTCACATGGCGGCGCTAAAGCGCGTCAGAGCGCCGTTGTGCCATCAATAAATTGCGATTGCGACGACGAATCGGTTCCTCAGCCAGGCAGGCAGACTGGGGTTTAACGAGAGCTGGAATTACCATCATCGGATTAAGTCAAGAGGGGCTCGATTCGGAGCGTGCCGTGCAATATGCGATGGTGATTATATGCTCCGTATCTGAAACGGTGACTTCAGTGTTGTTTCTTCTTGGTATAACGTCCTCACTGGGACGAAGCCTGCTTCTCAGCTTAGTGTTCAATGATCACTTCCACAGTTGTTAACTGAGAGCTTCCTTTGCCAAAATTGCCATTTTTGCATTCGTATATCGTATGGCAGGTACGTAGATACTTTTTTTTCCAGGAAAGTCGAGCTGATTTGCATTACGAAAAGATTCTTAAATACTCCTCAAATTATTGTCTACTAGCGACAAACTGCAATTAACTGGCAGTGTAAATAGCCATTTCGTGGCACTAACAACATTGCGAAGGCAAATTTACTGCTGTTCGTTGTCGAGAGACAACCATTTAGTGAACGGCCACCCGATTGGCACCGCAAAGAGGTACCTAATCGTTCGCAATTGTGTTGACACTTTTAGTACCTCTATTTTCAATACTTAATTGTACCGAGTCAATTGGATGGAATTATGCAAATGGCGATGCTGGGACTGGTGCATTATCGGAAAATTTACTTTCGTTAGACGAGTGTCTATTACTCCAGCAAGTGGTGCTGTCATTTTGCACAAAGTTGCAAATTTATGGAGTAACAAATAAGTAACTTTATGTAAATCCAATCGCAGGTATCTTTTGATGTATCAAGAAGCTTTTGATTCGATTTTTTCTACCGAAACATGGTTGAACTTGGAACAATGTCATATTTCTGATAAAGCAAAGCATAACTAAAAGCTATCCTATATAGTGCTACGATTTCATTATTATAAAATGAAAAATAAATTTTACTCCAGAATGCACTTTTACAGTACAAAAATATATTAAGTAAGCTCACATGTGTCTCAAATCAGTGATAATGTTGAACTCGTTTCTCTAAACACAACAAACTGGTAACTAGAATATTCGACGTCTCATTGAGCTGCAATTAGGGTAACTCGGTGTAATACGCCCCACCGGGGCAATACGCCCCTCTGAAGTTTCACGAAATTGAGGCTTCTTTTACACGTAAATATGATTACATTTCTTAACTATTCGCGAATAAATGATGTTGCGCATATATGTTCTTTGAGAAGTATAAACAATCAAAAGAAATTCTAACAATATCGAAAATCAGGTTTTTGGCGTAAAATTATGCGTCCGATAAGCAAGCCTTGCCGCTAATGAAGCCCTTCCTTCAATATTGTACTTATTGCAAAAACTTTTACCGGAAGACAACTGCTAATGAACCCCTTTAAGCTTAGCAAGTGGTGGAGTTCTCCTTGAAAACATTTCTACAACGCTGTGGACCTTTTTTCTATGGGAGGGGCATATTGCCCGGGTTGTTTTGAAATGTAAACATTGGGACGGTTTACAAAAAAACATCTAGTACACTTTTTAGAAGCAACCTGGAAAGAGAAAGTTGCATGCAGAGCATGACCAACTAAATGAGCAACAAATAGACATAAAAAACTTTAGGAGTGATGCATTTGCTACTGCGATAGAGCAGTTTTTCCTTAAGGGGGGGGCGTATTACACCTTTTTACCTTACACTTTGAAGAAGTGTGCATAATTTTGTGAAGATCTAATTTTGAATGAAACCAGCAATAGACAGCTCAAACTAACCCAAAACTGTAATTTTTCAAAAATGACACAGCTAAAAATACCGCAGAAGCAACCCCAACGCAAAATGGGTTACAGCCATTTTTCAGTCCCCATTCGATGACGATCACCTTTTGGAACAGGTTCGGTGCGTATGTTGCGAGCGCGGGAATTCACATTTAGAGAGAGAGATAGAGGGGTACGCATAAATCTTTTACCGCAAGGTAGTAATGAAGTCGTCGCTCGATTCCAAGAACTTTAAAAAAAGGCTTTTTCTAGACCTCGACCGAACGCCACGCACCGGACCCGCATAGTCTCTAAGCCTTAGCGACATTGGTATAAAAGAGGGCCGTTCAAGCGGTGTGCGGTCTCTTTGTTACGATGCATAGTGGTTCAAAGCTGGCCAAAACTACAAATATGAAGTTTACAAATGTTTTCATTGCTTGCAACTCTCTAATAGAGAAGAATAGTAGCCAAAGTTTCAGATCGTTTGGGGTATATCATGATAAGTGGGGAGATGTTTGCTGCAATTCGCTGTACTAAATCTCATCTCAAAACAGTACGTTTTTTGGTATTGAAGATGCTTAGCATCGTGTTTGACTTGTTTGCCTCTTGACGATGCCTACAAGTATATGATAGACAACTTCTTCATAAATTTTGCAATTTTTAAAAGATTTGTTCTTAAATAGTTTTTTTTTTTTTTAAGGTACAGCCAATGAACTTCGAAATCATTAAAAACATGCATACAAAGTCTTCTTTTGATAGGTTTGCAAATGACTATATATAGGTAGCATCTTTTGATTATCATCAGTGATCGTTCAATATCTTTCAACCGATTTTGCGAAATTTACCGGTAATGTAGATTTGTACTTTTGGACTAATTGTGTAAGAAGTGCGGCCGCTGTGTACTGATGATGGCACGCAAGGAGCAAGAGGGGGAGACACGATGCGACCGCTGAGATCGCCCGATAGAGAGGCCTATTCGCGCGCACGGTCGCCCAGGATCCATCAGATAGCGAATGCCGCCGCCGCCATCGGCGAAGCGTAAGATCACGATTATCGTCGCAAGCCAGCCGGCATCTAAATTGAAAAGCATTTTTATCCACGACATGCATGGCCGACAACGAGGCTGTAATTAAAACTTAAAACTTTCGAGATATGTAGAGACACGCGTATCATTGCCTTCAGTTACACGCCGTGACAGTTGATGTCTGTGTTACATATCTCCCAAAAGAAAAGGCTGCTAGGACTTTGCGACAATTATGTGATTTTTATAACATTTTCAGATTCTTCTAAGACAGTACCTACTCCTCATTTTTCCGAATGGGTGTAAACAGCTTGTGGTCGATGCTTTATTATATTTAAAAGGGTAAACCACTGTGATGATTGATTCAACATGTCAGTATGTCTTACCTGTAAATAGAGAAGATATAAAACTATTAATTGAATGCAAAATGATAATCGAAATAAAATATATAATATTCATTAAACAGCATTTGGCAAAGTAGGATGCAAATAGATTAGGAAATGTGAAAGAACATGAAATCAATATATATCATCATAATAAACCTTGTATAGCGGTAAAAAAGGCTTTCAACCTTATGTTATACGAATCTTTATAATAAATAAATAAAAAAATATAATAAATTATTTATCAACAAAGCTCGTATAATAAATAAATTAAACAGTCTGACAGTATTGGAATATATTCGTGATGATATTTTACTCATTTTCTTTTACTTTTACTTGAACTATGACGTTGTTCATAATGATTAACATCCCAGTTATGAATTTCATACAGCGACTGCTTGATTTAACTTTATTTTTGTGTATTAACGACACTTAAAACTTCACAAGATGATTTTATTACAGTTCGTTTACAGTTCTGTATAGAACCAATCAAATATTGTAATATGATTTTTCCCATTACCCCGAACGCCATGACCGCGAACACGTCCATTTCCCCGAACTTACCATTACCCCGAATGGATAATTTCCCCATATGACATCTTCTCGGTCTTCGGGG
The DNA here is from genome assembly GCF_002204515.2 of Aedes aegypti. NCBI lineage: Eukaryota > Metazoa > Arthropoda > Insecta > Diptera > Culicidae > Aedes > Aedes aegypti. The sequence continues at coordinate 342,700,203 of NC_035108.1, read as the reverse complement.
TTATGGAATTCGGGGTATGATCAAGGGACTGACAGATTGTGATGCTTTCGTGGACAGCATCAAAACTATACAACACTGCATTGAGGTTGGCTGTCAGCTTGGTCCTTTGGCTTGACCCTTACAATGATGGGTACGGTAACATTTTGTTGGTTGGTATTGTGCTGCCAGTACCTTGGGCATGATACATTCGAAATGATTTTCGGGGTCATGGCATTCGGGGTAATGGGATTAGAATCGGCTTCACCCCATTACCTTGAACGCCATTACCCCGAATGTCGCTACACCGAAAGGGTCACTACCTAGAATGCCATTACCCCGAATGGGTCATTACTCCGAACGCCACAACCCCGAATGAGCCATCAGCCCGAATGGTTTAAAAGATTGGGAAAAAACAATGATGAGAACGAAAATGTGAACGGTACTGTAATCTTTGAATAACCAAGGTCCAACGTAAAGTCTCTCATGTGAGCTGGTGGTTACCAACTATGCACAAAAAGCTCATGGTAAAATTTTCATAAGAGAATTTTTCCTATTCAATATACCAATAATTATTCTGTTAGTAATTTTAGTCTTCCTATTATTTTGATCATAGAAAAATCTATCTTTTTGAACAATGACCATTCCTCATTGTTATTGACCTCATAAGTGCAATCATTTTATCATAAATTTTCCCATTTTTCTGAAATAGGCTGTTCTTTCAAGTTACCGTTAGAAAAGACACCCATTAAAGTGTTTCTGTTTATGCGGTTATAGTGGTTATTGATTAGTAATATAGCCTGCTCTTATGTGTTAAGCTTTCATTGATGTTGAAACTGGTGTTATTATAATCTGAAATTTTCCATTCTTTAAAACATTGGGTTTTCTTTTAATTTAGGTATGCTGTTACAGTAAAATCTCTTAAATGACTGTCCACCAATTTCCTCCCAAAATAATTTCTTCTCTGTTTCAGCAGAGGTAGTTGGTAGCAGATCCATATAGGACACCTTACCTAAAAGTGATATGGAGCATTTTATGCCTTTTATTATCATTTCATTAATTCTATTTTAAAAAACAAAAGGTTGGACATCAGCTATGAACACTCAAATCAGTAACCCACGATCATTTTGGAAAATCTCGAGTAACATGCTTAAGTCATAACGAAAGTAACGTTCATGCTTTAGTTGATTGAAATGTTACATGGAGCATTCAAGAAATTAATTAGATAAGCAAAGAAAACCCATAACGAACTATATAAGTACCATAATATTTGATCAACTTCTACTCCGTATCAATCCCAAAATGTTAAAGAACGGCCATATAATACGTTGCCATTCCAGAGGGGTGCTAGAGGGGAGGGCGTATTTCAGGGAAGGATAGCAATCTATATAAAATTTTCCGAGTCATCATACAGAAAATGTACAATAAGGGGGGGGGGGGGAGGGGAATGAAAATGAACGAACTTTGCATGGCGTAATAAATGCTATTTTATTCAAGGTTTCGGTATAATGGCGTTCGGGATAGTGATCCATTCCTAGACAACCAGAATGTAAATATAACAAAATCACATAATTTATAAGATGAAAATTGACATGCAATGTGAGTGGACAGGTTTTATAACGAATTAATTTGTAACATTATACGACTTAGTTTATGATTACAAAGTTGATTTGACAGCTGCTACGGATTGATTTGACTTCCTCTGTACGTTTATACGAAACAAAATGCACAGACGAAATCAGAAAATAGCGTTCTATGCGAGGAAATGCATCATTCAAACGATTTTATTCACAATTTTGTGCGGGAGTGATGTAATTCGCACAAGTAAACGACATTTTACGTAAATTGTTATGCGATTTTAGGTTATCTGGGTTCGGGGTAGTATCATAGAGTCGTTAGAAGCGTAGATGAAGATGTTTTAAAGAAGTGGAGTGCTGCATGATGTTGAAGTGTTTTTCTGCACCGGACATTTTTTTTTGCTCTACCTTCTTTTTGGCTGGTGGAGAGTGTTTCAGGATGGCCTAAGCCGTAAGACTATTTTAGAATCTCTGTGAGAATTTTCTTCTCGGTTACCACGTGTGGATGGCACATAGTGAAGTGTTTTTGTGTCTCCGAGCGCAGAACTTTTTGTTGGACAGTTTAAAGAGAGAGGAGGGATAAATTCATTAGGGACTTCAAAGGGAAATCGCTGAGTTTGTAATGTGCTGTTTGATCTTCCGAGTGTGTGTACGCTTATGTGAGTTTGTGAGCGAGAAAAAATAATCGAAATCAAATATGTTCGGTAAGAAGCACGCGTTAATCGATAATTTAAAAGTAGTGCGGATCGCGTCGGTAGTGTTTGATATCTCCAGTGTGTAGCTTACTCCTGCGAAGATGAGCTCCACAACGGTATCCATAAATCAGTGGAAAGGAACAACAAACTGGTGAGATCGATTCTAATTATATAACTATTCGAAATCATTAAATACGTGCCAGAGTCGAAAATTTAATTTTTGATTCGGGAAGTGTGAACTCATTTCAGATATCCATTCGATATCTGGGTGTTTTCATGCGGGGTTTACTGTAGTAAAAACGACCTCAAAATGTGTGTGTATGAACAGCCATTCTTGAAATGCCTCGTTGGAATTGCAGTAGAGCTATCACCTTCCACCTCCAGGGCTAAATTTGTCTGCATCTATGAAGACATCTAAGTGTCTAGATAAATAGTTGCAAACAATTTTTTTCCATAAAAGCACTGCCGGCCAGTGGGCGGTGGATTGTACACAAACACATACATGTGCAAAAATGGGAGTCTTATGCATTATTTGTATTACAACTCTCATATAACATGTACCTGTATCTTTATTAAATCCTAATAACATCTATGTTAAATCATTATATTGTCTGTATTAAATCATTAAATTTACTGTATATAAGGATCAGTTACAGATTTTGTATTAGAAATTGCCGTAGGTGCACAGCTGATACAATTTTGATTTGACAGTGTTAAAGGGCATTCCTGCCCAACCTTTTTGAGTCGCGACCAAATCTAAAAAAATATTGTTTGGCGGCACAAATTCAAACGTTTTTGTAAAGTCTGGCAAAAGTCGATCATTAAAAATTTGTCTATTGGAATAATTGAAAGAAAAACGCTACTGAGTATCCTGATCGATTTTGTGATCTTATACAAAAAGAAAACTTGAAACAAAATATTTTGTCCATCCTAGTTCTGAGAAAGCATAAAGCTTTATCCGCTATATAGTGCTAGTAAAGAGCTAGCAAATTGTTAAATAGTTATATGTTAGCACTATATGCTCTGTTAGGTGAATTCTAGAACTTCACGTGCTAATTGCTAACAGAACATTGGGCAGAACACTGAATGCAGGTCAATCATAGGCTAGAGTCTGCTCCTGGCTAGATCTCCCACAATTGATACAAAATGAGAGTTTGAGAACGTTTGTCAAATTTATACGTAATATTCTACAACGAAATCGGTTAAGCCCTTGATCGAATGTTACCACACAATCAATCGATCGTCCACCTTTCCATTTGATCCACTACAGCGCTCAGCGGCATATTTTCCTTTGGTGAGCGCGATCGTGTTCTTTTACGCCCATATTTCTCCGCGCGCACAAACACACAACCACACAGCACAGTACGGTGCGATTTCTTTCATCGGATCCCTTTGTACCGGTCGCGATCAGGTATGTTCAGAAGACAGATTCGATGACTACAACAGCAAGACCAGCAGCTCAACGCTCGCGTAATACACAACGAACGGGGATCCTCGTCGTCTGCTGGAACGCTCTTGGTCACTTTCAAGAGTTCACATTCCTTGTGTAGTAACTTCCATGTCGTACGGACGACGAGCAAAACAGTGTCTTCCGTCCGATTTTATAAGCGAAGAATGAAGAAGGTAGAAACGACCACGATCATTCTTACTTGCTGCTGTGATACTCCTTTTCGGATGGAACCAAAGTACCCGATCAGAAATGCATAACACATGTATAACACAATTGTATCACCAATGGCAATTTATAGCGACGCTCGCAATTTTTTAAATACTAATTTTAAATTCTCTGAGAACATCAAATGAAAAATTTTACAAAGTTATAATTATAAATGTTTTAAGTCAGAACTATATATAGTATGTTTTACCAAAAATATAACATATTTTGTAATTATATTATTTATTTCTAGATTAAAATTAATTTTGTTAAAGTTTATTATTGACTGTATCATATTTTGTTATAAATTGGACACATAGTTCCTTTAAATTGAGATTAGTTGTGTTGCCAGACGAATAAATGTTATTCTATTTTTTACATTTATCAGTTTATTTTGTTATGAAATGCTATTTTCAGGAGTTCATAATTCTGTTAAACACTAATAATTTGGTAGGGCTTAAATTTGACGATGATGATGATCATGATGGCCGATGACGACGCAGATGATGATGGTAAAACGCTGCGCTGCTATAGTAGTGGCGGCTTTTCCGACAAAAGTATTCAAAGGGGAAGAAAACGACGACGACCAAGACGACAAAGACGACTGCTAATAACAATGATGCCGAGGTAAGACGAAAACAGAGATCTCCGTCGCTTCACAAGAGAATGCCGTTCTTGTGTATGGCGATCGGGAGAGGACGGCGTTGGAAGTAGTGCTAGTAAACGAGGGAGGAGAATGACCCGAGGAGGACCTGTGTATGAAGGGCTGGAGAAGATTTTTGTGCTATGCGAGTAAAAGAACATATACAGAGGTTCGCTTTGGTAGGATGGTGATCAGGGGCGTAGCCAGGATTTTGGTTAGGAAAAGGCGAACGACCCGATGTCTCACAAAATTACAAGTGTTAATATCTTGTAGCTATACTAAACAATTAAACGTAATCACGAAAATCCTTCTGATTCTATCAGTGAATAAATTGTTAACCAAAACACAACAACAAAAATATTGTTGTTCAACAATCTTATTCCGCAACAACAGCTTATCACAACTTGAACAAAATATGACAATGATCGCTCACCGCATGCGTAGCGATTTTCTATGCTTTGCATTGCAATTTTCGAAAACTTTCTCCGGGTTGATAAACATTGTTCCATTATCGAATTATAACCATTTAACAAATTTTATTTTGTGTTTAAAGTAGATGATTAATCACGAGTTGAAATGGCTTGGCCCTGGCCCCTCTAACTACGTCCATGATGGTGGTCGGCAAGTGGTGATCAACTGAGAAAGATCTGGCGATCACGCAAGATTCAAAGGGAATCTTTATGATCGCATACGGCTGAGCCGAATTTCGTCTGGTAGCCCTATCACCTAAAGCGAGCCAACAATGGTGATGTCAAACAGGGCTCAATCAAGTGGATGGATCATTCCAGATGGAGGATCACATTGCCGGAGAGTTCCACTCTGTACTGCCGACCAATCCCGGTCGGTTCCATTTCTCTCTTATTCTTCTTCTGCTTCCCGGCACAGAATTACGACGACGACGGTCCCTTAACGAAAAAATATGTGTCGATCGATCGAATCGTTTCGAGAAAAGAGAAAATGCCTCGGAAGGTCTTTCCAGATTAGGCCCGCGCCCTCTCGTCGTCGTCATCTTCGTCTTCGACTTCGTCATCGTCCAAGCAAGGGCTCCAGAAGTGGAATAATCTTCCGCCTCACGTTTCGAAGGCATTTTCGTTGTTTTTTGTTTTTGTTCGGTTACGTCGAGATAGGGTCTTTTGCTTTTCTTTCCTGTATACCTACTGCTGGATTCCACATGTCGACCGGAGCTTATTAATATTTCCCTCGTGTGTTCCTGGGCATTGTGGAGGATCGTTAGAGCTTCTTGAGCGAACAAGCCGGAGAAGAAAGCAAAGAAGCTCGCAAATGATGCTTAGAGCTAAAGGACTTGTCGGATGAGCGATCTTCAGCTCTGGCGTAATGAAGGTCGCGAACGGTACCGAAAACAGAAAAAAATGATGTTCCGTGGAAAGCAAACTCTGAGAAGAAGAATTCGCCTCTAGGTTGTCGGGGGTTTCGGCAAAGAGAATCTACCAACTCGACTACCTGGTCGGCAGCAGCGATGCCAGATTTTTAGAGCATCGATTCTGTAAATTTGATTTACATCTTACAGATTACCTAATTAGAAGTATAACTTCGAAAAACGGTCATTTACTTAAAATTGTTTCGAAGGTGATATTTATTTTGAACTAGTGGTCTCGTCAAACTTTGTCTTGCTTTCAATTAAATACTGAGCATGAGCATGAGCATAGACGACCGGAGTTGCACTCTGTTATCGACCAGAACAATCGAAGTTGCACAGAAAGTTAATGAATGGAGCTAACAATTCTCAATGTGCACAAATCGAGAGTTCAAAGTTTGAAAGTCAATAACAGCGCCGGCCATGCTTAATGCGGTCGTAGGCGAAGGGAAGGAATGTTAGTTGGACAATCATCATTACTAGAGACCAAATATACCTCTGCATCTCCACAGTAGTCATGGGTAGGATATTGGGCTAGTGGGATATGGTAAAGATCTGCGAGTCAGCTTTGGTCGGTGATGCCTAGTCGGCCTATAAAAGAATTTTGAAAATCCTATTACATGTTCTCAAGAAATTTCGGGACATACAAATACCATTCCATTTTTATTTATATATACATAAGAAGAAGATAGAAGATAGATATATAACATGTCAGGAATCTTTCCAGGGACTTCTCAAGAAAATCTTCCAAAATTCTTCTCTGGACACTGTAGGTAAGGGCAGGCCAACATGCGACCCGCGAAAAATTTGAAGATTCGTCTCATAATTGGTCCGTTGATTGTTCTACCAACTTAAAGTTGAAGTAATGAATGTTCAGTAATTGCAGCATTTTAATAACCATAATAACCATTAGAAATATTCAAAGTAAAAAAGATTTGAAGTTTGCGAGAAGGGCTGATTATCAACTTGATAAAAAAATAGACTGGATTCCCATCGATTTTTAACAAATGTTTGAGGCCTAACTGATGAAACCACATCTCACTGAATTGGAACAAATTTAACAAACGTTAATTTTGTACAATTTTGAAAAGAATACAAGTGAAATCATGGGCAGAATTAACATATTAGGAAGATTTCTAAAGAAAATCTTGAGCATGATTCTCACAAAATAATTAGCATGAATTTCATGGAAACCTTGATAAAAATCATATTGAGTGCTGGGCAGCATTCATACAGAATCTTTGGCAGTATGTGCGATAGAATAAACACTTAACCTGCAACAAAATTCTCATATAATCCTAGGTGGGGTTCATTTAGAATTCTTAGCAGGATTCATATAAAATACTAGACTGCAATTTCACAGATACCTGGAGTGGATAACAAAACAAATCATAAGCGAGATTCTGACATAATGCTATGCCTAATTTGCTTCAAAAATCCAGGGCAGGATTTTCATAGGTTGGTTAAATTTTTTAACAATTCTGAGAAGTTTTCTCACAAAAACTCGGAAATCATTCCAAACTTGTTGATGCTCAAGAAAAAAACTCCATCTCTCACAAAATCCTCAGGAAAGGTGTATCTTTAGAATTAATAAAATCTTTTTTATTGACTAAGTTTTGTTTGATTTATGAGTATGGATTTGTTTCTGGACTTCAAAAAATTTGGCCCACCACCAATCTTTGTTGCTGAGATTAGGCCCGCTGTTCAAAAAAGTTGGACAGGTTTGCAATAGGTACATCTTCTTAAGCACGAATTCCGCCAGGGCTAATTAACTAGATATCTTGAAAATCTCAATCAATTTTTATCGATGTTTTTCAAGAACATCTTCAGAAAGTTTTGTAGAAAATACCAGTAGAAAGTAATCAAGGATTTTCTATGGCTAATTTTCAAGACATGCCCTAAAAGATTCTTCCCTAAAATATTATTTATGAAATAGCTACAAAAATTGAAGTGAGGATTCATCATTACTTTCTTTTTTTTTCTGCCTTTGAATTGGGCTGACGGTGTTTCAGGTCCTGAGGGCAAGTGACGGAGACTATACGCTCATGACTTTCATATGTTTTCTAAAGCATTCTGTAAGAAATACCCAACGGATTCATCCAAATGTCTCTCCCGACATCCTTTCAGAAAATCGTGAAATTCTTCCAATTCCCCTTGAAAAAAAATTGTTTCCCTATTCCTTGCAGAATACTTTCAGAAATTCTGACAAGCGATCTTCGAATAATATTCCAAAATGGTTCGCCATAGATTTCCAGAGAAATTACGTCAGAAACTCTTCCAGCAATTATCGTACAAGGATTGTTTTGAAGATTCAACTAATCCTTGCTAGAGGTGTGCATCAAAGAATTCACCCAAAACTAACTTTCCAAAACTATGATTCTTTCACGAAAAACTTCAACAATTTCATTTTTTCTTTCGAAAACGTTAACAAGAATTGCAATAAATTTTCATTTAGGACTGCCTCTAAAAATTGCTCCAGCAATTGTGTTTTTAATTTATTCAGGCAATCCTACAATAACTTCTCCACGAATCCATTAAAAATCCCCCAGATGTCGTGCAGGATCGAAATCCTGCACTTTAACAAATTAATCTAAATCCGCTATTTCATTCCAAACGCTTACTATTTGTATGAAGTATACGGATTTTGAACCTGTACGGATTTCGGTCCCCACTGTGTTTCAAAAGAAATTCATCCTATGATTCTTTTTGAATTTCTCAATTTATGAAATCTCACAAGCAACAATCAAATAAATTCTTCTTTTTTTTCGATGATTTATTTCAGAATATACTCTGAAGGTAGTTCTAAAACCGTCTCTGATGTTTTTTTTCATATTTTTTAATTTCCTTTATAATTATTTCCATTGACCCTTTAAAAAATCCTCCAGTATTTTTTTGTAGATTACTTCAAAACTATTTTTAGAAATTCCCGCATAGAATCAATTTAAATCCAGAATGGAAGAAGCTAGGACATCTAAAAACCCAAATTGAGTAACCATGAGCACGAAAATTTAGATAGCAGCAGGTGCTTTCAAAATGTAACTGGATGTTCCGATAAGAAACTTCAAAGAATCTTAAATGATTTCTTCTAGGGATTTCTTTTTGAATTACATTAAGAAATGTTTAACCATGGAGACTTTTCAGCGATACTTCCAGTAACTAATATGTAGTTGTCCAAAGAAGTTACTTCTGAAATCGTTCCAAAAATCATGTATGTTTTGAAAGAATTCTCTAAGTATTCCTCAAGGAATATATGCATGGATGCAACATAACATTATTCGAAATTCATCCAAGAAATGTATAGCGTATCTTCAATTGATTTCTCAAATTATTTTTTACTTAGATTTGCTAGAAATCTCTCCTGAAAGCCTTACAAAGATTCTGTTTGGATTCTATACTAAATTCTTCAAATTATTATTATAAAGGGATTCATCCTGGAATATATACATTGTACTATAATAAACAAAAATTTCTCTGGATATTTATCTATGAAAATTTTCAGAAAATCTGCAAATAAAACTATTATTGAGGTAAACGCTCTTCAACTACAGACTCCTCCATTAACTAGTCGGTAACTGGACCAAGTGTTTTTGTTTTATAGTTTGAGGAGAACGAAACCCTCGGCATTCGAAACATCAAAATATTTGCAATATAATTTATTACAAATTATAAAACTCTACGCTTACTATGCTAACATCCCTCTTAAGCGTGGAGCTTCTTCCCACGGCATAAAAATTAACAAGGCAGGTTCTTTACTGATGTAAACATCGAATTTAGTTGTAAACATGTGACGTCACACCTATCATACCAAATACCATCCGGACCACTAGTTCAATTTTTTCACAAATTTGTTTGAGATGGATAGGAATGAAGTCGTCAAGTAGCTGTCAGTTTTCAGAATATATCACCTTTTCAATAAAGTACACCGTGCTACTTAGTATCTTCAGTATGCTTCGGACTAGGCAACGCTTTGGATAGAATGTCCACCGCTTAAAGTAGCGGAGTAGCCAACTTCATGGTCCGCCAGGTTGATAGCACTCTTATTGTCGCAATAGTTTACCAGAGCACCGTTCGCCCCGTGAAGCTCGCGCAGAAATCCTCTACACCATGGACTCTTGTAGACAGAGTCATGTATATGTACGCTACCGGTTGTCGAAAATGCAACGGTAGATTTTGAATTCCAGCTAATAACGCCACCAATCTTCAGAAAAGCGTACCCGCTCACAGACCGTTGTGTATCTGGAACGTTACCCCAAGCTGCGTCACCGGAGCCGAGGAACCCGCTCCGTCTTCTTCTTCTTTCTGGCGTTACGTCCCCTCTGGGACAGAGCCTGCTTCTCAGCTTAGTGTTCTTATGAGCACTTCCACAGTTATTAACTGAGAGCTTACTGTGCCAATGACCATTTTTGCATGCGTATATCGTGTGGCAGGTACGAAGATACTCTATGCCCTGGGAAGTCGAGAAAATTTCCAACCCGAAAAGATCCTCGACCGGTGGGATTCGAACCCACGACCCTCAGCTTGGTCTTGCTGAATAGCTGCGCGTTTACCGCTACGGCTATCTGGGCCCAAACCGCTCCGTCTGTACGTCAACTATTCGTGTTCTGTACCTCTCAAGTACCAAAGTAACCTCTTGGCCACTGTCCAAGGGGTCCAGGGTTGCTACAAAAGCTGCTGACCAGACTTACCGCATGACTGATGTCCAGTCTGGTACAGTGCACAACGAATCCGCCAACGAGTTCGCTGTACAGAATGTTTTTTCATGTTCAGCTTTTCTTCTTCAGTTGCAGGGACCATTTCCTTGGTGAGCCGCTGAATCACATCGAGCGATGTTGGAGCAGCATTGTGGTCGACCATATTGAACTTCGCCAACAACTTTTCGATGTACTGTTCTTGGCCGATTGGCACAACGCCGTCCGATCTGGTCACTCGCAGTCCCAACACCTGTTTGGCCGGTCCCAAATTCTTCATCTTGAACTCCACACAAAGCTGCTGCTTGATCTGGTTTACTTTACTCAGAAATATGTTGCAGACAAACATCTTCTTCTTCTTCTTCTTTGGAATGTGGCGGGAGCGCGATGCTGTTTTCAGCTGAGTTGCTTCATTCCTCTTGGTTTCCCCAACCCTGTGAGAAATAAGTTTCTGAGGAAGGATCTGTATGTAAAATACTTGCCTGATCGATGGCGCTGTCTTGAATAAGATGCGAAGGGAGTGCGGACGGTTGACAGTCTCTGCCTCTAGATGGTCGGCCTCTTGCTCTTCCTTTGCTTCCGGTTTCAACTCCCCGTTCGAAACATTGTTTTTCTCCATATCAACTTCAACATTCAACTCTCGCCCGTCCTCTTCGTTGCTGTTAACAACTATAATGGTGTCGTTTCTGTGCAGCCTTTCTTGGACGTCTTGGTCCTGGGCCTCCGACTGACGAAAACTCCTCCTGCTTCCGGAATGAAGACTCTGTACCTATTGATGCACTCCGGGTAGCTAACCAAAACTCACAGAATGGGCTTCGCATCCCACTTCTTCCTCTTGTCCTTGGGTACATACGCCATCACTTTGCAACGAAACACTCGGAGATGGGATAGATCTGACGGTATTGCTGTACTGCTCTTTGTCGGAGATCGGTTCGCTAGGTACACTGCCGTAGAGGCAGCCTCTGTCCAAAAACGTTTATCGAGCCCCCAATCCGCTAACAAACAACGTACCTTCTCCTCAATCGTACGATTCATTATTTGCTATTATTTGTTCTGCTGCGGGTTGTACGGTACCGTCCTATCGTGCCGTTTTCCACTCTTCTTCAAGAAATCTTCAAACTTCTTACCTAGGTACTCATGTCCATTATTGGTTTTCAGACACTTGATTTTCCACGTAGGACTTGAACTCTTTAAATGTGCTGAAAGCATCCTCCTTGGATTTCAAAAAACACGCAAACGTCTTCCTGGTAGCATTGTCGAAGTACGTGATCCAATTGTGCTACCCCCATGGTACGCCTACTCTATTGATCCACACAGGTTCGAGTAGATTGACTCCAGCACTTTCCCGTTCAAACACTACTTGACTTGAACGGAAGCTTTCGGTACTTGCCTTCCGTGCATGGTACACAGCTCTGTTCGCTCTGTACACAGTTGAGATTCGCCAGACGTAGATACCACAGCTGCACATTGCCACATGGTTTTGCGGCGAACGATTTGTTCCATTCCGAGAGATCCAACTTGTGCAGGACATCTTTCTCTAGTGCCGTCCCAGACAACCAAAATGTACGTATAACGAAATCACCTGGAGGCTTTGTATGTGCAAAATTTCACATATAAGATGTCGCGAAAAGGCCTTCTACGTACAAAAGTGGAGGCGATATACGTGTATATATTATGTGATGAATCATAGCATACAATGCGAGTGTATAAAGTTTCTACCGAACTAACCTGTTATTCTATGCGACTCAACTTATGATAACAAATGTTAATTTGACAGCTGCTACGGATTGGTGCGAATTACTTTGTACAAGTGTACGGGACGAAACAAAATGTATAAATGAACTCAGAAAAAAAGCATTTTATGCGAGGAAACTCATCAATCTGACGATTTTATCCACCGTGTTTTGCGGGTTCGATGTAATTTGAATGAATAAACGAGTTATTACGTGAACTTTCATGCGACTTCTGGTTGTCTGGGGTCTTGATACACCACCTCACATGCACTGATAAGGCTCACGGTCAGCAGGTTGATCGCAAGGTCTGAAACACATAACTCGTTAGAGATATCTAGATCAGGGACGAAAATACTCAATCTACCCTCGCCTACATTGATACTTGCTGAGTAGAATCTTCGTTGATTTTTATTTGTTTTTATCCTCACCTTGACAACACAACAAAGATTGGCAAAGCGCTTGCGCAAGATTGTCAGTTTCCTTTTAACCTGCTGCTACTCAACCGCTTTTTGATAATCGGAAACAAAGAATGATTTTCATTCTAACCAGCTTGACTTTTTTACATTCCGCTTCGGGAAGCGGTAATTTTTGCACGAGACACACTAAAGACGCGTCAATATAATCCATTCCGTGCATCGGATCCTTCATTATCCGTATAGCAGCATATTTTTTAATTAATTTGAACCTCATTGATAATCAATTTTCTAAAACTGACACTCTTTTGCTTCTGATAATCAAAAACTCCAACGACATACGGGTATCGTTGTTTGTTTTGCCCATCTACTTTTGTGCCATCTTCATTGGTACAATCATATTGGTGGTGGTGCGATTACTTTGATGGTGGCATAAATTCAGTGAATTGAGTATAGTGAGCATGATTTTTTTCGTCCCTGATCTAGACAGTGTACGTATCTTCCACGTAGGTTTGTAGCTTCACACTTCCAACAGCCGCCACGGGAATCTCTTGTGAATTTGCCTTAAATTGCTCAACTAGCGCCTTCAGTTATTACTTTACGTATTCTCTCATGCATTTTTCAGGGATCTAGACAGTGTACGTATCTTCCACGTAGGTTTGTAGCTTCACACTTCCAACAGCCGCCACGGGAATCTCTTGTGAATTTGCCTTAAATTGCTCAACTAGCGCCTTCAGTTATTACTTTACGTATTCTCTCATGCATTTTTCAGGGATCTAGACAGTGTACGTATCTTCCACGTAGATTTGTAGCTTCACACTTCCAACAGCCGCCACGGGAATCTCTTGTGAATTTGCCTTAAATTGCTCAACTAGCGCTTTCAGTTATTACTTTACGTATTCTCTCATGCATTTTTCAGGGATTTTATTAGAAAATATTCTAATTAATGTTCTGGCGAAATCCATGGGTATTTACGTTAATTGCTCCATTAATTCCTCTGCATTTTATAAAAAAAAAAACTCAAGATATTTCGCTACGGATTCGTCCAGAATAAAATACTAGTTCATGAACAAGTAAAATGTGTAGAAAATAAATTAAGGGACATATTAGGGAGAAGCACCATTTTTCAATCCAGCGCTATTTTTTGACCCATCCATACGATTTTGGCCACTAAACAACCCGATTCCGCAGATCTGGCATCGCTGGCCGTCAGGCAACCAGCGGTCGGGTCGGAAGGCGATTGAATTCCTGTGAAATTGAGCATTCTTCGTTTCTCCTGCCGCTCCGTGTCTGCCAGTATGAGTGACTACTTCGAAAATTAGGTTTCTGGAATTTTGCATAATCGAATTGCAGCTGCCCTTCGCTGTCCGGTCTGGCGGACCATTAGCGTTTCAAATTGGGACACATTTTTCGGATTTCACTCAACTTCCTGTGATGGACTGCTGTCACTCACCCATCACCGAGAATGCGTTCCCTGCGACGAAAAGACGATGACGATGACTCACAGGGACCGTCATTAGAGAGACTGTCTCTGCTCTAAGGACTCATATTTTATTCATGACCCTCTTCTGGGATGATACTCTTGGCAACAACAGTCTTGCACTTGCAGCAGCAGCGCTTCTGTTCCATTTTCAAGAGTCAAAAAGTCCCATTTGCTATTAACATAATTCTCAAAGGGCTTCAGGAACTCATTTACATCCGCCTTTGCTTTGGCATCTATCTTCAAAGTGCCACTGAGGATGACTACGAAGATGACGTGGAAGCGAGTGCATTAGATAGCTCGTACTGATTCCCCTCCGAGCCAGTACAAATCCAAGCCGGGCAAGTTTTTTCACCTTTCGCGAGATACCGCGAGCAAAAACAAGTCATCGTCGGGATAATCATTACCACGTACACACGGCTACTGCTGTTGAGAAGAACTTTTTTCATCGTTGAAGTTTCGAGTATGGCAGAAGAAGTGGAAATTATATCCGGTAGGCTTCGCCGAACTCCAAGAGAAGTTACCAGCAGTAACTTGATTATCATTTTTAGTGAAAAAATGTAAAAATATAGAAACCGTGGGTTTCTACCATGCTTGCCAGGATTGCATGACTGCGAATTAACGCAGCCAGTCTACTTTGAAGATATTACGAAGCATTCAAACATCCAATGCTTCAGGTATATAGAGTGGTGAAGTGTCTTTTACTGTTCTGCTGCCACCTAGTATCTACGTGAGTACTGGCACAGTCAAGTGGGCGAAATTGGCATAATGAAGACGACGTTGTTGGTAATTATATTCTGCTGGTCCTAGTGAGACTATGACGATGGTGAAAATAATGATGTCGGTGAGAATTAGGTGTGTTTTGCGTTCCATTCTGCGGTGAAATTGCGTCACGAGTGAGAGATTTTCAATGGGTTATGGTCATTAGGGCATTTAAATTATGTGCACTGTTGAAGTCGTAGCCACGTGAACTGATTAAAATAGTACAAGGAAAGCGCTCAGTACAAACAAAAGATGCAATTTTAGCCCACGATCTAATTATTTTGATATTGTTTTATGTAACTGTTAAAGTTTATTTTGAGTGATCTTTACACATTATTGCTGCAAGGATGGAGGTGATCAATAATTACATTTGGCTTGGGGAAAAATTACTGTTATTTTTTCAGTTCAGGGCTGACCAAAAGTTTCAAGGTTTATCTCATATCTGGTAAGTCGAATTAACAGGTTTAACTGAAATACCTTAAGGAGGCTTCCTACAAGCATGAAGTACTCAATGGAAATCCCGATACTGAATTGCTGGAGCCTTTTAGAGGTCATAATTTTTTCCAAGACAATATATAAAAAGAAGAGATTGATGGCACAAATCTCTCAATTGACGGTAAACGTGCCTCTGGTTCAGACATTCTGATACCTGAAATATTTGCGCGATGATATATCATAGAGGGTAATTCAGAATAGGGTCCTAAAGCCCTGTCCCAATTTTAGTGCCGAACGCTTAAGTTTTGGCCAGAAACACATGTTTTCTGTTTTACAGAACCAAGAAAGTCAACTACTAATATACATGAAATTTCAATCCCAAAATTATACACAAAAGGTTTGCTTCTCAAACCACTAGGATATAGCTATAAGAGACCAATTCCACATGAATACGCTGTAGGCGTTATCAGCTTGATTTCTAAACTATGTTCTGATTGACATTTTATCCAATGCATCCAATTTATCGTATTGACTCAACCATTTACAAGAGGATTACTTTTGTTTTTTTTTGTATATCATTTTATCATACAATCTAATAGCAATAGTTCAGCTTCTAGTTATAGGACAGATAATTCATAGGGGTTATTAAATTAGACAGTTTGATACAAATGTACAATTCTTCTCAATCTCAAAATTACACCAGCTTCATCCTCAACCCCGCTGAAGTATCCAACTGTCTCGATGGCAAACAGAGTAATAAATCTAACGACAATCAACCGTGTCCCGTTGATCAAGCATCCCATCCCAGGGGCAAATCGGCACCGACCAGTCACTCCGTCAGCCCGTTGCCAGAGGAAATCAGAACCTTGCAATCACCCGCGTACGTGACTTTCCAGCAAGAACTGCAATTTTCAACCAACTCCGCACACGAAACGGCCATCATACCTCCGAAGAGAGCCCAACAACAATAACACAATGCTGCATGGCATGTCCGCGTCCTTTTGATCCGCCCTCCCGCTTGCCTTCTCATTGCATCAAACAGCCAGCACGAACCTCATCCGGTATAAATCGTTGATGTCTTCTGTCAGTACAAAATCCCCTCCCCCCGCGCTCCCAAGCAACGTCAATCCCGAACAAATGCATTTGATGAGCATCTCGGTGTGTCGTATTTTTCCTGTCGCCCATTCAACCACACCGCGTTTCCTGTGTCCCTTGGCAAAGGGCGACATGGGCGAAGCCAGGATTTCCCATAAGGGGGTTTGTCAAGCGACCTCAAAAGTTCTTTCACGAATTTCATGCAAAAACAATCACTTAATATAGCTTTCCGAGTAGAAGCGAAGTTCAGACAATCAAAACGTGGTATTGACTTGTTTGACATAACAGATAAAAGTCCTGAACATTATAACAAAATTTTGTTCCTGTAGTTTCTGAACCATATCAAAATTGGAAGTTTGCAGTTCTAATAAATAGCTCGTGGCTATTGGTTAGATCTTACCAAAGCTATATATGATATTCCAATGTTATTCCAGGAGTTAATTTTAGATATCATTTTATCAAGTATCAAGTTTGCATCACTTTTAGCTACACAGTTAAAAATAATGAAGATTACACGTCATGTAAACTTCATTTATGCGATGTAAACATGACGTCATGTAAATTTCAGTTTGAAATCATGTAAAAATGTGTTATATGTCATGTAATCACTCAGGATCCTGCTAGATTACATGACATATAATTGAAATTTACATGACATATCATGTAAATATGCATGATATTCCACGCTCCAATTATGTGCATTATATGTCTCAGAAATTTACACGTTTTGTTCGAACTGTGTATCCAAATCATTTTTTTTTATAACTAAGCTTTTTTCACCTGCTCGGGTTCTGCATCCTATTTGCATGATACATTAAGCTATGAAGGAACTGTGGTGATGGTTTCCACTAATGACACATCCAGAAATTTCACAACAAATTATTTCAAATATTTTCTCATGAATTCCTACGAGATTGATAATCGGAATCTCTTTAGGGATTGTTTCAGAGATACTACCGTCAGACGGGGCTATTTTGGACACTCACATTTGGATTTATTTACAGCATAGATATAAATTTTCTATGTAAATTTTACGACTCTTATTTTGTTACAAAGGAATGGTTAGTATATTTTACAACACAAAAAAAAAACAAACAAAGAATTTAGGAAAGTGAAAAACTCTAAAATACAAATATATTTCAATACGTATAAACAGTAAATTCACAATATAATCTCTTAAACAATTTTTTATCGGTGCTATTTTACATGGATCTGCAATACAAAGCAATTCCATCTTTCAACTGCTTAACCCATATCTGCCCAGTGTCCTAAAAAAAAGAAGCCCCGAGCCTATGAATAGGACAGTACTTGTAAAGCAAATATCTTGAAAATAAAGAGATTTAGGTGAAAACTGTCTTCTGCAAAGTTGATCACAGGAATGCTGACTTCCACTTGGTATATGTTTTAATTCAGAATTAACTCGCCAGATGGCGCACAGACTCCAACAATTGTCGCATTTAAAAGCAACATATAAAAATAAAACTTTCTGGCGTACAAATATTTGCTTCGTTGTGAAAAGATACAGAATTAGTGTCTTTGTGACAAAGTTTATCAACTAAATGAGATATATCCGCCTAAAACCTTATTATTTCGAAATACACTCACAAGATGACGCCAGTGGTCGAACATGTTCATTGTATATATCTCTGTTCAGTGCTGAGATACAAAGATAGTGTTTCCGACAAATGTGTTCAACTAAATGAGATCTGTTCGCCCAAAAACTTATTAGTTCGGAAAACATTCACAAGATGGCGCTAGTGGGCAAAGATTTTACTTGCTTCTATCTAAGTACAGTTCTGAGATACAAATTTGGTGTCTTCGACAAAGTTGTACAACTAAATGAGACCTATCTGCTTAAAACCTTATTAGTGCGGAAAACACTCACAACTCAAACATTTTATTCTTAATTTTTCAGTCCAGTGATGAGATACAAAATTGGTGCCTTCGGCAAAAGAGTTGAGCTAAATGAGACCTATTCAACGAAAAACAAAGTAGTTTGGAAAACACTCCCAAGGTGGTGCTGGTAAGCGAACATATTATTTGCTCATATCTCAAACGAGTGATTGGATGCAACATTGAATGAAAATAACTTTTTGTTATTTTCCATAACTGAAAAAAGTCGACTTCTTTAAGAGTACCAGTTTGTTTATATCAGGGTTTCTCAGCGGACCCCTAAGGTGCCGTGAGGACTTCTCAGAGGGTCCGTGAAGCCGTTTCTTTGGTAAGTGTTATTTTTTGTATTGATAAATAAATGAGAGGAATTCATAAGCTCGCTTGTTTTGCAAGAGTTCATATATAATGTAGTGTTATCCTTTATATTAGAAAAATGACTTTTTTATTCAAACAATTGATTAAATAATTACAGGTTGGACTCGATTATCCGGAATTTTAGACTCGATTATCCGGAATTCGTTTTTTGATGTTCTTGTTGTTCAATTTTGATGCATAAATCTGATATAATTTGATATTGCAATATTGCAGTTTTGCAGTTTTGAACGTATTTGAGAAAAGGAGAGTTTGAAAAAATGGTTTTTTGTGTATACTGGTCTAATTTTTTTTTATCCGTGTAAAGACCCCTACTGTTCCTAGAAATAATTTCTGGCTACGCCACCGCATCATATAAATAAAGCAACGAAAAAAGATAATATTTAAATTCTTTTATCGAAGATTTAAATTTTTTTCATAGTGGTTCGATTATCCGGAATGAAAAAAAATCGATACTCCAGATAATCGAGTCCGACCTGTATAATGTAATTCTGTACAAGCCTAACTTACAGTGCAAGCCAGAAAACAAAATTAACATCTTTCCGTGTGATAAATGTAGAAAATTCCTGACATTTTATGACTAATCTTTGACATATTTCGCCAGTTTCCTGGTAAGATTCTCGAAATTTTTTTGAGAAGTTTTTTAGCGATTAGGATTGGAAAAAATCGAAAGTATTCGCTGTTATCACTCAAACCATTTGCGAAATCTTTTTAAACCTATCCAATAGCAGGATTTTTATTAGATTTTTGAAAGATATTAATAGCACTGACCCGCGAAAAAACTACGAAAATTTGTAACGATATCTGACCGGTTTATAAAGAGTAAATGGTAATGTTTTAACAGCTAATTCCGGTTACTAAAGAGCTCTTTGATTTTTTTTTAGAATATCAAGAGAAGTTTACAGAGGTTGAATTCTGACACGTTTACGAGGATTTCGCGGATTCTGTGTCAGCTTTTTGTTAACCCGAAAAAATCTGTAAAAAAAATACCATATTTCTGGGATACTCCTGGACATATTTTTAAAAAATTTGAAATCTACTCAACTAACTCATCTATTGTAGAATTTTGTAAGATATTTTAGAAGTTTTCTATCAGATTTTTGGAAAGAATTTTGATAGACTCCTGGTAAGATTTTTAGTGGACTTCGAAAAATTCTACCGTTATCTATAGTGGACTACAGAAAAATGTATAGGGTGCGTTGTCAAGGATATCCGTTGATTCATGAATTATCTGTGCAATGTTTTCTAAAATTGTGTTCCAAGATCATCAAGTTTAGGTGTCCGCGGAAAGTTTGTAAAACTTTGAAGGGGTCGCAGCTTTTTTCGTAAATTGAAATTTGACGTAATTCTAAGTTATTTGCACGTATGGATGGATTATTTATGTATAGTTCAATATTAAAACTTTTTTGTACCTGCTGTGATTCCAGAATAGGAGGGAATTTCAGTTTCGCTCAAAAAGACGAAGAATTGTTAAGCCGGCATAGTTGCAGTTGAATATTAAACTCTAAATAAAACAGTAGTAGTATGTTTTGAAACATCTTAGGTATTTGATTCAAGTTTGAACGGTCCATGTAAGATAAAATAGCACATTACCTTTGCATTTGCTGACGGTGCTGGGATATTAGGCCGAAGTACGTTAAACCGAAGTATGTTAGTCCGAAGTTCGCTAGGTCGCAGAACGTTAGACCGAATGGGTCAATTTAGCCTCCTGAGAGAGAGGCGACAGTTGGCTTAGATTGCGAGCTCCCAAAAGTCAAGGAAACCTGTTACCAACTGTCACAGGAAAACCGCACATTCGAAGGGCATAGCGGAAAAATCCGCCAAATTTCAAGCAAAAGTTATTAAAATTTCTAGGTGTGTTTTGATGATTTTACATTTTCAAAGTTAATCACCAAAATATAATTGTGTGTTAGCAAATTGCTACTGATTTTTTATACTCATATCCTTTTTCATAGTGAAAAACAAGAAGTGAATATGATTTTGACCGAAATAAGTTCATCGGACCGTTGTGCACGACCCACGAATCGAAGAAGGAAGTTCAAGAAGGCAACAAAACATGACAACAGTGAGCTGTCTCCTCTCTCTCATGGCTAAACGTGTCGCTAGGACGAATGAGTTAATAACGAAGGAAGAATAGCTTATAGTGAAACAAAAAAATCTTGTTTGTGTTAAGTTCTAAAAGTTTTAATCTAATGACACATTTGGCCTAACAAATTTCGACCTAATGACCTTGCTGACGATGCTTACATATTTGATGAATAAAATTGAATTGTAAAAACATGTTAGCGCAATGAGAATGATTTTTAATAAAAAAAAATTGTTTTTTTTCTGTCTTAATTAACGAGTTCATCTAGTTCATCTCGAGACAAACGGCTTTACTACCCTTCCGAAGGAAGTCGTCACTTTTTTGTCAGTGACTATCTCGGGGATGGGGTGTGTTCTAACCCCTACACCAGGTCCGTCCCCAGAAATAAAAATTGCGCATTTGATCTTTGATAGTCAGGGCATCTTTCTCTTCTAATGAATGATTTTTCTTTCGATTATTTGAAACTGTTGCTCATTTCAATGTAAAATAAAACATATAATCTCATCCCAGAATTATAATTCTCATTCTAGATTTTAGGACTGAAGAATATTTTATGAGCGCATCCGTTGAGAATGCTTGATTTTAAATCGTTGACAAAGCTCGAAAAATTACGATAAATAATTTAAAAAATCTACATTTGTTAAAATGAATGTTTTATCAACCACTAAACAGATGTTCTTTCAGATGGCCAGAAGACTTGAGGAAAGAATAAATTAATTTAATAAAGTGCTCAATAAAACTTTCTTAATTAGTCAAGCTTTGACGAACCCATAATAAAAATAGAATGATTGAATTCCTTGAATGTTTACCAAACAAACTTGAAAATTGCCAAAATCTCTGTCAAGTCATCAGAGGAAGATTAAAGACTTAGCAGTACTCGAGGAGAACTGCTAGATTAACGTATTCAAAAATTCTCCAGTAAAATCACAGAAAAATGCATGGATAAATGTAATGTAATGAAATGGATGTACCGTAATCCGGGGTAACATTGATCATTTTTTTGAATATTTCTTAAATATTTCGTTTGAAAATGCAAATGTTGCAAGTTTTATATTTTTAAAACAAGTACTGCCAGCTATAGCTCGTGACTACATACTGCAGTTTGTTTTTTAGAAGATTTAAGCATGTTTTAAAAAAATGTTTTATGTGATTTGTTGATTATGCTGATATGTGGTAACATTGATCACCTATGTAAACAACATCCGGTAATATTGAAAATGTCGTTACTTACTTAAATCATGGCCCCCGAAGCCGAATATGAAGGTCAAACGCATACAAGTCATTTACTTTTTAAGTTATTTTAAAAATAAAAATACTCCGAACAACGGAACACGCCTAAAGGTAGGTAATTTCCTAAGGGAATTCTATATTCTTCATAGTAATTCGTTAATGTTGTCTAATTGAGCATACTTATGAAAGTTTTGGCAACTAAATCGTTTTCGGCGATGCCATTTTTAGTAAGAACCGCATTTTCCTCGCTAATATCGTTTGCTGAACTCATGTGAGACATGAATATTCGGTAGTGTCATCCTTACCCATTGGAATCATTATATCGAAAAGTTGACAAATTTACGCATAAGGTAAACGCAATTTTCGCAAAAACTTTCACTTTCATTATCTCATGAATATAAGAAAGAGAAGCACCATTCATGGTTTGGAAATGTTCCATCGAAAAATGATGATACGAACTTTTTACGAGATGAGTCATTCCGATCAATGTTACCCCGCTGATCAATGATACCCCGGATTACGGTAAGACTTTTATTTATAAAGCCTGGAGAAATCTCTTGTATATTCAGGTAAGTAATGCTTGGAAAAATATTCAGGCAAAATTCCTAATACATAATTCAAATTATCTGAGGTATTCTGCAATCTTCTTTGAGGAAGCATTTCGAAAGAAATACATAGGATACTATAAGGATATTATAAGAAGAATTTACTTAAGTCATAGTTCTGTACGAATCATTGAACTAATTAAAGAAAAAATGCTCTGAAGGAATTGCGGAGTGTCTCACCAAATGTAGTTAGGTTGAAACTCCTTGCCAAATTCTTGAAAAACTCGTGGAATGTAGGAATCCTTCGATAATCTTAGCAACTTAATGATAATTACAGATGAAAACTGAATTTATAAAGCCATCTTCAAACGAGTTCTTGCAGGAGTACCAAAACCAATTTGTTTTATGAGTCTCACGTTGCACTTCATTATTTCAGAATTTGCTGTAAAAATTTCAAGAAACAGGATTTTTGAAAGGATTTGTTGAAAATTTAATGGCGAGGGCTAGATGGATTCAACAAGATTTATTACTCAGGTTAATTATCAGAACTCTAGATCTGAAAGACTTCCTGTAAGAGATGGTGTTCTCTAAGGCAGCATTCTGGGACCAATATTATACAACATATTCATATATGACTAGCCTGAGTTATCTCAGGGAAGTCAAAAATCTTTGTTTGCGGATGACACAGGCCTCTCCGCCAAAGGACGAAGCCTGTGCGTCATTTGTAGAAGATTGCAAAAAAGTTTGGATATTTTTTCTTTACTCTTGCAAAAATGGAAGATTTCTACTACTGCTTCCAAAACTCAACTAATAATATTCCCACATAAACCAAAATTTCTGTATTTAAAACCTTCAAGTAGACATGTAGTTACGATAAGAGGGGTTCCAATTAGAGTGTCCATCCCGGGACATCCCGGGACAAAAATTCCCGGGTTTGGACAAATTTCGGGATTTCCCGTTTCCCGGGATTTTAGTTCTGACATCCCGAGGATCCCGGGATTCCCGAAATGTACGTAGAGTTGGATGAAAACCACTAAATTTCAGTGAAAAACAATGAAATTTTTCCTCACTTTCAAGCTTTATTTGATAAAACAGAAGAGCATCGTGAAAAAAAGAATAAACAAGTAATTATTTTCCTGAAAAAAATAAACAATTTACTAAGTATGGAACATACTTTTCTTTTCAACATTAGTCGTGTTTATAAAAATCCCAAGATATTTACCGAGAAAGTCGGAAAAGCGAGCGTGAACGGAACTGTCATTTTGTGTAGGACGATCCATTGTGTTTTTCAACAGCCTACTTGATGGCAATACGAAGTTTGCCGGGACCACTAGTCTATCTATCTATATAAATAAAAATGGAATGGTGTTTGTATGTCACGAAATGGCTTACGAACAGGTCAACGGATTTGAATGATTCTTTCTCAGTTTTGTTCGTCAAGGGTTCCGACGTGTTTGTGTGTAGAAAAATCCCAGGATATTCACCGGGAAAGTTGAAAAAACAACCGCGAACGAAACTGTTATTTTATATGGGGCGATCATAAGTGTTTTTTAACAGCCTACTTGATGGCAAGACGAAGTTTGCCGGGACCACTAGTATATAAATAAATATGTGGTGGTGTTTGTATATCACGAAATGGCTCGCGAACGGGTCAATGGATTTGAATAATTCCTTCTCTGTTACATTCTTCCACGGCTCCGACGTGTTCGTGTGAAGAAAAAGTTCAAGAAAGTCTCAGGAATAGTCGGTAAAGTGGGAAATAAATATTGTATGGCGGATTCCTTTGCATTTTTCAACAACCCACTTGTTGGCCATACAAAGTTTGGGAAAACTAGTGCTAGATAAAAAATCAACTTTCAAAAATCACACTGAGGATGTTAAAGCCAAATGTAACAAATATATAAAATGTTTGAATCCACTTATTACCAGAAAATCGGACCTTTGTGTTAAGATGAAGATGAATCGAAGCCAAACCTCAAATTTTCAAGAGCACAAATCTGGACAACCAAACATCCGTTTAAGCTGAAAACTTAATCGATTGGTCACTTGTTGGTGGTGGCCAATCGATTAAGTTCTCAGCTAAAACGGATGTTTGGTTGTCCAGATTTGTGTTCTTGAAAATTTGAGGTTTAGTTTCGATTGATCTTCACCTTAAGAACAAACTTTTGATCTTCAAATAAATCTTCAGGCAAGCCATGTTGTATCAATATGGACTAGCTGTTGTAATACCTGGAAGAAAACTCTGCAGAGGATTCAAAATAAAACTTTGAAAATGATTTTGAAGCTCCCTAATTAAATAGAATATCTAATTTTGAAACATTGGAACAAATGTCGGATAAAATTATTAACAATTTTAGAAAAAAAAATCCTTGCGATCATCTATTGCTAGGATAAATTGGTTGTGTCTTCAGGTAAAAATAAATAAAAAATCTGAATTGCTATGGTAAATGAAATGTAATATATGGTTAACAATATGTAAATAATGGCTGAATATAGTTATACCAAATAAGGATGATAGCATTGCCGGCCAAAGAATATCTAGATATAAAAAATGAATGTAATGTTTAGAATGATACCAATAAAGAAATTAAAAAAAAACAAGAATTGATGATGACACGGATATTAGAGGAATTCCTTGAGCAATCTCAAAACATATCTAGAGGAATACAAAATGAAATTCCAGAAGGGATTCCTGACTATGGGGAGAACAATGCCTCTGACTTCACCTATGACGACCGACCATTTGATTTTCGAACGATGGAAGGAACACAAAAACTCCCACCGGTCGTCGTCGTCGTCGCCGCCAACAGTCGGTATTTCATCAGTCGAGCCCATTGTCCTGTCGTCGTCGTCGTCATCATGGTCGTTCGTTTGCGCGCGCGATGATGAGCCCTATACCTACGCGTTCCACATGTTCGTCAACAACAATCATCGTGGTCGTCGTCGTCGATCGATTCTTCGGGCTGCGGTCGGCAACAACGGAATGGGTGCGACGATCTCCGGAGGCAGGCCACATCCCTCCATAACTGTCAAATCATCAGACATCCGTCTTGTTCGATCTTTCGCCTGATGACGACGACGACGACGACGACTACGAGATGCTGCGCGCTCGGCTTTCAAAGACGATCCGCCGAAAAAGGGCTCCGCCGCGAGCCGCAGAGCCACAAGTGCCGATGGCGGTACACGGTGGGCTCGTTGTGGGAAGAAAATCGTCTTAACACAAAAAAAAGACATTTGAATCGTGATATTTTTTTTTTATTTTCAGAGAGTTTTGCACCATTTTTCACTAGTTCTTAAAAAAATCTTTTGTTTTGCTACTGAATATCATCTCCTCAGAAGTACCCAGAGTTGTTGCTAATTTGGGAGCTTCCAGAGGAGAATTCAGAGGTATGTAATACAAGTTGTAAGCATTCGAGTGTTCAAGAATAATTAATCTATAAAAGTTTCTTGAGGAATATCAAGATAAAGTATTGCTCAGAAATTTTAGGATAATCTCCTACAAAATCCCTGAAAAAATTCAAGGTTTTTGAAAAAAAAAATCAGAAATACTAAAAGACGAATTCTAAAGATTCTTCCCTCAGATTTTTTATGATTTTTTTTTCCTGGTCACTCTTCAAAATGTTTTTAAGAGAATCTTGAGATTTCTTTAAAAATTTGTTCTACTATTCTTCCAACAAATGCTCTTTATTTATCGGTAAGGTCCGTTCTCCAAAATTTCTGCAAGACTTTGTTTCATTCGAAACCACCAGACCCACCGTGTGCAAGATCGTCAGCACATGTGTTGCCCGGGCCGGGTACACCTCTAAGGAGGACCCCGAATCACGGCACGGTCCGCGAAAGAGATAAAGGAGGAAAAGCCTTCTTCCCTTTTGCCAGATGAGAGACCCGTCGTCGTGATGGCCGAGCAGTTGCCGCGCGCGATTGTATAAATGGTTTCGTGGAATCATTAATTCTCTCTCTTCTTTGGGTCCGCGCGTTGCGTCGTGGGTTTGTGCTTTTGTCGGTGATGGGCTCCATAATCTTCGCCTTGCTTGCATTCATTCTCGGTGGTGCGGAGATTTTTTTTTTATCTCGGCTCTTCTTCTGTGATGTCGGGCAGTCTTCACACCAGTTTCGGTTTCTCGATCGTGAATGCGTTCGAAGGAGAAGGCTTTTGTTCTGCGCGCAATCTCCGAGGCGTACATAGGTCAAGGTGAAGTCGGGTTAAATTGCCGCTTGAGATGTAGTTTTTTTTTTTTTTCATTCGAAAGGTAAGAATATTCCAACCATTCGATCCACACGTGCATAGCCAAATTAGAGGTTACTCCCCTTGTGCGAGAGTCCACTTACGACCCGTGAAGTTACCCCTCGTGGAGGCAACGATTAGCCATCAGGTTAATTAAATGGAGAATTCCAAAAACGTCGACGGCCTAACGGCAATTCATTACCGGCGAGCCCCATAGCTCAGCTAGAATCCATCTCGGTCCTCAATCCCAGGCGCATTCAACGCCGATTTCGACTAATTTGGTATTCCCGCAGGGAACCTTGGGGCCGTAGCTTGAAAATCTCGTTTCAATTCCACATTTCTCCACGCTGCTGTTGCCCCTTCATCGCCACTACTCTCTACACTAGGAGACCGTAGCACCACCAGAAACAAGTATTTAATAAGAAAAAAGGCACCTCGTCAAGGAGATTCGTCGCGCACCGCAGCCACCGTCAAAAATTCGACACACTCGGTTCAATTTGGCCCGGATTAGTTACGGCTGTCGCTCTTATTGCCCCACGAGGCCACAGCCATATTGCAACACGAGTAGTTTCCACCACAGAGTAGCAGAGCCCTCTCATCGATCGCCGAGCGGATCGACCTTTCCAGTGTCAAAAGATCCGGAAAGCCAACCGCGCGAATATCTGGGCTGCGGTTGAACACTAGCCCCATACAAGGCAGCAGCATGATGGCCTTCGCGAACGCAGCAGCAAACATCAACGCTCCCAGCGGTGAACGTAATGGTTTAGCTAACTAGGCAACATTTCCCACATCATATACCTAGGTATCAGCTGTAATGAGAAAGCGAGAAAAACACTTCTGGGGAGCTGGGGGAGCAAATCGTCATTAAAGTAATGATCCTCGGAGATTTGGTCGAGTTTTGACGAGGCTTTTGTGAGCGGTCCCGGGTCAACGAAAAAATCGTCGAACAATCCAGCTACTCGACTAGTTACTCAACGCTCGCTAAGAAAACAATTGTTTATTTAAAATGTCTCAAAACATAACGTGTGACTATTTAGAGCACAAAACGAAACTATTAAGCGTTAGAGTAAAGTGGGGCAAAAGTTCGAGTGGGGTAAGAGTTTCTTTTTAAGATTTCTAGCTCAATTCAAAACAAATCTTATAAATGTCACGGTGGTTCGAATGCTATTCATGTAAGAGAATTTCAATCCAAAAATCATAAAAATCGATTAAGAAGAGTTATGGCTATTTCTTGTTTTTCGACGTGAATATTGTAATTTTTGGTCAAACTTTCGTTGCATGGAACCAATTGAAGATAAAATCTTTTTCAATATTTTATGTAAGGGCGTTTCTAGGCCTATCATAAGGTTGCTTTGAGGTGTATTAGTTTTTGCATAAATGCTTGAAAACAATTTTTGGCCCATAGTGGGGCAAAAGTTCGAATCAGCGGGGCAAAAGTTCGACCTATGTATAAAATCACGGAAAAATTTGAAAATTGCCTAAAATCCACATATTATGTTCAAGTTTTGCGAAAAACTCCTATTTTTGAGTATATTACAATTAACCCGGTTTTGGGTAATTTTTTGATGAAAATTTAATGTGTATTTTTCGTCAAACTTAAGTTTACGGCTGGGGCAAAGTATGCCTGTCATAAAAGAATCGATATTTTGTGTTTTAGCCAGCGAACTTTTGCCCCACACTAGATTCGAACTCTTGCCCCACCGGTGGGGCAAAAGTTGTTCGAATAAGACAATCAATTTTAAAACTGTTATAACTAAAAATGGGTAAATATTTTGACACAAGTTTGTTCAGCAAAATTATAGCCAACATGTTGAAGGTTCACTGTATGGTATTTGTTTTGTTTTAACTGCTATTGTTTTTCTGGAAACTTTGATTATACCACTAAGGTCGAACTTTTGCCCCACCTTACTCTAAATACAATAAAATAGCTAAATAACCGTATGCCAAATCATCAGTTATAAGAACAAATCATAAATTAAATTGCACCCAGAACGCAATTTTCCCAATTTCCATACCATTATTAGCCACCTAAAGAAAATTTCTATCTTTAATTCGAAAGACTTCCGTATGCAAGAACAAGGAAATTATGATTGGAATGCTCCCTATTTGAATTATAAAGGATCGAGCTGTTCAATTCTCTAACAGCTAATAACATACCTACATATAGCAGTTATAACCAGGCATTGCAGAATTCGCTCTCATTTGAGGATCAAGCACGATCAAAGCAAGCAAAGAAAAACATCCCATCTGTTGCGGTCCACGATCGTCATTGTATCGCAAAGTGTAACAAGTCTGATAAATGGAAGCAGCGAGCGAGAGCCCCAAAGAGAGAGCGATGATAAAATCCATTTTTCTCACTTGTTTACCGTTGGGGGTAGGTGTTTTTCTTTACTGGCACGATAAACAATCCACGACCTGCCAATAGCAAAAGTGTCCTCCAGGCTTGGAGCATGTTTAGAGAGGTTTTATCATGCACTACTATCCCCCCAATCTGATAAAAGTTGTAGCAGTATACGATAAACAGTCTCTCATAATGTGCAGCATATTATGATAGTTACAGAGAGCGATACGTAAGAGATTCTCTCAATTTTCTCAGGATTCAATTTCTGGTTATAACTGAAACTTATTTGAAACCTGGATCATAACTCAAAAGAGATTATGTGTATCGTAATGATTGACTTGATAGGGCCTCTGAGGGAGTTGCAAACATTTTTCATAGGCGTATAAAACATCAAATTGTTTCGTCATTTGAAACTAAAGGTTTTTAAACTTTAGGTGTAACTGTTGAAACACAGCTTGGTAAATAGACTTTCATAGCTGACTATTTGCTCTTTAAATGCTATAGGCAGTAAGATAATTTACTCCAAACTGACCTGCGGAAATTGACTCGCAATAATTCATTTTTTGTCATTGATAACTTTAATGCCAAACTTCGCTCATGGAATAATTCTCAAAGTTATTCCAATGATAGAATATTATTTGATGAGTGCGTTTCAGAATATTTTTTTTTTTTTTTTTTTTTATATCTTTATTAGAGTGTATTTTAACGCACGAGGGCTAGTTCTACACTTGTTTCAGAATATGTATTTCTCAATTCAATACCCTGATAGCCCTACATGTTTTTCTTCTTCTAGAAATCCTTCTATGATTAACTTGGTCTTTTTTTATTATTTCATTTATTTGAGGCTCAACCGCTTTTGACGCTTTACGGAGCCGAAATTCATTTTTTTGTAATTGTATACAATTTGATATTTTTTTTTGATGTCAAAGTTAGTACGGGATGGAGCCAGGGTACTCGTGGCAACTCGAGGTGACCATTAACATATGATTTTTAGGATGGGCAGGATGGGGAATCGGTATCGGGGTTCACTGTAGCTCATCCAGTAGCAAGTTAATTTTCTCCAAACTGTCTTGAGAAAATTTACTCGCAATAAGTAAAAAAATGTTTGTCATTGGTAACTTTAATGCAAACATGGCTCATAGAATAATTCGCAAAGCAATTCCAGAATTTTATTTGATGAGTCCTCTTAAGGATATTTCTTAATTCAATACTCTGATAGCCCAACTTGTTTTTCATCCCTTCTACGAATTGATTTAATCTTAACCAAATCTAGTCACCTTTGTAGTCAACTCACGCTAATTTTGATTCTGATCATATCCCTGTTACATTACTAATATCCCATGAAGCGATTCTCAATCTTATAAGCTCCACATTCAATTATTTTCGACTGGAATACATATGGAACATAAATCGAACGTAATCTTGATGTCAACATTCCTTTACAAACAAAACTTGATATTGACAATGCTCTTGAAACTTTGACAAATTCCATTGTTGAAGCAAGAAGCATTGCAATTCCAAAATGTTAAGACAAATTTGCATCCGTGACTTTAGATGGTGATCCTAAACTCTTGATCCGTCTTAAAAACGTGAGGAGAAGGCAATTTCAACGCACTCGCTATCCTGCTATAAAAATTTATGGCAGGATCTTCAAAAAGAAATTAAAACACGATTTTTTTCAATTTGAAAACAAAAATTTTGAAAATAAGATTTATAAATTGGACCCTTACTCTAAGCCCTTTTGGAAGTTATCTAAAATTTTGAAAAAAAAAATAAGAAGCCAATTTTGGCATTGAAAGAGGAAAACAATTTATTACTTATTAATTGCAAAAAAGCTCAAAAACTAGCTATGCAGTTTGAAAGCGCGCACGGTTTTAATTTAGGACTTACTAGTCCAATAGGAAATCAAGTTACTCTGGATTTCGAAACAAAGAGAACATTATGGAAAAATTTTGGAAGACTAATATGGAAGAAGTGAGAACTACTATTAAAAAATCAAAAATATGAAAGCCCCTGGTGATGATGGAAGTTTTTTCAACCTAATCCAGAAACTTCCAGAATATAGCTTATCATTCTCAATTGATATATTGGACAAATGTTGATAGTTGGCATATTTTCCTGACAAATGGAAAAAAGTTAAAGTTGTACCAATAGCATCTAGCTATCGTCCAATCAGTTTGCTTTCCTCCATCAGTACACTTTTTTAAAATTTCATTTTGAACAGAATAATGGCCCACATCAATGAAAATTCACTTTGTGCCAATGAACAGTTCGGATTCCTACATGACATTTGGCCACTCATCAACTTTTACGTGTAACAAATTTGATACGTTCCAACAAATCTGAAGGCTATTTCACTAGTCTTGCTCTTCTAGACATAGAAAAAGCATTCGACAGTGTTTGGCATTAAGGCTTGATTGTAAAATAAAACAAAGCGCCAATTTTACAACATACATTTTGAGAATAATCCAAAGTTATCTGTCAAATCGTACACTTCAGGTTAATTATCAGAACTCCAAGTCTGAAAGACTTCCTGTAAGAGCTGGGATATTCCTCAAGGCAGCATTTTGGGATATTATACAATATTTTCACATATGACTCACCTGAGTTACCCCAAGGATGTTGTTTGCTGATGACACAGGCCTCTCCGCCAAAGGACGAAGCCTGCGTGACATCTGTAGTAGATTGCAAAAAAAGTTTGGATATTTTTTCTTCATACTCGTATAAATGGAAGATTTCTCCTAATGCTTTCAAAACCATACTTATAACACAGACAAACAGACGTAACACTTAGAACAAATGTCGATCAAAATCATAGTCACGAGCACATGTACGCCCAATGCCAAAATCGGTGTGTTTGGCCGATAGGCCAACAGATGGCGGTAGTGTGCAAACGTCAAACACGAACAAAAACGATGCGAGCGCTGTGGGTGGTGAATCGGACACCTACCATATTTTTGAACCGACCGTTAAAAAGGTGGTCGATGGCCAGTGATGAGAGTGTGACGTCTGTTTGTCTGTGCTTATAATATTTCATCATAAACCAAAAGCTCTTCATTTGATAGTTTCAAGTGGACATGTTGTTATGATGAGATGGATTACAATCAATTCTCGAAAACTTATTCAAACAGTCTCAAGTCAGAAAGGCAAACAAACTTACTAATTTAACCCATAATTTGTCCATCTTTACCACGCGTAATGAGTTAATTAATTTGATCCTACGTGTTTCGCAGATGAAATTCTACACGTAGTGCTCTAAACCAACTAAATTTGTCACAATAAGAACTTTTAATTTCCGGATTTACAAAACAGCGTAAGGATGATTTTCAACTTTCGCAACCAAACCGCAACTTTCGCCACTCCGTTGTATGGGGAGAAAAACGGACTTATACACGAATCAAAACAAAACACTACTTGAGTCGATTTTACACTGGTACAAAAACGTCGTCAGTAACTGAATGAAACGGCTTAACATTTTGTAATAAATTTTTCGTGGAAAATATTAGAAACTACCTACTTTTTTTAACGCGAGCTGACTGTATGCAAAATTTAAGCGATAAACACGGCGAAAAAATGTTAAAAAGCTTGTTTTTTTAGAAGACAGGTTATGATTCTTCTCAATTTGTTTTCTCGAAACTGTATGAAAGTTACTTACGCCGATTTGAAAAAGTAATCGAGAATTGGTCCTAAAAAATAAACTTTCAAATTACAATGAGGGCATTCAAGCCAAATGTAACAAATGTATAAAATGTATGTATCCACTTATTAAAACAAAATCAAAACTTTTGACAACAAGATTTTGATCTTCAAACCATTTTATGTTGTATTCTGTACCAATATGGCCTAGTTGTTGTAATACCAGGAAGAAAGCTCTGCAGAGGATTCAGAATAATTTTTATACAAATGATGCTGAAGCTGGTATAATACTAACGAATTACACAGAATATCCAATGTTGAAACATTTGAGAAAATGTCAAATACAATTATCAAAGATATTTGTCCTCTTCTATTTCTATGTAAATACTTTACTTATTTAGGTTAAGTCTATTAACAAACGTTGTCTTTCCCCTAAAAGCAAATGAACTCAATTCACCTGTGAAAATTCTGAACTACAGTCATCTCTCCCTTACTCGATATTAAAGGGACCATCGAGTTAGGAAGGTATCGAGTTACACAACACAAAACCAATGCAACTGCGATCCAAGGGACCATCGAGTTAGCCATGAAAACCAACTTTTACTATGGTTCGCTAACTCGATATCGAGATATGGAATATCGAGTAAGGGAGAGTTAACTGCACTAATCAAATGTAGTCTCTTAATTTAATAGCATTGATAGCAGCTGTCATGATCAAGAAGAATTAAGATAGGAGAAAGTGCTAAACACTGACAAAAGAAGCTTCAAAGCTCAAGCGAGTCACCGCACGGTCAGAGACCGACGGCGCGCTCGCTTTCACTGACTGCCGCCAGCTGACCGGCCAACCATAATTAAGCCGCCAATTTTCTATTAATTATGAACCACCACCTCT
This sequence comes from Aedes aegypti, assembly GCF_002204515.2. Lineage (NCBI taxonomy): Eukaryota > Metazoa > Arthropoda > Insecta > Diptera > Culicidae > Aedes > Aedes aegypti. Next base: position 342,666,457 of record NC_035108.1, on the reverse strand, counting down.
TGGTATGCTTTTTTACTCTGCGAAGAGAAGTTCTCGCTCAAAGGCGATGACACCACGTTCGTTCGATCGGTGACTCCGGATGAAAAAATGTGGGGAATTTCTCGAAGCATTTTTTTAGGTTCCCGCGATTCGTTGCTTTACAGATTTGTGATGAATAAGAAAAGTATTAAATCTGAGTAAACGAGATTTAATGCTCTCATGTTTGCATTCAGTGATTGTATGGAAAACAATACATATTTGTTTCCTTCTAATTTTGTCTCCTTTGGTAGGGTAACCAATATATTTTGGACCCCCTGAGCCATTTTCTTGTAAATTCCCCAGTTTAAATCGAAATGCCGGGGGTCTAAAATATATACTTTGAGGGTCCAAAATGTATTGGTGTGTCTAAAATAATGAAAAACAGTGCTTCACAATTCAATTATTTTTGACGTTTTTTGGATCGTACATGACCGTATGGATATTTTTATCTCGTAGAGGAAGTTTTTCTTTACATTTTCAAATGTTCTTTGACTTGGTTACGCTGTGCAATTATTGAATTGAGACAAAAAAACTAAAATTACTTCCTTAGGGGGTCCAAAATACGACCGTTACCCTACAGAGTTTGTTTTTCAACTCAGGCTATGAACCGTTTCACCAATTCGTTTAACTTTTAGTTAAAATTTGACAGCTCGAAAACAGTTCGAAAGTTGTTTTCTGCTCACGTGAAGTTGAGAATAACTAACCATTTGTCAACTTTGTTCTGAAATAACTACTCTACTGTCAAAGCTCAAATGGGTGAACCGCGAAGTTCAATTTGACCATTTTAGGGGAAAATAATTCGATAGATAGTTGTCAAATTTTTACTAATAGTTAAACGAATTGGTGAAACGGGTCACAGCCTCAGTGTTCTACAAACCTTCCGTAGTTATTGACAGAATGCTTTGTCTATCAAAGTTATCATTTTTGCATTCGTGTCGTGTTTGGAAGGTACGATGATACTTTATGTCAAAGGAGTTCATGGAAATTCATATTGCAAAATAAATCTTATTGAACCCACAAGTAAACGTAACCACAAGGCTGAAGGATGCCCTCTACAAATTACAACTCAAAATTACAAAAAAGATACAAAATCCCTACACATGGATTATTACGCAAAAAGGTTCCATACATCTGTAGTGTGACTGCTAAAAAATCTCTATTCTAGAGGGAGGGTATGTAGCTGTAGTTAAGCATTTAACCAACTCACCATGTACCAGCAAGCTCCTCAGCGTGGTGCAGAAAGGAATGCCTATGTGGAAAAAATCGAACGTTCAAAGCAAAACGGCACGGATGCCGCGCTATTTTGTCTGTCAAAGGCCGTCGGAAGGCGGAATAGACTTGGGCGTTGGAGATGTTGTTACTGGCGGGAACATACTGGAGAACAAAAGACGGCTCAACTTAAATGCTGTGCGAAAGGGGAATAGATTTTGATTAATGAAATCACGGTTTTTAGGCTCGGCTATTCAGGTGGGTGCGGACTGAAAAGAGCAATAAACTTCAAGAGCTGTTCTAGCGGTCTTTAGTTGTTCAGAACGTCTTGATTTTACAAATTGTGACTAAACATCAATGTTACATACCGTAAAATGTCAAGGACACCATGGGGTTTTAGAGGATTCAACTTATTTATCAAGTTAGACCAGTCAAAGAAACGCCGAAAGTCGATATATCACTCATTTGAAGTTCGGAAGATTGTGAGCTGCATCTATCAATATAAAGTATAGCAGACTCTAGATTATGAAAACGTTTCAAAATATTTTTGTTCGAATTTTATATGCTTCAAACATCTATTCAAAAATATTGAGAAATATGTGTATCTAGTAACAGATAAGTAAATAAAATTAAGATTATAATTCAAACAAAAAAATGAAAATTGTGTATACAGTCAGGTCTTCTGTTGGATGCTGCCACCCACTTCACGCCCACCGCAATTTTACAGTTATCGTTCAATTGATTCTAGTGAAATTTGATAGGTAATAGGCTCATACTATGCCTCAATCACAAACAAAAAATCAGCTCAGATCAGATTGAAAACAGCTCAGAAATTGCGGTGGGCGTAAAGTGGGTGGCAGCGTCTAATTGGAGACTTGACTGTAGCTTTCGATTTTCTTCTTTTCAAAAATCTCGTTGAAATTCTCCTTAAATATTATCTTTAATAAAATTACTTGAATAACTTAATAGAATAACTTGATATAACTTGATATAACTTGAAGAGACATTACATTATTAACGAGCAAAGTTGAATATCAACCCCATGTAAATAATAAGTTTTATTATCATGCATTAATTTTGCTATTTTATGAGAAGACATTCTATGAATTTTGAGCTTTCAGATCGAGGATGTCATCGACGGGTGACTGATGTCGAATGTTTGTGATCATTAGTCGAGCTATATAACTAAATGTGAGGAAGTGATTGTGTAAAATAGCTTGTTATCAAGCTGTCTAATATAATAACATGAGATATTCGTATATATTAGTATACATCTTTGTTATGTTGCCTGCTTATTCAACCAAACTGAAAACAAACTGTGCTTGACTCGTACAAGTAGTTCAACAACTACATAGGAGCTTTCAGAAATGTGTACTCCCTTCCTTCAACGCTTCTTCTCGAAGCATGGGGTCAAGTAATGTAGACAACTGCATGTCATCCATAACACAAGCAGTTTTCTACGATTTTTTATTATTTTCCTAATGGATAAAAAATCAACTAAAAACTATGTTGGATAGGTGGGAATCAGTAGAATTATGCAGTGTATCGTTTTATCTCAAGTTCTGATTACTCGACCCAAAACAGTGATTTTTTCAAATGAAGCCGCAAAATGTTTGCACAGGATGATCAATGTCTGTACAATTCAAATCCTCCATATTAAAAGATATTTAAAAATGTAGTTTCCATCTTTAAAATTGTCACTGTTCGGAATATGAGTCATGTTCGGAGTTTGAGACAAAACGGTACTTAATTCAAATTCGACTTCATTATCACCCAAACGCTTGTATATTAAGGCACCTTAAGCGATTTACTTTCTCAACGATCATTTAGAGTGATTTTAGATAAGATAGAAATTGTTCAATGTACCGTCGTTTGGGGTGAGGTTGGGCCATAAAGGTGGCTTTGGGACACTATTTTTACAGCAAACTATGAACAGAGTAATGACACTAAGACAAGCTTCAAGAGAGCGTTTATCATAAGAGATGCTATCCAACGAAAATAGTCAAGAGGTCCCGAATAGTTTGTGGTTCCTAGCCTGCATCAAGAACTAGATGGTTTTAGAAACATCATGGCCATGAACAATCAACAAAATGTGTGTGATATAGAGTAACTTCAGGTCCGTCCCACTCGGGCTCAGATTGGGTACCACTTCTAGTACTGCGTTTGGTCCCTCGGTAGTGCAAAAGGTACCCAAGTATGACAGATCGCAGGGTGGGACATTTCGCATAAAGACGTTTCGCAACATGAGTGCGCATCGTACCTTCGTGCTGTGCGTACACGAATTCTCTCTGCTCTTGGAAGTTTTCTTAAAAACTACCTAAAGCAATAAATCAGTACTTTTCAGTGCTACATAAACAGTACTTTTCAGTGCTAAAATTAAAAACGGTACTTTTCAGTGCTACCAAAACAGTACTTTTCAGTACTATTTTTTCTACTATTGATCCCTTTACGATCCTTGTTTGGACCCGTGCCTTCGATTTTTCGTTGGACCCGTTGGCGAAAGCTAGCGGTGGTAATCCTTCTTGGACACCGTCTTGGGAAAAAACCTTTCGAAGGTCACGTCTTCTTTCGTTTATTAATTAAACATGGTATCAACAACAAACAAAAGGAAGGGTGAATCTCTGAATTCACTACTTCCTTCCAAAAAAGTGGGTTTTAAAACTGTCACTACACGTGGCAAGAATGGAAGGAAGGACGTTTCCCCGGAATGCGAACATTCTTCCAAGGGTGAAATGAATAATTGTATCGAAATGAGCAGCAATCAGTTCGATGCTCTAGACAAATTTTCCGAACACCAAATCGAAGCAGCCTCTAGCCCAGGCTCTTTGATTCAAGTGAGGAAGCAAAGAGTGCCGCCTATCGTGGTCAGTTGTTCCGAATTTGGGGGATTTAGGCAGGAGATCTTGAACTCCATTAGGGGAATCAAGGTTTCCTTCCAAATCGCAAAGAAAGGAGACTGTCGCGTTTTGCCGGAAACTCTTAAAGATCGTGAGCTTCTTCTCAAACATCTTGAAGAGAAGAAGCACAAATTTTTTACTTATGACGACAAAACTGAACGTTTGTTCAAAGTTGTCTTGAAAGGTCTCTCAAGTGACTATAAATCACCTGAAGAGATCAAAAATGGAATAAATGATTTACTTGGATTTTCCCCAGTCCAAGTAATCATTATGAAAAAGAGAACCCAATCTGGCATTGTTCGGAAAGGGCTTTCTCAAGAATTTTATTTAGTTCACTTTAACAAAAAAGAACTAAATAATATTAAAGCTTTAGAAAAAGCAAAACTTTTGTTTGATGTCCGTGTGACATGGGAACATTTCCAGAAACCTGGAGGAAATTACCAGAACCCCACTCAGTGCCGTCGGTGCCAAAAGTGGGGTCATGGTACAAAAAATTGTCGCATGGATGCTAAATGCATGATTTGCGGAGGTTCTTCTCACGCCAAAGACGTCTGTCCAGTGAAGGAAGATACCACCAAATTCATATGTTGTAATTGCGGGGCTAACCATAAGTCCAATTTTTGGAATTGTCCTTCACGCAAAAAGGTCATTGAGGCTCGTGCCAGGCAGATGAAAGATAATATCCGTTACGATAACGGTCGTTTCCGGAATTTGCCTGGTAGAGTATCGAACAATGCTCATTTTTCAGTTAACGATCGCTTGATCATGAATCATACCCATCAGGAAGATCATAATCATGCTCATTCACAAACTAATTTTAATCCGTCGGGTAGCCGTTCGAATCTTTCTATTTCGAATGTATCTACCCACGGTAAATCCTTTGCCGATATCGTAGCAGGAAATTCGAACTCCTCCCCTGTTCGATCCATGGGTACCCATTCTACTTGTTTCAAATCAAATGGAAAAAACCCTACCGCCACAGGTAATTCCGCTTCTTCGTCTACCGGAAATTCTAATGGGAAATCACATGACATGTCTGCCTCTGATTTTAATTTTCTAACTGAACAATTGAATCTAATGATTGATGCAATGTTCAAAGCCACCACTATGACTGAAGCAGTCCAAGTAGGTGTAAAATTTACAAATCAAATTGTTATTGGATTACGTTTTTCTAATGGATCCAAATAATAATTTAAATATTTTAAATTGGAATGCTCGTTCTCTGAATGGTAAAGAGGACGAGCTGTTTATTTTTCTTACGGTTAGTAACGTGCATATAGTAGTTATTACCGAAACGTATTTAAAACCTGGATCTAAACTCAAAAGAGATCCTAACTTTTTTGTTTATCGTAATGATCGACTTGATGGGGCATGTGGGGGAGTTGCAATCATCATTCATAGGCGTATAAAACATCAACTGTTTTCATCATTTGAAACTAAAGTTTTTGAAACTTTAGGTGTTTCTGTTGAAACACAGTTTGGTAAATATACTTTCATAGCTGCCTATTTGCCTTTTCAATGCTCTGGGCAGCAAGTTAATTTGCTCCAAACTGACTTGCGTAAATTGACTCGCAATAAGTCAATTTTTTTGTCATTGGTGACTTTAATGCCAAACATCGGTCATGGAATAATTCTCAAAGTAATTCCAACGGCAGAATTTTATTTGATGAGTGCTCTTCAGGATATTTCTCAATTCAATACCCTGATAGCCCCACATGTTTTTCCTCTTCTAGAAATCCATCTACGATTGATTTGGTCTTAACCGACTCTAGTCATCTTTGTAGCCAACTGATTACTCATGCTGATTTTGATTCTGATCATGTCCCTGTTACATTTCAAATATCCCAAGAAGCGATTCTCAATCCTATCAGCTCCACTTTCAATTATTTACGAGCCGACTGGAATATATATAAAACGTATGTTGACTCCAATCTTGATGTTAACATTTCTTTAGAAACTAAACTTGATATTGACAATGCTCTTGAAACTTTAACAAATTCCATTGTTGAAGCCCGGAGCATTGCAATTCCAAAATGTGAAGTAAAATTTGAATCCGTGATTATAGACGATGATCTTAAACTCTTGATCCGTCTTAAAAACGTGAGGAGAAGGCAATTTCAACGCACTCGCGATCCTGCTATGAAAATTATATGGCAGGATTTGCAGAAAGAAATCAAAAAGCGTTTTGCTCAATTAAGAAACAAAAATTTTGAAAATAAAATTTCTCAATTGGACCCTGGCTCTAAGCCCTTTTGGAAATTATCTAAAATCTTGAAAAAACCTCAGAAGCCTATACCGGCATTGAAAGAGGAAAACAAATTATTACTAACTAATTGCGAAAAAGCTCAAAAACTTGCTATGCAGTTTGAAAGTGCGCACAATTTTAATTTAGGACTTACTAGTCCAATTGAAAATGAAGTGACTCAGGAGTTCGAAAATATTCTCAATCAAGAGAACGTTTTCGAAAATGCCTGGGAGACTGATTTGGAAGAAGTGAGAACTATTATTAAAAAATTCAAAAATATGAAAGCTCCTGGCGATGATGGAATTTTCTACATCCTCATCAAGAAACTTCCAGAAAGTTATCATTTCTAGTTGATATATTTAACAAATGTTTTCAATTAGCATATTTTCCTGACAAATGGAAAAATGCTAAGGTTGTTCCAATTTTAAAACCAGACAAAAATCCTGCAGAAGCTTCTAGCTATCGTCCAATCAGTTTGCTTTCCTCCATCAGTAAACTTTTTGAAAAGGTTATTTTGAACAGAATGATGGCCCACATCAACGAAAATTCAATTTTTGCCAATGAACAGTTCGGATTCCGCCATGGACATTCGACCACTCATCAACTTTTACGTGTAACAAATTTGATCCGTTCCAACAAATCTGAAGGCTATTCTACTGGTCTTGCTCTTCTAGACATAGAAAAAGCATTCGACAGTGTTTGGCATGAAGGTTTGATTATAAAATTAAAAAACTTTAATTTTCCAACATACATTGTTAGAATAATTCAAAGTTATCTGTCAAATCGTACACTTCAGGTTAATTATCAGAACTCCAGATCTGAAAGACTTCCTGTAAGAGCTGGTGTTCCTCAAGGCAGCATTTTGGGACCAATATTATACAATATTTTCACATCTGACTTACCTAAGCTACCTCAGGGATGTCAAAAATCTTTGTTTGCGGATGACACAGGCCTCTCCGCCAAAGGTCGAAGCCTGCGTGTCATCTGTAGTCGATTGCAAAAAAGTTTGGATATTTTTTCTTCTTACTTGCAAAAATGGAAGATTTCTCCTAATGCTTCCAAAACTCAACTAATAATATTCCCACACAAACCAAAAGCTCTTTATTTGAAACCTTCAAGTAGACATGTTGTCACGATGAGAGGGGTTCCAATAAATTGGTCAGATGAAGTTAAGTATCTAGGGCTCATGCTAGATAAAAATTTAACTTTCAAAAATCACATTGAGGGCATTCAAGCCAAATGTAATAAATATGTAAAATGTCTCTATCCCCTTATTAATAGAAAATCAAAACTTTGTCTTAAGAACAAGCTGTTGATATTCAAACAAATTTTCAGGCCAGCCATGTTGTATGCTGTACCAATATGGACTAGCTGTTGTAATACCAGGAAGAAAGCTCTGCAGAGAATTCAAAATAACATTTTGAAAATGATTCTGAGGCTTCCTCCCTGGTATAGTACCAATGAGTTACATAGAATATCCAATGTTGAAACATTGGAACTAATGTCAAATACAATCATTAATAATTTCAGGCAAAAATCGTTACAATCTTCTATTGCCACGATAAATGCGTTATATGTTTAGGTTAAGTTAGGTTAAGTATATTAAAAACGTTTTTTTTTTCTCTTATAAGCAGGTGAAATCAACTCACCTGTAAAAAAAACTGAACTGCTACGGCAAATGAAATGTAATATGTTGTTAACAAAATGTTAATTACCCAACTAACAATTAAGTTACATGTAAACGCTTGCAAAACTCCGCTTACGCAGCTACAACTTGAATAGATGTGCCGTACTATTTTCGAAAGCTTCTATTCAAACATTACACCCGCAAATCTGGCGAACTTAAACAGCAATTGTGAAATCTATATCCAGCAATCTCACAGTCTATACATAATGCATACACGACAATTACACAGCTTGTTTTTCAACTAGCATGTACGCATGCGGTATATATTCGCTTATACAACTGTTATTTAGCAGCCTCGCAACTTTATAATGATTGAGCACTTCTGATTTGTCGTATAGATTCCGAAAAAGCATGTACACAATGTTTATACAAACAGTATTGTTGAAGTTATTCTGACAGGTGACATTAGCAATCAAATAGTAACTTAAGTTTATATTCCACTCCTTCTCAACTAACCATCCACGTTTACTCAAATAATGTAATATATATATAATTATACAACATCTAAATTACTTTTAAACAGCACATATTCAGTGATGCTATTTATTCAGCTTTATTTACAAACTTGGCCATGCTTATACCCCAGCTATACCAAAGCAATTGTTTATTTATGTTACAATTAAAAGACTCCTATTCAACTACTTCAGATATTTGTTCTGCAATCTAAAAATAGAATTGCGCTGTGTAAGCTTCTTAATAAACGTTTAAATTACCTCGTTATATAACAAAAAAAAAACATTTAAAAATAATTTGAAAATATTTTATATGCACGCACTTACAATTCAATACGATCTGTGTAGAATTAGTCATTGGTATCATATTATTAGTTATCAATTGCTATTTTTATTCATGTTGTAAATTCAATCTTCACTGGATTCGAACTGCTGACATCTGGGGTATGCGGCTAGGGTTTATCCTCAGGACCATGCTAAATGTAATAAACCTACGTGGAAATAGACAAAAATTAAGCTCGCTTCTGTCCTATATGATGTGTGGCTGTATAACAGCAACTGTATTCAGCATGATAATATATGATTTGCAAATTGCTCGAGTGATGCCAGCTATTATTTTTGCAACACCGATCTAAGAATGCGTCACTCATATTATAAAAATTGAAATGGAGTTCACTAAACGGAAACGCTCAAGATACATTTTAAAACAAAAATGAAATTATTTAAATGTAAATAAGAGGACGTCTTACCACATTTTTATTGAAGGTCAAAGCAATCGATCTTGAAACATCATATTTTACTAACAATATCTGATCCGCACTCCTGGTAACACTGGCCGCATAAATGTCAGATAATCAAAAGGCAATTCAACACACACTATTTTCTTCCTTGCGCCTCTAAAAACGGTTTTAACATAGTTAAACTGCGTTTTCAGTTAAAGATGGATCCTAATTCTGGTAAGTTTTATATATTTCATTCAATCCATAAAATGCAAAAAAATATTCTAATATTACTTTCCTCATTTTCAGTAGCTGTTCCCCACTACTGCGTAGTAAAAACTTACGAAGCAGGGCGTCCCGTGTTAACAACGGTGCCGAGTGGGTGGATCAGCGGCAAGTATTTGCACTGGCCCCCAAAAAAAGTGGAATCGTTGAGGAGAGACGTCAGGTCTCAGCCAGGAGCTACATGGTCTAAAATGGCCTGCAAAATAAAAAGAAGGTACATCCCGACTTTCAATGCGGCAGAGCAGGAGTTGGCAGAAATGTCCGGCGTTACAACAGATTCCGATGTCGGAGGACCACCTGCCGTCAAGAAAATGCGGAAAAAAGCGTCGGAATATGGAACTTCGTCCGGAATGGATTTTAACTCTCATTTCAAATCGAAAGGTAAGCTGGTGTTGTGTTTTAGATGTTAATTAGCACTCCCGTTCCTGGAGTCTGTAGCAGATTCTATCTGCGACTCCTCTAGCTTGTCTTACGGCCTAAGCGAATTTGCCCTTAGTCGAGTAAAATTCGTTAAATATGTAGATAAAGTGAATGAAAATGTAATACTGTTTGCAAAAAATAGATAATTAATTGCGAATAGATAATTAATGTTTGAATGCAATTTCCTGCGTATTTCAGATGCTGCGGCCGATTCTGCAACAAGTCAAGGACCGTCAGTTAAAAATCCGATTGTGCCGGAGGTGATCCTTATCGAGCCTCGATCATTAAACACTACAGTGCCACAAACCTTTACGATCCCATGGCCTGAAAATCCATTGGATCTTGCCTCACAAGCTGTGGAACCGACCAACAATGCATCAAACATTGTAACAAGTGTGGTCAATTTGGAACAGGTAAGTTTTAAATGATGTATTGTGTAGTAGCACTAAAGTTGTTATGGAACTTTCATTTCCCTTGAGTGGTGGTATGGTACACAAATTATGTAATTATCAATAATGTACACCGGAGTAAGCTGGAACAGCTGGAGTAAGATAAAATGAAACGATATCACAGTGAACTTTTAATGATGAGAACATGAACTACCGAAGTTTAAGTTAACAAATGGGTCAAACTTTTAGATATGAAAAATCAGCTAACATTTTTTGTCATCACGTTGAAACATTTGCATTTTATCTTGCCCCACCGATATTAACTTGTCCTGGTGTACCTTACACATTCCCTCATAAGGGGTCATGCACAAATTATGTCACGCTCCAAGGGGGGGGGTAGGTCGAACCAAGCGTGACAAGTCTTACAATTTTTTTTGAGGACTTATACAAACAGTGTGACACAGGGATGGGGGGAGGGGGGTCGAAAAAGTTGAAATTTAGCGTGACATAATTTGTGTACCATTCCTAATGCGATTTTTAAGATTGATAGTATTGAATGGATCGTAACACTAGCCTTCTTCATCTCCATTCACCTCCCAAGTTATTTGTGTACGATGGCCAAAATTGTATGATTATTTAATTAATACCGGTTTCCACATTTGTAGGCATCTATTGATCTCTCTACATTGAAAGAGGAAATCTTTGAAAAAATTGAGACTACGAAGCATGAAATTGTGAATAGTGTGACACTATTCATCGAGGAAATGATGGCAAAAACGATGGCAGCAATGAGGAGTGACTTCGAGGCCAAATTGGAACGATTCCAGGATTGTAATCCTTCTATGAATGAAGTCAAGCTTGGTGCACAGCTCACGTTCCATCCCGTGTCGTCAATTGAAGAGCTTCAACAGCTTGAAACCGATCTTGAAGATGAGGAGTACGCTCGAAAGCTGGTAAGTAGTGAATGAAATAAGGTACCTTGGGGCAACTGGGTAATGTAAATCGTATAGTTGAGATTCTTCAAATTCTAAAACTTAAAATTGAAATAATTGTGGTCGTGTTTATGTTTTGCTTGATTTCCGCAAATTATGGGCGGTGTGCAGCAATTGTTGAAACTGTAGAGGACAACTTAAAAGAAAATTATGTTCCGCATTTTTTTCTACTGAAAGTATTAAAATATTATTGCATGCCGTTAAGTAATAGTTGACAGGTTAACAATCTTTTGCTCTATCATGCAATAATGATCGAACAATCTCAAGAATCTCTTACCTATCGTAATTCTCTGAATTATCTCAAAGGCTAACGCATTACTTTAAAACGTTAATTCGCGTATTCAGTAAAGTATACAAATTGTTCTCACTTACCTCGTTTTCCCACTTGCCACGCGGTACCTTAACATTTGTTTTATATTCTATCATAAACAGACGTAACAATCAAGCGATCAGAACACGCTTTACCAAACGTTTAAATTTGGCTTCCCAATGTCAAAAATTTGTTTGGCTCTGTATCAATCCAAGCCAAATATTTGTTAGAGTAAGGTGGGGCAAAAGTTCGACCTTAGTGGTATAATTGTTTGGAAGTAAATAAATTCTTGCAAGTTGTAATAAATGTTTAAAAACATTAAAATAAAAAAAAATTGTGAGTAAAAAAAAATGATTTTTCGAACATTTCGCAAAAAGTTTTCAAATAATTGTTTGTAAAATAATATCAACAAAATATTATTGCTTTCTTACAGAAGTAATCATATTTGTATTGGAAATACAGAAATTTGTTTCTTCGATTTTGGGATTTTTTGCGTTGGTATATTCTATAACTCGATAATTCTATAAGTCGATGGTCCCTTGAATATCGAGTTATGGAGAGTCGACTGTATAAACAATGTTTTTTTACTACATTTTTTATGAACCATAATCCAAGGTGACATTGCTCAGTTTCTTGGATAATTATTAAAAATTTCAAATTTCAAAATTTCGGTCTTTAGATGATTGTATAGACGTGGTCAAGGTCATAATTGACTTCATGCACCCAATACTACCAGTGTAGACGTGCTTGCTCTGATTAAAATAAATATAAATTTTAGGCTGACAAAATCGGGCAAAATAGGATGCTAAAATCGGGTCAAAAAGGGTGCTAAAATCAGGGGTAAATAAAATCGGGGGTAGACAATATCGGGTCATTACTGTATTCATAGACAAATATCTGGACGGGTTTTCAGGATTTTTTTTATAAAAACTTTTATTTTCTCCCGCAAATCCCAAGTACTAATTTAAAGTCATTAAAATTATCAAATTTAAACAATTTAAGCACAGACAAGCAGACGACACACTATGATCATTGTCCACCACCTTTTTATTGTTTATTTTATAGTGCAAATCGGTAGAACTGCATAATTAACAGGTTTGCCAATAAAAATATCATCAAACGTGTTTCAAGCAACAGTATACTAAAAGAGGTCCATTCTTTAGAAGGTTATCGCTAACAATATGTGACGACAGTTATTAAATTAATAATGGTTATGGAAGCGTTACTTAGGCTGGTTCCTGTATGGTCTCTTATTGATTCCTACTTGGTCTATTTTTGGTTCCAGTTTTACATTGGCATTCTAAGGTCACATCTCGCAATCCTTATAACCAATGAAACGCTTCTCTGGTGATTCATATGCTCTGATGGTAGTAAAATTTGACTATATACTAAGCCAACTGAAAAAAAATTTGATGCCCGGATAATGCATATTTTATTGTTTTTGGTTGATTTTGATGGCGATTTGTTATAAGTGATTCGTCTGATTGTCTTTGCTATTATTATACACATTCCTTTTATTATATATACGTATAAGACAGTTTCACAAAAATAAAAATTTCTGGGATTCAACCAGTCACCCCCAAGTCCTAGTTGCAATACTAAAACAAACTACCAGACAAATTTTCATCCAATTTGGAGAAGATTAGGAGGTGCCTCAAGTCGAATTTGTGTTTTTTGGCTATTTTTTGCATTCATTATTAGTACTTTACAACTTTTGAGAACACTGTATGCCGATTAGAGATGGTTTTGACCTCAAAAAATTGATTTCTGTTCATTTAAGTACCTGTAAAACATACATTTCTCTACAGTTTTTGTTCTACGAGATTCTAAAACTCATGCCTAATAATAAAAGTTCAATCGTAGCATCATTCCTTTGTGATTTCTGAACATTATTGTAGTACATCATTTTTGTATCCGAATTACAGATAAATTGAAAAAAATCGTCGGAAATACGACATTCCTCATTCCCCTGCATTTAGAGCTGCTGCCAAATGGCGCAATGGCTGCCATGTTTAAAAATTGAACATAGTAGCTTTGCTTTTTCAATGATGGATGATGATTGAAGAAAACATCTAGCAAATGTCATCAACGGACCAAATGACTTGAGGCCAACAAATTTCATCACAATTCATTGTTCAAAAGTGTATCTTGTGGCTGAGTCTTAATAGAACTCACAAAAATCTCCCACTCCTAAGTGAATGAAGAAAAATGCTCAAGTAGTGATTTGCGCCTTTAGTCCTTTTTCTATGCTGCATATAATAAACATTGGTTTCACTCGAAAAAAAAAGAATCAAGCTCTGATCCCCGAGATCGGTAGTCGAGAAGCTTGACTTCGGGGCTATATCACATATGTAAATGCTTGGCATCAAATGCGAATGTTGTTTGAAACACGACTGCGTTGATGGCATTTGCTTGATGTTTTCTTCAATCATCATCCATCATTGAAAAAGCAAAGCTACTATGTTCAGTTTTTAAACATGTCAGCAATTGCGCCATTTGGCAGCAGCTCTAAATGCAGGGGAATGAGGAATGTCGTATTTCCGACGATTTTTTACAATGTATCTGTAATTTGGATACAAAAATGATGTACTACAATAATGTTCAGAAATGACAAAGGAATGATACGATTGAACTTTTATGATTAGGCATGAGGTTAAGAATCTCGTAGAACAGAAACTATAGAGAAATGTATATTTTACAGGTACTTTAATGAACAGAAATCAATTTTATGAGGTCAAAACCATCTCTTATCGGCATACAGTGTTCTCAAAAGTTGTAAAGTACTAATAATACGTTCAACCAGTGGTATTTATTTTGATTTTCATTTTTCCAAATTCTCGGTAGAATTTTTTGAATGTAAAAAATAGCCAAAAAACACAATTTCGACTTGAGGCACCTCCTAATCTTCTCCAAATTGGATGAAAATTTGTCTGATAGTTTGTTTTAGTATTGCAACTAGGACTTGGGGGTGACTGGTTGAATCCCAGAAATTTTTATTTTTGTGAAACTGTCTAGTATATATATATATATATATATATATATATATACATACTCCATGTATAATTAATAAGAATAATACTAATAATATGTTTTCTTTTATTTTAGATGCGACACATGAAACAAATCATCGGTACCACCGGCGACCAATACAACGGCCAAAACGTGTGCTATGAATTGGTGGATAAATTTTTTGATAGACAATTCATGACGCAATGCTCATGGACCGGCCAGAGCAGAACGGATGTGCAGAAGCATGCCATTCAGAATTTCAAAAAAACGCTCGATGTATTCTTTTCCATCATCAAGAGCGTTAATGAGCATTTCTCTCAAAAAGCCCTAAATGATTTCTTCAAATCCATTACGAGGAATTCGAAAAAGAGGAGCGAAGCCAAGTTCTTAAGGCAGTCTGCTGTTAAGCGACGAGGGCGAAAAAATACCAATGTTTTGAACGCCAGTCAGAACCAACCAGATTTCATCGATGCGAGCCAGTTGGTTCTGATCAATAATGCTGATGCAAATCAACCAAACCAAACCATCGAGAGCAATAGTACGACTAACCCAACCGTCATTACAATCGTTGGGCAGAATGGGTCTGCTGACGTTCCAAATGAATTTGGTAAGACATAAGCACAGACAAACAAACGTAACACTTACAACAAATTTCTTCAAAATCCATCACCCAGTTTACATCATCATCATCTGGTGAGCATGTTGCACGAAATACTGGTTCGTGCAACAAGACCTGCAGATGGTGGTAGTGTGAAACGTCCAAATACGAAGAAAAACGATACGCACGCCTCTGGTTGTGAGATTTGTAACATAGCGAATTTGAAATGATCGTTAAATGAGTGGTCGATATGAATTTCGCTAGTGTTACGTCTGTTTGTCTGTGACATAAGTATAAATAAGTAAAATTTAAAAAGAACATCCAAGTTTTTTATGCTGTTAATCTTATCTTCAAAATTTTATCCTATTTTACTTTTAGATGAATTTAATCTACGCATGATGCATGGTTTGATGAGCAGCAATGGATCCGGTTCAATCTCAGAATCAGACAGTAGCTTCGAAAATTGACAATCATTATTGCCAAGCAGAGTTTTATTTTAGTTTTGTTGCATATGTTTTGTTAGTACTGCTAGTGCAGAGTTTTCGGTTTTATGATTAGGACGATATTTTAACCAATGAATTGTAAATCGTCGCTACTGTTACTGTTTGATCATATTTTATCATAATGACACTATGGTGCAATCTGTGAGCATGCAGATTGATAATTTACTTCGGTTGAAGTATAATTTGAGTTGCTCTGATTATATGTTTAAGATATCAATGATCTTGGAAAATAAAAAAAATCTTTTTTTTTAACTAGGGTAAAAGCATAATTCTTCACTTAGCAAGAATTACACGAGTCAACGTCACTTTTGGGATAGGTTGATGAGTCGAGATGAGAGATCTCGGTCGTGTATTCCGAGGCGTCAAATCTCGACTGGAATAAGATGAGTCCACATTTGATCACGGTGAGTCACCCCATTGGAGTCATGTGTTGTCAACTCGCAATACGCTAAACGAGATCGAAATTTCTCACCACACTGTAGTTGTAGAAAAAGCCTATTTGTGGAAATATCAAAATGTGTACGAATTAATGGAAAATTATGCTTTAAGCCCGGTGAATAATCAATTAACAGTATCACGTCACATTTATAACTACATTAAGAGAACATTCATCAATTACACCATTACTCATCTCCTTCTAAAAAACAACTTAACCTTAGTAAGATACTGGGGTCATAATGACCCAAAATCGAATTTCAACCTGCAATATCTCTGTTGTTATCAAACGGATCTTTCTGAAATTCCCTGACTTTTAATATTTTGTGGAAACGAAGCGCAAGACCAAAAAAATTTTTTCTTAAGGTGATTCTAAGATGGCGCCACAAAAAAACAACTTAATAAGATACTGGGGTCATTATGACCCAGAAATGTATACCCCTATAAATCAGCGAAATATCAACCGAATAATGAAATTTATGCCGCATTCGAAAGATATACTCCTCAAGATTCTGATCAGTACCTGGAATACCGGTTCCGGATCCAGTGGCCACCGGGAATCGGCTACGAAGGGGACCATGTTGGCCACGTGGAATTTCAGTACACTCAGTCCAGAAATCTGCAGTCATCACCAAATTGTATGAGATTCAGGCCATATAGGAATGTACTGTCTTCAGCAAACTTGTTTCGGGGACCAAGAACTTCCACATGGCATACAATTTAGTTCAGAACTCGACCGCGACGTGGCGCTAGCGTCGATATGAACTTCCGGTAGGGGCTAATTATGCGATAACTCGAGATCGCGAGCACATAGAAGGATGCTGTCTTCGGCAAACTTGCTCAGGAGGATAAGGACTTCCACATGAGATACAATTTAGTTCAGAACTCGACCGCTGCGTGGTGCTAGCGTCGATATGAACTTCCGGTAGGGGCTAATTATGCGATAACTCGAGATCGCGAGCACATAGAAGGATGCTGTCTTCGGCAAAGTTGCTCAGGAGGATAAGGACTTTCACATGAGATACAATTTAGTTCAGAACTCGACCACCGCGTGGCGCTAGTGTCGATATGAACTTCCGGTAGAGGCCAATTATGCGATAACTCGAGATCGCGAGCACATAGAAGGATGCTGTTTTCGGCAAAGTTGCTCAGGAGGATAAGCACTTCCTCATGAGATACAATTTAGTTCAGAACTCGACCACCGCGTGGCGCTAGCGTCGATATGAACTTCCGGTAGAGGCTAATTATGCGATAACTCGAGATTGCGAACACATAGAAGGATGCTGTCTTGGGCAAAGTTGCTCAGGAGGATAAGCACTTCCTCATGAGTTACAATTTAGTTCAGAACTCGACCATCGTGTGGCGCTAGCGTCGATACGAACTTCCGGTAGAGGCTAATTATGCGATAACTCGAGAATGCGAACACATAGAAGGATGCTGTCTTCGGCAAAGTTGCTCAGGAGGATAAGAACTTCCACATGAGATACAATTTAGCTCAGAACTCGACCGCTGCGTGGCGTTAGCGTCGATATGAACTTCCGGTAGAGGCTTATTATGCGATAACTCGAGATTGCGAGCACATAGAAGGATGCTGTCTTCGGCAAAGTTGCTCAGGAGGATAAGGACTTCCACATGAGATACAATTTAGTTCAGAACTCGACCGCGACGTGGCGTCGATATGAACTTCCGGTAGGGGCTAATTATGCGATAACTCGAGATCGCGAGCACATAGAAGGATGCTGTCTTCGGCAAAGTTGCTCAGGAGGATAAGGACTTCCACATGAGATACAATTTAGTTCAGAACTCGACCGCGACGTGGTGCTAGCGTCGATATGAACTTCCGGTAGGGGCTAATTATGCGATAACTCGAGATCGCGAGCACATAGAAGGATGCTGTCTTCGGCAAAGTTGCTCAGGAGGATAAGGACTTTCACATGAGATACAATTTAGTTCAGAACTCGACCACCGCGTGGCGCTAGTGTCGATATGAACTTCCGGTAGAGGCCAATTATGCGATAACTCGAGATCGCGAGCACATAGAAGGATGCTGTCTTCGGCAAAGTTGCTCAGGAGGATAAGCACTTCCTCATGAGATACAATTTAGTTCAGAACTCGACCACCGCGTGGCGCTAGCGTCGATATGAACTTCCGGTAGAGGCTAATTATGCGATAACTCGAGATTGCGAACACATAGAAGGATGCTGTCTTGGGCAAAGTTGCTCAGGAGGATAAGCACTTCCTCATGAGTTACAATTTAGTTCAGAACTCGACCATCGTGTGGCGCTAGCGTCGATACGAACTTCCGGTAGAGGCTAATTATGCGATAACTCGAGAATGCGAACACATAGAAGGATGCTGTCTTCGGCAAAGTTGCTCAGGAGGATAAGAACTTCCACATGAGATACAATTTAGCTCAGAACTCGACCGCTGCGTGGCGTTAGCGTCGATATGAACTTCCGGTAGAGGCTTATTATGCGATAACTCGAGATTGCGAGCACATAGAAGGATGCTGTCTTCGGCAAAGTTGCTCAGGAGGATAAGCACGTCCACATGGGATACAATTTAGTTCAGAATTCGACCATCGCGTGGCGCTAGCGTCGATACGAACATCCGGTGGAGGCTAATTATGCGATAACTCGAGATTGCGAACACATAGAACGATTCTGTCTTCGGCATAGTTGCTCAGGAGGATAAGCACTTCCTCATGAGATACAATTTAGTTCAGAACTCGACCATCGTGTGGCGCTAGCGTCGATACGAACTTCCGGTAGAGGCTAATTATGCGATAACTCGAGAATGCGAACACATAGAAGGATGCTGTCTTCGGCAAAGTTGCTCAGGAGGATAAGAACTTCCACATGAGATACAATTTAGCTCAGAACTCGACCGCTGCGTGGCGTTAGCGTCGATATGAACTTCCGGTAGGGGCTTATTATGCGATAACTCGAGATTGCGAGCACATAGAAGGATGCTGTCTTCGGCAAAGTTGCTCAGGAGGATAAGCACGTCCACATGGGATACAATTTAGTTCAGAATTCGACCATCGCGTGGCGCTAGCGTCGATACGAACATCCGGTGGAGGCTAATTATGCGATAACTCGAGATTGCGAACACATAGTACGATTTTGTCTTCGGCAAAGTTGCTCAGGAGGATAAGCACTTCATCATGAGATAGAATTTAGTTCAGAACTCGACCACCGCGTGGCACTAGCGTCGATATGAACTTTCGGTAAGGGCTAATTATGCGATAACACGAGATTGAGAGCACATAGAAGGATGCTGTCTTGGACAAAGTTGCTCAGGAGGATAAGCACTTCCTCATGAGTTACAATTTAGTTCAGAACTCGACCGCTGCGTGGCGATAGCGTCGATATGGACTTTCGGTAAGGGCTAATTATGCGATAACACGAGATTGCGAGCACATAGAAGGATGCTGTTTTCGACAAAGTTGCTCAGGAGGATAAGAACTTCCACATGAGATACAATTTAGCTCAGAACTCGACCGCTGCGTGGCGTTAGCGTCGATATGAACTTCCGGTAGAGGCTTATTATGCGATAACTCGAGATTGCGAGCACATAGAAGGATGCTGTCTTCGGCAAAGTTGCTCAGGAGGATAAGCACGTCCACATGGGATACAATTTAGTTCAGAATTCGACCATCGCGTGGCGCTAGCGTCGATACGAACATCCGGTGGAGGCTAATTATGCGATAACTCGAGATTGCGAACACATAGAACGATTCTGTCTTCGGCATAGTTGCTCAGGAGGATAAGCACTTCCTCATGAGATACAATTTAGTTCAGAACTCGACCATCGTGTGGCGCTAGCGTCGATACGAACTTCCGGTAGAGGCTAATTATGCGATAACTCGAGAATGCGAACACATAGAAGGATGCTGTCTTCGGCAAAGTTGCTCAGGAGGATAAGAACTTCCACATGAGATACAATTTAGCTCAGAACTCGACCGCTGCGTGGCGTTAGCGTCGATATGAACTTCCGGTAGGGGCTTATTATGCGATAACTCGAGATTGCGAGCACATAGAAGGATGCTGTCTTCGGCAAAGTTGCTCAGGAGGATAAGCACGTCCACATGGGATACAATTTAGTTCAGAATTCGACCATCGCGTGGCGCTAGCGTCGATACGAACATCCGGTGGAGGCTAATTATGCGATAACTCGAGATTGCGAACACATAGAACGATTTTGTCTTCGGCAAAGTTGCTCAGGAGGATAAGCACTTCATCATGAGATAGAATTTAGTTCAGAACTCGACCACCGCGTGGCACTAGCGTCGATATGAACTTTCGGTAAGGGCTAATTATGCGATAACACGAGATTGAGAGCACATAGAAGGATGCTGTCTTGGACAAAGTTGCTCAGGAGGATAAAGACTTCCACATGAGATACAATTTAGTTCAGAGCTCGACCGCTGCGTGGCGTTTGCGTTGCTATGAACTTCCGGTAGGGGCTAATTATGCGATAACTCGAGATTGCGAGCACATAGAAGGATGCTGTCTTCGACAAAGTTGCTCAGGATGATAAGCACTTCCTCATGAGATACAATTTAGTTCAGAACTCGACCGCTGCGTGGCGCTAGCGTCGATATGAACTTCCGGTAGGAGCTAATTATGCGATAACTCGAGATTGTGAGCACATAGAAAGATGCAGTCTTCGGCAAAGTTGTTCATGAGGATAAGGATTTCCACATAAGATAAAATTTAGTTCAGAACTCGACCACCGCGTGCCGCTAGCGTCGATATGGACTTTCGGTAAGGGCTGATTATGCAATAACACGATATTGCGAGCACATAGAAGGATGCTGTCTTCGACAAAGTTGCTCAGGATGATAAGGACTTCCACATGAGATACAATTTAGTTCAGAGCTCGACCACCGCGTGGCGTTGGCGTTGCTATGAACTTCCGGTAGGGGCTAATTATGCGATAACTCGAGATTGCGAGCACATAGAAGGATGCTGTCTTCGACAAAGTTGCTCAGGATGATAAGCACTTCCTCACGAGATACAATTTAGTTCAGAATTCGACCGCTGCGTGGCGCTAGCGTCGATATGAACTTCCGGTAGGAGCTAATTATGCGATAACTCGAGATTGCGAGCACATAGAAAGATGCAGTCTTCGGCAAAGTTGTTCAGGAGGATAAGGACTTCCACATAAGATACAATTTAGTTCAGAACTCGACCACCGCGTGGCGCTAGCGTCGATATGAACTTTCGGTAAGGGCTAATTATGCGATAACACGAGATTGAGAGCACATAGAAGGATGCTGTCTTGGACAAAGTTGCTCAGGAGGATAAAGACTTCCACATGAGATACAATTTAATTCAGAGCTCAACCGCTGCGTGGCGTTGGCGTTGCTATGAACTTCCGGTAGGGGCTAATTATGCGATAACTCGAGATTGCGAGCACATAGAAGGATGCTGTCTTCGACAAAGTTGCTCAGGATGATAAGCACTTCCTCATGAGATAAAATTTAGTTCAGAACTCGACCACCGCGTGCCGCTAGCGTCGATATGGACTTTCGGTAAGGGCTAATTATGCAATAACACGAGATTGCGAGCACATAGAAGGATGCTGTCTTCGACAAAGTTGCTCAGGATGATAAGGACTTCCACATGAGATACAATTTAGTTCAGAGCTCGACCACCGCGTGGCGTTGGCGTTGCTATGAACTTCCGGTAGGGGCTAATTATGCGATAACTCGAGATTGCGAGCACATAGAAGGATGCTGTCTTCGACAAAGTTGCTCAGGATGATAAGCACTTCCTCATGAGATAGAATTTAGTTCAGAACTCGACCACCGCGTGCCGCTAGCGTCGATATGGACTTTCGGTAAGGGCTAATTATGCAATAACACGAGATTGCGAGCACATAGAAGGATGCTGTATTCGACAAAGTTGCTCAGGATGATAAGGACTTCCTCATGAGATACAAATTAGTTCAGAACTCAACCGCTGCGTGGCGCTAGCATCGATATGAACTTCCGGTAGGAGCTAATTATGCGATAACTCGAGATTGCGAGCACATAGAAAGATGCAGTCTTCGGCAAAGTTGTTGATGAGGATAAGGACTTCCTTATAAGAAACAATTTAGTTCAGAACTCGACCATCGCGTGTCGCTAACGTTGATGTGGCCTTCCGGTAGGGGCTAATGCGATAATACAAGAATGCGAACACATAGAAAGATGCAGTCTTCGGCAAAGTTGCTCAGGAGGATAAGGACTTCCACATAAGACACAATTTAGTTAAGAACACGACCACTACGTGGCTAATTTTCAATGTAAACAAAGAAATAAATTGCTGAAAACTCCAAAATGAACTAAACAGTAATTTAAGGAGTAATTTTTAAAATCATTGGATAAATAAATAAATAGATAAAATTACGCCTTGAGTAGAACTGGAGGTGTCTCTCCTAGGAAATAATTTATAAGGATTCCCCGAAAAAAAATTCTGTGGCGTATCCCTAGAAAAAATAAGAGATAGAATTCCGAAAGAAACTCTTTAGCACATTTCATAAGAAACTTCCTACATTTTCTTATCCCCACTTAAAAAAGTGCACGTCATAAACTTTAATTTGAACGTAATCTTCTGCTTGAGTTGTGATTATCTAATCACCTACACTATTCTTCGCAAGTTAGAGTAAGTAGATTTGCGAGCATGACTTGAAGTATAAAGATGTGAATGTGTTCGGATAGTGATAATTATCAATATTATTATTGAGATAATTTAAAATTTATAGTACAGTGAAACCTCCATGAGTTGATATTGAAGGGACCATCGACTCATGGAAATATCGAGTCATGGAACAGCATTCCTTTGGAAAGCTGCTTCTAGGGACAATCATAGTAACCATGAAAGTTTGTTTTTACTATGGTCCCATGAGTCGATATCGAGTCATGGAACATCGACTCATGGAGGTATTACTGTAAAATCAATAGAGTGCGTGAATTTGATTTTAAGTAAAATTTAGTGCTGAAGTAGTTGATTTGATCCAGAATCAGTTATTTTTTGCGTAAGTTATAATAATTAACAGGATAGTAACGCCAAAATAAAACATTCTTCTCCGTTAACTTCTGGACATTTCTTTTGAATCAGCTTCTGCAGAAATTTCAACAAGAATTTGCATAAAGGTTTTGTATGATAACAATTTTGGCAGGAAGAACTCAGAAAAATTTCGTCAGATTATCTTGAAAAAAGGTTTGTAAAAAAATTAAGCAATTTCGCAAACACCAATGAAAAAATCCCAAAAATCCAAATTTCTCGTAGAATTCTATAATAAAGGATTAGAAGAATCAAATTAGATTGAATAAATGACCGTGGAGGAATTCATACATCAACTCGAACGAATGTTGGAAATATCTTATGGACTAATACTAGAAAAAACAGCTGGAGGAATTCCAAAAATAGCTTCATTGGGACGCATTATTAAAAAGTACTCTGAAGTGTTTTTAAAAAATCCTCTTGAGAAAATTCAAAATTATCCTTTAGAAAAAAATCAGACTATTATTCCGTCAAATCCAAAAATAATAACTTGAGAAATACCGTCGATGGGGGTGACAATGCACAGTGGTCCAGGAATCAGTTTTACGAGGAAAGACGCATTTTGAGCTTTAGAATGAAACATTAGACAAAAACGGTCTTCTACAAAGTTGTTTGTATTAGTAAGGTCGTTTGTTTGGTTTTATTGAAAATTAGGGTGGACCACTTTTTCATAGAAATTGTGTAACTAACTTTCTTATTTGTAGAAATTATATTATACATGCTTCAGCAAAGTTGTAGACCATTCTATTTCAAGCATCTTTGCCAAAAAAAGTTTTTTTGTATCTCTTAAATTGATCGATTTAGAGCTATTTTCCTACGGTGACATAGGGTGGTCCGAACAAAACTGGTTTTCTGGCTCTAGAGTTTTCAATTAAAATTTCTCATCAAAGTAGTCTATGAAACACATTTAGAGCTTTAAAAAATGCGTAATTTGGTGAGTGAAGAAACTCGCTATCTCCTCCCGTTTAGGAGTTATTGTTGTTTTTCTCTTAAAAAACATGCCTACTTTGATTGTGAATATCTCTGATTGAGGCAAATATAAAAAATATCTTTTGATGGCGTTCAAAAAACAAAATAAAATTGTATATTATATCAAAAAATTACAGATGTGTTATTTTTGTAACTCTAATAAAATGCCCTGAAAAACGAAGAATTTTAAGCAGAAAAACTTCAATAACTTTTGAACTAAAATAGATATCATCAATATTTTTGCATGAAAATTTGCGTTTTGTTAAGTTCTTAAAGTCGTTCATAGACCGCTTTGACGAGAAATCTGAAATAAGAAAGATAGGGCTCTAAAACTATTTTAAAGATTTGCATGGTATGTATTTCTTCATAATTTTGCATTTTGAGCATGAAAATAAAATTTTAGACAAAAATGATCTTCTACAAAACTGTTTTTAAAAATGTTAGCTTTCATACTGTGTCATTTAAAACTAGGGTGGCCCACAATATCACACAAATCATATATTCAACTTTTTTATTTGCAAAAATACTGGTATATACTCTTAGGCAAAGCGGAAGAACTTGAAATTTTGACCAACTTTGCCAAAAAAAGTTTTTCTGTAGCTCGAAATTTGTCCAATCTAGAGCAATTTTTCCTAATCATCGCAGGGTGGTCCAACAAAAATAAGTTTTTCAACTCTAGTTTTTTTAATATTAGTTTCTCGTCAAAGTCGTCTATGAACGACTTTTAGAAATTAATAAAACGCAAATTTTCATGCAAAAAGATTGATGATATCTATTTTAGTTCAAAAGTTATTGAAGTTTTTGTGATAAAAAATATTTGTTTTTAAAGACATTTTATAAGAGTTACAAAAATAACACATCTGTAATTTTTTGATATAATATACAATTTCATTTTGCCTTTTTAATGCCGTCAAAAGATATTTTTTATATTTGCCCCAATCAGAGATATTGACAATCAAAGTAGGCGTGTTTTTGAGAGAAAAACAACAATAACTCCCAAACGGAAAGAGATAGCGAGTTTCTTCACTCACCAAATTACGCATTTTTTAGAGTTCTAAAAGTGTTTCATAGACTACTTTGATGAGAAATTTGAATTGAAAACTCAAGAGCCAGAAAACCAGTTTTGTTCGGACCACCCTATGTCACCGTAGGAAAATAGCTCTAAATCGATCAATTTAAGAGATACAAAAAAACTTTTTTCGGCAAAGTTGCTTGAAATTGAATGGTCTAAAACTCTGCTGAAGCATGTATAATATAATTTCTACAAATAAGAAAGTTAGTTACACAATTTCTATGAAAATGTGGTCCACCCTAATTTTCGATAACACCGAACAAAGGAGCTTACTAATACAAACAACTTTGTAGAAGACCGTTTTTGTCTAATGTTTCATTCTAAAGCTCAAAATGCATCTTTCCTCGTAAAACTGATTCCTGGACCATAGTGCAATGGGTCTAGGGGGTGAGATTGGGTCAAAACGGAAAAATATGTTTTGTGAAATATTTCAGCTAGTAACGCTGATATTACTAAAATTTATAATTCATATGTTAGGGAACATATTATTACACATAATTCATAACAATATACATTTTTAGGAATAGTAGTTTTTGTTTACTACATCAATAAACTTGCATGTTGAAACCAGATAAAATTTACAACATTAAATTTCTCCTGTACAAAGTATCACGCATGTACTCTAGCCTCTATCGTTGTATTAGTAGAATGTTGAAAGTCTTTTTATTACACATCACAGGTATTTTCCGGAATCTGTTTGATTTTCCCACAAAAAAATATTTTTTTTCGGTACGATGTCTAAAACATTGAAAATGGGGGTGACATTGGGTCAAGCAAGAACGATAGTAAATGAAATTCCAAATCCACTTTTTTGACATTTTACGGTACCGGTTGTTCTCTTTTTTCATTAAGATGTGTTTATTCTTTCTATATATAGCATCTCTGAAACATCAAACAAGTCTACTTGAGTATTCCGTGCATTGAATAAAAATACAACGCATTTTGACAACTTTTCAAACCAGCAACTGTGTTTTTATCAAAAGGGTGTTTTTTTCTAAATTTGATTATTTATCAGTATTTTTATATAATAGAAACATCTCACGGAAGTACAAATGAGTTGGATCGCTGAAATACTGGGATTATGACGTCAACTTCTGTCTGAAATTTATTGATCGTGGAATGTCGCACCGAAATATAACTATTTGCGAGGTTTAAATTAATCACTGTTTCAGTACACCTTTGGGGAAACTGAATGGGCCTTATAGCAATGGGGATGAGACTTTGAAGACAATTTGAGGAAAAAACCAAGAAAATTTATGTAAACTTGACGATAAATGTTGGGTTTACGTATTTTTTCTCATAGCTCTTAAATTTTCTGTATAATTTTTCTTTTAAGTGGGTTTATCATACTTGTGAAACATCTTAGATATCTTTTTGTCTTGTTTGCATCGTTTTTTATCAATATTTTTCAGTTGTGAATGGTTTTGAAATCATATTCTCAAAAACAATTTATTTCAATTATAGTGACCCAATGTCACCCCCTCTATGGGATGAGATTGGGTCATTTTTCATTCACTTGTGATGCCGCTGTGAATAAATATTTGTCTTTAATTTTTTGAACAGTTGTTAATCTACCATCAAAGTACATACACACCAAATTTGAAGTTTATTGGAGTTCAATTGCGATAGTTATTCAAAAAATAAATCGCACATATCCCTTTTTGACCCATTGTCACCCCCAACGACGGTACCGAAAATAATTTTAAAATCAGATCGTCGAAGAATTCAATAAAAAAGACCTGTGAGGGAATTGCAAAAACTCTGAAGAATTCACTCCAGATAGATTTCTCCGGGAATTAATCCATCCTCAGGGAACTTTTCCAGGAATTATTGCATAGATTACTTCAAGCACTTCTCCAGCGATTCTTCCAAGATTCTTCAAGCGATTTCTCCTGACATTCCTCTAATAAAAAATAAGAGATTCCCCTAAGGAATCCTCCAAGAAGATCTCTACAGAGATTTTTGCAGAATGTCAGAGGTTTCTCTAAGAAACACTTCTTCAAGGATTACTTAAAATATTTCCACAGTGAATTCTCCAGAAAATCCGCTGGTAGTCTTCTCAAGATTCCTCTAGGACTTACTTCTAAGATTTCCTCCAGGGATCGCTCCAGGAATTCTATAACGAATTATTCCAGAGATTCTATCATTCAATTGGGGATTTTACAAGAAATTATTTCATGAGTTCTTATAGGGATCGCTGGAGAAATTCTTGCAAGAGCCCCCTCAGAATGGAATGCAAGGTTCTTCGTGGTGCTCCCGCTTGCCAACAACGATTCTGAGCTTCACATTTGGCGATCCTACCAGGAGTTTTAAATAAATTTTCGTTTTTCCTGGAGAGCCTGGATTCGATAGCAAGTGGGAGTGTCCACTAGGAAATGTGTTTGTGTCGAGTGCTTCTTAAACCGCGTGTGAAAATATGTATTCAGAGTGATTGTGGAGTGAAGTTTGAATCTGATAAAAAGGCATCTGTAAGTAAACAGCAATGTGGTATTTTCTATGAATAATAGAAAACTGATTGAAAAGGAAATATGACATTAATATGCATTAGCCGCTTCACTACTCGCTGAAGCAGCAATGTTTCTCTCTGTTCTTGTTGTTGCTCTTATTGAACACCAGCATCACCTCAACTATTTGAGTTGCGCGATGCAGGCTTTGAAGTGAATATTTTGTTTTGCATTTGAATTCAAACAGATTGCTTCGATGGAAATATTTGAATGTAATAGAAAGTGTTTCATCTATTTTATCCGATTCAAAGATTATGATCATTTCGAGCTGATTCATCTAAGTTATGAAGTGCGCATTCTGCTTTTATCAGGGACCTATTTTCTGCATAGGTTGAACGGAAAAAAGAATAACGTTAGGAACTGAACTATTTTTTTTGCAGAAGTCAATTGAACATATCCGTACAAAACGTGTATAAAAAATATCGTATAATTAAGTATAATTTGTAAAATAATGTGATTTTGCAAAAGAGAAGTGAAGTGTTAAAGTTATTAGTGGTTTTCATGAATATTAATCAATTTGTATAACTTATCAATTAGTAATTTCAATCGAAAAAAAAACTCCCGTAACATTTATCAAATGTGCAAATTTCTATATAAATAATAATAAAACATCGCTTTGATTGTATGTTATCATTTCATCGTTTCTTCTGTGATGATACACACATTTCTATATCTTATCTCTCCTGCTTTCAAATAAAAAAACAAAATAATTTCAATAAAATAAAATAGAGTGAAAAATGAATGTAAGTGTGTGCAAATATTCCTAACCATGGCGATTTTGAATTGGTGTTCCAAAAGTAGATTTTTCGTTCTGCTGGAAACCTTTGCGAAATCTCTGAAGAAATCCTTATGCATATTTTTTTTGTAGGAATCCTTGTAAATATTCCATGTCAACTCCCTGGAGGAAGCTATTCCATGCATGGCAAACAAAAGTTCTTCCTGAAAGAATCTCTGGCAAAAGTCCTAGGGAACCCCAGAAGAAATCAAGGTACGAAGGTAGATTAAGGTACAGAATAGCTTGGATTATTTTCTGGTAAAATACTTGGAGGAATCTTCGAAAGATTTCCTGGAAAAATCTTTGGGAGAGTGTCTGGAGATATTTCGGGAGGATGAGGACAGAAGGGCATGGGTTTGTATTCCATCGGATGAGCTCTCGGTAAATAACTGTAGAATCCATCATACAAAACATTTAAGGTTACTGGACTATATCCTTTGAATAACTCCGATGTGAACTACGTCTTGAGATCTAGATAACTTTTTGGAGGAAATCCAGAAGGAATTACTGGTATAAAGTCATAAGATTCCTGCGGATCCAGTTAAAAACTAAAGTGCACAGTTACTGCAACAACTTCTAAAGAAAACTAGAAGTAATTGTTTTTGCAACTTCATGACGTTATCTGTATCTGAACTCTTGTTGGAATTTTAGAAGTGAGTACAATATAGTTCATATCATATCATAGAGCTTATTTTATATTATATACTACACAACTCGATATTCTATAACCCGATATACTCTATAGCTAGATGGATTTTCCGGTTCCTTCCAATTTCCATACATTGTGCTCTCCATAAGTCGATATTTCTGTAACTCGATATCTCCACAAGTTGATGTTACGTGAGATGTGAATTTCTCGCCATAACTCGATATCTATTTTAATTTTTTTTCTTTTTTGGGGAAACGTGATCTAATTTTTGTTTGAAGGTGAATAAATACTTACAAGTTGTAATGACATGAAAATGATAAAAACTATTGTCAGTAAAAATAACGTGATTTTTCGAGCACTTCGAAAAATGTTTTCAAATAATAGTTTGTAAAATGCTATCAACAAAATAATACTGCTTTCTTACAAAAATGATAATAAAAATATTGGAAATACAAAAATTTGTTCCTTCGATTTTGTGTCGGTATAATCTATTATACCATAATTCTATAAGTCGATGGTCCCTTGAATATCGAGTTATAGAGAGTCGACTGTAGTTTATATCGTAACATATATTTCGTGGATCGTGTAGTTAAAAGACACGGACACGGACACCGTCTTCAGCCATTTAGCTGACGAGCGTCACGCGGAATTTACTACGCAGAATTAAAAAAAAACTGAACAACTTTTCCGAAGATAAGACCTTTAAAAAAGAGTTCCTTCTGGAAATACATATAGACGCCAGCACCACATGCTGGTTAAATTTTGAACGTATGTTCATGACTAATTCCTTATTCTCTCGAACAATTTTACCGCAGACAGCATCCTTCTATAAGTCGGGTCTCGGGTTTTCAAACCCGGACTCGAATGGTTCGGGACGGATTTAAAGGCTAGAACATTTTTTTCGAGTACGTCGGAATCGGGCTTGTAAAAATTCGGATTTAGGTGGATTTTAGTAAGAGTTATAGTAACAACCAAAAAGCTTCCTTATGCATCAGAAACGATGAATTTATCTATTTTTAAAACTCGGTCTTTTCTTACAAAAAATGCTTTAGTTTCGAGTCAGATTTGGATTTGAACAGCGGATTTTTTTATTCAAGTTCGGGTCAGGTCTGAGTACGGGTCGGGTCCGGGTTTAAAAAAAAATAAAGTAAGTCGGGTACGGGTCGTGTTTGGGCTCAAAAAATGTGAAACCCCCCTCTAATAATTAACCTCTATCGGAAATACAAATCGACGTCAAATCCACCGGGTGGTCGAGCAACTTTGTGGAAGACAGCATCCTTCTAAATGACCCATAACGCGGGTATGTCACAGTTTCATGGTGCGTTATGGAGAAAAGATATACCAGTGAACCCTAGTCCTGACTGCTTCAAACGAAGAGAACAGGATGTTCGAGTAATGAAAGGAACACTTATTAGTCCTTGTTACATTTTAAACCTTGTTGAAAGTGACAAGTCTCGGTTTTTCCAGTTGCAGAGAATGATCTGACAATGATCGAGACAAGGAAAAAAAATTGAACAATTTGTTTCATAATCCTTCATTCAATTGATTCTCTAGTTTGAAGAAGTAGGGACTATGATTCTGATGCACGGACAATATTTGTGTAATTTCTACCGAAAGTCCATATCGACGCTAGCGCCACGCGGTGGTCGAGTTCTAAACTAAATTGTATCTCATTTGCAAGTCCTTATCCTCCTGAACAACTTTGCCGAAGACTTCGTGTGTTCGCAATAGACCATTTCCGTAAAAAAATTTTATTGGTTTATATGATTTCTGACAATTTACTGAACAAACTTTCCTAAGGAACCGATATGTTTTGGAGCCTTTAACTATTAGAAAACGATGAAAAACTTGCGGCACGTTAGTTCACCCCTCGGTCCCCTGCAATTTGTTTCACCTCGAAAAAATGCAGACCCCTTTTTCCCCTATGGTATTGCAACCACGTTGTGGTGAATTTAAGATCAGCTGGCATGACCAGATGATTTTTGTTTATGTTTTCATTCATCATAATGGGCTCCGCTTGTTTCGCTCCCCCCTTCCTTCACGGTTCCTGAATCACCGCGGTAACCACCTTCACCGCTTCGGCCGAATATGACCGTACCCGGCGGACACTACACGGTTCTGTAACGCAAGGATTGTAGTCGGCAGATGCCTGATATCTGTTTTCTGCCGACGAGGATTGAATAAGCCGGAAGATTACCGCCTAGAGGCAGCAACAGCCCCGCAAGGAAATTTTGAGCGGCTGTTGCTGCCTCTAGGCGGGAATCTTCCGGCTTATTCAATCCTCGTCGGCAGAAAACAGAGAGATCAGGCATCTCAAAATTTTCTTGCGCGGCTGTTGCTGCTTCAAGGCGGAAATCTTCCGGATCAACATCCAACAGATAGATTTAGGCATTTGCCAAAAATAGCCTTCTACAGAACTAGCGGTACCGTAACTGTTGGGTGGATGAGAGATTTGTTGTTAGGGGGTGGTTTTGAATATTGAATATGTGGAGGAAAAAATATTTTCCTAAACCTGAATCGGGTTGGAGTTGAAACTGTGATTCAGAACGGATTGCGCCAGTTCCAACCTGGTTTAAAAACGTTTGTTTGAGTACTTTCAAGTTAGTTTCGTTGGCGCTCCTGTTTGGGGCGCCCTGACCGGGATCACGGTCAGTTTGAGCGCGCACCTGATTTGACGTTTCCAAATGTAAACAAGCATCCCAATGCAGGGGTGGAATCGAAAAACTGTTGCAAAATCACCACGCTGATTCCCATAGGGTTGAACAAACTGTGCCGCATCTTGAATTATTTTTCAAAATGTGGTGAGTGTCTATGTTTTCAAAAATTTGTAAGAAAATCAGGAGTGTGTATAAACAAAATCTGAAAGCGTTAACATTCATTAAAAATGATTGCCTTTCGAAGAAAAATACAAAAACTGGGGGTTAGATCTGACGGAAATGGTCTATCTCGAGTTATCACATAATTAGCCCCTACCGGAAGTTCATATCGACGCTAGCGCCACGCAGTGGTCGAGTTCTGAACTAAATTGTGTCTCATGTGGAAGTGCTTATCCTCCTGAGCAACTTTGCCGAAGACTGCATCCTTCTATGTGCTCTCAATCTCGAGTTATCGCATAATTAGCAACTATCGGAAGTTCATATCGACGCTAGCGCTACGCAGTGGTCGAGTTCTGAACTAAATTGTATCTCATGTGGAAGTCCTTATCCTCCTGAGCAACTTTGCCGAAGACAGCATTTTTCTATGTGCTCGCAATCTCGAGTTATCGCATAATTAGCCCCTACCGGAAGTTCATATCGACGCTAGCGCCACGCAGCGGTCAAGTTCTGAACTAAATTGTATCTCATGTGGAAGTCCTTATCCTCCTGAACAAATTTGCCGAAGACAGCATCCTTCTATGTGCTCGCAATCTCGAGTTATCGCATAATTAGCCCCTACCGGAAGTTCATATCGACGCTAGCGCCACGCAGCGGTCAAGTTTTGAACTAAATTGTATCTCATGTGAAAGTTCTTATCCTCCTGAGCAAGTTTGCCGAAGACAGCATCCTTCTATGTGCTCGCAATCTCGAGTTATCGCATAATTAGCCCCTACCGGAAGTTCATATCGACGCTAGCGCCACGCAGCGGTCAAGTTCTGAACTAAATTGTATCTCATGTGGAAGTCCTTATCCTCCTGAACAACTTTGCCGAAGACAGCATCCTTATATGTGCTCGCGATCTCGAGTTATCGCATAATTAGCCTCTACCGGAAGTTCATATCGACGCTAGCGCCACGCAGCGGTCAAGTTCTGAACAAAATTGTATCTCATGTGAAAGTCCTTATCCTCCTGAGCAACTATGCCGAAGACAGCATCCTTCTATGTGCTCGCAATCTCGAGTTATCGCATAATTAGCCTCCACGGAAGTTCATATCGACGCTAGCGCCACGCAGCGGTCGAGTTCTGAACTAAATTGTATCTCATGTGAAAGTCCTTATCCTCCTGAGCAACTATGCCGAAGACAGCATCCTTCTATGTGCTCGCAATCTCGAGTTATCGCATAATTAGCCTCTACCGGAAGTTCATATCGATGCTAGCGCCACGCGGTGGTCGAGTTCTGAACTAAATTGTATCTCATGTGGAAGTTCTTATCCTCCTGAGCAAGTTTGCCGAAGACAGCATCCTTCTATGTGCTCGCAATCTCGAGTTATCGCATAATTAGCCCCTACCGGAAGTTCATATCGACGCTAGCGCCACGCAGCGGTCAAGTTCTGAACTAAATTGTATCTCATGTGGATGTCCTTATCCTCCTGAACAACTTTGCCGAAGACAGCATCCTTCTATGTGCTCGCAATCTCGTGTTATCGCATAATTAGCCTCCACCGGAAGTTCATATCGATGCTAGCGCCACGCAGCGGTCGAGTTCTGAACTAAATTGTATCTCATGTGGAAGTCCTTATCCTCCTGAGCAACTTTGCCGAAGACAGCATCCTTCTATGTGCTCGCAATCTCGAGTTATCGCATAATTAGCCTCTACCGGAAGTTCATATCGATGCTAGCGCCACGCAGTGGTCGAGTTCTGAACTAAATTGTATCTCATGTGGAAGTGCTTATCCTCCTGAGCAACTTTGCCGAAGACAGCATCCTTCTATGTGCTCGCAATCTCGAGTTATCGCATAATTAGCCCCT
The DNA here is from genome assembly GCF_002204515.2 of Aedes aegypti. Lineage (NCBI taxonomy): Eukaryota > Metazoa > Arthropoda > Insecta > Diptera > Culicidae > Aedes > Aedes aegypti. Next base: position 342,632,601 of record NC_035108.1, on the reverse strand, counting down.
ACCGGAAGTTCATATCGACGCTAGCGCCACGTCGCGGTCGAGTTCTGAGCTAAATTGTATCTCATGTGGAAGTCCTTATCCTCCTGAGCAACTATGCCGAAGACAGCATCCTTTTATGTGCTCGCAATCTCGAGTTATCGCATAATTAGCCCCTACCGGAAGTTCATATCGATGCTAGAGCCACGCAGCGGTCAAGTTCTGAACTAAATTGTATCTCATGTGGAAGTCCTTATCCTCCTGAACAACTTTGCCGAAGACAGCATCCTTCTATGTGCTCGCAATCTCGAGTTATCGCATAATTAGCCTCTACCGGAAGTTCATATCGATGCTAGCGCCACGCAGCGGTCGAGTTCTGAACTAAATTGTATCTCATGTGGAAGTTCTTATCCTCCTGAGCAACTTTGCCGAAGACAGCATCCTTCTATGTGCTCGCAATCTCGTGTTATCGCATAATTAGCCTCCACCGGAAGTTCATATCGATGCTAGCGCCACGCAGCGGTCAAGTTCTGAACTAAATTGTATCTCATGTGAAAGTCCTTATCCTCCTGAGCAACTATGCCGAAGACAGCATCCTTCTATGTGCTCGCAATCTCGAGTTATCGCATAATTAGCCTCTACCGGAAGTTCATATCGATGCTAGCGCCACGCGGTGGTCGAGTTCTGAACTAAATTGTATCTCATGTGGAAGTTCTTATCCTCCTGAGCAAGTTTGCCGAAGACAGCATCCTTCTATGTGCTCGCAATCTCGAGTTATCGCATAATTAGCCCCTACCGGAAGTTCATATCGACGCTAGCGCCACGCAGCGGTCAAGTTCTGAACTAAATTGTATCTCATGTGGAAGTCCTTATCCTCCTGAACACTTTGCCGAAGACAGCATCCTTCTATGTGCTCGCAATCTCGAGTTATCGCATAATTAGCCTCTACCGGAAGTTCATATCGATGCTAGCGCCACGCAGCGGTCGAGTTCTGAACTAAATTGTATCTCATGTGGAAGTCCTTATCCTCCTGAGCAACTTTGCCGAAGACAGCATCCTTCTATGTGCTCGCAATCTCGAGTTATCGCATAATTAGCCTCTACCGGAAGTTCATATCGATGCTAGCGCCACGCAGTGGTCGAGTTCTGAACTAAATTGTATCTCATGTGGAAGTGCTTATCCTCCTGAGCAACTTTGCCGAAGACAGCATCCTTCTATGTGCTCGCAATCTCGAGTTATCGCATAATTAGCCCCTACCGGAAGTTCATATCGACGCTAGCGCCACGTCGCGGTCGAGTTCTGAGCTAAATTGTATCTCATGTGGAAGTCCTTATCCTCCTGAGCAATTTTGCCGAAGACAGCATCCTTCTATGTGCTCGCAATCTCGAGTTATTGCATAATTAGCCCCTACCGGAAGTTCATATCGATGCTAGCGCCACGCAGTGGTCGAGTTCTGAACTAAATTGTATCTCATGTGGAAGTGCTTATCCTCCTGAGCAACTTTGCCGAAGACAGCCCTTCTATGTGCTCGCAATCTCGAGTTATCGCATAATTAGCCTCTACCGGAAGTTCATATCGATGCTAGCGCCACGCAGTGGTCGAGTTCTGAACTAAATTGTATCTCATGTGGAAGTGCTTATCCTCCTGAGCAACTTTGCCGAAGACAGCATCCTTCTATGTGCTCGCAATCTCGAGTTATCGCATAATTAGCCTCTACCGGAAGTTCATATCGATGCTAGCGCCACGCAGCGGTCGAGTTCTGAACTAAATTGTATCTCATGTGGAAGTCCTTATCCTCCTGAACAACTTTGCCGAAGACAGCATCCTTCTATGTGCTCGCAATCTCGTGTTATCGCATAATTAGCCTCTACCGGAAGTTCATATCGATGCTAGCGCCACGCAGCGGTCGAGTTCTGAACTAAATTGTATCTCATGTGGAAGTCCTTATCCTCCTGAGCAATTTTGCCGAAGACAGCATCCTTCTATGTGCTCGCAATCTCGAGTTATCGCATAATTAGCCTCTACCGGAAGTTCATATCGATGCTAGCGCCACGCAGTGGTCGAGTTCTGAACTAAATTGTATCTCATGTGGAAGTGCTTATCCTCCTGAGCAACTTTGCCGAAGACAGTATCCTTCTATGTGCTCGCAATCTCGAGTTATCGCATAATTAGCCCCTACCGGAAGTTCATATCGACGCTAGCGCCACGTCGCGGTCGAGTTCTGAGCTAAATTGTATCTCATGTGGAAGTCCTTATCCTCCTGAGCAACTATGCCGAAGACAGCATCCTTTTATGTGCTCGCAATCTCGAGTTATCGCATAATTAGCCTCTACCGGAAGTTCATATCGATGCTAGCGCCACGCAGCGGTCAAGTTCTGAACTAAATTGTATCTCATGTGGAAGTCCTTATCCTCCTGAACAACTTTGCCGAAGACAGCATCCTTCTATGTGCTCGCAATCTCGAGTTATCGCATAATTAGCCTCTACCGGAAGTTCATATCGATGCTAGCGCCACGCAGTGGTCGAGTTCTGAACTAAATTGTATCTCATGTGGAAGTGCTTATCCTCCTGAGCAACTTTGCCGAAGACAGCATCCTTCTATGTGCTCGCAATCTCGAGTTATCGCATAATTAGCCCCTACCGGAAGTTCATATCGACGCTAGCGCCACGTCGCGGTCGAGTTCTGAGCTAAATTGTATCTCATGTGGAAGTCCTTATCCTCCTGAGCAACTATGCCGAAGACAGCATCCTTTTATGTGCTCGCAATCTCGAGTTATCGCATAATTAGCCCCTACCGGAAGTTCATATCGATGCTAGCGCCACGCAGCGGTCAAGTTCTGAACTAAATTGTATCTCATGTGGAAGTCCTTATCCTCCTGAACAACTTTGCCGAAGACAGCATCCTTCTATGTGCTCGCAATCTCGAGTTATCGCATAATTAGCCCCTACCGGAAGTTCATATCGACGCTAGCGCCACGTCGCGGTCGAGTTCTGAGCTAAATTGTATCTCATGTGGAAGTCCTTATCCTCCTGAGCAACTATGCCGAAGACAGCATCCTTTTATGTGCTCGCAATCTCGAGTTATCGCATAATTAGCCCCTACCGGAAGTTCATATCGATGCTAGCGCCACGCAGCGGTCAAGTTCTGAACTAAATTGTATCTCATGTGGAAGTCCTTATCCTCCTGAACAACTTTGCCGAAGACAGCATCCTTCTATGTGCTCGCAATCTCGAGTTATCGCATAATTAGCCCCTACCGGAAGTTCATATCGACGCTAGCGCCACGTCGCGGTCGAGTTCTGAGCTAAATTGTATCTCATGTGGAAGTCCTTATCCTCCTGAGCAACTATGCCGAAGACAGCATCCTTTTATGTGCTCGCAATCTCGAGTTATCGCATAATTAGCCCCTACCGGAAGTTCATATCGATGCTAGCGCCACGCAGCGGTCGAGTTCTGAACTAAATTGTATCTCATGTGGAAGTCCTTATCCTCCTGAGCAATTTTGCCGAAGACAGCATCCTTCTATGTGCTCGCAATCTCGAGTTATCGCATAATTAGCCTCTACCGGAAGTTCATATCGACGCTAGCGCCACGTCGCGGTCGAGTTCTGAGCTAAATTGTATCTCATGTGGAAGTCCTTATCCTCCTGAGCAACTATGCCGAAGACAGCATCCTTTTATGTGCTCGCAATCTCGAGTTATCGCATAATTAGCCCCTACCGGAAGTTCATATCGATGCTAGCGCCACGCAGCGGTCAAGTTCTGAACTAAATTGTATCTCATGTGGAAGTCCTTATCCTCCTGAACAACTTTGCCGAAGACAGCATCCTTCTATGTGCTCGCAATCTCGAGTTATCGCATAATTAGCCTCTACCGGAAGTTCATATCGATGCTAGCGCCACGCAGTGGTCGAGTTCTGAACTAAATTGTATCTCATGTGGAAGTGCTTATCCTCCTGAGCAACTTTGCCGAAGACAGCATCCTTCTATGTGCTCGCAATCTCGAGTTATCGCATAATTAGCCCCTACCGGAAGTTCATATCGACGCTAGCGCCACGTCGCGGTCGAGTTCTGAGCTAAATTGTATCTCATGTGGAAGTCCTTATCCTCCTGAGCAACTATGCCGAAGACAGCATCCTTTTATGTGCTCGCAATCTCGAGTTATCGCATAATTAGCCCCTACCGGAAGTTCATATCGATGCTAGCGCCACGCAGCGGTCAAGTTCTGAACTAAATTGTATCTCATGTGGAAGTCCTTATCCTCCTGAACAACTTTGCCGAAGACAGCATCCTTCTATGTGCTCGCAATCTCGAGTTATCGCATAATTAGCCTCTACCGGAAGTTCATATCGATGCTAGCGCCACGCAGTGGTCGAGTTCTGAACTAAATTGTATCTCATGTGGAAGTGCTTATCCTCCTGAGCAACTTTGCCGAAGACAGCATCCTTCTATGTGCTCGCAATCTCGAGTTATCGCATAATTAGCCCCTACCGGAAGTTCATATCGACGCTAGCGCCACGTCGCGGTCGAGTTCTGAGCTAAATTGTATCTCATGTGGAAGTTCTTATCCTCCTGAGCAACTTTGCCGAAGACAGCATCCTTCTATGTGCTCGCAATCTCGTGTTATCGCATAATTAGCCTCCACCGGAAGTTCATATCGATGCTAGCGCCACGCAGCGGTCGAGTTCTGAACTAAATTGTATCTCATGTGGAAGTCCTTATCCTCCTGAGCAACTTTGCCGAAGACAGCATCCTTCTATGTGCTCGCAATCTCGAGTTATCGCATAATTAGCCTCTACCGGAAGTTCATATCGATGCTAGCGCCACGCAGTGGTCGAGTTCTGAACTAAATTGTATCTCATGTGGAAGTGCTTATCCTCCTGAGCAACTTTGCCGAAGACAGCATCCTTCTATGTGCTCGCAATCTCGAGTTATCGCATAATTAGCCCCTACCGGAAGTTCATATCGACGCTAGCGCCACGTCGCGGTCGAGTTCTGAGCTAAATTGTATCTCATGTGGAAGTCCTTATCCTCCTGAGCAATTTTGCCGAAGACAGCATCCTTCTATGTGCTCGCAATCTCGAGTTATTGCATAATTAGCCCCTACCGGAAGTTCATATCGATGCTAGCGCCACGCAGTGGTCGAGTTCTGAACTAAATTGTATCTCATGTGGAAGTGCTTATCCTCCTGAGCAACTTTGCCGAAGACAGCATCCTTCTATGTGCTCGCAATCTCGAGTTATCGCATAATTAGCCTCTACCGGAAGTTCATATCGATGCTAGCGCCACGCAGTGGTCGAGTTCTGAACTAAATTGTATCTCATGTGGAAGTGCTTATCCTCCTGAGCAACTTTGCCAAAGACAGCATCCTTCTATGTGCTCGCAATCTCGAGTTATCGCATAATTAGCCTCTACCGGAAGTTCATATCGATGCTAGCGCCACGCAGTGGTCGAGTTCTGAACTAAATTGTATCTCATGTGGAAGTTCTTATCCTCCTGAGCAACTTTGCCGAAGACAGCATCCTTCTATGTGCTCGCAATCTCGAGTTATTGCATAATTAGCCCCTACCGGAAGTTCATATCGACGCTAGCGCCACGCAGCGGTCAAGTTCTGAACTAAATTGTATCTCATGTGGAAGTCCTTATCCTCCTGAACAACTTTGCCGAAGACAGCATCCTTCTATGTGCTCGCAATCTCGAGTTATCGCATAATTAGCCTCTACCGGAAGTTCATATCGATGCTAGCGCCACGCAGCGGTCGAGTTCTGAACTAAATTGTATCTCATGTGGAAGTCCTTATCCTCCTGAACAAGTTTGCCGAAGACAGCATCCTTCTATGTGCTCGCAATCTCGTGTTATCGCATAATTAGCCTCTACCGGAAGTTCATATCGATGCTAGCGCCACGCAGCGGTCGAGTTCTGAACTAAATTGTATCTCATGTGGAAGTCCTTATCCTCCTGAGCAATTTTGCCGAAGACAGCATCCTTCTATGTGCTCGCAATCTCGAGTTATCGCATAATTAGCCCCTACCGGAAGTTCATATCGACGCTAGCGCCACGTCGCGGTCGAGTTCTGAGCTAAATTGTATCTCATGTGGAAGTCCTTATCCTCCTGAACAACTTTGCCGAAGACAGCATCCTTCTATGTGCTCGCAATCTCGAGTTATCGCATAATTAGCCTCTACCGGAAGTTCATATCGATGCTAGCGCCACGCAGTGGTCGAGTTCTGAACTAAATTGTATCTCATGTGGAAGTGCTTATCCTCCTGAGCAACTTTGCCGAAGACAGCATCCTTCTATGTGCTCGCAATCTCGAGTTATCGCATAATTAGCCCCTACCGGAAGTTCATATCGACGCTAGCGCCACGTCGCGGTCGAGTTCTGAGCTAAATTGTATCTCATGTGGAAGTTCTTATCCTCCTGAGCAACTTTGCCGAAGACAGCATCCTTCTATGTGCTCGCAATCTCGTGTTATCGCATAATTAGCCTCCACCGGAAGTTCATATCGATGCTAGCGCCACGCAGCGGTCGAGTTCTGAACTAAATTGTATCTCATGTGGAAGTCCTTATCCTCCTGAGCAATTTTGCCGAAGACAGCATCCTTCTATGTGCTCGCAATCTCGAGTTATCGCATAATTAGCCCCTACCGGAAGTTCATATCGACGCTAGCGCCACGTCGCGGTCGAGTTCTGAGCTAAATTGTATCTCATGTGGAAGTCCTTATCCTCCTGAACAACTTTGCCGAAGACAGCATCCTTCTATGTGCTCGCAATCTCGAGTTATCGCATAATTAGCCTCTACCGGAAGTTCATATCGATGCTAGCGCCACGCAGCGGTCGAGTTCTGAACTAAATTGTATCTCATGTGGAAGTCCTTATCCTCCTGAGCAATTTTGCCGAAGACAGCATCCTTCTATGTGCTCGCAATCTCGAGTTATCGCATAATTAGCCCCTACCGGAAGTTCATATCGACGCTAGCGCCACGTCGCGGTCGAGTTCTGAGCTAAATTGTATCTCATGTGGAAGTCCTTATCCTCCTGAACAACTTTGCCGAAGACAGCATCCTTCTATGTGCTCGCAATCTCGAGTTATCGCATAATTAGCCTCTACCGGAAGTTCATATCGATGCTAGCGCCACGCAGTGGTCGAGTTCTGAACTAAATTGTATCTCATGTGGAAGTGCTTATCCTCCTGAGCAACTTTGCCGAAGACAGCATCCTTCTATGTGCTCGCAATCTCGAGTTATCGCATAATTAGCCCCTACCGGAAGTTCATATCGACGCTAGCGCCACGTCGCGGTCGAGTTCTGAGCTAAATTGTATCTCATGTGGAAGTTCTTATCCTCCTGAGCAACTTTGCCGAAGACAGCATCCTTCTATGTGCTCGCAATCTCGTGTTATCGCATAATTAGCCTCCTACCGGAAGTTCATATCGATGCTAGCGCCACGCAGCGGTCGAGTTCTGAACTAAATTGTATCTCATGTGGAAGTCCTTATCCTCCTGAGCAACTTTGCCGAAGACAGCATCCTTCTATGTGCTCGCAATCTCGAGTTATCGCATAATTAGCCTCTACCGGAAGTTCATATCGATGCTAGCGCCACGCAGTGGTCGAGTTCTGAACTAAATTGTATCTCATGTGGAAGTCCTTATCCTCCTGAGCAACTTTGCCGAAGACAGCATCCTTCTATGTGCTCGCAATCTCGAGTTATCGCATAATTAGCCCTACCGGAAGTTCATATCGACGCTAGCGCCACGTCGCGGTCGAGTTCTGAGCTAAATTGTATCTCATGTGGAAGTCCTTATCCTCCTGAGCAATTTTGCCGAAGACAGCATCCTTCTATGTGCTCGCAATCTCGAGTTATTGCATAATTAGCCCCTACCGGAAGTTCATATCGATGCTAGCGCCACGCAGTGGTCGAGTTCTGAACTAAATTGTATCTCATGTGGAAGTGCTTATCCTCCTGAGCAACTTTGCCGAAGACAGCATCCTTCTATGTGCTCGCAATCTCGAGTTATCGCATAATTAGCCTCTACCGGAAGTTCATATCGATGCTAGCGCCACGCAGTGGTCGAGTTCTGAACTAAATTGTATCTCATGTGGAAGTCCTTATCCTCCTGAGCAACTTTGCCGAAAGACAGCATCCTTCTATGTGCTCGCAATCTCGAGTTATCGCATAATTAGCCTCTACCGGAAGTTCATATCGATGCTAGCGCCACGCAGTGGTCGAGTTCTGAACTAAATTGTATCTCATGTGGAAGTTCTTATCCTCCTGAGCAACTTTGCCGAAGACAGCATCCTTCTATGTGCTCGCAATCTCGAGTTATTGCATAATTAGCCCCTACCGGAAGTTCATATCGACGCTAGCGCCACGCAGCGGTCAAGTTCTGAACTAAATTGTATCTCATGTGGAAGTCCTTATCCTCCTGAACAACTTTGCCGAAGACAGCATCCTTCTATGTGCTCGCAATCTCGAGTTATCGCATAATTAGCCTCTACCGGAAGTTCATATCGATGCTAGCGCCACGCAGCGGTCGAGTTCTGAGCTAAATTGTATCTCATGTGGAAGTCCTTATCCTCCTGAACAACTTTGCCGAAGACAGCATCCTTCTATGTGCTCGCAATCTCGTGTTATCGCATAATTAGCCTCTACCGGAAGTTCATATCGATGCTAGCGCCACGCAGCGGTCGAGTTCTGAACTAAATTGTATCTCATGTGGAAGTCCTTATCCTCCTGAGCAATTTTGCCGAAGACAGCATCCTTCTATGTGCTCGCAATCTCGAGTTATCGCATAATTAGCCTCTACCGGAAGTTCATATCGATGCTAGCGCCACGCAGTGGTCGAGTTCTGAACTAAATTGTATCTCATGTGGAAGTGCTTATCCTCCTGAGCAACTTTGCCGAAGACAGCATCCTTCTATGTGCTCGCAATCTCGAGTTATCGCATAATTAGCCCCTACCGGAAGTTCATATCGACGCTAGCGCCACGTCGCGGTCGAGTTCTGAACTAAATTGTATCTCATGTGGAAGTCCTTATCCTCCTGAGCAACTATGCCGAAGACAGCATCCTTCTATGTGCTCGCAATCTCGAGTTATCGCATAATTAGCCCCTACCGGAAGTTCATATCGATGCTAGCGCCACGCAGCGGTCGAGTTCTGAACTAAATTGTATCTCATGTGGAAGTCCTTATCCTCCTGAGCAACTTTGCCGAAGACAGCATCCTTCTATGTGCTCGCAATCTCGAGTTATCGCATAATTAGCCTCTACCGGAAGTTCATATCGATGCTAGCGCCACGCAGTGGTCGAGTTCTGAACTAAATTGTATCTCATGTGGAAGTCCTTATCCTCCTGAGCAACTTTGCCGAAGACAGCATCCTTCTATGTGCTCGCAATCTCGAGTTATCGCATAATTAGCCCCTACCGGAAGTTCATATCGATGCTAGCGCCACGCAGCGGTCAAGTTCTGAACTAAATTGTATCTCATGTGGAAGTCCTTATCCTCCTGAACAACTTTGCCGAAGACAGCATCCTTCTATGTGCTCGCAATCTCGAGTTATCGCATAATTAGCCTCTACCGGAAGTTCATATCGATGCTAGCGCCACGCAGCGGTCGAGTTCTGAACTAAATTGTATCTCATGTGGAAGTTCTTATCCTCCTGAGCAACTTTGCCGAAGACAGCATCCTTCTATGTGCTCGCAATCTCGTGTTATCGCATAATTAGCCTCCACCGGAAGTTCATATCGATGCTAGCGCCACGCAGCGGTCAAGTTCTGAACTAAATTGTATCTCATGTGAAAGTCCTTATCCTCCTGAGCAACTATGCCGAAGACAGCATCCTTCTATGTGCTCGCAATCTCGAGTTATCGCATAATTAGCCTCTACCGGAAGTTCATATCGATGCTAGCGCCACGCGGTGGTCGAGTTCTGAACTAAATTGTATCTCATGTGGAAGTTCTTATCCTCCTGAGCAAGTTTGCCGAAGACAGCATCCTTCTATGTGCTCGCAATCTCGAGTTATCGCATAATTAGCCCCTACCGGAAGTTCATATCGACGCTAGCGCCACGCAGCGGTCAAGTTCTGAACTAAAATTGTATCTCATGTGGAAGTCCTTATCCTCCTGAACAACTTTGCCGAAGACAGCATCCTTCTATGTGCTCGCAATCTCGAGTTATCGCATAATTAGCCCTCTACCGGAAGTTCATATCGATGCTAGCGCCACGCAGCGGTCGAGTTCTGAACTAAATTGTATCTCATGTGGAAGTTCTTATCCTCCTGAGCAACTTTGCCGAAGACAGCATCCTTCTATGTGCTCGCAATCTCGTGTTATCGCATAATTAGCCTCCACCGGAAGTTCATATCGATGCTAGCGCCACGCAGCGGTCGAGTTCTGAACTAAATTGTATCTCATGTGGAAGTCCTTATCCTCCTGAGCAACTTTGCCGAAGACAGCATCCTTCTATGTGCTCGCAATCTCGAGTTATCGCATAATTAGCCTCTACCGGAAGTTCATATCGATGCTAGCGCCACGCAGTGGTCGAGTTCTGAACTAAATTGTATCTCATGTGGAAGTGCTTATCCTCCTGAGCAACTTTGCCGAAGACAGCATCCTTCTATGTGCTCGCAATCTCGAGTTATCGCATAATTAGCCTCTACCGGAAGTTCATATCGACGCTAGCGCCACGTCGCGGTCGAGTTCTGAGCTAAATTGTATCTCATGTGGAAGTCCTTATCCTCCTGAGCAACTATGCCGAAGACAGCATCCTTCTATGTGCTCGCAATCTCGAGTTATCGCATAATTAGCCTCTACCGGAAGTTCATATCGATGCTAGCGCCACGCAGTGGTCGAGTTCTGAACTAAATTGTATCTCATGTGGAAGTTCTTATCCTCCTGAGCAACTTTGCCGAAGACAGCATCCTTCTATGTGCTCGCAATCTCGAGTTATTGCATAATTAGCCCCTACCGGAAGTTCATATCGACGCTAGCGCCACGCAGCGGTCAAGTTCTGAACTAAATTGTATCTCATGTGGAAGTCCTTATCCTCCTGAACAACTTTGCCGAAGACAGCATCCTTCTATGTGCTCGCAATCTCGAGTTATCGCATAATTAGCCTCTACCGGAAGTTCATATCGATGCTAGCGCCACGCAGCGGTCGAGTTCTGAACTAAATTGTATCTCATGTGGAAGTTCTTATCCTCCTGAGCAACTTTGCCGAAGACAGCATCCTTCTATGTGCTCGCAATCTCGTGTTATCGCATAATTAGCCTCTACCGGAAGTTCATATCGATGCTAGCGCCACGCAGCGGTCGAGTTCTGAACTAAATTGTATCTCATGTGGAAGTCCTTATCCTCCTGAGCAAGTTTGCCGAAGACAGCATCCTTTTATGTGCTCGCAATCTCGAGTTATCGCATAATTAGCCCCTACCGGAAGTTCATATCGACGCTAGCGCCACGCAGCGGTCAAGTTCCGAACTAAATTGTATCTCATGAGGAAGTCCTTATCCTCCTGAACAACTTTGCCGAAGACAGCATCCTTCTATGTGCTCGCAATCTCGTGTTATCGCATAATTAGCCTCTACCGGAAGTTCATATCGATGCTAGCGCCACGCAGCGGTCGAGTTCTGAACTAAATTGTATCTCATGTGGAAGTCCTTATCCTCCTGAGCAATTTTGCCGAAGACAGCATCCTTCTATGTGCTCGCAATCTCGAGTTATCGCATAATTAGCCTCTACCGGAAGTTCATATCGATGCTAGCGCCACGCAGTGGTCGAGTTCTGAACTAAATTGTATCTCATGTGGAAGTTCTTATCCTCCTGAGCAAGTTTGCCGAAGACAGCATCCTTCTATGTGCTCGCAATCTCGTGTTATCGCATAATTAGCCTCTACCGGAAGTTCATATCGATGCTAGCGCCACGCAGCGGTCGAGTTCTGAACTAAATTGTATCTCATGTGGAAGTCCTTATCCTCCTGAGCAAGTTTGCCGAAGACAGCATCCTTTTATGTGCTCGCAATCTCGAGTTATCGCATAATTAGCCCCTACCGGAAGTTCATATCGACGCTAGCGCCACGCAGCGGTCAAGTTCTGAACTAAATTGTATCTCATGAGGAAGTCCTTATCCTCCTGAACAACTTTGCCGAAGACAGCATCCTTCTATGTGCTCGCAATCTCGTGTTATCGCATAATTAGCCTCTACCGGAAGTTCATATCGATGCTAGCGCCACGCAGCGGTCGAGTTCTGAACTAAATTGTATCTCATGTGGAAGTCCTTATCCTCCTGAGCAAGTTTGCCGAAGACAGCATCCTTCTATGTGCTCGCGATCTCGAGTTATCGCATAATTAGCCCCTACCGGAAGTTCATATCGACGCTAGCGCCACGTCGCGGTCGAGTTCTGAACTAAATTGTATGCCATGTGGAAGTTCTTGGTCCCCGAAACAAGTTTGCTGAAGACAGTACATTCCTATATGGCCTGAATCTCATACAATTTGGTGATGACTGCAGATTTCTGGACTGAGTGTACTGAAATTCCACGCGGCCAACATGGTCCCCTTCGTAGCCGATTCCCGGTGGCCACTGTTTCCGGAACCGGTATTCCAGGTACTGATCAGAGTCTTGAGGAGTATATCTTTCGAATGCGGCATAAATTTCATTATTCGGTTGATATTTCGCTGATTTATAGGGGTATACATTTCTGGGTCATAATGACCCCAGTATCTTATTAAGTTGTTTTTCTTAACATCCGCGGAAGGTTAAATATCTTAATGCGTCCATATTCTTCGTGCACCCCTTGTTTCGCTAATCTTCATTTTTAGAATGATACGTACGGTATAAAACTACTTGGGCACTTCCATGATTCACTTTGACATGGGGGGTGGTTCTTGAACGAATTGTCTAAGACACGACACATATTGTGGACCAAATATAAGCTCAGTAGCTTCACAACAATCCCTGTCGAAGTGAATCAAAAGTGCCAAGAATAGGATCCTGATCCCTTAGAGATGGTCGGGTTTCACATTTTTCAAACCCGAACCCGACCCGTACCCGACTTATTTTATTTCTTCAAACCCGGACCCGACCCGAACCCGAGACAATAATTGAAAAGCAAACCCGGACCCGACCCGAACCCGAAAAATTTTTGCTGTGTAAACCCGAACCCGACCCGAAACCCGAATTTTTTTTGTAAGAAAACCCGAATAAAACCCGAGTTTGAAAAGATGGTAAATTCATCGTTTCTGATGCATAGGGAAGCTTTTAGGTTGTTACTCTGTTTCACAATTCTCACCAAACCCCGACCTAAACCGACTCAAACCCGACTTTTTGTAAGCCCCGAACCCGACCCGTACCCGATAGTTTTGTAGCCTCGAAACCCGGACCCGAACCCGAACCCGAAAAAATTTCAAATTTTCAAACCCGAACCCGACCCGAACCCGTCGGGTTCGGGTTCGGGTCGGGTTTCGGGTTTGAAAACCCGAGACCCGACCATCTCTACTATACAGCTGTCTGAAAATTATTTTGTGAAATAGAGACGCAGAGTTTTTTTATTACTAATGAGCCCATACTTTTCCTTTGTATGCTCTGTATGGAATTGGCATATAGAGTTTCAGACAATTTGGCCGGAAACAAATCAGCGTCAAACTGAATCCAGGAAGTGCCCACACGCTTTTTTATCCCTTGTTTAACCGAGTATTGCAACAATTCGTTTTAATATTACAACACTACACAAATTTAGAAGTAAGCTGCTGTGCTGTTGCAGAGATTCTAAACTTTTGTGGAGTTGTAACAATGTTCACAACGACTGTTCCAATATTCGATTAAGCGGGTTAAGGGTATTTTTAACAGTAAGATGCCGCTAAAAATTAATAGAACGCCATAAACCATCACATTCATTTTATTTTTGGTTCTTATTCTCTCTATACATTACAGTGATTTATCTCTAATTTGCCTCCTATCGTTTTCTTTGTAATACTAACAAAACGTTTTTGCTAACTTAACTTTATAACATTATAAATTTTTACATTTCAACGTGTGCTGCAAGGGGATGAAAACTACCTGTTGGCGGTAGGGTATAGCTACTAACTTACATAAAATATTCTCTGCTTTAAACATTTTTACTTCGTTTAGCTTAGATATGTTTCCTAGATAGATGTGAAACAGAGATGAGCGTACTGGAATCTCAAACCAATCTTGTTTGAATGTTATGGGTTTGCCATAGATGCTCAATAGCCTCATTTTTCTCGTGTATTGCGTTGATGAAGTGAACAATTTCGTTATTACTCGATAAAAACCAAGAGTCATGAATGCACTACTTAGCGAAACATGTTCATCAATTTTGCAGTGCACTTCATTTCTTATTGTTGTCACGCTAGGATACTTTTCTTCTGATTTATGCGATGATTGTTCCGCAATATGTTTTTCGTGCATTCTGTTGGCGACTTGTTGAAGATTGTGGTTTCCTTGTCGAATAAGGTTTTTAATTTGAAAGAGACAATTTTCGAAAGGGTATGATGAGATGGTCGATAAGCAACCAATCTGTTAACATCGTTCACAATATGTTGCAAATTATGAATATTGCTAGTCACGTATTCAGAACCGTATTGATTCTTATACTCTTCTATATATTTTTCAAACATGAGCTGAGCAGTCTGTTGATGTTTTGAATAAATGTCGCAAGACAAATTGGTCACCGCAATAAATAAGAGCAAAAAATGATTATAAACATTTTGAGGCAATACATCTCTGAAAACTACAACCCCAACGTAGTTAAGTAAATTACGCCATTCCACTCCTTTCCAATGAGCCAAGCAGTCTAATCCTCGCATAGATCTATGAATCTCTGATGGTAGTTTAACGTTTTGAATATCTTTAGATAGCTTCTCGATTTGATTTGCACTTAATTTCCCAGCATAACCGAGGCTACCATCATCGCCAGCCTATAAACACGCCTTCATTACACCCAGCTCCAGCAGGTGAAGTGAGTCAGCGATGATAAAATCTTGGACCATGTCAAACGCCAGGAAATTTCCAGAATAGGAGAGTACTCCCGGTGATGTTTCCCATATTCCTTCTGGCGGAATTTTTCGTCAGTCCTAAGCTTACAACCGTATATTGGGGAACACAACAGTCCTAGATATCTGAGAGTATTCCTCCGCTGGTAGTGCATTTCAAACAGCCGTCCTTGCCGTTTGAAATTGATAACACCTTGAATCAACGATAAATTTATAAACATCAAGCTGTCGAGTTTTCACAACGGCTTATACGTACCTTTAAGAAATGCTCGAGCTGGTGAATCGCAAATAAAGCACCGGATTTTGATTTCTATAGATTTTTCCATTTACGAGAATTCCATGAGACATCAACGGGATCAACTCTTCAAACAAACGGTTTAAGGTAATCAGACACTGAGAGCGGTTTTGATTTCCCAATAAATATTCCTACAGCCATCGGCTTTATGTTAGGCATTTGATGTATAATTACACAAAATAGGCCATAATTGATGTTTAGAGCTTTTGTGGATGGGGAGTCCATCAACATTTACGTTGAGATGAATCGTTAATGTTTCCGGTCCAGATCCTTGAAGGGCATTTCGTAGGCAGTTTTCCAAAGCCTTGATGCCAATATTGCCCTCCTGGAATATCGATCACTGGAGTACTTGTAGGAGTATGTAGGCAAAGTTCTAGGATCCATTTGGAAAGGTCGTTATCATTATAGTTGATTTTTTAGGATCGATAGGAGTTCCTTTACAGCTTGATGGGTATATTATGTTTGATGGCCCATTGCTGTAAGATCTCGCTAGATTTTTTTCGACATATATTCATTCAAAATGACATCCGTTTCCGGAAGAATTATCATCAGCCGAGTAAGATATTGAAACTAGGCATAAAGAAACAGTGAACAATCATCAATTTCATCTGAAATTATGATAGGTCATTAGTCAAAATATCTTCTTTATTCAACTCATTTCATCAAGGCTCAAGGGTAAATCAAGCTTAACGGAGCCATATTTTTGGTCTAAAATGATTCATTTCTCAAACAATAGCCAGGACACGGGACCGAAAACTTTTGTATCAAGTGGCCACATGGCAGCATACCACAACCCAGTCAGTACCCTACTATTCGAATCCGAACTGTACTCAATCGTCGTCGTCGTCGTAAGGTAGTGGAGTCTCTATCCGCGACGACGGCTCGCTCTGGACCGTCAGTACCATTTCAACTACCCACTTGTTCGGATGGAACAACGACGGAATCTGCTCGAGCGGGAACCGGAGATATACACAGAGAAACACACTGATAGAGAGACAGAGGCAGAGAGAGCGCGCGTGTGTAGATATTGAAGACATTATATCCCATGGGGATTGTGCAGGCCAAGGAATAATACAAAATAGGAAAATATATGTTGGGCCGTTTGTTTGTCCTGTTCGTTGTACTCGTCTAGGTATGCAAGGGACAGGCAGTTGTAGTTTCAAGGATGATGGATTGCTGAAGGGACTAAGCTTCAGGATAGCACACCGTTCGTAGTCGGAGTACAGTGATTTCAAGGACTGTTTTCGGGGGAATCCATGTTGATGGTGTTGCCGTGGTTGATAAATGTGAACATCGGTGGACTGTTTTGGAACTGTGAAATCATTGAACGACTCGAAAAGTTCTGAATTGTGGATGGTGGTGGACGCAGATATAGGTAGTCCCAAGTTATGAACTACGATCTACGGATTTGAGCGCGGTGGAGTTTTGTATGGAAATTGACAGCTACGTGAACTCTCGACGTTTGCATACATCCAGAGCATATTTTCGTACAACGGGGGCCTCGGTGAGAGCGTGTGTGTTTACGAAAACCCCTCAAGTTCGTGTGTAACGTGGAAAGACCGAAGAAGACGTCGATGTTGTTGTTGTGCCGTGTCGGTAGAGCGTAGCGAGCGAGCGAAGACTATCATCATCATCGAGGGCAAAGGAGGACGACACGGCCGAAAACTGAATTGAAGAAGGCTGGTATGGTGGCGGAGGCAACACAAACAAAAAGTTGTAAAAATTTCTCTGAATTAACAATACACAAGGGGTGAAGGCGGGTCCGTTGTATGTGCGCGACCTGCAAGAGTGGTGTGGCGACGAAACAGGGAAGAATAATATTTGTCGGTGTGGCTTTTTTGTCGGTGCCTGTGTGGTGGATAAGGAGGCAAAATATTCCACTTTTTTGTGTCTTCTCTCGAGCGCGAGATCGTAGATTTTTTTTTTGGATCGTCGACTGAATGCCTGCTTGCGTGTTTTTCGGCAACGGACGGCGCAAAGACGGAGAATTCTTCGCGTAGACAGCTATCCACCCGCGCGCGCGTTTCCATTTCCGCACGTCGCATTCTCCGCGGTTTCGATTGGAACCAATAACACACTGCTATAGCTGAAGTCTTGGGCTAGCTCTGAACACAACACTCGCTCCGTTGCTAGAGGCAGGCGAGTGCGGGACGTTTGTAGTAGAATCTGTAGAATCTGTAGAATCTGAAACGATACGCACAGAAGAGGGTTTTCCGTGCTCTCCATTCCCATTCTACGACGGATTCATGCTGCCGTTGTTGTCCAATATCAAGGTACCTCTAACGAAGATACGGGAAAGAAGAATCGGTGGAAAAGGCGAGAAAATAGAGAAAGAAAAGCAATCGTCGGTGGTGTGCTAAAGAGAAGTTTCAACCCCAAGAAGAAGAAAACGGGCAAGAAGCGAAACGAAGCGCAAGATCGTGTGTTTTGATCAAAAAATGTCGGTGAAAAGCTGTGTGGAAATATGGCAGTAGAGTGAAAATTGAATAGTGTGGATACATTTCTCGCCTCCGAAGAAAACCGGGTATCGGGGCACAAGAAGAAAACGCAACGCAATGAATGCGCGACCGAGTGCGGCAATGTTTTTGAAGACGATGTCCAAGGTGGTGGTGATCGTTGCCCGTTAGGATCGGAGAGGAGGTTCAGAAGATCCTCCAAAGGCGAGAAACGCGCTTAAGGTTGCGTTGGGTTGATAATAACACCGTTTCGGAACAAGTGACCAAGACAGCACGGGAAAGGTGGCTTGGTATTGCAAACCGTACCAAACATGGCGGGGAATATTGTTAAATGGTGGAAGCACAAGATTCTGGGCGGATACAAACAGTTCACAGGTAGGTTTAGATCCCAATTAGGGTGGTAGGGTCTGTATGTAAGGCTTAAAACCTTTCTAATAATTTTGAAAACGAAACAATACGTCTCTTGAACATTCTCAACACTCATAAACGGATAACTTCTCTCCAATATCAGTTATGAATTTCGGCTATCAGTATGCATCTACTGATAAGAGAATCGACTTGGGAAGATGAACTCATTTATTACGAAGTTTAGTGTAGCAGAGTGTTGGAATAGTTATGAGATAATCTAAAAAGCTCTGCAGGAATAATTCAAGAAAAATCTAAAGAAATGCACAGAGGCTTCTCTTTTTTTTAAACCAAATTGAGAATCTTGGTTGCAATACTTTTGGCAGACTATCAGAAATTTTGGACGAGGAATTCTAGAAGGATTTGAAAGATGCCTTTGTGATGGTGTCGGGGTGGACAGATGCAAATTTTGAAGTTTTGGCTCTCCTATGCTTAAGCGATTAATTATAATAAAAAGCATTCTACCAAAGTTTGAAGTTATTTGAAAGAAATATGGTTGTACATACGCAATGTATGGTTTATATGGAAATCACTGCGTTATAATATTCTATGAAAAAACTCATCTAAAGCGACTTCTCAGCTACAACTTTGGTCAAGGGGGTGGTTGTAGGATTGTTATTATCATTCGTAGGCGCATAAAACATCAACTTTTTTCGTCATTTGAAACCAAAGTTTTCGAAATTTTAAGTGTTTCTGTTGAAAAACAGCTTGGTAAATATTTTTTCATAGCTGCCTATTTTAATGCACTGGACAGCCAGTCAATTTGCTTCAAACTTACTTGCGGAAATTGACTCGCAATAAGTCATGTTTTTGTCATTGGTGACTTAAATGCAAAACATAGCTCATGGAATAATTCGCAATGCAATTCGAACGGCATAGTTTTATTTGAGAGTACTCTTCAGGATATTTCCCAATTCAATACCTTGATAGCAATACTTGTTTTTCCTCTTCTAGGAACCCTTCTACGATTGATTTGCTCCTAATCTCTGGACTCTAGTCACCTTTTTAAACAACGGGTTACTCACGACGCTATTAATAATTATGAAGTAGGCTTGCATTTTCCATGCTTAACCAACTGCTCGACAGGCAACAATGGACCGATGCACGCGTTCACTATTTGACGTTTGAGCGGTGCCGTGTTATTTATGTGACCATGGCAACGAGTGAACTCGGCACCGCTCAAACGTCAAATTGGTGAACACGTGCATAGGTCCATGGACCAATGCACGAGTTCACTAATTTGACGTTTGAGCGGTGCCGAATTCACTCGTTGCCATGGTCTCATAAATAACACGGCACCGCTCAAACGTCAAATAGTGAACGCGTGCATCGGTCCATTGTTGCCTGTCGAGCAGTTGGTTAAGCATGGAAAATGCAAGCCTACTTCATAATTATTAATAGCGTCGTGAGTAACCCGTTGTCTAAAAAGGTGACTAGAGTCCAGAGATTAGGAGCAAATCAATCGTAGAAGGGTTCCTAGAAGAGGAAAAACAAGTATTGCTATCAACAGGTGAATTCGTGTACAGGTCCATTGGTCCATGGACTCGAGTTCACTAATCTGACGTTTGAGCGGTGCCAAATTCATTCTTTGCTATGGTCACGTAAATAACACGGCACCACTCAAACGCCAAATAGTGAACTAGTGCATCGGGCCATGGTGCTCCTGGCGGTAGGAATAGATCAAAGTTATCCAGGCTACTATGTTCTACTGCAAAAAGCAATGTTGCTCTGAAAGTAATTGAACGATCATCTCACCATGATCTACACTATCAATGATAACAAAATATTCAGAATTTCTATCAAAATATGGTCTTTGACAAAGTTGTAGCTGGTAACAATCCAATTGAGAAGAGATAAGGAACTTTTCCATAGAATATTATAACGAAGAGTTACCAGACTGAAGGCAAAGGGTTGGTCTTTCCAAGGACCGAAGACAAAGGGTTGATTCTTTTGTAATTTCTATTTAAACTTTAGGTGGTGTGTGCACAGTCTAATATCTTTCAAATCACTTCAAGCTTTGGGAGGATGATATTTACACTTATTTACATCATTGAGGCC
Organism: Aedes aegypti; assembly: GCF_002204515.2. Lineage (NCBI taxonomy): Eukaryota > Metazoa > Arthropoda > Insecta > Diptera > Culicidae > Aedes > Aedes aegypti. The sequence goes on along the minus strand of NC_035108.1, from coordinate 342,612,409 downwards.
AAAACTTTAAAATTTTCATCAGTCCTATGAAAGCCTGTTGTCTAAGAATATGACTATTTCATAAAAAATATATACTTTATGAAAAGTGCACTGTATGAAAGGATTATTTTTTATTTAATTGTCGTCTGAAGTTGGACTTTTTTTCTCAGCTTCAAATTGGTATACATGCAAGACGGTTGAAAAATCTAATTTTTTAGCACAGTTACAAACCCTGAGATGTTTTTTATGCTAGTGTGATTGCCAAGAAATCCTTCTATGTGTCAGAATGATTGACACTCATTAATAACATTGTATTCACTAAATTTCAGATTTTTTAACGCGTGTTGAAAAAAATTCAATATCGTAACTACTGAAGTGTTAAATAATTTGAATCTCACTAATAACAATTATCTCGGATAAGTTTTCAATTAATTTTCTTTTCTTTTATTCGGATTTCTTTTATTCGGATATACAACTTTGTTGAACATACTGAAGATTACCCCATTTTTGAGGGGTTTTTGAAGGGGTTGACCCATTTCGTCCGCATGCATAACGTCCTAATGTTGCGAAACGTTTTTTTTTTTTTTTTTTTTTTTTTTTTTTTCTTTATTAGTATTATTCCAAACATTACATTCATTTCTTATATCTAGGTGTTCTGTGTTATTTGACAACACTATCATCCTAATTTGGTAAAACAAATTTAAGATTTACCCAACTAACATTTTCAGTCGCATAAGCAAAGGTTATTAGCTTATTGATTGTATTAAATCCGTTTAAACGTTGCCAACGCTTATTAGGCTGCTCATCGTATAAACATGACTAAATAAAGTTTATCAAGCTCCGTTCATCTCTTTTAAACAATCTAATAGTTTTCGCTGAGTAGCAGCTCGTAACATTCTTTACACAATTATTTAGTCTACATATACTCAGTTAATTTGTAGCATCATCAATGAGATCATTTAAACTCTCTATAAGCATTTATTGTTGGATCCAATTCAGCTGTTAACAGTAAAAGCTGTAAAAAAGTAAGCACAACGCTTCCATTAGTGTAGTGTTTGCTATTATACAACTTTGAAAAAAAAGCTACCATAAAAATATATAAGCGGTAATTACACTATTACAGAACTGATATGCAGTTTGTTTACAGAGATCGGCAACATAAAGGCTGCTATGATCAACCTTTACACAACCTGACTAGCGATCTGTCAAAATAAAAATTACTTTGTGTTTTGTTTCCATGTTGAACTGTACGGATCACCAGAATGTTTCGAAAAGAGCTCAAAAAGTTCAAAAAAAGTGGTTCTTTCTATAGAAAAATGAAAAAGGAGAAGGAAAAATATCAAATATACTTCCGAAAGCTTTATGCTGATATACGTGTGGGAACTACCAATAGTTCTAATATGGACGAAACCAGCATTACTACTCCAGGTTTGTACTGGGCTCCCAAGCTTTAATTCCAATTTAATGAAAAAATCTAATATTCCAGGAGTAGCTGAGATGTTCTGTAAACCATCTGAAGTACCAATTCATCAAAGGAACGTTCAGGTCAAAACCACTGTCAATATGGAAGCGACGCGAAATCCAGACTTGGGACAAAACAACATCTCTGATGATAATTCTTCGGAAACGGATGTCATTTTGAATGAATATTGTCGAAAAAAATCTAGCGAGATCTTACAGCAATGGGCCATCAAACATAATATTACCCATCAAGCTGTAAAGGAACTCCTATCGATCCTAAAAAATCAATATAATGATAACGACCTTCCAATGGATCCTAGAACTTTGCTACATACTCCTACAAGTACTCCAGTGATCGATATTCCAGGAGGGCAATATTGGCATCAAGGCTTGGAAAACTGCCTACGAAATGCCTTCAAGGATCTGGACCGGAACATAACGATTCATCTCAACGTAAATGTTGATGGACTCCCCATCCACAAAAGCTCTAAACATCAATTATGGCCTATTTTGTGTAATATACATCAAATGCCTAACATAAAGCCGATGGCTGTAGGAATATTTATTGGGAAATCAAAACCGCTCTCAGTGTCTGATTACCTTAAACCGTTTGTTGAAGAGTTGATCCCGTTGATGTCTCATGGAATTCTCGTAAATGGAAAATCTATAGAAATCAAAATCCGGTGCTTTATTTGCGATTCACCAGCTCGAGCATTTCTTAAAGGTACGTATAAGCGTTGTGAAAACTCGACAGCTTGATGTTTATAAATTTATCGTTGATTCAAGGTGTTATCAATTTCAACGGCAAGGACGGCTGTTTGAAATGCACTACCAGCGGAGAATACTCTCAGATATCTAGGACTGTTGTGTTCCCCAATATACGGTGTAAGCTTAGGACTGACGAAAAATTCCGCCAGAAGGAATATGGGAAACATCACCGGGAGTACTCTCCTATTCTGGAAATTCCTGGCGTTGACATGGTCCAAGATTTTATCATCGCTGACTCACTTCACCTGCTGGAGCTGGGTGTAATGAAGCGGTGTTTAATAGGCTGGCGAGATGGTAGCCTCGGTTATGCTGGGAAATTAAGTGCAAATCAAATCGAGAAGCTATCTAAAGATATTCAAAACGTTAAACTACCATCAGAGATTCATAGATCTATGCGAGGATTAGACTGCTTGGCTCATTGGAAAGGAGTGGAATGGCGTAATTTACTTAACTACGTTGGGGTTGTAGTTTTCAGAGATGTATTGCCTCAAAATGTTTATAATCATTTTTTGCTCTTATTTATTGCGGTGACAATTTGTTCTTGCGACATTTATTCAAAACATCAACAGACTGCTCAGCTCATGTTTGAAAAATATATAGAAGAGTATAAGAATCAATACGGTTCTGAATACGTGACTAGCAATATTCATAATTTGCAACATATTGTGAACGATGTTAACAGATTTGGTTGCTTATCGACCATCTCATCATACCCTTTCGAAAATTGTCTCTTTCAAATTAAAAACCTTATTCGACAAGGAAACCACAATCTTCAACAAGTCGCCAACAGAATGCACGAAAAACATATTGCGGAACAATCATCGCATAAATCAGAAGAAAAGTATCCTAGCGTGACAACAATAAGAAATGAAGTGCACTGCAAAATTGATGAACATGTTTCGCTAAGTAGTGCATTTCATGACTCTTGGTTTTTATCGAGTAATAACGAAATTGTTCACTTCATCAACGCAATACACGAGAAAAATGAGGCTATGAGCATCTATGGCAAACCCATAACATTCAAACAAGATTGGTTTGAGATTCCAGTACGCTCATCTCTGTTTCACATCTATCTAGGAAACATATCTAAGCTAAACGAAGTAAAAATGTTTAAAGCAGAGAATATTTTATGTAAGTTAGTAGCTATACCCTACCGCCAACAGGTAGTTTTCATCCCCTTGCAGCACACGTTGAAATGTAAAAATTTATAATGTTATAAAGTTAAGTTAGCAAAAACGTTTTGTTAGTATTACAAAGAAAACGATAGGAGGCAAATTAGAGATAAATCACTGTAATGTTAGAGAGAATAAGAACCAAAAATAAAATGAATGTGATGGTTTATGGCGTTCTATTAATTTTTAGCGGCATCTTACTGTTTAAAATACCCTTAACCCGCTTAATCGAATATTGGAACAGTCGTTGTGAACATTGTTACACTCCCACAAAAGTTTAGAATCTCTGCAACAGCACAGCAGCTTACTTCTAAATTTGTGTAGTGTTGTAATATTAAAAACGAATGTTGCAATACTCGGTTAAACAAGGGATAAAAAAGCGTGTGGGCACTTCCTGGATTCAGTTTGACGCTGATTTGTTTCCGGCCAAATTGTCTGAAACTCTATATGCAATTCCATACAGAGCATACAAAGGAAAAGTATGGGCTCATTAGTAATAAAAAACTCTGCGTCTCTATTTCACAAAATAATTTTCAGACAGCTGTATAGTAGAGATGGTCGGGTCTCGGGTTTTCAAACCCGAAACCCGACCCGAACCCGAACCCGACGGGTTCGGGTCGGGTTCGGGTTTGAAAATTTGAAATTTTTCGGGTTCGGGTTCGGGTCGGGTTTCGAGGCTACAAAACTATCGGGTACGGGTCGGGTTCGGGCTTACAAAAAGTCGGGTTTGAGTCGGGTTTAGGTCGGGTTTGGTGAGAATTGTGAACAGAGTAACAACCTAAAAGCTTCCCTATGCATCAGAAACGATGAATTTACCATCTTTTCAAACTCGGGTTTTATTCGGGTTTTTCTTACAAAAAAAATTCGGGTTTCGGGTCGGGTTCGGGTTTACACAGCAAAAATTTTTCGGGTTCGGGTCGGGTCCGGGTTTGCTTTTCAATTATTGTCTCGGGTTCGGGTCGGGTCCGGGTTTGAAGAAATAAAATAAGTCGGGTACGGGTCGGGTTCGGGTTTGAAAAATGTGAAACCCGACCATCTCTAAGGGATCAGGATCCTATTCTTGGCACTTTTGATTCACTTCGACAGGGATTGTTGTGAAGCTACTGAGCTTATATTTGGTCCACAATATGTGTCGTGTCTTAGACAATTCGTTCAAGAACCACCCCCCATGTCAAAGTGAATCATGGAAGTGCCCAAGTAGTTTTATACCGTACGTATCATTCTAAAAATGAAGATTAGCGAAACAAGGGGTGCACGAAGAATATGGACGCATTAAGATATTTAACCTTCCGCGGATGTTAAGAAAAACAACTTAATAAGATACTGGGGTCATTATGACCCAGAAATGTATACCCCTATAAATCAGCGAAATATCAACCGAATAATGAAATTTATGCCGCATTCGAAAGATATACTCCTCAAGACTCTGATCAGTACCTGGAATACCGGTTCCGGAAACAGTGGCCACCGGGAATCGGCTACGAAGGGGACCATGTTGGCCGCGTGGAATTTCAGTACACTCAGTCCAGAAATCTGCAGTCATCACCAAATTGTATGAGATTCAGGCCATATAGGAATGTACTGTCTTCAGCAAACTTGTTTCGGGGACCAAGAACTTCCACATGGCATACAATTTAGTTCAGAACTCGACCGCGACGTGGCGCTAGCGTCGATATGAACTTCCGGTAGGGGCTAATTATGCGATAACTCGAGATCGCGAGCACATAGAAGGATGCTGTCTTCGGCAAACTTGCTCAGGAGGATAAGGACTTCCACATGAGATACAATTTAGTTCAGAACTCGACCGCTGCGTGGCGCTAGCATCGATATGAACTTCCGGTAGAGGCTAATTATGCGATAACACGAGATTGCGAGCACATAGAAGGATGCTGTCTTCGGCAAAGTTGTTCAGGAGGATAAGGACTTCCTCATGAGATACAATTTAGTTCAGAACTTGACCGCTGCGTGGCGCTAGCGTCGATATGAACTTCCGGTAGGGGCTAATTATGCGATAACTCGAGATTGCGAGCACATAAAGGATGCTGTCTTCGGCAAACTTGCTCAGGAGGATAAGGACTTCCACATGAGATACAATTTAGTTCAGAACTCGACCGCTGCGTGGCGCTAGCATCGATATGAACTTCCGGTAGAGGCTAATTATGCGATAACACGAGATTGCGAGCACATAGAAGGATGCTGTCTTCGGCAAACTTGCTCAGGAGGATAAGAACTTCCACATGAGATACAATTTAGTTCAGAACTCGACCACTGCGTGGCGCTAGCATCGATATGAACTTCCGGTAGAGGCTAATTATGCGATAACTCGAGATTGCGAGCACATAGAAGGATGCTGTCTTCGGCAAAATTGCTCAGGAGGATAAGGACTTCCACATGAGATACAATTTAGTTCAGAACTCGACCGCTGCGTGGCGCTAGCATCGATATGAACTTCCGGTAGAGGCTAATTATGCGATAACACGAGATTGCGAGCACATAGAAGGATGCTGTCTTCGGCAAAGTTGTTCAGGAGGATAAGGACTTCCTCATGAGATACAATTTAGTTCGGAACTTGACCGCTGCGTGGCGCTAGCGTCGATATGAACTTCCGGTAGGGGCTAATTATGCGATAACTCGAGATTGCGAGCACATAAAAGGATGCTGTCTTCGGCAAACTTGCTCAGGAGGATAAGGACTTCCACATGAGATACAATTTAGTTCAGAACTCGACCGCTGCGTGGCGCTAGCATCGATATGAACTTCCGGTAGAGGCTAATTATGCGATAACACGAGATTGCGAGCACATAGAAGGATGCTGTCTTCGGCAAAGTTGCTCAGGAGGATAAGAACTTCCACATGAGATACAATTTAGTTCAGAACTCGACCGCTGCGTGGCGCTAGCATCGATATGAACTTCCGGTAGAGGCTAATTATGCGATAACTCGAGATTGCGAGCACATAGAAGGATGCTGTCTTCGGCAAAGTTGTTCAGGAGGATAAGGACTTCCACATGAGATACAATTTAGTTCAGAACTTGACCGCTGCGTGGCGCTAGCGTCGATATGAACTTCCGGTAGGGGCTAATTATGCAATAACTCGAGATTGCGAGCACATAGAAGGATGCTGTCTTCGGCAAAGTTGCTCAGGAGGATAAGAACTTCCACATGAGATACAATTTAGTTCAGAACTCGACCACTGCGTGGCGCTAGCATCGATATGAACTTCCGGTAGAGGCTAATTATGCGATAACTCGAGATTGCGAGCACATAGAAGGATGCTGTCTTCGGCATAGTTGCTCAGGAGGATAAGGACTTCCACATGAGATACAATTTAGCTCAGAACTCGACCGCGACGTGGCGCTAGCGTCGATATGAACTTCCGGTAGAGGCTAATTATGCGATAAACTCGAGATTGCGAGCACATAGAAGGATGCTGTCTTCGGCAAAGTTGCTCAGGAGGATAAGCACTTCCACATGAGATACAATTTAGTTCAGAAACTCGACCACTGCGTGGCGCTAGCATCGATATGAACTTCCGGTAGAGGCTAATTATGCGATAACTCGAGATTGCGAGCACATAGAAGGATGCTGTCTTCGGCAAAGTTGCTCAGGAGGATAAGGACTTCCACATGAGATACAATTTAGTTCAGAACTCGACCGCTGCGTGGCGCTAGCATCGATATGAACTTCCGGTGGAGGCTAATTATGCGATAACACGAGATTGCGAGCACATAGAAGGATGCTGTCTTCGGCAAAGTTGCTCAGGAGGATAAGAACTTCCACATGAGATACAATTTAGTTCAGAACTCGACCGCTGCGTGGCGCTAGCATCGATATGAACTTCCGGTAGAGGCTAATTATGCGATAACTCGAGATTGCGAGCACATAGAAGGATGCTGTCTTCGGCAAAGTTGTTCAGGAGGATAAGGACTTCCACATGAGATACAATTTAGTTCAGAACTTGACCGCTGCGTGGCGCTAGCGTCGATATGAACTTCCGGTAGGGGCTAATTATGCGATAACTCGAGATTGCGAGCACATAGAAGGATGCTGTCTTCGGCAAACTTGCTCAGGAGGATAAGAACTTCCACATGAGATACAATTTAGTTCAGAACTCGACCACCGCGTGGCGCTAGCATCGATATGAACTTCCGGTAGAGGCTAATTATGCGATAACTCGAGATTGCGAGCACATAGAAGGATGCTGTCTTCGGCATAGTTGCTCAGGAGGATAAGGACTTTCACATGAGATACAATTTAGTTCAGAACTTGACCGCTGCGTGGCGCTAGCATCGATATGAACTTCCGGTGGAGGCTAATTATGCGATAACACGAGATTGCGAGCACATAGAAGGATGCTGTCTTCGGCAAAGTTGCTCAGGAGGATAAGAACTTCCACATGAGATACAATTTAGTTCAGAACTCGACCGCTGCGTGGCGCTAGCATCGATATGAACTTCCGGTAGAGGCTAATTATGCGATAACTCGAGATTGGCGAGCACATAGAAGGATGCTGTCTTCGGCAAAGTTGTTCAGGAGGATAAGGACTTCCACATGAGATACAATTTAGTTCAGAACTTGACCGCTGCGTGGCGCTAGCATCGATATGAACTTCCGGTAGGGGCTAATTATGCGATAACTCGAGATTGCGAGCACATAGAAGGATGCTGTCTTCGGCAAAGTTGCTCAGGAGGATAAGCACTTCCACATGAGATACAATTTAGTTCAGAACTCGACCACTGCGTGGCGCTAGCATCGATATGAACTTCCGGTAGAGGCTAATTATGCGATAACTCGAGATTGCGAGCACATAGAAGGATGCTGTCTTCGGCAAAGTTGTTCAGGAGGATAAGGACTTCCACATGAGATACAATTTAGTTCAGAACTTGACCGCTGCGTGGCGCTAGCATCGATATGAACTTCCGGTAGGGGCTAATTATGCGATAACTCGAGATTGCGAGCACATAAAAGGATGCTGTCTTCGGCATAGTTGCTCAGGAGGATAAGGACTTCCACATGAGATACAATTTAGCTCAGAACTCGACCGCGACGTGGCGCTAGCGTCGATATGAACTTCCGGTAGGGGCTAATTATGCGATAACTCGAGATTGCGAGCACATAGAAGGATGCTGTCTTCGGCAAAGTTGCTCAGGAGGATAAGCACTTCCACATGAGATACAATTTAGTTCAGAACTCGACCACTGCGTGGCGCTAGCATCGATATGAACTTCCGGTAGAGGCTAATTATGCGATAACTCGAGATTGCGAGCACATAGAAGGATGCTGTCTTCGGCAAAATTGCTCAGGAGGATAAGGACTTCCACATGAGATACAATTTAGTTCAGAACTCGACCGCTGCGTGGCGCTAGCATCGATATGAACTTCCGGTAGAGGCTAATTATGGCGATAACACGAGATTGCGAGCACATAGAAGGATGCTGTCTTCGGCAAAGTTGTTCAGGAGGATAAGGACTTCCACATGAGATACAATTTAGCTCAGAACTCGACCGCTGCGTGGCGCTAGCATCGATATGAACTTCCGGTAGAGGCTAATTATGCGATAACTCGAGATTGCGAGCACATAGAAGGATGCTGTCTTCGGCAAAGTTGTTCAGGAGGATAAGGACTTCCACATGAGATACAATTTAGTTCAGAACTTGACCGCTGCGTGGCGCTAGCGTCGATATGAACTTCCGGTAGGGGCTAATTATGCAATAACTCGAGATTGCGAGCACATAGAAGGATGCTGTCTTCGGCAAAGTTGCTCAGGAGGATAAGAACTTCCACATGAGATACAATTTAGTTCAGAACTCGACCACTGCGTGGCGCTAGCATCGATATGAACTTCCGGTAGAGGCTAATTATGCGATAACTCGAGATTGCGAGCACATAGAAGGATGCTGTCTTTGGCAAAGTTGCTCAGGAGGATAAGCACTTCCACATGAGATACAATTTAGTTCAGAACTCGACCACTGCGTGGCGCTAGCATCGATATGAACTTCCGGTAGAGGCTAATTATGCGATAACTCGAGATTGCGAGCACATAGAAGGATGCTGTCTTCGGCAAAGTTGCTCAGGAGGATAAGCACTTCCACATGAGATACAATTTAGTTCAGAACTCGACCACTGCGTGGCGCTAGCCATCGATATGAACTTCCGGTAGGGGCTAATTATGCAATAACTCGAGATTGCGAGCACATAGAAGGATGCTGTCTTCGGCAAAATTGCTCAGGAGGATAAGGACTTCCACATGAGATACAATTTAGCTCAGAACTCGACCGCGACGTGGGCGCTAGCGTCGATATGAACTTCCGGTAGGGGCTAATTATGCGATAACTCGAGATTGCGAGCACATAGAAGGATGCTGTCTTCGGCAAAGTTGCTCAGGAGGATAAGCACTTCCACATGAGATACAATTTAGTTCAGAACTCGACCACTGCGTGGCGCTAGCATCGATATGAACTTCCGGTAGAGGCTAATTATGCGATAACTCGAGATTGCGAGCACATAGAAGGATGCTGTCTTCGGCAAAGTTGCTCAGGAGGATAAGGACTTCCACATGAGATACAATTTAGTTCAGAACTCGACCGCTGCGTGGCGCTAGCATCGATATGAACTTCCGGTGGAGGCTAATTATGCGATAACACGAGATTGCGAGCACATAGAAGGATGCTGTCTTCGGCAAAGTTGCTCAGGAGATAAGAACTTCCACATGAGATACAATTTAGCTCAGAACTCGACCGCGACGTGGCGCTAGCGTCGATATGAACTTCCGGTAGGGGCTAATTATGCGATAACTCGAGATTGCGAGCACATAGAAGGATGCTGTCTTCGGCAAAGTTGCTCAGGAGGATAAGCACTTCCACATGAGATACAATTTAGTTCAGAACTCGACCACTGCGTGGCGCTAGCATCGATATGAACTTCCGGTAGAGGCTAATTATGCGATAACTCGAGATTGCGAAGCACATAGAAGGATGCTGTCTTCGGCAAAGTTGTTCAGGAGGATAAGGACTTCCACATGAGATACAATTTAGCTCAGAACTCGACCGCGACGTGGCGCTAGCGTCGATATGAACTTCCGGTAGGGGCTAATTATGCGATAACTCGAGATTGCGAGCACATAGAAGGAATGCTGTCTTCGGCAAAATTGCTCAGGAGGATAAGGACTTCCACATGAGATACAATTTAGTTCAGAACTCGACCGCTGCGTGGCGCTAGCATCGATATGAACTTCCGGTAGAGGCTAATTATGCGATAACTCGAGATTGCGAGCACATAGAAGGATGCTGTCTTCGGCAAAGTTGTTCAGGAGGATAAGGACTTCCACATGAGATACAATTTAGCTCAGAACTCGACCGCGACGTGGCGCTAGCGTCGATATGAACTTCCGGTAGGGGCTAATTATGCGATAACTCGAGATTGCGAGCACATAGAAGGATGCTGTCTTCGGCAAAATTGCTCAGGAGGATAAGGACTTCCACATGAGATACAATTTAGTTCAGAACTCGACCGCTGCGTGGCGCTACGCATCGATATGAACTTCCGGTGGAGGCTAATTATGCGATAACACGAGATTGCGAGCACATAGAAGGATGCTGTCTTCGGCAAAGTTGCTCAGGAGGAATAAGAACTTCCACATGAGATACAATTTTAGCTCAGAACTCGACCGCGACGTGGCGCTAGCGTCGATATGAACTTCCGGTAGGGGCTAATTATGCGATAACTCGAGATTGCGAGCACATAGAAGGATGCTGTCTTCGGCAAAGTTGCTCAGGAGGATAAGCACTTCCACATGAGATACAATTTAGTTCAGAACTCGACCACTGCGTGGCGCTAGCATCGATATGAACTTCCGGTAGAGGCTAATTATGCGATAACTCGAGATTGCGGAGCACATAGAAGGATGCTGTCTTCGGCAAGTTGTTCAGGAGGATAAGGACTTCCACATGAGATACAATTAGCTCAGAACTCGACCGCGACGTGGCGCTAGCGTCGATATGAACTTCCGGTAGGGGCTAATTATGCCGATAACTCGAGATTGCGAGCACATAGAAGGATGCTGTCTTCGGCAAAATTGCTTCCAGGAGGATAAGGACTTCCACATGAGATACATTTAGTTCAGAACTCGACCGCTGCGTGGCGCTAGCATCGTATATGAACTTCCGGTAGAGGCTAAATTATGCGATAAACACGAGATTGCGAGCACATAGAAGGATGCTGTCTTCGGCAAACTTGTTCAGGAGGATAAGGACTTCCACATGAGATACAATTTAGTTCAGAACTCGACGCTGCGTGGCGCTAGCATCGATATGAACTTCCGGTAGAGGCTAATTATGCGATAACTCGAGATGCGAGCACATAGAAGGATGCTGTCTTCGGCAAAGTTGTTCAGGAGGATAAGGACTTCCACATGAGATACAATTTAGTTCAGAACTTGACGCTGCGTGGCGCTAGCGTCGATATGAACTTCCGGTAGGGGCTAATTATGCAATAACTCGAGATTGCGAGCACATAGAAGGATGCTGTCTTCGGCAAAGTTGCTCAGGAGGATAAGAACTTCCACATGAGATTACAATTTAGTCAGAACTCGACCACTGCGTGGCGCTAGCATCGATATGAACTTCCGGTAGAGGCTAATTATGCGATAACTCGAGATTGCGAGCACATAGAAGGATGCTGTCTTTGGCAAAGTTGCTCAGGAGGATAAGCACTTCCACATGAGATACAATTTAGTTCAGAACGTCGACGCACTGCGTGGCGCTAGCGATCGATATGAACTTCCGGTAGGGCTAATTATGCGATAACTCGAGATTGCGAGCACATAGAAGGATGCTGTCTTCGGCAAAGTTGCTCAGGAGGATAAGCACTTCCACATGAGATACAATTTAGTTCAGAACTCGACCACTGCGTGGCGCTAGCATCGATATGAACTTCCGGTAGGAGGCTAATTATGCGATAACTCGAGATTGCGAGCACATAGAAGGATGCTGTCTTCGGCAAAGTTGTCAGGAGGATAAGGACTCCACATGAGATACAATTTAGCTCAGAACTCGACCGCGACGTGGCGCGTAGCGTCGATATGAACTTCCAGGTAGGGGCTAATTATGCGATAACTCGAGATTGCGAGCACATAGAAGGATGCTGTCTTCGGCAAAGTTGCTCAGGAGGATAAGGCACTTCCACATGAGATACAATTTAGTTCAGAACTCGACCAGCTGCGTGGCGCTAGCATCGATATGAACTTCCGGTAGAGGCTAATTATGCGATAACTCGAGATTGCGAGCACATAGAAGGATGCTGTCTTCGCAAAGTTGCTCAGGAGGATAAGGACTTCCACATGAGATACAATTTAGTTCAGAACCGACCGCTGCGTGGCGCTAGCATCGATATGAACTTCCGGTGGAGGCTAATTATGCGATAACACGAGATTGCGAGCACATCAGAGGATGCTGTCTTCGGCAAAGTTGCTCAGGAGGATAAGGAACTTCCACATGAGATACAATTTAGCTCAGAACTCGACCGCGACGGTGGGCGCTAGCGTCGATATGAACTTCCGGTAGGGCTAATTATGCGATAACTCGAAGATTGCGAGCCACATAGAAGGATGCTGTCTTCGGCAAAGTTGCTCAGGAGGATAAGCACTTCCACATGAGATACAATTTAGTTCAGAACTCGACCACTGCGTGGCGCTAGCATCGATATGAACTTCCGGTAGAGGCTAATTATGCGATAACTCGAGATTGCGGAGCACATAGAAGATGCTGTCTTCGGCAAAGTTGTTCAGGAGGATAAGGACTTCCACATGAGATACAATTTAGTTCAGAACTGACCGCTGCTGGCGCTAGCATCGATATGAACTTCCGGTAGGCTAATTATGCGATAAATCGAGATTGCGAGCACATAAGGATGCTGTCTTCGGCAAGTTCTCAGGAGGATAAGGACTTCCACATGAGATACAATTTAGCTCAGAACTCGACCGCGACGTGGCGCTAGCGTCGATATGAACTTCCGGTAGGGCTAATATGCGATAACTCGAGATTGCGAGCACATAGAAGGATGCTGTCTTCGGCAAAGTTGCTCAGGAGGATAAGCACTTCCACATGAGATACAATTTAGTTCAGAACTCGACCACCTGCGTGGCGCTAGCATCGATATGAACTTCCGGTAGAGGCTAATTATGCGATAACTCGAGATTGCGAGCACATAGAAGGATGCTGTCTTCGGCAAAGTTGCTCAGGAGAGAGTAAGGACTTCCACATGAGATACAATTTAGTTCAGAACTCGACCGCTGCGTGGCGCTAGCATCGATATGAACTTCCGGTAGGGGCTAATTATGCATAACTCGAGATTGCGAGCACAAAAAAGGATGCTGTCTTCGGCATAAGTTGCTCAGAGAGATAGGACTTCCACATAGAGATACCAATTTAGTTCAGAACTCGACCGCTGCGTGGCGCTAGCTCGATATGAACTTCCGGTAGAGAGCTAGATGTTGTTTTGTCCCAAGTCTGGATTTCGCGTCGCTTCCATATTGACAGTGGTTTTGACCTGAACGTTCCTTTGATGAATTGGTACTTCAGATGGTTTACAGAACATCTCAGCTACTCCTGGAATATTAGATTTTTTCATTAAATTGGAATTAAAGCTTGGGAGCCCAGTACAAACCTGGAGTAGTAATGCTGGTTTCGTCCATATTAGAACTATTGGTAGTTCCCACACGTATATCAGCATAAAGCTTTCGGAAGTATATTTGATATTTTTCCTTCTCCTTTTTCATTTTTCTATAGAAAGAACCACTTTTTTTGAACTTTTTGAGCTCTTTTCGAAACATTCTGGTGATCCGTACAGTTCAACATGGAAACAAAACACAAAGTAATTTTTATTTTGACAGATCGCTAGTCAGGTTGTGTAAAGGTTGATCATAGCAGCCTTTATGTTGCCGATCTCTGTAAACAAACTGCATATCAGTTCTGTAATAGTGTAATTACCGCTTATATATTTTTATGGTAGCTTTTTTTTCAAAGTTGTATAATAGCAAACACTACACTAATGGAAGCGTTGTGCTTACTTTTTTTACAGCTTTTACTGTTAACAGCTGAATTGGATCCAACAATAAATGCTTATAGAGAGTTTAAATGATCTCATTGATGATGCTACAAATTAACTGAGTATATGTAGACTAAATAATTGTGTAAAGAATGTTACGAGCTGCTACTCAGCGAAAACTATTAGATTGTTTAAAAGAGATGAACGGAGCTTGATAAACTTTATTTAGTCATGTTTATACGATGAGCAGCCTAATAAGCGTTGGCAACGTTTAAACGGATTTAATACAATCAATAAGCTAATAACCTTTGCTTATGCGACTGAAAATGTTAGTTGGGTAAATCTTAAATTTGTTTTACCAAATTAGGATGATAGTGTTGTCAAATAACACAGAACACCTAGATATAAGAAATGAATGTAATGTTTGGAATAATACTAATAAAGAAAAAAAAAAAAAAAAAAAAAAAAAAAAAAAACGTTTCGCAACATTAGGACGTTATGCATGCGGACGAAATGGGTCAACCCCTTCAAAAACCCCTCAAAAATGGGGTAATCTTCAGTATGTTCAACAAAGTTGTATATCCGAATAAAAGAAATCCGAATAAAAGAAAAGAAAATTAATTGAAAACTTATCCGAGATAATTGTTATTAGTGAGATTCAAATTATTTAACACTTCAGTAGTTACGATATTGAATTTTTTTCAACACGCGTTAAAAAATCTGAAATTTAGTGAATACAATGTTATTAATGAGTGTCAATCATTCTGACACATAGAAGGATTTCTTGGCAATCACACTAGCATAAAAAACATCTCAGGGTTTGTAACTGTGCTAAAAAATTAGATTTTTCAACCGTCTTGCATGTATACCAATTTGAAGCTGAGAAAAAAAGTCCAACTTCAGACGACAATTAAATAAAAAATAATCCTTTCATACAGTGCACTTTTCATAAAGTATATATTTTTTATGAAATAGTCATATTCTTAGACAACAGGCTTTCATAGGACTGATGAAAATTTTAAAGTTTTGGCCTCAATGATGTAAATAAGTGTAAATATCATCCTCCCAAAGCTTGAAGTGATTTGAAAGATATTAGACTGTGCACACACCACCTAAAGTTTAAATAGAAATTACAAAAGAATCAACCCTTTGTCTTCGGTCCTTGGAAAGACCAACCCTTTGCCTTCAGTCTGGTAACTCTTCGTTATAATATTCTATGGAAAAGTTCCTTATCTCTTCTCAATTGGATTGTTACCAGCTACAACTTTGTCAAAGACCATATTTTGATAGAAATTCTGAATATTTTGTTATCATTGATAGTGTAGATCATGGTGAGATGATCGTTCAATTACTTTCAGAGCAACATTGCTTTTTGCAGTAGAACATAGTAGCCTGGATAACTTTGATCTATTCCTACCGCCAGGAGCACCATGGCCCGATGCACTAGTTCACTATTTGGCGTTTGAGTGGTGCCGTGTTATTTACGTGACCATAGCAAAGAATGAATTTGGCACCGCTCAAACGTCAGATTAGTGAACTCGAGTCCATGGACCAATGGACCTGTACACGAATTCACCTGTTGATAGCAATACTTGTTTTTCCTCTTCTAGGAACCCTTCTACGATTGATTTGCTCCTAATCTCTGGACTCTAGTCACCTTTTTAGACAACGGGTTACTCACGACGCTATTAATAATTATGAAGTAGGCTTGCATTTTCCATGCTTAACCAACTGCTCGACAGGCAACAATGGACCGATGCACGCGTTCACTATTTGACGTTTGAGCGGTGCCGTGTTATTTATGAGACCATGGCAACGAGTGAATTCGGCACCGCTCAAACGTCAAATTAGTGAACTCGTGCATTGGTCCATGGACCTATGCACGTGTTCACCAATTTGACGTTTGAGCGGTGCCGAGTTCACTCGTTGCCATGGTCACATAAATAACACGGCACCGCTCAAACGTCAAATAGTGAACGCGTGCATCGGTCCATTGTTGCCTGTCGAGCAGTTGGTTAAGCATGGAAAATGCAAGCCTACTTCATAATTATTAATAGCGTCGTGAGTAACCCGTTGTTTAAAAAGGTGACTAGAGTCCAGAGATTAGGAGCAAATCAATCGTAGAAGGGTTCCTAGAAGAGGAAAAACAAGTATTGCTATCAAGGTATTGAATTGGGAAATATCCTGAAGAGTACTCTCAAATAAAACTATGCCGTTCGAATTGCATTGCGAATTATTCCATGAGCTATGTTTTGCATTTAAGTCACCAATGACAAAAACATGACTTATTGCGAGTCAATTTCCGCAAGTAAGTTTGAAGCAAATTGACTGGCTGTCCAGTGCATTAAAATAGGCAGCTATGAAAAAATATTTACCAAGCTGTTTTTCAACAGAAACACTTAAAATTTCGAAAACTTTGGTTTCAAATGACGAAAAAAGTTGATGTTTTATGCGCCTACGAATGATAATAACAATCCTACAACCACCCCCTTGACCAAAGTTGTAGCTGAGAAGTCGCTTTAGATGAGTTTTTTCATAGAATATTATAACGCAGTGATTTCCATATAAACCATACATTGCGTATGTACAACCATATTTCTTTCAAATAACTTCAAACTTTGGTAGAATGCTTTTTATTATAATTAATCGCTTAAGCATAGGAGAGCCAAAACTTCAAAATTTGCATCTGTCCACCCCGACACCATCACAAAGGCATCTTTCAAATCCTTCTAGAATTCCTCGTCCAAAATTTCTGATAGTCTGCCAAAAGTATTGCAACCAAGATTCTCAATTTGGTTTAAAAAAAAGAGAAGCCTCTGTGCATTTCTTTAGATTTTTCTTGAATTATTCCTGCAGAGCTTTTTAGATTATCTCATAACTATTCCAACACTCTGCTACACTAAACTTCGTAATAAATGAGTTCATCTTCCCAAGTCGATTCTCTTATCAGTAGATGCATACTGATAGCCGAAATTCATAACTGATATTGGAGAGAAGTTATCCGTTTATGAGTGTTGAGAATGTTCAAGAGACGTATTGTTTCGTTTTCAAAATTATTAGAAAGGTTTTAAGCCTTACATACAGACCCTACCACCCTAATTGGGATCTAAACCTACCTGTGAACTGTTTGTATCCGCCCAGAATCTTGTGCTTCCACCATTTAACAATATTCCCCGCCATGTTTGGTACGGTTTGCAATACCAAGCCACCTTTCCCGTGCTGTCTTGGTCACTTGTTCCGAAACGGTGTTATTATCAACCCAACGCAACCTTAAGCGCGTTTCTCGCCTTTGGAGGATCTTCTGAACCTCCTCTCCGATCCTAACGGGCAACGATCACCACCACCTTGGACATCGTCTTCAAAAACATTGCCGCACTCGGTCGCGCATTCATTGCGTTGCGTTTTCTTCTTGTGCCCCGATACCCGGTTTTCTTCGGAGGCGAGAAATGTATCCACACTATTCAATTTTCACTCTACTGCCATATTTCCACACAGCTTTTCACCGACATTTTTTGATCAAAACACACGATCTTGCGCTTCGTTTCGCTTCTTGCCCGTTTTCTTCTTCTTGGGGTTGAAACTTCTCTTTAGCACACCACCGACGATTGCTTTTCTTTCTCTATTTTCTCGCCTTTTCCACCGATTCTTCTTTCCCGTATCTTCGTTAGAGGTACCTTGATATTGGACAACAACGGCAGCATGAATCCGTCGTAGAATGGGAATGGAGAGCACGGAAAACCCTCTTCTGTGCGTATCGTTTCAGATTCTACAGATTCTACAGATTCTACTACAAACGTCCCGCACTCGCCTGCCTCTAGCAACGGAGCGAGTGTTGTGTTCAGAGCTAGCCCAAGACTTCAGCTATAGCAGTGTGTTATTGGTTCCAATCGAAACCGCGGAGAATGCGACGTGCGGAAATGGAAACGCGCGCGCGGGTGGATAGCTGTCTACGCGAAGAATTCTCCGTCTTTGCGCCGTCCGTTGCCGAAAAACACGCAAGCAGGCATTCAGTCGACGATCCAAAAAAAAAATCTACGATCTCGCGCTCGAGAGAAGACACAAAAAAGTGGAATATTTTGCCTCCTTATCCACCACACAGGCACCGACAAAAAAGCCACACCGACAAATATTATTCTTCCCTGTTTCGTCGCCACACCACTCTTGCAGGTCGCGCACATACAACGGACCCGCCTTCACCCCTTGTGTATTGTTAATTCAGAGAAATTTTTACAACTTTTTGTTTGTGTTGCCTCCGCCACCATACCAGCCTTCTTCAATTCAGTTTTCGGCCGTGTCGTCCTCCTTTGCCCTCGATGATGATGATAGTCTTCGCTCGCTCGCTACGCTCTACCGACACGGCACAACAACAACATCGACGTCTTCTTCGGTCTTTCCACGTTACACACGAACTTGAGGGGTTTTCGTAAACACACACGCTCTCACCGAGGCCCCCGTTGTACGAAAATATGCTCTGGATGTATGCAAACGTCGAGAGTTCACGTAGCTGTCAATTTCCATACAAAACTCCACCGCGCTCAAATCCGTAGATCGTAGTTCATAACTTGGGACTACCTATATCTGCGTCCACCACCATCCACAATTCAGAACTTTTCGAGTCGTTCAATGATTTCACAGTTCCAAAACAGTCCACCGATGTTCACATTTATCAACCACGGCAACACCATCAACATGGATTCCCCCGAAAACAGTCCTTGAAATCACTGTACTCCGACTACGAACGGTGTGCTATCCTGAAGCTTAGTCCCTTCAGCAATCCATCATCCTTGAAACTACAACTGCCTGTCCCTTGCATACCTAGACGAGTACAACGAACAGGACAAACAAACGGCCCAACATATATTTTCCTATTTTGTATTATTCCTTGGCCTGCACAATCCCCATGGGATATAATGTCTTCAATATCTACACACGCGCGCTCTCTCTGCCTCTGTCTCTCTATCAGTGTGTTTCTCTGTGTATATCTCCGGTTCCCGCTCGAGCAGATTCCGTCGTTGTTCCATCCGAACAAGTGGGTAGTTGAAATGGTACTGACGGTCCAGAGCGAGCCGTCGTCGCGGATAGAGACTCCACTACCTTACGACGACGACGACGATTGAGTACAGTTCGGATTCGAATAGTAGGGTACTGACTGGGTTGTGGTATGCTGCCATGTGGCCACTTGATACAAAAGTTTTCGGTCCCGTGTCCTGGCTATTGTTTGAGAAATGAATCATTTTAGACCAAAAATATGGCTCCGTTAAGCTTGATTTACCCTTGAGCCTTGATGAAATGAGTTGAATAAAGAAGATATTTTGACTAATGACCTATCATAATTTCAGATGAAATTGATGATTGTTCACTGTTTCTTTATGCCTAGTTTTCAAGATATTTTCAATTCCAACAAATATATATATATATAGCCAAAATATAAGTAACTTCACGAGCTCATAGGCAAAACATTCCTATGAAAGGTTTTTTTTTTGCTGAAAATTATCTTCAAAATATTAAATGAATGACCCTTTGGTGAAACTAAGCACTCGTGTAAGTGATGGTTCAATAAAACTAACAGTACCGCTGTGCGGGGTGACATTGGGCCTAGGGGGTGACTTTGACCGCCCTTTTTGGTGCATCTCACGGCTAGTAAGGGAGTCAAAAAACTAATCCATGACCATCTAGTGGCTATATATAACGTATTCTTGAAGCTTGCCACATTGTTTTCATTATTCTGGTTTTAGTTTGCTGTAAAAAACTTGGCCCAAAGTCAGCCTTATGGCCCAATGACACCCCGCATGACGGTAATATTGAATAAATAAATACAATTAACTGTAGAACATTTAAATATCTCATATGAAACCGAATGTGTCATCAAAATGAACAAATTCAGGGAGCAGGATCCTGTTCTTAGCATTTTGGATTCGGCAATGTGGTAAACGCGCAGCTATTCAGCAAGACCAGGCTGAGGGTCGTTGGTTCGAATCCCACCGGTCGAGGATCTTTTCGGGTTGGAAATTTTCTCGACTTCCCAGGGCAAAGAGTATCTTCGTACCTGCCACACGATATTCACATGCAAAAATGGTCATTGGTAAAGTAAGCTCTCAGTTAATAACTGTGGAAGTGCTCATAAGAACACTAAGCTGAGAAGCAGGCTTTGTCCCAGTGGGGACGTTACGCCAGAAAGAAGAAGAAGAAGAAGAAGAAAAAGAAGTGCTCATATTTGGCCACAATATGCGTCGTACTGAACCGCATCTTATTTCAAAGTATCAGACAATTCAGCCGAGAAAAAAAAACCCTATGCCGATGTGAATCATGGAAGTACCCAATTTGTTCTGCTCCTCATATAATTTTCGATGACGAAATCTGCATCGAGGATATCTGATCCGCGGATGTCTAATCCGCTTGAAATTTGAGACTATTACCATGTTTAAAATTAAAAGTTTGTAACTGCTCTAGACTACTATATGTGTTTAGTATGGTTTAGGAAAATCAGCAATTTTTAACATATATAAACATTTTTAATGCATGAAACTACACTATAAACACAAACTTTAAATTTATCATAATTAAAATAAACTGTGCTCATATACAGTTCAGTACCTGGGTAACATTTGAAGCTGAATAACAGTTTCCTCTGCTAGAAAAGGCAGCAGATTTTCATTGAAATCTGTCAAAACAAAACAGAAATCTGGTGAATCAAATGGGAAGCTGATAAGAAATTGGTCCAGCAGCAAAATATAGATTCCTTGAGGGTTATCGTTTAATGTAAAATGTAAATCGAATTGATATCTATGCTAAAATCAAGCGTGATATAATAAAGTAAAAAAATCAGCAATGATATAATCGAGAAATTAGTTTACTGGACAGAGTAAAGTACGCATTCGCTGTTTTTTTTATACAAAACGGTCAACTTCAAAACGAACTGAAATGAACTTAAAAGTAATGCAAACTTGAGATAACATGAAAAGTCGAGTTTGGGTCGACTTATATGCATTCGGAGTTCAATTGAGTATAATTGTAATGATTATGAATTTTTGGAAAACGTATTCAGACAGACTGGACCAAGTATTTTTAATAGTTACCGGAAATCGTACCCCAGGCATTCAAAATATCAAAATATTTACATTATTCGCTATAATAATGAAACTTATCTACTTGATGATACATCTATAACAACATAGCATCGGAATATTAAGAACCGATAGAGTTCTTAACGTATCCTTAAAACTCAAAAAAAATACCGTGCACCCCCGCTAATTTGAACGGTACCTCATGCAAACCATCGGGGTTCATTTTTAGTTTGAACATCTGGTCACCCTAAAACCGTGATTCTGGTTACCCCTTTGGCTGTTTTGTTTTGATTCTGCATTCCGTTCCACAGCGTTTCATTTAACTTTACTCCGTTCCATGAACCATATGCCGTTTGAACCATTTTTAATCTGAACGATGTGCAAATCAACGGGGTACAGATTAAAAAGTGTTCAGATTAAAAGTGGTCAAAACAACGGGGGTACCCGGTAATCTAGTCTAGTCTGTCTGAACACCGACCATTTCATATTACAAAAAATACACATTTTGTAAGATATCATTCATACATTTCAAAGTTATTTTAAATACACCATGAAAAATATCAATATAGTTTAAAATGGTTGAAAATGTAATCCTGAAGTCGTAGTTATTCGGAGTGTATTGACAACTATGTACTAAAAATATTTATCGGTATTTAACAGAACAGAATACCATAAATTTTCTAGCCATTTTTCAACACAAACTAAATTTTCTTAGTAAGAGAGGTGTACCAGTTTTCGCCACCCTAAGGAAAAATGCTGTGATTTCATTAATCAAACGACCTTTGATTACTGTAAGTAAGTTAAACGAAAGCTTTCAATTCATGTTGAGCAGCAAAAATATAAAATCTATTCAGAAACTTTGTTTTTGTATTGCCACCTACGTTGTTTTCTTATGAAGGGTGGGAGTAGTGTTGGATCCGTTGAATTTGTTGCATGCTCCTTGTGGGCGAGCGGTGGAATCCGGATCCATTGTGTCCGATTTGCGTTTCGCGGAAGAAAAAAAACGAAGTGTGCCGGTGGGAGAGTAAGTGAAAAGTGCCGCGATCGGTTAGTTCTGTTTGATCTTTCGACCTTGACGCTAGCTCCTACGGGGACCAGCGACGAGGGCAGGATCAAACATGTCGCGCGTCGGTCTAGTAAGTGAAAAAGTGGCGTGATCGGTTAGTTCTTTTTGATCCTTTGACCTTGACGCTTGCTGCTGGGCAGTGCGTCAAGAAAGCTAAGTTTTTTTTCCTTTTCGGGTCGCGCGCCTTTTTTTTTCTGAGTGCTTTTATATAGCCGAGCAAACGGCTGAGAGTGGATTGTGGCTGCACAGTGAAGGATAAAGGATCAATTGGTGAGCTCGTTTCATGCTACTATTTCTAATCTATAAAATATGTATGACTGCACATTTAATCGTTACAATTGTGGGACGTAAATATGAATTTTCAACAAACTATGAATTGTTCGTCACTGTGAGTGTCGACACAAACTCTGATTCATGAATTATTTATGTTTCACATTTTTTTTATTTTCAGAACACCCCTTTTTACCTTTATTTTTGTAATTAAAAAAAAACTTTGAATGGTTCGACACTACAAGTGTAGACTTGCGAAAAGTTCACTTTATTCAACAAACTTTGGATGGTTCGCCACTGTAAGTGTCGGCATAAGAATAAGAGTGTTCTATGATGTTCCAACCAATCAAGTTTTTTGTTTCTTTTCAAATAAGTAAAATATAATAACACATGCTTTCGTCCTGACAGCTGTAGGAATGTTACTGTTGTCTTCCGCAGCAGAGAGAAAACAGAAATTCCGAGATTTCAAAACAACCTTTATTTTGGTGGAGTTTTAATATCCTGCAATAGTTTAATAAGCTTTAATCCACAATTTAACTTAATTATAAAAACTTACGTTTAGTCAAATCTCTCTCGCGTTTACGACAATTCTGTTTGTTGAAGCCTTATGTTCGCGGTCTTCACTGGCGCTTTGAGGTCTAAATTATTGCTTTAATGAATTTCAAGATATTTATGCCAATTCAATTATTTTACCTTTAGCTCGAGTTACTTCAACAGCTATTTAGGGTTAGGTTTATATGTAGTTTAAAGCACGAAATCTGAAGAAGGAATACTTAGATAGTAATAAATGTAATTTTAAGATAAACACCCATACATACTGTGATATCTATAGATTAAGCTAATTAGCATAATAAACTACAATATTTAACTGAATGATTAATATTTGATTTACACTGCATGAGCACAATCTGGCTAGATCGACAATGACTTTCCAATTCATCCTCTATTATAATACAATGTTGATATTGCTTCTCAGCTATCTTGTCACTGCCATACCCTGCATATCTGCGCTCCATGGGCGCACGCCTCGTCCTCACAATGGGCGCGGCTTGTATACATGTCGAAAGAGCGCTGTAGCACCGAGGGGTCGCAACAGTCCCCCCCAGTATGCCGACATCAGGATCGGCTTACTCAACTTCGCTCTTGACGTCGAGAACCGCTATCTTAACGGCAGGTCTCTCGTAGATCCCCTTCATCGTTTGAATCGTTGCTCTACGCACTTGTCCGTCTCGATTGGTTGTTCCTATTACCCGACCTTTCGGCCAGCAGTTCCTGGGATGTTCCGGATCGGTAATTACCACTATATCGCCGACTTCAATCGCTTTTACCTTCTGATGCCACTTAGTACGTCTTGTGATTTCTGGAAGGTACTCTTGTAGCCATCGTTTCCAGAAACGATTGGCCATAACTTGGGACAGCTCGTGTCCGTGCCGTCTAACCACAAGGTTGTCGCTACAGAGCGTCAACGGTTTAGCACCGTCAGACGACCCAAGCAAAAAATGATTGGGTGTCAGGGCTGGCGCAGATTCATCATCGACCGGTACATCTGTTAGCGGCCGTGCATTCAACACTCCTTCCACTTCTACCAGCGCATTTCTTAGCTCCTCGTCATTAGGACGTCTGTTTCCCACGATTTCTCCCAGATTTCTTTTCACACTTTGAATCAATCGCTCCCAGCTACCACCCATGTGCGGCGAGGCAGGGGGATTGAAATGCCAAGCCGTTTGTGGGCTGGTGAACTCCTTCATAATCATCTCTTGGTCTACGGTTTTAAGTGCTTCGCGTAACTCACGATCTGCTCCAATAAAATTCGTGCCTCTGTCGCTATAGAACGACACCGGAGTACCTCGTCGAACGACGAAGTTTCGGAGTGCCATAATGCACGAGTTAGTGCTCAATGAGTGGGCAATCTCCAAATGTACGGCCCGAACAGTAAGGCAGGTTAGTAAGACCCCCCACCTCTTCTCAACCCTTCTTCCCAATGTGACCTCAATGGGACCGAAATAGTCGACCCCTACATGAGAGAACGGACGAGTATAGGCAGCCAATCTGGCTGGGGGAAGGTCTGCCATCTCCGGTGGCTTTGGAATCGCATCTCGATTTTTGCATCGTTGACAATTGCTTCTAACTTTCTTGAGAGCTACTCGCAAGCGAGCGATGCAGAAGCGTTGTCGTACCTCGTTCAAAACGGTTCTTTGATTTCGATGATGGAATTTTTCGTGATAGTATATGATCACTAGTCGTGTGAGAGGATGATCTCGTGGCAAGATGATCGGGTTCTTTGCATCGTCCAGCAGAAATTCGCAGGCGTCAACTCTCCCTTTCATCCTTAGCACATTATTTGCATCTAAAAAAGGACTGAGCTTGTAGATGACACTACTCTTCAATATTTGCTGGCACTGTTGATTATGGTTGCTGTTCGACTTGAGGAGTTCTATTTCATCGGCGTAGACGTCGTATTGTGCAGCTCGGTATTGATGGATCTCTGCTTGCTGTAGCTCGTCACTAGAAAATGGCCCCGTAATCATGCCATTCTTCTTCACAAGACGTTGACAATTGGTTACGAAGCGTTTTACATAGCATGTCACTCGCAAGAGGCGTTTCCAGCTTGAAAAGTGGCTTGCTGGAATCAGTGGTTCTGATGCATGGCAATGGAAGAGAGCACTGGGTCGTAGTTCTTCCTCTGTAGTGCTATCTTTATATGACGGTGGAGGCCAGAATTCCGGGGGCTGCCACAGATATTCCGGACCTCTAAACCATCTGCTGGTTTCACTCAGATCCGGTCTCCGCTGCCACTTAGTTCCATCGTCCGCCACGTTGAGTTTGGATGGAACCCATCTCCATTCCCACTCTTCCGTTGAATCCAAAATTTCGCTTATCCGCACGGCTACGTATGGGCTGTATCTGCGATGGTCAGACTGTAGCCAACATAGGACATTTCTAGAGTCCGACCAAAAGAAACGTTTGGATATCGGCAACGCCAGCTCTGGCATCATGCTGTTGATCAGCCTCGTTCCGATTACAGCGGCTGTAAGCTCCAGTCGTGGAATAGAGAGATATTTAAGAGGGGCGACGCGAGTCTTGGCACACATCAACATGCACTCTATTTGGCCTGCTTCTTCAAAACGAAGATAAACAGCTGCAGCCATACCATTCTCGCTGGCGTCCACGAAAATGTGTGCTTGTATTTCCGTTGCTGAGCCGGCCGATGTTACCTTACGATAGCAACGCGGTAAACTAACTTGTTCCAGTAAAGGAAGTAGTTTGACCCAAGCTTTCCACGCTTCAAATTGTTTGTCTTGGATCAGCTGTCCCCATTGAACTCCAGAGCGCCAGACTTCCTGTAGAACGATTTTAAGGTGCATCAGATAGTTTGATATTAGACCTAAAGGGTCGAAAACTGTCATCAGAACTCGGAGTACTTCATTCTTTGTAGGACGACGTGTTCCTTCGAGCAGAGCTTCATCAAAACGTGTCCAGGAAACCTTGAACGTGAAACAGTCGTTTGCTGTGTTCCACCACATTCCTAAGACTTTCTCTGTCTCCAACTCCGCTGTCAAGTCCAGATTCTTCTGCGCAGTTCGTTCGTCATTCCTTCGCAATTCTGCTAGAACACGAGGCGAATTCGATATCCAGTTCCTTATCTCAAATCCTCCTTCCGCGTGAACAAACCGCACGGCTTTTGCCAGTTCAATAGCAGCTTCCTCTGTCTCCTCACTCGCCAACATATCATCTACATAATGTTTCTTTACTATTGCGTCGGTAGCTGCTGGATATTGTTGTTTAAACCTTTCTGCATTGTGGTTCTTAACGAACTGAGCTGTACTCGGAGAGCAGCAAGCGCCGAATGTCATGACGTTCATAACGTATGTGTCCGGTTCCTGATCTGCGGTTCCCCTCCAAAGAAATCGTTGGCAGTGTTGGTCCACCGGTCGTATTCGAACCTGGTGGAACATTTCGCGGATATCTCCGCATATTCCGATTCGGTATTTTCTAAACTGACACAGTACAGCTGGTAGGGATGTCAGCTCATCTGGTCCTGTCAGTAACGCTGAGTTCAGCGACACACCGTGAAAGGCCGCTGCAGCGTCCCAGACAATACGCACCTTTCCAGGTTTATTCTGATTAACCACAGGGAAGACTGGAAGATACCAGACTCGTTGTTGTTTTTCCTCAAGTTCCTCGGTAGTCAATTTACGAATATAACCCTTAGCCAAATAGTCAGCAATCTTTTCATGTAATGTACTCGCCAACTCAGGATCCCGTTCCATTCGCTTCTCTAAGCAGCTGAACCGCTGTAATGCCATCGGCTTATTATCCGGCAATCGAATCTTCTCGTAGCGCCATAATAGCCCAGTTTCGTATCGGTCACCATCGAAGCGTGTCAATGCCTGCAACATAGTTTGAGCACGTTCGTTTTCACTTGATACACAGTTCTTCTCTGGTTTCGATATACCTAGAGCTTCGAGGCTGAAGAATTTCTTCACTGCGTCATGCAGTCCTTCATCGGAACGCAGATTACACTCGCAGATGTGATAGGTTCGAAATACCACATTCTTCGACTCTGGACGGTTGCAACTACCGTATATTGTCCATCCTAGTAGGGTTTTAACGGCAATTGGTTCGCCCTCCTTGCCTTCACGACTGTTTCGGACGAGTGCTACCTTGGCATGTTTCACCCCGATCAGGATTCGGGGTCGGACGTCCTGATAGGATTGTACCGGGAGGTTGCGAAGATATGGGAAATGCTCTCTCAGCATATCCACATCGAGAGTCTGAGCCGGCAACTGCAAGTCTCCAACTGTGCGAACATCATTGAGCAGAAATTTCTTTCCAGATTGTCCACTTATCGCAACATCAACGCTTAGGGATTCCGCTTCAAACCGATGAGTCCCGCCAGTCCATTTCAGACAAAGTGGCGCTGACTTACCCGACACTTCTAAATCCTTTGCTAAGTCTTGATCAATCAATGTCAGTTCCGAACCGTCATCCAGAAATGCATAGCAATCAATCTGTTTCTTGATTCCGAACAACGTAACCGGAAGATAACGGAACATTCTTACCCCGGAGCTCGACAAATGAGTGTTCACGTTCGTTTCTTCTTGCAAAGGTCGTCTTGTACCGTTGCTGGGCCCAGAAGCAACTGCCAAGTCTTTATGCAACAGTTCATGATGCTTGAAAGTGCAATTATTCTTTCCACATGGCTTAGCATCACATTTTCCGCTGTGTTGCCTGAGACACCGGCGGCATATGCGAAGTTCACGAACAGTAGCCCACCTCGCCTCATAGGAAAGTTCTAAAAACCGCGGACATTTTCCAGCATTCCTGCATCCTCCCTTACAAACCGCGCAACATTTGGTAGAAGCGGCTTCGGTAATCTTCTTTTCCGGTTTATAGCACTGGTATTCCGAAGGTTTCTGTCTTGGAACATCTGAAGTTGAGAAGTTAGAATGTGTATTCAAGAACGCTTTGTTTTTTGGTTTGCTGTGAGCTTGCTGTTCAGTAGACTGAGTGCCACAAACCAAACAAGCATCCTCCGCCACGGAATAGATCCATTTGCTGTAAGCGAACAAGCTTACCTTGTTCAACTTCCTTTGATGCCTCGCCCAATCAAGTTTGAGAGAAGGTGGCAGCTTACCAACAAGCTCATTGAGCAAGGTAACGTCTCGCTTGTACTCCTTTCTCCCGCAGGCATCTATTGTGCTACACAAGTTCTGTACTGCCAACGCATGTTCAATCAGCTTGTCCATCGCATCCGCTTTGATCGGTGACATTCCCAGTACCTTTGCTCGTAACGTATTGATGATAGCTTGAGGCTGACCGAATCGTAACTTCAGAGCACTGATTGCCTTTGGTACCGTCGAAGGAAGCATGAGAAAACTTCGGACAGTGTTGAGAGCATCGTCTTTCAGACAGTTCCGTAACCGAATCATATTTTCTTCATCTCTATAACCGCACATCCTCGTTGTGCTCTCATAGGTTGACAAGAACATCGGCCACTCCTCCGGGTTTCCGCTAAATTTCGGTAAATCTCGTGGAACAACTTGCCGGGCAGCTATTTGTTCCGGTGAGAGTGCCACTAGTGCAGGACATGATTTGCTCTGGACCACCGATGTTGCTTTTGGACGACAGGAACCTTTCGGCGTTGATTGCTTGCAAGGCTTGAATGGTACTTCACTCTCGTCGCTGTCATCTTCCGGGAGTCCAGTGGATGATTCTTCCTCGCTCGTCTCGTCATCAACGCTCGAATCCTCACTTGTATCGGATGTTGATCTTGAATCGTCTGACCGTGAACTTTCGTCCGTTTCTTGGTCCTGTAACCACGATGACACCTTTTCCGCTGGATCTTGCTGGTCATCAGCTACGCAGGAACGTACACTTCGGTTCGATGCAACTTCGGCTATTTCCTCCAGCAAACTGAATTTCCTCTCCAACAACTCTCGCTTCCTCTTCATCTCTTCTTCCATGAGGGTTTGCTCTGCTTCAAGTTTCTTCAGCTGCACTTCTAACACCATCCGCTCCGACCTTCTTGATGACGTCGACATAATTGATTTGGCGTCCTTTGTTCCAGCTACTGGTTTATCCTTTCCTGATTTCGAAGAGACCTCCGGTATTTTGTTGGTCCTCGTCGTACCAAATTCCTGCTCAATTACCTTACTCCGCTGCCTACCACTCGTAGTCACCTTGTCCACCTTCTGCGCCTTTTTCTTGTCCACGGAGTGCTTGGCCGATTTGCACGGTTTCTTCTCCTTCGTCTTCGTGCTGACTTTCTTGGGCTTCCGTGACTTCAGGGTTTCCAACTTCGGGTTCGACTTCTTCTGGTACGCCGCCGCGGTTACGCATCTACAGCAATTCCAGCTATTTTGTTCGACCTCTCTGGTCACTCCTACACAGTCAAAATGATGCCAATCATCACACGAGTCACACTGGACCATGAGGCTGTTATCGGCCTTGTTACAGGTACGACAACTATTCGGTTCGTACGTGATTACGGTCTTTGGGTCTTGGTTATCAAGGGGAGATTTACTGTATGAGCAAGAGGGGTGAGATGGGGGGATTTCGGTATTTTTGGAGATTTGATCTCCTGATTTACCGTTAGACGTTTCACCTGCCTTACCTGCTGTTTTCACGTTCATCTCGGACATCTTCTTGCCAGAAGAAGGCCGTGCTCTACGTAAAGAATTCAGCACGAAGATTCCGATAAACGGCTGTAATCGCAGCAGCTAACCAACGTCGGCTTCGGCAAGACCTCGTTAGCACCACCGTAAACGATATTAAAAATTGTTGTCTTCCGCAGCAGAGA
Organism: Aedes aegypti; assembly: GCF_002204515.2. Taxonomy (NCBI): domain Eukaryota; kingdom Metazoa; phylum Arthropoda; class Insecta; order Diptera; family Culicidae; genus Aedes; species Aedes aegypti. The sequence continues at coordinate 342,582,284 of NC_035108.1, read as the reverse complement.
GAAAACAGAAATTCCGAGATTTCAAAACAACCTTTATTTTGGTGGAGTTTTAATATCCTGCAATAGTTTAATAAGCTTTAATCCACAATTTAACTTAATTATAAAAACTTACGTTTAGTCAAATCTCTCTCGCGTTTACGACAATTCTGTTTGTTGAAGCCTTATGTTCGCGGTCTTCACTGGCGCTTTGAGGTCTAAATTATTGCTTTAATGAATTTCAAGATATTTATGCCAATTCAATTATTTTACCTTTAGCTCGAGTTACTTCAACAGCTATTTAGGGTTAGGTTTATATGTAGTTTAAAGCACGAAATCTGAAGAAGGAATACTTAGATAGTAATAAATGTAATTTTAAGATAAACACCCATACATACTGTGATATCTATAGATTAAGCTAATTAGCATAATAAACTACAATATTTAACTGAATGATTAATATTTGATTTACACTGCATGAGCACAATCTGGCTAGATCGACAATGACTTTCCAATTCATCCTCTATTATAATACAATGTTGATATTGCTTCTCAGCTATCTTGTCACTGCCATACCCTGCATATCTGCGCTCCATGGGCGCACGCCTCGTCCTCACAATGGGCGCGGCTTGTATACATGTCGAAAGAGCGCTGTAGCACCGAGGGGTCGCAACAGTTACATTTAGGTATTTGTTCAACAAACTTTGAATGGTTCGTCACCTAAAGTGTCGGCATAATTTTCCACTACATAGAAATTGTTCATATCAAATGAAAATATTATATTTACAAATAAGCATGTATATATCTCACAAATCATTATTTATCATGGTCTAATCGCTTATCAAAGTGAATCCTGTGACCCAACGACCCTTCCCATTAACAAACATCCCTCCCAGTAACCTTTGTGGAGATGCAGAGGCAAACACGGTCTCCAAATAGCAAAGGTTACACACTAACATTCCATCCCCCAATCCCACCTGACTGCAAGGACGTGGCCGGCGCCGTTATTGACCCTGTATAAATAGAGGCACTGAATTATGCACATTGAAGAAGATTATGGCCAATCCCAGCCAAACTTCTAGTTGATTCTTTGTGCATTTTCACTGACTTCGGTCAATCACGGAATAGCAACCATTGATATGTGTAGTCAGTCTAAGCTCTAAGCTCTAAGCCACCTACGTTGTTTTCTTATGAAGGGTGGCAAATCAGGAACACCATGGCGAAACAAGGTGCAAAAGAGAAATTTTTTGAAGGAAATAGATTTTTTCTACTATTTTCTGAGCAAATTTTGTGGTTTCTAGGAATGTTTCCGCATCATCTTAAAGCAGTTTAGCGAACACTAAACTATATATATAATGCGGGGTGGCGAATAACTGGCACATGGCGAATACCGGTACACCTTCCCTATAGACTGAAATTCAAGTTTTTCAGTTTAAATAATTGAACTACAGTCACCTCACAATTATAGATCAGCTAAGCGTCATTTTTGTAGAATTAAATATGATTACAAATCTTAGTGATCTTGTACAAAACAATATTACCCGCCTGACAATGCCGAATATAGTTGTTTTCGAGAATACATATAAAAAATCGCGGTTATTTACGAAAAAGTGTCGATTTCGATAGATATTTCAAACGAAACAGGAGAATCCCTATTATGGATCAAATCGACTCATATTATGGATCAGAACACTATAAAATCAATTTATCTGTGAAGTAAACGAATGGTGTGTTAGTGAAAGTATACCTTTCGGCGTTTCTTTCGGAATCGTCTTATCGTTGATTCATAACTGTGGTACGGGTTTCAATGCCCACAGTTATGAATCAACGATTCTATGAATACGGATAACATTTTATTTCATACGGATGAATTAAATATGCAAGAAGATGTTATGATTGATTGCAATGCTGTACAGATTTATGGTTCACGTAGATAGAATGTGTTCTGCGTAATTGCAACTCTGAGATATTCTCCGTTTAATCCAACTTTGATCCATATCTGTGTGCTATCCATAGTTGTGGGTGACTGTACATAAAATGTTTTAATTTCTGACCCATAGTGCGCATAATGAAAATAACAAGAATTTGATACAGGAGGAAATTCAAAATTTATTGATTTTATGTAAATCTTTCATTTGACAAAACAGAATGAATGAAACTTACAAAGAGTAGTGTTTGGTCCGAGGGGGGCAACACATCCAGATCACCATTTAGATGCATTTTTGGATAAAATCCTATTATTTTAGTTTCAGTGTATTATTATAGATTTGATGTGCTTCACGCGCTGACATCTTCTTTGCAGTTGGCTGTTATTTTCATGTAATTTGATGACATATTTCAGCGAGACTTTCAACCAAACCACCATACAAAAACCGAGTGTTCGGAATATGAGTCTGTTCGGAATTTAAGACAAAACGGTAAAAGACTCACCTACAGGATAATGCTTCCAGAGGACGTTTTGCCCTTTGAAAGAAGCACCGCACTAGACAATGGACTAGCATGTATCGCCCATTGAACCCACACTCCTTGACTCGACGTGGCTAAATGCTTGGTAACACTAGTTGCACGACCACGAAGCCCACAAAATGCTTTATATAACTAGGTTAAGTTATTTGAAAGAGTTTTTTTTTCTCTTATAAGTAGGTTATATCAATTGACCTGTAACAATTCTAAAATGCTACGGAAATTGAAATGTAATATGTTGTAGACAAAATATTAATAACAGCTTAATTTAGTTTTACCAAATAAGGATGATAGTGTTTTCTAACACAGAACACCCAGATACAAGATATGAATGTAATGTTTGGAATGATACTAATAAAGGATTCATAAAAATGAATAGTTTAAAATTATACTACTGAACAAATAAAAAAAAAATCAAACGCACCACCTGGGAAACGATTGTACTCGCGCTGATATACGGGTCTAGAGGGTGTGTGTTTGACCAGAGCGGCAAATGGGTGGCGAACGAACGAACGACAGAACGGGCGCGCGGGTAGCAGAACGAACCATTGCACGAAAACATTTATGCTCTACGAGGAGGGAACAGAAGGCGGGCGGACGGCGGTGTTGGGCCGTGTTATGTTGCACGTGTGTGAATGGGAAGTTATGCTGCGTGCAGTTCGGCTGCTGCACACCATTCGACCATCGGTTGCGCGGTGTGAGTGTTTTGATGTTGTTTTCCATTTGCATGCATTCTTCGTTTCCTTGTCGGGTGGTGGTCGTGTGCTTCGTTCAGAAGACTATCGGTGAGGCCATAGTAACGCGTCTGCGTCCGCGAACGCGATGCGATCAAAGGATTTCCTGTTGTTGATATTCTGCTTTGCGGGCTCGCACACGCGGACGCGTCGCTCGACGCGTTTACTATGGCAGCGCCCTATGAATGAAAGAGGGTGGAAAGTGCGGTACTAGATCGGCCGTCCTCGTAGATGTATTGTGGGTTTCCATTTTTGTTATTGATGTGTAGGAACACAACAATGCGAGAGCTGGTGGTAGAAAACATTCTGATTGCAAACTACCGAAAAGCTAAACATTACATATAATTTGCAATTGGATTAGATGGACAAATCGATGTGAAGATTTGCGAAAAAGTTACACGTCTTCTCAGTGAGAATCGAACTCACGACTCCCCGATCTCTAGTTGGGGCGCGTTAACCACTACGCTATGAGAGGACTCATGAACGCAGAAGTTAACCTGAATTCGATTTCAGCTCAATAATCACGTGGTTCTTTTTCGCAAAGTGCACCTCTTTCGGAAGAATTAGATGCCCATCCAAACACAACGCTTTCTATATATATATCCAATGCCTAGCCCGAGAGCGCATTGTTTTTAGGTATAGGAATAGCACACTACACTTCTGCGTTCATGAGTCCTCTCATAGCGTAGTGGTTAACGCGCCCCAACTAGAGATCGGGGAGTCGTGAGTTCGATTCTCACTGAGAAGACGTGTAACTTTTTCGCAAATCTTCACATCGATTTGTCCATCTAATCCAATTGCAAATTATATGTAATGTTTAGCTTTTCGGTAGTTGTTAAACTTCCACTCGGCTGGTTAGCCGTAAAACCACGTTTCATAATTAAAAACAAATATTTATCGAGCAACGGACTCATGTTCCGTAACCGGTCGTTTGAGAAGGTCGCGACCCATTGGAAGCCCACACAATAGATACCTCAGCCAGCGCAGTTGCTGGCTAGTGTAGTGTGCTATTCCTATACCTAAAAACAATGCGCTCTCGGGCTAGGCATTGGATATATATATAGAAAGCGTTGTGTTTGGATGGGCATCTAATTCTTCCGAAAGAGGTGCACTTTGCGAAAAAGAACCACGTGATTATTGAGCTGAAATCGAATTCAGGTTAACTTCTGCGTTCATGAGTCCTCTCATAGCGTAGTGGTTAACGCGCCCCAACTAGAGATCGGGGAGTCGTGAGTTCGATTCTCACTGAGAAGACGTGTAACTTTTTCGCAAATCTTCACATCGATTTGTCCATCTAATCCAATTGCAAATTATATGTAATGTTTAGCTTTTCGGTAGTTGTTAAACTTCCACTCGGCTGGTTAGCCGTAAAACCACGTTTCATAATTAAAAACAAATATTCTGATTGCAGTTTATGAACGAGGCAGTTGAGGTCCACCTGGAAAACGGAACGGTGTACCTATGTAGTTTAAGCACAGATACAGGACGGGTTGGATGACTGTTTTATGCACTTAAACGATTGGATTCGATAATATAGTGCTCATAAAATTTGACCCGCGTATCTACATGAAATCGCTGAGCATATGGGATCCAACCATGCAATTGGTTTTATGAGGTGAACCGACCATGAAGAACTGAGAGCAACCATGCGTCTCCTCCATTTGGGATGTCGTTGAACGTTGGTGGGAACGCATGCTTATTAACTACGGTGAATTAAATATACAGGTCGGACTCGATTATCCGGAGACTCGATTATCCGGTGACTCGATTATCCGGGATTCGATTATCCGGAATTTTAGACTCGATTATCCGGAATTTGATTTTTGATGTTCCTGTTTTTCAATTTTTATGCATAAATCTGAAATAATTTGGCAAAGCAATATACAACATGAATGGTTTTGCAGTTTTGAACGTTTTTAAGAAAAGGGGGGTTTGAAAAAGTGTTTTTTGTGTATGCTGATCAAAAACATTTTTTTTTCTTGGTACGTATTTGGGAAGGCCCAAGCAAGACGGTTTATTTTCGGGACGCCAAGAAGTTTTGCTGTCAGTGTCAGTTTTGTGTTCAGTCGAGAATGGATTACCAACTGGTGAGTTCGTTTCATGCTTATGATAACACATATTTTCTTGAAAGCGTAACTTTTATGTAATATTAAAACAAACTTTGTATGGTTCGTCACTATATGTGTCGGCATTATAATTTTTTCTTATACAATTTGAATATACATATATTTTTCTCTTTTTGACATTATTAAAAATTATTTATTAAAAAAATCTTTTGAATTGTTCGACATTGTGAATGTTGACGTATTTTCTAAAACTTCTACCATATCGAGACAAAATGCACAGTAATACTCATATGTAATTTTCAAACAAACTATGTATGGTTCGTCACTACAAGTGTCGGCATTATTCCTGTTTCATATAAGTTAAAATATAAACATGTAATTTTCAGTTTTCGTCATTAATAAAAACGTCTTTTGAATTGTTCGACATTATAGATGTTGACGTATTTTTCCAAAAACTTCTCGAGACAAAAATACAAAACTAGCTTTAAATACAAGTCGTATTCTTCCCCCTTGTCCATGGATCGCATCACCGACCAGAGGTGACTCCCAGATCTTTTCCTCCCTCACTAATAAACACCCTTCCCGTGGTGATTGTGGAGATGCAGAGGTATTCTCGGTCTCTAGAAGCAACAATCATTACACCCTAACATTCCTTCCCTATCCCAACTGACTGTAAGGACTTGGCCGGCGCCGTTATTGATTAATAATATTAGATCTGCTAAAATTGCACTCCGAGAGTAAGCGGAAACTCGCATCCCTTATTCATTTGGATCGCAGTGCAATTATTACCAGTTCTGATCAATCACGGAGTAGCAACCATTGACATGCACAGTCAGTCTATGCTATGCTATGCTATGCTATGCTGATCAAAAACATTTTTTTTTTTCTTGTAAGTACCCCTGCTGTTCCTAGATATAATTTCTGGCTACGCCACCGCATCATATAAATAAAACAATAAAATAGATAATATTTAAGTTATTGTATCGAAGATTCCAATTTTTTCTTAGCGATTCGATTATCCGGAGGATTCGATTATCCGGAGTGAAATAAAAATCGATACTCCGGATAATCGAGTCCGACCTGTATATCGTGATAAAAACCTAATTTTTGAAATTGTGGTTCTCAGCCAGTTTTGAGTTTCGATCCCAAAACCAAAGTTTTTTGAAATAAACAACGAGAAAAAATGGTTTTAAAATCCCATAAAATGTGTTACGTAATCAACGGTTATGTTACCGTGAAGTCGCCAGTCACCGTACGGCCTCCATTCACCGTGCACAGATTCCTACATAATATTCATACAAATTTCACAAATAATTGTTTTGTTAGTAAAATAATATAGAACTGATCAAATTAAAGCTATGTATAATATTTTGAAGTGCATGAATGGTCTAAAATCGCCTAAATCTATGCTCTGACCATACTCAATCGACCCCGTGGCCTTAATGCTGTAGTAATGTTCTGAAATAAGTATAGCTTTAAATATTGTTGTAGTGTTTCTTCTGTTCAGTGTTGAATCACTGTTGATAGACTCACACTCAAATCTCAATCAATACGCTCTCCCGTGAGAGCAAACTTATTAGAGATTTGCTTCGCAAATCTCAGGCTTGAGATTTTGATACAAAATCGCTTAATCAACTCAAACCGTAAAACATGATTCAGTCGCAAAACCCATCAAAAACTCGTGAAACCCGAATGTTGATGTTTACGTCAGAAAGGATTACTATAAGTTTAGCAGACTAACAAGAAATTATTGCCGTGTTTGAGCAAACTGTGGAAATACGAGACAATGAGTGAAAAAGGTGAGCCAACTCATCCATGATTTTTTGACTTCTGAGCTGCGTGATTGACAACTCACGCATGAAAAATTTCAAGCGTGAGTTATGAGAAATTGAGTTTTTCACAACACTGCTTCTGTTGTGAAATATTTCAAAAGTTACAGAAAATTCTATGAATTATAAAATACTCTTAGCGAAAGTTCTCGAATATTGCAATAATAATTTGTCATCTCTCAAAATCACAGTAGGGAAGAAACCATTATGGGGGAGTTACCATCGCCTCCAGAATATTCTATCATATAGCTGTTAAAGTGTTCTAACAGGGTGGCCACCGAACCAGGAAAAACGGGAAAAGCGGGAAAAAGACGGGAATTTGAATCCATCGGGAAAAAGACGGCAAAAACCGGTCACCGGGAAAATCATGTTGAACAAACATCTTCAAACTCTAATTCTACCAACTACTAAAAATAAGTTGTAGAAAGTTGTTATAGCTCATGATATTGCCATTATGCATATGTAATTTTGGACAAATAACTTTCAAACATCACATTATTACTTTATTTTTTTGGATCATTGGTTTAATTTAATTTAGAAATACAGTCGCCTCTCCTCATCTCGATATCGAGATAGGGAGAGATTGAAACAAAGAACATCAATTTGATGAACACTAGATTGAAAATCACTCCGTTACCAGGAAAATAATAAACAAACAAACTTCATTTCGAGTTTCCAAATTGTTTTGAATCATGTAAATCTGGTCTAGTAACCTTTGATAATGTTCATATCGACATATGGAGAAAAAATTGGGAACAAAAATCAACAGAAACACATCGAGATATAGAGATATCGAGATAAGGAGGATATCGAGATATGGAGAAGGAAATCGTATGCAGAATGAAGGGACCGAAGCAATCATCGACATAGGAGATATCGAGATGTAGAACATCGAGATGTGGAGAGTCGACTGTAGTCTATTTTTCTACACTATATCCTTCTCAGAAGCTTTTCTCATTTTTTTCTCTTACTATCAGGGCTTGAATTTTTCACTTTTTGATCGAAGTTTTGAATCAGAGCAAAAAGATCAAGCTCTGAAACATATTGGATTTAAAATTTTCTTAATTTACTGAAAAATAAATCAATGAATCCGAATATAACCTTTATTAATAAAAGTTTCTAATGTGTCTTCAGTTATCGATTTCTATGTCGATTATTCGATAGAATAATATGTACATATGTACTTTTACATATGTGGCTTTGATTCGTCCTTATCTTAAACTTATTTGCGAAAGATTAGGAATTGAAATTATTTCAATTAGTTTACACAAAAGAGGCATATTGTCGAATAATATAATCTTGCTAGCTTTCAAAACAAATCGCTGTCGAAGTAAATCGAAAGTGCCAAGAATAGAAACCGCACTTTTTGCATAATTGAAGAGGTTGGGAGCAAAAGGGTGTAAGTGACAAAAATCAAGTTTTAGAATATCGACTTTTAAGTTTTTTCGGCAATTTTTCAATCTTCTACGCTGCCTTTCTACGCATATTTGTACCACTGTCCATATGGTTCACATAAAACATGGGACAAGTTGGCGTAGAACAACAGTACGAATTATATTATTTTTCCTATTGAACGAAAAATTCACCTCAGAATACCGTTGGAAAGCTTGAAAACAGTAGTTTTTTTAGTACATTCAACTAAAACATCGACCTAAATGTCATTCCTTTGTTTTTGGGCCACTCCATTAAAAACTGGGAAAATTTTGAAAATTAAGACGGGAAAACCGGGAAAAAAGCGGGAATTTCAAAATGAATTTTTAGTGGCCACCCTGGTTCTAAATAAGCAGTTGTAATGCTTTAGTATTCAAATTAACTGTTTTAGTGTTCTTAAATTGCTGTTGTAGTGCTCAATGAAACTTTTCGATGAAACATTTCAAAGCCTTACTGACAGACAGAAAATGCTGGGGAGAAAGGAGAACAAATTATTACTGACTAATTGCGAAAAAGCTCAAATACTTGCTATGCAGTTTGAAAGCGGGCACAATTTTAATTTAGGACCTACTAGTCCAATAGAAAATCAAATTATTCAGGACTTCGAAAACATTCTCAATCAAGAGAACATTTTCGAAACTGGGAGACTGATTTGGAAGAACTATTTTGATAATTTTTAATAAAACTAATTTTAAGAATAATTATTAAAAAAAATCAAAAATATGAATGCTCCTAGTATTGATGGAATATTTTACGTCCTCATCAAGAAACTTCCAAAAGGTAGCTTATCTTTCTCAGTTGACAAATGTTTTCAATTGGCATATTTTCCTGACAAATGAAAAGTTGTACCAATTTTAAAACCAGGCAAAAATCCTGCAGAAGCTACTAGCTATCGTACAATCAGATTACTTTCCTTCATCAGTAAGGTTTTTGAAAAGATCATTTTGAACAGAATGATGGTCCACATAAATGAAAATTCAATTTTTGCCAATGAACAGTTCGGATTCCGACATGGACATTCGACCACCCACCAGCTTTTACGTGTAATAAATTTGATTCCTTCCAACAAATCTGAAGGCTATTCAACTAGTCTTGCTCTTGTAGACATAGAAAAAGTATTCGACAGTGTTTGGCATGAAGGCTTGATCGTGAAATTAAAGAAATCCAACACATGTTGTAAGAATAGTTCAAAGTTATCTGTCAAATCGTACACTTCAGGTGAATTATCAGTACTCCAAGTCTGAAAGACATCCTGCAAGAGCTGGTGTTCCTCAAGGCAGTATATGAGGCTTTTCTAGATAAAAATAAAACTTTCAAAAAGCACATTGAGGGCATTCAAACCAAATGTAACAAATTTATAAAATCTTGTTATGTACGCATTAACAGAAAATCAATTTTTTTCTAAAGAACAAGCTTTTGATCTTCAAACATACTTTCAGGCTAGTTATGGTGTATGCTGTACTAATATGGATTACCTGTTGTAATAGCTGGGAAAGAGGAAGAAAATTATTCTAAAGCTTCCTCCCTGGTATAGTACTAACGAGTTACATACAGGGTGTTAGGTTCGTGAGTGCAGACATTTTAAGGGGTGATAGAGGACCATGTTAGATGAAAAAAATCGTTCCACGGATATGGTCAATTCTTAACTGTTACCGAGTTATTAAACATTTAATGTTTTAGGATATGTTTGCCTTTAAGTGGTTATAACTTTGGAATAGTTCAACGCATCTCAATTCTCTTACTTCCATTTGAAAGCTAATTAAATTTCCAATCTACTAACAACTTTACATCTAATGGGTTTTGCAAATAAATTCATTTTTATGAGCAAATAAGTTCAAAGGTAGTGATTTTTCTCTTGTTTTTGTCAGTTTACTTTAAAAAATGCGTAATAAATTTCATGCTTGTCTTAAGCAAAGTTGTGTGCTTCAAGCTGCTCTACAATTCGTTCTTTGACACCAAACTTCTATCCCTACGCGTTCTCTTGCAATTTTGATTTGAACACGCCACTTTGGGTCACAAATTTTGGTCCGTAAACGCAACAGGTAACAGTTCATTTCACCCCACTGTGTTGCAAAACTTGACGCATTGTTTGCATCCGCGCACAGCACACTTGATCTCAGGTTTAGACAACAACAGCTTGGCGCGTATGATTAAGCACACGCTGCTGTGCGTTCTTTTGCATGCTGTTTGAAACTTAAAATAAATCGTTTTTGTCCGATGGAAATCAACTTTTCAAAATGTTGAAGGAATGTAGTAAAACATTGATCGGTTTGTTATTTTTCTGTTGATGACTGATCTGAATTGTAAGCAATTATTGTCATTGCTCGTAGAGTTAATGTTTCAAAGTACTGCATAACAGTATTGGTGAAACAACATTGAACATACAGAAAATGTTTATCTGGTTGATTCATATCAGTTTATTTGAAGGCTCTGTCCAATGTTCCAAAGACTGCAAGGATGCTGCTAAACATTTGGAAGCAGTAACACGCTTACGATACTTAAAAGCTTTGAGTGTATCCCAGTCCCAATTTTACTGTGAATCTCATTCAACTGTTAACGCCAGGAGTTAAATTGTTTAATGATTCATTCAAAAATAACCTAGAAACTTTGCTAGAAGTTTCCCCAGCCCTATTAACTATTCAAGAATATCTCGAGAAGTTAATTCAGGGATGCATCCAGACATTTAAAAAAAAGTGTCTACACCGAGGAATTGTCAAATAAACTCTTCTATGAATTTTTCAACTCTGCTTTAAGAAATTATTCATGGTAACACTCACCAAATTTGTAGTGGAATTCGTTTAAAAGTGCTTACTAAATTCATCCTGATATTTACTAAGGTATTCGTGTTGAAATTTATCTAGGGATGACACCAGGAATCTCTCAGGTTCTCTTATAAAAGCAGGATAATCGTCAACAAATTCAAACTGGATTTTCTCCAGATATTTTTTGAGGAATACATGTAATTTTCAATTCAATTCTTCTCAAATTATCCAACAAATTCTTCATAGAGGTGCTGAAAAATGTTTGAAACAAGAAATCTCATGAGGATATCGATGAATGAGTTGATGCAAAAATTGAATTCCAGGAATCCTTGAAAAAATCTTCAATAGACTCGATGGCAAAATGTCTGATAATATTCCTTGAAGAACCACTCGAAGTTTGATTAATTGTGTTTACTTTAAAGATCCATTCCTCCAGAATTGATCTGGAAATTCCTCCAGAGTTTCTCCAGGAATTTTTCTATACATTCTTTCGGAGTTCTTCCAGTTATTCCTCCGAAGTTCCTCTGGAGCTCCACCGGTAGTTTCTCAACAGTTCTTCCGAAAAAATCTCCAGAGCTCCACCGAGAATTTGTTCTTCGGCAATTCCTTGGGACTTCATCCGGGTACTCTTAGGGAGTTTCTTCTGGAATTCCTTCGAAGCTCCACTGATTTTTTTTTTCAAACGTTGCTTCCTAAATTCCTCTGGAATCCCTCCCACAATTTCTCCGGAGCTCCTCCAGGAACTGTACTGTAGTTCCTTTAGGAATTTACACGCGAGTTGCTTCAAGAATCTGGCAGCTTCACCAGAAATTCTACCGCAGTTTCTCCAGGAATCCTGCCGGTTGTTCCTCCGAGAATTTTCCAAGAATATACCCGAGAGTTTTCCTGGAAGGCCTCCGGGAGTTCCTCCAAAAATTTCTTCAGGAGTTCTTCCACAAATTCCTTTGAGAGGTCCTCCAAGAATTTCTGAGGATTCCTTTCCAGGGAATTTCTTAAAAATTTTCATAGGGAGTTCCTTCAAGAATCCCTTGAGACCTCATCCTAAAATTCCTGAGTTCGTAGGAAGTCGCTATGAAGAAAATCCAATGGAATTCCCTGTAGAGCTCCGGAGGAACTCCGGAGGATATGCTGGATGGAATTCAGAAGAATTACTGCAACAATTTTGGAAGAATTACTTGAGCAACTCCGGAGGAATTACCGTTGAAGCTACGAAGGAATTCACGGAGGAACTCTGAAGGAACCCTGGACAAATTCGTACAGAACACTTAAGGAACAGTGGTTAGAGTCGGCTACAAAGCAAAGCCATGCTGAAGGTGTCTGGGTTCGATTCCCGGTCGGTCCAGGATCTTTTTGTAGTGGAAATTTTCTTGACTTCCCAGGGCATAGAGTATCATCGTACTTGCCAAACGAGATACGAATGCGAAAAGGGCAACTTTGGCAAAGAAAGCTCTCAGTTAATAACTATGGAAGTGCTCATAAGAACACTAAGCTGAGACGCAGGCTCTGTCCTAGTGAAGACTTTAATGCCAAAATGAAGAACAAGACTAAAGGAACTCCGGAGGAAAACCGGGAGAAACTCTTGAGAAATTCGCGGAGGAACTCTGGGATACTTCGCGGAGAAAATCTAGGGGAATTTCCGGAGTGACTCTTGAGGAATTCCTAGCGGAACTCCGGAGGATTTCCGTTGAATTACTGCACAAACTCTGGAAAATTCCTGGAAAAATTCCGAACTTTGGCGGTAATCCGAAGAAATACCTGCTGATTCCTAAATCCATAAAGGGATTCCCGGCAAAAAATTTGAAAGAATTCTTGGAAAAATGTCTAGAGAAACTACGATGGAACTCCTTGAGAAACTCTGAAAGAATTCCTGGAGAAAATCCGAAAGAATTCCTGGAGAAACTTTGAAGCCCGGAGTACTTTGAAAAATTCCCGGTGGAGCTCTGGGGGATTTCCAGAAGGAAGTCTGCAGGAATTGCTGGATGAATACCCAAAACAGCTCTGACGGAATTCCTGGAGGAACTCTTAAAAAATCCTGGAGGAATTCCGGATTAATTGCTGGAGGAACTCCGGACAAATTGCTGAAGGAACTCCAGAAGAACTGCTGGAGATCTGCTGAGGAATTTACGAGGGCAATCTGGAAAAAAATCCTGGAAGAATTTCTGAAAATACTACGGAATAACTCCAAAAGGAGCTATGAAGGAAATCCAATGGAATTCCCTGTGGAGCTCTGGAGGATAAGCTGGATACAATCCAGAAGAAGTACTGGAAAAACTCCGGAGGAATTTCTGGAGCAACTCAGAAGGAATTATCGTTAAAGCTACGAAGGAATTCTCGGAGGAACCCTGGACAAGTTCCTAGAGAATCTCCAAAGCAAATCCCGGAGGAACTTAGCTTAGCTTAGCTTAGCTTAGACTGACTACACATATCAATGGTTGCTATTCCGTGATTGACCGAAGTCAGTGAAAATGCACAAAGAATCAACTAGAAGTTCAGCTGGGATAGGCCATAATCTTCTTCAGTGTGCATAATTCAGTGCCTCTATTTATACAAGGTCAATAACGGCGCCGGCCACGTCCTTGCAGTCAGGTGGGATTGAGGGAAGGAATGTTAGTGTGTAACCTTTGCTATTTGGAGACCGTGTTTGCCTCTGCATCTCCACAAAGGTTACTGGGAGGGATGTTTGTTAATGGGGAGGATCGTTGGGTCAAAGGATTCACTTTGATAAGCGATTAGACCATGATAAACAATGATTTGTGAGATATATACATGCTTATACGTAAATATAATTGTTCATATAATTTCTATGTAGAGGAAAATTATGCCGACACTTGAGGTGACGAACCATTCAAAGTTTGTTGAACAAATACCTAAATGTAACATTCCTACAGCTGTCAGTACGAAAGCATGTGTTATTATATTTTACTCATTTGAAAAGAAACAAAAGACTCAATTGGTTGGGACATCATAGAACACTCTTATTCTTATGCCGACACTTACAGTGGCGAACCATCCAAAGTTTGTTGAATAAAGTGGACCTTTCGCAAGTCTACACTTGTAGTGTCGAACCATTCAAAGTTTTTTTAATTACAAAAATAAAGGTATATAAGGGGTGTTCTGAAAAAAAAAAATGTTAAACATAAATAAATCATGAATCAGAGTTTGTGTCGACACTCACAGTGACGAACCATCCATAGTTTGTTGAAACATCATATTTACATCCCACCATTGTAACGATTAAATGTGCAGTCATACATATTTTATAGATTAGAAATAGTAGCATGAAACGAGCTCACCAATTGATCCGTTATCCTTGACTGAGCGGCCACAATCCATTTTCAGCTTCACTCGTTTGCTCGGCTAGCACCCAGAAAAAAAAAAAAAAAAAAAAAAAAAAAAAAAAAAAAAAAAAAAGCGCGCGACTCGAAAAAAAAAAAACACGGACGACAGCTCGGGCTTTCTTGACGCACTGCCCAGGAGCAAGCGTCAAGGTCGTCGAAAGATCAAAAAGAACGAACCGATCGCGGCACTTTTTAACTTACTCCAACCGAACTCCCCGATCACGCCACTTTTTCACTTACGAGACCGACGCGCGACATGTTTGATCCTGCCCTCGTCGCTCGCTCCGGCAAAAGCAAGCGTCAAGGTCGAAAGATCAAACAGAACTAACCGATCGCGGCACTTTTTCACTTACTCCAACCGAACTCCCCGATCACGCCACTTTTTCACTTACTAGACCGACGCGCGACATGTTTGATCCTGCCCTCGTCGCTCGCTCCGGCAAAAGCAAGCATCAAGGTCGAAAGATCAAACAGAACTAACCGATCGCGGCACTTTTTCACTCACTCCAACCGAACTTCCCGATCACGCCACTTTTTCACTTACGAGACCGACGCGCGACATGTTTGATCCTGCCCTCGTCGCTCGCTCCGGCAAAAGCAAGCGTCAAGGTCGAAAGATCAAACAGAACTAACCGATCGCGGCACTTTTTCACTTACTCCAACCGAACTTCCCGATCACGCCACTTTTTCACTTACGAGACCGACGCGCGACATGTTTGATTCTGCCCTTGTCGCTCGCTCCGGCAAAAGCAAGCATCAAGGTCGAAAGATCAAACAGAACTCCAAAGCAAATCCCGGAGGAACTACGGAGAAATTCCTGTAGGAATTCGAAGGCGTTCTTATAGAAACTCCGGATGTGTTTCTTGAGGAACTGCGGAGGCGTTTCTAGAGGAATTTCTGGAGAAACTAAGGAGGAAATTCGGCAAAGTTAGCGTTGGAGCTCCAGAGGAACTTTTCAGGAATAACTGGATGAGGAACAGCTTGAGTACCTCCAAAGGATTTTCTGAAATAACTTTGGAAGAATTTCCAGTGGAGAATTTTCCGAGAAGTTGCTGATTGAAATCCAGATGAATTGCCTGAGGAAATGCGGAATAATTTTTGGAAGGATTTGAAAAAAATCCTGGAGGAACTCCGGAAGAACTTCACGAGGAACTCTTGAGGAATTCCGGGAAGGAAGTCTAGAGGAATTCCCGAAGAAACTCTTGAGACATTTCCTGAGAAATTCTGCAGAAATCCTCGAAGGGAATGTAGGGAATTTTTTGAAGTAGCTTCAGAAGAATTCCTTGTGAAGCTCTGGAGCATTTCCAAGGAATTATTTGAGGAACTCTGGATAATTCCTGGAGAAATTCCGAAAAAAGGAGGAACCACGGAAGAAATGCGAAGGAATTCCTTGTAGAGCTCCAAAAGAATTCCCGGAGGAATATTTGGAATTTCTCCAGAGGCATTTCTGAAGGAAATTCCTGAAGGAAATCCTCGGCGAGGAATATCTAGAGAAAATTCCCACAGAAATTCCTAGGAGAAATCCTTGGATGAATTTCCTGGAGCAAATCCTTGGAGGAAATTCTGGATGAATTTCTGTAGCTAATCTCCAGAGCTATTAATGGAGGGATTTCGGAGGAATTGATGTAAGAAATCCCCGAAGAAAATTATGGACAAAATCTCTGGATGAAATTCCCGGATCAATTCTTGGAGGAAATACTTAGGTCTTAGACGAGTTCTTGGAGGAAATCTCCGAAGGAATTCCTAGGGAAAAACCCCGGCGGAATTTCTGAAGATATCCCTGGAAAGTTTTCTGAAACAAATTCTGAAAGAAATACCCGGAGAAATCGCTATTGGGAATTCCCTGAGGAATTCGTTGAGAAAATCCCGGAGTAATTCTTGGAGGATATCTGATGCAAATCCCAAACATTTCTTGGAGGAAATCTCTGGAAAAATTTTCAGAAAAATCGCCGATATAACTTCTGAAGAGTGAGAATTCATTCACAGAGGAATTCCTAAAGAAAATCTCCGGAGGAATTCTTGGAAAACATTTCCGGAAGAATTTCTGGAGGAAATCCCCGGAGGTGCTACTTGAGGTATCTCTCGTAGCAATTCCTAGAGGTAAACCCTGGAGGAATTCCAAAACAAATTGCTGGAGAAATTCCTGGAGAAAATCCCCGGAGGAGTTCTTGGGGGAATCCCCGGAGGAATTCATAGAGCAAATTGCCAGACGAGTTTCTGGAGGAAATCCTCGGCGGAATTGCTATTACAGATCTCCTGGGGATTTCCTGGAGAAAATCTCCGAATGAGTTTTTGAGGGATATCCCCGTAGGAATCGTTGAAATTGCCGAAGAAATTCCTGGGTAAAATTTCCGAAGAAACTTCTATGGGAAATCTCCAGATAAATTCTCTGAAAAATTGCCCGAAAGAATTTTTTGACAAAATCTTTTGAAGAAATTCCTGGATAAAATAACCGGAATTTTTGGTGGAAATCAACGGAGGAATTCTTGGAAAAAATCTATGTTGCAAATCCCCAGCGAAATTTCTGGAGCAGATCCCGGATAAATTGACTGAAAAACTCCCAAAAAGAATTCCTATTGGAAAGCCCCTAAGAAAATCCTCGGACAAATTCCTGGAGCACATTTTACACCGAGGAATTGTAAAATGAGTGATATACTACAATAGATATACTACAAGATCAAATATTAGTCGCAGTGGTTTATGTTCCGAACAGAAAAATATTCTTAAACTGCTTGATTTGTTTTTGTTTTATAGTTCCTTAATTCCTTTTTTCAGAAAAATGGAAGGTATTTTGTGAGCACCATTATGAATTCCACTACATCCATTTACAATTCCTGGTTGTAGGCATGCAAGAATTGTTAGGAAAATATCTGGATTTATTTCTGAATTACTTTTTTAAGGCATTCTTGAAAAATTCATTGAGCTGAGGAAACTTCCAACATAATTTCCAGGTTATTTTCGAACGAATCATTAAAAAAATTATGAAAAATTCCTGGCAAAATGTTTTAAAACATTTCTGTAAATATTCTTGGAAGAATTTTTTTAAAAATATCCTGGAAGTATCTTTGAACATAAAATCCATGATGAATTTTGAGATAAGTTAAGATGGATGCTAAAAACATTTATTATCATAAAATCCTTAGAGAAATTTAAAAAAAACTTTTTTTGCAAAGCATGTCAATTTCACATTTGACACGAATCATGTTAATTTGCAGTACGTCACCATTTTTAAAGTGTACATCTCATTCAATGGCTAACGCAGTGAATGTGTAACAGGTAGAATAAATCTAGAAATGGATTTATAATATCGCAAAGACACTGTCAGCTAATCGCCGGAATTTCTTAGGGGCTTCTTTTGGGGACTTTTTCAGTGAATTTATCCGGGATCTACTCCAGAAATTTCGCTGGGGATTTGCACCGTAGATTTTTTCCAAGAATTCCTCCGGTGATTTCCACCAAAAACTCCGGTTATTTTATCCAGGAATTTCTTCAAAAGATTTTGTCAAGAAATTCTTTCGGGCATTATTTTAGAGAATTTATCCGGAGATTTCCCACAGAAATTTCTTCGGAAATTTCACCCAGGAATTTCTTCGGCAATTTCAACGATTTTTGCGGGGATATCCCTCAAGAACTCATTCGGAGATTTTCTCCAGGAAATCCCCAGGAGATCTGTAATAGCAATTCCGCCGAGGATTTCCTCCAGAAACTCGTCTGGCAATTTGCTCTATGAATTCCTCCGGGGATTCCCCCAAGAACTCCCCCGGAGATTTTCTCCAGCAATTTGTTTTGGGAATTCCTCCGGGGATTACCTCCAGGAATTGCTACGAAAGGTACCTCAAGTAGTACCTCCGGGGATTTCCTTCCGAAATTCCTCCTGGGATTTCCTCCAGAAATTCCTCCGGAAATGTTTTCCAAGAATTCCTCCGGAGATTTTCTTTAGGAATTCCTCTGTGGATGAATTCTCTCTCTCCAGAAATTATATCGGGGATTTTTCAGAGAATTTTTCCGGAGATTTCCTCCAGGAAATTTTTGGGATTTGCATCAGATATCCTCCAAGAATTACTCCGGGGTTTTCTCAACGAATTCCTCAGGGATTTCTCCGGGTATTTCTTTCAGAATTTGTTTCAGAAAACTTTCCAGGGATATCTTCAGAAATTCCTCCGGGGTTTTCCCTAGGAATTCCTTTGGAGATTTCCTCCAAGAACTCGTCTAAGACCTAAGTATTTCCTCCAAGAATTGATCCGGGAATTTCATCCAGAGATTTTGTCCACAATTTTCTTCGGGGATTTCTTACATCAATTCCTCCGAAATCCCTCCATTAATAGCTCTGGAGATTAGCTACAGAAATTCATCCAGAATTTCCTCCAAGGATTTGCTCCAGGAAATTCATCCAAGGATTTCTCCTAGGAATTTCTGTGGGAATTTTCTCTAAATATTCCTCGCCGAGGATTTCCTTCAGGAATTTCCTTCAGAAATGCCTCTGGAGAAATTCCAAATATTCCTCCGGGAATTCTTCTGGAGCTCTACAAGGAATTCCTTCGCATTTCTTCCGTGGTTCCTCCTTCTTTCGGAATTTCTCCAGGAATTATCCAGAGTTCCTCAAATAATTCCTTGGAAATGCTCCAGAGTTCCACAAGGAATTCTTCTGAAGCTACTTCAAAAAATTCCCTACATTCCCTTCGAGGATTTCTGCAGAATTTCTCAGGAAATGTCTCAAGAGTTTCTTCGGGAATTCCTCTAGACTTCCTTCCCGGAATTCCTCAAGAGTTCCTCGTGAAGTTCTTCCGGAGTTCCTCCAGGATTTTTTTCAAATCCTTCCAAAAATTATTCCGCATTTCCTCAGGCAATTTCTTTGGATTTCAATCAGCAACTCCTCGGAAATTTCTTCGGATTTCCACTGGAAATTCTTCCAAAGTTATATCCTTTGGAGGTACTCTAGCTATTCCTCATCCAGTTATTCCTGAAAAGTTCCTCTGGAGCTCCAACGCTAACTCCTCCATTGGATTTCCTTCATAGCTCCTTTTGGAGTTATTCCGTAGTAGTTTCAGAAATTCTTCCAGGATTTTTTCCAGATTACTCTCGTAAATTCCTCAGCCGATCTCCAGCAGTTCTTCTGGAGTTCCTTCAGCAATTTGTCCGGAGTTCCTCCAACAATTCATCCGGAATTCCTCCAGGATTTTTTTAAGAGTTCCTCCAGGAATTCCTTCAGAGCTGTTTTGGGCATTCATCCAGGAATTCCTGCAGACTTTCTTCTGGAAATCCCCCAGAGCTCCACCGGGAATTTTTCAAAGTACTCCGGGCTTCAAAGTTTCTCCAGGAATTCTTTCGGATTTTCTCCAGGAATTCTTTCAGAGTTTCTCAAGGAGTTTCATCGTAGTTTCTCTAGAAATTTTTCCAAGAATTCTTTCGAATTTTTTTCCGGGAATCCCTTTATGGATCTAGGAATTCTTTCGGAGTTCCTCCAGAAAATCCTCGGAGTTCTTCAAGGAGTTCCTTTGGAGATCCTCCAGAAATATCTCCAAAGTTCCAAGACACCAACCCCGGGTCGAAACGTAGGGCAAGTTATAAACCTTGTTTCATTTTCTGAAAGACAGCGTAGCCGTTAAATCAGAACGATTAAGAGTTACAGTCAAACCCAGCCAGATTCCTCCAGGATTTCCTCCATAGTTCCTTCAGGATTTTGTTTCGAAGTTTCTCTAGAAAAAATTCCACAATTCCTCCAGGAATTCTTTTGGAGGTCCGCTACGAATTTCTTCAGAGTTCCTCATGGAATTTTTGTCGGAGTTCCTCAAGCAATACCTCCAGGAATTTTCCAGAGTTCGTGCAGTAATTCATCGGAAATCCTCCGGAGTTCCGCTAGGAATTCATCAAGAGTTACTCCGGAAATTCCCCTAGATATTCTCCGTGAAATATCCCAGAGTTCCTCCGCGAATTTCTCAAGAGTTCCTCATGGTATTCCTCCGGAGTTCCTTTAGTCTTCTTCTTCTTTTTGACATTAACGACCTCACTAGCTTAGTGTTCTTATGAGTACTTCCACAGTTATTAACTGAGAGCTTTCTTTGCCAAAGTTGCCATTTTCGCATTTGTATCTCGTTTGGCAAGTACGATGATACTTTATGCCCAGGGAAGTCAAGGAAACTTCCACTACAAAAAGATCCTCAGAAATTCTTGGAGGATTTGTGGAAGAACTCCTGAAGAAATTTTTGGAGGAACTCCCGGAGGCCTTCCAAGAAAACTCTCGGGTATATTCTTGGAAAATTCTCGGAGGAACAACCGGCAGGATTCCTGGAGAAACTTCGGTAGAATTTCTGGTGAAG
Source organism: Aedes aegypti (assembly GCF_002204515.2). Taxonomy (NCBI): domain Eukaryota; kingdom Metazoa; phylum Arthropoda; class Insecta; order Diptera; family Culicidae; genus Aedes; species Aedes aegypti. The sequence continues at coordinate 342,561,368 of NC_035108.1, read as the reverse complement.
CTGCCAGATTCTTGAAGCAACTCGCGTGTAAATTCCTAAAGGAACTACAGTACAGTTCCTGGAGGAGCTCCGGAGAAATTGTGGGAGGGATTCCAGAGGAATTTAGGAAGCAACGTTTGAAAAAAAAAATCAGTGGAGCTTCGAAGGAATTCCAGAAGAAACTCCCTAAGAGTACCCGGATGAAGTCCCAAGGAATTGCCGAAGAACAAATTCTCGGTGGAGCTCTGGAGACTTTTTCGGAAGAACTGTTGAGAAACTACCGGTGGAGCTCCAGAGGAACTTCGGAGGAATAACTGGAAGAACTCCGAAAGAATGTATAGAAAAATTCCTGGAGAAACTCTGGAGGAATTTCCAGATCAATTCTGGAGGAATGGATCTTTAAAGTAAACACAATTAATCAAACTTCGAGTGGTTCTTCAAGGAATATTATCAGACATTTTGCCATCGAGTCTATTGAAGATTTTTTCAAGGATTCCTGGAATTCAATTTTTGCATCAACTCATTCATCGATATCCTCATGAGATTTCTTGTTTCAAATATTGTTCAGCACCTCTATGAAGAATTTTTTGGATAATTTGAGAAGAATTGAATTGAAAATTACATGTATCCTCAAAAAATATCTGGAGAAAATCCAGTTTGAATTTGTTGACGATTATCCTGCTTTTATAAAAGAACCTGAGAGATTCCTGGTGTCATCCCTAGATAAATTTCAACACGAATACCTTAGTAAATATCAGGATGAATTTAGTAAGCACTTTTAAACGAATTCCACTACAAATTTGGTGAGTGTTACCATGAACAATTTCTTAAAGCAGAGTTGAAAAATTCATAGAAGAGTTTATTTGACAATTCCTCGGTGTAGACACTTTTTTTTAAATGTCTGGATGCATCCCTGAATTAACTTCTCGAGATATTCTTGAATAGTTAATAGGGCTGGGGAAACTTCTAGCAAAGTTTCTAGGTTATTTTTGAATGAATCATTAAACAATTTAACTCCTGGCGTTAACAGTTGAATGAGATTCACAGTAAAATTGGGACTGGGATACACTCAAAGCTTTTAAGTATCGTAAGCGTGTTACTGCTTCCAAATGTTTAGCAGCATCCTTGCAGTCTTTGGAACATTGGACAGAGCCTTCAAATAAACTGATATGAATCAACCAGATAAACATTTTCTGTATGTTCAATGTTGTTTCACCAATACTGTTATGCAGTACTTTGAAACATTAACTCTACGAGCAATGACAATAATTGCTTACAATTCAGATCAGTCATCAACAGAAAAATAACAAACCGATCAATGTTTTACTACATTCCTTCAACATTTTGAAAAGTTGATTTCCATCGGACAAAAACGATTTATTTTAAGTTTCAAACAGCATGCAAAAGAACGCACAGCAGCGTGTGCTTAATCATACGCGCCAAGCTGTTGTTGTCTAAACCTGAGATCAAGTGTGCTGTGCGCGGATGCAAACAATGCGTCAAGTTTTGCAACACAGTGGGGTGAAATGAACTGTTACCTGTTGCGTTTACGGACCAAAATTTGTGACCCAAAGTGGCGTGTTCAAATCAAAATTGCAAGAGAACGCGTAGAGATAGAAGTTTGGTGTCAAAGAACGAATTGTAGAGCAGCTTGAAGCACACAACTTTGCTTAAGACAAGCATGAAATTTATTACGCATTTTTTAAAGTAAACTGACAAAAACAAGAGAAAAATCACTACCTTTGAACTTATTTGCTCTTAAAAATGAATTTATTTGCAAAACCCATTAGATGTAAAGTTGTTAGTAGATTGGAAATTTAATTAGCTTTCAAATGGAAGTAAGAGAATTGAGATGCGTTGAACTATTCCAAAGTTATAACCACTTAAAGGCAAACATATCCTAAAACATTAAATGTTTAATAACTCGGTAACAGTTAAGAATTGACCATATCCGTAGAACGATTTTTTTCATCTAACATGGTCCTCTATCACCCCTTAAAATGTCTGCACTCACGAACCTAACACCCTGTATAATACCCAATGTTGTAACATTGGAACAAATGTGGCATAAAATTATTAAAATTTATACAAAAATCATTGCAATCTTCTTTTCCATGATTAGTTCGTTATATTTTTAAATCTACAGTCAACTCTCCCCTAAGCTAAGTATGCTGTTTCGTTCAAGAAAAGTAAAGAAATTCCTTGACTGAATGGTTCAAGAAATTTCCTACAGGGGGCCCCCTTTGAAATGACATTTCTTCTGAACTGCGTACTGCGATCAGAAAAATGTGATTTTCTGAACCATTTCTGGAAAGAAATTTTCCACGCATCGAGATAGGCGATTCCTTTTCTTGTCAGTAGCAAACCTACCTTTACTCGATATTGAACGGACCATCGAGTTAGGGAGGTATCGAGTTACAGAACACAAAACCCATGCAACTGCAATCCAAGGGACCATCGAGTTAGCCATGAAAACCAACTTTTGCTATGGTTCTCTAACTCGATATCGAGATACGGTATATCAAGTAAGGGAGAGTTAACTGTAGTTAGATCAAGTTAAAATAGCGAAACAGAAATTTATTTCAATAAATAAAAATTTAATTCCGAACTCGAGTGAATTTGAGATAAAATGAACGATTTAAAATCTTTCTAATTATCAAGCCCATCAGAAAAGCACAGACTATTCAACTTTTGGTGAGATTTCACAGACCTTTCCACTAGAGCGTATGGGAGATTGGATTTTCAAATACTTTTAAAATTTGAATTGGCCTAATTTCCACATTATACCACCTATTCTATTATTTGAATTCAGAGGAACGGCGAGATAATATTGTAAGGTATGTGAATAGATGATTTTATCATATTGTGTCTGCGGAGCCGTTCAGCTTCTCTACTAGATACCATCTTCAGAGCACTTCTCAGAACCAGCTCTAGAATTCTTCTCCACTACACATTGAAATGAGTGCTACCGTATCTTGCAAAATTCATCTCGGCTGACATTTGTTACCCCGAACAAGGACTGCATTCAAGTGTTAATCTATACATTTCAATCATGAAGTCAGGCTTGCTTCGTATCTTCGGCTCAATCGGCTCCACTTGCGGCGACCGGAGGTGCTAAATTCACACATTCCACGCGACACTGCCATAACTCACATCTCCATTCAAGACAACCCCTTTCGGGTGTGGATGGATACCCGAGCAGGGAATGAGAACTAGTTGAAAACTTATTTTGATGTTGTGGTATCATCGTATACGATGACTTATTATGATACTATTCTGATCGAGTCAACAACAATCATAACAGTATATGTAATATAAATTTTGTACGAAAATAATCAAAATAATAACAAAGTTTGATATCACTATATCAAAGCGAGAAATTATTTAGTTTTTTATATTTAATCGAAAACATCAAAATAAGTAATTGATCAGTTATTTGTTATAATTAAAAACAAACTTCCATAAGTTGGTATGAGAAAAAATCAGAGAATGATGGAAATATCGAACTATGGAGCAGATTATATTTGAAAAACTGTTTGAGGAGATCATCATACTCATCATCGACTCTCCACATATCTATATTCTACATCTCGATATCTTTCCCTATGTCGATGATTTATTTCGGTCCCTTCATTCTGCATACATTATCACTCTCCATATCTCGATGTGTTCTTGACCTTCTTGTTGATTTTTCATTTCCAATTTTCTCTCTCGATCTCTCCCTATCTCGATGGTTCCTTCGATATCCAGATGTGGAGAGTCGACTTTAGTAGCAAAATCATATTTTAGTGAGGTTTCATGAATCGATATCGAGTCTAAGAACATAGACTTATAGAGATTTAACTTTAATTTCATGCATTTACTGTGAGATTTGATGATTAAATGAAATTTCAATTTGAAACTATGAATATCTAAATGATATCAATTTTTGAAGTTAGTTTCAGATCCAGAAAATTATTATCAAAAACTGTTATCAACTTGTTACGAAAAACATAATTTGATATCATTTTGATAAGTTTTAGAAATCAGATTCTGCTCGGGTATGGTACATACCAAATGCAACGCAACCAGGCAAAGGAAACCGGCGGCGTTTGTCGTGTTTGTTTGCCAACAGCCAAACCAGCCAGACTACAGCTCCATGATGTGGTCTGCTCGACATTTGGCGGCAGATCCGCCGGAGATAACGACAAACCTCGGAAGGCGCGCTCAAAGGTGTCGTCGGATGGTCAAAGAGAATTACGCCAGTCGTCGGTCGTTCAACCGTCATCACCTTCGGGCTCGAACATCACAAAGATCTGCGATGACTTAATTCAATCCTGACAGGAGACGGTCCCGGTGATGTGAATTTATCGTTCGTAGCTGCTGCGGGAAAATGTTAGCTCATTTTTAATCCGTGGATTTCTATTGGTTTCTTGATTCTTGTCAATACAAACTTTCAAGAGTGAGTTTTATCACTTTGAAATTGCAAGCTCAAAGTCATCATTGCTGCCAAAACGAATGACAGGCTACTTAGCCTTAAGGAAATTGCTATAGCTATCGATGGCTGCTAGCATATCGGACCCTCGTAATGTGCGTACATATAGTTTTCTGTTTTTGGAAGTTTTTAAAACTACCTACAACAATAAAGCAGTACTTCTCAGTGCTACAACAACAGCTTTTTCAGTGCTACTTTTTCCTACATATTGATCCCCTTACAATCCTCATTTTGATTCGTGCCTTCGATTTATCATTGGACCCATTAGCAAAAGCTAGCGGTGGAATCCTACTTAGACACTGTCTTGGGAAAACCACTCTTAGAAGGTCACGTCTTCTTTCGTTTATTCACTAAACATGGTTGCATACACGAACAAAACGAAGGTGATTCTCTGAATCAACTAGTTCCTTCCAAAAAAGTGGGTTTTAAGTCACTAAACGTGGCAAGAATGAAAGAAAGGACATTTCTCTGGATAGCAAATGTTAATGTTGATAATTGCATCGAAATCAGTTTCAAATTTTCCGAACATCAAATTGAATCAGCTGCTGAACGTGGTTCTTTGATTCAAGGGGAAACAAAGGGTGCTGCCAATTATGGTCAGTTATTCCAAATTTTAGGCAGAAGATCTTGAATTCTATTAGGGGAATCAGGGTTTCCTTACAAATCGCAAAGAAAGGAAACTGTCACGTTTTGCCGGAAACTCTTAAAGATCGCGAACTTCTTCTCAAACATCTTGCAGAGAAAAAGCACATTTGTTTTACTTATGACGACAAAACTGAACGTTTGTTCAAGTTCCTCTTGAAAGGTTTCTCAAGCGACTCAAGTGACACCTGAAGAGAGCAAAAATTGAATAATTTATTTACTTGGATTTTCCCCAGATCAATTATTCATGATGAAAAAAAACCAATCTGGCATTCGTCGGAAAGGGCTTTCTCTAGAATATGCTTTAGTTCACTTTAACAAATCGCTTGATTAATAATCATACTCGTCAGGTCAATTATTATCATTTTATTCCCGAATTAATTTTCTTCCGTCGGGTAGCCATTTGAATTTTTTAATTTCGAATGGAAGTACCCAAGAATGTCCTATGCAAATGTTGTCGCAGGTAATTTTAGTTCTTCCCCTTCAAATTTTCTTCCTACGAGTAACCGTTCGAATTATTTCAAACGAAATGGAAATACTAATGCTTATGCCACCACAGGTAACTTCTAATCCATCAAAAATTCCGACAGAAAATTAACCTGCTTCTAGAAACATGTCCTCCTCTGACATTGATTTTTCAACTGAACAATTGAACCAAATGATTGATGCAACATTCAAAACCACCACTATGGCTGAAGTTGGTGTAAAATTTACCAATAAAATTATTATTGGATTTCGTTTCTCAAATCGATCCAAACATTTTTTTTTATATTTTTAATTGGAGTGCTTGTTCTTTGAATGATAAAGCGAGGTAACTTTGGTAACGCGGGTAGCACAACATACTAAACGAAATAATATAGTTTCTGTTATAAGCGGTTTCTTCACCATCGCTTAGGCCTTAAACCTGGTTTAATCGTATGGGTAAACGTGGTTTACGGCTTAAGCGAAGGTGAAGAAATCGGCCCTTAATCACTTAACAGAAAAGTAAAGAGTATTAGTATGACACATCATATCAGAGGTTGTTTTGTTAGAAAAGAGTTCATCTGAGGCTTTATATCCGAATATTGCAAATTGATAAATTTTTAGCATATTTGAAACGCTCACAAATAATCTGTTCTACGATCACTATTTGATGAAGTTATAATGAGTTGACAGCCTAGTAATAATTAGCGAGTAGCACTTACACAAATTAGGGCCATTTTTGTAATCAAAGCCAGAAATATTTGTATAACAATTAACGCCTAGAGATATGCACTGACCTATATACTTTAGTAATTTGTTCGTTTATATTAAAAATACGCTTATTTATGTTCCAAAAACGATTGATTTATGTTGAATTCAGTGTCGAGACACGAGTGTCGATCAATATCTATTTCGAAATAATATTTTATGCAAATTCTTATCAAATCTAAATTGTGTTTACTAATTCAATACCCTAATAATCCCAACTTGTTTTTCCTTTTCTAGAAACCCTTATATGATTGATTTGGACTTAACCGACTCTAGTCACCTTTGTAGCCAACAGGTTACTCGGGCTGATTTTGATTCTGATCATGTTCCTACTTCATTTCAAATATCGCATTAAGTTCTGTAATTCTACTCTACGCTCTGGGAAGTCGAGAAAATTTCCAACCCGAAAAGATCCTAGACCAGTGGTATTCGAACCCACGGTCTTGCTGAATAGCTGCGCGTTTACGGCTACGGCTATTTGGGCCCCAATCCAATCCGCATGGTTATTAAATTTATTAACTCATTACGCGTGGTAAACATGAACAAATTATGAAAAAAAAATCCACGTGCTCCTCTAGGATTTGAAACCAGGACTCTTGTATGCTAGACGAGCGCTTTACCAACTAAACTACCGAAAAGTGTTTTCTAATACAGAACACATAGATATGAGGAATGAATGCAATGTTTAAAATGATACAAATAAATGAAAAAACTAATTATGATTGATAATACTAAGAATGACCTAATACTTTCCCTGATTGTTTTGAAGCTAGTATTGTTTGGCGGTCTATCTGTATGTTCAAGGTGTGAAGCGTTGCATGACGTTTGATAGAACCATAATTGATCTAAATGTGATCCAATTCCTTTCACTCAACTTTAGCCTGATCTAATTTTTGTGCCAAACTGTGGCAACAATTGGCCCTTCTCGTGCTATTCAGTAACAGCACACTAAGTTCTGCACCGTATAAAATCCCCAAACCGGTCAAAACCCCCGCCAGCAGATCGGTAGCAAATCGGCAGTTCTCTCAAGAGCCACAAAACCAGAACCAACTGAAAGCGCAAAAAGAAAAATTAAACCAGAAACGATTGTGCGAAACAGCAATTACAAGTTAAGCCTCAGCCATCCAGCGCGGTCATCATTTGTGCCTTTTCATGTAGCCGAAAACTCCGATCCCGGGTGCAAATTGGACGATAAACTTTGCACAATAACTTCTGCCGCCGCTGTTCGTCCCCATGGGTATTTCTGGTTCAAATTTTTGTTAATAGGCTTGTTATTAGGCAATTTGTCGCTCTGGTTTTTATCCGCTCTGGGCTTATTTTTCTGAACGCCGGGAGCGCCCCAAACCATGCGAGGTGTTGCGGAGTCGGTTGATAGCCATCGACAATGAATGGAAGTCACAGTCATCTGTCCCGCAGGGTTTTCAAATGTTACAGCTGTAGGGTGAAGTGGGGCAAAAGTTTGACTTTAGTGGAATAATCAATGGACCAATGCACGACTTCACTCTTTGACGTTTGAGCGGTGCCGTGTTATTTACGTGACCATGGGAATGGGTAAATTCGGCACCGCTCAAACGTCAAATTAGTGAACTCGTGCATTGGTCCATAATTACAGAACAACTATGACAGTTAAAAAGTAATGAACAGCAAACAGTGAATCTTCAACATATTAACATCAGTTTTGCTGAACAAACTTGTGTCAAAATATTTATTATATAAATGAAGAGGACTCTTCGGCTTCCATAAGGCGAGTAACACGTCAACATTTCTCTCCCATCCCCAAATTATGAAGGCAGGTGGTCAATCGTCCCTCTGTCTAAGCCGAACTTTTGCCCCACCTTAACTTACTTAACGCAAGGGTGATGGGGTCGCCGACTGACAAAAGCCAACTGTCCTAATTCGTATATCGTATCTGTTGCTCTCCGAAGAATTTCTTGTTGGTTGGGGGGAAGTTGTTTTGTCCAGAGTGAGGCCATTATTTTTTGAAAGGGAACTCGTTCCCCCGGAGTTTCCGTGGATGGAAATAATGACCGGTTATCTAATTTCATGCACAAGATTCAAATTAAAGCTCACTAGTTTGATAGCGGTGCTTAACGTTCAACGCTCCGTCATTGGAATCATCGTCATCATCGAAACTTTAAAAGCAGTTTTTCTGTTCAAAACTAAAAGTTTTTCGATGAAAATGTGTTCACTGTGTTTTGGTTGGAGAATAGAATGCAGTGAACATATTTTCCTGTAAAATATCTTGATTTTGAACGAAAAAACTGCTTTTGAAAATTCCGAAATCAATGACGGATCCTGCCCCCTTAAAATGTCTTCCCGAGCAACCGCAGCTAATAGGGATGGTCTAAGATGTTCATTTTAAACTATTTTTTATACTGCTTTATTAGTTTCTTATATCTAAGTGTTCTGTGTTAGGCAATAGTTTCACCCTAATGTGGTAAACAAAACTAAGCTATTTTTAACATTTCATTGACAACAACGTACAGTGCAGCGCATGTCGATTTACATACAAAATGTTCAACTTTGGCATGACCGAGTTGTCTTTCAAGTAATCAAGCAGTATTTTGTCCTGTATTTGTCAAAATACAAAAGCATTTGAAATTTCTTTTTCCATAGTGTGTCATATTATTTTCACTGAACGTCCTTTTTTCATTTTTCTCAAGTTTAGCAACAGTTTAAAATCCCAATTTTTAGACGGAAGATATGAATTCAGAAATTAACACTTTTTTTGTTCGCGGTATCAACCATAATCAGTAAGTATTGAAAATAAAATTCTAAGAGGTTTTTTCTTCTTTCAAAGAGGTTCTTTTCTAAAATCGAAAGCACGGGTCCGAATAAGGATCAAAAAGGGATAGCTGAGTAGTAAACTAAGGCAGCGTCCATTTATTAAGTAACTCTAAAATAGGAAATTTTTGACCCCTCCTCCCTCCGTAATGCTTTTTGTATGAAAAATTTCAAAATTTTGTATGAGCCGTAACGTTTGGTCCTACTCCCCCTCCCCCTAGAGCGTTGCGTAATTTGTGGATGCCGCCTAATATGTTTGTCAACATTAATTTCATCTATTTTAGAGAAAAATTCCAATCAAATCAATCGGCGCAGACCATCCCTAGCGCAACCTTGGGCGCAAACATGACGACGACTCCAAGGCCTATAATTTGTAACACCAGCGGTGTGTCGAATTTCTTAGAAAGTTATTATGCTTCATTATGGCAGCTGGAGCAGCAGCAGCAACAGCAAGGTAACACCCAGAAGCATCGAAAGCTCATAGCACAGAGCAGAGTGTGAAGAAGCCCATCCCAGTCAATGCGATCGTGATGTTGCTCTCGAAAGTGCCGCTGCTGGCTGCCGTAATTTTCCTCATCAAAGTACAGTCAGATCTCCTATTGGACAATGCCACCCACTTTTTCCCGAAAGTAATATCTCATCTGTGTTTGATGAGATGTATCCAAATTTTTGTTTGTGAATCACACATAATTGAAGCTTTTTACCTACACAATTTTCACTTGAATCGATTCATGCAATGGCTGAAGCAGTCCAAGTTGGTGGGAAATTCACGAACAAAATTGTTATTGGATTACGTTTCACTAGTGGATCCAAATATTTTTTTTTTAACATTTTTAATTAAAACGCATTCTTTTCAATGGTAAAGAGAACAAGCTGTTTAATTTTCTAACAGCTAATAACATCCCAGTGAACCACGTATCGTATAAGAATGTGCATTCAAAATCACATATTCGTACGTCCAAAATCAGAATCGCACAAGATGCCAAATTAAACGTTATCAATGTCAACACAAGTTGTATATAAATCCCCAATACGATTCATAAACGACAATCTGTGTTGACAGCAAAACATGTCGTAAATAGTGCAACATGTTGTATAAACTCACAGATCATATATCAATCCAGAAAGCATCGCATGAAATCGCAATAACTTAGCAAAACTTGCCACCCAAACCTGGTATCTGCTGACGATGGGCCTCAAAGAACAACACAGTATGTGTCGCTGTACATGAAACATGTATTAATATTGGCAAATAATGACCTGTCCATCATGAAATCCTTGGTGTTACAGTGGTAAGGTATCCGATTTCTAATCCAAAGATCCTGCGTTCGAGCATTGTTGGGAACTTTTTTTATTTTCATCCAAATTTTGTGACATCGTATATCTGATCGCAGAAAGTCTGAAAAAGTCGTGCCAAGCACGCATATAGCCTCCACTTTGGTGGGTATATAGACTTTTCATGCATTCTATACGATTGAATTGATTCGTATAGAATGATGTACAACAAAAGTTATACCAACTAAAATGTTGACTGGGATGCATATAGCAGTTATTCCTGAAATTCATTTGAAACCTGGATCTAAACTCAAAAGAGATCCAAACTATTTTGGAGGTCGTAATGATCGACTGGATGGGGGAAATTGCAATCCTCAGATGTATAAAACATCAACTTTTTTCGTAATTTGAAACCAAAGTTTTTGAAACTTTGGGTGTTTCTGTTGAAACACAGCTTGGTAAATATACTTTCATAGCTGCCTATTTACCTTTCCAATTCACTGGGCAGCAAATTAATTTGCTTTCAACTGACTTGCGGAAATTGACTCGCAATAAATCCAAAATTTTTGTGATTGGAGATTATAACTCAAAACATTGTTTGTGTTGTACAACTGTTAAAACATTTAGAAAGGCAGGATTTTATTTGATGTGCTCTTTAGGATATTTCTAAATTTACTGAGAGCACGCAACTAATACTGACTGTATGCTGGATACCCACACAATCGCTCGTAGATCGTTACGATCGTTCGTAAACCGCACCGTGGTCGTCGTCTCGTCGTCGATCGCAATCGATATGGCCCAGCACATTTTGCACCGCTTTCATTCTTTACGGGAGAAGCATCTCGGATATGCTGCATCGATGCAACATATTATGACGAAAACGGCACTTTGAAACGTGTTATTTCCACGCTTTTGCCAAAACCTGGCATTTGGGAATTTTCCGTAATCGAAACTCACATCAAAGTAGAACCAAGAGAAGTTTCAGTTTCCCATTGTGTAATGCAAGAGGAAATCTAGGAGAAAGTGCTCAAGTACGCGCCTTTTGAGCTTTTCGATTCCAATTTTTTTTTCTGAAATAACTGTTTGTGCCAAATATTTGAATATTTATATGACAATTATGAAAATATAATTACATGAATCTGTATTGTTCTTTTTTACTAGAAAATGCGTTAACTTATATGTAATCTGTAGGTACCGTAATTCGGAGTAACATTGATCGTTTTTTTTTTTTGAGTATTTCCTAAATTTTTCATTTCACAATACAAATGTTACAAGTTATATATTTTTAAAACAAGTACTGGCACCCAGCGCTCGTGACTGTATTTTGTTTTTCAAGACATTTAAGCTTGGTTAAATACATGTTTTAAGTGATTTTTTGACGTTCGCTAATATTGAGAATGTCGTTACTTACTAAAATAATGGTCCCTGAAGTCGAATATGAAGACCAAACTTTTACAAGTCATTTACTTTTTGAGTTATTTCAAAATTAAAAACACCTTGAACCGCGGAATACGCCTAAAAGTAGGCAATTTCCTAAGGAAATTCTACATTCTTAATACCGTAAAACGGGGTAACTTTGATAGTTTTTTCGAGGAAAACTTGAATATTTATGCATGCTTTTTCAAAGAATTATAATTCATATTTTTAAAACAAGTACTGGCATCCCAGCTATCGATTGCAGTTGATAGATTGCCGAAAGATTTATTCTGAATGGATATATCATTTTTCAAGTAATTGAAAGTCGGTTTTCTGTTTTGGGGTAACTTTGATAATGGAGTATAAATCGAACAAAATTGAATCAATCACGGAACATTTATAGGGCATTGCATACCTCTAGGCGTTTAACGCTATATGGAAATTTCTGACTTAGATTACAAAAATGATCTCAGTTTGTAGAAATGGTTTTCGCTAAGAGATTTGAGACTGAATTCATGTTCTACTACAACTAGGCTGTCAAGGATAAGCGACGAACTAATTATGACTCCATCAATTAGTGATCGTAGAACCGATTGTTTGTGAGTGTTTCGAAAATGCTAAAATCTCATAAATTTTTAATATTTGCTTAAAAATCCTCAAATGCACTTGATTACAACGGAAATAGCTTTGACATGAAGTGTCATAGTAATATTCTTTACTTTTGCATTCGTTTTGCTTAACTTATTGACAGAAACTTTGTTATTTCGTTAAGTATGTCGTGGATCTCGCACTATCAAAGTTACCCGCATTATCAAAGTTACCCCGTTTTACGGTACTAATTAGTTAATGTTGCCTTATCGAATAAACTTATAAAAGATCGTTTCCGGTGATGCCATATTTAGTGACAACCACATTTTTCTTGATCACATCGTCAGCAAAACTCATGTGGGACATGAATTTTCGGTACTGTCAGTAATAGATAGATGATAGATGAGAGAAATCATTGTTTCAAAAAGTTGACAATTTTACACATGGGCTTAACGCAATTTTAGCAAAAACTTTAGTTTTCATTAGCACATGAATATATTGCTGTGTGCGTTTGAAATGCAAATATCAAATGCGGGAACACCAAACGCGGTAAGATTTTTAACAAGACAGGCGAAGTCAAAGATTGATTTTCTTTGCTAGGTTGGGGTGATATGGATCATGATTGCTAAGTATCCTTTGGCTACTTTATGTTACCGCGTTTGCAGCTCAGTTAGCTTGGATTTTCACGTCAAACGCAAACAGCAATAAGAAAGAGAGCCACCATTCATGATTCGAAAATGTTTCATCAATAAATCTTTATTTGAACTTTTAAAGAGATGAGCCATTCCGATCAATGTTACCACGCTGAACAACATAACCCCGGATTACGGTAATAATATTTATATTGCAACCTTTAGTATTATTTGATGAAACACATATGATTCGATGCAATAATAATCAATCAATTGTTATTGGTTGATGTGATAGATATAAAGTAGGTATATTTGTGAATGTTATCTGTGTACACACAACGGAAGAGAAAACTAAAAATGCCAGAATTGCAGAATAGCTTTCACTTTGTTCACTTTGTTAATCAGTCATATTTGAAAACGAACAGAAATTATAACAGCAAGGAACATATGTGTTTCAATGAATTAATATTTTCCACTTTGAACTATTTTACCTGGTTGGTTCATTTGGGAACATTTTCTCAACAACTTTCGTTGTTGTCGAACGACACGTGACAGTAAAAACAAAACAGGACCAACATCCTTTGATAAAACTTTTTTCCATTGATGATGGTCACTGCTTCGTTTGAAACATTGAAAATCTCGCCGAAAGCAGAGAGCGAATATTTTTAATGAGAAAATACCGATTAGGATATGTTGCAGGATAAACTTCAGTACCGTAATCCGGGGTGACATTGATAATTTTTTTTAGTTTTTCTTAAATTTTTCATTTCACAATACAAATGTTACAAGTTTCATATTTTTAAAACAAGTACTGGCACCCACCGCTCCTAGCTATGTACTTTATTTTGTTTTTCGAAAGATTTAAACATGTTTAAATAAATGTTTTAAGTGATTTTGTGATTCAGCTGATATGGGGTAACATTGATCACCCAAGTAAACAACGTTCGCTAATATAGGAAATGTCGTTACTTACTAAAATCAGGGCCCCTGAATCCGAATATGAAGACCAAACTCTTACAAGTCATTTATTTTTTGAGTTATTTCAAAATTAAAAACACCTTGAACCGCGTAATACGCCTAAAAGTAGGCAATTTCCTCAGGAAATTCTACATTCGTAATAGAAATTAGTTAATGTTGCCTAATTGAATAAACTTATGAAAGATTTGAAAACGGAATCGTTTTCGGCGATGCCATTTTTAGTAACACCCGCATTTTCCTTGATCACATCGTCTGCAGAACTCATGTGAGACATGAATTTTCGGTAGTGTCAGTGAAAATGATAGAAATCATTGTTTCAAAAAAGTTGACAAATTTGCGCATGAACTAAACGCAATTTTGGCAAAAACCTTAATTATCAATAGCTTATGAATGTACGAAAGAGAAGCACCATTCATGGTTCGAAAATGTTTCATCAATAAATCTTTATTTGAACGTTTAACAAGATGAGTCATCCCGATCAATGTTACCCCGCTGATCAATGTTACCCCGGATTACGGTATTCTAGTTTGTTTCACAATAAAGACCAGAAACATCCAGCAAACTACCGCCTCTGAATAAAGCAAAAAAACAAATGGGTATGAGTTCGCTCTGAAACGCTTTCGACATTCTTCTACTCTAAAACTTTATCATACAGTGATACTTCCATGAGTCGATGTTCCATGACTCGATATCGACTCATGGAACCATACTAAGAATAAAATTTCATGGTTACTATGATGGTCCCTAGAAGCAGCTTTCCAAAGGATTGCTGTTCCATGACTCGATATTTCCATGAGTCGATGGTCCCTTAAATATCGACTCATAGAGGTTTCACTGTAGTATGATAACTTGCATCTGTGCGTTCTTGTAACCAACTACAAAAATTAAACAACTAGCGAAAATCAACACATTACATATGGGTCATCCCATGGTGGTAGGTCATTTGACATAAAGTCGTTTGGCATAAATCCGTTTGGCTGAAGTCGTTTGACATAATAGTCATTTGGCATAAAGTCGATTGGCATAATGACTCTGAAACCAAAAATTTCTTCGTTCTTACGTTTGAATCTTTTTAATGACATCAGACTTGTTGTGGAGTAAATTGACACAAAATGTCACTTTATTCAACAATCATATGTTCTTGAATAAACTTAAGCATATTAGGAAAGTTTTTGTCAATAGTATTTTATTATTCATCCAGAAATTACCCTTCTTTCAAATATTAATTGGTCTTTTGAGTTCCGCTATTGGAATAAGTGTTTGCGCTGAAGATTTTGATATATCTAGCACAAATTTACCCTTCGTTCAAACATTCTATTTTATTTTTTTCTAAATATGATGTAATTATAATTATAGGTATAAAAACTGTAGATTTAAAGATTAAATAAATTTCACTTTCTTCCATACATAGGCTATTCTTTGGAGCTATAATTTTTAGACGCTTTTTTGTTTCCAACTAACAAAAGGGCGGCAATCGATAACATTTACCTGCTCAAGTTATCAGCAAAAAAAAACGATTACTGCAGTTACTTCGATGGGTTGTGCTACTTTTCCGCGAATGTCGTTGCTCCGAACGCCAGTTCTCCGAATGCCAGTTTCCCGAAAATCCCGCTTCCCCGAAATGTTTTTGGCACTCATAATTATCGTAACTTTATACATTTCAGGGTGGTGAACAAACTGGCCATCTGATATGCACCCTTCTTTATTTAATTGGTGGTTCTTTCAAGTTTTACCGTCTTCAGCATTTTTGCCAACATGTGTATAGCCGAGAATGACAGAATACCTCCTTTTTTTGATTGCTTATCGTTCTTCTCGTTCACTGCACCACTTTTTGGGGAAACGGATCATTCGGGGAAATGGCATTCGGGGAAAAGGGTCATTCGCAGAACTGGCATTCCGATAACCGACAGTCGGAGAAATGACATTCTGGGAAAAGTAGCACAATCACTTCGATGATTCTGAGCACAATTTTTGATGTCTTTTTGTTTTATCCAATATTCTATTTCGTTTTATCCAATATTCTATTGGTTTAATCATAAATTTTGTCTTCTTTTAGTAATAGACTGTTTTTTATATTTATACTGTTTTAAATTTAACTGTTCAGTTAAGCTAAATGTTAATCATTTTTATAATTTGTTGTTTTATCAACTCTTGCAAGACGTGCTGTTAGGATGATTTCTACTTTAGAATCAGCCAATATTCAACTTATTTTTTTATTTGCAAACACATGATCTCCTTTCGAGATATGCTAAAAAAAATATTTTTTCAATCACAAATTTTCCCTTCTTTCGATAATATACAGTGTTTTTGATGTACACTTCCAAAATTAAAATTTATATTGAATCGTTCAAAAGCTTTGCCACAAATATTTTCTTCCAAGTTATGCTGTGAGAAGATTTTTTTGCGTTAGGTCATTTTTATAAATTATCGGACAGGTTTGGGCCGGAGGTTCTCCGTTTTGTAAGAAATTTTCACCAGAGGTAGAGCTCGTGGATACATGACCAGAAGTGAAATTCAAAAAAAATATAATGGCCTATTTTCCCGGAAAACTCTAGATGAATTTTCACAATTTCCCGTTATACCTCAAACTTTAAAAAATCATTTATCCTGAATTATGCATCTTAGAACAAAAGTTTTTTAGTGAAATCAAAAGGGAATTTCCTCAGCACTCTATTAAAAATATAAAAAGAAAAAAATTTCCCAGAAAATGTTTCACCATGAAGAAAACTGTCGAAAAATCATCGTCTGTATCATGAAAAATTTTCGAAAAAAATATTTTTTGTTTCATCAATCCATACTCTAATTTTCGTCCATAGACGCCAAAGTGGTATCTTTTACCGTTAAGGCGACAGAACTGAAAAACCGATTATCACCCGCACGCTTCCCATGGGAAAATGTATTACACGGAAAACAAAAGAAGTCACAGAAAAAAAATTAATTACTTGTATTTTCAAATGTTACCGAAAATCCTAAAATTGTATAATTGTCAAGAACAGTTACCCGAAATTAATAAATAATAAATGATAATTATATCAAAATTAAAAACTTTGGTATCAGAGATTTAATAACAATTTAATTATTACAGCTATCTGCAAGAGATCAAACACAGGAGATAGGCAAAATGATTAAGATAGGTAACATTTTTGCCTGTATTCAAATGCTTATAATTTTATAAAAAGAAATGATAAAATTGGATGCATCCAGAAGCAGTCAACGACAAATTTGGTCTAGTTTCAGGAACTTGCTTGGCCATGCATATTGGCCACCGAACACCGGAGATGTTTCAGATTTTCCAAGTTCATGTCCAAATGGCTTTTTTCTGACGCTTGTATTTTTGTACGGTGTGAAATTCTATATATGTTTGTAATTAACCTAGAAACAAGAACTAATTGGAAGTTCAATGCCGGTGGACGTATTAAGTTTCGGTGAAAATCTTCAGAAATATTGGTTTCGGAAAACATGATCAGTCTAGTATCAGTCTATATTATCTGGAGCTATATCGAAGTGGACATCAAACTTCAAGATAAGCTTTCGGCAGCATATTCAGAACCATCAGAAGAACTGACCACTCTATAGTAGGCTCCAGGTATCCTGGGGAAAGTGGCCAATTAGGAACATGTTCAAACTTCAAGATCTTTGAAGGTGATGCTTCCGGAAGCACTTCCAGAACTACCGGCTGCCATGACCACTGTATAGTAGTTTTCAGGTACATGTATGGAATCATATCAATATATGTAACAAACTTCAATATTTTTAAAATTCATGCCTCCGGAAGCAGTTTTAGAATCACCGTCTACCATGAACAGTAGTTACTATGTGCCTTGGAGAATGTGGAGCATTTTCAGAACCACAAGATGTAATAACCACTCTATAGTAGATTCCAGGGGCCCCTACAGAAGTCGCCACATCCCATCAATCGAGGATATTTTCAATACAGGAATTCTCCCGACTTCCCAGAGCCTAGAGTATCTCAGTATTTGACACTAATTATACAAATACAAAAATGTGCAATTAGCTAACGATGCTTTTAATTAACAACTGAGGAAGTCCTTATGAAACGCTAAAGTGGTACGTTAGTTGGAACGTTATAACAGAAATAAGAAGAAGAAAAAACAAGATATAGAAGCGTGAACGTTACCATTTCTGTCTAAGTTGTGACTAATCCACTTGAATTTGAAACAAGAGTTCGGAGATGTTACACCGTGCCCCATCCGTCTTGCATTATTCACACCAAAGCGCAAAAATTTACACCATTGAAACATAATTGAGCTAATTGTATGCAAAGTCAGAAAAGAAGTAAAATTCAGTTGCTCGTCAGTTTCTGTTTTGCTGGACCCCGCCCAACATACTGTTGGATGTAATCAAACCGCCTGCGGCTTTTGTTTCGTGCGGATGCCCTGTGAGTAACTTGCCTAATTTTAATCAAATTAACTTTAATCCCTTTTGATTGTTGTCTTCCCGAGCGGAGAAAATCGAAAATAAAACGAATGAAACTCCCATCGGCCAGCCCTCCGGATTCTCCGGGTATAGAGTTCAAAACATATATCCACATGCACATATCGACCCTCTACACTACGGCCTTCAAACCGGCTATACCAGTAATCGTTGGCGGCAAGCGCTCACGATAGGAGATAAATGCCAGTTTTTGTAAGCCGGCATCTTTTGCTGTTTTTTTTTCGCCTCCGGATGGGGTTATTTAACAGGGCGGCGGAATTGTTGGGCTGCAATGCCTTTGATCTGTGCCGCCACGACGAAAGTAGCCGCACACCACCTACAGGTAATGTAAGTTATTCAAGTACCGGGTGGACTTACTTGCAATCCGAAAAGAAGCTTTCTAGATGGAAAACTAGAAGTAACTAAAAATTTGATATTACCCTAATATTACATAATACGTTGAGTCATCAATTCAAAATATCGAACAGTATTCTGGAACTATGAGACTACCTGTTACTCAGTTGAATCGTGAATATTTCTACAGCTATTAGCTGTGATCTTTCTTTGTCATATTAACCAATTTTTTGAATTCGTTCCGTTAGCTTCCTAGGTCTTATGGTAACGTTATGGTTACTTATGGTTACAAATCTTATGGTTACAAATCTGATTTTAATGAAAATTTCATCTACTTTCCTCTTATCAAAACTGGACGACGAATGGAATCTTTTTTAACATTGGTAGCGCTTTCAGAACACTATGCTTAGAAAGAGCATCTTCCCCTTTCTTCAGAGAAGTAAATATAACTTTTTTTTTCTTCTTCTTCTACAGGAAATCTCGTCTCTACTGAGACAGAGCCAGTTCGCAGCTTAGTGTTCTTATGAGCCCATATGACTGAGAGCTTTCTTTGGTACAGTTGCCATTTTTGCATTTATATAAGTTATGGTATGTAGGAAGATTACTCTCCGCCCTAGTACAGGGTTTTTTTTTCAACCGGAGGTCCGCGGACCCCCAGGGACCGTGAAGATTCATCAATCATCAGGGGGTCCGCGAAGCCGTTGTAAAAAGATGTCATAATTTTTGTTTTGATGAAAAGTTAAGGAGTTTCTCAACTTGTTTTGCAAGAGAGTATCATTACCGAGTTGCAATATGTATGTTCAATGTCATTATGTCTATAAGAGATTGCAAACTAGGTAAGTTTATTTTATCGGTGTTGCTTAAGTATTTTTGCAGGTCGAATTTTGAAATGCAACTAATAGCGTTCCTGTTAGAAAATCCCTAGCATATTTTGGGCTGAAATCTTGTAAAATTTCATCAGATATATACTGCCGTGAATCGCAAGTCAGTCCCATCTGTAAAAAGTAGGCATTGAGATAATGGACTGTGAAGTTTTCAAACTCGTTTTCCATACGAATATTCAAAAAATTCCAGAGGATTGGTAGATGTTCCAATCTTAATAAAACTTTCACAACTTGCTTTTCATTACGATATCTTTCCGAGAAAAATATAAAGATGATCAAAACAAGTTACATTTTTGTGTTTCACGGTGCGAAAGTCTGTAGTGGGACTGATATGCGGTTACTTTTCATTATGGGACAATTTGACTTGCTGTTTTTTCCTAATTTTTCCGAACAAATTATATTATTTCATTACTGTAGCTGAAAGAGCGTTGGAAAAGATGTTGAAAACTGAACTCAACTCAATTTTGACCAAAATGCAGATGGGACTGACTTGCGATTCACGGCAGTATATATGTTGTTCAATTCCCGGCGAGATCCTCATATTGACAGGATAAAAAACTCAAAAATTGTATTGTTTCAACTCAAACCACTGTCAAAATGTTATGGAATCTATCCGCAATATTTTTGAAGAGATTTTCAACTGATATCTGTAGAAGTGATCTTTGATAGATTTCGGGGATGATTTCGGACAGAAGTTTGACAAAGCATGTTAAGAGTTTCTAGCGTTTTTTTTTATTGATTATTATTTCCAGCTAGTAAATTTCCGCAAATATTTTGCGGAGGAATCGACTGCATCTTTTAAGTGTGGAATTTACGGCTACGCAGTCTTGGAATGATTAAAACAAGTTTTATTTTAATCCAACGTTTCAACACGGGGATTGTGTCTTCCTCAGGGGAAATTAATCCTCATGTCGAAACGTTGGGTTAAAATAAAACTCGTTTTAATCATTCCAAGACTGCGTAGCCGTAAATTTCACAATTTCTGCAAATATTCGTGTCAGTTTCCAGGTGGTAAATTTTTGTAGATATCTAGCAATATATTCAATAATCTTAACTTCGAAATCTTTGAGATTTCTGGTGACAAGATACGATATGGTGAAACATTTTCGATTCTTGTGGAAATATTTTGAAGAAATGCTTGCAGGATTTTTTTCCAAGTAGGTACCTGACCTGCAAAGATTTTATGCTAGATTTTTGTCCGACTCTAAGTGGACTTGGCTTCAAAATTTTCAGTCACCCAGTGGCTTAGTAGATTAGTTGGTACACTCGTCTACCATACAATAGTTATGGTTGCGAATCCCACCAGAACAAGTAGGTATTTTTCATAATTTCACTCATAAATTGTAAACGCGCGCAATGGTCCGCGAGATACTTCTAGAATATCGTAGGGGGGCGCGGCTTCAAAAAGGTTGGGAACCCCTGCCCTAGAAAGTCAAGGAAATTAAGACTACAAAAAGATTATTACGACCAGGTATAGAACCCAGACACATTAAGCATGGCTTTTCTTAGCAGCCGCGGACGTTACATTAGGTAAAGGAATTCCAATTTCTAATTTTTCAAAATTAGTTTTAAGAATAATTTTAAATTGTGAATAACACTGGCCTCGCCGCCAAAGGACGACAAGCAGATAGGGTGCAGAGCTACTTGGGCACTTCCATGATTCACTTTGGCATGGGGGTTTTTCTCGGTCGAATTGCCTAAAACTTCGCAACAAAAAGCACTTCGATCTGACGCATATTTTGGTCAAATATGAGTTCAGAAGTTTAAAAAAAACCCACTGCCGAAATGAATCAAAAGTGCCAAGAATAGGATCCGGTTCCCTATGTTGTCACAATGAGAAGGGTTCCAATAACTTCCTCTTAACAACATTGTTCAACATTTAGCGATATTGTAAACTATTTCAAAATTGACGATTGTTGGTCGATGATCTCGAAGAGATAATGAAAAAGAATTGATCATGGCGGTGGGTCCCATCACAAAATTTCACATCATCTATATTTTGCCATACCTACTGAGGGATATGCTGGGGGTGACTTCTACATCGCATAGAGCAGTGATGTCTGCTTCAATACCGTTTGGTAAACCTACCAGCAGCATCAAGGATGCCGCAGAAACAAAGTCTAGATACAGGTAGGTACCAGGTAACTCGACCACTGCTTTACACCGTAGCTGAGCGGACGCTTGCAAAATTACACGGTTGGGGTTAATTAAGTTGTCTTCTGAAGCTCTACGGACCGTAGGGGAAATTTAGTAACAGCGCCGGCTGCACAAACAGTTCTCCTGGCGTAATTGAATAATAGTGCCGTTCGGTGCACTGTATGAATCAACGGACCTTGGCGTTGGTGGTCCAGCTCAAGGTGTGCGTTAGGGTGGTCCATAATAACCAAAGCACAAAAATCTCAAGTTGTTACACCTCTAAACATGTTCATTTGGACCACCAGAAGCTACTGTCGAGCCATCCTGAGCCGAGTGGTTAGAGTACGCGGCCACAAAGCAAAGCCACGCTGAAGGTGTCTGAGTTCGATTCCTGGTCGGTCCAGGATCTTTTCGTAATGGAAATTTCCTTGACTTCCCTGGGCATAGAGTTTCATTGCACCTGTCGCTCTAAGCTAATACCTAACTGTGGAAGTGTTCATTTAAAACTAAGCTGAGAAGCATGCTCTGTCACATTGAGGACATAATGCCAAGAAGGAGAAGAAGAAGATGCTACTGTGGAAGCTTGAATGGACTCCACAACTCACAACTCTACACGAGCTGGAAGTTTGTAAGGAGAAACTCGATCAAATATATGGCAAAAACTCTTCCAACTACATTTTTGGCCATAGAGTACGCTGCACTCGATATAATTCTTACAGTTCGTGAATTGAAGATTCTCCTCTCAACCTCCTTAGAGTTGACTTATTCCGCTCACACTTTTTCAGTAGCTTCTGGGGATCCAAATGAACGAATTCGGGAGGGTAACTGAATGCATAACATATTTTTACAGCTTGATTTTTTATATGGACCACCTTAGTGTTCAGTTCTCGATGCATACTCCGCCATCCACAGTACGGCGTCATCGTACATTGAACCAGTCCCATTAAGCTGCACACGAAAGCCCGATTAATTTTCAATGATTTCCAACCCCGCAAAATGCGATTGTTGATTAACTGACTCCAGAATGACCGGTTTTTCACAAAGGAAACTAAGACGGCGGCAGGAGAGCATCACATCAGCTTTGGTAGGTACGCGCTTCGGTCGAATAAACTTTACTGAACCGAGAACTGGACCAAGCGGCGCGGAATAAGCCTCCACTGGTGGCGGCATAGTTCAAAGAGCTTAACGCATCACCGCCATCCAAAACGAGCCCACAGTGGTTCGATCAAGAACTAGGGTTGGCCAAAATCTCAAATTCTGATTTAAATAATACGTTTTGTTGCTTTTACTTACTTACTTATTTGGCTTTACATCAATTATCTTGATAAAGCCTCGCTAACAATATTTCACCAGTACACTCGGTTCATGGCCGTTTCTCTCCATCCTCGACTGTGACCCACGCTCTCCCTGTCCTGGTGTACCTGGTCAATCCACCTAGCTCGCTGCGCCCCACACCTTCTTGTTCCGACCGGATTTTTTCCAGTTTTAACTACCCTCACGATACTGGGTTCACCGTAGAGTTGAGCGAGCTCGTGGTTCATCCTTCGTCGCCATACGCCGTTCTCTTGCACACCACCGAAGATCGTCCTTAGCACTCGGCGTTCGAAAACCCCAAGAGCTTGCAAGTCCTCTTCGAGCATAGTCCACGACTCATGCCCATAGAGGACTACCCGTCTTATGAGCGTTTTGTACATCGTGCATTTGGTGGGGGTGAATCTTTCTTGATCGCAGTTTCTTCTGGAGCCCATAGTAGGCACGACTTCCGCTGATGATGCGCCTTTGTATTTCCCGACTAACATTTTTGTCAGCCGTCAACAAGGATCCGAGGTAGACGAACTCGTTCACCACCTCCTAATATCCATGTCGTCCGCGAAGCAAAAAAATTGTCCGGATCTCGTAAAATCGTGCCTCGACTGTTAAGTCCGGCTCTCCGCATGACACCTTCAAGCGCAATATTGAACAACAGGCGCGAAAGTCCGTCGCCCTGTCGTAGTCCCCGCCGAGACTCGAACGAACTGGAGTGTTCGCCCGAGATCTTCACGCAGCTTTGCACACCGTCCATCGTTGCTCTGATCAATCTTGTGAGCCTCCCGGGAAAGCTGTTCTCGTCCATGATTTTCCATAGCTCTACGCGGTCGATACTATCGTATGACGCCTTGAAATCGATGAACAAATGGTGCGTAGGGACCTGGTACTCACGGCATTTCTGGAGGATTTGCCGCACGGAAAAGATCTGGTCCGTTGTCGAGCGGCCGTCGATGAAACCTGCTTGATAACTTCCCACGAACTCGTTTGCTATAGGTGATAGACGACGGAAGAGAATCTGGTATAGCACTTTGTAGGCGGTGTTTAGGATGGTGATTGCACGATAATTTTCACACTCCAGTTTGTCGCCCTTTTTGTAGATAGGGCATATAACGCCTCCCCAGCAACACACATGTTATAATTGTGTATTATCAACTGATATATGACCAAAATAAGTCATATATAAGTTGATAATACACAATTATAACATGTGCTTCCACTCCTCCGGTAGCTGTTCGGTTTCCCAGATTCTGACTATCAGCCGATGCAGACAAGCGGCCAACCTGTTCGGGCCCTTCTTGATGAATTCGGCTCCGATACCATCCTTGCCAGCGGCCTTGTTGTTCTTGCGCTGTTGAATGGCATCCTTAACTTCCCCCATCGTGGGAGCTGGTTGGTTTCCGCTGTCCGCTGTGCTGACGTAGCCATCGCTTTCGCTGTCCTGACCTTCTGTGCCTGTGTTCTCTGCACCATTCAGGTGTTCATCGTAGTGCTGCTTCCACCTTACGATCATCTAGCGTCCGTCCGTCAAGATCTCCCATCCTTATCCCGGCACATCTCAGCTCGCGGCACGAAGCCTTTGCGGGATGTGTTGAGCTTCTGATAGAACTTCCGCGTTTCTTGAGAACGGTACAGCAACTCCATCTCTTGGCATTCCACCTCTTCCAGGCGGCGCTTTTTGTCCCGGAATAGGCGGGTTTGCTGTTTCCGCTTCAATCTCAATCAAATTCCACGTTTTGCCACGTACCATGCTGCAGCATTGCAGCCCGCATTGCATTCTTCTCCTCTAAAACCTCCTGGCACTCCTCGTCGAACCAATCGTTTCTTGAGCTCCGTTCCACATATCCGACAACGCTTTCGACAGCGTCGTTAAGGTGAAACAGTTTTGAATCAACTTCTAAGATGGCACTAAAACTTCAAAGGCACAAATCTCGCAAAGAAAGCATCCAACAACCGTGCACTTTTTATTTTGGCTTTGTGCACTAGCAGAAAGCTTAAAATAAGAAGATCAGAACTATTTCTCCAGTTTTGTGCCTTTGAAATCGTGAGTAGGGGACTTGTGCCGGCCATCTTTGGATTCTGAGACCTTAATGGCTGCTTTTACTGTCCTCCAGCAGTCCTCAAGAGAGGCCCTATCGAGCTCGCCCTCATCCGGCAACGTTGCCTCAAGATGCTGCGGGTACGCATTGGCGACATCCGGTTGTTTCAGCCGCTCGAGATTGTACCGGAGCGGGCGTACATCAATGATGACGGATAGTTTTGGGCGCAGTTTCACCATCACCAGGTAGTGATCGGAGTCAATGTTAGCGCCACGATAGGTTCCGACGTCGGTTATGTCGGAGAAGTACCGTCCATCGATCAAAACGTGGTCGATTTGCGATTCTGTCTGCTGAGGTGATCTCCAGGTGTACCAATACGGGAGGCTGTGCTGGAAATAGATGCTACGAATGGCCATGTTCCTGGAGGCGGCAAAATCTATCAGTCGTAGGCCGTTCTCGTTCGTCAGCCGGTGGGCGCTGAGCTTTCCAATCGTCGGTCTGAACTCCTCCTCCTTGCCAACCTGAGCGTTCAAATCTCCTATGATGATCTTGACGTCGTGGCTTTTGTTGCTTTTTTGCATAACCAATATATATGTTACATATTTTCAGCTATTTATCAAATTTAGCACCGGTCTAGGATCATCCATATATGGAAGAACTGTCGAAGTGCTTCCGAATTACCTTATTTGAAACGTCTCGTGAAAAGGCCTACGTTTTCTGTTTTTCAATGACCGAAATTTTATTTTAGCGATTGTCATTGATTTTTTACGATTAAGAGATGCAAGTAAGGGCCTGAATAGCTAAAGCGGTATACATGCAGCTATTCAGCAAGGCCAAGCTGAGGTTCGTGGGGTGAGATTGGGTCAAAACTGAAAAATATGATTTATGAAATATTTCATCTAATAACGCTGATATTATTAAAATCAATAATTCATATGTTAGGGAACATATTATTACACATAATTGATCACAATATACATTTTTAGAAATACTAGTTTTTGTTTACTCAGGGCTGGTAGCAAAAAGTGGTACCGAAAAAAGTTGTTTTAGTGACCAGATTTGAGAAATAAGTGACTAAAAAGTGACTTTCGATTCTCGAAAAAGTGACTAAAAGTGACTTGAAAATCAAACCATAATCAGTTTTATTTCAATTCTATTATACTGTTTTACGATCAATATTCAATATGATAGGGAATATTCAATATGATCTACTGCAGGTAGTATAGGTCTAGTGGAGCATCATATTTGGACATTTTTATTATACTTCCAAAATTTCAAGATATTGCCTAATTTTTTTGCAAACAGGAAAATTAACATTTAGGTACGTAAACAATTCTTTTTTAGAAGATTTTCATTCTTTTCAAAATTGTATGTCTTTTATATCACCCAAGTATTTTATTTAGCAAATTTCAATAAGAATTTGGAAAATTTGTGAAAACAAATTTTTTATCATTTGGAAATGTACATCCAAAATCGCATAAAAAATAAATCTTAAAAACAGCTAAAATTGAATTCAATTTTAACTGTGTAGATCCCAAAACTTTTCTATGACTTCAAGTCGATAAGAATTTAAGATTCAGTTTAGAAACATTATAAGCGTATAGATGAAGTTCCGTCAAATGTAATATTCAAAGAAGAATGCTTTCTATTTAGCTTATTATATTCTTCTTTAACGCTTCTACCAAGTAAGGTCAATAGCGTCGGTCATTCAAAGTTGATTTTCTATAATGATAAAAATCAGGTAAAAGTTTAGGGGAGGGATTATTAGAGTATGTTTAAAACTACTAATTGAACTTTAACACTTCACTTTTTGCAAAAAATAAAAATACTAATTACTAGTGATTTTAGTATTTTATTTTATTTTTTTAGCAGAAAATGAAGTGATAAAGTTCAATTAGTAGTTTTAATGTTAATGTACAAGAGTTTATGTGGACACTTTCAGTGACGAACTGTTCATATTTCGATAAACCAATTCATTTAAGTAACCTGTCCACCGTTGTCATGAAAAAATATATATCAGAATGAATATATTGTATATTTAAAATAAAAGCATGGAACGAGCTCACCAAATTGATCATCCATCCCTGATTGAGCAGGTGTTTATTCAGCATGCTCATTTCACAAAAGTAAAATATCACTCCGGCGACGCGAAAACCTGAACTCGTTTGCACTCAGAGCGCGTGCAAACAAAAACGAGAAAAAAAAATTCGGCGACGCGACGACACAAAAAACAGTTTTTTTTTTCTGGTGAAGATGAAACGAAGCCATAACACAAGCCCTCAAGAGCACAAAACTAGAGAACCAGACAGCGGTTCAAGCTGAAAACCTGATCGATAGATCATTACTCATCAAGCTCTCAGCCCGATCCGCTGCCCGCCTCTCCTGGCCCGTGCTCCTGAAAATTTGAGGTTTGGTATCGATGCATCATCACCTTCTGCTTGGGCTTTGATGAAGCACTGCCCAGCAGAACGCGTATTGAATTGACTTGAAAACGAAGTGTTAGATAATGGAAGATAAACGTCTAACTATCCACCACAAGGTGCAAAAATACTATTAAAAGGAAATACACGAGCTACTAAAAAAACTAAACACTAATAATAACTTAGATACTATTACAAATTACGTGGAACTCTATGAAAGATTAACTTTATTCCAAGCTTTTTTCACAGGAGAACCATGACCAAAATTCTGATACTGACATGAAATTTATCTGATGATGACTGTTCACTATCTAGACCGGGACTTGGGAACACTTCGGACCTAGTTGTCACTTTTCGTTCCTCGATTTCAAACGCGCGTCGAATTACCAGCACTCCCGTTTATTGAACTACACTCCAACTTGAGACAATCGAAAATTTATTGCTCGATAGACTTTGGTTTTAATGCAAAAGTGTATTTGATGCGATCTCGCGCGCGGCACGATTATAACTGGCTACTGCTCCGATATCTAAGTGATACCGATGATTAGTGGTGAATATCTACACACGAACATAGACGATCTCTCCTATTGCTCTACCTGATAGCAGTGATAAGGATGGGAAGTAATCTACGGGAGATGAAACGAGACCACTGCTGATAAGCATTTGTGGATCGCATCTGTGGTGCCAGAAGGGCCATAATTGCTGCGACTGAACATGCCGGCCGCCTTGAAATCTCTGCATTTCAAATGATAAAAGGTTCAGAAAAATTCAATCTACACTGCACTACCTACATTTCTACTTCAACTATGTACTTCTGCCGAACATGGCTCGATTTGTTTTGAATCTTGCTAAACTAATTCTACCGCTAAGCGAATTTTTTGACACTGTCTTATATACTACGATGACCTTGGCCTACTTCTGCCAACTGGCTATACGACTCGGCAGCTGCCGATCGTTGGTGATGATTGTTTACGATGATGGACTGTTGTGGTTGCTGGACGACAATTGCTTCTCGAAGTGGGCAATATTGGGTGGTTTCTATTTCGCTGCATTCGACCTTCGGCTTTCTCGACGCGTGGAATTGAACATCGTAGCGGGTTGCTACACGTGGACTGTATGGACATCTATCTGTTGCTTGGAGATCGGTCGACTGAGTGGACATGCTTCTCATTTGGGCTTCATCGAACGGATCGTCATTGTCGTCGTCTACATCGTCGCCGTCGTCGACGGCGAGTGGAAGGAGTGGCATCAAACGAATCTGCAGATGAGAGGGTGCTTTTTACCTTGAATTAGTGAACATTAACGTAACTTGCCTGGAGCGGAGGCCTCCTGGCCTCCGCGAGTGCCCCAGGCACTGATGAAAACGACGGGATGTCGCTCAAAACTAACGAAGATGGAGATGGCGATGGTCACAAGCTGCCTCACTGGAGTCCTTATGGTCGCTATTGCTGAAGTTGACTGGGCCATCGCATTGGGTTGATCAGTCCCTGGCGAAGGCTTGTCGGTACAATAACAGCAGGATGAACATTGGTACCTAATGCTCGGAAGGGTCTACTCCGGATTGTGATGACAAACTGTGATGCTGACGAAATGAAGCGATTAATGTTGAACATGGGAAACAGATTCTCCTGAATGGATTGAGGACATCGGATGACTAAAACGAGACGAATCGTACTGCTTCGACGCCACAACTAGAGCATGCTTGACGACACAAAACGACGGTCTCCCAGGGATTGACGGATTGGTAGATGGCTATGCGATGGAGATTCTGATGTGTGTCCCGGAATGGGCCACAATGATGAGAAGTGGGAAGCGGAGGCCTCCTTTTGAACGACCTCTGCGATGGAAGAGTCTTAGAACTCTCCTGATGACGACGCGTTGTCCCTGATGGGAAGGACACAAATCTTCGAAATGGCCCTCTTGAAGCTTCCATCCTTCGTGCGAACCTTGACCACTCGAACATTGCCGTCCGATCCTGGGAATATTTCCTCAACTCGTCCCAACTGCCATCGCTGCGGCGGCAAATTGTCCTCTTTTACAAGAACCATCGTATCGATTTGAATATTATCACGCTGTTTCGTCCACTTAGTCCGGTTATGCAGATCGGACAGGTAGTGGGTTTTCCATGTCTTCCAAAACTGTTGAACAGCCTCCTGGGATTTTTGCCATATGGACAAACGATTCTCCGGAATGTCTTGGACATCAGGTTCCGGTACTGCTGTGAGAGGTCTTCCGATGAGAAAATGGCCTGGAGTTAATGCCGCAAAGTCATTGGGATCACTACTCAAAGGTGTCAGCGGGCGAGAGTTCAAAACAGCTGCGACTTGCTGGACAATGGTGTTTAATTCATCGTAGCTGAGCTGTCTGGTTCCAATTGACCTCCGAAAGTGGCCCTTGAAGGATTTCACGGCCGCTTCCCACAATCCTCCGAAGTTGGGAGAACGTGCGGGGATGAAAGCAAATTGTATGCCTTCGTCTTCTGCTGAACGAACGATGGTATGCTGAAATTGCTGGTCTAGGAACTGACGACGAAGGTCTTCAAGCTCTCGATTGGCGCCAACAAAGTTGGTGGCATTGTCACACTTTACCACTTGTGGTTTTCCTCGAGTTGCGACGAATCTTCTGAACGCGGACAGAAATGCCTGGGTAGACAAATCAGCCACGATTTCCATGTGAACTGCCTTGGTTATTAGGCAGACGAAAATTGCCACGTAAGACTTAACTGCTGGGCTTCGACGAATCGGGTACTTGATGTAGAATGGGCCACATAAATCTACTCCTACTTTGCAAAAAACTGCTGATGGGCTCACACGCACAGCTGGCAGGTCGGCCATTAGCTGCTCGTGCACTTTTGGCTTACTGCGGAAGCAGTCTATGCATCGGTGGCAAATCGTACGGGCCAAACTACGAGCGTTTGTAGGCCAGAACTTCTCACGAACGGATGCTATCAGGAGTTGCTGACCAGCGTGGAGGAGTTTAACGTGATAGTGCTGCATTACTAGCAAGGCTAGCGGGTGTTGATGGGACAAAATCATTGGATGCTTACGGAACTCGGAGATTGGTGCATGTGCCAGCCGGCCGCCGACGCGGAGTGTCCCATCGATGAGAATGGGGTTCAACAACGATAATTTCGACGAGGACTTCAACTGGCGACTCCGCGTCAGATCCGCGAATTCCTCCGGGTAACTTTCATGCTGAGCGATACGAACGAGGGTGGTTAGAGAGTCATCCAATTCTGACATAGACAGGCTTCCTTGTCTTCTAGTCGAACGATTATTCGGCGAGGTATTGTGTACGAACCTCCGAAGCCAGGCTACAAGGCGAACCATGCTCATGAGTGACGAGCGAAGTGAGAAGAGTTCGTTTGGAGGGCTTGCACGGGCAGGGAGAGAAACTGCACTTCTTTCTTCCAGTAGCGTGCTATCTATCATTGGTTGAGTTATCGAAGGCTTTGGCCACGCTGAGCGGTCTTGGCGAAGCCAAAAGGGACCTTCGAACCACAGCGATTGGTACTGCAACTGGGCAGCTGTCGTACCACGTGAAAGTATGTCTGCTGGGTTTTCAGAGCCAGCGACGTGTTGCCAAGAGCCATTTTTGGTGATGTGCTGTATTTCAGACACCCGATTGGCGATGAAAGGTTGCCAACGAGAGGGTAGCGACGACAACCAACATTTGACAATCATTGAGTCTGTCCAGAAATGCGCATTAAGAGGGGTTTCAATGCTGTCGGTGAACTTTTCGTAAAGGTGGCTCAACAGTACAGCCGACGACAATTCTAGACGAGGGATGTTCTGCTTCCGTTTCTTGCGCTTCAGATCTTCTAATGGTGCCACTCTAGATTTCGACGTGATCAATCTTACCGTAATTAATCCAGCGGTCGATACTGAACGAAGATAAAGGCATGCTCCATACGCAGCCTGTGACGCATCACAGAATCCGTGTAATTCAACGCTGGATAGAGATGGTGTATAGCACGTCCATCTAGGGATCTCGAGAGACTTGAGGGCGATGGTGTTTCGACGAAATTCAAGCCAGAATTCCTGTGGCTTTTCGGGAAGAGGATCGTCCCAATCGCAGCCTTCGATCCATAATGATTGCAGAAATATCTTCGCTTGGACAACTACAGGACCGATGAGACCAAGCGGATCGAAGATTCGAGCGGTGTCCGATAGTACGATTCGCTTGGTGATTGGGGTTTGAGAGCTCCATTGTGGCACAGCGTAACGAAACATGTCGGAGGCTGGTTCCCAAATGAGCCCAAGAGTTTTCACCGGCGCCGACGACGAATCCAATTCCAGGGTAGCTCGATCATCTCGAAGATCTACAGGAATGCTCGATAGAAATTCAACACTGTTGGAGCTCCACTTTCGCAGTGTGAAGCCAGCGGAGTTCGTTAGATCCAATATCTCCGCTACAAGAGCCTTGCCCTCTTCTTCGGTGTCTGCGCCCGTCAGAAGGTCGTCTACATAGAACCCTTTTCGAACGGCTGGAGCAGCCCTTTTGTGAGTTTCTTCGCCATCCGTTGCTAGCTGTTGAAGACACCTTGTTGCAAGGTAGGGGGCCGAACTAGTACCGTACGTAACGGTGGTTAGCTGATAGGCCTTGACGGGTTCGTTGGTGGAGTTTCTCCAGAGAATGCGCTGAAGAGGCTGGTCGTTGGGGCATACGTTGACCATGCGATACATTTTGGCGATGTCCGCGACTACGACGAACCGATAAAATCGAAACCGTAGAATAATCGATAGCAAATCGTCTTGGACGACTGGTCCGACCATCAATCCATCATTCAACGAAATTCCTGTGGAAGTACGGCATGAAGCATCAAACACGACGCGCAGCTTCGTAGTCGTGCTTTCGGGCTTCAGAACGGCGTGATGTGGCAGATAATACGCTGGAACTTCGTTCTCTTCTGCTGTAACTTCGCGCATGTGTCCCATAGAGAGATACTCTTGGATGAATTCACTATATAGAGCCTTCAGTGTACTGTTAAGTTCAAAACGACGTTCCAATCCATAGAGACGCTTGAGAGCGGATGTCTTGGAGTCTCCCAGCCGATCGATGACGTACTGCTTCTTGGGCAGCGTGACGACGAATCTTCCATCCTTGTCTCGGGTTGTAGTTTGCTGATATATCTCTTCGCACATGGATTCTTCTACGGAAAAAGTACTCTTCTTGTTGCACGACTCTAGCTCCCAAAACCTAGTCAGCAACTCTCGAAGATCTACAGTTGAACTGATATACGCCGAACTTCTCGAAATTTGTTCCGATCTACCAGGAACACGGCCAGAAACTACCCAACCGAAGACGGTTTCTTGGAAGGTAGGACCATCATCTGACATCTTCTTACGACCTTCTCTCAGCAAATCGAAATAATACTCGGCGCCAATGATCAAATCGATTGGGCCGGGCTCGTAGAATCCAGGATCCGCCAAAACGATGTCTTCGGGAACCGCTAATTGTTGGATAGCAACATTTTCGACTGGCAACGTAGCAGTGAGTTTGGGAAGAATGTGTAACTTCACAGTTTCGTTGAACGAAGATATGCTCTGGAACCGTGGAGATATAACTGCTTCGACCATCTTAGATGAACGTACGACGGAGCCACCAATTCCGGAAACTGAAAGATGACTGTTCGATCCATTCAGCTTCAGATTCTGACACAATTGTGAAGTTGCGAAACAGTACTCGGAGCATGAGTCTAATAGAGCCCTGGCGATTTTTGATTTGCCGTTCCGGTCAGTTACTACTATCATGGCTGTAGAAAGTAATACTTGTCGGGTCGGCGATGGGACATTAATGGGCAAGGAATTGGTTTGCGTAATTTGTGTGCGGTGTGTGGTGTGTGACGGGTGTGAAAATGGTGGCTGCGAACTCGTACTAGATATTGCTAGTGAGTTTGAAGGTTGTCCAGGGGTTTGAGAGGGTAAGGTCTGATTCTGAGTTTGTGGCTGTGTGTGTTGACTGTTCGCTTTTTGTGGTCGGTTCTGTACAATTGGGGCGGAGGAACCGGTCGCTTGGGACGAGGATGCAGCTCCACCGCTGGTGGATCCCATGTGCAACAGTGAATGATGCTTTTGATGACAATTTCGGCAAGTTCCACTCGTACAGAATCGAACTAGGTGTGACGAAGAAAAACAGTTGAGGCACAGTCCAGCTCGCTTTACCTTCTCGTAGCGCTCTGCAACACTCATCTTCAGAAACTTCTGACATCTGAAGGCCGAATGTTGACTCTCCTTACAGAATGGACAATTTCTTGGAGATTCGGACGTAGCGTGACTAACCGTGAACTTGGGCTTCTTTGGATCAATCGATTGGTTTGGTTTCGATGGTGCTAATGACTGCAAAACCATAGCCTGTTTGCGTAGGAAAGCCATCAAATCCGCATAAGCTGGAACTTCGGTTGAAGCATGGTGGGATTCCCACTGTCGAAGAGTAACAGCATCAAGTCTACAGCACACCATATAGGCCAGAATTGTGCTCCATCCTTCCGTATTTTCGCCGATCTTCTCTAGCTGCTGAAGATTTCGGTCGAATTCACTGATAACTTGACTAAGCGACTCGTAGTTCTCCCGTTTCATCGGTTCCACGCTGAACAACGCTTCAAGATGCGCCTTGACTATGAGCTTTTTGTTTTCGTATCGCTCCTGAAGGCTGTTCCAAGCAATCGAGTAGTTGGCTGCTGTTATGTCTATCGATGCTATCTCCTGCAGAGCTTCACCGACGAGAGACGAACGAAGATACGAAAACTTGTCCATCGCACTCAACACGTTGTTCCCATGAATCAGGCTTTTGAACATGTCACGGTATGTGACCCAATCACGAATACGACCTCCAAATTTCGGTAGAGAGATTTCAGGAAGCTTTACTCTCGACACAGCACCTGCTGCAGGGGGTACTGCTTGCTCTCTGACCGCAGCTGACTCATCATGAGTAGGGATCAATTTTTGTAACGATGCCTTCAGTTCACAGAAAGTATCCTCCACCACTTCTATCAATTCGGCACTCTCGGTTTGGCGCATTTCGATTGACTCTTCAATGAGAGTAGCCTTCTCCTCTGGAGTAGCTTTGGATTCGGACACTCGTGTTTCGTCCGCCTCCTCCAAAAGAACATCAATCTTCCGACGAACTATGTAGAATTTCTTCATAGCACCTTCAAGCATTTCCAGCCTAGCTTCCACTTGATCACGATGTCTCTCAGGGTTGTATTTGCCGAGAAACTTCCGCACTCCTTCGACGGT
Source organism: Aedes aegypti (assembly GCF_002204515.2). NCBI lineage: Eukaryota > Metazoa > Arthropoda > Insecta > Diptera > Culicidae > Aedes > Aedes aegypti. The sequence continues at coordinate 342,526,560 of NC_035108.1, read as the reverse complement.
ATTTCGAAGCTGGCGTTCCTGCTTCATCAAATCTTTCAGCTCATTCGTCATTTTCACTCGCTTCATTCACTAAATTTTGCCAAATAAATGGAAACACTTTCACTAATAGAGAGTTAATTGTCATAAAATCACTTTGTAATTGATTGCTAGGTCAACCAACTACTAATCTCACACTATCATAAACTTCTCCGTCTCTGCACAACTCATTGGGACCGTAATGTACACGCGATGAACGCGACTCGCGATTCAACTCAACGCCCCAAGTATGAAAAAAGACACAGACCAGGGTGACTGCAGCGAGGGGAACCGACCAAGCGAAAGAAAACCAGCTAAAACTCATCCAGCAGAAATCAAGACCAACCGTCAATCGGAGAACCCTACCCAAGGACTAGCTATCGAGTATCGCATGCAAATAAAAGGATCACAACTGATTCCTTCTCAATCACCATTTTTTATTACAGATCAATCCCATCTATCACCGGTTGGTGACCCTCATGTCACCACAGACCAACATGCACACATGCAATACTACTTTCCTTTTGACCAGGCCCTTGGTAACCTATCTCATCCAGATTCCTCTGCGTCGCTCAGTTTGGCCGTTGATCCGTCGAAATCTGGAATCCGCTCCTCCGATCGATTCTGCTTCAACCTGGTGCACGGCGATCGCACAAAACCTTCTTCGCTTGGGGCACCGTTCGATGCAGGCTGTTCAATTTTCAGCTTCACACAAAGCACACAATCCGCGATGGCGGTAACGAATGTCCAATACTGATTGTCCGTTCTATTGTTCGTGGTATTTTCCGCACTAAACTTCTTGGCCACTAGTGACTTGGCCACCGGTCAATTGGCCACATCCGGTTCGAAGGACCAAAATTATGTTCACTATCTAGACCGGGACTTGGGAACACTTCGGACCTAGTTGTCACTTTTCGTTCCTCGATTTCAAACGCGCGTCGAATTACCAGCACTCCCGTTTATTGAACTACACTCCAACTTGAGACAATCGAAAATTTATTGCTCGATAGACTTTGGTTTTAATGCAAAAGTGTATTTGATGCGATCTCGCGCGCGGCACGATTATAACTGGCTACTGCTCCGATATCTAAGTGATACCGATGATTAGTGGTGAATATCTACACACGAACATAGACGATCTCTCCTATTGCTCTACCTGATAGCAGTGATAAGGATGGGAAGTAATCTACGGGAGATGAAACGAGACCACTGCTGATAAGCATTTGTGGATCGCATCTGTGGTGCCAGAAGGGCCATAATTGCTGCGACTGAACAATGACCTTACTTAAACATAGCCTAAATTAAAAAAAGCCGATTCATAATTTTCTCATGAAAATGTAGCTCAAAATAGTTGAAAAAAGTGACTTTTTGACGAAAAAAGTGACTTTAGTTGAAACGGCTTAAAAAAAGAGACTTTAAAGTGACTGGCTTAAAAAAAGTGACCAAGTCACTAAAAAGTGACTCGCTACCAGCCTTGTTACTGTATCAATAAACTTGTATTTTGAAACTAGATAAAATTTACAACATTAAATTTCTCCTGTGCGAAGTATCACGCATGTACTTGAACCTCTATCGTTATATTAGTAGAAGGTGGAAAACATCACACGTATTTTCCGGAATCTATTTGATTTTTCCACAAAAATTTGCGGTGTGCGGTGTCTTAAACGTTAAAAATGGGGGTGAGATTGGGTCAAGCAAGAACGATAGTAAATGAAATTGAAAATCCACTTTTTTGGCATTTTACGGTGCCGGGTGTTCTCTTTATCCATTAAGATGTGTTTATTCTTTCTATATCCAGCATCTCTGAAATATCAAAAAAGTCTACTTGAGGATTCCGTGCATTGAAAAACAATGCTACGCGTTTTGACAACATCTCAAACCATAAACTGTGATTCATGAGCAACAACATCGTAAAATTTTATCAAATGGATTGGTTTTTTAAATTTATTTATTTTCATATCATAGATATATCTCACGGAAGTACAAAAGAGTTGGATCTCTGATATACCGGGATTATGACGTCAACATCTGCCTGAAATGTATTGATCGTGGAATGTCGCACCGAAATTTAACTATTTGCGAAGCTATAAAATAATCATTGCTTCAGTACACCTTTGGGAAACTTGAATAGGCTTTATGGCAATGGGGACGAGACTTTGAAGACAATTTGAGAGAAATAAACGAGAAAATGTATGTAAACAAGACGATAAATTTTGGGTTTACATATTTTTCTCATAGCTGTTCTATTTTTTGGTATAATCGTTTTTTTAAGTGGGTTTATCATACTTGTGAAACATCTTAGACAGTGTTGCTCAGACTCATTTCCCCGAAAATAACATTTTCCGAACTACAAAGCCACGAACTACTGCAACCATGCTCTATTCTCCTAAGATAGAAAAACAGATGGTTAAGCTTGAGTACCGCACACAAAATCGATCAATTTTGATCCCAGAGAGCCTCAATTCAAGTTTCGGTGAAATGAAATGAGTGAGTGAATGAGTGCGAATCATTTCACCGAAACTTGAATTGCGGCCCACCGAGATCGAAACTGTCGGATCTCATGTGCAACACTCAAGCCCAACCACCTCCCCCTCCATCTCAGGAATACAACGCACAGTTATAACAGTTCATGGCTTCACAATTCGAATTTCGGGAAAATGAGTCTGGTCAAAACTGATCTTAGATATCTTTTCGTCTTGTTTGCATCGTATTTCATCAATATTTTTCAGCTGTGAATGGTTTTACAATCATATTTTCAAAAAAAAAAGTTATTTCAATTACAGTGACCCAATGTCACCCCCGCTATGGGGTGAGATTGGGTCATTTTTCCTTCACTTGTGGTGCCGCTGTGAATAAATATTTTTCTTTAATTTTTTAAACAGTTGTTAATGTACCATCAAAGTACATACACACCAAAAACAAGTGCAAAAAAATCTGAAAAATATACCGTTTTGCTCAGTAAATGTCAAGCTACCACGTAGAAGCAAAATTTGAAAATCTTTGGAAACATTCAAAAACTTCATATATTTGCGTTGATATGCTTTAAATGAATTTGATGAAAAAGAATGACTCAGGTATACTTTATGTATCTACGAACAACTTCTCTGAAGAAACCATTACAGTTTAGGCAATTATGGAGGGCACATTCTTTTGTATTTTTTTTTCCATGGTCCCCTTGAAGAGTTGTAGAAAATTCAAAATCCAATGAAGCTAATTCAACCTTTGAATTTAAACCACAAAAGTGTTGTGGAAGCCGGAAAAAATATCACCGTTCGGAGTAAACAACTTCAGTTTTTGCAGTTTTGGTCACTTTCAAGCCACTGTGGTGCCGTCCAGCAATGGACGGATGGATGGCGGACGATTACACTGATGAGTTCAATTCGCGTCAAGAGAAGCAGGATAGGCAGGCGGTTTGTTCTTCAGCAGTGGGTCCTCCCGGTCAGTTCAAAAGCAGCATCGGGGACAATGCACAAATAATCCATTCCGTTTGGTTGTCGCCCTGACTAATGACGATAAGTGGAGAGAAAAAATTGAATGATGGCATTAACACTATTTAATTTAATGAAAGACCGAGCAGGCTTTATTGCCTGGAAAATTAAAACGGGCATCGAAGATTAGTTGGGGCGTGTTTTTGATCATTCGAAAGCGTGTAGTTGATAATAATCGAAAAGCAGTCTAATGAAACACAATAATTTCTTTCATCGAACATCATTTTAATGAGTTGACTTTTGACGCATGCATTGAAAATTTTGTACTCGGTGATTTTTCCGGATTTATTTCCGATTTTGTTTGGGTATCTAGTATTTCAAAATAAAAAAGGTGGAAAAATGCAAGCAACCATCAGCAACATATCAAAAATATTTAAAAAAAAAATCAATAAGAAATGAGAATTTATTGTAATATAAAAACAATATTCCAACGAATTCAGTATTTTTTAGTGATAACATAATGTTTATTCTTCAAAAAGCCGTCAATGAATATTGCAGAAAGAGCTCTGATTAGCCATTCGACGCAACTTAGTCGCGATGCTCTCACAAGAGCGCAAGACGGCATTGATGTCCATCTTCCGGATACAACTCCGTATCCTCGTGGTCAACTGCTTCATATCCTTGGCCCGCCAATTATTTTTGTACACTAGAGTACCGAGGGATTATTTACTGAACACCCATTATAAAAAATCATAAATTATGAAAAATATGAGCTCGGAACCTTGAAACCTACCTGACTCGATGATCCCTCAAAAATCAAGGAAGGGTTTACTACATACAGCAGCACCATGCGCTGAGTAGCAAATCTGGCGATGCATATCCTCTATTAAATTTCGATTACCTATTTGAAAAAAGTTAAATGTATCTTTATACACAATGTCAGTGAATAAATGTTTTTCTCGGTGTCAAGTAAAAGAACATCATCCAGGCAAGTTTCGCTCTACAAAATACATCTACACATCTACCGATGACAACGCATGTTTCATTTACCGACGACTATCGTACAGAAAGGGCTATTCCAACAAAATTATGTGTCTATTTTGTCTATCGTCTTCTGCAATTTAGCTAAACAAACTGTAACTCAACAGTAGACAACAGACAAGCATGCTCCAATGGTACAGCCAAGAAACATTCCTCGCGATTAATTTCAAAGGCTGAACAAGAATTGAACCTTGTTACAATGTGATTTAGTGTCTGACGACACTCACCGCACGACCATGAAGTTCATAAATCGTACAACCACGATCTTGATACAGATTAGTTTCGCATTAGCTAGAAAAATATTCCATTTTTTAATTTATTCATTAACAAATAGATATTGTTCATCTGAACAACATTTACAAAGACTCCATATAGATTGTCTTATGATACAATAGTTTGAATAAACAAACATCAAACAACAGTCAACTATCTGTAACGCAGTTTTGAAGAAACTACATAACGGAAATGTCGAAATAACTGCGCTTCAAGAGACTATAAGGGAAGCCATGGTATTTTAATATGGTTCAATAACTTAATACGTCATCTTCTACTTGGCATTAACACCCTCACGGGGATAAAGCCTGCTTCTCAGCTTAGTGTTCAATGAGCACTTCCACAGTTATTAACTGAGAGCTTTCTTTGCCAAAATTGATATTTTCGCATTCGTATATCGCGTGGCAGATACGATGATACTCTATGCCCAGCGAAGGCAAGGAAATTTCCACGACGAAAAGAACCTGGACCGACCGGGTATTGAAACCAGACACCTTCAGGCTTTGCTTTGTAGCCGCGGACTCTAACCAGTCGGCTAAGAAAAGCCCTTCAATACGAAGATTCTGAATATAAAGTTATGCAGAGAAGATTGGTGCGTCATCCATCGGATTATTTCTCAATTAGATTAAACCGTTAGACACGAACCAGCATATCGAGGTACTGGAGATTGAACTGGAGTGTTACTAGCGTCACCTAGCTGTTAGATTGGCAATCAGATTTCCATGGCCCGATAGCTCTTGATCAGCTGATAAGGATCTTGAGCTACAAAAGATTCAAGAAAATTTGTTACTATCGCTACTATCGTTACTATCACTACCTAGTGAATGTGTTTCTCATCAGTTTTTCCCCCACAAGATAGCCCTTAATCTGTTGAACGGCTTGGTCGAAGACATTAACCTTCTAGCTAATATAGATCTTGAAATACAGACAATTGAAGAAAATTTGTTACTAGCCTGCCTAGCGGAAAAATTCTCAATTAGATTTTCCACCTCCAGATACCCCTCAATCTGCTGAACAGCTTTGCTGAAAACACCAACCTTGTAATTAATTCTTGAGGTAGAGATAATTAAAGAAAATTATTTGTCACTAGAACCTTCAGATATGCTGAAGAGTTTTGTGGACGTCACCAACCTTCTAGCTGGTAAGGATCTTGAGATACTATTGAAGAAAATTTGTCACTAGCGGAAAAATTCTCAATCAGAATCCTTCGGCTAAACAGCTTTGCCGAAGCCGCAAACCTTCTACCTGATAAAGATCTAGAGATACAGATGATTGAATACAATTTGTCATTAGCTGCACCTAGTGGCTGGATTCTCAGTTAGATTTTTCATCGCCAGAGAGCCCTTGATTTGCTGAACAACTTTGCCGAAGACATCAACCTTCTAGCTCATTTGGATATTGAGGTATCCGTTTAACGTTCAACGCTCCGTCATCGTAATCATCGTCATCATCGAAACTTCAAAAGCAGTTTGTTCAAAACTAAAAATTATTTGATGAAAATGTGTTCACTGTGTTTCGGTTGGAATAAAGAATACAGTGAACACATTTTTCTGTAAATTTTCTTGATTTTGAACAAAAAAAAAACTGCTTTTGAAAATTCCGAAATTAATGACGGATCCTGCCCCCTTAAAAGGAAAATAACCATCATCGTTCTTCAAATTTTCAAAACCAGTTTTTTCGATCAAAGTTTAAGTAATGTTTAAGAAAATCTATCATTGCATTGCTCTGGCTATCTTTAAAGCAATGATAGATTTTCGTAAGGGTTTCTTCAAATTTGAACGAAAAAACTGGTTTTTAATTTTTGATGATTGCTGATGATTGAATGATGGATTCTTTAGCCTTAAGGTAAATTTTGGACCACGCTTTCTTCGTTACCTAGAAGAGGGAGAGGGGTCAGGGTAGATGTCTTACCCAAGGTCTGTAAGACCAGCTAACCGTATTCACTTCAAAATTAATTGATCTAAATTCAAGGTACGTCAGGGGCTTTTAAGGGTTACCCATTATACAATGTTGCTACATTGTAACAATCTAGAATAGCTGAACCACTTGGACCATTTTAAAACACTTACACGTTAAGGCCGCACGGGACGTCATCATTATCACCCTGTCCATTTGAAGAGGCAAATCTCAAGAACCACTCCATATATCGATGCGAAAATGTATCACTATGATTCTATATATGTAGTGCACAACCCAATAAATTTTCAGCTTCATCGGTTCACTAAAACCCGAAATTTGCTTCCACAAAGTTTTGATGATAATTGTTAGAGTGAGACGAAAGATAGGGAAAATAACACGGTCTCCCGTGTCCCCTTAATGCTTCCAGTGGGCTATTTGCCCTTTGAAGGAAGCACCACACTAGACAACGGACTAGCATGCAACGCCCAGTGGCACAGTCGGAAAACAATCCTGTAGAAAAGTTTTTCGGCCTGAGGCGGGAATCGAACCCACACTCCTTAGCATGATACGGCTAAATGCCTCGGTGACACTAACCGCACGGCTACGAAGCCCACGATAGAGATACATTCTCAATAGAGTATGGTAATGGCGACTTTGGCAATTAGAATCATACAGGGAATAGGCAAAATGATTGAGAATGTCAAAATTTTGCCTAAATTCAAATGCTTATAACTTTAGGGATGGTACACAAATTATGTCACGGTAAATTCCAACTTTTTTGACCCCCTCCACCCCCCCCCCCTTTGTCACGTTTTTTGTATTAGTCCTCCGAAAATTTTGTAAGGCTTGGCTTAACCCCCGCCCCCCCCCCCTCGGAGCGTGACGTAATTTGTGCATGGCCCCTTATGGAAAATGTATGAAATTGAATGCAAATATGGCTTGGCTTGGCCATTCAGACCATCAGACTCCGTAGATTCTCCGAGGTCATGTCCAAATGGCATTCTTTCTGTCGCTTGTATTTTAGTCTGACGTGAAATTGTAACGATGTTGTTACAACTTCTAATCGAAATAGGCCGTTTTCCATCACGCCAATCTGTCATGAATCGGCCTATTTACCTGCACTGAATTATGTAGTATGGTAATATTCATTACGCAACTGACACTAGTAATGATTCATTACGTAACGCTTTCTCTTCACGCAACTGTTTTGAGTTGCGTAATGAATTATTACAGACCAATTTTTCAGAAATTGTAAAATAATGGTGTACGCAACTCGTTGCAGAACTCGATTTTTACAGCACTCGTTGTAATTATCTTACAACGAAATCTTAAGCTTTAATTCATAAAATAAATTTTGGAATTCGGTTGAGCTGTTCGAAAGTTATGATTTTTTTTTAAATAAGAAATCTAATGCACTGAGACCTACAGTGTGTGCCGATGAAAAATGACTGATTTTTTTATTTTCAAAAAATATATCGCAAAAACTAAAAAAACATCGTTGAAAATTTGACAGTATAAGTAAAATTATCTGAACTTTCAAGAAAAAATGAGAACAACAATAGCCCCTTTGGTCCCAAGGCCTTAAAAACACGAAAAAAAGGAAATTATTGATTATTTTTTTCATGTTAAAAAATATTTTTTTGTGAAATTTTATATTTTTTCTGAAAAGTCAAAATCTTTAGCTTTCATTTCGTCCAAAAAGATTGAAAATCGGTCAAACAGTTCAAAAGTTATATTTTTTCATAAATAAAAATTTTGCAAAATCGCGATTTTTCTGGTTACCCTATTTCGGAAATGGTCACCCTAATTAAAAAATCCAAAAACACGTGTATCCTAGCAAATTTTCCCGGAATTCGGTGACCCACTAGATTGGTTTTTCATGGAATGGCTGCATAAGATACGCAAATACAAACATATGTGCAAGTCTCTCGAAACCAAACAACCAAAAATTACTCTAGACCTTCCGACCGATTTTTTTGGTTTCTGCAGCAAATGAACGCAAGAGACCTAGACTTTATTGTTATCTACGAAACACACTGTGGTGGTTACTTGGGTATACCCTTTTTTATAGTCTTTTTAAACGTTGTTCTACCGTTAAGCCCCAAATGTTCTTGATTCAAACGAAAATAATTCTTACATAAAGTGTTATACTAGTACAATTTACTTGTGCATTTGTTTTGCTTAGCTGGTTAACAGATACAATGCTATTTTGTTCAGTATGTTGTGGGTCCCGCACTATCAAAGTACCGTTTTACAGTACTTCAGGCGGATGGAGCTTAAGGTATAGGGCGAGATCCCCCAGTGCCGGACAAAGTCGAAACATTGAGAAATCATGGTCCAATCAAGATGGTGTATTAGTAGAGAAGAAAGCTATTATGTAGACTAATGTTTGCGTAGAATAACACATCCTTGAAATATGCATGCCTTTTTAAAAAAGTGGAAATGTTTGAAAATTGAAAAAAAAATTGCGTATTCTTTTAATTTTGAGCCTATTTAGTAATGATTTTGAATATGAAAAAATACTTTGGATCACGCAAGCATGATCGAACATAACCCTAATTTGATAGTATGAATGTATTTTGTACCATAATTGAACTAAATATGGACAAATTTCAATTTTCGTTAAGCACCTTCTGTCCCTCAGTTTTTTGATTTGTCATATGATAGCTTTCTAATTATTGCGTCAGTGTCTCTAAATACTTTCATTTTTCATGGGTTCCGTCGATCATGGTATCAAACATGCAATAAAATTAAGACGAATGAACATTCAGAACAACATCGTAAAATGTGCTATTTTTCATCATATATGGAGGAGGTTTTTTGATAGGCATCTTGCAAACTAAGAAAGACTCAAATTATTCTTGTAAATGTTGCAAATGCATTGAAATGGTAAATATCAACTATTCCTATAGTGTACACATTCAATGATGTTCAAATTTGCAGAATTCAAGGCATTTCCAGATCGTGTCCGGTATTGGGTGCTATCTTTCAAGATCGATCAATTTGGTACTAAAATACATCATCAAAATGCATTGTCAAAATTCATATTTATATTTTCAAATTTATTTTTGTACACTATATAAATGATAATATTTATCATAAACTAGTGGGCCCGGCAAACTTCGTCTTGCCATCAAGTAGGCTGTTGAAAAACGCTATGGATCGTCCCATACAAAATGACAGTTCCGTTCACGCTCGTTTTTCCGACTTTCCTGGTGAATATCCTGGGATTTTTATACACACAAACACGTCGGAACACTTGACGAACAAAACGGAAAAATAATCATTCAAATCGGTTGACCCGTTTGGAAACCATTTCGTGACATACAAACACCACTCCATTTATATTTATATAGATAGACTAGTGGTCCCGGCTAACTTCGTCTTGCCATCAAGTAGGCTGTTGGAAAACGATTTGAATCACCCCGTACAAAATAACAGTTCCGTTAATTTCCGTTTTTTTTTCGACTTTTCTGGTAAATATCCTTGTATTTTCATACACACAAACACGTCGGAACCCTTGTCGATCAAAGCGGAGAAAGAATCATCCAAATCCGTAGACCCGTTCGTAAGTTATTTCGTGACATACAAACACCATTCCATTTTTATTTATATAGATGGGTAACACGAGCCCATAAAATCAATAGTTTTTGAATTATGAATTTAGTGGCTTAAGTGTCCGGTACTGGGGGATCTCCCCCTATTTGCAGAACAAACTCATGGAAACGCATGGTCATTTTTTTTGTTATCGCATTGCTCTTCAGAGAAAGCAACGTACAATAGTGCCAAATAATCATCTCTTGTCTGTGCAACAACGTCATCAACTGGCCACACACGACTCAATTCTACCCGCTCTCACTCTTATCAATCAAATCTACTAAACCGCGGCCTGATGTCAGTCATTGCACACACTCTTTGTGCAGCACAGGTGACGCCACAATCCAGGTAAATACTTGAGCCTCTCTCTGGCATGTAGATATCGGCAACCATTTGTTTTGTATGGTCAACTGTTTGGTATTGTTATCAGCACACCTCTCTACCTCTCACTCGATCCGAATACAGCGCAGAATTTGTTATCTTATCCATCCACACATTTGCAGTTTGTCGCACTTTTTACTCCTCGGTTGACTAATTTTCCCATTCTAGTTCAGTCACGGGCAGGGGAAACACCCTCACGGTTTTGGTAGAAAAGTAAAATTTGGAGAAAAATGTGATTTTCCTCGATTGAAACGAAGAAGTAGAATTTAAATTTGTGATACTTTAAGAAATTAGTAAAAAGTTACAATGCAGCCCAAAGTCATAGTTTTAAGTAGCCTCCTAGTTTTAAGTTTTCTAATAACGATACCGACAGTCATAGCCGAAAGTGATCATCTTGATCACAAATCACTAGAAGTTTGCCCTTCGATGTGTACCTGTGATATGATCGACAAGCTGAAAAGAGCAGATTGCAGGTAACTCGTGAAAAATTCCCGATTTAATCAGATGCACCGAGAAACGTGATGGAGTTCCATTTCTCCTTAAAAACAATTTCTTCATGTGGTGCAACGGGGACACCTTATCAGCGATATCACACAGAATAGTGCGATAAAAAAAGTTCGTTTCGATTTCAGCCATGAGCAACTAATCAACGCATACACTGACGTGCCAACCGTTGTGGAAATATTGGATTTAAGCATCAACAGAATATCATCGATCGGAAATGGTGACTTCCAGGTTGGTTTCAAGCCTTAACTGTGATGGCACCTTGAGATTACGGTTTTCTTCTCCATTGTCTCTATTTTTAGGAGTACAAGCAACTGATTAAATTATTTTTATCAGAGAATTCTATCCAGACTATTGCATTGCATGCGTTTGCAAATCTGAGGAAACTGCAGTTTCTTGATCTATCCCACAATCGCTTAGAGCAGCTACACGAAGACACATTCGAAAACAACGAAAACCTTATCGAACTGAACCTCTCGCATAACAACTTCATGACGCTACAGCACCAACCGTTGTTCAAAAGTCCTTCTCTAATGGTATACGCTCTTAGTTTAAAGACGATCAAGATTTCCATTCAAAGCCTAATTTCTTGTTTGCAGATTTTGGAGCTACATGAATGCAAAATTCCGCAGATTTACGACAACACGTTCCTACATCTGCCGAAGCTGAGCACGTTAGATCTGTCCGGCAACTTAATGATCACCCTTCCGAAGGAACCGTTCGTTCCCCTGAATCGGTTGCGGATCATTGAGCTGGGTGATAACCGGTGGCAGTGCGACAGTTCCTCGGTGCGCGCCACCATCAACTGGATGAAGAAGCGCATCGACACGATACGGATCGAACATTGCTGTAAGTTTTTGCAACATAAGTATTCGCAAATTTACACCCTTACTAGAACGGCGTGTACTTTGGTTGTGAACCACGGACTCCAAATCATGTTACACCTGAACACGCCACCTTTCAGCTTGTGCAGATATCATTGATCATCGTCTTGAACGACTAGTGTGACTACAGGGCAAACCTCAAACCAAACTGATCGCTGGAGAGATGGATAGCGATATGTAACCGTTTCTAATGTTATGTCGACAATATCCATATCACCCGCGAAGTAAAAAAATTGACTGGATTTTGTGAAATTTGTGCCATGATTGTTATACCCGGCTCTCCCCATGACACCTTCTGGTGCAATTTTGTCCCCAGTCCCCGGTGGGATACTAAACAACTGGAGTGGATTCGCTCGAAATCTTCACCCAACTCAGCACACCGTCCTTTGCTGCTTCAATCGTTTTTGTGAGCATTTTATGATGTTGTTCATACGCATGACTATCCAAAGCTCTTTTGGGTCGATGCTAACGTACACCGCTTTGAATTCGATGAAAAGATGATATTTAAAGAATCGTAATCAAGCCATGCAATGTCCTGTCCAGTGTACCCTTTCTGCTTCATCCACCGTCAGAATTTCATTTTCCTAAATTTATTTAGTTAACATCTAAACAGATAACACTAAATCAATAATTTCACGCCGGTTCTGCTCGCCAAATTGATACGCACTTGATCCACCCACCTACCCAAGTAACAATTTCAATGCTTTTTGATCTTAGATGTTATTTATGGAGGTTTTATTAGAGATGCATTAAATCCTGATAGATTTTATACAGCATTGAAAAGTGCTAAATGGTCTTTTCAGCAAAAACCACTTTAAAATGCTCTGTAGATACCTATAAGTGCTTCCGTTAAAACTTATTTGTCGGCCAAACTTGTTGATAATAAATTGTATTTCGAAGGTGCTGTGTAGTGTCTTTTAAAACCTATACTTAAAACCTCATCATATTTGTCTTTCAAAAACATCGATAAAACTGACAAGACTGCTCTAAGTCATGTTAAAACCTTCTTAAATCTCAACTGCCTGATGTTATCGGAATGCAGTCTGCGTGTGATTACCAATATCATTATGTCGATAATGATAATTCTCTACATGGAATATGAGTTAATCAGAACATGAAAATAGAACTGGCAAATATTCATTTCGTACAATTATCTGATTACTGTATGTAGCATATTTGCCATGCTTGCCTGAACTTCCCGTTCTAGTGAGACAACGATACCGCACACAACAGATGAGCTACACGAACAAACTTTCACTTTTCAAGCACCTATCACTTACCGTTTTCTGCATCAGTACAGCCGATGAACCACGGATCATATCACAACAATTCATTAAAGTGAAACCATAATTACATACGTAACAAAGCAAATTTAGTTCATTAAATTATATTACAAAATCATATCTTCCGGTTTGTTTACCTTTTTGACAACACTAGCTTTCCTGAGCGCATTAAGTTTAAGCCAAGGGTCCCAAAAAACTTATTTGTCTTAGCGCAGAACAAACAATCTGATTTAGGAATATTTTAGCCAGTGGAGGGTTTAGCGAAAGGATTCATAAGATCAAAAGCTCTCGTGAATGATTATATTGTGCGGACTAATCATCAATTGATCTTAAACCATCCCAGACAAAACCCACAAGATTTAAATGGGTGGAATCCATTTCTACTGTCGCCATTTCGGGTTCATGCGTGGTAAAATTTCAATTTGTGATTGTGATGAGCATGCCATCATTCCGAAAATGGAATGAAACAAAATATTAGATAGTCAATTATGATGTAGTAATTGTGGTGTGTTGTTGTAAATCGAAAATTTTTGTGTCGTTCCACCAGTAAATTTTCTTTGGCATGAATTTCACGCAATGGAAAAGAAATTTACTGGCACGCAAAATATGATGATTTTATTTTATTATTATGATTCGGCAGACATCATGATGATTTCAATATTATAAAAAAGGTTATGACTAATAAACAACTTGTTAGCTGATGTTTGTTCAATCATAAGCTCTTAATGTTGGTTTTATTCCATATATAAGGATATCGCAAAAGATCTAATACCGCCAGTTGTGCTCAATAAAACTATACAATAACTCTTATGTATGTTTTATAGTACACTACAAGAGTAGATGTATGCATACGATGCAAAACCAAAAAGGTTAGAAGCAGTTTTAAGGTATAGTCTTAACAACCTACTGTAGTGTGGGCCTCTTCGGATTTAACGGGGTTTTATCAAAGGTTTATTAAGGTTGTTAAGTCTAATAAGTTCTAAAATGAGTTTTAACGATGTGGTGGTAACAACAGCTTGTAGTAAATGAAAAAACTAAAAATGTTACTTGGGTAGCTCGCTGCGCTCCACGCTTTCTTGTACCAACCGAATCCCAAGCGAACACCATCTTTGCATGGTTGCTGTCCGGCATTCTTGCAACATGCCCTGCCCACCGTATCATTCCAGCTTTGGCCACCTTCTGGATACTTGGATTACTTGCCTTATGAGCGTTTTGTACATGGTACATTTGTGCGGGTGTGAATCTTTTTTGACCGCAGCTTTTTGTGGAGGCAACTTCCGCTGATAATGCGCCTCCGTATTTCCCGGTTAACTTTATTGTCAGTCGCCATTACGGTAGATGAACTCGTCGACCACCTCGAACGCATCCCCGTCTATCGTAGAACTACTACCTAGGCAATCCAAGTCGCGCTCGGCCACACCAGCTAGCATGTACTTTGTCTTGGTCGCATTCACCACCAGTCCAACTTGTGCTGCCTCGCGCTTCAGGCGGGTGTACAGGTCTACAACCTTTTCAAATGTTCGGTCGACAATGTCCACATCATTTGCGAAGCATACAAATTGACTGGATCTCGCAAAAATCGTACCCGGCTGTTAATCCTGGCTCCCCGCATAACACCTACTAGCGCAATATTGAACAACAGGCATTACCTTGTCGATCCAAACGAACTGGAGTGTTCGCCTGAAACCTTCACACAATTTTGCACACCGTCCATCGTCGCTCTTCTCAGTCTCGTGAGCTTATGGCTCTACGTGGTCGATACTATCGTATGCCGCGTTAGTCGATGAAAAGGTGTGCTTCGGGACCTGGTATTCACGACATTTTTGGAGGATTTGCCGTACAGTAAAACCTGGTCCGTTGTCGGTCGGCCGTCAACGAAGCCGGCTTGATAACTTCCCATGAACTCGTTTACTACAGATGACAGACGACGGAAGGTGATCTGGGATAATACCTTACGCATTTAGAATGGTGATCGCTCGAAAGTTTTCACAATAGATATGTCCACTGAAATGATTATTATTAGAGTGCTTTTGCCATAAAAGGCGTTAATTGTATTACGAAAGGCTTAAACTTGATTCATAGTGTATTTGCCAAATGTTTATGGCAAATACCTTCTAATAAACGATCCGACGACTGTCGGTCTCTCTTGTTATCCTGACATCGAACGAACAACACGTATCTCTACGAAGCTCCGAAACCTACAAGTAGCTTTTACTTAACTCTTTCACCGTTACGATAAGTCTGCCCGCGAGTGTCTGCCTGCTGAATCTTAATCTCCTTTTTTAATCAAGTTATCGGAATATAATAACAATCTAACTTGTCGCCTTTCTTGTAGATGGGGCATATTACCCCTTCCTTCCACCCTCCGCCCGGTAGTTGTTCCGTTGCTTTTCCGGGCCCATCTTTATGAGTTCAGCTGCGATGCCATCCTTACTAGCAGCTTTATTGTTCTTAGCCGGTGAATGCCATCCTTAGCCTCCCTCAAAGTGGGGGCTGGTTGGTTTCCATCGCCCGCAGTACTGATGAAGACATTTCCTCCGTTGTCCCCGTCCTTCATTGCCTGTGCTCTCCGCGCCATTCAGGGGTTCGTCGAAATGCTGCTTCCACCTTTCGATCACTCCACGCTTGTCTGTCAGGATGCTCCCATCCTTATCCCTGCACATCTCGGCTCGCAGCATGAAGCTGTTGCGGGTTGTGTTGAGCGCCTGATAGTTTTTCGGTTTCCAGCCAACCTGAACGCTCTTTTCCATGGAATGGAGTTACTTCTTTCACGCAACAGTCGCTTCACCGTTCCGTTCAACTGCTTTCCTCTAATGGAGATACTTCATCACCGGGACGCAAAATCACCGTCGGCACTAAGGAAGCCCCTGATCCTCCCAACACAGTCGAGCCTCTCCAGCCAGCGACCTGCAGCCGTCCCGGTCCTGTGCTTGGGGTGGGTGACGGGGTCTTCCGAAGTCCGAATGTCGACAAGTACCATCCGCAATCCAATGCTTCCGCACCTGATAGTAATCCCATTTCCAGTGCTGCCGCTGCTCAACAAACTGCATCCGACGTCATAATTTACTATCAAAATGTTGGAGGAATGAACGGTCTGATAGACGACTATCATTTAGCCTTTTTGGACCACGGCTATGATGTCATAGTCTTGATCGAAACGTGGCTTGATTCTCGAACAGTTTCGAGCTACATTTTTGGAGAAGGATACGAGGTATTCCGCTGCGATAGAAATACGAATAACAGCTGCAAAACGGTTGGAGGTGGCGTGCTTGTGGGAGTCCATACCCGGCTTAAAGCAAGTCTAATCGAAAACGAATCCTGGATTTCTGTGGAACAAGTTTGGGTGGCTATTCAGCTTAGCGACCGCAAACTCTATCTATGCGTGGTATACATCCCTCCGGACCGGACTCGTGATATGGATTACATCAACACGCACTGTCAATCAATCGCCGTCGTCTCGGAATATGCCACCCCTAGTGACGAAATGATCGTTCTTGGTGATTTTAACTTGCCAGACATCGCATGGACTCCAACTCACAGTGGTTTTCTGTGTCCCGATTATCAACGCACTTCGCTTCACGTTGGTGCTGTCAATCTTCTTGATTGTTACAGTACTGCTACTCTGGCTCAGATCAACCACGTGATGAACGAAAATGGCCGCTACCTGTATCTCTGTTTCGTGAATGGTCGTGATACTGCTCCTTTCATATCGACGGCCCCTGCATACCTTTGGAAAGGAAGCAAGCGTGACGTTAACAACTATCGTGGGATTACATCGTTGAATGCTGTAGCTAAGCTGTTCGAGCTGGTGGTCATGGATTCGCTAAGCGCACACTGCAGACAGTATTTGAGTGCTAATCAACATGGATTCACTATCGGCCGTTCTACTACTACCAACCTGCTATGCCTTACGTCGTACATCACTGAGAGTATGAATGTTCGGGCCCAGACGGACGTGATTTACACCGATCTATCTGCGGCATTCGATAAGCTAAACCACGAAATTGCAATCGCCAAACTCGATAGGCTTGGAGTTGGAGGTAGCCTTTTGAGATGGTTCCGCTCTTACCTCACCGATCGTCAATTAGTGGTAGCTTTAGGAGAATATCGATCACCCTGCTTTTACGCGTCATCAGGCATACCACAAGGCAGTCATCTGGGTCCGTTGATTTTCCTTTTGTATTTTAACGACGTACACTTTGTTGTGGAAGGGCGTCGACTGACGTTCGCAGACGACCTAAAATTTTTTCTGCGAATATGCTCAATTGAAGATTGCCGTTATCTCCAGGACCAGATAAACGTCTTCGCTGGATGGTGTGATCTCAACCGACTAGTCGTCAATCCAGCAAAGTGCTCCGTAATCACTTTTTCACGGAAGAAACAGCCGATAATCTTCGAGTATAGCATTTTTGATACGCCAATCGAACGAGTGCAGTGCGTTAAGGATTTGGGTGTTCTGTTGGATTCGCAACTGACATTCTCCCATCATATCGCTTATATTGTCGATAAAGCATCAAGAACGCTTGGCTTCGTCTTTAGAACTGCAAAGAACTTAACGACATCTATTGCCTGAAAGCGTTATACTGTTCCCTCGTTCGAGCAACATTGGAATATGGGTCTGCGGTCTGGAGTCCGAACTACAACAACGGATGCGAGCGAATCGAATCAGTTCAACGGAGATTTCTTCGTTTTGCACTTCGGAGGCTACCTTGGAGAGACCCTTTACGCCTTCCGAGTTACGAGAGCCGCTGCCAACTGATCGACTTGCAACCTTTGCGAATTCGAAGAGACGTTTGTAGAGCTTTAACCGTCGTCGATACTCTAAACGGAAGAATCGATTGCGAAGCTATCCTGCAACAAATGCATCTGAACGTGCAACCTCGTCCACTGCGGAATAGTTCGATGATGAGGCTTCCATTTCGTCGCACCAATTATGGATTGAGCAATGCTGTTCATGGTCTGCAACGTGTTTTTAATCGTGTGGCGTCGATCTTCGATTTCCATCTGACACGAAATATGCTTCGTCGTAAATTTTCTAGTTTTTTCGCTGGCCGGAGGGACTGAAGACATATTTTAAGTTTGAAATGTTTTACGATCTTGACTTTTTTATATTCAATGTTTTGTCATGTTTGTTTTGTTATATAATATGTATTTTTGTTTTTATTTTTAATATCATTGGGACTATACATAGTCTGTTGATGTAAACCTAAATAAATAAATAATAAATAATAATAACTTACGTGTCTCAAGTCTCAAGAACTGGCACAGCTGTTCCATCTCCTCGCACTCCGACTCCTACAGGTGACTTTTTTTTTTGAAAGAGGCGGGTCTGCTGTTGCCGTATCCGTCTATATCGTTCCACGTTCTGTCGGGTCCCTTGCTGCAGCATGATCGCCCGCGCTGCATTCTTCTCCTCCAGAATCTGCCTACATTCCTCGTCGAACCAATCGTTCCGTCGACTCCGTCCCACGTACCCGACGTTGCTCTCAGCTACATTGTTGATGGCTGCCTTCACTGTTCTCCAGCAGTCATTAAGAGGGGCTTCATCCAGCTCACCCTCTTCCGGTCATGCAGCCTCGAGGTGCTGCGCGTATGCCGCTGCGACATCCGGTTGCTTGAGCCGCTCTAGGTCGTACCGGGGCGGCCGTCGGTACCGTACGTTGTTGACGACGGAGAGTTTTGGGCGCAGTTTAACCATCACCAGATAATGGTTAGAGTCGATGTTAGCGCCACGATAGGTCCTGACGTCGATAATGTCGGAGAAAAACCGTCCATCAATCAGAACGTGGTCGATTTGTGATTCTGTCTGCTGAGGTGATCTCCAAGTGAATTGGTATGGAAGGCTGTGCTGGAAGTAGGTGCTACGAATGGCCATATTCTTGGAGGCAGCAAAATCAATTTGTCGTTTACCTTTTTCGTTCGTCAGCCGGTGCGCGACGAACCTTCCAATAGTCGGTCTGAACTCCTTCCCCTGGCCAACCTGAGCGTTTAGATCTCCTATGATGATTTTGACGTCATGGCTTGGGCAGCTGTCGTACTCTCGTTCGAGCTGCGCGTAAAAAGCGTCTTTATCATCATCAGTGCTTTCGGAGTGAGGGCTGTGCACGTTTATTATGCTGAAGTTGAAGAACCGGCCTTTGATCCTCGATTCGGACACCACTGGATCACGCGCCGCGCATATCACCCATCACTATTAAAGCTGTTCCCAGCTCGGTGTGTTGCCGCAGCTCTGGTAGATGGTATCATTACCTCTAAAGGTTCACACCATCGATCCCTTCCAACACACTTCCTGCATCGCTAAGATGCCGAACCCTCCAGCACATTGGCGAATATGCGTTAGCTCCTGATTGTAATATCTCGTGGGAGATTGGGTTCTAATTGGTTAATTAACTATTAACGACCGAGACTGTGATACGGTAAAACACAGTAATGAAACGCGCGTCTGTTCGGTTGTGCAGTCAGTAGATAAACTGATTCGTTTATTGAACGATTGCCACTGCTGTTCCAGACAGCCAGTGGTGTAGCTAGGGTGGATGCTAGGACTATATACAACACGCTTATCCACTTTCTTGGGCTTCGTCGAATGATGTTTAAAACTATTCTTTGGATGAATTAAATCCAACAGCGTCTTAGGCTTAAAACTAAACAATCGTTTTCGTTGCTTGATTTTTTACGGATGGTTAGCAGGGCCTGATAACCATCCCCGATTTCCGGAGGACCATTCCCCCTAAATTTTCGGAGGGCTATAATGCACAGTTTAGCTTAGTCTTTCTCTAGCACTCGGACGATGATCAGCCGCCCCTGACATGGGGAACATTCGCTGTTGTGAGCCGCTGGAGTACAGACGCTCCAAGTTGGTAGAAGTAAACCCCCCTTCCCTGCCAGTACCTATACGGCTAAAGTTCCCACCAGGGTTGGTTACCCGATCTTCCCTAAGGTTGCTCGTGCCCCGGCAAGTACCACGAGAAGGTAGGGATAGGAGTTGATGGGCAGGGATAAGGACCAAACAAAGGGGTTTATTTTATTCCTGCAGGTACGTGAAGTACTACTGGTGTGCGCCGCCATGCCTAACATTTACCAATCGCTTCATGCGATATTTGGAATGTTACCAGTTGGCTTCAAAGGTGACTACCCAAGCAACCAAAAGTTCAGATAAAAGGGCATGTTTTGGCTTAAGCAGCCCACTTTTTAAGTACCGTCAAACGGGGTGACTTGCAACGGCGGGGTGACTTGCAACACATTGTAATTTACAACTAAATTTCACTATAAAACACAATTTTCAATAAAAAATTCGTTTCAAATCGATGCTTCAATACGTGTGACTCACAATTCAAGTAGGGGCCAGGATTAAAACTGTTGTTATAAATATGTTCATACAATAAACATAATTCTTTTAAATGTCTAGAAAACTGATACTTGATGGAGGTTCGAAATCGTGACCTGAAAACATGAGATAGATTTAATGTACAATAGTAATACTCTACATGTTGTTTCTATAACTAATAAGTGATAATATGACGAACTTAATTTTACGAAATTGTAGCAACAACTTTTTAATAAAAATAATTTTTATACACATGTACCCATGCGGGGTGACTTGCAACACTTTTCTAAGTAATTTAGAGTTTTATAAAAGTTAAAACCTTTTGTGTTAGGTCTACTTTATAATCAAAAGAGTAATAATTCATCAATCAACTACAAACACTCGTTAAAAATATTGTTCAGTTAAGATATTGGACCTTGATGATTTAACGCCTCTTTTTCCCATACAAAAATAGCTCAATTATTTTCTTACAAAAATGTATTCCAAATGTTCTTGTACTGGTTCGAATGCTTTAAACACATGAATAACAATACTTAACTAGTGTGACTAATAAAAAATATCAACATTTTGTTAGAAAAAACTAAATTAGCAGTGAGTGTTGCAAGTAACCCCGCACAAGGATATTTAAAAAATTTCACCTTTTTGATGACTTTTAATATGACAAAATAATTCGATTCAATTTTCTATCATCTCATTCTGTAGGCGAGCCGGCCATTCAAAGTTCTACAAGGAATTTAGATTTTCAGATTATGTTTAGATCATGGTTTTGGTTGATTGAAGTTGAAAAGTGTTGCAAGTCACCCCGTTTGACGGTAATTAACCGAACTTGAGTTCACATAAAGTTCGTTAAAGTTACTTAAATAGAATAATGTTTACCTTAAAGTAGGGAAAAAGTTCGACTCGTCAGTTGAGGCCAAATCAATCGTAGAATGATTTCTAAAAGAAGAAAAATAAGTAGGGCTTTCAGGGTATATAATTAAGAAATATATTATATTATACAATTATAATAGAATAGTTATAGGTTTTAATTATAACCTACAACTCCTCTAGGAAAATTTTATTATTCAACTCTTTCCAGTGATCAACCCACACCAAACAAGAGCGAAATTTGAGAAAATGGAGCTGGACCCTCGCCTGGAAACCCACGGCCGGGAAGAAGTACCGATCGACCAGGTGTGGGGCTCGTCCACCACCGAAGTCTATCTGAACCTACTGAAGGAAAAGTCCTGCGCTTACAACGACAAACAGGATACGGAGAGCCGAAGGACGTGTGAAAACTTTATCGAGTGCCAATCACGGTTCAGTGAGCTGTACTTCCAATGCTTCGAGGCCCACAAAGATAAGCCGTCGTACGAAACGAGCCGC
Organism: Aedes aegypti; assembly: GCF_002204515.2. NCBI lineage: Eukaryota > Metazoa > Arthropoda > Insecta > Diptera > Culicidae > Aedes > Aedes aegypti. Next base: position 342,504,566 of record NC_035108.1, on the reverse strand, counting down.
TCTAGTCACATGGCGGCCATTACCATGCTGGTGGGCATGTTCATTGGGGCTCTGTTTGGATCGTTCTTTACTTACGCCATAATTTGGACCGTGCAGACATGTCGAGAGCGGTCCAAATCTAGCAATGAAACTGGACCTAGATCGACACGGGAAATGCGGAGAGAGTTTCGCGAACGGAATCAATTTGAACGTGAGTAAACATGAATCTGTTCAATATCTTGCCGCCAAGACCTAAAAAGCATACTACAAGACATTGGTAAAAATTGTAAAAAATATGCAAGATCTTTCCAGGAAACCAGCGAATGTTTTTTTCCAGGGTTTTGAAATAAAAACGATTGAAAGTCGTAGAATTATCTCTATAACATCTTACTAAGTTTTTTATGTTTCAGACTCGCGTCTAAACGAATCACCAACACTGCGACGTTCGCATCGACAAACTATCGGCTGCCTACCGTCACATGAACAATCCGAAATCTACGGTAATCACGAAAACACTCGGCAATTTCTGATAAATCTCTTCTCCAAACGCCAACCGCACTACATCAGGAACAATTCCCAGATATCAAATTTGCACAATCGCTACATACCACCAACTCCCATTCGAAATAGAGTCAATCTTCCAGTTCCAACAAGTCCAGCCGCCCTATCGACCAATAGTTTTACTTGGCAAGTATCTACACCGGTTCCGCAACCGCGTCGGGTAACCCAGGAACAAGAACCCATGCTGAGTGAAAACCGGAACGACAGTCGTCAATCCTCGACGCAATCCGTGTGGAACAGTGGGTACGGAGAATCAAATATCACACTGTACACGCCACCAATTATCTACGATGCAAGCCTAGTGGCGCGAGAAACTCCTCCTCCGCCATATCTGGATTGTACCTCAAAATCTTCAAACGAGGATGAAGAACAACAGTGATATTCATTAAAAAAAAACACATCTACCAAGAGCTTCAAGCTTCATTCAAGTAATTATTTATTCAGATATTCTTCATGCAATATAAAAGCTACAATTTACCTGAATTTCTTCATTTCTATCCATTCTATCCTAAACTGCCGATGACTAAGTCAACTGAACAATAATACAAACCGTGTACTAACCTATAAGGTATACAAAAAAGTGAAAACAAAAAAGAAGATGGCCATAAAAAAGCTAACAATCATAATCCGAATTATTCAGCCGCTTCGCGTTGATCCCCAAGGGCCTACAACTAAACATGCAATTTCAGCTTCAACGTCTTGTACATGAACGTCAAGATATCGGTTGCTTCCTCGATCTTCTTGGCCGTCGGTTTGCCCATACCGTGGCCGGCCTTACTGTAGACACGCAGTAGCAGCGGGTTCTTCTGGTGCTCCGAGTCCTTGATGGCGTGATGTAGCGCGGCCACGAACTTGAGCGAGTGCAATGGACTGACCCGGTCGTCGTGATCTGCCGTCAGCACCAGTGTGGCCGGGTACTGTTCCTTCTCGGACTTTGGCGTGTGGACGTTGTGTAAGGGCGAATACTTGTACAGGTTTTCGAAGTGTTCCTTCTCGTCGATGTCACCGTAGTCGGAGACCCAGGCTCGTCCGATGGTGAACTTGTGGAAGCGTAACATGTCCATAACCCTGTGGAAGGAAAGATTGGTTGATTACAACTTGAATAAGGGTGACTTTGAATTTGAAAGTTAACAAACAAAATCTAGAATTTTCAAAGAACGTTTCGAGTCTCACAATGACTTTAAATTAATAGGAGGGGCATGATCCAGTCAACTTTTGAGTGCACAGATAAAAATAGGTACCGTTTTGTCTCAAATTCTGAACATGACTCATATTCCGAAAAGTGATGATTTCAAAGATATGAATTTTTATTTTCATGTTTTTTAATGTTCAAGAATCCGTCATTGCATCATCGAAACTTCAAAAGCAGTTTTTCTGCTCGAAACTGAAATTTATTCGTTGAAAACATGCTCATTGTATTTTGGTTTGAAGAAAATAATATACAGTGAACATATTTTCATTTGAACTTTGTTGATTTTGAGCATGAGCATAGATGAACGTACAATTCATAGTTGCTACTCCGTGATTGATCAGAACAATCAAAATTGGGTCCTAAAATTTTTAATGAAATCATGTTTTCATTTAATAACATGAATGAGCATGTTACTGCAACCACTTTAGAAATTTTTCCCGCTCAAATAACGGGTATATCATGTTTAAACTTCAATTAAAAAATTGTGTAAATAAATTAACCTTGACACTTTTGATCAAGGTTGACGTTCGCTTAGTCGACAAAAACACCACAGGGGTTTTAGTTTTAACACTGGGGTTGTTCCTATCTGACATTTCGGGAGGGACACGGAAAACAAAATACACCCAAAATTCGAGTTTAAGCCAAGCTTACCATCTTCAGAGTACGATTTAGAGAGTTCCGGAGATTTCAAAATCTATGACGGAGCCGGCCACGTCCTTACGGTCATCGGGGAAGACTTCCGTCTCTTAGTGTGACATTCCTCGATTATTCCTCTGGTTCCATGGTTATTACAGGAAGGATTTTTTGTTAGTGGGTAAGATTCAGAAGCTTCACAATCTGGATTCATCTTGGTAAGTGATACGACTAAAAAGTCATCTATTGACTAGAGATGGACGGGTCCCCGAGGGGGTTGAATCGGGTTCGGGTTTGAAAATTTTAAAATTTTCGGGTTCAGGTTCGGGTCAGGTTTGAAGGTTACAAAATTATCGGGTACGGGTTGGGTTCGGGCTTGAAAAATGTCGGGATTAGTCGGGTTTGGGTCGGGTTTGGTGAGAATTGTGAACATAGTAACAACCTGAAAGCTTCCCTACGCGTCAGAAACGATGAATTCATCATCTTTTCGAACTCGGGTTTTATGCGGGTTTTTCGTATAAAACTTTTTCGGGTTTCGGGTCTGGTTCGGGTTTGAACAGCGAAATTTTTTCGGGTTCGGGTCGGGTCCGGGTTTGCTTTTCAATTATTGCCTCGGGTTCGGGTCGGGTCCGGGTTTGCAAAAGTAAAATAAGTCGGGTTCGGGTTTGAAAAATGTGAAACCCGACCATCTCTACTATTGACATAGATGAAAACTAAATATAAAATATGTCGACACGACGAACCATTCAAATATTTTGTAAATATAAAATCAGATAGGTGTGTTGTGCTTTTTATGTTACAGTCGAAGAAAGGAATGTTTGTGATATCCATTACTATAAGAGATCACGTATACTTCTGCATCTCCATGATTATCACATGAAGAGGCTTCTTTTAGTAGGGAGGAGTCACAAGTTACATCATATAGTTTAACCCTTTCCTTCCCACAGCTTTGTTCGACAATTTAACTATCAAAATGGCGTTTCTAAAAAAAGTGCTTGAACAAAAGTTGTTCCAAATAAGCTATATTATTCAAAACCACAATAAAAAAAATTGATTGTTTTTCAATAGTTAGTTGATTGTTTTTCAATAGTTTGACCCTTAGGTAATTTATTTCGATGTTTGATAAGACAAATGAGCGTGTAAGTTTATTCCAATTATTATTGAGCTACTCGTACCAATTCGGTTTAGCCCGCGTTCGTTGAAAATCGGTGGATCACCTGTGCTACCATGGGAAAGAGAGGGTTAAATAGATAACCCTTTATCAGTACTTACAGAAAACATCGACACTTTCGGTATCGAACCTTTCAAAGTATTTTTTTATTATTACAAAAACGAAAGTAAATGTATGTTTATTTAAATTTGTTATGTAAAACATGAATAAGAATAGTGTAGTGACGAACAAATCAATGTTTTTTTAATAAATGCAAAACCGCCCAAGTAACATTTTCAGCTGTATAACAGTTTATTCAGCTAAAGTACACTCATTTTAGCTGACTAAGCTATTACTCAGCTACTAATGTTACTTGGGCGTTGTCATAAACAGATCTGTGTTTACATAACTTATTTAAAAAAGAAGCATGAAACGACCTCACCAATTCATAATTCATTATTGATAGGACACTTGCCAATCACTTTCAATTTCATCACCAGCACTGTCCAGTAAAACGCAATAAGGTACCGCGGGGCAAGTGGGTAAATGGGGTAAGTGAAAACAATTCATATATTTTACTGAATATGTGAATTAACGATTTAAACTCATGCGTAAACCTTTGAGGTAATTGAGAACATTACGATGGGTAAGAGATTTCTGAGATTTTTCAGCCATTATTGCATAATAGAGTGAAAAATTGTTAACCTGTCAACTGTTACTCCGTGACAAGTTGGCGGCGTACAATCTTATTTTAATATTTTCAGTGGAAAAAAGTTGCGGAAAATAATTTCCTGTACCACTTCTTAGTTGTCCTCTGTGACAGTTTCAAACTGCAATAAAAATAGTTTTAGAATTAATTTGACGTAGACCTAAAAATAAGTAAATTTAAACACCGTCAATTTTCTTATCAGGTGGGGCAAGTGAAAAGTTTATCATTAGAGGTTGAATTTGTGTTTTCTCTTTAGTTAGCTATAAGTATAAGAGGTTCGCAATTATCATAGAAAAACATAACGTGCTGATAATTCAAGAAACACTATACACAAGCGTTACAATCTATTAGAAATTATGGAAATTCACTAAAAGATGTTGCCAAACATTACAATATCAATATGTCTACTTCGGGCAGCCAATTAAAAGGAAGACGTTGACTGAAAAGTTGCAATATTAGAGAACACACGGAAATCTCGTGGAAAGTCTATGTAAAGCTATTTCAAAACATAAAAATGGGGTATAGGTCTATCCACATAAAAAGACCCTAAATACGTTATTTAAGGATTCCGTTTGATTTCTCCCGAAGAGTTATCCGACGTCATATCCGACTTTCTCAAAAACAAATAACGAGCGGTGGAAATTCTACAGAGCAGAAATGCAATTGCTGTCCTCTAATGTAAGAACTAACATTGGAAATGTTGCAGTTATAATGTTGTCGAATCATTTCAACTAACATAACTGAACAGAAGAAAATTGAAGTGAAAAGAATAACATTTTCTTTGTTTACATGTTACTTGTGTTATTGTTCATTGGGAAGCTTTAACAAGTGTTAAAGCTAATAGAAATCGTGAATATAACTGTTTGTTTTTGAATTTATTGTTCAAAACGGTAAACTTTTCACTTGCCCCACTTTCGGGGCAAGTGAAAAGTAAGGAGACATTTTTCAAAAACTTTTTCTGTAATTTTTTCTTCAATTTTTCATAAAAATCAATTTCAGCATGCTGCTTATATATGGTGGGAGTCAAGCTAAAAAATATACACAACCTCATTTGTTTCAATTTAAAGTCTCTAGAATTGAAAGAATCTCAACTATGCGAATTCCATTACCCACTTGCCCCACGGTACCTTAACTGAAAAAAGACTCCGGCGATGAAAACAAAGGTACTACATGCTAGGGCTTTCGAAGTGGGGGCTACCGCGTTTGACATGAAGTCAATTGGCATAAATCCATTTGGCATACAGTCGTTTGGCATAATGGTCATTTCGCATAATGGTCATTTGGCATAATGGACGTTTGGCATGAAAGAAAAGAAATTAGAAATTTAAATAGTGCTACTTAAAAGAAGAGCTGGTGATCAAAAGAAGGGAAAATCGTCAATGAAAATGTTAGTAGTTATAATGCCAACGTAGGAAAGAAGGCAAAATTGTCAATGAAAATTGCCAATGAAATAAAAATGAGAAAGAACAGCCTATGACTAAAAGAAGGGAAAATCACATATGAGAATGTTAGCAATGGTAATGCCAAAAACATAGCAACTCAGTTTTCAACGATTATGCCAAATGACTATTATGCCAAACGACCGTTATGCCAATTTATTTTATGCCAACGGGTTTTATGCCAAATGACTTTATGCCAGATGGCGTCCCCTTTTCGAAACGCACTCTCATTTATACTTTGTTGATTTTGAACGAGAAAACTGCTTTTGAAAATTCTGAATTTCTGACTTAAACATTCTTAATGTGCATGAATCGAAAGCTCAAAATTTGAAAGTCAACAACGACCCAGCCACATTCTTGAGGAATGAGGATGAGTAGTAGATCCGACTAAAGAACGAGCTTGATGTCGGTGAAAGCTTATTGGCATTCGGCAGTCCAAACAAACTTTGCATCCAGCGGCCTTCGAAGCTTATGCATTTCACGGATGAATCTTCTGTAAAAAATTACCACCCCCCCGGAATGACCGCCACGTGGAGACATCAGTTGGACGTGGCATCGAAGAAATGGTCGCTTTGATGCATCATCGACTTCTACCTGGAGGTAGACATTCGATAGGTCGATGATACTGATCACCTTGCTACCGGCCAATTTGGATAGTTGTGCGCCTCCAGCATTGCATTCAACCCGGTCGAATAGTCGGCATAAATTCGAATTTAACCACCAGGCTTCCGAACCGCAACGATTGGTGCTGCCCAGTCGGAGTACTCTCCGGGTGAGATGATACCCAACTGCTGCAGACGATCGAGCTCTACGTCGACCAATGGAATGGCGTTGTGCGGTACAGGGTGATTGGGTTGAAAGACAGGCCTGGCATCTGGTTTCAGATGTAGGCTGACTTGGGCTTTCTGGCAGGGTCCAAGAGTATCCTGAAAAACTTCGGGGAACCGCATGAGGAAGTGCTGTCCAGAAAAGGAATTTGAATTGGAAGGATCCACCTGATTGACGAACGATGACAATCGTTTCGTCCACATGTCAAAGAGATCCATCCATTCCAAGTCGAATAAGTTGATTCCCTTGACGGACGTGTATCGACACAGACTAGGCTTGACAATGTTGTTGACTCTAACAAGGCAGGTGAATTCCCCCAGCAGTGGAAGAGAGTCTGTGGATGCTTCACAGGTCGATGGCTTGAGTGCAGGTGATCCAATCTTTCTCCACGTTCCTTAACTGATTATGATGATTGGTGATCCTCTATCAAGCTGCAGCGTGGCTAGACGACCGTTCAGCGCTGTTGTGACGTACCGGCTGAATGTAGCGGTGTCAACGACGTTGGCTTGGTACTTGATCTTCTTCTGTTGCTTCTTACCCTTCCTCTGTTTTGGATGATCACCAGTAGGCGCGCTTGATGGCTTGGTGAAATAACCACAGTACCCCTCCTTGTGTCCTACACTGTTGCATGTTGTGCACAGATGGCTGCTGTAAGTGCAATCCGTGACGAAGTGCATTTGCCCGCAGTGCCAGCATGGCGTCTTTGCCCCAACCGATTCAGTAAACTCACCTTTTCGACGATCCCGGTAACATCATTTAGCTGAGCAACGGTCAAACCATGACCGCCGCCCAGTTCCGCTCTTTTCAAGAGAAGCAACAACTTCGCCAGCACGAAAATGTCCTAGGAGGATTCACGTAACGTGGTCGCGGCATTATGACCGCACGTGGCATGGTCATTCGTAAAACGCATTCACCACCAGTCCAACTTTCAGGCGGGTGTACAGGTCTGCTTCCTTTTCAAATGTTCGGCCGACAATCCATCCCGACCAACCAGTTTTCATAATTCTTTATAGATCTTTGACCAACGATGGCGATCGCTAACGGTTCAAAACGAATCTATATCGATCGCTATCGAAAATCACTGACTGGTTGACCGGGATATCATCCGCGAAGCAAACAAATTGACTGGATCTCGTCAAAATCGTACCCCGGCTCCGCATAACACCTTGTCGTAGTCCCAGACGGCATCTAAACGAACCGGAATGTTCGCCTGAAACCTTCACACAAATTTGCACACATTCCATCGTCGCTCTTAACAGTATCGTGAGCTTCCCGGAAAAGCTGTTATCGTCCATGATCTTGCATAGCTTCATAGCTTTACGCGGTCGATCCTATCGTATGCCGCCTTGAAATCGATAAAAAAGTGATGCGTTGGGACCTGATATTCACTACATTTTTGGAGGACTTGCCGTGCAGTAAAAATCTGGTTTAATCGGCCGTCGACGAAGCCGGATATCAAGCCGACTTCCCACGAACTCGTTTACTACAGGTGACAGACGACGAAAGATGCTCTGGAATAATACTTTGTAGGCCGCATTAAGAATGGTGATCACTCGAATGTCCTCAAGTTTAACTTGTCGCCTTTCTTGCAGATGGGGCATATTACCCCTTCCTTCCACTCCTCCGGTAGCTGTTATGTTTCCCAGAATGTGCCTATCAGCCGATGCAGACAAATGGCCAGCCTCTCCGGGCCCATCTTTATGAGTTCAGCTCCGATACCATCCTTACCAGCAGCTTTATTGTTCTTGAGTTGATGAATGGCATCCTTAACCTCCCTCAAAATGAGGGCTGGTTGGTTTCCCTCGCCCCCAGTACTGACGAAAGCATTTCCTCCGTTGTCACGTCCTTCATTGCCTGTGCTGTCAGCGCCATTCAGGCGTTCGTCGAAGTGCTGCTTCCACCTTTCGACCAACTCACGCTCGTCCGTCAAAATTCTCCCATTCTTATCCCTGCACATCTCGGCTCGCGGCACAAAGCCGTTGCGGGATGCGTTGAGCATCTGATAGAACTTACGTGTTTCTTAAGACCGGCTGTTCAATCTCCTCGCAATCCGTCTCCTCCAGGCGGTGTTTTGTTCTCCTGAAAGAGGTGGGTCTGCTGTTGCCGTTTCCGTCTATAACATTTCACGTTATGCCGGGTTCCTTGCTACAGCATGACCGCCCGTGCTGCATTCTTCTCCTCCAGAATCCTACCTACATTCCTCGTCAAACCAATCGTTCCGTCCCACGTACCCTTCGTTGCTGTCAGCTGCATTGATGATAGCTGCATTCACTGTTCTCCAGCAGTCCTCAAGAGGGACTTCATCCAGGTCACCCTTGTCCGGTAATACAGCCTCGAGGTGCTGCGTGTATGCAGCTGCGACATCCGGTTGCTTAAGCCGCTCTAGGTCATACCGAGGCGGCCGTCGGTACCGTACGTTGTTAACGACGGAGAGTTTTGGGCGTAGTTTAACTTTCACCAGATAGTGGTTAGAGTCGATGTTATTGTGAATATTTATTTGTAAGAAAATAATTGAAATATTTTTTTTATGGGAAAATGAGGCGTTAAATCATCAAGGTCCAATATTTTAACAGAACCATATTTTTAACAAGTGTTTGCATTATGAAGTAGATCTAACACAACAATTTTACACTTTTATAAAACTCTAAATTTTTCAAAAATTAAGTGTTGCAAGTCACCCCGCATACGTACAATAAAAAAAGGGTATTTTTATCAAAAAGTTGTTGCTACACTTTCGTAAAATAAAATACATCGTATTATTACTTATTAGTTTTAGAAACACCATGTATTCGGTTTATAGATTAAGGTGAAACAGTTTGGAATTATTTTTTAATTGCACTAAAACTTCAAAGGCACAAATCTCGCGAAGGAAGCATCCAACAACAGTGCACTTTTTATTGTTGCTTTGTGCACAAGCAGAAAGCTTAAAATAAGAAGATCAGAAACGTTTGCCAACGATTTCTCCAGTTTAGTGCCTTTGAAAACGTGAGTAGGGCACAAGTCGGCCATTTTTGGATTTCGAGATGTTTCACCTTAAATCTATCTCTTGTTTTCAAGCTACACGCAAAAAAATTGTGCGGTAAAAACTACCATTTTAGGGGGTTAACCTAAGCGCTCGCACCGGCAATTTTGAGCAGACCAGAAATGCGCTTGATTTTACCATGTCTGTAGTCGAAATCAGATTGTTGTAAATTATTTCTGTCTAACGTACCAGTAATGTGGTGTGATGTACCGTAAACATAGTAAATTGCCCTAAAATTCCATGGTAGTTTCAAGAATGGGCGTAGTCAGCTAAAATAGTAGTTTTAACTACGGATTTTTTTTTCGTGTACGATTCAGAGCTTTCATCAAGTATCAGTTTTCAAAACATTTCAAAGAACTATGTTTAATGTGTGAAAATATTCCCAATAACTGCTTTAATTGTGGCCGCTACTTGAATTGTGACTCCACACGTATTGTAGCCAGTGTAGATGTCCAAATTTTGGAAAAATTCAAATGCGCGGAGCGCTTTCCCATGCGGAATCCAGCATTAGCAAATATGACCAACCGATAGTAATTCAAAAATGATCACCAGGAAAAACATTTTCCGATGACTTTTTCCACGGGGAAGGATGATATCAGCAATATTCAAATGTCAAAGTCACGTGAAATTCATGACATTTAACAGCACTGATAACCGTTTTATATCAAATTTTCTTTTGATATTTGTGTTTTATAGTGAAATTTGGTTGAAATTTACAATGTGTTGCAAGTCATTCCGTTTGACGGTAGGTATCTCTGCATCTCCACAGTTGCCATGAAAGGGATATTGGGTTAGTGGGATGAAGTAGAAATCATGAAGTTACCTAGGGTTAGTGATGTGCCTAATCCGTTTCTTGGTATTTAGGTATTCGATAAACGCATTGTACCTCGAACAAGCGTAAGAACCTTGAAAATCGTAATGTACATACCCCACTTGAGCGATCGCCGCCCCAAACAGATCCGGGCGCTGATTGATGCACGCACCGACCAGCAGGCCACCGTTAGAACCGCCCTGGATGACAATCTGGTCGTGAGTGGTGTAACCACTTTCCACCAGAAACTGCGCCGCATGCTGGAAGTCATCGAAGACGTTCTGCTTCTTCAGCAGCCGGCCGGCATTGTGCCACCGTTCGCCGTATTCACTGAAAGCGATATCATCGAAATGATCTTTTTGTTCGAATTTTGATCCCGTTGCGATTGGACTTACCCGCCACCACGGATGTTCGGATAGGCCAGAATTCCATCGAACGAATCGATGAACACCAGCCCGGTAATACTGAAGGACGGTTGGATGCAAATGTTGAATCCTCCATAACCATACAGAAGGCACGGTTTCTTCTCTTGCTGTGGGATAGAAAATGGTTTTATTGGTCTTTAGATTCAAAGGATCTTTCGTAAATCGCGTTGCTACCTTATCGGACTTTCGCTGCACCACAAACATCGGGATGCGTTCGCCGTCCTTGCTCTCGTAGAAGACCTGGTCGACCTTGTACAAGCTGTTGTCGAAGTCTTCGATCTTAACCTGGCGGAAGATCTTCGGCTCAGTTCCCTCCTTGGCGAAATCGTAGTGGTAGATAATGCCCGGCGTCAGGAACGACACGAAATGGTAGAAGATTTCCGAGTACTTCTTCTTGCCGCTGAATCCAACGACGGTTCCGATTTCCAGCGGGAACTTCGACACGAAACTGCCATCATGCAGACTGTGGACCTGTAGAACCGATTTCACGTCATTGATATAGCCGAGAACGACCCGATCCTTGTTGACGCAGGTGGACCAATCCAGGACATTCTTCGGGTGCTCCTCGATCAGGGTTTTCCAGTTGTCCATCGCCGGACTGTCGAAGTCGATGTTCACAACGCGGTAGTTCGGGGCGCCCTTGTTGGTGCGGAACGAGAATATGCTTCCCTCGTTGGTAATGTACTGAAATATGCCGTAGAAGAATTAGATTGGAGGCTAATCAGAGTTAGAAAAGGGTAATATTACATCGTAATCACTATCGAACTCGGTGACCACCTTCACAAAGTCCAACTTTCCTGTGATGTTGTCAGAAGATTCCAACTTGCTGAAGTAGAGCAGCATATCCTTGCATCCCTTCATAATGAACAGCATCAGATATTTGCCACAGTCCGATACCTCGGGCATCCTGGTTAAAAAAGAAATAGTGAGAGAATTCGTGAGAAGTCTCCTGAGGAATTTCTGAAAGGATGCCTAGAAAGTATCCAGAAGAAATCTCTGGAGAAATCAGTAGAAGAACAACCGAAGCTTTCCCTCTAGTAATCGCAGATGAAATTCCTGGATAATAATCGTATAAGGGGTCTCTGAAACCTCTAGACTTTTGCACCACGATTCACTACTAAAAGAATAAACCCTAAGAGAACATCGTTGAATCGTACTTACAATCTCCACGAGGGCTCCTCCGGAAACTCGGCAATCAGTACATCCTTATCCTGCGAGTCGCCAACCCGGTGGAAATAAAGCTTCTGGTTCTCGTTGGCGGCCGTTTCCGACCCGTCCGCTTTGCCATCCACCACCGGATAACGCGCGTAGAAGAATCCCTTGTTGTCCTTGGCCCAGGAAGCCGTCACGAACTTGGTGTGCTCCAGTGTCTCCGGGAAGTCTTCCCCGGTGCTGACGTTCCTCACCTTCAGCTTGGTCCAATCCGACCCACTTTGGCTGAGCCCGTAGGCAAAGAGACTTCCATCGTCGGAGAAACGGGATCCTACCAATGCAATGGTTCCGTCCTTGGAAAGGGCATTTGGATCCAGGAATACTTTGGGCTCATCTTCTAGGGAATTCTGAACATACAAGACACTGAAAATTTTGAACTCAATTAGTTACTATTAGATCGAAGGAAATCCAACCACTTACTCCTGGTTCTGCAGGCCGGTGTTCATGAAGAAGAAGTACCGACTGCCGTGCTTAAACGGACACGAATACTTGGGATAGTTCCAGCGCTTGGTCAGCTTCTCGTTCAGTATCTTCCACTGTTCGCAGCTGTCCAGAAACGGCTTGGAAATTTCGTTCTGCTTCTCGACGTAGGCTTGGGTTTCCTCCGCGTCCGGATCCTCCAGCCATCGGTACGGATCCGGAATGGTGACGCCGTGGATTTCTTCCTTTATTGAATCGTCCCGGCGGGCTTCCGGGTACCGAAAACTGGCCGCACATTCCTGCGCTTCGGGCATCGCGATTCGGCTAAATTTGCTCGTGGGACTCGGGGCCGCCGCGGACGTTTTCAGCGGTCGTTGCTCTGCAAGTAGGTCACAAAGGAAACCCCACACGGTGTAATCAATGAACAGTATTTAGGTACAGTTATCCCATAGTTATGGATAGCCCACAAACCACTACAATTACACAAATTACTATTTTGAATTTGATTTACTAAATTTTAGCGTAAAATAGTAACAATTTATACTGAAATACATAGCTAATGTTCTCAACACTGTATCGGCCAAAGTTTTAAATCAATACGGCATTAGAATCAAATTTTCTACATCTTCGAAGAGCATTTGCAAAATTTTGGCAGAAGAATAAGAAAACTATTCAAAATCAGAATATAAGTAAATAAAAACCGAATTTAGTACTATGTATCGTTTCACAGATACCTACGCGAATTTCAACCTTAACTTTAAGGACGTCTTCAGTGTCGTGTCTAGCACTTATTCTTCTTTGTGGCGTTACGTCCCAACTGGGACAAAGCCTGCTTCTCAGATTAGTGTTCTTATGAGCACTTCCACAGTTATTAACTGAGAGCTTTCTTTGCCAAAGCACACGACACAGAAAACGGTGTTACAGATGTGGTAAAAATACTCGTATCTGAGCAATTCCTGCTGAAATCAGGCCGCCATCGGCACACATCGTTAGAATTCCTACACTGAGCCAGAAATTGCGTACGAATTTCATAAGAGAACGCTTGTGAATTGATTTCTTGACTGATTTTCTCTCTTTCATAAGATTCTTATGAAACACAAAACGTCCGATATTCACAAGAAATTCTTGTCGTTATCATTAGAGATCTTATGAATATCTTTATTTTCCTAAATTCAAAGAGCGATTCTCTAAATACATAATGGTCCTAAAGAATTCCATAATTGATATCTATGATCCTTCATAAGAGTATCTTTTGATATTATACCTATTTGTATTATGAACGCAATGATCGATGGAAGTTCACAAGTTTTTCTTATGAGTCTCATTAGATGCTTCTTATGTCTTTATTCCAAAAGAATTTCGTATGAAATTCTTACGTGGTTTTTGATAGGAAGTCGACTCTTTTTCACAAGTGTTACTAATCATTGCCATACGCGCGCTTATGAATCTCAATCGTGAATATTTTGTTATTAGCATCTCTCCACGTAATTCATAAGATTTTCGTATGAAATTGTGAAGAAAATCGTACTCCATTAGATTGTCTTATGAATGCCAATGATCAATGCGTTTGATATCCAAAAAGAGTTCCTATGGAATTATATCTGTCTATGTAATGAGTGTTATTCCATTAGTCTGTTGTGGAATGTTATAAGATTCTCGAATGAAGAACAAAATACTTCTTATGTCGTTATTCCATAAGAAATTCTTATGTACCTCATACGTTCCATTTCCTCAGTATATTTTATGTCAATGATCGCTAGATAATGTCAAACCTAAATGGTGGTCGTTCCGGTTTTCTCAAATTGGTGGACCCCTCATAGGCCAGCTAGCTAAACAGTTAGCGAAAAAGTCCATTTATTGATAAATCATAGGTATATCTTCACGTAATATGTCCCATATTTCCCCTGAAACACCACAGTAGTTCAGCTGCGAACTACGATTTATTATTATTATTTTTTTTTGGTTAGAGTTACAGAGATGCTTTTGGCTTGCCTCCTGAAACAATTTTGTTATGGTTACTCTGCGAGGTTACTTGAGAACAGTGGTCAGTGGTCACCAAACTGCGACCCGCGGGCCGCATGCGGCCCCTTCCACTGTTTTGTGCGGCCCGCGAGACTTTGTTGGATATTAATGAGTTGCGGCCCGCTTGTTATGATCTCATTTAAAAAGGATTATATTTCTTAAGTCCTTCCAATTAAATACTTATGAATTGTACATTATGCACTACATCGTCCTGAACAGAGACGGAATGTTATCTTGTTTTTTTTGTATGTTGTTCAGTTGGAGCTGCCTGACAGCTTAACTTGTCAAGGCTGAACCCTCGGTCTGGCTTCTTCCAAGTTTTCCCTCTACCAGGACCAATACTCAGACGGACTAGGCTATGGTGCCCACATGAACACTGTTTTTTTATTAGTATTGTGACGTGATAGTTTTTGAAAGACACCCATATTCCCTTGCTTCTGAGAAAAGGAAGCATTGTGAAAATCAACTCCATTAGAATTTGTTTCAAATACTAGTTTAGTAGTGTCATTACTAATACTGTCTAGTTAACACTTCAGTCGTCGCGCTGTTGTATTTTGTACAACAGTGGTGAAAAAACCTCGCTTATTGTACACAGCATGAGCGTGGTGGTTCTGACGGTGGCAAACCGCGCGACGACTGAAGGGTTAAAATGGTTTTGAATAATTTGTCATTTAAGTGCTATTCTGATCACTCCTGTCTTTACGTAAGATTAGAGGCTTAAATGTCAATTGTCGTGAAGTCTCAACAAAATTAGGCTGTTTAGTAGTAGTTCTAGTTAATTTCATTTTTTATTGTTAAATTGATTGATCATTACGTTCATATGTCCTTAAAGAAAAAAGTCACTTTCCTTGTCTGTTCAACAATTTCTCGAACCTAGCAAGTGGACCCTCATGATCAATCTCAGCGTCTTACTTTCCATAGTCATTTTTATAGTGAATATTTAAGAGTAAAGTTACCTTAGGCTTCTATAACAGTCTCCTACAAGATTCATTTTTCGGTGGCAAATGCAATGCTTCACAACGCCTACTTTCTACTTGTAAATTTTGCGAAAATGAAGCTGGAATTAGATTGTTTATACCATTGTTAAAAGATATTGCTTTTTATGGCAATGTAAACGCCATATTAAAATAAGATTGTCACCACTTATTTCTACTCAGTGAATCTACTAGTAATTTTTCTCAGAGTACTATTCCCTACGTCGTACATGATGACGATGTGTCTAGCTAGCTAATAGTAAGAGTGGCTACGGATCATTCTGGTTAGCAAAACTGATCGTCACCAATAGTATTAATGTCCACTTCGAATAGATTAATTATTTGAAATGGGCATCAATTCTATCAATGACGCAGAATGTCCGTTGGATCACATCCCAGATAGGGGAAGACGGGGTAAGACCGCCCGCCTAAGCAATTTAATTCATATGTCAAAATCAAGAATCAATAAATCCTTTTCAGACGCAGCATGTCGTTTTTTGAAGCCTTAGGTATGATCAAAAAATATCGCAGGTGTTGTATTTCTAAAAAATATTTATTTATTTTCTTGAAGCTTTTAAAAAGTGATGCCTTATCACGATTATTTTTAGCGACGGGGTAAAACCGCCCACCCACGGGGTAAGAGCGACCACCACGATTTTCGTACACAATTTTGCGAAAAAATATATCAGTTCCCTATTTCCCCCCTATTCATAAAAGTATAATGTTTTTTTTTTGAATTCTACATTGATTAACGTAAATATTGAATTATTTTTAGGGTGAATTATTTCAAAAAACTTAGATGTATGCTTATTATTACCTTGAAACACCCATATTTTGGAAAAAAACTATGCGGATTTGGCTTGTATTTTTCACAAAATTGATTTCATTTCATCAGAACAGTAATGTACAACGTAGTTAAAACTTTCCCGGCGAATATCCTGGGATTTTTATACACACAAACACGTCGGAACCCTTGACGAACAAAACTGAGAAAGAATCATTCAAATCCGTTGACCTGTTTGCAAGCCATTTCGTGACATACAAACACCATTCCATTTTTATTTATATAGATGAATTAGGGGTGGCGGTCTTACCCCGTCAACAGTGGTCGGTTTTACCCCGCTTGCGCAATTTTCACAACTATGGCCTTATTTCAGAGCTTAATATTTACAATTCATATTTCACTTCACCGAAGCATATTTCACATTTCTGTTAAAGCATGGACGGGTAATTTGTTATGTTTTTCCAAAAAAAAAATCCCTTCCGAAATCGTTAAGTAAGCATCTGTTAAATTTAGATCAAATTCAATATCGACGAGCAGAAACTTTGTTTTTGACGTTTGTTATGAAAAATTTGATTTAAATATCACACTTTATACTCCGGAATGTCAAAAATCTTGTGTTTATGGAAAGCGCTTGAAGAACTTTTAAGAAAATTGCCATTTTAATGCCAAACTGAAGGTGGTCCGTCTTCGCTCTTACCCCGTCTTCCCCTATTATTGCGTCTATGCCAGGGCTGCCTAACGTACGGCCCGCCATCATTTTGTGCGGCCCGCGAAGAGTTTGAAGACTCTTCTCATATCTGGCCCGCAGACTGCTTATTTGAAGTAAGAATATCACAGGGTCATTATTAAAAGTTCCGATTCAATTCAATCTAATATTCCAGCCAAAATGATGATTTAATTAGTCTTTAAATCTTTGATACTTTAAATTATGCAATATCATATTTTGCTAATGCTCAGTAAATCAAATTGCCATCGAAACAATCGCAAAATAATCAATATTTAAACCTAGCGCTTCCACAATCGTTTGTTCCAACTTTTACCGATTGGTAACAATCTCAAGAAAAATTGTCATGACATACACAAGGGGCACCATTGTTGCAATTTTTCCAACTCGTGATTGATTAGTTATTGAAAATTTGTTAGTACTCTTCTTTGAGGTTTAAAAGCATTAAAATTATTCTCCGCATAAATCTAGCTTGTGAGAATCAATTTGAGGTTCATAATGAAAAAAAACATAATTTTTAATAATAACAAAAATTTAATTAAAATTAAAACAACACTATGCCACTATGACTTTCTTCAATAAAAGAGACTGAACTTCAACCAAGCTTAATATCACCGCTAAGGATTGATTCTTGCGAAGTTTTGAACAATAAATTACAGAAAACATAGTCGAAATTCTCACCAAAACATTAGCAGAAATTTTCAGAATTCAGAATATTTTTTTTACAAAATGCTGGGCAGTGTTTCCTCATAATCCTGTGTGGATTTCTGATCTAACACTCAACAGGATTCATTTACAATCCTGTCAAATATTTTGCAGATTCCATAACAGGAATTAGAATGGAAATTTTGAGGGTATAACCTTTGTTGGATTTTTTCCAAATGTCACGCTGAATTCCTTCAGGAATTAGAATGGAAATTTTGAGGGTATAACCTTTGTTGGATTTTTTCCAAATGTCACGCTGAATTCCTTCAGGCATGCTTTTTGAATAATGATGGGCGGAATTTTGACAAAATTCTGAGTAGAATTCTTAAAACATCTTCAACATGATTCTAATACAAAATTAAGTTGAAGGTTTTCAGCGATTTTTGAATTTATTACTGACATAATTTTGAACATTCATTCGCAAGATTATTATAGAATACTAAGTGAAATTTTTACTGAATCCTTCGTATGATGCTTAAAAATAATTATCTCGTTGCTCCCAAAAGAATTATGTACAAAAAAAAAATCGAAATGTTTTGGCCCGCCGCGTAATATTATTGTTGAAATGTGGCCCGCGGTTCAAAAAGGTTGGGCAGGCCTGGTCTATGCCATATGAATTATGACGCGGCTTTAAGCAAAAAGTGCCAAAATGTGATACCACCACTACAGGTTACACCTTTGGTTTCCATCATATGGGCTAATGGATTATGCCCTCCCATCGCGGCAAGGACGTATAACCAAGGGGAGGGTCAGACAGAATGTTATCTTGTTTATCTCATATTCCATGAACGGCTCTGAATTTCTTACAAAAGCTGGAAAAGCTTTCATCCAGAAGCTGGAAAAACTTCCTTCCCAAAGCTGGAAAGTTTCCTTCCGGAAGCTGGAAAAACTTCCCTCCAGAAGCTGAAAATGCTTCCTTCCAGAAGCTGGAAAAGTTTTCTCTCAGAATCTGGAAAAGCTTCCATCCAGAAACTGTAAAAGCTTTAACTCAAAAGCTGGAAAAATTTCCTCCCAGAAGCTGGAAAAATTCCTTCCAGAAGCTGGAAAAGCTTCCATCCAGAAACTTCCTTCCAAAAGCTGGAAAAACTTCCTTCCAAAAGCTGGAAAAGCTTCCTCTAGAAGCTGGAAAAAAGTTTGCATGCAGAAGCTGGAAAAGCTTCCTTCCAGAAGCAGGAAAAGTTTATTTCCGGAAGTTGGGAAAGCTTCTTTCCCATTTCTAAGATGAAATGATCGGCACAAACACCTTTTAAAACTCACAAAACTTGTGCGGATTGAACCGGCTTAGCAGACAGATATGAGGGATATTTTAGCATTGAAGGGGAATAGTAGTTCTTTCTGTTAAATCCATGTATTTGATCTCATAAATTAGAACCGGATTTTTTATGACAAACCTAGAAAAATTCCAATTATAAAAACATTATATGCAGGTGGAAACCACAAAAGACTCAAAGATGTTGGAGTTATGAATGAAGGGCTTTTTTATTATATTTCAAATCCGTCAAAATAGAGTCTTGCATGTTTTGCGGCCCGCTCCATGTTCTGAAAGTACCGAATTGGCCCGCATAGACAGTATGGCTGATGACCACTGCTTTAGAAGGTAAGTCGCTAGAAGAAATTAGCTTTTTGTCTAAGATTACTCTGTAATTAACAAGCCGACCCCAGTAACATTTTCAGCCGAATAACAGTTTATTCAGCTAATATACTCATTTCATAAGCAGTTGCTACTCAGTGATTGACCAGAATAGAAGTTGCACAAGGCACCAAGAGATGTAGCTTGGGAGTAGCTTTCCATCTTCGATGTATACTTTCGAGAACTCCAAACATTAAAAAGTCAATAACAGCGCCGACCACGTCCTTACTGTCATCGGGGAAGGGAAGGAATGTTAGTATGACATCCATTGTCACTAGAGACCGAGATCACCTCTGCATCTCTGTGGTTGTCATGGGAAGGAGTTTTGTTAGTGGGAAGGGCTCATAGCTGCATGATCAGGATTCACCTTGGCAAATGATGCGATTCACGCAACCTCAGTTTTAAAAAAAAGCACCTATCAGTACCCTAAAGACAACGTTAACATACAGTAAGTTGACACTTTTAGCATCGAATCATTCAAAGGTTATTTTTTATAATGATAAAAATTAGGCAAAAAGATAGTCATGGGTTTTTTACTGTTAATGTACAAGAGTCTATATAGACACTTACAGTGGCAAGCTGTTTGTATTTTGTTCAATTAATTTAAGTAACATGCCCACCGTTGTCATGAAAAAATACGTTTCATATTTATATTGTATATTCAAAATAAAAGCATAAAACAAGCTCACAGGCGACACGAAAACCTGAACTCGATTGCACTCACAACGCGTGCAAACTAAAACGAGAAAAAATAACTTCGGCTACGCGACGACGCAAAAAAAACGATGTTCTGGTGAAGATGAAACGAATCCAAAACTCATACCCCCAAGAGCACAAATCTAGAGAACCAGACAGAGCGGTTCATGCTGAAAGCCTGACGATTGGTCATTACCAGCGAGTGACCCCTGATCAAGCCCTCAGTCCGATCCGCTGTCCGGCGCTCCAGACCCGTGCTCCTGAAAATTTGTGGCTCCGATGTGTCTTCACCTTTTGCTTGGGCTTTAACGGAGCACTGCCCAGCAGGAACGCGTGTAGAATAAAACGTTTTTTTTTTCACTTTTACCAAAAACTGCACCAGGAGGAGGTAAAAACGTGACAGATTAATTTTCAACACGTCTGTTCTCAGCTAAAATATACTCATTTCAGCTGACTAAACTGTTACTCGTCTATTAATGAGATTTCAGCATTTTTGAACACTTACAAAAAATCTGTTCTACGATCAATATTTAAGAGTTCGTCACTTTTCCCTGGCAGCCCAATAATAGTAGAACATGAATCCGGTCTAAAATCTCTTGGCGAAAACCATGGGGCCATTTTAGTAATCGAAGTCAAAAAATTTCCATGTGCAGTGGAATTCCGTTTTTGGCATGCTCCATTTTTGACACCCTCGATTTTGGCTACAAAATGGATCCGTTTTTGGTAACATTTTTGAATACCACTAAATTATGTTATTTTTGTAAGTTTTATCGTGTCCAGTGTTATTCAGACTCATTTCCCCAAAAATAACATTTTTCGAACTACGAAGCCCCGAACTACTACAACTCCTAAGATAGAAAAACAGATGGTTAAGCTTGAGTTCTGCACACAAAATCGATCAATTTTGATCCCAGAGAGCCACAATTCAAGTTTTGGTGAAATGAAATGAGTGAGTGAGTGCACTCAAGCCCAACCACCTCCCCCTCCATCTCAGGAATACAACGCACAGTTATAACAGTTCATGGCTTCACAATTCGAATTTCGGGGAAATGAGTCTGGTCAACACTGATCGTGTCTTTTGCTTAAGTAATTTGAACAGCAGGTCAGCTACACACCGACTGCGTTCCAGAGCTGCATCTTTTTGATTTTCCAAAATTCCACCAACTACTACGGGCTCACATACGCGCTTTTATACTTCGCAATGGGCATTGGTCATGAATTCGCAACGTTTCATAGGTTTCATTAATCTCCACCAGTATCTGAACTAGTAACAAATTTTATTTTTAGGCATTGATAATGTGTAACCAGCCCACTTGAGTCTGCCACTTAATAATAACTACTTTTCTTTAGATTTGGAAACTGCTCGTTTGAACAAAGTACAAGCACAGACTCAAGAGCAACAAAAAGTGTATGACTCACACATGGTTTCAATCAATTTTGTCACACATTTTTTAGCTCGCTGTTCTTATTTTTATGGACTAATTGGATTAGTGATTATGCAGTTCACGAACGCAATTTATATCTATAAGATGTACGTTTTCTTTTTGGAGACAATTCAACATTATATACAAAATTTGTAATTAAAGATACGGGTCCCATAAAATTATCAAAATGTTCTTACAAGCTAGGTCTACGAGAACACTGGAGGTTTCTCGCGGGATCCTGACAATGTGTAATTAATTATTGGTAATGCTGTGCGAAATTTGGCGATTCGTAATAAACTATTAAAATTTCTAGAGTATCCTGTGAAATCCTTTTGCCAAAGTTATGGGGATTTTTGAAAGATTCCCAGTGAAATTTGGAGAATATTAGTGGTAGCCTGTAAATAATAAACTTTGGAAATCTTTCATAGAAGACTCATAGGAGAACATATCAAATCCTATCGGATTACTAAGCCTGGAGGTTTCTTCCTGTGGATTCTTAGCAACATGCCTTAGAGTCCTGTAAGTTTCCGTAGGTTTATAACATATATTGAGCTCAACTTCTAAAACACAACCAAAGCTCATTTCAAATAAAAATGATAAGAAGCTTGTTTGCGTATATTACAAAATAACAAGCCGCATTTATTGATCAAGTGGTACGTGTTTATGTTTGCCCTTTTGACTGCAGTTAATTATTCGTTATGAAATGTTTTACTTTGTCAAAAAAAAAAAAGAAAAATAAAGGGGTCATCTATCTTTTCAATTTTTTAAACATGATTTAGCCAAGAATAAAAATTATCTCGAATTTGTCTGAAAATAGGTATGAAGCTTGGCTGAAGCAAAAATCATTCAATTCATGGCGGGAAATTTAGTTCAGTCCAGTGATCAGGTCGAAAACAGTAACCAAGTTATGACGTCTAAAAAGTGACTCACTACCAGCCCTGCAAGTTGTGCCAAAGAAAGTGATGACAGGTCTGCCCTAATTCGACTCTTTGCCCCTCTTTTCCGTCCGGAATTGCACTCTCCTACCAATTAAGGAGACAAAAAGCCGAGGCAAACAATAATTTGCTTCCATTTAATCAAACTCAATTAATACTCACTTGACGATTGAAGCTGCTGCGGCAAAGGGGAAAGAAAGGAGTCCCGCTGCTGCTGGAGAACAATACGAAGGCTTCCGGACGCGGACAAAAATTGGCGGCGACGCAACAAACTTATCATACGCGGCAACTTAACTGGACACTTTTTCGCAGCAGTGACTCCGTTTTATTCACCAATTTTACGGGACTCAGTTTGACTAGAGATTTACGACTTTTGCAAAATGACTTTCAAGTTTTCTGCTGTGACTGTGATAAGAGGTTCTTTTCTTTTGTCGAGACAGACAGACAAAAAGCTGCACTGTGGTGATATTTGCTTCCGAATCCGATCCGAACTGTGCGAAAGCGAAGGAAAACTGACAAACGAAAGTTCGAACGATTTGACGGTGGAAAACGAAGCCGGCAAAGGTGGGCGAAGAAGGCGGTGACGCGGTTTTTGCGTGTATAGGATTGGGCGATGCTGGACTTTTGATCGACGACGATTTTTTGAAACTGCGGAATTAGGGTGGTTCAACTTTTTCTGGAAAGAGCAAAAGATCGCCAAAGATCAAATAATTCAACAGTTGTTAGTTACTAATCAATTTAGCGATGTTCATGATATACAAATACAATGTAGCCTGTATGAAATGAAATGGACTCGTTTTATATAAAAAAAATCTACAGTGCTTGCTCGCATAATGAAGTGGAAAAATGTCGCGGATCGTTAGTAGTGTTTTCATTAGCGTAACTTGAACTCAATCCTAGAGGAGGCTTGACCCATTCGATCAAAAAAGTCCTTTAAGGAAGATTCAAACTTAGCATGAGAGCATGAATGTATTAATAGGGTCCTAAAGCCCTGTTCCAATTTTAGTGCCAAACGCTTAAGTTTAGGCCAAAAACACATGTTTACTCAATTTTCTAATGTTTTCCGTTGCTTTAAGTCCAAAAAAATATTTGTTTATGTTTCTTTAGATTTTGCCACACCACTTGGCTTAAACTCGAATTTTAGGTATATTTTGTTTTCCGTGTCCCTTCCGAAATGTCAGATAGGAACAACCCCAGTGTTAAAAAGGTTAAAACTAAAACCCCTGTGGTGTTTTTGTCGACTAAGCGAACGTCAAACATGATCAAAAGTGTCGAAGGTTTATTTATGGACCCAATTTTTAAATTAAAGTTTAAACATGATATAGCCTCCACGCAAACAAATTTTGTTGTATAATCTACCGAATCCATGGTAGAATTAAGAACTGCACCAACGATTTTCAACCGACTACAAAAATCTGTTAAGTTTACTAATATCACTGAGCAGTGCAGTAAATTTGACTATGTCCATAGTAGCATCCACTACAAAGCATTGTAATTCAATCCGTGACACCCTGTACCCTGTACACAGTATGGTCAAAAGTATGATGATAAACTTCATGATGATAAACTTCAAGAATGTTTCTAGTCAAAAATACTACAACTCTGGTTAAATCAACAGAAGAAATTTTCTTGTGTAGTGATGTTGACTATGTTTTGGTAGAGTTAACAGATTAATGTAGTCGGTTGAAAATCGTTGGTGCAGTTCTTAATTTTACCATGGATTCAGTAGTTTCTACAATAAAATTCATTTCAGTGTCTTTCGTGTTATTGAATAAAAACTAGATTTCATTAAATGTTTTAGGACCCAATTTTCTAGAGGGGGCTTGAAATTTTCTAGGGGAGGCTTAGACCCTTAGAATATTATAATTGGGCGCTATTATGCTGTGCGATGAAAATAATTTTACGTCTGTTTGCCCGTGTCCTTTCCATGACGGTGGAGATACAGATCGTCTTCGATCTCTACACACTTAGATTTTTTTCACGAGCTCGGCTGTGCGAATCTCGGTTTCCCGGTTTTAACCGAGACTCAGCTAACAAATTGTTCGGTTGCTTAGCAACGAAGCATAATTTACTAATACTCAGCTTTTATTTGCTAAGATCCCAGGAAATTAGTTTGCCGACTACTCGGCTGTGCGGATCTCGGTTAAAATTAGCCGAGATTCGGCATTCTGAATTAAGTGTGTAGTAACAATGGTTGCCTAACTAACATTCCTTCCCTTCATCGATGACCCAGAATGAACGCATGAACTTTTGAACTTCGTCCATTCCATCGGCGCTACACGTAAGAGCTACGTGGATTTTCCGGTCGCCTTTACGAAGTGTTTCAATAGGACCTAGATGTTTTTGCATTCAATTTAAATAGAATAAAGACCAACCTTATCTCTAATAGGCTTTGGAAGAAAACTAATTCCCAATTGGAAAATATAAGCAAACCTAAAAGATTGTGATATTTTTATATTCAATCTGAGCATTGTGAATCCTGTTTCCTAAATGTTGTGAGTTTGTTCTGTTTTGTTGTAGCCTTCGCGTGCTATAATTGATAGAGGTTTTAAATCACGTATAAAATATGAAGTAATGCAAGGATTCTTCGGTGTTCAAAGCATATTTACCTTAAAATCAATCTAACACAAGGTTTAAAGTTCAGCAGCTTCTGAAGTTCTACAAAAGCAAGCGGGCGCCTTCTTAGGATTTGCGTCAACACCGAATGTACGTACAATATGCAGATGTCAAAATGAACTTACCCGGATAAAAAATACAATACAAAAACAATATAACGTATTGGAACAGCGCCATCCAATATATTGGAAATACAATACAGTATATTGTAAAATGACACTACAATTACATTACAATATATTGTTTGGGTGGTTAAGTATCGTAACAATAGAGGTCCCCAAGCAAACTGCCACGAACACCAACGCACAATCAATCTCACACAAGTCGATTTCCTCGGAATGAAAACGTATCGATGTTTGTTTGACGTCATTGAGCTTTCGGTCAACGGCAGGCCCACAAGGAAGTGGTTGTTTTGCAGCAATTCTGTTTATATTTGAATTCTCACAGCAAACAAAAGCAATGTTGTGACAGTTCTCACAGCAAACAAAGAAAATTTTGTCAACATTGCACTACTACGCAGGCAACTGGATCGGTCTATACAAAATAGATATTTTCTCATACAAACATTTTGAAAATACAATACGATATATTGTTCATGTATTGTCTTGATAAGCAATTCGTGTATTGTTGTACAATACAAAAACAATTCATCAAACTGTATCATGGTTGCATTCGTCGTTACAGCTAATGTCAAGTGACTTCTAAAAAACTACTTATTTTGACTTTTTGAATATTTTCCACCCAACATTTCTTGCTTTTTGAACTTGTTTTGTTTATTTCTTTCAGCAAAGCTACATAGAAAAAAGCAACAGTTGTTTTACGCGAAAATAGGAATTTGACCAAAATTGTAAGGTATAAAACCAATTAAAAACAATACAATGTTCTGTTACAATATATTATATTGCTTTTGAATTGTATATCCAAACATGAATAATATTGCTTCGACATTCAATTACAATACGCTGTATTGTATCCAATACGTTATATTGTACATTAATGGTTTATTCCATTCACTGAATGATACGTTTTTATCCGGGTAGGCACCTACGTGAATTTCACGTAAGTGCGATAGGTAACCTCAGTAACAATTACCGATTCGCTGTTTGATGGTTATGAATGGCTTAGTGATCGTTATCTTAGTCAGGTGAAGTGGAGGCAAAATGAATTTGAAATGAACTACGTGATTTTTCACGTAAAAATGACGTTTGAATTGATCTGAAAAAAAGAAAAAGGGCAATAAAAAATTCTAAGGATTTGTATTGTGAATTTTCTTGGAAGATGGATTTGAAGGGATATTGCTTCAGCTGGTTTTAATTCAGCTGTAAATTTCAAGGGGCACTCCAATACATTCAGGCGGTATGAATATCCTCTAACTCAATAGGATTGTGGCTCGCAGTTACTCACAATTCACATAAAACATCTGTGAATAGACGATTCTAGATATATCAATTACATTGAAGTCCAGTTTCGAACACATTTCTTAATATTTGATTGAAATTTAAGTAATTGAACCAAAATTCTTCTGACTTCTGATTGGTTGGGGAAAAAATGATGTCAGAAATTATTCTAATTTAGCTGCATCTGCGCGTAGCGTACTCTACTTTTATCTCTCTTTTTAACTATTTCGTTCGTACTAGTGATCCTTTATAGAGAGATAAGCGGAAGTAAAATGGAATGATCTGGCAACAGACCAGCAGTGCTGATTTTGCTCGGCGTCGAGAATAATTCTGTAACACGGACATGACTTCCTCATTGCTCTAAAGTGTATTTTGTTTCGTTATAGATCTTTGAGCTACATATCAAAACTAATGAACAGCTGAAAAAAACAAAAACTAAAAATCGCATTGACAAATTCAAAAAAGTAAATATTTCAATATTTTGCTTCATGCAAAATTACTTTTACCGAAATAATTTCAAGCGGATTACATTACTCCTCAAGAAAAATTCAAAACAAACATAACGCATGTTCGTTTGGCTCACACTTTGACAGCTCTCGCTGCTCGATTGGCTCACACTTTGACAGAAATGTCAGCTTCCGCGAATCTCTCTTATAAAGGATTTCTAGTTCGTACTATTGGCAGCACGGTTAGTTTCAGTTTGAGCGTTACACGCTCGTTCAGATCTACTCACAAGTGAGTAGATTTCGACTCACTTCGGAACAAAGTGGAACTACTCAAAAGTGAGTAACACCATCGTTACTCACTTTAGAGTAACATTGTCAAATGTCAATATGGGAGTAACACTTACTCACTTCGTTTGATCTGGAATTTGCGAAAGTGAGTAGATGTCACTCACTTCAGGAAATAATATTTTTGGAAATAAATTTATTATGTTATTCATAAAATCAGGAGAAATATACAAAAAACATAACATTTATTGACAATTCGAGTGACAATTAGAAGTTCGGCAGTCAAAACTTCGGCGAAGTTCGGCGTCGGCATTCTAATTTGGTGCTTCGCCGACGCATAAGGATTGCCTTTGTCGGCGTAGCACTTCGGTAGAATGCCGACGCCGAACTTCGGCGAACTTTCGGTGATATATCATTTCTCTTATGAACTTCGGTCTAAAATTAATCTGAATGCACAATATTCATTATCTCTAACATTACTATATGAATAATACATGATAACAAGCAAAAAAATTTGATATTTGTGTTGAAAATTTCGCTGCTCTGGAATGGATCCCCGGATGTTATAAATCTCTGGGGGATTGATGAAACCATGGAGGATGTAGTTTGACCGTGCCAGTAGCCTCCCCGGTTAGACTGTAAAGAATTGATAATTAGCCCAATAAAAAGTACGACGGTAAAACTTACTGTTTTTATTTATTTTTTTTGCGATTGTTCGATCAAAACCAGGACTTGGTCATTTTCACTCCGACCTCGCTTCACTTGATATCTGGATTATTGACTTCACAGCACTAATCTGGAATTTGCCGGTTGGACTTCCGAAGCGAAGTTTCAAGCAAACTAACTGCCATTGCTCTGCCGGCTCGGCTTTTGTCTCGATTGTTTTTGAAAACAGTCCGACATCACGTCGACGAAAAAATTTTCACCACAACGGAGGATTTGTCAGTTCGAGCGTGCGAAATTTTCACAAGTCTTTGACGTTTACAAAGTGAGTCGAATATGTTTGTGTTTACTCAAAAGTGAGTAAGGTCGTTTTCTTTCATGGTTGAGTAAAAAGTTACTCACTTTGATAAAATAAGGTTACTCACTTTTGACAGCTAACTTGAAACTTCAAAAGTGAGTCAAAGTTACTCTCTTTTGAGTAGATTTGAACGAGCGTGTATAGGCCGTTTCATGTGACAGGTCCGTCTATGCATTTGTTTACATCGGTGGAGGACCGGTGCATACACGAGACTGTCATTTTCATAGAAGAACTGTCAAAGAGCTTCCCGATCAGCTGTTTTTGAACGTCATGTGAATAGGCCTATTCAGGCCAGGCAGTAATGTTTGTAAACAAAACGGCCAGCAAGTTAAAGATGCACTGAAATAAATCCGTGAAGCTATTTATCAGAACAATCATATAAGATCAAATCATCAATCGACATAATATGATATCTCGAAAACGTATTCATACAGACTCAAGTAAAATAGTATACAAACTTGCTTTATCGATCCTATGTGTTTCGCAGACGAATTTCTACGCGTAACGCTCTGAACCAACTCGATTTTTCACTTTTGGAACGTTTAATTTCCAGATTTACAAAACGACGAAAGTAAGATTTTCAACTTTCGCAACCTAACCAGTACTTTCGCCGGCCCGCTGTATGGAGAGACAAAGTGACTTAACCCCGAATCAAAACAAAACACTACTTTAGTCGATTTTACACTGGTAGAAAAACGTCGCAAGTAACTGAATAAAACGGCTTATAATTTTGTCATAAAATTATTGTGTGAGATAATAGGAACTCCATAGTTTTTTAACGCGAGCTCATTGTATGCAAAATTTAAGAAATGTACACGTCGAAAAAATGTTGAAAAGGTGATTCAGTTTAAAACAGTTTTAGAAGACAGGTTGTGATTCTTCTGAATTAATTTTCTCAAACCCGTATGGAAGTTACTTACGTCGATTTGAAAAAGTAACCGAGATATGTTTCAAATTACGTCTTATGCATTTGGCATGCTAAACAGTTGAAGTGTTACTGCCACCTAATAAACATTACGCAGCTACAATCTGGTTTATGTTATATGTACATCTTGTATGCAGTACATGTCGAGTTATCAGCAGAGCATATAACTTATACTGGCTTCTGCAAATAGTACATCCTATATGGATGAATGTCATGTAGATAGTATCATGTTTGCATCTCAGATTTGGCGACATTGCAAAGAACGTGGATCAATAAAAGTTCAAGTCCAGCTTTAAATTCAATTTTCTGATAAGTAAATCGCTTTAATTAAGACTATCATTTAAAACATGTTCCTTGACATGATTTAAAGTGTAAATACTAACATGTTATCGTATTGCCAATAAATTACAATTACAATTACAATTACAACAAACTTTTGTTCCATTATATGAATATATTCACCAGGTTAGGATCAACCAGCTGACAGAACTCGGGAAATATCCATCCCGAAAATGTTTAATGATGGATCGAGCTCCTCTATTTCAATTTATTCACCCTCGGTAAGTAAACCCGCTTAAACTAAGACTTTATTATTGACAATTCCTTTCCTTTGTAGAATATCCACTCAGACTAGGCACCGAAAGACGTTCTTTGAAAGCTTTCATCCTGCAAGCTGCCATTCAACAGGTGAATCAATCTCCCTGATAATTTACAGTTTTCATTCACAGACGAACAATCACTCCTTATCTGTGCAATGTAAAGATGGCTAAATAAAACATATGTGAAGCTAAAATTTCCAAATTTGTTTTTATAATACTATTATTACATTCAAGGTAAGCTCACTAACATAAATCATATGGAAAGAACAATCGAAAATATAAGAGTTCCATATACGACAAACTAACTTTGTTTATTGATTTTTATATGTTTTCTCTTTAGCTCTCCGCTCGCGAAAATCATATTCATCGCATATAACGGTAACATGCATGCTCAAATCGCGCACTATATGCATTACATATAACTTATAGTCGATGATTTCGTTCTTCGATACATCTTATATGAAATTCTAATAGTGCAAAATTATATGTCCACCATATAACATCAACTTGGAGAGTTGGCTCAGTGTGGCCTCCTAGCCACTTTTTCCAAGTCAGATAACCTTACTCTGGCTACAGAGTACAATGAATTAGCCTTGGTTCTTGCTAGCTGTTGGATTAGGCATAGCTAATCCCGACAATAAAAGCGCCCATTTCGTTTGTTCATCATTATGTGTATTTCATAGCAATTTACCTACACAGTTAGTTATTCTAAACAAGTTAGTGCTCGGCATATTTCACAGTTTACGTGGTTTCAATCATATATGTATAACAGCTATGTACAATTAATAGGATTCGCTATTCGCTTCACTCGCTCGCTCGAATTCCGCATCCGTGGCTTCTAGCCTTCACGATTCTGCTCTGTGTTAACCATGTTTGATCTAAATACGTCTTGTCTTTGTTCTCTCATTGGAAAATCTTTGAATAAATAGTTGGTTACTCTGCTAAATCTGTTTTAATTTTTTTTTACTCACGGCGAGTTGTTCAAGTGACGGTCAATAAATCTAGATTGCAATACACGTTGGATAAGGGATGGTACACAAATTATGTCACGCTAAATATCAACTTTTTCGACCCCCTCCCCCCCCCTTTGTCACACTTTTTGTATGAGTCCTCCGAAAATTTTGTAAGGCTTGTCACACTTGACTCGACCCCCCCCCCCCTTGGAGCGTGACGTAATTTGTGCATGACCCCTAACCTCGATTGAATAAGAAAAATAAACTTTTCTATAGTCATTGTAGTCTTACTAAAATGGGAAAACCTAGTCACAAACGGTGCCATTAAATAGTGAAACTCATTGTTCACAGTTTCACTTAAAAGGAAGGAAATCTCTCTGAGCCATCTAATTGATCACTTTTTCCCTTCTAGCCGATCTCTCCTACGACTTCACTACTGCCGTTGGGATTGGTCGCAAACGAAAACAACGGAAAGGAAGGGAAAAAGGACCCCAACTCCTAGAAAGTCGGCGCCGACAGTATGAAGAGGCTGTTTTCCTCCTTCTTGATCCACTTCAGCAGCTTGTTGACCAGGTTGATGACATCGTTCCGGTGGACGGTCGGTTCGAACGCGGCAAACAGTTCGTACGCTTGGGTGACCTATGAGAGAGAAAAATTTAAAATGTTAAAATAAATTTATAGATTATTTCCGTAGTGTAGTGTTAATGTCTAACACCGCTAGCGCAACCCTGGTTAGGTGGCCTATCGAAGACTCTTCACCAACCAAGAAAGGCAAAAGTAGAGCAAACGGATTGATTTTACGGCAACGCCAACGCTTGTCGACTGCACAGTACCGTCAGCAGCTAGACGAGCAGTAGGGAAGAATCAACGGTTCTGGAGATGACAACAGCCTATAGGACCCTATCTTTTTTGCTGTGACCATAACAGCGCGGGAAGTGATTGGACTGATCAACGACGAAGACGAAACGACTGATTCGATGAAGAGTGCCAGAGAGTGATAGACTGGAAAGTCGCCAGAAGCCGCATGCTTGTGGCCGGTGCCCGACAGAACAGAGAGCGGTACAGAGCAGCAAGAGCCGAAGAAAAGCGAATCCACCGCAGAAAGAAAAGGCAGCATGAAGCAAGTGTGGCAGCTGAAGCGCAAGATTCGCGTCTACGAAAGTAATTACCACAGTTGACCCTATGCGTGAAACTCCGATTATTTTACATGGCAAAGCATAGGAAGTCGGCGGAGCTTTGAGGGTTTTCCAGGAGGAAGTCTAGAGGAATGCCCTAAGCAATTCTGAAGGAATTTCTGGACAAACTCTGAGAGAATCTCTAATGAAAATCCTGGAGGAACTACGGAGCAATTCCTGGAGGAACACCGAAGGCGTTCCAGGAGAAACTCTGGAATGTGTTTCTGATGGAAGTTAGGAGACGTTTCTAGAGGAACTACGGGGTAATTGCTTGACGTACTCCGGAGAAATTCCTGGAGGAACTAAGGAGAAAATTCGAATGAATTCCCGATGGAGCTCAAGAGGAGCTTTCCAGGAAATGCGAAGAATTTATGAGCTTCAAAAGAATTATCAGAAGAGTTCTTGAAAAAAAGGAGGCAATTTCTGAAGGAAATCCTCGGCCCCGGAGGAAATCCTTATGATAACCTTAAAAGGAGTTCTTGGGAGAAATCCCCAGATGAATACATGGAGCGATTTTTTGGAGGAATTCTATGAGGAAATCCCGAATGCATTTCTGAAGGAAATCTCCGGAGTAATTCCGGAAGAATTTCTGTAAGATTTCTTCGCAGAAATCTCTGAACAAAAGCCCCGTAGGAATCCCTGGAAGAATTCCCCGGATTAATTCGAGGAGGAAATCCTCGGAGAAATTGATGGAGGAAATACCCGGAGGAATTGCTGTTGGGAATTTCCTGAGGAATTCGTTGAGAATATTCCGGAGTAGTTCTTGGGGAATATCCCCGAAATTCCCGGAGGAATTCCTGGTGCAAATCATAAACAACTCCCTGGAGAAAATCTCTGATAGTTTCTGGAGAAAATCCTCCCAAGAATTCTTGGAAAAAATTCCGGTAGACTTTCTGGAGGAAAACTCCGGAACAATTTCCGGAAGAATCCCCAGTGGAATTTCTGGAGAAATTATCGGAGGAATTCCTGGAGGAAATTTTCTGAAAAGTCCCCGAAAGAATTTCTTGAGAAAATCTTCGGAGGATCTCTTAATGAATTTCTGAACGAAATCCCAAAAAGAATTCCTAGACGAAATCCCCGTAGGAAGTACTATTGGAAATCCCCTGAGGAATTTCTGGAGAAAAAAACCGGAGGAGTATTTGATGGAAAACCCCGGAGGAATGCTTTGAAATAATCTCTGGTGCAAATCCCCAACGAAATTGCAGGAGGAGATATCCAAATGAATTCACTGAAAAAATTCGCGTTAGAAAGCCTCTAAGGAACTCCTAGAGCATATTTCTAAAAATTCTCCCCTTTCCTTTGGAATTCCAATCAGAAGGCCGGTTCCAAAGACACCTTCCCCACCAGTTGTTTCCCTCGTTTCTCGAATATTTTCGAAAATTTCTTTCGGTATCCTATGCTTTCCCTCCTTTCTTCTTAGGTCCCACAACTTGCAAACGGAAACAAAATTCGTCCTGTATGAAACTTTGATTCTTTCGGTGGCAGAAAGAGACTGGAAAGCCTTCGGTGTTTTCGAGCGTAAAGTGCTGCGGACAATAACATTAAGGTGTTCCATTCTAAAGATTCACTTACCCACGCGAGCAGTATCTCCTTGTCCTTCATCTGATAGATGAGCTTGACCGGCCGGCCCGAATTGTGTATCCGATGGTGCAGCTCGAAGTACATGCCCTCTAACCGCTTAAACTGACCGATGCTCGAGTACGGAACTGTCAGCTCGGAGCACAGCAGCTGCGCGTTCGATTTGCTTTTGTAGATAAAATGCCGTATCTCCGGGATGCCGATGCTTTGAAGTTTGACGCCCTTGTTGTTCATTGCTTCGTTGATTGCTTCCAAACAGTTCGAACGACGCAGTTTCTGAAAATGGGAATGTAGGAATGAAACTCCCGCGACACTTCCAAGTCTCCTCTAGCCCGCTTATTCGCCTTTTTGGCCTTATATGACTGTTATACAGCTAATATATTTCCCCTTTGTCATGATCAACTTACATCGGTGATCTTACGCTTGGCCTCCGAAAGCACGAAGAATACTTCTTTCTCGATCGACAGCAGCAGCAAACAGGCCTGGCAATCTTCCGCCAGGTAGGACACGTGTGCATGCAGAAACCCACTGGAGTCGAACTTGGGCAAACAGATCGGGGTCCAACTTTCGGCCGACTTGAAACTTTCGGAACATTCAATCAGATTGAATATAAGGCGCAGGTCTGCCGGGTGGATAAAATACTTCTTCATGCGAACCAGCGCGATCAGTTTGTTGTTCGCGATCAGTACGGCAAACACCAGGTTCTTGATTTTGCAGCAGTTGTTCTGGATAGCTCCGATAATGTTTTCCCTAATGCTCGGCTGCAGGGGTAGAATCCGAACGGAGTGTGTCATAAAGCTAAACGGATTGTTGCTGACTAGTTTGTGGTCGCATTTGTCGTTGATCAGCAGGTGATCAATTAGGCGTTCGCTGCCGGCCAAAAGTCGTCGCAGATCGAAGTTCTTTTGCCTCTCGAAAGTTTTCTGCATGCTGGTCAAGGTCAACGTCGATAGAATCTGGTTATAGACATCCCTGTAAGGAAAAGCAAAATCAGTCAGAATTCTCGCTATTGACGTAATAGATTGGTAGTAGATCTCTTTTTAGAGGCTATTTCGCTATAATATCTGTATTTTTAATGGAAGGTGTTTAAACTTTAAAGTCTATTTTTTAAACAAAAAGGTATCAGAACACTATTTTCCTTTTTCTCAATAGAGTAAATCTTGGTGTTTTATTCTAGAGGCCCTAGAAACAATTTCAGAGTTTTGTAATTTGCTCCTATACTGCCCATAAACGCATAATTGTCCCATGTACACAGGGAATCCAGCAAACATGGAACTGACATGCGTTTATAGGCAGTATGCTTGATGGCTATTGTATTCCACATGTAGCGTTTACTACCGAGAATGTAAGAAACTCATATTTACTACATTAAATTAAAATTATTTTATTCATACCGCCCAATACTATAAAGAAATTTTCTACTCACGTTAACTGCAGCTGCACTTGCTGTACGCTGTGACTCGTCCTCGAAATGGCCACCAATATGAGCGGCGATTTGACCAGAAACACAAACTTGACGCCCATCGCATGGATCGACTTAATGGAATCGTTATTGCTCTGCACGAAGCTGACCAGCGCTTGCATCACCCCGAACAGAGTTGCCAATTTGTGTTCGTTCCCGTGCATCGTGTAGATGGGCTTCCCCGCCGAACTCAGGATGAAGACGTGCTTCTTCTTCAACAGGAATTTCGGGTCATGTAGGTAATCTTCGGCATCCTCGAGGGCACTTCCATCGTCCCCCAGACTAGTGCAGGAAGCGGACATGTCACGGCTCTTGGCACTGCTGAAGGAACTCGATTTGCTAACCGCACCCTCACTGTCCTTATCAGCCACAATCAATCCATCTTGAATCTTTGTGATGTTTCCCCCTGCAGTCCCCACCGTCGTTCCCTCAATTTCTCCAGCCTTCTTCTCGACATCCTGCACCGTTATTGTCGTTCCGTTCTGGTCCGAATCATCTTCCGCCAAACTAATACTAATCTCCTGGGAAAACTCCTCAATCGAATCCGTCGTAATCAGCATACTTTCCTGACAACTTCCCGGCTCACAATTGCGATCCGATTCGCCACCGATATCCGCAGATTGCGTTTCGCTCATGATTTGGACACTTTTCACGACGACCAAAAAATCTGCGCCCCAACCTTGGCCGAAAGAAACTTCAACCGCTCTTGAACGGCGCCACTAAACTCCACACTTCTTCTGCACACTAATCGAATTAATGGTTGCAAAATCTATTGCTCATCGCTTCTCATGCAATGTTTTCCTTTTGGCCTTTGCCGCAATCACAATGAAAAACAACGGTACAGAAAACGAAAATCCACTGTTTCGCTGATGCTCTTTGATTGCACTTTAGACTTTTCTTCTGCTGCTTCAAGAGGGGGGAAAATGTAAATAGTGAGCCGAAACGGCACGAAATTTGACATTTTGCGCGGCAACAAGGGGTGATTCGTCAATCGTTTTCGAAAATTCAAAGATTGGTGGAAAGATGAAGCACTTATCGTAAAAAAGAGTGAGTACGCTAAAACTAGTGATCCTTTAGGGAAGATCCAAATATGACGTACATCGTTTTTCGGGATTTCTAGAACCCCCTCCCCCCTCTGTCACGCTTTTTCCAATACCTAATACATGCACTGTCACACTTTAGTAGACCCACTCCCCCTCCCCTAAATAATGGACGTCTTTTTTGGATCACCCCTTATATGAGAGATACGCGGAAGTATAAGCCATTTTACGAAGCCTGGTCAAATGACAGGAGACCTGGGATTTTTCAATCATCGGCGTCAGTTTTCGCGATGATGATGGTTGATGACTGTGCGCATTTCTAGCGTAGCTTTTCATCCAGGCGAAAACTTAAATGGAGAAAAAATATTAAAATATTTCTGATCACAAAAGTGCTTTTTTATGTGCAATATGGGTAACAAAGAGGTAGCTGATACAATGACTAGGTGTAATGTTGCAGTAACGAACATTTTTGGATCCCATTTTTGTCATTTTCTCCATGTCCTCGTTTGGTAAGATAAGGCGTTATTGAAAATTACGCTGGATTTAATCCCAGGTCTCCTGTCAATTGACACTGTTGCGGCGATCAGCTGTTCCGAAACGTCTCGTAAAATGGCTCATTCATAAAATTAATGATTTCTCGCGTAACTTTTCAAAACGGCCTATCTAACAATTTACATATTTCGAGTAAATCGAGCTTGAAGGTTGTGAAAATATATTTTGAAACTGTATCAAAATGAAACATTTTTCCCCCACTGTTTTGCTTGTAGAGGGAAGCAGTGTAATACTCCACTGCACTGTGACGTCACGCATCAATTTTGACAGGTACTGGTCCTGTTGTTTACAATTTGAACTTAGTACTTTTTTCGAATCATTCTTAATTTCGTGAAAGTTTGCTGCGAGGAGAGGTCAAATCCACTGCAGATACCCACGGATCGTATTATTCTATCTTCCTACCAAAGAC
Organism: Aedes aegypti; assembly: GCF_002204515.2. Classification (NCBI taxonomy): domain Eukaryota; kingdom Metazoa; phylum Arthropoda; class Insecta; order Diptera; family Culicidae; genus Aedes; species Aedes aegypti. The sequence continues at coordinate 342,467,833 of NC_035108.1, read as the reverse complement.
AAATTAAAGACCTCCATGTCCCTTGCAGTTGCCTAAAATTTTATGGCTCACAAGATAATCTAGAATGCCGTGAAAAGTGTACTGCGATCTGTCAAACGTGGGTACCTTTTGCACTACCGAGGGACCAAATGCAGTACTAGAAGTGGTACCCAAGCTGAGCCCGAGTGCGACGGACCTGTTCCTACCGTGGAAAATCGTCACCATCAGCATGCTGGTGATAGAAATGCGAAGATGAAAAAATGATGGAAAAAACGACTAAGTCCGAAACGTAAACAACAGGACCAGCAGCTGTCAAATAAGTGAGGTTAGGCTCGTCATATGCAGCGCTCTATAGAGTTCAACGTAAGAAATGAAATTTTGTCAATTTATTTGGAAATTACACTGATGTTCGGAATCCGTCAAGAAAAACTACTTTTTTTGTAGCAGTCCCTTTTTATGGTCAGCTCAAACTGCAATTATATTCCATATTAGCTACGTTTTTTACATAAATCTCTACTACTTACAAGATACTCACGCGATGTTCTAACCGATGGTTTATGCACTTTTTCAGCACCCTCGACGTTTTATTCCAGCACAAGTCCTACATAATTACGGACAATTAGTAATTCGCATAGTTCTCGGTTTTAAGACTACTAATTTTCAGATCGAAAACGCTTCCGCTAGCTACCACAACGTCTATGTCTAAATTGGAATAAACAATCGATTTCACATCTATTTTCGAATTTCAAACTAATTTACTCACCAATTCAATTAGGGAGTCGATGCCGGTTATGGACCCTTTGCGTATTATGGACCCCCTACAGAAAAACATAAAATTAACACTCAAAGCAACTTTATTCCTATGAAAATTCACCGGAGGAACTTCGATTACATTGTTAGTCAGCAGTTTCAGGCAAAATATTTGGTTTGAGACGCATAAATACAGATATTTGAACAGTTTTGTAAATGAAACCACACAAGTGGGTCCATAATACGCATTTCCAGGTGGGTCCATAATAGGCTCGTCGGCAGCGAGCCGGATTACATGGGAATCAAATGGAGGGTCCATAATACGCAACGTCAAATTTGTAAACAATCCTATTATGGACCCCGGGAGGGTCCATAATAGGCATTCGGACTTGACTTTGTATTGATTCATTCAATGCCACGACGTTACTTTTTTCTTTCCGTCTGTGTGTTCTATGTAACATCAGAAGAAGGGGAAACGTTGAGCCACGTTGAGCTGTATATGGAACTTTTTGCTTTCTCGCTGTTTCTCTCTCAATCTTCCCCCCGTTTCAATGCTGGTTTCGCCCGCACTAGTTCGTGTGTGAGTTACCCACTGCACGACGGGTGGTGACCAGTGCTGTAAACAATTGCGCGATGTACGTTTCGTTGCCATGGTCAGCAGTCACGCCACGAGCGTTAAAATGAACGTCGACAAACACAAAAAAGTGTCAATTGAATGTCATCTGATACGATGACATTTGCATAAATCATAAGTTTTGCATAGAATTCAGACATTGGATCATAATCAACATGAATAGTTTGATCTTGTCTGTTATGTCGAATGTGACGCACATACATCTTGCTTCATGAACAAGAAATATTACAATTTTTTTTTAATTGGGCGTAATTATTAGCGAAAGAGAGAATCGATGAAGAGAAATCGTCCATGATAGATAAGCTCTAATGAAGGAATTGTGTCCAAATATTAATTGAGAAAGCTTGTACGATTGCTGCCATCACTTAATATTTAAAAAATAACATGGCTGGAACTACAAAATTAAATCAAGAGAGCACGGCCGACTAGTATCTTTTACTCCATGAAATTTTGGAAAGATTCTTAATGAGTGTCTCTTAGAATCGTACTGAATAATCTGTCGGTCTCCAGTAAAGATCTTTGCCAAATCTTTCCCAGAAACTTTAATTGATTTTTTGTTGTACTTTTCATGAATTTCTAGCGTAATCTTTGACGAATTATCATGAGAAAACTTAACAGATGCTTTTTTCTTGAACTTTTATAAAGATTCTTTGCAGATTTTTTTGTGAAATCATGAGTCAAAGATTCCAAGCGGCATTACCTTGAATGATATGTAGTAAACCTCCAAAAAGACTTCAAGCGTTCGAAAACTGCTTTTTTAAAGATTCTATTGAATATACTTTTGACATTCTTTGTAATTTCCTAGTGAGATCATGATCAGACACCAAGCCTATTTCTACAACACTAGGTTCTGAAACTTCTGAAAGGAGACAGATTATTGTCTTAGCAAGACTGGTTATACTTAAGAATTAAATCTTGTGCTCATAGCCGCTTATTAGAAGTACCTCCAGATCTTTGTAATCGCAGCTGTTAGGAATATGAGGCATGTTCAGAATTTGAGACAAAATGGAATTTGCACATAACAATTGCGAGAATTACATAATGTCCTGATTTTGAATCTGCTGGATATGGTCACCCTAAAGGAGACTTCAGGAACCGTGAAGGAAGGAGGGAGTGAAACCAGCGGAGCTCATTATGATGAATGAAAACATAAACAAAAATCATCTGGTCATGCCAGCTGATCTTAAATTCACCACAACGTGGTGGCAAAACCATAGGGGAAAAGGGGGTCTGCATTTTTTCGAGGTGAAACAAATTGTAGGGGACCGAGGGGTGAACCAACGTGCCGCAAGTTTTTTGTTGTTTTCTAATAGTTAAAACGCAGATTAAAAGCTCCAAAACATATCGGTTCCTTAGGAAAGTTTGTTCAGTAAATGGACAGAGAGCATATAAGCCAATAAAATTTTTTCACGGAAATGGTCTATTGAGCATACTAAAAATCTGTATCTTATGGAGAGATCTTGACATTATAACAACATAAAATTATGGAGGTACTAGATTTTTCAGATTCAAATATTGACCCGGTCAACCAGTCAGTTGTTGTTGTTTGAGAGGGACTTTAACCCGAAGGTCATTCGTTCCTTAACAACCAGTCAGTGATTTTCGATAGCGATCGATACCGATTCGTTTTGAATTGTTGACGATCGCCATCTTTGGACAAAGATCTGTGAAGAATTATGAAGACTGGTTGGTCGGGGAAATCCTAAAATCTCATAAATCCTCACAGAAATGCCTTCTTAAAGATACCAACATGCAACCTAATTCCAAAAGATCAATAACCGTATCAAGCACCGGATTTTTAATATTTCCACAAGAATCCCAGATTTATTATTAGGGACAATGGACATTCGCGATTTCACGGAAACCGCGAAATCTACGAAATTCGCCCTTCGACGCGAAATTTAGAACATCCCGCGAATGGCTGCGAAATCAGTTAAATTTGGAGAATTTGTATAACAATCGCGGTGAATTTCAGATTATTGCTTATGATAATGGTTTAATAGTTTTCGAGTCGAGGGTCTATCAAAAATGGTTCTATCGTTTAGTTTCAAATTGACGTCTTCAAATTTTGTTTTAATTTTTGAATGACAATATTACACTAAACTTGTAATCTCAATTTCAGGGATTGAATCCTGAGAAAATTGAGAGAATCGCTCACGTATCGCTCTCTGTAACTATCATAACATGCTGCACATTATGAGAGACTGCCCGCATAAACAAGAACTATATCAGTACAGTTTCCCGAAAGGTTCACAACAATTTGCAACAATATCTGAAACATTTTGGTTACAATGAAAAATAACAATATATCCACCATACCCGAAACGTTTTTAACAATTCGACAAACGGTAAATAGGAAAATCACAATGTGGGGAATAGGCGGTTAAGTTATGTAACCATTTGAAAACGTCGATTTTCTCGAACAAAATTTCTCATCAACAGTTTCCCAAAAGGTAGATATACTGTCCATTTTCTGGCAAAATGAATGTAAGCCAAATAGTTTTGATAAATTTTGAACCATATGTTTCTAAGGGAAATAAATAACGTATGCATAATTATTGGATTACGGTGCTTTATTGTATTTTTACCCTATCCCATACTGGTATGTAAGTGTTATACCATAAGAATCAAATATTTGAATTGAATTCATTAAATAAGAAATGATGAAACAAATTAATACGTGAAGAGAAAAATAATGCTTCAACTTGATCAACTATTTACTCAAATCATCATAGTTCCTTAAATAACTGACTTCAGTTGTACATTATTAAAGCACAGGAATTTGCATTTAATTTTGCATTTTTTAAAGACTCGAATTAAAATAGAAAATTAGATCCGCTACCAGCCCTGCGATGATTCAATTATAGTCAGGGTGTTCATAATGTATTCGAAGCGGGGCAGTTCCTGGAAGTACTTCTGGATGTTGTCCTTCCCGTTGGCACCATTTTCGTTCCACACCAGCAAACCGTTGTCCATGTAGAGCCGGGTCATCTGATGCCGCTTCTTGGCTACTTTTTCGTTGTACAGTTTGGTGAATTCCTCCTCCATCCGGCAAGCGGCATCGATTTTGGTGCGCAGTTCCTACGGGGATTGGGTTTAAACCAAACATCCAACAGATTGGCGAAATAAATGTACTTACTGGGTCGATCGCAGTTGTCATCTTTTGATGTGAATTGCTGTTTTGTAAATATAATTTCAGTTTAACTCGACTGTTTTTCTTCGACGGCAATCCGACGGCGATTTTTTTTCTACACTCAACGCTAGATTGTCGCTCACAAATACCAACAAAATGTAACTATTTGTCGAACTGTTAAAATGTAGTTCAATATTGTCAAATGCAAATGTGTGAGTGTGTTGCACAAATTAAAACAAAAACAATTTGCCGAATGGTGGCGTAATGTTTTCACCATATCTTGCTTGAATCCATTCCCATATAATTTAACAATATCAGAGCAGTATCATATATTGTTACTAATAGGTATGGGTTAATCATACTGTTTGAAATGGTGAACAGCTTTGAAGTCCATATGGTTATACATAAAAGCAACTATTTCTGATACATTAACCGTACCCGTTACAAGATGTTTATTGTTCTTAAAGTAAGACAAACTGTATTTTGTTATGCGGGTGTTTATCGTATACTGCTACAACTTTGATCAGATTGGGGGGATAGTAGTGCATGATAAAACCCCTCTAAACATGCTCCAAGCCTGGGAGAGTTATTAGAAGTTCGTGGATTGTTTATCGTGCCAGTAAAGAAAAACACCTATCCCCAACGGTAAACAAGCGAGAAAAATGGATTTTATCATCGCTCTCTCGTTGGGGCTCTCGCTCGCTGCTTCCGATTATCAGACTTGTTACACCTTGCGATACAATGACGATCGTGGACCGCAACAGATGGGATGTTTTTCTGTGCTTGCTTTGATCGTGCTTCATTCTCAAATGAGAGCGAATTCTGCAATGCCTGAAAATACCTCTACATAGTAGTTTATTCAATACTACGAATTTTTGTCGAACACGGTTTTATGATTGGAGCAAGCTTAAACATAGTTTGGTTTGTGGTTCAAGGCTCTAGAAAATCACTATTTTTCGGGAGTGATCTCCCTGAAAAACATACCTGTATTGAATTTTGATTTTTAAGAATATGATGACTATGCATTTCTAAAATTAAATCCCGTTTAAAGATACCTTCTATATTACGAAAATAAATTATAAAAAATAGGTAATTAGGAAGCATATTCGTAAATCCGCTGTGGGTGAGCCAAGAACACCATAATGAGCTTCAAAGAATGTAAAAAATGAACACGTTAGCACTGTTTTTTCTTAGTCGATGATAATAACCGTTTTCAAATCGTTCTGAATAGTCAGTGAAATACGATCAAAACAATCATCAATCGGAACGAAAAAGCAATGCTAACTTGTTCAATTCATTCATTCGACGGTACATGTGTCTTGCACGATTTAACATCAGGTTGGGATGGGTTGTTCGATCGTTGGACATTTTTTATAATTTATTTCCTAAAGCAACATGTAAGCTGTTAATGGTTAATGATTTCATAGATTTATTATGTTTGTTTCCTGTTGACTAGGGCCTGGAAAAATAATGCCAATGTGTGTTTTTTATAGCATACATATTCAGAGAACCGTGATTTCTGGGTCGATCAAAGAATGTTTAAACTTAATTTAATCTTATTGGCGTGTTCGACAAACTTTACCAGAATAGAATAAGCTTTCAATAGATGGTAATAGTAAGTGATTATGATTTATGAGTATTGAGTTATAATTTTTTAAACCTTGAAATAAGCCTAAAAACACGTTTTTAACTTGAAGCATAGTGTAATCTCTATCAAATGAGCTGAAAATTTGACCAGACATTGTTCGTAGTATGAGAACTCAGAATACTGCCTGACTGGAAATTTTACAGAAGTTTTTTTTTTAATATGAACAGGTCTAATGAGTAGCAACATCTGAAGCTAACTACCGGTAGATTTGTAGTAAATGCTACTTTTATTCATTCCAACTCGTTGTTTGTAGTATGTTCGAAAGGTGTAGTGAAGGAATATGACACAAACTGTTCACTAGTGCTCCACATGTAGCTTTTACTAACGAGAATGTAGTAAACTCAACTTTACTACATTAAATACAATTTTACTACATTAAATTCATACCGCCCATTAGCTATTGGATTCTCGCCAATCCTATTACCGAGACTGACTTCCAAACTAAACTAAAAAGCAAACTCTGAACGTGGAAATCCATTGCCAAGAAGATTGCTAACAAAATGCAATCAGCAAAAAGATTGAGGACTTTCGAAGTAATAAATCGACGTTCGATCGATCGTTAGGGCTTATCTCGTTTATCCATTAAATCTCGGAAAAACTTGATCACTTCCGGATCCCGCATCAGCGAGTTCTTCTTTTCGTTCAAAATCATCGTAAAGATGTCCGCCTTGGGCGTTGCCTTACCGGATCCACCGGGACTGGATTTTTCCGTTGCCTGGCCGTCATTCGAAAGATTGGCATCCGGGTCTAGATCGACGGAATTGAAGCTACTGTTGGTGGTATCGTTGCTATTGCCGCCGCCTAGCGCTCCGGGCGAAAGCATCAGGTGCTCGGCGGTCACGGTTGGCGCTTTACTGCTGGAACTTCCGCCGCTCAGGTTGAACGAACTGTTGCTGCTGGTGCTGGTGGCAGTTGCTGAGGATTGTTGAGAGTGCTTTGTCTTTTGCTTTTTAGTCTTTGACCCTGGTGACGGCCCTGGCGTTGTCAAAGAACCTGCCGAAGATGTTGACGAAGGGGGAGGCGTGGGTGGCTCTGTTTTTGTGGAACTTTTGGCCGTTTCCTGGAGGCGCTTTTTCACGTGGAGATTTAGCTTTTCCTTGATTTTGCTGTCTCCGCGGGGCATCGAGAGATCATCCGGTTGCATTGTAACGAATTTTTGAGACCGATTTTCGCGAATTTCAATTACATTTTTCGAGACGAAACGGAACCCGATCTAGACACGCACTTTTCCGATTGAAATCACAACAAAACGACGACGGGAGATTAGGGTGATACCGAACGACTTCGAAAACGCAGACGCCGACGATGTTCGACAAGCCGAATTTTGACAGTTCGGGGTAGAAAAAATGAAAAGAAAAAGCAAACGAAAAAGTGTTCAACGTTTTCACTCACTGCGTGCGTGTGCTGGATTGAAGCGGAAGAAAATTTGGAATTTCTGGTGGATTTGCGGTGCCCCCGGCATTGGAAGCAGTTTCTAAACCGGACCAACGATGACGGCTCACGATCAAATGCGAGCGATGCTGGACCAGCTCATGGGAACGGCCAGAAATGGTAAGTGGAAATTTGGGGCCTTGGCTTACGACTGAGAAAATTTCCGTCCTCCATGTTTGTTTTTGTGATGCTAAGCGAGGGGTTTAAAAATCGGCGTATTTTTATTTTATTTTACGGGAATTTTGTGGGAAAAAATAGTATTTGTGTGGGAAATTATATAACCTTGAAAATCCTCTGTGTAAAAAATTCAATATGCACTTAATTTTAGATTGTTCATTTGTTTACCCTGAGTGCCCCATTGCAAAGCGCTGCTTGGTCACTATTGTAATCTATTCTAATGCAAGTCTAGAAAATCTTTATTTAGTATTTTAGTAGTTATTTCATTTAAACTTAACATAAGCTTGTCGGTTATACCATTTTTCAGGTCAAGGAGTATTTGCTAATGAATTTTTCTATCAAAATTGTCTTTTTTCATATTATTGATTATATTAAATCCAGGTGCAAAATTTTTGAGGCTCCAGAGGAAAAGACCTTTACTCGATTATTCCTAAGTACTTCCGGAATTTTCGCACAGATTTTTTGGGAGAAAATTTTAGGAACTCTTCGAGGGAATTCTACAGAGATTTCCGCTGGAATATTTCCTTGCATCACTTCAGAAATACCTCTACAGATTGCAACACCAAATTATGCCATTAATTCAGAATTTTCTCAAGCATTTTTTAAGGGATTCTTAGAGAAATTTCCCTAGAATTAGCTTTACGAAATCCATGGGCACTTCTACATTACTATCTAAACCAATTTCCACAGGGATTTCTCCGAAAATTTTTCCAGGGACTTTCGGTATTTTCAGATATTTTCCACTAATTCTATCCGTTTTTATTTGGACTTTCTTAAGCATCCACTCACGGTTTCTCCCAAAAATTACATCAAAATTCTGTGTGGTAGTGAATCCGCATTATTACAACCCTATGCTTACAGTGGCGTTCTGAATATACTTAGCGGCATCCTGGTAGCCAAAGAATGTGAAGATGTCTCCCGCTCGTAAATCAGGCAATGTAGTAGGCATAGGCCTCTGCACTGTTTTGATTTTGTATGGGATTTTGACTTTAACTGGCCTTGTTGTTTACTAATTTCACGGAAGAGTAAAAGAGAGCGAATGATTTTTGTGCAGAGCCCCATGGGGCTCTGCACAAAAATGTACCTCTCCCTTTCACTCTTTTACGAAACTTGTAAACAACAAGGCCAGTAAACGTCAAAATCCCATACAAAATCAAAACAGTGCAGAGGCCTATAGCCAACAAACCAACACTTCACTTTTCCAGTAACGTCAAAAAGCAGAGCGTCGAGCTTTCGGTGGCGCTCCCGTTTGCCCACATCAATTCTGAACCCCACAAAATCCTGTAGGGATTATTCCAGGAAATCTGTCAAGAATTCTTCCAATTGTTTAATAAATTCAAACAGAGATGGTTTTCCTCTGAAAATTCCTCTAGACATTTCTCTTGCATTTCATCTGAGGATTACTCTTCCAGATCTACAAACCATTTTTCGAGTAGTTTCCTAAGGAATATAAGCATGAACCTTCAAAATTTCAATTCATTTCTAACCATATTCAATAATTGGCTTGTTTAGGCGCATTCAGTTTCGGAGCTACCCCGTTTGGCATAAAGTCGTTTGGCATAATGGTCATTTCGCATAATGGTCATTTCACATAATGGACGTTTGGTATAAAAGAAAAGAAGTTAGAAATTTAAATAGTGCTACTTAAAAGAAGATTTGGTGATTAAAAGAAGGGAAAATCGTCGGTGAAAATGTTAGTAGTTATAATGCCAACGTAGGAAAGAAGGGAAAATTCTCGCATACTCTGAGATAACGCCCTAAAAGCCATTGGTAACCACGAGCGTAGCTCGTTGTTTCTGAGCAAATGAAAGAAAAAGCATCCAAACCAACATCACGTGCAGGTAGATATTGATCCTTTCTTCACCAAAGCGTAATTAAATAACATGAAAATCCATGCAGATGCTCAGTAACAACGAGCTACACACATGGTTACCAATGGCTTTTAGGGCGAGATCAGAAGTTATGCGAGAATTGTCAATGAAAATGTTAGTAGTCACAATGCAAACCACTAGTTTAACAACGTAATGAGAAAGAACAGCCTATGACCAAAAGAAGGGAAAATCACATATGAGAATGTTAGCAATGGTAATGCCAAAAACATAGCAACTTAGTTTTAAATGATTATGCCAAACGTCCATTATGCCAAACGATCGTTATGCCAAATGGCGTCCCCCTTCAGTTTCCTACATATTCTGAATCTACGTTAAAAATGAACGAGAATCTAAAGTTTCAAAATTTTCCGTGACCTGGAACTGTTTTTAAAACAAGTTTAAAATTAGTGTGGTGATTGGTAAGTTTTACTTCAAGACGAGCTGTCATTATGTAAATTTAAATGTCATTGAGTCGACTGATTTGAATCTTTTTTAAGCATCTATAATATCAGAATTTGGCGGGGCCTTCCTTAGCCGAGTGGTTAGAGTCCGCGGATACAAAGCAAAGCCATGCTGAAGATGTCTGGGTTCGATTACCGGTCGGTCCAGGATCTTTTCGCAATGAAAATTTCCTTGACTTCGCTGGGCATAGAGTATCATCGTACCTGCCACACGATATAAGAATGCAAAAAGTGGCAACTTTGTCAAAGAAAGCTCTCGGTTAATAACTGTGGAAGTGCTCATAAGAACACTAATCTGAGAAGCAGGCTTTGTCCCAGTGAGGACGTAATGCCAGGAAGAAGAATATCAAAATTAGGATTATGAAACGCAATAAAATCATGTTATAGTTAGAAAATGGTGCTCTTTTGATCAAACTGCAAAAACTGTGAATTTTTCATCACTAAACAACCCAATTATTCCAGTAATTTGCTAAAAAATCCTACACTCCACTGATGGAGAATGATCTGATCACGGTGTTGGGGGTCGATACGCCTACGGTGGACTGAGAACAATGTGATGGATTTCCATCACATTGGACTGAGAACACCTCACGAATTCAAAAGGGATAGCAACAGGTTATGTTGGAGTAGTAACCTGCGATCCAAGTAATACCATATCTAGGAGCAACCTTAGTAACCGTTGTATGGGGCTCTGCATTGTTTTGATTTTGTATGGACCGATGCACGAGTTCACTAATTTGACGTTTGAGCAGTGCCGAATTCATTGGTTTCCATGGTCACATAAATAACACGGCACCGCTAAAACGTCAAATAATGAAACCGTGCATAGGTCCAAATTTAAGTTCGATTTCAATTTAATGCCCCAAATGAGACAGACCCTTAATTTTGGGTAAAGTCAATTCAAAAATTAGGTAAACTGTTTTTTCCGTGTTAGTTTTAACCTGGGGTTGTTCCTATCTGACACTTCAGAAGGGACATGGAAAACAAAATACACTCAAAATTTTAGTTTATAAGAATCCAAGGGGAGTGACAAAATTTCAAAAACCATGAAAAATGTTTTTGGACCTAAACAAACTTCAATCATTTAAATATTGAGTAAACATGTCTTTCTGGCCTAAACTTAAGCGTTCGGTATAAAAATTGGGACAGGGCTTTACTGCCCATAACTGCATATTTGTAACATTCGACAAAAGTAGGCATTGAGTAAATGGAATACAAAGTGTACATTTTATGGCAGTATGGGAGGAAAAAAAATATCAGGATCTCAAAACTGTTTTTTAAGGCTGATATTTTGTACAACTCATATCGCATATTAGGTGAATAGTTAGAAAATAATTCTGATAGAAATTTAATCGCTATTACATTACGAGGCTCATTTATAATCTCCATGTGACTGTTATGCGGTTATAATTACCAATGTGACAATTTGGTATTTTTTCGAATTTTCTAGAACAATCTCACAGATTTCAGTAAGTTGATCGAAAGTATTTATCATTTGATGACTCTCCATGTTATTAACTCCAATTTGTCAAAAATGTCGAATGTGACTGTTATACAGTTATGGGCAGTTTAGGACCCTATTGAAGAACTCCCAGTTGAGAATGTGTAGGAATCCTCGAATTAAAGTGTGTATTAATCGAGTCGGGTTGCAGTACGAATTTGTTGGAGGTAACGCAGTGTGCTGATGACCTCCTTGAAGACCAATAATCTCCCCCTTGGAATCAAAGTTTTGTTAAATAAAGAACGGTCCATTTGTTTTCATTCCTGTTCCAGCCTCCACTTAAGCAATTAAAAAAAAAGACTTTCTACTGGTAAAACTTTGTGTTCCGGTTATTTCCAACCATCAATAGGTTATGGGCGACTCAAGCAAGGATTCGGGCCACGGGATCCCGTTCTTCTCGGTCACTGGTTTCGATAACTGGCGTTTTCGAGTGGATGGAAACTCGGAGGTTATTCCTGTGATTATCCTTAGAACAATTTTAGATTGAATTTGAATTCTTGAAAGTATTTAAAGTTAAATATTTCTAGATAAATGTTCCATCAGATTGAGGAGGAGGATTCAAACTCTTATCGCCGGTTTCCCTCTAGGTTTCTTTTCGTTTTCTTTATCGCTACCAGTCCTGATAATCTTTGAAGCGTCATAACCGAAAGTATTATTTTCATTTCAGGTGAATCCAACCGGTACTCGACCAAGTTCTACGACAACAAAGTATGTAAAAGTTTTTTGTTAGGCTGCTGTCCACATGAGATCCTTGCTTCAACGGTAAGTAGATTTTCGTAGAATCCATGTTTCATTTTCTCCCAACTGATAGGGCTACACGAATCTGCCATCGAACTAAATCCCCTCGAAATGTAGAACCCCTGTCTTGTAACCGACACTGAAGCCTTTCGAAGCTCTTTCACTGTGTATCGTGTCTGTAGATTTTAACTCAACACGAAACTTGTTGTCCACTGGAATGCGATCGCAACCAAAAACTGTCCCTCATCTGATTCTATTGCAGACACGTCGCTACTTTTCCTCAAAACTGTATGTGTAGTTCTGAAGTAGTCGGTCCTTCTTTTGGGATCACCGGAAATCGTTCAAATAGGGTTTCGAACACACACAGACTAGCCGATGATCGTAAGTACTTTTTGCTGTTCGACAGAAAATTGAAACTTTGATCATCAATCCTTTTCAATCGAATCAAATCAATAGAGACTGCCTTTCAATGCTCAGAATATCTTTACGAATCTATTCCAAAATGCTAAAGGCAGGTCGAGTCCGTGTAACGTCTCCCCGGAAGTGCGCACATTCGCACAAGCACCTGATGGTCCCGCGCGATGGAACCAGATGACCGTAAGTGTTTTAATAGATACTAAAGTACTAAAGTCAAAATTGTTTGTAATCGCGAAACGATCAAATTGCTTTTCCGCGCGAATCGAAAATATTGAGTGTGATTGTAATACTATACGGGGATTTCATTCCCTTTAAAAAATATATCGTTAACCTCAAGAGCTTCGTAGTTCGTGTCTTCAGTAGTAGTCAGACTTTGAATTCCACAAATGCCAGAAAATGGGTACGTATTAACACACCAAAAAGAACCGCATTCTAACCATCCAACGTCGTCGAAGGCTTTCAAGCGCGTGATTGGGTATGTACATAACACAAAACCGATATTTAACTCCTTATACGAACAACCACAAAAAAACCCTTCATTTCTTTCCCCGTCGTTTTGTTCGCACGGATACTCGACAAAGCGGTGTCCTCTTGATTCCGATCGAGACTCTGGAGACTGCTAAGCCGCGGGGGTTTCCCAATGATTCGAACGTTGTTGCACAGGCCGAGTGGAACCGTCCCTGTACCTGTACGTACGTATGAAATTTGATTTTAGTTGTTGGTTGAAAATCGCCAGAAAAAAAAAACACCGTGATTTCCGATTATTTAAAAAAAATCTCTAAGGGCTTCAACTCAGAGCAGCTTTCATCCGTCCACACATGTTACTTTCTACGAGAGTTTATTGAAGGTTTTGTCAGAAAACAATCGGAAATTGTTGTAAAAATAAAATGTAAACTGCTGATGGGCAGATCTGGGTTCCTCCACTTCAGCTTCACCACCTTGTGTGTGTTGTCAATTTTGGTGAGTAATTACAACATTACAAACAAAAAAAGACTGAATCCTTGGCGGTTCACCTATGACCATGTAATCCTAATTGAATGTTGCCTAGAATTTATGTATGAAACAGAAACGAAAGATAAAATGTTGAACTCAAGGATTTGGAATCGAACTGGAAGTTTATGCATTGCTTGAGGGAAACTATTTCAGAAGTTATTTGCGTCAACTATGTAGGAAATTATACATTTGATCTAAAAAACTGTAACAGTTATATTTTTCATTGTGTTTTAACTCTCCAGAGCTTTTTTTTTAGGCTGTAAACCATTTCACCAATTCGTTTAACTTTTAGTTAAAATTTGACAGTTCGATAGTTATTTCCCCTCCGGTTATAAATATCCCTGCTTTTCTGCTCCCGGAAATTTGAAAATAACTAATCATTTGTCAATTTTGTTCTGAAATACTGCTCGACTGTCAAAACTCAAATGGGTCGACAGCGAAGTTTAATTTAACCATTTGAGGGCTATCTAAGGGGCCTATTTTGTAAATCGAGCAGATTCATGTGACTCGTCTGAAGTCATTGTCGATCAAAGCAAGCATGCATATTTCAGATGTCACCCGTCGACTCCCATAGTAATCCAGTCACATAGAGTGACAACTGTCGAAAAACTCGAGTGACAGAGCTGAGTCGAGCGAATTTTTCGATCGATAGTGACTCCAGTCGAGTCATTTTGATCGACTCAACTTATAAAATAGACCCCTAAATGTCAATTTTTAACTAAAAGTTATACAAATCAGTGGAACGGTTCACAGCCTTAGTAGTTCTAGAGCTCCATTGATTTTGTTGTCAGTAATAGTAGGCGTGAACAAGAATAGCAGAACATTGAACATGCATTGAATAATTATGTAAAATAAAAATTATCATTCCACTCTCTAACACTTGTTCTCTACTAGATACCGTGCAGGTTGGGCGATTTCCTATATTAAGTAATCCAAGATCTGTACTACTTGAATATACCATCAGACTGGAACCTCTCAAATTAATATCTGAGCTTTCCCAGATAATGTGGTGAGCATTTGCAACACTGCCCACAATCAGCGGAAGGCCTTTTGCTACACAGTGTACGACAACTCGTTTGAAATGAGTGTAGCAACGATTGCTGTATTAATGAGCACGCAAGCACAAGGCATGACACGCAAGTTCGGAATTTCATGTTTACTGAAAGTATCAAAAACTGGGTCCACAAGCTTACCGACATAGAAGTTCTCCTTACGAAAGTAAGGTTTTTTATCCAGCGCCACTTGGGCTGTACCATTTTGCATGAGTCTGCAAAGATTGATCGTTGCTGTTCTTTTATGCTGAAAATTGGTCTGAGCTATCCTAACCGTAGCCACGACCCAAACTAGGATTAGGTTTTTCATTCTCATTCTATGTTTAGCCTCAGGCTAGAGACTGCAGAGGGGCAGCCGATTATCTCGGAGAAACACAAGGTCACCTGCACCATTGCTCCGGAAAGCACAGAAATGACACAATACTGTAGAGGGCGCCCTGGTACTCCACAGGCTCAGTTTGCGGTTAGGTTTTATTTAGACCCCTCTAACCATTCGTTCCTAGTTACGGTATGTGTGTGGCTTCATTTCTATCCTAGAGAGATTTACTGGAAGTATTGAGAATGTAATGGAGAAATTACTCAAAAATGTTTGTATCATTCCATTTTCTTCCTGAAAGAGAGTCTGTCAAGCAATGTTCAGAATATGTTAAGAACAGCACAGAATGGAACAACACTCAAAAAAAGAAACAAGCTACTGCAAGAACTGATAGTGAAATTCAGAAATGGACTGCGATCAATTACGTCTGTTCGGCTTCTAATCCGTTCCCCTCTTCCCCATTCTCTCTCTTTCTCGTCTCTACCGTAGCGCATGGATCTCGGAGAATGTCCCAAAGTGCACGATCTTGCCCTGCGAGCCGACTACGAGAATGCTTCCAAGAGCAAGGACTACTACTACGATGTAGACGTGAGTATTCTTCTACGATAGATCAGTTCAAACGTTTCGTCATTAAACTGATTGATCCTCTTTCAAATCCCCTTCCCCCTAGGCCATGGAGCACCTGCAGGCGTTCATCGCCGATTGTGACCGGCGGACGGAGGCCGCCAAGAAGCGGCTGGCCGAAACGCAGGAGGAACTGACGGCAGAGGTGGCTGCAAAGGCCAATGCCGTGCACGAACTGGCGGAGGAAATCGGTAAGAAACTTGCTAAGGCAGAAGCTCTAGGTGAGGCAGGTCAAGTCGAGGAAAGCATGAAGCTGATGTCGGAAATCGACGAACTGCGCGCGAGGAAAGCCAAAGCCGAACAGGAGTATCGGAGTGCCATTCCTGCCAGCAGCTACCAGCAGCAGAAGTTGCGCGTCTGCGAGGTATGCTCGGCCTATTTGGGCATACACGACAACGACGTCCGGTTAGCGGATCATTTCGGGGGTAAGCTCCATCTAGGATTTTTGGCAATTCGTGAAAAGTTGATTGAACTGGAGAAAACCGCCGGACCGAGGCAAAAGGAGCTGCGCAAGAATGGTCGCCGTGATGGAGCCTTTGATGATGATCGTCCTCGATCACGCTTTGTTGGTAGTCGCGAGCTGGATAGGAGATCCAGGGCTTTGGTTCGCGATAAGGATCGTGATCGACGTGATAAGTATGTTTCATTTGTTTGATTTCGTTGGACTTCCATTAATAGGTTTCATTTGCAGTCGAGGTGAACGCAAACGATCATCGGATCGCACAGAGCGTTCCGACAGAGCAGAAAGATCGGATCGAACCGAGCGATCGGAACGAACTGAGCGATCAGAACGACCAGAGCGATCGGAACGATCAGAGCGGTCGGATCGTCGTCGATCGAAAAGTCGTGATAAGCGGTCACGTAGTCGCGATCGCCACTCACGAGACCGGGACCGTGATCGTCGTGATCGCGATCGCGACCGGGATCGTGATCGTCGTCGTCGTTCGCGCTCCAGGGAAAGATCTAGACGGTAAGCATTGACCTTTAGCTACTTCTTCTACGACCACAGAACAGAACATCAGGACACAAATGCAAACAACGGAAGCCGGAGAAGTCTACGTCCAGAAGGAAGGAGAATACAGCATCTCAGCTTGAAAGCCGTAAGCAATACCCAATTCAATGCATCAAAAATGATTAAATGTTTCTCCGATTCTCTTTTCTTCTGGTGTACTAACGGTTTTGGAATATGAAGAAGTGTTTAATGTGTAGTGAAAAAATGAATGATTCAGATTCGTATGGGTATGGACAGTTTACCCAACAAGTTAACAAAATCATCAGAAGAAGATACAACATAAGCAGGAGCAAAATAGTAGAAATTTTTAAATCTAATGAACTGTTGTCATTGAAACGCAAGTGATTATGTGAAAATTTTCCAATTCTTCAAAGTTGGTTCGTCGTGCCGGTGTGTTCTATCAGGAAACCAATTCGACTTTCGGTAAGAACACTTTTTTCTTTTAATTTACCTTGTTTTATGATTTCCTTAGTTAGTATTAGTTGACAAACAATTGTGAGAATTGTAAATTCTTTCCTGATAAAATTCACCTACCTCGTTGGTACAGGAAGTTATGTAATCGTTTTTTTTTCTTTTTATTATCATTATTAGTTTTGTATGAGTACGATCAATTGATGCTCGGTTTGGAGCTTTCATTTTGATTGTACATTAGGTTTTCCTCAACCCAAAATAAAAGAAAAGAGCCACTAAATCATTTGAGCCAATTGCACACCCACGCCTAGGGCTAAGCTTCTACTCTATCTGTCCCCAATTTTCTATCTATCAGGCAGTCATAGCTGCTTAAAGGCTCACGACCTCCTTCAGCCCTTGGGCAAATCTTCAGTGACCACAATCATGCTAATATTACTCACGGACCGCCTACGCTCTGCAACTCTCGCTGTGGTTGATTGCTCGGCATCAGTTGCTCCTTCTCAGTCGTGAACTGGCGCGCTCCGTCGTTCTATTTGTTGTCGAGTTTCGGCCTCGGACCAGTCGCTTCCTCTCTTTCCGTCGTTGCACGAGATCAATATGAAACAATACTAGAAAAGAGGAAATTACAAATTGATGGAGCTAGTGCAAGTTATACAAAATTAAAATTATAATAATAATTTTTCACACTTTTTATCGAGGAGAAATTATCGCTTCAGATCTTCTAATCATCGCTATGACAGCCAGACGTCTAGATGACATCTTCATTTCTTTATCTAAACGGGGGGCTTCACCGTTACAGTTATATTGAATGAATAGAAGTAATTCACCATACTTACAGCCCAATATATACATACAAACATACATCCCAATAAATGACCGTGCTTAGCTTCTAAGTGTAGACTATTTCCGATTATATGGATAATGAATAAAATTGCTACAATTATTATTACATAGGTGTACATCTGGATAACAGACAATTGCATATTGAATAAATGGATGAATCCTTTTAGGAGTTGAGTTGTCTTATTTCATTGAGAAAGTTCTATTGTATAATCTTCTTGCTACTGTTCCAGATTTTCACTCATGAAACATTGTTTGATGGCCCACATTTCACTTCGTTATACGCGCTAAAAAGTATCCTGCTGCACATAGTTCGGTTTTTTCACGGCTTTATTCATACTGTTATGTGTGATCGCAGCAAACCGTGCTAAATTTGAGTTTTGGATTGTTACCATTAGCAACAGATTTCCAATCACAGCAACTTTCGCGTTGCCCGAGCATAACTCAGTTTCTTTGGCCGTGATCCGTAAGGTAGTGAAGACGTAAGAAAATTGACTCTTGCGAAAGTTTGACGTGGCTTTGACTAGTAGAAGCATTAGCCGTAGAAGGCTAATGTCGCGACTGTTCGTGTGACCAACATCTAGTTTGCCACGCTCTGACAGCTTGAGTACCGGGTCTATAAGTGTCAAATCAATTTTTTCGACCAAAATAAAACATTCTCTACAACATGACACTAAACAAGCAGAGAGTTTCGCGCGTTTGCGGGACGCCGGGAGTTTGTATTTCGTTCTCGCGCGTTTTGCTGGGCAGTGTTTCGGAAAGCCCAAGCAAGACAGTTTGTTTTCGGGACGCCGGGAGTTTGTGTTTCGTTCTCGCACGTTTTGCTGGGCAGTGCTTGGAAGAGCCAAAGCAAGACAGTTTGTTTTCAGGACGCCAGGAGTTTGTTTTTGTTTTTAGTTTCGCGCGTTTGCGGGACGCCGGGAGTTTGTATTTCGTTCTCGCGCGTTTTGCTGGGCAGTGTTTCGGAAAGCCCAAGCAAGACAGTTTGTTCTCGGGACGCCGGGGTTTGTGTTTCGTTTTCGCGCGTTTTGCTGGGGAGTTCTGTTTGATCTTTCGACCTTGACGCTTGCTTTTGCCGGAGCGAGCGACGAGGGCAGGATCAAACATGTCGCGCGTCGATCTCGTAAGTGAAAAAGTGGCGTGATCGGGGAGTTCGGTTGGAGTAAGTTAAAAAGTGCCGCGATCGGTTCGTTCATTTTGATCTTTCGACGACCTTGACGCTTGCTCCTGGGCAGTGCGTCAAGAAAGCCCGAGCTGTCGTCCGTGTTTTTTTTTCGGGTCACGCGCCTATTTTTTTTTTATTTTTTTTTTTTTTTTTTTTTTTTCTGAGTGCTAGCCGAGCAAACGAGTGAAGCTGAAAGTGGATTGTGGCTGCTCAGTCAAGGATAACGGATCAATTGGTGAGCTCGTTTCATGCTACTATTTCTAATCTATAAAATGTATGACTGCACATTTAATCGTTACAATGGTGGGATGTAAATATGATGTTTCAACAAACTATGGATGGTTCGTCACTGTGAGTGTCGACACAAACTCTGATTCATGATTTATTTATGCTTAACATTTTTTTGTCAGAACACCCCTTATATACCTTTATTTTTGTAATTAAAAAAACTTTGAATGGTTCGACACTACAAGTGTAGACTTGCGAAAGGTTCACTTTATTCACAAATCTCCCAACTGGTGGGGAACGTGCCTTTGGAGCCGGCCTTCTGATGATGTCCCACCCAATCAAGTTTTTTGTTTCTTTTCAAATGAGTAAAATATAATAACACATGCTTTCGTACTGACAGCTGTAGCAATGTTACATTTAGGTATTTGTCCAACAAACTTTGAATGGTTCGTCACCTCAAGTGTCGGCATAATTTTCCTCTACATAGAAATTATATGAACAATTATATTTACGTATAAGCATGTATATATCTCACAAATCATTGTTTATCATGGTCTAATCGCTTATCAAAGTGAATCCTTTGACCCAACGATCCTCCCCATTGACAAACATCCCTCCCAGTAACCTTTGTGGAGATGCAGAGGCAAACACGGTCTCCAAATAGCAAAGGTTACACACTAACATTCCTTCCCTCAATCCCACCTGACTGCAAGGACGTGGCCGGCGCCGTTATTGACCTTGTATAAATAGAGGCACTGAATTATGCACACTGAAGAAGATTATGGCCAATCCCAGCTGAACTTCTAGTTGATTCTTTGTGCATTTTCACTGACTTCGGTCAATCACGGAATAGCAACCATTGATATGTGTAGTCAGTCTAAGCTAAGCTAAGCTAAGCTAACATGACACTAAACAAGCAGACAAAAACCTCAACAGTAAGTAATAATAAAATAATCCTATTTTGTGATAACAGCGCCACTAGCGTTCTACTACTTATATTTCTATTTGACAAATTCGATCAACGCAAGCGGTGGGGAAATGGAGCAAGCGATCCTGCAAATGGCTGAACTACTATAACGATCGGCCATGCCGACGCCGATCAACCAGGAGAAAGTCCTAGAGTCGCTCTCCACCAACATCATCGAATTTGTGTTCGTTATTCGGACCTTTTCGACAACGACACGGCCAAGGTACGTCTTCTCCTGCGGAAGTTGGATCATGCTTCACACAGCCGCTACGTGAACTACATCTTGCCCAAGCTTCCCAGAGACATCCAGTTCAAAGAAACGTTAGCCACGCTGAAAAAAACATTTTGGCACGACTACGTCCGTTTTCAACAAACGCTTCCATTGCCTACAGCTGGCACAAAGGCAGAAACATCAAGTTAGCGTTCGATAAGGTTAAAATCGATCACTTTCAGTGCATGGTTTTCGTCTGTGGTCTCAAAGCATCCCGCTATGCAGACATTCGGGCACGGCTTCTTTTCCGCATGAAGGGCGAGACTCTACAGACACTAATCGACGAGTTCCAGCAACTTGTCAACCTTAAGGCGGACACAATGCTCATCGAAAAACCATGAGGTTTGAAGCATGGCAGGATTTGCAGAAAGAAATCAAGAAACGTTTTGCAGATTTAAGAAACAAAAATTTTGAAAATAAAATTTCTCAATTGGACCCTGGCTCTAAGCCCTTTTGGAAATTATCTAAAATCTTGAAAAAACCTCAGAAGCCAATACCGGCATTGAAAGGGGAAAACAAATTACTACTAACTAATTGCGAAAAAGCTCAAAAACTTGCTATGCAGTTTGAAAGTGCGCACAATTTTAATTTAGGACTTACTAGTCCAATTGAAAATCAAGTTACTCAGGAGTTCGAAAATATTCTCAATCAAGAGAACGTTTTCGAAAATGCCTGAGGGACTGATTTGGAAGAAGTGAGAACTATTATTAAAAAAATCAAAAATATGAAAGCTCCTGGCGATGATGGAATTTTCTACATCCTCATCAAGAAACTTCCAGAAAGTAGCTTATCATTTTTAGTTGATATACCGTGTACGCACCTAACTTTGCGCAGCTCCAAACTTTGCGCATTTTTAGGAAGCACGAAAAAATGATAATGAATCATTGATTTTTTTAACAATTCAGTTTCAGCAACATGTTCGTTTATGTAAAATAAGTATTTGGCATACATATGTTTACTAAGAAACCCTCGTTAATGTTAGTAAATAAACAAAAAACCTTATCGTCATGCGCATAAACGTCAACTTTTACACCGTCTTAGAACAAGCGCTAAGGAGTGGCTCTGCAAAAAATCAACATTTTTATGAACAAAACTGTGTTGTGAAAAGTATATCTGCGGTGTATTTGCAAGAAAGGTAATATTCTAGTAATTCCATTTATTTTCCATATAATATGTTGAATTTTTATTTGAAAAAAGCGATGCGCAATGTTAGGACCCATTTTTTACACGAGGGTCTTAATTTTTGCGCACTTCTAGCAATTCGGAATGGCACGTAAATACATGTACGTCCTTGCAAATGACAAAATCTGTCGATCTTACCAGGAATGGTCACTCAATCCATAAGGCAGCGGCTACATGTAATATTCTTGAAAGTACCGTTTGTATGAAGCTGAAGGCAAGGTGTGCATTGAAAAATCTCGGAAAATCCACTGTAGTAGCACAGGAGACTATTACTGTAAACTTGGATAATTGATAGCGCAAAGGTTGGCTTCCCAGTTGAAGGACAATGATTCAAGCTCCAGTTGTCTGAAAAAAGCGTTCAATTATGGAATATCCATACTGGCGGCAAATAGATAAAAAAAAAATAATTAGGTAATCGCGAGAGATCAACGATACATCTCTCAGTTTAAGAATTAAAAAAAAAAAAAACAAAAAACAAGAATAAGTTATATAAAGCAACGTACGATAACAAATAGGCATAAGCTGCGGCTGTAAACTATATTGCTCAGATTGTAATCTTGTGAATATATGTATTATAAAAAATAAGAACAGAGTAAATCACTATTCGTGGGCACTCTATGTTTGAGGTGATTGAATAAATTAAATTGAAATTCACGGAAAAAAACTCTTGATGAAACTCATATTAGTTGACACCTTTTTATTTAATACGAAACCAGTAAAAAAGTAAAATTATTTAGAGTAAACGAGCAATTTAAGGCATGCGCAAAGTTAGGCACAAGGTATTGCATCACCTTTTGTTAGGAACAATACAGATTTTGTGCGCAATGTTAGGCACAAGGTATTGCATCACCTTTTGCATTTTTTTAATTTTTTGTGAATCATTTTTATTTTTTTTTTAACACGCGTTCTACTGAAGGGTTAAAAGCCTATCGTTGGCAGAAGTTTGAATAAAAAGATACATATCTTAGCATTATTTGAAGCAAAAAAAAGATGATGATTTCTTAACTGCGCAAAGTTTGGTGCGTACACGGTATTTAACAAATGTTTTCAATTAGCATATTTTCCTGACAAATGGAAAAATGCTAAGGTTGTTCCAATTTTATAACCAGACAAAAATCCTGCAGAAGTTTCTAGCTATCGTCCAATCAGTTTGGTTTCCTCCATCAGTAACTTTTTGAAAAGGTCATTTTGAACAGAATGATGGCCCACATCAACGAAAATTCAATTTTTGCCAATGAACAGTTCGGATTCCGCCATGGACATTCGACCACTCATCAACTTTTACGTGTAACAAATTTGATCCGTTCCAACAAATCTGAAGGCTACTCTACTGGTCTTGCTCTTCTAGACATAGAAAAAGCATTCGACAGTGTTTGGCATGAAGGTTTGATTGTAAAATTGAAAAACTTTAATTTTCCAACAACAACTGGTGTTCCCCAAGGCAGCATTTTGGGACCAATATTATACAATATTTTCACATCTGACTTACCTGAGTTACCTCAGGGATGTCAAAAATCTTTGTTTGCGGATGACACAGGCCTCTCCGCCAAAGGACGAAGCTTGCGTGTCATCTGTAGTCGATTGCAAAAAAGTTTGGATATTTTTTCTTCATACTTGCAAAAATGGAAGATTTCTCCTAATGCTTCCAAAACTCAACTAATAATATTACCACATAAACCAAAAGCTCCTTATTTGAAACCTTCAAGTAGACATGTTGTCACGATGAGAGGGGTTCCAATAAATTGGTCAGATGAAATTAAGTATCTTGGGCTCATGCTAGATAAGAATTTAACTTTCAAAAATCACGTTGAGGGCATTCAAGCCAAATGTAACAAATATGTAAAATGTCTCTATCCCCTTATTAATAGAAAATCAAAACTTTGTCTTAAGAACAAGCTTTGATGATGATGATGATTATTTAGCCACCATCAGCGCAAGGATTACCTATGGCTGCAGAATCATATCGGGATGGAATGATCTACCTGATGGTTTGTTGTAGCAGGGCTAGTTAATATCTTTGAAGACCTTTGGAAGACAACACTAAGGCTGTTTTCTCATGACAAAAGGCTGGCGACCCCACGCACTTTCATCCAGTCAACAGTTCAATTAACTCCCTTATGCTACCCCTCCCCAATACCCAATATATAGTAATATATCATATATAGTCTTATTAAAGTATCCTGTAGTTCAAAATTATAACAACTGCTTCAACCAGCTCTACTAAATTCCCACGATAGACTTACAAGAACCCATTTTCCAGTTAACAAGTTTTGTTATGATCACCAGGGTAGTGAAGTAGTCATAAGTATAACTCTCGCATAATTTTTGAAATGCTCAGATGCGAAATTGACCGCAGATTTTGCAGCTTGCCGATCTAAGTTGATCGGAACAAACCCGATCACCAATAGCTCTTAATAAAACACAGGCCATGTAAGGCCCAATTGAAACGAACTCACCGGATCCAACATTCAGCTGAAACGTTCCGTCGTCGCGGAATCGTTCAAGAAGAAACAGGAACGCGCTGACAGTCCAACGTGTAGCGGTAATCCTTAGTGGGGGACAATATCACGGTTGACACATCACATCCCGAAATGAACGTACTTAAACCAACACGAACTAACTTGAAGATTTTAAAATGAGTACACAAACTTTTCTTCACGTGTATAAAACAAAATAAAACTTCAAATAGGACTTCAAAAAAAAAAATGACGCCGCAGAAAATTTTTTGTATTAAGAACAAGCTTTTGATATTTAAACAAATTTTCAGGCCAGCCATGTTGTATGCTGTACCAATATGGACTAGCTGCTGTAATACCAGGAAGAAAGCTCTGCAGAGAATTCAAAATAAAATTTTGAAAATGATTCTGAGGCTTCCTCCCTGGTATAGTACTGTGGTGTCGTGCCGAAACTATTGATGCGCCCCTCGACGACTAGTTCCTGACACACACACATTCATGGCATAGCGAAGAGCCAGCTCATTCGAAATTGTTGCTACTGCGAAGAAGACAAAATAAAGTTTTCGGTTTACTATTAGTAATTAATATCGCGTTTTATTCGTTTTATTCCGTCCGACGAATGTAGTGTCCACAGTACCAATGAGTTACATAGAATATCCAATGTTGAAACATTGGAACAAATGTCAAATAAAATTATCAATAATTTCAGGCAAAAATCGTTACAATCTTCTATTGCCACGATTAATGCGTTATATGTTTAGGTTAAGTTAGGTTAAGTATATTCAAAGCGTTTTTTTTTCTCTTATAAGCAGGTGGAATTAACTCACCTGTAAAAAATCTGAACTGCTACGGCAAATAAAATGTAATATGTTATTAACAAAATGTTAATAAAATCTTAGATTTGTTTTACCAAATTAGGATGATAGTGTTGTGTAATAACACAGAACACCTAGATATAAAAAAATAATAAATGTAATGTTTGGAATGATACTAATAAAGAAATTTAAAAAAAAAATTAGGTTCGAAGCACATCGTCTACGCGGTCTCGGAGCGAAGGGAAAATCAGTCGCAATGTCCATCGAAGGCTAAAGGTAAGCATATACCATCCACACCATGCTGGCAATGTGATCAGGTCCACTACGTGGGGAACTGCCCATTCTCCGACCATAGTTGCAAAACCTGCGATCACAAGGAAGGTTACTGTGGCGGCATCAAGAAGTACCTCATCGTTTTCGGTTCGATTCGTGGTCGTTACCATTCGATTCGATCTGCAACAGCATTGCTTCGACGTCCAAGCCAGCGTTCGATGTCGAGGTCCAGTAGCTTCAAAGCGAACATCCGAATGTTTTCGACGACTCGCTGGGACACTGCACCAATACAAAGCTTTTTTTAAAATCTAACAAACGTCCTGTTTTGTATCTAAAGCGTCCGGTGCCATTCAACACTATTCCGAGCTTAATCGTCTCGAATCGTCTCTAGTCGATTTTTCGAAGTGAGCCGCTTCGATTGGCGCTGTCCGCAAGCCAAATGGACGGATTCGCATATGTGCTGACTATTCGACTGGTCTCAACGATGCATTAGAAGCGAATCACTACCCTCAGCCGATGTCGGAGGAAATTTTCGCCCAGCTAGCCGGTAGTCGCGTCTTCAGCATCATCAACCTGTCTAACCAGTGGAGCAACCAAGGGGGGGTTTTGGGGGTCGAAACCCCCCCCCCAGAGCCGAAAAAAATTAAGGGTTGCCAAGTATGTTTTAGAAATTCAACACAGAGCAAAAACTTAGTTTGATTCGTAGGAACACTAGAAATGTAAATGATTTTATTTTGATCTAAGTTTCATTTTTTAAATTCATAAACTTTCATTGTGTCCACAGTTTGCCAAACCTTCAGAACCTTTTCATTGCTACAGCATCCGAAATATCAAAATTCTTATAGTTGCTCAAGCATTTTGCCAAATTTGGCGACCTTTAGAGTATACCAATTCTTTGATCTTTAAAGATTATTAGAGAGGAGGAAAATTTTCGAATGCTCTTGAAGTATTTAGCTGCCGGTGGAATCATTTCGGACCCATTAGGAACTTATGACAATTTTTATGTAGGTGTGAATTGAGTGTTAAGGGTGATGAGGGTGTTCATTCAAAAAATGTTAGAAAAATATTACTCGGATTTGTTTATTAGAAATATGGATGCATTGGCGTCCCACTACAATAGTAAATGAGTCGCGATTTTCAAAGGCATCCAAAAATTAAGGTTTGATAGTTGTTTTAAGGTGTTATCACATGTTTGGACATAAAATCGCCCAATGAAAGCAGAATTAATTTTTGACCTTTGCACTCGATTATCAGGATTGCCAATCCTGTAAGATCTGACAATTAGTTTTCAATGATTTTTATTGCAAATCTCTGCGCTTGAAGATTGTTGTCGAAGCCATTCTCCTTGTTAATAAACTCGAAAATATATTTAAGAGACTACACAGAAAGAGAGCAGCTGTATAGCATCACGCTAATTTATTGTAATGTTTTCTAATTTTATTTAAGTACGCAATTTCTAAAACATACTTTTATTGTTCAACTCGATTTTTTCATGAAAAAAAATCTTCTTAAATATATTTTAAAATTTACAAAACCCCCCCCCTAGAATCAAATCCTGGTTGCGCTACTGTGCATTAAATGCACTAACATGTATTGGCACACCGTTCAAGTGGAAGTGAAAGTTCAGCGCCCACCGGCTGACGAGCGAGAACCGCGAAAACTGATAGATTTCGCCAACTCTGAGAATATGGCCGTACGTAGCACCTATTTTCTGCACAGCCTACACTCTTAAAAATAATTAAAATCACTCCGGACGTAATTCACATTATGACTGAATGAAACATGATGGTAAGTGATAAAATGACGTAAAAATGGGTTCTGAAAGATGTATTGAAAGAAAAATGTAATTGTACATGATGAAGGACAAGAAAACGATACCGCTATGATTGACATTTCCCGAATCAGACACCATCGTATTTAAAATGTGACACAAATTCATGTTATTTGGCTCACTTCTTTTATGTGCATCCAAAAGACGTAAAATCGCATGATTTTTTCGGAGTGTACCGTATCGGTACACCTGGAGATCACTTCAGCTGAAAGAATCGCAAATCGACCACGTTTTGATAAACGGATGGCACTTCTACGGCACAACCGACGTCAGAATCTATCGTGGCACTTACATTGGCTCCGACCGCTACCTGGTGGTGGTGAAATTGCCCGTCTCGGTACAATCTAGCGCGACCAGTGAATCAAATTATCATCAAAATAGACGAAAAACAAACAACAAAACAAGCTCGCTCACAACCGTTTGTCGCAACTGTTGCGGATAAGGACACAATCAAAAGCAAAATTGTCATGACAATCACAGGGCGCAACGTTGTTGCAACCTTTTCAACTCGTGATTAATCAGATATTTTAATCACAAAACCAAATTTGTTTATGGATGCTGTTTGATAATGTGTCAATGTTTACCAACACGGAGAAAGTTCTCAAAATTGCGATTCGAAGCCCAGAAAATCAGTCTTCTAAGATTCTGCTCCAAGATTCAATTAAGCATGCTTTGAATTCAGCTCAATGAGCGGGATCGTTTTGAATCTTGAATTTTTCAATCTCAGCGTGCGGGATTTGTGCCAGGATTCAATCTCAGGATTGAATCACTGAAGCGCACTGGAGATTGATTGAATATAAGAATACAGCACTAGGGTGGGGCTTATTTCCAAAAATCTTTCGTAGTCAGGATTTACAAAGTGGAAAATGATCATCCGTCCCAAAATAACATCCTGTGAAAAAATGAGAATTTTTGGTGAAGGTTTAGAGGTGGCGCAAAGGGCGTATGTGCAGTTTTCCCATTTTAGTGAACTCTGAAAAATTTTGGTATGCTTTCGAGCTTGTTTTGGTGATTTTAGGACCCTTAAGGGCAAAAAATCACCTCAAAATTGCGATATCTCCACTCCTTTAGATGATATTCGACGAAATATATTTTATGCATGCGATTTTTGGCCCTTGAATAGGTTACAATGACTGATTACTATGAACCCGAATAAGAATAGCTGGGGAGGATTCCTATGCTTGTAGAATGGAACAAAGAGCAAAGAAGAATGATAGAAATAACAAAGAACACAGAATAATGTAAGGTGGGGTGGGTTAAACAGGGGGAGGGTGTATAATATCATCATATTAGAATCAACTATGGAGCCGTGAAAATATCTCGGTTGGATGTATGAGATGTGATTATATGCAAGTTTAACACTCATTTAGTATTTTAGAATGTCCGTTTGATATAACTCCAGCAATTGCTTTTATAATCTGAAAGAAATTACAGAGGGGCCCAAATCCATACAGGCTCAAAATCCGTACACTTCATACAAATAGAAGGAGTTTTATATGAAGTGGAAGGGTTTAGATTCATTTCTTAGGTGTTCGGATTTTGATCCCAGACGATATATCCTTATTAGGTAAATCCATAAACGATTTTTGCTTTCCAGCAATAACACTTCTTGTTAGAATATCCACAGGAATTTCTAGATTATGATGCCATTTCAGCAATTAATTGCGTTTGGAGTTCCAATACTTCACTTTCGCCACAACACCTTCAACATAACTTCGGACAAACGAAAATGCAGATGAAGTTCAATACATCGTTCTACATCTGTGTTTGAAATCGATGTGTATAAACAACAGCAGAAGAAAAAAATTCGGTAGTCAAAATCCAAATTAGTGCACGAGCTTCTATAGGGTGCAAGAGATAAAGCACTTCAGGTTGAAAACCTCTCAAATAAAACCAAAATTAAGTCGTCACAGTTCTGAAACATATTTTTTAGGACAGAGCTACATGAAGAAATTATCACAGGATGTCCTATGTATATATAAATAATTATATAAATTAGTTATGAATTTAATAGATACTGCGTGAGGCTGAAAGGATGTAAATTTTGCAACGGTCCCTTTCGATATATTGCTATCATCATTCAGAAAAAAAAAACAACCAAACAATTATTGAACTAAAGCAGTAAAGTGACGTGCATTTATATATATCTACCAGGAGAATAATGATGAAACTTCGCATAGAATTAAGGACATTTTAACCGTTATTGAATTTTTTCCATAAAGTCCAATAAAGTTGCAATACGTTCCAATAAAATCGTATACATGGGTCGAAAACTAGAGATGGTTAAAAAATTGGTGCTCTTCCCCTACTTGAAGAAAAATTGCTCGAAATATTTCTGAAGTAGGTAATATTAAATCAAAGTCAAGGGGTCGGACCTGGTGTAGTGGTTAGAACACACACCTTTCACGCTGAGGATCTGGGATCGAATCCCATCCCCGAGAAAAAAAAATGAAAAAAAAATTATTAAGTCAATAAATATAATTACCGTTTTCTAGATTCCTCAGTTACGCTCAAGACATCACTAGTTTCACCCTCCCACCTGTTTAACCCACCCCACCTTACATTCTTCTGTGTTCTTTGTTCTTTCCCTCATTCTTCTTTGCTTTTTGTTCCATTCTACTAGCATAGGAATTCTCCCCAGCTATTCATATGCTTATTCGGGTTCATATTAATCAGCCAGCGTAACCTATTCAAGGGCCAAAAATCGCATGCATAAAATTTATTTCGTCAAATATCATCTAAAGGAGTGGAGATATCGCAATTTTGAGGTGATTTTTTGCCCTTAAGGGTCCTAAAATCACCAAAACAAGCTCGAAAGCATACCAAAATTTTTCAGAGTTCACTAAAATGGTAAAACTGCACTTACGCCCATTGCGCCACCTCTAAACCTTCACCAAAAATTCTCATTTTTTCACAGGATGTTATTTTGGGACCGATGATCATTTTCCACTTTGTAAATCCTGACTACGGAAGATTTTTGGAAATAAGCCCCACCCTAATACAGCACCCTCCCCGAATGAAATAGTACAAAATGTTCCTCGTGTCCAATATGAATATCCGACGTTTCTATGGGGATTGGGAAGCACCGAGCCTATGGAACGAGAAGCGCAGTAGTAAGAAAATCAATAAAATTATATCGGTCATCTGAAACGTCCAAGAGTTGTATCAAACCACCCTACTAGTTTGCTCTACTGAAGGTCATTATCAGCCTTGGTTAAGGGGTCTATTTTATAAGTCGAGTCGATCAAAATGACTCGACTAGTGTCACTGTCGACCGAAAAATTCGCTCGACTCAGCTCTGTCACTCGAGTTTTTCGACAGTTGTCACTCTATGTGACTGGATTACTATGGGAGTCGACGGGTGACATCTGAAATATGCATGCTTGCTTTGATCGACAATGAATACAGACGAGTCACATGAATCTGCTCGATTTACAAAATAGGCCGCTAAGTGTATTAAGTTAAATATTTGACCGTCACAGCACTATGATTGGTAAATTAAGTCGTGGTCTTGCGGATGTCAATTCTTAAATTCTGATACCATTTTATTCATATTCTCTGATTAAAAGCAAGCGGTCCCATCTAAATGGGAAGTCATTTCAGTACATATGTTAAGGTCAAAAGGCTGTCAGAAATTTACGATAGACTCATTCCAAACGTCCTATCTGACAGGAAATTTCAGTTAACATTGCCAGAAATAGCAATGCTGACTCGATTCATTTCACCATTAAACAATTGATCAAGGATTGAATCCTGGGATTCAATCCTCCCATACACGTGGCATGATTCATTGCATGTCTGGATTTGAACCAAAAACGCGCGCGAAACAAATCTTGCTCTGGTGATTTTAAATCTCAGCAGCTCTTGGAAAGGGATTTTTTGAAGACTGCAGAAAATCTCTGCGCACATGTTGATCGATCTTTGTCATATTCTGTTCAAGTGATGATAAACTCATGTTGCGGAATAAAATTGTTGCAACAAGAATAGGAGGTGACAATGTCTTTGTTGCTGCGTGCTGGGTGACAATTGATTCACTGAGCGCGACAGAAACAACCAGATGTCGCCAATGCGTACACGCAGCATTCTGAGGCAGCGTTGCCGGATGAGAGCGAGCTCTATTGACTGTTTAACGATAAACTTGCGACGATCGACGCGCCACCATATTTCATATAACGGATGAAATTAGAACTAACTTGGAGGGGATGATTTGGAGGTTATTTGGCAATTTGGAGGTTAAAATCCCCTCCAAACACTAGCGATTTTGCGGTGGGATGTTGACGTTTGATGACGAATAGGTTGTCCGCTTGCCTCCATCAGCTGAGAGTCAGAATCTGGTAGATGCAACAGCTACCGGAGGAGTGGAAGCAAGTCGTTATTTGCCCCATCTACAAAAAGGGAGACAAACTGGAGTGTGAAAATTATCGTGCAATCACTATCCTAAACGCCGCCTACGGAGTGCTATCCCAGTTATAATCCGTCGTATATCACCTACACAGTTAAAAATAATGAAGATTACACGTCATGTAAACTTCATTTATGCCATGTAAACCCGAAATCATGTAAATTTATGTCCGAAATAATGTAAAAATGTGTTATATGTCATGTAACCACTCAGGATCCTGCTGGATTACATGACATTCAATTGAAGTTTACATGACATACCATGTAAATATCCATGATATTCCACGCTCCAATTATGTGCATTATATGTCTCAGAAATTTACACGTTTCGTTCGAACTGTGTATAGCAAACGAGTTCATGAGAACATTACAGATTGCTCGAATCCCACCGGAGACTACGACAAGGTGATGGACTTTCGTGCCTGCTGTTCAATATTGCGCTTGAAGGTGTCAAGCGGAGAGCCGGACTTAACAGTCGAGGCACGATTTTCACGAGATTCGGACAATGGATATTATTGGAAGAAATTTTGAAACAATGGCAGATTTGTTCACCCGCCTGAAACACGAAGCAACATGAGTCTGGCTAATAGGGAATGCGTCGAAAACAAAGTACATGTTGGTAGGCGGAACTGAGCGCAACAGGGCCAGCCCAAGAAGCAGTGTCACGATAGACGGATATTCTGTCAAGGTGATTGACGAGTTCGTCTACCTCGGATATTTACTTGCTGCTGACGACAACTTTAGTCGTGAAATACGAAGACGCATCATCTGTGGAAGTCGTGCCTACTATGGGCTCCAGTGCTCCAGAAGAAACTGCGGTTAAGAAGATTCATCCCCGCACCAAATGTACGATGTACAAAACGGTCATAAGACAGGTAGTCCTCTACGGGCATGAAATGTGGACTATGTTCGAGGAGGACCTGCAAGCTCTTGGGATTTTCGAACGCCGGGTGCTTAAGACGATCCAACATAATTTCAGCTGAACAAACTGTTGTTCAGCTACTATTGTTACTTGGGTCTTCGACGGCGCGCAGGAGAACGGTGTGTGGCGGCGAATGATGAATCACGAGCTCGCCCGACTCTACGGCGAACCCAGTGTCCCAGAAGATGGCCAAAGCTGGATGGATACGCTGGGCAGGAAATGTTGCAAGAATGCTGGACAACCGCCCTGTAAAGATGGTGTTCGCTTCGAATCCGGTCGGAACAAGAAGGCGTGGAGCGCATCGAGCTAGGTGAATTGACCAGGTGCACCAGGACCTGGAGAACGTGGGTCGTAGTCGAGGATGGAGAGAGGCGGCCATGAGCCGAGTGAATTAGCGATATATTGTTGGCGGGATTTTATCAAGTTAATTGATGTAGAACCAAATAAATAAATACATAAATAATATATTAGGTCCTCAATTGATTGCCTACTTTCTGGAAATTTTGCCATGTGCTTAAGGTGAAACATTTCGGAATCCAAAGAGACTTTCTGCTAGTGCACAAAGCCAAAATAAAAAGTACACTGTTGTTGGATGTTTTTTTTTGCGAGATTTGTACCTTTTAAGTTTGAGTGCAATCTTAGAAGTTGATTCCAAACTGTTTCACCTTAACTATTTGATTTCTTTTAGAATTCATTGAAGAGCTTTTGTATGGTTTCATGTTAATCATAGTGTAGTACGGTTTGCTCCTTCTGCATATGCATTAGGCTGCCCAACTCGCGATCAGAGACTTCAACGAATCGATAAGCACCGAACCCTGCAGACATGGAATTTTCGGCATACTACATACAGTGATACCTCCATGAGTCGATGTTCCATGACTCGATATCGACTCATGGAACCATACTAAAAACAACATTTCATGGTTACTACGATGGTCCCTAGAAGCAGCTTCCCAAAGGATTGCTGTTCCATGACTCGATATTTCCATGAGTCGATAGTACCTTCAATATCGACTCATGGAGGTTTCACTGTATCTACAGATCAAACAATAAAGCCCATCAGTTTATACAATTTTATTCATATTCATCATATCCATTATTCTACATTTGATTTTATTTCCACTGTTATTTTCTAGGTTTTTGGTTTTTGTGTTCATCATTATTATCATCCGTTATCTAGTTTCGCTAGAAGCGCATTTCTACATTTATACTATTTGTGTTACTTTTCGGATTAGTTGACCAACCCCACCCTACCCTTATCGTGAGCCACCTGACTATCTTTGGCCTTTTTTTTATTCCCACAATCGACGCGAGGTGGAAATGCTCAACATGGCAATGACCATCTCCTTTTGGCTGGCAGCTCTCAGTTTCTTCCGGTTTTTGATTACAATTTTCGATCCCTAATTTGCTCATTATATTTTCTGTTTCTTTCACACGTATCAGTCCCCAATCCCTATCCAAAATAAACAACTAGGACATTTTGGCCCCCGGGTCTTGTGTATAATCGGTATGGTTTTGTTTTTTATCTATTTGTAATGGATCATCCTTTGCATAATAACTCTAGCACACTAATTTGGTTGGTTGTAAAATGGTTTGTTCTGCTTTTCTTATCTCTGTGTTTTAGGTGGATATTTTCGTTTCATTTTTTTTGTTCTTAGCTATTTATCACTAACTCTGGTTGTGTACCTTTCTTTCCCGCAGCACGGCTTTCTCTTTTTTTTTTTATTACAATATATGATACAAAAACTTCGCCGTCTGGGCAGCTCAAAGAAGTCTTCCGCTTCTCGTTCGTGAGTCTAATTACTGGTTTTGTTTGTTTTACTTTTACAACTTAAGAGTACTCCTTTGGCGTTTGTTTACAACTTGTTTTTGGATGTCGTTTCGTTATCCAAAGAATTAATAAAGACAAACATAAGGTCAAAAACAGTAACGTAAAAGTTTATAGTGTTGTTTACTTCCATTCTGATGATACTTTTGATTTGCTTGGTAACGCTACATAGTTGAAATGTGTATGTGCTTAGCATGATTTACGTTTCGTTAGATCGCTTCATATCGTATCATTTTCGTGAAAGGGGAGACATGGGGAAAACAACTAATGGATGTGTGATAAGTTCTAGCTTTTATCGATAGCATATTAACATGTTTATGTAGATGTAAAAGTGCATTCGTGAATTGCTCACGAAATTCCATTAGACAACGAGTTGATAATCAAACCGATGTCTAGATTCGACTGCGTCATTTGTAAGACATTTTTCTTTGATTAAAATATGGTACCATTTCCCTATTCGTAACATGAGTATCTAAGCTCTTAGAGTGGATTTCAAGCGACGTCGATTTGTTCTCTTGTTTTTCGGCGGTTTAAAACACTAATACTGTACAGCTGGAACGGTGGATTCTTCCTTGATTGCGCTTAGTGAAAAAAAAAAAACAAAACATTTACCTATAAGGTGTTTTGATCGAAATGTTCCAGATTTGTAGAGATTTTTACGCATTTGCTAGCGGGATTAGAATCCCATGCTTTTTCATTGATGATGCTTGAAAAATATCATCAAACTTAAAGTGTAGCCTGATTTAGCACGAATAAAATGCTCAATGATTACCTACTTCCGTGTGTTTATATGTACAAACTATTTAGCCTCTTGCTTCGTCAAAATTTGAATTATTCGTTAATATTTTATATGTATGCCATGTGTAAATTTATGAATGATTGTTGCGTTTGGATTGGACAATTAGTTGAAAGCATATGGATAGGTTCAATGAGTTTGCTAGATTTTAATTCGCAATAAATGCTTCACACCGTCATAATAACTGTAAAAATGCTCATAAAAACACTAAGATGAAGACTAGGCCAAGTTCCAAGTGGAAATGCAGAACCAAAAGGAAATACGAGAAGAAAAGTTAGAAATTTTAAAGATTGCGTAAAGATCTAAGAAATGATGTTTGAGGCTGACTTTTTCTAAAGAAAATAAAAAACAAACAACCTTATCTTCTACACTTTTTTATATTAAACTTTGGGAGGGATTATTAGAGTATGTTTAAAACTACAAATGAACTTTAACACTTCACTTTTTGCAAAAAAAAAATAAAATACTAAAATCACTAAGGTGAGCAAATACCTTTAAACTCTAATATGTGTTGCTTATCTTGACAGATAGGCCTATTTCGTCTGCGACTTACAGACTTCTTCAGTGTCGAGCAGGCGTTGCAGAATTCGTTCTCATTTGAGAATGAAGCACGATTACAGCAAGCAAAGAAAAACATCCCATCTGTTGCGGTGCACGATCGTCATTGTATCGCAAGGTGTAACAAGTCTGATAAATGGAAGCAGCGAGCGAGAGCCCCAACGAGAGAGCGATGATAAAATCCATTTTTCTCGCTTGTTTACCGTTGGGGATAGGTGTTTTTCTTTACTGGCACGATAAACAATCCACGAACTTCCAATAACAATAGTGTCCCCCAGGCTTGGAGCATGTTTAGAGGGGTTTTATCATGCACTACTATCCCCCCAATCTGATCAAAGTTGTAGCAGTATACGATAAACAGTCTCTCATAATGTGCAGCATGTTATGATAGTTACAGAGAGCGATACGTGAGCGATTCTCTCAATTTTCTCAGGATTCAATCCCTGGTGTCGAGTGCTCGACACTGAAGAAGTCTGTAAGTCGCAGACGAAATAGGCCTATCTGTCAAGATAAGCAACACATATTAGAGTTTAAAGGTATTTGCTCACCTTAGTGATTTTAGTATTTTATTTTTTTTTTTTTTTGCAAAAAGTGAAGTGTTAAAGTTTATTTGTAACCTTATCTTACTAACACAAACATTTTCCCATGTCTAGTAGCACTCTCTCCACTTTTATTTGCAAATGTATCAAATGAAAATTGTGAAACCCTGCATGAACTTTCGTTCACCTTCTTTGATAAACTTTCTTAATGCCCATTTCGCGGGTTCCCACGTACCACCATTGACTGAGTGAGCACTATCGACACAAGACGACAATGCATCATCATAAATATTCGAAAAGTTGAACAGGAAAAGGAATAAGTTTTCCGCCATCTGGTGGTTATAACTCATTCCACCCCGAAGGCTAACGCTTGTCGTCGCTGTTGTCGTTGCCATCGTTTGTTGTCAGGAGTGTCACGTATACGGACTGGACCCCGAAAAAGTATACCTAGGTGTTCAGTCTTCAACCCAACGAATATTTCCGTATTTTGTGTCAACCTCAGTTCGAGAGACGACAATATTCGTCGGGGAGCGAGAGAAAAGATTTTATCGGTGGAAACTTTCGAGAAAATTGTATTTTCCCGGCAAGGGCTACAACTTTCTAAGCCTAGTCTGCGACTATAAAGCATAGCCATGCTGAAGGTGGCGGGGTTAGATTCCCGTTCGATCCAAAATCTTTTCGTAAAGGAAATTTTCTTGACTTCGCTGGGCATAAAGTATAATCGATAGACGAATGCAAAACTGGTATCTTTGGCAAAAACATCTCTCAGTTAACTGTGGAAATGCTATAAGAACACTAAGCTGATGAGCTGGATCTTTCCTAGTGGGGGTGTAATGTCAAGAAAAAGGATGACGACTTCGGTCAGGTCGAAAAAGGTCCAATTTTTTTTCCACGTGCAAATAATGAAACTGAATCAAATGAGGTTTGTTTCTTCGGTATTGTTTGACTTTTTCCATTCCTGTGGAGCCCTCATCGCTCCTTATAGTTTGCTGGTTTGATACAAAACTATGCATCTTTACCTTGGTATGCCACTTCGTCCAGCATCTACTGTTTATAGGATGTAGCGACCTGTTTCCGGTTCGATTAAGAAACACGATGGACGAAAATGGAAAGTAAGTCTGAACTGCTGCTGTTGGCGGTAAACGGTTTTGCTGTTTGTTGTTCCAACCTTTCTTTGATAGGATTTATGCTGAAATTATGTTTCTAAAATTAGATTGTATTCATCGATTCATTCATTTGGCAAATTGGCGCAATGGCAGTATACCCCATCTACAAGAAGGACGACAAGTTTGATTGTGCGAACTTTCGATTCACCATTCTTAATGTGTCCTACAAAATATTATCCCAGCTCATTTTCCGTCGTCTGTCACCTGTAGTGAACGAGTTCGTGGGAATTTATCAAGCCGTCTTCGTTGATGGCTGATCGACAACGGACCAGATCTTTACTGTACGGCAAATCCTCCGCACATCATGTCGTGTATACCAGGTTCCAACGCATCACCTTTTCATCCATTTCAAAGCGGCATACGATAGTATCGACCGCGTAGAGCTATGGAAACCCATGGACGCGAGGGACTTTCCCGAGACTGATAGGAGCAACGATGGAAGGTGTGCAAAATTGCTGCAAACATTCCAGATCGTTTGGATCCCGCCGGGGACTACGACAAAGTGATGAACTTTCTTGCCTGTTGTTCAATACTGTGCTTGAAGGTGTTATGCGGAGAGCAGGCCTCTACAGCCGGGGTACGATTTTTACTGGATCCAGTCAATTTGTTTGCTTCGCGGATGATATGGACGTTGTTGGCCGAACATTAGAAAAGGTGGCAGACCTGTACACCCGCCTGAAACGCGAAGCAGCGAAAGTTTGACTGGTGGTGAATGCAACCAAGACAAAGTATATGCTATCTAGTGGGGCCGAGTGCGACAGTGCTCGCTTAGGTAGCAGTGTTACGATAGACGGAGATACGTTCGAGGTGGTCGACGAGTTAGTTCACCTTGGATCCCTGCTGACGGTTGACAATAACGTTAGCCGTAGAGTTTCCAAATTTCCTGGGATTTGATTTCCCGGGAAACGGGAAATAAAATTATCATTTCCCGGTAAATCCCGGGATCTCGGGAAATTCAAAAAAATGTGATAATAAAGCATATTTGGAGGAGTTTTCTTCATCAAATTATTAGTCAGTGTTCCATTAGTAGACAGTCCCCTAAAGTCGCACTAGTGGCTTCTTATGGCCGTTTTGCTATAAATCGTTGCAAAATATTTTTTGACATGAAGCTCAGGAACTATTTATCTAAGTACCATTGATACACAAACCGATCTTGTTAAAAAAAATTATCGAAATATAGTTTTGCTTATAGTTTACGCTCCCTTGCATCTATAGCAAACTTATTGTTCCTATAGTAGCACTACTAAGAGGAAATATTTGTCATAAAACAAAATAGTTAATTAAACTATTTTTTTATATCAATCGAAAGCTTTTGATCCACACTTTGAAGGAAAAATGTGAACGTTTTGTAAAAATACGGTTTTGATTTGTATATGTGTTCCTATAATAGCACAAGTAACAATAAATACAAAAGTTTTAGTTTTCGTATTTTTTATGTTTTTTTTTACAAAACCGAGATAAAATGCTTCCAGATGACGTAAATGCATCTAGGTATATTTTTCAATTTTATTCGAATATTTGTTCTTAGCTATGCAGCTTCAAAGTTCATCATGTACATGGTATATCGACCCTATATTATTTTGCACCAGTAAATTTGTTGGTTATTTCTCTTCTTTACTAATTTATTCATGTTTTTCTAAAACAGTGTTAGCTTCATTTCAAACGCTAGGTTTCTGTTTCGTCCAGGGTTGACCAGGCCCTACGTTGTGTTAATTTGGTCCCGGAGGTGCAGACGAATAACGAACATTTGGCTTTAACGATAATTTATTGCCCACCACCGAGAGGCAGTGCTCCTGCTCGGTGGGGGATACTACTCGTTACAATCACAACTTACAACTTACAACTAATTTACATACAGAACGAGGTGCTTCTTATATATCCTAGAGGTAGTACGGATGAGTGTAATATTACAAAGGTTTGATGCGCCAACAGCTAGCATCACGCAGCCCAAAGCAACAGCATGAAAGCAATTGGGCTGCTTGCTGCTAGCTGGGGTGAAAGAAGAGAAATTGAATACGCACTGCTGCGCTGCTGCTGTATGTCACTGCGCCTTGCAGTGAATGGGAGCGTCGTTGCGGTGAGCCCGAACATACTCCCGCCCGAAAACGAATGTTTTCCTCTACAGGTAATCCACTCGGCGCGAACGACGGCAGCTTGCTGTTAGCAGAGTTGTACGCTCTCGACGGTGGTGATGCGCAGTCAGTCTAGGTAGTGTTGCTGCTGCTGCTGGCTTGATTGACTGCAATTCGATGATGTGTGGTAGAACACTTGAACGGGATGAGAATTTGGCTTGATCGTTGGCTTGTTGATTGATTGTGATGACGCTTGGGTCCATTGATGACGATCACGGTCTGATAATTGGATGCGGGGATCCAGCGGGTGGACGCGGGGGTCCGACGGGGGATTAACGCTCTCCTTCGGCAAATCGACTCTTCGGCTTTGCACAGATGGACGTTTGCTTCGCAAGTCGACACTTCGGCCTTGCTAGTGGACGGGACGGTCCGACGGGAGGACGCAGGGGTCCCACAAATGGACGAAGGGGTCCGGAATGGACGGCGATGGTCCGGGAATGGACGCAGGGGTCCCACAGGTGGACGGCGAGGTCCGGATGGACGGCAATGGTCCGGCAAATGGACGCAAAGGTCCCACAGGTGAACGCTACGGTTCGGATGGACGGCGACGGTCCGGGAATGGACGCAGGGGTCCCAACAGGTGGACGCAGGGGTCCGGGGATGGACGCTGGGGTCCGATGCATGGACGGCAATGGTCCGGCGGGTGGACGCTGGGTCCTACAGGTGGACGGCGAGGTCCGATTGGGCGACACTTCGGCCCGGGGTGAGTTGTTCGTTGCTGTAGCAGTCCGTCACTCGTCGATCGTTCCTCCGGGGTGTCCGTTATCCTGGTCACGGCACCAATGTTTCGTCCAGGGTTGACCAGGCCCTACGTTGTGTTAATTTGGTCCCGGAGGTGCAGACGAATAACGAACATTTGGCTTTAACGATAATTTATTGCCCACCACCGAGAGGCAGTGCTCCTGCTCGGTGGGGGATACTACTCGTTACAATCACAACTTACAACTTACAACTAATTTACATACAGAACGAGGTGCTTCTTATATATCCTAGAGGTAGTACGGATGAGTGTAATATTACAAAGGTTTGATGCGCCAACAGCTAGCATCACGCAGCCCAAAGCAACAGCATGAAAGCAATTGGGCTGCTTGCTGCTAGCTGGGGTGAAAGAAGAGAAATTGAATACGCACTGCTGCGCTGCTGCTGTATGTCACTGCGCCTTGCAGTGAATGGGAGCGTCGTTGCGGTGAGCCCGAACAGTTTCATATTAACAAAGCAATAAACAATAGTCCACGTGGAATTTATTCTTGATAAATCGTATAAAGTTTAAAATAAATTCCAACTAGGGTCTTTATATTGAAAATTGTGACTGTAACATCCATGAAACCTTTATAAGCTTACTCAATTCATAGAAAAGATCCTTCGAAAATTCCTTTATTTTATATAGCATATACTCTTTCGTCAAAAACGATATCCATTTTATGAACAACTATTTTATTACGAAAAAACAAAAGAATTTGCATCGAAATATAACTAGTGATGTAGTGAGTTCATTGGTTAAAATTATATGAAAAGGAAATTTTGAGATGGTTTTTGTTTGAAAATAGATAGTAAATTATTTTTTTATATAGAGCTACCCGGGAAATATGGAAATCCCGGGAAATACGGGAATCCAGGGAAACAGAAAATCATTTCACGGGAAACAGGAATCCCGGGAAATGTCAATTCCCGGGAAATGTTCCCGGGAATGCAAACTCTAGTTAGCCGCGAAATACGGATCATCGTCATCAGTGGAAGTCGGGCCTACTATAGCCTCCAGAAGAAGCTGCGGTCAAAAACGATTCACGTCCGCACCAAATGTACCATGTACAAAACGCTCATAAGGCCGGTAGTCCTCTACGGGAATGAAACGTGGACGATGCTCGAGGAGGACTTGCAAGCACTTGGAGTCTTTGAACGTCGGCTGCTTAGGACGATATTTGGCGGTGTGCAGGAAAACGGTGTGTGGCTGCGAAGGATGAACCAAGCGCTCGCCCAACTCTACGGCGAACCCAGTATCCTGAAGGTGTCTAAAGCTGGAAGGATACGATGGGCAGGGCATGTTGCAGAAATGCCGGACAGCAACCCTGCAAATATGGTGTTCGCTTCGGATCCGATTGATAAAGGATGGCGTGGAGCGCAACGAGCTAAGGGGCGGGTCAAGTGCACATCGATTTAGCGAGCGTGTGGCAGACCCGAGGATGGAGAGATGCCGCCACGAACCGAGTATTGTGGCGTGAAATTGTTGATTCAGTGTTATCTGTTTAGATGTTAACTAAATATATGAATGAAATGTTTGCTGAAGAACACTACCATAAACTACCTCGATCAAAAAAATGTGAAAAAATTTAAACCTCAATAAGGATCACACCATCCAACTTCTTTCGAAGATGCGAATTTCAATTACAAACAATCAATACTTCCAAAATTAACGGAAACAGAAAAAAAATCTCGCAAAATTGTCGATTCGGACCATTATGCATTGATTGAACAATCATCGTTTTCCAACTTCTCGACATACACTCCCGTGCATAAGTTTGGGTTCACCCCCTAAAA
Organism: Aedes aegypti; assembly: GCF_002204515.2. Lineage (NCBI taxonomy): Eukaryota > Metazoa > Arthropoda > Insecta > Diptera > Culicidae > Aedes > Aedes aegypti. The sequence goes on along the minus strand of NC_035108.1, from coordinate 342,425,780 downwards.
AAACAAGCAAAAGTGTTCTGTCCATATCTCTGTGATTACACGTCCAATTGAAACTCTCTAAGCCGCATTCGAAAGGCAAAGAGTTATTCTTACTTCGTATGTATTTTTCTTAAAACATTTTTTGAACTTTGTTTACTAAATTTTTACTTAAAGTTGTGACATTTTTCAAAAAACACACTGAAAAATCATATCTAATTTCCTCAGCATTGGATCGACCAAAATTTTAAAACAAGGTGTCATTAGAATCGTAATCTTATATTCTTTGAAGACCATTCATGAAATTTTTGCGGAAAAATTTGAAAACTATTCAAAATTAATGAAACATTCAGTCAAGTCATCGTGCAAAAGTTTGGGTTCACTTCTCAGTATGGTATATCGTGCAAAAGTTTGGGTTCACCTGAACTTACTTAAATCTGTGAAATCTCAAACCAATCATGTACGCGCCATTATTTGCGCTCAAAAAAGCCTCAAACTATTAAAATCGGTTGAAAAATGGCTGAGATATTGACAAAAATGATGCGCGTGCGGCTCAGGTAAACCCAAACTTTTGCACGATTTGCATCATACTGAGGGGTGAACCCAAACTTTTGCACGATGACTTGACTGACTGTTTCATTGATTTTGAATACTTTTCAGATTTTTCCGCCAAAATTTCGTGGGGTCTCTTCAAAGAATATAAGATTACGATTCTAATGACACTTTGATTTAAAATTTTGGTCGACCCATTGCTGAGGAAATTAGATATGATTTTTCAGTGCGTTTTTTGAAAAATGTCACAACTTTAAGTAAAAATTTAGTATACAAAATTCAAAAAATGCTTTAGGAAAAATAACTCATTGCCTTTCGAATGCGGCTTAAAGAGTTTCAATTGGACGTGTAATCACAGAGGTATGGACAGAACACTTTTGTATGTTTTTGAGGGGGTGAGCCCAAACTTTTGCACGGGAGTGTATGCGACCATGCGTCTCCACGCATTGAACCTATCCAAATGCTTCCAAGTGCTGCTACTGATGATGGCGAAGCGTATTGTGAGCGACGAACTATCCGCGGCTTAAAAACTGTCATCGATGGTACTAATATCAATTACAAGGTGTCACCACACTGTGTCACATACTTACTCTTCGCTCCAATACTTCCCGCCCCGGAAAATGTCGGAACAAAAACCAAATTGCTTCAACCCACAGTTTCCCAATTACAAACGCGTTGTTGGCATTCGGGCACTGCTGGCAAACTTCCAACGCGCCATTCAAATGATTCCGAATGGCAGCCAAATTAACAAGCGTTTAAAGAAGGGTGTTTTATCAAAAAGCAGCCATTACAATAATTAGACAAGCGATAATTTGTTCTGGTTTTCAGCATTCGAAAATGTCAAAATAGCACTAAGCATATATTCTCCACCGGTAAATTGATAATAAATAAGCAATGATATTGAAAATTTGCAAAATAAAAAAAATCAGTGATCCTATAAAAAATGAAATAGGCAATAAAAAAAAATAGCACCAAAGTAATCAAATCAGCACTGAAGCAAATAGAAACAAAAAAAATAGCAATGAATAACCAAAAAAAAATCCAATACAAAATAGAAACTAAGAACTGGAAAATCGAAAAACGCCGATGGAAAACTAGAAAAAAGCACTAAACATTAGTTGCGAACAAAAAGTGCAAACACTGATCGCTATTTACGAGATTTTGAGTGCTCTTTTCGTTTTTTCCTGTGTTCTATATTTTTGTGCTAATTTTCGTTTTTTTTCTTCAATTTTTCGATTGTTTGATTTTTGAATTTATAGCTGAGTTACGCGATTGTTCAGACGAAAAATATATTCTTTAATACTATTATCGATTTTAGTTGTTGTTAATTTGTACCAAACTATTGCTTGTCTCCAATTATTCCATTAGCTATTTTTGGATAACATAGTGTCAATTATTCTTTTCCTAGAACATGATAACAATTACCCCATTCCGAAAATGCTGTTTTCCTGATGATTTGTTTTCCCATTTAAAAATTGTACTCTCGGTAACGTGATTTTTGCGCCGATGACGACGACGACGACTGCTGCAGCTGATGATGAGAATGGCTGTTGTTGCGATGACTATGATTATGATTCTGATGTTGCTGGGCTTGTTGTTGTACATGGTGGTTGCTGCCACTGGTGGTTGATGGCTATTTCGAGCTGGAGACGCCCGAGATTTCGGCCCCGGTCATCGTTCCGGTGTCGGTTGGGCCCTCCACGCTGCACACCGAATCTTCCGGTGTACGGGACGGTTCCGCTTCGGTCACTTCCACTTCGCTGACCGCTGGACGATTGTTGCGATGTTTGGCGCTTAGTGCCTGCCGTGGATAAGGGGGGAAACGTTTTATGAGCGTGTTTATTGAGTGTTGATGTTATATTTGTTTTGCTATACGATATCTATACATTTATATACAGTTGTGATAATAATTAGCGACGCAAAATTATAAGCTGTGGCTGATTTACTGACTCGGAATAAATGCTTAGATGCCCCATAAAATAAAATAAAGATCCCTGCTTCCATGTATACTCTACTGTAAGCTCTACTGTTCTTTTATGTTTTTTGTTAGACATAATGATTTTGTCCTTATACCACGTGAACATACAAACCTCCTTCCCCCTCTTCGAGGACAAACATAGACAGAACCCCATCATCACCTCAAATGCTCACGACCTTTAAAAAAATGTATATTTGCCCAAGGGAAATAGCGTCTCTTTTTTCAAATCAAAAAGTCTAAAACATCTGTCTTCTAAGCGGTATAAACCGCACTAATAATCACAATTCTTGCTTGGATTATACTAGCTTAGAAGACGATATATTAGATTTATTAACTTAGAAACTGAGCTGCCATTCGCCTTGTATTTGCCAAATTCATTCAAATATTAAAACAAGTTTAAAATGTATTCTGTTTTACGCTATGAAAACATGATTTTGTAACTTTTCATATTTGAGGTTCGATCAATCAAACAATAATATTCACATTTTCAAAACTTGGAGTAGGTAGGGCATAGTGAGCACCCTGTACTGCCCATAAATGCAAATTTGTCATATTGGACATTTTTGAGGATCATCAAATCATAAATACTTTTGACCAATTTAATAAAATCTGTGAGATTGTTCTAGAAAGTTCGAAAAAAAAAATACCAAGATGTTTGTCACATTTCTAAATATACCCGCATAACAGCCACTATAAAAATATACATAGGCCTCATAGTGTGGTAGTTATAACATTTCTGTTATATTTATTTTCTGTCGTTTCACCCAATATGCGATATGAGCTGTACCAAGTTTCAGCTTCAAATAAGTATTGTAGCGCTCTTGGTTTATTTTTTTTTTTTTGAAATATTAGTTTCTTTCCATACTGGCGAAAAATACATACTTGGTACACCATCTATTCAATAACTACTCAATGACAAGGCTTAAAGTCTCGTTAGTAAAGAAAAAAAAAGCAATCCTTCTAAAATAACTTTGCGGAAGTCTAAGTAACCTTCATTGGGCATTTATACAGTATAATGCTACTTTAATGATATGCGAATACAGTTCACAATATTTTACATATCTATTACTAATAGGTTTTTAGCGATTTAACTTTAAAAATATCGAAATTGTATAATTTTCAACCATTTAAATTTGAAAAGTTAGTTTGTCTAGGCTTTTAAAAATGGTATGACCGGAGATCTTATATTACTCAATAATACCAAGGTTGGTCAAGGTGTCCGACCATTTGGCCGATGCCGTTAACCCCTCAACTTGTTGTGGTCAACAATAACTTGAACATTTAAAAACTAGACTGAACAAAATCTAAGATTTCTTCATTATACCCCACTGGGGTGCTCACTTTGCCCCGCCTACTATAATCTTGGGCTAGGGCAGAATGGATTTACACGCTCGTTCAAATCTACTAAAAAGAGAGTAACTTTGACGCACTTTTGAAGTTTCAAGTGAGTAACTTTATTTTATCAAAGTGAGTAACTTTTTAGTCAACCATGAAATAAAACGACCTTACTCACTTTAGAGTAAACACAAACATATTTGACTCACTTTGTAAACGTCAAAGACTTGTAAAAATTTCGTGCGCTCGAACTGACAAATCCTCCGTTGTGGTGAAATTTCTTCCGTAGACGTGATATCGGACTGTTTACAAAAACAGTCGAGACAAAAGCCGAGCCGGCAGAGCAATGACAGTTAGTTTGCTTGAAACTTTGCTTCGGAAGTCCAACCGGCGAATTCCAGATTAGTGCTGCGAAGTCAATAATCCTGATGTCAAGTGAAGCGAGGTCGGAGTGAAAATGACCAAGTCCTGGTTTTGATCGAACAACCACAAGAAAAAAAATATAAACAGTAATTTTTACCGTCGTACTTTTTATTGGACTAATTATCAATTCTTTACAGTCTAACTGGGAAGGCTACTGGCTCGGTTAAACTACATCCTCCATGACTTTCATCAATCCCCCAGAGATTTAATAACATCCGGGGATCCATTCCAGAGCAGCGAAAATTTCAACACAAATATCACAATTGTTTTACTTGTACTTAATTGTTATCCTGTATTATTCATATAGTTATGTAAGAGATAATGAATACATGTTATGCTCTTTGTATATTTCTTCTGATACATAATACATTTATTTCCAAAGATATTATTTCCTGAAGTGAGTGACATCTACTCATTTTCGCAAATTTCAGATTAAACGAAGTGAGTAAGTGTTACTCCCATATTCACATTTGACAATGTTACTCTAAAGTGAGTAACGATGGTGTTACTCACTTTTGAGCAGTTCCACTTTGTTTCGAAGTGAGTCGAAATCTACTCACTTTCGAGTAGATCTGAACGAGCGTGAAATAAAAGTGACGTCAATGTCAAAATTGGAACAGCAACGAGCTGTCATTTCCATACAAGTCCGCAATCCAATCGAGCAGGAGTCCTGTCAAAACTGGAACATGACTTCACTCTTGTGTATAGGCACTCTAGGCTAGGGAGAAGCGTTTAGGGTTAAATAATACATTTCGGTAAATGTAAGATTCTAAAATGTCAAACAATTTGTTAACCATTCCAATAATTCCAATTTCCAATAACAGTACGCAATAATTGCCTATCGTACAAGAAGTTTACGGTGAAAAAATACAGTAATATTGCTTCCTTAACTGCTATTGGTGACTACATGCTTGATATGCTCACTATGTGCCGCCTACTCCTATATCACGGAAAAGTGATTTAACTAAATTTTGCCTTATTTCAACGCAGTTCTGTAGTTGAACCTCTTGACTTTGGAAATAAATGTATTTCTCAATTTTGGCTCATTTTGATCCCAACTAGATAATTTGCCTTGAGAACGAAATAGGCTGTCATTGAAATTTGTTCGCGTCATAGATGACTTTGGCTTATTCATCTTTCGATTTCGAGTCAATAAAAATCGGTTGGATTTGCACTGATATACCTGGAAAAGTATCAGGTATCAGATATCTGCATATGATACAGATGATACTATTCTGTATCAATAGAAACTATGATAACTGAGGGTTATTAATTTGAAATTACAAGCTGCAAAGCCAACATGGCTGCCAAAATGAATTACGGATTACCTAGCCTTAACGTTCAGGGATCCGTCATCGTAATTCAAACGGTTGAGTAAACTCATCCATGATTTTTTGACTGCTAAGTTGCGTAATTGACAACTCACGCATTTAGAATCTCAAGCGTAAATTATGAGAAATTGAGTTTTTCACGATACTAATGACTATTCCACAGGTTTTTCATGAATTTCTTCTTTAATTCCTCGTGGAAAAATTCCAGAGATTTCTCTTGTGATTTCTTGAGAGATTTCTTATGTAGTGCTTTGAGCAACTCTTCCAGACATCCCTCAAAAGTTTCACCCCACCAATTCTTCCATGAATTCATCCAGAAATACCTTCAAGAATGTTTCAAGGAAGGAACAAATATTTTCTTCAGAATTTTCTCCAGGAAATCCAACGCCACTACCACAAGTAATTTCAAGGATAACTCTGAAAACTTTCTGAGAGACTATCCTAGTATCCATTAACTCTTCCGCCGGTTGATCCAGCAGTTAGCGGATACTTGATCCCCTGATACTTAATGTGGAGTAATGCTTAAACGATGCATAAAGTGCTCGTATTGCAATAATTATTGTTCCATCTTCCATCAGGCAAATCTCGTTAAAGTCCAGTTTTTTGCGTGTAAATATATTTTAAGAGTAGGAGATTTTTCAAACATTTCTCCAAGGTTAAGAAACTTATTTAATATTTTTGAACATTCCGAGTTTATTAAACATTTTTAGATAATTCTTTCGGAAATTTTCTTCAAAAATTCCTCCACATATTCTATACATTTACAGCTTGAAATTTTACAAGAGAATCATACAGCCTTATGCAAAAATTGTATTACATAATCATTCAGTGAATATTCTAGAGATTTCTGCAGATATTCCTCAAGGATTCATCTGGTGATGATTCCATCAATTCCTTCTATGGAATTTTTCAATAAATATCAATAATTGAATTTCATCACTTCAGTTCAAATGGTGTTTTTTTTTCTCAAACATAGTTAAATAATTCCTCCAAAATAAAAAAAAAACAGTTTAGTGAAGAAATGTTCTTATGATTCTTTTACTAAAATGTAGCAACAAATTCCATTAGGAAGTGCAATAACAATTTCATCAGCAATACTACCAATGATTGTTTCAGTAAGTCCTTTAGGTATTCATACAAAAATTCCTCAAAGGGATTCCGTTAGATTTTTTTCAGGAATTATTTCTGGAATTCAGTACAACCTGCAAGTACTGAAATTTAAATAATTTATGTAGTAACTTTTCCAGAGAACCAGTACATTTACCTCATAAGTCTGAGTTCCTTGCAGGAGATCCCTCAAAATTCCTGTATCTGATCTGCAGATCAATAATTCCTCGAAAAATCATCCAATATTTTTTTTCACGAATTTTTCAAACAATTTTGCTTAAGTAATTGCTTGATGAGGTTCAAAAATAATTCTAGAATAATTGCTAGGAGAAATTCAGGAAGAAATGTTTGAGGGATTTGGAATGCTTTGTACATATAAATATATATACAAAGTATATTCATATATCTGTGAATATCAGTTCAGAAATCAGAAATTTTTGAAAGAAGTATTCTCACAAGAAATCCGGTTAAATTTTTTGATAAATTCAAAATAAAAGCAATTATTTCAGATATTTTGAGCAATTAATGGGAATGCTATATTTCTGAGAAAATACTCATCTACTTATTGTTTTTCTGTTGACTGATACGCTTATCTCATGTTACTCGCAGTTACTTGAAGCTAAATTAAAAAAATCAAAAGAAATTTTAATCTTTGAAGTTGTTCATAAATAGATGTCTTCAAGAAATCCTGGAACAATAAACGAAGTATTTTTTTTTGAGTTATTGAAGATTACTAGACAAATTTTAGAAAACAAGAATTTCAAATTCTTGTTAGAGTCATTTTTTAAGAGATCTTGTGAGAGTATTCATTATAGACCACCTTAATTATACTTTAGAAAGATTCTAGGTGGATTTAGGTGGAATAGCAAAGAGCTTTTTTGATAAACTTGTAAAGAAGTAGGAACTTCCGGTAGGGGCTAATGTTGCGATACTTTGAAATTCAAAATATATGGTAGGATACTGATTTCGGCAAAACTGTTCAGGAGGATAAGGACGTCGACATAGACAAACTAGACAAATACAGGGACAAAAGGTCGAAAATGATTCACATGGTGGGAATGGTTTCTTCTCTAAAAATAGATTTCTCGCGAAACATTACTAAAGGACCTATGTACATATGAGAGATTCTCTCCTCTCTCGCTCTCTTTCGATTATAACAGTGGAATACTAAAGCTTTTTGGAAGTTTTTCGCTACAGATCGAAAGACAGTTTCCATGACTAGCGTTTTATACAAAAAACGCAACAGAAGGGGTTAATGGGACTCAGTTATTAATCAAAGAGAAAGTAAACAAAGAGAGCCTCTCATTTGTACATAGGTCCTTTTGTAATGTTTCGCGAGATTTTCGACCTTTTGTCTTATCTGCTTTCCTCTTTGACCTTTCGTCCCTTCGACCTTCTGTCTTTTCGGCGTTTTGTCCTTAGACGTTTTATCATATATCGACAATGAGCTAACAAAACCGGATCAATACAGCATATGACGATGAATAGGTTATTACTTGAATAACTATTAGTGTCGTAAATATTCCCAAATTACTATGTTAATTTTACTGATCAATGGGCTGAAAAACTAACTAAGCAACTGCTCGTAGAAATGATTTCGACGGTTATGGGTAAAATTGGGTACAACGAGCGCCAAAAAAAACTAGTAATTACTAACGCTGTATTAAATTGTAAGAATTGGAATGGGGGCAAAAAACGACAAAATTACCTTTTCTCTGCTTCCTTTTTTCTGAAGATGAATTCGGTTTATTTGTATTTTTTGGGGGTTTAGTATTGATATGGGTTTCGAGTTTCGGTATTTGAGTTGGCAGTAGTATTGTTAAGTGGGTGGGTGGGCGTAACATGTACAGAGTTTGGGTTCAATGAGTTACATATGCGTTAGTTTTTTGTAGGTATTTGGTGGTATGGAAGGCATCGCGAGTAGTGGTTAGTGTGGTCAAAAAGAGAAAGAGAAAAGAAGAAAAAACAAACAACCATTTATGATCAAAGTCTATCGTTTTTAGCGGATTATAATTACAAATTTACAGTTCTACTGGCTTCTGATATAATACAAGCTTACCGTTTTTCGTAGAGTAGCACTTATAGTGTTCAATGCAGCTAATTGGTACGTGGGATGTATAATTTCAAGGGATTCAAGTAAAAATAATAAATAATCTAGCAATCAGAGTAGAACCACATAAAAATGATAAAAAACAAAAAGGTTCTGAAAAAAATAAAACTAGAAATGAAATACTTATTGAGAATAGAGAAATTTACAAATGAATAATTGAAGAGTGAGAAGCATAAGAATTACATACTAGTATGGAAATTATTGATAATAGTATAGAAGAATACGATGTATGCGAAACAAGGGATTGAGGAATCGCCGAATTTAATAAATACTCTTTCGCTTTAGTAATTCTTTTGTCGTTGTAGCTGTAGAAAATGTCTTGCCAACCACAAGAAACCGAACGATGCTGAATCGCATTATCAACAGTTCCGTTCGGTTTCCAGTTGGCTGCTGGAAAAGCTGAGAGCAAGAAAGTAGAACGAAACAAAAAAGCTTCAAACGCAACTACTGAAGTGAGAATACATTATTTACACATCAATAAAAGTTGATGAAAGTGGAGCGGCGTGGAAATAAATCAATTCATCGTCTGGCTTGCTCGCACATCGAATGGGTGGGAAAATCCCTTTCTAGGAGCAAACGCAGACCGGAAAACTACGGAAGGTGAAAGGAGCGAAAACGCAGCATAACCGAAATAAAATTGGAAAACTAAAACTACCAGATGAGAAACTGCCGTTTTTCCCAGTACGATTACTATTAATTCCACATAGAGGATTTGTGGGTGGATGTGTAATAGCTTATCAATGTAATGAATCTACAACATAACCACAGACGAACAGACGTAACACTTAGAACAAATTTCTTTAAAATCGGTCGCCTATCTGACAGTTTCATGCAATAATGCGGTAGAGTAAAACGTCAAACACGAAGAAAACGATACGAGCGCCTCTGATTATGAGGTTTGCAACATACGGAATTTGAAATTTCGTCAGTGTTACGTCTGTTTATCTATGACAAACTGTACCGACAGACACAGGAAAAACGAAAATCGAAATGAAATTGCACATTTGTACGAGAGTATAACAACATAAATTTCCAATGCAGCAGAAATTGATTTCGATTCTTCCACCACCGGGATGTCGGAACTGGCCGAAGGGCGGATCGAAGCCAACGAAGGTCTGGAAGCAAGTATGCATTATTCAGTGGAATTGCCACATTCAATATGGGATCATGGAGATTTGAATTTCGGATCGGTTCGGTTCGGATGTGTGTTTGCCTGTTTGCCACTGACGTGTGCACTAATTTAACTTTCAAAATTGCAATGCAACCGGTGCCGTTACGCTATTCGTTTCGGATTTTGTGCATGTTCGGCAAGTTTGAGCAAAAGATTAGGATGTGGTTTCTGTGGGTGGCTTGGCAATCATTCGGTTGTTTCCATGATGTAAGAGATGGGCGGCGAGAGTGAAATATTGGGACGTTCTACATATGTTTTGAGCATATAATGCATACAAAAGAATGACTCCGAAAGAATTGATGAGTTTGAGAATTTTATATTTATTGTAGCACAGTAACACTTGATTATTCCATCTCAGGATTTCTGATGCTGGAAGAATCCTATTTAGGATTCTGATCAAATCCTGTTCAGGATTCTGGACGCATCCTGTTCAGGATTCTGATCGAATTGTGTTCAGGATTCTGGACGAATCTTGTTCAGGATTATGATCGAATCCTAGTCAGGATTATGATCGAATTGTGTTCAGGATTCTGGAAGGAATCTTGTTCAAGATTCTGGACGAATCCTGATCAGGATTCTTGAAGAATCCTGCTCAGGATTCTTGACGAATCATGCTCAGGATTCTGTGCGAATTCTGTTCAAGATTCTACACGAACCCTGTTTAGGATTCTGGACGAATCCTGTTCAGAAATCTGGACGATTCATTTTTTTTTTCTATCTTTATTAACGAGATTTTTAGCCCTGGGCTAGTTCATCTCGGGACCAACGGCTTTACTTCCCTTCCGAAGGAAGTCGTCACTGAAATTTTTAGTGACTATGTCGGGGATGGGATTCGATCCCAGGTCCTCGGCGTGAGAGGCGAGTGTTCTAACCACTACACCAGGTCCGTCCCCCCTGGACGATTCATGTTCAGGATTCTAAGCGAATTCTGTTCAAGATTCTGGACGAACCCTGTTCATGATTTTGGACGAATCCTGTTCAGGATTCTGGTCGAATCGTGTTTAGGATTCTGATCGAATCCTGTACAGGATTCTGAAGGAATCCTGCTCAGGATTATGATCGAATCGTGTTCAGGATTCTGGACGAATCCCGTTCAAGATTCTGGACGAATCCGATTTAAGATCCTGGACGAATCCTGTTCAGGATTCTGGTCGAATCCTGTTAAGGATTCTGATCGAATCTTATTCAGGATTTTGGTCAAATCCTATTCAGGATTCTGGTCGAATCCTATTAATGATTCTGGTCCAATCAAGTTTAAGATTCTGGTCGAATCCTGTTCAAGTTTCTGGTCGAATCCTATTCAAGATTCTGCTCGAATCCTATTCAGAATTCTGGTTGAATTATTTTCAGGATTTTGGTCGAATTCTATTCAAGATTCTGGTCGAATCCTTTTCAGGATTCTAGTCTAATCCTATTCAGGATTCTGGTCGAATCATATTAATAATTATGGTCGAATCCTATTCAAGATTCTGGTCGAATCCTATTCAGAATTCTGGTCGAATCCTATTCAGGATTCTGGTCGAACCTTATTCAGGATTCTGGTCGAATCCTATTCGGGATGCTGGTCGAATCCTATTCAGGAGCCTGGACAAACCCTTTTCAGGAATCTGGTTAAATCCTGTTCAAGATTCTGGTCGAATCCTATTCAGGATTCTGGTCAAATCCTAATCAGAATTCTGGTCAAATCCTATTCAGGATTCTGGTCGAATCCTATTCGAGATTCTGGTCGAATCCTATTCAGATTCTGGTCGAACCCTATTCAGGGTTCTGGTTGAATCTTATTCAGTATTCTGGTCGAATACTATTCAGGATTCTGGTGGAATCCTATTCAGAATTCTGGTCGAATCTTATTAAGGATTCTGATCGAATCCTATCAAAGGATTCTGATCGACTCCTATCAAAGGATTCTGGTCGAATCCTATTAAGGATTCTGGTCGAATCCTATTAAGAATTCTGGTAGAACCCTATTAAGGATTCTGGTCGAATCCTTTTCAGGATTCTGGTCAAATCCTATTCGATATTCTGGTCGAATCCTATTCAGATTCTGGTCGAGCCCTATTCAGGATTCTGGTCGAGCCCTATTCAGGATTCTGGTTGAATCCTATTCAGGATTCTGGTCGAATCCTATTCAGGATTCTGGTCGAATCCTATTAAGGATTCTGGTCCAATCCTATTGAGGATTCTGATCGAATCCTATCAAGGATTCTGGTCGTATCCTATTAAGGATTCTGGTCAAATCTGTTTAAGATTCTGGTCCAATTCTGTTCAGGATTTTGGTCGAACCTTATTCAGGATTCTAGTCGAATTATTTTTAGGATTTTGGTCGAATCATATCAAGCATTCTGGTTGAATCCTATTAAGGATTCTGGTCGAATCCTATTCAGGATTCTGATTTAATCCTATAAAGGATTCTGGTCGAATTCTATGAAGGATTCTGGTCGAATCCTATTAAGGATTCTGGTCAAATCTGTTTAAGATTCTGGTCCAATTCTGTTCAGGATTATGGTCGAACCTTATTCAGGATTCTGGTCGAATTATTTTTAGGATTTTGGTCGAATCATATCAAGCATTTTGGTTGAATCCTATTAAGGATTCTGGTCGAATCCTATTCAGGATTCTGGTCAAATCCTAATCAGAATTCTGGTCAAATCCTATTCGATATTCTGGTCGAATCCTATTCAGATTCTGGTCGAACCCTATTCAGGATTCTGGTTGAATCCTATTCAGGATTCTGGTCGAATCCTATTCAGGATTCTGGTCGAATCCTATTCAGGATTCTGGTCGAATCCTATTCAGGATTCTGATCGAATCCTATCAAGGTTTCTCGTCGAATCCTATTAAGGATTCTGGTCGAATCCTATTAAGGATTCTGGTCAAATCTGTTTAAGATTCTGGTCCAATTCTGTTCAGGATTTTGGTCGAACCTTATTCAGGATTCTGGTCGAATTATTTTTAGGATTTTGGTCGAATCATATCAAGCATTCTGGTTGAATCCTATTCAGGATTCTGATGGAATCCTATCAAAGATTCTGGTCGAATTCTATTAAGGATTCTGGTCGAATCTTATTCAGTATTCTGGTCGAATACTATTCAGGATTCTGGTGGAATCCTATTCAGAATTCTGGTCGAATCCTATTAAGGATTCTGATCGAATCTTATTCAGTATTCTGGTCGAATACTATTCAGGATTCTGGTGGAATCCTATTCAGAATTCTGGTCGAATCTTATTAAGGATTCTGATCGAATCCTATCAAAGGATTCTGATCGACTCCTATCAAAGGATTCTGGTCGAATCCTATTAAGGATTCTGGTCGAATCCTATTAAGAATTCTGGTAGAACCCTATTAAGGATTCTGGTCGAATCCTTTTCAGGATTCTGGTCAAATCCTGTTTAAGATTCTAGTCCAATCCTATTTAAGATTCTGGTCCAATCCTGTTCAAGATTCTGGTCGAACCCTATTCAGGATTCTGGTCGAATTATTTTCAGGATTTTGGTCGATTCCTATTAAAGATTCTGGTCGAACCCTATTCAGGATTCTGGTTGAATTATTTTTAGGATTTTGGTCGAATCCTTTTCAGTATTCTGATCGAATATTGTTCAGGGTTCTGATCGAATTCTGTTCATGATTCTGATCAAATCCTTTTCTTGATTCTGGTGGAATCTCTCTCAGATATTTGAATTCAGGGAATTGAAATTAAATATTTTTAGGGATTTGTTTATTGGATCATATTCGGAATACCGATCGTTAAAAGTTATTATACTAATGCCACTGATGACGTGTAAAAAAAATATTCCATAGTTCCATCTTTACAATAGTTGAACTGTTTCTGGTTTAGAAATTTGAAGAAAAAATATTTGTTATGCATACGCTTCCAGACCTTATTTTTCAAACATCGGACAAATTAAAAATTTCAAATAAAAAAATAGCAATACTACGTTTGTCGAGAACACTAGACAGAGATACTATATTTTTATACCGAATGGATCAATATTTACCTGTAAAGAGAATCTACGATGTGCCACCTTGCGGCCTCCCCTTCGTTTGCTAATGTGTGGATTGTCTTGTCGGAGTGTCTTATTCTTTAAATATTCTAGTTGCGTGTACAGTCTGGATGAGAGATTAGAAATTAAATTAATTGTTAGATTTTATCATTACAAAACAATCACAATACCGACCTTTTCAGTTCGGCGCGGATGTCCTCGGGGCTCATCTCGGAGATGGTGACGTCGCCGACCTCCGGATCTCCGACGCAGATCCCGGCATAGGTGCCGAGGCCGCCGCCATGGTGGGAACTGTCGTGTGCACCCTTGAAAGCATCCACAGGTAAGCGGAATGATACTTCATGGGCAAGGGAACGAACCTGGAAGGGCTTAGTACGATGCAACACAGAGAACAGAACGAGCGCGGGCCAAAACGAGATAGAGAGAGAGACAAAAAAAATGCAAATGCACAGAGACACCGAGAGAGAGAGAGATGGAGAAGGAGGTTAAGTGCGCACGGGATAGGGGGCAAACTCACACAGAAAGAGAGAGTGGTACTGACTCGACAGGGGGTTAGTAGGATTTTATTTTTATAAGAGACGCAAGATTGAAGAAGGTCAAATTAGGAGACTTGTGAATTTTAGGAAAGGAATGTAAGGAGAATTTTTGTGTAGCGATACTTCACCAATTTGTCTTCTTTCTGAGAGGGATTTATATACGTTAAGGACAGCAAAATGCAATAACTCATACAGGCATCATTCGATAGGTTGGTGTTTGCTAAGGGAGTTTGTAAAGGTGAAACGGATTGAAATTCAATAATGGCTGCTAAAATGGATTCCTTCTTAACCTACCTTATATTAAGTAAAAGTAAAAAGATATTTTTTTTTCTGTGGGATTTTTGCAATATTGAATGAATGAATGGTAATGAAAGGTAACACATTTCTCGCTGAACTTTATTAAAGGAACTATGTAATAACGCTCTCTCTCGATTGTAAAAGTGCAATGGTAAAACCAGGGTTTTTTTTCACTTTAAATCGAAAGAAAATGACTTCGGCTAGTGTTTCACAGAAAAAACGCAACGGAAGAGGGTAATGTAGCTCAGTTATTGATTAAAAGAAAGAAAACAAATTGAACCTTTCAATGTTAGATAGGGCTTTTAAAAAGTTACGCGAGATTTGGTTAACAAAAAATATGAAAATGATATTCCATATCAATAAGTTGAACATTTCACTAATTTGCAGAACAGTAACGCTGTGTTACAAAGAAAAAACTTCGGAATAATGGACGTTTCGCAAAAAGTAGTTTCATTCAAAACAGGTAGCTCATTTGTCAGCGTCCTTATGCGTTCCATCCACGGTCTAATCACTAATGGCATCAATATTGTTCCAGCTAGGACGCATTGAAAGGATTCATAACTTTACTAGTGCCTTGTTGCTTGTATTTCAATATCAAAAAGACTTACAATTGCAATTCTCATAGAAAATCATGCCTTCATTCAGGCAGGTCTTAGATGTTTCATACAAACAGTAATAAAGTTAAGATCCACAAGATGTTTTTTGCCACAAAAATGCAGTGTCTAACCTCAGTTTGTTTGTCAGATTTTACCCTTATGTTTATTTACTTAACAGGGTTTTTTACTCTTTCAGGCTATCGATTAAAATTATTTGATTCTATTGCTTAAGAATCATACCCAAAATCAATCTCACTCGTATCTCACTCGTATCTATCGCAGGACATATTTGTTAATTTGATAATGATGCCAAATGGTCTAAAATGCCACTTTAAGGATTTGTGTCGTTTTCTCTTAATGAGATCCTCATTTTAACGCCATTCGAAGTTCTAACAGTAACTTTACAATATTTGCTAGCTACGATGATGAAAACATTTCTCAAATTTAAAATTTTTTACGGTTTTAAATCGTGTAGAAAAGTGGGTTGAAAAATGAGGGTGGTTAAAAATGACCGAACGGATGGGGTAGAATGTCATTTAGTATGGAGAACTAATAGTCAGCAACCGCGTTCCTCCATGAGTTTGCTGTGTGGTATGGAAACGCTTATTCCTTAATGAAATCATCGGAAAACCTTAATATTTAGGCATTAAAGTGAAAAATGTTGAATTTCACCGGAAAATTATGGAAAAATCTATGAGTTTATTTTCAAGGGTTATAGCGGCAACTCTTGGGTAAACATATTTTTACATCGTTTGGCAAAGAATACAAATTGAAACGTTCTAGGTATGATAAAATGAAGTGAACCACCAATGATTTGCAACATTCTGAACTAGTAATTCTTTACTTATGTTTTCAAAGTAGACATAAAATTGGTCAAACATAATTTCAGATTGATTCTAACTGCCTTCACTGCACAAGTGCACACAGTTGGTCCAGGATACCCAGAAATCCCTAGCAGAGGGGGACGGCATCTCCAGGGAAGTGATCACTTTTAGAATTATTCTAAAACCTGTCTTGCAACACATCAATCTTCATGATTTCGCAAAACAAGTTCAATAGAAGACATTTCAATGGCTTTTGGCAACTTTGGCCATCTACTACCATATTCCGGTGATGTGGTGCCCTCAGGGAAATGGCCACTTTAAGAAAAATCTGAAACCTTCTTTGCGACACATGGTTTCGCAAAACAAGTTTAAAAGTCTGTTCAGGATTTTGGACGAATCCTGTTCAGGATTCTGGTCGAATCGTGATTCTGATCGAATACTGAGCAGGATTCCTTCAGAATCATGTTCAGGATTCTGGACGAATCCCGTTCAAGATTCTGGACGAATTCGATTTAGGATCCTGGACGAATCCTGTTCAGGATTCTGGACGAATCCTGTTCAGGATTCTGGACGAATCCTTTTAAGGATTCTGGACGAATCCTGTTCAGGATTCTGGTCGAATCCTGTTCAGGATTCTGGTCAAATCCTGTTCAGGATTCTGGTCAAATCCTGTTCAGGATTCTGGTCCAATCCTGTTCAGGATTCTGGTCGAATCCTATTCAGTATTCTGATCGAATATTGTTCAGGGTTCAAATTCTGTTCATGATTCTGATCAAATCCTTTTCAAATTACTTCTGGCAATCTACTGCCGTATTCTGAGGATGTGGTGGCTTCAGGAAAGTGGCCTCTTTTAGAATTATTCAGAAACTATCCTTGCGACACTCTAAATGCGGCCTAAAAAGTATTATCCCAGATCATCTTCCATCGTCTGTCACCTGTAGTAAACGAGTTAGTGGGAAGTTATCAAGCCGGCTTCGTTGACGGCCGATCGACAACGGACCAGATCTTTACTGTACGGCAAATCCTCCAAAAATGCCGTAAATACCAGGTCCCAACGCATCACCTTTTCATCGATTTCAAGGCGGCATACGACAGTATCGACCGCGTAGAGCTATGGAAAATCATGGACGAGAACAGCTTTCCCGGGAAGCTCACGAGACTGATAAGAGCGACGATGGAAGGTGCGCAAAATTGTGTGAAGGTTTCAGGCGAACACTCCAGTTCGTTTGGATCCCACCGTGGACTACGACAAGGTGATGGACTTTCGTGCCTGTTGTTCAATATTGCGCTAGAAGGTGTTATGCGGAGAGCCGGGCTTAAAAGCCGGGGTACGATTTTTACGAGATCCAGTCAATTTGTTTGCTTCGCGGATGATATGGACATCGTCGGCCGAACATTTTAAAAGGTGGCAGACCTGTACACCCGCCTGAAACGCGAGGCAGCAAAAGTTTGACTGGTGGTGAATGCGGCCAAGACAATTTACATGCTAGCTGGTGGGGCCGAGCGCGACAGGGCTCGCCTAGGTAGCAGTGTTACGATAGACGGGGATACGTTCGAGGTGGTCGACGAGTTCGTCTACCTTGGATCCTTGCTGACGGCTGACAATAACGTTAGCCGTGAAATACGGAGGCGCATCATCAGTGGAAGTCGGGCCTACTATGGCCTCCTGAAGAAACTGCGGTCAAAAAAGATTCACCCCCGCACCAAATGTACCATGTACAAAACGCTCATAAGGCCGGTAGTCCTCTACGGGCATGAAACGTGGACGATGCTCGAGGAGGACCTGCAAGCACTTGGAGTCTTCGAACGTCGGGTGCTTAGGACGATCTTCGGCGGTGTGCAGGAGAACGGTGTGTGGCGGCGAAGGATGAACCACGAGCTCGCCCAACTCTACGGCGAACCCAGTATCCAGAAGGTGGCCAAAGCTGGAAGGATACGATGGGCAGGGCATGTTGCAAGAATGCCGGACAGCAACCCTGCAAAGATGGTATTCGCGTCGGATCCGGTTGGTACAAGAAGGCGTGGAGCGCAGCGAGCTAGGTCGGCGGATCAAGTGCGAATCGATTTGGCGAGCGTGGGGCAGAACCGAGGATGGAGAGATGCGGCCACGAACCGAGTATTGTAGCGTGAAATTGTTGATTCAGTGTTATCTGTGTAGATGTTAACTAAATAAATGAAAATGAATCTTTGCGACACACCTAAATTCATGGTTTCGTAAAACAATTTCAATAGAAGACATTTCAATGACTTTTGGCTACTTTCACCATCTACTGCGATATTCCGCTAATGTGGAGTGCTCCGGGAAGTAACCACTTCTAGAACTATTCTGAAACCATCCTTGTGACACACCAAACTTCATGGTTTCGCAAAACAAGTTCAATGCAAGACATTTCAACTACTTTTTGCAACTTTGTTCACCTACTGCCATATTGAGTTCTGTTTGATCTTTCAACCTTGACGCTTGCTTCTGCGGGAGCGAGTGACGAGGGCAGGATCAAACATGTCGCGCGTCGGTCGAGTAAAGTAAAAAAGTTCCGCGATCGGTTAGTTCTGTTTGACCTTCGACCTTGACGATTGCTCCTTGGCAGTGCGTCAAGAAAGCCCGAGCAGTCGTCAGTTGTTTTCCCTCTCGGGTCGTGCGCCTATTTTCTCTGAGTGCTTTTATATAGCCGAGCAAACGAGTTAAGCTGAATGTGGATTGTTGCTGCTCAGTCAAGGATGACGGATCAATTGGTGAGCTCGTTTCATGCTACTATTTCTAATCTATAAAATATGTATGACTGCACATTTAATCGATACAACGGTAGGACGTAAATATGATTTTTCAACAAACTATGAATGGTTCGTCACTGTGAGTGTCGACATAAATTCTAATTCATGAATTATTTATGTTTAACATTTTTTTTTTGTTTTCAAAACACCCCTTTCTTTTTATCTTTATTTTTGTAATTATAAAAAAACTTTGAATGGTTCGACACTACAAGTGTAGACTTGCGAAAGGTTCACTTTATTCAACAAACTTTGGATAGTTCGCCACTATAAGTGTCGGCATAAGAATAAGTGTTCTATGATGTTCCAGCCAATCGAGTTTTTGTTTCTTTTCAAATAAGTAAAATAAGTTCGTCCTGACAGCTGTAGGAATGTTACATTTAGATATTTGTTCAACAAACTTTGAATGGTTCGTCATCTCAAGTTTCGGCATAATTTTCCTTTACATAGAAATTTTTCATATAAAATGAAAATATTATATTTTCATAAAAGCATAGTTATAGCTCACAAATAATTATTTATCATGGTCTAATCGCTTATCAAAGTGAATCCTGTGACCCAACGATCCTCCCCATTAGCAAACATCCCTCCCAGTAACCTTTGTGGAGATGCAGAGGCAAACACGGTCTCCAAATAGCAAAGGTTACACACTAACATTCCTTCCCCCAATCCCACCTGACTGCAAGGACGTGGCCGGTGCCGTTATTGACCCTGTATAAATAGAGGCACTGAATTATGCACACTGAAGAAGATTATGGCCAATCCCAGCCGAACTTCTAGTTGATTCTTTGTGCATTTTCACTGACTTCGGTCAATCACGGAATAGTGTCAGCACCGAGGAGGCAGCCCCTCTAGCTCGATGTAGGTAGCGCAACCCTGGTTAGGTGGCCTATTGAAAACTCTTCACCAACCAAGAAAGGTAAAAGTAGAGCAAACGAATTGATTTTACGGCAACAGACCCGGCAACGAATAAAGGTATGATTGGAAAGTTGGATCATGGAACGTGAGAACTTTGAATGAACCCGCGCGTGTTGGACTCCTGGCTCGTGAACTGCAGAATGTCGGCGTGAACGTGGCAGCTATTCAGGAAATACGCTGACCGAGAACCAGAGAACGCGAATTCCGAGCGGTGACCCCATCGCCAACACTTCATTCAAGTTCCTCATCTACTACAGCGGTGGCGACAGAGCAGAACGTGGAGTTGGCTTCATAGTGATTGGGAAGCAGATGAAGCGAATTATTCGGTGGAAACCGGTAAGCGACCGAATCTGTGTGTTGAGAATGAAGGGCAAGTTCTTCAACTACAGCCTGATCAGCATATATGCGCCAACTAACGATAAGCCCGATGACATGAAGGATGAGTTCTATGAGAGCCTGGATATGGGCTACGGAGAGTGCCCAAAACAAGACGTCAAGATAGTCATCGGCGATAGTCAAATGCGCAGATCGGGAAAGAAGATTTCTTCCGACCCGTCATTGGAACGGAAAGCCTCCATTCCGTTACCAATGATAATGGCCTGCAGCTAGTAACCTTCCCTGCTGCTAGAAGGATGGCAATCAGCAGTACTTACTTCGCACGAAAGAATATCCGCTAACACACCAGGCGACACCCGAGTGGCGATGCCTGCTCCCAAATAGACCACGTGCTGGTTGATGGGCGACATTTCTCAGATGTCATGGATGTCAGGACCTTCCGAGGCCCTAATATCAACTCGGATCATTATCTCGTTGTAGCTAAAATTCGGGCGCGGTTATCCAGCGTCACGAGTTCCACAACAAACAGAACGCTGCGCTTCAATATACAACGCTTGTCGACTGATGGGGTAGCTGCGCAGTACCGTCACCAACTAGGCGACCAGTTGGGAAGAATCAACGTTGCTGGAGACGTCGACAGCCTGTGGGACCCTATCCACGAAGCTGTGACAACAACGGCGCGGGAAATGATCGGCACTGGTCAACGACGAAGACGAAACGACTGGTTCGATGAAGAGTTCCAGAGAGTGACAGACATGAAGAATGTCGCCAGAAGCCGTATGCTTGAGGCCGGTACCCGACAGAACAGAGAGCGGTACAGGGCAGCGAGAACCGAAGAAAAGCGAATTCACCGCAGAAAGAAAAGGCAGCACGAAGAAAGTGTGGTAGCTGACGCTCAAGAAAGCATGAACCGGAATGATATGCGGAGATTCTATGCAACGGTCAATGGTGCGCGGCACAATACCATACCAGTGCCCGCCATGTGCAATAATCGAGAAGGGAATTTGCTGACCGATTAAACGGCGGTAGCTGCCAGGTGGAAGGAGCATTTTCAGCAATTGTTGAACGGTGAAAATGGAAATGTAGCGAGGAACAGGATGAACATAGATAATGACGACCAAGCTTTGGACCCACCGACCATAGGAGAGGTTAAAAAGGCTATCAGCGAGCTGAAGAACTGTAAGGCTGCTAGGAAGGACGAGATCCCGGTCGAGCTTCTCAAGCACGGAAGTGAGCAGCTTTACCAGTCGATCCACCGAGTACTTCTAAAGGTATGGGAGGACGAAGAATTGCCTACCGGCTGGTTGGATGGCCTCATCCGCCCTATCTACAAGAAAGGGCACAGACTGGAGTGTGCCAATTACAGAGGATTCGGCGTGCAAAATTCTGTCGCGCATCCTGTTTAACAGACTGAGACCGCTCGAGGATTCCTTCGTCGGCGAATACCAAGCTGGTTTTCGTGAGGGCCGCTCGACAACGGACCAGATATTTAGCTTGCGAATGATCCTAGACAAATTTCGGGAGTATAACTTGCAGACTCACCATATGTTTATTGATTTTGAGGCGGCGTACGACTCAGTGAAAAGAAATGAGCTTTGGCGGATAATGTCTGATCATGGTTTTCCGGCGAAACTAATTAGGCTGACACGTGCTACGCTGGATGGTTCGAAATCAAGTGTTCGGATCGCAGACGAGGTGTCAACCTCGTTCGTGACGTTAGACGGATTGAAGCAGGGAGACGCACTTTCGAATTTACTGTTCAACATTGCACTCGAAGGTGCTATTAGGAGATCTGGCGTGCAGATAAATTGCACTATTATCAAAAGATCGCACATGCTCCTTGGCTTTGCGGACGATGTAGACCTAATTGGAATCGATCGCAGGTCAGTGGAAGAGGCCTTCGTGCCTCTGAAAAGGGAGACAGCGAGGATAGGCCTGACCATTAATTCTACCAAAACGAAGTACATGGTTGCAGGTAGAGATAGAGTGAGGCATGGTGGTGTATGTGCTGAGGTAGTGTTTGATAGGGATGTGTTTGAAGTTGTTGAAGAATTTGTTTACATTGGAACACTCGTGACATGTGACAACGACGTTTCCCGCGAAGAGAAAAGACGTGTTGCGGCTGCGAATAAGGCCTTTTACGGACTACGTAACCAGCTTAGGTCCCGCAGCTTGCAAACGGAAATAAAATTCGCACTGTATAAAACATTGATTCTTCCGGTGGCTCTCTACGGGCACGAAGCGTGGACGTTGAAAGAGTCAGACCGGAAAGCTCGCGGTGTTTTTGAGCGTAAAGTGCTGCGGACAATACTCGGTGGGAAACTCGAAAATGGTGTGTGGCGCAGACACATGAATCACGAGTTGTATCAGGTGTACAAAGATGCGAATATTATCCAGCGTGTAAAATACGGCAGACTTCAGTGGGCTGGTCACTTAGTGCGAATGTCGGAAGAAAGAATTGCGAAAATAATATTCAGCAGGGAACCAGGTAGAGCTCGGCGGCTTCGGGGATGACCACGAATACGCTTGCTGTACGCAGTGGAAGAGGTTTCGCCCAAGACCGACGAAGATGGAGCTCTACAATACGCCCGGCAATGGCGTGACGCTACGCTGTAGCCATCAAGGTATCAAGATAGGTAGGTCTGGAAGCTTCAGTGTCAGGAAAGTCACAAGAAGATCTGGTTTCGTTTAGGCCGATATGTCTGCTGAATACTCTTGAGAACTATCGAAAAGGATTTCTCTTAAGCAGTAGATTGGATTCCGTAAAAGCATATTCACGGAGGATGCAGTTCACACATTGCTCAAGAGTGCTGAGAATGCGTTAAAGCAGAAATGGATACGGAGCCAGGGTAAAAATAGATGTGGAAAACGCGTTCAACAACGCCAGCTGAGGGAGACCCATACTGCATAGAATGCAGGTCTCCAATGATCTGAGATTGGTCCTAAAGGACTATTTCCAGATTAGAATCTGGTGTATGAGACGAATGATAGACATAAATCTGCGCGAGCGACAACGGAACGGAATAAGTGGAGTTTAACAGAGTGTTCGGCATTTGAAGCAAAATGTTGTTCCATACATTTTGGTAAACAAAATTGTTAACATGTTCAAATATTTTTTTCTGCACACTCAATAGTTTACAGTTTAACTTCCCAAAGATTTATTAAGTTTCACAAATTTCAACTGAATAATGTACAATATATGCATTCAAAGTTACCGTAAGCCTTAAGTGTTCGGAATATGAATCAAAACGGTATACGAGCTGATGGAAGATTCGATTTTTCTTGGAATGCCGATGTTTCACAAGAAGTAAAACCAGACATATGTATTATACACACTTCAGCCTAAGACTTAGTTCGTTTTCCGGTAGATTTATCACATTCCATGTTACTCTTCCATTCGAACCAACAACAGTGTGGTATTTGTGATCAAAGAACTGAATGGTATTCATAATTAAATTTTCTTCAAAAGCGGAAAGGTCAACATCAAACAAAAATACCGCTACCATCTTAGACACTAAGAAAATTGCTAAGGCTCTCAAAGCTCCCGAGTAGGCATGAATGTTGCTTTAATGGACGTTGCTGAAACAGATTGATTGCGTTTAATTAACGAAAGGTTGCGTTCCCTCTTCGAGCAGTTTAGACCACTGCCTACGATTGGCTCGAACCGAAATTTGATACAAAAGAGTATTGCGAACGACCGCCAATTGAAAACTAATCTATTTATCTAGCTGAACTTTACACCAACCGGACATGGCCGGCCGGCAGCGCAGAAAACGGAAGTGCTCCCGCTGCCGAAGAAGAACAAACAGCGATGACGACGCCGACGACGATTTCCGTTTGGTGAGGGGAAGTACCGGCCGGAAGTCTGTGAGTGTGTGTATTATTTCTGCTTGTGGGTGAGTGGAGTGGCTGTTGTACAAGAGTCGGTGTTAAGCAAAAGTTTCAATATTTAAGTTGTGTAACTTTCTTCGCTGGGTGGACAATGAATTTAGGGTGGTGCTTTTCGAGGGCTACTCTGGTTTTGCTTTACGACGACGAATAAGCGGGTGGGGGGTGGCTAAGAGTTGGGTGGGAGGGCAAGCGAAGCGATATGCGGCAATGAATAGCAAAGCAGTTTCTCAAGTGCTACAAGTGGGAAATTGATTAGGCTTGTTTGAATGATGTTATGCTAATGCAGTCTATCGGATGGAAGCGTAAATTAATTGAGTTGATTGTGTGGATTTGCATTTATTGTGGTAAATTGATTTAACGGTAATGATGTCCGGACTGGTTGCTTCTAGTCCTTCCGCATGGAAACGGCTGCTAACGAGCCTAATTCGCACAAATTGTCTCATAGGCTGTCCAATTCACGTTAAGTCGGTTGCAGTGTGTCTGTACCTGCGACTTTTAAAATACACGGTGCTTCTCAGGCCATTGCTATCAGATCAAAATCTCAATCATCTTCATGTCTGGTAAAAGTAAATAAAAAAGGGCCCATTTTGAAGTTATGCTTTAATAGTGTAAGTCCAAAAAATCCAAGAAATTAAGATGAAAATATCAACCGTCGTTTTACGTTATTTTCAAAACAAATGGTTTTGACTTTTGCTAAATAATGAAGCAAAGTTCATGAACATATATCATTGCACTGCATTTTCTATCGGTAGTGCAGTGATAAGTTTTCATGATGTTTTCTTCAAATTTGAACAAAAACACTGGTTTTTAATTTTTGATGACTGATATATAGCCTTAAAGTGAAGATGAATCGAAGCCAAACCTCAAATTTTCAAGAGCACAAATTTGAATTTTTGGACGAAATCCCCAGAGGAATTCATGAACGAAGTCTTCCGAGGGAATTCTTACGAATTCCCTGAAGAAATCCTGGAAAAAATCTCCGGAGGAGTTCTAGGGAAAAATCCCCAGAAGAAGTATTAAAAAAAATCTCAGAAGGAATTTTTGAAGGAATTCCTGAAGCAAATATATTAGATATATCTGGAAGAATTCATGGATTGCTAGATGGAATCCTCGGAGGATTTCTTGAAGAAAATCTACGGAGGAATTCCTGATGGAAATCTCTATAGAAATTCCTGGACGAAATTTCCGAAAGAATTTCGGAGGAAAATCCCGAAGAAATTCCTCGAGAAAATATGCCCGGAGAAATTTCTAGACGAAATCCACGTAGAAATGTCTGATGGAAATACCCGTAGGGTTTCCCAAAGAAATCCCCGAAAGAAACCCTCGGAAGAATTCCTGCAAAAAAAAAAAAAACCGGATGAATTTCTGGAGGAAATCCAAAACCGAATTCCTGTTGGAAATCCATGGAGGAATTCCTGAAGGAAGGCCTGTAAGAAACATTTCACATAGGAAGTGGAGAACTACCAAGATTTTCATAGGAATAAATATTGTTAAAAAAAACAGCAGCGATGGAATATTGTTCCTGTTTTCACTTGCCTCAAATTAGTATTTCAGGGATAGAAATCGGAACTGGTAAACAAACGGTAAACATATATTTTCCTTGATTCTTCCTAGAATATAAATTTCCAATTCCAGGGTTCCTTCAGAAATGTTTCCAGCAATACTTCTAGAGTGTTTTCCTAAAATTCCTTTATAAATGCCTTATATATTGCTCCGGTTTTTTCTTCACATGATTTCTTCAGAAGTCTTCCAGGAATAACTTCAGAATTTCAGTCGACTAATCTTTCATGTATTCTTGAATTCTTCCGATAATTCGTACTGGTATTTCTTCAATAATTTGTACAGAGATTTCTACAAAAGTTTCTTTGAGTTCCTTTGATCCTTTTAAAAATTCTTTCAGAATTTTCTCTAGAAATTTCTCTCGGATTTCTTTTATTCAGAGATTTAAACTATAATTTCTTTAGTTTAGTATCTTTCGGAATTTACCTGTGGGATATCTCCAAATCCTTCAACAATTCTACTCAGGATTCCTCCAGGTGTTTACTTCCAAAAAATCGTAGAGTTTCATACAAATTCCACCAGGAATTTTCCAAAATTCCAAATTGCGGAGAAATTCCCAGATCAACTCTGGAGTATTTCTTAGAAGAACGCTGGGGTTTTTTCCAGAGCAAGTCTGGAAGAATTATCAGATACGCTCCTGGATGAACCTCGGAACAATTCCTGTTTCTTCAAGAATTTCTTCGGAATTCCTTAAAAAATTACCTTAGAGTTCCGTGGAGGACCCACGAAGAAAATATGAAGGAACTACCGGTGGAGCTCCGAAGGACTTTCCGGAGGAACTGTGAAACAATTATCTCTAGGAGAAAAATCCTAGAGGACCGATTCTTAGAAGAACTCCGGAGGCGTTCCTGTAGCAACTCTAAGGTAATTTCTTAAGGAACTCCGAAGAAATTCTTGAAAAAACTAACTATGGAGGAAAAGTATTTCCGGTGAAGCTCCAAAGGAACTACAGAGGAATTGCTAGAGGAACTCCGGAAGAATTTATGTAAACATTTCGGGGCAATTCCCAGTGGAATTCTGGAGGAACTTCCGAAGAATTACTGGATGAATTGCAGAGGAATTGCTGGAGGAACTCCGGAAGACTTTCTGGAAAAAGGAATTCCTGGAGGAACTCCGGAGGGATTCCATGGGGGGCTCTTGAAGAAGATACGGAGGAATTTTAGTAGAAACTCTTGAGAAATTCCCAAAAGAACTCTGGGAGATTTCTCGAACGAAATCTAGGGGAATTCTCGAAGTAACTCTAAATATATTCAGGGTAGAACTCCGGAGGATTTCCGTGGAATTACTGAAGGAACTCTGAAGAAATCCCGGAGAATCTAAAATTCCTGGAGGAATTATGGCGGAAATCCAAAGGAATTCCTGGTGGACCTCCAATTCCCGGTGAAACTTCCATGAGGAACTAGAAAAAAAAAATCTTAGAGGACCTCTCCTAGAACTCCGAAGGATTTGCTGGAGGAGCTGTGGAATATTTTCTAGAGAAAATCCTGAAGGAACTATGTAGGAAACTTCAAAAGAACTCTGGAGAATTTTTTTAAGGATCTCCAAAAGAATTCCTGAAGGAACTTTGAGCAATTTCTGGCGGAACTTCGAAAGAATTCCTGGAGAAATCATGGAGGAACTCCGAAGGAATTTCCGGTGGAGCTCCGAAAGCATTCCCGGCGTACGAAATCCTGGAGGAATGTCAAGAGGAACTCCTAAAAATTCCTGGAAAAAAGGCGAGATAATTCCTTGGGAAAATCAGACGGAATTCATGAAAAAACTCCGAAGCAAATCCTGGAAGAACTCTGAAGATAATCTTGCAGGAATGCCTGGAGTTACGCAGAAGCTCTGGAAAAATTCCCGGCGAAGTTCTGGATGATTTCCTGGAGGACGTCTGGAGACATTACTGGAGGAACTCTGAAAAAAGTCTTGAAGAAATGCCCGGAGCTACACTGAAGGAATTTCCGGAGTAGCTCTGAGGGACATCCTGTTGAAACTCTTAAGAAATTCCTGAAGAAGTCTGCTGAAGTAACTCATTGCTGGAGGAACTCCGAAAAAAAAAAATCCTGGAGGAACGCTGGAGAAATTTCTGGAAAAAATTTGGGGGAAATGCTGAGTAAGGAATGGAGGAAATGCTGAATAAAATCCAGAAGATTTTGCTGAAAGAACAACGGAGGAATTTCTGGAGAAACTCGGGAGGAATTACCGCTTGAGCTCCAAAGGAATTCCCGGAGGAACTCTGAATAAAATCCTAGAGAAACTCCATTGGAATTCCTGGAAGAAGTTAGGAGCAGTTCCTTGAACAACTCTGGAGCCATTCCTGGAAGAAAATTGAAGGCGTCCTTGGAGGAACTCCAGAGGTGTTTCTGAAGGAACTTCGGAGAAATTCCTGGAAAAAACTATGGAGGACATTCAAAGGAATTTCCGATAGAGCTCCAGAGAAACTTTCCAGGAATTACTTGATAAAATTCAAAGGAGTCGCTGGAGGAACTCTAGAGGAATTTCTAGAAGAACTCGAATATCCGGAGGAAGTTCCGAGAAATTGCTGGATGAAATCTAGAGGAATTTGCTGGAGGAAGTCTGGAAGAATTTTTGGAAGTAATTGGAAAAAAAAATCCGGGAGGAGCTCCGCAGGAATTACACGAAGAACTTTGGAAGAATTCCCGGAGGAAGTCTAGGGGAATTACAGAAGAAACTCTTGAGAAATTTCCTGAGGAACTCTGAAGGAATTCCCGGTGGAAATCTTGGGAATTTTTCGTAGCATTTCCAGATGGGATCACGGAAGATTTCCGAGGAATTGCCACAGTAACTCTCTCAGCTGAAATACCATAGAAAGATATGTTGAAAACTGATATCAACTCAATTTTGACAAAAATGTAGATGGGACTGACATGCGATTCACGGCAGTATGGTACCGTAATCCGGGGTATCATTGATCAGTGGGGTAACTTTGATCGGAATGATTCATCTCGTTAAAAGTTCGTATCATCATTTATTGATGGAACCTTTCCAAATCATGAATGGTGCTTCTCTTTCTCATATTCATAAGCTATTGAAAGTGAAGATTTTTGGAAAAATTGCGGTAACCTTATGCGTAAATATGTCAACTTTTCGAAACAATGATTTCAAGGTCTCACATGAGTTATGCAAACGATATGAACAAGGAAAATGCGTCTCACACTGAAAATGGTTTCCCCAAAAACGATTCCGTTATCAAAACTTTCATAAATATGCTCAATTAGGTAAAATAAACGAATTACTGTTAAGAATGGAGAATTCCCTCAGGAAATTGCCTACCTTTAGGCGTATTCCGTGGTTCGAGATGTTTTTAATTTTGAAATAATTCAAAAACTACCATTAAGTCACCAGTCACCGTGCGGCCGCCATTCACCGTGCACATATACAGATTCCTATAGAATATTCATAGAATTTTCACAAATTATTGTTTTGTTGGCAAAATAAGATAAAAGTAATGAAATTAAGTAATTCTTGTCACAATGCACTTTGAAAATTTTGGTTTATGTAGTCAAAATCATGTGAATTCTGTTGAATAATGAGATTTTTCAATACTCTTAGTAGAAACACCAAAAATTCACATTTTTCATTTTAACATATGAGTATGATTTTTTTAATAATTTCATCAAGTTTTCACTGCAGATACTACAAGCTAGATGTGTTTCATCGTATTAGCCTTGAGATTTTAAGCAAATTCAAAATTTAATTGTGTTTCAGTCGAAACACAAATGCACGGTAAATGGACCCTTTTTAATATGTATGGTTCCTATTACCGTGCATTAGTGTAAAAGGCATGAAATTATTGGGTTCTGTTTGATTTACTGTTATGTTATGATTTAACTGTTTCATATTTAGCTTCCGAGCGAATGTGAAGTGATTTGGATATTACAGTTAAACCTCCTATGGCGATTTTTAAGGAAAATAGCGATTAAGCGATTTTTTCTGCTTTAATTGAATTTTTTTTGTAAATTGAGATTTGAATACTCTAAAAATGAGTGTACACACTACCAGCAATATAATTGCTTCACCAACGATGTTCAATATACGAAAATTAATCATGATGAAAGCTAGACGCACGGTAAATGGTGCATTAGTGTGCACGGTGAATGGACCCATTGAACGGTACGAGGCGACCTTAACATGATATTTGAAAACACAATTTTTGAGTAAGTTTTTGTAATGTATCACTAATTTTAGATTTTTCCCTGAATTATGGTATAATTGCACGCTTCGTAGTGGTATTCTAGTTAACTTTAATTTGTTTAGGAAAATTGTATAATTTTTTGAAGTGTAGATTTTTCTTAAATGCACGGTGAATGGTAGCTTGACGGTAAATGACTTGTAAACGTTTGGCCTTCATATTCGGCTTCAGGGGCCATGATTTAAATAAGTAACGACATTTTCAATATTACCGAACGTTGTTTACATAGGTGATCAATGTTACCCCATATCAGCTAAATCAAAAAATCGCTCAAAACATTTTTTTGAACATGCTTAAATCTTTCGAAAAACAAAATACAGTATATAGTCACGAGCTATTGGTGGCAGTACTTGTTTTAAAAATATAAAATTGACAACATTTGCATTTTTGAACGAATTATTTAAGAAATATTCAAAAAATGATCAATGTTAGCCCGGATTACGGTACTTATGTTTCAGTGGAATCATGTGTGAATCTTCAGTGTCGTGTACTAGACTCGATTATTTGAATATTTATTTCAACGCCATTAAAATAGCGCAATCTTAAAACAGACTTAACATTTTTTTTAATTTGATGACCTATAGAAAACGACTGGTTAACATAGATTTAATGAAGTTTTTTTTCGATTTCGGTCTGGAGAGCACCGTGCAAATATGCTGTCGGCAATGGAAACGGAGACGCCTCACACTACCAACCAACGTTAAAAAACCACTTCCGTCGGCGGGAAGATCTCGCATTCACTTTACGTGTGTAATTAAATGGTGCAATATTTCTCCTGTTGCATGTGCCGTGCATCAGCAGAGCGCGAACACCATTTGAAGCTACACTTGGCTGGATAATGAATGCGAGTGAGAAGGAAATGTGATTACTGCATTCTACTTACAAACGCTGACTGTGCGCTGAGCTCTGAGCTCGTCTTGGCAGAACGTGTGTAATTTGTCGACTCGAGAATTCTTTCCCCGGTTGTTTTTTGCACTTACGACCTACAGAGACACCCTCCCACCGACCCACACATCCTCCGCCGGTAAGGAGAACAGTTGTGGAAAGTGCAGTTTCGAATGGGCACCTTTTGTGCTGATAGCGGATAAAGTGAGAAAGCGTCATTTTCCGCACAAAGACCAGACTTGTGCGTAAGTAAAAGCGCTGAGCTTTGTAAAGAGCTTAAGCTTGAGTATTGAAAAGACACATATGCTCCAAGATATTGCTTGTTGGATACTTCGGTGAGAAACCAGCACCTTTTGCGATATTTAACTCTTAGTAAACGTGAACAAATTTATGGGAATGACAGTATAATATTCAACCGTTATATCAAAAACTCGCATTGGGAACCAAACTCAGACACCGTCTGTAATTAAACATAGCTCTTCAATTTGGTGTTCTCATTAGAATGTCTACAATTTTTATACAACCAAGATTTTTTTAATTCCTTTATTAGTAGCTTTCAAAAACATTAGATTAATTTCTTATATCTGCGCTGAAATCGCCTTCTTCTCATGTTTTTGAGACGAATCCAGAGTTTATCTATAATCACGGATTCGAATTTCACTTCACATTTTGGTATCGCAATGCCTCTTGCTTCAACAATGGAGTTAGTTAAAGTTTCAAGAGCATTGTCAATATCAAGTTTTGTTTGCAAAGAAATGCTAACATCAAGATTACTATCAACGTATGTTTCATATGTATTCCAGTCGGCTCAAAAATAATTGAAATTGAAGCTGATAGGATTGAGAATCGGCGCGGTAAATGGCTGGGCATGGCGTACCATTGGTACCTCGCGTACCTGCAGGAATAAAAAAGACCCCTTTGTGCGGTCCTTAGCCTCTTGCCCAGCAACTCCTATCCCTACCTCCTCGTGGTACTGGCCGGGGTACGAGTAACCTTGGGGAAGATCGGGTAACCAACCCCCGGTGGGAACTTTGGTCGTATGCTGACAGGGAAGTACGACCGCTGCCCAAGCCACGACGTCAAGATCATCATAGGAGATTTGAACGCTCAGGTTGGCCAGGAGGAGGAGTTCAGACCGACGATTGGAAAGTTCAGCGCTCACCGGCTGACGAACGAGAACGGCCTACGACTGATAGATTTTGCCGCCTCCAAGAACATGGCCATTCGTAGCACCTATTTCCAGCACAGCCTCCCGTATCGGTACACCTGGAGATCACCTCAGCGGACAGAATCGCAAATCGACCACGTTTTGATCGATGGACGGCACTTCTCCGACATAACCGACGTCAGAACCTATCGTGGCGCCAACATTGACTCCGACCACTACCTGGTGATGGTGAAACTGCGCCCAAAACTATCCGTCATCAACAATGTACGGTACCGACGCCCGCCCCGGTACAATCTCGAGCGGCTGAAACAACCGGATGTCGCCAATGCGTACGCGCAGCATCTTGAGGCAGCGTTGCCGGATGAGGGCGAGCTCGATAGGGCCCCTCTTGAGGACTGCTGGAGGACAGTCAAAGCAGCCATTAACGATGCTGCCGAAAGCGTTGTCGGATATGTGGAACGGAGCTCAAGAAACGATTGGTTCGACGAGGAGTGCCAGGAGGTTTTAGAGGAGAAGAATGCAGCGCGGGCTGCAATGCTGCAGCATGGTACGCGGCAAAACGTGGAACGATACAGACTGAAGCGAAAACAGCAAACCCGCCTATTCCAGGACAAAAAGCGCCGCCTGGAAGAGGTGGAATGCCAAGAGATGGAGTTGCTGTACTGTTCTCAAGAAACGCGGAAGTTCTATCAGAAGCTCAACACATCCCGCAAAGGCTTCGTGCCGCGAGCTGAGATGTGCCGGGATAAGGATGGGAGCATCTTGACGGACGGACGCGAGGTGATCGAAAGGTGGAAGCAGCACTACGATGAACACCTGAATGGCGCAGAGAACACAGGCACAGAAGGTCAGGACAGCGAAGGCGATGGCTACGTCAGCACAGCGGACAGCGGAAATTAACCAGCTCCCACGATGGGGGAAGTTAAGGATGCCATTCAACAGCTCAAGAACAACAAAGCCGCTGGCAAGGATGGTATCGGAGCCGAACTCATCAAGATGGGCCCGGACAGGTTGGCCGCTTGTCTGCATCGGCTGATAGTCAGAATCTGGGAAACGGAACAGCTACCGGAGGAGTGGAAGCAAGGCGTTATATGCCCTATCTACAAAAAGGGCAACAAACTGGAGTGTGAAAATTATCGTGCAATCACCATCCTAAACGCCGCCTATAAAGTGCTATCCCAGATTCTCTTCCGTCGTCTATCACCTATAGCAAACGAGTTCGTGGGAAGTTATCAAGCAGGTTTCATCGACGGCCGCTGGACAACGGACCAGATCTTTTCCGTGCGGCAAATCCTCCAGAAATGCCGTGAGTACCAGGTCCCTACGCACCATTTGTTCATCGATTTCAAGGCGGCATACGATAGTATCGACCGCATAGAGCTATGGAAAATCATTGACGAGAACAGCTTTCCCGGGAAGCTCACAAGATTGATCAGAGCAACGATGGACGGTGTGCAAAACTGCGTGAAGATCTCGGGCGAACACTCCAGTTCGTTCGAGTCTCGGCGGGGACTACGACAGGTCGACGGACTTTCGTGCCTGTTGTTCAATATTGCGCTTGAAGGTGTCATGCGGAGAGCCGGACTTAACAGTCGAGGCACGATTTTCACGAGATCCGGACAATTTGTTTGCCTCGCGGACGACATGGATATTATTGGGAGAAAATTTGAAATGGTGGCAGATTTGTTAACCCGCCTGAAACGCGAAGCAACAAGAGTCGGGCTAATGGTGAATGCGTCGAAAACAAAGTACATGCTGGTTGGCGGAACTGAGCGCGACAGGGCCCGCCTAGGAAGCAGTGTTACGATAGACGGGGATACCTTCGAGGTGGTGGACGAGTTCGTCTACCTCGGATCCTTGTTGACGGCTGACAACAATGTTAGTCGGGAAATACGAAGGTGCATCATCAGCGGAAGTCGGGCCTACTATGGGCTCCAGAAGAAACTGCGGTCAAGAAAGATTCACCCCCGCACCAAATGCACGATGTACAAAACGCTCATAAGACCGGTAGTCCTCTATGGGCATGAGGCGTGGACTATGCTCGAGGAGGACTTGCAAGCTCTTGGGGTTTTCGAACGCTGAGTACTAAGGACGATCTTCGGCGGCGTGCAGGAAAACGGCGTGTGGCGGCGAAGGATGAACCACGAGCTCGCTCAACTCTACGGCGAACCCAGTATCGTGAAGGTAGCTAAAGCTGGAAGGATACGCTGGGCAGGGCATGTTGCAAGAATGCCGGACAACAACCCTGTAAAGATGGTGTTCGCCACGAATCCGGTCGGAACAAGAAGGCGTGGGGCGCAGCGAGCTAGGTGGATTGACCAGGTACACCAGGACCTGGAGAGCGTGGGTCACAGTCGAGGATGGAGAGAAGCGGCCATGAACCGAGGGAATTGGCGAAATATTGTTGGCGAGGCTTTATCAAGATAATTGATGTAAAGCCAAACAAGTAAGTAGTAAGGATTGAGAATCGCTTCATGGGATATATGGAATGTAACAGGGACATGATCAGAATCAATGAAGAATGAGTAATCAGTTGGCTACAAAAGGCTAGAGTCGGTTAAGACCAAATCAATCGTAGAAGGGTTTCTAGAAGAGGAAAAACAAGTAGGGCTATCAGGGTATTGAATTAAGAAATATCCTGAAGAGCACTCGTCAAATAAAATGTTGTCATTGGAATTACGTTGCGAATTATTCCATGAGCGATGTTTGGCATTAAAGTTACCAATGACAACATTTTTTGACGTATTGCGAGTCAATTTCCGCCAGTCATTTTTAAGCAAATTAACTTGCTGCCCAGAGCATTAAAAACGCAAATAGGCAGCTATGAAAGTATATTTACCAAGCTGTGTTTCAACAGATACACCCACAGTTTCAAAACCTTTGGTTTGAAATGACGAAAAAAGTTGATGTTTTATACGACAATGAATGATGATAGCAACTCCCCCACATACCCCATCAATTCGATCATTACGATAAACAAAAAAGTTAGGATCTCTTTTTGAGTTTGGTTCCAGGTTACAAATAAGTTTCAGTAATAACTACTATATTTAGATAAGTAATGAGCTGTAAGAAAGTGAAAGCTCATCCTCTTTATCTGTCAAAGAACAAGCATTCCAATTCAAAATATTCAAAAAATATTTGGATCCATTAGATATACGTAACCCGATAACAGTTTTATTAGTAAATTTTACACCAACTTGGACTGCTTCAGCCTTAGTGGTGGTTTTGAACTTTATAACAATCATTAATTCAATTGTCCAGTTAAAAAATCAAAATCGGAAGAAGACATTTCACTAGAAGTAGGTGCATTTTCTGATCACTTTTTGTTGGGATTATCCGTTGATAAAGATACGGAAAAGGAGTTGCCTGTGGTGGCAGAGTTATTTTCTTTTGATTTGAAACAATTAGAACGGTTACCCTTAGGAAGACAATTTGAAGGGGAGGCACTTTTTTTTATGTATTAACGACACAGGCACTGAAAATAAGCATTATTGGAGATTCTACCTGGGGAATTCCGGGAAAGAAAAACGCTACCGTTCATCTGCTTGGCACGAGCCTCAGCGATACGTTTGCGAGAAGCGATACGTTTGCGGAAATCACGAAAGTTAGAATATGTTTTTTTTTTCTTTATTAAGCTGAATCTTAGTACATTGGCATATGGCTAGTTCTTCACCTGACTGGGAATGGCAGAAGGGCATCTTACGAAAAATTATTGAAAAAGGATGGTCAGAGGGGCAAGCCTTTGAGCTCAACTATGGGGTCTCACCATTGTGGGTTTTTAACGGATTTAACGACGATAGACACAACTTTTAAAAAAGGGTACGTGCGCCTTTGCTGGGCTGACGACTTTTGCAGCCATGAAAAAAGAGAAAGGATCGTTGGCGTGGTTGTGAGTGATGATTTTGTTGTTGGATGGGTATTACTCCCGAAATCGGAATCTCTCGGGGAGCCCACCGGTCGTGTCGGCGTGAAGATTTTGGCAGTTAATTGCAGGTTAATTGAAATAATGGTGCGGTTGCATATGGAGTTACGTTAGCAGGATGGGACTTAAGGTAATTACCCCCGAAACAGAGGTCTTCGAGGAGCCCACCGGTCGTCCAATCCTAGGTGTTCTGTGACATGGATGGAGTTCGGTTCAGGTCACGTACGGGAGTAGAGTCTGGCTTCCTTAAGGAAGAAAATAAGGACCGCCAATGAAGCGGGGCATCGTTTGCGAGGGCATTGTGGATGCTTCCGGGAATGTTATTAGTACTTCTGTGGTGTTCGTACAGATGGCAGTGACAGATTACATGTTCTGCTTAGTTGTGTACGCCGCATTGTTCACACTCTTGACGGAAGGATCTGCCATCAAAGTTATAGGCAAAACGGGTATGTCCGATCCTAAGGCACGAAATTATTTTCAGGTCGCGGAACAAGGGATGCGCTTCCGAACTAGAAGTATCTCCCTTTAACTTCCGAATCTGAGCCGAAGTATTTGATGCCCCTCTTGGGAGCAGTAGTTTCTTAAAGATTTAGGAACCCAGCGTTTTACGTCTGGGGTGGAACGGAAAGGGTAAAACGAGACATTTGGTGTTTCGTCCCAGCTAACACGTCTGCAGTCACATTTCCTTGGATGCCGCAATTGAAAATTAGGGTGGACCACATTTTCATAGAAATTGTGTAACTAACTTTCTTATTTGTAGAAATTATATTTTAGTTCAAAAGTTATTAATGTTTTTCTGCTTAAAATCCTTTGTTTTTCAAGGCATTTTATTAGAGTTACAAAAATAACACATCTGTAATTTTTTGATATAATATAGAATTTTATTTTGTCTTTTGAATGCCGTCAAAAGATATTTTTTTATGTTTGCCCCAATCAGAGATATTCACAATCAAAGTAGGCATGTTTTTGAGAGAAAAACAACAATAACTCCTAAACGGAAGGAGATAGCGAGTTTCTTCACTCACCAAATTACGCATTTTTGTAAGCTCTAAAAGTGTTTCATAGACTACTTTGATGAGAAATTTAAATTGAATACTCTAGAGCCAGAAAACCAGTTTTGTTCGGACCACCCTATGTCACCTTAAAAGCTCTAAATCGGTCAATTTAAGAGATACAAAAAAACTTTTTTGGCAAAGTTGCTTGAAATTGAATGGTTCACAACTTTGCTGAAGCATGTATAATATAATTTCTACAAATAAGAAAGTTAGTTACACAATTTCTATGAAAATGTGGTCCACCCTAATTTTCAATAACATCAAACAAAGGGCTTAACTAATACAAACAACTTTGTAGAAGACCGTTTGTGTCTAATATTTCATTCTAAAGCTCAAAATGCATCTTTCCGCGTAAAACTGATTCCTGGACCATAGTGCAATGCTAGAAACCCAGGTGAGGGTGACTGTCTCCGGAGTATGG
Source organism: Aedes aegypti (assembly GCF_002204515.2). Lineage (NCBI taxonomy): Eukaryota > Metazoa > Arthropoda > Insecta > Diptera > Culicidae > Aedes > Aedes aegypti. The sequence continues at coordinate 342,388,421 of NC_035108.1, read as the reverse complement.
ACTCGTATAACCTGTATGTACAGGTGGGACGGCCGTTCTTACTGCAACGCTGATAGAACGCTTGCGGAATCGGTGAGGATGAGGATTGGAGCACTCGCTGGTGAGATGGCCGCTGCTTCGGCAGAGAAAACCGAACACTCAGTTGGAAGGCTTTGACAGAGTCGGCGCCGGATATGAAGATGCCTACTCCACGCTGGGAAACAGAGCCGTCTGTGTAACGGTGTATGTGTTCCGGATGTTTAGGCCTCAGAAGTTCCAGTACGGACGTTCTAAGCACCGTAGAGTCATCGCCACTACGGAAGGACTTTTTTTATCTGGTCGCCTATGTTTGGAGGGGGAAGCTGCCAACTGCTCGCTCCATGCCGGTGTAGGTACTCTAGTCACAGCGGGAAGACTGGAATTTGCAACCTCACGGAAGATACGATCTACTTGATCAAAGCGTTTCCAGCTGTTTTTCAAGCGTAAACAGCTGACTTGACAGATGGCTGCGTGCACTCCATGGCGTAATGGGAGGATACTAGATTCTGCACAGGCTGCGTCGGCAGGGATTGATGGAAGTAAACCGGAGATAGTGCGGACGTTCCCGTTGAAAATCGGTGAGAGGATTTGTTGGCTCAAGCAGGTGATCTCGAGACCTCAAACTAGCCTGCTATCTACGATAGCTTGTGCTACCCTGAAGCACGTGGATTGATTTTTGGACCTATACCTATATTTGAATATCGATTTTTTTGAATGATGTTCAGACGGGAGCGACAGTTCGTTTTGACAGCATTGAAATGCTCCTTAAATAGCGGTCCTGACAATTCCTGACAATCCTGTTTGAAATGGGTTGCCCGTCAATTTTGTTTGTGTCGCGAATTACAAACGTGGCCACGGACGCTTTTAGTTGCGGAGAAGGAAAAACAAACGGAAGCCCATTTGTGTGTGCTGCTTGAGTTTCGACTTTAGTGCGCCTAGTAAAGGGCGGACATGAAATTATTGCGACACATTCAACAGGGCATAACTTTTCCACCATTGGGTAAAAATCAACCTAATTTTGCACACTTTCTCATTGATGTGTATTGTTTACATGCTGTCAAATTTGAAGTCGTGTTTTTCGATTCAACAAAAATGGAGGTGAACCAACGTGAGTCGAGAGAACAAATTATTTCCAAACACCTGGAATTTCCTGACCTGTCGCACCGGCAGTTGGGAAAAATGTTGAACATTCACCATTCAACCGTCTCCAGAGTGTTGAAGCGGTTGCAGGAGCGGTTGACGTTGGACCACGGCAAAGAAGCTGGAAGAAAACCGGGACCGGAGAACAAAAAGACGGAGGAAAGGTGAAGCGGATGATTAAAGCAAATCCCAACGTCTCAAGCCGTGATTTGACCAAAAAGATCGGCATGTCGCAGAGCTACGTCCAGAATGCAAAGAAGAGAGCTGGACTACATACATACCAGGTACAGTACTTCCTAAACCGCGATGAGTGGCAACAATCGACGGCTAAAACTCGGGCACGGAAGCTCTACGAGAAGATGCTGACAAAATGTGACTGCTGTGTGATGGACGACGAAACGTATATAAAAGCCGATTTTAAGCAAATTCCGGGGTTAGAGTTTTGCACCGGCAAGAGCAAGTTCGATGTGGACGACAAATTTAAGAAGAAGAAAATGTTGAAGTTCGCCTCCAAATATCTCATTTGGCAGGCCATCTGCTCTAGGGGACTGAGGAGTGAGCCTTTCGTGACAAACGGCACAGTAAATGGCCAGATCTACAAATCTGAGTGCCTCGAGAAGCGCCTTTTGCCGTTCTTGCAGCAGTACGACGAAGCTCCGCTATTTTGGCCAGATTTGGCATCATGCCACTATTCTAAAAGTGTCCTGGAGTGGTATGAGGCCAATTCTGTCCATTTTGTTCCAAAGGACCTGAATCCTCTAAACTGTCTGGAGCTGCGCCGGTGAAGCTTCGGAAGTGCTTCGGAAGAGCAAGAACACAGTCAAAGACGAGATGGACATGTTAAGAAAATGAAAAAAAAAACTGAGGTCTCCAAGGGAGGCGAAGCAAGAGTCAGTGCCATATCCCGGCCTGAAGGCATGCTGTCGATGCCCGAGGCGACCATCCGCTTCGAGCTGCTATTTTAACCGCCAATTAACCATTCTCTTGACCACCTTCGAGAGGCAACACGTTAGAGATATGGGACGATATTTAGATGTGTCCCGAGAAGCCATGTTGGTTTTGGGAATAGGGATCACGAGACTTTCTCTCCATTCATCCGGGAATGTGCACTGGTGTCACATACTATTGATTAGCTTTAACAGTTTCGCTTTACCTCCGGGAGGGACGTTTTTTATGAGGGGGTAGCCAATACCATCAGAGCCGGCGGATTTACCAGTACTAGAGGTACTGGTAAAGTTGAGCTCTCGCATGGAGAAGGAGCAATTCAACTGAGAGGCGACATGCTTTTGCATAAGCTAGATTGTTTGCTAGTGATTCTTTGACGGAGAACTGGATCGTATGCATCGATGCTGACTAGACTATCAAAGTAATTTCCCAGGGCTTCGGCAACCGCAGAAGGCTCGGTGATCGTTGACCCTTGTATGTCCACGGGAAATCGACTTAGGGCGACATAAATCTGCCGATGTTCAAGAAATTCTTCCCATGAAAACCGCTATCCTAATGGTGGACATTTTATGTTGACGGCTCGGTAAATCCTGAGTTTGGGAAGCCTTTTAAGTGCTCTCAGGGCTTTCCGGCGTGCTTTGACAATGGAAGAGCTTTCGTTCCTGGTCTGCTGCTGATTTTGGGGATGGCTGAGGCAGCTGCCTTTGTAATAACAATGGAAAAGGTGGTTAAACAAGCAGGTTCTTTTATTCGAGAAGATGATTGATGTTTGATTGATAGATCTGCCAGTCCGCCTATTCGTAACACCACTTGGGGCGTCTGGTGATTGGCGGGTACGTGATCGCTGCAGAAATCTGAATCGGATAATACTCACTACCATGCAAATCGGCGCAAACTTGCCATAGGAACTTGTAAGTTATGGAGCGACTTGCCATTGATAAATCTATGGACGAAGCGACACGGCCTTTGTAGAAGGATTTTAAGGATACCATGTGCATATCTTCTAGGGCGTTAAGGTAGCTGTGCTGCGCAGATCTGTCCTATCGCCACCCCAGATTTGATGGTGCGCATTGAAATCTCTAAGAAGCAGTCGGGGCTCTGGAGTAGTCCTGATTATGTTTAAGATTTTCTCTGTGATTAAAGAGAGGGAGCCGCAAGGAAGGTAGCAGCTAATGATCGTTAGCCTAGCTGTCAACTAATCAAACAGCTACAATGGGTAAGTCACTGTCGAATTCTATCATTTCGAAAGGGACACTTAGAAAGACGAGGAGGGTCACGATGTGCCACACATTCGTGCTTTTATTTATTGTCCATCTGGATTTTCTACTGAGGGAGCGGTTCATAGCGGTAGTTGAAGTATTCAATAATCCAGGGGGAACTGACGTTTAAAGCTCTAGATTGCTCAGATTGCGAGAAAAACCGTTAATGTTCCACTGGAGGCAGAACTTGGTGGGATCGGGTAGAGTTGGTATGAGGAACCGGGATCGAAAATCACAGTTCTCGGATGGTGAGTTTTTGGAGTGGGATGATGAAGATGATGTATCTCTGCTGTTCTCATAGTGATGTCTGGAAGGATTCGCAGGAGTTATAGCAGCGGAACAATTTAGCGGAACCAGAGGGAGTTAGACTTATGGTTATCATTCCTTGCTTAGCGCTTGAACGAGTCGGTCGACAGGATCCCGGTCTCATCGTACGGCACTTTTTGCAGAGTTCATTTAGGCCTTTTTCCCCACCGGCCGCGTGGGTTTTTGGTTTAATTAGTGAGTTAAACAAGTTTCAGTTTTGTGCAAAGTGAGTGCTTAGACGATTGCGCTTTGCGAAGGAAGCGAACTAGTGAAACTAGTATCGTTCCACCGCAATAAAATCATCGCCCATCATCAATTATCGGTGATTGATTTTTCTCCCGCACCGAGAACAACAACAAGGCAGAAGGCCGACCCGGTCGGTCTACTACCTACGGCGCGTGGACGTTCTCCTGCTGTAGAACGGATAAGTATACATTATCTATTGAATTGCTTTCGCATCTCCGAACAACAGTGTTGAGTTCAAGGTTGTTTTTCGCTTCTCCTCTGTCTCTCTCCCGGTGCAATTTTGCCCGTATAGGGGAGTTGGGTACAAAATAGCCCACTGATTGGTTAATTTTTTTTTCTTTTTTTTTTGTGAATTTGATTTACCCATTTAGGGGAGGTGTGTACAAAATAGTCCACTGATTAATAATTTTTTTTAAACATATTTTTTTTGTTGTTGTTTTCTTTTTATTATTATTTTTTTTTTCTTCATTTGGTTGCGGTTAAGCTTTTTTCCGCATGGATGAATCGGATGGAGGCGATACGCCTCCTAGAGATCTCGTTGCTCGAACGCGGTTCTATCAACCGTCTTCGGCTGGGCCTTGGGTTGTCTATTTCCGGCGCAAAAAGAAGATTTTGAACGTGCTCTCGATTTCTCGGGAGCTGACGCGTAAATATCCTGGGACCGTTATTCACCAAGTGAAGCAATCCAAGCTGCGTGTAACCGCACCTAGTTACAAAGCAGCGAATGAGATTGCTCAGCATGAGGCTTTTACTGTGGAATATTATGTGTATATTTTGGCCAGAGAGGTTGAGGTGGAAGGGAAAATTATCGACGCCAGTCTGACATGCGAAGACATTAAGACTGGCAAAGGCGTCTTTGAGAACCGGTCCATTCCTGATGTGGCTATACTGGATTGTAAACAATTACAATCAGTTTCCATGGAAGGAAATAAGAAAGTGTTTTCGCCGTCAGCCTCGTTTCGAGTGACTTTCCCCGGTTCCGTCCTCCCGAAATTTGTTTGTATTGACAGTGCTTTTTACCCAGTGCGTCTTTACGTGCCGAAGGTATTCAATTGTACCAACTGCAAGCAGCTTGGCCACAGTGCTAGCTATTGCGACAACAAGCCCCGTTGTGGCAAATGCAACCAAGCTCACTTGGAAGATGCTTGCACACAGGAAGCCGAAAAATGTAGCTACTGTCGCGAGGAACTTCATGACCTGCAGAAATGCCCGGCTTATAAAAGACGCATTCGAAATGAGAGTCGCTCATTTGTGAAGCGCTCCAAGAAGACATACGCGGAAATGGTAAAATCTTTAAATCCGTCCGCAAAAGAGTCTTCATCAGCCATCCCAGTTGGTAACTCTTTTCAAGAGTTGTCTTCCGATGAAGCGAACGACGACGAAACCGATGGGGGAGATTCTTCGGAGGTACACGCACCCGGTAAACGAAAGTCTCAATCTTCTCCGGGACTGCGCCGAAAGGTAATGAAATCTTCCCTCAAAAGTTTGCCTAATTCAAAAGGAGGTGGGGCAAATTTGAAATTGCCGAAGAAACAGGTCTTTGATGCTTCCGTTCCGTGTTGCAGCAAAGATCTGCCGCCCCCGCCTCCACCGATTAAATATACTTCAAAAAGAAGCTCTAGACAAGATAGCAAGAAAAAAGCTACTGAAGTCTCTCGCTCTTCCGCGAAAACCCCCGGGGCCAAGCGAGGACTGATAACTTTTACGGCCCTTGTGGATCGCATATGCAATGCTCTCGGAGTTTCAGACTCATTCAGAGGCATACTCGACCTTTTTCTCCCCGCAATAGAAGAGTATCTCAGGGAATTGACTATTTCGTGGCCCCTCCTTGCTTCGATCATATCTTTCGATGGATAATTCATCGAGTGAGGTACAAGATATGATCACTGTGCTACAGTGGAACTGTCATAGTCTAAAACCTAAATTAGACACATTTAAGTTTTTGCTTCACAACTCCGATTGTGATATAATTGCACTCTGTGAAACATGGCTTTCTTCTGAAGATGATCTTAACTTCTACGATTTTAACATTATACGCCAGGATCGAGATGATAATTACGGGGGTGTGCTTTTAGGGATCAAAAAGTGCCACTCATTCTACAGAATCCCCATCCCGACTCATCCAGGCATAGAAATCGTTGCTTGCCAAATAAGCGTAAAGGGTAAAGACCTATGCGTAGCTTCTGTTTATATTCCTCCAAGAGTTTCAATAAACCGCCGTCATCTCTGGAATGCAGTCTCCATGCTCTCATCTCCAGTTTTAATACTGGGTGATATGAACTCACATGGTACTGGATGGGGCGAATCTTATGACGATTATAGAGCGGCTATTTTCTATGACTTATGCGACGATTTCAACTTGAACATTTTGAACACAGGTGAAGTGACACGTATTTTATCCGACGGCAAAGAAAGCCGCCTTGACCTGTCTTTGGGATCAAGTTCACTATCATTCGATTGCATGTGGAAGGTGATCGATGACCCCCATGGTAGTGATCACTTGCCCATAATAACTTCTATCAGAAATAATTTTGAAAGGTCAGAACAGTCAATTCAGGTTCCTTTTGACCTCACTAGGAATATCGATTGGCAAAAATTTGCATCAGCGGTAACCTTTGGTATCGAATCATTCAACACTCTCCCACCGTTGGATGAGTATCGATTCCTAACAGAATTGATTTATAAAAGTGCATTAGAATCCCAAAAGCAACGAGTTCCAAGTGCATCCTTCAAAAGACGACCAGCCACACCTGGTTGGGATGATGAATGCCCTCAGTTGTATCGAGAAAAATCTAATGCCTTTAAAGCTTTTCGTAGATATGGTACCTCAGAACTTTATTTAGAGTACTCGAAGCTCGAAAAAAGACTGAAGAATCTTATTAAAGCGAAGAAGCGTAGCTATTGGCGACGTTTCATCGATGGCCTCTCACGAGAAACTTCAATGACGACGCTTTGGAGAGTGGCTCGCAACATGCGAAACCGCTCATCCTCAAATGAGAGTGACGAATACTCCAATCGTTGGATATTCAACTTCGCAAAAAAGGTCTGTCCAGACTCAGTTCCAGCTCAACCGCCATTCTGGGAAACCCAGAGAGACGATGCGTTGGACAGACCATTCACTATGCTGGAATTTTCTATGGCTCTTCTTTCATCAAACAACTCCTCTCCGGGACGCGATATGATTAAGTTCAATCTTCTTAAAAATCTCCCTGATATCGCTAAAAGACGGTTGCTTGACCTGTTCAACTTATTCATGGAGCACAACATTGTTCCACCTGAATGGAGACAGGTCAAAGTAATAGCTATTCAAAAGCCTGGGAAACCAGCGTCTGATCATAATTCGTACCGCCCGATCGCTATGTTATCATGTTTAAGGAAATTGTTAGAAAAAATGATCCTATCCCGACTCGATCACTGGGTCGAATCAAACAACATGCTTTCCAGTACACAATTTGGCTTTCGCAAGGGCAAAGGAACAAACGATTGTCTAGCGTTGCTTTCATCAGATATTCAACTAGCCTTTGCGGACAAGGAGCAATTGGCTTCGGTTTTCTTGGATATTAAGGGCGCTTTTGATTCAGTTTCCATAGAAATATTGTCAGAAAGCCTGCACAATAGTGGATTACCTGGAATATTGAATAATTTCTTGTACAATCTGTTGTCAGAAAAACACATGAGCTTCACTCTCGATCAACTGACAACTTCCAGAATTAGCTATATGGGCCTTCCCCAAGGCTCATGTCTGAGTCCCTTGCTTTATAATGTTTATGTTAAAGATATTGACAACTGTTTGGAAGAACCATGCACGCTAAGACAACTTGCAGATGATGCTGTGGTTTCTATGAGGGGCCCACGAGCGGAAATCTTGCAAAGACCATTGCAAAATTCCCTTGATAATCTATCCACTTGGGCTAGAAATTTAGGGATCGAGTTTGCTCCGCAAAAAACTCAACTGGTCGTATTTTCAAGGAAGCGGAATCCTGCCCAACTAAAGCTTAAGCTTTTGGGAACAGACATCGACCAGTCTTTGTCTTCAAAATACCTTGGGGTCTGGTTTGATTCAAAAGGCACTTGGCGAACTCATATTAGGTATTTAACGGAAAAATGCCAACAAAGGATCAATTTTCTACGAACAATTACCGGAACATGGTGGGGTGCTCACCCGGAAGACCTCATAAAACTCTATAAAACAACCATTCTCTCTGTTCTAGAGTATGGCTCTTTCTGTTTTCTCTCAGCAGCCAACTGCCACTTGATTAAATTGGAACGAATTCAATATCGTTGTTTGCGTATCGCCTTAGGGTGTATGCACTCGACACATAATGCGAGCCTAGAGGTTCTGGCAGGGGTTTTACCGCTACAAAACCGATTCTGGGAGCTCTCGCTAAGAATACTTATTAAGTGTGGAGTGAGCAACACACTCGTCATCGAAAACTTCGAAGAATTGCTCAAACTGAACACTCAGTCAAAATTCATGAGAGTTTATCTCTACTACATGTCATCTGACATTAGCTTTCCATGTTATAACCCTCCACGTGTACGCTTCACCAATGACAGTTCCTCTGTTGAATATGATCTGTCCATGAAACAAGCTATTCATGGAATTCCAGATCAACTTCGATGTATAACTATTCCACGTATTTTCAAAGCAAAGTTCCAGAATGTCGATTCCTACAGGAGATATTTCACTGACGGGTCACGTATAAATGGATCCACTGGCTTCGGTGTCTTCAATGTAAACTCTTCCGCCTTCCGAAAACTTCAGGAACCTTGCACGGTTTATGTTGCTGAGCTGGCAGCAATCAACTTCGCTTTGGGGATGATCTCTAACATGCCCGCAGACCACTTCTTCATCTTCTCGGATAGTCTCAGTTCTATTGAGGCACTCCGATCGATGAAACCTGTAAAGCATGCATCTTACTTTCTTACAAAAATAAGAGAGCAGATGTGTGCACTGGTCGAAAGATCATATAAGATTACTTTTGTATGGGTCCCCTCACATTGCTTAATTTATGGCAATGAGAAGGCGGACTCTCTCGCAAAGGTGGGCGCTGAGGAAGGTGAGATATATGATAGAAGAATTTCACACGATGAATTGTTTCATTTAGTACGTCAAAGTTCTCTTCACGGTTGGCAAAGCGACTGGCTAAATGACCAACTGGGACGGTGTTTACATTCCATAATCCCTAGAGTTTCCTTGCGAGCGTGGTGGAAAGGTTGGGATGTAAGTCGAGATTTCATTCGCGTGATGTCAAGACTTAGGTCCAACCATTACTCGCTAGACGCACATTTGCACAGGATCAACCTCTCGCTGAGCAATATATGTAATAGGTGTGGTTCCGGTTATGATGACATCGATCACGTAGTTTGGCAGTGCCCGGATATGGACGCCTCCAGAGCACAACTTATGGATACCCTTGTGGCCCGAGGTAGACAACCCTATGTTTCAGTTAGAGATGTGTTGGGCTCCCGCGATCTCGTCTACATGTTGTCGATTACGATTATTACGCGCAATCCGGAGAAACATCCTTACTTCCAGTTTTGTTACGTTTCGTGATAGTTTCAGAACCCACTTATTTGGAAGGAAATTGTGAATATAGAGATTCATCCTTCCTTTTGTTGGTGATTGCAACCATGTTTAGTGAATAAACGAAAGAAGGCGTGACCCTTCTAAGAGGTTTTTTCCCAAGATAGTGTCCAAGACACTAGCTTTCGCTAACGGGTCTAACGAAAAAATGAAGGCACGTGTCCTTACAAGGATCGTTAAGGGATCAAATAGTAGAAAATAGTACTGAAAAGTACTATTTAGTAGCACTGAGAAGTACTGTTTTATCGCTTAAGGTAGTTTTCAAAACTTCCGAGAATAGAAAGAATTTGTGTATACACAGCACGAAGGTACGATGCGCATTGGTTAGTCCGTTGGTAAGTAAACGGAATTAGCTACTTACATATAATAATAGCATACAACCGTAATATCAACTCTCTTTGTGATATTAGTCAAAAGTCATTCCTAGATGGAACAGCATTCTCCTTTACTGATCTGCACAATAATGAAAAGCGATTGTATATGCTCTACAAAACAAGAAACTGTATGACTGTTTGACCATAGACAAACAGAAGCGACACTTAATACAATTTGCTGTAGGAATCATCGTCGCATACGAATGATTGATTTTCGCTCAATATTAAAAATACTTTGTTTCGTTATGTTTGCACCAAATGGTATTAGTCTATGAACGATAAACACGTGCATAGACGATGCGATAGATTAGCGATCTAGATTATTTCTAATTTTATTTATATTGTTCAAGAAGATGGTCAGTGCAATGAGTGTTTTATCTGTTTGTCTGTGGTATCTATGACTATCTATTTTTGAGCACATTTTAATAATACCTAGAGAATGTCGCATTTTTTGCCGGTTGAATTAATCATACCTCACAGCGAACCGGCGTAATTTACCGAAATAATCCTGGTGCTGTCATTTATATGACAGCAACAGCTGCTATGAGTTCCGGTTTCGTAGCGCATAGTCCGTCCATCGTCCTATCTCCACCATAGTTGTTGTGAATGGGTATGTAATGTATTCATTATTGCACGCTATGTGAAAAAGCATACTTAATGATGAACGATGATGATGATGTTGCTGATGACGGTGGTGGTTGAAGCTGTAAACGATTTTCCACGCGAGGAAATGTATGAAAAACGATGGGAATCATCCAGAGTGGATGAGATGAGAAACCATGCGTCTCCATCTCACTATGAATATGATGGTTGACAATTTCCGTGACTGAACTTTAGTCAGTTATGTAAATAGCTAATTTATGGAACACGCTAATATTCCCTGCTCTCTATGATCATGGTAATTTTAAGGCTAAGTAGGCCGTCATTCGTTTGGGCAGCCATGTTGGTTTTGCAACTTGCAATTTCAAAGTGATAAAACTCAGTCATCTTAAGTAATATTGACTCTGAAAAGTATCATTACTTGCGCTTGCATGCAGAAAGTATGCTGATATTTTTTCAGCTATTTCAGTGCAAAACCGAGTGATTTTCTTCAATTCGCATTCGTGAGTCGAATCAGCCACACTCATCGATGCCCAGTACAAATTTCAACGACGGTCTACTTCGCCTTAACATGTTGCTGAAAAGGTTTACTTTTTTTATAAAGTATAGATGTGAATCTGTTGCTTTTAGCAAGCTCATATGATGATGGGTTTTTGAAGCTTTCTACACAGCCACATCAATAAAGCCGAAGATTCGACGAAATTCGACATAAATTGAGAAACATCAAACACCATACCGGAACGTTAACGAAAGCTCCAAAAAAACAATAAACAATCAACGTACACGAACCGTTTATTAGTCGGATATTGGAAAAGACGCCTTTAGTCACACTGTATCGTGCGTGTGTGGTGAAGTGCTGTCGTTCCATATGGGAACCTCGGAGCACCGGTTGAAGGTATCTAAATCGGATTAGGATTTGCGTGCAAAACGGTAAATCTATTTCGGCTGAATGCCGTACGTCACAAACACACAAAACCGCGGGCGATGAAAGGGTGCGAAACAAAAATCACATTGCACGGAACACAAACACACACACACGAGGAACAGAAGAAAAACAACTTCATAAAACATCAAAAAACGACACATCGATGGACACGTGGAAAAGCGGTGGAACTGGATGGAAGCTTGAATCGGGTTGTATGAACAGTGATGGACAAAATTATGTCAGCTCGATTTTTTTTACTGTAAAACTGTCCCCTCTATGGTATAATTAGATAACTCTAAATTATTTTTTTTCGATATCAGCAACACTGAAAATATGACCGTTTCTCATGGCGGTGGTTTACCGCGAAGGACATGATTAAAACATATCCTATAACTTGTTTACTTTGAATCACAAGCTCATTAGCTTTGAATATGTTGCAGAATGAAATCCCACTGTGACTCAAGTAACCACGCTTAAAAGAAGTTACACAAAATAACTCTTTGGTTGATTTCCTTTGCGTTTTTGCAAAGTATATGACAAATGATGATGCTTCGCAATATTAAGCATCACAGTGTGACATGTAAATTTGTAAAAAACAAGCTAAAATGAACACAACATCGTTTTAGAGGGTGTGGTCGATTTGGACACATGCGTGTTGGTCCAAAAGAGCCCGATTTTGTGTAACTTTTTTAAAGAGAGATCGTGTAGAAGTTGTACGCATTTCACATAGGACGTGTTGGCTACAATTTTGCAGAACAAACATGTGTCAAAATATTTATCCATTTTAGTTAGAACTGTTTTTGAATTAATTGTCTCAAACGAAGTTTTGCCCCACCGGTGAGGCAAGAGTTCGAATCAAGTAAGGGGGCAAAAGTTCGCTGGCTGAAAAACAAAATATTGATACTTTTTTTGGCAGACATACTTTATTTCAGCTATAAACTTATGTTTGCCGAAAAATACACACTAAGTTTTCATAAACAAATTTTCCAGCTTTGCTAAATTTAAAGATTATATTAGGATTGAATTTTAGGGTACTTACAAGTTTTTCCGTGAGATTTTATAAGGCTCGAACTTTTGCCCCACTATGGGCCAAAAATGAATTCCAAGCATTAATGCAAAAACTATTACCGTAAAACGGGGTAACTTTGATAATGCGGGTAACTTTGATAGTGCGAGACCCCCAATCAGTTAAGAAAAACGAATGCAAAAGTAAAGAGTATTAGTATGACACTTCATGTCAAAGCTATTTTCGTTGAAATCAAGTGCATTTGAGGATTTTTATGCAAATATTAAAAATTTACAAGATTTTAGCATTTTTGCAACGCTTACAAACAATCTGTTCTACGACCACTATTTGATAAAGTCATAATGAGTTCGTCACTTACCCATGAGCAATTCTCGCTGAAACCAGGCCGCCATCGGCACCCATCGTTAGAATTCCAATTTTATGTCTCTGATCGCAAGCTTTCGATAAAACTTAAGGGTGGTCCTTTTTGTTTTCTCAAATTGGTGGACCCCTCGTACGCCAGCTAGCTAAACAGTTTGCAAAAAAGCCCATTTTTTGATAAATCTTGGGTATTTCTTCACGTGATATGTCTCATATTTCCCTTGGAACACATACCAAACTTAATGGCATCGTATAGAGAAAGGATATAGCTTTCATTTGAAGTTAAAAAAAATCCGGCGGCCATTTTGAATTTGGCCGCCATCTTGAATTTTGTTAGAAAAATCGTTTTTTCACCATTAGCGCACCGCTCGTTTTGAATTCTGAGATTACCATCAGAAAGCTGAGAAAAAATTGCGTAAGATAGGCTACAGAAACTAGGTGTGCAATGGTATTTACCCTATGAAATGAACGATTTTCTAAAACATGTTCCACGATTTTGACGTATATGGCGAGTGCAATCAATGCAAACATCATTTTTGGTACAACAAAGATACAAGTTTTCAATAGTTGATGTATTTTGCGAGTCAGATGAAGAATAGGAGTATTATTTTGAGTGAAAAAATCTGGCGGCCATCTTGGATTTTGACGCCATCTTGGTTTTAAGTAGTAGAATGAGTTTTCACCTTGATAACACTCAACATGTTGAATTTTAATGCCACCGTTACACTTACTATTCTTCTTGTTCTTCTTTTTCCTGACGTTACGTCCCTACTGGAATAGAGCCAGCCCCTAAGCTTCAAAAATAAATTAACAAGTAGAATTTTTTAACGCTTATTTGCCACCTGAATGATTGTTCTGCATATCTGCGAGTTGAAAAATAGCATTAATTCTTTCATTTATTTGGTATAAAACCATTGATAGAAATGAACAATCTGTTGAACAGCTAAAATAAGATAAGAAATAAAGAATCTGTTTGTTTTTTAACGGAGATCTATAATTAATTAAACATGAAGAGCGCTGAGATGGTAAAAAATCATTCTACTGCTAAAAACTAAGATGGCATCGAAATCCAAGATGGCCACCAGATTTTCCAAACTCAAAATGATTCACCTGAGTTTCGGCATTACGTCCACATTAGAACAAAGCCTGCTTCTCACCTTTCAATTTCGCTATTTTTCACATGCATGTTGGGTGTTAGTAAAAACAATACTTTATGATTCAGAAAATCAAGGATTTTTTTTGCTTAAAAATTTAATTTCCATTCTAAATTAATGCACTTTTGGAAATGTTTTACGTTAAAACTACAGATATTACCACAAAACATACTAATGTCCCAACGCACAATTTATAAACTTCATTCGATGACAAAAAAGCATATGGTAAAAAAAAATTGTTTATTTCAATCAATGTTTTTGGACGGTTTTTATTCATTAAATTTATTTATTCATAATAACTGAATTCAAAGATATGTCGAAGGAATATTCTGTTATTAAAAATCGTATTATAAAAGAAAATTCCTATTTAATAACTTGTATTTATAACTAATAAAGCTGAGTATCAGGCTCGGTTCCACTAGGGACGTAACGTCAGGAAAATGAAGAATAATAAGAAGAAGAGTATACGTAACCTTGTTTTTATTGGTAACCTTTAAATTCGACATGCTGAGTGCTATCAAGGTGAAAAATTCATTCTACTAGTCAAAATCAAGATGGCGTCAAAATCCAAGATGGCCGCCAGATTTTATCACTCTAAATAATACTCCTATTCTTCATCTGACTCGAAAAATACACCAACTATTGAAAACTTGTATCTTTGTTGTACAAAAAATGATGTTTGCATTGATTGCACTCGCCATATACGTCAAAATCGTGGAACATGTTTTAGAAAATCGTTCATTTCATAGGGTAAATACCATTGCACACCTAGTTTCTGTAGCCTATCTTACGCAATTTTTCCTCAGCTTTCTGATGGTGATCTCAGAATTCAAAACGAGCGGTACGCTAATGGTGAAAAAACGATTTTTCTAACAAAATTCAAGATGGCGGCCAAATTCAAAATGGCCGCCGGATTTTTTTTAACTTCAAATGAAAGCTATATCCTTTCTCTATACGATGCCATTAAGTTTGGTATGTGTTCCAAGGGAAATATGAGACATATCACGTGAAGAAATACCCAAGATTTATCAAAAAATGGGCTTTTTTGCAAACTGTTTAGCTAGCTGGCGTACGAGGGGTCCACCAATTTGAGAAAACAAAAAGGACCACCCTTAAGTTTTATCGAAAGCTAGCGATCAGTGACATAAAATTGGAATTCTAACGATGGGTGCCGATGGCGGCCTGGTTTCAGCGAGAATTGCTCCATGACAGCCTAGTTATAGTAGAACATGAATTCGGTCTCAAATCTCTTAGCGAAAACCATTTTTACAAACTGGGACCAGTTTTGTAATCTAAGTCAGAAATTTCCATACAGCGTTAAACGCCTAGATGTATGCAACGCTCTATAAATGTTCGTGATTCATTCAATCTTATTCGATTTATACTCCATTATCAAAGTTACCCCAAAACAGAAAACCGACTTTCGATCATATGAAAAATTATAAATCCATTCAGAATAAATCTTTTGGCAATCTTTCAAGTGCAATCGATAGCTAGGATTTCAGTACTTGTTTTAAAAATATAAAATATAATTCTTTGATACAGAATGCATAAATATTGAAGTTTTCTTCGAAAAAACTATTAAAGTTACCCCGTTTTACGGTACACCTCAAAGCATCTTTAAGTTACTCAAAATTACAGGGATTGCGAAATAAAGGTTGATAATGTATACAAGCATCTACATGGATTTGATAGTTCTACTGGTTCAAATTTTCCACAATTCTTATATAAGATTTTAATATTTTTAGGCCACCATAAATCACTACCAATATAGCTGAAAATTTGACAAATCTTCATTTCCATCATAAGGATTATAAAAAGGATACTGGAGATGGATTTTTTTTTTTAATTTGAACATTATAGTGGATAGGTAGTTTAAGACAAATAGAAAATTTCGAATCTTTAATTTTTCTCTATTGATGTAGTTTTGTCCATCACTGCGGCCACGAATATGGGAAAGCTCTAGCAAAGCGTTCTCTAGTGATTGTGTGGTTTTTCAAAAGATGAGTGCGTGCAGCAGGAATTAGCAAGCAGTTCGTAGGAACGAGGCAGGTTCTGGTTGTTCCCTTGGCTTTGATTGAATTTATTGATCATGTGTTACATGTAGGTACATTATGATTGTGGTTGAGTGGCGGCTTGTGGTGGTTGTTCGGGAATGTGTGGAAGTGTAACTGTTGTATTGGGCATTTATTGGCATTTGATTGGATCTGTTCGGAATGGTTCGTTGCATATTGCATGGGAGGATTATTGAACCTTGGAACGGTGGATTGAGGAGGGACTGGGAGCCAATGCTTCTGTGGTTTATGGCAATGCTTTCCAATTTACCTGTTTATGCTGGTACCACAGTTTGGGCAGGAATATCAGCGCGAGAGTGACTGTGTTGGTCAGCTGAGATCGAATGAACAGTGCTAGGAATAGTGTTGAAGGGTTGAACTCTCCCAGATACCAAAACCGTAGAATGTAGAACGTGGATGATGCGAGGAATTCGATTAGGATAGAAGCGACGAGAAACTGACGTTCCTGGGGGAGCCAGAGACAGAAGACAAGAAAAGAAATTAGAATTTTGATTACCCTTGGGATTGATGACACTATTCTATAGCGAGTATCCGAAAACCATTTACCCGAAAGTCATTTAACAGAAAAACCATATATTTGAATGCAACACTTACCCGAATATCATTTATCTGAATACATGACATACATCCGAATTGTAGTACTGTGAATCTGAAACACTCTTCAAAATTAGTATTATTTTTTACTTATGATTTTCTTATTTCAAAGTTTAGTCTTCAGCCGTAGCGTTTTATTTGAACGAATCATGAACTCACAAATAGTTGCACATTTAACTTTCCTTGTGCATTAAAAAGAATGGTACATTATGCATTAAGGGTCAAAAATGACCGTTGACTTTGAAACGATCTCAATAATCCATTTTTGAATCGGCTTTTGTACTTTCTTTGAACTCATGTGTCTGGTCTTGCTGAAAAGCTGCGTGTTGACCGCGACGATTACCTTAGCCTCAAAAACATAACATTATTATACAGTCATTCCATGAAAAACCTATCTAGTGGGTCACCGAATTCCGTGAAAATTTGCTATTTTGCTCCTTATCTGAAATAAGGATACACGTGTTTTTGGAAAAAACAGTCATTTTTTTATTGGCACACGCTGAAAAAATATTTCAGAGTTTTATATTTTTTCTGAAAAGTTGAAATCTTAAGCTTTCATTCGATTAAAAATGATTGGAAATCGGTTGAGCTGTTCAAAAGCTATGTTTTTTATTTGAAATTAAAAAATAATGCGCTGAGACCTACAGTGTGTGCCGATAAAAAAATAACTGATTTTTTATTTTCAAAAATATATATCAAAAACAAAAAAAACATACAACGCTGAAAATTTGACAGTCTGGTCACTCTATTTTGGAAATGGTCACCCTAATAAAAAAAACAAAAACACGTGTATCCTTATTTCGGATAAGGAATAAAATAGCAAATTTTCACGGAATTTGGTGACCCACTAGATCGATTTTTCATGGAATGCCTGTATATTGTTATGGCCATAACTGTTTCCGTTAGGCCAAATCGAAAAAAAATATGCCAAATCAGCATCATTCGACAAGTCATTATTCATGTTTTCAGACCAGGAATTCCTTCAAGAAAACCTCCAGAGATTCTATCAAGAGACCCTACGGAAAAATGTTTCCACCAGCCATTTCTCCAGACACTCTTCCAAAGATTCCTCCAGGAATTCCTTCGAAGATTCCTTCAGGGATTGTACCAGAAATTTCTCCAAGATAATCTCTCTCGTAATCTCTACAGTTACGTATCCAGGAATTCCACAAGGGATTCCGTCAGAGATTCCTCCGAGAATTCCTCTAGGAATTCCTCCAAGAGGAAACTATAATCGTTAATAGAGATTTTTAGACCGGTTCCGACGGGGCTTCAGCAATTCCTCCAGGAATTCTATCAAGTGTTGCTCTAGTGATTCCTCCAAACATTATTTCAGGAATTTCAGTAGGAAATTCTTAACAAGGATTCTTCTAGAGATTTTGCGAGGAGTTTCTCCAGTGATTCCTCCATAGGTTCCTCTAGTATAATCTTTACTGAGATTCCTCCTGGAATTTCTCCAAGGATTTATCCCGGGAATTTTCAAACAATTATTTCAGGAATTACTCCAAGCATTCCCTCAGAGATTTCTTCAAGAATTCTTCAAACGTTTTCTCCTGATATTCTTATAGAGCTTCCTCCAGAAATCTTACTAGAGACCCCTCCAAGGGTTCCAATTCGGACCCCCACTGTTTTAATTCGGACCACGTTATATTTTATGGGTTTTTTTCTCAGGTAGTAATAAAATATTACTATGATTTGTGTGGTATCATGCTTTTTAAACTTCTCCTGTAAACGGAAGCTCTAAAAGATAAACTGTTAATTTAACTACTAACCAGCCAAAATTATAACAACAACGAATCTCTGAAGATATTGCTGAGGTAATCCGTTAAAAATTACCTGGAAAATTCCTTACAGTAATTCACGTAGCGAATTTCCAGGAGGGATTCATTAAGAAATTCCTAGAGAAATCTCTCAAAAAATTCTTGAAGTGAAGAATTCCTGATGTAACCCCTGGAGAGTTTCTTGATGAAATCCCTGGAGCGATCTCTGAAGGAATCCTGAAGCCCTGAAGAAGACTACCTGGGGCAATCCCTGCATGCAAGCATGGGAAAATTCACTCCCTCACCCAAACGCCACCGATAAAAAACAGCAACAAATCTACTGCTACCGAACATTCAGTGATAGCTGAACCGTAATGGGTGGAGTGTAGCATGGAAGCGTCGAAACCGATTGTGTAAAAGCGAGAATCGGAAGTGTAGTGACCGTACTTTGCTTAGTGCGTTTTTCTTGTTTTCCTATTTAAATTATAAATTCTTTTCACAACTGAATAAGACACATTTTTTTACACAAATCGAAGCACGTTTATTCCGCACAAAATTTATCAACAAACTGATTCAATTTTCACCTTCATTATTCAGCCTACTACGACCTGCTAAACATCTAACATCACTCATTTGAAATCATCATTCGCTTGGCACCGTTTCTTGTTCATCTATTTTTCTTATCCTTTTCTCATAATCCCTACATTCACCTCGTCCTCTACTCTTAGAAATAAAAAATTATAGAAAAAATCATATCTACGATTAGTGATTGTTTAGGGTTTCACTTGTTTTGGCCTCCAAATCAATACGTGTTGAAACGTTGTAATGGGATTTCTTGTCACTTGGTTCTGCTTTTTCCAAAATTTTCGCTTGATGTACAAGGATCCTGTAAATATGGATATTTAAAAACTGATTTTTATTATAATCATCAAAATATATATATTTTCAACCGTAATTTTGCATTGGTTTCCTTCGGCTTGTACCTACCAAACTATTTTTAACCATTTATTTTTTTTAATATTTTTACAAAATATAACAGTTGTACATTACTAATCCCGAATAACAAAAACAGCTACATGATAAAAATGTTATTTTTTATGGTGAAATACTCAGAATATCTAAGTGAGTATAAAGGATCAATTTGAGTGACTTTCTAACTCTACAACTCTACTTTTTTACCTCTATTCCTAAAGTGCTACTCCAGATAGAGTTTTCCAGGCTAAGAACATCAAAGTGAGCATAGATGATCAAAATTATTTGCATTTTCAAATGGCTGAATGCACAACTGTAGTTAGAAAAAAACTCTACTTAGAACAAGCTCAGAACATCAAAACGAGCATAATAGATCAAAATGATGAACATTTTCGAATGGCTTAAAGCATTTTGCATGTTCAAACTCCATTTTATTAACTACCTTTATTCTAAAAAAATACGTTGGATAGTTTTCCAAGCTTAACACATTGAAAAGAGCATATGCCATTAGGATTATTCGAGTTTATTTTTAAATGGTTCAATGCATTTTTTATGTTCTAACTCGACTTTATTGTTCATCTTCGTTCTCAAAATGCCGCTCTGTATAAAATTTTCCAGGCTTAGAACATCAGAATGAGCATGAGATCGTTTTTTTAAATTGCTGAATTTGCTTTGCATGTCTAACTCTAATTTTTAACCTTAGTTTCAGAAATGCTACATTGGATAGAGTTTTCCAGGCTCCGAACATCGAACATCAAATTGAGTGTATACCAAAATCATTTGAGCTTCTAAGTGACTCAAAACGTTCTACAAGTTCTTAGTCTTGTTTATTGTTTAATTATTTTTGCTTTTTTTATATTTCAACTAAAAAATAATATATGCACAGTAAGAACAAAGCGTAACATTTACATATTTATGATAACACATTGTATTTAGCAGACATTACCAAATTTTCCGAAATGTTACTTGAAAGAAATTCTATGGTTCTATCGCATTTCACGTAGTTGTTGTTTTTAACTATACAAACTACCCTCTCTATACATATTGAAACTGATTGATACCTTCAATAGACCAATCTAATTGCCTGCATAGTAGTGCAATGTTAACAAAATTTTCTTTGTTTGCTGTGAGAACTGTCACAACATTGCTTTTGTTTGCTGTGAGGAAGCAAATATAAAAAGAATGGTTGCCGAGCATTAACTTCCTTGTTTGACTGACGTTGACCGAAAGCTCAAATGACGTCAAACAAACATCGATACGTTTTCATTCTAAGGTAAACGACTTGTGTAAGATTGATCGTGCGTTGGTGTTCGTGACAGTTTACTTGTAGACCTCTATATACCACTTCAGATTGAACTGTTGATAAAATCATTTGAATTATCAAATACGCTTAACATGTTATAACTTAACTTCACAAAGGTAGATAATGCTACTTCAGAGCTTAAATATCTTATCGTCAGAGTGAATATAGTAGATCAAAATAATTTAAAATTTTAAATGATTTGAAATGCTTTGTCTGTTATACTTGTGCTTTATTGGTTACTTTCGTTCTGCATATGCCACTTAGTAAAGGATGTTTCTAGGCTCAGAACATCAAAGTGGTTATGAGAGGTCCGAAGTTTTCAAGTGACTCATTACGATTCGTGTTTTATAACTTTACTGACATCATTGTACTGATAAGAATGGATATTTTTCTTTAAGCGACTTATTAAATTTTAATATCTTTGAACTAGCACTGTCTAATACCTCCATTACTCAAGTATTCTGAATATGCTCATTTTTGAAAACTCGTTGACGATCTCCGCAAAATCTAAGGGCACTTCAAGAAGCTTTCTCTAGCGCTCGAAAGGCTTCTTATCAATCAACCCATAAAACCTTTAGAGGAATTGTCACTAATGTTGGGCTCCTCAATCCGTTCTAAACAGTTCAATTACACGTGTTAAGCTGTGCTTCCAAGAAATCAGTGCTCTTTTTTTGTTCTTCTAACACCCTTGCTAATTCGTTTATTACACACCTGATCGTTTATCTAAAGAAAAACACACACAATTACGCATTTATAAATTTTGCTCACAATTAAATAAATAAAACAAACTACTTTTACCATCTTGCTTCGATGTATTTGAATGTTGAAGTCTTGAATAACCTAAAGTACTTTTTTTGAACGCTTCATTATTGTTTCTTTCCTTTTGGACAAAACACATTGTTAGACAAATCCTCTAAAAAAACTTTTTGTTATTATAAATTTACACTCACAAAGGAGTAATTACCAAATTACCATATTGTGGATATTTTTCATCTTATCGTCTTGGAAAATTCATATTACTCTAACTTTTTTCGGGGGATTAATTTTGTATAAACTACCCTCTCAGAGAACTCAATCTTCTCAGAAGATTAACTCTTTGTAATTGTATAATCTATCTTCTCAGGTAACTTACTCGAATTATTTTTCAAATCAACTTAGCTTCTCAGGGGACTTTTGTGTTGCTTACTCTCTCAGGGGACTTTTTTCTTTTTACTTATCCTCTCGGGGAACTCACTTTTTTAACATATCGTCTCAGGCAACTTTTTTTCTCAGTGATCTCTTTTAACTCTAGCTTTCGCTCTTAGTAGACTCACTCTGTGTAATTATATAATCTATCCTCTCAGGAATTGCACTCAAATTGGTTTTTCATTATCACTTACCCGCTCAGGGAAAAACTACTATTAGAAAATAAAATACCGTAATCCGGGGTATCATTGATCAGCGGGGTAACATTGATCGGAATGGCTCATCTCGTAATAAGTTGGTATCATCATTTATTGATGAAACATTTCCAAAGCATGAATGTTGCTTCTCATTCTTATATTCATAAGCTATTGAAAACTAAGATTTTTGCAAAAATTGCGTCAACTTTATGCGTAAATTTGTCAAATTTGCGAAACAATGATTTCAATGGTTAAGGATGACACTATCGAAGATTCGTGTCTCACATAAGTTCTGCAAGCGATATGAGCAAGGAAAATGCAGTTATCACTAAAAATAGCATCGCCAAAAACGATTCCGCTGTCAAAACTTTTATAAGTATGTTCAATTAGGCAATATTACCGAATTACTGTTAGGAATGTAAAATTCCCTTAGGAAATTGCCTACCTTTAGGCGTATTCCGCTGTTCGAGGTGTTTTTAATTTTAAAATAACTCAAAAAGTAAATGAGATGTAAGCGTTTGGACTTCATATTTGGCTTCAGGGGCCTTGATTTTAGTAAGTAACGACATTTTCAATATTACCGAACGTTGTTTACATGGATGATCAATGTTACCCCATATCAGCTAAATGAAAAAATCACATTAAACATTTTTTTAAACATGCTTAAATCTTTCAAAAAACAAAATACAGTATATAATCGCGAGCAATGGGTGGCAGTACTTGTTTTAAAAATATAAAACTCACAACATTTGCATTTTTGAATGAAATATTCAAGAAATATCCTTAAAACTGATCAATGTTACCCCGGATTACGGTACTATAATCACTAGTAAGGCGAGCAAATACCTTTAAACTCTAATATGTGTTGCTTATCTTGACAGATAGGCCTATTTCGTCTGCGACTTACAGACTTCTTCAGTGCTGGACTCTCAGGGAACTTTATTTCTTGCTTATCTTCTCAGGGTACTGCTTTTACGATTATTTTTTTATTACCCTCTCGGGGGACTTTTCTCTTTTTGCTTAACTAACCCTCTCAGGGGATTTGTTTTTTATTACCTTCTCAGGGGACTTTTATTTTTTTTGCTTAACTTACCCTCTCAGGGGACTTTTTTATGCTTACCCTCTCAGGGGACTTTTTTGTTGCTTACCCTCTCAGAGGATTTTTTCTCTTTTCGCTTAACTTACCCTCTCAGGGGACTTTTCTCTGTTTTCTTAACTTACCCTCCCAGGGGACTTATTTTTTTATTACCCTCTCGGATGACCTTTCCCTTTTTGCTTAACTTACCCTCTCAGGGGATTTTTTTTTGATTACCTTCTCAGGGGACTTTTCTCCTTTAGCTTAACTTACCCTCTCAGGGGACTTTTTTATGCTCACCCTCTCAAGGGACTTTTTTGATGCTTATCCTCTCAGGGGATTTTTCTCTATTTGCTTAACTTACCCTCTCAGGGGACTTTTATCTTTTTCTCTCAGGGGACTTTTTTTTTAATTACCCTCTCGGGGGACTTTTCTCTTTTTGCTTAACTTACCCTCTCAGGGGACTTTTTTATGCTTACCCTCTCAGGGGACTTTTTTGTTGCTTACCCTCTCAGAGGATTTTTTCTCTTTTCGCTTAACTTACCCTCTCAGGGGACTTTTCTCTGTTTTCTTAACTTACCCTCCCAGGGGACTTATTTTTTTATTACCCTCTCGGATGACCTTTCCCTTTTTGCTTAACTTACCCTCTCAGGGGATTTTTTTTTTGATTACCTTCTCAGGGGACTTTTCTCCTTTAGCTTAACTTACCCTCTCAGGGGACTTTTTTATGCTCACCCTCTCAAGGGACTTTTTTGATGCTTATCCTCTCAGGGGATTTTTCTCTATTTGCTTAACTTACCCTCTCAGGGGACTTTTAATTTTTCCTTACCCTCTCAGGAGATTTTTCACTTTTTGCTAAACTTACCCTCTCAGGGGACTTTTTTTATGCTCACCCACTCAGGGGACTTTTCTCTTTTTGCTTAACTTACCCTCTCAGGGGACTTTTATCTTTTTCTCTCAGGGGACTTTTTTTTTAATTACCCTCTCGGGGGACTTTTCTCTTTTTGCTTAACTTACCCTCTCAGGGAATTTTTGATTACCCTCTCAGGGGACTTTTGTATTTTTGCTTAACTTACCCTCTCAGGGGACTTTTTTGTACTTACCCTCTCAGAGGACTTTTTTGTTGCTTACCCTCTCAGGGGTCTTTTCTTTTTTTGCTCAACTTACCCTCGCAGGGGACTTTTATTATTTTCCTTACCCTCTCAGGGGACTTTTCTCTTTTTTCTTAACTTACCTTCTCAGGGGACTTATTTTGCTTATTCTCTCTGGGGGGGCTCATATATTTTAATATATCCTCTCAGGGAACTCCCGGGACTTCAATTTGCTCTTTTATTAGACCTTAGGGGACTTGTTATTTTCAGTTATCCTCTCAAGGGATGACTATAGTTGTGAATTTTGTCACATCACAAGACTATAACTTTCTAACTTGCCTTCGATACTACAGGCTATATTGTAACTCCTCACATAACCTCACCTTTAAAATTCACTCATAACTTTTCCATTCTATAATATCCTTGAAGTATACAAAATACTTTTCACTTGTATTCAATTAAGTAAACATAATCATTTAAAATAACATTTTATTTTACTTCTCACATTTTTGTTCTGTTCTTTTTTTGATGCTCACAGGATTATTCTTTGATGCTCTTCGATTTGAAGCTTTACATTTTAGACATTTACCAGATTAAAACATAACTTGCAGGGTGCTCGATTGAATCAAGTTCAATTTCTCAAGGAAAAGCCATTTCAGGTCTTTTTATGAAATCGTGTTTTTTTATCTTCTTTCTCCAGCTCAAACATTTTCTTGTCGATCCTAAACAAATATTTGCTTAAGTGAGTTTTGTTTGAAATGATTTTGTTAATTACACATGACGGATTTTTTTAAACCGGTTAAATTCTTGCATTTCCCTTTATTTTATGATCAAACATTCTCAGTTATCAATTTTTTTCTGTGTAAAAATAATATTATTTTTTTTGTTCAATAAAATAAAGTATGCCAGCTTCTTCTTCTTCTTGGCATTAACATCCTCACTTAGATAGAGCCTGCTCCTCAGTTTAGTGTTCTTATTAGCACACAGTTATTAACTGAGAGCTTTCTTTGCCAAAATTGCCATTTTCGTATTCGTATATCGTGTGCCAGGTACGATGATACTCTATGCCCATGGAAGTCAAGGGAATTCCCATAACGAAACCAACCGGGAATCGAATTCAGACACCTTCAGCATGACTTTGCTTTGTAGCCGCGAACTCTAACCACTCGGCTAAGGAAGGCCCCAGTATGGCAGCTGTATACCATAAATGTCATCCAAGTAATCTGGGAATCAAGTAATGACAATCGCGTATTATATTATTGACTTTAAAGAAACATGAATAAATATGCACATATGTATTTTTCATTGTCATATTAACAATTGAAATTGATTCCAAAGCATTTCATTGAACATAATTGTGGCAACTGTTAAATTTTAGAATATCGTCTATTTTTGCCGGTGAAACTAAACTACTAAATGCATTCATATCTCTTTTAGGTAAACGCCAAAAAGAAGCAATTCAACGATTTTCCATTGCTTTTCAAACATTATGCCATTATGCATTAAATGCGTTTTGAACGTTTGCTCGCACGATAGACTTTTTGTCAATTCAAGTATAAGTAGCGTGGATTTTTAAATTAACATTTTGTTCACTTACCCTTGCGTTTACCAACTGGAGTACACTATGGCTAAGCTTTTTGCTGTGTATCAATGTATTAAATTATTCGCGTTATGGAAACAACCAATAAATTGACATATTTCAACAGAATATAGTCAAATCCAATCGAAGTTACCAGTTGGAGCGCATCTGAAAACCCCTTTTCACTTCTGTCAATTCTATGTGGTATGTTATTCCTTCCACGGAGTAGTTTTCTTCAAGATTTCATTCACTAAAACACACAATAATTCCATTCCACCATGAAACCACGTGACATAAACACAAACCAGTGAATTTTATTTCAAACCAACCACTTTTCCAACTTATTTTGCTCGGTGTGATTTATCCTTTTTGTTTGGGAGCATTTGCGCCATTGTAGTGACCGTACTTTGCTTAGTGCGTTTTTCTTGTTTTCCTATTTAAATTATAAATTCTTTTCACAACTGAATAAGACACATTTTTTTACACAAATCGAAGCACGTTTATTCCGCACAAAATTTATCAACAAACTGATTCAATTTTCACCTTCATTATTCAGCCTACTACGACCTGCTAAACATCTAACATCACTCATTTGAAATCATCATTCGCTTGGCACCGTTTCTTGTTCATCTATTTTTCTTATCCTTTTCTCATAATCCCTACAGGAAGGAACACGGAGAGAAGTGAATACCAATACACTAGTATCTGCGAGTCACGAGCGAACGCATTTAGCATCCATTCACCGAATGCATTGAACTGACTGAGCGGATTTCCACTCACTGAATCATTCCGTGATGTAGATTGCCAGTCAGTGAACGCTCAATAGCACTCAAGCCCGAATACCAATGTAATGTCTGGAGTAATCTTTGAAGAGATTGTTCTAGTGTAATCCCTGAAGAAACACTCGGAGACATCTCTGAAAGACCCCTATAGAGTTTTTCCTAGATGAATCTTTGAAGAAGTCTCTGGATGAATTCCTGAAAGAATATCAGAATACTTCTTCTTCTTCTTGGCATTACGTCCTCACTGGGACAGAGCCTGCTTCTCAGCTTGTGTTCTAATGAGTACTTCCACAGTTATTAACTGAGAGCAATCTTTGCCAAAAATGCCATTTTCACATTCGTATTCACGAGACGCGACGGAGACAAGACATAACACTTATCGTTCTTACAAATCGTCAAAAAGTTTTAAAAATTACCTTTTCGTCTTTTTTAAAACTTTTTGACGATTTGTAAGAACGATAAGTGTTATGTCTTGTCTCCGTCGCGTCTCGTGAATGTCGTGTAGTTCTTACGTTAGTGCAAACTATAAAAATGAGTAGTTCACATTCGTATATCATGTGACAGGAACGATGATATTTTATGCCCAGGGAAATCAAGGGAAATTCAAGCAAGCTGTGCGCGCGAGTGGGTGCAATTTCGAATTAGCTGTCACGATTTATCTCGGTTCCGTGTTTTTTTTTTTTATTCGATTTGGCAAATGAAGTGTTGGAAATGATGATGGTGCTATGCCACCCGGCAAGTGATTCAAAAGAAATAGTAATTATTTTTGTAATCGCGGATATTTTAAAAGCATATCTTTGTCAGGAAGTGTAAGAGAAATGTGAATTTAAACGTGATCGAAAGTGTTTTGTGATGGGTGTTTTCAAGTTCCTGCTTCCACTATTCTGTGGTAATTTAGGGGGTGATGTCAGACGGTGCATTTAACTTCTCGTGTAACACGTGGGTGCTGTGTTCGGAACAGGAAGTCGAGGATCTATGTCCAAAACATTGTGAAAAGGTTTGGGATTGTTTGAAAAAGATTGTTTCAGACAGAATCTGTGTGACGCGTGGTCATTTGATGACTGATTGCTTGTTAAACAAAGATATCATGTGAATAAAACTCAGTGAATTGTTGAATGGTAGTTTCCAATGTGAAAAATTTTCTCAATCGTGTTTTGCTCGTGCTTATGAAAATTTTACAACCTTCGGCTAATGCATTTTGGTGCCATTCCGGTTCGGCTGATAAATACTTTCACGTGTGTTATTTTTGTTGTTGAGCTGTTGGAATCTGATGTCATCTAAAACAGTGGAAAAGCCAATTTTGAATGCGGTCATTCTACAACTCACCTACACGAGGAGTTATTTTGGCAACATACAACAATAACGTTATTTGGTGAGTTCGTTCCTAGTTATCTTTAGTTTTCCTTTTTTCTTTTGACAAATAAGCCCTCGAGTCTCCTCAATTTTTTGTAACACTAAAAACTTGTCAGCTACATTTCATTGAAAATAATTCTTTAAATATATTACAATAATATTTGCTGTTCTTCAAAAACTAAATGTACTTACTTTTGCATGATTCTCCCTATTTATTCGTTTTTATTTTAGTTCTATATTTTTGTTACATTATAAACATTCCCATGACATTAAAAAATCTATTTTTAAGTAATTAAAAATATAAGAAACGTTCACCGTAAACAATGCTATCTTTTTAATTATCAATGACTGCTACGGGAGAGGTCAGAATGAGTTTTTATCTCGTTTCAGAGAGCGAGTAATGGCGCTGTAGCCTAGGCTTTACAGCCAGGGCATGAGGGAGAAATACCCATGTCCCATCCCAGGAAACGGAAAAGGACCACAAACGGAGTGTGCAATAACATTCTTAGCAAAGCCACTCCCAACGATTGTATCTTTTTCCCTAAAATGGAACGGTTGGTACGGTTGTCCCCGTTTCTTCTTGCAAAAATTGGAAAATTTTCGTCTATCATGTTATTCATACGTGAATAATCTGATCGCCGCAAAATTTTCAAATTACCTTCAAACCCAAGTTTGCACAGTGGGCCTGGCCATTTTAATATATGTATCATATCACTGATATGCTGCAAATATTAATACTGACAAGAAAATATCAGGAGACGTTCCGATATTTCCAGGATGCTTTTCATTATTGGCTGTGCAAGCACTTAGAATAGAATAGAATAGAATAGGGAAATCAAGGGAAATTCAATTACGAAAAGATCCTGGACCGACCGGGAATCGAACCCAGGCCATTTCAGCATGGCTTTGCTATGAAGCCGCGGACTCGAACCACTCGGCTAAAGAAGGCCCCGGATTCGCTTGAATAATTCATCCAGGAAAAATCATTAGGGAAATTCCTGGAGAAATCCCAGTAAAAATTTTACTTGAGGAATCTACGAAGGATTCACTGGAAGCATTCCTGCGGAAACTCCTTGCGATTTTTCTAAAAAAATCCTTGTAGATATTTTCCTGCAGCAATCCTTGGAAGAATCCCTGTAGGAACTCCTGGCAGAATTACTGAAGCTGTACCTGGAGCCCTATTGGATCTGGTCTCAAAAATCATAGTGATCAAAAGTTCTTCCTGGAGGAATCCCTAGTGGACGCTCTGGAAAAATCGCTGTAGAGATTACTTTAAATTCTCTCGGAGGCATTTCTTGTAAAATCTCTTGAGAAATCTTTAAATTAATTCCTTGAGAAATCTCTGGAATAGATTCTTCTTAAAAGTTGAAACCATAATATTTCCAGAAGGGATTATTCTCTCATTAAGTAATAATTATTAAAAATAGAGGATAAATTAGGCATTTCTTCAAATCTTGATAATATTATCTTGTTTTCAAAATTCAACTGCAAAATATAACAAACACGTAGTTGAAACTTCGGATAAAAAGTTTCATCCTAGATCATCTTTGGTTGTCTGTCACCTGTAGTAAACGAGTTCGTGGAAAGTTATCAAGCCGGTTTCGTTGACAGTCGATTGACAACGGACCAGATCTTTACTGTTTGGCAAATCCTCCAAAAATGTCGTGAATACCAGATCCCAACGCATTATCAGTTGGTTTAAATCCCGCTTGAGACTATGACAAGGTGATGGACTTTCGTCCCTGTTGCTAGAAGGTGTTATGCGGAGAGTCGGGATTAACAGCCGGGGTACCGTTTTTACGAGATCCAGTCAATTTGTTTGTTTCCCGGATTATATGGACATTGTTGGGCGAACATTTGAAATGGTGGCACCTCCTAGTACACTCGTGTGAAACACAAGGCAGCAAAAAGCTGGACTGATGATGAATGCGTCCAAGACAAAGTACATGATAGTTGGTGGAGCCGAGCGCAACAGGGCTCGCCTAGGAAACAGTGGCACGATAGACGGGGACACGTTCGAGGTGGTCGACTTTGGATGCTTGCTGACGGCTGACAATAACGTTAGCCGTGAAATACGGAGGCGCATCATCAGTGGAAGTCAGAAGTCAAGAAGCTGTAGACAAAATAGATTTCAACGCGCACCAAATGTACCCTATACAGAACGCTCATAAGGTAATCCTCTACGGGCATGAAACGTGGACGATGCTCGAGGAGGACCAGCAAGCACTTGGAGTCTTCGAAAGTCTTCGGCGGCGTGAAGGAGAAACATGTGTGGCGGCGAAGGATGAACCACGAGCTTGCCCCCCAATGCTGGATAGCAACCTTGCAAAGACCATCTTCGGATCCGGTTGGTACAAGAAGACGTGGAGCGCAGTGAGCGTGGGGCAGAACCGAGGATGGAGAGATGTGGTCACCAACTGGGCATTGTGGCGTAAAATTGTCTTTGGTAAAATTGTTGTTGCAGTGTTATTTGTTTAGATGTTAACTAAACAAATGAAAATCATTTCCCATTATGATCTAGCCGTTAATTCAGGTAAAGATGGATAAAATCAAGAAATAAAAAAAAATGACAATATTGCTGTTTGTTTTACGCT
This sequence comes from Aedes aegypti, assembly GCF_002204515.2. Lineage (NCBI taxonomy): Eukaryota > Metazoa > Arthropoda > Insecta > Diptera > Culicidae > Aedes > Aedes aegypti. The sequence continues at coordinate 342,357,920 of NC_035108.1, read as the reverse complement.
GAATATTTGCAACTAGAATTAATTAAAACCTCATTCGGTCAAGTGTTGCATTCGGGTCAATGTCGTTCGAGTATTTGTCGATTGGGCAAATGTCTTTCGGGTAAATGGTTTTCGAGTATTTGTTATAGAATCGATGACGGTTATAGAACTTACCCGAAATTGAGTGTTGGCATTGCGGCTGGCGATGGCCAGCTGTAGACCGAACCCCAGTATGAGCAGTTCGCCGGCCTCGGTCACGTAGTCCCACTTCAGCGGTCGGCACATGTTGGACGTGACCTGGTCATCGGTGTTCTCCACCTTCCACACCAGCTCGCTGTACCGGAGAAAGTCCATGCTGGTGGCGGTAAATGCGGCCAGATAGCACAGAACCGCAACGCACATTGCGCACAAGTAGCGCAGCAAATCTAAATCTCTCACAACCCATCGATGAGCTTTTCTGGTGCGGAATTCCACCAGGTGGCGGTAAAGCTTGAGCACGATTGCACCGTAACAGATGATGAAGCCCAGCTCGCGGCACCAGGGCTCCAGCAGGCAACGCAACGTCGACGCCTGCAGGAAGTGGAGGGCAACCTGAAACGAGGGAATGGGGGAAATTATGTTACACTAGTGGTCCCGGCAAACTTCGTTTAACCATCAAGCAGGCTGATGAAAAACGATATTGATCATCCCATATGAAATGACAGTTCCGTTCACGCACGTTTTTCCAACTTCCTCAGCAAATATCCTGGTATTTTTATTCACACAAATACGTTGGAACCCTTGACGAACAAAACGGAGGTAGAATAATTCAAATCCGTTGAACCGTTCGTAAGCCATTTCGTGACATACAAACATCATTCCATTTTTATTTATATAGATTAGTAGGCGGAATATCGAGAATTCAAAATAAGTTAGTAGAGAAGTCTTCAAAATAAGTTGAGTAGAGATGCATTCAAATAATCAAATGTTGTTTATTTTAAATCGATCTTTGTGTAAATTTTTCATGAAATAATTGGCTCACTAACTTATTTGTCTATTGGACTGCCTTCCTTATCCAAGTGGTTAGAGTCCGCGGCTATAAAGCAAAGCCATGCTGAAGGTGTCTGGGTTCGATTCCCGGTCGGTCAAAGATCTTTTCGTAATGGAAATTTCCTTGACTTTCCTGGGCATACAGTATCATCGTACCTTCCACACGTTATACGAATGCGAAAATGGCAAGTTTGACATAGATATCTCTATGTTAATAACTGTGGAAGTGCTCATAAGAACAGTAAGCTGAGAAGCAGGCTCTGTCCCAGTTAGGACGTTAATATCAAAAAGATCTCATCTGAAGTGAAAATTTCCTCTTGACCGAATAACACACAACAAAGTCATAACCATCAATCGCGATATAAACATTACAGTATCCAATATGTGCCTCATATCCAATCACTTCCACTTCCGACATATACGAAACAAGACTGCCCCCATATTACAAACCGGACACCACGCCCCATTGAGACAAACAATGCTCCAGGTCAAATCCTACGGCAGATTGGTCGTGTAATTTATTTATTGAATCTTCCACATCGCTACGCTTCCGGCCGGGATGAGCCGCTGTGGACAACCACCATTTGCGACAGAAACATGATTCAATTTATATTGGCGCTGTCGAGCATCCGCATCATCATCATTGGCAACAGCCCATGCAGAAACGCTTCTTGTGTTGGACTGGAATGTGTACTTGTTGAACTCTGATCCACCGTGCAATTCAATGTCGCTGCCATATCACAAATGGAGAATGTACGGCGCTCACGGTGCTCCTCAGATCGTTATTGTCGGTAAAAAATCCACCATTCTGTTTTCATTCTGTATTCATTTTGCATGGATTAGTTGCGGGCGAATTGTGAATAATTAAAAATTTATATCGTTCTAAACTTATGCCTTCGATGGTTGTAGTCTAAAAGTCAAAGGAAATCAAAGATATTTCAACTCTATTTTTTTCAATATGATTACCAGGAGACCATGAGAATTTTGTCTTCCGTTATGTCGACTATCAATGATGCAAAACACCAGTCTTGGGAACTGTGACCACAATTCATCACAGTTCATCGATTCTGCCATTCCACCAAAACACAAAGCAGCAGCAGCATCAAACCATCAGGCGTTGCGCTGCCAACGGTTCACACACTGCTTGACTGTTTTTGTCTCTCCACTATGACCATTTTCGGGCAGCCATTCCAAGCTGAATGATTGAAAAAAGTGTTAAATCATTCAATCGCTAATATTTCGCTTGTGTTTTCAACTAATTGAAATCTATTAGCTCTAACAGAAAGACAATAATCATTCCGTTACGATACATATAAGCAAGTTCAATTTCATACTGCCTTTATCGAGCAAAAATGCAAAACCCCGAAAACCGCAAAAATCGTGTCACCACTGTGCTCGAGTCATTTCGCATTCGGGGTTGAAAAACGTTAGGAAGAAGAAGATTACATTTTTGAAGAGGCGTGACATTTTTTTGTTTTGAACCGTCATGGTTTGCTTTGGATGATGATGGTCGTGTAGAAAGATGTAAATGTAGAGGCGGTAAATGTTTGCTCCAGTACTTTTCTCATCCCTGCAAAACACTTCTGGATAGAGCGTCATAAATGCACCAAACTTATTATTTATTTATATTTTTCATTTTATGAACATGGTAGAAGAACAACAGTTTATATATTTCTGTTTTCTTATGAATTTATGGATTTACATCATCAAAGTAGCGTAACTTCAAAACATGCCACACGACATTTTTTTTTAATTTTGCCCAGACATGCAGCTAAGCCACGGAAAACGACTGGTGAGCAATTATTTGATGCTGAATTTTTGTCTGACAATATCGGTCTGAAGAGCACCGCGATGCTGGAACTGTTACAACGGCCAACAGTTGCATTGTGAAAATTTGACAAGCGTAGCCCCTCCAACGAAATATCAAATTACATCTGTTGGCAATTTTGCTCCATACAGAGCAACCACATTTTCCATTTTGCTCCCCGCATCCAACTGCCACTCGCCTATAGTCACCCTAGTCCAGTAACTTTTCGTTTCATTTCAAAAATACCGAATGTGGTAAAGTTTCACTTGAATATGAAAATACATACAAAGATATCGACCGTGATAATTTTATTGTGAATTTGTTTATCGGCATATCGGTCCATTTTGCTCGAAGTAAGAGGGAGCATGGAGAAGAAAGCAATGAATACTAGATGGATATGTACCGTAAGGGAACGGCGAGAGAAATTGGATTAGATGCTGAAGAGGGCATACCATATTAAACAGTATTACTTGAAACGTCACTTCCTTGTGGCTAACGTCCCCTATGGGAACGGCTTGGGTGTGTTTTGAGAATGACACTACCAAGACAGCCTGTCACAGGCTGTCTTGGTAGTGTCATTCTCAAAACACACCCAAGCCGTTCCCATAGGGGACGTTAGCCACAAGGAAGTGACGTTTCAAGTAATACTGTTTAATATGGTATGCCCTCTTCAGCATCTAATCCAATTTCTCTCGCCGTTCCCTTACGGTACCTATCCATCTAGTATTCATTGCTTTCTTCTCCATGCTGAAATATCGGAGCACAAGTAAAAGTCGACTGGTTTACAATACTGTGATCGAAAAAGAGACCGTTTATTTATCATGGCAACTATGATCTACAGAATTCAAAATCTTTATACAAAGCAAACATGTAACGTGTAATCGTCACCGACACTACATTCCCTCTTCTTCTTACATGTCTTGAACTGTAGCCAAACTATAGTCATTCAGGTAACCCGGTTGTCGATAACTTCGATGAGGTCTTTGTTGTGGCACTGTCTGTTTTGAATTCGTCGCCGTCCCTTGTTCATCCATATGCTGATCCACTCTGAATGGCGACGGAATTCCGGTTGGTTCTTGTCCAGTACCGGACTCTGATACATCCTCGGTTTGAGACGGTATTTCCTTATCTTCAATTTGGTGTTCTGTTGCAATCGGTTTGAGATGAGTAACATTTCGATGAAACGTCTTTCCGGTTTCCTTAGATCGCAGCGTAGCATCTGATCCATTTCGTTGGACTACCACCAATTCCTCTGGATTAAAGTTACTGGATAGTTTGTTCTCTTTATTAACACGCTTGGCCACCACAGTATCTCCCACAGATATGGAGTTTGGCATAGCACGTCTACGCCGATCGATGTAGTCAGAACCTCTCATTTTCATCTCAAGATCTCTATCCTTTACTTCCTCGATCAATTTGTTATCAAATGATGGCATTGATGGTAGTTTGTCTCGTAGTACTCTTCCAAACATTAGAGCTGATGGAGCAACTCCGGTGGTTGAATGTGGAGTCGAATTGTACATCAAAAGATACATTCTCAAATCCCACTTCCAATCAGAATTTGGTGTTTCCTGACTGATCTGCAGACGTTTCTTCAAGGCTCTATTAGCTCTTTCCACTTCACCATTTGCTTGAGGCCAATAGGGAGAAGTTTTAACTAATTCGATTCCAAATTCTGATGCAAACTGATTTAATGTCTCGCTTATGAATTGTGGGCCGTTATCAGTTCTCATCGACTCAGGAATTCCATACCGACAAAAAGATTCGTGAAGAGCTTGTACCGTCAACTTAGCTGTAATTTCTCGCATAACTATCACTTCTACGAAGCGACTGAAGTAATCAACGAGCACCAACAAGTTATGTCCTGATGGTAGAGGTCCCATAAAATCAACGGCTATGTGAGTCCACGGTTTCTCGGGTATTTTCGTTCGAATCAGTGGTTCCGGAGGAGAAAGGGAAGACACTAGAGTGCATTCTCTGCAACGTTTGACAAATTTTTCGACCTCTTTATCCATATTCGGCCACCACACTTTTTGTCTCAATCGCCTCTTCATAACTACGATTCCAGGATGTCCTTCATGAGCCAGGTGTAACACTTGATCATGTAACGATTGTGGAATAACAATCCTTTCTCCACGAAGCAGAACATCTTCCCATACACATAGTTCAGTGGCATATGGTTTAAATGGCGAAGCTATTTCTACCCATGGACTTCCTGCAAGTGCGCGAATTACTCCACAAATAATCTCATCTTCCCTGGATTGAGCTTTTATCTCTTCAAGTTTCAAAGCAACAGGTGTCGATGCATTCGTAAGAAATTGTACATACTGTTCATTTTCTGCATCAAACGGCTGAGAGTCTGCAAGTGAGAGTCTTGATAATGCATCTGCGAGATTAGAAGCACCTGGCTCGTAAACTATGTCGTAGTTATATGATTGGAGCCGCAATACCCATCTTTCCAAACGAGCACAAGGCTTCGACCGTGGACTAAACAAAAATAGTAACGGCTTACAATCGGTTACTAATTTAAACCGTATTCCTTGAAGATACAAGTTAAACCGATCCACTGCCCATACTAATCCCAGGGCTTCTTTTTCGGTTTGGAAGTATTTACGCTCTAAATCTGTTAAGGATTTACTAGCGTAAGCAATTACTCTTTGTTCTCCTTGTGCATTTTCTTGCAAAAGTACAGCACCGAGACCCGTGGGACTTGCGTCAGTTATCAGAATGGTGTTGTCGTAGACGTTGAAGAACCCCAAGTGACTTATTTTGCAGATGGCGCTTTTTATCGCCTCAAAGGCCAGTTTTTGTTTGTTTGTCCATTCAAATTTGTTCCCAGATCTCAGTAGAGCACGCAGTGGATCTGTTTTGGTAGCCAAGTGAGGAATGAATCGACCCACATAAGTGACCAATCCGAGGAAACTTCTTAGCTCCGCTGCATTAGCAGGTTCACGACACTGTTGAAGAGCCAAAACTCGGCTTTTATTCGGCTTTATTCCCTCTGGCGAAAGCTCATGACCCAGAAACTCCAATTTGTCCACGCAGAACAGACATTTTTCCATATTCAAAAGGACCCCGTAATGTTCTTAACGGTTCATCAGCTCTTTCAATCTCAAGTCATGCTCTTGCTGTGAACGGCCAAAAACCAATATATCATCCAAGTATACCACTACTCCTTCTAAACCTGCCACAATGGTGTCCATTACTTTTTGGAAAAGTTCTGGAGCACAGCAAATTCCAAACATTAAACGTTTGTATCTGAGAATGATTATAAAATAAATAAGTCTTCATTATTGTATGTCTTTATTTTTTTTTTATCATTTGATCATGTTAAGTGACTTTACCTGAACAATCCATACTTTGTGATAAACGTAGTGATTTCGCGAGATTTTTCGGACAGTTCCAGTTGATGATACGCCTCTTTAATATCTAACTTCGAAAACTTCACCGCATCGCCTAGACTTCCCAATAACTCCTCAATAAGCGGCAGGGGATGAGACTCTCGAAGAACCGCTTGGTTAGCGCGCCTCATATCGACGCAAAGTCTTATCTCTCCAGATGCTTTCATAATGGGCACCATTGGTGACACCCATGGTGATGGTCCATTGACCTTTTCGATAATGTCCTTATCCAATAGTGATTTCAACTTCTCATGTATTTTCCCTTCCAAAGCTATTGGAGCACGCCTATACCCTTGTTGAACAGGTTGAACCGAATCGTTGATTGGGATTTCCACAATCACGCCTCTGATTTTCGGGAACTCGACAGATGTATTTCGAATTGAAGCAATGTCGAAGCCAACCTTCAAAACTTCCAGCTGTTTAGCGGTTTTATCGCCGAGTAGATTACGCTGTCCTTGTTCGACTATGTAGAATGTTGCCTGAACTTCTTTCAACCCAGCACGTATCATTGCTTGAAACATTCCTGACATTTTCATGGGCTTGCACGTAGCATATCCGATCAGATTACGATCAACCTCCTGACTGAATTCCAAAACCTCAATACCTGCATTACTCACTTTCTGCCACGTTTCTTCAGTGATGACGTTAGCATCGGCACCAGAATCTATTATCATCGGAATCTTAATACCGCCTACGATAAATTCGAATGTGTTCTTGCCCATCGCATAGAAAACCTCATCATTGATAACGTCACGTGGCTCTTCTTCAATCAACCGCAAACGTTTAGGTTTAAAACTATTGTAATTAGTATTGGATCGCTTTAAGCAACGGTTTGCATAATGTCCCAGCTCTCCACATTTTAGACATTTAGCTTTCTTTGCTCGACAAGCGGGATCGCCTTTAAAATGTCCTCGTTGTCCGCAAGCAAAACAAGTCTTCGCTCCCGAACGCGCATCCGTAATAGAATTTGGTTCATTTCTACCAAAAGCTCTATCCACCCTTCCAGAATCTCGATGAACCCTACCAGAGTACCGGTCAGAACGATTTTCTGAAGAATATGAATTCATGTTAACAGAGCGCTTGAATATCTTGTTCATACCTAGGCCAAGACAAAATAAATTTGAATTAAAAATGGGGGACCATCAACAACATTGACTACTCCATAGTATAACGCGTTTTCATACCTCCCGAAAATTCATTTTCCGTTGGACCACGATCCATGTTCTTCACCTGTTGTTGGACATCTGCCAAGGTGGTTCCAAGAGAAACGATTTCCTCCAATGACATATCTTTCGCCAAAATTTGTCTACGGAGTTCGGTAGACACGCATGCTTCTACAATCTGTTCGATGATTCTGTCATCGTTTTCACGACAATCATATCTGTCGAACTCGCATCGTTTGGCTTGAATACGCAAACGCAACACAAAATCCGCGAATCTCTCATCCTGCTTCTGTACTACTTGGCGAAATAAATGACGCTCATAATTTCTATTACGCATTGGCTCAAAATGTTCGTCAAGTCGCTGAATTGCCACATCATAATACGGCGGATCAGTAAGTACATGCGATACGTTATTCACTCCAGGAAGATGATCAAAAATCTCCTGAATTTCAGAACCAGCCAGATGTAACATTTGAGAACGTTTTTCCCACTGAGAAGTTATTCCACACGCGTCGAAGTATCTTTGCAGTTCTCGTTTCCATTTCTGCCACGCCGTGGGCAGCTGAGATCGATCAGCACCAAACACGAAGGGCCGCACGCGATGCATTGACGATTCCATCCTATTCAAACAGTTTAATATCGGTTGGTATGCAATCAGTAAATTATATAATGTATGCCGAAAAACGAATGGAAATCAGATAATATTTTTGATTCAGTGTAATGAAAAAGCTAATGTAGCAGTTTTGTTTTACATACTTTTATTCATTTCTATTTTTGAATCATTCACTTTTTTTTTTACCGCTATGCTACCTTGAAATCTAGATGTCATTCCAACACACCATAACAGTAAATGTTTCCATTGAATAAATTCAAATTTCTTATAAGAATCATCAATCATTACAGGCCACTTACCTCCTTTTCCAACCAACAATGGTACTAAATTGTTCTCTAATTATTCAAAATAATCATAGTGAAGCACACGGTTGCTCTCCAAGCCAGAAATGCCGATTATGTTGTAGCACACAGTTGCTCTCCTGGCACATATCTGCCGACAATTTTTTTTTTTTCAGCACCCAGATGCTCTCCTGGCAATCATTTGCCGTTCTTTCCATAGCACACAGTTGCTCTCCTGGCACATAATTGCCGATCACTTCACAACACTCATCATACCATTAATTGAAATTCCTACATCTGATTCAAAATCGTTCGCAAAATACAATCTATACGTTACGTTTTATTTAATTTCAACCATTTTCTTCTAGCACTAGAAATCAAGACTGACAAACCTGATTCCATTCTTATTTACTTTCGATTCATTCATGGACAAAACAAACAGCTGTCAGGTGTATTCTAATAGGAATGACATCTGATACCCCAGTGTTAGAAATGTGCGGACTTAAATTTTCTCCAACATGGCAGTGTTACCATAGAAACGAAAACGAGTGAAAATTTCATTCTTTTTTTTTTTTTTTTTTTTTTTTTCAGCCGTTTTTTTTTTTTTTCGGGAGTATTAATATTCCAAAGCACAAATTTCACTAATTTCCATCCATTTTTCTGCTGCAAGTTACTTCTTTTGGGCAACGCACAAATTTGATTCCTCTCACTTCCTTACATCGAGCATTTCTAGACTTACCTCCAACTACAATTCCGCAATCTTTCCACAAATTATTTCACAAAATTTTCACAAACCAACCGTTAGCTCAGGAAAAATTCTCGATTTATCTCTTCAAACGATAATTCACTGTATTATTTTCAACTCGTCGCCAACTGAAATATCGGAGCACAAGTAAAAGTCGACTGGTTTACAATACTGTGATCGAAAAAGAGACCGTTTATTTATCATGGCAACTATGATCTACAGAATTCAAAATCTTTATACAAAGCAAACATGTAACGTGTAATCGTCACCGACACTACACATGCTCCCTCTTACTTCGAGCAAAATGGACCGATATGCCGATAAACAAATTCACAATATGAAAATACATTCTGAGCGATGACACCGAGCTTGAGCTTGGACAAAACATACTGTATAATGCTGCTTTCGATTAATTATTCGTTCATCTCAAAAGTTTTGGGCTGGCGTGAGCAACTAATCACTCCCTGTGGAGTTGAATCGAAATGGATTGTGCTCTCCGACACGTGCCGTTGCTTTCGAAAGTTTTTGGAACGAATTTTGAGGTAGTGGAAAACTACGTATCAGCTGAACTGGGATTGTGGAATAGGATCGCTTTTTAATTGGCTGATAGTAATATCTCAGAGTTATATGTGTTGAATGGTACTAGATCGAATTATTTTTAACAGAATGTTCTATCACTCGATTGGTTTGGATAAGGATTCGATTTGGTTTGGATTGGTTTCCGATGCGATTTGAACGGATTGATTTTAATGAAATAAATTGCTAGATGGTACATGGTTGATGGAAGTAAGTCCGCAATTTGCGGACAGATCCATATGAACCGTTCACTGCTGTTTACTGTTCTAACCATCCCGTAAACCATTTACGTATCCATCCATCGGTAATTGCATTACGGACATCATTGAACTTGATCCCCCATAGAGGAGTAGGAATTCCCATGTGTTCGCCATTCCGGAAAGTATAACTAACGACCAGGGTTGTCAATGTTTACTTCCAATCAATCATGGGTATCATTAAACTAAATATCCCTGCAAACATGTCGTCTCCGCGGAGACAGGTCTGGCATGTCAGCTTGTCGTGTGGTGTTCATTGGTGGTGGTTTCGAATAAGAGAATACACGTTTGCATGTATTTTCTACATACTGGTACTACAGTTCAAACTTAGATAAATCATGTAAGGACCTGGAGAAATCCTTGCAGGAATATTTCTAGGAATGCTCCAAGGCATCTGCGCCGAACAATTTGAAAAAAAAGTTGAAGTAATCAGGCAGTGATCTGTAATTGGTTTAGCAGTCTATAGAAATCAAAAGCTGTCCAACGATTCGATGTATTTAACTCCCTTTTTAAGGATTCTAAAAGTAACATTAAGGAACATATAAATCAAATGGTCAAGGAATTTTACAAATCTTACAGAAACTATAGCTTTTTCATCAGGTTGCTTTAAATGTCGAGCAATGATCATAACACATATAAATATTCAAACAAACTTCCTACAAACATCACAGAAATAATTTTTCGTAAATCTACTCATCCAACTGTCGTTTCGTTCTTAATTTACTATTCAATATTGTATGCAAGCCAGCTGTCATGTTTGGTTGTGTTGAAGAAACAGTGTTGTCAAGAATTATTCCAATCTGGTCGCCGCTGCTCCTTGGGAATCGTTGGAGGAATCCATGCTCTTTTTTTTCTTTTTTGACAATTTCGTCCACAAAGATGGCAGCACAGCTAGTTTCAGTTTCAGCACCATCTAGGCAATGCAGTAATGTTTGTAAACAAAACGGCCAGCAAGTTAAAGATGGCCTCCAAGCCGCTTTCGCCAAGTGATTACACCTTACTCTGGCTACAGAGTAAAATGCACACACCTTGCTCATAAACAACAAGGATTTTCATAACATTCACGTTCTCCTTTCTCATTTTTTCATGATTCTGATCAGAATATCTCCAGTATTCTTATTTGAATTATTCCAGAGATTAAGATATTCCATGGATCTAAACAAAATCTTAACAGAAATCTTTATACCTTCTCGTTGTCTTATCAGAATCCTTGCAGGGTTATCATATCATCAGAATCTCATTAGAATACTTCTAGGGTGTTGATCCATTACGCCGAAATATGTTGGGCTGAAGTTCGTTAGGCTGAATCGAGTAAAAGTGATTTTGTATGTAATTGAATGGAATTAACATTTAATTTGGGTTCCTTATCCGGGATTGTCTACTGAGGGTTGCGGCATCCTAAATCTGGACATGTCAAATGATCAAGTGATTATTGTAGTTCAAAAATATTCAACATGTTCGGATGAGCCACGCAAAGAGTGAGTCGTCCACGCTTTTTTCCATTAGAAGATCCTGTAACAATTTTCGGAAAGTTTTGCTTGTTAGATATCATGTACCAAATGAAGGTCAAGGAGGAAACCCTAGAGAAATCTCTAGTTGAAATTCCCAGCATAATAAACTGAGAATTTTATGGAGCAATTACTAAAAAATATGGGGAGGATTACTTTACACATGATATCTCTGAGAAATTCAAGTTGAACCTGAGAAACTATAGCTAGAATATTCGAAGAATTTTAGAAAGAAATCCTTATTGGAACCACTTTTGAAAAAAATTCAAAAATAAAAATCGCTGGAAAACTCTTGGCACCTGGCAGAATTATTAGATGGATTCCAGTGTATGACATGCAGGCCCATCTGTTAATTGATTCCAAAATAGCGTTTGATTCAGTGAAATGAAAGGGGCTGTTGCAGGAATAAGGAATAATTATTCACGCCAACCAAACCTCGCTACAAAACAAGTGAAGTGAAAATTTTTGACAGTCAAAGCAACAATCTTATGTTCTAGCCTAATAATAATAAACTATAAAACCTCTAGGCAAGAAATTTCAAAATCAAATCACCCCTCGTCGTATTATAGCTTGTTTTGAAAGCTGAATAAGAGCTGCTTCCATTGCACGTGTGTCATATTCGACGTAACAAGCAAGATTGAACTATTATTGTTGTTCATGATCAAATATATCTGATATTTATGCAAAATTTATGATGTATGAAAATGTCATCGTATCAGACGACATTCATTTCACAGTTCTTGTTTTTCTCGATATTCATTCTACCGCTCATGCTGTGTATGAGAGGTGACGGTAGCGGATGAGTGTAGAAAAATCAATTGACTGCTGACCATGGAAGCGAAACGAACGTCATGAGAAATGTGAAATTTTTACAGCACTGTTGGAGAATGCCTTCATGCAAAAGGACACAGCGAAACTAAGCCTGACCAATAATTCTAACAAAACGAAGTACATGGTTGCAGGTAGATGTAGAAATAGAGTTAGCCCTAGTGATGTTAGTGCTAAGGTAGTGTTTGTAGACGCTGAAAATTTTTGTGACATGTGACAATGATGTTTCTCGCGAAGCAATAAGACGTATAATTGACTGACAGGCATACATCATAGTGATTTAATTAAATGTGTGTTATATGGAAGACAACAGTGGGCTGGTTATTTAGTGTGAAAGTCAGAAGAAAAAATTGCGAAAATAATATTCAGCAGGGAGTCAGGCAGCGGTCAGCAACTTCCTGGAAGGCCACGGATATGCTGGCTGTACGCAGTAGAAGATGATAGATCAGGTTAGTATGTGTTGGATTGTTTGGAACTGAACAAATTGATTTCAAATTGAGAAATAAATTGTGAACAGATTAATGTTTCAATTTTCCGAAGCATTCCATTACCAATACTTGGAATTTGGACAAAAGATGCTGAGAAAGGTTATCGTTCCGATCGAATCAAATGCATAATTCATATCTTGTAGACAAACAAAATTCAATATCCAAAGTAGCATGGAAACTTTCCTTCTGAATACATTTTCATTGTTTACTCAGGACATTCAACCTATGCAACACATCGAGCATTCAACCGTGAAGCTTACCGCACCGGTGCGCATCGAGATTGTATCAATTGTTGAGAGCTTACTAGGGAAAAAAAAACAACCCAGACTAAAATATCAAGATTATTAGATTTTGTGCTCCGGGTTTGCCCTTGTTCAGTCCGTTAACAGTTGACTTATTTCTCATGGTATCAACCAGACCAACGCAGTAATCTTCTCCGAAGCAGAGCTTGTTTTTCTGACGGTTAAAAACATTTGAAACTTCTTTGAAGTTGCAGCATTCTACCATTATTCTTATCGTTGCAAGAGAGGTAATCGACCGTGCACCTCCATCGGCCAAGCTTAAGCTTTTTCCCTTCTGTATTTCGTTCATCCATGCACACTAAGATTTTATTACCGAAGTCGGTAAAATTTTACTGGGTTTTTGAACAGCAGAGTTAAGTCGGTAATTTGTATAAGCCATTTTACGAGACGTTCGAATGACGTTTTCCGGCGGGCCGCTCATTGTTGTTGTTCAAAAAACTAGCATGATATCTGAATAGCGCTGGTTACATTTTTGTTGGCGATGACGTCCCCGTCTTTTTCAGCGCATGTTTCCTATCAGGTTTACATGTATTACAGGTAACGTAGATGAAAAATATGTTTCCTGCCTACTGATTTGAATTTTACATGCGAAAATTAAAAACTTTGTTGAATTGCCACCAGCACCATTGTTGAACATGCTCCTTCCAAATGTAGCGCTAGAAGAAAAGTAAATAAATCGGCCCGCCAGAAGCTTTCAAAGCTTGTAAACATACGGAAACCATATGATTCGAAACGTCTCATAAAATGGCTTATTGTAGCTGAAAAGTCCGTAAACTACAAGTTTGCCCAGAACTGTCAAAAATCTTGAATACTGATTTAGTCAGTAATTGGAAAGCATATGTGACAATAAACATTACTGACTTTTTCGGCAAGTTAATGTTTTTGTTTATTTTATTTGCTGATTTAATCGGTAAAAAAAAATGAATTAATTAACGGAAAACTCAGTAAATTTACGAAAACAACTGATTTCTCGGTACTTTCTTTTCGCATAAAATATTAAATAATGTAACAACGCTTCCTTTTAACTTCATTTATTATCTTTTCAAATGGCAAAATTACATTTGTTAGCGTGCGATAACTCAACGTTCAAATTATTCATTCAGAACCCTGTCATGTGGTCATGAGCTCCCTACAAAGTGCTCATAAATTTCTCCCCTGTGGTTGATAGAGTATTGACTCCCATCAGTGTCGCTTTAAGAAGAGTGAAAAATTGCCTATCTGTTGGCTTGCACGCAGAGTTAAAAACAAGAATCGTCTGACAAAGCAGTTCAAAGCAATAAAAAAAATCTTGCTTCGCCACGATCCTGACTTTTCTCCAGGAAATGGTCCCTTCGCAGTTGTCGTCCGGAAAGTTTCCTCTCATATATAGAATAGGGTTGTCGCTCTCATTAACAGGCATTGGGTCATCGTACTGCAAAATAGAAACAATATTTATAGTTTAGTAATAGTCATGGAAATCTCTCAAAATGATTGTATAGCATTATTTTTAAATTTTCTTTCAAAAAGTAGTCAATTTTTCAATAACTATGCATGTTATTTTCAACTCAAATTACAGGCTATCTTGAAAAGTGTGATAATCCAAAAGATCGATTGCATCAAATGGTATTCAATTAAACTAGTACATATAATAATCATTATTTTTTGCGGGCTTCGTGGCCGGTTAGTGTTACCAAAGATCTAGCATCTAAAAAATTGAATAAAAAAAATCTAGAACGATTTGATGCAAATCTGAGCTTTTAGCTTGCTTCACTTTCACAGTTTACTAGGGAATCAAATGTACAAAGCTTTTTGAAAAGTACTGGTAGTTACCTGAATCCATTCAACAATTCCATTAAGTGGATTGTCGTTCGAATCATTTCCATGAATGGTACGCTACATTCCACGAGTAGGGTTTTTCAACCGGATTATTCCGAGCGTCCTGATGGTTTCTAGAAACAAATAAAAATTAAATAAGGTTTTATTCTATTTTTTTATTAAAATAAATTACCATTTCCAATATGTTGCAGTGTGCTTGAGTATGTAGTTAGCACCTTGGGTTTTAAGTCCTCAAATCTATCCCAAAATTTAGGAGCGGCAGGGTAAAGCTTTTGAAAGTCGAGCTTGAGCTGAAAAAAAAAATATTTTTTTTTTTAAATGGCTTGTGAAAATACATTTTGACGACTTACCAATTTACCATCGAAACAAGTGGCCACTGGAAAATCTTCCAGATATTTGTGGAACTCCCCAGATTTTCGGACACGATCTCGCTCATTGAAAGTTTTCATCCACAACTCCTCAGCGCGCGGTTGTGTTTTTGGAGTTGGGCAAAGAAATTTCAGTTCTCCGATCTAAAACAAAATTCAGTAAAAATAAAATTATTTTTACTTTTGAACATGGATTTATACCAGAGCAGAATATGACATCAAAATCAAAACTTGATACCATTTTGGTATTCCTGAACCCAAATTGAAATTTCAATTGTTCATCATAACTCACAATAAATACATGGTTATTTTGATTTCAGGAACAATGAAATCTCGAAGAGCCGATTTTCAGACTCGATATCGCCTTATGAACCATACTTAAACATATTATGATAGTCCCCTCAAACAGCTTTCCAAGGATAATCTCTTCTAGAACTCTATATTTCGACGAGTCGATAGTATTTCCAATATCGGTTCTTGAAAGTTCGATTGTACTGCCCATATTTGCATGGGTGACGTTTTTGTGTTCCCAACTGCATTCTTGATTTTTATAACAATTTCGGTCAAATAATCTGTGCATCTGCTAAAGATTCAATTCAAAAGTTAACTGAGGGAAACTTTTTAACTGATTTCATACTTTTGTCATCTGCTAACGCATGCTTCATATTATTTAAAAACAAAAAAAAAACAGTAAGTTTGATGAACGATTATATGGAAGAGGTCACTGTCATAGCAACCAGGTTTATATGCAAAACCATCCGAATCACGGTGTTAATTTTTATGCCGTGCATCCGAAAAAAAAGTAGGCAAAGCGGATGTTTCTTCGGATAAGTTGTATGTGCTCATGTTAGTTCGTTTTCCTCTTATAATTGTTTGAAAAGCTTCGACCTAAGAAACTGCACGGAGATCCAATGAAATGTCGATGTAAGGTTGATTTAAATATCAAAAATGAGAATTTGGTCTATATGAAAAGATCTGACTACTTTATTGAAGGATTCCATTTGGAAGAATGATTTCTCTCCAGTATTTTTCCAACGTCACATCAATTTTTTTAAATAAATTACAAGCAGTAATAATTCTTCAACACAGAAAAGCAATTGTTGAACAAACATTAATGGACTGAAGAAAATAAAATTATCAAAAATAAAATGTTCTTCATTTGAATGTTATTGATTATCGTGACTCCTTAAAAAGTGATTAAGTTATTATAAACTTAAATTCAACTGTTAGCTTTTCAATTTCTTATTTAATATGACAATACAGTCAACTCTCCATAACTCGATATTGAAGGAACCATCGAGTTATGGAAGCATCGAGTTACAGAACACAAAACTAGTGCAACTACAATGCAGGGACCATCGAGTTAGCCATGCAAACCAACTTTTACTATGGTTCTGTAGCTCGATATCGAGATACAAAATATCGGGTGAGCGAAAGTTGACTGTATACTCAATCTAAAAAATATATACGATCTCATTAATTAATCTTTAGAGTCGGTTTTCGTTACCTACTTGTCCCATGCTCCCTTATTTCCCCAGATAGTTGTGTTGTAAATCTACCTTCGATCCAAAACAACAAAAAAAAATTCAACTAAGCAAAAATACACAAAAAGTGATACAGGACTGGTAGTGAATATCTGCTTTTAAAAAAGGAACTCTAGAGACCTTATGCTTGAGAAAAGTAGACCGCCCAGAAACAAAAACGAGACCAAAAAGAGACCATACAGAAAACAAAAAGAAAAAAAAACAAACAAAAATCAGGAGATTGAAGTTTTATTTGATTTTCCCTGAAAAACTGAAAAGACATTTTTCTATTAATTTTAGAATTACAAGTATTACTGCTCTTAGTTTACTGTCTGCACACAAATTGTTGCAATTTCTGACCAACTATTCATATATGGCAAATTACCAGAAATCATAATCAGATGCATCGAATTATGCAATATTTATAAATTTCTATTGGTGGATGAGAAGAAGAATAATTTAATCATCTAAAATAAAGTTGTTACATATCTCTCGTAGTTTACAACATACATAAAATCTGATCAAAGTGCAATGGTGATAAAGCAATTTTGCAATTAATAACAGAATGTGCTCTAGGAATAATTTCTCCAGAGATAACTAAAATGTTTTCTTAGAATTTTCGTTCAATTTGGCAAAGATTTCAAACAACAATTTATCAGAGAAACTACTCCGAAGATTCCTCTCATGATTAGGAACTTCAAAAAGTACTGAGATATCTTTGAGATATTTCTCAATGAAATTGTTAAAGAATTTATTCTGTTTTTTTTTCATGGCATTTTTAAGATATTATCAAGACAATCTAAGCCCCTAATAATCAATTGAATCATTGGGAAAAATCCTGCTGGATTTTTTTGGAGATATTAATTGAATACAAAATGAACAGAATCCCTGAATAAACTTTTGTAGAATCGGAAATATTGCTGTATTATTTGATGGTATGAAACCTAAGAATGATCATGAAGAATCTATGAAAAATAAGCTTGAAAAATTACACGATTTTTATGTAAAAAAAAACTATAGGATGAAATGTTTAAGACATTTTTAGATAAATTTCATTACTAACTCAATGATAAATCGCTAGTAGATATTTTAGGTGCAGTTCTGGAAGAGTTCTAACAGTTTTCCAGGTACCGCTGAAAGAAATTTGGAGCAATCCATAAGATAATCCGTAAAAGAATCCACAATGAAGTTCAAATGTACATGGCTGGGGAATTAACTGAAAAAATCGACAAGAACTTTTTGAGGAATTCTTGAAAGTGTTCTAGGAAACCCCTCAATTGAATACAGTAAACTCTCCATAAGTCGATATTGAAGGTTATATAACACTAAACCAGTGCACATGTGATCCAAGGGACCATCGAGGTAGCTATGAACACCAACTTTTATTGTGATTCTCTAACTCCTTATCGAGATATAGAACACTGGGTTAGAGAGAGAGTTGACTGTAAACGTTAACAATAATTAAAGCAAATATTCGTAGAAAATCGAATAAGAGACCCAGCGTCATTATTTTACGTTATCTGAAAGCCTTGGCCTTGTGAAAAGCATATGAAAACTAAAAAAAAAACACATTTTTGTATGTAATATTCCTTATACCACTATGGGAAAACATGTACCTATAATAGCAATATTTATAATTTTTGATCCTATAGTAGCAATAGCTTCAAGACGTAGGCAAAACACAAATCCAAATCGTATTTTTACAAAACATTGATATTTTTTTATTTTTTAAAGAATGGATCAAATGTTTTCAATTGATATAAAAAAAGTTCTTAATTCTTCCTGTATTTTGTATTGCTACTATAGGTACAATAGTTTTACTTAATTATTTCGATCATGTTTGAACAAAATCGAGCTATGAATCAATGGTACTTAGATACAAAGTTCCTTATTTTCATGTCAACGAATATAGTATAATATAGTAAAAAGCCACTAGTGTGATAATAGGGAACTGTCTACTAAGGGTTCACCAACCCAAATTTAAACAACGGAAGATACAAAATAAGAGAGGCACATCATCCACACTAAAATGTCTTACCAATTCTTCAACATTCTCTTCTGGTTCATCATAATCCAATAGTTCTTGAGGTTCAGTTTTCGAAGTTCCTTCTGTAACCTGTTTGCTGCGGACAATTTTCCTGTCTGTAGACTTCCGAATGAGATATTCAAGGTGATAATGCAATCTTCCCGAATGTCTATGTGGTCCTCTGGCATGTTGATGGAACCACAATGCTTGAGGTACGTTCGCGTTACTTGAACGTAATATCGGATAAGTCTCCACGAGTGAACGTGCGACCAGATTTTTATGGAAAGCCGAGGGGCGCCTGCAGTATAAAAAAAACTACATCAAGTTATTATACAAACATAAAATAAATATGTTACTCACGCTCCGTATGATGACCTCAGATAATCGCACAAGACATTTTTAATTTGAGTCAGAACCTTATCGTTAGGCTTGAGCCCTTGCTTCAATGTTTCCATGATGTTCTGCCCAGGTACTGTTCTTTTGAAAATCCGATTAATGTTGATTATTTCCTCCAGCCGAATTCCACTGTACGGATTTTCTTCAGTGGCACCTGTATCCTCTTCATCTGAGTTGTATTCAGCAACATCTGCAATCTCCTCTTCGTGGTTATCTTCTTCTTCGTCGAGTTGTTCTACAACAAATTCTTCAATTTCGGGCCCTTGCGAAATTTCGTTTTGAATGCGCTGGATATGTTTTATAATTTTGGTTTTGAGATGAAGGCGTGTAAAATCGTTGTCGTTCAGGTCCATGAAGGTTTGTACATCGTCGATGCCTTCTGATACTAAAATTTCATGAATGGAATGATACTGTTTACTTATTTATGTATATAGAAAAATATGAAGAGGAATAGATCGAAAACAGTCAGCTGATCGCTTATTTGGCAACAAACCCTCCTCCACAGGAAAACCCTCTCCTGTCGTTTAAGATGTATAACACCCCAAGCCTGGTACTGCGGATTGAAATGGTGTATATAAAGCTAGCATTGCAGTACAACCTCAATGAAAGTTGATTTAAAGTGGGAAAGGCCCCACTAGAGCCATATTTAAGTTATAATTTATAACATTAACTCGACATGTGGGGCCCTTTTCCACTTTAAATCAACTTCAATTAAGGGAACACAGTAAATTTTCTCTGTTAAACCTTTATGATCATACTCTTTTGCTATATAGGCCTATTCACATGACGTTTCAAAACAGCTGATCGGGAGGCTCTCTGACAGTTCTTCTATGAAAATGACAGCCTCGTGTATGCACCGGTACTCCACCGATGTAAACAAATGCATAGACGGACCTGTCACATGAAAAGGCACATTGGCAGGAAAGGGTTTTCTCGTTTATCTGTCATGTCAAGACGTCGTGTTAGCAATCAGCTGTTGTTAAACTTTGCTTACCTAATAAGACGAAACAAATATTTAATAGTGGTGATTGTATTACTGACATAAGTTGGTTCGGAAACATTTGATTGAAATCAGTAATCCTGATTGAAACAGCGTCTTGAAACAAATGTGTCAGTACTGTTATGTGGTTTCCAAATTGAAAATGTTGTGTATTGAAAGACACCGCTTATGGGAATTAGCTGCTCCACATCCAATTCATCGATGTGATACGCCTGCAGGAAGTTGTCATAGTCCAGCGTTTTACAACATCTCAACAGGAAATGTATCTGTCCACCGATGTCCATGACCTCCTTAATAATGCCATACGAGGGGAAGAGCATATTTTTATGGACTCTTATGGAAACCAGAAGATCTTTCCTGAATTCAATTCCATTGATCTTCACAGATTTCAGATAGCACATATCATTTTTGGAATTGTTTGCTTCAAAGTGTTCAGTGGTCCGTTTCTTAGTTGTTTTCGGCTTGAAAGTTATTTTCTCACGAAATGGTTTCTCCAGCAAATCAATTACCATTGCATAGCATTGCCGTTCGGCCAAGCTTTTACATATGTTTTTAAAATTTCGACATACTGATGCTTGATTTTTTGCAGGTTTGTTTTTTTGCTCAAATGGCAGGCAATTAGACTGCTTTGCACTGCCGTTTTGCCTTATACATTCAGCATAATGTTGAAGGTGATGAATTTTATTTATTCTTCTATCAGAATTATCGCAAAATAGTATAGTGAAAAGGCGCACATGTTCGTCAAGCCACAAAAGCATATCCTCCGATACAGTTGGTGATAGAATGATTCGTGTAATATTTATCAGGTGTCCAATCATAGTCATTAAATCACAATCTTTAGGGATTTTATGGCCGAAGAGAAAAGGAAATGCTCGAAGTAGTAGAAAACTTTGAGAAGCGGTCTGTCTGAGTTTGTGAGTTTTTGGTGATGATAGCATATCTTTTGTTACATTGGCCATCGGTCGATTCTTTCGATCAACATGTCCGTAATCAAAATTATCAATACAACTGTTTATAAACTCTACAGTGAATCCCATATTCTTCTGTTGATAATAATGACACATAACTAGCTGCAACGTTAAAGGTATCACCCCTTCTGCCAAGTCGTGCATAGGGTCAAGGGACCAATTGTTGATGATATGATAATTTTCCAGGGTATTCAATATGCAGCCACTTTTTTTCAGACCACATTGAGCAGGTTTCAACTCACCAGCCTGCACAGCATTCAAGTTGCTATTGTACCATTCAAGGGTTCTGACAGGGTATTTTTCCTCGGGATTGTTCTTGAACTGAGAACGGGAAATAGTGCAAATACGACAAAAAAATGTTGCACTTGGACTCAAGAGTCCGAAAACGTCGTGTACAGCTAATGAATCTCCTACAAACAGTGTTACTACTGCACGCAGCACAAAACTCTCAGATCCATAACAGATGATTATACCCTTTTCAAGCTTTTTAAGATCAGCGACTAACGGTTCCATTATCTTATTATATCCATATTTTTTAACGACTCGGGAGGAAGCAAATATTAGTGGAAATATTGTCTTGGGAGAGCTGTTGTATTCGTCGCGGAAGTTCTGAACTTTGAATAAGAAATTTGCAATTTTGTTCTTTCCTGCTCTAGAGCTCAGAGCGTTGCCTAGCTCAACGTCGTCCTCGTAAATGGTTAATCTTACAACGCTAGGGAACTGTTTGAAATAATCACTGTTCTCGTAACGCAAACCTGTTTCAAATGAACCATATTCTTTTATACCCGCTGTCTCTTGAAAATTACTGGTCTGAAGCAGCATCCTATTATGAGGATCTCTAAATATAAGTTTTAGGGTGTCAATTATCGGCAGATATGTGAAGGTTTCATTGATATGTACAGTCTTGGGGATATTATGCAAATAGCGTATAGTAGACCGTCTTCCAACGCACTTTTCAATGGGCTCTGGAATTTGGACAGCAAGTTTCTCAAGATAGACTTTTTGTTTAGAGTATGTTTTAACATCACTGAACAAATCGATGTGTTGAAAAGACTTCAAACAGCTTTGCACGGAATCACTTTCAAGATCAATATCATTAGCTATCAGTAATGACTTTGTTTGGCCGACTACAAATTCTAATAGCTGTGAAATAATGTTTTCACAAATTTGTATGGTTTCCGTGACCTTGCTCTGTGGTAAACCCGTATCTGCCATTAGCCGGCAAATACTCAGCGATGCAATCTTTTTGATTTCCTCTATTGTTATCTGTGACTCAACGGATTCATTCACAGGATCGTTAGTCTCCTGGAAAAAATCTTCCGGAATTTCGGTTATAACTGGAACAGAGGAATCAGCACTGCTGGATGGATGTGAAAGGCGATGACTTTCTTTAAAATGACGTTTCAAACTTGAAAAATTCTGATACCGCATTTTGCAGTGCTGGAAAGTACAATCATAACGGCAAAAATCCGGAGATAATTCCCCGTTTCGGATGTGCAAATTCGCATGACGACTTAAGCCCTTGATTGAACCAGGCACAGCGCGTCGACAAAAGAAGCATGAGATTGAAACATCGCTGATGTCGGCCATTTTGCTTGTCTAATTTCAGAACTGTAAAACAAATAAGTTTAGAGGAATATTCGTTACTTACGGAATAAATCGTTTATCCCTACATCGACCTGCAGGAGTTGTTCGATAATAGATTCCATTTACACACGAGGAACACCGCAAATTAACTTTTAAAACTGGAATTTGTATGGAGCCGATGCAGCACGGGAAAGATCGCGGAGCTTATTTCAAGTCGTCGTCGTTCGATGCTCGGATTTGTTTTGATGATAACTCGGTAAAAATGAACAAGCACTGAAAACTCAGTACTCGATTTTACTGACTTTTTTTTTCGGTACAGTAAAATCTGAATATTACGGTGAAATCAGTAATAACATTTACCGTTTTCAGTAAAATGTAAAAAAGGTTACTGAAAATCAGTATTTCATAATAAAACAACTGAATTCTCGGTAATTATTGCATTTTACGGTTCAAAACCCGCAAAAAAAATTACCGAACAGCGAAACCGAGATTAAGTGTGTTTTTTTGGCAGCTGTTTGTTTTTTTGGCAGCTCGTTGATAAATTGTAATACGATGCGATAAACAAGCCATAAATCAAATCGCAATGAAGCTCACTCGTTCGCTCCGGCTTAATTCCGCCCCCGCCTCTCCGTTCGATAATTATATGATTGGGTATCCGGCCGTCTCATTAGTGACCGCGTGACGTTGCTCGGTCGGAAGTGCTCCTTCCCCCTTTCTCCAGGATGGCCAAATCCCGTTGAACCGAAGGGAAGGGTGTGCGCTATTTGTTGCGTGTTTCGAAACGAAACGAAATTTTGATTTTTTTTTCTTGGATTAGAGGAAAAGCACTAATTTTCGACCTACAATAATTCTGTGCCAAGTTTCGGATTTTTTTATAAAGTAGGCCACAATCGTATGAATGGGTCGAAAACTAGTGTTAGGTCGAAAATTGGTGCTCTTCCCCTACTTCCTTTTTAAATTTTCTTTTATCTAAATTTCTGTGTTTTTGTGAAAGGATTGGAAAATGTTTTCATTCATTTTTGATAGAATAAATGGGGTGACCCATTTCGCATATGGTTTTCTTCTTTCTGGCGTTAAGTTTCAACTAAGACAGAGCCTGCTTCTCAGATTTGTGTTCTTATGAGCACTTCTACAGTCATTAACTGAGAGCTTTCTTTGTCAATTGATCATTTTTGCATGTGTATATCGTGTGACAGGATACGAAGATACTCTATGTCCTGTGGGATTCTAACCGGCGACTCTCAGCTTGGCCTTGCTGAATAGCTGCGCGTTTACCGCTATGTCTATCTGGACCCGTTTTAATGTTTTTTGTCCGGTTTTATATAAAATTGGTACAACCTTGGCTTTTCTCCATTTGTTAGAAAAATATGTCAACTAGAAATATTTGTTAAATATATGAATCAAGAATGATAAGCTACTTTCTGGAAGTTTCTTGATGAGGATGTAAAAAATTCCATCATCGCCATATTTTTCAAACAAAAAATATCAATTTTCTGTTCATTGGATTCCGTGTAATTCCGCAGTATTTCGTTTCGAACGGCATTTGGCGGAACCATTCAAAGCAACGCATATCCTTAACCCGAAGGGTATCGCGCTTGGGATGGAGGGAACGGCTGGAGCGGGGAACACATTCATCAAAATGAGATTTCCATCAAACGTTGTTTGTGTCACTGGATCCGCATTTTCGGTGGGTAAGCGGGCGTGGATAATGGCGTTTTTAGCGCTGCTCCCATCATAAATTCAAGATGCATGAAACGATGGAAGGTAGCACCTATCGAGCAATCCTGGCGAGCTGTTTATGACAGTCGGCGTCGAGGGTGGATTGGATATTTATGACCCATCATTGGACCTATGGGTGGACGAACTCAGTTCGGAGAGTTCAAATAGGTCAAAGGGATGGCTTGAGGACGCGGGTCTAGCAGTCTAGAAACATCTTTCAAGAAGCATTGAGTGCCTCTCTGAGATCGTCAGGGTTGGATGTCAACGCCTAGGAGCAGGTTGTAAAATCCCTGTTGTGCGTAAAATTTGAATTTTATGTTTAATGAGCCTTGTACGTCATTGAAGTTGAGTTATGTGCGGCATTATGTCGTTCTAAACATTGTGTCTAAATTGATATTTTTATGGCATTGTGCTTCATCACTTCCACCGTATTCTTCGTAAAGTTGATTTTCTTCCGTCAGATTGTCACAGTGGGCGACTGACGGTTTTTCTCGTCCAGTTGTTTGACTTCATAAATCACTTCACACTTCACTAAATCAGAGTGTAAAGAAGCTTCAAAGAAGCAGGAATTCATTACTTCAAGATGTTCATCCTTACGGATTTGCAAACGAGTCTAGTCATCAGATTTGAAAAAAAATCGTGACTTGGTTTTCAAAAAGAGACTTGAAGTTCAAATCCAAAACGCAATCAGTTCAATTTTAGTACGTAACTGCGGTACGACGATGAATAAAACATCAGAGGTTATCTACTGCAGGTTGTAGGTCAAGTTGAGTACAAAGGAAAAACAGATTTTAAAGTTTTCACTTTATTGTACTCCCAAAATTTCAACTAGTCACTGTTTTCACCTTATTTTCAATCTTTTAAAAATGTTACCAAGAAGAAAGCCGTCTCAAAAATCACCGTTTGTGATTTCTACATCGCATAAACATTTTGATACCGCTTTGACTCATATTCCAAAAACTTAAGGCTTCAAATGCATCCGATAGCTATCCATATAGGGATCAGCTGATATTTTGGAAATATCTAAATTCTTTGCTTAACTGTAAACCATGTAGTGAGGAGATAAAAATAATGATCTATCATCTCTTCCTATCAGTTTTACGCAAATGCATGGAATAAAATTTTCCATAAAATGCCTAAATCTGTGTTGATTCTATTTCATATTCCGAAAACCTTGAATCCAATTTTGAACAGCACGAGTGAATCGTATTCAAGTAAATAATTACACAAGTAAATTCATCTGAGCTTATATTACTGACCTCGAACTAGAGAATCATTACTTCTCCCAGGGTATAAGCTCTGTTTGAAGTTCATTGAAATTGAGTTGCAATTGACTGATATTTCCTTTCAATTTCATGATATATTTCAGAGACTAGGCTTCCTAAATTCAATACACGTTGGAAAAAAAACTATATGGTATAGGGTTTGAATAATAAGCAAAAAGGTTTAAAAAATGGGTTTTAAGTAAAGTAAAACCTTTGAAAAAACTATATTTGGTCAATTTCAATTCTGACCTACAGGCAAACAGGCTCGTAAACTAGAGGTTTTATGATTTTCCAAGTGAAAGATTTTATTTAGAGTAATCCAGGGTTTCTCTTTCTGCTCAATCGTAGATACTGTTCTGCTAAAATCAAGTTTATGTCTAAATACTACATGTCAGCTCTTTAAAAATCGTTTCCAATGTACACATTTAAAACAAACAAGTTTTTTCGTAGTTTTTTTTTTCAGAAAAACGAAATTTTGAGTGTTTTTTAAAATTAATAGTAGGGGAAAAGCACCAATTTTCGACCTAGCACTAATTTTTGACCCATTCATACGATTTAAGCCTACTTTGTATGAAAATCTTAAAATTGGCACAGAATTCTTGTAGGTCGAAAATTAGTGCTTTTCCCCTAGGTGCCGAAACATATTCAATAATTTTCTACAATAGAATTCATTTCACAAAAACTACATGTCTTTGCTTTTCACATTGTTTTACAACCAAACGGGATGGAAAATTAGGATTTCAGGTAGGTTTCTCAATCGAAGAAGTTTTGAGTGTAAACCAAAATTCTCAAACATGTTCTCATATAATATATTCTCCCATGTTCACTGAACTCGTTCAATTCAGGTTATGCCGTATAAACTGAATGGTATCACTTTGTTATTTGATTTATATGCAATCACTAGGATATCTTGAAGTACTCTCATTGAAGAAAATTTCAAATGTAATCACGAATTTTGAATAGAGTAACTTGGGGCAAAAGTTTGATTTAAGTAAAATAATCAATATTTCCAAAAAACAATATAGCAGTCGGAAATACATAAATAGCACACAGCCAACCTTTAACATATTGGCTACAATTTTGCTGAACAATCTCGTGTTGAAATATTTATCAATTGTTAGTTATAACAGTTAAAAAACTGGTTATCTTAAACGAACTTTTGCTCCACCGGTAGGGCAACAGTTCAAATCTAGTGTGGGGCAACACTTCGCAAACTGCAAATACAAAATATCAATTCTTTCATGACAGACATACCTACTCTATACTAGCCATAAGTTTATGTTTGCAGAAAAACAGTTGTTTTTTTAAATAGCCTAAACAGGATTAATTGATATATGTATACCCAAAAACATCAGTTTTTCGCCAAACTAACGTGACATGAGGATTTTTGGTAACTGTTTTGTTCGACTACTACAGTCAAATAAATGTCGAAAACATTGAATGTATATGCTTCGTGTTTTGGTTTATAGGCAAACAATTAAGAAAAAAGATATTTCTTAGTTCTTTTCAGTAACATAAATTTTGAGTATTATTGATTTTTTTTATTCCTGCTCAAACATGTTCAATGCTCTTATACGAGCAAATTTATATCGAAAACATGTAAAAAAATGTCTTTGAGCAACAGGAGGAAGTTTAAACTAGGAAGTGTAAATTAGGAAGCGTACAAATAAATCCTTTTAAAAATCTGATCTCCGATAGCCCAATACTGTACTGCATATGCATAGCACTAGAGGTTTTTGTAAATTGAAATTATGATAAATTATATACACCTCACAGTTTTAGTTATTGAAATCAGTGACCTTTCCAAATTTGCCTCGTTGGGGATGCTCGAAATGATTTTTTTTCAATTACATATGTTATTTTTCCCGATATTCATGATTATTTGAATCTGAGAAACTTAAAATAACAAGTTTTTTGGCAAGAATGAACACGATTCACATGCAGATTCAGCTAACAGAAAAAAATGTATTGATCAAATGCTCTAAGGGAAATTTGAACACCTCTTGTCAAACCCTACATAACTTGAGGATATGGACATGAGATACGTGAAAGAATGCGTTTCAGAAACCATATTGATAATTAGAATGCCTGAGGTGCGTTTCCTTTAAATCTTTAAAAACGCTTGATCCAGTTCACATAGGAAAAATGCAGCAGTTATGGCCATAGTGGTTCCCTATTAAACCTCATGAAGAGTACAATTCGTTCAGAAGCGTTTCTAATTAGAAAGAGAATATTATATTATATGGCCAATTAGATGTTTGGCCAAATTTGCACGTATTTAAATAATAGGCTAGGTTTAAATACTTATTAGTACCGTAATCCGGGGTAACATTGATCAGTTTTTTTTTGATATTTATTAAATATTTCGTTTGGAAATGCGAATGTTGCAGGTTTTATTTTTTAAAACATGTATTGGCATCCACCGCTTGTGACAATATACTGTATTTTGTTTTTTGAAAGATTTAATAAGTATACCATAATTTTTTTTAAATGATTTTTTGATTCTGCTGAAATGGGGTAACATTGATCACCCATGTAAACAGCAATCAGTAATATTGAAAATATCGTTACTTACTTAAATCATGGCCTCTAATTATGATGGCCATACTCTTACAAGTCATTTAGTTTGTAAGTTAATTTTAAATTAAAAACACATTGAACCGTGGAATACGCCGAAAAGAAGGCAATTTTCTTAAGGAATTCTACATTTCCAACAGTAATGTGTTAATGTTGCCTAGTTGAACATATATATGACAGTTTTGACAAAGGAATCGTTCCCCTCAATGCCATCGAATGCAGAACTTATGTGAGACATGCATTTTTGGTAGCGTCATCCATAATGATAAGAACCATAGTTTCAGTAAGTTGACAATTTTTCGCATGAACTGAACGAAATTTTAGGAAAAACCTTATTTTTTATCAGCACATAAATACAGAAAAGAGAAGCACCATTTTTGCTTTGAAAATTTCCCATCAATAAATGATTATTAGAACTTTTTACGAAATGAGTCATTCCGATCAATGTTGCTCCGCTGATCAATGTTACCCCGGATTACGGTACTAAGTTCATACTCCAATACCTTTAATGAGAGTCTGTTTTTTTTCGAATTGTTTCTCATTATTTTTTCAAAGATGCAGTCAAACATATATTTTTGCCCGAACGTCTTGTTTTTACGTTTTATATATGTTTTATTATACATGTCTTTATTTTTTTTAAAAGTCAATAGCACTTTACCAACACACAAGTATATTTAAGTATTCAACTTTTTAAAATGTGAAATCATCGAAAAACACCTAGAAATTTTAATAACGATTACTTAAATTTTGATGGTTTTTTACCCCTTCGAATGTGCGGTTTTTCAGTGACAGTTAATGAAAGTTTCCTAAAGGAGTTCGTAATCTATGCCAGCTGGCTCCTCTCTCTCAGTTTCTATTCAGTAACACAAATTTTGATTGTAATCAAAGTTGTTATTACTGCTAAACAAGGTCACTCCTCTGATACAAGCAAATTTATATCGAAAATATGTCAAAAATGTTTCTTTGAACAACATTGCAGAAGTAAGTTTTTAAGTAGGACGTTCATATTAAAGAATAAAACTGATCTTGATCAGTTACAAGTTACAAAGTGATTAATATGTAGTGCTACTTATATTAAAATATTTTGTCGAAGATTCAAAACCTCTAGCATGCATAATCATAGCACTAGAGGTTTTAGCTGTCAAAATTTGCATTTTCCCATATTTGGCTTGTTTGGGATAAGGTACCGTGGGAGAAGTGTAGCAGTGGGGTAAGTGGATCATTTGTCCGTAATAAGAATAAATACTTTAATATTTCGAATGTTTTCACACCTTTGCTTAATTTAAGATTATATTCTCACGTATACACTGATACTACTGCAAAACTGATACTACACGTGCACTTACACAAGCAAACTTGCTGACTGCAAAAATCAATTCATTTTAAAGTTGTTTTCTGTCAATAAAAAATCCATTGTATCTCCGCCTAAAATCGAAAACTAATAGTTTTTTCAACACATGATGAACATTTCAGTTCTAATTTATGAATCACAATGAAAAAAATGTATATTTTGTAAATAAATACAGATATATTGGTCATGGTACACTTACCCGCACTTTTTAACGGGATGGGGTAAGTGGATCAACTATTGTTATCGAATATTGGCAGACTTCTTACGCGGATTTGAATAAGCTTTAGTGTCATCAAGTGTTGTTTTCCTTTTACAGTTTTTATTCCTAGCCTGAATTTGCCAAATTGACCTGAGAAAATTTCAATTAATCCACCTAAAAGTGTTGTACGGTCTTTCTAGTACTAAAAAATGAAAATTGAAAAATTCTAACAAAATTTTTTGTGGTTTTCTTAAGCTGAAATGCAGAAGAGCAAAATATACAAATTCTCCAGCTGAAAGCATATTATCGTACGTTTTTTGACCATATCGATTGTTCTAGACAGATGATATAAATATTTCCATAAATAGAATAAAAAGATTTCAGTATATTGAACAAAAGTAAATGTAATTAATATTTTTAATCTACGAGTGTCTTTCGAAAACATCGTTTGAATAATCTTCAATTCTTTTGTATAACTCAAGTGTATAAAATGGATTAATTTTCTCCAAAATATTCTAGTTACAACGTTTGTTTTTGTTCGAATAAGTGTAAACTAATGTACAAATATTTCCCATAATATTTTGATAAATAAAGATTTTTTTTAAATTTTAATGCTATCAAAATATATAACATAGCACTTATAACAAGAATGACAGTAATATCATTCTTACTATACATGATTACTTCACATTTGTTTTGAGAATAGAGTTTTTTTTATAGGTGATCCACTTACCCCACCATGGTGGAGCAAGTTGATCATTTGACGCAAATTTTCAAGTATCTCATGCTCAATACATAACAATCAGAAAAATCAAAATAATTGACGATTTGAAGTATAATAGTCCCTCATTTGTCATCAACAGAAAAAAGTTTGAATTATATTATTAACGTTAGCTGTACATAAAAATGAAGTTGACTATTGATTTTTCTGTATCCACTTACCCCACGGTACCTTACTCGAAATGTTTCTATTTTGAATACGTGTGATATTATTCTTACTATTCATGATTATTTCAATCGGAGAAACTTAAAATAATAGCTTTTTTGGTAAGATTTGACACGATTCTCATGCAGTTTCAGTAAACAAAAAAATGTATTGGTTTGATTGCTCTAGGGGAAATTTGATCACCCCTAGGTGCAATTTTGTCAATACGTACATTTTGCTCTTGCCAAAATTCTTCTAGATGCCGTGAAAAGTAACTTGGCAAACATGACAGCAATAGGAGGACGTCATTTAATTACGTAAGACATGTTTCCGAATTCCCCTCCCTCATGGTAAGATTTTTGTATGAAAATTTAAAATAATTTGTATGGCACGCAGGAAATCTCAAACCCCCCTCCCACTAACCTCTTACGTAATGCGGCAATGATTGAAAGTTTTCAACGATATACAACTTCGTACACACTTAAACGAGGTTACAAAAAATTTAGTACTACAGGTCGGACTCGATTATCCGGAGACTCGATTATCCGGGGACTCGATTATCCGGAATTCGATTATCCGGAATTTTAGACTCGATTATCCGAAATTTGTTTTTTGATGTTCTTGTTTTCAATATTTATGCATAAATCTAAGATAATTTGGTATTGCAATATACAATATGTATGGTTTTGCAGTTTAGAACGTATTTAAGAAAAGGGGGTTTGAAAAAGTGTTTATTGTTGTGTATACTGTTCAAAATTTTTTTTTCTTGTAAAGGCACCTACTGTTCCTAGATAAAATTTCTGGCTAGGCCACCGTATCATATAAATAAAATAACGAAAAAAGATAATATTTAAGATCTTTTATCAAAGATTC
Source organism: Aedes aegypti (assembly GCF_002204515.2). Lineage (NCBI taxonomy): Eukaryota > Metazoa > Arthropoda > Insecta > Diptera > Culicidae > Aedes > Aedes aegypti. The sequence continues at coordinate 342,326,351 of NC_035108.1, read as the reverse complement.
AAATTTTTTTTGAGATAATCGAGTCCGACCTGTATTCTCCCAAAATTAAGTTCTTCTGGGGCTGATTTCTTCTACATTTTTTGCAAAGTATATGGCAAGTGAAGATCATTTGAATCAATATTGATCAATTATATTATATTATATTATATTATATTATATTATATTATATTATATTATATTATATTATATTATATTATATTATATTATATTATACTGGTGCTCCCGGCAAACTTCGTCTTGCCATCAAGTAGGCTCTTGAAAACCGCTACGAATCGTCCCATACAAAATGACAGTTCCGTTCACTCTCGTTTTTTCGACATTCCCGGTGAATATCATGGAACTTTTATACACACAAACACGTCGGAACCCTTGACGAACAAAATGAAGAAAGAATCATCCAAATCCGCTGACCCGTTCGTAAGCCATTTCGTGACATACAAACACCATTCCATTTTTATTTATATAGATTATATTATATTATATTATATTATATTGTATACTGTTTCAAATTTTATTGACCTTATAAAATTATATAACATACTATTTTTTACAGGGATCCAAATCTATACTTCTTGGAGCATCATGAAGTCTACATATCGAAGATACTTACTTAATGGTTTCATAACGTTATTCATTTCTAGTAAATGATTTCGTCTTCAAGGAGGTTAAATTCGTCATATTCATTGCTTTTAATTAATATAAACAACGATATAAATATTATATGAACATAATTTCCATTTTTATATACTAGCCGTCGTAAACATCTACTATAAACATTGTCATTGTATATTTTCAGGCTGGTTGGAATAATATGTTATTATTTATTTAATATTAATCATCTTTCATTCAACGATTCTAGGTCAAATAATCGAGTTATTGCATAATATCCTATATTTATTATATTTTATTAATCAACAATCATTCAATTGAATCATATAACATGGGTGATATTGGGAGGTTGCATCAGGGCATCATTGAAGTTACAGCTGGACAATGGAGTAGAGCGCCAGCCAGAGTCAAGAGTTGAAGTAACCGTAACATCCTTGTAGATGGTGTTCCGAGAGGCGTCGGATATTGCACCGACTCTTACAGCAGAAAAAACATTTAAATGGTCTTTGATAAGAAAAAAGCTAAAACATATTTATTAGCATAGTTGATCTTTACACATAGAGTCTACTCAAAATTTCGGTGACATTGAGGGGACATATACCATTCCACTTATCAACTACCTCCACACAAAGCTTACAATTATATCTCTTCTTGCATGTTATATTCTTGCCTTTAGCTATGGATGAATACAATATGTTTCTAGGTGGGTTCTTCTATCCGAACAATTGTAATGGATTTGACGCGCCCTTCTTATAACAAACCATCCCGTGGATAACTTGACAGGTATTGCAAATTTCATTATACATTCCATTGGATCATATTATTGGAAGGAGGTTCTCTATTTCCCGCGGGTTTCGCGTAAGTGTCTCTGCTTACGGGTCCGCCACACCCCATTTTGACCCTTCACACAATAGTATGTTGAATTCAGATTGATAATGAAAATTGACTGTACTGTTAGGTGGAACCGCATGCAGAGCAAGACTCAAGCTAGGATGGTGGCATACATACATGCATGCAAAGTATATAGCAAATGTAGAAAATTCGCAATCTTGAGCAAGTCTACTTGTCGTAAACTTAAAAAAATAATATGGACTGAATCGCGAGAATGTGTAAAGTACAAATACTTCATATGGAGAGTGAAAATAACGTTAAAGTACGAAATCTTGTTTAACGGAATGGAGACTCGAAAAAATACGTTTTTAGTTTAAGTAATTACACAGTATATGCAATGTATGCGAAATATCTAAAGCTTCGATAAATTTGACTACCTTGTGTATTTTTTCGTACATTTTTTCATCGGTATATAATCACCAATGTCTTAGAATAATAAATTTAGAACTGTATAATAAATCGACACTGCCTTACTTATAACCTGCAGAACTTTCAATAATATTGAATATTTTTCCACAAGCAATAAATTTCCCAGGTCGTTTAGTACATCAATGAACTCCATCGCCAAACGGTAATTTTGACGATTTCTTTTAATTTGCCGGAGCAAAGCTCAACGAACCTTTGGAATCGCTGCACCCATCGTATAATAGCTTTGATTTTACGAGATAGAGAGAGACGATAAAGACCCTCCCAACACAACGGGGGACGATCACACCGGATCAAAGATGTTGATCCTGATGGTTTATTTATTTGAATTTGTGTACTGCTCCTTTTCCAAATGGTGGCAATAAAAATTCCTTTCGTATCGGTTTTCCAGTCGTTCATCGCCCGCCAGTCAGAAAGAGGGGAGGATGGGATGGAGAGAAACAGTGTGCCAAAGAAAATTGGAATGTGACACATCCGGCCGATGGGGGAAAACCGAGTGACAATGTCCGGAAAGGATGATACTGACAGACCCGCGTTGTTTCCGAGAAAATCGGATAGGAAGGCACAAATAAAGTAGATGTGTAAGATTGTTGAATCCCTTCGCCGCCAAGGAAGCCGACAGTCGGGTCGAAGCGGCTGATGTGGGCTTAATGCTTAAGAACGGTGGTCAAATCAATAAGGATCAATTCAATGATATCGGTTCCGAGTTGTTCATATAGTGACAGCAGTGTGCTTGGGAGGTTGATCTCATAGTCGAAAATTATGTTTCTTTTTAAAACCAGAATCTGGTTCCATATTTCAGATTCTAGATTCTAGATTCCAGATTCCAGACTCTAGATTGAAGATTCTAGATCAAAGGAAAATCCCAACAGAAAATCTACAGAAAATGTAGCTTCTTCTAGCAACATGTCTCCCTCTGCTTTTAATTTTTTAGCTGAACAATTGAATCAATTGATGCAATGTTCAAAACCACCACTATGGCTGAAGCAGTTCAATATGGTGTAAAATTTACTAATAAAATTGTATTCGAATTTCGTTTCTCTAATGGAAATTGGAATACTAAATTGGAATGCTCGTTCTTTAAACGGTCAAGAGACTCAAAAGAGACATTAAGATAAACTTTTTGTTTATCGTAATGATCGACTGAATGGAGCATGTGGTGGAGTTGCTATCATCATTCATAGGCGTATAAAACATTAACTTTTTTCGTCATTTGAAACCAAAAATTTTGAAACATTGGATGTTTCTGTTGAAACACAGACCGAAATGGGAAATATTTTTTAATAGCTACCTATTTGCCTTTACAATGCACTGGGCTATAAGTTAATTTCCTCCTAACTGACTTGTGAAAATTGACTCACAACAAGTCGAAATTGTTTGTCAATGTTGACTTTAATGCCAAACATCGTAATCGTTGTAGATTACAAAAAAAGTTTGGAATTTTTTTCTTAATAATTGCAAAAACACAACAATTCCTACATAAGCCAAAAGCTTTTAATTTGTTCAAAATGACCCTTTAAAAATATGAAAGTCAAGCACTATCAACCATGCGCCTCTTTAAGTCATGTTATTTTGCTTTAGATATACAAAACTGCATGCAGAATAGCTTTGGAAAAGAAAAGTGATTTAACGAATGAATTGTTGAGTTCAACTGATAGTTTTAACGGTTCAATGCGTTAACAGACTCAAAACAGTTAATAAAGAAAAAAATGGAGCATGAATAATAAAACTCAGTGCAGTGTTGTCATGTGCACTGAAACGAATACTCAAGCGCTTTGAGCAAGATTTCCTCTTCATCAGACGCACAAATGCCCTCTGAGTGAGTACACGATGAATATTTGAAACGGAAAATTAAAACAGAAATTGAAGCAATTAATTATTCAAAGATCTCAATTAGGGCAAAGACAGCCAGCCGGCTTCATGTCAGCCATCATTTGACTTGTGCCCTCTCGTCGTGGAGAATGACGACCCCACGAAAGCATCTATAACTCTGCCGGGCTAGGCTAGACGATACCGGATTATTTAACACAATTGACTTTATTCCTTCATTTGAATGGCAGGCGTTAAGTGGCGAAAGTGAGCTCCGAGCAAATGATAAACTAACTGGAATTTAATTACAACGTTGGAGCAGGTCGGGTCATTGAAGCAGGAGGACTCAGATGATACTCGCGAAGTGATCGATGATGGGCGTCATGAGGAATGGTTTTGTCGATATAATTGTTTGAATGGAAAGAGCTATGATTTGCACCGATTTGTATTGATGTACAGTAAGTGCAAAACATCGATTTTTTCTATAATATTTTGTTTGAAGTTTGAATTTTTATAAGCTATTTGATGCTTAGAGTCATCAGAGATATTCAGTTCAACATGTTGAAACAAATATTCAGAATGACCAAATGTGTGTTACAGTTTTATTTATTATTCCTGAATTTTCAAAATAACTATTTATATCTATTGTATGGGAACAGGGTTTTTTTTGGAAATAACGTAAAAAAACATTGAAATGATTCGTTTACTGACCACTTTGATTATTTCGTTATCATTCAATAGTTTTCATCAAAAGCATGAGTGATTACTTACAATAGGGTTTGTAAGTAAAGTTTTTGAAATATTGAATTGAAAGCTTAGCTGGACATCTAATGTTCAACAGAGCTTATCGAATATGTAATGAATTAGAACAGACCTTCGAGACCGAACATGGATAGATAAGGAAACATTGCCAAAAGCAAAGTCAAGTAAAAGGCGGACATTCCGGTGCTATCACGATGACGCAAAACTCGTACCGGGAACATTTATTCTGCCCCAATCACCCGCGTCAGTCCCATTTACCGTCGCCATACAGGTCGTAAATTATCAAAATTTACGAGTGCTAGCCAAAAAATTACCGCAGTTTCACGTATCTGCTTCCATTTATGCTAGGTAAACTGTGGTCAAGTAGCTCCTGTTGCATGACTCGGAAGCGAGAAGCCACCTCCCACCAGCCGACCATCGTTGAAATTAATACGACTAATTTACCGACTACGAAGAAACAATGAGGCCCCCACGGAGGTAAGTGGATCGGGGAGTCGTGACCACCCGTGTCTGTGTACCCATGAGCTGCCCAACAATGATGGCGAAAAAAAGTTTCAACAGCTGATCGTCAAATGATTTTTTTTTTTCGTTTTTACGTGCGGTTTGGATTGCGGAAAACTTTCCCGACCGCCTACAATTGAGAAGTGTTTTTAATCAAAACTTTTCGTTTCCATCGAACTTTACGCAACTCCTGTATGAGGTACGATAAGACTTGGGGGAAGAGGGGTATCTGATGGATGGTTTAGTACTTTTGAGGAAGTTCAGACAAACCACAGTTTCGCAATTTTTGTGACTTTGTTTAACAACCAGAGTCAATGTACCGCTTCGGTTTAAATTCTGAACACTCGGTTTTGAAAGCAGTTGGGAGTCGTAATATCTTCACAGTTCCAAAGTAAAAAAAAAGCTGGTGAACAATAAAATAACAAGAGTATGAATAATCAGCTCTTAAATAGCATTTTAATTGTTCTTTTTTGTATTTAAATATGATTACATATGCAGGTAAGCCTATCAAAAGCTTTCCTATTATGTGGAATGGAAACCATATAACTCCATTACAAATGCATATAATTAATGCTTGGCATTGGCTCTATGTTAGACCCGTTCATTTTTGCAAGGTTTATTTAACTGTCCAAAAATTACCCTATTTGCTTATGTTTTAGAGGTGTATCATTCAGTCAGTTAGTCAGGTCAGTCCGTCAGTCAGTAATACCTTGGCAGGCCTCCAAGTACGTTCTAAACCCGCCACTTTAGCTGGAGGAAGTAGAGTCCGTTGAACCGTTCCTGACTTGCGTGATCTGGCTCTGAACATGCCACCCCATAAGGGACCGGGTCTACCCTGCATGGCGTCACTGCTTGCAAACATCACCATGGGATCACGAAGGCGACTACTTACGACGGGCGAGGATAGCGGCTTAGAGGGGGCACCCACCAAAATGTAGAAGAAGAGGAAGACCCAAAAAAGCAGCGCAACGAGCAATTAAAAAGTATTCCGGAAAAGAACGAGAACGATGACGGATGACAAACCGTCGTCAATGACAAAGATAAAAAAGAAACAGAAAGAGAAGGTGGAGAATAAAAAATACAGGAAGAAGAAAACGAAGAGACGCCCGTAGCGTGAGGGGTTGAAAGGGGATGCCATACTCGCTAAGGCAAACGACCAAATAACGTACGCAGATATCCTTCCAAAAGTTAAGGACGATCCGAACCTTGGAGAAAACGTGGTTATAACGTGGCGCACCCAGAATGGGGAGATACTGTTTGAATTGAACTGAATATTATAACCGATCAAGAGCTCTGCCTATCAGAAGCTCGTCGCGAAATCTTTGGAGAATGAGGCGAACATAAGAGCACTTACTCAGGAGGCAGTTGTTGAGTGCAGATATCTAGACGAGATAACAACCGTGAATGAGGTGAGTGAGGAGCTGCGCAGGCAATGCAGCATTGGAGAGGAGGCCATGGTAATCCGTCTTAGCAAGTCGTACGACGGCACACTGTCAGCGACGATTCGGCTATCACACGGTGAACAAACTGAGACTCGTCACACGAGCAGATAGGCCACTGATGCGATGCTTCAAGTGCATGGTCTTCGGACATCCGGCGGCGAGCTGTAAAGGTCCGAACAGAGCGAATTGTGCAGGAAATATGGAGAAGAGGTCACTATGGGAAAGACTGCAAGAATCGACCAAGGTGCTTGCTCTGCTCACGGAAGGAAGGAAACACCCATTCGACGGCCAACTTCAATTGCCGCGCGTACCAAAAGGCGATCGCAGACCAACAGTAACGGATGTGACGCAGCTCAACCTGAATCACTGCGACACCGCATTGTAACTGTTGACTGAAAAGCTGAGGATTATTGACGAGGGTCTCTTCCCAACGCATGATCTGACACCGTGACCACCCACACCGTATGTCGACAAGGAAGAATCATGGCATGGGCGAAAACATTGAAAAAGGCCCCTGGACCAGATGGAATACCGGTACTTAAAGCGGCGATGCTAGCGTACCTGGATATTTTCCGGAAGGTGATGCAGAAATTCCTGGACGAAGGTCACTTCCCAGATATATGGGAAGCTGGTGCTGGTACCGAAGCCAAGAAAAATACCTGGTGATCCTTCCGAATACTGGCTTGTATGCTTGCTTGACATACTTGGTAAATTCTTGGAACAGGTCATCCTAAACAGGGTGGCTAAATGTAAGTCAGAAAGTCGACGGCAGACGCAATTCGGACGGTTCTAGAGAGGGCCGAGAAGGCATTGAAGCAGAAACGAAGAAACAATCATTACTGAGTCGTTGTTACGATAGACGTTAAGAACGCGTTGAATAGCGCTAGACGGGAGGCCATCGCTTCAGCGCTGCATAGAATGCGGGTTCCTGACTGTGTGTGCCGGATTCTACAGAGCTACTTCGAGAATCGTGTTCGATTGCTTGAGAGATTGGTGGACACGATTGACTCCAGTGGAAGGCGACAAAATAGAACAGCACAGATTTCAATTTAATTGATTACTTTATTTGCTCCCCGAACAGGCAGCGTGCCTGCTCAGGGAGATGACTATTGCTGTACATTTATCTATGCACATGAGTTGGTTGGTCAGTATGCTCACTGAACATACATGAGCAACCCGGTGATCTGCTTTAGGTGTAGGGAACCAGGACACAAGTCCTGGGGCTGTAAAGGCCCTGATAGGACCAAGTTGTGTAGGCGATGTGGTGAGGAAGGTTATAAGGCACTAGGCTGCAAGAACCCTCCCAAGTGCTTGATTTGTTCCGGGAAGTCCGTGAACAACATCCAACGGGAGGCTTCAAAAGAGCCATAATCGAAAAGTCACAGTGCAGGTAACGCAGCTGAACCTGAACCACTGTGACGCAGCTCAGCAACTGCTGTATCAGGCAGTTGCTGAGTGGGGCGATATCCCCATCATATCGGACCCATACCGAGTACCCGCCGGCAACGGCAACTGGGTCGTGAATGGATCCGGAAAAATGCTGCGCCGTGCCTGCCTACGGGCCAGGAGGCGGATGCAGCGAGCACGCATCGAGCAGGAGCGTGAAGAACGACGGGCGGTGTTCACCGCTGCCAAAGTCGCGCTGAAGCCCAAGATAAGGACAAGCAAAAAGGCCTGCTTTGAGGGACTCTGTCAGAGTGCCAACGCGAATCCGTTGGGTGATGCCTACAGGATCGTTATGGCGAAGACAAGAGGTGCAATTGCTCCTACGGAGCAATCTCCACAAATGCTGAAGGGGATCATCGAGCGGCTCTTTCCGCGCCACAACCCTAGCCCATGGCCTCCTTTTGTAGGACAGCCGGGGATTGGGGCTGGCGATGAGGATAGAGTAACCGATGAGGAACTTGTAGGGATTGCAAAATCCCTCAGCATGGGGAAGGCACCAGGTCCGGACGGAGTTCCAAACCTGGCCCTCAAAGTCGCAATCTTGATGGCTCCCGGGATGTTCAGATCTGCTATGCAGATATGCCTGGACGAGGGAGTATTTCCAGATGTGTGGAAGAGGCAGAGCCTGGTACTATTGCCAAAGGCGGGAAAACCACCCGGTGACCCGTCGGCGTATAGACAAATATGCTTGATTGACACAGCGGGGAAGGTGCTCGAGAAGTTCATCCTCAACAGACTGTTGAGGTACACTGAGGGTGTAGATGGTCTCTCAAGCAACCAGTTCGGCTTCCGGAAAGGGAGGTCCACCGTAGACACTATTCTGACGGTTAAGAAAACCGCTGAGATAGCACTCCAGCGTAAGAGGAGGGGTATTCGCTACTGCGCCGTAGTGACTCTGGATGTAAGGAACGCATTTAATAGTGCCAGTTGGGCGGCTATTGCTGATGCGCTCCTGCGTCTGGGGATACCCGAGTACCTGTACAAGTTTCTCGGAAGTTTCTTCCAGAATCGGGTATTTGTCTATGACACAGAGATGTGGTCCCAGATCATCCTCCAGGGGCCCAGATAGCCGTAGCGGTAAACGCGCAGCTATTCTGCATGACCATGCTGAGGGTCGTGGGTTCGAATCCCGCCGGTCGAGGATTTTTTCGTAAAGGAAATTTTCTCGATTCCCAGGGCATAGAGTATCTTCGTGCCTGCCACACGATATACACATGCAAAAATGGTCATTTGGCAAAGAAAGCTCTCAGTTAATAACTGTGGAAGTGCTCATAAGGACACTAAGCTGAGAAGCCAGCTCTGTCCCAGTTGGGACGTAACGCCAGGAAAAAGAAGAAGACAGAGGTGGGTCGGAAGTGCTTTCACATAACCTCTGGAGTCCCGCAAGGTTCCATCCTGGGTCCGGTGTTATGGAATGTCATGTACGACGAGGTGTTGAGATTAAAATTCCCGGCGGGTGTGGTCATCGTTGGCTCTGCCGACGATATTACGCTGAAGGTCTACGGTGAATCGATCGAAAAAGTGGAATTGACTGCAGCCCACTCGATCGCAATTGTGCAGGAGTGGATGAGCTCCAGGAAACTGGAATTGGCTCACCACAAAACTGAGGCGGTTGTTGTCAACAACCGAAAGTTGGTGCAGCAAGCGGTGATCAGTGTAGGCGATTGCACGATCGCTTCGAAGCGCTCCGTCAAACACTTGGGGGTGATGATCGACGATAAGCTTACCTTCGGTAGCCACGTTGATTATGCCTGCAAGAGAGCCTCCACAGCTATTGTGGCACTGTCCCGGATGATGTCCAATAGCTCTGCGGTGTACGCCAGCAAGCGAAAGCTTCTGGCCAGTGTCGCCTCGTCCATACTGAGGTATGGTGGCCCGGCTTTAAGTACCGATAGCTACCGTAGCAAGCTAGAGAGTACTTATAGGCTAATGTGCCTGAGGGTTGCGAGCGCGTACCGTACCGTGTCACATGATGCACTCTGCGTCATCACCGGTATGGTGCCTATTGGTATCCTTATCATGGAAGACATAGAGTGCTTCGAAAGGCGCGGCACAAGAGGCATACGCAGGACTGCCAGACTGGCCTCTATGGTCAAATGGCAGCGTGCGTGGGACAGTTCCACCAAGGGAGTGTGGACTCACAGGTTGATTCCGAGGTTAGATATCTGGGTCAATAGGCGGGGAACTAACATTCCACCTGACACAGGTCCTTTCGGGCCATGGTTGCTTTAGACAGTATCTACACCGTTTCGGTCATGCGGGTTCTCCCGAATGTCCAGTTTGTGCAGGTTCAGAGGAAACGGCGACTTTTTCCAATTTGCTTGGCCCGGCGACGGTTGGCTGTAGGTAACTCTTGATGGCTGTATTCGGTTGCCTACTTCGATAATACGATTTATTTGCTTGGATGGTTGTTTGCGTAGGTACGGCTGGACAGGAACGTTTAATGGATGGTGTTCGCCAATCGATGCGGGCTCACTGTAGGTAGGATGCTTTCACGGGTTGCTTGCTTCGATGGATGATTTGCATGAATGAGTGGTTGTGGTCAGAGCTAAGAATGGTAATAGTAGTAGGCTTGAGTTTTTGTGAAAATCACGTGGCGCTTCTAATACAGTAGTTCAAAATTGTGAATCTCATCAAGTAGCCTATGTTGGGTACATGAATTTCCTAAATCCGTAGTGTCATTGAAGACTGTAAATGCGGGCAAATGCCCAGCAACTCCTATCCCTACCTCCTCGTGGTACTGGCCGGGGTACGAGTAACCTTGGGGAAGATCGGGTAACCAACCCCCGGTGGGAACTTTGGTCGTATGCTGACAGGGAAGGGGGGGGGGGTTTGCTTTTGCTTCTGCTTCTGCAAACCTTGAGCGTCTGTACTCCATGTTAGGAGCGGCTCACTACAGCGTCTGTTCCCCATGTCAGGGGCGGCTGATCATCGTCCGAGTGCCAGAGAAGGACTCTAAGCTAAACTGCGCACTATGGCCCTCCGAACATTTAGGGGGAATGGTCCTCCGGAAATCTAGGGGATTGGTGTCAGGCCCTGCAAGCCAACCGTAAAACACATCAGCACAGGAACGTCAACGAGAGAATACGGACCGGAATAATCGGCAAAGACCACAGCGACGAAAATGGACTAGCGATTGGAAACTCGGTACGTGGAACTGCAAATCTCTCAACTTCATTGGAAGTACTCGCATACTCTCCGATGTACTGAAGGTTTCGACATCGTAGCGCTGCAGGAGGTGTGCTGGACAGAAGCATTGGTGCGAACGTTTAGAGGTAATCATACCATCTACCAGAGCTGCGGCAACACACGCGAGCTGGGATCAGCTTTCATAGTGATGGGTGATATGCAAAGCCGCGTGATCGGGTGGTGGCCGGGTGACTCCGACCACTACCTGGTGATGGTGAAACTGCGCCCAAAACTATCCGTCATCAATGATGTACGGTACGGCCCGCCCCGGTACAATCTCGAGCGGCTGAAACAACCGGATGTCGCCAATGCATACGCGCAGCATCTTGAGACAGCGTTGCCGGATGAGGGCGAGCTCGGTAGGGCCCCTTTTGAGGACTGCTGGAGGACAGTCAAAGCAGCCATTAACGACGCTGCCGAAAGCGTTGTCGGATATGTGGAACGGAGCTCAAGAAACGATTGGTTCGACGAGGAGTGCCAGGAGGTTATAGAGGAGAAGAATGCAGCGCGGGCTGCAATGCTGCAGCATGGAACGCGGCAAAACGTGGAACGATACAGACTGAAGCGGAAACAGCAAACCCGCCTATTCCGGGACAAAAAGCGCCGCCTGGAAGAGGTGGAATGCCAAGAGATGGAGTTGCTGGATAAGGATGGGAGCATCTTGACGGACGGACGCGAGGTGTTCGAAAGGTGGAAGCAACACTACGATGAACACCTGAATGGCGTAGAGAACACAGGCACAGAAGGTCAGGACAGCGAAGGCGATGGCTACGTCAGCACAGCGGACAGCGGAAACCAACCAGCTCCCACGATGGGGGAAGTTAAGGATGCCATTCACCAGCTCAAGAACGACAAGGCCGCTGGCAAGGATGGTATCGGAGCCGAACTCATCAAGATGGGCCCGGACAGGTTGGCCGCTTGTCTGCATCGGCTGATAGTCAGAATCTGGGAAACGGAACAGCTACCGGAGGAGTGGAAGCAAGGCGTTATATGCTCTATCTACAAAAAGGGCGACAAACTGGAGTGTGAAAATTATCGTGCAATCACCATCCTAAACGCCGCCTACAAAGTGCTATCCCAGATTCTCTTCCGTCGTCTATCACCTATAGCAAACGAGTTCGTGGGAAGTTATCGAGCAGGTTTCATCGACGGCCGCTTGACAACGGTCCAGATCTTTTCCGTGCGGCAAATCCTCGAGAAATCCCGTGAGTACCAGGTCCCTACGCACCATTTGTTCATCGATTTCAAGGCGGCATACGATAGTATCGACCGCGTAGAGCTATGGAAAATCATGGACGAGAACAGCTTTTCCGGGAAGCTCACAAGATTGATCAGAGCAACGATGGACGGTGTGCAAAACTGCGTGAAGATCTCGGGCGAACACTCCAGTTCGTTCGAGTCTCGACGGGGACTACGACAGGGCGACGGACTTTCGTGCCTGTTGTTCAATATTGCGCTTGAAGGTGTTATGCGGAGAGCCGGACTTAACAGCCGAGGCACGATTTTCACGAGATCCGGACAATTTGTTTGCTTTGCGGACGACATGGATATTATTGGGAGAAAATTTGAAACGATGGCAGATTTGTTCACCGCCTGAAACGCGAAGCAACAAGAGTCGGGCTAATGGTGAATGCGTCGAAAACAAAGTACATGCTGGTTGGCGGAACTGAGCGCGACAGGGCCCGCCTAGGAAGCAGTGTTACGATAGACGGGGATACCTTCGAGGTGGTGGACGAGTTCGTCTACCTCGGATCCTTGTTGACGGCTGACAACAATGTTAGTCGAGAAATACGAAGGCGCATCATCAGCGGAAGTCGTGCCTACTATGGGCTCCAGAAGAAACTGCGGTCAAGAAAGATTCACCCCCGCACCAAATGCACGATGTACAAAACGCTCATAAGACCGGTAGTCCTCTATGGTCATGAGGCGTGGACTATGCTCGAGGAGGACTTGCAAGCTCTTGGGGTTTTCGAACGCCGAGTGCTAAGGACGATCTTCGGCGGCGTGCAGGAGAACGGCGTGTGGCGGCGAAGGATGAACCACGAGCTCGCTCAACTCTACGGCGAACCCAGTATCGTGAAGGTAGCTAAAGCTGGAAGGATACGCTGGGCAGGGCATGTTGCAAGACTGCCGGACAACAACCCTGTAAAGATGATGTTCGCTACGAATCCGGTCGGAACAAGAAGGCGTGGGGCGCAGCGAGCTAGGTGGATTGACCAGGTGCACCAGGACCTGGAGAGCATGGGTCACAGTCGAGGATGGAGAGAAGCGGCCATGAACCGAGTGAATTGGCGTAATATTGTTGGCGAGGCTTCATCAAGATAATTGATATAAAGCCAAATAAGTAAGTATGTAAATGCGGGAAATGCAGCGGAAAATATTGCTGTGTGCGTTTGAAATGCAAATATCAAATGCGGAAACACCAAATGCGGTAAGATTTTTAACAAGGAAGGCGAAGTCAAAATTTAATTTTCTTTGCTAGGTTGGCGGTGATATGCATCATGGTTGCTAAGTATCCTTTGGCTACTTTGTGTTACCGCATTTGAAGCTCAGTTATGCTGGTTTTACACGTCAAACGCAAACAGCAATAAAACATTTTTCTACAGTAGTTTTGGGTTGCCCTTAGCAACGGGTGTTTTGCAATTTTCAAGGCATTTTGCCTACAGCAGCGATACGCGTGAGTTTCACTGGCTCCGCTGACTGTGATTTGCTACGCTTGCCTACTGTAGTGTGAATTTCTGAACTTTTCCCTACTCTGGTTGTGGTTGATCGTTGTCGTCCGCTTGAATGGATGATCGTTTGACTGGGGCTTGCTTGGATTCGATGAGATTTGGATGCTTTCATTCGACTTGCTTGGTGTGGTTAGAGGATGCCTTTCTTCTACGGTTGGGCACTACGGCCCGGACGGTGGACGCTGGGGTCCGACGGGTGGACGGCGAGGTCCGGCAGGTGGACGCTGGGGTCCGGTTGGACGGCAATGGTCCGGAATTGGACGCTACGGTCCGGAGAGACGCCAATGGTCTGACAGGTGTACACAGGGGTCCGGATGGACGGCAGAGGTCCGGATGGACGGCAGAGGTCCGGGGCATGGACGACAACGGTCCGGCGGGTGGACGCTGGGTCCCACAGGTGGAGCGCGAGTTCCGGATGGACGCAAAGGTCCCACAATTGAACGCTACGGTTCGGATGGAAGGCTAGGTCCGACGGGTGGACGGCGGGGTCTGAAACGAAATAGGCATCCTCCTTCTCTTCGATACGGTGATCCTCTCTGGCAAAAGGCTCGACGAAGTTGATCTTCAATCCTGGTCACGGCACCAATGTTGCGGCTAGGATGTCTTCCCCTACGTTGTGATTTAATGATGAACGGACAACGACTCAAACGTATTTTCGATTACTAATTTATTACCACCGAGGGGCAGCGTGCCCGCTCGGTGGGGTACGAACGATATGATACAGGGAATGGATACAAATTTACAAGTCATGCGCGCTGCCTGTTTCGGGAGCAATAAAGTAATCAATTAAATTAAAATCTGTGCTGTTCTATTTTGTCGCCGTCCACTGGAGTCAATCGTGTCCACCAATCTCCCAAGCAATCGAACATGATAATCGGTTTGACCGTTGCTAGATTCGTTGATTGATTGTGATGACGCTTGGGTCCATTGATGACGCTGACGGTCCGATGAATGGATGCGGGGATCCAGCAGGTGGACGCAGGGGTCTGACGGAGGGACGCAGAGGTCGGGGGATCATCACTTCGCTTCGCAAGTCGACTCTTCGGCCTTGCTGGAGGACGCTACGGTCCGGATGAACGGCTAAGGTTCCACAGATGGACGCAAGGGTCCGGATGGACGGCAGAGGTCCGGTGCATGGACGACTACGGTCCAGCGGGTGGACGCTGGGTCCCACAGGTGGACGGTGAGGTCCGGTTGAACGGCAATGGTCCGGAATGGACGCAGAGGTTCGGGAATGGACGCAGAGGTCCGGGAATGGACGCAGAGATCCCAACAGGTGGACGCAGGGATGGACGCAGAGGTCCGATGCATTGTCGGCGATGGTCCGGCGGGTGGACACAAGGGTCCTACAGGGTTCGATGGGCGACACTTCGGTCCGGGGTGAATTGTCTCGTCGATCGTTCCTCCGAGGTGTCCGTTATTCTGGTCACGGCACCAATGTTTCGTCCAGGGTTGACCAGGCCCTACGTTGTGTTAATTTATGTTCCCGGAGGGGCAGACGAATAACGAAACCAACTGCTTCTACTTTTACTGATGATTTATTGCCGCCACCGAGAGGCAGTGCTCCTGCTCGGTGGGGAAACGATACGTGACGGTTACAACTACGACTTACAACTAATTTATATACAGAAATACTGTATCTCATATACCCTAAAGGTAGTACGGTTGAGCGTAACGTATAACAAAGGTGTGATGCGCCGATATGCTAGCACCACGCAGCCCAATGCAACAGCATGAAAGCAATTGGGCTGCTTGCTGCTAGCTGGGGCGAAAGGAGAAAAATTGAATACGCACTGCTGCGCTGCTGCCTTTGCTGAGTGCGCCTAGCAGTGCATGGGAGAGTCGTTGCTGTGAGCCCGAACGTATCGGTTGTTGATGTATGCAACTGTCACCGGCCGATAGCAGTTAAGAGTATCGGCGGTATTCACAGTTCCGCAAGAGTTTATACTGGGTCCGACACTGTGGAATGGGATGTACGACGGGGTCCTATCACTGGAGGGATTCTAGGAGAGTCTTTTTAGTGGGTAGGCACATAAGTGAATCTCACACAGCGCCAATCAAATCTGTATACTGGCATGTGCATGAACAATAGACTCAACAGGCCAGTCTTTAGAGAATTTTTAAACGCCTAGTCTAAGATGCATGCAAAAAAAGTCAGTCAGTGAGTCAGATTCAGCAATCAATTTAGAAGAAAAAGTTTCTAACTTATTTTGATAGGAAGGAATCATAACATAGTAAAGCACCCGATTTATGTTCTTTTATATATAAGTCACGACAGATGGACGTGACGAGACAAATCCAATTTATCAACCAATGAAACCATTTGGGAAAAGCTTTCATGTACTTACCGCTAGATACAAAAGTAAAATGCCGAATAAAATTGTCTCTAAAATGGTCCACATCCCCGTGGCAATGGTCTGGAATGGCACATAGAACAGAAAGTTCATAATTAGATTGACGGCGAATCGATTGCCTTCGGCATCGGCTACCAACCTTGCACTTTCGTTGACGGAACACTATTAACGCTAACACTAAACAACAAAGCATACACGCTCCCAAAATAGCACCAATGGTGGCCTTCATCAGCGTTTCCGTACTGAAGTCCTCGTCCGGACGGCTACAGCTGCCAGCCCAGTTGCACTCGCACGCACTTGGACACGGAATGCAACTGAAAAGGATAATGACGAATTTAATATTCTGAATCATGACAGGTACGACTTCAACTCACCTAAAGTTCGTAACGTTGGCATCGTTTTTGTCGGAAGTGAACCCCTGGAAGGACTCGTTCGGAATGTAGTACCCAACGCGGCACACGCAGGTGTACTTCCCTCGGCTGCCGAAGGTGGCCCCGGTGTCAGCCGATTCCGTCGTGTCCGACATCAGACAAAAGGTGGACTCCCGATCGCAGATGTGCCGCCGGCCGAAGATTCCCTCCAGGGCGTCGTTGCATTGGTCCACGTCGGCCGCGATGAACGCGGATGCGACGATTCTGGGGAAAAGTTGAAAGAAATAGGAAAGAAAAATAAAATTGGTGTATTTTATTATACCCTGAACCTTTGGATAATTTCTGTGTTTCAAGGGACCATCAATGTATCCATGAAATCAAACTTTAGTATGGTTCTCTTACTCGATATCTAGATACGAAATATCGAGTTGAAGAGAGCTGACTGAATATTATATGCTAAAAGAAGCATATTTTTCTAATATATGTTGTAGGTGAACAGAGCATGAGTTCAATGTATTTCCTCCTATTTGAATTACTGTTTTCATTTGATTCACTTTAATGTCAACCTGATAAATAAAATCACATCGAACAGCAAATTCATTATAATCTGCCAAAAGTAACAAAAGCCTGAGCACTCCATTCGCTACATTATCCTGCGCCCCGTATCAGAGAGCACAGGTCGGGTTAATGTCGGTCTGCCATGGCGTCTGACATCCTCTGGAAAGCACGCGAATAAATGCGGCATTCATTTATTAAATATTTTTATTAATTCACTCTCGATGGTTCACGGTGTGCCCTGTGCTTATCAGATGGAAAAGCGACGGTTTTATCGCCGAGAGCTCAAAAATGATGGAGAAAATGTTACGACCCGGGGTGGGGCTGAGGTGCGACGGAATCATTTCTCCGGCGAATGTATAAGAAATTTAATAACATTGCCCTGCCTTGCTTCAGTGCGTCAGGCGGTGGCGGCGGCGGTGGTGATACAGCTACACCTTTTAATTTTGTATGCACGATATGACAGTAGTTGGTTTTCGGTTAGAATGTTGGTAGAGGGAATCTTGCAGCGATAGCGATTTCGAGGCAAGGATTCTGCCAAGGATCTTGTCAAAATTCGAAGAAAAGCGTCACTGGTTTTATTAAGTTATCCAGTTTATAGCTTTGTTCTTGGGGACTCGCAATCAGGTTTGGCAACACGAGTTGCTGCTATCCTCTACAAAGAATAATTTTCTAGCTCACGATGTTCCTTAAAATTTATTCCATCTGCAAAATTTCAGGATTTTTCTGCATTCATTAATTTCGATTGACAAACTCAATATTCAACTTTGAAAGTAGAGCCAACAGGCTGAGCGCACTTCATTTACAATGATAATCGGCTTAAACTCTTGCCTCGCATAATCTGCCTCACTTAACGATGCGATACACTTCCAGCCAGTGATAAGCTGTTAAATGAAGACAAATATTTTTTCTCGTTAATTCATGTTTAAAACAATAACACCAGAGTTCACGTCGAATGATGTTGGGTAATGCTTTGGAAGATGGATGTACATGGTATGGTACGTACCATAGCTCACGTGTCGTCTGATGAAGTGCTGTCGCAGCAGCTTTATTTTCTTTCAGTTGAGCATGTATGAATTTGTGCTGCAGAAGGAAATTGTGTTTATTTGTATAGTATCTGGGTTGACGAATACTGATACAGGTAGAACTTCATGATCCGGCGACTCGACTATCCGGAATTCAATTATCCGGAATTTTAGACTCGATTATCTGGAATATGTTTTTTGATATTCTTGTTTTGCATAAAAACTACCAAACAAGAATATCAAAATATTTGAAATTTTTCAGATAATTTGTTTTTGCAATATGCATTACAAATGATTAAGCAGTTTTGGACGTAGGATAAAGAAGAAAGATTTGAAAAAGAGGTATTTTGTATATGATGCACACATTTTTTTTGTATCCAAGTCCCTTAATGTTCCTAGAAATAATTTCTGGCTACGCCACTGCATCATAAAAATAAACGAAAAAAAGGTACCGTAAAATGGGGTGTTAAGGGATGAAAAAAAATTTCGACTCGAATTTCAAGCAACTTCTATTACGTCAATAATTGAACATAGGACAGCCCTACAATATTCTCGTCGTGTATATCAAAAGCCAAATACAACTATGAGGATCCTATGACAGATTTCTGAGATAATCATGAAAACGTGTGATTTTTGACGGAAATGCAAAATGGGGTGTTAAGGAATTTGAGTTTCGTAAATAAAGCCATATTTTGCCAACAACAAAAAATAATCTTTTTGGTCAATAACTTTGATGCTTTCATTCAATTTAATAAGTTATATTCAACCTAAATCAGATTATTCATCAATATTATTGAATTTAGAACTCCTCAAACGCAAACCGTTTTAATTTAAATGCTAAATATTTCATAGTTATTAATCCAATTTGGAAACTATCAATACATCGTAAAATTGTCCTGAATTGATTTTTATACTTAAATGCAACAGGATCATGACTTTATATTTGCAATTTACGAATCCTATAAGCTTTGCAGAGCAATTGTATAAATCTATAAAATCTGGATAATTTCAACAAGCTTTACGCCTCCTGGTGGCAAAATATCCTATTTCTTGGGTCAAATAATGATAGCCCTTAAGCTACTGAACTACTTTGCCGAAGACACTATCTTTCTAAGTGGTCAGGCTCCTGAGATATCTGCAAACAAAAGTTTCATGCTCACTAGCGCCGCTTAGTGGCAAAATTTTAAATCAACTGGCTCGAAAAATGATAGTCCTAAACTTACCAAACAACTTTGCCGAAGACGACATCCTTCTAAATGGTCATGATCCTGAAATATTTGCAAAAACAAAAGTAAAACTTCCAAGCCAACTAGTGCCACCTAGCGGTCAAATTCCGAATTAAATGAGTTACCATCAGATAGCGCTTCACCTCCAGAACAACTTTACTAAAGACCCCAAGTTTCTATGATATCTGGATTTTGAGATATGACGATTTCAAACTGTGGTTTCCTCGAACCGTACATAGTGCGTTCATTATTATGCGACTTCCATGTTAATTTGTTGATTTAACCGTATTATAAAGGGCCATACTGTATATAAAAACTGTCGAGTATTGTTCTTAAGATGAATCTTGACGAATACATTTTGGATTGGTGTCGATAGATATCTTTGTTGCAAAATGATAGCATATAAATCACAACTGTTGTACAAAGTACAACAGCGCGACAGCCCGAAGGTTAAAGAAAGTGTTGTTTAGGCATATAACAGTGTTTTGGGCTGAGTATTCATGATCTGTGACCATGCACTGCATTATTTTATACAAATATTCTTCAAGAAAGCCTAATCACACATAATGAATTGAAAAAAGGGTTTGATATCTCTTGTGTTCCTCAACAATCTTATTTTTTTAGTAGTCCTTAGCATTCATAAATAACTTTGAATAGTTTTGAAACTTCCTTAATATGTCAACTATTCGATATGTACCTTTGACATATTTGCTGAACAAACTTGTGTCAGAATATAAACCCATTTTTAGTTGTAAGAGTTTTGAAACTGGTTGTAATAAACGAACTTTTGTTCCACCGGTGGGGTAAACATTTGTAACTAGTGTAGGGACAAAGGTTTGCTTACAGTTGCTCGCTGCCCGTCGTATACAACGTACGCGTGTGCAGGTGTTATACAACCAGATAACTGTTTTCGGTGCTATTGTTTGTTTGAGTTGATTGTTCTCCCCCGGTTCGCGTTAACAGATTTGCTGTCTTGCTGTGCAAACAGAAAAATAACAGCATGTGCGAGATTTTCATCAACACGGTCGAGTTTCGTTTCTCGATCGATGCCCCACGACCGTCATGGATTGAGATTGCCGAGTTCGTGAAACAGATACACGCTGATGCATTAGATGTAGAAACCGTCTACCAGTTAACGGAAAATCGCAGCATATGCATCAAGTATAAGTCAGAGTCCGTAATGCTAGAAGCCCTGCGGTAAAACTCGGAACCGCAACATTTCAAATATGCATCCGGAAAATCAGTGCAAATTTTCATGGTGGTTGCAGGTCGCAATATTGACTTGACAACTTGTTATTGGCATTTCAAGCGTATGTAAAGGTGGAACGGATAGATAGAGAAAAGTTTCTCGGGAACCTGGGCTTAGATCATGTGTATAATGGTGTGCGGGGTGTACACATCGAAGTGGAAAATAAAATCCTACCAACGAATTATAGATGGTCGGGTTTCACCTTTTTCAAACCCGAACCCGACCCGTACCCGACTTATTTCATTTCTTCAAACCCGGACCCGACCCGAACCCGAGACAATTATTGAAAGGCAAACCCGGACCCGACCCGAACCCGAAAATATTTCGATGTTTAAGCCCGAACCCGAACCGAAACCCGAAAAAAAATGTCAGAAAAATCAGAATAAAACAGGCATTACATTTCATCCTATCTTTCGATCATCTGAGCATGATATAGATCGAATTGTGAGATATCATCTTAGAGCTCTGTGATCATTTTTTTGTCAGTATCTTATGCTCAGATGAGTCATCTTGAGCTCAGTAACCGACGCGTTTGATTTACTTGGGGTAAACACCATGGGAACAAACACATTTGACAAGGGGAATAAAATAATGAATTGATACAGTTGTTGCAATAAAAAATAACTTTAATTGTTAATCAGAAGCAGCATGTTTCTTGATATATATTCATTTACATATTTATACTTTAATATTTGAGCGTTATCCAATAATTATGTACCTACAGCTATCCCTGTGTCGAACTCTGATTAGTTCACGTACAACCCGTGGCATATGGGAATCCAGTCAATTAATTCGAACATGATTCCTAGCGGCAAAAATACAATGCGTTCACTTCAAATTTTACTGAAACGAAAATTATGTTGAATAGACGTTGAGCTTGAACGACATAAGTTACGAAGCTTCATAAACGAGGTTCACCGCATTACGTGGAATCTTTCAGGACCGTCTCACAGGAAAACCTCGTATGTAACTGTGGGAAAATAAACAAACTGCTCATGAAACAAATGGTCATACAGTCTGGATTTCCCTAATAACTAGAAAGCTGAAAACTAACTAAATATATTCACTATGTATGTGGGCAAATTCAAGAGGAACTTTCCGGTCACTCTATAGCAAAAAAAAAGAGTTCTGTTCTTGGGAATACTGTTATTTTATTATAAACATAATACAAGCCCAACATTGCTTGTGTCGTTCAGAAATTGTAGTTTTCATCGCTTGGCTGACCACGGTTTTCCAATATTCCAGAATGATTTCTCACCATTCTTGGTTGTCAAACAGAACGGTATATTCGAAGATCACTGTTATTTGGAAAAAAACAAACAATTTTCCAAAATTGCCTTCCAATCACGCGTTGTTAACTCTGTAAAGAAACGTTGAAAATAGCATAATAAAAACAAATACTTGAAAAGGTAAATTGTTCCAAACCACCAAACAGTCTTGACAGCTGCTATCTTTTAATGCTCAAGATTGTGAGATGATATCATTTCAGAGCGCTCTTGGATTACAGATAATATCTTTCCGTTATACGAGGATGATCTCGTTCATCAGATGAGATTGCAATGCCTGGAATAAAACCCGAGCTTGTAAAGACGGTAAATTCATCGTTTTTGATGCATAAGGAAGCATTCAGGTTGCTACTCTGTTCACAATTATCACGAAACCCGACCCAAACCCGACACAACCCGACTTTTTTCAAGCCCGAACCCGACATGTACCCGATAATTTTGTAGCCTTCAAACCCGACCCGAACCCGTACCCGAAAAATTTCAAATTTTCAAACCCGAACCCGTCGGGTTCGGGTTCGCGTCGGGTTTCGGGTTCGAAAACCCGAGACCCGACCATCTCCACAAGGAATTCAATAAGGAACCGGAAAGCAAAAGTGTTTTATGGCGGTCTAAAGGATAAGTGCTTTCTGTGCCGATCTCGAGGATATCGCATAAACTCCTGTCCAAAAAGGAAAATAACGTATGCTGCAATCGTCAAAGCAGTGGAAACGGTATCTTTGGTAGAGGAATTAAACGCAATTGAGGATGAAATCGAGGAGGTCATAGAGGAGAAAGTTCTCGAAGAACCTCCGGAACTCGAGAAGGAACAAACCGAAAAGAACCAGCGAGATCGACGACGACTACATCCAACAAACATATGGCATTCCAAACGCCACGCAATAGGGTCCTAAAGCCCTGTCCCAATTTTAGTGCCAAACGCTTAAGTTTAGGCCAAGTACCCATGTTTACTCATTTTTTTTTAATGTTTTCCGGTAGTTTAAGTACAAAAAAAACATTTTCTAGGTTTATTTTAGATTTTGTCACACCCCTTGGCTTTAACTCAAATTTTGGATGTATTTTGTTTTCCGTGTCCCTTCCGAAATGTCAGATAGGAACAACCCCAGTGTCAAAACTAAAACCCCTGTAGTGTTTTTGTCGACTAAGCGAACGTCAAACATGATCTTAAGTGTCAAGGTTCATTTAAGGACCCAATTTTTAAATTAAAGTTTAAACATGGTATAGCCGTTATTTGGGCGGAAACAATTGCTAAAGTAGTTGCAGTAAGGTGCTCTTTCGTGTTATTGAATAAAAACAAGATTTCATTTAAAATTTTAGGACCCAATTGGTGAACAATTTTAACGCCGTGATGGAAGAGCAGAAAAAAAGCTGATGGCAAGCCAGCGACAGGCCCAGTTTGCGTCTTCAGGATCAGTCGAACCGGCCCCGCCGTGGGAAAGTTATCGAAAGGGCAATAGATAGTAAAGCTAAATTGATTTTTTTTATTAATTCTCATTTATTATTCCATTGATGATCGGCTCCGTAAAGGTTTTAGAAACCGTATGAGCCTAATAAATAAATGAATGGTAAAAAAGGTTGAAATACTACATTTAGATTTTTTTAGATGACAGTCATGTCTTATACAAGAAACTTACAGCCATTCCATGAAAAACCACTAGATCGGGTCTCCGAATTCCGTGAAAATGTTGCTTGTTTGTTCCTTATCTGAAATAAGGATACACGTGTTTTTGGATTTTTTGATTAGGGTGACCATTTCCAAAATAGGGTGACCAGAAAATCGAGACTTTGCATAATCTTATTTTTTTAAAAATCATAACTTTTGAACCGCTTGACCGATTTTCAATTTTCTTGGACGAAATGAAAGCTAAAAATTTTGACTGATCAAGAAAAATATAATATTTCACAAAAATTGTTTTTTTACGTAAAACAAATAAAAAAAAACCGTTTTTTGTGCTTTGAAGGCCTCGGGACCAAAGTGGCTATTGCTGTTCTCATTTTTTCTTGAAAATCTTTAGCTTTCATTTCGTCCAAGAAAATTGAAAATCGGTTAAGCGGTTCAAATGTTATGAAAGTCACCCTATTTTGGAAATGGTCACCCTAATCATAAAATCCAAAAACACGTGTGTCATTATTTTGGATAAGAAAAAAAAAATAACAAATTTTCACGGAATACGGTGACCCACTAGATCGGTTTTTCATGGAATGGCTGCTTATGATTGCAGTGAAATATACATTACTTGTATTATGCCAAAAAATTGCAGCGTTTCGCAAAATGAAGTAAATCGTGAACTTTTGATGACTGTTTCCTAGCACGATTGCAAGTTTTGCTAATATTAAAAATAAGTTGTAGATTTCAGGCAATTTGCAATTGTTTCCTCGTGGTTAAACGTGGCATGAATTTCTGTCCTACTTTGGGCCTAAAATGATTCCACGCATTTATGAAAAAAACTAATCTGGCCATAACTGCATATTTGTAACAATCGATAAAAGTAGGCATTGAGTAAATGGAATACCAAGTGTGCATTTTATGGCAGTATGGGAGAAAACTGAAGTTTCTTTAAATTATGAGGAACTCAGAAGTGCTTATTTAAGGCTAATATTTTGTACAACTCATATCGCATACTAGGTGAATAGTCAGAAAATAATTCTGATAGTAATTTCATTGCTATTACATTACGAGGCTAATTTATTATCTCAATGTGATTGTTATGCGGTTACAATTGCCAATGTGACAAAACAACTTGGTATTTTTTTTAAAATTTTCTAGAACAATCTCTACTAATTTATACTAATTTCAGTAAGTTCATCGAAAGTATTTTTCACTAGTGGTCCCGACAAACTTCGTCTTGCCATCAAGTAGGCTGTTGAAAAACGCTTTTGATCGTCCCATATAAAATGACAGTTTCGTTCACGCTCGTTTTTTCAACTTTCCCGGTGAATATCCTGGGACTTTTATACACACGAACACGTCGGAACCCCTGACGAACAAAACTGAGAAAGAATCTTTCAAATCCGTTGACCTGTTCGTAAGCCATTTCGTGACATACAAACACCATTCCATTTTTATTTATATAGCGGAATTTGGGGCCACCTTAAGCAAATTGTTCTCTAACTTTGCCTAAAGCTTATAAAATCCACCATTTTAGCCTCATGATATTAGTTTCACATCTTTTCATAATCACTGTACCATTAAAAAAAAAAATAACTTCAAAAAGTATTAGTTTTGGAGCTTCTCAAATATCATTCAAAATAACCTATTTTTTGACACTATGGCGCAAGTGTGCCACCCATATGGGGCAAGACGGCCACCTAATGAACATCGCATGTAATTGTACTTTTAGTGAAATTTTATTTATTTCCTATTAATATTACTTACAAAGCAGACGCCAATCGATAATTTAAAAATAATTTTAGGTTTACCGTAATAAGGGGATGCTTTATAACAAGTTTCAAAACATGCGTAATTCCATATTACTCAATTCGTATAACTAAAATGGTTATTTTTGTCACCATTCAATACAATATGTGTATTACCCTTATATTACGGCGAATATGTATAATATTAACCTTCCGCGGATGTTAAGAAAAACAACTTAATAAGATACTGGGGTCATTATGACCCAGAAATGTATACCCCTATAAATCAGCGAAATATCAACCGAATAATGAAATTTATGCCGCATTCGAAAGATATACTCCTCAAGACTCTGATCAGTACCTGGAATACCGGTTCCGGAAACAGTGGCCACCGGGAATCGGCTACGAAGGGGACCATGTTGGCCGCGTGGAATTTCAGTACACTCAGTCCAGAAATCTGCAGTCATCACCAAATTGTATGAGATTCAGGCCATATAGGAATGTACTGTCTTCAGCATACTTGTTTCGGGGACCAAGAACTTCCACATGGCATACAATTTAGTTCAGAACTCGACCGCGACGTGGCGCTAGCGTCGATATGAACTTCCGGTAGGGGCTAATTATGCGATAACTCGAGATCGCGAGCACATAGAAGGATGCTGTCTTCGGCAAACTTGCTCAGGAGGATAAGGACTTCCACATGAGATACAATTTAGTTCAGAACTCGACCGCTGCGTGGCGCTAGCATCGATATGAACTTCCGGTAGAGGCTAATTATGCGATAACACGAGATTGCGAGCACATAGAAGGATGCTGTCTTCGGCAAAGTTGTTCAGGAGGATAAGGACTTCCTCATGAGATACAATTTAGTTCAGAACTTGACCGCTGCGTGGCGCTAGCGTCGATATGAACTTCCGGTAGGGGCTAATTATGCGATAACTCGAGATTGCGAGCACATAAAAGGATGCTGTCTTCGGCAAACTTGCTCAGGAGGATAAGGACTTCCACATGAGATACAATTTAGTTCAGAACTCGACCGGTGCGTGGCGCTAGCATCGATATGAACTTCCGGTAGAGGCTAATTATGCGATAACACGAGATTGCGAGCACATAGAAGGATGCTGTCTTCGGCAAACTTGCTCAGGAGGATAAGAACTTCCACATGAGATACAATTTAGTTCAGAACTCGACCACTGCGTGGCGCTAGCATCGATATGAACTTCCGGTAGAGGCTAATTATGCGATAACTCGAGATTGCGAGCACATAGAAGGATGCTGTCTTCGGCAAAATTGCTCAGGAGGATAAGGACTTCCACATGAGATACAATTTAGTTCAGAACTCGACCGCTGCGTGGCGCTAGCATCGATATGAACTTCCGGTAGAGGCTAATTATGCGATAACACGAGATTGCGAGCACATAGAAGGATGCTGTCTTCGGCAAAGTTGCTCAGGAGGATAAGAACTTCCACATGAGATACAATTTAGTTCAGAACTCGACCGCTGCGTGGCGCTAGCATCGATATGAACTTCCGGTAGAGGCTAATTATGCGATAACTCGAGATTGCGAGCACATAGAAGGATGCTGTCTTCGGCAAAGTTGTTCAGGAGGATAAGGACTTCCACATGAGATACAATTTAGTTCAGAACTTGACCGCTGCGTGGCGCTAGCGTCGATATGAACTTCCGGTAGGGGCTAATTATGCAATAACTCGAGATTGCGAGCACATAGAAGGATGCTGTCTTCGGCAAAGTTGCTCAGGAGGATAAGAACTTCCACATGAGATACAATTTAGTTCAGAACTCGACCACTGCGTGGCGCTAGCATCGATATGAACTTCCGGTAGAGGCTAATTATGCGATAACTCGAGATTGCGAGCACATAGAAGGATGCTGTCTTCGGCATAGTTGCTCAGGAGGATAAGGACTTCCACATGAGATACAATTTAGCTCAGAACTCGACCGCGACGTGGCGCTAGCGTCGATATGAACTTCCGGTAGGGGCTAATTATGCGATAACTCGAGATTGCGAGCACATAGAAGGATGCTGTCTTCGGCAAAGTTGCTCAGGAGGATAAGCACTTCCACATGAGATACAATTTAGTTCAGAACTCGACCACTGCGTGGCGCTAGCATCGATATGAACTTCCGGTAGAGGCTAATTATGCGATAACTCGAGATTGCGAGCACATAGAAGGATGCTGTCTTCGGCAAAGTTGCTCAGGAGGATAAGGACTTCCACATGAGATACAATTTAGTTCAGAACTCGACCGCTGCGTGGCGCTAGCATCGATATGAACTTCCGGTGGAGGCTAATTATGCGATAACACGAGATTGCGAGCACATAGAAGGATGCTGTCTTCGGCAAAGTTGCTCAGGAGGATAAGAACTTCCACATGAGATACAATTTAGTTCAGAACTCGACCGCTGCGTGGCGCTAGCATCGATATGAACTTCCGGTAGAGGCTAATTATGCGATAACTCGAGATTGCGAGCACATAGAAGGATGCTGTCTTCGGCAAAGTTGTTCAGGAGGATAAGGACTTCCACATGAGATACAATTTAGTTCAGAACTTGACCGCTGCGTGGCGCTAGCGTCGATATGAACTTCCGGTAGGGGCTAATTATGCGATAACTCGAGATTGCGAGCACATAGAAGGATGCTGTCTTCGGCAAACTTGCTCAGGAGGATAAGAACTTCCACATGAGATACAATTTAGTTCAGAACTCGACCACCGCGTGGCGCTAGCATCGATATGAACTTCCGGTAGAGGCTAATTATGCGATAACTCGAGATTGCGAGCACATAGAAGGATGCTGTCTTCGGCATAGTTGCTCAGGAGGATAAGGACTTTCACATGAGATACAATTTAGTTCAGAACTTGACCGCTGCGTGGCGCTAGCATCGATATGAACTTCCGGTGGAGGCTAATTATGCGATAACACGAGATTGCGAGCACATAGAAGGATGCTGTCTTCGGCAAAGTTGCTCAGGAGGATAAGAACTTCCACATGAGATACAATTTAGTTCAGAACTCGACCGCTGCGTGGCGCTAGCATCGATATGAACTTCCGGTAGAGGCTAATTATGCGATAACTCGAGATTGCGAGCACATAGAAGGATGCTGTCTTCGGCAAAGTTGTTCAGGAGGATAAGGACTTCCACATGAGATACAATTTAGTTCAGAACTTGACCGCTGCGTGGCGCTAGCATCGATATGAACTTCCGGTAGGGGCTAATTATGCGATAACTCGAGATTGCGAGCACATAGAAGGATGCTGTCTTCGGCAAAGTTGCTCAGGAGGATAAGCACTTCCACATGAGATACAATTTAGTTCAGAACTCGACCACTGCGTGGCGCTAGCATCGATATGAACTTCCGGTAGAGGCTAATTATGCGATAACTCGAGATTGCGAGCACATAGAAGGATGCTGTCTTCGGCAAAGTTGTTCAGGAGGATAAGGACTTCCACATGAGATACAATTTAGTTCAGAACTTGACCGCTGCGTGGCGCTAGCATCGATATGAACTTCCGGTAGGGGCTAATTATGCGATAACTCGAGATTGCGAGCACATAAAAGGATGCTGTCTTCGGCATAGTTGCTCAGGAGGATAAGGACTTCCACATGAGATACAATTTAGCTCAGAACTCGACCGCGACGTGGCGCTAGCGTCGATATGAACTTCCGGTAGGGGCTAATTATGCGATAACTCGAGATTGCGAGCACATAGAAGGATGCTGTCTTCGGCAAAGTTGCTCAGGAGGATAAGCACTTCCACATGAGATACAATTTAGTTCAGAACTCGACCACTGCGTGGCGCTAGCATCGATATGAACTTCCGGTAGAGGCTAATTATGCGATAACTCGAGATTGCGAGCACATAGAAGGATGCTGTCTTCGGCAAAATTGCTCAGGAGGATAAGGACTTCCACATGAGATACAATTTAGTTCAGAACTCGACCGCTGCGTGGCGCTAGCATCGATATGAACTTCCGGTAGAGGCTAATTATGCGATAACACGAGATTGCGAGCACATAGAAGGATGCTGTCTTCGGCAAAGTTGTTCAGGAGGATAAGGACTTCCACATGAGATACAATTTAGTTCAGAACTCGACCGCTGCGTGGCGCTAGCATCGATATGAACTTCCGGTAGAGGCTAATTATGCGATAACTCGAGATTGCGAGCACATAGAAGGATGCTGTCTTCGGCAAAGTTGTTCAGGAGGATAAGGACTTCCACATGAGATACAATTTAGTTCAGAACTTGACCGCTGCGTGGCGCTAGCGTCGATATGAACTTCCGGTAGGGGCTAATTATGCAATAACTCGAGATTGCGAGCACATAGAAGGATGCTGTCTTCGGCAAAGTTGCTCAGGAGGATAAGAACTTCCACATGAGATACAATTTAGTTCAGAACTCGACCACTGCGTGGCGCTAGCATCGATATGAACTTCCGGTAGAGGCTAATTATGCGATAACTCGAGATTGCGAGCACATAGAAGGATGCTGTCTTTGGCAAAGTTGCTCAGGAGGATAAGCACTTCCACATGAGATACAATTTAGTTCAGAACTCGACCACTGCGTGGCGCTAGCATCGATATGAACTTCCGGTAGAGGCTAATTATGCGATAACTCGAGATTGCGAGCACATAGAAGGATGCTGTCTTCGGCAAAGTTGCTCAGGAGGATAAGCACTTCCACATGAGATACAATTTAGTTCAGAACTCGACCACTGCGTGGCGCTAGCATCGATATGAACTTCCGGTAGGGGCTAATTATGCAATAACTCGAGATTGCGAGCACATAGAAGGATGCTGTCTTCGGCAAAATTGCTCAGGAGGATAAGGACTTCCACATGAGATACAATTTAGCTCAGAACTCGACCGCGACGTGGCGCTAGCGTCGATATGAACTTCCGGTAGGGGCTAATTATGCGATAACTCGAGATTGCGAGCACATAGAAGGATGCTGTCTTCGGCAAAGTTGTTCAGGAGGATAAGGACTTCCACATGAGATACAATTTAGTTCAGAACTTGACCGCTGCGTGGCGCTAGCGTCGATATGAACTTCCGGTAGGGGCTAATTATGCAATAACTCGAGATTGCGAGCACATAGAAGGATGCTGTCTTCGGCAAAGTTGCTCAGGAGGATAAGAACTTCCACATGAGATACAATTTAGTTCAGAACTCGACCACTGCGTGGCGCTAGCATCGATATGAACTTCCGGTAGAGGCTAATTATGCGATAACTCGAGATTGCGAGCACATAGAAGGATGCTGTCTTTGGCAAAGTTGCTCAGGAGGATAAGCACTTCCACATGAGATACAATTTAGTTCAGAACTCGACCACTGCGTGGCGCTAGCATCGATATGAACTTCCGGTAGAGGCTAATTATGCGATAACTCGAGATTGCGAGCACATAGAAGGATGCTGTCTTCGGCAAAGTTGCTCAGGAGGATAAGCACTTCCACATGAGATACAATTTAGTTCAGAGCTCGACCACTGCGTGGCGCTAGCATCGATATGAACTTCCGGTAGGGGCTAATTATGCAATAACTCGAGATTGCGAGCACATAGAAGGATGCTGTCTTCGGCAAAATTGCTCAGGAGGATAAGGACTTCCACATGAGATACAATTTAGCTCAGAACTCGACCGCGACGTGGCGCTAGCGTCGATATGAACTTCCGGTAGGGGCTAATTATGCGATAACTCGAGATTGCGAGCACATAGAAGGATGCTGTCTTCGGCAAAGTTGCTCAGGAGGATAAGCACTTCCACATGAGATACAATTTAGTTCAGAACTCGACCACTGCGTGGCGCTAGCATCGATATGAACTTCCGGTAGAGGCTAATTATGCGATAACTCGAGATTGCGAGCACATAGAAGGATGCTGTCTTCGGCAAAGTTGCTCAGGAGGATAAGGACTTCCACATGAGATACAATTTAGTTCAGAACTTGACCGCTGCGTGGCGCTAGCATCGATATGAACTTCCGGTGGAGGCTAATTATGCGATAACACGAGATTGCGAGCACATAGAAGGATGCTGTCTTCGGCAAAGTTGCTCAGGAGGATAAGAACTTCCACATGAGATACAATTTAGCTCAGAACTCGACCGCGACGTGGCGCTAGCGTCGATATGAACTTCCGGTAGGGGCTAATTATGCGATAACTCGAGATTGCGAGCACATAGAAGGATGCTGTCTTCGGCAAAGTTGCTCAGGAGGATAAGCACTTCCACATGAGATACAATTTAGTTCAGAACTCGACCACTGCGTGGCGCTAGCATCGATATGAACTTCCGGTAGAGGCTAATTATGCGATAACTCGAGATTGCGAGCACATAGAAGGATGCTGTCTTCGGCAAAGTTGTTCAGGAGGATAAGGACTTCCACATGAGATACAATTTAGTTCAGAACTTGACCGCTGCGTGGCGCTAGCATCGATATGAACTTCCGGTAGGGGCTAATTATGCGATAACTCGAGATTGCGAGCACATAAAAGGATGCTGTCTTCGGCATAGTTGCTCAGGAGGATAAGGACTTCCACATGAGATACAATTTAGCTCAGAACTCGACCGCGACGTGGCGCTAGCGTCGATATGAACTTCCGGTAGGGGCTAATTATGCGATAACTCGAGATTGCGAGCACATAGAAGGATGCTGTCTTCGGCAAAGTTGCTCAGGAGGATAAGCACTTCCACATGAGATACAATTTAGTTCAGAACTCGACCACTGCGTGGCGCTAGCATCGATATGAACTTCCGGTAGAGGCTAATTATGCGATAACTCGAGATTGCGAGCACATAGAAGGATGCTGTCTTCGGCAAAGTTGTTCAGGAGGATAAGGACTTCCACATGAGATACAATTTAGTTCAGAACTTGACCGCTGCGTGGCGCTAGCATCGATATGAACTTCCGGTAGGGGCTAATTATGCGATAACTCGAGATTGCGAGCACATAAAAGGATGCTGTCTTCGGCATAGTTGCTCAGGAGGATAAGGACTTCCACATGAGATACAATTTAGCTCAGAACTCGACCGCGACGTGGCGCTAGCGTCGATATGAACTTCCGGTAGAGGCTAATTATGCGATAACTCGAGATTGCGAGCACATAGAAGGATGCTGTCTTCGGCAAAATTGCTCAGGAGGATAAGGACTTCCACATGAGATACAATTTAGTTCAGAACTCGACCGCTGCGTGGCGCTAGCATCGATATGAACTTCCGGTAGGGGCTAATTATGCGATAACTCGAGATTGCGAGCACATAAAAGGATGCTGTCTTCGGCATAGTTGCTCAGGAGGATAAGGACTTCCACATGAGATACAATTTAGCTCAGAACTCGACCGCGACGTGGCGCTAGCGTCGATATGAACTTCCGGTAGGGGCTAATTATGCGATAACTCGAGATTGCGAGCACATAGAAGGATGCTGTCTTCGGCAAAGTTGTTCAGGAGGATAAGGACTTCCACATGAGATACAATTTAGTTCAGAACTTGACCGCTGCGTGGCGCTAGCATCGATATGAACTTCCGGTAGGGGCTAATTATGCGATAACTCGAGATTGCGAGCACATAAAAGGATGCTGTCTTCGGCATAGTTGCTCAGGAGGATAAGGACTTCCACATGAGATACAATTTAGCTCAGAACTCGACCGCGACGTGGCGCTAGCGTCGATATGAACTTCCGGTAGGGGCTAATTATGCGATAACTCGAGATTGCGAGCACATAGAAGGATGCTGTCTTCGGCAAAGTTGTTCAGGAGGATAAGGACTTCCACATGAGATACAATTTAGTTCAGAACTTGACCGCTGCGTGGCGCTAGCATCGATATGAACTTCCGGTAGGGGCTAATTATGCGATAACTCGAGATTGCGAGCACATAAAAGGATGCTGTCTTCGGCATAGTTGCTCAGGAGGATAAGGACTTCCACATGAGATACAATTTAGCTCAGAACTCGACCGCGACGTGGCGCTAGCGTCGATATGAACTTCCGGTAGGGGCTAATTATGCGATAACTCGAGATTGCGAGCACATAGAAGGATGCTGTCTTCGGCAAAGTTGCTCAGGAGGATAAGCACTTCCACATGAGATACAATTTAGTTCAGAACTCGACCACTGCGTGGCGCTAGCATCGATATGAACTTCCGGTAGAGGCTAATTATGCGATAACTCGAGATTGCGAGCACATAGAAGGATGCTGTCTTCGGCAAAGTTGTTCAGGAGGATAAGGACTTCCACATGAGATACAATTTAGTTCAGAACTTGACCGCTGCGTGGCGCTAGCATCGATATGAACTTCCGGTAGAGGCTAATTATGCGATAACTCGAGATTGCGAGCACATAAAAGGATGCTGTCTTCGGCATAGTTGCTCAGGAGGATAAGGACTTCCACATGAGATACAATTTAGCTCAGAACTCGACCGCGACGTGGCGCTAGCGTCGATATGAACTTCCGGTAGGGGCTAATTATGCGATAACTCGAGATTGCGAGCACATAGAAGGATACTGTCTTCGGCAAAGTTGCTCAGGAGGATAAGCACTTCCACATGAGATACAATTTAGTTCAGAACTCGACCACTGCGTGGCGCTAGCATCGATATGAACTTCCGGTAGAGGCTAATTATGCGATAACTCGAGATTGCGAGCACATAGAAGGATGCTGTCTTCGGCAAAATTGCTCAGGAGGATAAGGACTTCCACATGAGATACAATTTAGTTCAGAACTCGACCGCTGCGTGGCGCTAGCATCGATATGAACTTCCGGTAGAGGCTAATTATGCGATAACACGAGATTGCGAGCACATAGAAGGATGCTGTCTTCGGCAAAGTTGTTCAGGAGGATAAGGACTTCCACATGAGATACAATTTAGTTCAGAACTCGACCGCTGCGTGGCGCTAGCATCGATATGAACTTCCGGTAGAGGCTAATTATGCGATAACTCGAGATTGCGAGCACATAGAAGGATGCTGTCTTCGGCAAAGTTGCTCAGGAGGATAAGCACTTCCACATGAGATACAATTTAGTTCAGAACTCGACCACTGCGTGGCGCTAGCATCGATATGAACTTCCGGTAGAGGCTAATTATGCGATAACTCGAGATTGCGAGCACATAGAAGGATGCTGTCTTCGGCAAAGTTGCTCAGGAGGATAAGCACTTCCACATGAGATACAATTTAGTTCAGAACTCGACCACTGCGTGGCGCTAGCATCGATATGAACTTCCGGTAGGGGCTAATTATGCAATAACTCGAGATTGCGAGCACATAGAAGGATGCTGTCTTCGGCAAAATTGCTCAGGAGGATAAGGACTTCCACATGAGATACAATTTAGCTCAGAACTCGACCGCGACGTGGCGCTAGCGTCGATATGAACTTCCGGTAGGGGCTAATTATGCGATAACTCGAGATTGCGAGCACATAGAAGGATGCTGTCTTCGGCAAAGTTGCTCAGGAGGATAAGCACTTCCACATGAGATACAATTTAGTTCAGAACTCGACCACTGCGTGGCGCTAGCATCGATATGAACTTCCGGTAGAGGCTAATTATGCGATAACTCGAGATTGCGAGCACATAGAAGGATGCTGTCTTCGGCAAAGTTGCTCAGGAGGATAAGGACTTCCACATGAGATACAATTTAGTTCAGAACTCGACCACTGCGTGGCGCTAGCATCGATATGAACTTCCGGTAGAGGCTAATTATGCGATAACTCGAGATTGCGAGCACATAGAAGGATGCTGTCTTCGGCAAAGTGTTCAGGAGGATAAGGACTTCCACATGAGATACAATTTAGTTCAGAACTTGACCGCTGCGTGGCGCTAGCGTCGATATGAACTTCCGGTAGGGGCTAATTATGCGATAACTCGAGATTGCGAGCACATAGAAGGATGCTGTCTTCGGCAAACTTGCTCAGGAGGATAAGAACTTCCACATGAGATACAATTTAGTTCAGAACTCGACCACCGCGTGGCGCTAGCATCGATATGAACTTCCGGTAGAGGCTAATTATGCGATAACTCGAGATTGCGAGCACATAGAAGGATGCTGTCTTCGGCATAGTTGCTCAGGAGGATAAGGACTTTCACATGAGATACAATTTAGTTCAGAACTTGACCGCTGCGTGGCGCTAGCATCGATATGAACTTCCGGTGGAGGCTAATTATGCGATAACACGAGATTGCGAGCACATAGAAGGATGCTGTCTTCGGCAAAGTTGTTCAGGAGGATAAGAACTTCCACATGAGATACAATTTAGTTCAGAACTCGACCGCTGCGTGGCGCTAGCATCGATATGAACTTCCGGTAGAGGCTAATTATGCGATAACTCGAGATTGCGAGCACATAGAAGGATGCTGTCTTCGGCAAAGTTGTTCAGGAGGATAAGGACTTCCACATGAGATACAATTTAGTTCAGAACTTGACCGCTGCGTGGCGCTAGCATCGATATGAACTTCCGGTAGGGGCTAATTATGCGATAACTCGAGATTGCGAGCACATAAAAGGATGCTGTCTTCGGCATAGTTGCTCAGGAGGATAAGGACTTCCACATGAGATACAATTTAGCTCAGAACTCGACCGCGACGTGGCGCTAGCGTCGATATGAACTTCCGGTAGGGGCTAATTATGCGATAACTCGAGATTGCGAGCACATAGAAGGATGCTGTCTTCGGCAAAGTTGCTCAGGAGGATAAGCACTTCCACATGAGATACAATTTAGTTCAGAACTCGACCACTGCGTGGCGCTAGCATCGATATGAACTTCCGGTAGAGGCTAATTATGCGATAACTCGAGATTGCGAGCACATAGAAGGATGCTGTCTTCGGCAAAGTTGCTCAGGAGGATAAGGACTTCCACATGAGATACAATTTAGTTCAGAACTCGACCGCTGCGTGGCGCTAGCATCGATATGAACTTCCGGTGGAGGCTAATTATGCGATAACACGAGATTGCGAGCACATAGAAGGATGCTGTCTTCGGCAAAGTTGTTCAGGAGGATAAGGACATCCACATGAGATACAATTTAGTTCAGAACTTGACCGCTGCGTGGCGCTAGCGTCGATATGAACTTCCGGTAGGGGCTAATTATGCGATAACTCGAGATTGCGAGCACATAGAAGGATGCTGTCTTCGGCAAACTTGCTCAGGAGGATAAGAACTTCCACATGAGATACAATTTAGTTCAGAACTCGACCACCGCGTGGCGCTAGCATCGATATGAACTTCCGGTAGAGGCTAATTATGCGATAACTCGAGATTGCGAGCACATAGAAGGATGCTGTCTTCGGCATAGTTGCTCAGGAGGATAAGGACTTTCACATGAGATACAATTTAGTTCAGAACTCGACCGCTGCGTGGCGCTAGCGTCGATATGAACTTCCGTGGAGGCTAATTATGCGATAACTCGAGATTGCGAGCACATAGAAGGATGCTGTCTTCGGCATAGTTGCTCAGGAGGATAAGGACTTTCACATGAGATACAATTTAGTTCAGAACTTGACCGCTGCGTGGCGCTAGCGTCGATATGAACTTCCGGTAGAGGCTAATTATGCGATAACTCGATATCGCGAGCACATATAAGGATGCTGTCTTCGGCAAAGTTGTTCAGGAGGATAAGGACTTCCACATGAGATACAATTTAGTTCAGAACTTGACCGCTGCGTGGCGCTAGCGTCGATATGAACTTCCGGTAGGGGCTAATTATGCGATAACTCGAGATTGCGAGCACATAGAAGGATGCTGTCTTCGGCAAACTTGCTCAGGAGGATAAGAACTTTCACATGAGATACAATTTAGTTCAAAACTTGACCGCTGCGTGGCGCTAGCGTCGATATGAACTTCCGGTAGGGGCTAATTATGCGATAACTCGAGATTGCGAGCACATAGAAGGATGCTGTCTT
Organism: Aedes aegypti; assembly: GCF_002204515.2. Classification (NCBI taxonomy): domain Eukaryota; kingdom Metazoa; phylum Arthropoda; class Insecta; order Diptera; family Culicidae; genus Aedes; species Aedes aegypti. Next base: position 342,289,218 of record NC_035108.1, on the reverse strand, counting down.
CGGCAAATTTGTTCAGGAGGATAAGGACTTCCACATGAGATACAATTTAGTTCAGAACTTGACCGCTGCGTGGCGCTAGCGTCGATATGAACTTCCGGTAGGGGCTAATTATGCGATAACTCGAGATTGCGAGCACATAGAAAAATGCTGTCTTCGGCAAAGTTGCTCAGGAGGATAAGGACTTCCACATGAGATACAATTTAGTTCAGAACTCGACCACTGCGTAGCGCTAGCGTCGATATGAACTTCCGATAGTTGCTAATTATGCGATAACTCGAGATTTAGAGCACATAGAAGGATGCAGTCTTCGGCAAAGTTGCTCAGGAGGATAAGCACTTCCACATGAGACACAATTTAGTTCAGAACTCGACCACTGCGTGGCGCTAGCGTCGATATGAACTTCCGGTAGGGGCTAATTATGTGATAACTCGAGATAGACCATTTCCGTCAGATCTAACCCCCAGTTTTTGTATTTTTCTTCGAAAGGCAATCATTTTTAATGAATGTTAACGCTTTCAGATTTTGTTTATACACACTCCTGATTTTCTTACAAATTTTTGAAAACATAGACACTCACCACATTTTGAAAAATAATTCAAGATGCGGCACAGTTTGTTCAACCCTATGGGAATCAGCGTGGTGATTTTGCAACAGTTTTTCGATTCCACCCCTGCATTGGGATGCTTGTTTACATTTGGAAACGTCAAATCAGGTGCGCGCTCAAACTGACCGTGATCCCGGTCAGGGCGCCCCAAACAGGAGCGCCAACGAAACTAACTTGAAAGTACTCAAACAAACGTTTTTAAACCAGGTTGGAACTGGCGCAATCCGTTCTGAATCACAGTTTCAACTCCAACCCGATTCAGGTTTAGGAAAATATTTTTTCCTCCACATATTCAATATTCAAAACCACCCCCTAACAACAAATCTCTCATCCACCCAACAGTTACGGTACCGCTAGTTCTGTAGAAGGCTATTTTTGGCAAATGCCTAAATCTATCTGTTGGATGTTGATCCGGAAGATTTCCGCCTTGAAGCAGCAACAGCCGCGCAAGAAAATTTTGAGATGCCTGATCTCTCTGTTTTCTGCCGACGAGGATTGAATAAGCCGGAAGATTCCCGCCTAGAGGCAGCAACAGCCGCTCAAAATTTCCTTGCGGGGCTGTTGCTGCCTCTAGGCGGTAATCTTCCGGCTTATTCAATCCTCGTCGGCAGAAAACAGATATCAGGCATCTGCCGACTACAATCCTTGCGTTACAGAACCGTGTAGTGTCCGCCGGGTACGGTCATATTCGGCCGAAGCGGTGAAGGTGGTTACCGCGGTGATTCAGGAACCGTGAAGGAAGGGGGGAGCGAAACAAGCGGAGCCCATTATGATGAATGAAAACATAAACAAAAATCATCTGGTCATGCCAGCTGATCTTAAATTCACCACAACGTGGTTGCAATACCATAGGGGAAAAAGGGGTCTGCATTTTTTCGAGGTGAAACAAATTGCAGGGGACCGAGGGGTGAACTAACGTGCCGCAAGTTTTTCATCGTTTTCTAATAGTTAAAGGCTCCAAAACATATCGGTTCCTTAGGAAAGTTTGTTCAGTAAATTGTCAGAAATCATATAAACCAATAAAATTTTTTTACGGAAATGGTCTATTGCGAACACACGAAAGTCTTCGGCAAAGTTGTTCAGGAGGATAAGGACTTGCAAATGAGATACAATTTAGTTTAGAACTCGACCACCGCGTGGCGCTAGCGTCGATATGGACTTTCGGTAGAAATTACACAAATATTGTCCGTGGCATCAGAATCATAGTCCCTACTTCTTCAAACTAGAGAATCAATTGAATGAAGGATTATGAAACAAATTGTTCAATTTTTTTTCCTTGTCTCGATCATTGTCAGATCATTCTCTGCAACTGGAAAAAACCGAGACTTGTCACTTTCAACAAGGTTTAAAATGTAACAAGGACTAATAAGTGTTCCTTTCATTACTCGAACATCCTGTTCTCTTCGTTTGAAGCAGTCAGGACTAGGGTTCACTGGTATATCTTTTCTCCATAACGCCACCATGAAACTGTGACATACCCGCGTTATGGGTCATTTAGAAGGATGCTGTCTTCCACAAAGTTGCTCGACCACCCGGTGGATTTGACGTCGATTTGTATTTCCGATAGAGGTTAATTATTAGAGGGGGGTTTCACATTTTTTGAGCCCAAACACGACCCGTACCCGACTTACTTTATTTTTTTTTTTAAACCCGGACCCGACCCGTACTCAGACCTGACCCGAACTTGAATAAAAAAATCCGCCTGTTCAAATCCAAATCTGACTCGAAACTAAAGCATTTTTGTAAGAAAAGACCGAGTTTTAAAAATAGATAAATTCATCGTTTCTGATGCATTAAGGAAGCTTTTTGGTTGTTACTATAACTCTTTACTAAAATCCACCTAAATCCGAATTTTTACAAGCCCGATTCCGACCGTACTCGAAAAAAATGTTCTAGCCTTTAAATCCGTCCCGAACCATTCGAGTCCGGGTTGAAAACCCGAGGACCCGACTTATAGAAGGATGCTGTCTGCGGTAAAATTGTTCGAGAGAATAAGGAATTAGTCATGAACATACGTTCAAAATTTAACCAGCATGTGGTGCTGGGCGTCTATATGTATTTCCAGAAGGAACTCTTTTTAAAGGTCTTATCTTCGGAAAAGTTGTTCAGTTTTTTTTTAATTCTGCGTAGTAAATTCCGCGTGACGCTCGTCAGCTAAATGGCTGAGACGGTGTCCGTGTCCGTGTCTTTTTAACTACACGATCCACGAAATATATGTTACGATATAAACTACAGTCGACTCTCTATAACTCGATATTCAAGGGACCATCGACTTATAGAATTATGGTATAATAGATTATACCGACACCAAAATCGAAGGAACAAATTTTTGTATTTCCAATATTTTTATATCATTTTTGTAAGAAAGCAGTATTATTTTGTTGATAGCATTTTACAAACTATTATTTGAAAACATTTTTCGAAGTGCTCGAAAAATCACGTTATTTTTACTGACCAATAGTTTTTATCATTTTCATGTCATTACAACTTGTAAGTATTTATTCACCTTCAAACAAAATTAGATCACGTTTCCCCAAAAAGAAAAAAAATTAAAATAGATATCGAGTTATGGAGAGAAATTCACATCTCACGTAACATCAACTTGTGGAGATATCGAGTTACAGAAATATCGACTATGGAGAGCACAATGTATGGAAATTGGAAGGAAACCGGGAAAATCCATCTAGCTATAGAGTATATCGGGTTATAGAATATCGAGTTGTGTTAGTATATAATATAAAATAAGCTCTATGATATGATATGAACTATATTGTACTCACTTCTAAATTCCAACAAGAGGTTCAGATACAGATAACGTCATGAAGTTGCAAAAACAATTACTTCTAGTTTTCTTTAGAAGTTGTTGCAGTAACTGTGCACTTTAGTTTTTAACTGGATCCGCAGGATCTTATGACTTATACCAGTAATTCCTTCTGGATTTCTCCAAAAAGTTATCTAGATCTCAAGACGTAGTTCAATACGGAGTTATTCAAAGGATATAGTCAGTAACCTTAAATTGTTTGTATGATGGATTCTACAGTTATTTAACCGAGAGCTCATCCGATGGAATACAAACCCATGCCCTTCTGTCCTCATCCTTCCCGAAATATCTCCAGACACTCTCCCAAAGATTTTTCCAGGAAATCTTTCGAAGATTCCTCCAAGTATTTTACCAGAAAATAATCCAAGCTATTCTGTACCTTAATCTACCTTCGTACCTTGATTTCTTCTGGGGTTCCTAGGACTTTTGCCAGAGATTCTTTCAGGAAGAACTTTTGTTTGCCATGCATGGAATAGCTTCCTCCAGGGAGTTGACATGGAATATTTACAAGGATTCCTACAAAAAAAATATGCATAAGGATTTCTTCAGAGATTTCGCAAAGGTTTCCAGCAGAACGAAAAATCTACTTTTGGAACACCAATTCAAAATCGCCATGGTTAGGAATATTTGCACACACTTACATTCATTTTTCACTCTATTTTATTTTATTGAAATTATTTTGTTTTTTTATTTGAAAGCAGGAGAGATAAGATATAGAAATGTGTGTATCATCACAGAAGAAACGATGAAATGATAACATACAATCAAAGCGATGTTTTATTATTATTTATATAGAAATTTGCACATTTGATAAATGTTACGGGAGTTTTTTTTTCGATTGAAATTACTAATTGATAAGTTATACAAATTGATTAATATTCATGAAAACCACTAATAACTTTAACACTTCACTTCTCTTTTGCAAAATCACATTATTTTACAAATTATACTTAATTATACGATATTTTTTATACACGTTTTGTACGGATATGTTCAATTGACTTCTGCAAAAAAAATAGTTCAGTTCCTAACGTTATTCTTTTTTCCGTTCAACCTATGCAGAAAATAGGTCCCTGATAAAAGCAGAATGCGCACTTCATAACTTAGATGAATCAGCTCGAAATGATCATAATCTTTGAATCGGATAAAATAGATGAAACACTTTCTATTACATTCAAATATTTCCATCGAAGCAATCTGTTTGAATTCAAATGCAAAACAAAATATTCACTTCAAAGCCTGCATCGCGCAACTCAAATAGTTGAGGTGATGCTGGTGTTCAATAAGAGCAACAACAAGAACAGAGAGAAACATTGCTGCTTCAGCGAGTAGTTGAAGCGGGTAGCTGGGCTTAATTAATGTGATAAACTCCGAGATAGACCATTTCCGTCAGAATCTTAACCCCAGTTTTGTATTTTTCTTCGAAAGGCAATCATTTTTTAGAATGAATGTTACGCTTTCAGATATTCTGTTTATACACCACCCTGAATTTCTTACAATTTTTTGAAAACATAGACACTCACCACATTTATTGAAAAAGAATATTCAAATGCGCACAGTTTGTTCAACCCTAATGGGAAAGTTCAGCGTGTGAGTTGCCAACAGGTTTTCGATTCCACCCTGCATTGGAGATGCTTGTTTACATTTGGAAACGTCAAACTCAGCGTGCTGCGCTCAAACTGACCGTGATCCCGGTTTCAGGGCGCCCCAAAACAGGAGGCCACACGAAACTAACTTGAAAGTGGACTCAAACAACTTTTAAACCAGGTTGAACTGGCGCAATCCGTTCTGAACACAGTTTTCAACTCCAACACCGATTCAGGTTTAGGAAAATATTTTTTCCTCCCACATATTTCAATATTGCAAACCCACCCCTAACAACCAAATCTCTCATCCACCCAACATTTTACGTTACCGCTAGTCTGTAGAAGGCTATTTTTGGCAAATGCCTAAATCTATACTGTTGATGTTTGATCCGGAAGATTTTCCGCCTTTGAAGCAGCAACAAGCCGCGCAAGAAAATTTGAGATGCCTGATCTCTCTGTTTTCCTGCCGACGAGGATTTGAATTAAGCCGGAAGATTCCCGCTAGAGGCAGCAACGCCGCCTCAAATTTCCTATCGGGGCTTGTTGCTGCCTTCTAGGCGGTAATCTTCCGGCTTATTCAATCCTCTGTCGGCAGAAAACAGATATCAGGCATCTGCCGACTACAATCCTTGCGTTTTACAAGAACCGTGTAGTGTCCGCCGGTTACGGCGTTCATATTCGGCCGAAGCGGTGAAGGTGGTTGACCGCGGTATCAGGAACCGTGAAGGAAGGGGCCGGAGCGAAACAGCGGAGCCCATTATCGATGTAATGGGAAAAACGATAAACAAAAATCATCTGGCTCATGCCAGCTGATCTTAAATTTTCACCACAAACGTGGTTGCAAATACCATAGGGGAAAAGGGAGTCTGCATTTTTTCGAGGTGAAACAAATTGCAGGGACCGAGGGTGTTGAACTAACGTGCCCGCAAGTTTTCATCGTTTTCTAATAGTTAAAGCGCTCCAAAAACATAAATTCGGTTCCTTAGAAAGTTTGTTTCAGTAAATTTGTCAGAAATCATATAAACCAATAAAAATTTTTTACGAAATGCGTCTTTTATGCGAACACACGAAGTCTTCGCAAAGTTGTTCAGGGAGGATAAGGGACTTGCAATGAGATGACAATTTAGTTTAGAACTCGACCACCGCGAGTTGGCGCTAGCGTCGATGATGGACTTTCGTAGAAGAAATTCACAAAATATTGTCCGTGGGCATCAGAATCATAGTCCCTACTTTCTTCAAACTAGAGAATCAATTGAATGAAGGATTAATGAAACAAATTGTTCAATTTTTTTTCCTTGTTCTCGCATCATTGTAGATCATTCTCTGCAACTGGAAAAAACCGAGACATTGTCACTTCTCAACAAGGGTTTAAAATGTAACAAGGACTTAATAAGTGTTCCTTTCATTACTCGAACATCCTGTTCTCTTCGTTTGAAGCAGTCAGGACTAGGCGTCACTGTATATCTTTTCTCCATAACGCACCAGAAACTGCGACATACCCGCGTTATGGGTCATTTAGAGGATGCTGTCTTCCAACAAAGTTGCTCGACCACCCGGTGTATTTGACGTCGATTTGTATTTCCGATAGAGGTTAATTATTAGGAGGGGGCGTTCACATTTTTTTTGAGCCAAACACCGACCCGTTACCCGAACTTACTTTATTTTTTTTTAAACCCGGACCCGACCTGAACTTCCGGTAGGGGCTAATTATGCGATAACTCGAGATTGCGAGCACATAAAAGGATGCTGTCTTCGGCAAACTTGCTCAGGAGGATAAGGACTTCCACATGAGATACAATTTAGTTCAGAACTCGACCGCTGCGTGGCGCAAGCATCGATATGAACTTCCGGTAGAGGCTAATTATGCGATAACACGAGATTGCGAGCACATAGAAGGATGCTGTCTTCGGCAAAGTTGCTCAGGAGGATAAGAACTTCCACATGAGATACAATTTAGTTCAGAACTCGACCGCTGCGTGGCGCTAGCATCGATATGAACTTCCGGTAGAGGCTAATTATGCGATAACTCGAGATTGCGAGCACATAGAAGGATGCTGTCTTCGGCAAAGTTGTTCAGGAGGATAAGGACTTCCACATGAGATACAATTTAGTTCAGAACTTGACCGCTGCGTGGCGCTAGCGTCGATATGAACTTCCGGTAGGGGCTAATTATGCAATAACTCGAGATTGCGAGCACATAGAAGGATGCTGTCTTCGGCAAAGTTGCTCAGGAGGATAAGAACTTCCACATGAGATACAATTTAGTTCAGAACTCGACCACTGCGTGGCGCTAGCATCGATATGAACTTCCGGTAGAGGCTAATTATGCGATAACTCGAGATTGCGAGCACATAGAAGGATGCTGTCTTCGGCATAGTTGCTCAGGAGGATAAGGACTTCCACATGAGATACAATTTAGCTCAGAACTCGACCGCGACGTGGCGCTAGCGTCGATATGAACTTCCGGTAGGGGCTAATTATGCGATAACTCGAGATTGCGAGCACATAGAAGGATGCTGTCTTCGGCAAAGTTGCTCAGGAGGATAAGCACTTCCACATGAGATACAATTTAGTTCAGAACTCGACCACTGCGTGGCGCTAGCATCGATATGAACTTCCGGTAGAGGCTAATTATGCGATAACTTGAGATTGCGAGCACATAGAAGGATGCTGTCTTCGGCAAAGTTGCTCAGGAGGATAAGGACTTCCACATGAGATACAATTTAGTTCAGAACTCGACCGCTGCGTGGCGCTAGCATCGATATGAACTTCCGGTGGAGGCTAATTATGCGATAACACGAGATTGCGAGCACATAGAAGGATGCTGTCTTCGGCAAAGTTGCTCAGGAGGATAAGAACTTCCACATGAGATACAATTTAGTTCAGAACTCGACCGCTGCGTGGCGCTAGCATCGATATGAACTTCCGGTAGAGGCTAGTTATGCGATAACTCGAGATTGCGAGCACATAGAAGGATGCTGTCTTCGGCAAAGTTGTTCAGGAGGATAAGGACTTCCACATGAGATAATTTAGTTCAGAACTTGACCGCTGCGTGGCGCTAGCGTCGATATGAACATTCCGGTAGGGGCTAATTATGCGATAACTCGAGATTGCGAGCACATAGAAGGATGCTGTCTTCGGCAAACTTGCTCAGGAGGATAAGAACTTCCCACATGAATACAATTTAGTTCAGAACTCGACGCACCGCGTGGCGCTAGCATCGATATGAACTTCCGGTAGAGGCTAATTATGCGATAACTCGAGATTGCGAGCACATAGAAGGATGCTGTCTTCGGCATAGTTGCTCAGGAGGATAAGACTTTCACATGAGATACAATTTAGTTCAGAACTTGACCGCTGCGTGGCGCTAGCATCGATATGAACTTCCGGTGGAGGCTAATTATGCGATAACACGAGATTGCGAGCACATAGAAGGATGCTGTCTTCGGCAAAGTTGCTCAGGAGGATAAGAACTTCCACATGAGATACAATTTAGTTCAGAACTCGACCGCTGCGTGGCGCTAGCATCGATATGAACTTCCGGTAGAGGCTAATTATGCGATAACTCGAGATTGCGAGCACATAGAAGGATGCTGTCTTCGGCAAAGTTGTTCAGGAGGATAAGGACTTCCACATGAGATACAATTTAGTTCAGAACTTGACCGCTGCGTGGCGCTAGCATCGATATGAACTTCCGGTAGGGGCTAATTATGCGATAACTCGAGATTGCGAGCACATAAAAGGATGCTGTCTTCGGCATAGTTGCTCAGGAGGATAAGGACTTCCACATGAGATACAATTTAGCTCAGAACTCGACCGCTGCGTGGCACTAGCGTCGATATGAACTTCCGGTAGGGGCTAATTATGCGATAACTCGAGATTGCGAGCACATAGAAGGATGCTGTCTTCGGCAAAGTTGCTCAGGAGGATAAGCACTTCCACATGAGATACAATTTAGTTCAGAACTCGACCGCTGCGTGGCGCTAGCATCGATATGAACTTCCGGTAGAGGCTAATTATGCGATAACACGAGATTGCGAGCACATAGAAGGATGCTGTCTTCGGCAAAGTTGCTCAGGAGGATAAGAACTTCCACATGAGATACAATTTAGTTCAGAACTCGACCGCTGCGTGGCGCTAGCATCGATATGAACTTCCGGTAGAGGCTAATTATGCGATAACACGAGATTGCGAGCACATAGAAGGATGCTGTCTTCGGCAAAGTTGCTCAGGAGGATAAGCACTTCCACATGAGATACAATTTAGTTCAGAACTCGACCGCTGCGTGGCGCTAGCATCGATATGAACTTCCGGTAGAGGCTAATTATGCGATAACTCGAGATTGCGAGCACATAGAAGGATGCTGTCTTCGGCAAAGTTGTTCAGGAGGATAAGGACTTCCACATGAGATACAATTTAGTTCAGAACTTGACCGCTGCGTGGCGCTAGCGTCGATATGAACTTCCGGTAGGGGCTAATTATGCAATAACTCGAGATTGCGAGCACATAGAAGGATGCTGTCTTCGGCAAAGTTGCTCAGGAGGATAAGAACTTCCACATGAGATACAATTTAGTTCAGAACTCGACCACTGCGTGGCGCTAGCATCGATATGAACTTCCGGTAGAGGCTAATTATGCGATAACTCGAGATTGCGAGCACATAGAAGGATGCTGTCTTCGGCAAAGTTGTCAGGAGGATAAGGACTTTCCACATGAGATACAATTTAGTTCAGAACTTGACGCTGCGTGGCGCTAGCGTCGATATGAACTTCCGGTAGGGGCTAATTATGCAATAACTCGAGATTGCGAGCACATAGAAGGATGCTGTCTTCGCAAAGTTGCTCAGGAGGATAAGAACTTCCACATGAGATACAATTTAGTTCAGAACTCGACCACTGCGTGGCGCTAGCATCGATATGAACTTCCGGTAGAGGCTAATTATGCGAATAACTCGAGATTGCGAGCACATAGAAGGATGCTGTCTTTGGCAAACTTGCTCAGGAGGATAAGCACTTCCACATGAGATACAATTTAGTTCAGAACTTCGACCACTGCGTGGCGCTAGCATCGATATGACTTCCGGTAGAGGCTAATTATGCGATAACTCGAGATTGCGAGCACATAGAAGGATGCTGTCTTCGGCAAAGTTGCTCAGGGGATAGCACTTCCACATGAGATACAATTTAGTTCAGAACTCGACCACTGCGTGGCGCTAGCATCGATATGACTTCCGGTAGGGGCTAATTATGCATAACTCGAGATTGCGAGCACATAGAAGGATGCTGTCTTCGGCAAAATTGCTCAGGAGGATAAGGACTTCCACATGAGATACAATTTAGCTCAGAACTCGACCGCTGCCGTGGCGCTAGCGTCGATATGAACTTCCGGTAGGGGCTAATTATGCGATAACTCGAGATTGCGAGCACATAGAAGATGCTGTCTTCGGCAAAGTTGTTCAGGAGGATAAGGACTTCCACATGAGATACAATTTAGTTCAGAACTTGACCGCTGCGTGGCGCTAGCGTCGATATGAACTTCCGGTAGGGGCTAATTATGCAATAACTCGAGATTGCGAGCACATAGAAGGATGCTGTCTTCGGCAAAGTTGCTCAGGAGGATAAGAACTTCCACATGAGATACAATTTAGTTCAGAACTCGACCACTGCGTGGCGCTAGCATCGATATGAACTTCCGGTAGAGGCTAATTATGCGATAACTCGAGATTGCGAGCACATAGAAGGATGCTGTCTTTGGCAAGTTGCTCAGGAGGATAAGCACTTCCACATGAGATACAATTTAGTTCAGAACTCGACACTGCGTGGCGCTAGCATCGATATGAACTTCCGGTAGAGGCTAATTATGGCGATAACTCGAGATTGCGAGCACATAGAAGGATGCTGTCTTCGGCAAAGTTGCTCAGGAGGATAAGCACTTCCACATGAGATACAATTTAGTTCAGAGCTCGACCACTGCGTGGCGCTAGCATCGATATGAACTTCCGGTAGGGCTAATTATGCAATAACTCGAGATTGCGAGCACATAGAAGGATGCTGTCTTCGGCAAAATTGCTCAGGAGGATAAGGACTTCCACATGAGATACAAATTTAGCTCAGAACTCGACCGCGACGTGGCGCTAAGCGTCGATATGAACTTCCGGTAGGGGCTAATTATGCGATAACTCGAGATTGCGAGCACATAGAAGGATGCTGTCCTTCGGCAAAGTTGCTCAGGAGGATAAGCACTTCCACATGAGATACAATTTAGTTCAGAACTCGACCACTGCGTGGCGCTAGCATCGATATGAACTTCCGGTAGAGGCTAATTATGCGATAACTCGAGATTGCGAGCACATAGAAGGATGCTGTCTTCGGCAAAGTTGCTCAGGAGGATAAGGACTTCCACATGAGATACCAATTTAGTTCAGAACTTGACCGCTGCGTGGCGCTAGCATCGATATGAACTTCCGGTGGAGGCTAAATTATGCGATAACACGAGATTGCGAGCACATAGAAGGATGCCTGTCTTCGGCAAGTTTGCTCAGGAGGATAAGGAACTTCCACATGAGATACAATTTAGCTGCAGAAACTCCGACCGCGACGTGGCGCTAGCGTCGATATGAACTTCCGGTAGGGGCTAATTATGCGATAACTCGAGATTGCGAGCACATAGAAGGATGCTGTCTTCGGCAAAGTTGCTCAGGAGGATAAGCACTTCCACATGAGATACAATTTAGTTCAGAACTCGACCACTGCGTGGCGCTAGCATCGATATGAACTTCCGGTAGAGGCTAATTATGCGATAACTCGAGATCTGCGAGCACATAGAAGGATGCTGTCTTCGCAAAGTTGTTCAGGAGGATAAGGACTTCCACATGAGATACAATTTAGTTCAGAACTTGACCGCTGCGTGCGCTAGCATCGATATGAAACTTCCGGTAGGGCTAATTATCGATAACTCGAGATTGCGGAGCACATAAAAGGATGCTGTCTTCGGCATAGTTGCTCAGGAGGATAAGGACTTCCACATGAGATACAATTTAGCTCAGAACTCGACCGCGACGTGGCGCTAGCGTCGATATGAACTTCCGGTAGGGGCTAATTATGCGATAACTCGAGATTGCGAGCACATAGAAGGATGCTGTCTTCGGCAAAGTTGCTCAGGAGGATAAGCACTTCACATGAGATACAATTTAGTTCAGAACTCGACCACTGCGTGGCGCTAGCATCGATATGAACTTCCGGTAGAGGCTAATTATGCGATAACTCGAGATTGCGAGCACATAGAAGGATGCTGTCTTCGGCAAAGTTGTTCAGGAGGATAAGGACTTCCACATGAGATACAATTTAGTTCAGAACTTGAACCGCTGCGTGGCGCTAGCATCGATATGAACTTCCGGTAGGGGCTAATTATGCGATAACTCGAGATTGCGAGCACATAAAGGATGCTGTCTTCGGGCATAGTTGCTCAGGAGGATAAGGACTTCCACATGAGATACAATTTAGCTCAGAACTTGACCGCGACGTGGCGCTAGCGTCGATATGAACTTCCGGTAAGAGGCTAATTATGCGATAACTCGAGATTGCGAGCACATAGAAGGATGCTGTCTTCGGCAAAATTGCTCAGGAGGATAAGGACTTCCACATGAGATACAATTTAGTTCAGAACTCGACCGCTGCGTGGCGCTAGCATCGATATGAACTTCCGGTAGGGGCAATTATGCGATAACTCGAGATTGCGAGCACATAAAAGGATGCTGTCTTCGGCATAGTTGCTCAGGAGGATAAGGACTTCCACATGAGATACAATTTAGCTCAGAACTCGACCCGCGACGTGGCGCTAGCGTCGATATGAACTTCGGTAGGGGCTAATTATGCGATAACTCGAGATTGCGAGCACATAGAAGGATGCTGTCTTCGGCAAAGTGTTCAGGAGGATAAGGACTTCCACATGAGATACAATTTTAGTTCAGAAACTTGACCGCTGCGTGGCGCTAGCAATCGATATGAACTTCCGGTAGGGGCTAATTATGCGATAACTCGAGATTGCGAGCACATAAAAGGATGCTGTCTTCGGCATAGTTGCTCAGGAGGATAAGGACTTCCACATGAGATACAATTTAGCTCAGAACTCGACCGCGACGTGGCGCTAGCGTCGATATGAACTTCCGGTAGGGGCTAATTATGCGATAACTCGAGATTGCGAGCACATAGAAGGATGCTGTCTTCGGCAAAGTTGTTCAGGAGGATAAGGACTTCCACATGAGATACAATTTAGTTCAGAACTTGACCGCTGCGTGGCGCTAGCATCGATATGAACTTCCGGTAGGGGCTAATTATGCGATAACTCGAGATTGCGAGCACATAAAAGGATGCTGTCTTCGGCATAGTTGCTCAGGAGGATAAGGACTTCCACATGAGATACAATTTAGCTCAGAACTCGACCGCGACGTGGCGCTAGCGTCGATATGAACTTCCGGTAGGGGCTAATTATGCGATAACTCGAGATTGCGAGCACATAGAAGGATGCTGTCTTCGGCAAAGTTGCTCAGGAGGATAAGCACTTCCACATGAGATACAATTTAGTTCAGAACTCGACCACTGCGTGGCGCTAGCATCGATATGAACTTCCGGTAGAGGCTAATTATGCGATAACTCGAGATTGCGAGCACATAGAAGGATGCTGTCTTCGGCAAAGTTGTTCAGGAGGATAAGGACTTCCACATGAGATACAATTTAGTTCAGAACTTGACCGCTGCGTGGCGCTAGCATCGATATGAACTTCCGGTAGAGGCTAATTATGCGATAACTCGAGATTGCGAGCACATAAAAGGATGCTGTCTTCGGCATAGTTGCTCAGGAGGATAAGGACTTCCACATGAGATACAATTTAGCTCAGAACTCGACCGCGACGTGGCGCTAGCGTCGATATGAACTTCCGGTAGGGGCTAATTATGCGATAACTCGAGATTGCGAGCACATAGAAGGATACTGTCTTCGGCAAAGTTGCTCAGGAGGATAAGCACTTCCACATGAGATACAATTTAGTTCAGAACTCGACCACTGCGTGGCGCTAGCATCGATATGAACTTCCGGTAGAGGCTAATTATGCGATAACTCGAGATTGCGAGCACATAGAAGGATGCTGTCTTCGGCAAAATTGCTCAGGAGGATAAGGACTTCCACATGAGATACAATTTAGTTCAGAACTCGACCGCTGCGTGGCGCTAGCATCGATATGAACTTCCGGTAGAGGCTAATTATGCGATAACACGAGATTGCGAGCACATAGAAGGATGCTGTCTTCGGCAAAGTTGTTCAGGAGGATAAGGACTTCCACATGAGATACAATTTAGTTCAGAACTCGACCGCTGCGTGGCGCTAGCATCGATATGAACTTCCGGTAGAGGCTAATTATGCGATAACTCGAGATTGCGAGCACATAGAAGGATGCTGTCTTCGGCAAAGTTGCTCAGGAGGATAAGCACTTCCACATGAGATACAATTTAGTTCAGAACTCGACCACTGCGTGGCGCTAGCATCGATATGAACTTCCGGTAGAGGCTAATTATGCGATAACTCGAGATTGCGAGCACATAGAAGGATGCTGTCTTCGGCAAAGTTGCTCAGGAGGATAAGCACTTCCACATGAGATACAATTTAGTTCAGAACTCGACCACTGCGTGGCGCTAGCATCGATATGAACTTCCGGTAGGGGCTAATTATGCAATAACTCGAGATTGCGAGCACATAGAAGGATGCTGTCTTCGGCAAAATTGCTCAGGAGGATAAGGACTTCCACATGAGATACAATTTAGCTCAGAACTCGACCGCGACGTGGCGCTAGCGTCGATATGAACTTCCGGTAGGGGCTAATTATGCGATAACTCGAGATTGCGAGCACATAGAAGGATGCTGTCTTCGGCAAAGTTGCTCAGGAGGATAAGCACTTCCACATGAGATACAATTTAGTTCAGAACTCGACCACTGCGTGGCGCTAGCATCGATATGAACTTCCGGTAGAGGCTAATTATGCGATAACTCGAGATTGCGAGCACATAGAAGGATGCTGTCTTCGGCAAAGTTGCTCAGGAGGATAAGGACTTCCACATGAGATACAATTTAGTTCAGAACTCGACCACTGCGTGGCGCTAGCATCGATATGAACTTCCGGTAGAGGCTAATTATGCGATAACTCGAGATTGCGAGCACATAGAAGGATGCTGTCTTCGGCAAAGTGTTCAGGAGGATAAGGACTTCCACATGAGATACAATTTAGTTCAGAACTTGACCGCTGCGTGGCGCTAGCGTCGATATGAACTTCCGGTAGGGGCTAATTATGCGATAACTCGAGATTGCGAGCACATAGAAGGATGCTGTCTTCGGCAAACTTGCTCAGGAGGATAAGAACTTCCACATGAGATACAATTTAGTTCAGAACTCGACCACCGCGTGGCGCTAGCATCGATATGAACTTCCGGTAGAGGCTAATTATGCGATAACTCGAGATTGCGAGCACATAGAAGGATGCTGTCTTCGGCATAGTTGCTCAGGAGGATAAGGACTTTCACATGAGATACAATTTAGTTCAGAACTTGACCGCTGCGTGGCGCTAGCATCGATATGAACTTCCGGTGGAGGCTAATTATGCGATAACACGAGATTGCGAGCACATAGAAGGATGCTGTCTTCGGCAAAGTTGTTCAGGAGGATAAGAACTTCCACATGAGATACAATTTAGTTCAGAACTCGACCGCTGCGTGGCGCTAGCATCGATATGAACTTCCGGTAGAGGCTAATTATGCGATAACTCGAGATTGCGAGCACATAGAAGGATGCTGTCTTCGGCAAAGTTGTTCAGGAGGATAAGGACTTCCACATGAGATACAATTTAGTTCAGAACTTGACCGCTGCGTGGCGCTAGCATCGATATGAACTTCCGGTAGGGGCTAATTATGCGATAACTCGAGATTGCGAGCACATAAAAGGATGCTGTCTTCGGCATAGTTGCTCAGGAGGATAAGGACTTCCACATGAGATACAATTTAGCTCAGAACTCGACCGCGACGTGGCGCTAGCGTCGATATGAACTTCCGGTAGGGGCTAATTATGCGATAACTCGAGATTGCGAGCACATAGAAGGATGCTGTCTTCGGCAAAGTTGCTCAGGAGGATAAGCACTTCCACATGAGATACAATTTAGTTCAGAACTCGACCACTGCGTGGCGCTAGCATCGATATGAACTTCCGGTAGAGGCTAATTATGCGATAACTCGAGATTGCGAGCACATAGAAGGATGCTGTCTTCGGCAAAGTTGCTCAGGAGGATAAGGACTTCCACATGAGATACAATTTAGTTCAGAACTCGACCGCTGCGTGGCGCTAGCATCGATATGAACTTCCGGTGGAGGCTAATTATGCGATAACACGAGATTGCGAGCACATAGAAGGATGCTGTCTTCGGCAAAGTTGTTCAGGAGGATAAGGACATCCACATGAGATACAATTTAGTTCAGAACTTGACCGCTGCGTGGCGCTAGCGTCGATATGAACTTCCGGTAGGGGCTAATTATGCGATAACTCGAGATTGCGAGCACATAGAAGGATGCTGTCTTCGGCAAACTTGCTCAGGAGGATAAGAACTTCCACATGAGATACAATTTAGTTCAGAACTCGACCACCGCGTGGCGCTAGCATCGATATGAACTTCCGGTAGAGGCTAATTATGCGATAACTCGAGATTGCGAGCACATAGAAGGATGCTGTCTTCGGCATAGTTGCTCAGGAGGATAAGGACTTTCACATGAGATACAATTTAGTTCAGAACTCGACCGCTGCGTGGCGCTAGCGTCGATATGAACTTCCGTGGAGGCTAATTATGCGATAACTCGAGATTGCGAGCACATAGAAGGATGCTGTCTTCGGCATAGTTGCTCAGGAGGATAAGGACTTTCACATGAGATACAATTTAGTTCAGAACTTGACCGCTGCGTGGCGCTAGCGTCGATATGAACTTCCGGTAGAGGCTAATTATGCGATAACTCGATATCGCGAGCACATATAAGGATGCTGTCTTCGGCAAAGTTGTTCAGGAGGATAAGGACTTCCACATGAGATACAATTTAGTTCAGAACTTGACCGCTGCGTGGCGCTAGCGTCGATATGAACTTCCGGTAGGGGCTAATTATGCGATAACTCGAGATTGCGAGCACATAGAAGGATGCTGTCTTCGGCAAACTTGCTCAGGAGGATAAGAACTTTCACATGAGATACAATTTAGTTCAAAACTTGACCGCTGCGTGGCGCTAGCGTCGATATGAACTTCCGGTAGGGGCTAATTATGCGATAACTCGAGATTGCGAGCACATAGAAGGATGCTGTCTTCGGCAAATTTGTTCAGGAGGATAAGGACTTCCACATGAGATACAATTTAGTTCAGAACTTGACCGCTGCGTGGCGCTAGCGTCGATATGAACTTCCGGTAGGGGCTAATTATGCGATAACTCGAGATTGCGAGCACATAGAAAAATGCTGTCTTCGGCAAAGTTGCTCAGGAGGATAAGGACTTCCACATGAGATACAATTTAGTTCAGAACTCGACCACTGCGTAGCGCTAGCGTCGATATGAACTTCCGATAGTTGCTAATTATGCGATAACTCGAGATTTAGAGCACATAGAAGGATGCAGTCTTCGGCAAAGTTGCTCAGGAGGATAAGCACTTCCACATGAGACACAATTTAGTTCAGAACTCGACCACTGCGTGGCGCTAGCGTCGATATGAACTTCCGGTAGGGGCTAATTATGTGATAACTCGAGATAGACCATTTCCGTCAGATCTAACCCCCAGTTTTTGTATTTTTCTTCGAAAGGCAATCATTTTTAATGAATGTTAACGCTTTCAGATTTTGTTTATACACACTCCTGATTTTCTTACAAATTTTTGAAAACATAGACACTCACCACATTTTGAAAAATAATTCAAGATGCGGCACAGTTTGTTCAACCCTATGGGAATCAGCGTGGTGATTTTGCAACAGTTTTTCGATTCCACCCCTGCATTGGGATGCTTGTTTACATTTGGAAACGTCAAATCAGGTGCGCGCTCAAACTGACCGTGATCCCGGTCAGGGCGCCCCAAACAGGAGCGCCAACGAAACTAACTTGAAAGTACTCAAACAAACGTTTTTAAACCAGGTTGGAACTGGCGCAATCCGTTCTGAATCACAGTTTCAACTCCAACCCGATTCAGGTTTAGGAAAATATTTTTTCCTCCACATATTCAATATTCAAAACCACCCCCTAACAACAAATCTCTCATCCACCCAACAGTTACGGTACCGCTAGTTCTGTAGAAGGCTATTTTTGGCAAATGCCTAAATCTATCTGTTGGATGTTGATCCGGAAGATTTCCGCCTTGAAGCAGCAACAGCCGCGCAAGAAAATTTTGAGATGCCTGATCTCTCTGTTTTCTGCCGACGAGGATTGAATAAGCCGGAAGATTCCCGCCTAGAGGCAGCAACAGCCGCTCAAAATTTCCTTGCGGGGCTGTTGCTGCCTCTAGGCGGTAATCTTCCGGCTTATTCAATCCTCGTCGGCAGAAAACAGATATCAGGCATCTGCCGACTACAATCCTTGCGTTACAGAACCGTGTAGTGTCCGCCGGGTACGGTCATATTCGGCCGAAGCGGTGAAGGTGGTTACCGCGGTGATTCAGGAACCGTGAAGGAAGGGGGGAGCGAAACAAGCGGAGCCCATTATGATGAATGAAAACATAAACAAAAATCATCTGGTCATGCCAGCTGATCTTAAATTCACCACAACGTGGTTGCAATACCATAGGGGAAAAAGGGGTCTGCATTTTTTCGAGGTGAAACAAATTGCAGGGGACCGAGGGGTGAACTAACGTGCCGCAAGTTTTTCATCGTTTTCTAATAGTTAAAGGCTCCAAAACATATCGGTTCCTTAGGAAAGTTTGTTCAGTAAATTGTCAGAAATCATATAAACCAATAAAATTTTTTTACGGAAATGGTCTATTGCGAACACACGAAGTCTTCGGCAAAGTTGTTCAGGAGGATAAGGACTTGCAAATGAGATACAATTTAGTTTAGAACTCGACCACCGCGTGGCGCTAGCGTCGATATGGACTTTCGGTAGAAATTACACAAATATTGTCCGTGCATCAGAATCATAGTCCCTACTTCTTCAAACTAGAGAATCAATTGAATGAAGGATTATGAAACAAATTGTTCAATTTTTTTTCCTTGTCTCGATCATTGTCAGATCATTCTCTGCAACTGGAAAAACCGAGACTTGTCACTTTCAACAAGGTTTAAAATGTAACAAGGACTAATAAGTGTTCCTTTCATTACTCGAACATCCTGTTCTCTTCGTTTGAAGCAGTCAGGACTAGGGTTCACTGGTATATCTTTTCTCCATAACGCACCATGAAACTGTGACATACCCGCGTTATGGGTCATTTAGAAGGATGCTGTCTTCCACAAAGTTGCTCGACCACCCGGTGGATTTGACGTCGATTTGTATTTCCGATAGAGGTTAATTATTAGAGGGGGGTTTCACATTTTTTGAGCCCAAACACGACCCGTACCCGACTTACTTTATTTTTTTTTAAACCCGGACCCGACCCGTACTCAGACCTGACCCGAACTTGAATAAAAAAATCCGCTGTTCAAATCCAAATCTGACTCGAAACTAAAGCATTTTTTGTAAGAAAAGACCGAGTTTTAAAAATAGATAAATTCATCGTTTCTGATGCATAAGGAAGCTTTTTGGTTGTTACTATAACTCTTACTAAAATCCACCTAAATCCGAATTTTTACAAGCCCGATTCCGACGTACTCGAAAAAAATGTTCTAGCCTTTAAATCCGTCCCGAACCATTCGAGTCCGGGTTTGAAAACCCGAGACCCGACTTATAGAAGGATGCTGTCTGCGGTAAAATTGTTCGAGAGAATAAGGAATTAGTCATGAACATACGTTCAAAATTTAACCAGCATGTGGTGCTGGCGTCTATATGTATTTCCAGAAGGAACTCTTTTTTAAAGGTCTTATCTTCGGAAAAGTTGTTCAGTTTTTTTTTAATTCTGCGTAGTAAATTCCGCGTGACGCTCGTCAGCTAAATGGCTGAAGACGGTGTCCGTGTCCGTGTCTTTTAACTACACGATCCACGAAATATATGTTACGATATAAACTACAGTCGACTCTCTATAACTCGATATTCAAGGGACCATCGACTTATAGAATTATGGTATAATAGATTATACCGACACAAAATCGAAGGAACAAATTTTTGTATTTCCAATATTTTTATTATCATTTTTGTAAGAAAGCAGTATTATTTTGTTGATAGCATTTTACAAACTATTATTTGAAAACATTTTTCGAAGTGCTCGAAAAATCACGTTATTTTTACTGACAATAGTTTTTATCATTTTCATGTCATTACAACTTGTAAGTATTTATTCACCTTCAAACAAAAATTAGATCACGTTTCCCCAAAAAAGAAAAAAAATTAAAATAGATATCGAGTTATGGAGAGAAATTCACATCTCACGTAACATCAACTTGTGGAGATATCGAGTTACAGAAATATCGACTTATGGAGAGCACAATGTATGGAAATTGGAAGGAACCGGAAAATCCATCTAGCTATAGAGTATATCGGGTTATAGAATATCGAGTTGTGTAGTATATAATATAAAATAAGCTCTATGATATGATATGAACTATATTGTACTCACTTCTAAAATTCCAACAAGAGTTCAGATACAGATAACGTCATGAAGTTGCAAAAACAATTACTTCTAGTTTTCTTTAGAAGTTGTTGCAGTAACTGTGCACTTTAGTTTTTAACTGGATCCGCAGGAATCTTATGACTTTATACCAGTAATTCCTTCTGGATTTCCTCCAAAAAGTTATCTAGATCTCA
This sequence comes from Aedes aegypti, assembly GCF_002204515.2. Taxonomy (NCBI): domain Eukaryota; kingdom Metazoa; phylum Arthropoda; class Insecta; order Diptera; family Culicidae; genus Aedes; species Aedes aegypti. The sequence continues at coordinate 342,268,265 of NC_035108.1, read as the reverse complement.
AGACGTAGTTCATATCGGAGTTATTCAAAGGATATAGTCCAGTAACCTTAAATGTTTTGTATGATGGATTCTACAGTTATTTACCGAGAGCTCATCCGATGGAATACAAACCCATGCCCTTCTGTCCTCATCCTCCCGAAATATCTCCAGACACTCTCCCAAAGATTTTTCCAGGAAATCTTTCGAAGATTCCTCCAAGTATTTTACCAGAAAATAATCCAAGCTATTCTGTACCTTAATCTACCTTCGTACCTTGATTTCTTCTGGGGTTCCCTAGGACTTTTGCCAGAGATTCTTTCAGGAAGAACTTTTGTTTGCCATGCATGGAATAGCTTCCTCCAGGGAGTTGACATGGAATATTTACAAGGATTCCTACAAAAAAAATATGCATAAGGATTTCTTCAGAGATTTCGCAAAGGTTTCCAGCAGAACGAAAAATCTACTTTTGGAACACCAATTCAAAATCGCCATGGTTAGGAATATTTGCACACACTTACATTCATTTTTCACTCTATTTTATTTTATTGAAATTATTTTGTTTTTTTATTTGAAAGCAGGAGAGATAAGATATAGAAATGTGTGTATCATCACAGAAGAAACGATGAAATGATAACATACAATCAAAGCGATGTTTTATTATTATTTATATAGAAATTTGCACATTTGATAAATGTTACGGGAGTTTTTTTTTCGATTGAAATTACTAATTGATAAGTTATACAAATTGATTAATATTCATGAAAACCACTAATAACTTTAACACTTCACTTCTCTTTTGCAAAATCACATTATTTTACAAATTATACTTAATTATACGATATTTTTTATACACGTTTTGTACGGATATGTTCAATTGACTTCTGCAAAAAAAATAGTTCAGTTCCTAACGTTATTCTTTTTTCCGTTCAACCTATGCAGAAAATAGGTCCCTGATAAAAGCAGAATGCGCACTTCATAACTTAGATGAATCAGCTCGAAATGATCATAATCTTTGAATCGGATAAAATAGATGAAACACTTTCTATTACATTCAAATATTTCCATCGAAGCAATCTGTTTGAATTCAAATGCAAAACAAAATATTCACTTCAAAGCCTGCATCGCGCAACTCAAATAGTTGAGGTGATGCTGGTGTTCAATAAGAGCAACAACAAGAACAGAGAGAAACATTGCTGCTTCAGCGAGTAGTGAAGCGGCTAATGCATATTAATGTCATATTTCCTTTTCAATCAGTTTTCTATTATTCATAGAAAATACCACATTGCTGTTTACTTACAGATGCCTTTTTATCAGATTCAAACTTCACTCCACAATCACTCTGAATACATATTTTCACACGCGGTTTAAGAAGCACTCGACACAAACACATTTCCTAGTGGACACTCCCACTTGCTATCGAATCCAGGCTCTCCAGGAAAAACGAAAATTTATTTAAAACTCCTGGTAGGATCGCCAAATGTGAAGCTCAGAATCGTTGTTGGCAAGCGGGAGCACCACGAAGAACCTTGCATTCCATTCTGAGGGGGCTCTTGCAAGAATTTCTCCAGCGATCCCTATAAGAACTCATGAAATAATTTCTTGTAAAATCCCCAATTGAATGATAGAATCTCTGGAATAATTCGTTATAGAATTCCTGGAGCGATCCCTGGAGGAAATCTTAGAAGTAAGTCCTAGAGGAATCTTGAGAAGACTACCAGCGGAATTTCTGGAGAATTCACTGTGGAAATATTTTAAGTAATCCTTGAAGAAGTGTTTCTTAGAGAAACCTCTGACATTCTGCAAAAATCTCTGTAGAGATCTTCTTGGAGGATTCCTTAGGGGAATCTCTTATTTTTTATTAGAGGAATGTCAGGAGAAATCGCTTGAAGAATCTTGGAAGAATCGCTGGAGAAGTGCTTGAAGTAATCTATGCAATAATTCCTGGAAAAGTTCCCTGAGGATGGATTAATTCCCGGAGAAATCTATCTGGAGTGAATTCTTCAGAGTTTTTGCAATTCCCTCACAGGTCTTTTTTATTGAATTCTTCGACGATCTGATTTTAAAATTATTTTCGGTACCGTCGTTGGGGGTGACAATGGGTCAAAAAGGGATATGTGCGATTTATTTTTTGAATAACTATCGCAATTGAACTCCAATAAACTTCAAATTTGGTGTGTATGTACTTTGATGGTAGATTAACAACTGTTCAAAAAATTAAAGACAAATATTTATTCACAGCGGCATCACAAGTGAATGAAAAATGACCCAATCTCATCCCATAGAGGGGGTGACATTGGGTCACTATAATTGAAATAAATTGTTTTTGAGAATATGATTTCAAAACCATTCACAACTGAAAAATATTGATAAAAAACGATGCAAACAAGACAAAAAGATATCTAAGATGTTTCACAAGTATGATAAACCCACTTAAAAGAAAAATTATACAGAAAATTTAAGAGCTATGAGAAAAAATACGTAAACCCAACATTTATCGTCAAGTTTACATAAATTTTCTTGGTTTTTTCCTCAAATTGTCTTCAAAGTCTCATCCCCATTGCTATAAGGCCCATTCAGTTTCCCCAAAGGTGTACTGAAACAGTGATTAATTTAAACCTCGCAAATAGTTATATTTCGGTGCGACATTCCACGATCAATAAATTTCAGACAGAAGTTGACGTCATAATCCCAGTATTTCAGCGATCCAACTCATTTGTACTTCCGTGAGATGTTTCTATTATATAAAAATACTGATAAATAATCAAATTTAGAAAAAAACACCCTTTTGATAAAAACACAGTTGCTGGTTTGAAAAGTTGTCAAAATGCGTTGTATTTTTATTCAATGCACGGAATACTCAAGTAGACTTGTTTGATGTTTCAGAGATGCTATATATAGAAAGAATAAACACATCTTAATGAAAAAAGAGAACAACCGGTACCGTAAAATGTCAAAAAAGTGGATTTGGAATTTCATTTACTATCGTTCTTGCTTGACCCAATGTCACCCCCATTTTCAATGTTTTAGACATCGTACCGAAAAAAAATATTTTTTTGTGGGAAAATCAAACAGATTCCGGAAAATACCTGTGATGTGTAATAAAAAGACTTTCAACATTCTACTAATACAACGATAGAGGCTAGAGTACATGCGTGATACTTTGTACAGGAGAAATTTAATGTTGTAAATTTTATCTGGTTTCAACATGCAAGTTTATTGATGTAGTAAACAAAAACTACTATTCCTAAAAATGTATATTGTTATGAATTATGTGTAATAATATGTTCCCTAACATATGAATTATAAATTTTAGTAATATCAGCGTTACTAGCTGAAATATTTCACAAAACATATTTTTCCGTTTTGACCCAATCTCACCCCCTAGACCCATTGCACTATGGTCCAGGAATCAGTTTTACGAGGAAAGATGCATTTTGAGCTTTAGAATGAAACATTAGACAAAAACGGTCTTCTACAAAGTTGTTTGTATTAGTAAGCTCCTTTGTTCGGTGTTATCGAAAATTAGGGTGGACCACATTTTCATAGAAATTGTGTAACTAACTTTCTTATTTGTAGAAATTATATTATACATGCTTCAGCAGAGTTTTAGACCATTCAATTTCAAGCAACTTTGCCGAAAAAAGTTTTTTTGTATCTCTTAAATTGATCGATTTAGAGCTATTTTCCTACGGTGACATAGGGTGGTCCGAACAAAACTGGTTTTCTGGCTCTTGAGTTTTCAATTCAAATTTCTCATCAAAGTAGTCTATGAAACACTTTTAGAACTCTAAAAAATGCGTAATTTGGTGAGTGAAGAAACTCGCTATCTCTTTCCGTTTGGGAGTTATTGTTGTTTTTCTCTCAAAAACACGCCTACTTTGATTGTCAATATCTCTGATTGGGGCAAATATAAAAAATATCTTTTGACGGCATTAAAAAGGCAAAATGAAATTGTATATTATATCAAAAAATTACAGATGTGTTATTTTTGTAACTCTTATAAAATGTCTTTAAAAACAAATATTTTTTATCACAAAAACTTCAATAACTTTTGAACTAAAATAGATATCATCAATCTTTTTGCATGAAAATTTGCGTTTTATTAATTTCTAAAAGTCGTTCATGAGACCCGACGACGAGAAGGAGACGTTTTACGCGCAGCTGGAGCAGATTTATGACGGATGCTCGCCGCGTGACGTGAAAATCGTTGTTGGCGACATGAACGCACAGGTAGGACGAGAGGAGATGTACAGACCGGTGATCGGGCGGAACAGTCTGCACGCCGTATCTAACGACAACGGCCAACGATGCGTCAACTTTGCAGCCTCTCGTGGTATGGTAGTCCGAAGCACCTTCTTCCCCCGTAAAGATATCCATAAGACCACCTGGAGATCACCCGATAACCTAACCGAGAACCAAATCGACCACGTTCTAATCGACGGAAAATTCTTCTCTGACATTACCAATGTTCGCACATACCGCAGTGCGAATATAGATTCGGATCACTACCTAGTTGCTATATGCATGCGCTCAAAACTTTCGACGGTGACAAACTCGCGTCGAAGCCGAACGCCGCGGCTTAACATCGAGCGGCTACGGGACTCAGAAGTAGCCCAAGAATACGCGCAGCAGTTGGAAGTGGCCCTACCAACGGAAGAGCAGCTCGGCGCCGCCACTCTTGAAGATGGCTGGAGGCACATAAGATCCGCCATAGGTAGCACCGCAACAGCAGCACTAGGTCCAGCGGCCCCGAATCAGAGAAATGACTGGTACGACGGCGAATGCGAGCAGTTGAAGAATGAGAAGAATGCAGCATGGGCGAGAATGCTGCAACACCGCACGAGAGCGAACGAGGCACGGTATAAACAGGCGCGGAACAGACAAAACTCGATCTTCCGAAGAAAAAAGCGCCATCAAGAAGAACGAGATCGCGAAGCGATGGAAGAGCTGTTCCGCGCTAAAGACACACGGAAGTTCTACGAGAAGCTTAACCGTTCGCGCAAAGGCTTTGTGCCACAAGCCGACATGTGTAGAGACTTTGACGGAAATCTTCTCACGAACGAACGTGAGGTGGTCGAAAGGTGGCGGCAGCACTACGATGAGCACCTTAATGGTGATGTGGCCAGTAGCGGAGGTGGCACGGAAATAACTTTGGGAGCACGCGCGGACGACGAAAGACTTCCGCCTCCAGATCTCCAAGAGGTAGAAACGGAGATTAGACGGTTGAAAAACAACAAAGCCGCTGGAGTGGACCAACTTCCTAGCGAGTTGCTAAAATACGGTGGTGATGCACTGGCAAGAGCGCTGCACTGGGTTATTTCCAAGATTTGGGAGGAGGAAGTATTGCCGGAGGAGTGGATGGAAGGTGTCGTGTGTCCCATCTACAAAAAGGGCGACAAATTGGATTGCGCCAATTATCGTGCAATCACAATTTTGAGCGCCGCCTACAAGGTACTCTCCCAAATTCTATGCCGTCGTCTATCACCAATTGCTAGAGAATTCGTTGGACAATATCAGGCAGGATTTATGGGCGAACGAGCAACAACGGACCAGATATTCGCCATCCGCCAGGTGTTGCAGAAATGCCGCGAATACAATGTACCCACACATCATTTATTCATCGATTTTAAATCGGCCTATGATACAATCGATCGAGAACAGCTATGGCAGATTATGCACGAATACGGTTTCCCGGACAAACTGATAAGATTGATCAAGGCGACGATGGAGCGAGTGATGTGCGTAGTCCGAGTATCAGGGACACTCTCGAGTCCCTTCGAATCTCGCAGAGGGTTACGGCAAGGTGATGGCCTTTCGTGTTTACTGTTCAACATTGCTTTAGAGGGTGTGATAAGAAGAGCGGGGATAGACACGAGTGGCACGATTTTCAGAAAGTCCGTTCAGTTACTTGGTTTCGCCGACGACATTGATATCGTAGCACGGAACTTTGAGACGATGGCGGATACGTACATCCGACTAAGGGCTGAAGCTAGGCGAATCGGACTGAACATCAATGTGTCAAAGACGAAGTACATGATAGCGAGGGGCTCAAGAGAAGACACGGCACGCCCCCCACCTCGAGTTCATATTGACGGTGATGAAATCGAGGTTGTCGAAGAATTCGTGTACTTGGGCTCACTGGTGACCGCCGACAACGACACCAGCAGAGAAATCCAGAGACGCATCGTTGCTGGAAATCGTGCCTAATTTGGACTCCGCAGAACGCTCCGATCGAGCAAAGTTCGCCATCGCACGAAGTTGACCATCTACAAGACGCTGATTAGACCGGTACTCCTCTATGGGCACGAAACATGGACCCTACGTGCAGAGGATCAACGCGCCCTTGGTGTTTTCGAACGGAAGGTGTTGCGGACCATCTACGGCGGAGTGCAGATGGAAGACGGAACGTGGAGAAGGCGGATGAACCATGAATTGCACCAGCTGCTGGGAGAACCAACCATTGTCCACCTCGCAAAAATTGGGAGGCTGCGGTGGGCCGGGCATGTCACCAGAATGTCGGATACCAACCCGGTGAAAATGGTTCTCGAAAACAATCCGACCGGCACAAGACGACGTGGTGCGCAGCGAGCAAGATGGGTCGATCAAGTTGAGGACGATCTGCGGACCCTTCGCAGAATGCGTGGCTGGCAACGGGCAGCCATGGACCGAGTCGAATGGAGACGTCTCCTACGTACAGCAGAGGCCACCCAGGCCTTAGCCTGACTGGTAAGGTAAGTAAGACGACTTTGACGAGAAACTAATATTAAAAAAACTAGAGTTGAAAAACTTATTTTTGTTGGACCACCCTGCGATGATTAGGAAAAATTGCTCTAGATTGGACAAATTTCGAGCTACAGAAAAACTTTTTTTGGCAAAGTTGGTCAAAATTTCAAGTTCTTCCGCTTTGCCTAAGAGTATATACCAGTATTTTTGCAAATAAAAAAGTTGAATATATGATTTGTGTGATATTGTGGGCCACCCTAGTTTTAAATGACACAGTATGAAAGCTAACATTTTTAAAAACAGTTTTGTAGAAGATCATTTTTGTCTAAAATTTTATTTTCATGCTCAAAATGCAAAATTATGAAGAAATACATACCATGCAAATCTTTAAAATAGTTTTAGAGCCCTATCTTTCTTATTTCAGATTTCTCGTCAAAGCGGTCTATGAACGACTTTAAGAACTTAACAAAACGCAAATTTTCATGCAAAAATATTGATGATATCTATTTTAGTTCAAAAGTTATTGAAGTTTTTCTGCTTAAAATTCTTCGTTTTTCAGGGCATTTTATTAGAGTTACAAAAATAACACATCTGTAATTTTTTGATATAATATACAATTTTATTTTGTTTTTTGAACGCCATCAAAAGATATTTTTTATATTTGCCTCAATCAGAGATATTCACAATCAAAGTAGGCATGTTTTTTAAGAGAAAAACAACAATAACTCCTAAACGGGAGGAGATAGCGAGTTTCTTCACTCACCAAATTACGCATTTTTTAAAGCTCTAAATGTGTTTCATAGACTACTTTGATGAGAAATTTTAATTGAAAACTCTAGAGCCAGAAAACCAGTTTTGTTCGGACCACCCTATGTCACCGTAGGAAAATAGCTCTAAATCGATCAATTTAAGAGATACAAAAAAACTTTTTTTGGCAAAGATGCTTGAAATAGAATGGTCTACAACTTTGCTGAAGCATGTATAATATAATTTCTACAAATAAGAAAGTTAGTTACACAATTTCTATGAAAAAGTGGTCCACCCTAATTTTCAATAAAACCAAACAAACGACCTTACTAATACAAACAACTTTGTAGAAGACCGTTTTTGTCTAATGTTTCATTCTAAAGCTCAAAATGCGTCTTTCCTCGTAAAACTGATTCCTGGACCACTGTGCATTGTCACCCCCATCGACGGTATTTCTCAAGTTATTATTTTTGGATTTGACGGAATAATAGTCTGATTTTTTTCTAAAGGATAATTTTGAATTTTCTCAAGAGGATTTTTTAAAAACACTTCAGAGTACTTTTTAATAATGCGTCCCAATGAAGCTATTTTTGGAATTCCTCCAGCTGTTTTTTCTAGTATTAGTCCATAAGATATTTCCAACATTCGTTCGAGTTGATGTATGAATTCCTCCACGGTCATTTATTCAATCTAATTTGATTCTTCTAATCCTTTATTATAGAATTCTACGAGAAATTTGGATTTTTGGGATTTTTTCATTGGTGTTTGCGAAATTGCTTAATTTTTTTACAAACCTTTTTTCAAGATAATCTGACGAAATTTTTCTGAGTTCTTCCTGCCAAAATTGTTATCATACAAAACCTTTATGCAAATTCTTGTTGAAATTTCTGCAGAAGCTGATTCAAAAGAAATGTCCAGAAGTTAACGGAGAAGAATGTTTTATTTTGGCGTTACTATCCTGTTAATTATTATAACTTACGCAAAAAATAACTGATTCTGGATCAAATCAACTACTTCAGCACTAAATTTTACTTAAAATCAAATTCACGCACTCTATTGATTTTACAGTAATACCTCCATGAGTCGATGTTCCATGACTCGATATCGACTCATGGGACCATAGTAAAAACAAACTTTCATGGTTACTATGATTGTCCCTAGAAGCAGCTTTCCAAAGGAATGCTGTTCCATGACTCGATATTTCCATGAGTCGATGGTCCCTTCAATATCAACTCATGGAGGTTTCACTGTACTATAAATTTTAAATTATCTCAATAATAATATTGATAATTATCACTATCCGAACACATTCACATCTTTATACTTCAAGTCATGCTCGCAAATCTACTTACTCTAACTTGCGAAGAATAGTGTAGGTGATTAGATAATCACAACTCAAGCAGAAGATTACGTTCAAATTAAAGTTTATGACGTGCACTTTTTTAAGTGGGGGTAAGAAAATGTAGGAAGTTTCTTATGAAATGTGCTAAAGAGTTTCTTTCGGAATTCTATCTCTTATTTTTTCTAGGGATACGCCACAGAATTTTTTTTCGGGGAATCCTTATAAATTATTTCCTAGGAGAGACACCTCCAGTTCTACTCAAGGCGTAATTTTATCTATTTATTTATTTATCCAATGATTTTAAAAATTACTCCTTAAATTACTGTTTAGTTCATTTTGGAGTTTTCAGCAATTTATTTCTTTGTTTACATTGAAAATTAGCCACGTAGTGGTCGTGTTCTTAACTAAATTGTGTCTTATGTGGAAGTCCTTATCCTCCTGAGCAACTTTGCCGAAGACTGCATCTTTCTATGTGTTCGCATTCTTGTATTATCGCATTAGCCCCTACCGGAAGGCCACATCAACGTTAGCGACACGCGATGGTCGAGTTCTGAACTAAATTGTTTCTTATAAGGAAGTCCTTATCCTCATCAACAACTTTGCCGAAGACTGCATCTTTCTATGTGCTCGCAATCTCGAGTTATCGCATAATTAGCTCCTACCGGAAGTTCATATCGATGCTAGCGCCACGCAGCGGTTGAGTTCTGAACTAAATTGTATCTCATGAGGAAGTCCTTATCATCCTGAGCAACTTTGTCGAATACAGCATCCTTCTATGTGCTCGCAATCTCGTGTTATTGCATAATTAGCCCTTACCGAAAGTCCATATCGACGCTAGCGGCACGCGGTGGTCGAGTTCTGAACTAAATTCTATCTCATGAGGAAGTGCTTATCATCCTGAGCAACTTTGTCGAAGACAGCATCCTTCTATGTGCTCGCAATCTCGAGTTATCGCATAATTAGCCCCTACCGGAAGTTCATAGCAACGCCAACGCCACGCGGTGGTCGAGCTCTGAACTAAATTGTATCTCATGTGGAAGTCCTTATCATCCTGAGCAACTTTGTCGAAGACAGCATCCTTCTATGTGCTCGCAATCTCGTGTTATTGCATAATTAGCCCTTACCGAAAGTCCATATCGACGCTAGCGGCACGCGGTGGTCGAGTTCTGAACTAAATTTTATCTCATGAGGAAGTGCTTATCATCCTGAGCAACTTTGTCGAAGACAGCATCCTTCTATGTGCTCGCAATCTCGAGTTATCGCATAATTAGCCCCTACCGGAAGTTCATAGCAACGCCAACGCCACGCAGCGGTTGAGCTCTGAATTAAATTGTATCTCATGTGGAAGTCTTTATCCTCCTGAGCAACTTTGTCCAAGACAGCATCCTTCTATGTGCTCTCAATCTCGTGTTATCGCATAATTAGCCCTTACCGAAAGTTCATATCGACGCTAGCGCCACGCGGTGGTCGAGTTCTGAACTAAATTGTATCTTATGTGGAAGTCCTTATCCTCCTGAACAACTTTGCCGAAGACTGCATCTTTCTATGTGCTCGCAATCTCGAGTTATCGCATAATTAGCTCCTACCGGAAGTTCATATCGACGCTAGCGCCACGCAGCGGTCGAGTTCTGAACTAAATTGTATCTCGTGAGGAAGTGCTTATCATCCTGAGCAACTTTGTCGAAGACAGCATCCTTCTATGTGCTCGCAATCTCGAGTTATCGCATAATTAGCCCCTACCGGAAGTTCATAGCAACGCCAACGCCACGCGGTGGTCGAGCTCTGAACTAAATTGTATCTCATGTGGAAGTCCTTATCATCCTGAGCAACTTTGTCGAAGACAGCATCCTTCTATGTGCTCGCAATATCGTGTTATTGCATAATCAGCCCTTACCGAAAGTCCATATCGACGCTAGCGGCACGCGGTGGTCGAGTTCTGAACTAAATTTTATCTTATGTGGAAATCCTTATCCTCATGAACAACTTTGCCGAAGACTGCATCTTTCTATGTGCTCACAATCTCGAGTTATCGCATAATTAGCTCCTACCGGAAGTTCATATCGACGCTAGCGCCACGCAGCGGTCGAGTTCTGAACTAAATTGTATCTCATGAGGAAGTGCTTATCATCCTGAGCAACTTTGTCGAAGACAGCATCCTTCTATGTGCTCGCAATCTCGAGTTATCGCATAATTAGCCCCTACCGGAAGTTCATAGCAACGCAAACGCCACGCAGCGGTCGAGCTCTGAACTAAATTGTATCTCATGTGGAAGTCTTTATCCTCCTGAGCAACTTTGTCCAAGACAGCATCCTTCTATGTGCTCTCAATCTCGTGTTATCGCATAATTAGCCCTTACCGAAAGTTCATATCGACGCTAGTGCCACGCGGTGGTCGAGTTCTGAACTAAATTCTATCTCATGATGAAGTGCTTATCCTCCTGAGCAACTTTGCCGAAGACAAAATCGTTCTATGTGTTCGCAATCTCGAGTTATCGCATAATTAGCCTCCACCGGATGTTCGTATCGACGCTAGCGCCACGCGATGGTCGAATTCTGAACTAAATTGTATCCCATGTGGACGTGCTTATCCTCCTGAGCAACTTTGCCGAAGACAGCATCCTTCTATGTGCTCGCAATCTCGAGTTATCGCATAATAAGCCCCTACCGGAAGTTCATATCGACGCTAACGCCACGCAGCGGTCGAGTTCTGAGCTAAATTGTATCTCATGTGGAAGTTCTTATCCTCCTGAGCAACTTTGCCGAAGACAGCATCCTTCTATGTGTTCGCATTCTCGAGTTATCGCATAATTAGCCTCTACCGGAAGTTCGTATCGACGCTAGCGCCACACGATGGTCGAGTTCTGAACTAAATTGTATCTCATGAGGAAGTGCTTATCCTCCTGAGCAACTATGCCGAAGACAGAATCGTTCTATGTGTTCGCAATCTCGAGTTATCGCATAATTAGCCTCCACCGGATGTTCGTATCGACGCTAGCGCCACGCGATGGTCGAATTCTGAACTAAATTGTATCCCATGTGGACGTGCTTATCCTCCTGAGCAACTTTGCCGAAGACAGCATCCTTCTATGTGCTCGCAATCTCGAGTTATCGCATAATAAGCCTCTACCGGAAGTTCATATCGACGCTAACGCCACGCAGCGGTCGAGTTCTGAGCTAAATTGTATCTCATGTGGAAGTTCTTATCCTCCTGAGCAACTTTGTCGAAAACAGCATCCTTCTATGTGCTCGCAATCTCGTGTTTTCGCATAATTAGCCCTTACCGAAAGTCCATATCGACGCTATCGCCACGCAGCGGTCGAGTTCTGAACTAAATTGTAACTCATGAGGAAGTGCTTATCCTCCTGAGCAACTTTGTCCAAGACAGCATCCTTCTATGTGCTCTCAATCTCGTGTTATCGCATAATTAGCCCTTACCGAAAGTTCATATCGACGCTAGTGCCACGCGGTGGTCGAGTTCTGAACTAAATTCTATCTCATGATGAAGTGCTTATCCTCCTGAGCAACTTTGCCGAAGACAAAATCGTTCTATGTGTTCGCAATCTCGAGTTATCGCATAATTAGCCTCCACCGGATGTTCGTATCGACGCTAGCGCCACGCGATGGTCGAATTCTGAACTAAATTGTATCCCATGTGGACGTGCTTATCCTCCTGAGCAACTTTGCCGAAGACAGCATCCTTCTATGTGCTCGCAATCTCGAGTTATCGCATAATAAGCCCCTACCGGAAGTTCATATCGACGCTAACGCCACGCAGCGGTCGAGTTCTGAGCTAAATTGTATCTCATGTGGAAGTTCTTATCCTCCTGAGCAACTTTGCCGAAGACAGCATCCTTCTATGTGTTCGCATTCTCGAGTTATCGCATAATTAGCCTCTACCGGAAGTTCGTATCGATGCTAGCGCCACACGATGGTCGAGTTCTGAACTAAATTGTATCTCATGAGGAAGTGCTTATCCTCCTGAGCAACTATGCCGAAGACAGAATCGTTCTATGTGTTCGCAATCTCGAGTTATCGCATAATTAGCCTCCACCGGATGTTCGTATCGACGCTAGCGCCACGCGATGGTCGAATTCTGAACTAAATTGTATCCCATGTGGACGTGCTTATCCTCCTGAGCAACTTTGCCGAAGACAGCATCCTTCTATGTGTTCGCAATCTCGAGTTATCGCATAATTAGCCTCTACCGGAAGTTCATATCGACGCTAGCGCCACGCGGTGGTCGAGTTCTGAACTAAATTGTATCTCATGAGGAAGTGCTTATCCTCCTGAGCAACTTTGCCGAAGACAGCATCCTTCTATGTGCTCGCGATCTCGAGTTATCGCATAATTGGCCTCTACCGGAAGTTCATATCGACACTAGCGCCACGCGATGGTCGAGTTCTGAACTAAATTGTATCTCATGTGAAAGTCCTTATCCTCCTGAGCAACTTTGCCGAAGACAGCATCCTTCTATGTGCTCGCGATCTCGAGTTATCGCATAATTAGCCCCTACCGGAAGTTCATATCGACGCTAGCACCACGTCGCGGTCGAGTTCTGAACTAAATTGTATCTCATGTGGAAGTCCTTATCCTCCTGAGCAACTTTGCCGAAGACAGCATCCTTCTATGTGCTCGCGATCTCGAGTTATCGCATAATTAGCCCCTACCGGAAGTTCATATCGACGCCACGTCGCGGTCGAGTTCTGAACTAAATTGTATCTCATGTGGAAGTCCTTATCCTCCTGAGCAACTTTGCCGAAGACAGCATCCTTCTATGTGCTCGCGATCTCGAGTTATCGCATAATTAGCCCCTACCGGAAGTTCATATCGACGCTAGCGCCACGTCGCGGTCGAGTTCTGAACTAAATTGTATGCCATGTGGAAGTTCTTGGTCCCCGAAACAAGTTTGCTGAAGACAGTACATTCCTATATGGCCTGAATCTCATACAATTTGGTGATGACTGCAGATTTCTGGACTGAGTGTACTGAAATTCCACGTGGCCAACATGGTCCCCTTCGTAGCCGATTCCCGGTGGCCACTGGATCCGGAACCGGTATTCCAGGTACTGATCAGAATCTTGAGGAGTATATCTTTCGAATGCGGCATAAATTTCATTATTCGGTTGATATTTCGCTGATTTATAGGGGTATACATTTCTGGGTCATAATGACCCCAGTATCTTATTAAGTTGTTTTTTTGTGGCGCCATCTTAGAATCACCTTAAGAAAAAATTTTTTTGGTCTTGCGCTTCGTTTCCACAAAATATTAAAAGTCAGGGAATTTCAGAAAGATCCGTTTGATAACAACAGAGATATTGCAGGTTGAAATTCGATTTTGGGTCATTATGACCCCAGTATCTTACTAAGGTTAAACTAGATCACCACTAAATAACGGTGAAATTTTGATGTAGATATGTAAAACGGTACTTGATAAGCCGAAAATCATGTTATTATTGAATATTTTGAGAAAAAATCACTTTGGGGGGCAAACATGTAAGTTATTCCCCTACTATACTTCAGAAACTACTACTGGTGTTTCATTTGGGTTTATTATTATGATTTTGTTGATGATGTTCACATTTTTATAAATTTTACTCCAACAATTTTTGTTTACCAAATAGGTGGCACACTTGCCCCAATAAGTATACATTTCAACCAAACTGGATTTCGTATGTAAAACAAAATACTTTTTTCGTTCAAATGTCACAATGACTTACACATTTGAATAGTTTCACGATGTACAGTACGTTAGAAAAATCTGTAAATAATTTACCTTTCATTATGCTATTTAGAAACAACGAAATCTTATAAAAATCCACTCAAATTTGGTTGTCTTTGCACAAGTCGATGTAAATACGTGAAAAATTGAGCAATTTTCATCATATGTTGATCATTGTATTGTGAACTATTAGGGAACATATTATTAAGCTCAAAGAGAAAATATATATTGTAGTGTTTATAAAAAGCAGGGGTGGCACACTTGCCCCTATGGCACACTTGCCCCAAAGTCCGCTAGATTTGATGACTCTTCATGGTATTAACTCCAATTTGACAGAAATATCGAATGTGACTGTTGTGCAGTTATGGACAGTAATACATCTTGTTATGTCTGGATTACTTCCGGAAAGAAAAGATCTTGGTTGTTACTGATAAACTAGATAGTAATTTATTGGTAGTCAAATTACTTGTGAAGGCTGAGATATCAGTCGGTGGCTCTATATACACTCCCGTGCATAAGTTTGGGTTCACCCCCTAAAAAACAAGCAAAAGTGTTCTGTCCATATCTCTGTGATTACACGTCCAATTGAAACTCTTTAAGCCGCATTCGAAAGGCAAAGAGTTATTCTTACTTTGTATGTATTTTTATAAAAACATTGTTTGAACTTTGTTTACTAAATTTTTACTTAAAGTTGTGACATTTTTCAAAAAACACACTGAAAAATCATATCTAATTTCCTCAGCATTGGATCGACCAAAATTTTAAAACAAGGTGTCATTAGAATCGAAATCTTATATTCTTTGAAGACCATTCATGAAATTTTTGCGGAAAAATTTGAAAACTATTCAAAATTAATGAAACATTCAGTCAAGTCATCGTGCAAAAGTTTGGGTTCACCCCTCAGTATGATATATCGTGCAAAAGTTTGGGTTCACCTGAACTTACTTAAATCTGTGAAATCTCAAACCAATCATGTAGGCACCATTATTTGCGCTCAAAAAAGCTTTAAACTATTAAAATCGGTTGAAAAATTGCTAAGATATTGACAAAAATGATGCGCGTGCGGCTCAGGTGAACCCAAACTTTTGCACGATTTGCATCATACTGAGGGGTAAACCCAAACTTTTGCACGATGACTTGACTGACTGTTTCATTGATTTTGAATACTTTCCAGATTTTTCCGCCAAAATTTCGTGGGGTCTCTTCAAAGAATATAAGATTACGATTCTAATGACACTTTGATTTAAAATTTTGGTCGACCCATTGCTGAGGAAATTAGATATGATTTTTCAGTACGTTTTTTGAAAAATGTCACAACTTTAAGTAAAAATTTAGTATGCAAAATTCAAAAAATGCTTTAGGAAAAATACATACGAAGTAAAAATAATTCATTGCCTTTCGAATGCGGCTTAAAGAGTTTCAATTGGACGTGTAATCACAGAGATATTTTTTTTTTGTTTATTTATAGAGGTTTTAAACCAACTGGTTCATTCACCTCTTTAGAAGATATTGTGTTTACAACTTATCATATAATTTACATTTTTTGAAGAATTTCAGTATCTTGACTTCTTCATGCTTGTTGTTTCCTAATGCTATTTTTAAGTCACTATTGATACCTAGTTCTTCACGGATATTGTCGTATTTTATGCCATTTGATACTATATGTTCGACTGAAAGTTCAGTGTGGCAAACGTCACAATTTTTCGAAACTAATTTGTTATACAAATGCTCTTTTGTCAACCTAGTGTGACCGATTCTAAGTCGAGTCAAGACGCGTTGCTCATATCGATCTTCTCTATCGTTCCACTTCTTGGTGGTTGTTTTACATCGTTTTAAGAACGTTGGGCGGTGTGATTCCCAGGCTGCTTGGAACGCAAGCTGAAAAAGATGGTGGGCCCAGTTGATAACATCAATGGCAGGAATCTCAACTTGTGCTAGATGGGATATTCTTCCTCGATGGGCCGCATGATCAGCATCTTCGTTCCCGCTAATACCGGAATGTCCTGGAATCCAGCAGAAAGTAACGTCCTTATTGAGAGCTTCTCTTTCAACTGCTTGTATAAACGGATGCTTTGATTTTCCTTTATTCAAAGCTGTCAAACAACTTGCGGAGTCGGATAAAATAACAGTTGGCGAGCGATCAGCTAAACAGACGGCGGTGTGTAACGCAGCTGCTTCGGCGGAATATACGCTACATTGAAAGGGTAAACTTTTTTCAACAGTTATGCCTCTTCCCACAACTGCGAGACCAACCAAATTGTCGCATTTTGAGCCATCCGTATAGAATTTATCATGTTTGTCATATTTTGTGTGCAGAAGTTCATGCACCGAAGCGGTTGCGTTCATGGAGTTCTGTCATTTTTAAACCCATGCTTGATAGTCCAATCAACTTTGATGGTTTTGTTGTGCCATGGTCTGATTGTATCACGGTGTAATTAGGCTATGTTGGGAATTTGTTCCCCTGTTTCTGCAAAGAGTGCACTATTTGCTGCTTCTCGAAGATGTGGATAGGGATGAGATGTCGATTTTTCTTCTAATCTACAAAGTCTTCGGATAAGAATTTCAGACATTCGCAATTTAAGCGGTAGTTCACCAGCTTCGACGACTAGAGTCATAACGGGAGATGACTGTACTGCTCCGGAGGTGATTCTCACTATTTGGTTATATGTCGTTTGGAACGTGTTACATAGATCCAAACCAAATAGCTCTATTCCGTAAAAAAGCTTGGAAATGCAGGTGGCCTCAGCAATTCGCCCGATCGTTGCTCTGTCAGCTTTTGGCGCTATAGCTTTCAAGTATTGTATGCGATTTTGCAGGGATTCCTTGGTTTTCGCTCCATGAGCGGAGAATTCACCCCGTCGATTGATCCATACACCGAGAAATCGAGCAACGTTCACTTCAGGGATACTTTCATTGTCAATTTTGATATGCAGACGAGAGTTACGCCATCTATGTCTACGTTTTTTACAACAATGTAGAATACAGGATTTTGGAGCTGACAGAGAGAAGTTCACACTTTTTGCCCATATGTCTACGGCTTCTACTGCCTTTTTCAGGGAGCTTCGAACCCTTGGAAGGTGCTTTGATATCGATATCAATATGATGTCATCTGCGTACACAAGTGTGCGGATATTTCTGGGTACAGCATCGAAAACTGAATTGATGGCTAGTAAAAATAAGGTTACAGCGAGTACTGAGCCTTGAGGAACCCCGCTTTCTTGAATACGCTCTGTTGATGTAATTCCACCATAACTAACAAGAAACCGTCTGTTTTCGAGAAAGTTCATTATACAGCTGCGCATGCATTTGCCAATATTCAGCTTCTCAATCTGTTTCAGAATGTTCGGCCTCCAGGTTTGGTCGTACGCTTTTCTAATGTCTAGAATTGCAAATTCGACATGTGAGCCGGATTGCTTAGCATTTGCTATAATTTCCCTTAGTTCTGCAAAATAGGAAGAAGTACCACGGCCGGCTCTAAAAGCGTGTTGATGATCATTTAATACCTGGTTCTCTTCCAAATAGGTCATTAACCTATGATTGACCATTCGCTCATAGATCTTCCCTATACAGCTAAGCAGTGTTATTGGTCGGTAGCCATCGGCATTTTGCAGATTTGCCCCTGGCTTAGGAATGGGAACAACTAATCCTTGTTTCCAGCATTCTGGAAATCGTCCAGCTGACCAGACGGAATTATAACTTCGAAGCATTGCTAACTTCCCTGCTAGTGGAAGGCGTCGTATCATAGGGTAACCTACATTATCACAACCCGTAGAATGTCCTTTTGCGGCGTCTATGGCGCGGATAAGCTCCTGTAAGGTGAAGTCGCTGTCCAGGTTTGAATTTTCTACGCGTGCCGGAATGGGCTGAGTGGGTTCAGTTGATTGGTGTTCTTTTGCTGAAGATGTTGAATAGAAGTAGTCTGCAAAGTGCTCAGCTATTTGAGTTGGGTCTTGCACGTGTTTCCCATCGATCGTTAGGCCTCTTTGCACTGTTTTCCTTTGGCCGTTTAGGCGATGGTAGTTATTCCATAGGATATCCGAAGGTGTATTTGGATTGAACGATTGACAAAAGCTATCCCATGACTCTTTCTTAGCTTTGTATATTGCTTTTCTAGCTAACGATCGCGCTTCCTGGAATTCTTTGCGAGCTGCTTCTAGTTGTGGGTCATTGTTTGAAAGTTTCTTCAGCTTTCTGAGAGATTTTCGACGTGCTTTAATTCTCTGTTGTACTTCCTCCGTCCACCAGATTTGGAATTTACCTCTATAGACTCCTGTTGTTTTCGGGATAGAAGAATTGGTGGCGTCAATTATTTTTTCTCCTAGTTGTTCTATCGGTAAAGGCTCTTCACTTGAAAAATTCTCCAGAATTTTTTGTTCAAAAGCAGCCCAGTCAGCATCTTTGTAAAGTCATCACTTACGGCATAATGGTTTTGGGGAGTTGCTTTGGAGACGTATTTCGATGGGGAAGTGGTCGCTTCCGTAAGTGTCTTTCTCTATCGACCAGTAGAGTTTGCTTGCCAGACTTTGAGAAGCCACAGTAAGGTCTATGGCTGAGGTGGTGCCATGCGCTGAGCTAATAAATGTAGGTTCTCCATTGTTTAAGACGACAAGCTGATGGTTGACGAACCACTCCAACAGTAACCACCCTCGCTTTGATGATTTTGTACTGCCCCAAGCCTCATGCGCTGCATTAAAGTCTCCTCCAATAACGAATGGTGGTTGGTGATTTGTTATGAGATTGTCCAGCGTGCTGACTACTTCTTCATCCTCTGCATTAGGTGGAACGTATATTGAGACAATAGTGAGGTTGTACGGTGCATTCAATCTGGCGACGCAGGTAGGGATGGACGAGCTCATTTGATGCAATTGGTGAGAAATTTCATTCAGTATTCCAAGCGCTGCAGCTCCGCCTCCTTGATTATAATGACGATCAGCAAGTATCCAGTTGTACCGATTTTTAATAGTATTGGTTAGCGATCTAGTCATCATTTCTTGCAGTCCTATTGCAAGAGGTAGTTCACAGTCTACAAGCTTTATTAGCTCTGCTTGATTGCACCAGAAGCCACGAACATTCCATTTCAAAAACAGCGTTTCCTTCTTCGAGTTTTCGTTGATGCTCGTTTCGTTTGAAGATGCTCTGCTTTCTGGTGAGGGTCCACGACTGCAAGATATTCGGTAGCAATCTGAAAAACGTGACTCGAAAGTATGGTTTGCAGAACTATGAGGTTCTAAAGATGGAGGAGTACTTGCCCAGGTTTGGCAAGGGTCCATGTCGACTGCCGCCAGAGGCTCATCGGATAAATCCGGAACATCCCTGGTCAGGGTCGACATGGAAGGCCTCGCACTTGGCGAATCAGTTTTAGTCCGATGTAGTTTCCGGCTTGTAGATGGATGCGTGGTTATTTGACGAAACCGATCGTAGGCAGTAGAGTTTGATTTCACGAATTCAGGTAGAGTTGAGTTCCAGTTGCTGGTCAACGGCTTGGATGGTTGGGCGTTATGATTGCAGGCCACTTCCCGCGGTACCGTTACTTCACAATAGGGATGAACAACCGTTGTCGGTTCGGAGGGCATCGCAAGGTCGGTAGTTGTATGGGTTGAAAGATGTTCGATGTCATGTGCTTGGTCCATTATTCGTAGAGGTTGTAGAACCATACTCTGGTTTTATTGTGCCTCTTATACCCAAGATGCCAAATGGACGTTGAATATTTTTCAGATTTCTGAAAAGCGACACGGGGGTAGTGTGTGTTGCAGATAAAAACATTTGAAATGAAATGATACTTGCCCGAGAGTGGCAGAGGTCCATGTCGACTGCCGCCAGGGGCTCATCGGAAAAATCCGGAACATGGAAGGCCTCGCGCTTCGCGAATCAGATGTTGTTCGATGTGGTCTCCGGCTTGTAGATGGATGCGTGGTTATGCGACGAAACCGATCGAAGGCAGTAGAGTTCGATTTCACCGATTCAGGTAGAGTTGAGTTCCAGTTGTTGATCAACGGCTTGGATGGACGGGCGTTATGATTTCTGGCCCCTCCCCGCGTGAGCGTTACTCCACAATTAGTAACATAGGGTTGAACAACCGTTGTCGGTTCGGCGGGCATCGCAAGGTCGGTAGTTGTATGGGTTGAAAGATGTTCGATGTTATGCGCTTGGCCAATTATTCGTAGAGGTTGTAGAACCATACTCTGGATTATTGTGGGTGTTGTACCCAAGATGCCAGATGGACGTTGAATATTTTTCAGATTTCTGAAAAGCGACACGGGGGTAGTGTGTGTTGCAGATAAAAACTTTTGAAATGAAATGATACTTGCCCGAGAGTGGCAGAGGTCCATGTCGACTGCCGCCAGGGGCTCATCGGAAAAATCCGGAACATCCCTGGTCAGGGTCGACATGGAAGGCCTCGCGCTTGGCGAATCAGTAAGTGCCGGGTATTTATCCCAGCAAGCAAATGACAGAGTAATGACGCATCGAACGTGTTGATTAAATACATGGTTCAGCTTAACGGAGTTCTATAGATGGCTTCTTATTTCAGAAGCAGTTAAGTTGTAAGCTTGATAATCAGCGGGAAGACTGTTGACGTTCCAAACCATCTGTCCAGACGAACTCGCTGCCTGTTTCGGAAGCGAAATAGGCGTTTCGCTTTGCTGTCCTTCAAACCGCTCTGATTGCAGAAGTATGTTGCTTTGCACTGGTTCCAATCGGTGTCCAAAATCATTTTCCATGGGGGTTTCGCTATAGTCTATGCCGTCTAATGATTGTTCTTCCATTATCAGTTCCAGGTACATTGCGTGGTCTGTGGTAGAAAAGTCTATTTTTTGTTCGTCATCCATCATGTGTTAGGACTGATGAGGTCATTTCTGGTCTGTTGACCTGAAAAGCGTTTACCCAGGTTGCTATCAGCGGTAGGGGATATATCCATAGAACGTTTTACACTTTTGCTACGGTTTCGAAGGTCATAAGTGTTGGCGTCGTTGCAATTAGATTTCTTTGCTGGTGGGGAGATGAAGCACTTATCTTTTCGTGATGGTCTAGCGTTTGCATTTTTAGAGGGTGAATCAGCTTTTGATCCATTCGAAGCGGAGGGATTTTGAACTGATGATGGTTGAGATGCTGAAATTCGAGCATTTGATGTTTTGGTGTTCCTTGGAGCCGGAGATTGGCTATGAGCTCTAGACCTGATAGCGGTTTTGAGGTCTGCGAGTTCTTTGGTGAGGACCGCTACTTGTTTTTGCAAAGCTGTGATCATTTGATCTTTCACGGCCATCTCGTTGCTAATACGATCTTGGACAACACTGGCAAATGTTTCTTTCTTAAGTTCGTCTGCGTAAATTCTTCTGGCTTCAGGGAACGATACACCTTGATCGACTTTGATCTGAATTATCTTTTGCTCAGACTTGTATTTCGGACAATCTCGTGAAGTTATTGCATGTCTTTTATTGCAGTGTAAACAATGTGGAGCGTTATTACATTTTTCCCCTTCATTTTGCTCATGCGACTGAGAGCAATGCAGGCAAATATCGCAATTTTGGCAATTCTTCTTGGAATGACCATATGCACCGCAGTTGAAGCAGATCATTGGGTATGGGTAATAGACCTTAACCGGTATACGTAGAAGCCCAAAATACACGAACTTGGGTAGCTGAGTGCCATGAAACGACAGAACTAGCAGAGGTGTATTTTGTTGAACATTGTTAACACGTTTCTTAACCCTCCGGACTGCGTGTACTCCTTGCGAACTAAGATATCCTAAAATCTCTTCTTCGCTCATGTCCTTCGAATCTGGATCGTACACTGTGCCTTGTACTGTATTCAATGTGGGATGCGAAATGATCTCAACTTGAGTTCCATCGGTGAGCTCTGTTATCTTCGTCAGTTTATTGAATACAGACTTAGAGGAGGTGCGGAGAAGATACCGCGTTCCTCGCCCTTCACGCGTAGCATCAACTTTCGATCCGATTGCCAGCTCAATGGATGTTCCAACAATAAAGGGGTTCGGAAGAGGCAATTGCTCATTCCGATCTGCATTGCTTTTCGTGCTGTCATCGTTTGTTCTGCTTGATCTGCGCCGTAGCAGCAACACCATAGTACCTATGTCGTCCGCAGTCCTCATCCAATAGGGTTGTCTGCTGCTTCCTGGAGGTTCATGCCTGGGCCCCCCAGGAGGCCCTGAAGAACTTCCAGCCTAGCAACAGTTTGTTTCAAAGTTGCTTTGCTTTTTTTTTCTCCGTTTCAAAAGTACGTGCGATATCGAGATTGTACGTTGATTAGTACAATCCACCACTCGGGTTGATTCACCTTTTCACTGCACACTGTGTATAGTCTTTGTGGTGGTATTGTTCATGCGCCACGTGATATGACCACTATTTCTGTGTTATTCGGCACTATATCACTGTTTTTCCACCAATTTCAAGTTTATAATGAAATCTCTGGTGACACTTCTTGTATAACCGAAGTTTGGTAAATTTTAACGAAGTATTTATAATCTAAAAGAGGGTTGCAAAGTAGAGTGACTCGCGCGTGTTGTATAACAACAATATCCCGAACACTCGAATGACAGAGATATGAACAGAACACTTTTGTATGTTTTTGAGGGGGTGAACCCAAACTTTTGCACGGGAGTGTAGTAGTACAAGTAGTGTGGAGTAGGCTGACTTGCTAGACTTTTTTTTCCGGAAAACATGTCTTGAGCTGGTTTGCATGCGACCGTATCAAGCGATGTCTATCTTCAAGGAACACATGGTAATTCACGGATCCGATCTTCTCGATGACGGTTGCTGGTTTCGAATGCCAGGAGTTTGCTCGATGAACTTTGGCGTACACGGAATCTCGGTGCTGGAAACTTCTCTTGACTGCGCCATGCTTCGTTTGCACAGTTCTATTTCTGGATTTGTTTTCTCCTTCGCTTCTGCTTGGCCTGAGGAATTATGAAACGGTACGTAGTGATCTGCCAAACATCATCTCAGTGGATTTTCTGGAGGCTTCTCTTCAGTTTGTTCACGAATTTTTCGGCTAGGTCATTTGATTTGTGGATTGTACGGAGCGATGGAATTCGTGGCTTGAGAATTGGGTACCGTTGTCCGAAACGATTACCTCTGGAACGTCGAATGTTGCGGAGGTTTGATTCAACAGTTTGACTATTACCAGGAAGTAGAGTCCATTCTCTGGAAGAAACGAAGTACGGGGAGATGGAATAGCTGTGCCGGTCTCATGAAACACGTAAGTTCTATCAGAAGCTCAACGCATCTCACAATGGCTTCATGCCACGAGCCGAGATGCGCAGGGATTAGGATGGGAGCATCTTGACGGACGAGCGTGAGGTGTTAGAAAGGTGGAAGCAGCACTTCGACAAACACCTGAATGACTCTGAGAGCACAAGCAATGAAGGTCGAGACAACGGAGAAAATGCCTTCGTCAGTACTGCGGACGGTGGAAACTAACTAGCCCCCACTTTGAGGGAGGTAAAGAATGCCATTCACCTCAAGAACAATTAAGCTTCTGGTAAGGATGGCGTCGGAGCTGAGCTCATAAAGATGGGCTCGGAGAGGCTGGTTATTTGTCTGCACCGGCTGAAAGGCACAATCTGGGAAACAGGACAGCTACCAGAGGAGTGGAATGAAGGGGTAATATGCCCCAACTAAATTGTGAGAAATATTGATCACCATTCTAAATGCGGCCTACAAAGTATTATCCCAGATCATCTTCTATTGTCTGTCATCCGTAGTAAACGAGTGATCAGGCTGGCTTTGTAGACTTCGTTGACAGATCAACAACGGACCAGATCTTTACTGAACGGAAAATCCTCCAAAAATGTCGTGAATACCAGGTCCCAACGCATCACCTTTTCATCGATTTCAATGCGGCATACGATAGTATAGAATATCATGGACGAGAACAGCTTTCCCGGGAAGCTCACGAGACTGATAAGAGCAACGATGGAAGGTGTGCAAAATTGTATGAAGATTTCAGGCAAACACTCCAGTTCGTTTGAATCCTGCCGGGCTGTACAACAAGGTGATGAATTTTCGTGTCTGTTGTTCAATATTGCGCTAGAAGGTGTTATGCGAAGCCAGCCGGTGTACAATTTTTACGAGATCCAGTCAATTTGTTTGCTTCGCGGATGATATGGACATTGTTGGTCGAACATTTGAAAAGGTGGCAGACCTGTACACCCGCCTGAAACGCGAGGCAGCAAAAGTTGGACTGGTGGTGAATGCGTCCAAGACAAAGTACATGCTAGTTGGTGGAACCGAGCACGACAGGGCAGTGTTACGCCTAGGTGGCAGTGTTACGAAAGACAGGGATACTTTTGAGGTGGTCGACCATTTCGTCTACCTTGGATCCTTGCTAATGACTGATAACAGCCGAATGAAGCCGTGAAATGTGGAGGCCCATCATCAGTCGAAGTCAGGCCTACTATGCTGCCGTGAATCGCAAGTTAGTCCCATCTGCATTTTCGTCAAAATTGAGTTGAGGTCGGTTTTCAACATATTTTTCAATGCTCTTTCACCTGCACTTATGAGATGATATGATTTGTTCGTAAAAATTAAGAAAAAATAGCAAGTCAAATTGTCCCACAATGAAAAGTAGCCGCTTATCAGTCCCACTACAGATTTCCGCACCGTGTCACACAAAAATGAATCGTATTTTGATCATCTTGATATTTTTCTCGGAAGGATATAGTAGTGAAAAGTAAACTCTGAAAGTTTCATTAAGATTTGAACATGATCAAATCCTCTGGAAAATTTTGAATATTCGTATGGAAAACGTATTTGGAAACTTCAAAGCCCATTTTCTCAATGCCTACTTTTTACACATGGGACTGACTTGCGATTCACGGTAGTATGGGCTCCACAAGAAACTGCGGTCAAAAAAGATTCAAAGGCTGGTAGTCCTCTCCGGGCATGAAACATGGACGATGCTTGAGTAGGACCTGCAAGCTGCCCTTCTTGGAACCGAAGATGGACATGAGTGACTTATGGACGGTCTGTAGTGTGAAGAGACGTCCCAGCAAATATTTGTGGATTTTGGTCACCGCATAGACCAACGGGCCTCTTTCTCAGATTGTCCATTGCTACGCTCCGCGGGTGCGTGCGTTCTCGAACCGTGTTGCTTTCATTCTGACATCAGGGATTTGATGAATTGATGACTGCCCCGATGCTAGTGCTTGATACGTTCGGTGCCACGACGATTGGAAGCTTAGGGTCGTAATGCATTGTTTCAAGAGTTCTAATAAAGACTAACAGGGAAGTTTATAGAGATTCCTACAATAATTCGTCTAAGAAATTCTTCTGCATATTTTTTAAGAAATTTTTCATGCATTCCATCTCGAACTCAAACAGAATATAATCCCGGAGTTCAGCTTTAGGAATAAATCATTTTTAGTATTTTTTTTTTAAATTTTATTCCTTAGTAAATTCAAGATATTCCTTTAGAAATTCAATGAGACTTATGAATAACGTTATGATCTTCTTCTCTTTCAATTCTTATTTTTTTCATATGTTCTCGAATAAATTCAACGTTAGATTCAAAAAATTGTTCTGGAATACCTCTTAGAGTGTCCAAGAGATCTTTCAAAGATTTTTCAAGAAATTTCTAAATCAAAGCAATTTTATTTAAAAAAAATGGTAACATTCGTAGAAATTTCTCCAGAAATACTTTATGAGTTTTAAGAAGTTTGAAAAGTATATATATATATATATATATATATATATATGTAATAACGATTGCAGAAAGTTCTCTATGCAGAAATGCAGTTCAACAATCCTTCCAGCAGCTATTTCAAAAGTTCTTATGATGTTTTTTAGGATTTCTCCAAATATTCAAACAGTAATCATTCTACAGATACATCAAAAATTGCTTCAGAGATTTTCAGGACTTCATCTTATGCTTCCTTCAGGACTTACTATCATTTAAAACTTCCTCTGCCGAATTCGTAGGATATTTTCCGAATATTGTTTCTTGGCTTCAACAAGTTTCTGCAAGGGATATTCTTATACAAATTCTGGATAGATCCTTGGAGGGTTTCCTGAAAGAATGTCTGGAGTAATTATGAAAGGAAAACCATTAGTAACTCCTCGATTAATTTCCGGAGTATTTTAGGGAACATTTATTAAGCAATCTGTATATGAAATTCTGGAGGAATTCTTCCAAATGGTCTCTTAGGAAATTTTAAGAAAAGCATCTGAGGAATTTATTCTCACTAAAACAATCTTAGATATCTCTGAAAGAAATTATGAAAAATTCATTGTATGAGTTTTATTAAGAATCTCCAGAGAATTTTCTCAGAAAAGAACTCAGTGAAATATTTTTTGTATAAAATTCATGAAAATTTTTTGGCAGAGCCCCAGCAAAATTACCAAAGGTAATGTTTTGGGAATAATCTTGCATATATCCCCAGGAGAAAGTTAGAAGAAATGTGAAAGAGTTCATAGAAAAATCTTGGATCGATTTATGGAATATGGATGGATTTATGGATTTATGAAAAGAACTATTTGAAGCCATTTTTCTTCATTAGATGCATTGTTGGTTGAACTCTTGAAACAATATTAGGTGGTATTCTGGAAAAAAAAACATTAGATTAGTTCACGGAGGAATCTCAGAACAATTTTTGGAGTAAAACTTATGAACTCATGAATTCTATATTTAAAGCAATCAATTCGATAGATTCTACATAATTAGACTACAAATTACCTGAATGGAAAATCAAAACCAAATCCTCAATATTAATCCGTACACAATTTATCTGTCTGATTTTGAGATGCCTGAAGTAATTTAGGAGTCATTCCTTTAAGAAATGCAGGTGAGAATTTTTCAGGAATTCTAAGGTGAAAATTATGAAAACCTTATATCCCTTTACCTGACTGCCGTTCAATGGGAATTTTACCAATCGAATCTTCAGGCATTTTCCATTCCAGAATTTTTTAAGGCGTTAATGGACCCATTACGTAGATAACAAATTGAACCAAGATCACTCCTCTTTGCTAACTGTCAAAGGAATAGTATGTTATTTTGCATGAAATTCGTGAATATGTTTTTGAGATCACTTGCCGCCCTCTGATGGAAATCCTAGTTATGCCCATGGTTATAATATGTTTTGGGATTGCACAATGCACACCTGTAAGATACGACAGCTACCCCTAATGGTAAATGAGCGAGAGAAATGAGTTTTATCATCGCTCTCTTTCTTTGGGCTCTCGTTCGCTGCTGTTATTGATCAATCTGGTTACAACTTGCGAAACATTGCTGATCATGAACCGATACAGGTGTGATGTGTTTCTTCGCTTTCCTCGATATTACGTTGAAATCAGATTAGAACAAATTCTGCAATGTCTGGTAAATTGTAAATGTATGGTGGTAGAACGAACGTTTTGTTGGATAAACACCAATTTCCGACAAAAACATCTAGGTAGGATTTTAACAAAATTATGAACATTATTCTCACAGTGTCCAAATCAGGATTTTTCGAAAAATTTTATACCAGATCTAACATAATTCTCATAAATTCCCGGGTTAGATATGCACAGGCTGAATTTCACACAATCCTGAGCAAAAGCAATTATCTTCATCTCAATTCCTCCAAGTAAAACGTTAAATATTGCAAAAAAGTAAAAAATTATTGCAAAACCGAAAAGTTTAGCCAGCTGAACAATATTTTTTCACCAATTTGAGCTGCGGTTTAAAAAGGTTGGACACATCTGCTCTATAAGCTTGTACAAGATATGAGCATTTTAAGCTCAAAACGCAATTAAAAATGGCATTTTTAGACTGCCTATTTCCAATGAAAATGAAACTTTTCACATGTAGTACCAATCAAACATGAAATTTGTCGTCATTTTTTCATATTTTCTAGATTAGGTTTTGAAAAAGGCCTATCAAATAAAATGATTTTTATGATTTGAACATTCATAACTCGAAAACGTCGCATTTGATAAAAATGGTGTTTTTCAGTAAAGTTCCAATAAATAAGAAGGACTGACTATAAGAAAAAATACACTGAAGGAACAACAATGTAGTGAATTTACGTTAGATTACACAGCGCAACAAAAATGACATTTTTGCGTGTCTCAAGAATCAAATTATGTGTCTCTAGTAGATTTGGGGTTGCTGAATCTGATGCCGTTTTCAGAAATTTTCCAGCACGTCACAATTTTTAGCTACAGGTCGTCAAAGTTGTATAAAACATTGGTTTCGTTGATGTTTAGCTTAAATTTGAAGTATATTTTATCAATTTTTTTTTGTGATCTTATCCACCAAGCATGTAAAAGAGGACCTAAACTTTCGTTTTAGATATATTTTGGTTGAAATTTCACGATTGAATTTAGATTAAACCGATTTTTTTAACATGCTTGTAGTCTCCATACAAAATTTTTTGTTACTCTTATATGGCAAAATACAATACTTTTCTAAACCATCAAAAAATAACTTTTCCGCATGAAAAGTATTATGAACTTTGATCATAAGTATTGTTATACACATAAAGTTTGAATTCTGTGGCAAATTAAGCAAATTAATTTCCTTACAAGCTGGCAAACTTGCATGCAAGTTGGCTGAAATAGTCAATTTTTACATTTTCAACACCTAATATCTCAAAAACTAGACGTGCTATTGTAGCATCCCAAATAATATCATTCATATACCATTTCACTGCTCGAGTCATAATTTACATTAAGGCACTTGATTGCCAACATTCATTAGTGCATACTCAGATTTCACAACAGACCTCATTCAAAATTTATTGCATACACATGTTTTCATGAACATGTTATTTCGACCATATCATAACATTGAATTTGGGACTAGGCAGTTGACACTTGCCTGACCCACATTCAATGTTGAACAAACAGAAAATACCACCCGTGCAGTAAAAGACACATGTTGAACAAACAGCCTGCTTCATGACGATTGGCTATCGTCTTCACAAAAATAAGCTCCTCCCATAGAATTTAAGTTTGTGTAGACTTAAGCTTGAGTGTAGAGTTAAGGTTTGATGTAAATCAAAAAGAAAGATACAAGACACATTGATTTGAACCAAGAACAAAAACGGACGTGTTTTCAATGTGATATCACCGCTTATACTTTATGGCGACCTGACATTCGAACAGGCAATGTTCGGTACTAAAAAGTGAACTTTGGAAATCTGTGTTAAAGTGTTAAGTGTTAAAGTGTTCTTAAAAATCTCGGTATTTTTCGTTAAAAGAAGATTAAAAATGGGTACCGAGGAGTCAAAGGCTCAGGTACAACACAACGGGGACACACACATTGAGATAGTGAACACTCAGAACGAACACTCCGCGAAACTCGATACGATCGAGACGACACTGTGGTTCGTGACTGCTGGAGTGAGTTTACAACTCGTGCTAAGCCTGTGGGCTTTAATTCAGCGAAGAATAAACAGCAAAGTGTTGAAGAGGGCAGACAAGCTATGCAAATTAAACGAACTAGCAACAGAAAAGTGAACAAGAAAAACACTTTGTGATTAAGGTAAAAGAAGAGAATGCTGGTGAAAACAGTAATCGCGGTAATAGTAACAATAGTGTTACAATTTACAATTTTACGCGGATGGTTAACAGTTCTAGAAGAAACCAAACTTTTATGGACACAGTTAGACGGTGCAGAAGTACAGGTGATTTGTGTGTAATGAGAGCAAAAACTAAAAGGCATCTACCTAGCCTCTAATAGGTAAACAGTGCTTAAAGGTGCAATAAAAACAAGAAGAGATGAGCAGAGACGAGGCAGACCAACAACGAAGCTGAAGTGATCCGAGTGATAACATGTGCCCACTCACGCTAGACCAACGGATGCAGTGGAAATCGAAAAAAGGACATCGGTCGGTGAGCGAAATATGAAAATCATGACATATATTTGTTTACACACCATTTTTGTGCGATTTGTTAGAAATTTATAAATATATTGTAAATCACTATATATATAATTGTTTTACCCACCATTTTTGAATTTGATTGATCGGTTCGATATATATGAGCAGTATAATTGAAATGTGATGTTTGAAGTAATTGAAGAAAAAATCAACGAACTGAATCGAATTGCTACAAATTTTAAAAAATCTATAAATAAGTGTTATAAACCAGAGACTTTACTTGCAAAAAGAGCACAAGTCCAAGAACTTTTTATTCAAATTCAAAATTTGATTCGATCAAATTCAGATTTAATGCAATTACAACACGACTGTTTTATAACATTTGCGAATGAATCGTACCAAAGTTCTTTAGAAATAATCAACAAGAAGTTAGAAAGCGGAAATTTCTTTAAAATAAAATTTAAAAATATAGTGAACAGAATAATAATAACAAATCGGAAACATAAAATGGCGCTAAATATCGAGACGGCTTCCAAAATAGCGGAATTAATTCCGAACTATGATGGTGGCCCAGAAGGAGCAAAATCATTCACTGACGCGATTAATTTTCTCGACGGTGTCGTAACAGCAGCACAAAAACCTGGAACAATTCAATTGGCTCTGACTAAACTAACAGGCAAAGCAAGAGAATTGTTTACGGATGTGCCTGCTGATTTAGCAACGATCGTCATGAAAATTACGGAAAACTGTGTTGATAAAACGAGTGCTGATTTAGCACTCAGTAACTTACAAAATTTGAGACTCCGCAATGATGTACAAAAATTCACGCAGAAGTAGAAAAATTGTGCGACAAACTGACACGAGCTTATGTTAGGGAACAAATTCCGGCAGAAGCAGCGAGGAAACTCTCTCAAAAGGCCGCTGTTAAGACGATGATTAATCAGGCTCAATCTACTGAAACGAAAATGATGTTGAAAATAGGTAAATTTGATACCCTGAAGGATGCATGCAACATCTTGATTGAGAACGAAAATACCTCGACCACAACATCGCAAATTCTGCAGGCAGGGAACCAAACCAATCGCAGATTTGATAATGCGCCGAGGAACTTTAAACAATATTCCTCGCGCAAGGAATATGAAAATCATACAAACCGGAACCGATCTTTCGATCGCTTCCGAAACCGAAATTTCAACGAAAGACGACCAGTAAATCGCGATTTTTACCAACGTGGTAATCGCGGTAATGGCAATTATCGCGGCAGAGGCTATGGTCAAAATCGTCATCAAAATTATGGACATCAAAACGGTAACAGTCGAGTGTACTGCGCAAACGAGCAACCTCAAAGTGGAAACGTAGTACACAACAATACAGCAAATCAGGCATCGCCAACGTGTGCTCACGTCGGCGTCGTGCAATCCAACCAACAGTCGCAGACTAGTCAAATGCAACAACATTTTTTAGGCCAACGCATGTAGAAGTCATTCCGAACGAAATGCAAACGACCGTCCTTAACATAAATTTGAACGCATCAAATTTCATAACAGCTGGTGCGCTCATGGCAAATCGTAAATGCAGCTTTATCATTGACTGTGGAGCTGACGTATCACTTTTTAAAATGGATGTAATTGAACCAACGCAAATTATTGACACAGCAGTAAAAACTCGATTAACGGGTATTACTGACGGAGCTGTACATACGCTAGCAACTACGGTAACTGACCTATATTTTGATCATGGTTTAACCATCCGACATACTTTCCATTTGGTACCAAGCAATTTTCCGATAGCAACAGATGGAATTTTAGGAAGGGATTTTTTGACGAAGAATAAATGCATAATCGATTACGAAACATGGTTACTCAACTTCAATTTGGGAGATGTACAAATATCTATTCCAATCGAGGATAACGTTAATAATGGGTTTATTTTGCCAAACAGAAGCGAAGTTATTCGAAAATTATCTAATTTGCCCATTTGCGAAGACATGGTTGTGCTTTCAGAAGAAATTCAACCAGGAATTTTTTGTGGAAATACAATCATTTCACCAGAAATGCCCTATGTAAAGTTTATAAACACAAGTAATGACCCTGTTTATATATCTAATTCAACATTTAAACCTAAATTAGAACCTCTGAAAGATTATTGTATTATGCAATTTTCTAGAAATAAAAATAATTCCGCAGAAAGAGTTCAAGAAATTTTAAAAGAGTTAAATGTAAGTAAACTGCCAGAATATTCAAGAAGAGAGTTCACCAAATTAATAACCGATTATGCAGATATATTTTGTTTACCCAACGAAAAAGTAACAACCAATAATTTCTATTCACAAAATATAGTTTTGAATGATACTGTTCCTACGTACATTCCCAACTATAAATCAATTCACTCTCAAAATGTCGAAATTCAATCTCAAATAAAAAAGATGCTTAATGAAAAAATTATTGAGCCATCGGTATCCCCATACAATTCGCCGATACTTTTAGTTCCAAAAAGGTCTAATAATGGAGAAAAAAAATGGCGGTTAGTTGTCGATTTTAGACAACTAAACAAGAAGGTCATGGCTGATAAATTTCCGTTACCAAGAATTGATTCAATTTTAGATCAACTTGGTAGAGCAAAGTATTTCTCAACATTAGATTTAATGTCGGGATTTCACCAAATTCCTTTAGAAAGAGACTCGAGAAGGTACACTGCTTTTTCCACTCAGACTGGACATTATCATTTTATGCGACTGCCATTTGGACTGAATATCAGCCCAAATAGTTTTCAGCGTATGATGACAATAGCTATGGCTGGATTGGCCACTGAGTGCGCTTTTGTATACATCGATGACATTGTAGTCATCGGTTGTTCTGTAAACCATCATTTAACAAATTTAGTAAAGGTTTTTGAGCGTTTAAGGCATTATAATCTTAAGCTTAATGTCCAAAAGTGTAAATTTTTCCGTAATGAGGTGACATATTTAGGACATCATATAACTGATCATGGAATTTTACCCGACAGTTCAAAATTCGATGCAATAAAAAATTATCCAAAACCCAATAATGCAGACGAGGTACGAAGGTTCGTAGCTTTCAGCAATTATTATCGGAAATTTGTGCCAAATTTTGCCACTGTGGCACATCTTTTGAATCAACTTTTGAAAAAGAACGCGCAATTTCAGTGGACTTCGGAATGCGAAACAGCATTTCAAAAATTAAGAGAATATTTAATGTCACCAACTATTCTCCAATACCCAGATTTTTTGAAAGAATTTATTCTCACGACAGACGCTTCTGATGTTGGATGCGGAGCAGTCTTGTCCCAAAGATTTGAAAACAACGACTTGCCTATAGCATTTGCGAGCAAAACTTTCACACAAGGCGAAAAGAATAAACCGGTCATACTTAAAGAATTGACAGCCATACATTGGGCAATAAAATATTTTAGAGCTTATCTGTATGGTCATAAATTCACAGTACGAACGGACCATAGACCACTTGTATATTTATTCGGAATGAAAGATCCCAGTTCTAAGTTGACTCAAATGCGTATTGACCTTGAAGAGTTTGATTTTACGATTGAGTATATCAAAGGTAAAAATAATACTGGTGCGGATGCATTATCACGTATTGTAATGACTTCGGATGATTTGAAAAGAGGCAATGTTCTAGTAGTTAACACTAGATCAATGACTCGAAATAAACAACGCCAAAATGACAAAAGCAAACAAGTTCAAAATACACCAGTGCGTAGCCAAAAGATTGATCACCTTTTGACTTACATTACTGAGAACCCATCTGAGACGAACAAATTATGGAAACTCCATGTGCACATCAAAAAT
The DNA here is from genome assembly GCF_002204515.2 of Aedes aegypti. Classification (NCBI taxonomy): domain Eukaryota; kingdom Metazoa; phylum Arthropoda; class Insecta; order Diptera; family Culicidae; genus Aedes; species Aedes aegypti. The sequence goes on along the minus strand of NC_035108.1, from coordinate 342,234,116 downwards.
AAAATTTGGAGATTTATCCTAAAAAAAAAAAAGAAGAGCGATTTATAGCGCATCTACGGCAAGATAATGAAAATGGAAGTCAGATATTCGAATTTGTACTTCCAATAATCGAGAAAAATGCAAAAGTTTTAAATGTAAATCAAATAGCGCTTTCTATTAATGACGATATATTCCAAAATGTCTCTTTGAATTCGTTCAAGACGATAGTGAATAATACGTTGAAAAATTTACAAATCATAATTTACCAACCACCAAGATTCATCGATGATTTACAAGAAATCCAGACAATACTGCGAAACTACCACGATACACCAACAGGAGGACACATAGGACAACATCGCTTGTACCTCAAACTCCGTGAACAATACACCTGGAGGGACATGAAAAGTTCAATTTCTCGATTTGTGAAGGCCTGCGAATCGTGTAAAAAGAACAAGATAATTAAACATACTAAGGAGAAAATGGTTGTAACTACAACGCCATCCTCACCTTTTGAAATAATATCGATAGATACGGTAGGACCTTTACCAATTAGCATACAAGGAAACAGATATGCCATAAGCATACAATGTGACCTTACTAAATATATAATTTTAATTCCCATTAAAACTAAGGAAGCTCAAATTATAGCTAAAGCCTTAGTAGAAAACTTCATTCTTATATATGGTTCATTTATTGAGTTAAGATCAGATCAAGGTACAGAGTATAAGAACGATGTACTTGATCGTATATGTAAACTTTTAGGTATAATACAATCATTTGCAACTGCCTACCATCCCCAGACAATCGGATCATTAGAGAGAAATCACAGATGCTTGAATGAGTATCTGAGATCGTTCATTAATGATCAAAAGAATGACTGGGATGAGTGGATGAAATTTTATAGTTATTCATACAATACAACTCCACATACTGACCATGGATTCACACCCTACGAGTTAGTATTTGGACGGAAATCAAACTTGCCACATGAAATATACGAAAAAGGAATTGAACCCGTTTATAATCTGAATGAATATTACTACGAACTAAAATACAAAATTCAAAGAACAAACGAAATAGCAAAAGAAAACCTCATCAAGCACAAAATTTTACGAAAAGATCAATATGAAGCAAAAAGCAATTCGATCCAAGTTCATGTTGGAGATTCAGTGTATTTGACCAATGAAAACAGGAAAAAACTAGATGAAATATATACAGGTCCTTATACAGTAGTTGAAGTTTCTGAACCAAACTGCAAAATACAAGATCCAATAACAACAAAAATTACAGAAGTACATTTGAATAGACTAATAGTTTAATTTTATTTTGATTTTTATATTAATTGTGATACTTGAAATCCAAATACATTAGCATTATATAAATAATATTTAAAGTTCCACCGAGTTTGACATGAACCAAATTTCAAGGTTAGATATAAATTCAAATTAGTTTTATTCCAATTGTGGAGGTGTTTGGATAAACTCTTTAGAACGATTTCACTTCGTTGCATCATTCTTTTAAAGGGGGAAGGTGTAGCATCCCAAATAATATCATTCATATACCATTTCACTGCTCGAGTCATAATTTACATTAAGGCACTTGATTGCCAACATTCATTAGTGCATACTCAGATTTCACAACAGACCTCATTCAAAATTTATTGCATACACATGTTTTCATGAACATGTTATTTCGACCATATCATAACATTGAATTTGGGACTAGGCAGTTGACACTTGCCTGACCCACATTCAATGTTGAACAAACAGAAAATACCACCCGTGCAGTAAAAGACACATGTTGAACAAACAGCCTGCTTCATGACGATTGGCTATCGTCTTCACAAAAATAAGTCCAAGCTCCTCCCATAGAATTTAAGTTTGTGTAGACTTAAGCTTGAGTGTAGAGTTAAGGTTTGATGTAAATCAAAAAGAAAGATACAAGACACATTGATTTGAACCAAGAACAAAAACGGACGTGTTTTCAATGTGATATCACCTCATATACTTTACTATGATAATTATGTAAACGGCAATGGATTCAGCAATTCTTAATTGAGTAAATAGAGGTATTTTGATGCTGGAGACAAAAACGTGTTCCGCAGTGTTATATATAAAGCTAATTTCTCAAACCATATCATTTGATTTCATGAGGTCTAGTCCTAAGTTTGGACATATAACCTAGGACTCGAGTCTAGTACACAAGACTGAAGACAGCCTTACAGTTGAGGTCAAAATACGCGTATCTGTCAAAGGACACCAACTCTAGTGAAATGAAATGGTTTACTACTAAATTCCTTTTTTTTTTCATTTAATCCTACGGAGTAGGATTCACTCATTGCGCTTCCAATGAGTCATAAAATAGTTTTCAGATATATGGACAAAATACTTGTGTATGTTATTTAGGGGCTGAACCCAAATGTTTGCACGGGAGTGTATTCCCAAACTTGGGGCTAGACTGGAGCTTTCTCAACAAAAATATTAATTACAATTTTTCAAATCAATTAATAACAACATTTTTTTTAGGAAGGAGAATGTTATATTGAATAGCGAATAATAGACATGAGAACTTTCTTCGCGTCCACGCGATTTGAGTTTTAGCATGAAAATGCTCCTATGTAACAGGTGCACATATTTACCAAACCTTCATGAACCATGAGGTCCCATTTTGGATAACGCGATCAACAATTTTCCTGAACCAAACAGTAGATGACATTTCCCATATGTTGGGGCTGGAAATCCCATATTAACTTCAGTTCAAAAGCACCAGCACATGGAACGACCAATTGTGCTGAAATTTTCAGGAACTCTCCCTTTTACTCTAAAGAATAATTCTGGGGGTGTCCCGTGGAATTATACAACTTTATTTTTCTCCCGTACTGAGCTGAGCCAGTCTGTTGGATATGTATGCTCAACACAATTTTCAGAAAGTTTACTCATCTATTCCTTTTGACCCAATTAAATAACGTGGGTTGTGAATGGTCCATTAAAGCTGTAGGTTATTATTATTATTAGCTTTATTAGGGAGATTTTCAGCCCGTGGCTGGTTCATCTCCAAGCTGTAGGTTTGATTGAATGAAAACCTTGTTTTCGTGCTTCTTACAAGTATTTAGAACATTTCGCCCAATTGTAAACAAACATTATGTTGAGACGAAAGTGTGCGAACGAAGGCTAACTGCTTGTTATGCTGTTGTTCCCTTGCCAATCCTCTGAATGAATGTGCGAAAGGCAACCATAGTAATTTCCAGTGAAAGAACCCGAACCCAATACCATAAATATAATTTACGATTATTCCGAACGACGGAAGCAAGCAAACCCAATTCAGTTAATGATATCGTTCGATATTTCCGGAGTGCGTGTGAGCAGCCCCTTCTACTTACTTGTATCCTTGCGATTCTACCGTCACGCTGAAAGGCCACAGCCATCGCCCGTAGAGTGGACCACAGTCCCGGAAAGGCGCACCCCAAAACTGGGCACCATTGCTCTGGTTCCACGCCGCTCCCAGTTCGCGCCAATAGGTCGACAGGAACGTTTTACTCTCCGACAAATTGGCGTGGGCGGCGTCGATTTTGTCTCGAAATTGCACCACAGCCAACGGAAGTCGGGGTGAAGCGATTCCAACGGCAAGTAATCCACTGTCCTCCTTGAGCACAAAGCTAGCCAGTTCGTTGGCTTTCTCACGGGCCACGTTCAACTTTCGGTCATCTTTGCTGGTGTCGATCCGTTTGGCAGCGAGAAAATCGGCAAACGATTTGGCAGCTTGAATGGTCAGATCGGACACGTCGTAAAACGGATCCGGTGGTAGATCTTCGAGCACTCTGGGCTCACACGGTGGGAGAGTGGCCGATCCGACGGCACTGGTGGTAGATTCCACGTCGGAAGCATCGCTCTGGATGAGCTGCTGCTGCTCGAACGCATGCCCGGAGCAAGGATGGAACGTTAGCTGGAGGACGACGGCGACAGCGAACAGCGCGAGCAGCCATGGCCTGGGCCGGCCGAAGTGACAGCAATGATCCCGGTGATGGTGCTGATGGCGAAAATGACCCATCACCGTACTTTGAGTGTAGAATTGTTGCTAGAGTGCACTACGATGGGCATCTGGAATTTGGGAAAGATTGAAAAAAGAAATAGTTACTAATGATGAAAATAGACTATTATGGATAGCAACTTTGAACTATGCAGTGGAGATTTGATTTTCTTTCTTCTTCGCGTAGTACATTACATAAACAGTATGTACACTGTCCAAGTCAGTGTATTAAATTTGCATCGAAACAAATGCAAAACAAAAAACAAGGCAAGCGCAATGACAATCGTTTGTCCCAACTTTCGTGGATATGGATACAATCACAAGAAAATTTGTCGTGACAAACATTGGGGGCAGCGTTGTAGCAGCGCTTTAAAATCGAAATTATTTAGTTATTTTAAACACAGAATCAAATTTGTGTTTAAGTCGTTATTCGATAATGTGGCAATATTTACTAACACGGAGAAAATTCCCGGAAATGGCAGTGCAATGCCCAGAAAATCGCAACGCACATATTAAGCGATCATTGTCATGTTCTGTTCAGGTTGAGATAAACTGTTGTTGCGGAATGGAATTGTTGCAAAAAGAATAGAAAAGGACAATGCCTTTATTGCTAAGTGTTGGTTGACAATTGATTGATCTGAGTAGATACACAGTCAACTCTCTATAATTGATTATTGAAGGAACCATTGAGTTAGGGAGGTATCGACTTATAAAACACAAAACCACTGCAAAGGCGATACAAAGAACCATCGTGCTAGTCATGAAAACCAATTTCTACTGCGGTTCTCTAACTCGATATCGAGATACGGAATATCGAGTAAGGGAGAGTTGACTGTAATTTGAAGGTTATTGGTTAGGTACAGAATGATAACTGCCATTTTTGTTCTACGGAACGCGAAGCCTCGGAACGTCTGATCTCGTTTCGTGAGTTTTCGTGGTTCAAATTCAAACTGAAAATTTGGCTGCATCAAAGTGAAATTTTGACAGGCATTTTTTTGTGAGAAAAACAACAATAACTCCCAAACGAAAGAAGATAGCGAGTTTCTTCACTCACCAAATTACGCATTTTCCAAAGCTCTAAAAGTGTTTTATTGAATACATTGATGAGATATTTGAATTGAAAACGCTAGAGTCAGAAAACTAGTTTTATTCGGACCACCCTATGTCACCGTAGAAAAAAAAGCTCTAAATCAGTCAATTTAAGAAAAGAAGAAGAAATTTAAGAAACTTGTTTCAAAAAGTTGCTTGAAATTGAATGGTCTACAACTTTGCCGAAGCATGTATAAAACAATTTCTACAAATAAGAAAGTTAGTATCACCATTTCTATGAAAACGTGGACCACCCTTATTTTCAATAACACCAAACAAAGGACCTAACTAATACAAACAACATTGTGGAAAGCCGTTTGCGTCTAATGTTTCATTCTCAAGCCTGATTTGCTGCTGAACAGGAATTGCTAAAGAAATTTCTCGCCGATTCCTTGCAGAAATTTTCTACAGCGGCTCCCGTTTGAACTGACATCTCTTTTCAACTGCGTACTGCGATCAGAAAAAAGCGCTTCCTTGATCGATTCCTTGCAGGAATTTTCCATGCATCAACATAGGCCGAGAAATTACTTGTCAGCAGCGAATCAGGCTTCAAGCTCAAAATGCATCGTTCCGCGTAAAACTGATTCCTGGACCACTGTGCAATGGCGCATGCCACGTTAGAATGGAGACTAGGGGGGTCTGTTGCCTTGAGGTTACGTTTTCGCTTCATAAGCGGTAGGTCATGGGTTCGATTCCCAGCCTCTCCACAAAAAAATCGTCCAGCCACCAGAAGACGCCTCACGGAGGACCGTGCTTTGGGGAGCACATCCATCCTCTGTCAGTATCAGATGGTGACTGAGACAAACTGACCCTCTTCGCAGGCAGCTAGCCTCACTAACAGCAGAGCTCTCTCCTACCTGCTCGGTGTGAGAGTAAAGGAGTAGGAGAGAGTGAAAGTAGATGTAAATATAGATAAGTTGAAAATAGATCTGTATCGGTAAAGAAGCTACAGATCAGCTGATTCCGGCACAGTAGTGGCCACGAGCACAGAGTGCCTTAAAAAAAAAATAAAAAAAGAATGGAGACTAATGATGGGAAGGGGAAGGAATTGATAATGCATTAAACTGGCTCCCACGGTAGACCGTATATACCACTGCGTCTACGCCAGTTCATGCGAGAAGGTGTAGGGGTGGTAAATTTATGGCAGAGAGGCTTGCTTGTTTGTTTAGCAGACTGTATATGTATCAGGCGTAACAAAAGGCGTGCCATAATGATGGAAGAATGGAAGCGTAGGGGAACGGTTTTTTGTTCTAGTTCTAGTTATGTACGAAAAGATCAACTATGATGGATTAAGAGCGGAAAGATAGAAGCAGGTGGGGATTTTTTTTCATTTCCGTACAAAGTGGGCCAAAGGGTCTCAGATTTTCATGAAACCTTTTCCACAGGCAGGGCTCATCAATATATGAATAAAAAAAATTGAGAAACATTCAGTGTCGCTTATTTTCCCGGAAAATTTCAGTGTGAATTTTTTTGTTTACCTCTGACACTACTTACTTTGAAAAATCATAACTCAAGAACGAAGCATCGTAGAAACAAAGTTTTTTATATGAAGTTTTTGAGAAGATAATTTCATAAGCTTTAATCGCTGAAATTTTTGAAATGTACTTTCTTTTCGTTTTGAGTTATGGCCAATTTTGTAAAAAATGTTCAAATAAGCCATTTTGAGCCTTTTCTTAGAAAAATCATAACTCAAGAAAGAAACATCGTAGAAACAAAGTTTTTTTTTATGAAAATGAAAGCAAATTTTAAAAAAAATTTTAAATAAAAAAAAATATTAACTGGAAACAGTTTCCCACAAAATTTCCCACCGTTAAGAAAATTTGTAAAGAAAAGCCGGAAAACAATGTTCCAATTAGTGGAAAACTTTCAAAAATATATTTTTGAGAAGGTTATTTCATAAGCTTTAATCGCTGAAATTTTTGAAATGTACTTTTTTTTCGTTTTTGAGTTATGGTCAATTTTGCGGAATTTTTAGAAAATTTGCAATTGCTTTGATAAAAAATCTTTGTTTTTCCGATGCTTCGATTGAAATATGGGTTCGCACGCGATTGCAGATCAGCTTTGCTGGATTTTGTTTTTCGACCGGATCAGTGTTTTCGGTACCATTGTTTGCGAAGTTATTTGTTCTCCTCCTGCACGCGTTTTACATTTTGCTGTGCGAATAAAAAGCAAAACCGCTCAGCATGTGCGAGATGTTTGTTAATACGGTCGAGTTTCGTTTCTCGATTGACGCCCCCCGGCCGTCGTGGATTGAGATTGCCAATTTTGTAAAGCAGCTACACTAGAGTGGTTCAAAAAATCGTTTTTGCTCCACACCGCTCATTCGATTCTAGATCAAATTCTGAGTGTCCTCCCAAGGTTTGGGCTCATTTGGGTGAAAACTGAGACTGCACAAGCCCTTTAAAGTTTATATGGGAATTACTATGGGAAATGCAAGCAATTCATTCAATCGGTCATAGTGTTTGCCCATGTGCTCTTGAGGCTTAGAATTACGTTGATATTGTGAGATACAATAAGCACCTACAACTTTGCCAAAGACCGTTTTTAAATCGGACGCCCCAGTAATTAGTTATCGTTTTTCGAATGAGTTGTAAAACTTTGGCTATAATTACTGGGCTGTTCTGCAGGCATCATTGGATATATGCAGTAAAACATAGTAGCCTTGATTTGAGCGTGCTATCTTTCGCACCAGGTGCAGCAATGTTGCCTGTTCAGAAGTTGAATGAGCACTGCTGAAGAATTTGTGACTGAATATAAATCAATAACTAACTACTGAGACGTCCGATTTGAAAACGGTCTTCGGCAAAGTTGTAGCTGCTTATTGTATCTCACAGTATCAACGTAGTTCTAAGCCTCAAGAGCACATGGGCAAACACTATGACCGATTGAATGAATTGCTTGCATTTCCCATAGTAATTCCCATATAAATTTTGAAGGGCTTATGCAGTCTCAGTTTTCATCCTTATTAAATCCAATTTTGAGAGGACTTTCAGAATTTGATCTAGAATAGAATGAGCGGTGTGGAGCAAAAACGATTTTTTGAACCACTCTACAGCTACACTCTGATGTGTTGGTTGTGGAAACTGTATACAAATTAACGGAAAATCGGAGTATCTGTATCAAATACAAGACTGAGTCGGCAATGTTAGAAGCTTTACGGAACAAATTGGAACCGCAAAAATTTCAATATGCATCCGGAAAATCAATGGAAGTTTGCATGGTGATTGCAGGTCGCAGTATCGAATACGTCCGTGTATTCGATCTCCCGCCGGAGATCTCCGACGACGACTTGTCATCATCATTCAAGCAGTACGGAAAAATAGATCGGATCGTTAGAGAAAAGTTTCCTGGAAATCTAGGCTTGGATCATGTATACAATGGTGTGCGGGGTGTATACATAGACGTAGAGAAGGAAATCCCGTCATCGATTGATGTTAAGAATAGGAAGGCAAAAGTTTTCTATGACGGACTTAAGGATAAGTGTTTCATATGCCAGTCCAGAGGACATCGGAGGATCTCTTGTCCAACAAGGAAAAATGGTAGTAAGCCCAATACGTACGCTGCAGTTACCAGAGCAGAAGAAACTGTCACTTTGATAGAAGAACCGGTTGCCACGGAAGACGAAATCGTAGAAGTGATGGAGGAAGAAATCCTTGAAGAACATTCGGAACTCGTTGAGGTACAAGCAGAGAAGAAACAGCAACATTGGCGTAGGAACAGGGGGGGCCAGGGGGCCTGGCCCACTCCAGAATCATCCAGGCCCCCCCCAGAATTTTTGATGATTTTAATAATAAAAATTAAAAAACAATAAATTTAACATGAAGCAACATCTTTCGAATCAATGTACATGACTCTTGTTATTGACAAAAATCTCTTCAGTAGTTACGTTATTTTATGTTGTACAACTACAGTGAGAAAACCTCGCTTGTCTTACACAACATCAGCGTGGCGGTTCTGACTTCCGTGAATTGCGTGACAACAGAAAGCTTAACCGTACAGCCGACCATCGATCGGTTACTGTTAGAACTAGTTTCTGATTGTATACGACATCTCCGTTGCAAAAAAAACACCAAGGAATAAAAAAGCGTCAATATCCTGGAAGTATAATTCCCAAAATTCGTTTTTTTATTTATTAAATCCAAATAGTCCTGCACAAAGCATAAAGCAGCATATTCACTGGATTCTGATTCCTCATGTTTTTCGGAGGAATGAGAATCATCTAAAGAATTCTATATATCAACTACAACTCGTATGTCAGAAAAAAAAAATAAAAATTGAATTCTAAAGGAATTTCAGAAAATATATAGCGTGTATTTTTGTCCAAAAATAAGGCTTAATTTGGAATTTCGGCATTTTTTTTTTCAGATGAATGACAGCAATTTAAACTGGCGTGAAAAAATGTAACAAAATCGACCATAGTGTTTTCTTCCAGCAATAAATTCTATGTTTGATTTTGATTCCATTTTCAAAGTAATTTTGCATGAATCAATTTATTGTTTAAACTATATTTTTCCAAGAAAACTTATTTTTTCGTAAATAATTTGATGAATTTCCAATCAAATTTTTTCAAAAAAAAACTTTCGATATTCTTTATAGAGTTTTGATATGATGAAATTCTTCAAGGAATATTGAAAGATGGTTTCAGAACATTTGCAAATCTCTTGGTCAAATAATAATGTGGGACTTGTTCACACTTTCAAAGCGAATTCCTCCTTGTGGACATCCATTCCTCTATGTCTACCCTATATTAGCAAATTAATTCCGGAAAATGTTCCAGGATTTACTTGAAAAATACTACTTAACTTTTCAAAAGTTCAGTTTTCCCGCAATTCCTCAAAGAAAAACATTGATTCTGTCATATCTAATGCTGAGATGTTTCGCTGAATTTCTTTTGTTATTTTTTTTAATAGTTTTCCCAAAAGTTATATAACAAATTCTTCTACTAAGTTCATCAGAAGGCATTAAGAAATATTTCCAAAGAATTTCACAAATTTCGTCAAAAAATCTTCTATATTTAGGATTATTCAACAATTGGAAAGAAAATTAAATGTCTCTTGCCTTCGAATTTTCAGAGGAAATTTGTCGAAAATACCAGGAAAACTTTGCTTCCAAAATCAGCATAGCGGTAAAGGAATCTGTAAAGAAACATGCAGCAAATAAATGGGAAGGGGGAAAATGTATTAAGCTATTCATAAAGAAATTTGTATTGATCATTCTTAAAACACTACTTTAGAAATGATTTTGCTAATCATTGGCAGAATCCATATTCTAAGTTTGAATATTTGTATGATAAGAGGGCAAAATTCATAGAGGCTTTCTGGCAGAGTTCTAGGAAATCAGTAGTCAAGGAAAGATAGATTTCAAGGAAAATATCTTAAGAAAATTCTGATGGACCTTGTTGAGAAATTTGTTTTATTTCTAAATTCATTGAATTGGTTTTAACTATCTTGTAATTCACCTCTAGAGAAAAGATTATAGATTATCTTTAATTGTACCATTGCCCATTCATTATTCTACCTGCTTTAACATTTTGTTGTTTCTCCTTCACTCCATGACACTTTGAGGAACTTCGCACAAAAATGTTTCGATACTCTAAAAAGCAACTTTAAAGAATTTAAAGACTTTAAAGAATTAAAAAAAAGGTAAATTATAGGAATTGCAAAGTTCTTCTACGTATGGTACCTGATTCCTGAAAATCCGTCAGGAATTACTTAACAAACTTTCAAAGTAATGCAAAAGTTTCCCCTAAGATTTAAGTTCATCAAAATCTTACAATACGGTTTTTTCCATAATACATCTTCGGCCATCATCTTAAAAGATGCCGGCAATATTTTTGCGTTAAACTTATACAGTACTACCAAATAACCAATAATAGACCCTTCACAAAAGTTTGGTGGGAATTTCTAGAGGTAAGAAAAAATGAGTTCCACTGCAATATGTTCACCACAGTATCATGAAACTTCGGAGTTCATACAATATATTATCTTAGATTTTAGTTAAAATACTTTCAGTAAAAGTTCCATCCATTGGTAGTGCTTCGTGAAGCCCAAACAGGACAGTTCGGTTTTGCGTCGTCCGATAGATTTGGCTCACGGTTTCGCGCATGTTTTCGTCGCCGGAATTTTTTTTTTTTTCCTGTTTCCAAGCGTCCTGCTGGGTAGTGCTTCGTGAAGCCCAAGCAGGACAGTTCGGTTTTGCGTCGTCCGATAGATTTGGCTCACGGTTTCGCGCGTGTTTTCGGCTCCTAAGATTTTTTTTTTCTGTTTTGGAGCGTCTTGCTGGGTAGGTATTTGGAAGGCACAAGCAAGACGGTTTGTTTTCGGGACGCCAAGAAGTTTTGCTGTCAGTATCAGTTTTGTGTTCAGTCGAGGATGGATTACCAACTGGTGAGTTCGTTTCATTCTTGTGATAACACATATTTTCTTGAAAGCGTAACTTTTAAGTAATTTTAAAACAAACTTTGTATGGTTCGTCACTATAAGTGTCGGCATTATGTTTTTTTTTCTTATACAATTTCAATATACATATATTTGTCTCTTTTATACGTTATTAAAAATTATCTTTTGAATTGTTCGACATTGTGAATGTTGACGTATTTTTTAAAACTTGTACCATATAGAGACAAAATGCACAGTAATACTCATATGTAATTTTCAAACAAACTATGTATAGTTCGTCACTACAAGTGTCGGCATTATTCCTGTTTCATATAATTTAAAATATATACATGTAATTTTCAGTTTTCGTCATTAATAAAAACATCTTTTGAATAGAGTAGTGTTTGATCCTTCGACCTTGACATTATTCTAAATCCGGCGGAATCCTTGTGGGCTTCGTAGCCATGCGGTTAGCGGCGTTAGTCGGTTAGGTGTATTGTGCTACGGAGTGTGGGTTCGATTCCCGCCCCAGTCGGAGAAAACTTTTCGTCAAACGAAAAATTCTTCATTGGTCCACTGGTCGCTCCGTGTGTCCGTTGTCTAATGTTAGTTATGTTCAATCTGTGCAGCCTCTGGCTGAAGATGGTGTAAATTGTCTTTGTAAATATTACAAACAAAGTATTTTTAACCTTCTTTTGTATGTGTTCCATTAGCAATCTGATATGGAGTGATTCGTAAAGGAATTTGTAAAGCAATCCCTAAACAATATTGATATATTCCTGGAGTAGTTTGTACCAAACATGGAAAGTGGATAAAATTTTAAATGTAATCCTGAGATTACCATACCCAAAAAATTTGGAGTTATTTTCTGGAACCTAAAAGAATACTTGATGAAACATCTGGAGATTTTTTTTTTTGAGAAGTTCAGGAATAATTTGCAAAATCTTTGTAAATCTGGTGAAAAATTTCTTCAGAAAATTCCCATATGAATCGTTAGTGCGGTTTGAAAAATCTCTCGAGAATACTTTGATAAATATTTGTTAATTTTTTCGGAAGAATCTTAGGGAAGCAAATAATACAGAAATCCCAGAACAAATTTATCGGGAAATTTGTATTTTCGTGGAAGAGTTTTTGAAAGAATGTTTTCCGCTAAGAGCTCCATAGGAATGTAAAATTTTTTTGGTTAGGCATTTTTGAAAATTAAAAAAATATATATTTATTTTCAAGAGAGTTTTGAAGGAAGAGGAAGTGTTGCTCCTTGATTTATGAGGAAAGAAATTAAGAATAATTATTAGTAAAAAAAATACAGATAGATCTACGAAGGACTTCTCTGAAAAATCATGTATAACATTTTCTCAATAGAGTTTTTTTTAATTGCTCATGAAATTCTTGTTATTACGAGGAATTTTTACAGTAACACCTGGAAGAGTCTATCATTTTTTTTTTTGGGAAGTCTGGATAATTTTTGCTGCAATTTTTTCAAACAATCCCTTAGTAACTTCAGGAAGAACTGTTGGTCTCTGAAGAATTCGTAAAACGACTTCTTGCTTGGTAATCTCGAAGACAGTTTTGATGAGTCCCCTAGAATTTTTTGTACAATTTTTTTTTTGTAGAAATCCTAAGTTATTTCTGAAAATTCTAAATTAATTATTAATGAACACAGGAGGGCACGTTGAACTTAAAATTGGAATTTATATGTAATAAGTACATGGAAGACCTTCCAGCAGAAATGATTAAAAGAATTTCTAATGCTTCTGGCGGAATCGTTCTAATTTTTCTGGCGGAATCCTTCAAGAAATTTTTCATGCAGTTCGATAAAGATTCATCGAGAAATTGTCTGGTGGTTTCAGAAAGTCTAGGAATGATTTTCCGTGGGAATCCCAGAACGAACTCAGTGAAAATTGGTAAAAGAGTTCTTGAAAAAAGCACTGAAATGTACGAAAATAATTCATGAAGAAATTCCTGTAGAAATCTCTGTAAAGCACATTGTTGAACACCTGAAAAGTTTGTGGAAAAATCACAATGGACATTCCTTGTGAGTTTTTTGCTAGAATCCTTGCAGGATTTTGACTGGATTACAAAAAAAGTGAATGTTTTTGGAGCGAAAATTGAAATTTACAAATATTCTTGATGTGTTGCAAAATGAAACAAAATAACAAATAAATTAAATCAATACAAATCTGTTGAAACTACAAAATTTGTGAAAATCGTGAAAATTGCGACCGACATTACTTCTGTAAAGCTAGTATTTGCTAGGCCCCCCCTAGGCCCCCTCCAGAATAAAGTCCTAGCTACGCCAATGAACAGCAAGCAGGAAAACAGAAACCGGAGATCGATGATGACTACATTCATCGAACATATGGAATTCCGAATGCCACACAACTAGTAAATAATTTCAACGCTGTAATGGAAGAGCAGAAGCAGAAGTTGAAGGCAAGCCAGCGTAGGGCCCAATTCGCGTCTTCGGGATCTGTCGACCGCGCTCCTGCGAGGAAAAGTTCTCGCAAGGGCGATAGATAGTTTATATTAAGATAGTTTGTAGAACAACTCTCTTGTGTTATTTTACTTGGTAATCGGCTCCGTAAAGGTTTTAGAAACCGTATGAACCTTATAAATAAATGATTGGTAAAAAAAAGAAAAGGCTTATAAGGTCATTTTCCACAAAATTGTCCATTACTCAAAAACGAAAAAAAAAAACCATTTCAAAATTTCAGCGATTAAAGCTTATGAAATTACCTTCTCAAAAATATATTTTTGAAAGTTTTCCACTAATTGGAACATAGTTTTTGCGGCTTTTCTTTACGAATTTTCTAAACGGTGGAAAATTTTGTGGAAAACTGTTTTAGTTAATTTTTTTTTATTCCTGAGAAAATTTGCTTTCATTTTCATAAAAAAAAACTTTGTTTCTACGATGCTTCTTTCTTGAGTTATGATTTTTCAAAGAAAAGGCTCAAAATGGCACATTTGCACATTTTTTTACAAAACACACAACTGAGTTTTCCGCGAAAATAGGCGACCCTGAAGTTTTCTCAATTTTTTTATTCATATATTGATGAGCCCTGCCTGTGGAAAAAGTTTCATGAAAATCTGAGACCTTTCGGCCCAAACCCGTACGGAAATAAAAAAAATCCCCAAGTGAGAGATACAACTACAAAATACGAGGAAAGGACGGGGCCTGGGATTGAACCCATGATCTTCTGCTTATGTAGCAAAAGCGGTAGCCATTAGACCACCAACCACGTCATCTCTGTGGAGAATTATATGAAGATTTTTGTAGTAACTTCTTGAGAGACCTTTGAGGAGACCTCTATAGAGATCTATATGGAGATCTTTGTGGAGACCTCTGTGAAGACCTCTGTTAAGACATCTGTGTAGGTTTCAATATAGTTTGTGGATACTTCTGTTCAAATGTTTGTGTAGATTAATTTATCAAGAGTTTGTGACATATTAAAACAAAGTTGACTTGTTTGTCTTGTTTTGTTAGTAATCTTATGGCTAATATTTCGTGAATTCTTGAACGACCTAGAACATCAGTACAACTCAATATAACATTGCGTTTACATGTATGAATGTCCATTCCATGTTTAATCACTATGACAATAAATACATATAGTGCTTGTAGATATGAAGGACTGTATGGCATGGTGGGTTTGATCGGTCTATAACATCTGTAACATCTATGAAATGTTCAGTCAACTTGCATGAAGGGATAAAAGTGTGTTCCTTAATAAAACAAACCATCAACGGTTCATTGATTACGTATGTACCTTGGGAGTCTATTTAGGGAGTTCTTGGATGACTTAGAACATCTCTTCTTCTTTCTAGCAAGTCCTAATCGGTACCGAGCCTGCTTCGTATCTTAGTGGTCTTATGGACACTTCCACAGTTATTTTAAGAGCTTTTCTTACCAATTTAACATTTTTGCATTCGTGTATCGTGAATCAAGCACAAAGATACTATGCCCTGGGAAGTCCAAAATCATTTTCCCTTGGCGGTATTCGAATCTTATCTCAATTTACGGAACCCAGTAAAACTTCGAATGTTTTAGTGTATTGGCTTTCTAACCCTACCATCAAAAACTATTCAGTGTGGTCGTAATTTTGTATTTCTTAAATTACAATCTGCAAATTATTTCGATCGTTGAAGTATCAGTTGATTAGCCTCTTCCCAAATTCTGAAAATAAGCACATAGATTGCTAAGCAACTCCGTTGCCAACGGAAATTAACTCTGCATTCATACAGATACTGTGAATCCTTTACCATTGAAGCAATTCGTTTCCTCGGAAAACAATTTATGCAAAACCTATTCAACCAACGAGACACGGGATTACTTATCCTGCTATGGCTCTGATTGCAATAAGGATAATAAGAAACGGAGGGGATCCACTTTCCCATGAACTCTCTGTGTGTGTTTTCGTCCTAGTCCATCGTGCTCGAGTCGTCGTCGTCGCAATCATTAGGTATACAAGCCAGTGGGGCCATCGTTATAATCACAATCATGTTCATCGGCACTCAGTCCCTTACAGCTGTCCCAGCTGCAAGTTGAGCGAGTTTCCACATTATCACCGGGCATGAATATGGATGAGAGCATATCGTTTATTACGGTTCACCGAACGTCACTCGGCTCTTCCAATTTGCTTTGTTCCAGTTCACCATCACCATCACTCGTGGATCCAATCTGCGTAAGGTTAATGAATTGTGTCAGATTTCACTGGAAAATGTAACCGCGACTGATCGATGGCATCAGGGTTTTCTCGTTGGACTGAAGCGCAAGCTTTTTCTGTCGAATATTCGTCACGTGGTGATAGATTGATAAGCTTGAGCTTTATTATGATTGATCGAACGCGGTATCATCAATTTAAAAAATTGCTGCGTCAGCTTGTAGTCAAAAATTCACCAATATCAGGTATTCAAGTGGAGGCTTGGAATTTATTAAAATTCAATATCATTTCAAAAGAAAAGAAATTATTGAAATTATGCAAAACATCGTGTGCAAAATACTATAGGTAGTGTACCCAGGCCAATAGTTGTATCTAGCATAGCGATAAAAGCAGAGAAACACAAAAACCAGACTACAATTGATAGTACATTCAGAGAGCCACACATCTCGCTGCTCAATTCCATTAGATATTTCCTAGAAACGAAGCCGGAGTCCCAACAATCCACAGACCGGATGACAGGAATCGTTGTGATCTGAATCTTGCTCTTAGCACCCCGGAAGAAGAAAGCAGAAAACTCATATGAATAGCTCCTCCACAGAATACTGCCGCCTACGCCGGATACAAAAGGATACATTTTTGCATAATGCACTTAGCAAGAGGAAACGGTCACGCCACAAAGAAAGCCACATCATTCACTTCATTGCTCGGCAGTCGATTGATTGATCTACAACAACTGCTACTCTCTGTGATTGTGATTAGGGGAAGTATGACTCAATTCGCACCCATTATTGGGTGAAATGGGCTGACTCTTTGAGTTTCCTAAAAATCGAAGCAACTCATGAAACATGACGGTATAGACTTTCCTTTAATTTCTAGGCGAATTCAACAATTTTTATGTAAATAAGCATGTTCATGCTACAGAGCCCAACCCATGGAGGAGCATAGTTGCTGATTCTTTATTCTCCACACTAAATGCCGTTCTACCCCACCCATCGGGCCGTTTTTACCCAAGACCAGTTTTCAACCAACTTTTCCATATGATTTAGAAACGTGAAAACTCTTATATTTGAGAAACCTATTCATGGTGGTAGCTAGCTAGCAATTATTGTTGACCTGTTATGTTGCATTTTGAATGTCTCTAAAATGTGGGTTTAATTATGATATTATCTTGGATACTAATCATAATACAGGTCAAACTCGATTATCCGGGATTCGATTATCCAGAATTATTGAATCGGTTATCCGGAGTTTGTTTTTTGATTTACTTGTTTTTCAGTTTCTATGCATAAATTTGAGATAATTTGGTATTGCAAGATACAATATGAATGGTTTTGCTGTTTTGGACGTAGGTAGGAAAAGGGGGGGGACTGGGTGGTTAGAAATGGATTTTTTTATGTATGCTGGTTATCCGGAGTGAAAAAATAAACGATACTCCGGATAATCGAGTCCGACCTGAGTTATTCAAATCCCTAATGTGGCATTTTGGACCACCTTACCCTACGAAGACATAAATCTTCCATTTGATAAGAAAGGAATGTTTTTTCAGGCTTCCATGGTCGGTGAAGAGGGTGATGTTGTCTCCACGTGACATGAAGCGGTCCGTGACTGAAGCTTGTGGACAATAGACATCTTTTCTTTTTCTTGACGAATTCACGATCCCATTCTAATTTGACCTAGGTTTCTTCTTAAATAAGTGTAGCACTAATTACTATTTGAAAGATATATTTTGCCTGTCGTCTTACGCAAAATTTATGATGAGTACAATGAGGAACTATGTCCAGGAAGTAGAAGAAGCTTTTCACCTGGAACGGGAATCAAACCCTCAGTGTTGTAGAGGTCAGGAATTACAACTGCTCTGTTTAAAGTGGTTTTACAGATTGATCATTTTTTAACTTTACCATTGCCTACTTTAAGTGCCTACCTTGATCAAATACTTTAATATTATTCACTACAACTCTCGGACATCCTGACAAAACCGATGTCTTCATCGATACTTCCATCGTCTGGTACGTCATTACACATCCATTTTCGCATATTGTTTAAAGAGCAAATTGTCAGGCCCTGCAAGCCAGCCGTAAAAACACATCAGCACAGGAACGTCAACGAGAGAATACGGACCGGAACAATCGGCAAAGACCACAGCGACGGAAATGGACTAGCGATTGGAAACTCGGTACGTAGAACTGCAAATCTCTCAACTTCATCGGAAGCACACGCATACTCTCCGATGTACTGAAGATCCGCGGTTTCGACATCGTAGTGCTGCAGGAGGTGTGCTGGACAGGTTCGATGGTGCGAACGTTTAGAGGTAATCATACCATCTACCAGAGCTGCGGCAACACACGTGAGCTGGGAACAGCTTTTATAGTGATGGGTGATATGCAAAGGCGTGTGATCGGGTGGTGGCCGATCAACGAAAGAATGTGCAAGTTGAGGCTCAAAGGCCGGTTCTTCAACTTCAGCATCATAAACGTGCATAGCCCTCACTCCGGAAGCACTGATGATGACAAGGACGCATTTTACGCGCAGCTTGAACGCGAGTACGATCTCTGCCCAAGCCACGACGTCAAGATCATCATAGGTGATTTGAACGCTCAGGTTGGCCAGGAGGAGGAGTTTAGACCGACGATTGGAAGGTTCAGCGCCCACCGGCTGACGAACGAGAACGGCCTACGACTGATAGATTTTGCCGCCTCCAAGAACATGGCCATTCGCAGCACCTACTTCCAGCACAGCCTCCCGTATCGATACATCTGGAGATCACCACTGCAGACGGAATCACAAATCGACCACGTTTTGATCGATGGACGGCACTTCTCCGATATTACCGACGTCAGAACCTATCGTGGCGCTAACATCGACTCTGATCACTATCTAGTGATGGTGAAACTGCGCCAAAAACTATCCGTCATCAATGTACGGTATCGACGCCCGCCTCGGTATAACCTAGCGCGACTGGCCCAACCGAACGTCGCTGCCGCATACGCGCAGCATCTCGAGGTAGCTTTGCCGGAAGAGGGCGAGCTTGGCGAAGCCCCTCTTGAGGACTGCTGGAGCGACATAAAAGCAGCCATCAACAACGCAGCCGAGAGCATCGTCGGGTACGTGGAAAGGAGGACATGTAAGGATTGGTTCGACGAAGAATGCAGGCAGGTTTTGGAGGAGAAGGATGCAGCGCGGGCTGCAATGCTGCAGCAAGGAACGCGACAAAACGTGGAGCAATATAAAAGAAAACGGAAGCAGCAAACCCGCCTATTCCGGGACAAAAAGCGCCGCCTGGAAGAAGCGGAATGTGAAGAAATGGAACAGCTGCATCGTTCTCAAGAAACGCGAAAGTTCTACGAGAAGCTCAACGCATCCCGAAAAGGCTTCGTGCCGCGAGCCGAAATCATCTTGACGGACGGACGTGAGGTGATTGAAAGGTGGAAGCAGCACTACGATGAACACCTGAATGGCACGGAGAACACAGGCGACGAGGGTCACGACAGCGGAGGAAGGGACTACGTCAGCACGGCGGATGAAGGAAACCAACCTGCCCCCACATTGAGGGAAGATAAGGATGCCATCAGCCAGCTCAAGAATAATAAGGCCGCTGGTAAAGATGGTATTGGAGCTGAACTCATCAAAATGGGCCCGGAGAGGTTGGCCGCCTGTCTGCACCGGCTGATTGTCAGAATCTGGGAAACCGAACAGCTGCCGGAGGAGTGGAAGCAAGGGGTCATATGCCCCACCTACAAGAAGGGCGACAAACTGGAATGTGAAAACTATCGTGCGATCAGTATCCTGAATGCCGCCTACAAAGTACTATCCCAGATTATCTTCCGTCGTCTATCACCAATAACAAATGAGTTTGTGGGAAGTTATCTAGCTGGTTTCATCAACGGCCGCTCGACAACGGACCAAATCTTCACTGCACGGCAAATCCTCCAGAAATGCCGTAAATACCAAGTCCCAACGCATCACCTGTTCATCGATTTCAAAGCGGCTTATGATAGCATCGACCGCGAAGAGCTATGGAAAATCATGGACGAGTACAGCTTTCCCGGGAAGCTCACAAGACTAATAAGAGCGACGATGGGCGGTGTGCAGAATAGCGTGAAGATTTCGGGCGAACATTCCAGTTCGTTCGAATCCCGCCGGGGACTTCGACAGGGTGATGGACTTTCGTGCCTGCTGTTCAACATCGCGCTAGAAGGTGTCATGCGGAGAGCCGGGTTCAATAACCGAGGTACGATTTTCACAAGATCCAGCCAATTTGTTTGCTTCGCGGATGATATGAATATTGTCGGCATAACATTTGGAACGGTGACAGACCTCTACACCCGCCTGAAACGTGAAGCAACAAAAGTCGGCCTGGTGGTGAATGCGTCAAAAACAAAGCAGTGTTACGATAGACGGGGATACTTTTGAGGTGGTTGATGAGTTCGTCTACCTCGGATCCTTGTTAACGGCTGATAACAACGTTAGTCGAGAAATACGGAGACGCATCATCAGTGGAAGTCGCGCCTACTATGGGCTCCAGAAGAAGCTGCGGTCGAGAAAGATTCACCCCCGCACCAAATGTACCATGTACAAAACGCTTATAAGACCGGTGGTCCTCTATGGACATGAAGCATGGACCATGCTGGAAGAGGACCTGCAAGCACTTGGAGCAGGTCCGTTACACTCGGGCTCAGATTGAGTACCACTTCTAGTACTGCATTTGGTCCCTCGGTAGTACAAAAGGTACCCAAGTTTGACAGATCGCAGTACACTTTTCACGGCATTCTAGATTACCTTATGAGCCATAAAATTTTGGGCAACTGCAAGGGATATGGAGGTCTTTAATTTGTGTTTGCTTGGAGTGTTCGAACGAAGGGTGTTTAGGACGATCTTTGGCCGAGTGCAGGAGAACGGTGTGTGGCGGCGGATAATGAACCATGAGCTCGCTAGGCTCTACGGCGAACCAAGTATCCAGAAGGTTGCGAAAGCCGGAAGGGTGCGCTGGGCAGGGCATGTTGCAAGACTACCGGACAACAATCCTGCAAAGATGGTGTTCGCGTCGAATCCGGTTGGCACAAGAAGGCGGGGAGCACAGCGAGCGAGGTGGCTTGATCAGGTGCAACAAGATCTGGAGAACGTGGGCCAAAATCGAGGTTGGAGAGACACAGCCTTGGACCGAGTAAATTGGCGTTACACCGTTAACGAGGTTTTATCAAATTAATTGATGTAACACCAACTAAATAAAATAATAATTGAAGAGCAAATTGAATTGAATGGAATACTCGAAACTTGAAACCCGTCTATATCAGTTATCACAAATCGATCATTTGGCAGAACTTTTTTTCTTTGATAAGGTCCTTTAAATTTTGCATTTAATTTATGTGACTCATTTGCTTTCGAAACAACGAAATCCCCTTCTTTGTAATCAGTGCATTTGATTCTCTTTGCATCTGTCATCTTTTTGTTATATTCTTGAGTTTCTTTATTTTTAATTTGAGCTTTTCTACGAATTTATTGTATAGTTTCTTTTCCTAAATCAAACTGTTTACTTTTTTCAAAAGACTCTATGTTACAATTTTCATTTTCTATAGAATTTTGTTGTATTCCAAATAACAAAATACTTGGATAATTATTAACAGATCTATTGAACGTGCTATTGAAAACATATTCAATTTTATTAAGAATTTAGTCCCATTTTTGCTGAGATTCGTCACATAATTTGGCAAGCATTTGAGTTAATGTTTTATTCAATCGTTCCACTTGACCTGGTCACAGATACTACTTACGAAATATGACCCAAAGTTATTTTAAACTGCAAGAAAACTCCAGCTTACCAACGAAAATCAAGGCAGACTTGATGAAAATCATTAGTTTTCTTTGGTTGTGTACCTTCGATCGTTCTGGACAAACATGGAGAAAGGTCCAAAAGGACTTTCTATGCATTTCATTTTCGTTTTTATTGGAAAAAGTAAAATGATGCGTATTTGAATACTTTATATTCAATCAGATTAAAAGGTGCTATCGTGACATTACTTTTGAATAAGCATCAATAGCTTTTCAATCGATTTTTTTTCACATTTGATAAAATGCATAAATATGTTTTGATCAATTACGCGCTTTTATCATGTTTGTCCATTGTTTAAGATCTGGGCTCACAGTGACAGTTTATGACAGCAAAATCTCGGCTCACTTTGACGTACATAAATTTCGTATCGCTTTCTCCCTCCCAGCACTTGACCATTTGATTCAGGTGTTCGTACTGCTACCTTCACATGATTTATGCAATGAACATTAACAAATGTTTCAAATTTACTACTTGTAAAACATGAACCTCGGTCAGTTTTAATTCGTAAAGGTCTACTGTAATAATTCATATAATCACTTAAATGTTTTATCACTTCATCACTAGTAGATTTGGTTGAATATAATTTGGTTAATTTAGTAAAAGCATCAACTATAACCAGAACATATTTTTTGTCGATTTGACAAAGACAATTGAATTGGACCGTGATGATCAATATGAATAGTATTAAAAGGTTGATTTTCTTTTCCAATTACTTTTTTTCTCTCGTGGATTATAAAATATACACGTAAGACAATTTTGAATATATTTTTTTTTACAATTTTCCTCATACTACTGAACCAAAAATATTTTTCAATTTCATGGATTGTTTTTTTCAATTCCAATGTGACCACAGTTATCATGATGTTATCTGATAACATAGTCAATCATTAATGTTGGAACAACTAATAAGTTTTTCTCTCCATCTTTCCTAAACAAATCACCATTTATAAGCAAAAAATTGGAAAATTTGATCATTCTAGTAAGTTTTATTGTTCATGATTTTACTATCTTGCTCTTGGGCAAAAATTATATTACTTTCTATTTCTGATTCATTTAGAACATCAACATCTGATAATTGTTTATCTACAAATTTGTTGGACATATTTTGGCGACTTATAGCATCAACATGTTTCATATTAGATTCATACCTATATTCCAGATCAAAATTATTATTTTCTAATAACAACGCCCACCGACTTATTTTGGGATTCAGCTCTTTTTAGGACAAAGTTTGCACTAAGGCTTTGCAATCAGTGAACACTTTGAATTTTATACCAGCCAAATATACATGAAAACGTTTCATGTTCAAAACTATGTAATTTCGATTCATAATTGTCGGTTATTTTACTAAAATAACAAACAGGTTGGAAATTACCATCACTTTGTTTCTGAAGTAAAATTGCTCCAAAACCATAAGAACTAGCATCACAATGCAGTTGTGTTTCAGCAGATGGATTATAAATCGCTAAAATAGAAGCTGTAATTAATTTTTGTTTAAGCTTTTCGAATAGTTACGAATGTTCTTTACTAAAAAAGAATTTGGAATCTTTCTTCAAAAGATTGTAGAGAGAACGTGCAATTGAAGCAAAACTTTGTATAAACTTCCGAAAATAACTCGTGAGTCTTAAAAATCTTTGAACATCTTCCACATTTTTTGGAACAGGGAATTTGGAAATACTTTCAATATGTGTATTGTTGAGTTTTCTACCTTTTTTGTACAATGTGTATCCTAAATAATCGATTTCTTCAAACATAAATTTGCATTTTTCCTAATTCAACTCAAGTAAATTTTTGCTTAATGTATCGAAAACCTATTGTAAAATTTTCAAATGTTCATCGAATGTTTCACTTGCAATCAATTACTTACTTACTTACTTATTTGGCTTTACATCAATTATCTTGATAAAGCCTCGCCAACAATATTTCGCCAATTCCCTCGGTTCATGGCCGCTTCTCTCCATCCTCGACTGTGACCCACGCTCTCCAGGTCCTGGTGTACCTGGTCAATCCACCTAGCTCGCTGCGCCCCACGCCTTCTTGTTCCGACCGGATTCGTGGCGAACACCATCTTTACAGGGTTGTTGTCCGGCATTCTTGCAACATGCCCTGCCCAGCATATCCTTCCAGCTTTAGCTACCTTCACGATACTGGGTTCGCCGTAGAGTTGAGCGAGCTCATGGTTCATCCTTCGCCGCCACACGCCGTTGTCCTGCACGCCGCCGAAGATCGTCCTTAGCACTCGACGTTCGAAAACCCCAAGAGCTTGCAAGTCCTCCTCGAGCATAGTCCACGCCTCATGCCCATAGAGGACTACCGGTCTTATGAGCGTTTTGTACATCGTGCATTTGGTGCGGGGGTGAATCTTTCTTGACCGCAGTTTCTTCTGGAGCCCATAGTAGGCACGACTTCCGCTGATGATGCGCCTCCGTATTTCCCGACTAACATTGTTGTCAGCCGTCAACAAGGATCCGAGGTAGACGAACTCGTCCACCACCTCGAAGGTATCCCCGTCTATCGTAACACTGCTTCCTAGGCGGGTCCTGTCGCGCTCAGTTCCGCCAACCAGCATGTACTTTGTTTTCGACGCATTCACCATTAGCCCGACTCTTGTTGCTTCGCGTTTCAGGCGGGTGAACAAATCTGCCACCGTTTCAAATTTTCTCCCAATAATATCCATGTCGTCCGCGAAGCAAACAAATTGTCCGGATCTCGTGAAAATCGTGCCTCGACTGTTAAGTCCGGCTCTCCGCATGACACCTTCAAGCGCAATATTGAACAACAGGCACGAAAGTCCGTCGCCCTGTCGTAGTCCCCACCGAGACTCGAACGAACTGGAGTGTTCGCCCGAGATCTTCACGCAGTTTTGCACACCGTCCATCGTTGCTCTGATCAATCTTGTGAGCTTCCCGGGAAAGCTGTACTCGTCCATGATTTCCCATAGCTCTACGCGGTCGATACTATCGTATGCCGCCTTGAAATCGATGAACAAATGGTGTGTAGGGACCTGGTACTCACGGCATTTCTGGAGGATTTGCCGCACGGAAAAGATCTGGTCCGTTGTCGAGCGGCCGTCGATGAAACCTGCTTGATAACTTCCCACGAACTCGTTTGCTATAGGTGATAGACGACGGAAGAGAATCTGGGATAGCACTTTATAGGCGGCGTTTAGGATGGTGATTGCACGATAATTTTCACACTCCAGTTTGTCGCCCTTTTTGTAGATAGGGCATATAACGCCTTGCTTCCACTCCTCCGGTAGCTGTTCCGTTTCCCAGATTCTGACTATCAGCCGATGCAGACAAGCGGCCAACCTGTCCGGGCCCATCTTGATGAGTTCGGCTCCGATACCATCCTTGCCAGCGGCTTTGTTGTTCTTGAGCTGTTGAATGGCATCCTTAACTTCCCCCATCGTGGGAGCTGGTTGATTTCCGCTGTCCGCTGTGCTGACGTAGCCATCGCCTTCGCTGTCCTGACCTTCTGTGCCTGTGTTCTCTGCGCCATTCAGGTGTTCATCGTAGTGCTGCTTCCACCTTTCGATCACCTCGCGTCCGTCCGTCAAGATGCTCCCATCCTTATCCCGGCACATCTCAGCTCGCGGCACGAAGCCTTTGCGGGATGTGTTGAGCTTCTGATAGAACTTCCGCGTTTCTTGAGAACGGTACAGCAACTCCATCTCTTGACATTCCACCTCTTCCAGGCGGCGCTTTTTGTCCCGGAATAGGCGGGTTTGCTGTTTCCGCTTCAGTCTGTATCGTTTCACGTTTTGCCGCGTACCATGCTGCAGCATTGCAGTCCGCGCTACATTCTTCTCCTCTAAAACCTCTTGGCACTCCTCGTCGAACCAATCGTTTCTTGAGCTCCGTTCCACATATCCGACAACGCTTTCGGCAGCGTCGTTAATGGCTGCTTTGACTGTCCTCCAGCAGTCCTCAAGAGGGGCCCTATCGAGCTCGCCCTCATCCGGCAACGCTGCCTCAAGATGCTGCGCGTACGCATTGGCGACATCCGGTTGTTTCAGCCGCTCGAGATTGTACCGGGGCGGGCGTCGGTACCGTACATTGTTGATGACGGATAGTTTTGGGCGCAGTTTCACCATCACCAGGTAGTGGTCGGAGTCAATGTTGGCGCCACGATAGGTTCTGACGTCGGTTATGTCGGAGAAGTGCCGTCCATCGATCAAAACGTGGTCGATTTGCGATTCTGTCTGCTGAGGTGATCTCCAGGTGTACCGATACGGGAGGCTGTGCTGGAAATAGGTGCTACGAATGGCCATGTTCTTGGAGGTGGCAAAATCTATCAGTCGTAGGCCGTTCTCGTTCGTCAGCCGGTGGGCGCTGAACTTTCCAATCGTCGGTCTGAACTCCTCCTCCTGGCCAACCTGAGCGTTCAAATCTCCTATGATGATCTTGACGTCGTGGCTTGGGCAGCGGTCGTACTCGCGTTCGAGCTGCGCGTAAAATGCGTCCTTGTCATCATCAGTGCTTCCGGAGTGTGGGCTATGCACGTTGATTATGCTAAAGTTAAAGAATCGGCCTTTGATTCTTAACTTGCACATTCGTTCATTGATCGGCCACCACCCGATCACGCGCCTTTGCATATCACCCATCACTATAAAAGCTGTTCCCAGCTCGCGTGTGTTGCCGCAGCTCTGGTAGATGGTATGATTACCTCTAAACGTTCGCACCAATGCTCCTGTCCAGCACACCTCCTGCAGCGCTACGATGTCGAAACCGCGGGTCTTCAGTACATCGGAGAGTATGCGAGTACTTCCAATGAAGTTGAGAGATTTGCAGTTCCACGTACCGAGTTTCCAATCGCTAGTCCATTTTCGTCGCTGTGGTCTTTGCCGATTGTTCCGGTCCGTATTCTCTCGTTGACGTTCCTGTGCTGATGTGTTTTTACGGCTGGCTCGCAGGGCCTGACACCAACCCCCTAGATTTCCGGAGGACCATTCCCCCTAAATGTTCGGAGGGCCATAGTGCGCAGTTTAGCTTAGAGTCCTTCTCTGGCACTCGGACGATGATCAGCCGCCCCTTACATGGGGTACAGACGCTGTTGTGAGCCGCTCCTAACGTGGAGTACAGACGCTCCAGGTTTGCAAAAGTAAACCCCCCCTTCCCTGTCAGCATACGACCAAAGTTCCCACCGGGGGTTGGTTACCCGATCTTCCCCAAGGTTACTCGTACCCCGGCCAGTACCACGAGGAGGTAGGGATAGGAGTTGCTGGGCAAGAGGCTAAGGACCGCACAAAGGGGTCTATTTTATTCCTGCAGGTACGCGAGGTACCAATGGTACGCCATGCCCAGCCATTTACCGCGCCACTTGCAATCAATATGTCATCTAAATAAACTACCATTTTTCCTTTTTCAATAAAATGTTTGAAAATTTTATTGATATACATTTTGGAAACAATTTTAATGAATTTCGGCACGACCGAAATTTGCAACTTTGTAATAAGAAGTCCGGTGGTGGAGTTCTCATAGCCATCAATGCAGACTTTATTTCTGAAGAAATTGAAACTTTCAAACACAAAGAATTCGAAAATATTTGGGCTAAAGTTCTAATTAATGGAGAAACGCATTTATTTTCATCCGTGTATTTTCCACCTGAACACGTCAACAAACATTCTTTTGAATTATTCTTCAAAATTGTCGAAACTATTATTTCAAATATGGATCCTGAAGTAAAACTGTATATTTATGGCGACTTCAACCAACGCAATGCCGACTTCATTGCAGACAATGAAAATGAATCACTTTTACTCCCAGTCGTAGGCAAAGACAGTACTTTACAATTTTTATTCGACCAAATATCATATTTTGGTCTAAATCAAATTCACGTAAAAACCAGCAAAATTATAACTTGGACATCTTATTTACAAATTGCACTGAAGATTTCTGTGTGTATAGATCATTATCACCTCTATGGAAAAATGAGCACAGCAATTGAATACTCAATCTTCATACATAAAACTTCTCTCCCCAGCGACTGGGAGTACGAGGAAAAGCCGGAATACAATAAGGCAAATTAGAAAGAAGCCAAACGTAGACTATGTACAATTAATCGGCAACATATTATAAGTATTGAAGGAAATGTCGACACCGAAGTAGACAAATTCCATTCAATTATTCAGCAAATAATTAATGAAACTGTGCCAACAAGAAGAAGAAGACGTATACAGAATAACAAATTACCGGTGTAGTTTAGCCTACAACTGAAAACCCAAAGAACAAGAAACAGAAAGCGCATAAATTATACAAAAAAGAAAATACGGCCACGAACTTACAAAATTTTCATGACATATGTAACCAACTCAACTCAGCCATTAACCCCGCACATGAAGAATGTAATCGTAAGGTCAAATCTGAAGTCAAATCATGTCCTAAAAACTTTTTTTAATTATGTAAACACTAAATTAACAAGTAGCAATTTCCCTTCGCGAATGCATTTTGATGGAAACGTAGGTGAAAACTCTTCCGATATCTGCAACCTCTTTGCAGATTTCTTCCAAAAAGTGTATACCACCTACTCCGAAGAAGACCGCGACCGCAATTTCTTTTCTTTTTCCCCAGAAATTTTTAATAGTATATCTATTGCAAAACTATCACAACAAGAAATCTTATCGGCACTAAGAAACTTGGACGCGTCAAATTGAGCAGGACCGGATGGCATTGCACCCGTGTTCTTCAAAAATCTCTCAGAAGAACTTACCCTACCCTTAGAACGCCTTTTCAACATGTCTCTAAATAATGGAAAATTCCCAGAAGCGTGGAAATCCTCGTATTTGGTGCCTGTTTTCAAATCAGGTACAAAATCTGACATACGGAACTATCGCGGAATTGCCATTATCTCCTGTATCCGCAAACTCTTCGAATCTCTCGTGAACGACAAAATTTTCCAGCAAGTAAAAAACCAAATTACTTGTAGGCAGCATGGCTTTTTTAAAGGCCGCTCAACATCTTCCAATCTGCTAGAATTTGTATCTTTCATTCTCAACGCAATGGACAATGGCAAGCACGTAGAAGCCCTCTACACTGACTTCAGTAAGGCATTTGACCAAATCGACATACCATTATTAATCTTCAAATTGCAAAAAATAGGAATGGAGCCAGGAGTCTTGAGTTGGATCCAGTCCCCAGACAACCAGAAATCGCATGAAAGTTCACGTTACAACTCGTTTATTCATACTAATTACATCAAACCCGCAAAACACCGTGGATAAACTTGTCAGCTTGATGAGTTTCCTCGCATAAAACACTTCTTTTCTGAGTTCATTTATACATTTTGTTTCGTCTCGTACACTTGTACAAAGTAAGTCGCATCAATCCGTAGCAGCTGTCAAATCAACATTTGTTATCATAAGTTAAGTCGCATAAGATCACAGGTTGGTTCGGTAGAATATTTATACGCTCGCATTGTATGTTATTATTCATCACATAATATATGCACGCATATCGCCTCCACTTTTGTACGTAGAAGGCCTTTTCGCGACATCTTATAAGTGAAATTTTGCACATATAAAGCCTCCAGGTGATTTCATTATACGTACATTTTGGTTGTCTGGGTCATATCTATCAGATCGGAAACAATTAGTGCGCTTTCAAAATAAATTATCAGCACCCATTTCTGTAACCTCTGGAGTACCCCAAGGTTCTCATTTAGGCCCACTTCTTTTTATTTTGTATGTAAACGACATTCCCTTTTTACTTAGATAAATAAAATTTCTTATATATGCAGACGACATGAAGCTCTTCATGGCAGTAAGTAATTCTAGCGAAGCAGAAGAATTCCAGAATGACATTAACTTATTCTTCACTTGGTGCAAAAAAAGTCTACTCCAACTCAATATCAAAAAATGTAATTCAATAGAATTTAGTCGAAAATATGTAACACCTCCAATTGAAGTATTTTTAGGAAATCAAGTAGTGCAGAAGTGTAAAATTGTAAGGGATTTGGGCGTAATCCTAGACTCTAAACTCACTTTTGTAGAACATTATAATTCCATAATAAACAAAGCAAACAGCATGATTGGCTTCATTAAGAGGTTCAGTAACAATTTTCAAGACCCATATACTATTAAACTATTGTATATTACATATGTAAGACCGATTCTGGAATATTGCCACCTAGTATGGAACCCGTATCATGTCGTACACGAAGAACGCATAGAATCAGTACAGAAGCAATTCCTTTTATACGCCCTTCGGAAATTGAATTGGACTGTACTGCGCTGCATGCTCATCAACTTGGAAACACTTAAGGCGAAGTAGGGTTTCAATGCTAGTAATGGACCCCTTAGTAGCTGAAATTTATTCTCGACGCTTTTCCGCAATGATATCTCAGACGCATATACGTTTTGTGGAGTCTAACAACAAATTCAATGTCTTTACTTCATAGTACGTCTATGAAACATACAAAATCATTCGATTTTTCCAGCGAAATATGCATTTGAAAAACTGTTGTCCGAATGCCTATTATGGACCCTCCCGGGGTCCATAATAGGATTGTTTACAACCCAAGTAGCACTGGTAACAAATGCAATATTTTAGAAAAATAAAACAAATTACATTGCCGTTGCATTTCAGATAATTTGTAGCATATCTTATTGATGATATTCAATTTTGGTTACTAAACTATTACATTGTAACTTACGCTTTGTTTACATTACATAGGTGTTGCATTTTTACTTGCATGTAACTTAACCTAGAGCTGTCAAAATGAATAAGTTACATTGAAATTGAATCTGTGGTTGCAAAGAAACAAATAACACGCTAGGTCACATACAGATTGCTAAATCACATGTGTGTAACAGCATGAAGTTTGTTTACCATTTGTCATAGGGGAAGGGGTGAAAAAATGAACAGGATGGTAAACGAACGCCGAACTTGTTACGCATGAACAACAAATTTCAATAATTTTTATTACGCACGGATGATTAAGAGCATAAATAAGAGTGTTTTTGTTAATAAGAAGATAAATTGAAGTCAGAATCACGTTCAGAAATTGAAACTGATGTAATTTTAGGCACGGAGATGTTGAGGTTTTTCAATGATTTGATGTCGAAGCCGAAACCTTTAGAACTGTTTTCGAAGGGATTATAATCATTCATAGATGTTTTTTTAGGACTGTAATAAAAATATTCAAAAATGTTTGTTTTGCTCGTGTGTTCTACCACCAACATAAAATGAACATTTCCATAATATTTTAATGACGATGAAAGTATGTGAAAATTTAGCTGTCTTAGTCTTACTTCGTGTCGCTGCGTTAATTAACATCTCTGATGTTGTGCGATAGAACTAGTTATAATTAACAAACAAATTAATAAATGAAGGACAATTTCTGGGAGTAAACATATCACAAAACATTGAGTTACATTTGTAATGTTCTCTTTTCTACTTTTATGGAGAACGCCAATCTTTGCGCCCATGACACGGAATGAATATATTCATGTGTTCACTGTTATCACTGTTATTCTCCAACCGAAACACAGTGAACACATTTTCGACGAGCAAATTTCAGTTTTGAACAAAAAAAATGGCTGTTGAAGTTTCGATGATTACGATGACGGATCCTTGAACGTTAAAGTGATTGGGTCCTCTAGACAATTCGTAATCGAACGTCAACATTCCACCGCAAAATCGCTAGTGTTTGGAGGTGATGCTTACTTCAAAATTTTGAAATCAACATCTCCAACTTAGTTCTAATACCCTCCGTCCACGAATTATTGTGGCGCGTCGATCGTCACAAGTTTCTCGTTAAACAATCAATCCCGTAAATGATTGTGTTTTGTTAAGCTTAATTACTTTTAGACGACAGCAGTCAGTGGCTGTCTTCTTTGTTGAAATTTGTTCTAGGATTCCAACTCCCACAGGGTCCACTTATGCACTGTCATAGTTTGTATTACGTGCAATAAATATGTTAAATTTGTCCTTGAAAAACTTATCGAAGGACCTCAACTTTAATCAACTCGTGGGGGCAAAACCCCCACCCCCCTATTTCATAACACCAAAACAGGTGCTGAATTCAAATTGTACCAAACGTAATGCCACGCTGAAGTAACGCGCAAAATAGAACCTCACAAATGTTAATTTTTCGCATCAGCATGTATCTTTTATTGAACAATAACAGTAGAACAAACGCCTGTAGGTATGCATTATGCAGAATCGATGAAAAGAAATCACTCATGTTAGTTAGGCCCTATAGAAGTGACAGCACAGAATTGCACAAGGGGCTACCATTAACAACACGGTTATTTTTTCCCAATTTTGGACCCACCTTCACCCTAGTAGCTATTTGTCCAGACACAAAAATTACAATTTGTATGGACCGTGGTCATTGGGCAAAATCTCTCCCCTCCCCCAATAAATGACTACGTGGTTTATGGATGACCCATAAGCACGCAATTTTTAATTGATTTATTAACCCTAGAAATACTCAAATGGATGGATGTTGTTTCTACTATTTGATAGAGAACATATTTGTATATCCGATTATAATTTAAAAAAAAACATGTTCTCACATCTAAATCGCTATTTTCCTTATCATGGGCAAATTACCCTCAGTCCCTAAAATTGGCACAAATTGATGAATTTCTAAATTCAATTCGTTGTTTCACCTCAGGACGCAAGATTGCATTACTTCCTAGCGTCTTGTAGTGAAAAATTGTTAACAAACCCGCATCTTGTCACCTTTATTCGCAGAAGAGAGGATCGATGAAGAGAAATCGATCATGCGACTTGCGCCCTTATTATAGCACACGCATGAATTTGCCTTCTTTCCTATTTGAACCATTTGAGCACGTCACAAACCATGTGCTTTCTTAGACGGAGCATTTAATTTTCATACTTTTGTAAGGTTCCAGTCAATTGGCTTAGGGAATTTTTGCACATTATTTGATGGTTTATCGCAAATTCATCGTTTTTCCCATTAAAAGCAAGACGATATCGTTTAAGTGTTCATTTTAATACCCCTTCCCCTATTGACAGCAGTGTAATTTATTGGCAGTTTCAGTATAGTTACACATCAGTTTCAGAATAACATAAGATTTCTGGGTAACTAATGTGTAACAAACGAGTAACTTGCTGACAGTGGCAACACTACATGTCAAAACATTTCATACTTATTGTGAATTTTGATATAACAACTTTACCATTTTATGACTAGTTATTGTTTTCATAGATATTTTTCCAGTGATTAATTAAAATTGTTGAATTTACAATTTGCAGCCTCTCTAACAGCTTTTCAATAGTTTTCATCATTTTAGATTGGCTGTCCTCAAACAGTTATTCGGAAGTGTTTCTGCAGCAAGATGAAATTAAATGGCGATTTATGATAGGCAACCCAGAAAATCCAACTGCGGGATACGAAACAACGTGATTTTGGAATCACAATCTTCACAAACAATTTAATTAAAATCAAAAACACTGCTGATTTGAGTAACAGCACCAATTTCCATTTTTTTTTGTGTCAGTTCTAATGGAATAATATCTCAACAATCCAGGTATCATGTGTTATTCAATATAAACTTATTATCTATTTTATGAGCGCGTCAATTTTGAGCAAGTAAAATGATTGATTTCACCACAAATTCAAATCGGCATATTAAATCTATTATGTACTTGTGAATAATTACGCGTTCGAAAATCATACGCATTACTTTTATTGACATTCAATTCTGAAATGGTTGTTCGGTTCCAAAACTGTCAGAAAGTAACAACAACTTCAACGCCGTTTCATTTATTTTGTCGCAGGAAAACCCATGCGTAATCAACAAATTACATAGCAGTCGTTCGTAAACTTCTTATGTAACGAACAAACAAGTTACATAAGGCCCGACTTTTTGCGCTTTTTCGGTTACATAGCAGTATTTTTCCATGTTGCATGTGTATCATATTGTAACTTTTGAATATGTTAAGTAGCCGTTGCTGTAAGCTACTTGTAACAATATGTGCTGCTTGGGAAATTTGACGTTGTGTATTATGGACCCTCCATTTGATTCCCATGTAATCCGGCTTGCTGCCGACGAGCCTATTATGGACCCACCTGGAAATGCGTATTATGGACCCTCTTGTGTGGTTTAATTTACAAAACTGTTCAAATATCTGTATTTATGCGTCTCAAACCAAATATTTTTCCTGAAACTGCTGACTAACAATGTAATCGAAGTTCCCCCGGTGGATTTTCATAGGAATAAAGTTGCTTTGAGTGTTAATTTTATGGTTTTCTGTAGGGGGTCCTTAATACGCAAAGGGTCCATAACCGGCATCGACTCCCTAGGCCGTCATTGAAATTTGTACGCGTCGTTGATGATTGTTGCAAATTCATCTCACGATTTCGAATCAAAGAAAACCAGTTGGTTGCACTGACACAGCTGAAAAAGTATCAGCACACTTTATGCATGTAAGCGCGTACAGTGATACTTTTCCAAGTCAATATAAACTATCAAGACTGAGATTTATCACTTTGAAATGCAAGCTTCGAAGTCATCATTGTTGCCAAAACGAATGACGGGCTACTTAGCCTTAAGCAACGCTGGGAGTTCGCAATGATTCTCTTTATAAACAACATTATTTTGAACCGTGTAGACTCTGCTGCACTTCTTTCTCAACTAAACTTCTACACACCCTCTCGGCATTTAAGAACATGAAAATTATTTTCAGAAAAATCATGCAGGACGCATTATGCTCAAAACGGACCAATAAACCGTATGATGCGTCAGTATAATGTACATTGCGAATTCATTGGCATTACTATGTCCAAAGAGCAGCTTAAAACACGACTAAAAACAATAGAAGTAATCCATAGCATGTAAGAAAGTATTGTAATTATTGTATGTAGTCTACCTATGTTTGACGAAATAAATAAATAAATAAATACCTCTGGAAAACTGCAGGAGCATCACACAAATCGAAAGGGAGCCTCAAATATGCGTATTAGCCAGAAGGAGTTACAAATGATGTGAATTTAGTTGAAGCCAATGCCAATTTAATTTGATGAAATCCAGATCTAAGGTCCAAAATTGTAAAATATTTTTTATTTCTTAAACTCAATTCCGTTGAAAGCTGATCCATTCATTTGACGTAGATCGTCCAGAGTCTCTTCATATGTTTTCAGCATAAAATCAGCTCTAGTGTGAAGCCAATCTCGTGCGTTACCTTTCAACTGTTTGATTACTACAAGCTTCATAATTTCACAGTTTAATCCAAGAGCGCGCTTCGTGTTTTCCACTATAGCGATAAAATGGTTGATGTCTTCATCGCTACGTCCCGCAAAAAACTGCAGAAAAGCAGCCACTTCTTCAAAACGAAATTTGTTATTTGAGATCACAAATTCAGGACCCAGACGATTCCTTTGTTCTTGACAAACGCAATTACTGACCACTTGACGATTGTAAACGTTATTCTCCTGGCGCAAATTTGCAGACAATCCATCACCGTGTCCACCGCTTGAACATTCTTGACCAGTTTGCGAAGAAAAAGTTGTAGCGTTCATGGTGCCTTCTGCAACGATTCCTTCAAATTCTCTTGCATCTACCTCAGTCAGTATACGGTCAGCCTTAGTTCTCCGGTGTTCAGAACGCTCCAATTCATCCGAAGTCTTCTGACTACGCAGCAATATCCCACTTCTGATATGTAGAGGTCAGGAATTACAACTGCTCTGTTTAAGGTGACACAGTTTGGAATCAACTTCTAAGATTGCACTGAAACTTCAAAGGCACAAATCTCGCGAAGAAAGCATCCAACAACAGTGAACTTTTTATTTTGGCTTTGTGCACAAGCAGAAAGCTTAAAATAAGAAGATCAGAAACGTTTGCCAACTACTTCTCCAATTTTGTGCCTTTGAAAACGTGAGTAGGGGCACAAGTCGGCCATTGTGACGGCCATCTTTAGATTCCGAGATGTTTCACCTTAAGGTGGATTTACAGAGTGATCATTTATTACTTTACTAAGTGTCATTGCCTACTCTAAGTCATTGTATGTGCGTACCTTGATCAAGCAAAAAAAAAAAATAAACGTAAAATTTTCTGAAATTGCAAGAATAAATGAGAACAGCAATAGCTCCTTTTGTCCTGAGGCCTTCAAAACACGAAAAAACGGAAAATTTTGATTTTTTCATGTTGAAAATCATATAATGTGAAGTTCTATATATATTTTTTGAAAATCCATAATCCGTAGCTTTCATTTCGTCCAAAAAAATTAAAAATCGGTCAAGCGGTTCAAAAGTTATGCTTGACCAGTGATGACCAGTTCTCAAAATCAACACAGCGTTTTTTTTTGTTTGGGAACTTATTTTAATATGGTGCATAAATACTGAACAACATTTTTTTAAGGTGAAACAATGATGTTGCCGTAGAAGGGTTAATTTTTAACTTTGCTTCAGAATATGAAAAAAAAGGTTCCGGATCATTTGGCCGTATGCCGTTAGGCAGAAAACGACACTTAGGGTAAGTGTTCCAATAGTGGAGATACTAAGCACGGTTCAACTTCATTTAACACCTCAAAATTCAAGTAGTGCAATGAATATACATTTTATTGTTGTAACGGGAAGTAAAGACCATTCACTTAATGATAAAATTGATTTCATCGCAGTAACCATCGGGATGTCAGTGAGAAATAGTACCTCCACTATGGGGCTCTGCACTGTTCTGATTTTGTATGGGATTTTGAAGTTTACTGGCCTTGTTGTTTGTACATTTTACGGAGAAGTGAAAGAGAGCGAATGATTTTTGTGCAGAGCCCCATTGGTATACTGTTCCTTTAGTTGAGGTAAATTTTTAATTTGTGTTCCTATAGTTGTGGTATTCGTAGTTTTCTAATGGGATCCTCCATTATAGGAACACTTAAGCGCAACTATTGGTTGCAAATGTGAAAAGTTTTAGAAATTTTGGTGGTAATTCATCAAATTTGAAGAAATTTGAACGATGTTTTCAGATATTTCGTGAATCATTAAGCCAATACGTCGATTGGCGGTGTCGGATCTGCAGATAATTCAATTAAATCAGTGTAAATGGCACTACCGCTACTATATGAACACCCACAACTAATGGATCATTTACCCTATGGGAAACTTTAAATAGCATGTCAAAATTAAGATGTGAAAATCATATCTCGTTTATCGTTTATGATAATATGAGCCATTCTGACTGCAAAGTGGAACTGGGAGTCCTAATAGAAGAATGACATCCCTGCCTTATCTTAAATTACTGTCATCGACTCAATGCATATAAGTGGAATGTGCCTATGACTATTCTAATATTATTAATTGAAAAATAGCCTGTTTTCTAAAGAAGGTAAAATCTCTTATGAAAATATTAGAATTGAAAATGTCAACAATCACTCATGAGAAAAGCTTATGATTAACCTTTCAACGGTTGCGTGGTTTGCCAATGTCACAACCACTGCGCTGCTGTTGTGAACGTAAAGCGAGGTTTTTTCATCAGTGTTGTACAAAATACAACAGCGCGACGACTGAAGTGTTAAAAGAAGGACACATATGTGCACATAACTAACTGAGTATTAGAAAGCTAAATGCCACTAATTAAAATAACAGTTTTTTATTACAACAAGGGATAATCTATGATGAAATTTAAAGTAGTATTCGGTCCATTCGGCCAGAGGACATTCGGTCAAAACACATTCGGCCAAACAGCAGTTGGCCCAACGGCATAGACCAAATGGTCGGATACCGACAGTCGCCTACACAACCCAATTGGATTTCAAACAGAGTAGAGAAGGGATCAATACCCGACTAAGGGTACATAACAAAATTATATCAGCATATGTTATTATGATATAAGTTTTTTTCGAACATAGGTTGTTACAAACTTGATGCAGGATGTTGTAAAAATAACTAAAATTATAACAAAAAGTGTATGAATAGTATCTTAAACATAACAAAATGTTTTTTAATTCTATCAAAAACATATCAAACCAAGTTATAATATTTGATACAAAGTATCAAAATTATAATACTGTTCGATATACGATAATATTGTATATTATTGAAATGCATGACTATCTATTTATTTTGTTATAAAGTTGTTACAAATGAACAAAAAAATATCTTAAAGGGAAATAAAACACATTATGTTATATTTCTGTTTTATCATGCTCTATGGATAACGGAGCCTAACAAAATTATTTCATAATATGATATGCATATCACATTCTGATAAATTTTATTTTATTTTTGTTACAAGCCTCTAGTCGGGTACCTTGAAAACAAAAGTCTTGGATGAGTTCCTGGAAGCAAAAAAAAAAGCTAAGAAAACGATTCGCATTCGAGGAAAATTGCCGGAAAGGGAACATGGATCCTATTTATCATCCTGCTCTTGCTCTGGCTTTATCTTCCAAGAACGAGTGGTACTTCGTTACGCCCAGGAGCACGGGAAGCTAATGATGCTGCTTTGTTACGCAGAAGTGGTTCCTCTCAAGGAGACACACACACACACCTACAACTACAAGGCAAACACACATTGTGGCCATCATCGAGCCGCTTACACACGAACGTGTGTATTCAAAGCCACTTAAAAGGGATTAAAGTTTTTCCTCAACCCTGCTGCGCGTTTGAGGTTTGCCTCCTTGTCTGTCGACAAACGACATCGAACGCACAGTGGTGCATAGCCGAAAAAAACTGGAAAATTGATGTTCCTAGAATTGACTGTTAACATGTTTTTATAGATCTATTAGCGTTAGCGTTAGCGTAGTTACGGTATACTTCGTAGATTGGATACTAGCAACATTCATGTTTCTTTTTAATAATCTCATCCTGACTACTTTCAGAAACAAGGCAGGGGAGTATACCTTGTTCAAATCATAAACAAGAATACTAAAAGCATGAACATCACTATTCCCGGCAACGCCCATCTTTACCGTAACTTGGGAGAGGGGAAGGAAATGTTGATGTAGCACTTACTTAATGAGAGGCCACCGACTCAGCGACACCCTCATAAATGCTACGGAGTTGGAGGTTGGGGAAGGTATATTGTCAGGATTCGCCTAGAAAGCTGGCGATAGACCATAAACATTTGTTGTTTAAGTGTATTCAATTTAATCTTTTGAATGCCGGCAATCAAAAGAGAAAAGCGAAAAGCTTGTCGATTGTGCAGTAATAGTTTTGCTCAATAGCCAGTAAAAAGCAAAACCTATCCTTCCAGAGTCATCGGATTGTATAAAATAACAATACGCGTAAAAAAAAAACGCGCGAAACCGTGAGCAAAAACTATCGGACGACGCAAAACCGAACTGTCCTGCTTGGGCTTCACAGAGCACTACCCAGCAAGATGCTCCGAAACAGGAAAAAAAAACAGGTCTATGGACCAGTGCACGAATTCACTATTTGACGTTTGAGCGGTGCCGTGTTATTTACGTGACCGTGGTAACGAGTGAATTCGGCACCGCTCAAACGTCAAATTAGTGAACTCGTGCATTGATCCATTGAGTCAAAAGATATGATCAAAAACACGAAACAAAGTCGTCCACGCCTTTTAAGGGTTAATCAATTATTATTAGTTCGCAATCCAAATGCCATGCCATGGCCAAATGCCCGGACACCTTTATGACTACCAGCCAATATTCCATGGTGCATTTTGAATCATAGTCTCCTCCTTCTTGAAATACTACAACAAACCACACACGAACAGCTCAGCTCCTCAGCTCTTCTCCCAGTCAATCGATCGTTGAGGTAATCTTCATGGAGCACTAGCGCCGCACTGCGGTCGGATGCGGCAACCGAATCGTTTTCTGTTTCCCTAACCCCCCCTCCCCCCCACTACTTGCACTTTGCTAGTAATTTAATGAGTTTTTCCGCGAACCGTAACGAAACGCGACATTTTCTGCTTTGTTCGATTTGCCACTCTCTGTTAACATGTTTTTATAGATCTATTTCTCAGAAATTTAACTTTATTAGCATTCTGTTAACAACATATTACATTTCATTTGCCGTAGCTGTTCAGAATTTTTACAGGTGAGTTCACTTGATCATATTAAAAAAGAACTTTTAAATAACTATCTGATTTAAACTAAATATCTAACGCATGAATTGTGACAATAGAAGATTGCAACGATTATTATCTAAAATTATCAACATTTTTATTCGACATTGGGCCCAACGTTTGAACATTGGGCATTCTATGTAACTCGTTAGTACTGTACCAGGGAGGGAGCTTCACAATCATTTTCATTTTTTTTATATTGAATCTTCTGCAGAGATTTTTTTCCTTGGCATTACAACAGGCATTACCAGTATGGACAGCATACAGCATGGCTGACCTGCAAATTTGTTTGAATATCAAAAGCTTGTTCTTCAGACAAAGTTTCGATTTTCTGTTAATAAGTGAATACAGGCATAAACCCTAGATACTTAACTTCATCTAACCAATCAAAATGTAGGATTTTTTTTTTATAAAATCTTTATTTGGTTCAGTTAATACAGTGGGATTCCGTTTTTGGCAACAAAGTTTAAATTTTCAGTTGCCAAAAACGGAACCGTGCCAAAATCGGAACCCATATTTCAAATTTTATTTTTCAATTATTGGTTTTGAAAACATCAGTACAATGTTAATACATCATTTCTATGGAATCAAATGGCTTTGAGACTTCGAAAAGGTTCACTTCGAAGTATTTTTCCGAAGGGTTATACTATGCTATGAATCTATAGCCCCGTAATGTTAAATCTGGCAAACGTTTTTCTGGTGGCGTTTTAACGCCTCAACGTCTTCAATTATATTTAGAAGATTTATGTAATTTTTGTATAAACGGGCTTTGTAAAACCAATAATCGCATAAGTGACCTTTATTCAAGAACAAGACATTTTCTTAAAACTATGAAAAAACACGAAAAAAATATTTTTGTTTTCTTATAGAGACGTATTTACGAATCAAAAGCGCTGGGTATTGCAAAACGGCATTAGCTTTTTTTAATTGAATGAACATTTAAAATCAGTTTAACTTTTGAACTTAAGTGTAAAATTTGAAAAATACGGTAAGTTTAGAACTGCTCTTTCAATTTCAATATGTTTCTGATAAAGTAAAGCATTTTATAATGAACCGTTGACTGCAATCAAAAGGGGAAAAAATAGAGATGAGATGATGCATAAATGTGACTTGTAATTCTGTAGAGTTTAATTTTTACTTGAAATAATTTTTCATTGAGCTTGATATATGTTTTACACCTACCTTATGAAATCAACTGAAATTTACAGGATCCTGTTATGAAACCTCAAGAACCTTATAGGAATCTTCAGGTTTTCATAAGAAATATACAGAAAAATGATTGAGCTCTGAAGCATCTTGCCAAGCATCCGCAGGATCTTGCATAGAGTTCTCAGGATCTTGCTAAGGATTTTACTAGGAGTTTATATCTTGGAATTCCGCTGCGATGTTGCTGAAAATTCTCAAGTCTCCGATGAAAAATCATTTTAAGTTTATTATTATTAGGCTACCACTAGCACACCTCAAATTCCTCTGGGAACCTTTTCAAAACCCCCAAGCTTTCGCCAGAAATATTAAAAATACCACTAGAAATTCACATTATCCCGCTTAAAATTTACAGGACGCCCTAGTGTTTATTAGGAATTACCAGATTTTGGACATAATTTTCCAAAACCATTTATACACTCTAAAGATCCCTCAAGGAGCCCTCAGTGTCCACTTGGAATCTGCAGATACCCTCATGAATTCGTTGAAATTTCTGGAAAGTCCCACAAGAACCAAGAATCCAGGATTCTCCAGGGTACAGTTAGGAATCTCATAGACTCAGCTCGTAAGGAACATTTTGATGATGTTAAGACACGTATGCTTGATTACAAAATTCTGGATCGTCTCTTAACAAATCTAATGCCTTACAGAGTCTATAGAAAAAAGGAAACGTAGCACTAAATAGTTGACGCAGAGAGATCAATATACACACCAATACCACAGACAAATAGTTAAAACACTCTCAGTCGTATTTATCGCACGCTTTATTGAGAATAAATTGTAGTTTGGACTGTATTCGTATTTGTCATGTTATTTAATGAAATTCATTAAAAGTTATGATGCACGACATTTTGCTGTACATATTTGTATCTATTATTGCGGTGTGTTTTTACATGCGCTATGTTTGTAAATCCATAATTATAAAGACAGTGAGCCAAAAAGATGAGACAAGATTTATGATTGTAACTCTGTGTGAGTTATAGATTATGCTCTTATGTCGGTGCTGGTGCTTTGTTCAAACAAGCTGTTGCAAATCTGAAGAAAAGTGTTTTTTATTGTATCACCTACTGGCAGACTCAAGTGGGCTGGACACTCAATATGAATGCCTAATAAAAGAGTCTTTAGTTGAGATACTGGTGGAGATTATTGGCCTCATGAAACGTTGTCAATGTATGACCAATGACCATTCTGAAGTAAAAAAGCGCGTACGCGAGTCGTTAGTAGTTGGTGAGATTTGGGGAAATATCGACGAAAATGGAGCTCTGGAATGTAATCGGTGTGGAGGTGACATGCTGTTCAAATGACTAAAGCAACAGACACGATAATATTTACAAAAAAAATACAAATTGGTATTGGTATTGAATGGTATTGAAAAATGTTGCCAAAAACGGATCCATTTTGTTGCCAAAATCGGGGGGTGCCAAAATCGGAGCATGCCAAAAACGGAGCATGCCAAAAACGGAATCCCACTGTACATTTATACATTTAAGTAATTATATCTAATTATATACTACAACTTCTATATTATATTTCCTAACAAGGACCGCAGTGCAGTGTTGTCAATATTGCTATTAAACTCGTTAATATATATGACATAGTTTACAAAAAGCTTCAGTATCTTGATCTTTTTAACTTTATTAATTGTCATTGATGGTCGGATCAGCTCCTCGACGTTGAATGTCTTATCAGGGTAGACTTTTAAAAGCTCTTGCTGGAGAATCCTCCACGATTCGGCTATTCTAGGACAAGTTGATATTTTATGAGCTAAGCTTTCTGCTCCAGACAAACAATTTGGACATATTGCAGAGTCTACCCTTTGCATTCTGAACAATAGTTCTGCATGAGCAATTTTTTCATTCACGAGGATGTAATAGAAGCTTCTTTCGAGTGACGATAGCTGACTTGACTTGATGTTCCGCCAAACCGCTACCCAGTTGCAGTTTTGATACTTACTTACCACCTTAGGGCAGTCCATCTGGTTTAAGAAGTAGGTGTGCAATGCATTCGATGTCGGATTATCTCTCATCTGAATCGGAAGATAAGAGATTTCTAG
This sequence comes from Aedes aegypti, assembly GCF_002204515.2. NCBI lineage: Eukaryota > Metazoa > Arthropoda > Insecta > Diptera > Culicidae > Aedes > Aedes aegypti. Next base: position 342,190,906 of record NC_035108.1, on the reverse strand, counting down.
GTACACAAGCTTCAAACACGGAGAGTTACTTGGAAGTGAGTTCAAATACGGTGGATTCTGAGCATTCATTAAAATAGAGGTATAGTATGGAAGAGCTGTGGCTTCCTTTAAATGGCGATTTATCAGAAGTGCTTTAGATTTTATAGACGGAAGTTGTAATTTAAGTCCCCCTCTATCATATGGGAGTGCTAATTGATTCATTGATACACGGATTGGTATCCCAGCCCACAAAAAGGATCCCATAAGTGATGTTAGTTTTGCTGCATGGAATTTGTTCATTGCTAGTACCGAGGAAACATACCAGATTTTAGAAGTGATGTAGGTGTTCAACAGCACGACTTTCTGTTGCAGATTCAAGTCCCTCATCTTGTGAAGCCATATGTTTTTGGCACATTTAGAAACTAGGGCATCCCAGTTCAATTTTTGCATCAATCTAATTGAGTTACAAAACGTGATACCTAGAATTTTCATTTTTTCGGACGTCTGCAACCAATCTATGTTAACAGGCTCACTAGTTCTAAAATGACCAATGTCAATGCAATATGTTTTGTTCAAATTGAGAAGAGCTCCGGAACATCTGCCGAAAGAAATGAAAAGCTGTTTGATTCGCTCAATTTTGTCAATGCACGTTGTAACAACGGTAATGTCGTCTGCGTAGACTACTACCAAATCATCGCGATCATCGCAAACTTGGTCAAGCTTATGTACTAGCGGTTGTAAATATAGCACGAAAAGGTGCATCGATATAGGATCACCTTGGCGGACCGAGCATTTTATCTGAATCTCTGGTGACAGATGACCGTTCACAAGGATTTTTGATCGAGATCGAGCATAGACATTTGACAAAAGTTCAATAAGTGCTGGATTTAAACCTGACGCCCTCATTGACTGAAACAGAAAATTATGGTCGACCCTATCAAAGGCGTGGTCCAGATCGAAGGAAATCAATTTTCCTTTTCTCTTGGTTTCACGCAATTGCGCTATTCGATCCTTGATAGCGAGGGTTGCTTGATGAATATTTTTTCCAAAATTTGAGCACTTTTGAGAGGGGCTAAGCACTTCACTCTCTTTGAGAATGAGTTCCAAACGAGCTTTGAGAATCCTCGAGAGGACTTTATAGTCAAAATTCAACAAAGATATTGGCCTGAAAGCTTTCACCGTGTTGCCGCAATTTTTTTTCCTAATGAGAACTATGATTCCATCTAAGAATTTTTCTGGAATGTTTCCTTGCAGAACTTCATTCAATGCAAGATTCAAATGTCTGTGAATAACATCGAAAGCTTTGAGGAAAAAATCTTTCGTGATGCCATCAGGACCCGCAGCCTTTCGAGATGCACTTGTCTTGATAGCACTGTAAATCTCTCCAGTAGTTATGTCGTTCATGCAACTAGCATTGGCTTCATTGTTTGGTGACACTGTTTGGTCACACATCCACTCGTCGTTCACTTCATGTTCTTCCCCCGCATACATATTTTTAAAATAGTCAAAAATGAATTCTTCGATTTCCTCAGAACGCTCAATGGTTCGATTGTCATCAATGTCTAAACTATCTATAGTCGTTCTCTTCCGTCTACATTCACCCATTTGAAATGTCGAAAGTTTTTCCCCCGACACTTGTGTTTCATTGACCCGAATGAAAAGTGTGTCGAACTCGCGTTGCAGCTTTAACATGCGTGCCTTAACCCGATTAATTGTCACCAACACTCCCGCGTCTCCCAAATATCGGTCATAAGCTTCTCGGAGCTCGGTATAGAGTATTTGATACTTACGATTGTATTCTGCATACATCTGGTTCGTCTTCCACCTGAAAAAAGTTTTAAGCTTTGGTTTTGCAAAGTGTACCCACCATTCTATCCATGAATTGTATAGTCGTCTCTGTCTGGTCCAATAATCCCATTTGAGTTGCAGTTCCTCGATATTCTCTGTAGTAAGCACGCAAGGCCGAAGAGACCAATACCCTCTTCCCTTTTCTCTCCCTAGATTTGGTAAAGCGAGTCTCACTGTTAACGCTTTGTGATTAGTAAATGAGCAAACATGCGTATCTGCACGTCTAAGATTATTGAGTAGCCCTGAACTAACATAGATTCTATCAATTCGCGACGCAGAGTTATGTGTTATGTAGGTAAATTGCTTGTTTTCCCGATTGAGAACATTTACAACATCATGTAGTTGTAATTGTTGAACCATATTTTTCAATGCCAAACTGAAATTGCTGACACCTGTGGCGTCGCTAGAATGGATCACTGAATTAAAGTCTCCACCTAAGATGATGTGTTGTGTGTGGTGTCTGAGATAATACGAGAGAGTGAAGTTGAAAAGCTCTTCTCTTTCACGTCGGTATTGAGAGCCAGAATGAGCATAGATATTGACCAACGTAATCGTATCATGTACTCTAAGAGCTATTATACGCGAGTTCAAACTTCGTTCCACATTCGAAAATTTGATCTGATGTTTAAGCGCTATGGCAGTACCCCTCCGAGCATTGTCAACATTACAAACAATGTTGTACCCTGGTAAATCTAATTTATCATTCTCAACTTCCTGAATGAAGATGATGTCCAAATCTTGTGTTTTTATGAAGTTGTGTAGTGCAGAAGTTTTAGTCTGATTAGTTATGTTATTTATGTTTACGGTTCCAATTTTGTAGCTGTGATTATCCACCTTAATGCTTTTTGGACCGCCCTCGGCCGCGTTTGGCTAAGATAAATGGGTTAGTGTCGTTTGAGTTCTTATTTTTGTGTTTACCTGTACCCTCTGTAAGCGGTTTCTCAGTAGTAACCACTACCAACTCACCGTTCGGGTTACATACGATTGAGCTTTCCAGCGTGTTTCCGTTGCAACTTTCATCGGTGGACATCGATGAGATATCACCGATTGAGACCGTTCGTTGCGGAGTTTCCTGATTCATCTCAGTCGAATGCTCATCCTCCAACGCCTGCTGAGTGGGCACCAGATCGGTACCAGATGCCACATCCATCTGTGGGACAGCCGAGGGAGATTCCTTATTGGGAAGTGGCGGGAAAACCGCTGCGTTTGAAGTCGAAGGCACTTCCACCTGTGCCTGCACTTGTGGGAAAGGTGCGTTGTTATCCAGTGGCACATTTCGTTGCTCCTCCGTCTCGTTTGCGCTGAACCCTTCAGACGCTCCTCTCACCGCTCCAGCGTATGAACTTCTCTTCAGTCGATCGTTGACACTCACCTTTTGCGCCAACAACTTTTTATTTTGCACGCAGGATATGCCTGTGTGCATGAACTCGCCACAATGTCTACATGTGGGTCTTTGTTTGGCGTACTGTACATACGTGGTCTCTCCATCTATTGTGATGTAGGACTTGATGGGTTCACGTAGAACCATCTTGACCTGACGTATGCCAGTAGCCATACCAGCATAGTGGTGTTTGTCGCTCCAGAGAAGCTCAATAACGGAGAGAACTTCGCCATACGCCGACATGTGGCGACTGACCTGCTCGTCTGAAACGTGCTCAGAAAGGTCATACAACCTAACGTCCACACCGCCATCCGCCATACGGATCCGAATCTTGTACTTTACCCCTTTCATCTCGTAGTCGTGTTGGTTGTCGTGGGTCTGCACTATTCGTTGTGCTGTGTTGAGGTCAATAACCTTGACAAACGCACACTCGTCTGTGTGGCTAAGTTGTAGTCTCACTAGTTGTGTTCGGCTTACACCGAGTTGTTGAGCGACGAACGCGTGTACCTCTTCAGAGGTTGGTTTCTTCGGAAGATTCGAGAATTCCACACGGAATGTGTTCTCGCGGATCCTGCGAGTATTCATCTCGAGACTCAACGTTCTGAGATGACTCCTACAAACACTACATCCGGTGCTGAGACCGGCACTACACTCGAACACGGATTTACCGCGACGAAACGTTTCACAGAAAAAAAAACTCGACCGTATGCTTGCGCTCCGAATCGACAACGTGTTAACACTTCGGCTGTCGAAGGCCAACTGACCAAATAAAGAATTCTGGTTTATGCTGGAGTATTATAAGTTGGGTTTTGGAAGCATTAGGAGAAATGTTCGATTTTTGCAAGTGCGAAGAAAAATTATCAATTTTTTTGCAATCTACTACAGATGACTGTAATTTAAAAGTTAAGTTCAAGTCTTAGCTCTTTTTTTTCAAATTTTATTTAGATAACCTTCTTATCAGAATTAGAAAAATATGTCATCTAAACAAAATACATTGAAAATAAATTTTTCTTTTTGTTTTGTTTATTTTCATAGAGAACACTCAACAGTTGGGAAATGATTGTTTTGAATCGGTATAGGGCTCCACTAAAGTTTTGTCCAACCTTCATATGAAAGCGCACCACTGTGGGGAATGGTTTGTCGTACACATGTCACCCGGAACGGGACAGAAAAGGAAATCCGTGTCGATTGTGATTGGAAGCACTATCAATCTCGTTACCACCGACGCACTTTGCTCTGCTCACCCACCCGTCCGTTTCCGCCTCCGGAACCATGAAAAGTGAGATTCTGGGGGCAGCAATAGATCTCAATCTGATTTCCAGCACTCTATTTTGTGCGCACTTATCCCTGGATACCCCCACAGGGTTGCTTCTTCGAAGAGCTTCAGTGAGGTGAACCATTTTTATGTGAAAAACAAAACAGTTAGTAAAAAAATTTATGTTACACCCCTTCATTTTTGTTTAATTTGGACTCTAGAAGCTACAGTGAAAATTTGAGCGAAATCCGTCCAATGCAGGGAGGGGGGGAATAGCTTGAAGTTTGTATGGAGAAAATGTTTGAAGTTTGATTATTATGAGCCACCCTAAGCTTCTTCACATGTTGACGAATGAAAGTAGATGTGCCGGCGTTTGTGCGTCCAGGGATGGATGAAATTGGTTCAATATTTTACTGTTGTCTATTTACGTCGGTTGGGACTGGGACAATCGTATGTATGATGCCTTGAAATCTACACTCTTGGTAGCTTTCGACATGATATTGGACTTGGAATTGGCATCTTTTAACTTATCTCTTTGATCTGCAGCTTAAATTCAATTGACTTCGGTATAACAGGCTGCCATTCACCAGATTTTATACAGTGCTTAATTTAGGCCGATCATGCGTACTGACTCGGTACTACCGAGTTTATTCTTCAGGCTGTCAGGCTGTGAGCAATCATTTCGTTACTTTAGACAAATTTTCCAAACACCAAATCAAAGCAACCACTAGCCCAAGCTCTTCGTGAGGTATCAAAGAGTGCCGCTTATCGTGATCAGTTGTTCCGAATTTGGAGAATTTAGACAGGAGATCTCAAACTCATATAGAGAATCAAGGTTACCTTTCAAATAGCAAAGAAAGGAGACTGTCAAATTTTGCCGGAAACTCTTAAAACCGTGAACTTCTTTTCAAACATCTTGAAGAGAAGAAGCACATCTTTTCAACTATGATAACAAAACTGGTCATCCTGAAAGGTCTCTCAAGTGACTATAAGTCAAATGAAGAGATAAAGACTGGAATACAGTTAACTCTCCATTGCTCGATATTCCATATCTCGATATCGAGTTAGAGAACCATAGTAAAAGTTGGTTTTCATGGCTAACTCGATGATCCCTTGGATCGCAGTTGCACTGGATTTGTGTTCTGTAACTCGATACCTCCCTAACTCGATGGTCCCTTCAATATCGAGTAAGGGAGAGTTGACTGTATATGATTTACTTGGATTTTCCCTAGTCCATGTAATCATTATGAAATAGAGAACCCAATCTGGCATTCGTCGGAAAGGGCTTCCTCCAGAATATTGTTTAGTTCAACAAAAGTGATATGAATAATTTTGAAGCTTTAGATAATACAAGACTTATGTTCGATATCCGTGTAACATGGGAACATTTCCCGAAACCTGGAGGAAATTTCCAGAACGTCACTCAGTGCCGTCGGTGCCAAAAGGGGGGTCAGGATACCAAACATTGCCGCATGGATGCTAAATGCATTTTTTGATGAGGTTTTTCTCACGTCAAGTGGTCTGTTCTGTGATGGACGATACCGAAAAGTTTATATGCACAAATTGCGGGGGATACCATAAATCCAATTTTTGGGATTTCCCTTCACGCAAGCGAATCGTTGAAGCTCGTGTCAGGTAGATAAATGGTAACGTTGTTTTGTAGCCAGAATTCCCCAGCCAGAATCTCAAACAACTCTCATTTTTCAGTTTATGATTGCTTGCTAAATAAACATACCCATTATACTCATTCACAAGCTATTTTTTTTTTCCTTCGCGTAACCGTTCGAATCTTTTAAAATTTGAATCCGTGATTACAGACGATGATCTTACACACTTGATCCGTCATAAAAACGTAAGGAGAAAGCAATCTCTTAGCACTCGCGATCCTGCTATAAAAAAATATATGGCAGGATCTGCGAAAAGAAATAAAAAAAATTGTTTTACACAATTAGGAAACAACAATTACTAAAACAAAATATCTCAATTAGACCCTGGCTCTCAGCAGTTTCGTAAATTATCTAAAATAAATTAGATATGAATCTGGAACTTCTATTATTTTCATTGCGGGTTAAATCCCATCATTTCAATTTCGCTCTCTATTGTAACCACAATTCCATTTTCACAAGCTCAGTTCATCCGGCTTAATCCTTTTCCCCGTCATTTCACTGCCACTTCATCGAAGTGTGAGGCTGCCAGTTCAAATTTATCTGATTCACCGACGCCTGTCTGACGATGGCCTTGGTTGCTACTACTCTCGTCGACCTGGTGCGTTTCATTTTTACGACCAGCCTCTCTGATTAATTTGAGTTGATGAGTTGGTAGTGAGCCTCTTCAGAAGACTGATTCAAAGATAAACAGACGGCACATTATCGTCAATGTCCACCGAGCACCGCCACCTGCAGCGCTCGCGTTCCAAGTGTTAAATCTATTTGTCTGTAACTTACTTCACCGTATTTTAGTCTTGAGTGAATTTTAGTGCTAACGCGTTGAGGTTGTACACACCCAACTAAGGAAGCACAAGTCGCTACTGCTAATTGCCGCACCCAACAGACAAAATTTAATTTTCCACTTTAACGAGCGGATTTTCCCACTGTTGGGAATGTTGCAATTTAGATGGGCGCTGATAGTGAAACGAATGCTTAGTAAGAATAAACTACAGTGCTGAATAAAATATATCGTGATCTCACCGAAATAAATTTTTGATTTCTTTAATTTCTTTAGATTTATTCAAGCATTCTTCAGAGTATTTCTTTATAGATTGATGAAACATTCTTTGAGTTATTACTCTAAAACACCTTTTTCATCGCAATATTTATATTATAATATATGCATGACTACGCATATAAGAATTAACAGAATTTGCTTAAAAATGTTGTAAAAAAAATATGAAGTTGATGTAGTCCCATATTGAGAAATAAAGGCATACCTAACAGTCTCTTTGTGTGCTTTCAACCCCAATAGCAACTTCAAAACGTTTGAAATGTCCATGTTTATATTTTTTGCTGATCATTAGTAGCAAAATGAGTAATCTGTGCGATGGTGCTAAATGAAATATGGCATGCAGAAATGCAGCAGAACATTATGAACATTTGTATGAGAATACAAACTTAAAAATTTTCATAATGCCTACGTTTCCATGTTGCTAAGCTAGCCCATAACAATGAGCAGCAAATCTAATGTGAGTTTCTGATTTTTATCCCACCTGTAAACCCTTCGAAGCATTCCACGAAGGCGTTTCCCCTTCGCTTGGCTGATGAAAAAAGCAAAATAAATGGCTTGGTACATAGGTGAGTATTATTATTGTTTCGATTTTTTAAAAGAATTCGTCAGGAATTCTTCATGGGATTCCTTTTTATTTTCTGCTTTATACTTTTCATTAGAATGTTCAACAATTTTTAATTTTAATTTAACAATCGTTCTGGGGAGTGACTCAAATTTCTCAATCGAGTCCTCATGCAATATCTAAGATATTTTTCTGCCTCTCAAAATGTTTCTAGAAGTTTCTTTTATGCATTCGAGAATATCTCAAACTAATGCAGAAAGAATTTATTATTTGACAAAACTTTTTGCTTCCAAAATACAAATAATTACATCATGGATTGTTTCAGTAATTCAAGCAAAGAAAAGACTGGGGTGTTTGTAGGTATCCCTTCAAGTATAAATCAAAGATCACCATCTGGAATTCTCCTCCATATTTTTAGGAAATTTCCTCATGCGTTTCTTCTTTATTTTTTTTGACAGATATCTGTGGAAATCCCCACAAATATTATTTTAAAAATTGATCCTGATAACTCTCTCTGGATTTTTAAAGTTTTTCACTAATCTACGACTTACAAAAAAAAATGGTTTAATAAACATCTGAGAACTCCTTCAAGAACTCTTTTGGCAACACTTACGGAAATTCCATTTAGTTTATGGAATTAATACGAAATATACACCAAACCTGGAATTTCACTGATAACACTTCCAAGCAATATGTTAAGCAGTGATTCTTAAAAATGAGCTCCCCAAAGATTTTTTCCAGGAATTTGGTTTAACTAGCTCTTTATTATTTAGCATTTTCTACAGAAATTTTAATTGTGCTTCTTCAACAAAGTTTGCAGAGTTCTTCAGATGTTTGGAAACTGTTTAGGATTTTTTTCCTGTGTATTTTCTCAAGCAATCCTTCATGATTCCTGCAATATTTTTCCCAGGCATTTCTCTGGAGTTCCAGAGATTTTTCCAAGCATTTTATATACACACTTTACCTAGAGGTTTTTAAGTTTTTCCTAAGAAGTTTATCAAAAATGTATATTTAACTTTCCAAAACTTGGAAATTTCCCAGAATTATATAAATTACAGACTTTTTTTCTCAGAATTCCTCTAAATATGGACACAAGCATTCTTCCATGTAGGGAACCGGATCCTATTCTTGGCACTTTTGATTCACTTTGTCAGTAGTTCTTTTTTGGATTTTCAGACGTCATATTTGGCCACAATATGCGCAAACCTCCCATGCCAGAGTGAATCATGGAAGTACCCAAGTGGTTTTGCACCCTATATATTAGAATAGGAGCAATGATTTGCCAGGACTGCATTCAGTGCTGCCTTTCGATTTTATTTTTGTAATTTTAATTTATGCATGAATATCACTCAGAACTATTCCAAAAATTAGTCTGCAGAATCCAAAGAAAAATTCTCGACATAAAACAACCTGGATGAATCCTTCTAAGACTTATTGAAATAAATTTTTAAGTATTTTAGAAGAAATTCTTGTAAAAACTGCTGGATGGATTTTTTTTTAGAAATTCCTTGGAAAATATATTTTTCCACAACTTTATTCAATGTAGCTCATCCTTATAATTATAATTTATTAACGCATATCTCTAAGATCACTACCAAAAATTATTCTCTAAAAGGAAGAACATTTCTCAAAATATTACTTCCTGAATTCCATAATATTCCGCAATGGTCATACTTAGAAAAAATCATAGGTAAATCCATGAAGGACTTCCTGAAAGAGTTTCTGAAGTATTTTGAGAAGAAATTCTTGACTTTGGGTGGATATTCAGGAAAAGAAAGAATTGTTATGAATAGCTTCTAAAAAAATAATTTCTAAAAAATACTAAAATATATCCACTGAATAACTTTTACATGAATCTATGCAAGAATTTTGGTGATCTAGGAGTAATTCTTTATTCTTGGAGCAGTTGGAAGGGTTTCAGGTGGATCTGCTAGCTTCTTTGACGTACAGGGGATAGGCAAAATGTTTAAGATAGGCAAAATTTTGCCCAATTTCAAATGATCATAACTTTATGAAAAATTGATGAAATTAGATGCATCTGGAAGCAGTTGACGGCAAATTTGGTCTAGTTTCAGGAACTTGCTTGGCCATGCATATTGGCTACTGGACACCGGAGATGTTCCGGATTTTCCGAGGTCATGTCCAAATGTAATTTTTTCTGTCGCTTGTATTTTTGTGCGGTGTGAAGTTGCATAAATTTTCCTAGAAACTGGAACTTATAAGAAGTTGATTGCCGCCGGACGCATTAAGATTATGCCCATTTCCGTAAAACAGCATCATTTTTCCAACTGTGAATGAAAAAAGAGGATGGGTGTCCTTCATCGTTTAACGTTTTATGCAAAAATAATTTCGCGTAAATTTCGTGAATGAACTTTCAAAGACGCTCGCCCCTCCCATACGGAAATTCTGGCTACGCCCAAAATTCCACCAGCGATTTTCCCAGGATTTACTTCAGGAATTACTCAAGAACTACTTGCTACTCTTCCAAGTAACGATTTTTTTCAATAATGCTTAAGAAACCTTTATGGGAATTCTCCAACGAAGAAATATTCGCAGACTCTAAATACCTAAATCTTAACTATTTTGCTATGTCATGAGAGCAAAATAATTTGAGATATTCTTCGCAAATCTCGTCCTTAAGATTTCCATGCAAAATCACTTGGCATTTTGCTTACAGCAGCTATAGGCGTGACTTTCACTGCTCCGCTGACTGTGATTTTCTACACTTGCCTACTGTAGTGTGAATTGCAGAACTTTCCCCAACTCTGCTTCAGGGATTCTCCCAAGCGTTCTTCCAGAGCTTCCTTCAGAAATATTTTGAAAATTCATAAGGTACGAACCAAAGGTGTATCTTGAAAGGCACATGAAACAATAGCTGTTCTATATTTTGTCGTACATTAAACAATATATTTTCTGGTCAAGGAAATGTTAGGTTAATCTTATTGGATGTAACAATTTTGTTCATATTTGCTTAATAAACTAACTGATACTGATACTGATAGGGGAAGGGGTGGTAAAATGAACAGAGGTGGTAAAATGAAAACCATGCCTTTTACCGAGAAAAAACAAACTTGATTGAATTTTCATTACGCACGGACGATTTATAGCATAAATCGGAGTGTTTGGGTTGATGCCGAGGTCAATTGAAGTGAAAATATCAACGAAAACTTAGATTTAAAAAAAAACACGTTTGAAAATTAGAACTGACGTAACTTCTACCTCCGGAGTCTTGAGGTTTTTCAGTGAGGTGAATATCGTATTGATATGATGTCAATTCTGATACCTTTAGATTTTTAGAATGGGTTTCAATCATTAATGGATATATTTTAGGTAATGTTTTTTCATGATGTTCATTTTACCACCAGCAGCTTTTCATTTTACCCACATAGTGCAGGTAAAATGAATATTTGCATCGTTTTTTGCAAGCGATAAAAATATGTGAAAGTTCAGTTATTTTTGTCTGAATTCATGTCGCAGCTATAGATAAGATCCCTATTTATGTTGATGTGCGGTAGAACTATACAAATTCCTTGTTTTTCTATCAGAAACAAGATGAACCTTAACGTGTTATTTTTACCACCCCTTTCCCTACAATTTATGAACCGATTCAATTTACACACTTTTGATCTAGTTTGTAAATTGAAGTAAAAGTGTATTCAACCATCCTTAACAATATTGCTGAATATTGGTTGTGTAATGGAGTCCAACGGAGAAACCGGTTCTGTCCCATTTGTGATGTGTCGCTAGAATGGACAAGAAGCCTCTTAAGGTTTATAAAAAACCCAAATGATTCGATTTTTTTTTTTCAATTTTCGAAACTAAAAATTAAATGCAACTACAACACATACAGGCGGGTAGTGAACACTAGAGAAATAGCCTCATGTAGATTGATTTGAGAGATAGGCTGTCTCAATTCAGTGAACAGTAATGCATAATCCCGAAAGAGCCTTCCTTAGCCGATTGGTTAGAGTCTGTGGCTACAAAGCAAAGGCCGGTTTAGGATCTTTTCGTATTGTAAATTTCTTTCACTTTCCCGGGCGTAGAGTATCATCGTACTTGCCACACGATATATAGGAATGCGAAAATGGCAATTTTGGCAAAGAAAGCTTTCAGTTATTAACGGTGGAAGTGCTCATAACAACACTAAGATGAGAAGCAGGCTTCTGGTACGAAGGACGTAATGTCAAGAAGAAGAAGAAGAATCCCGAAAGGACCTAGTGAAGGAATCGTTGCTGCTATGTGTGAGAGTCTTCAAATAACATAGGTAAAACTAAGAAGGATGACCTTTTTTCTCGTCAACCTCCCCAACCCTTCCCCTGGACTATGGATCCCGACTCAGAAGGCATGTGTGTATGCGAAAATGTGTTCCTCGTTATTCATTCCTCTGAACCCTTGCGGCTATTTAGCATAAAATGCCTAGGAAGCGTATTATCTTACAGTATGGAGGGGACCAACCTGGCCTTACGTGGAATGTTAGAGAGTTTCCTTTCGGATCGATGATGGCTCCATAAGGTATAATTGTGGAGATGTCAAGAAGATGGCATGCAGTGTGGAAAATTTTCTCATCCGATTATATGTAGGTGGCGAAAAACGTGATATTATTTTAGGGAAATTTAGTTACGTGTCACGAAATCTCCTGAGATGTGGAGCTGGATCCCTACAAGTTGCTCGTTTCATAAATGTTGAAATATTTTGCTCAATGAAGTTTCCAAAATGATAATGGATTTTTGACAACGTACATGCCATACAAGAGCTTAAAATGTCTCTCTATAAACATCTGATAAAATTTTCGGATGTTTGTTTAGCCCGGCAAACGGGTAATCTTCCGGAAACCGTTCAACCAACAAGGGTGGGTTAAACTGTGAAGCATCTTCGTCCCAAATAGGACATAACCAAACGTGTAGGCTACAACAAGGGTATCTGACTGTAGATTGCTCCTGTTGTAACCTCTGCCTGCTGCCAAATGTTTCTCAAAACGATGTCCCAAAATGTAGAGATTACAAACCATCGCCATGCTTCTATACCTTTCTCGATTAACGTAGGTATGGTGTAGGTGTACATCGTTTTTCGTTGGTCGAACCGTCCTGCTTGGTATCCGTGTGTTTTGATAGGAGCTGGGGGAACGTTTAGAGATCGAGTGTTTACTCATGCTACACAGTGCCACCGGAGAAGCATTCCTGTCCTGGTTAAACGGGCGGCCACTAGCGCGGTGAGCCATTGAGAATGTTTACTCATGTCAGTTAGATATAGGTTAAAGGCCACCACAGCTCGAGAGGAACAATTAGGTGAATGAAAGGCTAGATGTGCTGCTCGGTTTGAAACATGAAATCTCTGGAGAAAACTTTGGGAAAGAGTGAGCTGAGGCCAGGAAGCTTTCAAGCAAAATGCGTTTCAAAAATATTTAGTTAAACAAGCTTCATTCAAAGTATTATTGTTGTACATTGAAATATGTCCCTCAGTACCAAACACCTAATTTACTAAATTCAAAACTCCGAAATTATAAATTGTTTTCATATCGGTTCATAGGTTAATAATACAGTTACACTAATTTTGATGAATTTTAACGGCTCAAGGACCAATTAAACATATCTAGAACGCAAAAGAATTATCAAGTTACTCAAATTGAGCATAATTTCTACCTACATTAACCCATATCCGCCCAGCGTCCTAAAAATAGGACAGAAGCCCCGAACGCCCAGCGTCCTATAAATAGGACAGTACTTGTTGTGCAAATATCTTGAAAATAAAGAGGTTTACGAGAAAGCTGTCTTCTGCAAAGTTGATCACAGGACTGTTGACTTCCACTTGGTAACTATTTTATTTCAGAATTAACTCACCAGGTGGCGCACAGACGCCAACAAATGTTGCATATATAAGCAACATATGAAACAACTTTCCGACGTACAAATATTTGCTTCTTTTGTATCTCAGTCCAGCGATGAGATACAAAATTGGTGTCTTCGACAAAGTTGAACAACTGAATAATACCTGTTTGTATAGAACCTTATAAATTTGGAAAACACTCCCAAGATGGCGCTAGTGAGCCAAAACTTTATTTGCTTATATCTTGGTTCTGTTTTGAGATACAAAAATGGTGTCTTCGACAAAGTTGAACAACTAAATAATACCTATTTGCATAGAACCTTATAAATTCGGAAAACACTCCCAAGATGGCGCTTGTGAGCAAAAACTTTATTTGCGTATATCTTAGTTCAGTAATGAGATACAAAATTGGTGTCTTCGACAAAGTTGAACAACTAAATAATACCTATTTGCATGGAACCTTATAAATTCGGAAAACACTCAAAAGATGGCGCTAGTGAGCAAAAAATTTATTTGCTTATATCTTAGCCCAGTTACGAGATACAAAATTGGTGTCTTCGACAAAGTTGATCAACTAAATAATACTTATTTGCATAAAACCTTATAAATTCGGAAAACACTCCCAAGATGGCGCTAGTGAGCAAAAACTTTATTTGCTTATACCTTAACCAGTTATGAGATACAAAATTGGTGTCTTCGACAAAGTTGAACAACTAAATAATACCTATTTGCATAGAACCTTATAAATTTGGAAAACACTCCCAAGATGGCGCTAGTGAGCAAAAACTTTATTTGCTTATATCTTAGCCCAGTTATGAGATACAAAATTGGTGTCTTCGACAAAGTTGAACAACTAAATAATACCTATTTGCATAGAACCTTATAAATTCGGAAAACACTCCCAAGATGGCGCTAGTGAGCAAAAACTTTATTTGCTTATATCTTAGTCCAATTATGAGATACAAAATTGGTGTCTTCGACAAGGTTGAACAACTAAATAATACCTATTTGCATAGAACCTTATAAATTCGGAAAACACTCCCAAGATGGCGCTAGTGAGCAAAAACTTTATTTGCTTATATCTTATCCCAGTAATGAGATACAAAAATGGTGTCTTCGACAAAGTTGAACAACTATATATTACCTATTTGCATAGAACCTTATAAATTCGGAAAACACTCCCAAAATGGCGCTAGTGAGGCAAAACTTTATTTGCTTATATCTTAGTCCTGTTATGAGATACAAAATTGGTGTCTTCGATAAAGTTGATCAACTAAATGAGACCTATTCGCTTACAACCTTATTGGTTCGGAAAACACTCAAAATATGGCGTTAGTGGTCGAACATTTTGATTGTTCATATCTCAATTCAGTGATGAGATATATCATTGATGTCTTCGACAAATGTGTTCAACTGAATGAGATCTATTCACCCGAAAACTTATTAGTTTGGAAAACATTCACTAGATGGCGATAGTGGGCAAAGATTTTATTTTGCTGATATCTCAGTCAAGTGATTAGATACAAAGTTTGTATCTTGGACAATGTTGAACAACTAAATGAAACCTATTCGCCTAGAATCTTATTAGTTTGGAAAACACTCACAAGGTGGCGGTAGTGGTCAATTTTTTTTTAAATCTCAGTCCAGCGATGAGATTCGAAATTGGTGTCTTCGACAAAAGTGTTCAACTAAATAGGATCTATTTGCCCAGAAACATAGTAGTTTGAAAAACTCTCCCAAGGTGGCGCTAGTAGACAAACATTTTATTTGCTTATATCTCAATCCAGTGATAGGATACAAAGTTAGTGTCTTTGACAAAGTTGAAGAACTAAATGAGACGTATTGGCCTGGAAACTTATTACTTCGGAAATCACCTAAATGGCACTACTGGGTACAAATTTTATTCGCTTATATATCAGTCTACTTATTAAATCCAAAGAAAGCTATGCGCCTAAATCCTTCTTATTTCGGAAGTCATTCTCATGATGGCGCTAGTCGGCAAATGTTTTATTCACCTATATTGAAGTCCAGTGATGAAAAATTTGGTATCTTCGAAAACGATAGTCAACTAAAGGAGATATATTCACAAAAATAAAAACTTATTACCTGGGAATTGCTTTTATGTGCGACACATCAAGGAAACAACCAATAAGAAATTGGTCTGCCTAAATCAAAACAATGAATACTTACTATCGAGTCCAGCAACAATCGCTTATTTCGGATGCAATGCTCCTTACATTTTTAGATGAACCTTGACACCATTTATTGAGGCTAAAAGAAGAAAACACATGTTTTCTAGCCGTCGAATGAAAAAGATGGTCTTTTGAATGTAGTGAAGAACGAAAAAACCGACAAATTGACTTATCCATCCATGAACTGAACTCCTAGGGTGAAGGGCGGCTGTCAAATGAGAGTAAAATTGAAGAGCCGCCAACCTCTGCCCAGTTTTATGGCTTTACGTGGAAAAGTAAAAAATATTATTCGCAAAATTACAGGTATTAAATGCACTTGAAAGATATTGTTTGCAAACTGTTATTTACTATGCGCTACTGCAATGCGTTGTTGCCAATTTAGTAAGAAAATGCTGCTAAATTCACAAAATGAATGTATTCGAGAAAATTGATTACGGCTTCACCATTGTTTGGTTGTATTTTTGTATAGTTGTTCGCTTTTCAGAACCAGCGACACGTTGAGGTAGCAGTACAGAGCCTCCCTTATGCTCCCCAGGTATTCTGGCCCGCTCTAGTGTCAAAAATCTTGGACCGCGTGGATTCGGTTCTATCGGTGGATAAGACCATATGCATCTGTGAACCAGTAACTTCAACGTTATAGACGAATAATGTTGGCTTCAAATATTCACGTCTGTGAAGTATGTAATAGTTGGAGTGCAATATTTGACTGTCAATGGACTGAAGGATTAACTTTTGATTAGCACTAACGAAATTCTGATATTGCCAAAAATATATTTCGATAGCTGTCCGAGCCACATTGTATACTAATAACTTGACCCAGCAAAAATATTTTGATAGTTATATATGGTTTCATTATCAGCTGGCAAGTTTTATAGAATCTGTTTGAAGACTATTCTGAAACATCTGTAGGTTTTTTTTATAATCATAATATTTGACGTAAGATTTTATTTTGTTTTTGGTATAAAGGGTGTAAGAGTGCATAATTGTACATGTACATGTATGGAAATGTATGTATGTCTGTATCCTGTATCTTACTTACGTGGTAGAGCAGAAAATTGAATTGATGTCACTAAATGATTTAGTTCTGGCATGCATCTTACGCCTCTGAAATTTGTATTCCTTATGTTGCAATTTCTTTATCAGGGTACGTCCATAAATTACGTCATGCAAAGTTTGGCATAATCATCCTCGTCAATTTTCCTCTATGTCACACTTTTTGTGTGGATTTCAATTTTTAAATGGGTAGTCACGTTTTCTTGTAACCCCCTCCTTCCTCTTCTGTACGGGACGTAATTTATGAATTACCCCTCATCTGCAGTTTTTTTTTCAATGTGCTTACATTGTAATGGGTCGAAGAACATGAAAATATTTTTGATTAATCTCGAAAATAAGCTCATAGAACAACTAGATATGGACGACACACTTTCAAGAATTTTTTTGGATCCCCACCATAGACTTGAAATTTTTTGGTGAAATAAGGTTTAATATATGGGAATATGACTATGAATAACCAAAACGGAGCTGAATTCCAATTGTGAGATACCTTGGGCGTTAACGGGTTAACCTAGCTGGTCATCCAATCACAGTATGAAACCAGCAAATTCGGAAATACTGACCACGATTGGCGACACCCTTTGCTGCCTCTCTTGAATTGAAGTGCCTGGGCAAAACGCTGCACATTGGGGAATTCCGAACCCAAAGGTGGAAAAAATTGATAACTTTCACAATAGAAAGATAAAAAATAAGTTTTATAGCTCATTCGAAAGGAAATTTTCTCAAGAATCGATTGGTGATGGTTTCATGTATGTGGGGCCACTCTGGAATAAGCTATAGTGCCCGTTTTGCCCCGATTCCTTGAAAATTTTAGATTCTCATGTTGTTTTGAGTAAAACTGTTTTATTGTGGAGATTATTTTCCATGAAATCCATCATTTCTAGTCCCTTCAACAATGTTTCACAGAGAACGTTATAAAAAGATGGAAATTTAGGGGATTATGGGGCCAAATGTACAATGAAATATTTTTGAAGAGGAATTTTTGTTTTAAATTTTTTCAACGTGTTTTTATATTGAAATAAATTTTAAAATTGTCAAATAATCATGAATATAGCTTGCAGAAATAAGTTGTAGTAAAATTTGTAGAATATGTATGATAATTATGTATGCTCTATGCAACATATTGTGAATAATTTACCTTCTTATATAACAAATTCCAAACATTTCCAAACGATGTGTGATAGTTTGGGTAAACGATATTGATCTAAATGATCGATTGCCGTTAGCCTCATTGGTAGGAGATAGTGGAAGCATATAGTTTTTTGGCTATTTTTGCCCCAATTCCCCTAAACACGATTTCTTTCGTAATTAATTGAACTTTTTTTTCGAATCAAATTTATTATGTACTGAATTGGTTATTTTGTATCTGATACAATATTTAAATCATAAAACATAGGAGATTTTGGGGATCTTTTACACATAAACAAAAAAAAAAAACAAATAAAAAAAAATCAAAGATGAATCTATCAAGAAACCATCAGCCGTTTTTTTCTGATTGCAACAAATTACTCAGGATCAGGTTAGTTACTCAATCATTACTGTAGCAATTTCGTGAGAGTCAAATTGCATTTTACAAGAAATTATTCGGGGAATAATTTTGTCTTTTTATGGATATTTGGTATTACAATATTCCATTTTCCATCATGCACTACAGAAAAAGTTATCATAAAAGTGATAATGCAGTTGTTAATGATGCTCAATTCTAGATTTTTCCAAAATCGATCATTAATTTCATTAGTATAATTTATTGCTACTATGTTTGTTATGTTGCCTCTACATTTGCTGTTAACAGATTGCTTGTTGGTTGACATCAATGTTCCTCATGGTGATCCATACTTTGTTAATATTGTAAACAGTAATTATGGTTACATCTGTTTGACTGAATTTCAAGCATGTTCAAGAGCCTTCTAAAATGCATAACATAAAGAAATTTAAATTAATTAACTCATTACGCGTGGTAGAGATGGACAAATTATGGGTGAAATTATGAAAAAAAAATCCACGTGCTCGGCTGGGATTTGAACCCAGGACTCTTGTATGCTAGACGAGCGCTTTACCAACTAAGCTACCGAGCACATAAAGCGCTCGTCTAGCATACAAGAGTCCTGAGTTCAAATCCCACCCGAGAACGTGGATTTTTTTTCATAATTTCACCCATGATTTGTCCATCTTTACCACGCGTAATGAGTTTATTAATTTAATAATCATGTGGATTGGATTACCGAACAGCTCAATATAAGCGTCAATGTATAAACAAAATATTTTGTTGTTTTATATATTTCCATAAAAAAGCCCTAGCAAACTTGAATAACAAAATGATAAACGTCATCAGATAGCATGCATTTTATATCTTAATTTGTTTTCGTTTTGGTTGAATAAGCAGGCAACATAACAAACATAATAACAAAAAATATACTAATGAAATACAGACCTGATTTTGAAAAATATTTTGAATTAAGCATTATTAACTACTACATCTTCAATCAAAATGTGCCATATTGAAATATATGAAAGACTTTGTTTATTTATGATCACTTTTTCAGTAGTAGGGTGCAGGCAGAGCAACTTGGGCACTTCCACGAAATTTTATTCTCATGAAATTTCTTCAGGTATGATTGTGTAACTAATTTAATTCTGAGTGATTTGTTTCAATCAGAAAAAAAAACTGCAGATGATTACTTAATGGATTCATTTTTGAGTTTTTTTATTTGTTTGTTTTTTTTCTATTGATGTGTAAAAGATCCCCATAATCTTCTATGTTTTAGGGTTTAAATACTGTATCAACTACTGAATAAACAATTTAGTACATAATAAATTTAATTCGGAGATATCTGTTCAATTAATTATGAAAGAAATCGTTTTTAGGGGAATTGAGGCAAAAATAGCCAAAAAACTATATGCTCCCACTATCTCCTATCAATGAGGCTAACGGCAATCGTTCATTGAGATCAATATCGTTTACCCAAACTATCGCACATCGTTTGGAAATGTTTGGAATTTGTTATATAAGAAGGTAGATTATTCACAATATGTTGCATAGAACATACATAATTATCATACATATTCTACAAATTTTACTACAACTTATTTTTGCAAGCTATATTCATGATTATTTGACAATTTTAAAATTTATTTCAATATAAAAACACGTTGAAAAAATTTAAAACAAAAATTCCTCTTCAAAAATATTTCATTGTACATTTGGCCCCATAATCCCCTAAATTTCCATCTTTTTATAACGTTCTCTGTGAAACATTGTTGAATGGACTAGAAATGATGGATTTCATGGAAAATAATCTCCACAATAAAACAGTTTTACTCAAAACAACATGAAAATCTAAAATTTTCAAGGAATCGGGGCAAAACGGGCACTATAGCTTATCCCAGAGTGGCCCCACATACATGAAACCATCACCAATCGATTCTTGAGAAAATTTCCTTTCGAATGAGCTATAAAACTTATTTTTTATCTTTCTATTGCGAAAGTTATCAATTTTTTCCACCTTTGGGTTCGGAATTCCCCAATGTGCGCTGCTTTGATTTGCTGCACGGAAAATCCTCATCCGTTCGAACCTTGCTGAACCCAGATCGTCAGCAAAGTTAATCGACGATAAATTCTATCAAATAAAGCATATCTTAAAAGTTCGTTTATCTTTCCTTTGATTGCGCTGAGATTTATTATTGTTGGGCAGAAACTTTGCCACCGTTTGAAGCGTGTCCTTGGAGAACAGCCAACAATGTGCGACCTCGTCTGTTACCACTATTGTAGAACAAAGAACCAGCTCTCTTTGTGCTGCAGATAATTTCAATCTTAAAAAGCACAGAATGTGCAACACATGACCTAATATTAGTCATACTACTCCAGTTTTAAAGCATTTCCCTATGGGTGGCTTTTGCTGCTTACCTTCCTAGTGCTTGTGACACTAAATGGGCTAAGGATGCAAACCTACAGTTTCCAGCATCTTTGAGGATATTTCCAAGTATGTGTGTGTGCGCTTGAATCCATGCTCGTTTCCGTAGCAAAGTTTTCAAAGGATTACCGGAACGGAGCGATGCTCTTTATATAGGAAAAATCTTTCTTTCAAATACTGACACTGCTACAGACGTTTTCGTTGTGGATTTTGTGAAACTTTCCTCCCTTTCCTCTTGCTCTTTTAATAATGATAATGGGTTTTCATCCTTCAAATCCGCTCTTTCCAGTAGTGGCATTATGTCTGGCTAGTTTTCTGCCATATGCATGTATAAGACCGGATGAGAAATCTGAAAGTAAGACAAGGCTATATTTCTCCCTTATCGAATGGCTCAGGCAGTTGCAAGGTTGTGTGAAAGTGGGATTTAATTGTAAGCTCGGCATTTCGGTCCTCAGTCGGTGTGATTTTCCGTTCCCGGTACCCGGATTTACTACGATGAACAATGCACAAACCGTATTCTGTCAGTTAACCTCGACGATGACAACGGTATGGCACTCACACGATGGAGATAAGCCGAACATAACGAAACAGTAACGCGTCTCCGGTCACGATATCGGTGACTGTCAATCTTCATACGTAGCCATGTACCTACAAATGGTGATATGCCAGATCGGGTTGCAAACGGGTAATCGAAACGCACCGAAAGAGAAAGAGCTCCGATTGTCATCCTCCTGCCACCATAGATATATAGACATAATACTTTCGATCAATTACATATCGAGTCCTAACGCTAATTTTGTATCTTAAGTTGTCGAATTTTGTTTACATATGAAACATTACGTTTTATGAGCATAACAGTATATGTATTAAATATTTTGCACTTCCAAATTGGGCGAAATCAATAAAAATCACATGAACTAATTTTCGCTTATTGAAAAATAGATAACATAATGACAGCTCAACTTTTACTATATATTAACCTCTATTTGCATAGACAGGGTAGGTAGATAGGTAGGCTACCGGCTTCTGTTTCATAAGCAAAAGATCATGGCCTGGGCCCGTCCCTTTCCTCGTACTATGTAGGTGTATATTTCACTTGCTTCTATCTTCCAATCTTAATCTATTACACTTAAACTATTCGTTCATAGCAATCGCTAGAACCAGAGACGGACAAGAAACCGTTTCTCTACGCTTCCATTTTGCCATAATTATAGCACTCTTTTCCTTACGCCTAATACATAGGCAGTCTGCTAACCAAAAGAAAGCTTCTCTGCCATTAAATTACCTCAGCCGTATTCCTTGCGGCACGAACTGGCGTAGATGCAGGGGTATATCCGATCTACTGTTGGCCAGTTTTAAATGCATTATCAATTACACCCCGTTCCTTCATTGGTCTGCATTCTGACATGGCAGGCGTTGCCTAAAAATAGAAGATCATCAGCAGTTTTATATTGGAGGTGCCTGTTAAGGTGATTATAGAACGAAGCTACACCTCAAACTTCAAGAGCACAGGACCTGAGAACCAAACAGAGCTCCGCGTTGAAAATTTATCCCATTAATCACCGACAGTAAGAAAGCGATTTGATTGATTTTCAATGCGAACTGTTGTCAGATTCTTCAGTCTTGTGCTCTTGAAAATTCAAAGTTTGGCTTCGTTTCATAATCACCTTAATCCCAAGTGTGTAAGTGCAGCTGTTCGAGCGACACTGAAATAGCAAACAGGGGTAGCCAATCAAGTTCAAGGTCACCTTACCCGACCAGTGGATTACAACAAAATTGTATTACAATTATATCAAGATTTGTTAAAAATAACAAATTTTGTTACATATTTGTTAGACGCTCTTTGAGTTGATGCGAAAATTTATAACATGGTTAACACAAACTCAGTTATAATAACCAAGGCTGTTTCAAATTTGTTTCAATTTAAAAATTAATTATAACAAAATTTGCCATAAACAATCTGAAAGAAATTGCTTGAACATTTGCGCTTTTGTCCATGTTAAGAAAATAACAAATTTTGTTATAAATCAGTTATGGAATATAATAAAAGGAGTTTTTTTTGGTTTAAATTATAACATATTTTGTTTCAATTTTTTTAGTGTTTAAGGCTAAGTAGTTCGTCATTCGTTTTGGCAGCCATGTTGATTTTGCAGCTTGCAATTTCAAAGTGATAAAACTCAGTCACCATAAGTAATATCGAAAATTATCACTACTTGCACTTTTATGGAACAAGTATGCTGATATTTTTTCAGATATGTCAGTGCAAATCCGAAGGAATTTTCTTTAAGGTGAATATGAATCGAAGCCAAACCTCAAATTTTAAAGAGCACGAATCTGGAGAACCGAACATACGTTCAGGCTGAAAACTTAATCGATTGGTCACTAGCTGGTAGTGACCAATCGATTAAGTTTTCAGCTTAAACGGGTGATCAGTTCTCCAGATCCGTGCTCTTGAAAATTTCAAGTTTGGCTTCGATTTATCTTCACCTTAATTTGTAATCGTGGGACAAATCAGCCACAATCATCGATGCCAATTACACATTTCGATGACGACCTACTTTGCCTTAAAAGAATGCTCTAGAACTTTGCCTCATTGTGAGGGAAAGAAAAAATACTAAGCAGAGAGGCAACGAAAACTGAGCGAGGAAGGTGCGACACAAACCACAATGGAGGAAAATTCCATCAAAAAAGAGTACCATCACAACTCTGCGATGCCTATTTTATTCGGATGGGTCTTTCAAGAGTTCTTTTATTGTGTGAGTGAGGGTGAGCATAGAAACAAGATAGAAAGAGTGTCAGAAAAAGTCCTTGTAGGGTAACTCGATGTAATACTCCCAAACGGGGCAATTCGGCCCTCTTTATTTTCACGGGATTTAGGCTTCTTTTACACGTAAATATGATTACATATCTTAAATATCCGCGAAAAAATTATGTTGCGCATATTTGTTCTTTGAACAGTGTAAACAATCAATAGAAATTAAAAAAATATTGAAAATCGGGTTTTTGGTTTAAAATTTTGCTTCTGATAATAAACCTCAGTGTGAATGAAGCCTATTCTTTACTATTGTACTTAATACAAAAACTTTTACCGGAAGATGACTGCTAATGGACCCTTTTAAGATTAGCAGGTGGTACAATTCTCCTTGGAAACATTTCTACAAGCCTGTGGAACTTTTTGCTATGGGAGGGGCATATTGCCCGGGTTGTTTTGAAACGTAAACATTTGGACCGATTAAAAAAACATCTTGAACGCTTAATTCATATTTTCACAAAAATTTTTTATAGTTTTTCGTCGGAAATTTAATTTTGATCAAATCGTTGCTACAGTTAACTCTCCCTTACTCGATATTCCGTATCTCGATATCGAGTTAGAAAACCATAGTAAAAGTTATTTTTCATGGCTAATTCGATGGTCCCTTGGATCGCAGTTGCATTGGTTTTGTGTTCTGTTACTTGATACCTCTCAACTCGATGTCCCTTCAATATCTTGTAAGGAAGAGATGACTATACTTTTAAACTTATGATTGAAAAAAAAAAATTGCTCAAAAATGTATGTTTAAATTCAAGTTATGTCTAACGTGCTGTAATAATGTCATCAAAATCGGTCAAAGAATAGCTGAGATTCTTCTTCTTTTTCTTTTTGGCATTACACTGGGCAGAACCTGCTTCTTAGCTTAGTGTTCAATGAGCACTTATACAACTATTAACTGAGAGCTTTCTTTGCCAAAGTTGCCATTTTTTCGCATTCGTATATCGTGTGACAGGTACAATGATACTCGATGCCCAGGGAAGTCAAGGAAATTTACATTACGAAAAGATCCTGGTCCGACTGGGAATCGAACCCAGACACCTTCAGCATGGCTTTGCTTTGTAGCCGGGACTCTAACTACTAGGCTAAGGAAGGCCCCTAAAATCTTAAGTCATGTGCTTACCAAAGTTCGTGGATAACCTAGAAAACCGTGAGATTTTGAACTTGACAGAGTATGTATATTTGAGTCTGCTTGGGTGTGAACCTTATTCATAAACCTCCGAGAGATATCTGGTTACGCCTGTAGATGAAAAGGCATTAACTTGAAGAAGTTTTTGGATACCCTCGAACAATCGTTGTTTTGAGAACTTTATAGGACATGCTTTGTCGAACTTTATTTAATTTTCATCCATGCATGCTGAAAAACACACTAAAACCTGCAAAACTTTTTTGTTTCGTGATGGATTTGGTCTGAAAATTTCAGAAGTTCCCAAAAATCTCTTCTAATTTAAGGTCTGCAAGTTTTGGAAATATGGTTTAGGTGGCTCCGGAGTTATTCCGGATAGTCTTGGGGTACCACGATTGGCCACATCATCCCTTCTACGGATATCTCAGGATCCCGATGAGCTTGAAGGTTGGTGTTTTCGGCAAAGTTGTTCAGCAAAACGAGGGCTATCTGGCGGCGAAAAATCTGTTAGGGAATTTGCCTAGCCATTTTCTGCAAGGTTTAGGGACAGAATGCGTAGGACAAAACGCCGAAATACAAAACATCGAATGCAAAAACGCCGAAAGGGACAAAACGTCGAAAGCAGTAAAACTGCAACAGCGGCATGGAATTGTTTCCTGATTTAATTTTGCAAACTGTGTCCGATGAAATATGCGTTTAGCACATAGTGAATTATCTATTCTTTCTGAAAAGAATAATTCTTCCACATATATTTTCATTTTCTTCCATTTCACTTTTTTGACGTTTTGTCCTTTCGACGTTATATCCTTTCTTCAAACCTTTGTATCTTAAGATCCCTAATAATAAGACAAGCTACAAGGTTGGAGTCAAGGAAAGTGGTTCAGCAAATCAAGGACTATCTTGAAGTGCGCATCGTACCTTCGTGCTGTGTGTTCTCGAATTCTCTCTGCTCTTGGAAGTGTTACAAAAACAGTACTTTTCTTCTTGCTTCTTCTATCTTCATCTTTTTACTACAAAACCGGTACTTCTAAGTGCTATTAAAGCAGTACTTTTCAGTACTATTTTTTCTACTATTAATCCCTTTACGATCCTAGTTTGGACCCGTGCCTAGCGGTGGTAATCCTTCTTGGACACCGTCTTGGGAAAAAACCTCTCGAAGGTCACGTCTTCTTTCGTTTATTGACTAAACATGGTTGCAACAACAAACAAAAGGAAGGGTGAATCTCTGAATTCACTACTTCCTTTCAAAAAAGTGGGATTTAAAACTGTCACTAAATGTGGCAAGAATGGAAGAAAGGACGTTTCTCCGGAATGCGAACTTTCTTCCAAGGGTGAAATGGATAATGTTGATAATTGCATCGAAATGAGCAATCAGTTCGATGCTCTAGACAAATTTTCCGAACACCATATCGAACCAGTATCTAGCCCAGGCTCTTTGATTCAAGTGAGGAAGCAAAGAGTGCCGCCTATCGTGGTCAGATGTTCAGAATTTGGGGGATTTAGGCAGGAGATCTTGAACTCCATTAGGGGAATCAAGGTTTCCTTCCAAATCACAAAGAAAAGAAACTGTCGCGTTTAGCCGGAAACTTTTCAAGATCACGAACTTCTTCTCAAACATCTTGAAGAGAAGAAGCACACATGTTTTACTTATGACGCCAAAACTGAACGTTTGTTCAAAGTTGTTTTGAAAGGTTTCTCAAGTGACTAAGTCACCTGAAGAGATCAAAAAATGGAATTAATGATTTACTTGGATTTTCCCCAGTCCAAGTAATCATTATGAAAAAGAGAACCCAATCTGGCGTTGTTCGGAAAGGGCTTTCTCAAGAATATTATTTAGTTCACTTTAACAAAAAATATCTAAATAATATTAAAGCTTTAGAAAAAGCTAGAGTTATGTTCGATGTCATGGGAACATTTCCAGAAACCTGGAGGAAATTACCAGAACCCCACTCAGTGCCGTTGGTGCCAAAAGTGGGGTCATGGTACAAAAAATTGTCGCATGGATGCTAAATGCATGATTTGCGGAGGTTCTTCTCACGCCCAGAACATCTGTCCAGTGAAGTAAGAAACCGATAAGTTCGTATTCGCCAATTGCAAGGGCAATCATAAGTCCAATTTTTGGGCTTGCCTTTCGCGCAAGAGAGTCGTTGAGGTTCGTGTCAGGCAGATGAAAGGTAATATCCATTACGATAACGGGCGTTTACGGAATTTTCCTTTGCCGATATCGTAGCAGGTAATTTGAACTCCTCCCCTATTCGTAATATGAGTACTTATTCCACTTGTTTCAAATCAAATGGAAAAAACCCTACCGCCACAGGTAACATCTACTCTGCCTCTTCGTCTACCCACTTCAAATGATATGTCTGCCTCTGATTTTAATTTTCTAACTGAACAATCGACTCTAATGATTGATGCAATGTTCAAAGAATAGAAATATTAGTAGTAGAACGCTAGTGGCGTTGTTGTCACAAAACTGATTTCAATTATTATTACTTTAAATTATGGATTTGCATTGTTTGTTCTATACAATATCGTTGTTTTGGTTTTGAAAATAATTTTGACACTTTGAGGCCCGGTACTCACACTGTCAGTTCGTGGCAAATTAGATGTTGGTAACACGAACAGCAGCGACATTAGCATTCTTAGGTTAATGCTTCTACTGTTCAAAGCCACCACTATGACTGAAGCAGTCCAAGTTGGTGTAAAATTGACTTATCAAATTCTAATTGGATTACGTTTTTTTAATGGATCCAAATAATACTTTAAATATTTTAAATTGGACTGCTCGTTCCTTGAATGATAAAGAGGACGAGCTGTTAAATTTTCTTACAGCTAATAACGTGCATATAGCAGTTATCACTGAAACGTGTTTGAAACCTGGATCCAAACTCAAAAGAGATCCTAACTTTTTTGTTAATCGTGATGATCGACTTGATGGGGCATGTGGAGGAGGTGCAATCATCATTCATAGGCGTATAAAACATCAACTGTTTTCGTCATTTGAAACTTAAGTTTTTGGAACTTTAAACGTTTCTGTACAAACACAGCTTGGTAAATATACTTTCATAGCTGCCTATTTGCCTTTTCAGTGCTCTGGACAACAAGTTAATTTGCTCAAAACTGACTTGCAAAAATTGACTCGCAATAAGCCAAAATTTTTTGTCATTGGTGACTTGAATGCCAAACATCGGTCATGGAATAATTCTCAAAGTAATTCGAACGGCAGAATTTTATTTGATGAGTGCTCTTCAGGATATTTCTCAATTCAATACCCTGATAGCCCTACATGTTTTTCCTCTTCTAGAAATCCATCTACGATTGATTTGGTCTTAACCGACTCTAGTCATCTTTGTAGCCAACTGATTACTCATGCTGATTTTGATTCTGATCATGTCCCTGTTACATTTCAAATATCCCATGAAGTGATTCTCAATCTTATCAGCTCCACTTTCAATATTTTCTAGCTGACTGGAATATATATGAAACGTATATTGACTTTAATCTTGATGTTAACATTTCTTTACAAACAAAACTTGATGTTGCCAATGCTCTTGAAACTTTAACAAATTCCATTGTTGAAGCCAGGAGCATTGCAATTTCAAAATGTGAGGTAAAATTTGCATCCGTGATTATAGACGATGATCTTAAACTCTTGATCCAACTTAAAAACGTTAGGAAAAGCCAATTTCAACGCACTCGCTATCTTGCTATGAAAATTATATGGCAGGATTTGCAGAAAGAAATCAAGAAACGTTTTGCACAATTAAGAAACAAAAATTTTGAAAATAATATTTCTCAATTGGACCCTGGCTCTGAGCCCTTTTGGAAATTTTCTTAGAAGCCAATACCGGTATTGAAAGAGGAAAACAAATTATTACTAACCAATTGCGAAAAAGCTCAAAAACTTGCTATGCAGTTTGAAAGCGCGCACAATTTTAATTTAGGACTTACTAGTCCAATTGAAAATCAAGTTACACAGGACTTCGAAAATATTCTCAATCAAGAGAACGTTTTTGAAAATTCCTGGGAGGCTGATTTGGAAGAAGTGAGAACTATTATTAAAAAAAATCAAAAATGGCGATGATGGAATTTTCTACATCCTCATCAAGAAACTCCCAGAAAGTAGCTTATTATTCTTAGTTGATATATTCAACAAATGTTTTCAGTTGGCATATTTTCCTGAGAAATGGAAAAATGCCAAGGTTGTATCAATTTTAAAACCAGACAAAAATCCTGCAGAAGCTTCTAGCTATCGTCCAATCAGTTTGCTTTTCTCCATCAGTAAACTTTTTAAAAAGGTCATTCTGAACAAAATGATGGCCCACATCAACGAAAATTCAATTTTTGCTAATGAACAGTTCGGATTCCGCCATGGACATTCGACCACTCATCAACTCTTACGTGTAACTAATTTGATCAGTTCCAACAAGTCTGAAGGCTATTCTTCTGGTCTTGCTCTTCTAGACATAGAAAAATCATTTGACAGGGTTTTCCAGCATACATTGTTAGAATAATTCAAAGTTATCTGTCAAATCGTACACTTCAGGTTAATTATCAGAACTCCAGATCTGAAAGACTTCCTGTAAGAGCTGGTGTTCCTCAAGGCAGCATTTTGGGACCAATATTATACAATATTTTCACATCTGACTTACCTGAGTTACCTCAGGGATGTCAAAAATCCTCTCCGCCAAAGGACAAAGCCTGCGTGTCATCCGTAGCCGATTGCAAAAAAGTTTGGAAAATGGAAGATTTCTCCTAATGCATCCAAAACTCAACTAATAATATTCCCACATAAATCAAAAGCTCTTTATTTGAAACCTTCAAGTAGACATGTTATCACGATGAGAGGGGTTCCAATAAATTGGTCAGATGAAGTTAAGTATCTAGGGCTCATGCTAGATAAGAATTTAACTTTCAAAAATCATATTGAGGGCATTCAAGCCAAATGTAATAAATATTTAAAATGTTTCTATCCCTTTATTAATAGAAAATCAAAACTTTGTCTTTAGAACAAGCTTTTGACATTCAATCAAATTTTCAGGCCAGCCATGTTGTATGCTGTACCAATACGGACTAGCTGTTGTAATACCAGGAAGAAATCTCTGCAGAGAATTTAAAATAAAATTTTGAAAATTATTCTGGGGCATCCTCCCTGGTATAGTACCAATGAAATACATAGAATATCCAATGTTGAAACATTGGAACAAATGTCAAATAAAATAATTAATACTTACAGGAAAAAATCGTTACAATCTTGTATTGCTACGATTAATGCGTTATATATTTAGGTTAAGTTAGGTTTAGTAAATTGAAAATGTGTTTTTTTCTCTTATTAGCAGGTGAAATCAACACATCTGTAAAAAAATCTGAACTGCTACGGCAAATAAAATGTAATATATTGTTAACAAAATATTAATAAAATCTTAAATTTGTTTTACCAAATTAGGATGATATTGTTGTCTAAAAACACAGAACACCTAGCTATGAGAAATAAATGTAATGTTTAGAATGATACTAATAAAGAAATTTGAAAAAAAAAAACGATCGATACGGCTGGCTTCGTTTCTTCTTTCAAACTCAAAATCTGCACAGTGCTCCAATAAACATAGAAAAGAAAATGCAAGACTAAATTTGTATTCACAGGATGCATGACAATATTAATAGTCAATTATGGTCTTAAAATCATAATGGTTTCACAAGAAGCTAAGTACAACCTTTCCGAAATAGACTATCCTAGTTCTACACAGCTAAAAATATGTTGTAAATTTACTTTTATTTTCATGCACATATTTGGAGCATCAAAATAAACCTAAATTTCAACGACCAATACATTATTTTTCAATTGAATTCACTATAAATTCACACGATCATGTAATATTCAACCATTTTCAGTTGGAAATTGAATTTATATTTATATGATGCTGTAACAACACACGAATTTGGTTTATTTTTACAGTAGACTTCAGTTTACATCACATTGAAAATTAAACATTTTTTTCTGTGTAAAATTTAGTTCATCAAGGTAAAAGCTTATGAACAACTTTGCCGAAAACACCAGCCTTCTAGCTCATAAGAATTTACGTAAATGGAGGTTTTGGTGTACACATTTGATTGATTTCAGTTTATCGTCACAGTTTGTTTCAAATATGAATGAACTTTATAATGAAGTTTGCAGCTCGTACAATTTTACAATAAAATACAATGTCCTGATTTCATATTTTTCTATCTAGTATCAGTTTTTAATGACGTTATCTAAATATCTCAACACCCCTCAAAAAACCCTATTACAGACTACGGTACCAGTTAGTAAACCGAACGAAATTTCCGAATACGTTTACGTCCATTTGTCTGTGCATCCACCAAAGCGCTGAGCCACATCCGACATGTGAATCTTGCTGGCTGCTGCTGCTGGCCCGAGGTGACAATCAAGTGCCAACCACCGTTTCCGGCTGATGTTTGGCGTCACGAACAGGAGCGATTCGTGGTGGGATTCAATCCCGTGACGGTCGGTTATACTTCCCTCGAAAGGATCTAATTTTGGCATTACACTTCCGAATGGAGTTCCGCTGTTTGTTCACGCTAGACTTACTACGGATGATGATAGAAGGATTCCTTTCGTTTCGCCGGAATGTAATTGGTATGGATGGTCGTTTCACAACAGAAAACATTTTAACACTGTCTTCAATTGCATATCAATAGCGTTAAAGTGAAGATAAAACGGAACCACACAACGAATTTTCAACAGCTTAAATCTAGAATACTAAAAAGAGATCGGTGCTGAAATTTTTCAGAGTAAATAAATGTTTAGCTCATCACATTTTCTCACATTAATTCCATCACATTCTAGAAAATTTGCCTAAAATATTCTCTTCTCAGCAGGATTAATCTAGAATTCCGACAAGGATTTGTTCAAAATCGCCAAGATTCGCCTAGAGCTTTAGAAAGATTTGTGCAGAATCCTGAGGAAGATGCGTTCAGATTGGATCAGAATGCTGAATATGAGTGGTTTAAAATCCTGAGAAGAATTCGTTTAAAATCTCGAATAGGATGCATTCCGAATTCTAACGAAATTTACTAAATTTACGAATTGGTTCAGAATTTTAAATAGAACTATTCGTGGATTACATTGTTGCATTGTGAAATTGTTCTCCTGCTTTGCTTTCTAATCCACAAAGCTCCTTCTGTTAGTATGACGCAGCCACGCGTCCAAATTTAACATTGGTTTACTCAGTAATTCAATCTGTACGCTAATTGTTTTACAAAGAAATTAATTCCAAGTTCTTAGCCGAAAGCTGCGAGGAACGAAATGTTTCTTCCGGACAAACATTCGTTGAAGACTAGCTAGACAGTGAGGCTCTCTTGTGTGTTCGGAAGATCATCTTGGATTATGTCGTGCGGAGCCGCATGAATGCGTAATGAATTTCAAGCAAATGAAGCTGCCGAGTGGAAAGAAATTTATCCTCCAACGAAATCCCAAAAGCGAACAACGTCTAAGTCTTTGGGCCACTCTCATATGCGTGATTTTCTGGAGAAAAGCAACGGATGCGTTGATAGCTGGCTTTTGCCTCTGCGTGCGGCAATTTTGATGAATTGGATCCCATAAAAAACTTCGACTCATCCTTCTCATCCTCGAGGCGTCAGCAGTGACGCCACAGCACGTTTTATCTACTGTATATTTTTTTTATTATTTGGGGGCCCTCTCATTACCCATCTCATGTTTCATTTCCATAATAAAAGGCAGCGACCATGCTCTCCGAACGCATACACTGGAACCACGCCGAAACACACAGGAAAAAAATGCCAATGATGAAGAATGCTCGCTTCATTTCGTCTCTTCATAATGCCAGTTGGTCTAACATTGCACAGTGGTTCTTGCTACATGAAATGGAGGTCATAAATACGAAATTCAATAGATTACTTATAAATTCACGCTATATTATACACTCATGCTTCTGTCAAAACACGTCATATTACTCTTAATCTTACTTTGTACGTATTTCGACAAAACATTTTTTTGAGTTATTTTTAGTGAAAATTACGGAATAAAAACCAAAGTTTTCTATTCTTTGGAGAACGCTTGCAGAAACTTGGTATGAAAATCTAAAAATTATGGACAAAAAATTTTTGTATGTTTCTTAGAAGGTGACCCCAAACTTTTGCCCGAGAGTGTATGTTCCAAAGTTTAAGCACCGCATGACTTTATCATAATGAGCATTTTATTGGCTTTTTTCGGTGAACGCGATACTACTGAAAGTGGAAGGGAGTAAGGAAAGTAATGAAAGTGTATGATGGATAGGATCGAAAACAAGCAATGAGCGAAATGAATAGAAGTTGAAAACTAACAGAGGGCCATATATGAAGAACACAATCGAAACGCCTCTATCTACTTTGAGTAGCATCGCGTTCACCGAAAAAAGCCAATAAAATGCTCATTATTATTACGAGTGGATGTGTTTATGTTTTACTTGCGAAGTACGTGTTTTGGCAAAGTGGGCAGGGCCCTGCAGGGGTTAAATTTGATACATCATGCTTCGTATGTTAGCTTCATTCACATACATAAGAGTGAGCCATGTCGTGAAGCTATTTGTGCATTGTCTAGCATTGCGGTGGTAATTTTTTTTTATTAATATGTTTTGTTTGGTAATTACAATATTTCTTACGTCTTATATGGTCGGCCTAGGGCCTGCCAATCTAGGTTTTATTTTTTGATTTGGTAATTTAATTTTTTATCAGATTATCATATTTGATAACCTACTTAACTAATATGTACAATAAACATAAAACCAAAACATAACTTCATAACCTAGCGGGGTGTGACTATAGCGCGGACGACCTTATTGTCTGATGTATGATGTACGGCAACGAGCCCTGTACCTTTCTATAGACTCACTGAAGCGATCCTCAAGACTTCAAAAGTCTTTATCTCAGCCAGACGGTGGTCCTCAGAATTTCGCATCCGCCAAGGAGCGTTCAGAGATATTCTCAGAAACTAGTTCTCAACGATTTGCAGTTTTATTCGATGTGTTTTAGCGCAGCTCTCCCAGACCGGCATGCCGTATTCGATCATGGGACGGATGATTTGTTTGTAGACAGCAAGCTTGTTCTTTCGCGACATGTTTTTTCAACATCGAGCAGAGCCATGGCAGAGGTTTTTGACAAGGACTTGTTTCGTCTGAGGATGTTGGTGACTCGGGATAGTTGGTGCACGGTTGATCGACCTCGTTGGAAACCAAACTGTTCCTCGAGCAGGATGTTGTTTTGCTCAACAGAAGCAAGAAGTCGGCGATAAACTGCCCTTTCTAAAAGCTTTAATAACGCTGAGAGAAGGCTGATGAGGCGATAGCTTTTGGGAGAGGAAGGATTTTTCCAGGTCCCAGACAGTATTTCACACGCCATATCTGTGTTTTGATTAGCTACCCTGTAAAGTTTTTTTTTTCATGTCATTCCCCCTTCGCAAAGTATTTTAAGTTTTTCTATTTCTATTCCCCCCATCTCGTACCTTCGAAGAATCTATGAGACAAAAGGTCGAAAGGGCAGAAGGTCGAAAGACAAAAGGTCGAAAGGACACAAGGTCGAAGAACAAAAAAGAAGGGACAAAAGGTCGAAATTATTTTTTCAAAGAAGGAAAAATTTCCCACCATGCAAACCGTTTGGGGCACTAATAAACTATTATTTTCAACTCGATGATGATGATGGATATTCATATATTGACCGAGTTATAGCTTACTCTTTCTTGTGCAGTATACAGATGATTGATTAATTATCAAACGGATTGAGTGTTCAGGCTTATGAAATATCCCATCAATTAGTAAAGAGTTACACTAATGAATGTTTGCCCTTTACTAGTAAATACCAGATTAGCTGGTATGTCTGAAACATACTTTTGGGAACTTGTAACTAAAAGACACAGTGTGTTTGTTTGACAAATTGAGACATGAATTTGCGAAATAATACACGTTCTAATGAGACTCGAACTCACGTCTCCGTGTACGCTAGACAAGCGCTTTAACCAACAAAGCTACAGAACACCTTATGATTCTGCGGAATAGAAAGCCAAACTGAGTCCAAATACTAACCATTAACACGTGTTTTTTTTTTTCGCAAATCCAAATAATACAAACGCGAGCGTGTTGGGGGTTTGGCATCTAAGGTCGAAAGAGACATTGATTTGCGAAAAGAGACGTGTTTAACAAATATTCAGATTTGCTAGCAATTAAATTTTCGGTCTTGTGAGGGAACCACTGTGCATTGGAGTGAATCGATGAAAGGTCATCCGTCTCTCCAACCGCCCCGCCTTGGTTCAGCCTTTTTGTAGTCGTCGCGCCTCTCATCCTTCCGGTTCCATCGGGGGATAGGAATTGCTGAAAGTGAGATGCTCATTCCTCTTCGACGTTTCTGATGGGGGCACGACGGGAGGAAATTTTGCGCCGTATCCCCGTCGGATTTCAATCTCGAGCATTTGATACGAACAGATGACGACAGGCAGAAAATTTCCATCGTCGTCAGTCGGGTGCACGGGGTCCGATTTAGTGGGTTGAAGGTCGGCCATACATTAAAAAATACAATGGCGGGTCGGTTTACGGGGGGTTGAAGGTGGGGCGTGTGAAGGGATAAAAAATAGCTTAGACTGGCGACTGCGAATACGGTCTGTGCCGGCGGAGACAAATTGATAACGGGTGGATGGGGTCATATACATGTAATCTTTATGCAAATTACCCGTTGAAACGACTCCGAATGAGGGTAAACTGGGGGCGAAATTGCAATGTTGTGTTAATAAGGGTTCTCAAGCATAAAAATGATTAAGATCAGCAATAAATGACCGGTTAGCAAGCATCTATCAAGGCCACTCATGCTAGGTATGGCCCTGCCTTCGATGGAATACTAACAAAATGAAGGATCAAAAAAATTAGCAAACGAAAATTTTCAAGTTGTTCTTTACAATTTAAATATTTTAGCTTTATAATAAACGAGGCCAAAAAGAATTCTTGAAGGCATTCGTTAAGAGGCTCCCGAAGGAATTCCTGGTGAAACTTTTATGGAATCACGAAGGAACTCCTGGAGGAATCTCAAAAAGAAATCCATCAAGGAGCTTCTGAAGGAATCTCTGAAGAAACTTCAGGAAGAATGCTAAGAGGAATTTCTGAAAGAACTCCTGGAGGTATTCCTGAAGGAACTCCTGGAATAATTACTAAAGCAACTTCAGGAGGAATTCCGAAAGGAACTCTTAGATGAACTCCTGGAGGAATACATAAAGAAAAACCTCTGGATGAACTCGAGAAGGAATTCTTTAAGGGATACCAGGAGGTATTCCTGGAAGAACTCTTTCGAGAACCGTTCGAGGAACTCGCGGAGGAACCGCAAAAGAAACTCCTGAAGGAAATTCCTGAAAATAATTTTAGAGAAAATCCTGAAGGAACTCCTGTGGAAATCCTTGAAAGAACTGTTGGAAGAATCCATGGAGGAACTTCTGGAGGAATATTTTGAGTGATACCTGGAGGAAATCCAGGAGATCTTTCGGGAATTCCTCCAGGAGTACGTTCAGGAAAATCCTCCAGGAATATTTTTAGGAATTCCTCTGGGTGTTCCTTCAGTAATACCTTCAAGAGTTCCTCCGAGAATTCCTCTAAAATTTTCTCGTAGGATTACTCCAGGAGTTCCTCCTGGTATGTCTCCAGGAATTTCTATAAATATTCGTCCAGAAATTTCTTCAGGAATTCCTCCAGGAGTTCCTTCAGAAAATTCTCCAGGATTTCTTCGGAAATTCTTCCACTAGTTCCTTCAGAACATCCACCAGGAGTATTCCCAGTAGTTCCTTCTGGAATACCTCCAGGAATTCCTATAGGAATTCCTATAGGAACTCTTTCAGTAGTTTCTTCAAGAATTCCTCCAGAAGTTCGTTCAGATATTCCTCCAGGAGCTGCTCCACGAGTTCCTTTAAAAATTCCTCCGGGAGTTGCTTCAGAAATTCTTCCAAGAGTATCCCATACTTATGAAGTGCGGGGCCCAGTAAGGTGTGAACTGTGCAATACCTCCAGGAGTTCCTACAAGAATTCCTTCAGAAATTCCTTCAGGAATTTTTGCAAGAATTCCTCTAGGATTTTTTTTCTAGAAGCAGCTCGAATAAATCGTCCAGAGTTTCTTCAGTAATACCTTCAGGAATCCTTTCAGGAATTTCTATAGAAGTTTCTCCAAAAATCTTCCCAAGAGTTCTGTTAGGAATTCCTCCAGGATTATTCACAGGAAGTTCATGAGTTTCCTTAGGAATTTCTCCAAGAGTGCCTTTAGGAATTCTTCCAGAGTTCTTTCAGGAATTCCTTCAGGAGTATGTCCAAGAATTCCACCGAGAGTTCCTTCAGAAATACCTCCAGAAGTTCCTCAAGGAATTTCTCTAGGAGTTCCATCAGGAATTCCTTCAAGAGTTCTTTCAGGAATTCCTCCAAAATTTCCTTCGGGATTTTCTCTAGGAGTTCCTCTAGGTATTCCTCCAAATACTCTTTCAGAAGTTCCTGAAAAATATACTATAGGAATTCCTGAAAAAAAAAAAAACTGTTAAAAGAATCCATGAAGGAACTTCTGGAGGAATATTGGGGGGAGTACCTGGAGGAACTAATGGGTGAATTTTCGAAGAAACTCCAGGAGGAAAGAAAAAATAAACTTTTTTAAAGAACTCCGGGGAGAAATTCTGAACTAATTACTAGAGAATTCTTGAAAGATATTACTGAAAGAACTGCCGTACGAATTATTGGAGATACTCCTGGAAGAATTCCTAAAGGAAATGTTGGAAAAATTCCTGAAGGAATTCCTGTAAGAACACATGGAGAAATTCCTTGAGAAACTCCTGGAGGCATTACTGAAGGAACTCCTGGAGGAATTCCTGAAAAAACTCTTGAAAGAACTCTTGAAAGAATTCTGAAGGAATTCCTGAAAAAACTTTTGTAGGTATTACTAAAAATAATCCTAGAGCAATTCCTGAAGAAACTTTTAAAGGAGATCCTAAAGGAACTTCTGAAGGACTTCCTAAAGGAAGTCCTGGAGGAAGTCCAAGAGGTATTACAGTAGGAACTTCTGGAGATACTCCTGGTCGAAGTCCTGAAAAAACTCCTGGAGGATGTTTCTCAAGGAATTCTTGGAAAAATTCCTGAAGAAACTCTTGGACGAATTCCTAAAAAAAATCCCGGGGATACTCCGGGAGAATTTAAAGGAGCAGCTCCAGGAAATGTCCTGAAGGAATTCCTGGAAGAATTCATGAGGGTTTTCTGGAGCAATTCCTGAAGGTATTCCTGGAGGAATATTTGGTGGAATTCCTGGAGAAAAACCTGGAGGAACTCCTGGAGAAATCCCAGGAGCAACTCTTAGAGGAATTCTTGGAGGAACTCCTTCAGGTATTACTGAATGAACTCCTGGATGAACTCCTGGAGGTACTCCTGGAGGTACTCTTGGTGGAATTCCTAAAGGAACTCCTGGAAGAAGTCATGAAGGAAGCTCTGAAGAAATTCCTGTAGGTACTTCTGAAGAAATTCCTTAAGAAACTGCTTCAGGTATTACAAGAAGAACACCTGAAGGAATTCCTGAAGACACTCCTAGAGGATTTACCTGAAGGAACTCCTGAAAGAATTCTTGAACGAACTTTTTGGGTAATTTCTAAAAATACTCTTCGAGGAATTTCCGAAGGAACTTCTGAAAGAGTTCTTGAAAGTATTCCTGAAGGAACTCCTAGAGATACTTCTGGTGGAAGTCCTGAAAAAACTTCTGAAGGGTATTCCTGAAAGAACTTTTGGAAGACTTCCTGGAGCAACTCCTGGAGAATTTCCTGAAGAAACTTCTGGAGGTCTTCCTGAAAGAATTTCTGGAGCAATTCCTGAAAGAACTCCTGGAGTAATTTCTGAAGGAATTCCTGGAGGAATATTTGGAGGAATTCCTGAAGAAATTCCTGGAAGAATCTCCTAAAGAACTTCTGGAGGAATTCCTGATAAAACCCCTGGATGAATTCCTGAACGATATTCTGGATCTCTCCAGAACCAAGACCAGGATTCGTCCAGAATCCTGTTCAGAATTCGTCCATTATTCTGTCCAGGATTCGTCCATAATCCTGTCCAGGATACGTCTAGAATCCTGATCAGGATTTGTCCAGAATCCTGACCAAGATTCGTTCAGGATCCTTATCAGGATTCGACCAGAATCATGACTAGAGTTTGTTCAGAAGCTTGACCAGAATCCTCACCAAGATTCGTTCAGAATCCTGACCAAGATTTGTCCAGAATCCTTGCCAGCATTCGTCCAGAATTCCGTACAGGATTCGTTCAGAATCATGACCAGGATTCATCCACAATTCTGGCAAGGCTTCATCCAAAATTCTGGCAAGGATTCATCCAGAATCTTGACCAGGATTCGGCCAGGATCTTGACCAGGATTAGTCCAAATATTGACCAGTATTTGTCCAGAATCCTGACCAAGATTCGTTCAGAATAATGTCCAGGATTCGTCCAGAATCCTGACCAGGAATCGTCCAAAATCCTGACCAGGATTCGTCCACACTCTCGAGCAGGATATGTCCGGAATCCGTTCCAGGATTTGTACAGAATCCTGACCAAGATTCGTCCAGAACCCTGACTAGGGTTTGTTCAGAAGCCTGACCAGCAATTTTCCGGAAGCTTGACCAGAATCCTGACCGAGATTTGTCCAGAATCCTTGCCAGGATTCGTCCAGAATTTCGTACAGGATTCGCTCAGAATCATGACCTGGATTCGTCCACAATTCTGGCAAGGATTCATTCAGAACTCTGGCAAGGATTCATCCAGAATCCTGGCGAGGATTCATCCAGAATCCTGGCGAGCATTCATCCAGAATCCTGGCGAGGATTCATCCAGAATCCTGGCGAGGATTCTTGTAGAATCCTGGCAAGGATGCATCTAGAATCTTGGCAAGGATTTATCCAGAATCTTGACCAGGATTCGTCCAAATCTTGATCAAGATTTGTCCAGAATCCTGACTAAGATTCGTCCAGAATAATGTTCAGGGTTCGTTCAGAATAATGTTCAGGATTCGTTCAAAATCCTGACCAAGATTCGTCCAGAATCTTTATCAAGATTTGTTCAGAATCTCGACCAGGATTCGTCCAAAATCCTGACTAAGGTTTGTTCAGAATCCTGACCAGGGTTCGTTCAGAAGCTTGACCAGCAATTGTCCTGAAGCTTGACCAGAATCCTGACCAAAATTTGTCCAGAATCCTTGCCAGGATTCGTCCAAAATTCCGTACAGGATTCGTTCAGAATCATGACCTGGCGAGGATTCATCCAAAATTCTGGCAAGGATTCATCGAAAATCCTGGCGAGGATTCATCCAGAATCCTGGCGAGGATTCTTGAAGGATCCTGGCAAGGATTCATCTTGAATCTTGGCAAGGATTCATCCAGAATCTTGACCAGGATTCGTCCAAATTTTGACCAGTATTTGTACATAATTCTGACCAGGTTTCGTCCAAATTTTGACCAGTATTTGTACAGAATTCTGACCAGGTTTCGTCCAGAAAAATCATGAGAAGGATTCATCCAGAACCCTGACCAGGATTCGTCCAAAATCCTGACTACGATTCGTCCACACTCTCGAGCAGGATATGTCCAGAATCCTGACCAGAATTCACCCAGAATACCTGACCAGGATTCGTCCAGAAGCTTGAACAGGATTCGTCCAGAATCCTACCCAGAATTCGTAGAGAATACCAATGGTCTGAAATCCTGACCAGGATGCGTCTACAATCCTTAGCAGAAATCGTCAAGAAACCTGACAAGGAATCGTCCGGAATCCTGACCTGAAATCGTTCACAATCTTGACCAGATTCGTCTAGAATCCTGATTGGATGATGATGATTTCGTTCAGATTTTTAATTTTGTCACATTGATCTGAACCAAACAACATTTTGTCATATCACCTATTTTCTGATGGCATGTACATATTGTTACAACGTG
Organism: Aedes aegypti; assembly: GCF_002204515.2. Classification (NCBI taxonomy): domain Eukaryota; kingdom Metazoa; phylum Arthropoda; class Insecta; order Diptera; family Culicidae; genus Aedes; species Aedes aegypti. The sequence continues at coordinate 342,150,282 of NC_035108.1, read as the reverse complement.
AAGCTCAATCAGCATCTTCGCTTGTTGATACTTCCATGCATGCGATGAAACACACAAACGAACGCAAATATCGGCTTCAGCAGGGCTGTTTGTTTGATATTGCGATTCAAGACCATCAGGTGGAAGACAAGAGCGTCACAGTTTGTCATCACAACCGACCAATGAATATGCTGCCAAGTTGCCAAAATAGAAAGATTGTTCTACTCTTTCCCGTTGTCATGGAACATGTATTCCACTTTCCTGTATGAAGAGGAGGCGTGACTCCCGGCCTATAAGGAATGTGTACCAGTTTTGGACATAGTGGTTCCATATATACAGTTTCAAAAACATTCAAAGTTTCAATCTTTTTGAATGTTTTAACATTAAGATGTGATTGATATCTAACTAGTAAAACACACAAAATAATCAGACATTTTAAAACTATTAAATTACCATGAATGTCAAAATTGGGAATCACTATGGCGATAACTGGCACACCTACCCTATATGCCTAACGAGAGCGCAAATATAGAAGCTGAACCAGAGAGCGTCAGGAAGAATTGTCATCGTGGTGAAATAAATCAAAACCAACGAGCGTGCGGCTGGATCGGTATGGAAATGTTCTCTTCTTTTTGGTTTCAAAATCGTTATTTTTTGTGTGTGAGCTGAACGGAATGACAAGCTATAGTGTTTCGTTCGGTCACGAGTGGCAGACGAGAAATGGTACAAAATGCGTCCTGAAGGGTTCCTGGTTTACCATTTGAAGCAATGTTTGAATTCATGTATTTAACATTTTTTGTAATATCACAATAACTCCATGATTTACACCTTGGAATAAATATCGCAGAAGAAATCTAGACAGGCTGTATTCCTCCATCGTCCCCATCGTTTATCGGATTGTTGCCTGCTTGACGGTTGTTCGTAGCTCAGCTCGATTGGTTTGGCAGGATGATGCCTTTTGAGCTGCCATTTGCGATGACAAATTGGGAATGGATATTAGTACTGCCATCAAATGTCGCTGTATATATGTGTGCGAGGGAGATTGATGAGTAGGAGCTTGTAAATAGGAAAAAATTGGTTAGGCGAAAAGTAACAGCTAAAAAGGATAGGGTTGAAACTTTGTTGATGACTGTTCTGGTTTTATTACGGTTTTGTAGATAACTTTTCGGTTCTAATCACTCATTATTATATAGGTCCTTCTGAAAAGTTACGCAAGAATTGTAAACTTTTAATTAAAAGAGTTGCTATTTCGAAGCATAGTTTTTAAAGGTATATTTGCAATGCACTCTTTATTATATGCTTTAAAAAAAAGTAACATAACTGTATTGAAATTTTGTAACGGTCGCCATGTAGCGATTCACTAAATTCACTATATTTTATATTGGTGGTGATTAAATTATATGATACCTGGTAATCATGCCCAAGACGATCAAATGGATATCTTATTACCTTTAGCAAAGTCCAAATATCGAACGACTGGGAACTAAAGTCAATATTACTGCCGTTGCAATCCATTGCACACTAAACAGTCAAATACACCACACATTCACCTGAAATTTCCCACTTCGTTCCGAAACATTTCTGGAACTTTTGGACATGCTCATCTGACAGCCAATCAGAAATTCTAAATTGCACTTCGGTACCTGTACACCACTGAAACAGAGGTAACATCTTCGCAGAGAAAAGGCAAATTTCCTGCATGTCGAGAAAGTTTCTTTGCCCAACCCCGTTTCTGTGATATGCCGATTCCTGTCGTGTCCCCATTTCAAAACGCTGCCGGCAATGGCTAGGCTGGCTGTAAGTACTTGGCACTCGCTTGTGTGCTATCAGTGTCATATAGGTATTCCTGGCTCTATCTTTGCACCATCCAAGCTGAATTGAAATATTGAAAGCTCAAAAGAAAGGGAAGAAAAAAAAAATGGAAAGATTGAAGCAATCTGACGACAACCGTTCCAAAAGAGAAAAGATTTTCCCCTGGAACCACATCTCCGGAATGTGCTCTCGTAACCACATGGTTCGTTGCACAGTGGCCCAAAAATTTGAGGCTCGTATCCGAAATACCCCCTGATCCAAACTTTTTTGTTTGTCGTATCAACCTTTTTCGTCATTTGAAACCAAAGTTTTTGAAATTTTGGTGTGTTTGTTGAAACACAGCTTGAATATACTTTCATAGCTACCTATTTGCCTTTTTAATGCAATTGGCAGCAAGTTAATTTGCTTGAAACTGACTTGCGGAAATTGACACGCAATAAGTCAAAAAAATTGTCACTGGTGACTTTAATGCCATGATATTTCGCAAAGTTATTCCACCGGCAGAATTTTATTTGATGAATGCTCTTTAGGGTGTTTCTCAATTCAATACCCTGGTGGCCCTACTTGTTATTTCTCTTCTGGAAACCCTTCTACGATTGATTTGGTTTTAATCAATTCTGGTCACCTCTGTAGTCAACTTTCTACTCACGCTAACTTTGGTCATGATCATGTCCCTGTTACAATTCAAATATGCCATGAAGCGATTCTAATTCCTATCAGCTCCACTTTTAATTATTTTCGAACCGACTGGAGTACATACGAAACATGCATCGATTTGAATCTTGATGTTAACATATATTTGCAAACAAAACATGATATTGACAATGCTCTCGAAACTTTAACAAATTTTACTGTTGAAACAAAGGGCATTGTAATACTAAAATATGAAGTAAAATTCAAATCCGTGATTGTAGACGACTTCTTGTATTCTTTTTTTCAATGCATTAGGATTTTAAAACCCTCTGAGTGAGATTTGCTCTATCAGCCATAATTTGTATGGAACGCAGCCACTGTACCTCCGTTTCGTTGACGGTTGTTTCGGTCGATGCTGTGCTCCGTAGGCGCAGATGGGTGTGTGGAGATATGTAACATGAAACATCGGAACACTTTGCGAGGGCCTGGGGCATATTTTCGACGTTCGTTTCGTGATAGGTACCGCTATTTATTGCAATATGAGTTGCTGTCCCGTCCACCAAACCCGGCAGTAGGACCCGTTGCCACATGTGATGGTTGGCTAACAGGGTCAGGGTACATGCCAAGCATATTGAAACTTCGAATGTGTTCATATAAGGAAACGCCTTGCCATCAGGTATTGACAGTAAAACGACCTTTTCTGGGAAAAACTTAGCGAAGGTACAAAAAAAAAAAGAGTTCGTTAGTGTGTACACAAAACCCAATCATGTCCTGGAAAACGCATGTTACGTAAAAGTAATAGATTTCAACATGCAACATAGGAACGAAAGAACTACGATTGAGTCCAAAACTATGATCGAAAATCGACACTTGTATAATTCAAATGACTATGACCTTAAAGAGAATCATTGATTTCTATGTTTAAAAACATATGATAGAAAAAAGCGAAAATTTCAATATGCATTTAAATCAAAAGTTATGTTAGTTATGCTTGTTATATTGATACTGCAACATGATAAGAAGCATTTTAGTAGCTTTTTTTAACATTCAGGAAAAAGGGGAATGGCCCAGATTATAAATAAGAATCAGAAGACATGTACATTTTTGCTTGGTTTGAAACTATACATAATCCCTTGAGCTCAGCAGGGTGATGTGAGTTATTTTTCAAACTTAGAAGTTTGTAGAATTTGCCAGGTTTGACATTCTTCTGACGAGTTATAGAGGGTTCATTCAGGCGGTAAAAGGAAAGCATTGAAAGTTTTCTTTGTAGTAAAGTTTTAATTGCATGAAAATGTCCACATCAAAGAGCTATATGTAGGAGACTTTACAGGGAGAAAGAATCTCTGGAAGGAATGGTTAATATGGGAATAATTCACCTTTTTGCCTTCAAGATATCCATATGGCAGTTTTGGTTACATAGAAGTAGTTATTTTTTCATTTCTTTTTTGAGTATCATTTCAAATATTAAATTGATACCATATATGGCAGCATCCATTTATTACGTAACGCTAAAAATGAAAATTGTTGACCCCCTCCCCCCCTCCGTAACGTTTTTTGTATGAAAAATTTCAATTTTTTGTATGAACCGTAACGCTTGAGCCTACTCCCCCCCTCCCCCTAGAGCGTTACGTAATTTGTGGATGCCGCCTATCCAGGTGTTCTGTGTTAGGCAACACTTTCATTTTAATTTGGTTAAACTAAAATAAGCCTTTATTAGCATTTTGTTAACAACTTTTTGCATTTCATTTGCCGTAGCAGTTCAGCATTTTACAGTTGAGCTGCAGAGCTCGTAATAGGTGATAAGCAGCTTCCTGGTATTACAAAAGCTAGTCCATATTGGTACAGCATACAACATGGTCGGCCTGAAAATTTGTTTGAAGATCAAAAGTTTTTTCTTAAGTCAAAGTTTTGATTTTCTATTGATTAGTGCATACAGATATATTATATATTCGTTACATTTGGCTTGAATGTCCTCAATGCGTTTTGAGAGTTAAATTTTCATCCATTTCATTTATTGGAACCCCTCTCATCGTAATAACATGTCTACTTGAAGGTTTCAAATACAGAGCTTTTAGATTCTGTGGGAATATTATTAGTTGAGTTTTGGAAGCATTGGGAGAAATCTTTCATTTTTGCAAGTAAGAAGAAAAAATATCCAAACATTTTTGCAATCTACTACAGATGACACGCAGGCTTCGTCCTTTGTCGGAGAGGCCAATGTCATCCACAAACAAAGATTTTTGACATCCCTGAGGTAACTCAGGTAAGTTAGATGTGAAAATATTGTATAGTATTGGCCCCGAAATGCTTTTTTTTTTATTTTTTTTTTTTATTTTTATTTTTTTTTTTTTTTTAATTAGTATCATTCCAAACATTGCATTCATTTCTTATATCTAGGTGTTCTGTGTTATTTGACAACACTATCATCCTAATTTGGTAAAACAAATTTAAGATTTAATTAACATTTTGTTAACAACATATTACATTTCATTTGCCGTAGCAGTTCAGTTTTTTTTACAGGTGAGTTGATGTCACCTGCTTATAAGACAAAAAAAAATGTTTTTAATATACTTAACCTAACTTAACCTAAACATATAACGCATTAATCGTGGCAATAGAAGATTGTAACGATTTTTGCCTGAAATTATTAATGATTGTATTTGACATTTGTTCCAATGTTTCAACATTGGATATTCTATGTAACTCATTGGTACTATACCAGGGAGGAAGCCTCAGAATCATTTTCAAAATTTTATTTTGAATTCTCTGCAGAGCTTTCTTCCTGGTATTACAACAGCTAGTCCATATTGGTACAGCATACAACATGGCTGGCCTGAAAATTTGTTTGAATATCAACAGCTTGTTCTTAAGACAAAGTTTTGATTTTCTATTAATAAGGGGATAGAGACCAGGGTTGTTAACGTTAATCAACGATTAACGGCGTTTCGTTGATTCGTTAACGTTAATTGTAACGATCAACGAATTTTCCGTTGATTTTTTGGAGCCGTTGATCAACGTTAACGTTAACGCTTGACGTTGATTTAACGTCAACGACTCCGTTAATTTTTACGTTAATGCTGGTCTTTGTGCTCTCAATTTTTAGCAAATCTCAGACCGAGTAGGATATGTAGCGTAGCAAGAGGCAACAAATAAAACAGCTTTTTAGCTTATTTTTATTCAATAAAAAGTTTTTGGTTTATTTTTGTGTTGTGTTAATACATTTATAACAAAAAAAATATATTGTGTCATTTATTTGTTCACAAAATGTGAACGATTTTCAAAAACTGCAAATTTGCGTAACATTTTTTTTTTGTATATATTTAGTGACAAATTGAATAATCAAATGCTGTTCTTCCATACAACATGTCCTAATTTGGGGGCTCTGTATCTCAGTTTCTGGTAGTTCCAATTGGACATTTGAATGACGTTGTAGTTCCTACATGACATGAAGTTCATATAATCTGAAGTTATGTCTGCACTGAATTGAGAACATTGCATTCATTAAAAAATAGGATGGTTTTTCAATGGCAAAAGTAAGTAACCGAGAGATATCCTTATTGAATTTAAAAACTGTAAGCTGTGGCTGGTTTTTGTGTTCTGCAAATTTGCGTAACTTCTGAAAGTGCATAACTTTGCTGAAGAAATTAACCACCGCTTACCTTTTTTTAATTATGTTAGAAAAAAATCTTTACTTTTATTACTTACTTACTTCTAGAACTCTTTGGTAAATGGCTGTAATGTAATGGATTCATTACCAACAAAACTTCAGGCTATTTGTGATTCGTCATTCATGTTTCAGCCAAACTAAGATGAGCTGAGTCACAGATCCCCAAACTTAAACATTTTGCTTCGGAAAACAGCATTTGTTACTGGAAAGGAAAACTAATCTTTCAGGAAGCAGCTTCGTGACCACCAGATGTGTATGTTCAGGAGATCACGCCAATGCAAATCCATTTTCAATCACTTGGTTCCGGGATGTGAATTGTCAAGAATTTCAATTTCTCTTTATCCATGCAATAAATCGACCTGAAGTTTTGTGATTTCCAAATAACGTTGTTCGTTTCCAGATCCAGTGTACAAATAAGGCAGTATTTGGAAATTTCCTCGGCGGAGGGGCCATTTGGCGAATGTTTATACGGGGGTAGTTTGGATCTTCGGAACTTTATTTTACTCCTTTCATCGTCCTTGAAATCATTGTTTCCTGATTAAAATTTCAGCAGCGATGTGACGTTGGTTCGTTGGGATCACTTCGGTTTGGGATATATTCGTATTGAATGTCGGGTTGCCCAGTGCAATCGCGAAACGTTATGCCAAGCCCTCCGAACCATTTCAATCAGTAAATGTCCGGATTCTTTTAGCACTCGTAGAAAATTGATCTTGTCCATCTAGGTTTGCCACCTTTTATACCCGTAAACAGATTTTTTTTTCAATTTCCTTGGTTACAGCATTTGCATGGAAACCATTTGTTTACCCATGTAGAGAAAATTTTCAATTGCATCTACACAGGTCATCCAGTAATCAACGATAAGATTACCGCTGTTCGTTGACGTTAAATCAACGCAACCCGTTGACGCTAACGTTAACAAACATGAAAATCAACGAAACGCCGTTAACGTTGATCTCGAGAAAAATTAACGTTAACGGCGTTAATCGTTGATTAACGTTAACAACCCTGATAGAGATATTTTACATATTTATTACATTTGGCTTGAATGCCCTCAATGTGATTTTTGAAAGTTAAATTCTTATCTAGCATGAGCCCTAGATACTTAACTTCATCTGACCAATTTATTGGAACCCCTCTCATCGTGACAACATGTCTACTTGAAGGTTTCAAATAAAGAGCTTTTGGTTTATGTGGGAATATTATTAGTTGAGTTTTGGAAGCATTAGGAGAAATCTTCCATTTTTGCAAGTATGAAGAAAAAATATCCAAACTTTTTTGCAATCGACTACAGATGACACGCAGGCTTCGTCCTTTGGCGGAGAGGCCTGTGTCATCCGCAAACAAAGATTTTTGACATCCCTGAGGTAGCTCAGGTAAGTCAGATGTGAAAATATTGTATAATATTGGTCCCAAAATGCTGCCTTGAGGAACACCAGCTTTTACAGGAAGTCTTTCAGATCTGGAGTTCTGATAATTAACCTGAAGTGTACGATTTGACAGATAACTTTGAATTATTCTAACAATGTATGTTGGAAAATTAAAGTTTTTTAATTTTACAATCAAACCTTCATGCCAAACACTGTCGAATGCTTTTTCTATGTCTAGAAGAGCAAGACCAGTAGAATAGCCTTCAGATTTGTTGGAACGGATCAAATTTGTTACACGTAAAAGTTGATGAGTGGTCGAATGTCCATGGCGGAATCCGAACTGTTCATTGGCAAAAATTGAATTTTCGTTGATGTGGGCCATCATTCTGTTCAAAATAACCTTTTCAATAAGTTTACTGATGGAGGAAAGCAAACTAATTGGACGATAGCTAGAAGCTTCTGCAGGATTTTTGTCTGGTTTTAAAATTGGAACAACCTTAGCATTTTTCCATTTGTCAGGAAAATATGCTAATTGAAAACATTTGTTAAATATATCAACTAAAAATGATAAGCTACTTTCTGGAAGTTTCTTGGTGAGGATGTAGAAAATTCCATCATCGCCAGGAGCTTTCATGTTTTTGAATTTTTTAATAATAGTTCTCACTTCTTCCAAATCAGTCTCCCAGGCATTTTCGAAAACGTTCTCTTGATTGAGAATATTTTCGAACTCCTGAGTAACTTCATTTTCAATTGGACTACTAAGTCCTAAATTAAAATTGTGCGCACTTTCAAACTGCATAGCAAGTTTTTGAGCTTTTTCGCAATTATTTAGTAATAATTTGTTTGCCTCTTTCAATGCCGGTATTGGCTTCTGAGGTTTTTTCAAGATTTTAGATAATTTCCAAAAGGGCTTAGAGCCAGGGTCCAATTGAGGAATTTTATTTTCAAAATTTTTGTTTCTTAATTGAGCAAAACGTTTCTCGATTTCTTTCTGCAAATCCTGCCATATAATTTTCATAGCAGGATCGCGAGTGCGTTGAAATTGCCTTCTCCTCACGTTTTTAAGACGGATCAAGAGTTTAAGATCATCGTCTATAATCACGGATTCAAATTTTACTTCACATTTTGGAATTGCAATGCTCCGGGCTTCAACAATGGAATTTGTTAAAGTTTCAAGAGCATTGTCAATATCAAGTTTAGTTTCTAAAGAAATGTTAACATCAAGATTGGAGTCAACATACGTTTTATATATATTCCAGTCGGCTCGTAAATAATTGAAAGTGGAGCTGATAGGATTGAGAATCGCTTCTTGGGATATTTGAAATGTAACAGGGACATGATCAGAATCAAAATCAGCATGAGTAATCAGTTGGCTACAAAGATGACTAGAGTCGGTTAAGACCAAATCAATCGTAGATGGATTTCTAGAAGAGGAAAAACATGTAGGGCTATCAGGGTATTGAATTGAGAAATATCCTGAAGAGCACTCATCAAATAAAATTATGCCGTTGGAATTACTTTGAGAATTATTCCATGACCGATGTTTGGCATTAAAGTCACCAATGACAAAAATTTTTGACTTATTGCGAGTCAATTTACGCAAGTCAGTTTGGAGCAAATTAACTTGCTGCCCAGAGCATTGAAAAGGCAAATAGGCAGCTATGAAAGTATATTTACCAAACTGTGTTTCAACAGAAACACCTAAAGTTTCAAAAACTTTAGTTTCAAATGATGAAAACAGTTGATGTTTTATACGCCTATGAATGATGATTGCAACTCCCCCACATGCCCCATCAAGTCGATCATTACGATAAACAAAAAAGCTAGGATCTCTTTTGAGTTTAGATCCAGGTTTTAAATACGTTTCGGTAATAACTGCTATATGCACGTTATTAACCGTAAGAAAATTAAACAGCTCGTCCTCTTTACCATTCAGAGAACGAGCATTCCAATTTAAAATATTTAAATTATTATTTGGATCCATTAGAAAAACGTAATCCAATAACAATTTGATTTGTAAATTTTACACCTACTTGGACTGCTTCAGTCATAGTGGTGGCTTTGAACATTGCATCAATCATTAGATTCAATTGTTCAGTTAGAAAATTAAAATCAGAGGCAGACATGTCATGTGATTTCCCATTGGAATTTCCGGTAGACGAAGAAGCGGAGTTACCTGTGGCGGTAGGGTTTTTTCCATTTGATTTGAAACAAGTAGAATGGGTACCCATGGATCGAACAGGGTAGGAGCTCGAATTTCCTGCTACGATATCGGCAAAGGATTTACCGTGGGTAGATACATTCGAAATTGAAAGATTCGAACGGCTACCCGACGGATTAAAATTAGTTTGTGAATGAGCATGATTATGATCTTCCTGATGGGTATGATTCATGATCAAGCGATCGTTAACTGAAAAATGAGCATTGTTCGATACTCTACCAGGCAAATTCCGGAGACGACCGTTATCGTAACGGATATTATCTTTCATCTGCCTGGCACGAGCCTCAATGACCCTTTTGCGTGAAGGACAATTCCAAAAATTGGACTTATGGTTAGCCCCGCAATTACAACATATGAATTTGGTGGTATCTTCCTTCACTGGACAGACGTCTTTGGCGTGAGAAGAACCTCCGCAAATCATGCATTTAGCATCCATGCGACAATTTTTTGTACCATGACCCCACTTTTGGCACCGACGGCACTGAGTGGGGTTCTGGTAATTTCCTCCAGGTTTCTGGAAATGTTCCCATGTCACACGGACATCAAACAAAAGTTTTGCTTTTTCTAAAGCTTTTATATTATTTAGTTCTTTTTTGTTAAAGTGAACTAAATAAAATTCTTGAGAAAGCCCTTTCCGAACAATGCCAGATTGGGTTCTTTTTTTCATAATGATTACTTGGACTGGGGAAAATCCAAGTAAATCATTTATTCCATTTTTGATCTCTTCAGGTGATTTATAGTCACTTGAGAGACCTTTCAAGACAACTTTGAACAAACGTTCAGTTTTGTCGTCATAAGTAAAAAATTTGTGCTTCTTCTCTTCAAGATGTTTGAGAAGAAGCTCACGATCTTTAAGAGTTTCCGGCAAAACGCGACAGTCTCCTTTCTTTGCGATTTGGAAGGAAACCTTGATTCCCCTAATGGAGTTCAAGATCTCCTGCCTAAATCCCCCAAATTCGGAACAACTGACCACGATAGGCGGCACTCTATGCTTCCTCACTTGAATCAAAGAGCCTGGGCTAGAGGCTGCTTCGATTTGGTGTTCGGAAAATTTGTCTAGAGCATCGAACTGATTGCTCATTTCGATACAATTATTCATATCACCCTTGGAAGAAACTTCGCATTCCGGGGAAGCGTCCTTTCTTCCATTCTTGCCACGTGTAGTGACAGTTTTAAAACCCACTTTTTTTGAAGGAAGTAGTGAATTCAGAGATTCACCCTTCCTTTTGTTTGTTGTTGATACCATGTTTAATTAATAAACGAAAGAAGACGTGACCTTCGAAAGGTTTTTTCCCAAGACGGTGTCCAAGAAGGATTACCACCGCTAGCTTTCGCCAACGGGTCCAACGAAAAATCGAAGGCACGGGTCCAAACAAGGATCGTAAAGGGATCAATAGTAGAAAAAATAGTACTGAAAAGTACTGTTTTAGTAGCACTGAAAAGTACCGTTTTTAATTTTAGCACTGAAAAGTACTGTTTTTGTAGCACTGAAGAGTACTGTTTTATTGCTTTAGGTAGTTTTTAAGAAAACTTCCAAGAGCAGAGAGAATTCGTGTACGCACAGCACGAAGGTACGATGCGCACTGGCCCCGAAATGCTGCCTTGAGGAACATCAGCTCTTACAGGAAGCCTTTCAGACCTGGAGTTCTGATAATTAACCTGAAGTGTACGAAATTGACAGATAATTTTGAATTATTTTAAGGCTTCTAGGGCTTAGAGCTAGGGTAAAATTGAGAAATTTTATTTTCAAAATTTTTGCTTCTTAGTTGTGAAAAACGTTTCTTGATGTCTTTCTGCAAATCCTGCCATATCATTTTCATAGCAAGATCGCGAGTGCGTTGAAATTGCCTTCTCCTCACGTTTTTAAGACGGATCAAGAGTTTAAGATCATCGTCTTTAATCACGGATTCAAATTTTACTTCACATTTTGGAATTGCAATGCTCTTCGCTTCAACTGTAGAATTTGTTAAAGTTTCAAATACATTGTCAATATCAAGTTTGTTTGTAAAGAAATGTTAACATCAAGATTAGAGTCAACATACGTTTCATATATATTCCAGTCTGCTCGAAAATAATTAAAAGTGGAGCTGATAGGATTGAGAATCGCTTCATGGGATATTTGAAATGTAACAGGGACATGATCAGAATTAAAATCAGCATGAGAACTAATTGACTGCAAAGGCGACTAGAGTCGGTTAAAACCAAGTCAATCGTAGAAGGATTTCTAGAAGAGGGAAAACATGTAGGGCTATCAGGGTATTGAACTGAGATATATCCTGAAAAGCACTCATCAAATAAAATTCTGCCGTTGGAATTACTTTGATAATTATTCCATGACCGATGTTTGGCATTAAAGTAACCAAAGACAAAAAAAAAATGACTTATTGCGAGTCAATTTTCGCAAGTCAGTTTGGAGCAAATTAACTTGCTGTTCAGAGCCTTCAAAAGGCAAATAGGCAGCTATGAAAGTATATTTACCAAGCTGTGTTTCAACAGAAACACCTAAAGTTTCAAAAACTTTAGGTTCAAATGACAAAAACAGTTGATGTTTTATACGCCTATGAATGATGATTGCAACTCCCCCACATGCCCCATCAAGTCGATCATTACGATAAACAAAAAAGTTGGGTATTTATTTTAGTTTGGATCCAGGTTTTAAATGTATTTTAGTAATAACTGTTATATGCACGTTATTAGCTGACGAATTCCATCCAGAATGAGTCGAAAAAAATAAAAATCGTGCTCGATAGTCTTCGATTTGGATTAAATTTTGCAGATGTTTTTGATATGGCAGAATAAGTGTTTTCCATAGAAAAATTGATCATTTTGAGAATCGCGAATAACTTATGAAAACGGCCTATTTTAATATTTAAATAATATTTTTTGCATTAAACTCGATATAATTCGAAAATGGCTACTTCTAGAGAAATTATTCATATGATCATTATGGCTTAGAATCATTTCAAGATGCTTACTGTATCATCAGAACGTATTTATTTTGACAAAAAATCAAAATTTTGAAAATCGACCAAAAGTTGTTCTTAGAAAAACTTTTTTATTAAAAATTTCTCCATCATGAAACTTTGTCCCAAACATTTTTTAGTATCAAGATTCTATGGTGAAAATTTAAAAAATATTAAAAATGGGGTTTTTGTGTAATTTAAAATTCAAGTTTTATTTTTGATTTTTCTATGAAAATAAATAAAATATTTTTTCAGTGTATATTTTTTTCTTATAGTCCAAACGGTTCACTACAACTTCTTCATAGAACATTTTTCTCTAAAATCAACCGTTTTGGAATTAAAATTTTTCAATTAAGTTGCATGCAATAATTTATAGGCCATTTTCAAAAGTTACACTTGAGTCAAAATGATCAATTTTTCTATGGAAAACACTTATTCTGCCATATCAAAAACATGTGCAAAATTTAATCCAAATCAAAGATGGTCGAGTTCTGTGACTGACCGATTTGACATGGAATCCGTCAGCTGTAAGAAAATTAAACAGTTCGTCCTCTTTACCATTCAAGGAACGTGCTTTCCAATTTAAAATATTAAAAAAAACATAATCCAATAACAATTTGATTAGTAAATTTTACACCAACTTGGACTACTTCAGTCATAGTGGTGGCTTTGAACATTGCATCAATCATTAGATTCAATGGTTCAGTTAGAAAATTAAAATCAGAGGCAGACATATTACTTGAAGTACATTTGATGATTTTCCGTTAGAATTTTTGGTAGACGAAGAGGCAGAGTAGAAGTTTCCTGTGGTGGCAGATTTTTTCCATTAGATTTGGAACAATTCGAATGGGTACTCATAGTATGAATAGGGGAGGAGTTCAAATTACCAAATTCATTTTTAAGATTCGAACGGCTACAGGCAGAGGCAGTACCAGCTCAAATTCCTTCTTCGTCGAACAAACAACTGCACCAATTGCTGTACAATTAGCTGCGCGTTAAGCTATACCGAGCATACGTTTACAGGTGATCCACAAGATTGGTCACTATTCTTCAGCTCGTTCAATAATTCGGCCGAAGCGTGTGAGTATAATGGTGCTGAGAATCTTGCAACACTCTAGAGATGTCTCCGTGGCCATGCTCTAGAAAGTGTTCGCAGTCGTTTGCTGATTCCTGAGTCTGTTTCCTACAAACGGATGTATCAAACTGTTGCCTTGAGAGCAATTAATGATTTCATGATAGACCTGGTGACGATGGCAAGTGACGTTACGCTACACATTGTTCCAGCGCAGGAGAAGCCGAAAAAGGATAAAATGTCAAGAGAGAAAATGTTTGTGCATCAACAAACTACACCGACCTCTGGATGAAAACACATCAACTCTACACGCTAAAATGAACCAGCTGAAGTAGTTCTCAAGCCTTGTACAAACTGCAGAAAAACCGATCATTGCATTGCAGGATGTCAAGAGTTCAAACAGTTTAAACTGGATGAATGCTGGAAAGTTATGAGGCAAAAAGGACTGTCGAATATGTTTGATTCCTCAATGCACGTGGCTGTGTCGCTCCAAATAGGAATGTGGAGTCAGAGATTGCCGAATGCGTCATCACCCTTTGCGGCACTCTAGAAAAGCTGAGCTCAGCGCGTCTCAACCACCTTCTTTGGCCGTCAGATCCAGCATCATCACACCACTACATCGTATGCCTTACTTCACTACTTTTCTGTGACGCTATATGGCAATGGCAAAAATATTGAAAAGCTAAACATTACATATACTTTGCATTTGGATTAAATGAACAAATTGATGTGAAGTTTTGCGAAAAAGTGAGAATCGAACTCATGACTTCCTTCCAAAAGAGGTGCAAGGTTTGAAGGGAGAAGGTTTGAAGCAGGTTTGCTATGGATATACGATTATCCGTGTCTGTCTGACGGTTTCCCTACGGTGGTTCGTCGAGAAAGATCCTTATCTTGACGGAAAGGTGAGAGAACAAATAGCGGAGTTAGTCGAAAAAGGATATGCGCATCGACTGCAGGGGATTTTTTTTTATTTCCGTACAAAGTGGGCCAAAGGGTCTCAGATTTTCATGAAACGTTTTCCACAGGCAGGGCTCATCAATATATGAATAAAAAAAAATTGAGAAAAATTCAGGGTCGCCTATTTTCCCGGAAAACTTAGTTGGAATTTTTTTTGTTTTCCTCTGACACTACTTACTTTGAAAAATCATAACTCAAGAACGAAGCATCGTAGAAACAAAGCTTTTTTTATGAAAATGAAAGCAAATTTTCGCAGGAATAAAAAAAATATTAACTGGAAACAATTTTCCACCATTGAGAAAATTCGTAAAGAAAAGCCGGAAAAACTATGCTCCAACTCGTGCTAAATTTTCAAAAAAATATTTTTGAGTAGATAATTTCATAAGCTTTAATCGCGGAAATTTTTGAAATGTACCGTCGTTGGGGGTGAGAATGGGTCAAAAAAGGATATGTGCGATTTATTTACTGAATAACTATAGCAATTTAACTCCAATAAACTTCAAAATTGGTGTGTATGTACTTTGATGGTACATTAACAACTGTTCAAAAAATTAAAGGCAAATATTTATTCACAGCGGCACCACAAGTGAATGAAAAATTACTCAATCTCACCCCATAGAGGGGGTGACATTGGATCACTGTAATTGAAATAACTTTTTTTTTGAGAATATGATTGCAAAACCATTCACAGCTAAAAAATATTGATGAAAAACGATGCATACAAGATGAAAAGATATCTAAGATGTTTCGCAAATATGATAAACCCACTTAAATGAACGATTATACCAAAAAATTGAAGAGCTATGAGAAAATATATGTAAACCCAACATTTATCGTCAAGTTTACATAGATGTTCTTGTTTTTTCCCTCAAATTGTTTTTAAAGTCTCATCCCCATTGCCATAAAGCCTATTCAGTTTCCCCAAAGGTGTACTGAAACAGAGATTATTTTAAACCTTCGCAAATAGTTAAATTTCGGTGCGACATTCCACGATCAATACATTTCAGGCAGACGTCATGATCCCGGTATTTCAGCGATCCAACTCATTTGTACTGCCGTGAGATATTTCTTTGATATAAAAATACTGATTAATAATTAAATTCCAAAAAAATATCCATTTGATAAAATTTTACGATATTGCTGGGCATGAAACACAGTTGCTGGTTTGAGAAGTTGTCAAAATGCGTTGCATTGTTATTCAATGCACGGAATCTTCAAGTAGACTTGTTTGATGATTCAGAGATGCTGTATTTAGAAAGAATAAACACATCTTAATGAAAAATGAGAACACCCGGCCCCGTAAAATGTCAAAAAAGTGGACTTGCAATTTAATTTACTATCGTTCTTGCTTGACCCAATCTCACCCCCATTTTTAATATTTTGGACACCGTACCGAAATAAATGAATTTTTTGTGGAAAAATCAAGTAAATTCTTAAAAATACCTGTGAAGTGTAACGAAAAGATCTTCTACCTTCTACTTATATAACAATAGAGGTTAAAGTGCATGCGTGATACTTTGCACAGGAGAAATTTAATGTTGTAAATTTTATCTAGTTTCAACATACAAGTGTATTGATATAGTAAACAAACACTACAATTTCTAAATATGTTTATTGTGATGAATTATGTGTAATAATATGCTCCCCAACATATGAGTTATAAATTTTAGAAATATCAGCGTTATTAGCTGAAATATTTCATAAATCATATTTTTCCGTTTTGACCCAATCTCACCCCCTCGACCCATTGTCACCCCCATCGACGGTACTTTTTTTTAGTTTTTGAGTTATGGCCAATTTTGTTAAAAAAGGTGCAAATGTGCCATTTTGAGCCTTTTCTTTGAAAAATCATAACTCAAGAAAGAAGCATCGTAGAAACAAAGTTTTTTTCTATGAAAATGAAAGCAAATTTTCTCAGGAATAAAAAAAAATATTAACTGGAAAAAGTTTTCCACAAAGTTTTCCACCGTTGAGAAAATTCGTAAAGAAAAGCCGGAAAAACCATGTTCCAATTAGTGGAAAACTTTCAAAAATATATTCTTGAGAAGGTAATTTCATAAACTTTGATCGCTGAACTTTTTCAAATGCACTTTTTTTTCGTTTTTGAGTTCCGATTTGACAAAAAAATGTTTCTGTGACGCTTTTATCTTCAGTTATGATTTTCGAACGAAAAGACTTGTACGAGAAATCTGGGCATTTTTCACAAAATTATGACCAAACGCTGAAATTAAAAAGTAGTACATTTTAAAAATTTCAGTGATTGAAATTTATAAAATTCTGTTCTCAAAAATATTTCTTTGAAAATCTTACACGAGTTGGAACATAGTTTTTCCGGCTTTTCTTTACGAATTTTCTCAACGGTGGAAAATTTTGTGGAAAACTTTTTCCAGTTAATATTTTTTTTTATTCCTGAGAAAATTTGCTTTCATTTTCATAGAAAAAAACTTTGTTTCTACGATGCTTCTTTCTTGAGTTATGATTTTTCAAAGAAAAGGCTCAAAATGGCACATTTGCACATTTTTTACAGAATTGGCCACAACTCAAAAACGGAAAAAAGGACATTTCAAAAATTTCAGCGATTAAAGCTTATGAAATTATCTTCTCAAAAATATTTTTTTGAAAATTTTCCACGAGTTGGAGCATAGTTTTTCCGGCTTTTCTTTACGAATTTTCTCAACGGTGGAAAATTTTGTAGAAAATTGTTTCCAGTTAATATTTTGTTTCTACGATGCTTCGTTCTTGAGTTATGATTTTTCAAAGTAAGTAGTGTCAGAGGAAAACAAAAAAAATTCCAACTGAGTTTTCCGGGAAAATAGGCGACCCTGAATTTTTCTCAATTTTTTTTTATTCATATATTGATGAGCCCTGCCTGTGGAAAAAGTTTCATGAAAATCTGAGAGCTTTCGGCCCAAAGCCGTACGGAAATAAAAAAAATCCCCTGCAGCGGAATTAGAGAATTAGAGTCCACGAAGTCAGGACACATGCTATGGCTGAAATGGAATTCCGCAACTTTTCGTCAAAATCCGCCGAAGTGCTTGAACGCGTTGGAGAAGTGAATAAGAACCACCATAAGTCTCTAAGTCCATATGCTATCTCATTTATTTCGGAATTTGACCGCTAGGTGGCACTTCAGGATCCTGTCCTTTTAGGAAGATGTTCGACAAAGTTGATACGTAGCTCAAGGACCTTCATTATTTTAGCTAATCTCGAACTTCAAGGATTAAACAAAGAAAGGATTTGAGCTACTGAACAACTTTGCCGGAGATGCCATCTTTCTTAATGGTCAAGATCTTGAGATCTGCAAAAGAAATGTTTCATACTCACTAACGTCACCTGTTGGCAAAATTAGGAATCAACTAACTCAATCACTTATAGCCCTTGAGCCACTGAAAAACTTTGCCGAAGACGCCATCTTTCTAAGTAGTCAGGCTCCTGGGATATTCGCAAAACCCAGCGTGTTGTACAAAGTACAACGCGCGACCACTCGCGTTACAAAAAATCGTGCGACAACCGGAAGGTTAACCATTCATGAAAAGGTTATCATGCAGCAGGTTTGGAGAATCGTAGTAGGTAGGGACGATTCCATTTCCGGTGAAATCCTGGAAGAATGGAGCAGTCTGCTCAGTGCGCATCGTACCTTCGTGCTGTGCGTACACGAATTCTCTCTGCTCTTGGAAGTTTTCTTATAAACTACCTAAAGCAATAAAACAGTTCTTTTCAGTGCTACAAACAGTACTTTTCAGTGCTAAAATTAAAAACGGTACTTTTCAGTGCTACTAAAACAGTACTTTTCAGTACTATTTTTCCTACTATTGATCCCTTTACGATCCTTGTTTGGACCCGTGCCTTTGATTTTTCGTTGGACCCGTTGGCGAAAGCTAACGGTGGTAATCCTTCTTGGACACCGTCTTGGGAAAAAACCTCTCGAAGGTCACGTCTTCTTTCGTTTATTAACTAAACATGGTATCAACAACAAACAAAAGGAAGGGTGAATCTCTGAATTCACTACTTCCTTCCAAAAAAGTGGGTTTTAAAACTGTCACTACACGTAGCAAGAATGGAAAAAAGGACGTTTCCCCGGAATGCGAACTTTCTTCCAAGGGTGAAATGAATAATTGTATCGAAATGAGCAATCAGTTCGATGCTCTAGACAAATTTTCCGAACACCAAATCGAAGCAGCCTCTAGCCCAGGCTCTTTGATTCAAGTGACGAAGCAAAGAGTGCCGCCTATCGTGGTCAGTTGTTCCGAATTTGGGGGATTTAGGCAGGAGATCTTGAACTCCATTAGGGGAATCAAGGTTTCCTTCCAAATCGCAAAGAAAGGAGACTGTCGCGTTTTGCCGGAAACTCTTAAAGATCGCGAACTTCTTCTCAGACATCTTGAAGAGAAGAAGCACAAATTTTTTACTTATGACGACAAAACTGAACGTTTGTTCAAAGTTGTCTTGAAAGGTCTCTCAAGTGACTATAAATCACCTGAAGAAATCAAAAATGGAATAAATAATATACTTGGATTTTCCCCAGTCCAAGTAATCATTATGAAAAAGAGAACCCAATCTGGCATTGTTCGGAAAGGGCTTTCTCAAGAATTTTATTTAATTCACTTTAACAAAAAAGAACTAAATAATATAAAAGCTTTAGAAAAAGCAAAACTTTTGTTTGATGTCCGTGTGACATGGGAACACTTCCAGAAACCTGGAGGAAATTACCAGAACCCCACTCAGTGCCGTCGGTGCCAAAAGTGGGGTCATGGTACAAAAAATTGTCGCATGGATGCTAAATGCATGATTTGCGGAGGTTCTTCTCACGCCAAAGACGTCTGTCCAGTGAAGGAAGATACCACCAAATTCATATGCTGTAATTGCGGGGCTAACCATAAGTCCAATTTTTGGAATTGTCCTTCACGCCAAAGGGTCATTGAGGCTCGTGCCAGGCAGATGAAAGATAATATCCGTTACGATAACGGTCGTTTCCGGAATTTGCCTGGTAGAGTATCGAACAATGCTCATTTTTCAGTTAACGATCGCTTGATCATGAATCATACCCATCAGGAAGATCATAATCATGCTCATTCACAAACTAATTTTAATCCGTCGGGTAGCCGTTCGAATCTTTCAATTTCGAATGTATCTACCCACGGTAAATCCTTTGCCGATATCGTAGCAGGAAATTCGAGCTCCTACCCTGTTCGATCCATGGGTACCCATTCTACTTGTTTCAAATCAAATGGAAAAGCCCTACCGCCACAGGTAACTCCGCTTCTTCGTCTACCGGAAATTCCAATGGGAAATCACATGACATGTCTGCCTCTGATTTTAATTTTCTAACTGAACAATTGAATCTAATGATTGATGCAATGTTCAAAGCCACCACTATGACTGAAGCAGTCCAAGTAGGTGTAAAATTTACAAATCAAATTGTTATTGGATTACGTTTTTCTAATGGATCCAAATAATAATTTAAATATTTTAAATTGGAATGCTCGTTCTCTGAATGGTAAAGAGGACGAGCTGTGTAATTTTCTTACATTTAATAACGTGCATATAGCAGTTATTACCGAAACGTATTTAAAACTTGGATCTAAACTCAAAAGAGATCCTAACTTTTTGTTTATCGTAATGATCGACTTGATGGGGCATGTGGGGGAGTTGCAATCATCATTCATAGGCGTATAAAACATCAACTGTTTTCATCATTTGAAACTAAAGTTTTTGAAACTTTAGGTGTTTCTGTTGAAACACAGTTTGGTAAATATACTTTCAAAGCTGCCTATTTGCTTTTTCAATGCTCTGGGCAGCAAGTTAATTTGCTCCAAACTGACTTGCGTAAATTGACTCGCAATAAGTCAAAATTTTTTGTCATTGGTGACTTCAATGCCAAACATCGGTCATGGAATAATTCTCAAAGTAATTCCAACGGCAGAATTTTATTTGATGAGTGCTCTTCAGGATATTTCTCAATTCAATACCCTGATAGCCCCACATGTTTTTCCTCTTCTAGAAATCCATCTACGATTGATTTGGTCTTAACCGACTCTAGTCATCTTTGTAGCCAACTGATTACTCATGCTGATTTTGATTCTGATCATGTCCCTGTTACATTTCAAATATCCCAAGAAGCGATTCTCAATCCTATCAGCTCCACTTTCAATTATTTACGAGCCGACTGGAATATATATAAAACATATGTTGACTCCAATCTTGATGTTAACATTTCTTTAGAAACTAAACTTGATATTGACAATGCTCTTGAAACTTTAACAAATTCCATTGTTGAAGCCCGGAGCATTGCAATTCCAAAATGTGCAGTAAAATTTGAATCCGTGATTATAGACGATGATCTTAAACTCTTGATCCGTCTTAAAAACGTGAGGAGAAGGCAATTTCAACGCACTCGCGATCCTGCTATGAAAATTATAAGGCAGCATTTGCATTTGCTCAATTAAGAAACAAAAATTTTGAAAATAAAATTTCTCAATTGGACCCTGGCTCTAAGCCTTTTTGGAAATTATCTAAAATCTTGAAAAAACCTCAGAAGCCAATACCGGCATTGAAAGAGGAAAACAAATTATTACTAAATAATTGCGAAAAAGCTCAAAAACTTGCTATGCAGTTTGAAAGTGCGCACAATTTTAATTTAGGACTTACTAGTCCAATTGAAAATGAAGTTACTCAGGAGTTTAAAAATATTCTTAATCAAGAGAACGTTTTCGAAAATGCCTGGGAGACTGATTTGGAAGAAGTGAGAACTATTATTAAAAAAATTCAAAAACATGAAAGCTCCTGGCGATGATGGAATTTTCTACATCCTCATCAAGAAACTTCCAGAAAGTAGCTTATCATTTTTAGTTGATATATTTAACAAATGTTTTCAATTAGCATATTTTCCTGACAAATGGAAAAATGCTAAGGTTGTTCCAATTTTAAAACCAGACAAAAATCCTGCAGAAGCTTCTAGCTATCGTCCAATCAGTTTGCTTTCCTCCATCAGTAAACTTTTTGATAAGGTCATTTTGAACAGAATGATGGCCCGCATCAACGAAAATTCAATTTTTGCCAATGAACAGTTCGGATTCCGCCATGGACATTCGACCACTCATCAACTTTTACGTGTAACAAATTTTATCCGTTCCAACAAATCTGAAGGCTATTCTACTGGTCTTGCTCTTCTAGACATAGAAAAAGCATTTGACAGTGTTTGGCATGAAGGTTTGATCGTAAAATTAAAAAAAAATTAATTTTCCAACATACATTGTTAGAATAATTCAAAGTTATCTGTCAAATCGTACACTTCAGGGTAATTATCAGAACTCCAGGTCTGAAAGACTTCCTGTAAGAGCTGGTGTTCCTCAAGGCAGCATTTTGGGACCAATATTATACAATATTTTCACATCTGACTTACCTGAGTTACCTCAGGGATGTCAAAAATCTTTGTTTGCGGATGACACAGGCCTCTCCGCCAAAGGACGAAGCCTGCGTGTCATCTGTAGTCGATTGCAAAAAAGTTTGGATATTTTTTCTTCATACTTGCAAAAATGGAAGATTTCTCCTAATGCTTCCAAAACTCAACTAATAACATTCCCACATAAACCAAAAGCTCTTTATTTGAAACCTTCAAGTAGACATGTTGTCACGATGAGAGGAATTCCATTAAATTGGTCAGATGAAGTTAAGTATCTAGGGCTCATGCTAGATAAGAATTTAACTTTCAAAAATCACATTGAGGGCATTCAAGCTAAATGTAATAAATATGTAAAATGTCTCTATCCCCTTATTAATAGAAAATCAAAACTTTGTGTTAAGAACAAGCTTTTGATATTCAAACAAATTTTCAGGCCAGCCATGTTGTATGCTGTACCAATATGGACTAGCTGTTGTAATACCAGGAAGAAAGCTCTGCAGAGAATTCAAAATAAAATTTTGAAAATGATTCTGAGGCTTCCTCCCTGGTATACTACCAATGAGTTACATAGAATATCCAATGTTGAAACATTGGAACAAATGTCAAATAAAATAATAAATAATTTCAGGCAAAAATCGTTACAATCTTCTATTGCCACGATTAATGCGTTATATGTTTAGGTTAAGTTAGGTTAAGTATATTCAAAGCGTTTTTTTTTTCTCTTATAAGCAGGTGAAATAAACTCACCTGTAAAAAATCTGAACTGCTACGGCAAATGAAATGTAATATGTTGTTAACAAAATGTTAATTAAATCTTAAATTTGTTTTACCAAATTAGGATGATAGTGTTGTCTAATAACACAGAACACTAGATATAAGAAATGAATGTTATGTTTAGAATGATACTAATAAAGAAATTGAAAAAAAAAAATGGAGCAGTCTGCTGAAGAAGATAGTAGATGCTCGTATTCCAAGATGCTTCTTCGCAGACACGGGAGCTCATCCAAAAGATGCAGAGATCAACGTTTTTATCGATGCGAGCGAGAATGGATATGGTTGTGTGGCATACCTACAAAGCGTACTGCGTTCAGAAGCTCCGCACGTTGATAATGGCAAAGACGAAAGAGGCGCCGTTAAAGCCGCTCTCAATACCAGGGCTAGAGTTACAAGCAGCTCTAGTAGGTGCCCGTCTTCTAGATAGTATCTGCAAAGCGCTGACGATACCTGTTGTCGCTCGACACCTTTGGTCGGATTCAATGATCGTAGTTGCTTGGCTCAGATCTGAAACACGACGATACCTTCAATTTGTGGGCTTTAGAGTGGGAGAAATTTTGAGCACAACTACTATCAACGGGCCTTGGGGCCTTGGTCGCTTTCAGCGGACAACGGGAGGTGAGGACCACCCGAGAAGCTGGCAATGCGCCAGCATGCTACCTTGGTGGACCCCCCTAAGCGTGTCATCGATGTTCGTTGCTGCATGGCTACGCAGCTAACCTGGAGGATGCGATGTGCAATAGCCCCTCTCCGAAGCAATGCCTTCTTGGTGGTCCCGGAGAGACGAAGGGTTTGGCGGCAATGGAAATGGTTTAGTGGGTCGGGGGTGTAGTCCTGTTTACTGCTTGCATGTAGTAAATGGTCCCCAACCCTACACTTCCGGACCTCGGTCCGGAGTCTGTTGAGCAGATTATCCCCCCATTGCTTAGAAGGAAAAAAAAGATAGGTGCATCTACAAGTTGTACATTATTTCTAAACACAGTCATGTGTCATGGTCATACGGCGCTTTGTGGCTCGAAGAGGTTCACCAATAACGTTATGCTCAGAGAATGGAACCAATTTTGTGGGAGCTAACAATCTGTTGGAAGAGCAACTCTAGATGATCTCCAACGACTGCGCTCAGAGCTTCACGAATTCACAAACGAAATGGCTGTTCAATTCACCCTTGGCGCCCCACATATGAGTTTCGTGGGAGCGCATGGTTCGTTCCGTGAAAGCTGCTGTGGCAGCAATCGCAGATCATCCAAGACATCTAAGTGAAGAGGTTATCGAAACCACAATTGTTGAGGCTGAATCAATAATCAACTCAAGACCGCTAACTTACAATGCGATCTGCACTAAACTGCACTATTGAGTGGTGGCAAAACGAAGGGCTAAATATAAACCCATCAAAAACAGTTTTTGTTCCATTTACTCGTAAAAGGAAAATTACACTCAAAAGCTTGATAATTAATGGATCCATTTTACAATATTCATCCAGTGTAAATTATCTAGGGGTCATTCTAGATGATAAACTAAACTGGAGCTTACACTTAGAGCAGGTCATAAGTAAAGCCACGAATGCTCTCTGGGTGAGTAAGAAAACATTTTGTAAAAAATCCCAACTAACATTTAGTGCAAATGTAAACATTCTCTAGGCCTTCTTTATACGGCTTTATGCTGAGTAAAGGCGTTGTACATACGAACGAAAGCTTCTATGCGATCCTTTTACCAACAAATCTGGCGAATCTACTCAGCTACTTTTAAGCTGTGTTGGCAGCTCTTATTCATATTGATCATTGCTCTATCTCGACAGTAATACGACAAGTAGCAGTGTAACATCTTCGGAAGGCGCTTTCTCAACCATTTAGCAACTGTTGAATAATTATTATACAGCTTCGCTGTATTATCGATTAAATATTATTTTCAAGCTGTTTCACAGCTTCCGGAATTAATATCATAAGTATCTGAATTTAATGTTCCCAACGTTACCTGCCACCGCTTGGAATCGAACTCACGATCTCTGCATCCACAAGTCTCGACGCTGTCCTTGTTGCCACCACAGTCTATATCGAAAGGCAAAGAAAACACACCGTTTTGTTTTACATCTAAAACGGTTCACACAATATTTTATAATGATCGTAAAAGATGCCATAGCCACGCTTACACCACTTCATCAGGCTGTAAAAGGATGCGAAACGTCAAACGCAATGTTTACATCCAACAAGCTGAGTAGATGCGCCACAAGTTGTTGTTTTACAGCATACTGCTGTATGCTCGCTGTATAACTAACGACAAAGCGCTTCTTAAATATATATTGAGCAGCATAACAAATCATATTGTATAGAAGCAGCCGGATTGATGATGGCGAGTTTTATTCCACATCATTAGGTTGCTATCCTTTAAGGTGTTGAGTTACAGCTTAGTGAAAGCTGCAAAAGCGATAACTGACGAAATTTATTCAGCTAAGATTTGTAGCTGCAAAACGTTTGCGTTACAGCTGTATTAACGCTAATCGTTCTATTTTTTACAGCTTTCATTTTTTGCTGCGTTCGCTGCTTCAATTCAACTGTTATACAGCACAAAGCAAATAATCTTGGCTTATAGCGCTAAAATTGTTAGTTGGGATGGGGACTCAAACCCAAAATGATTCATTGGATTTACACGGTTATTGTAAGACCCAGAAATGTTTATGCCTCATTTGTTTGGTGGCCTAAAACAAATCAAATTGCATCCCAACAAAAGTTAGCGAAATTTCAACGTTTGTTCTGTATGGCTATAACAGGAGCAATGCACAGTACACCATCAAAAGCCTTAGAGGCAGTTCTTTATAAGCTTCCATTACATCAATACGTGCAAATGGAAGCTGAAAGGAGTGCGCTAAGGCTGCGAAGAACTACCATTTTTCTAGAAGGCAATCTTTCTGGGCATCTTAGTATACTGAAAGATTTTCGTATTGATAAAACAGTACAGACTGGATGGAAAAAATCCTGAATCTAGATAAACCATATGAAGTGCAAATGAACTTTAACACTTAACTTTTTTTGCAAAAAAAAAAACGAAAAAAATAAATAAAATAAAATAAAATAAAATCAAATAAAATAAAATACTAAAATCACTAAGGTGAGCAAATACCTTTAAACTCTAATATGTGTATAGGGTCTATTATTTCACCAGGATCGATTATTTTTTACACAGATGGTTCCAAAATGAATGATAGCGCCGGAGCTGGTATTATAGGCCCGGGGATTCATGTTTCAATACCTATGGGAAGATGGACAACCGTCTTCTTTGCAGAAGTATACGCCATCTTAGAATGTGCATATATATGTTTGAAAAGAAACTACAGACATGCAAGGATTTGCATATTTTCAGATAGTCAGGCGGCTCTGAATGCATTAAAATGTTTCACATGCCAATCAAAATTGGTTTGGGAATGTATAACAATTCTTAAGCAATTGGCTATGAAAAACCAGGTCCATCTGTACTGGGTGCCAGGCCATTGTGGGATTAAAGGAAACGAGAAAGCCGATTTACTTGCCAGACAAGGCGCAAGTTGTCAGTATGTAGGACCAGAACCTTTCTGTGGAATATCTAAATGTGTAACACAATTGGAATTAAAGCAATGGAAGGACAATATGATTCAGTTCAATTGGAAAGCTATAAAAAATTTAAGGCAATCAAAACTCTTCATAACTCCAAACAATCAAATAACGGAAAAAAAATCTTAAATTTTAATAAAAAATCACCAAGAATATTTATTGGGCTGCTTACGGGACACTGTCCGGCAAGATATCATTTGAAAAAGATAAGTCGAAGTCAAATTGATGTCTGTCAACATCTGCTCTGTGACTGTCCAGCATTATTTGCAAGTAGGAAAAAATATTTCAACAAGGGCATTCTAAATCCTTCTGAAATTTGGTTACAGAACCCTAATCTAGTAGTTAAATTTATTTTAAAGGTCATTCCGGATTGGGATACCTCGCATCATCAGATAACGGCAGTTATCCTGAATGGTAACTCTCCGTACTGAGCACGTTGCGATAGTAAACAGGGGTATACCACAATAGATCAATTAATGGTCGCAGTGGTTCAAATCCCAAAAAAAAAAAAACTTACATTCCCCTGGATCGTGTGCAAGCGCTTTCGCCGAACCTTGTCAAGAGTTGATCGTAGATCACATTATGAATCAGCTGGAAATTTGCCCAGAATTTGGTACATACATTCTGGCGATGCTGGGTACATGAATATTTGCCCACCTTGACAAAGCGCATAAAATGGTTTCAACAACAGAAATTTTTTAGAAAAAATCTTGAAGGGATCATTGAACGTTTTCTAGATAAATTTATGATGATATTTTTGATGAAAATCTGAAAGAAACTTTGTCATATTTTTGTATTTTCTCTTTCTGAAAAATCCAGGTTCGGAATAGTTTCTGAAGAATTTTTAAAAAGATTTTTACAAACATCATTGACAAACTTATGTATTGTCAATTTGTGAAGTAATAACAAAACACGGTTAAGTTCCTAGTTACCATTCAATCGAGCAAGCTGACAAACGTTTCTGTTCAAATTTTTAGCAAAGTTCATAGAAAAAGGCCTATTAATGTTTCTGAATAATTGCAGACTTCAACAGCGTAAGCCCTTTCACACTAAACAACTTCACACCCTTTTCCCGAGAAAAAATCACTCAAAGAGACAATAAGCCGTCATGCGGTTCATTTAAAATGCCTGTTCAAAATTCCCGGAAGGTTCAGGAATTCCTATTAAATGACTTGTTTTTGCATTTGATGTGGGTTGTTTCACAGCGTTTTCTTTGTTTTTTTCCTGTTTTGGAGCGTCTTGCTGGGTAGTGCTTCGTGAAGCCCAAGCAGGACAGTTCGATTTTGCGTCGTCCGATAGATTTAGCTCACAGTTTCGCGCATGTTTTCGTCGCCGGAGATTTTTTTCTTTGTTTTTCCTGTTTTGGAGCGTCTTGCTGGGTAATGCTTCGTGATGCCCAAACAGGACAGTTTTAACATTCAAGAATGGAATAGTGAAAAGTGAAAAATGAAAAAGTGATTTGTTTGATTTGTGTCCTCAGTACTGTTGGTTTTTGGCTGCCCTAAGTTCACCGAACCATCCGGAAGTGACAGGCAGCACATAAATTTAGAGAATCAATCCGGTGAGTTTGTTCCAGTATGATACTTTTTCTTTTGTGAGCCTTCCGAATCGTTTTTGTCCGCGTCGTGGAACTTCTGATCGTTTCTTGAACGGAAAATGTTATTTTCGGAGTTTGATAATTATGTTCAGATTGCGCATTCTGTCCGGGCGAGTGTTACGCAACTAACAATCGGTTGTGGATGCTTTTTAACCGTTCGATGACCCTGGAGGGATCGATTCTGCTTTTCGTATAATTTTGAGCAGAAAAACCGACTGTGTTATCCTAGGGTGTTTAGTTCGAACGCGCTTCCTTTCGTTTTTGGATTATCTAAAAATACAGTACCACCCAGTACAGTTTTTCAATGGGCACAGTTCAGTTTTTCAATAGGCGTGATTTTTTTTTTTTTTTTTTTTTACGTGTATCGTTATTTTATACAATCCGATGACCCTGGAGGGATCGGTTTTGCTTTTTACTGGTTATTGAGCAAAAATATTACTGCACAATCGACAAGCATTTCGCGAAATACTATTTATACTATAAATAAGCTATTGTTTTCTCTTTTGATTGCCGGCATTCAAAAGATTAATTTGAAAACGCTTAAACAACAAATATTTATGGTCTATCGCCAGCTTTCCAGGCGAATCCTGACAATATACCTTCCCCAACCTCCAACTCCGTAGCACTTATGAGGGTGTCGCTGAGTCGGTGGCCTCTCATTAAGTAAGTGCTACATCAACATTTCCTTCCCCAATCCCAAGTTACGGTAAAGATGGTCGTGGCCGGGAATAGCGATATTCATGCTTTTAGTATTCTTGTTTATGATTTGAACAAGGTATACTCCCCTGCCTTGTTCTTGAAAGTAGTCAGGATGAGATTATTAAAAAGAAACATGAATGTTGCTAGTATCCAATCTACGAAGTATACCGTAACTACGCTAACGCTAACGCTAACGCTTGATGTGGGTTGTTTCACAGCCATCGCCGTACGAGGTTTTCCCTTCCGAAACTCAGAGGCTGCCACATTGTTATCGCAAATTGACTTTGATTAATGATAACACTATTGAAATAATTCCTAGCGTGGAGAACCGGTACGGTTAGGTACTATATTCCCAATGGATGGTACCAGTCTGATCCAGATGAGAGATAATCTTTCATAACCTTCAGCAAAAGACAAACAGACGTATTACTGAAGGAATTACCAGCAGTCATTCATTTAACGATCATTTCAAATTCCACAGCGATTCTTCTTCGTCTTTCTGACGTTATGTCCATACTGGGTCAGAGCCTGCTTCTCAGCTTAGTGTTCTCGTGAGCACTTCGACAGTTATAACTTAACGCTACAGCTATTGGGCCCCACCATCTGCAGGTCTTGTTGCACAAAACTGTACTACGTGCAACATATTTCATTGAAAATTGTTCCCAACATCTGTTTGTCTGTGCTTCAACATTCATCCATCTGCCAAGTCAGGCATGGCACGTGGAATGAGAAACCAACTAAGCTTGGACAAATCTATCCAAAGCGGAGTAATACGTTTTCCTATTTTTTTTTCGCTCATTGTCAATTACGAAGGATCCAGTATGCACCGTTGACGTTGGTTTTTCCTTTTTCTGGTTTGGTCATGGCAGCGACAGGACAGTCGCTCTGGGAATAGAAGAATATCATTCAGTGCGGATCAAAGCCGCGTCGGACATTTTCTCTCGATGTTTTCTATAGAATCGTTTTATCCGGAACTAATCTTATTGGCTTCAATCTGGCTTGATTGATCGGCAAACATTCGTAATTGATTGAATTCGTTGCTGTCCAGCGATGCTCGCTGTACTGCTTGAGCGAAGTTATCTATTTGCTATTTTTACAGCTAAGAGCATTTCCAGCTCTTATCGCAAATCGCGTAGACGCTTAATTTTCCTAATTTAAACACATGTTTAGGAAGTTCAGCAAGATTTTGATGGGAAATGGCATATTGGTTAGTTACTTATTATCGTATTTATTAACGAGGCTTTCAGCTCATGGCTTGTTCTTCTCGAACATGTGCAAATTTTCATTTAGATAGCAGAAAGTCAGTCTGAAACAGTTATTTTCATTCATATTTTGAGCTGGAATTGTTCATTGGACTTGTTGTTCTTTCATTCCGTTGACTTGAATGAAATGTGAGAAATGCCGTCCAATTAGATTAGTTTCAGTTTGATTGATAATATCGTCAGCTGCAAAAAAATGTAAGAAATTTACGACCGCAATCCATTTGACTACCACGCTTGCATCCGGTTTTATTCTTTCGGCGATTATGTGACCTATATTTCTCTTTCCCCGCACAGGTGCAGCTCTCTGGGTACAAATGGCATCCCCACTCGAGGGGCCATAAATTACAGTGCTCCGGTTGGTGGAATTGATTTCAAGTGCCCTCTTGCATGCAACCGTGAGCTCATAAAATAGTCAACCTGCACACATGCTTCAAAAGTGTACCTCATTTTGCCCGGTGCACTTCACCTTCCCTAAGTTGGTGGGTGGCTTGGGTGGTGGGCTGGGTCCCACTTGGGCTATTGTACTTCGACGCGAATAGGTTGTACTTTTACACGTCCCACAGCTATCTCCATTATTCTACTTTTGCTTCTTCGCTGGAAGTGCTTAACCTTCTCGTCATGATGACAACGCCACTCGCTGATGGCCTGCAGGCTGCTGGCTTCGGGGCCAAGAGATGAGCTTCCGCAGCTCTCATCTTGGGCAATGTCATCAAATCCTTGTTACACAACTGCCAAAGGGTATCGCTGCACGTTTCTAAAACTGCCCCACGTAGAAACAATGGTCTTCTGGGAAAGGTTCCGAAGTTGTACTGAAGCAAACAGAGAGAAGCAACAGAAGTCTTTTGTGAATTCATTCAAGTGTGCAAGGTCCATCCGCATTCATTGTTGCTTCTTGTCTTGTCACGCAATTTGCTGGCCAGGCGAGAAATGTGCTTTTCCCCGGCAGGAACAAACAATCATTGGCCACGCCAGGTGGATGATGTTTTGCCCTTTTGCGACTTCGAGCAGAAGTGTCGCTCGTGTTGGGATCAGGTTGCAAAACGGTGTGGGATTTGGCACCATCCGAAGCCAAGGGATTATGGCGATATTGGTTGTGACCTTTATGTAGATTCGGTAGCTGTTCAGATATTTCAAAAAAGTATCATCGATACCATTTAACTTGGTTTTGTTAAGATGAAAGATGTAAGCAGATCAGTGTGCAAAAAATCGTTCTGCTCATTGAATATTGCATGCTTCTTTTTCTGATATGTGGCGTTACGTCCAAACTGGAACAGAGACTGCTCTTAGCTTAAGGCGAAGTAGGCCGTCATTGAAAAATGAAACAATGTAGAAGGAGTTGGAGCAGACGCCGTGCAGCTGAATCAGAGTCGTTCAAGCTGGCTCACAAAGCTTACAAGAAGGCTCTTTGACCCGGCTGGAAAAACCTCTGTACAAATGTTTCCAGTGTGAGTGAAGTCAGTCGGCTGAACATAATCCTTGCAAAGTCTAAAGATTTCCAAATGAACGTAATTCGTTTACCTAATGGTGACTTCACTTCTTGTGATGAAGAAGTTTTGGGTGTTTTCTTGGATATGGAGAGTGCCTATGGTAACGTTTCTTTCGATGCCATATTCGAAGCTGAGCCTACAATGATTGCATTCATCAAATGCTCAAAAACTGACTTATCTTCTCGACATTCTCGTCAAGCTGCAATCCGAAAAAATGAGTGTTTGCGGATGGCCCCAAAGGGGAGTCTTATCACCACTTTTGTGGAATCTCGTAGCAGATACGCTATTGAGGCAACTCAATAATTGCGGTTTTCCAACTCATGGATTTAGACTACCCAGCTTTGATAGTTGGTATGTGCATAAGCCCCCTGTTCGACCTGATGCAAAGTGCTCTTCAGGTATTCGAGAGTTGGTGTCGCCAAGATGGCCTTTCGGTTAATTCAATTTAAACAAGATGATACCGCGATAGAATTACGTATTTTCAGCATTGTTTTTTTTTCAGTAGGAAAAGTAGGCCGTTGTGTTGATCAACTTCTCAATGAAAAGTTGATCGATTTGCAACGGAATTGCAAAAATGTTCTATTTCCCGCTGCATTTCCCGCATTTAGAGCCTTCAATGACACTCACGATGTAGAAAATTCATGCACCCAACATAGGCTACTTGATGAGATTCACGTTTTTGAACTACTGTACTGGGAAAGCCACCTGATTTTCGCGAAATTCAAGCCTACTACTATTACCATTTCCAGCACTGCTGAGTAGTGTTGGATCCGTTGAATCTGTTGCATGCTCCTTGTGAGCGAGCGACGGAATCCGGATCCATTGTGTCCAGTTTGCGCTGCGCGGAAGAAAAAACGAAGTGTGCCGGTGAAAAAAAAAAAAACAAACGCGTAGTAGTGTTGGATCCGCATAACTTCATTGGCTCTCAGGCAGCTATTCCAATTTAAAAGTGCTGGGTGAAGCTTCAGATAAACTCTTGGGCGGCGACTCAGCACCAGCAATATTGGAATAATTTTGAGTCATGTCGTCAAACAAAATTGTACATTACTGAGCCATCTCAAAGGTGGATAAGTATTTAACAAATCTATCAAAGCAGAATTGCAGTCTCTTGGTTACCACCTTGACTGGCCACTGCCGACTCAACTATCACATGGCAAATATTCAGTGTGTTGATATATTTGTGTGTTATAGTTGTGATTCCGTTTATGGAACTTCTTATCACCTGATATGTAACTATCCAATCTTCGCGTAATTGCGATTCCATTTACTTGGTTAACACTATGTTTAAAACGCTCACGAGACCGACCGGTAGTCTTCTACAGATAAGTATAGAACGTTGATTCTACTCGAGGAGGACCTCCAAACTCCATTAGGTTGGGATCCTTTGAAGAGGGAAAATCACCTAAACAAAATGAAAGCATGTAGCCCCATGCTATAGCGCAAAGAGAGTCTAAAGTTCCTTATCACAACAGGGTAAGAATAAAAGATTGTTCTTAAGGTTCCTCTCATCTTTGCTTTTTTCTTTACTATTCTATCGAATAAGATGATGAAATTGGCTCAAGTGCGATGGCACAAATACCTCAATTGGCGGCAAACGTGCCTCTGGAGTCGCCGTTCTGAAATCTGAGAATGCGCAGTTCTGACTACACATAATATTGCCGGAGATTGACAAGTGAGTTCGTTGTCATGCTAGTTTTCGGTGACCAAAAAAAGGGACAGCGTGCAAAAAGCACAAAAGATCAATTCATTTCCAGAAGGGAAGTGCAGCGCAGCGCACCGAAATTGCACCGTTCAAATACTTGAGAAATTTTAAAAGCCCTCTTTGAAAATTTCTCTTCTAATTAGCGAGAACAATGCCAGCCTGCGCCTCCCAGCGGAGCATCCTTGCAAGAATGTTGCAAAAGACTGCAGAACCGTTCCCATCATCCCATCATGGCACAGTTACAGTGCTCCGGAAATGAAAGAGGTTGCTCCAGCTGCCGTTTGTTGTTCGAGAGTTCCTCGGTTTTAGGGGTTAATTTTCGACCGCTGCAGGCTCAGAAAATTATGCAAAGCGAAGTACGTAAACTGCTCATTAATTTAACGCGACGAAGCATGACCGGAATCGCCTCCCAGTAGTGGGAGGGTTTTCGTGTGATAAATGAGCTTCTTGGAAACTACCGTTCCGGGTTGAGTGACTGACTACAAGACGCTGGAGTAGAAAAAATGACGGATGGAAAAACCAATTTAACGAGGTAAAGTCGCATAATGATAATTGACAACTTCACCGGCATTTTCCGAGTATAATGTCATTATTTCTTATATAAACCGAGAATCGTTCGAGATTATTATATACTTTGGCCGGTTTAATAGAAAGAATTCTAACTCGATTGACGAACATTAACTAATGGGTTTAAGAATATTTTCATGATTTTCCGCGAAATGCATCGACCAAACAATGGCATCAGCGAGTTTTAAATGGAAAATGAAGGTGTTCGTCTAACAATTAAAAGTTTCAAAGAGGAAACTTCTGGAGCGCATCAT
The DNA here is from genome assembly GCF_002204515.2 of Aedes aegypti. Classification (NCBI taxonomy): domain Eukaryota; kingdom Metazoa; phylum Arthropoda; class Insecta; order Diptera; family Culicidae; genus Aedes; species Aedes aegypti. The sequence goes on along the minus strand of NC_035108.1, from coordinate 342,116,286 downwards.
CAGAAACGATTCCCTTCGATGGAAGTTGTTGGGTTCCCACCAAAGTAAAAAATAACGATAATGATGGATTGGTTTCTCTGCAGGCCCAATGAGATTAATTTACGGTTCGTGAACTTTTTGAACGTGAAGAAGAAAAAAAGAACTTTTTGGACGTGGGATGTTTTTTCTCTCTGATTGCCTGTTTCCTACCACTGGTATTCCTTAAAAGTCGGAAGGGATCTGTCCGAGAAATCAATTGAGGTCCATTATAAGGTTTAATAGAAAAAAAAGTCTGAAAATACATTGAGGGGTCCAAACGCAAACAAGCGTTGGTAAAATTTGGTCGGTTTCGAATTGATTGTACTGAAATAATCTAGGTTTTCAAGTTTCCATTGGAATTTTTAAGTGATTTTTCCATCAATATAGCATAATTTGTAGATGAGTAGCTTGTTTTTTTGTTCAACTCCCATGCAATTCGTTTGGAAAATTGCTAAAAAAAACTTCTCGATGGGCAACATCGAGCCCGAAACCGGTCGACGAAAAAGGTAAATATTTAAATTAGAGACGGGCAAAAAGAAACGGAACCGTTAAAAAGATCCGGATCACTCAAAAGAACGAGTGATCCGTTGCACTTTTCTGGCGAGATTTGGTTCATTTGATCAGAATGGATCAGATAAAAAGTGACCCGGAAAGAGAACTAACCGATTCATTTCCCCTATTTTCCTTCGTTCATCGCTCGGCTTTATTATAACGCTTGTCACGTGCCTTGCTTTGTGCGCCACGCAGCAACACATGCAAGTACAATTTTATGCTGCCCCGTACTCTCAGCGCTCTCAGCTTAGACTGACAAATATGCTCCGCCCACTTACATAAAAAACAGATGGTAGATAGAGAGAAAAAGTGCATACTTGAATGGCAAAGCACGTTAAATTTTGATTTTTCGTTTAAATTCTGGTAGGGGAAATCGGTCAAGTAATCGTGGGTTTCCGGAGAAGAAGGAGAGAGCGAAATATACAAAAGGTACGATGCATACGCGCAACAGGGAGTGAACCGCTCTTTTTGCAGTTCACTTGGTTCAGTTCGCTCTTTCTTTGCGAGCCGCTGAGCCACTGAACCATTCAAAAGATCCGGTTCACTAAAATGAGTGATTAAGATCGGATCCGTTCACTAAAATGAGCCGTTTTGCCCATCTCTAATTTAAATCCTTTTTATGTTTGTAGGAACAATAAGTGTTGTGTCCAGTCTCGCGTCGCGTCTTGTGAGTAGCCTGCCCAAGTTGACCGTTTTGTGTGAAAGATTTAAAAAATTTCAAATGTATTGACTTGTATGTTCAAATTATCAGTCCAAAAGAAAAAAAAATTGAACATAAAAGTCCGTAATACTTAAACCTGGCGTAAAATATGTGCTAGAACAAATGTCGACCAAAACCTCAAACTCTTTTTAAAATAGCCGAAATAATATATTTAGGCTATTTTAAAAAGAGTTTGAGGTTTTGGCCGACATTTATTCTAGATCGAACCACTGTGCATTACAACGAACGCCATTACTCCGAAACCATAAGGAAATTATAATTACATTGACACATGTGTTGAAATGTGAGTTCATTAATTACAAATAATTTCGTCATGTAAAGTTCGGCCATCTTCTACCCCCTCAATTTTTGCAGGAACACTCCGAAAATTTTGTGTACATCGCTATGCTTCCCTGAAACACCCCCTCCCCTCTAGCTCTGCTCTAGAACGGCGATCCTTAAATTTTTGAAATTGATGCGGAGTAGAAGTTGAACAAATATTATAGTATTAATATGACTGGTTTTAGGAATTATTTTTATTGTTTTCTTATTCGTCCAAAAAATATCTCATGAAATATAACAATTAATGCTAGCTAGATACTAGCATGAACGTGACTTTCGTTATGACTTCAACATGTGAACCGAGATTCGTCCAAATGATCATGGGTTCCTGATTTGAGCATACATAACTAAATTGCTCTTAAGAACAGCCTCTTTAAAAAGAAAGAAAAATCAAATGATAATGAAAGGCATAAAATGCTCGTTTAGGTCAAGTGTCCTATAACGATCTACTAGCAGGTTCTCTTCTGACCTTTTACCGACACAAGGATCCTCTTAACGATGTTTTCTTGCATCTACTCTGGGGGTAAATTATGGATACAGTTGATCATTGTCACAGCGAAAAAACCGCGTTACATTGAAAGATAGATACCTGAATTTCAATCAGTAATCAGCAAAATTCATGGAATATCCACCAAAGAGAAATAATCTTTCGTGTCAGCAGCAAAACTTACACGACAGATCAAGTCTCTTGGATGAGACAGTAATAATTTATTCCTGAGAGAAAATTGGTGGACAGTCATATAAGAGATTAAAATGTAACAACATACCCAAATAAAAAAAGCCTTTTTTTTAACGAAGGAAAAGAATATGGTCGCTTTAACATCAATGGAGAAACAACATCGAAGAGTAGCCTATGTTACTAATCAATAACCACTATACTTAACAGCTTAAGCTAGAGCACATTTTAATGTTCAAAGGATTCTCTGTTTTAGTGACTGTCTTTTCTAGCGATAACTTGAAAGAAAAGCCAATTTTAAAAAGAAGGAAAAATCTATGATGATATGGTTTCACCTGTGAGTCCAAAGATCAGTATAACAATGATGAACAAAGTAATGGCAAAAAATATAATAAAAAATAAAAATGAAAATAATAGGAAGGCTTTAATCACTAACAGAATAACATGGAAGAATAGCTAGCATATTGAAGAAGCGAAATTCTCTGATAAAAATATTCCCACCAGCTCTCATTAGAGACTCTACGTTGGACCTGTGTCATTCCAGTATTACAGTACCGTTTACATTTTCGCCTTCACTATTGTTTTGTCCCTGTCTTCTAAACTATTTGGGGTAATGGCTCATTCGGGGTAGTGGCTTTCTAAGTAATGGCCTGGACCTTTCTTGCATAGAAATAGTTAACCAAAGTCGTGGAAAAAAGTAATCAATGAAAAAAATTACCGTAAAACTGGGTTGCATTGATAGGAATGTTCCTCTTTGTAACAAGTTTGAATCAACATTTATAGTTGAAATATTTTCATTCACGGATGGTTCTTTTCATTGTTGTATTCATAAGCTTATAAAAACTAAAGTTTTCTTGAAAATTCAGTTTTGTTCATGCGTAAATGTTTCAACTTTTCGAAACAATGATTTCAATGACCTCGGACGACACTTACCAAAAATTCATGTCTCACATGAGTACTGCAAATGATAGAACCAAGGAAAATGCGGTGTTTACTAAAAACGGCATCGCTGTAAACAATTCCGTTGTCAACATTATCATTTTTTTTTTCAATTCAGCAAAATAACATGAAGAAATTGAAATTTCTTTAGGAAGTTGCCTACAATTAGACGTATAACGCTGTTAGAAGAGTTCTTGATGTTAGAATAAGTCAAACAGTAAATAAATTGTAGGAGTTTGGTATTAATAATTGGACACACATGATTTTTAATAGAATAGAACTCTGGTCTCGCGAGTGAAAGCTACGTCCGATAACTCTCAGCCATCTCACCACGTTTGAACATAGTGTATTCAAAATGCTACAGGTTTTGTGTTTCTACTTAAATGTGTTTCTTGGCATTTAGGGGGGCATGGGGCAAGAGCGACACCCGGGCCACCTCTAATTTCACGTAGTTCAAATCAATTTTTTGATGTTAAACTTAGGATAAGAGTATATTGAGTACTAATTGAGGGTTGTGTAAATATTACCGTTAAAAATGTTTAGTACAAAAAATTAGAAAAATGTCTTTAACTCACCAACGCGAAAAATGCGATATATTATAAGAATGTAAGACTGGAAAACAAGGTTTGACTCCCAATAAATACAAAACTAATTGATTTTTCCGCACAGTATTGATGATTTTCAATTGTTTAATATAGCTGTGAAGATTTTTTTTCGAAAAAATCCTTTTGACATTAAGTTTTACATATATAAAAGCAGTATGTCTTATGGGGCAAGAGGGACACCGCAATTTTCTCATATAAAATCAAATGAACTTTTTTTTTTGTTTAATATTGTAAAATAATAAATAATAAATCAAAATAAACCATTTTGGACCATCATGATGGTTTCTGAAAATGTTTATTATTATTGTTACAGTCAAATAAGATGAGAACTAAATTAATTTCGCAAAATTACTTTTTAACTATAAGTCAACTTTCATCCCTAAGTTTTTATCTTTACTTACTCTAGAACTTATCGTTTGGGCGGGGAAATGATAATATACAAAATTTGTGGCATTTTGTTCTGGTGGTCTTCTTGCCCCATACGAGTGGCACTCTTGTCCCGTGCCTCGTTTAAAAACCTCATAAGAAGGGACATTTTCAAAAATCTCAAATCATCATGTGTTTCTTATATTTTTTTAAATCTATCGATAACATCATTTAGAACAAGAGGTAAGCTTGCTCCTACACTGGAATAACCCAGGTAACAATTTGAAGCTGTTCAAACGCTTTTATAACTAATTCAATTCAGCCTTTGTTTGAACAAAAGCTGTTCATAGTCTGCATACACTGTTGTTCAGCTGTTGAACATCTAATTCTGTCGGTTTTATCCAGCCTTTAACTTAATTGAAGGCTGCATAAATGTCAATCATGCGCTTATTCAATACCCAGTCAATAATAATAATTCTATTTAATTCTATTTTTAGCACAGAAGCCTTCGAAAGCTTCACAATCGTTTATTCATCCATTATTCAACAATAAACCAAAAAAAGTTAAAATATTTACAGGTTCATAGTTTTGGATTTTACCAACGCAACTTACAATTTCAAACACATAGGGGAGATGTTTGCTGGAATTTAAAGATGAAGATTAGTAAATATTAACAATTGAGAATCGAACCGGGATCCACTGATTTGTAACCACTTACCTTGACATCTGCTCCACATGAGACTGGGTGAACATTATTAAAAGCAAGGGAATAACTTATTGACTTATCTGAATAAGGGCTATGTTAAAGGTTGCATTGAGGCTGGAGAAGGGATATCAGTGCTATGCAAAAACACTAAAGTTAGTGTTTTGTGTGTTGTGATTTTTGTTTTAAAATTGAATTCTCGATAATCTTTAATTACTGCTGTTTAATTGTTATCAACTAAAGTTGGTAATGATTACGATTCCGTACAATTAATTACAAATGCGACGAAGAAATCTTCATGAGCGAGCGTATTGTTCTATCTTGTTGTTGCTCAAGCTCATGGATGCCGAATTCAGGTGTTTTTCTTTTTCGACAAACGCTAGGTCCGTGTGTGTTTACGGCATGTCCGCCTCGGGATGTGAAAATGTGTTGTTCGGTGAGTTCGATGAAACAGTTTTTAAATCATTAATTTAGTGTTTTACCCAAATGTTGGTGTATATATTTTAGTCAACCAACAGCTGGACAATTTCTACAATGGCTGTTGAATTGATTAAAGCTTTAAATAACCTTTAATCAATATCATTCAGGATGGCTGAACAAAAGTTTAAATTGTAGATGGAAAAAAGCTTGTTAAATTTTATATTGAGCTTTGAGTATACTGCTGAATAAGAGTGTTTAATAAGCTTTTCTTCAAATTGTTGTTAAGCTGTCACGGTGTTCAGCCTTGTACACCATTAATCAGCCATTGTTCAGCAAATACTCTTGCTGTTCAGCTTTCATTGTTACTTGGGAATCTTCAAAAATTGTGCTAATCAACCATGATTTGAACCTATATACAGTCAACTCTCCATAACTCGATATTCAAGGGACCATCGACTTATAAAATTATCGAGTTATAGAATATACCGACGCAAAAAATCCCAAATTGGAAAGAACAATTTTTTGTATTTCCAATAAATATATGATCACTTCTATAAGAGAGCAATATTATTTTGTTGATTGCATCTAACTAAGTATTTTTAGGTAACTTTTTTTTAAATGCTCGAAAAATCACGATATTTTCAGTAACATGTTTTTATTATTTTAATGTTTTTCAGCTTTTATTACAACTTGCAAGTATTTATTCACATCCAAACAAGAATTGGTCTGAGTACCTCCGAATAAGAAGGATTCAAAAATGGATATCGAGTTATGGAGGGAAAATTACCTCTCACGTGACATTGACTAGTGGAGATATCGAGTTATAGAAATATCGACTTATGGAGAGCTCGATATATGGAGATTGGAAGAGACCGAAAAATCCATCGAGTTATAGAGTATATCGAGTTATAGAATATCGAGTTATGGAGAGTCGACTGTATCTTTAGGTGTCCTTCTTGCCCCCAGCCCCCCTACATTTACGCATCCGATTCAAGCATGGGAAAATACACTCACTCATCCGAACGCTACCGATACAATATCTGCAAAGTATTTGCTGCCACCGAATGTTCAGTGACTGCCGAACGCTACTATGGTGAGCGCCGTCCCGACGAATCGCAAACAATTGAGATAAACCGAAAATCAAAAGATCTTATCTTAAATGGGAGACACGAAAGAACGCGTTCGCCATTCAATCACTGAACGCTTTCTGCGGAATGTTCGAATTTTGCACTCACTGAATCATTTCGCCGCGTGTATCCCAGTCAGTGAGCGCTCATGAGCTCTCAAACATGAATGCTACTCGTGCGGAATCGGAATGTAAAGAATCATTCGCTACGACAATCGGATGTTGCTCGGCGAACAAGTAGAAAGCGCATTGGAAATTGAAACACTCGGCTTGGTTGGACAAACGGCAATCTCGCTCTTGACTGCATGTGGAAGTGAATGAGAGGAACGCAATAATCGAGTGAATATTTCCCATGCTTGATCCAATTATTGATACATTGTCAAAAATTACGTCAGCCGATATTGATATTTTTTGCTGTTTAAGTTTTGCTAGAATCTTCTCTAAAACTTCCACCATTCAATTTTTTTTACTTGTTCAGTTGAAAATGTCAACGAAAAATTTCTCCTGAAATTTGAAAGAAGCATTATTTTTCAAATCACGCTATATTTGTCTTTACTACAACAAATTTCTATTTCTTGCTGTTTGTTTTTCAAAGGATGACCCAGTTCACCCAGTGACTCGCTTGGTTATCATTAACTGAAGGTTATCAAGAAACGTTAAGTTAACATTGAGTTATCAGACGATAATTTATCATTCAAAAACCCTGTATGTAACATATATGAAGATACTTTGGGTTCCCTGTATCTTCTTAAGTAGACTTTCAATTAACATTCCTTTCTTTCCTTAGTGATTGTACGGAAGTGTCCAGGTGCACAAAGTCATCCTTGTTTTGTTTATTTCACTTATGTTGTAGAATGCGTTAATCCAAAACGTTTTTTTTTTGTGATGCTACCGTCAAGCTACCATTCACCGTGCTTTAAAAAAAAAACTGCACTTCAAACAATTGTACATTTTTTCCAAATCATTGGAAGTTAACTAGAATACCACTACGAAGCGTGCAATTATACCATAACTCAGGGAAAAATCTAAAATCAGTGATGTAAAACAAAAAATACTCAAAAATTATGATTACAAATATCATGTTAAGGTCACCTCGTACCGTTCTATGTCTCCATTCATCGTGCACGCTGGTGCACCATTTACCGTGCGTATAGTTTTCGTCATGATTTAATTTTGTATATTAAAGAAACGTTGTTGTTGGTGGAGCAAATATGTTGCTGATAGTGTGCGCACTCATTTTGAAGGGTATTTAAATCTTATTTTACAATAAAAGCCATAAAAAGTTGAAAAAATGGCTACATCATTATTTTTTCATAAAAATCGTTATAGGAGGTTTGACTGTATTGTTCAAACCATTTCGTATTTGCTCAAAAACTAAATATGAAGTAGTTAAATCACGACACAACAATGAATCCAATATTACCCAATAATTTCAAGCCTTTTATACTAATGCACGGTAAAAGGAACCATAAATATTGAAAAGGGTCCATTCACCTGCATTTGTGTTTCGACTGAAACACAATAAAAAATCTTATTTGCATTTAATCTCGTGGTTCATACGATAAAAAACACCTTCCTAGAAGTATCTACAGCGAAAACTTGTTGAAATTATGAAAAATTTAATAATCTAATGTTGAAATAAAAAATGTTAATTTTTGGCGTTTCTACTAAGAGTATTGAAAAATCCTAAACAGAATTCACATGATTCTGACTACATGAACTAGGTTTTTCAAAATTTTTAGTGACAAGAACTACTTCATTTCATCAGTTTTATCTTATTTTGCTGACAAAAGAATAATTTGTGAAAATTGAATGAATATTCTGTAGGAATTTTTATACATGCGCGGTGAATGGAGGCCGCACGGTGATTGGTGACTTAACCGTATATAAATAAAAATTTATAAAAACCGATAAAAATGAACATTGTTAGCCACGATTTGTACAAAAAGCTATGCTTATTCTACTTCTTGACATTACGTTCTCACTGGGACAAAGCATGTTTCTCAGCGTAGTGTTCAATGAACCACAGTTATTAACTGAGAGCTTTCTTTGTCAAAGTTTACATTTTCCATTCGTATATCGTGTACGATGATATTTTATGCCCAGGGAAGTCAAGAAAATTTCCATTACGAAAAGATCCTAGACCGATAAGCTATGCTATGCTATGCTGAAAAAAGGAGGCCGTACCATGCTGGATGATTTGACCGCATCAAATATGCGCAAAAGTTATTCATCAGATTTCCTTCTCAAGGGCTCCCATGGTGAGCGAAACAGAATTTGGCGGAAACCGGTGAGCACTTATCAAAACTTTCAACTCAGACAAATAGGAGATTTCGGCTGTGTTTGCGTTCAACTTGTCGGTGAACAATTTTCGTACCGCAACATTCCAGTTGATGTTTGTTTCTTGGTTTGAATATTATCCACATGGGTTTAACTAGCCGAAAGAGTGCTCAAGTTTGGAAATGGATTATTTTTGGGGAATCTAATTGAAAACCCTACATCACTACTAAGAGAATGTAGTATTGCTTTTTGGTTTGGTGAAGTTCAGGAAAACTACTTACAGAGAGCCGAAATGTTGGACAATGAAAATATATAGCTGTTTTTTTTATAATTCACAGTCTACATTCAGTTGATGATCAATTGTGGGGACCAAACGCAAACGGGTGTAAGTGACATTTTGGTCGATTTTGAGTTGAGTATCCAGCTATTTACGCTAGCATGCTATAATGTTTGAACCACCCCTCAGTGACGTGTCTTGCAGACTACAAGGGGGTAGTCACTCTACACAGTGTGCCTTGCACAGCTTATGCACATCTCGGCACACTGACTGGCTCTATTTTCCATAATGTGTTGCTATAAAAATTTCATTCTCAGCATTATTATTATTGCAGCTTAACTGTTTGCGTTCTGTCATCTGATGGAAAAACTAATATGGACTACGGCAAAAACACGCACTGTTTTTATGTTAATTTCCTATTCAAAAACTTATTTTTATACCATTGAGCTGATCATCACCATCTCATCTGAGCAGCTTCACAAATCCATTGAGAAGATGGAGTGCCAAGAGAACCGTCCTTCGATGCATCCCAAGCCCCGAGTTTAGAACTTCTAACTTGTCGTGAAAGTATGACAAGATGTGGAAGCTAAACAAAATCAATATAAACATTGTTCATATCGTTATTGAGTTGGCCCCTAATACTTTATGGTAAGGGCCTAAATAAAGATAGGTTTGAGGGTTTTATGCCTATAGGAGAAGAGATTTTTTTTCACTCCTATAAGCTTTCCCTCATGCAAAAAAAATATTTTTATTTTAGATCGAAGCTTCAGATACCTTTTGCCTTTCTTGGTTGGTGAAGAGTCTTCGATAGGCCACCTAACCAGGGTTGCGCTACCTACATCGTGCTAGAGGGGCTGCCTACTCGGTGCTGACACGATACAGCATCGTCCGCTTGTTCTTTACATGGTCATAGCCATCACAACCATCCACCTTTATCAGGGCTTTGGACCTCAATAGTTTTCTATTGAGCTCTGGTTCTCAATAGTTTCAAGTTCTTTCGGACATGCTAATGGTGAACCGTCATGCGCTAGCGGTGTTCAGAACTCATATCAAATTTCTTAAGCGGAAAAATGGCTGAAACAATGAAAGGGAAATGGAGGGGTTTGAAAATGTTCAGATCGATGCAGTTCTCAACTCATGTGGTTAAACTTAGAAACGTTCTCTTAGATGATAGAGAGGGGTTTGATTGTTAAGTACCCCAAACATAGCAAAGATGTGGCTACCCGGACCTAATTCCCGAAAGAATCAGCTACAGCCTTGAAGGGCACTAAACCTTCTCGAACCTTTTAATTATCGTTCCAAAAATGCGTTCTAATAAGCTTGGTTTAGATGTTTTAAGACAAATTTTACACATTCTATGAAATTAGAGGTGTCCCGGTGAACTAGCAAAATAATATTAATTCACCTTGAAGGCATTTTTCTAATAGTTATTGATTCTTGGTGGCCATATCATACCTAACTCCAAGAAACAACTGTATTTTAAAATTTGCCTGCCTACGAGGATAGAGGACAAAATGATAACATAAGAAAAATTTCCGTCTAGGGAGAATTACAAACTGACGTCCATTGTTTTTGGATTTCTGGGCCCTCCCCCATTGCTTTTTCCAATGCCACCTGTTACACTTCTTTTCCAAATGATTAACGTATGTTTTAATGTTCCCCCAGTTCGGTAAAATTTGATTGGGCACGTCCAAAAACAAATTGTTTGGCGTTATTTCCATATTATTTCTGTTGACAAAAAATATTGCTGTTTGCATTTGAGGTGCAAATCTAACCTAAACGTCCTTCAAATGCGGTAACACCATGGGTAACACAAAACAATCAAAGGACACCTGGCAACGATTATATGAATCACCGCCGCCCTAGCAAGAAAAAATATCTTTGACATCGTATTTCTTGTGAAATATCTTACCGCGTTTGGTGTTCCCGCATTTGATATTTGCATTTCAAACGCACACACCAATAAATGAAATGCTATGATTGCTACGATAAATTTCAGTTCAGTGTCATTTTATAGCTCCTGGGCTTATAGTGAAATTTTTCATTTGGGCACACCTAAAGACACAGTAAAAAACGTTGCCGCAAATCGATGCGCCAGTTTTGTGTGGAGTGACCACCCCCTTGAGACACTATAATTATGTTTATGGCTGGATCTATGTAAGCTTCGGATATAACAATTCGGTTTTATTGACATGAAAAGTAAAAAAATTTCAATAATTTTCAAAACTTCAAATAATATCAACTATTTTCAATTTTAGGATGAAGAAAGATCAATGACGGCAGGTGGAAACTCAGGAAATATCTCCAATATTGTCGGCGCGGTAAAAAAAATTAGAAACGGTTTCTCACGGTTTTTGGAAGTGGTGCATTCGATTTATGTCTGGATCTCGCATAGCTTACGAGAAAAATCCAACTTCGGTGAATTGCACTTTTTAATCATTGATCGAATTTACAAAATTTCCCTGGGCCTGAGGATCGCTGAATATTATAATACGCAAAGTTTAAAGTATCTACTAAAATTGAACAGTTCAGTTCTCTGGGTGAAACCACTGGTGATTTTTACTTGATTCTTTGGATTTTAAATTATAGCCAGACGGTGTTCACTCATGCCGTTTGATAAATATGGTTTCCACAACATGCCCCCATCTTCTCCCTTACAAAATATAACATTGCTGTCCGACACATGCTCAAATTGGATGTATATGGTACTTTTCCATTACCATGCAAACCACACAGATTGATTTTCAAACTTCTCAGATCATCTTTCACCCTTTTTTCTTTAACTTTAGACATACACTATACCAATTATTTTCATGGACTTATGAAAATTTTGCCTTTCTAACTATAAATCAGTCAGCCCTGTTCAACACTCGTCCCGTTTGGTACCCTTTTACCCCGAATGAATTCCAATATAATGGAGGAATGTCATCAAAGTCATCATGATAATATTATTGTAAAATCGGAAAAATATAATTGATGGCGTTCAGAAAAATAGCATTCAGAATAATGGCATTCTGTGTGTCACGTTAATATTCATGGCAAGAGTGGGGGTCTGGCAAAGGACCCCGGTCCGTACAAATTAGCTTTTGCATGGACAAAAAGCCAGGGAGGAAGAATGACATGGAAATGAAAAAAAAACGACTTTGTTTATGGACAGCTGATAAGCGATTGTACACAAATTATGTCACGTCAAATTGAGACTTTTTCAGCCCCCACGTTTTTCGTTTGAAGCTTTCAAAAAATTGTAAGGCTTGTCACGCTATACCTGTCCTTCTCCCCCCTTGGAGTGTGATGTTATTTGTGCATGACCCCTAAGATAGTGTACACTAGTACAGTAAACATATTTATAAGGAACAAATGCAATAATGAATTGAAAGCAATGACATGTATCATAGAAATGATCGAAACTCGTAATTGAGCGATCAAGTATCTCAGAAGCTTAGTTGGTTAAAGCGCTCGTTTAGCATATGAGTATTTATTTTAGCATTAATTTAACTCAAAATTACCACTCCATTACCGTGATGCATCAATACCCGGACGTTTAAGCAAGTGCAAATCTTCAAACTCAATTTTGAATAAGTTTCCTTTGAGTTAAGTGGATGTCTAATTGTCTTACAGACAAATATACATTACATCTTGCTAATAATGATGAATTTTACGTTGAAAATTACAATAATAGCGTGTAATTCACTAATACAATGAGGTAAGTCTTGTCCTTTAATCCGGACACTAGAAGCAAGCTTTGTATTTAAATCAGGACACTTTGGAATCATAATCCGGACAGTTACTTTGTAACGTGAAAAATTCGTGGAAAGTTAATGAAGGCATTGCTTTAGTCGATAATCACCTCAGTTATACGAATTTTAGGCTTCAACTTACACTACTGAACACAAAATAAGAAAATTTTGGTTTCGATTGCTTCAGTATAAGCTGAAGATATCCTATTCGCTGCTGTGGGTTTGAGCTGCTTCATTGATATTTGAAATAAATCGTTTTAGGGCAAACAAAAGGGTGTATGTTCACTTATAACACTTCTAACAATAATGTAGTAGCTGTATTGTATAAATTTTCCTCAAATCCAAACAAAGAAAAACAATAATCAAAGAATATAATTTCAGCACTATTTCGATGAATGAATATTGTGATGCGTTCGTCGCAGTTTTATTAATTGAACTGGCACTGGCAAAGGAATGAAGTCTAACTGGGGCTACAAAGCGTTTTTAAAAGTGTAAATTACGAGTAAAACTAAACATATTAACATTCAATTATACTTCTATTTGATGAATATTATCAGAGTGTCCGGATATTGATACCGTCCGGATTTTGATTCACCACGGTACCACGCGCAATGAGTCATTAGGCGGCATCCACAAATTACGTAACGCTCTAAGGGGAGGGAGATCAGGCTCAAGCGTTATGGCTCATACGAAATACTGAATTTTTTCATACAAAAAGCGTTACGGAGAAGAGGAGTTTCAAATTTTGGCGTTAGGTTATTAATGGATACTCTAATTTGCAGTGAGCATGGTTTTGTAAAAAAAACTTAAATAACTCCAAAATGGAAAAAGATAGCGAGTTCCATTACGCACCAAATAAACTCTAAATATGGTCCATTGACTGGCTACTCTAATGGTATATATGAATGAAAAACGTTGGAACCAGAAAAACGTTTTTTTATATGGACCACCCTATGTCAAAAGCTCTTAATCGGTCTATTCGAGAACCACAGGAAATTTATTCAGCTTGGATGCTTAAAATTGTATTGTCTGCATGCAACTTTTCTGAAGAACGTATACCATAAATACCAAAAATAAGAAAGTTTACTATTTCACTTTTATGAAAATATGTACCACTCTAAGCTAAGACAACACAATAAAAAAAAATGTATATTTTTCATTTTTTTTCCAATTAACTTGTAATAAAAGAAGAGCCTAGTTTTATGAAATGAGTGGGTCAAGTTAAGTATTAAATTAAGTATACCAAAAATTTTGCAGTTTCCAAGCTTTGCAACAGTTTTTTGTGGTTTTTCTGCTCAACAGATAAAAACACATAATTCGTAGAAGTTTGCCTGTTTGCTGAAAAAAATTTCCGAGTCAATTTTCTCAAAACAAGATTTTTGTCACATACAATTCTTTGCTGTGATTATTAAGGTGAAATCCATTGCAAAACTGTAATTTCTTCATCTAGATGGAAAATGCTCAAGAAAAACTTTTGATACAATCAAGAATCGCAAAAACTTAAATTTTTATTACTTGACTATTTCTTACTTAAAAAAAAATCTGTAACCAAAATATTACCTCTTAAAACTAAAATGGAGTTATAGTTAATAGTTTAAAAAATTATACGACCAATACAAAAACATACATAGATTAACTTAAGATACTGAAATACTATATTCAGTCACTCATAGCCACGTTACTTAGAAAATGTAGTTTAGGAAAAGTGTTTGAAGTGTTTTGGTGACGCTGAAATGATTAAACGGAACCGTTCATCCCGATTTGGCTTTGTATGGCACAATACCGATTTCTGAAAACTACAAGTAGAGCATTGTATGTTGATAATCTATTTGTTTATAGTTGAGGTATATTTAACGTATATCGACGCAGCAGTTTGTTTGAATGCTTGAATGCTCACATTATACCAGTTTCTAGATCAAACGATTTTCACTGTGACAAAATGACGGTTTTATTGTTCACGCGATCAGGAGAAACAATGCAAACGGTTCAGTGCCATTGAAAGTGATAAATGTGTGAAACGATTATCACATAATTAATAACACATAGGTCAATCAAATCGTAATGATGTTTGTGAGAATGTTATTTATGATTGGCAAATCTAAAATTGCTCTAACAAGTGGATGTAAATTCCCGTCCGGCACGTGGAGTTTCAATTTCATCCGAAATTCAAAAGAAATCAATCAACGAACGCCTACTCACCGTCCCATTTAATCCACGGGAAAGCGTCTCCAACTAGCAGAACCGCCAATCTTCGCCATTCCGTTTCCAGTCATGATGCTCAAATTTCTTCTTTCACAGCACGCCGTTCGTAATCAACACAATTCTTCGATTTATTTATAAATCGCCTCGTCTTGAGGCAGTCACTGCACTATGCCGGACCTGGTGGACACGTGAACCTAACTCCCGTCGAACACGTGTCTCTTGCTTTTTCCGCCCAAGCAAATACAGATCTTGAACAACTTTCCACCTCACAAACCGTTGTTTATTCCATGTGACGAACGGCAGCTGCTCTGGATACACGTTTCAGTGCTGAAGTCACTCAACGGACCTCACGGTTGGACACTTGTTTTACTTTGCAATCAGCACACCGAAATTCTCACAAATCACAAACTCTGGCCACATCTGGCGCGACGTCTTGCGTCGAAATCTGACCCCCGTTGTTGAGTTGATTTCTCGATGAGATTTTTATTTTATTTAGTCGGCACTATCATCACGTCTTTCTGTAAACTCCGAGTTTCCGGATTCCCTTGCGAAAAATCAAGTCGTAAGATTTCTGGTTCTGCGGACCGAGCACTATGGGCCAGAAATTGTAATTTCGCGACAAAACTGTGCAATAGTTTCAGGTCAGCCCCTAAAACATCTGGGAAAGTTTTTTTTTTATTTCTGTTTTAGTATCATTCCAAACAATACATTCATTTCTTATACCTAGGCGTTCTGTGTTTGGGGAAGGGGTGGTAAAATGAACTCCTTAAAATTATCATCTTGTTTCTGATTGAAAAACTAGGAGTTTTGAAAATTCTATCGCACATCATCAAAACTAGGGATGTTATCTATAGCAGCGACACGAATTCAGACTTAAATAGCTAAATTTTCACATATTTTTATTGCTAGCAAAAATGGTGCAAATGTTCATTTTACCTGCACTTTGTGGGTAAAATGAACAGCTGTTGGTGGTAAAATGAACATCGTGCAAAAAACGTGAGCAAAACAAATATTTCTGAAAATTTTCATTGCATTGCCGAAAATATATCCATTAATGATTGTAACTCATTCAAAAAGAATACTAAAGGTATCAAATTTGACATTACATCATAACGATATTCACCTCACTGGTATATCTCTAGACTTTCGAGCTTAAAGTTACGTCAGTTCTAATTTTCAAATGTGGTTTTCTTAAATCGTAGTTTTCGTTGATATTTTCACTTTAATTGACCTTCGTATCAATCCAAACACTCCGATTTATGCTCTAAATTGTCCGTGCGTGATAAAAATTTATAGAAATGTGTTTTTTCTCAATAAAAAGCACGGTGTTCATTTTACCACCCCTTCCCCTATTAGATAACATATCATCCTAATTTGGTAAAACAAATTTAAGATTTTATTAACATTTTGTTAACAACGTATTACATTTCATTTGCCGTAGCAGTTCAGATTTTTCACAGGTGAGTTGATTCCACCTGCTTATAAGCGAAATAAAAACACGTCATCTACGAAAGTGTTTTGTTCATATCTTAGTGATAAAACGACTAATTGAAACACTCGAAAAATAGATCTGGGATTCTTCAAAAATAAAGGAGTCTACTGAGTCTACTAAGAATCTAGTCAGTAGTCTACCCATGCATTTTTCCCAAGGATATATCCAAAATGCAAGTAAAAATAAGAAGCTTCCAACGAAAACTAAGCTATCATTTTATCAATTTTCTTCAAGTATCCTCAAGAATTTTATCAGATTTCGTGAGGCTTGGCAAATTGATTTGAATATTTTAAGAAACCCCCATCTTCTTAGGACCTTACTAACGGCTGTCGGAAGATTTTATTAGAAATTTCTGGACTTCACTGGAATATCTTATCAGGTATCCGTAAAAAAAAAATCGCAGAAACCTGTCAAAGATTACATTTACAGATATCAATCAAAAATTTTAACGAAAGTCCTGTAACTAATATTTGAGGGCCGATGCTTCATACCCGTCAAAGAACATCCTCTCGTCAGAAAGCTGGCTAAACTTGAAGCCAAAGGATACAAAGGTATGTTTTATGGATAAGGCACCGTTCACGAATCAAGTTTTTTTGCACAATGGCTCAGTGGAGCAACAGAAGTCATCACGGCTTCTTAAAGGACTATTTGGGAAACACTGACTTAGACCTAAAACTGGTGCCTTGTTCAGATTACGAAGTTGTATCATGATACAAGCAACGTGATGTAACTATATCACGAAACCCATTCACACTGGCACTGGATATTAAGTTGATATTGATCGACAGCTAATACTATGGCTTAACTTTTAACTCTTCTAATATCACTGTTCTGCCAAAATCCTACAGCTACTTCCGGACCCTTTTTACTTTCCGACATCTGTTTAAATTAACTGGTGTCATTTGTTCAGCAATTTCTTTGGGATCATCTTCGGAAGTTTCTCCTGGAATTTCTCCGGAAATTTCACCAATAGTTTCACTTAAAGGAAGGTGAACTTCCGGAAGTTCCCCTAGGATTTCATCTAAGGAGTGTATCGAAAAGTAGTCGCAAACTTTCAAAACAGTCTCAAAAATAATGGGTTGAACCTACAAACAATTTTTTGATCAGAAATGCTTTACAATGTATTTAAAAATGATAATGCGGTGATATTGCTTCAATAAAGTGGCATTTTGCATGATAATTTTGCAAATTACTAACAGCTGTCGATGAAAATCTTGCACACCTCTGAAAAAATTGATAAATGTGTTAAATGTTAAGAAAAAATGGTTTTTGTTTGTGCTAATATATTCTGTGCCACAACTCTCATGACATAGTGTAAAAAATATTTTGAAAAATTCATTAACAAGCATTTGAGAGCAAATACAAAAATCGAAAAAAGTCGATTTTTAAGGACCTCGTTTTTTGTTTTTTTCTTTCTACACGTTAATGGTAATATCGAACGATTGTAATGAATAAAAATTGTTTTTTGATTGGAAAAGTTTCTTTGCATATTTATGAAGTAACGTAAGCAAAAAATGTTACTCTATATAATTACCGCTGTATATGACAGAGCCTCAAAAGTTGATTAAACAAAAGTGACTTTCTAAAACCAACCTTGTTCCAATAATTGAGCTTTTTAAGAGGAATAATTTATTTTTTTGAATTTCTTTTAACGTGCTGTGTGAAGTAAACATATTTTCCGATAGAATAAGCTTTTCATCCTATTTTGTTTGATATACATTTTGTTCAATACAAATCATCGAATCTTCAGAAGACACTTCAAAAATGTAATTTTGTGCAAGATTTTATTTGCCATGCTTTATAAACCTTGTTGTATTTATATTAAGACTGCATATTATTCAATATTTTTTTAGCTGCTTCAATATTTGATGATACGATAAAGATTTACGTGAAAAAAGCTTTTAAAAAGATGAACTATGCTCTGAGATATACCGTTTTGAATGTTAGCGACTACTTTTCGATACACTCCTTATTGGAGTATAAATTTTGATTCAACCTTTTTTGTTTTATAAAATTTGAAGCTGCGTTCTTCTGCAAACTTTTAGAAAATATTATTTTGAATAACTTTTTCGCAAACACTTTTCATCTAACTCTTTATTTGAGCTAAGTAAATTGATTCTTAAATTCTGAAATTCTTCTGAAAGTTGCTGTAGAATTCATCCCAGAGTTTACTCCGAAAACTTCCCATAGGAGTTCTTCCTGCAAGTCTTCTAGAAGTACTTCCGAAAGTTTCTCAAGAATTCCTGGAAGTTCCTCTCTAAGTTCCAACAGAATTTCTTCTTTTTGGGTAAGCTCTTTTAGAATTTCTTTCGTTAGATCCTCTCAAATTTAAAAGTTTTTCTCGAATTTACGTGGAACTCTTATTAATGTTCGAATCCTCTGAGCAGAATCTCAATAGAGAATCTTAAAAGTAGATGGAGTACCGTGTACCTTCTCATTCCGCTCCTAAATGCTTATCTTTGACAGATACGCGTATTTCGACTACCATTTGCAGTCTTCTTCAGTGTAATCCATCTACTTTTAAGTTTCTTTAGGATTTTTCTCTGGATGTTCCGCTAGGAGGTCCTCCGAAAGTTCCTGTCGGAGTTCCTCCGAAAGTTCCTGTCTGAGTTCCCTCGGAAGTTCTTGTAGAAGTTCCCCCGAAAATTCCTAGGGATTCCTTAAGAAGTTTCTGAAGGAGTTTATCCGGAAGTTCGTGTAGGAGTTCCTTCGAAAGCTTCTGTCGGAGTACCACAGAAAGTTTCAGTAGGAGTTCCTCGTATTGAATTCCTCTGGATGTTACTGCAGCAATTCACCCAAAAATTTCCTCTAGGAGTTTCTGCAGAAGCTCCTCAATAAGTTCCTGTAGTATATCTTCCTAAAGTTCCTTGGATATCTCCAGAAATTTTGCAAATAGTTTCTCCGGAAGTTTCCCTAGGATTTAATCTAGGGAGTTTTTTTTTCTGGAAGTTGCTGTAGAATTTTTCTCGAAACTTTCTCCGGAATTTTCCAGATATTCCGTAGGAGTTCATCCTGCAAGTCTTTTTAAAAATCATCCGAAAGTTTTTCAAGAATTCCTCCTGGAAGTTTATCTCCAAGTTCCACCGAAACTTCTTCTAGGACTTTATGGGTAAGTTCTTTTAGAATTTCTTCTGTAATATCCTCTAAAATTTCCTCAGGAATTTCTGTTGGAAGTTTCTTTAGCAGTTCCTCTAGGAGCTCTAAAAGTTCTTTCGGAAGTTCTTCCAGGAGTTTTTCTTGAAGTTCCTCTAGAAGGTTTTCAAAAGTTTCTTTTGGATTTATCTGAATGTTTTCTTATGATTTTTTTTCTGGATGTTCCTTTAGGAGTTCCTTCGGAAGTTGTTGGAGGAGTTCTCCCGGAAATTCCAGGGGTTCCTTCAGAAGGTTCTGAAAGAGTTCATTCGGAAGTTCGTGCTGGAGTTCCTTCGAAAGCTCCTGTCGGAGTTCCTCAGAAGTTTTCAGTAGGAGTTCCACGTAATGAATTCCTCTGGACGTTCTTGCAACAATTCATCCGAAAATTTCTCTAGGAGTTTCTGTAGAATAATAAGTTCCTGTGCTAGATTTTCTGAAAGTTCCTTGGAATTCTCCGGAAATTTTACAAATAGTTTCTCCGGAAGTTCCTCTCGCTGATCTTCGGAAATTTCCATAGGATTTAATCTAGAGAGTTCTTCTGAGTATTACTGTAGAACTTATGCTGATACTATCTCCGGGATTTTCCAAAAATTCCTATGGGAGTTCGTCCTGCAAATTTTCTAGATTTTTCTTCGAAAGTTTCTCAGGAATTACTTCTGGAAGTTCATCTCAAAGCCCCACCGAATGTTCCTCTTGGACGTTTTTGGGAAGATCCTTTAAAATTTCTTCCGTAACTTTCTTTAGGAGTTCACTTGGAAGTTTTTCTAGGAGTACTTTCGAAATTTCCTCTAAAAAATTCGGAAGTTCTTCCAGCAGTTTTCCCTAAAGTTCTTCTAGCAGTTTTAGAAAGTTTTCCAGGAATTTTTCAGGAAGAATTCTTTTTTTTCTGGAAGCTCCGCTAGGAGGTCTTCCAGAAATTCCTGTAGGAGTTTCTTCAGAAGTTCCAGTTCGGAGTTTCCAGTAAAAGTCTTTCCAGAAGTTTCAATAGGAGTTCCTTAAGACATTTCTGAGGCAATTTACCCGAAAATTCCTCCAGGAATTTCTCAAGAAACTCCTCCAGAAGTTTCTCTAGAAGTTCTTGTGAAAGTAAGTCGGATTTTTTTTTAAGTTTCACTTGGAGTTTCTCTGGAAGTTCCTCAAGGTGATCTTCCGGAAATTCTCCTTGATTTCAACGAGGGAGTTCTTCTGGAAGTTGCTGCTCCCTCCGGAATCTACTGGAAATTTCTCTGGGAGTTCCTCCGAAAGCTTCTTTAATAATTCTTTCCGAAGTTTCCCATGGAGTCAATATGGAAGTTCCTCAAGGAATATCTCCAGAAGTTCCTTCGGAAATTCATCTGCTTCCTGTAGGTAGAGTTACATTTTTCTCAGGAGCACATGAATGTACTGACGAGCCTCCAACCAAATCGTCTCTCAGCTCATCGGAATCCTAGTGTGCTGCGCTAGCCGGAGGCTCACAAAAATTCTAAAAGCGCGCGATAGGTGATGTGCTCCCGGGGAGACTCGTCTCATGTGCTGTTCGGCGCTACGGCTCGCCATCGGTATCCATGTTGTGAAACAACTGCTTAGTAACGAAGAGCCTCTACAACTATTTTCGCTCCATTATTCAGGTGTCTAGATGGCCTACATGATATGGTTGAAAACTCGCGATCCAAGAGCTACAATTTCGATCCTCGTTGAAAACTTTTGTAATCACTATTGTGCTGAATTTTAAACAATGTGATGAAGCGCATGACACCGCATTGAACCACATCTCAGGAAAAATAAGGCGCACCAAAAAATGTCTCACAATGTACAGAGCGCCCGTGAGCTTGCAAGCAATTAGGCTCCTGCTCACTAGGCTACAGCACGTGCACAGTAACTCTACCTGTAGGAGTTCTTCCGGAAGTTTCTCAAGGATTTCTTCTGGAAATTCCTCTCAAAATTGCTCCGGAAATTCCACCAGGAATTCCTCCGGAAGCTCTCTTAGGTATTCTTCCTGAAATTTCCCTAGGAGTTCTGGAAGTTCCTCTAAGAATACCTTCAGGAGTTTTTGTAGAAGTTCCATCGGAAATTCATCTGCTTCCTGTAGGAGTTCTCCTGGAATTTCCACTCAAAGTTGCTCCGGAAGGTCCTTAAGGAATTCCTTCGTAAATTCTCTTAGGAGTTCCTATGGAAGATCATGTAAAAATAATTCCAGGAGTTTTTATAGAAGTTCCATCGAAAGTTTCTCTGATTTATGCAATGAATTACTCCGGAGTTCCCAGGAGTTCCTCCGGAAGTTCGTCATGGGGTTCTTACGGAAGTTTTTTTCTCCAGAAGTTACTTTTTACGTTTTACCAGAAGTTCCTCATTTAGTTTCACTAAATGTTCCTCCGCAAGATATCTCAAAGTTCCTTCGGATCCTCATCCTTCCATTAGGAGTTTCTCCGAAAATTACGCTAGGAGTTCCTTCAAAATTTCTGCTGAAAGTTCCTCCAAAAGCTCCTATAGAAGTTTCTCTGGAAGTTTCTCCAGACGTTGCACTATGAATGCTTCCGGAAGTTTCCCTGGTAGGTCTTCCGTTTTTTGACAGTTCCTCCGGAAATTCCTGTACGATTTCCCTCAGATGGTTCTGCAGTTCTGGAGTTCTTTTGGATGTTTCTGTAGTATGTTTTTGGGATGTTTGTCTAGGAGTTTCTCCGGAAGTACCTCTAAGAGTTCTTCCACAAGTTTTCTTAATAGTTTCTCTGCATTTTTCCCTAGGGAATTTCTCCAGAAGTTCCGCTACTAGTTCTCTCGGAATTTCCTCTAAATATGATAACAGAAGGTCTGCTAGGAGTTACTGAGGAAGCTCTTCCAGAAATTTCTCCTGGAAAAAAAAATTCCGCAATTCTTCCGTAAATTCCCTTAGGAGTTCCTCTGAAAATTCTTCTAGGAAATCTTCTAAAAATAATTTCTTCTATTTCATTGAAAAGTCTTGAGCGGTGGAAAAAATCATGGTCTAAAGAATACCAAATATTCCTGGCAGAATAGAAAAATACATACCTGGGTGATTCCCACAGGACTTCCCCATGATCATAATGGAATCACTCGTGGTTATAACAAACCTTCAGTCGACTCTCTACATCTCGATGTTCTACATGTCGATATCTCTCCCTATGTCGATGATTTCATAAGTCCCTTCAGTCTGCATACATTTGCACTCTCCATATCTCGATATCCTCCTTATCTCGATATCGCCATATCTCGATGTGATTTTTTGTTCTCAATTTTCTCTCCGTATGTCGATATGACCAATATCGAAGGGTACTAGACCAAAGTTTTGGGATTCAAGCCTGATTTGCTACTGAAAAGGAATCGCTAAAGAAATTTCTCGTCGATTCCTTTCAGAAATTTTCTACAGCGACTCCCATTCGAACTGACATTTCTTTTCAACTGCGTACTGCGATCAGAAAAAAGCGCATTCTTGATCTATTTCTTGCAGAAATTTCCCATCCATCAAGATAGGCCGAGAAATTACATTGTCAGCAGCGAATCAGGCTTCAAAACAAATTAGGAGCACAAAATGACGTCTGTTTATTACTACTTATTATTAAGTAGTATTACTTTCTTGGCAACGGAGTGTTTTTCAATAATCAAAAAATTGTTCTTTGTCTCGATCTCTTCCTATCTCGATGGTCCCTTCAATATCCAGATGTGGAGAGGCGACTGTATTTCTAATATGGGTTTTCTGGAAGTTCACCTTGAAATCCTCATATGATTTTCCGAGAATATTTGTTTCTCAGGAATCGTCGATTCTCACCTCCATCGATTTGCTCTCAATCTGAGAGAGAGGAGACAGCTGGCTTAGATTGCGAGCTCCCAAAAGTCAAGAGCACCAGTCAAGAGAACCTGTCACCAACTGTTATTGGAAAACCCGCACATTCGGAAGGCAGATCGTGTAAACCCGTCAAAATTCAGGTGAATGATATTCAAATTTGTTAGTGTTTTTCGATGATTTTGCATTTCAAAAAGTTGAATACCTAAATATAGTTGAGTGTTGGCAAACTGCTATTGCTTTTTTTAATCATATCCTTTTTCATAGTGAACAATATGAAGGGAATATGATTTTGACCAAAATAAATTCATTTGACCGTTGTGTAAAATCCAATAATCAAAGAAAGAAGGCAAGAAAACATGCCAAATGTCAGTGAGTTGTCTCCTCTCTCTCAGATGCGAACTATCTGTGGCTCTATCCCAGGGGGGTGACATGAGCCAAACATTAGCAACTCAACATAGATACAACATGGCGTCCTGTGTTTTTGTTTTGATTGTTTTGGGAGGGACAAAACATATGTTTTTATGAGAAGGAGACATTAATGAAACCTCGCTGATGCGTATACCATTAAACAAAATGATGAAAAAATGAAATGCGTCATCAAATTGGACGATTCAATGCGATATGTTTAGTTGCCAGAAACTAGCACTAGCAGCGTATGAGCCGTATACTAGAAAATCAGGAGCAAATTTAGGGCAAACTGATCAGAAAGTGGGTACCAAAACAATGTTGGGAAGCACCAAAATGTATGCTGAATGACAGCCGTGTCAGTCTCCAGCTCTATCCAGAACTTCAGATTCATCGTTCAAGAAAAATAAACAGATCAGAAATGAAAACAAATAGAAAGGCATTTCTGTCAAATACCTGCAAGGGTTGCCGCAAACTTGCTTTCGAGCAGTTTGTATCAAGGTATTTAGAAGGGATATAGTTCAATCTGTCACTGCATCTGTCATATTGAAATATCAGATGAAAGCTGGCGAGCTTGTTTTGGTTGGAGGATGCTAGAAAAAGTTATGTCTCACACATTTCACCAGAATGCTTGGATTGGTTTAAATCACTTATTATTATATTAAATTCTTCGAAAAGGCTTGTTACGTTTATTACATCATTTCAAACCCAAACGGAAACACGAGAGGACACATAAATTCTACTTACAAGGGAAGGTCACGATGGTGTTACACGGGGTTTTCAACCGGACTATTTTTGTTAGATTCTACATGTCGAAATATGAAAAACCCCAAAGCCTTTCGGGTGATGGACCAGTGGTGTAGCCAGGAGGGGCTCTGAAAGGGGCAATTTTGTACGTATATTATATTATTAAGCTAATTGCAAATTTGACAAAAATATTTTTTTAGTATCTATTGTGATGGTAGAAAACAGAATTGACATTAATGTATGTTTAAAATGTATTTTCCATGCCATTGGCTTAACTAACATGGAATATGGACACCCACACAAATTTGGTTTTATTAGAATAGTATACCAATACTAAACCCATCCTGATTGCGCCTATGGCATGGAAAATACATTTTAAACATACATTAATGTCAATTCTGTTCTCTACCATCACAATAGATACTAAAAAAATATTTTTGTCAAATTTGCAATTAGCTTAATAATATAATATACGTACAAAATTGCCCCTTTCATAGCCCCTCCTGGCTACACCACTGGTCCATCACCCGAAAGGCTTTGGGGTTTTTCATATTTCGACATGTAGAATCTAACAAAAATAGTCCGGTTGAAAACCCAGTGTAACACCATCGTGACCTTCCCTTGTTAGGAATGCGGAAGAAAATTTTCACTTCATCGGTAGGATTTGTTTTCTGTGGTAAGCAATCCCATAGAGCTTAGTGATATTTGAACACACGTAGACTAGCATACGCTCGTCATACACTGGAAAGGAGAAACCAATACAAAATTTCTCTACGTCACAGTGAGCCGAGATTTTGCTGTCACGAACTGTCACTGTGAGCCCGGATCTTAAACAATGGACAAACATGAAAAAAGCGCATAATTAGCCTAAGCATATTATTGCTTTTCATCAAAAGTAGCAAAAATCGAATTAGAATCAATTCGTGCACATTCAAAACTAACGTCACGAGAGCACCGTTTTTGTCTAATTGAATGTAACGTATTGGAATGAGGCTCTTCTTACTGTATTTATTAAAACTGAAAATTAAACGCATAGAAAACGGTGGCCCTTTTTCAATGTTTGTCCAGAAAGATCGGAGGTACACAACAAATGAAAACTAGCAATTTTCACTAAACCTGCCTTGATTGTCGTTGGCAAACTGGAGTTATCTTGCAATTTGGAAAACAATTGAATCCAATTTCGTGTGTAGTATCTGTGTCTCCCTCCCAGGTCATACACATTTTGTTTTTGTTTTCCTCAAAGAAACTTGCACGCGCTTTCCAGACTCATCAAAATGCATATGAAAATATTACCCAATTTGAAAAATTTACACTCGGATTCCGGGTGTTTTTCGAGACAGAGTGCATATTGTTTTCCTCTAAGGTTCACAACTACATCTACACTAGGGCACCCATACCATTGGGCGTGATAACCACTATAGAAACGATACATGCAAACATACTCGCCAGCTGTCACTTTCACCTTCCCCGCAGCTGATCTTACCTCGCACTCACTGACTGCACAGATTCCTGAACCTTCCTTCAGGAATCTTGGTTTGTATCAAGGCATTTAAAAAATCACCCTCAAAATGTGATATAAGCCTATGCATGCTATAAAACGTTTGAATTTTACTGTACGCCCTGTTTTCAAGATGCATGTGAGAGAGAGCGAGACAGCACCAACACACGGCGCACAGTATAAGTCATGAGAACAAAAGAACTTATGGGGCGTACAGAGGCCCATGGGGCTCTCCACAAAAATCAACCTCTCTCTTTCACTCTGCCATGAAATGAACAAAGAACAAGGCCAGTATACGTCGAAATTTTATAAGAATAAAAAACAAAACTGTGCGGACCCCCCCCTGTCAAAAATGTATTCAAATATCACGTTCCAGAAACATGATATTGGCCCAATATTACAAAAGTCGCTTATATCATGATGCAACTCCGTATACTGGACATAACATAAGTTAAAACAACTCGATTATCTTTAGAAGAATGAGATTTTTTTCGAATTGGTTGAGCATTCATGAAGCTATTGTCTAGCATAAATCTACTTTCTAGTACAATGCGAAAAAATATGGAGAGACTGGTTTTAACTAATACTAATAACAATTTTAGGCATTTTTTTTTTCGATAATTCAGAAAACTAAACTGAATGCACTGATGAAGGCAGAAAATAGCGTTTTACGCAAGGCAGTGGCGCAACCAAGGGGGGGTTTTGGGGGTCAAAACCCCCCCCAGAGCCGAAAAATTATAAGGTTTCCAAGTATATTTTTGAAATTCAACACTACACATCATACAACTACAGAGCAGTAACTTAGTTTGGTTCGTATGAACACTGTTAATGTCAGTAGTTTTTACAGATTTATTCTTCAAAGTTGTTGTTTTTTTCTTAAACTCTTCATAAGTTTGATAAAAATAAAATTATCTGGTAATGCTATAAAAAGCTAATGAATAACAAAAAATTCAGGCCTTTTATAATCAAACTGAAAGCGTTGAGTCAGCAGTTTGAACAACCTTCAGATATATTGGAATCTTTTCATTGATGCAGTATCTTAAATATCAAAATTCTTACAGTTGCCTCAGCATTTTGCCAAAGTTTGCGATCTCCAGAGCATATGAATTCCTTGATTTTTAAAGATTAGAGAGAAAAAAAAATCTGCGAATGCTATTGAATTTAGCTCCCGGTTGAAGCATTCGCCACCAATTGGAATTTCAACAATGTTGTGATTTTGTAGGTATGAATCAATAATTACATTCTATTTTTTAAGTAAATCGTAAGAAATACATAGGGTGTTAATTTAATTTTTTTGGATTTGTCGATTAAAAACATGAATGCATTGGCGTCCCACTAAACTAGTAAAACAATCGTATTATGTACTAAGTCTTCCAAAAACAAAATTTAATTGTAGCATTGAAAGTTTTAGGGTGTTATCACACATTTGCAAGTAAAATATTCACAATGAAAGCAGAACTCATTTTTGACTATTTTACTCGATTTTCTAGATTGCCATTTCTGTAAGATGTGACAATTCGTCATCTTCTGGCAGTTAAGTTTTGCAATCTTGATTAACTTTTTACCTTCTACAACAATAGGGGCAATGGTTTGTATTGCAAATTGCTGCACTTAAGGTGAAGATGAATCGAAGCCAAAGTTCAAATTTTCAAAAGCACGGATCTGGAGAACCAAACATCCGTTTGAGCTGAAAACCTAATCGATTGGTCATCACCAGCTAGTGACCAATCGATTGGATTTTCAGCTTAAACGGATGTTTGGTTCTCCAGATCCGTGCTTTTGAAAATTTGAACTTTGGCTTCGATTCATCTTCACCTTAATAATCGAAGTCATTTATATTGTTGAGAAATTTCAAAACATAGCGGTTGAATAGCATCACGCGCATGTATTGCAATTGCCTAATTTATTTTACTATGCAAAAAAAAACTTACTTAAATTCATCAATTCGATTTTTTGTCAGAAAATATCTTCTCAAAGAGTAAAAAAAAATTTGAAATTCACAAAACCCCCCCTAGAGCCAAATCCTGGTTGCGCTACTGACGCAAGGAAACTCGTCACTCAAACGATTTTTGTCACCGCTTTGGGGTGTGATGTTATTTGTACAAGTAAGCGTTAATTCTTATGCCACTTCTGGTTGTCTGGGTGTATTTTTCAGTTTGTGTTACTTTTAGGTTGATTTTTGTTCACCATCATGAAATTTTGTCGCGAAATTTCAATTTCCGACCCACAGTGGCCGTGGGTGGCAGCCCGGAGCCCTCCGAAAAGAGATTGAAATTTTGCCAACGCTTGCACGCGATCTAAATTGAATAACGATTCCGCTCTTGCTTTCGTTACACTTTTTGCCTCGATTCGGTTTGCTTTTCCGCCGCCCGCCCGACCAAAGGTGGGTTATTTTACGAGCGCCGAGTTGCACTGTTGCTTCTTTATGTGGACTAACCAGGACTGGAATTCCGACGCTTTCTGGTAGGGTTATTTCCCAAGCAGTGCACGTTTCACGGTGTAGTACCGACGGCTGCTGCTGCCGCTGGAAGGAGCACGTGTCACTCTTACAGAACTTGTTACACTTGGCCGTGTT
Source organism: Aedes aegypti (assembly GCF_002204515.2). Lineage (NCBI taxonomy): Eukaryota > Metazoa > Arthropoda > Insecta > Diptera > Culicidae > Aedes > Aedes aegypti. The sequence continues at coordinate 342,087,716 of NC_035108.1, read as the reverse complement.
GACGGGTGGGCCCTTCTACGGAAAAGTTTCCCGGTGGTTTGCTGGAGTATTCGGTCCTGAAATGAAACGAAGGGAAAATCGAGCGATAAAAACAACGTTTCAATGGGCGAGGAAAACACGTAAAATTAAGTTGAAGCTTCCTGTCGACCAGCAGCGGTAACGGAGTGAAAATGTGGCCGAAGGTAAATATAGTGCTGGGATTCCGTGCAATGGTGAACGATTTTCTGGTTTACGGTGCAAGCGATGCACATGTTCCGTTGGATGGGGAACTATAGAACTTCCGTTTTTTTCTTGTTTTGACTCGCTGTTAGTCATGATAGGAATTTTGGATAGCATGGATTTTAACATGTATGAGTAAGAAAAACCTTGTCTGTGAAGTGAAAATAATATCATGCTTTACAGTTTAGACATTCAAAAGCTAACTACAGAGTACGAAACCATAAAGATTGAAATGTCTAGCAGGACAAAGTGTATTTTTTCATTTCTTTAAATTGAAAAAGATGATTGCTAGATTCCAGAGGCCCTATTTTAGTCGAGTGTTTAGAGTCCACGGCTACAAAGCAAAGCCATGCTGAAGGTGTCTGAGTTCTATTCCCAGTCGGTCCAAGATCTCTTCGTAATGGAAATTTCCGTGACTTCCCTGGGCATAGAGTATCGTCGTGCCTCTACCGATGTACGAATGTGAAAATGGCAACATTAGCAAAGAAAGCTCTCAGTAAATGACAGTGGAAGTGCTCATTGAACACTAAGCTAAGAAGCGGGATCTGTCCCAGTGAGGACGTAATTCCCAGAAGAAGAAGAATGTATACATGATGCATTAAATCATTGAAACCCCTTCGTCATTCCCGACCACAGGGCCAGGACGACTATGACATAGTAGAAAAAATTGAATACAAGCAAAAGACAAAAATCAATAGCTCTCAATCCCTTTTGTTTTTTTCCTCCGGAATGTGATTGGAACCAAAATAGCAAAACAAAATTAAATTTGTCCAATTTGAACTTATTTCATTTCTTTACCTTGGGCCATCCGATAGCGACAGCCAACTCTAGCACTACCTAGTAAAATATTGTGCAGATCCCAATTCGGCGAGGATTGTCGACGAAGTTATCAGCCGTAATTGAAATTACATTCCATTTCAGCAACTTTTTTCTCGTTCATTAGCGTGGTTCGTTTGCCAGCTAGGTATGTGAACAGTGAACTCTTCCCAACTCGATATTGAATGGACAATTGAGGTAGATAGGCAAATTTTTGAAATTAATATGGCGAATGCAATCACTACGGTAACTAGGATTAACATTTAGTTAGAAAACATATACACAGAATATCGAGCAAGAAAGAGTTCACTGTTTTTTGATTTTGTCGTGATATCTTCATCGACATGCTATCGTACGCCAGTCTGTTAGTCTTTTTGTGCTTGAAGCTCGGTGGGGGTGGGATGTAAGACGCCGTGTGCCTTCAATCGAGCGTTACAAGAAGGCTCTTATCGAGCACACGTGTGCGAAACATACTAATACGAACCGACGATATATTAAATTACAAACAAACGTGTGCCAGTTGTTGGATCATCAATTGCCTTTTAACGAGCATGTTGTTTCTTTTTTGGATTGATTGTTGATTGGCAAAGTTGTATTGGAATGAAATTTACTTAAAGAATCTAGATTTTTGTGATTTTTGCACATTTATTTTCTCATGTCCATATAGCCGTAGTGGTAAACGCACAGCTATTCAGCAAGACCAAGCTGAAGGTCGTGGGTTTGGATTCCACCGGTCAAGGATATTCTCGTAATGGAAACCTTCTCGGCTTCCCAGGGCCAGGGCTGGAAAGTGTCAATGTAAATAGAGAGTGTCGTGCGACTTTTACATAGATGTCCCCTCACTGTCATCGGACGGCGAGACAATGACAGAGATTTTTTTCACATTCTCTTTCATTTTTCCGTCGCTATGGCTCGTGACGGAATTGTAAACAATATAATTTTTAGTTCATTATCTGGTATTATTGTTATTTTTATAGCTTGAATCATGGAAGAATATCCACTTAACTTATCAAACACAGAGAGCTTCGCCATTACGACGTGAGGAAGTGAGCGCATGAAATATAGTTTCGTGTAGTGACGGTGAGAAGACTCGTTTCGTCAGTGTCGCAAGTCGGTCATGATACTTAACTGCCCTGCCCATGGCATAGAGTATCTTCGGACCTGCCACACGATATACGAATGCAAGAAGCATACTCTGTCCCAGTTGGGACGTAACACCTGTATAAGAAGAAGTCTCATGCTCTTGAACAAAATTAACTATTTAATATATTTGATGGATTCTAAAACATGTCAAAATTAGAAAAAAATGTGTGCGTAACCAGAGGAGAGAAGAATAGAAAAAATAAATGTATCAAGAGTGATTCAAAAAATTCATCAATAAATTTACAGAAAGCTTTACATGATTCCTCTATAATTCTTACAGGCATTTCACTTTTTTCTGAGACTCTTCAAGGAGTTTCTTTAACAACCACTCCAGGGATTATTCCATACCTCGAATTGTTCCTGCGAGTCGTCGGCAATATCTCAAGGTAACATCTTTTAGAACTCTTCTAGTTTTTCATTCATGAATTCTTCCAAAAACTACTCTCAAATGAATTCCAGAAATTAGTATTAGTATGTCTTGTTTAGTAATCATATGTTTCAAAGAACTACTTTACTAAATTCATCTAGGTTCTGTCATGAAAAACTCCATTAACTCTTTGATGGATCCGTCCATACATCCCTGTCCCTTAAATATTGTTAGAAAAATATGGCATTAACATCAATCTGGAACTCTTAAGAAATCTGTGTCTTCCAAGAACTTTTCGATCACAAGTTTCTGTAATATTTCTTCTGGAATTGTTACAGAATTGCTATGATTACACAGTGGAACAAATTTTTGTCCCTAGCTCCGCTATTTCCTTGATTTGAGATCGCTGAATCTATTCCCGTGTCCAAAAATGTCACAGCATGTCTGGTTTTTGAGATACTTACTCTTGACAATGAATTATTAATCAACTTTTGCAATTGCATGCAAGTTTTCTATCCTTTATGCTATTTTAAGAGCTAAATTTACTTAAAAAAGTAAGTGATAGTGCTAAGGCATACGAATTTGGCCTTTGCTGCGGAATTCTGGAAATTCCGCGAAATGCCACGAAATTCGTTAAATCTTTTTTCTGTGTGACAATCGCCGTAAATTCCAGTTTTATGAAAATGGTTTATTATTATGGAGTATGGGTTCTATAGGGTGTCCCAGAAAGTTTGGACACGACTTTACCATACTGCCATTTCGAAACTAGTGCAGATAAAAATTTGATTTTCACACATTTTATTCCCGCACCTATTAAGAGCAGATTTTGAATTTTGAGTAATATTTCCGCTACTTGTTTGTATATATACAATATATGGTGTAACATTTCTGGAAGCTCTCCTTATCAGGCCTGCACAAATCGCGATATATCTGAGCGACTTTGTTGTAAAAAAAATGTGCTAGGCCATAAAGTACGTACAATAAAAATCTGAAAAAAAATATTAATCATTGCTGATACGATAAATGATCAGACTATAGCCTATTTTATTGGAAATCATAAACTCAGGTATATTAAATTTGAAAAGAATCTAAAAATCCGATTTCAGCTGTGGTCGATTTTTAAAATGATCAAACTCCGATTTTTAAAATGGTCAAACAAAGTCTTTGTATATCCGTTAAAACAGGTAAAAGTCTAAAATTTTTGTTGCCTATCCAAAAGTATAGATATTTAGCATAATTGTTTTTATTTAGAAAATACCTGAAAATATATAATTACGTGAATTTGTCTTATGTGGAGAGAAAATTTAGCAGTTTTTCAGAATTTAATTTTTTTTTCAAGTGCTTTCTAGCAAAGCCGAATGAAAATTTAAACAAAAAATTCTTGTGGAACATCTTTGATACAATATACTTGAATTCACCACATCGAAAAATTTCGATAAAAACATTTATTATTGGTTAAGTTTCAACAAAACTCCAAAGTAGGGTCTGTGCTGGCTAGATAACAATAGATTTTCTAATGTCAAAAATTTTAATCCTAAAGGTTATTTTATCAAACAAAATTTTTACAAACATCATTTGAAATACCCGAAGAAAAAATATTAAAACAAAATATTTGTTAGGAAAAATATTGTGATATTCGTTATCAAAATCGTACCCATACTTTCTGGGACACCCTTTATCAACAATTATTGTATTGGTCAGTTTTGATTTGAACGTATTTCTGGTTTAATATTTTAGTTTCAAATTTTGGATTGTTACTTTGGTAATAAACATTTCTTCTCAATTTGTAAAATAAAACCATAGAATAAATGATATACATCTTAATTTATATATTTGAAACATAATTTCCCTGAAAACAATCATTTTAGTGTAAAATATGGCGAAATGTAAATGTCATCCGCGAATTTCCAATAGTTATGCCGCGAACTTCCTTTGTTTCTAGTAATTTTCTTAGGAATTATCTCCGAAATGCATCCTAAGCTTCCTCAACAAAGTTTGCAGAATATTTCAGAGAATTTGAATTTTTCGAAGGAATTGAATTTCTGGAACCTTCCCTGGTGAAAACGACAGTCATTTCTGGATGAAGTTGAGATGCAATGCTTCTTATAGATTATATGATAACGCTTGTGTACAACACGGAATGCAGGATGATTCCGTATGTCCAATGACTAGGACGAAATTGCTGCTTAATGGAGCTGCAACAAATCAAATTTTCAGATATATCCCAATCAGGAATTGTTTAACACATTATATTTATCAGGGGTGTCTAATGTACGGCTCGTGGGCACATCCGCTCCACCGCTCCATTTTGCGCGGCTAGCGATGAGGTTGAAAATTCTTCTCATATTTGGCCCGCTAATTCTTCAGCCAACTTGAATTCGGAATACATCAAGTGATATAATGTGATGCTAACATTTCAAAAAAAAAAAAAAATGTTGGAGTTTCAGTCGGATTTTTGGGATTGAAAACTAAAGTCTTGTTTTTTATCCAACGTTTCGACCCGTATTGGATTTTCTTCAGGGATTCAAACCTATTATAGTTTAATCGTCAATTTTTTGTTTATTTTTCGTTTTTATCCGATAAACCTTTTAATTAATATTGGTTGTTGCAACCCGGACTGCAATTACTTCTTACAATTAGTTTTGGAACCCTGAAGAAGATCTAATACGGATTGAAACGAAGACTATAGATTTTGATCCCAAAAATTTGACTGAAAAGCAGCAGCAGCATCAATACCATCAGGCGTTGCGCTGCCAACGGTTCACACACTGCTTGACTGTTTTTGTCTTTCCACTATGACCGTTTTCGGGCAGCCATTCCAAGATGAATGATTGAAAAAAGTGTTTGTTCGCGCTCATCACAGACGCGTCATCGCTAGTTGCCGCTCAATTGAAGCGTGTGGAGAGAGAGACGCTACCTATTGTGCCATTCATCGGCGCAGTGGAATATTCCACTGCCAGTCAGCGTGCAGCTTCTTCAGTTGGCGCCAATCCAACATCGCGCCAAACTGCGAAGGGAAGCATGAGCGGGAAAATGAATGCTTTTTGTCTATCCGTACTGTGGGCCTATATAAGGCGCACGCATTAGCATGTAAGATTTGTAGTCTGTATCGTTTCCCCACCGAGTAGGCACGCTGCCTCTCGGTGGCAATAAATTAGTAGTAAAAGATATTCGTTGTTCATTTCAATCGTCGTCCACACCGTTAAACCGTAAAACACAACGTAGGGAAAGACGTCCTGGCCGAAACATTGGTGCCGTGACCAAGATCACCGAATCAGAAGAGGATTGAGGATGCCCATACCGTTTCCGGACCCCGCCGTCCACCCGTCGGACCAAGCCGTCCATCCGAACCGTAGCGTTCACCCGTCGGACCCCTGCGTCCATTTGTCGGACCATTGCCATCCATCCGGACCATTGCCGTCCATCCGGACCTCGCCGTCCACCTGTGGGACCCAGCGTCCACCCGCCGGACCGTTGCCGTCCATGCCACGGACCACTGCCGTCCAACCGGACCCCAGCGTCCATTTGTGGGACCCTAGCGTCCACCTGCCGGACCTCGCCGTCCACCCGTCAGACCGAAGTGTCCATTCGTCGGACCGAAGCGTCCACCGTCCGGGCCGTAGCGCCCATCCAAAGAAAAAGGCATCCTCGAATCATCACCTCGAATCGTCGAAACGAATCATCACCAAGAATCATCAAATCGCATCATCCAAGCAAACCGCATCGAATCAAAGCAATCAACGGTCAAACCGATCATCCATTCAACCGGGCGACGATGATCAATCAGAGCAAGCCACCAACCCATTGAAACGAACGATCGAGCCAAGCACCCCGTGGACTACCTAGAGTGAGCGAAACCCAACCAACCATTCAAGTGAATCATCCATGGAAGCAAGCAATCCATGGACCACGCACGATCGCCAAAGTCCTACCTAGAATAGCAGGCATCGATCGGCGATCACCATCCAAATAGCCCGCATCGTTTCCATCACCAAGCAAGCAAATTGAAAAGCACACCATCCCGAGCGTACTACCTACGGTGAGCCCCTGCCCAACCAACAGCAAGCTGCTCATCAACAAATTTGAAAACATTCGTTTTCGGGCGGGAGTATGTTCGCGCTCATCTCAGACGCGGCATTGCTGGTTGCCGCTCAATTGAAGCGTGTGGAGAGAGACGCTACCTATTGTGCCATTCATCGACGCAGTGGAATATTCCACTGCCAGTCAGCGTGCAGCTTCTTCAGTTGGCGCCAATCCAACATCGCGCCAAACTGCGAAGAGCACCATGAGCGGGAAATGAATTGTATATTGTGTATCCGTACTGTGTGCCTATATAAGGCGCACCCATTAGCCTGTAAGAATTGTAGTTGGTATCGTTTCCCCCACCGAGTAGGCACGCTGCCTCTCGGTGGCAATAAATCAGTAGCGTGCAGTGGCGCAACCAGAGGGGGGATTTGGGGGTCAACACCCCCCCCCCAGAGCCGAAAAAAAATGAAGGATTACCAAGTATATTTTTGAACCTTATTACTACACGTCTTATGCAACTACGCAAAAGTAACTTAGTTTGGATCATATTAACAATAAGTGTTTCGTTACAGTTTCGTTACGTTGGTTTTTACAGTTTCATATTCAAAGTTAAGGTTTTTGTCAATTCTTACGCCATAGAAGATTTTAATAAAAAAAGCCCATAAATAACGAAATTTGCTTTTTTTCCTAATTATAAATTTAAGGCTTTGTATGAGAAGTTTGTCATATATTTAGATATATTGGGAATTTTTTAACACTTCAGTAGTGATGTTTTTTTTATTTTTTTTAAACACAGGTGGTAAAACCTAACATTTTGTTTTCAGCATCAGCTCGGTGTTTTTAGTGGTGGTCAATTCAAGGTTAACATAAACATCCGAAGCATTAAAAATGTTTCAGTTAGCTCAGTATTTTAACAAAATTTTAAAACTATTACTATTATACAATCAGAATTCTGTCAAAGCAAACATCCTATTAGGAATTTTAACAATTATGATATTCTAAAAGTGGTGATCATGAATTACAGCAGTTAATCAATCGAATTACGAAATCATCCAAAAATGACAAAACAAGATGTTCACACATATTTGGTTATAAAATCTTCACAGTGAAAGCAAAACTCGTTTTTAACTTTAAGACTCGATTCTCTGGATTATCGATTTTTAACATGAAGCAGTTATTCTCCCACTGGAGGAAGTTAAGTGTTTCAATGCTGGTTGGCTTTCGATCGGCTGTAATAGTGGCAATGATTTCTATTGCAACTTTTTGCACTTAAAGATTCTCATCGTTGAAACCTTAAAAACATATTAAAAGAACAACACAGATGGACAACTTAACGGTATCACGTTTATGCATTGTTCTCTTGTTTAGTCAATTTTTGCTATATCATATGAAATTCAAATTTACAAAACCCCCCCAGAACCAAATCTTGGTTGCGCTACTGGTAGCGTGTGAAAGTCGATCGTTTGATTCTTCGTCCGCCCATATCAAGACACAACGTAGGGAAAGACGTCCTGGCCGAAACAGTGTTAAATCATTCAATCACTAATATTTCGCTAGTGTTTTCAACTAATTGAAATCTATTAGCTCTAACAGAAAGAGCACAATCATTCCGTTGCGATACATATAAACAAGTTCAATTTCATGCTACCTTTATCGAGCAAAAATGCAAAACCCCGAAAACCGCAAAAATCGTGTCACCACTGTGCTCGAGTCATTTCGCATTCGGGGTTGAAAAACGTTAGGAAGAAGAAGATTACAGTTTTGAAGAGCCATGACATTTTTTGGTTTTGAACGGTCATGGTTTGCTTTGGATTTTGATGGTCGTGTAGAAAGATGTAAATGTAGAGGCGGTAAATGTTTGCTCCAGTACTTTTCTCATCACTGCACAGAACATTGAACAGGACGGACATAATTATTTTATCATGATTCCACAGAATTCTAGCCTATCGCATGTGGCTCAAATATCTCACATATCCTTGGGCAGGGGTTTGACATAATTCTGTGAAATCCTGGATAAAATTCTCACAGTTTTCGATACGGAACCTGGAGATGTGATTATGTTAAAATGCTTAGCACAATTTTCACAGAATTCTGGATAAGATTTTAGCAAAATCTAGTGTAGAATTCTCATGTGTTATATTTTAATTTTGACAAAATTCTATGTGAATTTCTGTCAACTTTGAGTACGATTTTTCTAAAATCCTTGTTCGGTCACACCGCTACGACATCTCTCATTCATTGCTAGGCGCACTCAGCAAAGGCAGCAGTGCAGCTGTGTGTATATAATTTTGAATATTAAATATTTTGAAATCCTTAGCTTGTTGGTTAATAAATAGTTTTCCAAACTGTGAGTCGCGACCCTCTGGGTTGTCGTGGATGGATCTCTGATGGGTCGCAAGAAAGCATCATTATGATTTTATCGCCGGTTTCGGTATGTCTTTTCGAATTTCGTCAATCGGTGTGAAATTGTACATAACCCGAGCAAAAGCAAAGTACTGACCATCAAAACGTGTTATTTATTTGATTGACATAAGATATTGACTTAAGACATAAGATCAGCAGTTTAACCATAAAACAGTTACAGTTTCTACAGCTCAACATGCTGAGAGAAATTTGAATAATTGTTCAACTGTGATTTCACCACCTTTGTGGATTATGCGAAGTGGGGGAATGTTTTAGAGCCCTATTACTCCAGAAGGCACTATCAACCAGTTGGTAGCTGCCACGAAATCTCCAACAGGTGGCTAGGTGAAGAAAATATATGAATGGCGCAATGACAGCTACAAGAGAATGGATGTGGAGAGAGCGGGACGAGCGAAAATCGAACCGGTTCGGACAAGAGGGTTCGGATGAGATACGGTGTGGTTACCAATAACCGCGAAGAACCCATGTCGCCAGAAAATCTACTTTTTCCAACCGAGCCCCGATTTGTCGAGTGGACATTCTGGTTCAGGTCAATTTTAGAAGCCCATTGGGCTCTAGTAGGACAAGCCTTGCCCGCCATTCCAGTTCGTCGGAGCCACCGCATTGAACTGCACTGCGTGGCTCGCACTGTTCAGTGCAAAACAACGGAACCTACTTCGCACACGGCCTTGTACCCGAAGCTTCGACGCTTAACCTCCTTCGTCATCTGCGACCGTCACCTCCATAGGTCGACCGCCGAGTTCCCGCCATCGCCCATACTGGGAGTCAGTTGAGGTATACCGCCTTCCCACGTCGTTCGTCAGCCACCCATCAACCCAGGCCAGCCACCTCGCCACGTCCTTCGCCGTACCCCCGACAATTCAAGACTACCACCTCGTCCTGTCGTCCATCACCATCACGCTGTGGACGCTATCGGGGCACCCTCCGTTGTCCACATTCCACTGCCTCCGCTCTTGTTGGTTTCCTCGCTGTATTGGAGAGACAGTGTATGTTCTGTACCGTGAGTCAATACAAAACTTTAAAACTAACCCTAATTTGTAGGCTAAAAAGGTCCGAAACCTCCCCGCTTCTCCTCTAACGACCCTGGGACTCGACGACCACAAAAGAGGCCTTTTGAGCCCACCCCGCTAATTGCCGTTGGTCAGATCAGCAATCTGGGGTTTTGACCGGTTCCCCATCTAGGCTTCGGTGTCAGATCCTCGAGGGCTAAAAGGACCGTACCAGAAAAACGGTAACAGCAGTTAATATCAACATTATGTTTCTGAAACTTCTGAACCATAGCTAAATTAGATGTCTGCAGATCTAACAAATAGTTCGCAGCTACTGGTTAGAGCTTACAAAATCTAAATATGATATGCTAATGGTATTCCAGGAGCAAAATTTGGATATTATTTTCTGATCTTTTACCTCTTTTATCTATCATATATAATATCACTTTTAGATATCCATGTCAAAATTAGCTAGGTATATTATTTTTTTTCGCATGCTTTGGAATCGGCCACTAGTTAAATAATTACCACGTGACGTCGAGAGGTTCCTTGTGTAACATTTTTGCAAAATTTGAACAAATTGTGTGAATTTCATCGAGCTGATATATGCAAAATTTTTCCAATAGACTTGACCGAAAAAGGTTCAATTCAGTTTTATTAGTTATTTACAATATTTCGTTGAAATTTATAAATTCAGCAAAATTGTGATGATCAAACATTAATCATAATGCCAAGTTTTGAGATTACTTTTTTAATTAAACCTTCTCTGTTTTTAGCTAAGAAAGTAAAATATATATTTTTTTTTATTTATTTACAATCGCATATATTGTTTGACATTTTTCAATAGTTGCAAACTTTCACCATCCATCGATAAAGAGACTTATAATATTAGATTTGAGTGTTGATTTTTTTTAATTTTCCCCTATATCCACTATTATAATCATCATAATCAAAACTATTACTGAATTGATTCATTTTATTCTTAAATGAAAAACCAATTTAAAAATTTTTATACATTGAAAACATTAAAAGTAGCATCTGAAAACACTGCAAATGATAAGCGAAACATATTGGAAACTACTGTGCAAACATAGATGGAATAAATTGTATATTTATAACGCTTTTTGATCAAATACGGTCCTTGACAATGTAACAACATATCTCGAAAATGGCAGTATATCACTAATTTATTTCCCAATTTTACACTGGTCATGAAGAATACGCTTAATGACTAGGTGGGCCATACACGAACAGTTGGGGAACCTATGGATTAGTAAATTTTTAAGTTTTTTATATTGGACAGAAGTTGTAATGTCACAAAATGATTCAGAATGGTTCATCCCCTACGCTGTTGAAGTCAAAGCAACGAATGAAAATTAAATAAAACTTACCGCACAAAAGTGCGTTCCAGTTAAAAACCATACAGATGAACTAAACACCCCACCATCATTGTTTCCCCGGCACAAATTGATTTCGAATGCATGAAAAAATCATTTCGCTCGGAACTTGGACGAGAATTTCAATTCCACGTTTCTCGTTTCGTGATTTGGACAAAAAATCCATCCCCGGGAAATTGTATGGGGATGAAAATTACGTGCAGAATGCGCTTAATGACTTTTATCGGCATGGCATAATCGATGACTATAAGGACGATGACAACGGGAGCTCGCAATATTCACCGGTGCAAATGACATTTTTTTCTGTATCCTCTTCCAACAATAGTTCTTGGTACCCTCCTTTCGATGGGATACTCACCCGCGGGTTAGATTTTTTTTTGACACCAACCGGATTTCCGCGCTCTATCCGATGAACTTCACCTGAATTCAACGGAAGCGGAGAAGCTGGGACAAAATGGAATGCGACTTCGATATTGGAAACGTGCTCCTAATGACTCTGAAGGTTTAACTCAGTCGTGACCAGGATGTTTTATTTTCGGTCATTTCCCGCTCGAACGAGAAAAGAGCTGTACGTTATAAAGGTTGATTTCTACTTTTTTTCCAAATTCCGAACAGCACGAATAAATCGTATTGAAATGAAGTTAGTTTAACTGATCTCGAACTAGAAACATAAAATAAATTAGAAGACGTTAAAATTGAATTGTAATTGGCTGCAATTTCCTAATCATTTGATGACATATTTTAGCAAAACATTTCACCACATCGCCACACAAAAACTCAGTGTTTAGAATATGAGTCAATTCTAAACATTTGTTTCAAACTATGAATGAATGAAGACTTGAAGTAAAATGAATTAAATTGCACACCACTATGGTGCGTTAGCCTTCTTTTTTAATAATGCATAATTTTTACGTTATGTTAAGACACGACTTATAAAACCCTTCTGTTTTTTTTCTCACTGGTTTTTAACAATCTCATTATTTTAACTGATTTGCACCTGAGTAATATAACCGTACATTGAGTGTTATGCCGAAATGAGTACCAAATATATTTTCTGACAGCTTTATGGTATTTTCTATTGAAAGTTTTCAGTTCATTCTCCTTTCAACTTGTAGAATTCCATACTATTTTCTCTCAACAAATAGGTACTGTTTACAAGCCAGGGAAAACAGCCGATTAGTAGAAATAAAACACTCCTTATCAGGGAAAAAAGTCCAGACAGATTCGATTTGATAACCCTCAGGGAAAAGAACAACCTCCCTTTCAAGCGGTTCTCATGAAAAAGTAGCTATTTCCATCCCAGCGATTTCCCACCTAAGACAAGACGTGTCAGGTCGAAGTACAAAAATGAAACCAATTGCCTATCAAAAAAGACCACTTCTCATTGGTCGGTTTGGCAAAGGCCTACTTTCACATCGTTGAGTTGGATTACAACAGGGCACTTTGTTGCTAGCCTGGCCGTGTTGCTAGTTCATAGGTTAGAGTTTTTATCCAGCATTGCAGAATTCGCTCTCATTTGAGTATGAAGCACGATCAAAGCAAGCAAAGAAAAACATCCAATCTGTTGCGGTCCACGATCGTCATTGTATCGCAAGGTGTAACAAGTCTGATAAATGGAAGCAGCGAGCGAGAGCCCCAACGAGAGAGCGATGATAAAATCCATTTTTCTCGCTTGTTTACCGTTGGGGATAGGTGTTTTTCTTTACTGGCACGATAAACAATCCACGAACATCCATTAGCAATAGTGTCCCCCAGGCTTGGAGCATGTTAAGAGGGGTTTTATCATGCACTACTATTTCCCCAATCTGATCAAAGTTGTAGCAGTATACGATAAACAGTCTATCATAATGTGCAGCATATTATGATAGTTACAGAGAGCGATACGTGAGAGATTCTCTCAATTTTCTCAGGATTCAATCCCTGGTTTTTATCAAAAGTTTGGAAATTTTTCATGAAATCTTTTTGTTTCAAATCCATTTATATTCGATGTTAAGTTTACCGCATGTGCTCTTACAATGCAAAAATAATTAAAAATGCATAAATGAAAGCAAAATAATGGAAATTGTGTAAATTTTCTCTAAAATATCTCGCCGGTTTTGAATATAAACCTGATTTTAAAATAAGCTAGCATCCTCTATTGCACGTGCAAGAAACAACAAAATTGTGAGTTTTGATATTACCAAATGTTCACAAGATTTACTTAAAAAGGATACAGGTAGCACTGGCTTTTGTATCGTAAAGGTTATCGACTGAAAAACAAGGGGGCAGTCTTAGTTGAGCTGTCATGTCCTGTCCTAGTTTCCCACTGATGATAGCACTAAACCAAGATGGAAGTGATTTATTCCTCGGTTGCTGCGTTCATTCACTTTTCAGTCTCTGTGGAAGCGAAAAATTTAGATTGACAGGTTTGAATTGTTTTGTTTATGGGAAGCCAATCATCATAAACCGTAACGGTACGGAACGAAACCCAACCTCCCCGTATAGCGGCTGGCCACGAAACCGAGCGAAGACAAATCCCAGACATCCCATTTCGGGCAATTCTCTACATGCTTCATTTGGCGCCACTTTTTGGATCGAGATCGAGCCGCTTACGGTAATGTCGTCCCATATCATGCTAATTTGGAGTTGTTTTTCAATGGGTTGGACCCTTGTTAGCTGAGAAAATAACATGATGCATCCCGAGATTTATACGAAAGTTCGGGGAAAATTAGCACGGATCGGAACGTGGGATTATCGGTAAGTAATAAAATTAGAACGTTTTTGTTTCCACTGGTTCTGTCACGATGTTGAACATCTATTTACTTTCACATAGGGTGCCGATTCCATTAGTGGACTACCTAAGCTATAAAAAATCATAACAAAATAACGAAAAGTCTTAACAAAGATCTTTTTACGTCAACAGGAAGTTTTCAACCTCTACTATATGGGAAAAATATAATAAGAGTGATAAAACTAATATTTTAACATAAAATCGCCTGAGCCACTATTGGTACACGTGTTCCAGTAGTTGCGCTAGTGCTCCAATAGTAGACGTTCGGGAATGATACAAGGAATTTTAAACCAAATGGTAAATTTTTACATTGGTTTAACATTTTTCCCTCGGAACAGCAATTGATATCTTTCGAATGAAGCATAAAGATCATCTCTAGGGCTTTTCTTCATATTTAAACATTCATTTTAAAAACTGCTTCCATCCGTTGATCCACTACTGGAACACGACGGCTACTACTGGTGCAAGGAAGCAAATTTTTTGCAAAAACTTAATTATTTATATGACTTTTTGATGAAATAAAAAGCTGAAATTTTGCAAATCGACTGAACTAGAGACGATCTATCCACCAAAAATAACACATGTCGTTTTTATCGAAAAATGTTCGTTTTATTCCATAGTCCAATCTACTGGTTGTATAGTCCAATATAACTGTTCCATAGTCCAATAGTTGTAATGTAAACTATTGGTACCGGCACCCTACTCGATTTCTTATGCCTTGTTTTTAAAAATTTCAAAATGACAGTAATTTATAGTTGTCACTATCTATTCTTATTCAGCTTGTCATTATGTCCCTACTGAGAAAAAAGCCTGCTTTTGAGCTTAGTTTTCTCAAAGCACTAGGGATGTCAAGGAAATTTCTTTTACGAACAGGTACTGGACCGACCGACTGGAATCGAACCCAAACGCCTTCGGTATGGCTTTCAATTGTAGTCGTGGGCAAAGGCGTAGTCAGGGTTTGCGTCATGAAAACGTCAAATTCTCATATTTCATGCTTGAGATTTTTCACGTTTGAGTTGTAACTAACGCAACTCAAAAGCCAAAATATCATGCAAATGCTGGCTCATCCGTTTGACTCATTATCTTGTAATTTATTTTGCGCAAAGCACTTATTCTTTGTTTTTCTGCTAGAAATATAACAACCATTTTTTATGAAAACAATAACATTGGGTTTCAATGAGCAGAGCTTTCTTTGCCAAAGTTGCCATTTTCACATTCGTATATCGTATGGCAGGAACGATGATACTCTTTGCCCAGGGATGTCAAGGAAATTTAATTTTTAATTTGTTTACCGGCACATTGGTCTTTTTTGCTCGAAATAAGAGCAAGCATGGAGAACAAAGCAATGAATAGATGGATAGGTACCGTAAGGGAACGGCGAGAGAAATTGGATGAGATGTTAAAGAGGGCATACCATATGAAACAGTATTACTTGAAAAGTCCCTCCTTGTTGCTAACGTCCCCTATGGGAACAGCTTGGCTTATTGTTAACACTACCAAGACAGCCTAGATCAGGCTATTTACGCACTAAGACTCTCCTCGATTTTTGTTATCAGAAATACGATGCCACAAAAAACTGATGAGAAAATAACACGCGCCTCGAACACGCGACCTTTGGATTCAGAGTCTGACATCTTACCACTATACCATCAAGTGTAATACATAATCTGAGTGAGATTGTTGGCCTATATAAATGCAAGCACTGACACTGGCTTTGCTTTTTCGAAGTTCATCATCATTTGATACCAAGAATGGGTGGCAATATTTGGCAAGCTACTGCGATATCATTCGAATCTATTCGGGATGGATTTTTTTTTGTGTTACATAAGCATTATAATCCCGTTTAAAAACTTCTTGTATTATAATACATATGATAATGATAACAACTTGCCTTACAACCTTAAAAGCACGTGTTTTTGAAGTGCGTTTAATACGTTGATTTCACAATTATGTGACTTCATTGACTTTCTTCAAAATGAGATGTTTTGTGAAATATCTGAAGCGCATTAGGAATACATGTTTGTGCCAACTTGGTGGTTCAAGAATTATGCATGTTATTGTTACGTCTCAAATCCGTTGATCAAACAAAAAACTGAAAATGAAAACAACGTAAAAATTTACAGGTTGAAACATTGACAGTCAAAAGAAAAGATACACGCCAAAGTGTATACAGCCTTTTGATTCATGCTATCCAAATATAAATTTAAAAAGCGAGCGCACCATACACCTTGAGATTATTTACAAGTTGTGTGTTGTTTAGGTTAGTTTGATTGACATCAATATGGATATTATTCATTGGGTTGCTTTTGGTCGTATATTTCAAATATTTAAACGATAAACATCCGAACATTTTTTGTCAGCGGCTTAATTTTGTTTTATTTTTCCATCTCCTGTAAAACGCATGAATTTACAATGA
Source organism: Aedes aegypti (assembly GCF_002204515.2). Classification (NCBI taxonomy): domain Eukaryota; kingdom Metazoa; phylum Arthropoda; class Insecta; order Diptera; family Culicidae; genus Aedes; species Aedes aegypti. The sequence continues at coordinate 342,071,149 of NC_035108.1, read as the reverse complement.
ATAAAATATAACTTTTTACTATGAATCTAAAGCAGCATGTTTCTGAGTACACTATAGGAAATATAAACAGAAGAGCAGTTAATAATCAATAATTATTAAAATATTTTGTTCGAGAGCAATTCGTGATAAAAAACAACCACTTTCATAATTTCGTTTTTGTTTTAGACTGACGCTGTCAAAATTAAAATGTTGTAAGCAATAAATTTTCTTAGTTTTAATAAAACAATTTAGTGTTGGTAATGTTATGCAAAACATCTTTGACACATAAGTATTTGTTCTAATGATGTATTGAGAAACATCTTATGAGACATGAGAGATGTTTTATAAGCTGCACTTTTTTGCGCCGTATCGGTGATATAAGTGTACGAAATTGGATGAAACAAGTATTTTATACATTTATAAAACAAGTTGTGTCACATTGGTAATCTATTACAATGGGCAAAGTGAAATTCCGGAATGAGATTTAATTCAATTTTTCAATAAAGAAACGGGTTAATGGCTTAGGACGAAAATGAAAAAGTATGAACGGTGCCGAAAACGGCTCCTAAGCAACCTAAAGATATCTCCTGGAGAAATACATTCAGCATTTCATCCAGGTATAACTCCAGAACTTAAGCGAACACCCTGCAATGAGTTCTTCGAAGTGCTTCTCCAAGGAATTCTTCAAAATTTCCTCAGAAGGTTATCTCAAGAGTCTTGTTAAAAAAATCCAGATTTTTATTTTATTTTGAAGCTCTTAAATTAATCTGAATTTCAATATTTTTTTCAAGGACAACTCTAGAAGCAGCTCCAAAATACAATAGTTAGCAATATCTTTCAAACATTTCAGTTTATTAAGCAATCCCTAAAGAAGAAAATATTTCGAGGAATTTCTTTTTCTGGAGCATTTCGGGCCAACTCGAAGAGATGTTGGCAGCACGGTAGCACCCTCTCAAATTTCAATTAAACATTCTGGATTTGTAGATTTTGACTAACTAAGCCGCTCTGCTCACATAATTTGTTCAAAATTTATCTGGACTATCTCTTGAAAAGGGCCAAATTTTTTTACCCGATTTTTTAAATATAAAGTAAACTCTTACAGAAACGTGTTGTATGGATGACTAGTAGATTATTGTCAAAACTTTTGAAATAAAATCCAAAAAACTCGGTGTTGGCCTAATACACTGAAAGATAAATTAATTTTCAAAATTTCAAGTCGATTTAAAAAAAAAATATTTGTTGTTTATTTTGATGAAATTTTGTCTCAACATTGGTTATTATGTTTAGTACCAACATCAAAAGCTTTTTCTTGTCTTAAATAGAAATTTTTAGCGTGCCATTTTCAAACAAAACAAAATAAACGAAAGACATAATTTTATTAGAATTCGATGAAATTTAATAAGCGAATTTATTTGGTATAATCAGTTTATTTCAAATTTTGAGAATTTCATATAAAAATTCTATCATTTGTGACCTACGCTGAACACCCCTAAACAGTTTAGACAAAATTGACGCGAAGACATTGAAAAATTCTGAGGTGATTGCGACTTTCGTTTGTTTAGTTTTGTTTGAAAATAACACACAAAAAAAAGTTGTTTAGGACAAGAAAAGCTTTTTTTGTTAGAAAAACTTTATTTCCTTAAAAGGTAGTTAACACAATAACCTATCTTTAGAAAAAAAGTTCATTCAAATGAAAAAATGTCCATTTTTACAAATCGGCTTTGAATTTTGATTACATATATTTTTTTTGTGTCGGTGCTGGTGAAAGAAATTGATCAGACAAACCATGGTTGTTTCTCTAGATCCAGACCTCAAGACAATGACCACGAGCTAAACCAAGCTTCTAATTCCATCACAATCATCAATCTGTTGATCCAATTGGTTGGCAGAGGAACACTTTCAATCGAAAGCAACAGACCCAAATCAAAACATTTTATATTTGTTTGTCAGGTGGGTGGTAGACGTGTTTGGGGTGGGGATTGTAGCTGAGACATATTGTATATCAGAATGCTGCAAATCGGTGCTCCATGAAGGTGGCAAAAGTTGAACGCAAGCCAAACTGAAGCAACATTTAGGCCGGTGCTGGCGGTTGTTTAGATTGGATGCCAAGTTTTCGATTGTAGTACGAGTGGTGAAACAAAGTGTTGCATCCACCACAATGACACCATGTTCATCAGGTCGTTATGTAGATACCAAGCCAAATAAATGTTTGTGGGGAAAGGTTTACTATTAATATCAGACTTTGAATAACGGCTCTTGAAATCAGGAACGATAATATTGATGCCAGGAGTGCATTGAAAACAAGTAGAAGACATTAGCTATAAACGAATGTTTCAAAATTAAAGCACCGTCAACCCAAAATGCTTTAACAAAACTGTTCTCAGAACTGGAATCCATCGAAATCGTATCTCTTGTGAAGCCTTATCTAACAGCTTACAAGTTACTGTTGAGTAATTGGTAAGATTTCTCTAAAACAAATGTTTCTGAACAATTAAAATTAGTGGTCCAAAGGTTATTGTCTAGCCTCTCAAACTTTAACAACTAATTCACCCGATTTGAATCACACTCTGCCTTTTTTTCTGTTCGGAACATAAACCACTGCGACCAATATTTGATCTATTGTAGTATATCCCGTGTCCTTTGTTTAGTGTATGTCATGTTACATTATCACTATTGAGAAGTGATAAAGTAGGGTTTTGTTCTACTTCGTCGTAAGCGCTACTATTCGTCGTATCAAACTTTAAATGTTCCACTACGGCAGATATCCAAGCTTACCTGCAACATAGATTCATTATCCAAGTGTTATTTTGTGAAAGCTGTTATGGTTTGTACACTTGTACACCAAAAATGCAATAAAACTACTGTATTTCGGTAAATAACTTCAGTTCAATTATCCACTTTGCACTTTTTCACCGAAATCGCATGGACGAACACGATTTGAGAGAAATGCTTAGCGATCGACTGAGCCACACCACTTTCCAACACTAAAGTTGATTTAAGTTTTTTTTCCCGCCCCCGTGGGTGACTTACTTTGCCGGGCACTTATTTTCACTATGGAAAACCTTCGTACTTCTTCACTGAAGGATTTCATTCCAATCATACGCCGTAAAACTTCAATAAATCACCAAATTTTACGAAATTTCCTCAACCGCCGCGTATAATTGAGAATGTAAACAAAGTTCAATCCGTCGTACTGAGAAAAAAAAAGCTTGTGCGCATCAATGTGTGCGCGACGCTCGACGTAAAAATACGGTTCCTTTGATTGTGTTGTTTTCGCTGTACTGTGAGCAAATGCCATAATTGTACGGTCAAAAAGTATTGTGTTCAAATGTTTTGGGCTGAATTATGATGACGAACAATTAATTTTAAAGGAAATTAGTATATTCCATCATGCTGAAGGAATGGAGGGAGATGCCCGTAGATCTATATATTCTAGTAAAACATTTTATTATAGCGTTGATATGTTGTGTGTTAACCATTCAATACACACAGTGAGCCGTAAGTTGTGAGACGAATTTGGAAACTGATTGCGATGGAGTTGAAAACGATACGACGGACTGAGAATACGTTAAGATGCATTTTCTTTGCATTATTTCCAAAAAGAGATCAAGATTTATCAAAATGTTATAGTACAATGCTAAAGCCGTTTTGAGAAAGAATTGTTTGGCATCGGTTTGTATCAGCATCATTCACCGCAATACTGGGAAAATTGCAGTTCTCACTGGCCTATGCTTAATACGATGGATACTAGCACATCACCCTATTCGGTTTTCTTACAATTGTAATTCCTAACTTGATCGCAGGAAAGGATTCTAATTGAAAGGTTTCGCTATTTACACCCTTTGAAGAATGTGGTGGGTACACTCTCCACAGGCGCGCCACTTTATCAGTCAAAATCGAATCCCTTGATAAAGTCAACTAATTACACCGATATTGTCCATGCTTCAGAATCCTAGTCCTTACTTCTTCAAACTAAAGAACTTATTCAATAAAAGATTAGAAAACAAATTGTTGTTTTCGACTCATTTTTTTCCTTGTCTCAAGATCATTTGCGGCAATCGGGAAAACTGAGACTTGTCACTTTCAACAAGGTTTAAAAATGTAACAAGGACTAAAAAAATGTTCCTTTGATTACTATAATATCCTGTTCTCTTCGTTTGAAGCAGTCAGGACTAGGGTTCACTAGTAGATCTTTATCCCATAACGCACCACGAAAAGGTGATCTACCCGCGTTATGGGTAACACTCTGCCTTCCTTAGCATCTCAATCGCAAGTGTCCCTTATTATTCTGGAAGCATCCGATAGATGTGTATAGCAGTGAGTGCCAATACACAAAATACCCCTTTTCCTCTTTATGATCCCCCCCACCACCTTAGAAGCAACACAACTAACTGCTCTTAGAAAAGTTAGCGAGCTTACATTCCCATCGTTCTTCTGATTCACTCCTCCCGGCAGACCGGAACACTATCAAGGCAGGCGTGCTAGCGCACATGTTGTCGTCGGCAGACGGGATAGTAGGAATAATGGAAAAGCCATCGCTCTTCCACGAAACTCCTCTCGGATCGATAGTGGTACACTAAGGTAAATATTGTCATTTGCGTACTAAATTGCGTTCCGACTTCCTCGATCTCACTTCCGCTGATGTATCTTTACGTTAAACTTTACTTGGAAAGCAGTTCGATGAAACAATAAATGATACCTGATGAACAATATTTAATGCCGATATTATGTTTAGCGCATAGAAAGAGCAGCGGAAGACAATATTAACGGAAGTTTTATAATTGCCTTGTAAGTGTCAATTTTAATATTTCGTTCATATCTTATACCTCTGTGTTAGGTAACACCTTTATCCTCATTTCGTGAAACTAAATTAGGCTATAATTACATTACGTTAACAACACTTTACCGTTCTGTATCAAATTGAGAACATGACACATATTCCAAAAAGTGGCGATTTAAGAGCAAAATAGCCATCATCGTTTTACAAATTTTATGCCCATTTTTTTTTTTGCTCAAAATTGAAGCAATGATTATGAAAATTTATCATTGCATTGCACTTGGTATTTGTAAGGCAGTGATAGATTTTCATGAAGATTTCTTTAAAATTGGACGAAAAAATGTTTTTTTTTTTCATTTTTGATGATGATTGATGTTTGAATGATGAATTCTTGAGCCTTTAAAGATTAAAATTTCTTATTTAAAATTCTCAACAAAATGAAGGACTTGAGTTGTTTAAGAATTAATAAACATGTGAATTAATTTCGAAAATCAAATTGAAAAATCACTGTTTAAAGTGGAATGTTTTGATAAGAATCATGTTCGGAATTTAAGACAAAATGGTACATTTCGTTTGTCGTAGCAATTCGTAGCATAAACTTTAACTGATAAATATAAGCTGATAGAGATCAATAAATGTATTGATATTGTGGAAATTAATTTGTCGATATTTAGTGCGTATCGAACAGCACGAGGAGCGTACACAAATTATTTCAACTCCCGGAAGTTTTTAAAACTACCTAAAGCAATAAAGGAGTACCTTTCCACATCAACGAGTAGTAAATTCAGATTCTGACATGGAAATTTAACTCGCTGAATATTAGAATATTTCCCACCGTGCATTGTTTTCTCCACCCACAGTGCTATACTAAATAGGAAACGACAGACCTTAGCCCGTGACGAAAAGGGACGCTGGCAAAGACAAGAAGAGCGTACACTCGCTGGGAATACACAGGAAAACTCACCACCCCAAAGCCCTGTCCCTCCCCATACAATCGTGGTGGATCAACATTGTGGTGAGAATCAGTCCTCGTCCTGGTTAGAAATCCTGGTGGTGTGCGCGCTGCCTATTATAGTTGTGCCTCTATAGTGTGATGGGAACGCACTGCCTATCAGTATTTGTATATTTGTTATCCTTCTTTTATTTATGTACTACGGCGACGAGACGATGCTGTGTGTAATCGATTGGGCACCAGTGCTCACACGCAGGCGTTTGTTTATTTATAGGATAAGCCACCTCGGGTACAAATGGGAAGCGTAAGCTAGTTGGTAAGCAATGAACATTGTCATTGTATGTCCCATATCGATGATGTGTTGAAAAGCCTATATTAAAAATTTGGGTGAGGAAATCCGAATGGTAGTCAGGTTTTAACTAATTTTTTTTGAGCCGAGATTGATTGAAATAATTACTTCTCTTCACACTTTCAGCTAAAGTCCAATCTGTTGGCTTCCCTCCATCAGTGACGAAAATTTAATTTTTGCCAATGAACAGTTCGGATTCCGCCATGGACATTCGACAACTCATCAACTTTTACGTGTAACAAATTTGATCCGTTCCAATAAATCTGAAGGCTATTCTACTAGTCTTGCTCTTCTAGACATAGAAAAAGCTTTCAACAGTGTTTGGCATGAAGGTTTAATCGTAAAATTAAAAAAAAAAAACTTTAATTTTCCAACATATATTGTTAGGATTCTATGACACTACCCCGAATGCCACTACCCCGAACGCCATTACCCCGAAAGCCATTACCCCGAATGGGTCATTACCCCGAACGCCACTACCCCGAATGGGTCACTACCCCGAACGCCATTACCCCGAATGGATAACATTTTGAGACATATTCTAATTAGAGAGTGGGGAGATAATTGTACGATTCCTTTTGAGTATTTCACGAGTTTGGCTCAAAAATGTATTTTTCAAATATTAGAAGATAAAAAAGCAGCTAGTTGTTCAGCAAATAATTTTTACACACTAAGTTTTGTCCTCTAATTTTGGGAAGATTCACACAGCCACATTGCAATGCTCTGAAGAACAGCCTATTTCGAAAAGAAGGGTGAATTTATTATGAGAAGGATAGCTATAATATGCACAAAATTAGGATGTAGTAAAATCTCTTATTGGAACTCGGTAGCCACTTCCTTTACTAATTTTTATAGGTGTCGAGCATTAAGATTAAGATCTTCTTAAAGATTTTGTTTCGTAAACGATGGTGATGGAAGTTCACCCTGAGATAGTCGCTGCAAGTGTTGTTCTATGGAACCCGCCTAAAAACCAACCTAATAGACGACCGTTCCGCTATCGCACTTGTACACTTGTACATGTTAGAAAAATTGGCGGTCTCTGATTGACGCTACAGTAAGAACTTTTGTTGATTTGTGGGATCATTAATTTGAATTTCTGTGAGATAACCACAAAAAAAATATTTTTTTGATTCAAGATAATGAAGAAACGATGATGGCAGAAAAGTGGTGAGTAAATCCATAAGAGACCTGTCTGTTTTAATACAATAAGATAAAAGAAAGGGAAAATTTCCGATTAGAATTATAGCAGAAATCACTTTAGCAAAAGAGCTTGTGGGTGGTTGTCCTCAAAATGTTACAGCCCATTCACAATATGTAGAATTTCTATACAAAAAAAAGTACGAGGGGGTGGGTAGGTGTTAAAAATGGAAATTTATTGCGAAATGAAATTTGTGAATGAACCCTTGAATTGCGAAGATGCCCACTGAGCTGATAAACAGGCACTGTCTCAGAAAGAATCAGAAGAATTTAGTTGCCATCAAGATATTTCGAAAGAATAGCTGGCATATAAAAGAAGGGAAAATATATGATGAACATTTTACCGAAGAATTTTTCGTGCCATTAATTACCAGCCTTCATTAGAGATCCATTTTTGCACGCAAAACAAGATACTGTACTGTATCTCATACTTTTCGGGGTAATGGCTCATTCGGGGTAGTGGCGTTCGGGGTAATGACCCATTCGGGGTAATGGCTCTCGGGGTAGTGACCCATTCGGGGTAGTGGCGTTCGGGGTAGTGGCGTTCGGGGTAGTGGCGTTCGGGGTAATGGCGTTCGGGGTAATGGGATGGAGCCATTGTTAGAATAATTCAAAGTTATCTGTTAAATCATACGCTTCAGGTTAATTATCAGAACTCCAGATCTGACAGACTTCCTGTAAGAGCTGGTGTTTCTCAAGGCAGCATTTTGGGACCAATATTATACAATATTTTCACATCTGACTTACCAGAGTTACCTCAGGGATGTCAAAAATCTTTGTTTGCGGATGACACAGACCTCTCCGCCAAAGGACGAAGCTTGCGTGTCATCTGTAGTCGATTGCAAAAAAGTTTGGATATTTTTTCTAGATACTTGCAATAATGGAAGATTTCTCCTAATGCTTCCAAAACTCATCTAATAATATTCCCACATAAACCAAAAGCTCCTTATTTGATACCTGCAAGTAGATATATTGTCACGATGAGAGGGGTTCCAATAAATTGGTCAGATGAAGTTAAGTATCTAGGGCTCATGCTAGATAAGAATTTAACTTTCAAAAATCGCATTGAGGGCATTCACTGCCCATAAAAGCATAACTGTCCCATATTGATTTTCGAACCAACAGCTCTTTTCATCGCAACATTCATGTTTTAATATACACTTCACTACGCATATGAACATTTATACACTTTGTTTGAAAATGTTCTGGAATAATATGAAGTTGGTGCAGTCCCATATTGAAAAATAAAGGCATAACAGTCTTTATATGAACTTTGAACCCCAATAGCAACTACTAAACTGGAATTATGTTCAACTTTATATTTTTTACTGATTAATATAAGGAAAATGAGTATTCTGTGGGGTGCAGCTAAATGAATATGGCTTTCAAAAATTTACTAGAAAATTATAAACATTTGTATGAGAATGCGAACTTCAAACTTTGATCGCTATTTTCTCAATGCCTACTGATTCCATATGGGACAGTTATGCCTTTATGGGCAGATCAAGCCAAATGTAATAAATATGTTCAATGTCTCTATCCCCTTATTAATAGAAAATCAAAACTTTGTCTTAAGAACAAGCTTTTGATATTCAAACAAATTTTCAGGCCAGCCATGTTGTATGTTGTACCAATTTGGACTAGCTGTTGTAATACCAGAAAGAAAGCTCTGCAGAGAATTCAAAATAAAATTTTTAAAATGATTCTGAGACTTCCTCCCTGGTATAGTACTAATGAGTTACATAGAATATCAAATGTTGAAACATTGGAACAAATGTCAAATAAAATCATTAATTATTTCAGGCAAAAATCGTTGCAATCTTCTATTGCTACGATTAACGCGTTATATGTTTAGGTTAAGTAAATTCAAAGCGTTTTTTTCTCTTATAAGCAGGTGAAATCAATTCACCTGTAAACAATCTGAACTGCTACGGCAAATGAAATGTAATATATTATTAACAAAATGTTAATAAAATCTTAAATTTGTTTTACCAAATTAGGATGATAGTGTGGTCTAATAACACAGAACACCTAAATATAAGAAATGAATGTAATGTTTGAAATGATACTAATAAAGAAATTAAAATAAATAAACGAATGCAAAAGTAATCAGTTAGAATAGGCTCTCAGCTAATAACTGTAGAAAAACTCCTTGAACACTAAGCTGAGAAACAGGCATTGTCCCAGCTGAGTCGTAACATTGGCAAAATAAACACCGTTTTTAGTTTAAAGCAGTTTGGACATGTCTTCTGGAGAAATTTCTGTGGAGATTTTATTTATTGGATTGTACTGAGTTCGTCGTCGGTGAAAGGATTTCCGGTAAATGGTCTTCCTATATATTGCTTTCCGAGCAATGTCATTCCGGTTAATGGTATAGAATCAATTCTAGCGGATTTTACTACACTGTTTCATGAAATCCTTACTCTCTATCTGTATCTCAACTAGAGTTCCAACATCTTTTTCTCAGGTATTAATGCTGTATGATCTGCACACTTGAGTTTGTCAGTAGGTATAAATAAAATTAATATAAATATTTTTTCTTCGGATTTGGAACAGCTTGTTAAAAAAAAGTTGCACTGACACAAGAGGGACAAAAAGTTTATAACTCACACAAAGTTTCTATACAAAAACAAGTGTTCGCATTGCGTATGTAACAGCAAACCATGCAAAAAGTCGTGTCTCTAACTTTTTCATAGAATTTCCTAAAATAAATTGCGTATTTCACGTAAATTTTATAGGTGTTGACATAAAATCTATAACTTTTACAATAACTAGAGAAATAAATGACCCACCAGCTTCTCCTATACCGTAATCCAGGGTAACATTGATCAGCGGGGTAACATTGATCGGTACCTTTAGGCGTATTGCATGGTTCAAAATGATTTTATTTCATGTAAGAGTTTGGTCTTTAAATTCGGCTTCAGAGGCCATGATTTAAATAAGCAACGACATTTTCAATATTACCGAACGTTATATTCATGGGTGATCAATGTTACCCCATATCAGCTGAATCATAAAATCACTTAAAACATTTATTTTTTTTAAGACAATTTACACCGTCTTCAGCCATAAGCTGCACAGACTGAAAATAACTAACATTAGACAACGGACACACGAAAAGACCAGTGGACCAGTGAAGAATTTTTCGTTTTACGAAAAAACTTCTCCGACTGGGGCGGGAATCAAACCCACACTCCGTAGCACAATACGCCTAAGCGACTGACGCCGCTAACCGCACGGCTATGAAGACCACTTCATTAAACATTTATTTAAACATACTTGAATTTTTTGAAACCCAAAATACGATATATAGTTATGAGTGGTGAGTGCCAGTACTTGTTTTAAAAATATAAAATTTGTGACATCTGCATTTTCAAATGAGAAATTTAAGAAATATCACAAAAACTGATCAATGTTACCCCGGATTACGGTACGCCGTTTACAGCGCCACCATGACAAATGCGAATACAGTCTAAATTACGCTTCTCTAACGGGATTATATATTTTTTCATGGGCTTCTGATAATTTTCAGCGAACTCTTGTATTTGCTGAGTGAAATCTGGGTATTCCAATCGGACATTAGAGGTTTCTTGCAGGATCCTGAGGCTTTTATATCTGACGATTCGTTGTAAACCCCAAAGATTTCCTAGGTGGCCTGTCAATTTCTAGTGGAATACTGTGGATTTCTAGTTGTATTTATCTGGCAAGATCTTAAGGATTCTGAGAAGATTTCCAGCGTAATTTGGAGATTGCTAATGGCAATCTGAAAAATTTTTATGACTTTTTGTAAATTTTAATCGAACAATTTTCAGAAAAATCGCAGCGTCATCTTAAAATTTAAAGCGATATTCTCAAAATTCCTAGCAAAATTGCGATACCTGGCAAAAGTTAAAATTCTTCTGAGATAAAATAGTGTTTTATTTATAAATAAAAAACCATGGATTATGACTTGTCAAAAGATGCCGATTTTCATTAACGGAGTTCCATTGTAGGGTTCCAACTGTTTCATATTTAAAAAAAAACCGTCTTCAGCACATAGGTTGCACAGACTGAACGAACACTAACATTAGACAACGGACAACACGAAGCACCCAGTAGCCCAGCGATGAATTTTTCGTTTGACGAAAAGTTTTCACCGACTGAAACGGGAAACGAACTCACACCCCGTGTCACAATACGCCTAGACGACTGACGCCGCTAACCGCAAGGCCACGAAGCCCACAATAAATAAAGCCAAAGGAATGAAAAACAGTTGAAAAATGGATTTTTGAGAACGTTTTAAAGTCATGGGTCATTTTTGACCCTTAAAGCATAATATATAAGTTCATTGTACTAGAATCATTAAGTTGTGTAACATCTGTAACCTTTTTTTATAAACACGTTTCTAATGAAATATATTGCATTTCTGTATTCTTACACTATTTTTAAGAATTGTCCTGTTCTTGAATAAAGGCCACTTATGTGCTTATTGTTCTTACATGTTTTATGTATACAAACAGTAAACACAAAGCTTATAAAACTTCTTTGATGATATTTCAGCAATACAAAGTGTGTGGAACGCCTGTCACAAATAATATAACGGATCTATAAATTTATTACTTAGTCCTATCCTACGGAATTCTAATTCAAAATAGACCCTCCGGTAGTCTGATCATCATTGTGTTCCAATGATGATGGAAAATATCCCAATTCCCTATTCACTTCCGGAACGATAATCTTTAACAACAATTTTCCAATTTGGGGATCCGGTAAGTTTGTTCCATGATACTCTCAAATTTGGTTTGAAAAAGCATAGTTTAATCGTAATAACTGCTACGATAGCGATTCGTTTGTTTTATTTGTAAAATTGGCTTTCGTCGGCTCGGGATCACGCATAAACGCGGGTAGTCCGCGTTTGGAAGAAGAATTTGCTACAGTTCGTACCGTTTTGATTCATATTACGAACACTTAAGGCCTCAGTGAAGTATAACCCAGCAGAGAGCATACAAAATAAATCATTCTGTATGATTCTTTAGCGTTATCAAGCGTTGGAAGCCCTTAACTTTCGAATGGTGGGTGAAGAATTCGCTTCCGCAACTTGGATAATTTTTAATAAATCAAAATGTGTGGCTTTTTCATGATTCTTATTCCGGACGCTTCCTCACTTTTGCCTCATATTCCGGACACTTTGATTCGAATTCCGGACAGCTCATGATAATCATTAATGGAACAGTCAAATCATCAATTGAAATCGTCAAACCACTAAAGAGACATCTAAGGTAGTTGGGCATTATAAATTTTCAAAGATATTTATGGAAAATGCTTACTAAAACGAGCCTTGAAATCGAGAACTTTTAAACGGCAAAAATTAAAACATTTCGTGTGAAATGTTTCCCATACAAAGTAGAGTGTCCGGAATTTGGAGCTGTCCGTATTATGAATCAAAACGGTACATCGTCTCCGATTGAAACTTTTTTTTCACGTGTTGGGCAAATTTGAAGAAATCATATCAAACATCAAACCAGGCCTCATTTAACATCGTTAATTGCTGCTCCTGAAACTTAATATACGGATTAGCCTTAATATGAATTGAAAATTCAAAATTGAAATAGAACAAACCCAATAAAACAATCCTTTTTAGCTGGAACAGCAAAATTTTGAAGTTTGCGTTTACAGCGGACAACTAGATTATAATTTGCTCATATGACATGACATTACAATCCGAAGTGAAATTTTTCATTTGAAATATTTCTTTACAAATGTTACGCATATACGCATTATACGCAGCTTTAAGTGAATACCCCTACTATGTTTTAAACCCGTAAAAAATATTAAGTGTAAGTTTTCAGGCTGAAAAACTGTGTTCAGAAGAACTGGTGATACAAAATTCAAAATCAACTAAGTGTATTGAAGCTCTACAATACACAGTGGCAATATAAAGTGTATCAATGAGGCAAAAGGTTTTTTTTGCAAAAGGCCGAGTATGATTTGCCTCATCGGAAATTCTCTCATTTCCTTTTTTTTCTCCGACCTCTTGTCTCTTCGACGATTGTTTTTCAACTTTGTGTCACAGATAACAAAATTGGAACATCATAGTAACCATTGCTGGAAAAACGTTTTTTTCACGTTTATGCGACTGGGCAAAGAAAATATATGAGAATCTAGCCCTGAATGAGCCGTTAAAAAAGCTATGTTCAGCACAATAGTGCTGCATCGTCTCGGAAGGGATAATGTAATATCTGGAGAATATTTTGAAGAATTCTTCGCAAGAATTTGAAGAGAAATTCATGGATAACATCATGGGGGAGTCAGTTAAGGAATAGGTAGATAGAATTTTGAATTAGTTATTGAATGAATGCATGTGGAAATTGCTCCCTGAATGAATTTTTGTCATAATCTCTGAAGGAAGCCTATACGAAATTGCTGAAAACAATACATCCCCGGATTACAGTACCTAAAATGATTCCTTTTCATCGATGTTTTTAATCTTTCAATAAATTTAGTACATTATCGTTAGATTGTTATGATACTCAGTGCGGAAAAGTTGCAGAGGGTCTAGGGTTTCACATGCTTTAATCTGAGTTACATGGTTTTATTAATTTGGAACACCCTACTGCTCAGAGCTTCAAACATGCTGGCGAGTATTTCATTATTCCGGTCAATGTGTACAACTCATTCTAGCGGCGAATTTGTATTACGATGTGATTCTTGGAAGCAAACTACCGGACAAAATTAATGGTTTTTTCTGGGTGGAATATTCTTCCGTTCCCATCCGCAAAGCCACTCAGGAGTCGTTAGTGGTCCAGTAGAGTGAGGAAGTACTATTCCGGTTCGCACATGCTGTGCATGGCCCTGGTAGTTTCTCCCTTTTACTATTAGTTGAAATTGTATATGGGGGGTCCGTGGCGTAGTTGGCTACACGTTCGCTTTGATAAGCGGATGGTCATGGGTTCGATTCCCAGCCCCCCCAACAAAAAAAAAAAAAAACCGCCCAGTTGCTCAATGATCCATAATATTGAGCGATGATGGAGCCCCACATCTATCCTCAACTGTGGCCGGAGAGCGACTGAGGCAAATTGACCCTCTTCGCAGGTATTCCTGCACACGATTGGATATACACGGTACAACAAACCAGGCATCGAACAATGGATCATGGCTCGGAGAAATAGACATACAACGCCGCCCGATAGGTAGGCAACCGCGACATCATCAGCTGCTGCACGCAATAGGTACACTCTCCGCATCTCGAGATGAGACGACGGACAAGAGTACACAGAATATAAATAGATCTTAGGCTCATACAATACAATGTACAAGTCATAAAGTTAATTCAGCCCAGTGGTGCCCAAAGTGGACGAGTGGCTAACCAAATAAAGTTAAGGAAATTGTATATGGTCAAATTTTTGCATACAGACTCGCCCATAACCGAAAAGGGACACACTGCAACGAGGACGAGCAAACGGACGCGACTTGGATAAGCGTAAATCATTCTCCACCCTATGATGGCAATGGCTGGGAAAAGGCTGTCATTCTAGCAGTCAGCCATGCACCAAACCGACGATGCTGAATCATGCATTATGTTGGCCGCATGAGAGTAGCCAGGGGGCAGAGGGAGCTTATTTCAGATATCAGTTATCAGATATTTAGTCATTCCTTAATAAATTTCTTTAAAAATGCTCCGCATAACCCTCTTGGGATTCCAGAATAACTCCATAAATAAACTCCTTCAAGAATCCTTCCTTTTTCCCTTTTTTTACATTTTTTTCAGAAAATTCTTGATAAAATGCGACCTTACCCTAATCATCTAATGGGAACCCCTGACAGCTCTTCCTAAAACTTTTTTATAAATTTTACTTATCTTCATTCTGATTGTTTTTTTTTTTTTCAAAATTTACACCGAACATTATGATCATTTTGAGAAATTCCATTCGAAACTTCTGAGATAATCGAAGGATTCTTACAGGAATTACTTACAGAATGTCCAAGAGATCGATCAGGGATTGATCTAGGAACATCTTCAAGCATTGTATTGGGATCCAGAAAAAAAAGAGAAAATAACCAGAAGTGATATTATTTTGCATTGATTTGTCCAGAAATCACAGAAAAACTTCACAAGTCTCACATTATTTTTTTAATTTCTTTTTAAATATCCAGTCATACAATTTTCATAACAAGATTCGTAGCGGATTAAAATTTTGGTATTGTCTTTTGCTTTGAAAATGGAATTTATTAAAGTTTCCAGAGCATTGTGAATATACAATTTTGTTTGCTTAAGGATTATTATCTAGAAAGAGAAGCATTGTTTAACGTTTCATGCAAAAAGGATTGCAAAGTTATGTATAGTGATCGTTTTGCGTGAAATTTTTGAATGAACTTGAAGTCGTTTGACCTCCTACCCCCTGATGGAAACCCTGACTACTGCCATGACTAGGGCTGTGGGCTTGGAACCATAACAACGAAGCCACCTTCGACCGTCGAATGGTGGGAAATAGACGAAATAGATTCATGTGGTCCACCATCCTCTTGGTGGAAGCTCGCTCGCTTATGAGACACCGTTTGCTACCGAGGAATGTTCCATCCATCCCGGTTTCGGGAGCCATTATTGAGAAAACCAAGGAATCTTCCCGGATGGCGAGCGCGTGACGATAATAACATGCTGCTGCTTCTGGTGGTGCTCGGTGGACCGTTCTAGATTGAACGCTAGTTGGATTGAATTTGAATAGATTGACGTGATGGGTTTTCCCGTCCGATGTCCTGACGATCCGTGGCGAAAGGAATAAACCGTGATGCAAAATTCAGTATCGTTTCGGCAGAGCGTTTTTGCACTGAATCTGAAACTGGAGATTTATGGCCACCGAAGCAAACGAGGTTCGATCAATTCGCATTAAATTATGTACTAGCAAATTGAATCTTTTCACAGTTGAACAGTTCCTGGTTGAAGTACATCAGTTAATGATGTCTTAGCATTGAAAGTTATTTTTTAGTACCTTTAATAGTGAAAATAAAGATTGATTTCTTTGGAATTGTTGAAGTATTTGGCAATAATTGCAAAGAATCATACCAATATTAGACGTATAAAGGAACAGATTCATTTATAGAGTGAAACTAAAAGACAATAAGAAGAAGAAGAAGATAGTTTGATCCAATACCTACCATAACTTGTAAAATTTTTACTAATCAATTATTCCATTAGAATTGAAAGAGAAAACAGGAAAATGTATCATGGTAGGAGGTAGAAAGCATGTTGACCTTGTTTCCCCACATGTGTGGATCGCCATTACCCTTCTGACTCCCCCATTTGTTGAGTGCTGAACATGCCGGAAATAAATTTTTAATAACCCTATCCTGGATTATGACAAGGAAACTTCCCATGCACTGGACTTATCTCACATTGTTCCACTCAATCACATCCTTCCATCTTTTTGGCAAATTCCTTTCTCGAGTAGCTCCGCAATATGGTTGCACAAGAACAATGAAACGGTTCAATTCATTATTTTGCGGCGTGGTGCTTTTGCCGTTGTTATTGCTTCAACAGCGAAAACAGATACGAAACCAACACGCCGGTTTGTGGTATGAAACGAAAAACAAAAAACACTTAATCATAGGGGCTGTCCATTAATTACGTAAGACAATTTTCGGGGTTTTTCAACCCCCCCTCCCCCCATGGTAAGATTTTTTGTATGAAAATGAAAAATAAATTGTATGGTAAGTAAGAAATCTCAGACCCCCCCTCCCCCCATAAACCCTTACGTAATTAATGGATCGCCCCATACTGACGGCGATCTAGCTCCCAAAAAGGGGTGGAATAATAGCCTAAGAAAAATGGTGTTTCACTCTCTTCTCAAGGACTTCTTGTGTCAATGTGACGTGGTACCGAAAAGAAAGGAAAAATTTCAATGACCGTCGAAGGAAAAGCTGGCATCTGTAGAAGCCGTGTGAAACACTGAAAAGAATTTGCACATTTTTTTCTTGGTAGCTTTTACGAGCGGCAAAAATTAGGCCAACACAAAAAATGGTCACAGTCAGAAACAGGGTAATGAAACAGTGGTCTCGCCAAAGATTTTCCGACTACCACGATAAGTATGGATCCTTTTTTTTGTTCACGTAGGGAGCCAGATCCTATTCTTGGCACTTTCGATTCACTTCGCCCGTGGGTTTGTTTTTTGCGGCCGAGCAAAACCCCTATGCCAAAGTGAATCATGGAAGTGCTCAAGTAGCTCTGCAACCTATTTGGCATCAATTTCTGGGGTAGGAAAAAATATGTGAACAATGGGGATACAAAAAACTCTCTATATTACAGATTCCCGTGGACAAAAGGCAGTTTGAGCATGTCTGGTAATTAGGAATCCCTAATTTTTCAATACACTCCTATGAAACGGGAAAAAACTATACCATGACTGACCTGGACCTGGACTAATGAAAACTTGTAAAATGCCTGCTCAAACCGATCCGATAAGCTTTATTATTAATATCAATGATTGTTATAGTTATTCATTTAGAAATATGTTTTGCTGAGTATACTTTTCAATTTTATCAAAATTATAACAACATATGTTTTAGTTGTGAAAAATGTATGCGTTATAAAGTCAAATCAAATTAACTTATCTGACAATAGAACCATTATTACCATTGTTATAGTTGTTAAAGTTTTTCTTCAATAATTGATATGTTTAAGACATGGTTTTAGATAAAACCATGTCAAGGTCTGTGACATTGTGGTATTATTTCGCCAACTCGAGTTACAAGTTCTGTTTGTTCATGAATTAGCACTAATTTATTACACCTTTTACTACCCATAGCTGCATGTTTGTCACATTAAATATGTTTGACAATTTCTAATTAACACCGCGGATAGTCATAAAAAAAAACACTTTCGATCAACTTACTAACAATATTTTTCGAAATAATATCACTGGTTGCTATAATCACGTTTTTCTCTTTATATCGGGAAACGGTGTAAATTAAAAATAATACTCACAAAGTTTGAAGTAATAAGGAAAATGATTCGATGTACACTTGTCATATTTAGTTTATATCAAAATAACTATAGAAAAGACCAAATAGTTGTTTTCAGCCCTCCAATTTTTTGTCACAGTGTAGTGCTTTCCTGAATTTGACAATACTCGCTTTTGTCTACCCCATTTTTTGTCAACAATTTCTTCTATTTAAAATTGATTGTTAAGTACCGAAACCTAACAATTTGACATAAAACAAAGTAAAAAAAACATGAGAGCAGATCCCACCTCTTATTTCGAGGAACTGCCCAAGCACAAATTGTTACAAGTAACAGCAACGACTACTTAACATGTTCAATAGTTACAATAGGAAACATTGTAACATGGAAAAATACTACTATGTAGCCGTAAAATCGCAAAAAGTCGAACCTTAGGCGGCGTCCACAAATTACGTAAGTGTTTATGATGTGTAATGGATCTTGTGAATAAATAGTGAAGTTTCGAATGTTCTGTTTAGTGGATAAAACCCCGAGAAACCCTACCAAGAATCGGTCAGCTGACCGCCCAGAATGATTACCGGACGTCCACTTCAGCCACCCAAGGAATCGCTATCCAAAGGCCACCAAATACAGACCACTCGGAAGGAAGGTAAGGACTCAGCTCCCAAATATTCTGAAAACATTATATTAAAAAAATCTCAGGAAGGCAATTATTATGACAGTCATGTAATTGTTTTTATACCATTGAGTTTAAAATGTTCTAATTAATATACTTCGTTGAACATCAGAAACAAAACCTAAAGTTCGAAGACACAAAAGTCAATTTTGACAAATTGAGATGTAAAATTGTGAAAAATAATAGGCACGTGTGAAAAATGTGAAAATCGTAGGCACGTTTAGGAGAGTCGAATTGGGCATCTAAGAGCGTCGAAGGAGGTGTAGGGTTGTGAAGGAGAATATGGGGTCGTGACGGACTTTGGTTTCAGGTTCGCCGATTGCGCTGCAGAATCGTTACCCGTTCTGTGGCGTAGTTGATTAACGCGCCCAGTCTAACGTATTGGGAGTCGTGGGATCGATGCCCACCAGAACGATTCTATTATTTTCCCTAGTTGCGTTTAACATCAGTTTACTCCGATGTATCCCAGCTTCACTAAGGATGCTGAACGAGCTAGGAAGTCATTTTCCGATAGCTGATGAAATCGTAGTTCTGGCAGTTGTTTCCAGGTATCAATTTGTGAGATGAATGATCTAAATCAGCAACAAGTGAATAGGAATTATTTTGTCAGAATTCATATTTTTTTTACTTCAGCAATTAATAGATATTTGCTAAAATTTCTTCCTCCTTGTTTGGCCAGTAAATTGCTGTGTGAGCTTGGTCATGATGGAGCTTTTTTCCAGATTGCACCTTCCGCGAAGAAGCAATTAACGTCTATCTCTCGATCCAAAAGCAACCGTAGAAACGTGTTAGGCTCGGTAGTCGAGTGCCACGAAAATCAATAAAAACATAATTAGATGCCCGTTAGGGTGCCGCTGTCGGAGGAAGATGAGGAATACCCAGGAAGCAAATTCTGCCCGGAAAATGGCACAGTACCGTCCGCGTGGGTGGATTGACTCGTAGCACACGTCATAGTAGGAGGACGCAACTAAACGAGCAAATAAATGGTCGTGTCTGGTCCCATTAGGCGAAAATGATATCGCAAAGTTTCTCCGGTGGCCGATGCTGCTAAGGTTGCCAAAATAGGGCCAACGGGGCTCCTCAGACCGTTATTATCAGAAAAAATCTCTGTTAATTATGTGCTCACCATTCGCCAATGTCTGGGAAATTAAGAAATAAATAATAAGACCCATTTTACAATTACGCCCATTGGATGGTAAAAAGTTCACAAATGAGGGGCCCAAACGCAAATGGGTGTAAGTGACATTATGTCCAGTTTTGAGTAAAGTTAACCGAAGACCGCAGATATTTTTCTCCAAGTTTTAATAGAAATACAGTTTCCAAGCTTTCTAGTGATATTATTATGTGATATTCCGTTCAACAAGAAAATAATATAATTCGTAGAAGATTGACTTGAGTTTCTGGCCCCCAGCAAAGTTATTTTGTTGTGTATTTTATCAGTTGATTGGTAGCGTCAGCTGTAATTTTATCCGAAATACTTACAACAATAGATGTGAAGATAGGGTGCGGTAAAAACTGCATATAAATCTGCTAAGAAAATGAAGTATCGAAGGGTGTCGATTTCAACCAAAGTGTTGGTTTTACCCTAACTATACCTGATTGAGATTTTCTTTGACATGATTTGAATAAAATTATACTCAATCCAAGTTTTACAAAAATTCAACTAGCCAAATTTGAACTATGTTTTTGTGGTCTAGTCACAGTTACTGAAAAATCATTTGAGATCCAAAAACTCTTCAAATTTTTCCCAGAAATGCATGTAGTTAAGCCACATAAAACACCCGGTGAGCACAGATGGTACAGGTCGGACTCGATTATCCGGGGACTCGAATATCCGGGATTCGATTATCCGGAATTTTAGACTCGATTATCCGGAATTTATTTTTTGATGTTCTTGTTTTTCATTTTTTATGCATAAATCTGAGATAATTTGGTATTGCAATATACAATCCCAGCAAACCAGAGATCATATAAGGAAGTTAATTTGAAGTTATACAAATGTGAAGTTTAAGTTGGAATTGTATGTGATGCAAAATTTAATTGATTGAAATTGTTCATGGAGACAGTAATTTGATCTAGTTAGAATTTCCATCTTATCAGATTCAAATTTCATTTGGTAAAATATGTAACTTCATATTGTTATTCCCTTACGATTTTTCATTACTTGATTTGATTCAAATGTAATCTTTAATGTGATATTAGATAAGAGTTCATATCATGTAAATAGAAAATTATACAGGGGGAGATTACACATTGTCGGATGCATCTCAAAACCAGACACAGACCATAAATGAAGCACCTGTTAATGAATAAATTGATATACCGGACGTTGAAACATGAAAATCTTACAGAAACACAATGAAATCACTATGTAAGCATTTCTGTTTAGCTGCTTCAATAATTACTGCACTTAGAAATGGATGTACTGGAGGGCAACTGAGGTTACAATTCGCACCGTATTTGTTTCCCAGTCTAACAGTGCTGTTAAAGCTGCATACTAGGTTGCCTACCTTTATTCGTTGAATATATTAAATAACTCAGAAAAGGACCTCCAGCGTTTTAATTTCTAATAAAAACACTTTTTACATTACTTTGCAAACTGATGGACAGAAATTTGAGGCTCGTCTCACGATTTTTCACTTTGCAATGTTTGTAAACATAAAGCCATATTAACTGAAACACACTGTCACACGGTGCCCCGACAGACCGTTATTATGTAAAAAAATTGTCCATCAAATCTGAGTACAGGGCTCGATTCCTGAGGTCATTCTGCACCTCTGGACCAATTTTTAAAAAAATCCCTAGGCGGAATCTCGAGAAATCCGGATTTGAAGTTTTTGACTTAAAATTCCAATACAATTTATATACAAATTACACTATAGCGCCGGGAAAACCTAAAAAAAATCGCTCAAAAAGACGACCAAACTGTTCTTAACTAGTATATAATTGTAATAGATGTTATATTTATAAATATTTTTTACTGACTTAACTAACCAGAGTGGTTTGAGTATGTTTTGATATGGCTTAAACCAGTAAGCTTAGTTCAATGGAATGAAATCTAAAAAACTAAATTTGAATTTACTGTTGATACTCTGTTCGAAAGAAGTAAAGCTTTCAATGGTTATTATTATTTATTTACAGCTTGTTTTACGACTTTCACACTATGTGACCAGCCCACTGAAGTCTGCCATATTTATTTTGCTTTATGATATTAGCTTCTTTATACATATGGTACTACTCTAGATGTATATGTCTAGTTTTCCACCGAGTATTGTCCTCAGTTCTTTACATTACAATTAATGTATTCTATATTCTTAACCACAACAGGGTTTTGACTACACGTAGAGCATCATTCCCACATGTCAAAATGGAACACATTTTAACACAGGTTAACATAGTTTTCAACAACTTCACACAAATTTCCAATAAGTACTCCAAAGTTTCAACCTCACTGGGAGTCCTAGTTCTTGTCTTACGTTACTTGCTACCATGTACTTTGTTTTTATTTGTCATCTGTTTATTGATTTCAAGGTCGCGTTCGACTCAGTGACGCAAATCTATCTGTGGCAGCAAATATTTTAACAATAACTGGGAAAGCTGATTAAGCTGATATATACAATCAAGTGTATAGATAGCATACGAGGTGTAAACTTCGTTTGTGATATTACATAAATTATAAAAAATGCATTTCGAAATTTACTACTAAAATTTACTAAATTTACTATTTACCATTACATTCTGTTGTATTTACTTTTGCTGGCATTGTAGGCGATGACTTTATTGGAATCGAACGCAGCGCAGTTGAGCGGGCTTTCACTATCTTGAAGACAGACAACTAAGATAAGCTTGTGATACCATTTAATCTACCCAAACGTACATGGTTGCATGAAGAGAAAGAAGCAGGATCAGTTGTGTTGTGCCTGAGGCAGTGCTTGATGGGGATGTAGTTGAAATTGTCGAAGAGCCTTGGACGTGGGACAATTATGTCTCCCTTGCAGTAAAAACACTTGTTCTGGCTACGATTATCAACTTTTACGGATTACGTAATTAGCTTTGGAATCCGTTACTTGCTATGGCAAACTAAATTTCTACACTGTTGCTTAATAAAAGCTTATCTAACTTCATCCGTTCTCTCTTTCGTAAATTATTTCGCCATAATAAACACCACACATCGCGATGCTTTATCGTAGAAAGTGAACTGAAAAGTTTTTCGAAAATAATAATAATAATAATAAAAGTACATGATAGCAGAGCTAGAGAGTGGGAGTTCAAGTGATGTTGAAACTCGGATAGAACTAGGCATTGAAATTGTTGTAGACTTTGTAAATCTTAGAATACTTCCGACATGTGACAATGATGTTCCCCGAGTAGTCAAAATCATGTTGTGGACGAGAGTACAGAATACGTTAATTTTAACGTAAAGTTCAAGGACAATACTCGGTGAAAAACTAGACGTATACCGTGCACCCCCGCTAATTTGAACGATACCTCATGCAAACCATCGGGGTTCATTTTTAATTTGAACTTCTAGTCACCCTAGAAACGTGTTTCTGGTTACCTCTTTCCCTGTTTTGTTTTGATTCTGTGTTCCGTTCCACAGCGTTCCATTTTACTTTACTCCGTTCCATGAGCTGAATGACGTTTAAACCATTTTTAATCTGAACGATGTGCAAATTAGCGGGGTACAAATTAAAAAGTGTTCAGATTAAATGTGAAAAAACCAACGGGGGTACCCGGTACATCAAAAGTAGTACAAGACAAACAAAGAAGCAAATAATATTAAGAAAAATATATACGGCAGACTTCAGTGGGCTGGTCACATAGTGTGAAAGTCGTAAAACAAGCTGTAAATAAATAATATTAACCATTGAAAGCTTTACTTCTTTCGAACAGCGCATCAACAGTAAATTGAAATTTAGTTTTTCAGATTTCACTCCATTGAACTAAGCTTACTGGTTTAAGCCATATAAAAACATACTCAAACCACTCTGGTTAGTTAAGTCAGTAAAAATATTTATGAATATAACATCTATAACAATTATATACTAGTTGAGAACAGTTTGGTCGTCTTTTTGAGCGATTTTTTTAGGATATCCCGGCGCTACAGTGTAATTTGTATATAAATTATATTGAAATTTTAAGTTAAAAACTTCAAATCCGGATTTCTCAAGATTCCGCCTAGGGATTTTTTTAAAAATTGGTCCAGAGGTGCAGAATGACCTCAGGAATCGAGCCCTGTACTCAGATTTGATGGACAATTTTTTTTACATAATAACGGTCTGTCGGGGCACCGTGTGTCATACACGTTGGTTACTGTAAACGCTAAATCAAGTTGTTTGGAATTGTATATGGGGTCGTCCATAAATGACGTAGCTTTTTAGGGGGGAGGGGGGTCTTCACGAATTTGTGACGAAGTGTGACGAGGGGGAGGGAGGGGTCCTAGCTAGTGGACGTAGCATTTTGAATCAAGTCCGTAAAAAAAGGCGCTGAAAAAAAATGCAAACAATTATTTTTTTATGAATTTTTTTTTTATTTTTTAATTTTAAACTTGGGTTATGAAATTATGATTAAGCTTCAAAACATTCATATGACAAGATTAAATATCTATGAAACTTTAGATTTTATTGATAAATGCAAGCAAACAGATGTTTTGAAGCTTTAAATAATTATGTGAATATTACATTATATTCGCGTCTAAATTAATAAATTTATAAATAAACAAAATAAGTTAAATGAATTGAATTAAAATCAACGCTCTAACTACTTGGAGTACATATTTTTGCCGTTTGTTAACATGACATAAGGTCAGCCGTTTTAGTTTTATCCATATTTTCTGTTGGGGCTTTATTTCCTCGAAAAAATAATATATGCTCTTCTTGGCAAATATTACATTTAAAGCAAGATATTTATTCCGTGAATTATGCCTTCAATGTTGGAGACAGAGATCTCCACCCAATCAACTCATTATTTGTTTTGATATATCAATGCTCTTGATGGAATACCCTGAATATTAATGAGGATAATAGATTCGAGTGTTAACAAAATTGCCCTATCATTAAATTTTGTTATTTATTTATTTATTTATTTTTACTAAAATTTGGAAGAGGGAAAAACCCCTTTGAGTGATCAATTGAAAAGATCTTTCTCAAAAAGGCACAAAACCTCTTCATCTTTTCTAAAACGTTATAACAAATATCTTATGAACTAAAGGCACACTCGGCATGAACCATAACAGAGCCAGGATCTTGATCTTTCGATGTGGGATCAGAAAAAGGAAAAGGAGATGCCGTATTGGTCTTGGTCAAATTTCAATCCTGAAAAAAAAAAACAAAGAAAATTACGGCAGTAAAAATCAAACAAGATACGATATCTCATTTAAATAATTAAATAATAAATTCAAACAAGGATGAAATTTTCTACCAAGGATATCACGAACAGATGTAGGAGGGGTTTGATATAAAGTTTCCAAACTACTAATGAATTTACTTCTGGGTACCGTAAATTTGGTGCACACAAAAACAATATGATCAATATCTTCATAAAATTCCCCACAATCACATAAATTTGAATCCTTCATATCTATGCGATATTAATAGCTGTTGCATATGTAATGGTTCGATATTATTCGTGAAAAAGTGCAAATAAAATTTCTATTTGCAGATATATTTTTAAACCATGGGAATTTATCAACAAACGGACAAATGGAATGACACCAACGTCCTTTATCTCTTGAATTCCAAAAATGTTGCCAATTATCCATGCAATATTTATTAAGTTTTGAATGATGTTCTGAAGCAAAAATTTCTCTATTATAAGTAATCCCACGTGCAACACCTTATTTAGCCAAAGAATTAAATTTTGTTAATAACTCGGTAATTTGAAGAATTTTTATTAATCAACGGTTTCATTATAGGTTGTGAAGGATTATTTCAGAATGGAAACAATAATAAAAGTCAACTGAAATATTAATAGAGATTATTGTATTTGTATAATAATTGCTAAAATTTTCTAAACATTCCAAATATTTCAAGTGCAATCTTTTATGTATCTGGCCACTGTTTGCTAAAATGATTTGAAATTGGATAATATTAACGATGATTCATTTAAAATTAATATATTTTCTTAATCATCTTCATTGAAATCTATTTCCTAACAACGAATAATTAAAAAAAAAAAACAATCCTCTAATATAACGAAATTTTTGTTCAATATATTATAAAATATATTGGACCCCAACTCGACAGTAACGAGCTTCATCAATCCAATCAATTTTTTTTTTCACATTTTTTATAGTAAACTCGTTTTTTATGGTAAGAACAGCAATAGTAATATAATTTAGTCTATAAGAAACTGGAAACCAAAACCGTGGAAAATGTTTATTTAAAACTTTTCCAAATTACTTTTGAGCGCTACTGTATATCAAACTGTTAGAATAGATTATCATTTCATTTCAGTCAGTAATTAATGTCAAACTTTGTATTGAACTTCTGAATTCCAATTTTTTGTTTCAACCCAGTCACTAAGGATAACAAATAAAAAATATAGGGGGGGGGGGGGTGCTCGATATGCTACGTATTTTCCAGGGAGGAGTACTAGCATTTGTGACGAAATGCTACGAGGGGGGAGGGGGGTGTAAAAATTCAGTGAAAAAATGCTACGTCATTTATGGACGGCCCCTATGATGAATTGTCTAAATTGAATGGAGGCTATCATATTTGTGCGAATAAAGAATTCATGCATTTTCAACTTTACATTTTTTTTACAGAATTAGCGATTACTTTATTCAATAAAGTTTATTGTGTTCTAGTCAGTCTAGCAGTGTTTAGCATTTGAGCTACCTAATGTATTTACTAAATGTACCAAAGACAAATTATCTTGAACATGGGTGGCAGTATGGATGAGGTAGAAGTACCTACGTGCAGTTAAGCTATATTGTTGGATTTATATTTGCCAAATATCCGTTCCATTCAATAGTGACTGAACGGTACAGTGGTAGCGTTTATGATTAGCGATCTGAAGATTATTGCATGGAGTCGTGGAATAAGCAGAATTATCAGAGTGTCCGGGTATTGATACCGTCCGGATTTTGATGCACCACGGTACAAGTATTTTTTTATTCTGATTTTTTTCTCAATATCTTGATATTTTGGAATACAGTTACCCTTACTCGATATTCCGTATCTCGATATCGAGTAAGAGAACCATAGTAAAGTTAGTTTTCATGACTGAGTTTTGCATGTGGTCTTACATCCCACAAAATAGGTGTACTGGAAGCAGTCTAAAAAAAATGATTGGAATATTTGGTGAGTTTGTTCCGATTCTACCCTTTTTATTTTAAATCGGCGCGTTCGTTCCTCACGGCAATATACGGAAGTATAATTTACACGAAACATATTGTTTTTTTTTTTCCTAATTTTTTAAAATGTCTCTTGCTATGCTAGTTAGAACGCAATTCTTTTTTTTTTCTGGATGCTATGACCCCAAATAGACAGTTTCTCGTTTAAAAATAGAAAACGTATGTGTAACGCTTATATCTCGGTCGTGTACAAAGTTTTTTTTTCTTTGTTTTTTTTTCGTTGATCCGATGACCAGCTTTCAAGGCGAATCCTATGACCTTTTACCCCTTCCAATCTCCACCTCCGTAACACTTATGAGGGTGTCGCTGAGTCGGTGGCCTCTCGCTAAGTAATTGCTACATCAACATTTCCTTCCCCTATTCCAAGTTACGGTAAAGATGGGCGTGGCCGGGAATAGCAATATCCATGCTTTTAGTTGTTTGATTCTAGATTGAATCAAGGTTTACTCCCCAATCTTGTTTCTGAAAGTAGTCTGGATGAGATTATCTAAAAAGAAACATGAATATTGCTAGTATCCAATCTACGAAGCATACCGTAACTACGCTAACGCTAACGCTAACGCTAACGATCTGAAGATTATTGCATGGGGGCTTACAACTACTCATTTTATCGTTTTAATTTTTTGTGTTTTAGAGCAAAGTCATATAAAATGCAAAACAATATTACATACGAAATTATAGAGAGCACCAAACGAATTCATCTTAAGGCGAAGTAGGCCGTCATTGAAATTTGTACGCGTCGTTGATGATGGTTGCTAATTCATCTCACGATTTCGAATCAAAGAAAATCAGTTGGTTTTGCACTAACACAGAAGAAAAAGTATCAGCATACTTTATGCATGTTAACGCCTACAGTAATACTTTTTCAAGTCAATATGAACTATCAAGACTGAGTTTTATCACTTTGAAATGCAAGCTGAAAAAGCATCATTGTTGCCAAAACGAATGACGGGCTACTTAGCCTTAAGTTGTATTTACCACATTGAATTTCTTTGAATGTACGTATATGGCGTATGTATGAATTTTAAACAATCTTTTATTTCAATTTAAGCGTTCACTTTGTAAAGTTGGATTTCTGTTATGTGAACACATTTGTTGGCTGGGATATGAATGGTTTTGCAGTTTTGAACATATTTAACGTTCAACGCTCCGTCATTGTAATCATCGTCATCATCGAAACTTCAAAAGCAGTTTTTCTGTTCAAAACTCAAAATTATTCGATGAAAATGTGTTCACTGTGTTTCGGTTGGAGAACAGAACAGAACAGTGAACGCATTTTCCTGTAAAATTCCTTGTTTTTGAACGAAGAAACTGCTTTTGCAAATTCTGAAATCAATGACGGATCCTGCCCCCTTAAGACAAGGGGGGTTTGATAAAGTGTTTTTTGTGTAGGTCGGCCAAAAAAATTTGTTTTCTTGTAAAGACCCCTACTGTTTATAGAAATAATTTCAGGCTACGCCACCGCATCATATAAATAAAACAACAAAAAAAGATAATACTTAAGTTCTTTTATCGAAGATTTCATTTTTTTTCTTAGTGATTTGATTATCCGGAAGATTCGATTATCCGGAGTGAAAAAGAATCGATTCCGACCTGTAATGTAGATTATTGTTTTCTGATAATAACGGTCTAGAGAGCACCGTGGTAGGGCCATTATTGCAACGTTTCCTTACCTTGACGTCAGAATCAGTTCCGACCCCACTAATGGTGTGTTGATGTCGGGATGCTTCGGCTACATATCCTCAATGAGTAATGAACTGAATCAGCACTAGCTTGGTCAATGCGAGTGGATTTTTATCCTCCTGCACTTATGTCACTCTATATTCCTTTCTCCTTTCAAGTGGTTCAACCGGTATAGAACAGTTTACAAATGATGGTTATTACCAATGATGAATTCACCCGTTCTTTTTAAAACCAAGAACCCACACTGTTTCATCCACTTTTGATAAATTTTCACTTGATTGGTTTCGATTCTGTTATTTCTCTTCTTGACGTTTTTTTTCTTTCCTCGGAAGGGAATTTCCACCAGATGCACTTGTGTCGATATCTTCCGGAGAGCGACAGGAAAAGGTGCACAGGAGCAGAAAATATGAAAAATCACCTTTCTCTTCTTCGGTCGTCTTCGGTCACTTCTGGCCCGGGCTCTGATAGGTACACCATCAAGATGCTTGCAATTTTCCGATTTTCCACTTTATTAAACTGTGCACTTTTCACTCCACGGAGGAAATCAGATCCCAGCAGAGTGCCTCACTTTACGCCAAATGGCCCTGCCCTGGGCAACATCTGCCACGACGACCGACGACCACTCGAGACACGGAACCCACTCCAATGTTTCTGCTGCTCCAATGACTGGGACGATTTTCCGAGTGGTGAAGAAAAAATCCACTTGAAAAAATGATATCGGAGATGCAATCTGAACCACCGAAATTCGCCCAAACACACACCGCCGCAACAATCGCAAAAATCTGATCCAGAGGTGAGCACACTGTCCAAAAGATTGTACAAAGATAAACCAATACGACCCCCTCCACTTCTGTTTTTGCAAACCCTCCCCTCCCAAGATATTAACAACAGCAGCAACAATAACGACAACGACTCACAACCCCAGACGGAGGGCAACAACAGTTTCCAATAAGTCCTAGCACAGATGATGGGTGGAGTGTGGTCCCTTTAGATTAGCTGCCACCACCCAAAAGTAAAGGTGGGTATAACACCACGAATCGAACGTCCGTCCGGAACAGAACCCGGTCGCTGACTCAACTTGTCCCGCAGGAAAACGCACCTCGACTGATGAGCAGGCGAGAAAAAGGCGACCTGCGACCGAATGCGAGTGTGCAAAATTTTCCAGCCCGTTCTCCAACGCGTTTTCCACCGAGTTTTTCGCTCTTTCTCTTTTTGTTTGCTCCAGAGGAGACACGGTGGCGGACTTCTGTCGTTGTGTTGCTGTGATACATGTGAGCGTAAGGGCCAAAGGGTGTCGTTTTGTAATCGAATGGACAGGGTCGGATGAGGATGGAATAGGCACAAGATGCACAGATTATCTGCGAGATAATATCTCAATTTCATGGATGATGAAATCACTGTAAGATGTCATGTTTTGTGGCATTTACACTAAAGAAAATAAATAATTCAACGTTTAGAATAAAGCTTCAATGAAAAAAGAGTCCTCTAGAAGTTCAGTCTCTGAAGCAATTTCCGAAGAAATCCCTGTGAGAATTCCTGAAGCACTTACTTATTAAATCAAAAATCTTGGATTCTTGGTGCGAAGAAAGTAAATATTATGAAAAATCTAAGAAGGTACAAAAAAAATCTATTTCGTTGGACACGTCAGGGCACAAATATAAATTTGCTTTGCGGATCAGCTTACCCAAGTAACACAACTTGTTACAAAAAAATACATAAAACTTCTCACTCGCATCTGCAAGTGACTGATTGTGGTAATCCCAACTTGTTCTGTAACCCCAGAAAGACTGAAAAAGCACAGTATTTTTATTCATTTTTAATTATGATTTAACGTTTCATGGTAAAGCGGCCAGGGGAAAGTGTGAACAACTACCGTAAAACTAAACATAAACTATACTTCGCAATTGGGTTAAATGGACAAATTAATGTGAATTTGAAAAAAAGCGTTGTGTGGGCATCAAATTCAACCGGAAGAGGTGCGCTTTGCGAAAGAGGGCCACGTGATTTATTGAGTTGAAATCGAATTCAGGTTAGCTTCTGCGTTCATGAGTCCTCTCGTGGTGTAGGGGTAACGTTCTCTATCTAGTAAACAGGGAGTCGTTAGTTCGATTCTCATCTAGAAGACGTGTAATTATTTCTTAAATTTCACATCAATTTGTGCATTTAATCCAATAGCGAACTTTATGTAATGTTGAATTTTACGGTAGTTATTCAAACTCCGTGATTGTCCAGAATAATCAAAGTTGCAAAGAGATTTAACTATTGGGACTTGAGACTAGCTAACTATTCTCAAAGTGCACAAATCTAGAATTCAGGAAACAATGTAGAAGGAGTTGAAACAGACGTCGCACACAAGAGTAATTTTGGTAAATCATGGCCAAAATTATTTTTTACCCTAAATGGTCTGCTCATTCTTTAATATTGACTAAATAATTTTTATAACTCAATTAGGATTAATTTCGAACCGTTTCAGAACATTTATCTACATATCAGTTCGTATCGAAAAAAATACCTTTGAAGACAAACAGTTTTTGAGTTCATTTTTGATGAGCAATCGTTTGAATATTCTAGCAACAGATGGATAATAGATTTTTACGGCATAAGTTGATGCGCATCTAGCTCGCAAGAGGGTAAGCATTCGATAAATAATTAGAATTTTAACAGTTATTGGATATTTCAGCTCAAACATTTGTTGTAAGTATGCTTAGAAATTCATTTTCAAATATTCTTTTTCTTCTAAAAGAATACAATGCAATATTGCATTTGGAATTCATGATATAAAATTTCTTTTTAATAGAATAATAAAATTGACTGGTATGTGTTATCTGAAACGCTTTCTTCATGCCTTTCGCAAAAATTTTATGTATGCCTCATTTATAGAAAAAATATGATCCAAAAATTTCAAGATATCACGACCGAAATTTTGACTCTCTATATTTTGTAAATGTGAATCGCATCAACAAAACTAGGAGTCAGCCTAAGCCCATCAGTCTTAAAATTTTAATAAAAAAGTAGACGAATATTCATAAGAGTTCCTTTATAATTAGGGTGAAAATAATAAGGTGGAAATTTGACAACTTAATTAGGTAAACATAAATGATATTTTTTTACATACAACTTTTAAGTCCATTGAGAATCCTTTAGATATCGGATATCGGTCATTTCTGAAAGTTGGATCATAAAACTCGATGAAACGGACTTTTATGCGTATAATACTGTCGATTTTTTTTTTTTTTTCAAACAATGGCGTGAATGAACGTTGTTGACTATTGTAGGATCGAGTGTTGTGAAGATTTGTTTTGCGTTGGAGAATGTTTATTTCTATGAAAATAATGAAAAATTCAAGAATCATGTACGGTACGATATTAACAAATATTCAAAAACAGCCTAAAAGTTTGTTAGGATGCCTAACATACATCTCCAAACCAGATTTCATCAACAAAACTCGTACCAATGAGCTCATTTTGTTGAACTAATTCAGAATCGGTTAGATATTGATTAAGGGTATGCGATATGGATTTTTTCCATGTCGATACGAAACGAAACGATATGCGGAATATCTTGCGCTGATAATGATGAAACGAAACGAGATTTAAAAATGTTTCGTGTAACTCGATACGAAATCAAATATCTCACGGAATTTTTCGAAACGAAACGAAATTTTTGAATTTGTTTCGCGGAATACACGTTTAAGTTTTTTTTTTATTGTCAAAAGCTGGAAATTTGACAATAGGCATAAAAACGTCTTTTTAAATCTTCTACCATATGGAAACCTTAGCGTTGCTCAGCGCAATCCTTACATGTTTTTGTAAAACTCTTTTCTGTTTGTTTGAAATCTTCTCAATAACTTTAAAAAGCTTTATTTCAACATATCTGACACTCACACAAGGCAATGAGTGGGTTTAATTTAAATGTAACAACTTAGAAGTGGGTCGAAAAGCAGTTACAAATATTTAAAACAATCTCAAAAATATTGAGAGGAGTCCAAAATTAATTTGATTTTTAGAAACGCCTTACAATTTTTTTAATCATGTGGATGTGATGTTATGCTAATATATACCATTAAACATGGAATAATGATATTATTTTTTTGCTGTACTTTATGCTTTGTGGCTTGAGTGAATGTTATTGGAGACACAAGTCGATAAGTGATCATGAAAACACTAAACTGAGAAGCAGACTCTGTCCCAGTTGGAACACAATGCAAGAAAGAAGAAGAAAAATAAGTAGAACAGAGGAATCACTGGAATATTTGCTGGAGTATTGAATTAAATTAAATTTAAAAAAATCCATCAACACATACCTAAGAAATCAATCAAGATAAATTTAAAAGAACTGCAAAAGTAATAAACTCCAAGAGATATTGCGACAGCAACTTAACCAGGATTGCCTGTTGGGGTTAATTTAGAAGTTCCTAATAAATTTTCTGGAAAAGCCTTGCATAAACTGTGAATTAATTCTTGGAGGGATCAAATCTGGATGAATTCAAACTTTTAGAGTAAACCTTATAGAAAATACTGAAGGTATTTCTATTAATTTGTAGAGCAAATACTGGAGAAATAATCCTATTCCAAAATCTGTGAAAGAATTTCTGGACGATTTCTGGAAGAATTAAGGATTGTTGATATTACCTCATTTTCAGATTATTTGTTTAAAACTGATTACAAAATCACATTTTTACTGAATTTTGAGCCTCGAGAGTATTTTAATAAATATTTGAAAATTTCGAAAAAAAAAAGTTGAACCTGGACTACATAGCACAGAGGAGCCGCAAATAAGATTGACAAGTTCACCCATGTTCGTTCAGACAATCCGTCTTTCAATAAGCTAAATTTAATGTTTGGCTTATTTTTTTTTTTCTCGAAATCTAGATGTGCGAAAATCGAAAAAAAAATGTTGCGCTTTTCTATTGTGAAATACCCTAGGTACCCCACCAAACTTGAATCTAAATCCAATTTTGATGGTGCTTGCAATTCATGAATCAAATGTATAACTGATTTGTGATTTTTACTACAACAAATCATCAAAACCGATCGAAAGATGGCGAAACTAGAAAAATTTGAAACTTGATGTCGGTATTGAAAAGGTTAAGACACCTTTGCCTTGCGGCATTTGGCTTCCAATACTTGTAATGATATATTATCAATATTCGCATTTTTTTTTTAATTGGGGGTTGTGAGGAAATTATGTCGCGTTAGAAGAGGAGAGAGGAGTTGGTGGTGTGGTACAGAGTGAATAAACCTGGATTCATTTTTCGATATGAAATAATGTATGCATCTTGAATATAAATCGAAGGCATACCTCAGAATTTCAAGAGCACAAATCTAACGAACCCGACAGCGGTTCAAGCTGAACACTTGATCGATTGGCCATCGAGTAACCAATCGATAGAATTTTCAGCTTTAATGGACGTCTGGTTCTTTAGATTTGTGCTCTTGAAGTTTTGAGTTGTGGCTTTGGATCACCCAAATCAACGCGATGTTTTACGGCGACAGCAACAAACAATCGCTGCGATTTCGCTGCTACATGTAGAGTTTTATGACATAACAACGAAATCGCGGAGAGCCTTAACTCATTGATGCGTGCTATTAGTTTTCTCTTCTATTCTCCCGCTGTTCTTATGCAGAGTTAAAAGTGACGTCATAGCGGGAAAGCAAGAGAGAGAACTAATGCGCGCATCAATAATCTGCACCACCTGAGCAAATCCAGAACATCAGGGACTCACGCTACGCAGCTTTTTTGACATTTGTGTACAAACAATTTTTATTTATTTATTTATTTACCGTGGTGAATCAAAATCCGGACAGTACCAATATCCGGACACTTCAATGAAATCCATTATTTAAAGGTTATAATAATAGCTTATAACTTTAGTTTTTATTCTTTAAGCTTAACTTCAACATTGCTGATCATATAAGTATCATTTGTAATCTACACAGTACCAAAAAATAATGTGATTTACGTCTTTTGAGATGCACATAAAAGAAGCGAGCCGAATGACGTAAATTTGTGTCGAATTTCAAATACGTTAGTGTCTGATTCGGGAAATGTCGATCACAGTTCCATTGTTTTCGTGTCCTTTAACATGTAAAATTACATTTTTCGTTCAATACATCTTCAAGGACACGTTTTCGTGTCGTTCCATCACTTACATCATGTGTCATTCAGTCATAACCAGAATTACGTCCAGAGTAATTTTCATTATTTTTAAGAGTGTAGTTACCATTGCCAAAAATATATTAACAATATAAACAAGTACGATGTTCCAGTTAGATGTCACGTCTTTGTTGTGCAAGTGATTTCAGTCAAAAAGCCGACGCACATACGAACAAAGTTTGATTTACGATAATGTGCTTGAAATGTATATTTCATTATGTGTTTGGAACAACATTGTGAACGGCATAATATTTAATCAGTTTGACGATATAGTTGCAATGGAATATGCAGAGAATATACACTTAAATGTGTTTAAAGTGACAGTCCGGATTTACAGAGAAGTGATTTCAAATCCGGACATAACAGAAAAGCCCTATGTTTTTCGTGTGTGTGTTAATATTTGGAAAGTTAAACCTACAAGTCGTGTAAATGTGTATACAAAAAACTCTAATCATTGGTATCAAAAACATTATAAGTGATCAGAATATTGCTAAATGCCGGAAAACTGTCTGTATGCTGTTCGAGCAAAAGGCGGTCCAGTTCAGGTAGATAAGTGACAATTATTACGTACGCGCTACTCTTGAGAACACTGTTTGGCACAAACATGTTTCAAATTGATTTGAAAGTGCTATATAATTAAGTTGTAATGCAATTCGTATTCATTTTTAATATGTATTGATCAAGAAATACAGTTGTCCGGATTTTAAACCAAAAGTGTCCGGATTTGAAGACAATATCTGCTCAAGGTGTCCGGATTTAAAGACAAGATATGCTACGTTAATAAAACGAATTTCAAGTTAAAATGTAACTTTTTCCAGTAATGTTCAAGACTACAATGAAGCTATTGTATGAAATAACGTGTTGCGAGACAGAACTTTGATTAAATGTGAATGAAACATAGGGGAACTGGGGGTAAAATGAACACCCTAAGCAATTTTCATGTTTCTTGCTTATAAAGCTGTCAGATTCTTTTTCAATTGAACAGAATTGAAGAAGGATGTTTATACAATGTAACAAGTTGAAATATTGTGATGGAAACAGAATTTTATCAACATTATTTTAATTTTGTAAATTGCTTTCCACGGAGTCAATGCTCCAAACATGTGAGTAAAATGAACATGTAACGGGGGTAATATGAACATATACTGGGGGTAAAATGAACACGTACTGGGGGTAAAACGAACATGTAGTGGGGGTAAAATGAACACCATTCTAATTGAACGAATTGCGGTATGATTCACGGCATCTGGTACATGATCAATTCATATTTCACAGATATTCCGGAATCGATGGAACGTTTAGCCACGACCATTTGGATGGCTGTCCATTACTGTCCTTGTATTTCCTCCGGATAGCTTTCGGCATCTGATATAAAATCCGGTAGTATTCGTCCTGCCATGGTGTTCATATTACCCCCATCTTGAGTGGTTCATTTTGCCCCCAAAGAATCAACATATTCAAATCACTTGTTTTAAGAACTTAGAAGATTAAAATGCTTCCTATTTTTGTCAGCTTATCATAAATACTTTAAAGATGTGATGTGCTACGCAGTTCGAAAGATTTTTTAAGGATTTTAGTCATAAAAACCTTAAATTCCACAAGTAAAAATTTACATCATATGAGAAAACGGAGAGGCGTACTTTGTTTTTGTTTACTTTTACAACTTTTTACAGTTCAAGATCGAGCTAGAGTTGTCTAAATAGCTTCTTTGTCTGAGGATTAAGGATGGTGCTATGTTTTGCATAAAATTATAGCATAATTACCGTAAAACACTAACCTGTTCATTTTACCCCCCCTGTTCATTTTACCCACAGTTCCCCTATTCAAACCAGAGTTTGATATTTGGTATTGCCTTAAGTGTCCGGGTACTGATACATCACGGTATTTGTTTCTAACCTTCATCGGACGTAAAGTCCTTATGAAGCCTGGCAGGGAAAAGCCTATTTGAGCTGGCCACATCGTTTGACTTGCTCAAATAGGCATAAAAACCCCACATCTTTTAAAGAGAAAAAATACAAATACAACATTAAACTAAGAACAAATAACTTACAGTACAACAAACAAATAGTTCTTAAATTCTAACAATAATCAGTTTTGTGCTATAAAAAGAATAAAAACATTTTAATTTGATGAATTTTTCGGTGTTTCGTTAACGGTTCATTTCCCGAAGCCTTCGTTTGAAACGTTCAGCAGAAGCGTTGAAGTCGAACAACTCGTTTTGCGATATATTAACGGATTTGCTCAAAAGGACACGCGATGTTCCCCGGAGGAAACCGTGGCTTTTCTCTCTTCCTTCTTATGGAAGATAACATTGCGGTAGTTGATCAAACGCAGTTGTTCCTTTCCTGGGCTATTCGCCGCGAGGAATTTAGGGCAAATGGGCGTTTTTGGAAACTTTACAACGGCAGTGCAGTTTATCATATCCTGCGGACCAGTCAATACTGCAGTCATCCCACAGTTATGGATAGCACACAGATATGGATCAAAGTTGGATTAAACGGAGAATATCTCATCAAATAGAGTAGCAATTACGCAGAACCCATTTTACTTACGCGAACCATAAATCTATACAGCATCGCAATCAACAATAACATGCTTAAACATATTTGTTCCATTCGTAGGAAATAAAATGTCATACATATGCCTAGAAGCGTTGATTCATATTTGTGGGGCATTGAAACCCATACCACAGTTGGTCGGGGTTCTGCTAAACCGCATCAAGTGCCATTTTTTCCCTTATCGACTTTTTTACATCAGAGGACTCAAATAATCATTACCTTTCTACCATAAAAATATCAAGTAATTTGAACAGTCCCTTGTAATCTTACATCAAAAATTTTCTTTGGATGGACCTGTAAAACTGTAATTTTGTTCAGCCAGAGCGAACCATATACCAACGCACGTCATCAGAAGGAATTCATTTTTCAGATATAAAGCTATATTTTTTCAACTTCCTTCCATATTCTTACAATTTATCCATTCCAAGCGACTCATAGAAACAGAGGCCAGTGAAATTGGGCAGCAATTGATTAAATAAAACAAAATATAGCTCCGGTGGCGTTGATCTATTTTCTTTTAAATTTTATCCTGCCACACCGCACTAAGTACCGTAATTTCGGGTGAAATTGATCATTTTTCACGTTTTTTCTAGTCTGTTTTCCATAATGTTAACAAAGCAAAACAACTAAATGCAGGAAAACAAGTACGAAGGTGAGCCTCATCGACTCATGTACCGAATTTTTTTAACAAATGTCATTTTAGTGTTAACAAATATATCTAATATATAAAATCAGGAGATCTCATTTCGGGGTGAAATTGATCACTTATGAATGCCATTATTGTTAGTTTTCAAAACAACTCTACATGATAAATTTGAGCTCCCTGAATCCGAATATGCTTGTCAAATTCTTAGCAATGCAATATTTATGTAAATAACGAATATTTCAATTTCAAGAATTACGCGGAAAACGCCTAAATGTATGCAATTTCCTAAGGATTTCAATGATATCTAACAGAAATTCAATTATTTCAACCATATGAGCTGATTGGTACAAGTTTTGGTGATGAGATCTGGTTTAGGGATATATCTCAAGCATCCTCACAAACTTTCAGGTTTATACCATGTTCAAATCCTTGCTTAGAAATAGAAGTTCATAGGTGTTTGTCAATACTTCACCGTGCATGATTTTGAAATTTTACATTATTTTCATAGTAATAAGCATTCTTTATCGCAAAAAACTTCACAACACACAATTCGACAATAGTTACGTCAAACAACGTCACTTACTGCAGCTTACATTGATATTTGTGCTCCATCACGAATAAATAAAATCGTGTGATACGATGATCAATTTCACCCTTCTGATCAATTACACCCGATTTTACGGTACTGTTTATCTGAAAATCACATTTAGACATGGAGCAAAAGCATTTATATGCAATACATACTTGCACTAGCTTGTTATATAATATGTTTATCAAACCACACAGAAGCCGTAATGAATAAACGAATTAATTTAATCTGATGCTGTGTGAACAACTCAGGTAGACTTGGTGCGCTTTAGTTGTTCAGAAAATGGCATTATCGCCATCAAACCCCGTCAGACAAACTGCCCATTACTTGATTCAAGTTTATCACCATTCCTTCAAGAAGTGAAGATGACGTAGTGGTAGCACACTAGATTACCACTCAGAAGGCAAGAGTTCGAATCACGGTGAACCTTTTTTTTCTGAAGTTCTATCCGGTGGTGTTGGAAATCAAACAACTCTTAGATTCTGTGCTTATTTTTATATTGCAGAAAAACATCAGCAGGATTCCTGGTGAACACTTCACGCATTGAACTGTGAACTTGATCAGCAAAGGAGCACCAAATGGGAGCAACTTGGTGCGCTTTGGCAGAGCGAATTCATGGTTTTCTTCGATCATTAGGATATATGTATGAACACGTGAGAACCTTGATTCAATACATACGAATCCTTCCCATAAACACTTGTGGCATGGATTCCAACATGCACGGTGATGATAAACATCATTTGTCTCCAATATTACTTGTGTTGTTGAAAACTGTGAAACACATCCAACCATACCGAACCAAGAACCATATTTTTCAATTTTTGTTCAGCCAGAGTGAACTGAGTTCTTCATATTGTTTAATGAAATCCAATTACATAGTTAATTTTTGATGATTTACTAGTATATTTAATCTCGGTGTACTTATTGAACACTGTTAATCGCATGTGAGTGATAAAAAAATAAAATTACCATCCGCGATAAACTAGTACAGAAAAAGACTTTAAAGTCAAATATCTCGGAATAAAGATTTTGGCACTTGGTGCGGTTTAGCAGAACCCCGACCAGTTATGAATCTAAGGGTCTGTCTCAATTGCGTTGTTAAAACGAGTCCGAACTTAAGTTTGACAGTTCGGAAATTAGTTCCCCTCCAATTAATCGACGAACCATCAAATTTAATTTTTGTCTGGTCCATTTCGCAATCGTTGCCTTTTCAGGAAATTTCAACCCCAAGTACAAGCTGGTTAACACAAAAAATTGTCGCACCGCCACCAAACCGGACAGCGAACAACTCACCCGTGACGCGCCTCAACTCGCCGCCTCAAAAACCAGACAAAGATAAAAAAAAAAAAAAATATTGTGTTTGTTCTTTTTTTACCTGATTCATAACATCTTCATCTTCGTTATTTGAAGTAGAGTTTCTGATTCTTGCATTTACTTAAATTGATTTTCTGCTTTACAAGTTTGAGGCTGCTGTTCCTCTACTGATGATTAATAATCATTACTGATTTACAGGATGCGTAATGGAAAGATATTTTTTTTTTCTATCTTTATTAACGAGATTTTTAGCCCTCGGCTAGTTCATCTCGGGACCAACGGCTTTACTTCCCTTCCGAAGGAAGTCGTCACTAAAATTTTTAGTGACTATCTCGGGGATGGGATTCGATCCCAGGTCCTCGGCGTGAGAGGCGTGTGTTCTAACCACTACACCAGGTCCGTCCAATGGAAAGATATGTTATGAATGTCTCGTCAGAATAAAAAAAATCTGCACGTATCCATAATGGTTTTTCATAAAAGCTCATACACAAATTTCATAACGGTAAAAAGGTGGGTGGGTCCTATGTGAAATTTCACCTCGATCGGTTAAACTATAATTTAGTATGGGATTTACTATGGCAAAACTAACTTTTGCTAAGAAAAATCGTTAAAGAATGCTTATCGACTTCTATTTGAACGCAGACTACGATGTGTAAAAACGGTAAAAACATTGCCCAAGACCACGAAGCAGTCCAACTCTTGTGGAAAAAGTTATGCAAATAAAAACCGATCAGCTAGGTCACTTTAAGGTTGATTTGCTTCTGAAGCCTGATTTGCTGCTAAAAAGGAATCGCCAAAGAAATTTCTCGCCGATTCGTACTGCGTACTACGATCGGAAAAGCACTTCCTTGATCGTCTCCTTGCAGGAATTTCTTATGCATCATGATAGGCCTAGAAAATACTTGTCAGCAGCGAATCAGGCTTGAAAAGGAATCGCTCAAGAAAATTATCGTTGATTCCTTGCAGAAATTCTCTACAGCGATTCCTGTTTGACCTGACATTTCTTTCAAACTGCGTATTACGATCAGAAAACAGCGTTTTCTTGGGCGGTTCCTTAAGGGAATTTCCCATGCAGCAAGATAGGCCAAGAAATTACTTAAAAGACACCGACATGTTAATGCTTCCAGTGGACGATTTGACCTTTGAAGGAAGCACCACACTAGACAACGGACTAGCATGCAACGCCCAGTGGCACAGTCGAAATACTTTCCTGACGAAAAGTTTTCCGGACTGAAGCGGGAATCGAACCCACACTCCTTGACACGATGCGGTAAATGCTTGGTAACATTAACCGCACGGCCACAAAGCCACTTGTCAGTAGCAAATCAGACTTAAGCTAAGTATGCTGTTTTTCTCAAAAAAAGGAAAGAAATTCCTTGACTGAAAGGGTCAAGAAATTTCCTACAGAGAGCGCGCTTTGAAATGACATCTCTTCTCAACTGCGTATTGCGATCAGAAAAATGTGATTTTCTGGACCATTTCTGGGAAGAAATTTTCCACGCATCGAGATAGGCGATTCCTTTTCTTGTCAGTAGCAAACCAGCCTTTTAAGAAGAAACAAAAGTAAAAAATTTCTGTGGAAGAAACGGTCAAGATAGGTCGCAAATAGAGACTTTTTAGTTACCAGGTAAAAAGTGACTCGCTAATAGCCCTGCAACTATCCGTTTCATCCAACCCAGAAATTTTTTGTGTGACCATCCGGATTGAACAACTTGTCCCATCCAGGAAGCTTTATAGCTTGGTAAAAAGCTAGAAACGGTTCCTCTCCGACGTTGTATTTTTCTTGGAATCGATGCTAGATAACTAATGAGCCCTACTTCCGAAGCAGGGTATCTTGCTTGAAATTTGAAAAAAAACGGCGAATTGCATTTTCTAACTTACAAGCGTTCCTTGGTGCAGCCGAACATTAGACCGACCACATCGGTAATTGAAGCGGGAACATAAACGTAAACGGCATCCATAATAACAAACACGTACTAGTGAAATTATTCGCGATCTGTCAAAAATAAATCTCCTTGGAAGCAGACTTATTTTTGACAGATCGAAATCAGAGGAGGGATAATTTCCAAACTGTCAAATTTAAGTTCGGACTAATTTTAATATGAGGCCGTCCATAAATGACGTAGCATTTTTGCACTGATTTTTTACACCCCCCTCCCCCCTCGTAGCATTTCGTCACAAATGCTGGTACTCCCCCCTGGAAAATACGTAGCATATCGAGCACCCCTCCCCCTCTCTATATTTTTTTATTTGTTTTCCTTAGTGACTGGGTCGAAACAAAAAATTGAAATTCAGAAGTGCAATACAAAGTTTGACATTAATTACTGACTGAAATGAAAGGATAATCTATTCTAACAGTTCGATATACAGTAGCGCTCAAAAGTAATTTGGAAAAGTTTTAAATAAACATTTTCCTTGATTTTGGTTTCCAGTTTCTTATAGACTAAATTGTAGTAATATTGCCGTTCTTACCATAAAAAACAAGTTTACTGTAAAAAATGTGAAAAAAAAATTGATTGGATTGATGAAGCTCGTTACTGTCGAGTTAGGGTCCAATATATTTTATAATATATTGAACAAAAAATTCGTCATATTAAAGGATTATTTTTTTTTTTAATTATTCGTTGTTAGGAAATAGATTTCAATGAAGATGATCAAGAAAATATATTAATTTGAAATGAATCATCGTTAATATTATCCAATTTCAAATCATTTTAGCAAACAGTGGCCAGATAAATAAAAGATTACACTTGGAATGTTTGGAATGTTTAGAAAATTTTAGCGATTATTATACAAATACAATAATCTCTATTATTATTTCAGTTGATTTTTATTATTGTTTCCATACTGAAATAATCTGAAATACAACCTATAATGAAACCGTTGAATAATAGAAATTCTTCAAATTACCGAGTTATTAACAAAATTTAATGATAGGGCAATTTTCTTAACACTCGAATCTATTATCCTCATTAATATTCAGGCTATTCCATCAAGAGCATTGATATATCAAAACAAATGATGAGTTGATTGGGTGGAGATCTCCTGCAACATTGAAGGCATAATTCACGGAATAAATATCTTGCTTTAAATGTAATATTTGCCAAAAAGAGCATATTTTATTTTCTTGAAGAAATAAAGCCCCAACAGAAAATATGGATAAAACTAAAACGGCTGACTTTATGTCATGTTAACAAACGACAAAAAATATGTACTCCAAGTAGTTAGAGCATTGATTTTTATTCAATTAATTAAACTTATTTTGTTTATTTATCAATTTATTAATTTAGACGCGAATATAATATAATATTCACATAATTATTTGAAACTTCAAAACATCTGTTTGATTGCATTTATCAAGAAAATCTAAAGTTTCATAGATATTTTTTCAAACTTTTCATATGAATCTTTTTAAAGCTTAATCATAATTTCATAACCCAAGTTTATAAGTAAATAAAAAGAAGTTTCATAAAAAATAATTGTATGGAATTTTTTTCAGCGCCTTTCTTTTTCCGGACTTCATTCAAAATGCTACGTCCAGTAGCTAGGACCTCTCCCTCCCCCTCGTCACACTTCGTCACAAATTCGTGAAGACCCCCCTCCCCCCTAAAAAGCTACGTCATTTATGGACGACCCCTAGCCCAATTGGGACAGACCCGATGTGGGGTATTTAGAGGTGTGGGCGAACATCAAATTAGTATTTGTGATAACATCAGTTTTGAAGTGGTAGTTGTGCAATGTCAACTTCGGCGAGCCGAATGTTCACGAAGTAGCCGAAGATGACGTCACGTTGAGCAAGCTGCGAACAAAATTTTTCGCAGCCTTGTCGTCACCATCAGCTGATCGTTTGTTTACATCTTTTTCGTGACTAATACAAGCAAACACATACTAAAAGCCGGACCTGTTATATATGACATTGGGACAGACCCTAAGATAAGACGATTCCTA
This sequence comes from Aedes aegypti, assembly GCF_002204515.2. Lineage (NCBI taxonomy): Eukaryota > Metazoa > Arthropoda > Insecta > Diptera > Culicidae > Aedes > Aedes aegypti. The sequence goes on along the minus strand of NC_035108.1, from coordinate 342,027,036 downwards.
AAGAAACGCCAAAATGTATGCTTTCACTAGCACACCATTCGTTTGGCTCGCAAATAATTTGCTGTTATAGTGTTCTGATCCATGATATGAGTCGATTTGATCCATAATACGGACCCATTTTTGACTGTAGCTGCTAGGAGTAGAAGCGAACGCTTTGCTTTTTTTTGTTCGAAATTAAACTCGAATTTCGCGAAATTCCGTTTTATTCCGTTTGTTTTCAATTTTCCGTGGAAATATTTTAACAGTTTGGCGAAACGAAACGAAATAGCAAAATACAAATTTCGCCTGTGCGAGTTCCGTGGAATTCCGCGGTATTTCGTTTCGAAGCGTATTTGACGGAATCATTCGGTATTTCGCATACCCTTAATATTGATCAGGAAACTTGTTTTCTAAATTGCCTACATGAAGGCGTTTTCCGCGAAATTCCTGATTAAATTATTTCCAGAAATATAGTTTTTTTTTCAAATTTGGGAAGCATAATCGTATTCAAGGAGCTGGAATTAAGTATGTAGAGTTATTTCAAAAACATACAATAATCGCATTGACAAGTGATCAATTTCACCCCGAAATGGAATTCCCCCAGTTTTTATTTTAGAGATTATTTTCAGCACTAAAACCACATTTTTTTAGAAATTTTTTGTACATGAGCCGGTGAGGTTAGTTGATTCAAAACTTGTTTTCCTGTAACCAGTTGTTTGGCATTGTCAACATTAAAGAATACACATAAAACAAACCAGGAAAAATTATCTATTTCAGCCGAAATTACGAAATTCCTGAAAACCTATTAATGTGATCTTAATAACTGTGGAAGTGCACATTGAACACTAAGCTGAGACGCAGGCTCTTTCCCAGTGAGGACGTAATTCCAAGAAGACGAAGAAGAAGTTTAAAGACATGGAGTTTTGAACCATGGCACCATTGCGTCTCTTACAAAGCATTTCTGTTTATTTTAAAAACTTGCCAAATCTGATTTGGCGATGTCATGTGTAAAAACTGTGATATACGTTATATATGAAATTAACAATTTTACTTAAGTCAGTTATGCAAATAAAAGCAATATGTTTAAATTACAGTTTTCACGGACATCACATTGAACGAACGCATTAAGAACATGCACTTTAATTGATTAGTGATAGAAGGTTATTGCAAAACGGGCAAAAATATTCGAAAAAAATGATAAAAATTGATATTTTCAAAAGGCTTGAAATTTCAAGTGCGGAAATATGCGGAAGAGTTTTATGCTGTAACTGATAGATAACATATGTAAGTTTCACACTGTGGTCAAAACTTTGCCGGATATTGCCGTATAAGGTAACTTTTTTAATACCGAAGTTTACGAAAAATGACTAAAAGTTTGTTGTGAAAAATTGCCTAGAAAATAAACAAACAAAAAATGTTTTTTGGAAAATTTTATGCAGAAGCTCTTTTTGTATTCGTAAACAAAAGTTCAGTAAAAAATATATGTTTATTTTGGAAAAAATGTCACATGTAAACAATAATTCTGATTATATAATATAAAAAAATGAAAACAAATTAAAAAAAACCTGCTTTTTTCAACTCTTTTAACATTTTTTCAAGGTTATATGACATCTTTTCAGTGTAGGCACAGCATGCGGAATACTATTAGCTATGTTTAAAAAATATAGCGGGGTTAAAAATCTCAATTTTTCAAATTCGAAATTATGGCCACGAATTTGTTCTAGGTGCTCCTCTGTGGCGTCGTTCAGCTGGATCAGATTCGTTCAAGTCGGCTCGCAAGGCTTACAAGAAGGCTCTTCGTTCTGCTGAACCTTTGTACCTTTGTAATTTGGGGCCTCAAACCCAAATATATCAAATGGATTTACACAACAGTTGTTCGACCAATATTGGCATATGGATGTCTTGTGTGGTGGCAAAAGAACGAAGAGAGAACAATCCAATCAAAATTGGGCCATCGTACGCATTGTACCTTCGTAATGTGGTACACGAATTCTCTCTGCTCTTGGAAGTTTTCTTAAAAACTACCAAAAGCAATAAATCAGTACTTTTCAGTGTTACAAAAACAGTACTTTTCAGTACTATTTTTTCTACTATTGATCCCTTTACGATCCTTGTTTGGACCCGTGCCTTCGATTTTTCATTGGACCCGCTGGCGAAAGCTAGCGGTGGTAATCCTTCTTGGACACCGTCTTGGGAAAAAACCTTTCGAAGGTCACGTCTTCTTTTTAGTTTATTAATTAAACATCGAAGCAGCCTCTAGCCCAGGCTCTTTGATTCAAGTGAGGAAGCAAAGAGTGCCACCTATCGTGATCAGTTGTTCCGAATTTGCGGGATTTAGGCAGGAGATCTTGCACTCCATTAGGGGAATCAAGGTTTCCTTCCAATTCGCAAAGAAAGGAGACTGTCGCGTTTTGCCGGAAACTCTTAAAGATCGCGAACTTCTTCTCAAACATCTTGAAGAGAAGAAGTACAAGTTTTTTACTTATGTAGACAAAACTGAACGTTTGTACAAAGTAGTCTTGAGAGGTCTCTCAAGTGACTATAAGTCACACAAAGAGATCAAAAATGGAATAAATGATTCACTTGGATTTTCCCCAGTCCTAGTAACCATTATGGAAAATAGAACCCAATCTGGCATTGTTCGAAAGGGGCTTTTTCAAGAATTTTATTTAGTTCACTTTAACAGAAAAGAACTAAATAATATTAAAGCTTTAGAAAAAGCAAAACTTTTGTTCGATGTCCGTGTGACGTGGGAACATTTCCAGAAACCTGGAGGAAATTACCAGAACCCCACTCAGTGCTGTCGGTGCCAAAAGTGGGGTCATGGTACAAAAAATTGTCGCATGGATGCTAAATGCATGATTTGTGGAGGTTCTTCTCACGCCAAGGACGTCTGTCCAGTGAAGGAAGATACCACCAAATTCATATGCTCTAATTGTGGGGCTAATCATAAGTCAAATTTTTGGAATTGCCCTTCACGCAAAAGAGTCATTGAGGCTCGTGCCAGGCAGATGAAAGATAATATCCGTTACGATAACGGTCGTTTCCGGAATTTGCCTGGTAGAGTATCGAACAATGCTCATTTTTCAGTTAACGATCGCTTGATTAGGAATCATACCCATCAGGAAGTTCATAATCATGCTAAACTAAAGTTTTTGAAACTTCAGGTATTTCTGTTGAAACACAGTCTGGTAAATATACTTTCATAGCTGCCTATTTGCCTTTTCAATGCTCAGTTAATTTGCTCCAAACTGACTTGCAAAAATAAGTCAAAATTTTTTGTCATTGGTGACTTTAATGCCGAACATCGGTCATGGAATAGTTCTCAAAGTAATTCCAACGGCAGAATTTTATTTGATGAGTGCTCTTCAGGATATTTCTCAATTCAATACCCTGATAGCGCTACATGTTTTTCCTCTTCTAGAAATCCATCTACGATTGATTTGGTCTTAACCGACTCTAATCATCTTTGTAGCCAACTGATTACTCATGCTGATTTTGATTCTGATCATGTCCCTGTTACATTTCAAATATCCCAAGAAGCGATTCTCAATCCTATCAGCTCCACTTTCAATTATTTTCGAGCCGACTGGAATACATATATGAAACATTTATTGACTCTAATCTTGATGTTAATATTCCCTTACAAACAAAACTTGATATTGACAATGCTCTTGAAACTTTAACAAATTCTATTGTTGAAGCCAGGAGCATTGCAATTCCAAATCCGTCTTAAAAACGTGAGGAGAAGGCAATTTCAACGCAATCGCGATCCTGCTATGAAAATTATATGGCAAGATTTGCAGAAAGAAATCAAGAAACGTTTTCCACAATTAGGAAACAAAAATTTTGAAAATACGATTTTTAAATTTGACCCTGGCTCTAAGCCCTTTTGGAAATTATCTAAAATCTTGAAAAAACCTCAGAAGCCAATACCGGCATTGAAAGAGGAAAACAAATTATTACTAACTATTTGCGAAAAAGCTCAAAAACTTGCAATGCAGTTTGAAAGCGCGCACAATTTTAATTTAGGACTTTCTAGTCCAATTGAAAATCAAGTTACTCAGGACTTCAAAAATATTCTCAATCAAGAGAACGTTTTCGAAAATGCCTGGGAGACTGATTTGGAAGAAGTGAGATCTATTATTAAAAAAATCAAAAATATGAAAGCTCCTGGCGATGATGGAATTTTCTACATCCTCATCAAGAAACTTCCAGAAAGTAGCTTATCATTTTAGTTGATATATTTAACAAATGTTTTCAGTTAGCTAAGGTTGTTCCAATTTTAAAACCAGATAAAAATCCTGCAGAAGCTTCTAGGTATCGTCCAATCAGTTTGCTTTCCTCCATCAGTAAACTTTTTGAAAAGGTCATTTTGAACAGAATGATGGTCCACATCAACGAAAATTCAATTTTTGCCAATGAACAGTTCGGATTCCGCCATGGACATTCGACTACTCATCAACTTTTACGTGTAACAAATTTGATCCGTTCCAACAAATCTGAAGGCTATTCTACTGGTCTTGCTCTTCTAGACATAGAAAAAGTATTTGACAGTGTTTGGCATGAAGGATTGATCGTAAAATTTAAAAAAAAACTATAATTTTCCAACATATATTGTTAGAATAATTCAAAGCTATCTGTCAAATCGTACACTTCAGGTTAATTATCAGAACTCCAGGTCTGAAAGACTTCCTGTAAGAGCTGGTGTTCCCCAAGGCAGTATTTTGGGACCAATACTATACAATATTTTCACATCTGAGTTACCTCAGGGATGTCAAAAATCCCTTTTTGCGGATGACACAGGCCTCTCCGCCAAAGGACGAAGCTTGCGTGTCATCTGTAGTCGATTGCAAAAAAGTTTGGATATTTTTTTTCCTACCTGCAAATTATGGAAGATTTCTCCAAATGCTTCAAAAAGTCAACTAATAATATTCCCACATAAACCAAAAGCTCTTTATTTGAAACCTTCAAGTAGACATGTTGTCACGATGAGAGGGATTCCAATAAATTGGTCAGATGAAGTTAAGTATCTAGGGCTTATGCTAGATAAGAATTTAACTTTCAAAAATCACATTGAGGGCATTCGAGCCAAGTGTAATAAATATGTAAAATGTGTCTATCCCCTTATTAATAGAAAATCAAAACTTTGTCTTAAGAACAAGCTTTTGATATTCAAACAAATTTTCAGGCCAGCCATGTTGTATGCTGTATCAATATGGACTAGCTGTTGTAATACCAGGAAGAAAGCTCTGCAGAGAATTCAAAATAAAATTTTGAAAATGATTCTGAAGCTTCCTCCCTGGTATAGTACAAATGAGTTACATAGAATATCAAATGTTGAAACATTGGAACAAATGTCAAATAAAATCATTAATAATTTCAGGCAAAAATCGTTGCAATCTTCTATTGCCACGATTAATGCGTTCTATGTTTAGGTTAAGTTAGGTTAAGTATATTCAAAGCGTTTTTTTTTCTCTTATAAGCAGGTGAAATCAACTCACCTGTAAAAAATCTGAACTGCTACGGCAAATGAAATGTAATATGTTGTTAACAAAATATTAATAAAATCTTAAATTTATTTTACCAAATTAGGATGATAGTGTTGTATAATTACACAGAACACCTAGATATAAGAAATGAATGTAATGTTTGAAATGATACTAATAAAGAAATTAACCCTTCAGTCGTCGCGCGGATTGTCACCGTCAGAACCACCACGCTGATGTTGTGTACGATAAGCGAGGTTTTTTCACCACTGTTGTACAAAATACAACAGCGCGACGACTGATGTGTTAAAAAAAACAGGATGTTTATTTATTTTATTTCATCTTCACTGCAAGGCAAATAGTATATAAATGCATTGCAACGTCAAGTCTTAGGAAATCACCTGTTCATGCTGTGCGCATTCCCTAGTTGTAACATTGATTGATATGCATTTCAATTGGCAGCACAGCAATCGTTCGAAACCACCCAAATGGAAATGCTTCAAAAAATTTCCCTTTTCCTCAGTTCTCTCAATGAAGGAACATGTTGGTGGTCTTTGTGTGTCAAAACACATCCGGATGGAAAACCACCTCAGCGTTACGTAGCGCCGCCGGTCGTCGTCTCCATTTCAGGTCTCCATCGGCCGTTTCCTATCAGCACGATATCTGCACATGTTTTGCCAAGCGCGCGCATTTTCCACTCGGCTCTCTCATAATTTTCCATCGCTTCCGATGACTCGGGAGCGGAATTTCCATATTTTCATTGAAGCGCTCCCACAACACGCTGTCTCAGAGAGTGAAGAGCGTCTAAACTTTTCATTGCTCTCAATCTATTTATGATTCATGAAATCCATCAAAGATAAAAAAAAGTTCGGAGAATTGTGTCTGTTTGTTTGTTGAGTTTGCCGAAAAGATAACAGAGAGAATATTGTTTCGAAATCGGCATTTCGCCAAAATGGGGAGCGCAGCTGGTGGATGTTTTGACTAGATGGCTAGCGAAAGGAAGATGCCGCCGAGAAGGGAGTGGCAATGTTTTGATTCAAAAATCGAACGTTTTCATGGGCGTGGGTGATTTAGGGGAGCAATTGTTTGTTGCTTGAAGCGAATTCATGCTGTGTTATTGTGATCAATTGTGAATTGCATTGAAATTACCTGAATGATTTTTGATTTGGTTCATTGTTCATGAAATGTGAACGTTAAATTGTCTATAAAACCACTGAATTGGTAGAGAAAAATATTAATTTGAAAACTACAATAGTTTAGTTACTGATTGACGCAGAATAAGTTGACTTGATGGGGGCGATGTATCCAGTGGCGTAGCGAATTAGCGGGCTGATGGTTACTTGGGTAGTCTCTGAAGGTCTCTCGGAAACCTCTTGAAGCAGGATTCAATGCCGAATAAATAAAAAAAAACATTTGTATTAAAATATAGACTAACCTTTTAACAAGAGAACTGTTACTATCTTCGATTGTATATAAAACATGTCCCGAAGATGGTAACTGATTTATAATTGAAATTAAAAACGGCTTGTTTGAGGATATGGTCTGTAACATACCTCCAAATCAATTTCAGATATGATTATTGGCCCCGCACATTTATGTAGATCCGTATCATTCGTATTCGGGATACATTCGTATAAGAGCACGCGCGGATTGCTCCCGTTTATATTTTTGCTAATTCTGCTGTTATAAGCTACAAACTCATCGTTATACTTTATTTAAGTGAAACCAACACCAAATCACATGCCGGAGAAGTGAAGTTTATGTGATTTTTGGCCTCAACATAGTGAAATAACATTAAAAACATTGTGTTAATATCACGCGACTAGAGTCGCCATTGTCGAAGTACCTACACCGTCTCACATTCGCTATAGACAACAACGCAATAAAAATCCGAGTGATAGGTTGTATCCACATTAGGATCTATTTCGTTCAAGTGCAGTGTCGTTAAACTGAAAGCTATTAAGTGTTAGTCGCCAGCTAGCTACGGCCTTATGGCCAGTAGCGCAACCGCCCCTCGGGGTGGCATATTCGAACAGCACAGTAGGAGCAATGTGCCTCAATGGATGCTCGGATCAGACGATATTGGTCAAGTTATGGTGTTTGTTCTGCGCCGTAAGCTAGATAAATCGAACGTTAGTGAAAATGAACGAAATCAAAACGCAGCTCTGCCAAATCCTTTCGTCGTTGGCGCATCTATCCGACAAGTAATTGGTGTGAAGGAAGCTAGTTCAATTGAGACGACCCAAGAAGGAAGGGGTTCTCGGTATTTACTCCGGACCAGCTCTAGAAGCATTGCCGAAAAGCTCACGAAAATTACCAAATTATCAGATGGTTCCGATATCGAAATTATTGCCCACCCCACCCTCAACACTGTGCAGGGAGTAGTTTTCGAACCCGACACTATCAACGTTGACGAAGAAAAAATCCAAAAAGAACTGGAATCGCAAGGAGTCCACACAGTACGCCGGATTAAGAAACGAATTAACGGGAAGCTCATAAATACTCCGCTACTAGTCCTATCGATCAGTGGTACTATACTGCCGGAATATGTCTACTTCGGTCTACTCCGAATTCCACTCCGACAGTACTATCCATCTCCTATGATGTGTTTTCACTGCGGTCACTATGGCCACTCACGGAAGTTCTGTCAACAAACAGGAATCTGTCTACGATGCTCAACATCTCACGACATTCTAGATGGAGAACAGTGCGAAAATGATCCAAAGTGTTTACACTGCAAGGGTGGACATTCGGTGTCATCTCGCGATTGCCCAAAATTTAAGGAAGAGGAAAAAATAATCAGATTGAAAATCGATCGTCGCATCTCACACGCAGAAGCTAAGCGTATTTGCAGCCTTGAATCAAGGACAGTAGGTTTCAAAAATGTTGTTCAGGATCAAATTCAACAGGAGTTGGCGATGAAAGACCAACTTATCGCATCATTGCAACAACAAGTCGCCACTCTCGTCAAGGAAATTGAGTCGTTGAAGAAAATTCTGAAACCAAAACCCAAAGATCTGCCCTCCGCTACTAAAGATGAACAACATGCAACTCTACAGTCTGCAATGGATTCCCCGGTAGTAACGCCTGCCTCCTCGCAATCTAGTTTGTTGAAGCCAAACCGCTTATCCCGCAAAGATAAAGAATCCACTGTTCCACCTGGAAAACCTCCTGGTAGCCGCTGCAGTAGTAGACCTTCCCACGACGTCCAAACCCGGAGCAGAAGTGGAAAAAGGCATTACGACATTTCTCCAACTGATACCGACAAACATAAGGGTAAACGAATCTCAGTACCGGCGAGTACAAGCAACAAACCTATCGACATCGACGAATAATGCCTCGAAAGACACAAAGAAATACTCTGACTACCGATTTTTCTGACCCCGCAACGATAATGGACAAGAGCATAACCTTCCCGAATTACTCTCACGAACTACGACTTCATCCCACGCCAGCAACAGGCAAGCAATCATTGAAGCGGTTTGAAGATGAGGAAAGTGTAGTACTCTCTTCACTTCCGGAAGAGGAAGCGAGACTGCAAAGCAAGGTGATCCAGGACGTCTTTCTCCAACCTGTTGAACACCAAGCTTTCAGTCCGGCCGTGATTTACAACAAGCCAAAGGATCTACCACACTCTGCGAAAATCAACAGTACGGCATACGACCAGTTCCGGCACATCAGCGTTATACCTTCCACCAGCAAGACCCAAATATTCGGATATTATGAATCGCCAAGTGCGAGGCCTCCCACGTCGACCCTGACCGGAGATGTTCCGGTTCAACCCGATGAGCCTCCGGCGGCAGTCGACGTGGACCACCAAACCCTACCGGCAAGTATCACTACAATAGTTTCTTATGACCAGTCAGACCACATCCAATCTTTCAACAATACAGCTCAACCAAAACCTAACGGAATGAACCATTTCGAGATCGACCGCAAAACTTTCCCGGACTGCTCTCACGAACTACGACTTCATCCCATGCCAGCAACACACAAGCTATCATTGAAGCGGTTCGAAGATGATGAAAGTGTAGCATTCTCTTCACTTCATGAAGAGGAAGCGAGACTGCAAAGCAAGGTGATCCAAGACGTTTCTATCCAGCCTGTTGAACACCAAGCTCTCAGTTCGACCATGAGGATTAACACTCTAAAAGTTCTACCACACTCTGCGAAAATCAACAGTACTGCATACGACCATTTCCGAAACATCAGCGTTAAACCATCCACCAGCAAGACCCAAATATTCGGATGTTATGAATCGCCAAGTGCGAGACCTCCCACGTCGACCCTGACCGGAGATGTCCCGGTTCATCCCGATGAGCCTCCGGCGGCAGTCGACGTGGACCACCAAACCCTACCGGCAAGTATCAATTCAATAGTGCCTTATGACCTGTCAACCCACATCCAATCTTTCAACAATACAGCTCAACCAAGAGTCAACGGACTGGAATATCCAAATAATTCATCCCTCGACGACGAAAGCCTAAGTGAAACGCGCAGTGCATGCAGCCACGAGCCAGAGAAAAGGATGCTGTTCTTCCAGTGGAACATCCGTGGTTTGTGGTGTAACCATACCGAATTGTGCCATCTTTTGCGAGACAACCCTCCTATAGTCGTCAGCCTACAAGAGATGATGACTAAAAAAGTAAACAACGCCCTTCGGAAAAAATACACCTGGAATTCCGTCAATAGACATTACTCCCAAGGCGCTGGTGCAGCTGGTCTCGGAATACTTTCCGAGGTACCCCACAACTTTATAAAAGTTAATTGTCCAATTCCTGTATGCGTAGCTCGGCTGTTAAACCCATACAACATCACAGTCGTCTCCATCTACGTCCCACCAAACAGCCCTGATTCCCACATGTTAGAAACACTGAACAGCATAAAAGGCAACACGGATCCACCCTATATCATCGGTGGAGACTTTAATGCTGCCCATGAAGCTTGGGGTAGTATCAAATCGTCAAGTAGAGGACTAAAACTCTTAAGTTGGATCGTCGATAACAACATGGTCTCTCTCAACAATGGTGAACCCACCTTCATTAGCTCCTCTCACGGAAGTACATCCAGTATCGACTTAACAATTGTTTCTAATAGCATCGCAAGTAGACTCTCCTGGACAATTGCCAAAGATACGCACGGAAGCGACCATTTTCCCATTCGAGTATATTCACAAGAAAGGCACCCCACAGAACAACACCGTAGAAGGTGGTTGTACAAAAATGCAAACTGGCCTACGTTTGAAAACAGCTTACTCGACGTACTGCAGCCGAATAAAGACATTTCCATCGACGAACTCAACAACGCTATCATAAAATCAGCTGAAGCTTCCATTCCTAGAACGTCAGGAAAATCTATTGGAAAAACTGAAATTTGGTGGACCGACGAAGTACAGAAAGTGGTCAAGGCTCGCCGTAAGGCACTACGAAAAATGAAACGAACTGCACCATCGGATCCCAGTTATGAAAGCATACGGAAATCGTTCCAGGCCAGTCGAGCTGCCGCCAGAAAATCAATAGTCCAAGCAAAACAGGAATCCTGGACTAATTTCTGCAGTAGTTTCAATCCACGCACCCCATCCGATGTTTTGTGGAACAATTTCAATAGACTTAATGGTAAAAGGAAAAAAGGGGTTAAAGGGCTCGTCATTGATGGGGCGTTCGTACAAGATCCTCCCATAATTGCTGAACGTTTTGCCAACTATTTCCAACAAGCATCTACAACTCCCGCAATCTCAGCTAGCGCAAGCAACGGAGAAACTATGCTGATATCTTCCACTGAATCGAATTCAGAGTTAGATAAAGAGTTCTCACTAGACGAACTCTTACGAGCTATAGACTCCGCTAAAGGATATTCCACCGGTAAAGATAACATCGGATATCCGATGATACGTCATTTACCAATTTCCAGCAAATATGCTATGCTGAAATGTTTCAACCGCATTTGGGCTGAGGGAAAGTTTCCACAACAATGGAAGGAAGGGATAGTAGTTCCTGTTCCAAAACCTGGTACCACCCAAAATACTATTGAAAATTATCGACCTATCACCCTCCTTAGTTGCATAGGAAAAATCTATGAACGTATGATAAATCATCGGCTGATCACTTTCCTGGAAAAACACAATATTCTCCATCCAAACCAACATGCTTTTCGATCTGGTCGTGGAACCTCATCATATTTTTCCGATCTAAAAGAAATCCTTGAAAATGCCAAACAATCGAAAAATCACCTCGAATTCGCTTTATTAGATATCAGGAAGGCCTACGACCAAACTTGGCGTCCACATATCTTGCAACAGGTGAACCGTTTGAGTGTTGGAAGCTGCATGAAATCTTGTATTTCCAATTTTCTGAAAGATCGACTTTTTCGTGTTTGCTATGGGAGTTCACTATCAACCCAAAAACCCCAAGACAATGGCGTTCCTCAGGGTTCGGTTCTTGCTGTAACGCTGTTTTTGCTAGCAATGAATTCCGTATTTGAAGCAGTACCCAAGAACGTTCGAATTCTAGTTTATGCTGATGATATAGTTTTGGTCGCATCTTCCAAACAAATCTCAACAGTACGTCACCACTTGGCAAATGCAGTTAGCGCAGTTAACACTTGGGCTAAGCAAGTGAATTTTTCACTCTCGGCTACATTCACTCCTCTTACATGTGTGTCAGAGAGCAAGTCATAGGGGATCAAGGTCGCTGCCAGCAATAGTTGTAGATGGTGAAGCTATTCCGGAGGTTAATTCTGCTCGCTTCCTTGGAGTCTGGATCAATCGTAGAGGACAATTTTCCACGCATGCCGCTAAAACTAAACAAGCATTACGTAATAAAGTAAACTTCATCAGAGCTTTATCGCCTAAGGCTAGCAGATCGACACTTTGGAAAATCTCCAATGCAGTGTGCATATCAAAACTCACCTATGGTGTAGAATTGTTTGGAGATGGAATCACGGCGCTGTTACGACCAATCTACAACGAACTATTAAGAATCTCTTCAGGTGCTCTTCGAACCTCACCAACCCTTAGTCTGGCCACCGAGGCAGGTGAACTTCCATTCGACCTACGTCTTGCAGAATTGTTGGTACGCAAATATTGTAAAATCATCGAAAAAACCAACAAAAACTATCCGTACTTCCATGAAACCGTAGATCGCATATTGAATCAACTAATAGAACATAATACTCCGTGTATTACTAAACTACGACGAGTTGGACGCCGCCCATGGAATTTTCCCCGAATTCGAGTCGACTGGTCTATCAAAAGAGAGTTTAAGAAAGGACAGAATCCTGGAATTGCTAGGATGTTAACATCGAACCGCATGGACGTACAATACGCTAAACATACAAAAATCTTCACAGACGGCTCGAAAACATCTAACGAGGTTGGTGTAGGAGTAATAGGACCAAATATTTATGTTGAAAGAAGTCTGCTTCCTCAATGTAGCATATTCACAGCTGAAGCTGCAGGACTTCTTTTTGCAGCACGAGCTGCCCCCAGAACACCTACCGTTATCTTGTCAGATTCTGCCAGTTGCTTGTCCGCCATCGAAAAAGGGAAATCTACCCATCCTTTCATCCAGGAATTCGAATATGTAGCAGCTGATAAAAATCTGGTGGCATGTTGGATACCTGGCCATTCTGGCATCACAGGAAACGAACAGGCTGATAATGCTGCTGAGAGGGGTCGCTCAAGTAGACTCCTATATCGGTCCATACCTGCTGCCGATGCCATCCAATGGATTAAACATCAACTTCATGCTAAATTTCAAGAAGAGTGGGCTAACAATTCAGTTACATTCTTGCAACGCTGCAAACCAACAGTCGAGAAATGGATCGACAGAGAGAACCGATTAGAACAAAAAACTCTAACAAGACTTCGTATAGGGCACACGAAAATGACCAAAAAGCATTTGTTTGACAACACCTTTTCTCCAATTTGCGATGTCTGTAATACTAATCTTACGGTTGAGCACATACTGATCAGTTGTAGAAAATTTGATTTAGTTAGGGATGAGCTCGGTCTAAGTAACAACTTGCAAATAATTCTAAGCAATACAAAAGAAAACGAATCAAAATTGTTAAAATTTATCAAAAAATGTAATTTATCTGATAAGATTTAATCCTTAATAAACAGAGGTGAATGAACCGCGAGGTTTAAAACCTCTATAATTAACTCAAAAAAAAAAAAAAAAGATCCGTATGAATTACAAAATTAAAACGAGTTATTGGGAATGAATTTTAAATAAATATCTAGGCATCTTTTATCACTTATACCATTGATCATGGGACCCCTACAAACTGAGTTTTTATCAGCTGGTTAACGTGTTAGTTTTCTAGAAAACAATTTCATAATATTAAATGAAACTCTTACCAAGATTTGGAGGCCCCTATGAACTTGGGGTCCAGTGAGACAACACCCACCGCACCCCCCAAGCTGCGCTACTGGATCCTGGCTAAAGTAATAAAAGGGACCCCGAATATCAGATGATCAGCAGAAAAATGTATATTTAGATTCAAAACAATAAAATCTGTAAATAATAGAGCTCACATATTGAAAATTCAGACCCTCTTCAAACTTGATCCTCCCTGCCAATATACATTTTGTTTGCTTCTACTGCTATGAGAAGTTTTAATCATGATTTCGGGGCCCCTAAGATCCCGGGCCCGGTGCGGACCCTCCTAGCTACGCTACTGGATGGATCCAAAAACATATTAACGAATTCCATCCAGAATGAGTCGAAATCATTAGAAACCGTGCCGGATAATACTCGACTTGGATTTACAGTAAACTCTCTCTTACTCGATATTGAAGGGACCATCAACTTAGAGAGGTATTGGTATAATTTTAGGTATAGGGGGAGATCCCCCAGTGCCGGACAGCACCCAATACCGGACAAAGTCGAAACATTGAGAAATCATGGTCCAATCAAGATTGTGTATTAGTAGAAAAGAAAGCTATTATGTAGACTAATGTTTGCGTAGAATGACACATCCTTGAAATATGCATGCGTTTTTAAAAAAGTAGAAAAGTTTGAAAATCTTTAAAAAATTGACGTATTTTCTTTATTTTGAGCCTATTTAGTAATTATTTTGAATATGAAAAAATACTTCGGATCACGCATGCATGATCGAACATAATCCTAATTTGATAGTATGAATGTATTTTGTATCAAAATTGAACTAAATATGGACAAATTACAATTTTCGTTAAGCACCTCCTGTCCCTCAGTTTCGGACAGCTTGATTTGTTATATGATATCTTTGTAATTATTGCGTCAGTGTTACAAAATACTTTCATTTTTCATGGGTTCCGTCGATCATGGTATCAAACATGCAATAAAATTAAGAAGAATGAACATACAGAACAACATCGTAAAATGTGCTATTTTTCAGCTTATATGGAAGAGTTTTTTGATAGGCATCTTGCAAACTAAGAAAAACTCAAATTATTCTTGTAAATGTTGCAAATGCATTGAATTGGTAATTATAAACTATTCCTATAGTGTACACATTCAATGATGTTCAAATTTGCAGAATTCGAGGCATTTCCAGATCGTGTCCGGTATTGGGTGCCATCTTTCAAGATCGATCAATTTGGTACTAAAATACATCATCAAAATGCATTGTCAAAATTCTTATTTATATTTTCAAATTTATTTTTGTACACTATAAAAATGAAATAAATATTATAAATTTATTATAAATATTAATCATAAATGGGTAACACGAGCCCATTAAATCAATATTTTTCGAATTATGAATTTTGTGGCCTAAGTGTCCGGTACTGGGGGATCTTCCCCAATATTTCAAATTTTTAACTGTTCATAATTTTGACAAAATACATTCAAAATAGTAATTTTAGTGTGAAAACTAGTACAATTTTTCTTACGGCCTGCAAAAATTGAAAATTCTATCACCTAGAAATGAGTAGTAAATTTTAATTTTACTATCAATTTAATCATAATATTCAAATTCATGAAATTTATTGACATTTGAAAGACATTTAGAACTTTTCATGAAAATATCGAGATAGAGAGGTAGACTCACATGGGAAACTGAAACAGATAACATCGAATTAGAGAGGCAGCGACTTACAGAGATATCAAAGCAAGCTAGATTGAAGGGACCGCGCATTCCATCGAGTTAGGGAAAATATCGAGGTACAGAATATCGAGTAAGGGAGAGTTTACCGTTTTGACTCATATTCCGAACACTTAAGGCTAACAGTGACTTCAAATGCAACTGGTGGGCATAAATTGGCTGATCTAAATGAAAATTTCAGTTTCTTCGCAATGTCTTATTGTTAGCTGTTGAGTGTACCGATAAAAATATTTATATAAATTTGTTTAGTATGGTTTTTATGAAAAAGTATGGAACAACATTTTGATTCAAATGCCGAACACTGTGTGCATTCTATCTCATATTCCGAACACCTTGATTCAAATTCCGAACAGCGCGAATAAATCGTATTCAAATGAATAATTTTACAAATAAATTTATTTGAGCTAGTTTTACTGGTCTCAAACTAGAGAATCATCACTACTCCCGAGT
This sequence comes from Aedes aegypti, assembly GCF_002204515.2. Taxonomy (NCBI): domain Eukaryota; kingdom Metazoa; phylum Arthropoda; class Insecta; order Diptera; family Culicidae; genus Aedes; species Aedes aegypti. Next base: position 342,011,029 of record NC_035108.1, on the reverse strand, counting down.
TATAAAATAGATTTGAAGATGTTTAAATTGAATTGTAATTGTCTGCCATTTCCTGGTAATTTGGTGATATATTTCAGCGAAACATTTCAACATCATCGCCATACAAAAACCGGGTGTTCGGAATATGAGTCTGTTCGGAATTTGAGACAAAACGGTACTTTAATTTTGCACATGTTTTCGTTATTGTTAAATGAGTGGGTTGTTGCATGCAATTTATATGAAACATTGTACCTCCGAAACAATTGATTTGAGAATAAGGCGTTCCATGGAAAAATTGAAGTGAACTGTTTAATATTTTCCATGAAAATAAACAAAATGAACTATATATTTTAAATTACACTGAAATCTTTTTTTCCTATTATCGCTAAAGAATCTTAATAGGAAATAGATGTAAAAATATTGCACAATTTCAAAGCTTCACAAAAATACAATTTGGTATCAAACAATCACCACTAATAAATGTACAACACGTACTTCAATGAAGAAGGGACTATTTTCTACCCACTAGCAACTATTTCACGCCAGTAAACAAACTACAGTATCACACAACATACAAAGCAATAGCGTTCATCTTCTTGCCTTATTGTTCCCACACCAACGAACGCGTTTATGTGCACCGTTATGCTGGGTCGACAAAATTCAAACCGGAACGCATTCGCAGTTGTGTATGCTGCGCACCCTTTCGCTACCAGGTGTAGTAATGTTAGCGGCAACAGTCGTATTATCGTTGTATTATTATGTGAATTAGGGCTTATTCACAAATTTCATAACGCTGAAGGGGGTGGGTGGGTGTCAAAAATGGTCATTTTCAGCGTTATGAAATAAATGAATAAGCCCTTACTGGTTTGGGTAAAGCGTTATTGTTCTCGCCTCTCCGGAGTGATTTATTTCTCAGTCTGTATAGGGAGACTTACGGCTTCGGTACCATTCGACTATTATAGGCAACCAAATTTCAAACACCAAATACACAGTATTTTTCTATCAAAACACATCAATGAAAATATTCAGATGATTCTTTGTTCTGGCCGCTTCCCACTGGCGAAATTTCCGAGACTGAACAAACACTTTCACCAGAGATGTCGTCAATTCAAATAAACACGCCTCAAAATGCTACTGATTTGGAGCTGCCGAAATTACAGAAGAAGTGTGACATCGGCTTAGATTGCCGAGAATACGTAAGTTCCCCTACGTTAAATGAAACTGAAAGCGGTTTGTGGATGCTCAGTCAAGAATGGAGGATCAATTGGTAAGCTCTTTTCATGCTTTTATTACAAATCTGTAAAATATGCTCGATACCGATCATTCGATTCTAGATCAAATTATGAGTGTCGTCCTAAAATGAGTTCATTTGGATAAAATCTAAGACTGCACAAGCCCTTCACAGTTTGTATGGGAATTACTATGGGAAAAGCAAGTAATTCATTCAATCGGTCATAATGTGGCCATAATCGACCAAGTGCTCTTGAGGGTTAGAGCTACGCTGATACTATTAGATTAGTTTTGTATGAATTTTAAACTCATACAAAAATCAAAAACTAATTACTGAAGCGTCCGATTTGACTACGGTCTTCAACAAAGTTATAGCTGACGATTGTATCTAACAGTATCAGCGTAGCTCTAATCCTCAAGAGCACATGGGCAAACAGTATGGCCGATCGAATGGATTGCTTGCTTTTCCCATAGTACAGGTATACCTCGATTTAGTGAATATTTTGATTTCAAACACAAAATTGTCTCTCATTTCTTTGTTTTTTTTTGTTTAGTTCAAACTCAATAAGAATGTATCATTATCGCTGAAAAACTGATGTTCGGGACAACAATCAGTGTTCTAAGACTAAGACATATTTTTGATGAAAGCTGGTCACTATAAGTACTATAAGTATTGCATTCTAATACTGGTTGTGTTCGCTTTTCAGCACGCTTTTAATTTTGCCAAACTGATTATTTTATCTCAAGGCTTAAGCGCTATCTGGCATAACGGAGCCGATTTTTTTTTTTAATTTTATTACAATCACGTCTAATCCATTATCTTGCATGTTGGCTATAGGGAACCGCAAAAAATGTGGTTTGACCGAGGTTATAAATATTTTCACGGTTTTACTACTGATAAACATGGAGCAGACACGTTCAAGATCTGTGACGACAACAGTGCTCTTCGTACCCTCGTGCTGTGTGTACACAAATTCTTTCGACTCTAGGAATTTTACAAAACTAGCTTAAGCAGTAAAATAGTTCCTCTCAATGCCAAATTGATAACAACACACAGCCATAATTCTGACACTAATACTTACACAACTAGTTTACTAGGGCTAAACGCCTCATTAAAAAAATAGTGGGTGGTAAATGACTGGACAATGCGTACCATTGGTACTTCGCGTACCTGCAGGTATAAAATAGACCCCATTTGTGGTCCTCAGCCTCTTGTCCAGTAGCTCCTATCCCTACCTCCCCGTGGTGCCGCCTGGGGTACGAGTAACCGTAGGGAAGATCGGGTAACCAACCCTGGTGGGACCTTGGTCGTATGCTGACAGGGTAGGGGGGCTCCTCTCTTCTGAAGGCCCAAACGCAATGATAGCGGAACGGCAACGGAATGCGGAACCGGTTCGCCAGCATGAACTATAATCAGCTTGTCGAGTCAGTGTTGATCCTATTTCATTCGTTGTCAGCTCAGTCGAGATGTTGTGATACATGCTGGCGAACCGGTTCCGCATTCCGTTGCCGTTCCGCTATCATTGCGTTTGGGCCTTGAGGGTGTAGCTTATCAGAGCGTCTGTTCTCTCCATGTTAGGGGCGGCTCAAAACAGCGTCTGTTCTCCATGTTAGGAGCGGCTGATCATCGTCCTAGTGCCAGCGTGGGACTCTAAACAGTGCTGTGCACGATGATCCTCCGGCGAGACAGGGGGTTGGTGCAGGCCTTACAAGCCAGCCGTAAAAATCATCAGTACAGGAAGCATACAATGTAAATTCGGACCGGAACAATCGGCATAGACCCAGGCATCGTAAACGGACTAACGATTGGAAACTCGGATCATGGAACTGTAAGTCTCTCAATTTCTTGGGAAGTACCCGCATTCTTTCCGAATTATTGAGGGTCCGCAAGTTCGACATCGTAGCGCTGCAGGAGGTTTGCTGGAAAGGGTTGACGGTACATACGTATAGGGATGGTTATACCATCTACATGAGCTAAGCACAGCTTTTATCGTGATGGGCGAAATGCAGAGGCGCGTGATTGGGTGGTGGCCAATCGACAACAGAATGTGCAAGTTGAGGATCAAAGGCCGTTTCTTCAATATCAGCATAATCAACGTGCACAGCCCTCACATAGCAAGTGACGATGACGATAAGGACGCTTTCTACGCGCAGCTGGAACGTGAATACGACGGCTGGCCAAGCCATGATGTCAAAATCGTTATCGGAGATCTCAACGCTCAGGTTGGCCAGGAGGAGGAATTTAGACCGATTATAGGGAAGTTCAGCGCTCACCAGCTTACGAACGAAAACGGCCTTAGACTGATTGATTTCGCCGCCTCCAAAAACATGGCCATACGTAGTACCTACATCCAGCACAGCCTCCCGTATTGGTACACCTGGAGATCACCCCAACAAACTGAATTGCAAATCGACCACGTTTTGATTGATGGAAGACACTTCTCGGACATTATCGACGTCAGAACCTATCGCGGCACAAACATCGATTCGGACCACTGCCTAGTGACGGTTAAAGTGCGACTCTCCGTTGTGAACAACATTCGGTACCGACGCCCGCCACGGTACAATCTGGAACGACTCAAGCTACTCGAAGTCGCAAATGATTACGTGCAAAGCCTTGAAGCTGCGTTGCCGGTGAGGGAGAGCTCACCGAAGCCCCTCTTGAGGACTGCTGGAGTAGTCTCAAAGCAGCCATAAACAACGCAGCGGAAGGTGCCATTGGGTTCGTGGAAGCAAATCGACGGAACGGTTGGTTCGACGAGGAGTGTCAGACGGTTTTGGATGAGAAGAATGCAGCGCGGGCGATGATGCTGCAGCAAGGCACCCGTCAAAACGTGGAACGATACAAACAGAAGCGAAGACAGCAAACCCATCTATTCCGGGATAAAAAGCGCCGCCTGGAAGAGTTGGAGTGCGAAGAGATGGAGCAGCTGTATCGTTCTCAAGAAACATGAAAGTTTTACAAGAAACTAAATGCATCCCGCAAAGGCTTTGTGCCGCGAGCCGAAATGTGCCGGGATAAGGATGGAGGTATCTTGACGGACGAACGTGAGGCGATTGAAAGGTGGAAGCAGCACTACGATGAACACCTAACCGACGCAGAGGAGAAAGATCAAGACAGCAGGAGGAATGGCTTCATAAGTACGGCTCGCATAGGCAGACACGTGACGATCGACGGGGATGAGTTCGAGGTGGTGGACGAATTTGTCTACCTCGGATCATTGATAACGTCGGATAACAACTGTAGCAGAGAAATTCGAAGACGTATAATTGCCGGAAGTCGTGCTTACTATGGACTCCACAAGACCTTGCGGTCTGGTAAACTTCACTTCCGTACTAAGTGTACCATGTACAAGACGCTAATAAGACCGGTAGTCCTCTACTGGCATTGTTGCGGCACCTGGCCACACTGCACGAAACGATGAGTGGCGAAATTTAGGTAGTTGAATTCAACGCGCGTCGGAAATGTCAACCATCTAGAGAAAGGGAGAAACAAAAACAAAACCAAGGATTGCGAAGAGCTATTGCGGTGTGAATTTGTTCCTGAAAGAAAAGTTGAATTATCGGTTAAAGTGAATTAGTAGTACGGGTGTTATCAGTAATAATAGAAGGTAAAATTGAAGTTGAAAAGATTGAAATAATACTTACCGGAATTTATATTGTAGTAACGGACAGTTTAGAGAGATTGTTAGAGGAAGTTTGGAAAGTGATAGCGAGGAGTGAAAAACTATTCATGTATGTTAGAATTAGAACAAAATGGTGAAAAATGAAACTAATATACTATTTTTACAGTTTTGAGCTGCAACACCAGAAGCTGCTTCAAAAATTAGTTTGAGATCCGAACAGGCATAGACGAGGACAATGCTCGAAAAGGACCTGCAAGCGCTAGGAGTTTTTGAACGACGTGTGCTTAGGACGATCTTCGGCGGAGTATGTGAGAACGGCGTATGGAGGAGAAGAATGAACCACGAGCTTGTGCAACTCTACGGTGAACCCAGTATCACGAAAGTCGCCAAAGTTGGAAGGTACGATGGGCGGGACACGTTGTGAGAATTATCGAAACTGTACATTTAAAAGGAGAAAATGTGTATTATCTTGCCAAAACTGCAATTTTATGTGGGGATTTGAATTCGAAACATGTAATCTTCTGAGCTATTGGGTCACCAAGTGGTTCGGTAGCTTAGTTGGTAATGCACTTGTCTAGCATACAGTTTTACATACATACAGATACAGATTTTTTTTACAATTTCACCAATAATTTATCTATCTTTACCAAGCGTAAGGAGTTAATTAATTTGCAATATTCTTTTCAAATTTGTAAAATATTTTGTCCTAGAAAATTATTCCTTTTTTGACTGTTTTCACGACATCCATCGTATTAATGTATTCAGAAAATATTCAACTATATATTTTGCCCAATTTCCTTGGTAACCATTTTTTTTTTTAAATATAAATGATTTTGCATGTCATTTACCAAGCACTTTTCATCAGATTCGAAAAAATCTTCTGGAGTAATACGCAAATGACTACTTGTCTAGATTCTCTCCGCAAATTCTACTGAATAACGACAATGATTTCTGTACCACCTGGAAAGATAGTTGGCAAATATCTATTAAAGAAATTAATATATACTAACGATGGATCATCTATCGTGGAGTGGCACACGGTAAATTTGGTAATTTAATATTGGTGAACCTTTTATCTGCTAATCTACCGATATTGATGTTATAGGTGACCCTTTATTCTTTGAAGACCTGTTTCAGTCATCTTCTTCTTACTTAGGCTTTCAAATCTCCGGCTCGGTTACGTGCTCACTTTGAGTTTAACTTCATTACAATCGCCAAGAGTTGACAACGATGCTGCTGCTGCTGCTGCTGTTGAATTAAGAAAGAAGGAAAAAGTTAACGAAAACGAGAAAACCCGTAGCACGTGCTTGCATTTTCTTTGTGGATTGTGGATTCCCGATATGCATATTAATGTTCGCGTAAGAATTTTCCACACCGCCGCGTTCTTGTTGTCGTCGTTTGATGAAATGGATTTTCCCCTTTTCATTACTTATTTCTGCATTGCTTGGCATAAGCTTTTCCGACGAAAGCTTTTCTGGAAATTCTGCGGCACATTCCTTTACGGAAGGGGTGACGATTTGATCGATTGCTGGTCGAAAGAGGAGGGGACATCGCAAAGGCTTAACTACATCATTCGTCAATTTCGATGCGGTGGTTATGAATTTGTTGATGATTTTGAATGAAAAAGAAACTTCTTTGAATAACAACACGTTTAACAAATGGTAAACCATCAGGGTAAGCAAACTGATATGTTTTACCGGTATCACGAACTAAATCTGTTGGTTGCAATCATCCCGAAGGGATTTTGCAAAATGGAATTTCATGCCATGTTGCCACTTTGACGGTAAACTATAAATCATCAATTTTATTGATTCGATATCCATCGTCGGATGCCTTCGGGTGAAGAATTCCCACAAGTTCGAAACAAAGCAAAAAAAGTCTACCCCAAAAGGAACGAAACAGTACATCAATCTGGAAGATGATTATGGTGAAAAGGACAATCTCTTGTACAGAATAAAAAGAATGAAATCGACTTGGACACAGTTTATGATAACTAAGAAACTGGAAGGGGCCTTTCTCCGGAATTGATAAATGACAGTGTGTCTGGTTTAATAGCATAGACACTCTTGGAGCCCAAGCATGACAGCGGAGAATTTTCCTTTCTGGTAGGCTTGCGGAACGAGTTTTATTGGTTTTCACTCACACAAACTGGCGAAAACCCCGGAGATTCGTAGATTTAAGAAACAAGCTGCTCTCTTGATGGTTCATTGTAGAAGTATTTTCTACGAACGTCTTCATGCTCTGGAAAGTTTCAAAGTTTTCGAAGGACACGTTCATTTGGTCTTGATTTGCTGTTTGAGTAGAATGAGCGAAATGAAAATACAATGTCATAAATCATGAGCACAATGGAAGGAATGAAAATGAATCTTAGTTTGCCTTGTGAATCGATGAAACGGATAGATACTAAAGGTATAATCATGGTCATAAAACTATGCGAACAGGACTATTTGCTCAGAGTTTTTTGACAAATGATTTCACCTTCTTTATCGTTATCCGTAATACAGACTTTTTTTTTTTTTTTTTTTTTTTTTTTTTGTGAAATAATAAGTACAGTTCGCAATTGGATTACATGGTAGCTTAAATCTACAGCTTAAACATAACGCCTGCTCTAAGTTTCCATTTAACAAATGTTTAAATAACGTCCAAAATGCTTAAACGAAATCACTCGCACTGTCAACCATAATGCAGCTTTTTGTTTCTGCGATCTCAAACATACTCTTTGTGAAAGGAAATTTTCTAAATCAGATACGTCCGTTTTCATTCGCGTCCGAATGATCTCACTACACCATTGCCATACTCGCTTAGCATTTGGGCACATTTTAAGTCTGTGGGACACGTCATCTACGGCCCCGCATTTTCCACACAAGCTTGCATTTCTTCGAACATTGTAGGCTGAAAGCTTTTCTCCTGTAGGGATCAAATTGTTCACAAAACAAAACATCTTTGATCGGTCATTGAGCGTAATAAAATTATAATTAATATTCTTCCTCAAAGTTGCCCAATCAACGTTAATTTTCTCTTCAATCTTCGGAATACAGTTGTTCATGTCAACGAAATAGTCATAAAAACGCTTTGTTGAGTTTAAATCTGTTCTCGCTTTTAAGGAAACTGCATTTGATATTCACTCTCTTGCGTTCTTCGTCAGCCTTTGCGATGTACTTAAATCAAGTAAATATTTCTCTTCAAAAAAGCATCCTTCAGCATCTTCATTGTAAAGCAAATTTTTCATGAAAAGTGCTTTCATTTTTGCTTCTGGATCAATCAACCTTAATCCGCCTTTCAAATAATCTAGATACAATTGATTGCGTTCTACCCTAAAAATCGACCCGTTCCAGATAAAATTTCCACAATGTTTCTTAATTTCTGCTATGTGTCGATTCAGAGGTGGAAAAATTTGCGCAACATACCAATTCTTTGACAAAATGAATGTATTTAGTACTACACATCTTTCAAAGAGATTTAAATTCCTTATTTTATGTTTTTGCATTGTACTTTTAATGTTGATTATCATAGAATCGTAATTAGCTACAACTGTCTGATTCCAAGTTTTATAAAACTTTACACCTAAAATTTTGATAGTGTCTACTTCCTTGATTTTTTGTGGTCCTAACTGAGCTTTATTAATACGCATAAATGAAGATTTATTAAAGTTTATTTTTATTCTCGCATATTTTGAATAACACTCAAATATATTCAAAAGTAAATCAAACTCTTGCTCACTTCGCACTATCACATTAAAATCATCTGCAAAAACTATAACTGTTATGAATTTATCATATACTAAAAACCCCTGCAAATTTTCAGCAATTGTCCTGACTAGAGGCTCTAAGTAAAGCACAAATAAAACCATGCTCAAAGGACAACCTTGTCTCACCGACCTCGTTATCCTGAAAGCATTCGTTAAAAAACCATTCACCAATACACGAGAGGATGCAATATCATAGAGATTTTTAACACAATTGATCAAAATTGGAGGGAAACCAAATTTCTCCAGGATTTTCCACAAGTACTCATGGTCTACTCTATCAAAGGCTTTGTTCAAATCTATGCTTACTAAACACCCCTTGAATCTTTTGTTTTCGCAAGATTTTGTAAATATCCTTCTTAGATCCTTCAGGTTATCAATACACGATTTTTTGGGGAGACACGCTGTCTGACCAATTCCAACTAATTTATGTAGCTTGCTTTTAATCCTTTCTGCCAAAACTTTTGTGAACAATTTATAATCGCAATTAAGCATAGAAATTGGTCGATAGTCATCTAACGACAAACTATTACTTTTGCCTTTCGGTATCAACGTAATCACTCCATCAGAAAAACCTTTCGGAGGCAAAAAGGCGCCAGAGAGATAAGCGTTGAAAATCTCTAAAATATCATTTTTCATAACCTCGAAGTTTTGCAGGTAAAACTCATAGGTTAATCCATCAGGCCCTGGGGATTTTTTCTTTTTAGCTGTTTCTAACACTTTCTTCAATTCATCTGTGGTGATCGGGGTTACAAGCTGTTCTCTATCTTCATCATCTAAGCAATTTGTAAGGAAGTTTAATGGGTCATTTCTCTCTTCTGGATCCGAAACGATTTCTTTCTTGAATTGATTTGAAAAATGTTCAAAAACCATTTTTCTAAGCCTTGTTGAATCACTGACCACAACGTTATCTTCTTTCAACTTTAAAATACTGCTTTGTTCTTGACGTTTAATCTGCGCGGCTATTTGAAAAATATTCATGATTTCACCTTGAAGTACATTTTGAGCGCTATAAGTGCTGCCTAAATGGTTCAATCTTTCTGTCTCAATTTCCATTATTCTAGATTTCATCACTTTTATATCTAAGTACGTATCCTCACCCTTATTTTTCTTTTCCATGTATTCCCTAATTTTACAATAAAAATAATGTTTCTCATTCGTTATTCTAGTTATCAGCTCCCAGTTTTTTGATTTGTAAAATTGTTTGCACTTAGTTTTGAAAACATCATTCCACCATTTACTTTTATCGATATTATAAACTTGTCGTAACTTCCACGTATCGCACTCTTCAGAAAATTGTTCCAAGACTTGTTCGTCCTTCAGAATAGTGGGATTTATTTTCCAATATCCTCTTCCCCGACTGACAATCATTTCTCTATTCACTTTAATCTTCATGATTATACCACAGTGATCAGAAAAGGGAAGTACTTCCGTTTTAAAATCAAGGATGTTATCGCAAAACTTTCGTGGAACATAGAATCGGTCCAGTCGGGAGGCTGAACTCATTCTATGGAAAGTGAATTGATTCTGTTTAAGCTCGCAGGCTACATCTTTCCATTTAAAAGCTTCCACCAACTGTCGAAGACCAGTGCAGTAATTTTTTGAATCACCCACGCAATCGGAACTATTGATAATACAATTAAAATCCCCTCCCACAATGTTCACAGAAACGTTAGCCTTTGCCAAATGTGTTGTGAGATCATTCAGAAATAAATTATCTCTCTCTTTTCTACGGTTTGCCCCGGAAAAAGCGTACACATTCACAAAGTTCATGTTCTCAATCACTATAGATGTAATTCTTCCATTCAAGCTGAATAGAGGTTGACCAGTATCAAATGAATTTCGCACTAATATAGCAGTCCCAGATTCCCCCTCATTCAAATTGACAAACGGTATGAAAAATGGAACAAAAGAAAAGTTCGAGTAACATACTTCTTGCAAGAAGACAATATCTAAAGCGTTGTTGAAAATAAAATCTTTTAAAAGGCATTTGTTCACTAAATTTGAGCTACTGTTTAAATTAACGCTCGCTACCCTAATTATATGATTCATCATGAAGTTTCTAAACTCTTCCCTAGCTGAAACCAAAAAATTAACTCATACAGATATAAGCGCTCAGCATCAATCAAAACTACTTCATTTTTCTGATACCTAAATACTATCAACATCGTTGCTTAAGCAATCTAATGCCGCAGACCCACCTTCGACCACAGTAATAGGCTTCTCACTACCACTAATTTTTCGCTGTTTCGACTTGCTACGCGTGATACGATCAAGGGACTCACTTAAAGTGCCTGACTTGTTCCCTGGCTGAGTGTATCGCTCTCGATGAACTTTACCCGAAGCAGATTCATCCGAATCCGAAGTACCCTCTTTATTTGTACCCGACCGCTGTTGCTTACGTCCTCTTTTGCCCGTGACCTTGGTGAAATCGCTCTCTGCTACTACCATATCGACGTTCGACTCGACATTGTCTACGCCTCGCTCTGCTAGCCCCATTGTTACTGGAATACTCTCATTACCGTTGTCTGGGGCTGTTTGACTTTCATCTACACTGCTATTCTCCCTCCCCTCTGCTTTCTCCTCACCACCGAGTTCACTTTGATCTGATTGCAGCTGACCTGTATTCAATCGTTTCGGCAGACCTTGACCGAGTTTGATCATCCCTTCGCTATCGGTATTACCTTGTTTAGACTGGTGCTGTCTCACCCACCTTTCTCCGCCCTTCAGAATTCCACTGTAAGACGTGCCCTGGTGTTCTCGCAATCGATCGTTGACCGATTTCTTTTCGGGACACTCCGCTTTCAAGTGCTCCTTACTACCGCACATGTAACACTTGTTGATGATACCTTCATACGAAACTCGGGCACGCATATTTCTGATGTAAATCGTGGCTGGTATTTCTACCCCTTCTCGCAACTCCAAATACACTCCACGGACCGAGGTCCAAATAGGAAACCCCGTTTCCTCCCCATACTTCTCGCGTACCATCCGGACAATCTTCCCGAACCTCTGCATTACAACCGAAATCTCCTTATCATCTATCTCCGGCGGCAGATTGAAAAGTCTGATGTATCGCACTATGGCGTTCGCTGATGATAACCTAACTTCAGTACTGTCATATTTATTATATTCGAAAAGCATTTTTCCCGGTAGATCACTCAACGTGTTACGCATGTCTTCCTCCTTCTTGAACTTTATTATAATCGACGTTTCGTTTTTATCCTTGTACATCGACAGTAATTTGTCACTGTTTAGCTTCATCTTCGACTTCATAAACTTGAAGATCTCACTATCGGCTGGTTCTGGTACACCACGCTCAAACCTGACTCGCAGGGAGTTAGCTCTTAACTCTGTATCCGCCATTTTTCTCGCTTTAGTACCCACTATCGCACTTTTATCACATGTGGCTTCAGCTCTGCTGAGAACCGACTCACAACCGACACACAGGATTTGATTTCTTTTTCTGCTCTATCTATCGCACGTCTGTACAGCTCGAAATCCAAGCGCGAACTGATAGGATTAGTGGTCAGTTTATGTTTTTGGTAGAACCAACCCGTGCGGCACATCAAATTTTGCAGAATTTTATAACAAATTGATCCAAAACGTTGCCACTCGAATATGGCAATTTTGTCCACATAGGTTACCATGACAGATTTTTGGGTGCCCTTGGGGTCCTGGGAAAGTGGCAAATTCAATCATTTGGTAGAATTACACCATGCGACCTATCAAACTTTTCAGAATCTCATACAGACTTTATTGGAGATGCCTTCAATTATCTAAGGCAACATTGGCCACCTATTGGTTCCGTAACAGGTTCCGGGATTCCCGGAGATTGGCCACTTCTCAAACATATGATAGAACAGATCAGTGTGGCACATCAAAATTTTCATGATTCCATTTAAAATCATCAGATATATTTTCTGTTACTCAAAACAACATTGGCCGCCTAGCGGTTCCGTAATAGGTTCCAGGAATCCTGGAAAAGTGGTCAATTCGTTCATTTGATGAAACCACATCACGCGATACATAAAACTTTTCAGCATTTCATACAGAATTCATGAGACATTCATTTACAGTACTGACCCGATTTTGCCACGGAGAACTTTTTGCTTAATTTAATTATTAAATTTTCTCTCAACCCAGTTAAAGGTAAATAGGGACGTTCCGATATATCGAATCAGTTTCATCAACTAGTTCCTTTTTCCTGCTCGTGACTTTCAAAATCGATATGTTATGCTGAACTTATATGTTTATCCAATAAACTAATGAGTAATGATCACCATGAAAAATCTTAACCTTCGGGCTGTCGCGCTGATGTACTTTGTACAATAGTTGTGATTTATATGCTATCATTCTGCAACAAAGATATCTATCGACACCAAACCAAAATGTATTCCTCAAGAATCTTCTTAAGAACAATACTCGACAGTTTTTATTTACAGTATGGCCCTTTATAATACGGTAAAATCAACAAATGTACATGCAAGTCGCATTATAATGAACGCACTATGTACGGTTCGAGGAAACCACAGTTTGAAATCGTCATATCTCAAAATCCAGATAATATAGAAACCATTTAGAAGGATGTCGTCTTCGGCAAAGTTGTTTAATAAGTTACGGACTATTATTTTTCGAGCTAGTTGATTTAAAATTTTGCCACTAGGCGGCGCTAGTGAGCATGAAACTTTTGTTTGCAGATATCTCAGGAGCCTGACCACTTAGAAAGATGATGTCTTCGGCAAAGTAGTTTGGTAGCTCATGGGCTATCATTATTTGAGCCAAGAAATACGATATTTTGCCATCAGGCGGCGCTTGTGAGCATGAAATTTTTGTTTTGCAAATACTGCAGGATCTTGACTTTTTAGACAGGCACCTTCGGCAAAGTTGTTCAGAAGCTCAGGGACTATCATTATTTTGCAAAATCTCGAACTTTAAGGATTAAACAAAGAAAGAATTTTAGCTACTGAACAACTCTGCCGAAGACACCATCTTTCTAAGTGATCAGGCTCCTGAGATATTTGCGAAACAAATGTTTTATGCTCACTAGCGCCACCTAGTGGCAAAATTTTGAATCAACTAGCTCAAACAATGATAGTGCTTGAGTTACCGAGCAACTTTGCCGAAAACGCCATCTTTCTAAGTGGTCAGAATCATGAGATCTGGGAAACAAAAGCTCACTAGCGCCACCTAGTGGCAAAATCCCGAATTTCTTGGCTATAATAATGATAGCCCTTAAGCTACTGATCAATTTTGCTGAAGACGTCATCTATCTAAGTGGTCAGACTCCTGAGATATTCGCAAAACCAAGGGTGTTGTACAAAGTACAACGCGCGGCTACTCGCGTTACGAAAATTCGCACGACGACCGAAAGGTTAAAATAATCAGCACCTACGCAAAAATAAAGAACTTTGTATTTTGGATTCCTTTCGATACTTTTTTCTTTCGATACATCGAAACAAAAAATATCGGAAGAAAGTCATACGAAAAACCAAAAGTAAAATAATGTTTTCCAACATATTTTTATTAATACGATAAACCTTATACTTTGAATTATTGATAGAAAATGTTACATGACGCAAAAACTTTAAATTGAACTTTCACGAATAGCAAATAGGAGTCGGTAGGTCAAAATGATTAGATATATCGGAACGTCCGCAAATGTAATATGAACATGTATGACATAGTGAAAAAAGAATTTCGATAACTTATTTATTTTTTGAAGGTGAGCTGTAAAACGTTTTGAAAAAGGGGCTAACAAAAACGGGTCATCTATGTAGTTACCTTTGTAAATATTGCTTACCATGTGGTTACAGGTTCCGGGATTCTGCACCGTGCGGATTGTCAAAATTTTTAGAATACCATTTTGAATTTATCAAAAATATCTACAGTTATTTCAGTGACCTTAACTGGTATTTTGAAAACATATTTTTGGGTTCCGGTTTGCAATCACAATCAAAAGCGTTTGATTGTAACTGCAAGCCGAAATCCAAAAATAAATATCTTTTAAATAAATTTCTACTACAATAACATAATCTTCTATATTCAACAGATGCGTAATACCGGCTGAATTGCTGGGCAGTGCTTCGGGGAAGCCCAAACAATCGTGTTTTTTTATTGTATCGAGGCAACGTTACGTTTTTATGTTTTTTTTTTTTGTTTTTTTCAAATGAACCATGAATGGTTCGTCACTACAAGTGTCGGCATAAACCCTCATTCTGTTTTAAATAATTTTAATTTACATATAGGGTAGGTATACCAGTTATGGACATAGTGGTTCCCTATTTCGCCATACGAGATTACTTGAATGTTTTCACACTTTGAAAGATTTGGTGTGTTGTAATAGTAAGATCTAAGATATATCTTGATGTTTATACATTCAAAAAGATTTCAAATGTGAAAGTTATCGAAATTTCACATATAATCAATAGCCTGGGACACGGTTATATGAAAAATTAAGATTCTCGCTCCAGTCCACTTTTTGGATTGCATTTAGGTCCCATAACAACTGTGCAAAATTTCAGCTCGATCGGAGAAACTATGTTTTAGCGCCGGCCGTTCAAAGTTTGTATGGAATTTACTATGGACAAACTTACTTTAGCAAAGAAAAATTGCCAGAGGTCGCCCATTGACCTCTATAAATATTCTGAACAGAGATCTCGATAGGTATTTTTACGATGTACAACATTGCCGAAGACCGCAAAGCAATCCGATGCTTGTAAAAAAAATTATTAGGCATAGATTATTCTGAAATTATGCCCGATTTTGTTATTATTGTTATTCCTTTACGTGTTAATCAACGTCGCCTTGCCAATAGGTTTTCATTGAATAACTTTTCACAAGTGTCAGATTCTTTCGCGGTCTTCGACAATATTCTTCATCGTAAAAATACCTATTGAGGTCTGTATTCAAAATTTTTATAGAGGTCAATGGGCTACCTCTGGAGATTTTTCTTTGCAAAAGTAAGTTTTTCCATAGTAAATCCCATACAAATTTCGAACAGCTGGCGCTAAAATATAGTTTTTCCGATCGAGCTGATATTTTGCACAGTTGTTATGGGACCTAAATGCAATCCAAAAAGTGGATTGGAGCGAGAATCTAAATTTTGTCCCACACTAATGACCAAATAGGAAACCACTATGGCCATAACTGGTGCGCTTTCCCCACCTTTCCTTTTTCGTCATTACTAAGAACTACTATGGGATCCTATACTATAGGATTACGTTTTCTTGGATATATTCAATAGGTTTTTTAAGTCAATTTTCATGACTGTTTTACTTATTTACATCGAACTGCATTAATTTAAGAAGTTTGATTAGAGTTTTGAACTTACTTTTGAAAACTTCGTTTTTGTATTTCAAACCAACTATGGATGACTCGTCACTTAAACACTTCATTCATTTATTTAGTTAACTTCTAAACAGATAGCACTGAGTCAACAATTTCACGCCACAATACGTACTTAATCCGCCCACCTAGCTCGCTGCGCTCCACGCCTTCTTGTACCAACCGGATCCGACGCAAACACCATCTTTGCAGGGTTATTGTCCGGCATTCCTGCTACATGCCCTGCCCATCGTATCCTTCCAAACTTGGCCACCTTCTGGATACTGGGTTCGCCATAGAATTGGGAGAGCTCGTGGTTCTTCCTTCGCCGCCACACTCCATTTTCCTGCACACCGCCAAAGATCGTCCTAAGCACCCGACGTTCGAAGACTACAAGTGCTTGCAATACCTCCTCGAGTATCGTCCACGTTCCATGCCCATGGTAGTCCTCTATTACCAGCCTTATGAGCGTTTTATACATGGTACATTTGGTGCGGGTGTGAATCTTTTTTGACCGCAGCTTCCTGTGGGCCATAGTAGACCCGACTTCCACTGATGATGCGCCTCCGTATTTCATGGCTAACGTTATTGTCAGCTGTCAGCAAGGATCCAAGGTAGACGAATTCGTCGACCACCTCAAACGTATCCCCATCTATCGTAACACTGCTACACCACCAGCCCAACTTTTGCTGCCTCGCGTTTCAGGCGGGTGTACAAGTCTGCCACCTTTTCAAATGTTCGGCTGACAATATCCATATCATCCGCGAAGCAATCAAATTGACTGGATTTTTTTAAAATCTTACCCGGCTGTTTAGCCCGGCTCTCCGCATAACACCTTCTAGCGCAATATTGAACAACAGGCACGAAAGTCCATCACCTTGGCGTAGTCCCCGGCGGGATCCAAACGAACTGGAGTGTTCGCCTGAAACCTTTACACAATTTTTCACACCTTCGATTGTTGCTCTTATCAGTCTCGTGAGTTTCCCGGGAAAGCTGTTCTCGTCCATGATTTTCCATCTTTGGAGGATTTGCCGTAAAGTAAAGATCTGGTCCGTTGTCGATCGGCCGTCAACGAAGCCAGCTTGAAAACTTCCCACAAACTCGCTAACTATAGGTGACAGACGAAGGAAGATAATCTTGGATAATACTTTGTAGGCCGCATTTAGAATGGTGATCGCTCGAAAATTTTCACAATCTAACTTATCGCCTTTCTTGTAGGGGCGATCCATTAATTACGTAAGACAATTTTCGGGGGTTTTCAACCCCCCCTCCCCCCATGGTAAGATTTTTTGTATGAAAATTAAAAATAAATTGTATGGCAAGTAAGAAATCGCAAACCCGCCCTCCCCCCATAAACCCTTACATAATTAATGGACAGCCCCGTAGATGGGGCATACCACTCCTTCCTTCCACTCCTCCAGTAGATGTTCTGTTTCCCAGATTATGCCTATCAGCTAGTGCAAACAAATGGCCAGCCTCTCCGGGCCCATCTTTATGAGTTCGGCTCCGATACCATCCTTACCAGCAGCTTTATTGTTCTTGAGCTGGTGAATGGCATCCTTAACCTCCCTCATTGTTTTGATTATTAAATTATGTTTGAAATCCACAAACTAGCCTTCCGACTACTTTCGCTTTGCCAACAACAGCTGTATTAGACCTTCAATCATGAATACCATATTATTTCAACATGATATCCTTTGCGTTTAGTGGATTTATGACTAGAGGGTTGTCCATTAATTACGTAAGGGGTTATGGGTGGAGGGGGGATTTGAGATGTCTTACGTGTCATACAAATTATTTTTAATTTTCATGCATAATTAATTGACGGCCCCTAGGTGATTTACAGCATCAATATTGACAGATTTTCTTCGAGACTCATGGTGTAGTTTGAACGAGTTACTTGAAGTCTTTCTGGCGATAATATTTTTAGAAGATCATTGATGTGCTCATTGAAATTTTCTTGGTAAGATCCATTGGAAATTCTATAACAATATCAAATATTTACCTAGCAGTTTGTTAATATTCTCTCAATTTCTCTGCCAAAGATTTGACAAGGTAAATAGTTGCTAATCAAGTAAAAATCTATCAAAAATCTGTCACTGAACAATAACTTGTCGTTTTTGCAAGAATAACTCAGTTCACCAATGTCTAAGATAGCATTCGCCTATAATCTCGTAGATTGCCATAGCAATCCTGGGGATCTCGATAAAAATGTATCATCAAATTCGGCTCTCAAAGCATTCCCTTAGAAATTTGAATGGAAAACTGTCAATGAATACTCATAGTCTTTTTGTTGATTCTTGATAAATAGAATTGTTGATTCCTGAAAAAAAAAACGAAAAGAATTAGCTTATAATTTCTGGAGCAATTATTGAGTAACTTCCCATGAATACGGCATGGATTTGACTACAAGTTTATCGAGGAATATCCAATAAGGATATTTCACAGGAGGGGCCCAGATAGCCGTAGCGGTAAACGCGCAGTTATTCAGCATGACCATGCCGAGGGTCGTGGGTTCGAGTCCCGCTGGTCGAGAATCTTTTCGGGTTGAAAATTTTCTCGATTCCCAGGGCATAGAGTTTCTTCGTACCTGCCACACGATATACACATGCAAAAATGGTCAATCGGCAAAGAAAGCTCTCAGTTAATAACAGTGGAAGTGCTCATAAGAACACTAATCTGAGAAGTAAGCTTTGTCCCAGTTGGGACGTAATGCCAGAGAGAAGAAGAAGATCCAATAAGGATCCTATGTGTGATATCTGCAAAGGAATTTGCAAAAGATTTAGCATTAGACTCAGGACTTGGCACAATCGGGAAACATTCTACGCAAAAAAAAAACTTTCCGGACTGAGGGGGAAATCGAACCTATCCTCTTTGCGGATAAAGACCTAGTGACTATACGGCTAGGAAGGCCAAACTAAAACCATCGTATAACGGAACGTTCATAAATTACTATAATTACATCCCACACATAAAGTGTTTGTGTAAGGGAACGTCCCTATATTGCGTCATGTACCGACCACTTAGTTTAAAACTGAGTCTATGAATGAAGAGTTGCGCAAAGAGAACTGGCAACAAGTTTCCCAATCACAAATCATTTAATTATTCTGGCCACCTATTTGAATGTGCTTTCCAGTGACTTCACTCAAATGCATTCTCAGCTTGGAAGTCGCAAAGAGCAAAATTGAAATTGATCTCTATTGGAAAACCATGCGATGTCGTTTTGCAACCCTGAATTGTGATGCTACTATTTATTTGGTAAGAAGATAAAGGTCAGTGATACTAAACTACGTGATGTAAAACAGTATTTTTGAACCAGTGTTTCAAAATACTTGAATTATTATTCTGCCTGTGAACCAATCTCCATTCGAAATCATCGCCAAACAACCCCAAGTTGCAGATTTTTCATGTTCATGTATGGATACAACGAAATAAGTTAAGGTTCAATTCTGCTATTCTAAACATGATGTTGGGTAGTAAACTGAAGAATATAACCATACAACTTGTAAACTACTGTGTACTGTAAATTTTAGTAACGTAAGGTAAAAACGCTGTAATTTAATAGTCATAAGCAAGTTCAATTGTTTGATTGAATTCACTATCTCTCTGTCTCACTCTGCGTCACCAAAACTGTCAGAGAGCTGCACGTAACATACAGTATTGGACAAAACATTTGCAACTTTTTCGATTTTCTATACAAAATGACCAACTTTGGTAAGATAGATCTCAGGTATTAGAGACCCGATTTGAATAAAATTTTCACAGAACATCAGTCATAACTTAAATTTTAGGGGGAGATCCCCCAGTGTCGGACAGCACCCAATACCGGACAAAGTCGAAAATTGAGAAATCATGGTCTAATCAAGATTGTGTTTTAGTAGAAAAGGAAGCTATTATGGAGACTAATGTTTGCGTAGAATAACTGATCCTTGAAATATGCACGCCTTTTCAAAAAAGTACAAAAGCTTGAAAATTTAAAAAAATAGACGTATCGCCTTAATTTTGAGCCTATTTAGTTATTACTTCCAATATGGAAAAATAATTTGGATCACTCAAGCATGTTCGAACATAATCCTTAATTGATAGTAAGAATGTATTTTGTACCATCATTGAACTAAACATGAACAAATTACAATTTTGGTTGAGCACCTCATGTCCCCCACTTTCGGACAGCTTGATTTGTTATTTGATATCTTTGTAATTATTGGACCATTGTCTCAAAATACATTCATTTTTCATGGATTCCGTCAATCATGATATCAAACATGCAATAAAATTAAGAACAATGAACATTCAGAATAACATCGTAAAATGTGCTATTTTTCATCCTATATGTAAGAGGTTTTTGTTGGACATCTTGCAAACTAAGAAAAACTCAAATTGTTCTTGTAAATGTTGCAAATGAATTGAATTGGCAATTATATACTATTCCTTTAGTAAACACATTCAAAGATGTTCAAATTCACATAATTCAATGCATTTCCAGATCGTTTCCGGTATTGAGTAACACCTTTCAAGATCGATCAATTTGGTACTAAAATACATCATCAAAATGCAATGTCAAAATTCATATTTATATTTTCAAATTTATTTTTGTACACCATAAAAATGATAATATTTATCATAAATGGGTAACACGAGCACATGAAATTAATGTTTTTCGAATTATGAATTTAGTGGCTTAAGTGTCCGGTACTGGGGGATCTCCCCCTAACACCTATTTTTGAGTGATTTTTCCAATCACGAGTTCAAAAGTAGTAACGGTTTGACTGAAGTTTTTTTTTACGATTTTTTATAATTGACATAACTAAACACATAATTTTTTAAATTGACACAACTAAACACATAAAGGAATAGCTTGATGGGGGATCTTCAGCAACGTTGTAGATTTTGACGAGATGAACAAGTTTGCTGAAGACGGTTTTTGTGTATGGCTATCAGATTTTGAGATAAATAGTTTTAAATTTTTCGTCAAAACTTGCATTTTGGTTAAACTATTATTAAATTAAAACTCGTAGTTGGAAAAAATATTCAAAAATTTATGATAAAATTCAAGTTTTGTCTGATGTTCTGTGAAAATTTTATTCACATCGGTCCATAAATATCTAAGATCTAGCTTACCAAAGTTGGTCATTTTGTATGGAAAATCTAAAAAGTGCAAATGTTTTGTCCAATACTGTATCAGCACATATATTTATATTCCACCCTGAATACCATCAAACATCCATCTAGCAAGATCAAATGTGGTGCGCTCTTATCAGCAAGTTTGTAATTCATCTCAATAGAATGTTGTGTTCTGGCTGAACGCTCCACATAGGCGGAATTCATTATTAGTCAGTATTGCTCTAAAATGGAAAAAAAAAGTTGTTGTTAATTTTATCCTGTTTCTCCATAAATGCGAAAACCCCGAATAACATACCTCATAAACTGTGGCGAGCCCATGCCCTTGTTAACGGTTTTACCGCCAAGTCTTAGGGTAAATTGTTTCTCGACCGGATCCGGCAGTGTCTGAAATTGAAATATATTTATTACCTCAAAAGTCAGCCCCATTCACACTTTCAAGCGTACAAGATAAGGTCCGTCAGCGAGCATAAAGCTTGCCAACGCAACAGGTAGCTCGTTCCCCTGTTCGTTTGCCGCCATCTTTGCCTCGGTGAACATGCTCAGCACTCGCTTTGCTATCGAGCTTTTCGCCCCATCGTCCAATTCGCTTTCGAATGCTTTCAACATTTGCGATAGCATCGATTTCTCCACTGCTCTATCCGAAGTTTCTCCGCTGTCGTCTTCGGATGAGGGGAAAAGCTTTTTGCGTAAGCTCCGCACTTGGATAATCACGTTCTCTAGTTGAGTGATGTCGCCGAGGAGGCTCTCGAATTTCCTCAAAGACGTTCCCCGAGGGGTCGGAGCATTGCTGATCCAGTTTTCGCGCGAAAGTTTGCAACATGTGCTCGTAACTTTTTCGAAATTTTCGGCAAAGTTGGGAATAATCTCACTGTCCGTTCCTGCTTCGCTCTGAAGCGTTCTCAAAGCGGAGTGGAACAACGACGACATGGTTAGCTGAGCGATTTGCCCTAAGGTTCTCGAATCGAAATAGTGCAGCACCTTTTCCGCTTCCTTGGCATCATCGAACAAGCGTCTTTGGCGTCTAGCAGGAACCGGTCTGGCATCGTCCCAAACCGTCTGCCAAGTGTTCCCCGGAATCATCATCCGAGAGCTCAAATGTCCCTTCCTTCCGAATGGATCCCTCTCATCAGTGTCCTCCTCGATCCAATCCCTCGGACTGTACCATCGGATGAAGTCCTCCAGTTTCCCAGCCGGATTGGCCGCCTTGAAGCTCTCCATATCGGACAGCAGCGAAGCGCTCATCATCTGGGTGCACAGCTCGCTGCCAGGACCCAATTTCAGCATCACTTCGGCGTCATCCTCCAGCTGGTCTTCGGTTTTCGGTACCGGCTCTTGAGTGATCGGAATGTAGAGAGGCTCATCCGAGTCGACCAGTAGCATTTTTCCCAGCTTCGAGAGCCGTCCAACTGGTTGGTTCCACGGGGCGTGACGTCTCTTGGATTCTGCGGAATAGAAAGAGAGTGTGGGTGTGATAAATTATCAAAAATAATTAATATAGAATCTTCTCATCAAGAAAAAAATATATTAAATTGACGAACATGAAACATTTGTAAAATCTAAAGGTCGCATAATTAATTTACATTCAAATTAATCACAATAGATCATAACTAATCAAAATTGTTCGAATAACGGCATACAGTGACAAAAGTTAGTAATCAAATAATGTTTTCTACACAAAATGGCCAAGTTTGGAGCTCTACACATTAGCCTCTGGTGGTCAGAATTTTCTGAAATTTGAATGACGAACTACAAAAACTGGATTTTCTTGTGTATTCAATTCATTGTCATTTTTCAAAGTGTTTCATAGGATTATGCAAACATAAAAATAAGGGACGGAGAGATTATTAGCATTGTTTTAAAACCGATTGGATATCGAAGGTTGTTTATTTTTTACAAAGTTGTTCATTTCCATGCAACATGCAAATTTTCCGAACACACGAACCAATCACAATTTTATGTTTTTTGAATCATAAGAAGAAGAAATGACTAAAATTTAATCAATTTATTACAGACAAAACTATAGGTTATTTGCAGTTCGTCATTTAAATTTTAGCCAATTTGGAGTACCAGAAGCTGAGATACAGACCCCTCAACTTGAGCATTTTGTCAATAGCATTTGGTTATTAACTTTTGTCTTTGACTGTAGATATTAACCAGGAATATTTGAATATTCGTCGCAGGTAAACCTTTTGAATTGATTGTAAATGTTTTTGGATTTGTGCGCCAACATTGTGAACGGCTCTTTCAACGGCAAGAATAAGTGGTTCTAATGCCGCACTCCATAGTGGTCAAGAAAGTAGATTTGCAAAAAAACAAAAGATTCTTCAGGAGTCTTAGTCATATTTTTTTTTGTGGTGGGGAGCGCTTCCCAAGAAGAATGTCACAAATACTCTAAAATATGAAAATATCACGTTAATAAATAACAGTATTCCACCGGAGGAGCTTTACTTGCATTAATTGTCCCTCGATTTTCAGTTATCGAACTTTTTGATAGTTGCAACGGATTGTTTCATATGTATGTGAGTTTTATGTTCTTGTATTCTTCCATGAAGACTAGCCTAGAAATTCATCTTAAAATCCTCGTCGAACGTTCATTTGTTTTAATCTAGATTAATTTGTCTTCATGTTTGCCAACAATGATAGAGAAATGTTCAGAAATTTATTCAGTGATTCCTTCAGAATCATCTTTAGATTTCTCCAAATACTTACAATCCTCATGAATTTCACAGAAATAGTTCCAGAAAATCCAGGGACTTTTCCCGTAATACCTCCACTAATTCCACCAGCAATTTCTTCAACCTTTCCCCTAAGTTGTTACAAAAGCTCTTCCTAAGATTCTTTATTATTACTCCGTTAAATCAACCCTTACAAAAATTCTAAGAACAATTTCTTCAGCGAATCATTTAGAAATTACTTCAGCGATTCCTACAAGAACTCTTCAAAGGATCCTTCCAGGAGTTTTTTTTTACAAAAAAAAAGAATAATACTTTGTTTTTGCCGTTTAAAGCCTGTCTGGGAATAATTGATTTGAAAAACTCATGTACCCAACATTGGCCACTTCATTAGATTATCGCAATTATTCTACTGTAGTGAGGATGTCTACGTGAGTTTCGCGAAATTCAAGACAATTACTTACAATCCCCGGCCTTGTCTAGAAATATTGATAATAAATTATCAAGGATTCATTCAAAAAAGAGATTTCTCTTGAAACATCTCATTCATGGAAGACCTCGTCAACTTTCTTTGAAAAATCTTGAAGAAGATCTATCTCTTTTTAACACTTTTATCAATAGTTGCAGTTCTATAGAGATCAAACTAAAGCAGGTCTGCCCAAGGTACTCGATTTATTGCGGAAGTTTAAAGGGCCTGCCCATATCTGGCCCGTTAGAGAAGATTAAAAAAAGACGTCCATTGTTTTCCGAGATGAACTAGCCCAGGGCTAAAAATCTCGTTAATAAAGATAGAAAAAAAAAAAAAAAAAAAAAAACGTCCATTGTTTTTAGAAATTTCTAGAACTCCTTCCCCTACTGCACTGTGTTTTATTTTCTCGATTTCATGCGCTTTTTGAATAGTGCCTATACCGTTGATTTTAGCGATATAGTTTGTTCGGAGAAGTTGCTTGGTGTATTAAAGCGCATCTTTTGATGCAAAAAGTTTTGTGATCAATCCACCTAGCAGTGAGATAGAAAAATTAATTTTTCAAAACATCTAGATAGACATATGGTGTCTTCGGCAAAGTTGTAGAATAGGCTATTTGAAACAACTTTGTCGAAGACACGATTTTTCTATCCTTATACTTTTTGAGATACATGCCGTTGTATGTGAATGGCCCCTAAAAATCATACTTTTTATCATAACTTTTTTCCAAGATTTTTAACATTTTTTGTGTCTTCTACAAAGTTGTTTGTCATGAAAAAACCCGTGTTTTTGTTGAACATATTATCACCCTATCTTTTGAAGTAACAAAGTAATTCTTTAATTACTCTTTTTTCAAGGGGTAGTTTAGGCCGTTATAACTGGCTTCGGCGCAAAATGGCGCAGACAACTCTTACAAATCATGAAAGTACCATATCTCTCCTTTTGGCAGTTGATAAAAACTTTTGTCTTTAAGCGTCTTTGCATGGGTTTTTACTATCAAACAAATAAGCCTTGTTTAAACGAATTCGACTGATAATTCCTACACTTTAAGAGATAGGGAGGTGCGATGTTCAACAAAAACACGCGTTTCAAGATGTTTAACAACTTTGTAGAAGACATGAAAAATGTAAAAGAATTATCAGTCGAATTCGTTTTAACAAGGCTTATTTGTTTGATAGTAAAAACCCATGCAAAGACGCCAGTTATAGGGGCCTAAACTACCACTTGAAAAAAGAGTAATTCATGAATTACTTTGTTACTTCAAAAGATAGGTTATCCTTTTGATGCTTTCGACTGGTATGTTTCGCACTGGGGGATTTTTTCGGCAATGCAGTCTTAGGAGCAATTAAAACGACAAAATTTGTTCTATGCCCGACGTTTCAATGGTCTATGCCATCTTTCTCAAGGGTTAGAAAAAGGTCGTTCTTCGTCAGGTGGGACGTTATACACATTCAATATCGTCAAAGTTTTACAAAATGCCATCAATTTTTATTAATTTAATCGAAAAAAACTAAATTAATAAAAATGGGGAAACAACTTTGTAGAAGACACAAAAAATGTTAAAAATCATGGAAAAAAGTTATGATAAAAAGTCGAAGACTTGTCGAAGACACCATATGTCTATCTAAATTTTTTGAAAAATTAGTTTTTCTTTCTCACTGCTAGGTGGGTTGATCACAAAACTTTTTGCATCAAAAGATGCGTTTTAATACACCAAGAAACTTCTCTGAACAAACTATATCGCTAAAATCAACGGTTTAGGCGCTATTTAAAAAGCGCATGAAATCGAGAAAATAAAACACAGTGCACTGTCAAGCTTTTCCAATATCTAACACACGCTTTCGTAAAATACGCGAAATATCCGGGAATTTTGAGAACACACCCGGATAATATGTATTTCAAACATAAGAACACCGATTTGTTTCAATTTCAAGCATTATGGGTAAAACTAGTTTTTTTTTTTGCATGAGGTGCTCAACTGTCTGTCAACTCATGCTTCGCACCATGACTAACTTTTGGCGAGTTGGTAGAGAGGAAGCTAACGATTAAGATCTTTGAAACATTTCTTGAAGGGTACTTAGAGATTTCAGGCAAGGTTATTGTTCGGGAGTAACGTCACCCTATCGCTACAACCCTGGGCCTAATAATTCTCTCGAATCAAATTACCATACACTTACACATATCTGGGAAAATATTCGGCAATCATGAAGAAGTAGTAAGAGGCTTAGATAATTAGGCATTCGAGTCAGTACCCACTAGCCAACGGTCAGGAACGGTTAGATGGAGTAAAATCCAATATTTTAATGTGTTCTTTGTATAATTAATTGTCCTGTAAATAAATGTAAATTATGTGTAGTTATTTGTGAAATATATGTAGTATTTGTACGGTATTTGCGAATGTTTTGAGTGCCTGTAAATTGGAGCTTAATAAGACTCTACTGGAACTTGTATGGCGTAGGTACCCCCCCCCCCCTCTCCTTTCTTCTGGATGGAATCGTGTTGGGGTCTGGAACCAATCCCACTGCTCGGCTATCGAAGGATTCCTGGCGAAGGACCACTCCCCAACAGTTATTGATGAGATGATTGTTAGATTTCTTTTTACATTCATGGTAAATTTTTAGTTTAAATCTTTACTGAAATCCTAACGGAATGTTCTTTTTCATGGATCACTGAATAGTATAGGGGGAGATCCCCCAGTACCGGTCAGCGCTCAATACCGGACAAAGTCGAAATATTGAGAAATCATGGTTTAATCAAGATGGTGTATGAGAAGAAAAGAAAGCCATTCCATGAAAAACCGATCTAGTGGGTCACCGGATTCCGTGATTTTTTTTTTCTTTATCCGAAATAAGGATACACAGGATGTTATTGGATTTTTTGATTAGGGTGACTATTACCGAAATATGGTGACCAGAAAAATCGCGACTTTGCAAAATTTGTATTTTTGAAAAATCACAATTTTTGAACCGCTTGACCAATTTTCAATTTTCTTGGACGAAATGAAGGCAAAAAATTTTAATTTCCAAGAAAAATATAAAAATTCTCTAAAATTGTTTTTTGTTTACATGACAATTTCTTGTGATATTGGGTGCCACATATTAAGATTGGTCAATTTGGCACTTGAATACATCGTCAAAATGCAATGTCAAAATTCATGTCTATATTTTCAAATTTATTTTTTTACGCTACAAAAATGATAATATTTGTCATACATGGACACCAAAACCACATAAAATCAATAGCAAATTTCTTGTAATATTATTTATGAATGCAAATAAGGGGCGGTCCATTAATAACGTAAAACAATTTTGGCAGTTTTTCGACCCCACCCCCCACTCCCCCAGGGTAAGCTTTTTGTATGAAAGTTACAAATAATTTGTATGGCGCGTAAGAAATCTCAAACCCCCCATCCCCCCATAATCCCTTACGTAATTAATGGACCGCCCCTAATAAAGTAAATAGCGACGTTCTTTAAATATTCTTGTCTTCTTCGTATAAATCTATGGTCCTCGAAAATTGCAATTTTGGATTTGTTTCAAACATTTTAAACAGTTCCATAAGAAAACAACAAAACAAAATGTGTCGATATATTATTCTTGCTAAAAAGATCTTTCATTGGAGCCAACATGAAATTAATCAGATCAAAAATTTCTCCAGGAACCAGTCATGGGCCATATCTAACGCATACCTACAAAAGCATTCTTAGGCATTTGCCCTTTTGTGGAAAATAAAGATTTAGATACACAGAGCAAAATATCTCTGAACGTCCTACAAATTATAGGGGGTGGATAATCTGTAGGA
This sequence comes from Aedes aegypti, assembly GCF_002204515.2. NCBI lineage: Eukaryota > Metazoa > Arthropoda > Insecta > Diptera > Culicidae > Aedes > Aedes aegypti. The sequence continues at coordinate 341,983,060 of NC_035108.1, read as the reverse complement.
ATTTTCAACAAATAGTTTATATTGGTTTGTCCAAAAACTTTCAAAATTCAAACGGTTTAGAGCTCACAGTATTTTAAAAATATAAGCAAAAACTAGTTCATAAATAAGTTTGATCAAGTCCTACACCTTTTTACCATTTATTTGTTTATTGTTTTAGCCTCCGGGAAAGCCCGAGATGACCCTTGAAATTTTAAACGGCCACAACTCAAAGACTAGTAAATCAATAAAAATGAAATCAATTTTGAAGTAGGTAAGTTAGTAAGCGATGAATTGGTCTTACAATCCTTGGGTTAGACATTCTTCTGAACCCTCCCCTTTTTCTAAGTAACGGGAAAAAAAGTGGGCACAAAGGGTTCAAAATTGGCCTCAAGTGGATATCTTCAGCTATTTGGCGTTGGAAAAGCTGATTAACCCCTCTACCGGCAGCTTCATTTTTTACCGCAAAATTCAAATTCAAATCGTTATAACTTTTTTGTTTTCAATATTTTTGTACCATATTTTCACAAGTTCTCAAAAAACTCTTCTAGTTTTAGGATCTGTATCGATATTGATCATTGGTCATCTGGTGTTGAAGATATTCCAAAATTCCTTGGGGGACCGACCCGTAACTAGAACCCCCCATTAATTTCTCAGGCTACAGAATTTTAATCGTATTCGGATATTCACTCTTAGGAACAATTCATTAATGAGAGTATGTTGTGAAAAAATGACGCAATTGGGTGCAGCAAAGTAATGAGCATTTAGGTTTCTGGAACCACGCTGGCCAAATAAAGATAAAAAAAACTTCAAAAAACATCATATCGTAATTTTCAGATATCTCCAAGATTACTGAACCGATTTGTATGATTTTTTTCAGAGTAGCTTTTTATTACCTGGCGTTATATAGCCCACATTTATTGATCAAAAATAAAATGGCCGCCAAAGACATTTTATATGGAAAATGTCGGTCCCCCAAGGAACATCGAAATATCTTTGAAATCAGATCACCAATAATTAATATCGACAAGGATTCCTAAACTAGAAGAGTTGTTTGAAAATTTGTGAAAAAATTGTGCAAAAATATTGAAAAACAAAAAAGTAACAACGATTTGAATATTTATTTTGCGGTAAAAAATGAAGCTGCCGGTAGAGGGGTTAAGAATTCATTCGCTAGGTGGCTCTAGTGACAAATTTTCTTCAATCATATGTATCTCAAGATCCTAATCAGTTGGTAGGTTGGTTGTTTTGGTAAAGCTGTTCAGGATATCAAGTGCTATCTTGCGGAGAAGACACTGATAGGAAATTAATCCGCTAGGTGGTGCTAGTGAAAAGAAATCTTCAATCTACTCTACCTTAAGATGCTTATCATCTACAAGGTTGCTGTCTTCGGCAAAGATTGAGGACTATCTGTAGAAGAAAAGTCTGATTGAGACCTTATCCGATAGGTGGTGCTAGTAATAAATGTTCATCAATTGTCTGTATTTCAAGTTTCTTATCAGCTAGAAGTTTGGTGTCTTCATCGAAGCTTCAAACCAATTCTGAAATAAAGATTCAGGGTTATCTGGAGCATGATCATGAGCATACATGACCGTACAAATCGTGGTTGCTACTCCGTGATTGACCAGAACAATCAAAGTTGCACAGGGAATTAATGAATGGGGCTTGGGATTAGTTTACCATTAGTCTCAATGTGCACAAATCCAGAGCTCAAATTTTAAAAATCAATAACGGCGTCGGCCACGTCCATACAGTCAACGAGGAAGGGAAGGAATGTTAGTTAGACAACCGTTGTTACTGGAGACCGAGTATACCTCTGCATATCCACAGTTGTCATGGAAAGGATATTGGGTTAGTGGGATAAGGTATAGATCTGGGAGTCACCAATGTTTGGTGATGCGATCCATGATATAATCACGCTTAACCGGATTCGCGAAATAATTCGATAATCGCATTACGACGAACAAGTGTCGTCGCCCACGCAAGAGCAAGCGACGTGATCAATAGGTCAAACACTACTGACGAATCGCGGCATTTTTTTTTCACTATAACGCGAATGACGCGCCACATGTTTGATCCTGCCCTCATCGCCTGCCCCCGCAGGAGCAAGCGTCAAGTTCGAAGGATCAAACACTACTCAAATAAAGATTAAGGGTTATCTGGAGGAGAAAAAATATTGGCGCTAATATATGCATGTATGTATGCAATGTAATGTAAGTTACTCAAAAAGTTATACAGTGTAAAGGCTAAAGTTGACTTCCTTAAAACGCAAATCATAATAAGAATGGCTGTTCAAAACCTGATTGGACACATGACCGTACCATACCAGAAACAATACTTGAATAACCTATGATCTCACCATGAAAGCCATTGGTAACCTAGTGTGTAGCTCGTTGTTTTTAAGCAAATGAATCGACCAAGATAAAAACTTTCATCACTGGGAGATAGAGGAGGTTCTTCTCTTCATAGATGAATTGTTGAATAACGTGTAAATCCATTTCGTTGCTTAGTAACAACAAGATACACACTCGGTTACCAATGGCTTTTAGGGCGAGATCAAAAGTTATGCGAGAATATTGTTGCTCTAGATCTTTATCAGCTAGAAGGTTGTGAGGAGGATCCTGCAAGGACCTCCAAAATTCTAGCTTTAACGCCAGACGACGTAAGTCGTCTGCCAGAATTCACTGTTTGATTGCCCAGCTAACTCAAGATCTAGTCCTTTGAAGAATCCCCCTCCTTTTTACCTTCCAAATCTCCCAAGCTTCCTTCCCAAAATTGGTTTTCCTTTCCAACGCAAAATTCAAAACTATTCACTAAACGTTCTTTTAAACATTCCCAAAGTTTATTCATAAAATTAAGTTAAAATTTTTGAAGCTGATCAAAAGAATTAAATTGTTCTCAAAAATCTATTTATTATTAGAAAAAAAAAAAAATAATTTAGTTTCAAAAGCTACTTTGCAGTTTGAATTTTGTATTTGGTTGCATGCAACACTTCTTTCCTAGCTATCTCTCATCTCTGCAACATTTCCTTGAGCTTGCAACAATTTATTAAAAAAAATCCTATCAGTGACGTCACTTGCAAATCTATTTATCGGTTCTCTGTGAGTCGAAACAAATTACTCTCGTTTTCACTACTATTACAATCCCATCGGCCGTTACTGTTATTAGTGGTGGTATCAAATCGGTTCACTACTGTCGTGGTATGGTTTTGGTACTTACAGCTCTCCGTAGACTCGTGGGTTACCTGGCGGATAACGGCCGCCGGCCGTCGGTTCTTGCACGATCACTTTCGAGAGTCGGGATGGTAGGCCCCGATGAAACTGTGGAGGATCGTACTGCTTCAATCTCACGGCAGCACGAGGTTCGGGGTCGTCGTTTGGGCGTCGTCCACGAATTGAGCTCGGGCGAAGCTCGATCCCGCGACGGTCGATGTAAACAACCCCACGACGAGATGGATCCCGATGATGGGGTGGATGGAAGACGGATCAGACGGCCTGATTACCATGGGTTTTTCCCGGGACGTGAGTCAAGGGCGATTCACTCCGGCGATGACAGACTTTCCTCACTCAGACGTCTCGCAAATCTCTGCAACCACGGGGTGACGGGTGGTGCTCGCGAGACCGGACTCCTTACACCGTTGGCCACGCTCTCTGGGTATATCTTTAGTGGCCTGGAGCCACGAGGCGAAATATATCCCCAGGGGATCGCCCCTCGTCTGATCCTTAGCACATGTGTTGAAGATAGGTGCTATTGGTTTCTGTGCTGGCGGTGATGGACTCGCATGCACTAGCGACGATTCGCTCCTCCACACTATACACCTCCACTAACCACCCAATGGCGGTGTGGTCACTGCTGGTGACTCACAATTCAGCTAGGCTTTTCTTTTCCGTATTTTTACTGGCTATTAATGACTCACGATTGATTTTCCCTGATAGAATTTCTTCCACAACTAGACTCACGATTTTTTTTAATAATGGAATTTTAGCAAAACTTCACTCTGAAAATAGTTTGAGCAAACTTAGCAAACACTTTTAATTAGCTTCTTTTGAAATATTCACTTTATAACGATCTTCTCAGTCCGGTGGTCTGAACGGGAAAAGCTCGAGTAGATTTGATCTCCGTTCCAGGACCCCTTATAATTTCTTTTTTTCTTTTCATTTAGGTTTCCGGTTCAATTTCTTGATTACCTATTTCATATTAAAAATTTACTTTCCTGGTACTGCTTAACCAACACACACTATCGTCCGACTGGACTTTAAACAAAATTTTAATACTTTTAAAACAACTATCGATTCGAGCACTTTTACATAAGGGTTGCCTATTTTGCAGGCGCAAATTCAATTTGGATAGGGTTCTGAATGAGACGGTTGTAAATCCGTTTCATCATCCCCCACTTATCCCAAAAAAATTGCTTCGCAATTTTTTTTTTCTTACTTTATCTACTATGCACTTTATCTTATCTAGCACATAAAAACGCTTTTCTACTAACCGAATTCATTCTTAATGACGATACCGACGTAATAAACTAATAACCGAAACTTTTTTTGGCGAGAAACCGACATTTTGAACCGAAACAGCGCACCCGAGATCCGTGCTTTCCGGATCATTTACACGACACTAACTGAGTTGTATCCCAAAATCTCCAATAGACTTATTGGAAACTCCTTTGTCAAATTATTTACTCCAATACACATATTGGATACTGAACCCAAACTACTATGAATACATGTTCCAAACAATCCAAAAACGAATCACGAATTGAATAATGCGTATTCGTATTGGTTATTAAAAAAAATGTATCTACTCTAACCGATTCTACACCATATCACGATATGGAAACAACCTCAACTCTCTGAAAAAAACGTGTATTACCGCACATATCTCTCGGGTTTTGTATTATTGCTTTTGGGTACCTAGGCTATTGCTGGCTATCAAATCAAACATTGCGAGCAGTTGAATATGAAATCTATAATGCCAATGAACTGTGTGTACCGGGCTATTGTGGATAATGATCGTGGATGAAAACCTGTGTTTACTTCACCATAAACGTAAGTACCGTATTCCTTAATAATAAATATTCTATTTTTTTTATTACTTTAAATATTTAGTTTATATACATGGCTTTTTGAACTTGTTAGTGTATTCTTTGACCTAAAACTAATTTTTTTTTTTGAATAATTAACTCCAATGTATTGGATGGTCTCGGTTGCTAGATTCTTGTGAATCTAACGCTGAGCCAACCTTTATTTTGTTTTGATTTTTTTTTTTAAACTTTTGATGTCTTTTTGCTAAAAGATTCAAAGCTCTGGCTATAATTATTTAAACCTACTATTTACATATTTACAAAATAATTTCTTATTTTAGCACACCAATTGGAGGAATCAAACACGTAGGACACTTGATCCTCAGGCATGCAATGATTGTGGTTTTTGGTAAGTCGCTAGTTTTTATTCCGTTTTCTTCATCGTTTTAATTTTTGTCCTTCCCTACTAAAACTCCTATTACCGACTTAGCGTATTTTTGTGCTTCAGTTATTTTCCTGCAACCTTGTTTGTGTACATAGCTTGTAATTTTTCTTTTCATTCGCTTTTCAGCTTGAGTTTCTTTTTTTTTTTTTTTGTTTTTTTTGTACTATTATGCTCTTTTAAGATAATTCGAATTCAAAAACTCCTTTTTATATTTCGTAGTACGTTGCGATGTGTAAAAATCCTGTAAATAATTAAGATTTGTTTTCCTTATTTGCTCGTTTAGCTTTTTTTTTTTATTTGTTAAATTTCCGATTTGACGTATTTTTATGCATCAGCATTTGCAATTTGCTTGCTTTGTTTCTGTACATAGCTGGTTCCTTTTTACTTTTTACTTTTATAACTTTTTCAATTGGGATACATGGTATAGTCCTAACGATTTCCCATTTAAGTCTTCTAAAATGTAACAAACTTCCCCTACTTTCTTTCTTATTATTGCCTCCGAAAATTTTGGAGCTAATTTGGCATTGAATGCTTTTGATTTATCTGACAAAAAGTGATTTTTCCTTAACACTTTGTCTCCATCCCGAAATTCAATTAATTTCCCAGTTCTTAAATTATAATATTTTGAATATTTATCATACGCTATTTTTAAATTATTTCTAACCTTTTCATATATTTGTTTCATTGATTCAGAATGCTCTTTCCCTGAGGGTGTGGTATCATTGTTTAAGTCTCTCAGATTTTGATATTCTTCACCTGAACTTATTTGATTCTTACCAAAATTTATAAAGTACGGCGAAAATCCACTGGATGAATGAATCGCATTATTAATCGCATTTGCAATCTTGTAAATATTTTCGTCCCAGTGATCCTGTTCCTTTTTTATTAGAGCCTCAATCGACGAAGTAATCACACGGTTGGTCCTTTCAGCATTATTTACTTGTGGAAAATACACAGGCGTTAACCAGTGAGTCACACTGTATTTTTCCAAAAGACTTTTGAAGTCCTTAGACAAAAATTGGGCTCCATTATCGGATAAAACTATTTCGGGCACTCCGAAAAGTAAAAATATCATATTTTCTAGGAAGAAAACTAGTTGTTTGGCTTTGGCTTCTTTTAACGGCTGTATTATAACAAATTTAGAAAAAATGTCAGTGATGACAAGGAGGCATGTATTTCCTGTCTTTTTCGCCCTTGGAAATGGGCCAACATAATCAATAGCTATAATTTGCCAAGGTTGTGTTGCTAATTTTTGTTTTCCCATTGGTGGGACATGATTTTGATTATCAGATTTAGACGTTTTACATGCCAAACATGAATTACAAAATGCTTTCACTTCCGTGTACATTAAAGGCCAGACATATTTTTCTTTAATTTTTTCTACCGTTTTTTCAAATCCTAGGTGTGCTTCCTCATGGGTAGTTTTTATTAGTTGAAATCTCTGATCTTTTTTAGGCACAATTTTCCAATTAAATCGATTGTCTGCTATTTTAGAGTCATCTTTAACATATTTGTAAATGTTATTATCGATCACTTTAAAATCTTTAAACTCATTTGGGTATTCTGAGATTTTTTTCTTCAGGCTATCGTGCTCCAAGTCCTCCCATTTCGTTGAAATGGTGTTGAGAGATCTTGATAGGCAATCAGCTGTTATATTGTCGCGCCCTTTTCGATATTCAATACTGAAATCGAATTGTTGCAGTTTTAAAGCCCACCTGCACAATTTAGCCGATCCTTTCTCTGCACTTACCTTAGATAGCCATACTAAACTACGAGCATCTGTTATAACTTTAAAATGTGTTCCTTCTACGTAATTCCTAAATGCCTCAATAGCCCACAAAACCACCAAACACTCTTTTTCAACAGCTGCATATTTTCTTCTGGTAGAGTTCAGTTTCTTACTGAAATAGGCTATTATTCGTTTTTCCCCGTTTTGAATTTGGGTCAAAACTGCCCCTACTGCCAGATCAGATGCGTCAGATTCGATCGTAAATAGCTCATTGAAATCTGGGTTAGCTAAAATTGGTGGACTTATAAGAGCTTCTTTGAGATTCTCCAGTGCTTTCTCTGCCTCTGCAGTCCATAAAAACTTTTTATTCTCTTTTCTTAATAGCTCTGTTATAGGCGCTGTAATCGCGCTATAGTTTTTAATGAATTTCTGATAGAAATTCGCTAATCCTAATAGTCGCCTTATATCCTTTACCGTCTTTGGTGGCTGATAATCCAATATCGGTCGCACTTTTTCCATATCAATGGAAATTCCCTGCTCAGAAACAATATAACCAAGGTATCTAACGCTTTTTCTGCAAAATTTCGACTTAGCCAAGCTAATCGTTAAATTATCTTGTTTCAATCGTTTTGCTACCTCTTTTATTAGTTGAATATGATGGCTAAGTGTTTTGGTAGCGATGATGATATCATCTAAATAGACCCACACATATGGTTGTAAATCGCAGCCTAATGCTAGGTCCATTAATTTCGCCATGGTGAATGGGGCTCCTTTTAATCCAAAAGGCATTACCTTAAATCTAAAAAGGCCCATTTTCGTCCTAAAAGCCGTGAGACCCCGAGAGTTCTCGGTTAGAGGAATTTGCCAATAAGCTTCCTTTAAGTCGATCACACTAAAATATTTGGCGTGTTCTATTCTGTGCAAAATCTCATGTAGATGAGGCATAGGATATGCGTCATTTTTTGTCGCTGAATTAACTCGACGCGAATCGAGGCATACTCTAAATTTACCATTAGATTTTTTTACTGGAAGCAACGGACTTGCGTATTCGGACTCGCATGGTTCGATAACATCCATTAGCTTCATCCTTTCTATTTCCTCATCTACGAATTTTTGTACGTATGGAGAGCATGTGTACATTGGAGATGCCTTCAATTCTACACCTGGGATTAACTTAATCTCATGTTCTAGCAAAGCTGTTTTCCCTATTCTGTTTTCTTCAGAAACTTCAAATTGGCCTATCGCGTCGAGTAATTTTGCTCGGTCTTGTTCAGTGAGCGAATGTTCCGTTTCAATAGTGTCTATTGGCACAGACTCGAAATCTAATGTCGGAATATCGAGAGTTAGGTCCTCTTCATTATCCATGGTTTCTTCCAGTGCCCCCACAAAGGTGTTGAATTTTAAGGCAATGCATTGATTCTCACTCGAAAAGTGATTTTCTGAAAATTCCAATGAATCATTTGATTGAATTTCTGACAAATGAGTAGTGCAAATCTGATTGCTTTCGCCTTTAATTGCAGGCACAATGTCAAAGGCCTTCCAAAAATTGATTCCAAGAATTAACTTTTTTGAAAACTCTGAGACCACGTAAATCCGAATAACTTTGGTGATATTATTATAAGTGATTGGTAAATTTACAAAACCTACGCATTCATAGCTACTATCACCTGCCGTATCAACTTTTAGCTTACTTTTATGTAGTTTAAAATTATATTTATTTACAATATCCAAGGAATTCATAACTGATATTTCCGCGCCCAAATCTAAGAGTGCCATAATTTCTGAGTCCACTATTTTAATTTTGATATGAGGGCATTTTCTGGGCTCAACGATCAACTCATAAACATTGGAAATCTCCCCGTTGTTGGGGTTATTTTTGATATTTGGAAAAGAAATACCCCTTAGTTCTCTTCCAAAACCTCGTTTTTTGAGTTTTTTTGTGGTAGCAAATGGCTTTTTGGGCAAGTCAAAAATGTCACCCCTGGCGTTCCACAAGCGTGACAAAAAATTATTTTTGGCTGTTTGCAGTCTCGCCAACGGTGCCCATATTTTCGACAATTCCAGCACAGTAGGTTCTTTCAACACTTCTTTCCCTGCTGACAAGTCACCTGTTTTCTGTGAAAAATATTTAGATCTTTCTTTTTGTTCTTGTCTGTTCCTGCGTTCAAAAGCACAAACATCAGCGTCTTCCGAAGATGACGATGAAGATTCTGAAGTAGCTTCGACATTCCTAACATGTTTTTTAAACGGTTGAGTATTCTTGGAATAAATCCTACCACTGTCTTTGTCAAGCTGTTGGCATAACATACTGAGATGAGCAATGCTTTTAATTTTGTAAAACGTAAGTTTTGTTTTATACCACCTACGCATATTATTTCTTAGAACATTTAGCCTCTTTCTTTCGGAATATTGCTTCGTCATTCGCTCAAACATGCCTTCGATTTCTGCACAAAACGCGACAAAAGATTCCCATTTTTTCTGTTTCCTGTCCTTAATATCCTGCAGTAACTTTCTATCTTTATTCGGATCTCCAAACCGTATTTTCAAGTGCTTAGCAAAACTATTCCATGTTTTGTATTTCTTCTTATAGGTGAAGTACCAACGTCGCGCTTCTCCGGAAAAAAGAATGTATGCCTGATCTAGAAACCTGTCATCAGGGATTCGTTCCGAAGCTATCAATTCTTTTACTTGGAATACAAAATCAGCGACATCCATTCCTTGAGCATCACCACTAAACTGAATTCCCCATCTATCTAAACGATAATGCTGAAAACGATCATCGCGACGATTCCTGGAGAATCCTCTCTCAGAACTTTCTAGAAGTTCTGCATCTGAGCTAGAATCTGAGGACAACAAACTACTCAGCGAATCTAAGGAAGAACTCTCTTCTGAGGATGACGAACTTTGAGGTAACCGTTTTTTACTGCTCTTATCATGTTTCTTGTGTTTCTCAACTTTATGTCCTTTGATTTTAACTTCCTTATGTCTCTGATTAAGGTCTTTTGGTCTTGTTCCTAATCTCAACGCCTCCCTTTCATCCATCATGCTCCTCGCGGTTTCTGGACCAATTCTAATATCCCTAATGTTCGGTAGATTTGTAAAAAGATCGCCCACTGTTTTATGAGTATTTTTACCAGCATTATTTTCATAAGGCATTTCATTAACTTTAGGAGCCCTAGGAGCCAAACTACTGTGAAATTGTATATTACCCTCAACTTTCTCCTGAAATTGTGTTTTCGGTTTACTGTTCTGACCTAGTTTTAATCCTTCCATATCCCATTTTAGCTTATCCTTTTCGGAGTCGCTCAAGTTCATTAACTTTTTAATCGTTTCTTTATAATTATTCATGAGCTGTCGAATGGCCAATAAAACATCGTATTTTTGTTCTTCTTGTGCCAAATCTGTTACTTTTGCTCTTTCTATGCGTTCTTTCCAATGGCGAAGCTGAGATATCCACCGAATGTGAATGTCTCCTTTTAGTCCTTGTTCAATAATCCTGAGTTTTCTTACAGCTATGGGCCACTCATTTAGGAAATAAATGGCCTCAGTCAGCACTGGTGCTTGACTTTCATTTTTAAAAGCATTCCTCAATCTTTCTCGTTTGTGTGGTTCTGGTTCTTCTAGAAATATGTTTCTGATTTTAAGTTCGTAGTCTAGTTCTTCTTCACTTAAATCAAATGCATTTATTATGCTTGCATTACTAGCTTTCGCCATTGTTAATTATTTTTATGTTTATTTTTTTTTTTTAGGAAATCGGTACCCCGTTGATGGTTAAGGAAAACAATTTCGTCCGAATAAAAACTTTAAAAGAAGAAGAAAAAAATATAGAAAATAGCAAAATATAAAACAAAATTCAAGAAAGAAACAAAAATCTTTTTTTATCTACTTATCCTTTAAAACAAAGAAAAAAAAAACGTTTCACCAAAAAAAAAGAAAAAAAACACGAAAAGAAAAATAATAATAAAGAAAAAACTTTGCTTAATTCAATATCCAATTCAAATATTTCTTAATCTAAGTGCTCGAATCAATAATTCTTCAATATATCTCATAAACTAATATAACTTTTCCTTAATTAACTAAAATAATAGGTGTTGTTGGTCTAATTCAAATATTCAAAATTCCAATTCCAGTGGGTCGAAGCTTTAAGAAAGTTGGGCGCCAATGTGAGAAGGATTGAAGCTGATCAAAAGAATTAAATTGTTCTCAAAAATCTATTTATTATTAGAAAAAAAAAAATTTAGTTTCAAAAGCTACTTTGCAGTTTGAATTTTGTATTTGGTTGCATGCAACACTTCTTTCCTAGCTATCTCTCATCTCTGCAACATTTCCTTGAGCTTGCAACAATTTATTAAAAAAAATCCTATCAGTGACGTCACTTGCAAATCTATTTATCGGTTCTCTGTGAGTCGAAACAAATTACTCTCGTTTTCACTACTATTACAATCCCATCGGCCGTTACTGTTATTAGTGGTGGTATCAAATCGGTTCACTACTGTCGTGGTATGGTTTTGGTACTTACAGCTCTCCGTAGACTCGTGGGTTACCTGGCGGATAACGGCCGCCGGCCGTCGGTTCTTGCACGATCACTTTCGAGAGTCGGGATGGTAGACTCCGATGAAACTGTGGAGGATCGTACTGCTTCAATCTCACGGCAGCACGAGGTTCGGGGTCGTCGTATGGGCGTCGTCCACGAATTGAGCTCGGGCGAAGCTCGATCCCGCGACGGTCGATGTAAACAACCCCACGACGAGATGGATCCCGATGATGGGGTGGATGGAAGACGGATCAGACGGCCTGATTACCATGGGTTTTTCCCGGGACGTGAGTCAAGGGCGATTCACTCCGGCGATGACAGACTTTCCTCACTCAGACGTCTCGCAAATCTCTGCAACCACGGGGTGACGGGTGGTGCTTAGCGTTGGGCATATTTGACCAGAACATCGATGTTACTGAATCGATTCAAATTCAATATGTCGAATCGATTCACCGATTAAATCGAATCATTTGAATCGATGTTTTTAAATCGATTCGTTTATCAAGCTCATATGAAAGTTTGCAAAACAAGCTTTCAAAATAAGATCAAATGAAATTGCATGTAATTGGTAAATTCCTCCAATTGAATGACGTTTGAAATTAAAAATTATATATTAAAAACTTCAAGGCAGATTCAAAACTATGTCAACTCATTGAAAAATTCTAATCAATTACATCATTTTGAATCGAAACAAAAAATCGAATGAAGAAAATCGATTCACTCGATTTTGAGTACTCCGAACATCGATTCAAAAAATCGATTAATCGGAACAAAAAAATCGATTTTCCGAACATCGATTCAAAATCGCCCATCTCTAGTGGTGCTCGCGAGACCGGACTCCTTACACCGTTGGCCACGCTCTCTGGGTATATCTTTAGTGGCCTGGAGCCACGAGGCGAAATATATCCCCAGGGGATCGCCCCTCGTCTGATCCTTAGCACACGTGTTGAAGATAGGTGCTATTGGTTTCTGTGCTGGCGGCAAGCTTCCGAATTCTCACTCACTCTCACGATAATGGATTTCTCCATCACCACAGTTTTCAGCGAAAAGCTGCCTTGCGAAATTATCCGTCTACAAAACAAAGCGAAAATAGATAATGGCACAACTCCACAGCTGTGAGAATTTTAGTTTTATCATTCTCCTCTCCATGGAGAACTTTTCATGTGTCCATCGTCACAAGCAGCAGTTGCTTTTATGCATCAAATTAACAGCTGCTTTCGTCAAGTTGATGTGGTAGCATGGATAGCGTGCACGCATCGCGGTTGTTTTTAGCAATGTTCTAGGATCGAATCCCGTCGCCGGCACTAGTTTTTGTGTATCCACATAGTGATAATTATCGGGAGCAGTTGGTGAGCGATAATATGATGGAGTGAAAAATAAATTATCCCCAGAGTGGAGTGATTTTCGGTTATCCTCCATCGTAGCTCCAGGGAAAATTTGAGTGAGCGATAAAAGATGTTCACGTGAGGAAGCGAAAAAAGCATTCTCCTTACGTGCGAAAAATCGTAGATTTCGCATCATTGATACGAAAATTCAGAACCCTGGCTGGCGGTGATGGACTCGCATGCACTAGCGACGATTCGCTCCTCCACACTATACACCTCCACTAACCACCCAATGGCGGTGTGGTCACTGCTGGTGACTCACAATTCAGCTAGGCTTTTCTTTTCCGTATTTTTACTGGCTATTAATGACTCACGATTGATTTTCCCTGATAGAATTTCTTCCACAACTAGACTCACGATTTTTTTTAATAATGGAATTTTAGCAAAACTTCACTCTGAAAATAGTTTGAGCAAACTTAGCAAACACTTTTAATTAGCTTCTTTTGAAATATTCACTTTATAACGATCTTCTCAGTCCGGTGGTCTGAACGGGAAAAGCTCGAGTAGATTTGATCTCCGTTCCAGGACCCCTTATAATTTCTTTTTTCTTTTCATTTAGGTTTCCGGTTCAATTTCTTGATTACCTATTTCATATTAAAAATTTACTTTCCTGGTACTACTTAACCAACACACACTATCGTCCGACTGGACTTTAAACAAAATTTTAATACTTTTAAAACAACTATCGATTCGACCACTTTTACATAAGGGTTGCTTATTTTGCAGGCGCAAATTCAATTTGGATAGGGTTCTGAATGAGATGGTTGTAAATCCGTTTCAAGGTTGGTGATATTCCACTAAGCAGCTCGAAGATTCATTATCACGCCAAGATATTTAATCTCACGCACGAAATCAATCATCAATTAAATTCTTCCATATCAAATGGTATTGAAAATATTAGCTTTAATCTTCAACATCACCACTGTTTGCAATACGAGTCGTGTTCGGAATTTGAGAAACCACGGTAAATATTTAGTTTTTATATTGCACTTATTGGTTTACAGTTATATTTTGCAGAGAAGATGAACATTTCACAAATATTAGCTGATTTATGCCTATAAGCTGCGTGTAAAGTCACTGTAACCCTTTAGTGTTCGAAAAATGTGTCAAAACGGTGCTTCTTCTATGTCTCGACCACTCGACATTGAACGGAATTCGTTCGTCCTGGCTAGTGATGTTCAAAAGTTCCGTTCTGTCTCTACTTCCGAACAGACGAGATTTCTAAAAAAAATAGTACTTATAATAGAAGCGTTTTTTCGAAGACTGTTTTCGATCATAGTCATGGGAAGAAAGAATTGAATAGTCATATGTCATTCCGGCCTAACGGTATTCGACCTAAAGACATTCAACCTAACGGCCTGCTCCCGTGATGTTTAAATGTTTTGCATTTCCGTTTTCCATTGGAAGGTGGAGTGTTAATTGTATAAGAAATGTTTAATTGTATAAGAAAAACTGAATTTTCATAGTGTTCGCAACCACCGATTTGAAATTTGTTTGTATCATTGGAAAGCTACGTAAGATTTTCATAAAATATATTCAGATCGGAGGTGTATGTTTTCATCATCAAAAGTTATCTGTGATTTTGTGTAACATTACTTATAGCGCTGGTGCGATGATATGATGATTTCCAACAATTAAAATACAATCATGCGTAAATCACTATTCGCACCAATATATGATTGCAAATTACACCAGTGCGATAGGAAATGTTTCAAAAAATTGCACACAACTTTTGATTAAGAAAACGCACACCTCTGATTGTTAAATTATTTATGTCAAACTAACTCAGCTTTCATTTGATTTTTATTGAAGATTTCAGGTTGAATTTAAATGATTATTTTGCTGAATAATGATTTTCTGCTGTATTTTATCAAAATTATTAGAGGATTTTTTCACAGAGTTATAAGTATCTCAAGAGGAATTTGTAGTAAAATTATTGAATGAATTTGTTATGGAATTAAAAAAAAAAGTGGAAAAGGAGCCTTATAAAGAACAGCAACTTTAGCCAAATGAATTTTATATAGATCCGAAAATTCAAAATAAATGCCTTTTTAATTTATCCAATGATTCTCGTAGAAATCTCAACAACGTAAGGGTCAAAATTCATGCAGGATATCTACCATTAATTTGTCCCTATATTTCAGCTACACTAAATTCAAACTATCTCTTAATAAACTGTCCAAATCTGTTATAATTTCTTCTTCCCCTTTAATTTCTATCAGAAATTCCTTCTTCTATAGGGAATTCAATAGAGGAGACTTTTTACACACCAACACCTTTCACAAAGAGCATTGCTAGCGTTAAAATATTCAAATGCTATAGATTTGTCAATCAGATTCTTTGAATTTTTGTTGGCATGTTATGTTGAAAATAATGAGCATATCATGGAATTAAATCAAGGGTTTTGAATAGGTTGCCTGACTTAATTTTTTTTCTATTCCTACACCAATGATCACTGCACTTATAAAAGCATTTCAACGTATCCGATTCAACTTTTGGTCATTCGACATTTTGTCCTTTAGAAATTTTGACATTCGATAAAGTTTAAAAAAGTCTAAGTGAATTCAAGATTTCATAATTTGTCTTCCTTAGTTAGATTTGGAAAAATAATAATGAAGGGGCTCAGCTATTCAGCAAGACCAAGCTGAGGTTCGTGGGTTCGAATCCCACCGGTCGAGGATCTTTTCGCGTTGGAAATTTTCGCGACTTCCCAGGGCAAAGAGTATCTTCGTACCTGCCACACGATATACACAAGCAAAACTGGTCATTGGCATAGTAAGCTCTCAGTTAATAACTGTGGAAGTGCTCATAAGGCCACTAAGCTGCGAAGCAGGCTCTGTCCCAGTGAGGACGTAACGCAAGAAAGAAGAAGAAGAAGGGCTTGCTGAATTTAATTAATTGAATCTACTCCATTTGTACAAAAACATTCATCATGGCTGTCATAATAAACACAACTCTGCTCAAATCTTACCTTCCTCATCCTCATCAGAGCAATCGAAGAACTCATCCTCCGACTCGTGGCTTCCCTCGCGGCCCTCCATTTCGCCTTCTGCACCCGTCATCGAGAAGGGCAATCCTCCCTCACGAATTCTCCTCCGCTCCATGCAAACGTTCAGCATCTGCAGCTTCTGATGGAGCAGGCATGTTCTCGAATCCGGGAATCCGGCAGCCACTCTGCAATTTGAAACAGAAAAAAAAGAATAATGAACCGATCAGTCTTTGGAGTATTGGTGGATATCTTCGTCAGCCAACAATTCAAATTGAGCCCAACCCCTCTTGAATCGATTGGGAGAGATAACTCTCATCGATGAAGCTTGGTTTTACGATTTGGGTAACAGGTGGCACGCAAATGCTCGCGATATCAAGTGCCAGAGGAATAAATCAACCTTTGAAGATCTGCTAGGAAAGTACTTCCCAGCGCCTCTCAAAATCAATCAATGGGAAACAACATAAAACGATGAACTTGTCCGTCGAATGGTAAAAGTCTCGATGGGAAACATTATTCATCCACCGTGATGACGCCGAGAGTGACTTGCGTTTACAGAAATTGCACAACAATTCGCCGGATGGTTTTCTGCTAAGCTTTTGCGGTTGAAATCAGTCTAGTGAAGGAAAAATTTGGCTGAAGAATTTTGATTTTGATGACTTGATTTAAGAAACTATATTTAGAAAATTGATAAATTTCACATCTTATTAACAAACCTGTAGAAAAAAGGATTTTGTGATCAGGTATTTTTCAAAATTTTCAATTAGGATCGATGTACCAATAGCCGCATAGCTAAGAACAAATATTTGTATAAAATCGAAAAATAACGCTAGCGTCATTATTTTTACATCATCTGAAAGCTTTTTATCTTGGGGGAAAACTATGAAAACTACGACAACTCATATGTTTGTATTTATTATCGCTTGTGCCACTATAGGAATACATGTGCCTATAGTAGCACTATTTCTACTCTCTGTTCCTATAGTAGCACTAGCATCACGGTGTTGGCAAAATACTAATCAAAACCATATTTTTACAAAGCTTTTATATTTTTCCTTCAAAGTGTGGATCAAAAGCTTTCGTTTGATGTAAAAAAAGTTCTTAATTCAATAATTATTTCGTATAATAAAAAATAGTTTCTCTCAGTAGTGCTACTATAGGAACAATAGGTTCACTATAGGCGCAAGGGAGTTCAAATTTTAAGCAAAACTAATTATTTCGATCATTTTTGAACAAAATCAAGCTGTGTATCAATGGTACTTATATAAATAGCTTCTGACCTTCATGTAAAAAAATATTTCAAAAAGATTTATAGCAAAACGGCCGTTAAAAGCCACTAGTGCGACTATAGGGGACTGTCCACTAAGGGAACACTGACCCTACCCTATGTTGTCGCAAATTATATTAACTTTGACATTATTGTTGAGTAAGGAATTTGAAGCTAGTGATTCCAGAAAGAAGATTGCGAGGCAGATGATTCCTGTTTATACCTTTCGGGTAAAAGTTGTGGATGCGGGGGGAAACTAAAAATCTTTTTTTTTTTTTGTAAAAGATAGTAAGATAATGATGCCGTGAAACAGCTTCAAGACTAGCATCTAGATTTCTATCCTGAAAAAAAAAATGATAGGAATTATTTTGATAGAATACTTTGAAGATTTTTTTCTTCTGGGAATTTCTGCATGGAAGATTTCTGTAAAGCATCACTACCAATCACACAACCATTCTGTTTCTGTTCGGGATGAACCACTGCGACCAGTTTTCTTTGATCTTTTGAGGTATACCCGTGTCCTTTGTTTAGTGCATGTCGTTCTACTCCATTACTATTGAGAAATAATGAAGTAGTCGTTTTTATACAAATATCATTCTTTACCATTTTGCATAGAGCCTCTTTAGAAAAAGATACCGCTATTTATACCTTTTGGAGAAAACAGTTTGTCACCATAAAACTCTCAAAACCGCGCCCCTTAATCAGGTTCGGCCACTAAGCTGGTTGAATGATACTGATTTTGACCATTCATCGGTACTCTAGCGTATCATATTATTGCTTCTACTTATAAGGTTCAAAGTCGTTTTTTTTTGTGAACAGGTTTCATCGCATGAGACATTTAGATTCCTTGAAACAAAAAGCTTATTTTAGAAGTTAAGAGGTATGCTACTCCACTGATTCGGAATCGTTTCCCTCCTAGATATCGAAAGATAAACTCTTGAACTTGGAAAGAAGCTGTCTCATGCGTTGAAACCAACCTCAGATGCTGATTGAGCCATTTTTCCACTTCGACCTCCTCATCATCTAGGACAAATAGGTGGGTCTTAGTGGCTTGTTACTCTCTTATACTCTTCCGACCGTAACTTATAAGTATTCAAAAGAACAGATACAGAAAGAGTACAATTTGGTAGATCTTACCCCGTAACGCATCTCGAAAAGGTGATCTACCCGCGTTACGGTTAACCACACAATCATGCTTATGTTTTCAATTTCAATATTGTTGAAGGTCTCTTGGTTTTGAATCTTCATTCTAAGGTTTTCATCCAGATATTCCTCTGTAAATTCCTTATTATGTTTGTAGCGAATGTTCAAAGAATGTTTCAGTAAAACTGGTGACACTGTGATCTGGAGGTCTTAGGCTCCATTGATAGTGTATAATAATCAGTCGGTTGGGGAGTATGTGTCTCTAGTAGTGTCGATTTAGGAACTATCATGTAAGCTATAAATCATGTTATTGGAGTATTTGAAATGAGTTTAAATAAATAATTACAGCATTGAGCATTGGGCCTTCCTTAGCGGAGTGGTTAGAGTCCGCGTCTACAAAGTATAGCCATGCTGGGTTCGAGTCCCGGTCGGTCCAGGATCTTTTCGTAATGGAAATTTCCTTGACTTCCCTGGGCATAGAGTATCATCGTACCTGCCACACGATATACGATTGCGAAAATGGCAACTTCGGCAAAGAAAGCTCTCAGTTAATAACTGTGGAAGTACTCATAAGAACACCAAGCTGAGAAGCAGGCTCTTTCCCAGTGAGGACGTTAATGCCAAGAAGAAGAAGAAGCATTGAAGCTGATGTAAAGTAAACGCTGCTTTCAATATGTGTTCATCGTACTAGAGACGACTGAGCCATTGAAGCCATGAGAAACATTGTTGTTCTTTTATCCAGTAGCTTAGCTAGAGGGGTGCGGTGGATGCGGACCGTACTGGGCCCCGGGTTCTTAAAGGTCCCAAGATCGTGGTGAAAATTCTTCACAGCATTAAAAGTTGAGTTTTTGACAACCTGCAATGCATCGGCAAGGGTAATCAGGTTTGGAGGGGGCCCTGAGCTGGTAATATAATCAGTGGGGGCCCTTATGTCATCTAATATATTGATAAAGGTAGCGTCTATTCCAACACTATAGAACAGTACTTATGAACAGAACATCGTGGTTTTGAATTCGAAAATACATAGTTCTATGAGTCATCGAATATTAGGGACCTTCTATAACTTGACCCTGAAGAAGCCAGGAACTGGTTTGGAACTATTTAATTATGAGCCATATTCTGAAGTAAGCCGAAACAATATTTTGTATATTCTCAAAAAGTACCAAACCATATTTCGGTAACGCGAAAAGAGGTGAACAATGGTCTCTAGTCTATTTTCTACATCTTCTAAACATCTAATCTATGTAAAGTATTTTTTTGCTTTTTGAATTGCAATGAATCATAATGTAAATTATTGTGGCTCCAGAGATCACTACTCCAAAGGGTTAATACTTTTTCATTATCAGGAATTTTTCTAGAGATTTATTCAGAGCTTTCTTCACGTATACGTACAACAATTTCTCCGGGATCGCCCCAAGAATTCATATTCCTCTAGCAAATCTTCCACAAATTGGTCAAAAAATTTCTTAAACGATGTCCTTATAAATTTCCTCCAGAAAATCCTTCAGCAGTCCAATAACGGAATCACAACGAAAATTCTTTCACAAATTCTTGTAACTATTTTTCCATGTATTACACTGAGACACCTTAAAAATATTTCTACAGATTTTAGGAATTTTTCCAAAAATTTCACAATAAATTCAACCATGGATTCCTCATAAATTTCTCCATAATTAAGGATTCCTTTCAAAGATTTGTGGAATTTGTTTTTAAGTAAATTCTACTTGGATTCTTCAATTTAAATAATTATTCAGTGTTTAAAATCACAATATCCCACAGCAATTATTTCTGTAGTTCCTCAAAGAGTTCCACTCAAGATTTTCCAGGGGTACCCTCTTGAATGTGTTGGATGGGTAAGTTTACAATTATTTTATTTTATTAGTTTCTCTGAAAACTCATCCAAGACTTTCTCAAGAGTCCAGAAGAGATCCGGAGATCTTTGAAATACTTCTCTCTTGTAGGAATTAATCATGTATTTCATCAGTGATATCTTTACGGTCTCGTTTAGAAATATATCTATCCTCCAATAAAATCTGAAACATTTTTTCAGCATCTTCCTAGAGACGTCTTTTAATAATTCTTTGAGGACTCCTTTGGCAAATTTTCTGAGGGGATCATTGGAAAAAAATCTGTGCGTGTCATTCTAAAAATTTATGGTTGAGTTTTTCAAGGTACCTCGAATTAAAATTCTGGAGGAATTCCTTGGAAAGTCTGTGAAGGATTCGTTCAACGTACTCGTTGAGAAATCTTCAAAAATTAAAGTTGAACCTTTCTTTTAGCAAATTCCTGAATTTCGAAGAAAATCAATAAATCCCACAAAAACTTTTAAAAAGACGCTTGGGGAGTTGTCTGGTCCCTGTCTCATTTTGTTTTCATTTTTCAGGCAAAAGATATAGCTCATTTTTTAGATACTTAGTTGCTATTAATCCTGAATTGGTTGTAGGTGTCCATTCAAAATCTGTTTTCCAATTCTCGGATGCCTAACATTTTTAAACCGGACTACATCAAGAACTTTTGATTTGATATTTTCTAGGCCTTTGTCAGTAAGTTCTGATATTTGAATTGACTTTAAAATATTCGTTTTTAAATTCAAAGGATTTTTTACCGTTATGTTTTAATACTTTATGATAACATTAGAACATAATTTATTTTTCTTTACATTTAGATTGTCAAATATTGGAAAATATTAACAATACTATTGCAATGAAATCTAAGATTAAATAGAGTAGGAGATTTAATAGGTATTGAAATCTAAACATTGAAGCGTTTTTTTTTAAATTCTGCAACTGTTAGCTATAGGATGTTGAGTAGTACAGAATTAGGCAAAGCATTTGCAACTTTTCATTCTGTTTTCATACCATAAGCTAGTTATGCTGTTCCGCTCAAGAAAAGTAAAATGTCTGCAGAAGAAATAGTCAAGAAATGTTATACAGTTTGAATTGACATTCAGCATTTCGTACAAGAAATTTCCCACTCATCGAGATAGGCGATTAATTTTCTTTTCTGGAGCATAGTCCTTAATATGTTTAAATTTGGAGGACTTGATCTAAGATATTCATGAATTATTTTAATGATATTTCTAATGCATTTTGGGTTAAAAATTATGTCGGTTTAAATTCCGAAAAAGTTTCGGACAGACACATATTAAAAATGTATTGGAAAGTCCAAAATATCAGCACTAAATCATCAGATCAGCATCTTTTCAGCAAACTTCAAAAAAATGTCAGGACTAAAAGAACTGTGGCCTAAATTACCTTTAGACTAGGTCTTAACCCTAGAAAAACTCTTAATCTAGTTTCTTAATTCTCATTGGAAAGATATTTTAAGCAGAAACGATATCTCGCCAGAAGAACATTTCGACATAGATTTTTCATGAAGCCTTATCTGCATTCAACGATTTCTCTTCATCGTTGCTCTCTTTGCATTATTGCACTGATTTACTTTTCGTAATACGTTTACGTGCTGTAGGAAAAAAAAACACTAGCTTCATGAACAAGAAATATTACAGATTCGTTTAATTTGGCGAAGTAATAAGCGAAATATAGGATCGATGACAAGGAACCTCTCATGTCAGTTAAACCCTTATGAAGGAACAGTAAATCGACACGTTTTTTCATCCATGAAGCTTACTAAAAAATTGATATTAACCCAAAACAGCATCTTTCCAGCAATCCATCTGCCCAAAAATACTTAACCAAGAATAAGCATATCCAAGAATCCATTAAACAGAAAATTTGAATAAATCCGCCTGGGCTTTCAGCAGTAAAACCACCTAGATCTCCTTAGAAAATTGAACGCAAATCTTTTTAGATTAACTTTCCACCATCCACTTAGAATCTGCTAAGATAAAAAAAATTAGATTCTTTTATAAAACCTACTTGAAGTTTTATTAGATATCCACTACTTAACTTTCAAGTGATTTTTCAAAGCACCTTCCCGATATTTTTTAACAAATTCTCGTTTTAATTAAATAATACGAAAGAGCGTGTTCTCACAAATACTCTAGCAATTCCAGCTGAAATAACGGCTATAACATATTAAAGATTTTATTTTAAAAATGGTTTAAAATATGAACCTTGACACCTTAGATCATGTTTGACGTTCACTTTGTTGACAAAAATTACCCAGTGGTTTTAGTTTTAACACTGGGGTTGTTACTATTTGACATTTCGAAAATTTTAGTTTCAACCAAGGGGTATGACAAAATCTCAAAAACCTTAGCCATTTTTTTTTTACTTAACTCCTCAAGAATTTGCTATGAATCCCAATAGAAATCTATCAATCATCTCACCAAGAACGTTGTCAAGAATCTTCAAGTGCCCTTCTAGAAATGTTTCAAGGGTAACAATGTTTCATAAGATCTCCTTTTAATTTGCTCAAAATGCTGTCGCCAGAAATCTTTGAATCATCTCACAAAAAATCGGTCTCTCGGAGAAAATTTTTGGCAATTTTTTCTAGCTAAATTTGCCAAAAATCTTTCCAAAAAAACAACAATGTTTGTTCATTAGGAGTACTAGAAACCGAAAATTGCTCACCTCTAAGTACCATTGTATAGAGAAATGAATTTACTACCATTGAATCTCTATACATTTCATGCACTACCTTGCTTAAGCGATAAAAATAAATATTACGTTTCAAATGTTTTGAAACCAATGTGTTTGACATTGATTTCGGAAACCATAATCATGACGACAGCATCACACCCCAACGGTCAAATTAAGGTTTTCGGGGCGTATTCTAAAACTTGTTCTCAGTGTTTGGATTTTGATCCGAATAAGCCGATCGAACGATATTCGCTGAGTGAAACAATTCGTGACACATCAAATCAGAGAGCCTTATGAATATTGCTATTCACTCTCTCGTTTGGTATGTGACAAGAGAGCGTTCAAGAACAGTAACTCTCACAGACTACAACGGTATCGAAGGTGATTTATTGTTTTGGCAAATAAAAGAGTTATGTGCTCTTTGATTTGTCTATTTGAAAAGAGAAAACCGCTTTTTCAGTTTTGACTATTGCACCATTTTTAATTGGGCCTTAAGCAACTTGATTCTAATCTATTGGATAATCGAACACCCCTTTGGCAGCAAACATAGCACAGAAAATGGAAAATATTCCTGTCTGTTTCTTGATCAGAATGAGAATGTATCAGCGAACGTTAGTGCTGACACGACACTCAGTTTTCGGCGCCAAACAGCGGATGGTGTGTGTCTGTCTTTTTTCCTTTCGCGACTCGAACTAAAAATGTCATACGTGTTGTGTGAATGCAACCGGACAAATTAATACAAAAAATAAAAAATAAAAACATTTATTTGTTTGAACAAAATAAAAACATTTATTTGTTTGAACAAATATTGTGATTCTCGATATAAAAGTGGTGCCCATACTTTCTGGGACACCCTATATTAAAATCAGATTTTGAATTTTGGGCGATTGTTTTGCTACTTTTTAATTGAAAGAGTTACATTTCTAGAACCTTTCCTTATAAGTTTCGCACAAATCTGAGCGACTTTGTTGTACGAAATTTGTACTTGGCCATAAAGTATTATTGATATAATAAATAATCTGATTATTACTTATTTTAATAGAAATATATAAGCTAAGATTTATGAAATTTTATTACAAACTGAAACTCAGATTTCTGCTGATATAATTTAAAAATGATCAAAAACAAATTTTTATGTTTTTAAATTATTTTTGTTCGTATTAAAATATCTGAAAAGTTAAGATTTCATGATGTTATCTTAATTCTTAATTTTATCATTTTGTGAAATGCTTTTTAGCAAAGCCAAATAAAATTTTAAGCAAAAACTTTTGTGGAGCATCTTAGATACAATGCACATGAACTCATCACATCGATGGATTTTGATAAACACATTTAATACTACCGTCATTTCGGGTGAAATTGATCACTTTTTACGGTTTTTCTTGTCTGATTTCTATAATGTTGACAATGCCAAACAACTGAATGCAGGAAAACAAGTATGAAGGTGAGCCTCATTGACTCAAGTATCGAAATTTTCTAACGAATGTAATTTTTGTGCTAAGAAATATGTCTAAAATAAAAAATCGGGAGATCTCATTTCGGGGTGATATTGATCACATATCAACGCCATTGTTGTTAGTTCTCAAAACAACTTTACTTAATAAATTTGAGCTCCCTGAATCCGAATATGCTTGCCAAATTCTTAACAATACCATATTTATAGAAATAATGAATGTTTAAATTTCAAGAATAACGCAGAAAACGCCTAAATGTATGCAATTTCCTAAGGAATTTCCTGATATATACCAGAAACTCAATTATTTCAACCAAATCAACGAATTGGTACGAGTTTTGGTTATGAAATCTAGTTTGGGGATATATATTAAGTATCCTCACAAACTTTCAGGATTATACTATGTCCAAATCCATGTCTAGAACTAGAAGCTAATTGATGTTCGTCAACACTGCACCGTACAAGATTTTGAAATTTTACATTATTTTAATAGAAATGATCATTTGTTAACGCAAAAAACTTCACAACACACAATTTGGACATACTTACGACAAATAACGTTCATTCACTGCGGGTTACATTGATATTTGTGCTCCATTACGAAAAAATAAAATCGAGTGACATAGTGATCAATTTCACCCTACTGATCAATTTCACCCGAATTTACGGTATTTAAGTTCTAACTCAATTCGAAAGTAAGGTCTGTGATGGCAAGGTGAGAATTGATTTAAAAAAATCAAAAATTCCAAAGGTTGAAAGGTTATTTAATCATACAAAATTTCACAGGCAGCAATTACAAATGCACCAAAATAAAATACAAAAAAGAATAACAATAATTGTTTGTTTAAAACAATATTATGATATTCGTTATCAAAATCACGCCCATACTTTCTGGGACACCCTATAGTAGTTAGTTTGCCTCCGTTTATAATTTCACTGAATAAAAACATCTCCGCATTACTGTTTTCATTATTCGAAAAAGAACACTTCTAGAGAGCTTGGTTACGTATTAGAACCCTTTGAGAGCAGAATCTGAATAAATATAATCTGAAAAGTCAATTTAAAAATTGTATCTCTTAATTTCGTCCTAATTGTATATATTTTGACAAACACCCGTATTATTAATACGAATACTTAAAGTTTTATTCAGTGTAATTTACTCACATTCACTTGACTTCTGCGGAAGAAATTATCAAAAATGGTATGATTAATAATATCTACAAGCTTATTTTTTGGTTGGTGTTCAGACAGACTGGACTAAACAATATTTTGACCTTGTTAATAAATGTCAAGGACTTCTTCAAATCTTTATTTGCCGCAAAGCCTTGAATCAGCGCTGGCGGAAGAGGGAGAGCTCACCGAAGCCCTTCCTGAAGACTGCTAGAGTTGTGTCAATGCAGCCATTGACAATGCAGCGGAGGGTGCCATTGGGTTCGTGGAAGGAAATCGACGGAACGGTTGGTTCGATGAGGAGTGTCAGACCGTTTTGGACGAGAAGAATGAAGCGCGGTCGATTATGCTGCAGCAAGGCATCCGTCAAAACACGGAACGATACAAACAGAAGCGGAGACAGCAAACCCATCTATTCCGGGATAAAAAGCGCCGCCTGGAAGAGTTGGAATGCGAAGAGATGGAGCAGCTGTATCGTTCTCAAGAAACGCGTAAGTTCTACAAGAAACTCAATGCATACCGCAAAGGATTTGTTCCGCGAGCCGAAATGTACCGGGATAAGAAAGGAGGTATCTTGACGAACGAACGTGAGGTGATTAAAAGGTGAAAGCAGCACTACGATGAACACTTTAATGGCGTAAAGAAGAAATACCAAGGTAGCAGGAGGAATGACTTCATCAGTACGGCGGATGAGGGAGGCGTGCCAACTTCCACAATAGGTGAAGTTAAGAATGCTACCAAACAGCTCAAAACAACAAAGCAGCAGGAAAGGATGATATTGGAGCGGAACTTATTAAAATGGGCCTGGAATGCCACTTGTCTGCACCGATTGATAGCCAGAATCTGGGATACAGAGCAGCTACCGGAGCTACCGTGTACCTAGGACGATCTTCGGCAGAGTATGTGAGAACGACGTATGGATGGGAAGAATGAACCACGAGCTTGCGCAACTCTACGGTGAACCCAGTATCAACAAAAAGTCGCCAAAGCTGGAAGGGTACGATGGGCGGGACACGTTGTGAGAATGCCGGACAACAATCCCGCAAAAATGGTGTTCACCTCATATCCGGCCGGTACAAGACGAAGGGGAGCGCAACGAGCTAGGTGGTTTGACCAAGTGGAGCAGGATCTTGGAAGTGTGGGGCGATCGAGAAACTGGAGGTTAGCAGCCATGGATCGAGTTTGTTGGCGTAACATTGTGGCGCAGGTCATGTCTTGAAGGACGTAGCACCATCAACAGCAAAGTAAGTATGTCGATATGAACACTATCAAACGTTACTTGACCAGATTTAAGTGATTCAGAACAATTTGGGAACTTGAAATGAAGTTTGTTTGTTTATTATTTTCCTAGTAACGGAGTGATTTTCAACGTAATGTTCATTAAAATAATGTTCTTTGTCTCGATCTCTCCTTACCGTTTTGCTTCGAATTGCCGGACGCTTCGAAAGCCGGACACTACGACTATTTTTACGTTTTTAATCATATAATTTTAAATGTTTCTTCAATAATTATACACAAAACCATTCTTCCAGTTCGATTGTACGTTATAGATTTTAATGTATCGCAGTAGGCTGCATTATATTAAAAATAAAAATAAAAACACAAAAAGTGTATCGATACTCTACACATTCCAGTATTTGTTGGACTGAATCCAGACGCTAGCGTAAGGTGAGTGCACCAGTTTTTGCAAAACTTTTGTCACCTTTGTGGCGACTCAGTGCTCCTTTAGACTAGTAACTATTGTGATTTTGTATAGTAAACTGTTCAGAATCCTGGAATTTAAAGCTAATGAGTGGAATTTCATACAAAATAGGCAATTAAATCGTCGAAAAGAAGTGTCCGGAAATTGAAGCAATTCAATAGTAGTGTCCGGATTTCGAAGCAAGACACATCACTTGTATTTGCATATTTAAACCCTTTTTACATAACTATTCGCAATTTTTATTACACCATGCTAAATAATACACATATAATTTCAAAATAATTAACAGTGCCTCATGAAAATAGATGTCGTCAATTAGCAAAACGATGTTTGAAGTTGACCCTGTGCTTAAGTGTCCGGATTTCGAGTCAAAACGGTATCTCGGTGGTCCCTTCGATATCGAGATGTGGAGAGGCGACTGTAATATCAAAATGAATAGCTGAAAAGTCTATTTAATTAGCTTAATGGAATCCATTGAGTTCAACCACAGCCAAAAATACTCTGTTTTCTTTCAAAAGATATATTTTTCAAAACTGAGATGCACAAAAGAATCCCAAAACACTCATATTTTTTGAAATGTAAGACATAATCAACCCACCTGGCATTTCGGGTTTGAGCATGAAAAATGCATTTAAAACTGCAACATTCTTCTCCAAACAGATTGTGCAAATCCTAGTGCGATGACCTGAACTACATGATTCTAGACATTTGCTCAGCGTGTGGTATACGCTCAACTGCCTTTGGCTTTTCCCAGCTTTGGAGTTAACACATTTCATAGGACCAAACCAAACTGCCAAGTTGGTCTTCCCCACGAGCCTTGTCTGTATGCCTCCTCCTTCTTGGCAGAGGTGCCAAGTGAGTCAGCAATAAAGTGTTTATGTTTCACGGTACTGCCGGCTGGTAAAGTGGCTCCGCCGATACCTACTAGTTCAAATCGCGCGAAAAAGAGAGTAAGTAAACCACCGACAGACGTTTTGGCTGAGTTTCGTTCGATACACAAAGTATTTGCTCTAATGTTTGATTGCCATCAAAAGAGTATTGTTATCATAGGACAAAGCTGAATTGCGCTCAAGTTGTTGAGATTATCTTTTGATATTTTTGTAATTGCTTTATAAGTATCATTCCAAAATTTACTTTCATTTCTTATGTCTAGGGGTTCTGTGTTATTAGACAACACTATCATCCTAATTTGGTAAAACAAATTTAAGATTTTATTAACATTTTGTTAACAACATATTACATTTAATTTGCCGTAGCAGTTCAGAAATTTTACAGGTGAGTTGATTTCACCTGCTTATAAGAGAAAAAAAAACACGTTTTCTATTTACTTAACCTAATTTAACCTAAATATATAACGAATTAATCGTGGCAATAGAATATTGTAACGAATTTGGCCTGAAATTATTAATTATTTTATTTGACATTTGTTCCAATGTTCCAATGGATATTCTATGGAACTCATTGATAGTATACCAGGGAGAAAGCTTCAAATCATTTTCAAAATTTTATTTTGAAATCTTTGCAGAGCTTTCTTCCTGGTATTACAACAGCTAGTCCATATTGGTACAGCATACAACATGGCTGGCCTGCAAATTTGTCTGCATATCAAAAGCTTGTTCTTAAGACAAAGTTTCGATTTTCTATTAATGAGGGGAGAGAGACATTTTACATATTTGTTACATTTGGCTTGAATGCCCTCAATGTGATTTTTGAAAGTTGAATTCTTATCTAGCATGAGCCCTAGATACTTAATTTCCTCTCATCAATTTATAGGAACCCCTCTCATCCTGACAGCATGTCTACTTGAAGGTTCCAAATAAAGAGCTTTTGGTTTATGTGGGAATATTATTAGTTGTGTTTTGAAAGCATTAGGAGAAATCTTCCATTTTTGAAAGTATGAAAAAAAACATATCCAAACTTTTTTGCAATCGACTACAGATGACACGCAGGCTCCTTTGGCGGAGAGGCCTGTGTCATCCGCAAACAAAGATTTTTGAGGTAACTCAGTAAGTCAGATGTGAAAATATTGTATAATATTGGTCCCAAAATGCTGCCTTGGAGAACACCAGCTCTTAAAGGAAGTCTTTCAGGCCTGGAGTTCTGATAATTAACCTGAAGTGTACAATTTGACAGACAACTTTGAATTATTCTAACAATGTAGTTGGAAAATTAAAGTTTTTTTTTTATTTTACGATCAAACCTTAATGTCAAACACTGTCGAATGCTTTTTCTATGTCTAGAAGAGCAAGACCAGTAGAATAGCCTTCAGATTTATTGGAACGGATCAAATTTGTTACACGTAAAAGTTGATGAGTTGTCGAATATCCATGGCGGAATTCGAACTGTTCATTGTCAAAAAATGAATTTTCTTTGATGTTGGGCATCATTCTGTTCAAAATGACCTTTTCAAAAAGTATACTGATGGAGGAAAGCAAACTGATTGGACGATAGCTAGAAGCTTCTGCAGGATTTTTGTCTGGTTTTAAAATTGGAACAACCTTAGCATTTTTCCATTTGTCAGGAAAATATGCTAATTGAAAACATTTGTTAAATATATCAACTAAAAATGATAAGCTACTTTCTAGAAGTTTCTTGATGAGGATGTAGAAAATTTCATCATCGCCAGGAGCTTTCATATTTTTGAATTTTTTAATAATAGTTCTCACTTCTTCCAAATCAGTCTACCAGGCATTTTCGAAAACGTTCTCTTGATTGAGAATATTTTCGAAGTCCTGAGTAACTTGATTTTCAATTGGACTAGTAAGCCCTAAATTAAAATTGTGCGCGCTTTCAAACTGAATAGCAAGTTTTTGAGCTTTTTCGCAATTAGTTGGTAATAATTTGTTTTCCTCTTTCAATACCGGTATTGGCTTCTGAGGTTTTTTCAAAATTTTAGATAATTTCCAAAAGGGCTTAGAGCCAGCGTCAAATTGAGAAATCTTATTTTCAAAATTCGTAATTCTTAAATGTGAAAAACGTTTTTTGATTTCTTTCTGCAAATCCTGCCATATAATTTTCATAGCAGGATCGCGAGTGCATTGAAATTGCCTTCTCCTCACGTTTTTAAGGCGGACAAGAGTTTAAGATCATCGTCTATGATCACGGATGCAAATTTTACTTCACATTTTGGAATTGCAATGCTCCTGGCTTCAACAATGGAATTTGTTAAAGTTTCAAGAGCATTGTCTATATCAAGTTTTGTTTGTTAAGAAGTGTTAACATCAAGATAAGAATCAATATATGTTTCATAAATATTCCAGTCGGCTCGAAAATAATAAAAAAGTCGAGCTGATAGGATTGAGAATTGCTTCTTGGGATATTTGAAACGTAACAGGGAAATGATCAGAATCAAAATCAGCATGAGTAACTAATTGGCTACAAAGATGGCTAGAGTCGGTTAAGACCAAATCATTCGTAGGAGGATTTCTAGAAGATGAAAAACACGTAGGGCTATCAGGGTATTGAATTGAGAAATATCCTGAAGAGCACTCATCAAATAAAATTCTGCCGTTGGAATTACTTTGAGAATTATTCCATGACCGATGTTTGGCATTAAAGTCACCGATGACAAAAAAAAATTGACTTATTGCGAGTCAATTTTCGCAAGTCAGTTTGGAGCAAATTAACTTGCTGTCCAGAGCATTGAAAAGGCAAATAGGCAGCTATGAAAGTATATTTACCAAACTGTGTTATAACAGAAACACCTAATGTTTCAAAAACTTTAGTTTCAAATGACGAAAACAGTTGATGTTTTATACACCTATGAATGATGATTGCAACTCCCCCACATGCCCCATCAAGTCGATCATTACGATAAACAAAAATGTTAGGATGTTTTTGAGTTTAGATCCAGGTTTTAAATAAGTTTCGGTAATAACTGCTATATGCACGTTATTAACTGTAAGAAAATTAAACAGCTCGTCCTCTTTACCATTCAAAGAACGAGCATTCCAATTTGAAATATTTAAATTATTATTTGGATCCATTAGAAAAACGTAATCCAATAACAATTTGATTTGTAAAATTTACACCAACTTGGACTGCTTCAGTCATAGTGGTGGCTTTGAACATTGCATCAATCATTAGATTCAATTGTTCAGTTAGAAACTTTAAATCAGAGGCAGACATATCACTTGAAGTGGGTACATTATCTGATGAATTCCCATTGGAATTTTTGGTAGACGAAGAAGCGGAGTTACCTGTGGCGGTAGGGTTTTTCCCATTTGATTTGAAACAATTAGAATGGGTACTCATAGTACGAACAGGGGAGGAGTTCAAATTTCCTACTACGATATCGGCAAAGGATTTTCCGTAGGTAGATACATTCGAAATTGAAAGTTTCGAACGGCTACCCGACGGATTAAAATTAGTTTGTGAATGAGCATGATTATGATCTTCCTAATGGGTATGATTCATGATCAAGCGATCGTTAACTGAAAAATGAGTAGATGAAAAAACCGAATTTAGTACTATACCATTTAATTCCACTAGAGTGGTATAGTGGTAAATTCGGTTTTTTCATCTACTTATAGGTATTCTACTAAACAGCTCGAAGATTTATTATGAAACATGAGTATTGTTCGATATTCTACCAGGGAAATTCCGAAAACGACCGTTATCGTAACGGATATTATCTTTCATCTGCCTGGCACGAGCCTCAATGACTCTTTTGCGTGAAGGGCAATTCCAAAAATTTGACTTATGATTAGCCCCGCAATTAGAGCATATGAACTTGGTGGTATCTTCCTTCACCGGACACTGAACCGGACTTTTTGAAAAAGCCCTTTCCGAACAATGCCAGATTGGGCTCTCTTTTTCGTAATGATTACTTGGACTGGGGAAAATCCAAGTAAATCATTTATTCCATTTTTGATCTCTTCAGGTGATTTATAGTCACTTGAGAGACCTTTCAAGACAACTTTGAACAAACGTTCAGTTTTGTCGTCATAAGTAAACAAAATGTGCTTCTTCTCTTCAAGATGTTTGAGAAGAAGTTCGCGATCTTCAAGGCACTCTTTGCTAGCTCACTTGAATCAAAGAGCCTGAGCTAGAGACAGCTTCGATTTGGTGTTCGGAAAATTTGTCTAGAGCATCGATTGCTGATTGCTCATTTCGATGCAATTACT
This sequence comes from Aedes aegypti, assembly GCF_002204515.2. Classification (NCBI taxonomy): domain Eukaryota; kingdom Metazoa; phylum Arthropoda; class Insecta; order Diptera; family Culicidae; genus Aedes; species Aedes aegypti. The sequence goes on along the minus strand of NC_035108.1, from coordinate 341,950,577 downwards.
AACATTATCCATTTCACCCTTGGAAGAAAGTTCGCATTCCGGAGAAACGTCCTTTCTTCCATTCTTACCACGATTAGTGACAGTTTTAAGTCCCACTTTTTTGGAAGGAAGTTGTGAATTCAGAGATTCACCCTTCCTTTTGTTTGTTGTTGCAACCATGTTTAGTGAATATACGAAAGAAGACGTGACCTTCGAGAGGTTCTTTCCCAAGACGGTGTCCAAGAAGGATTACCACCGCTAGCTTTCGCCAACGGATTCAAAGAAAACTCGAAGGAGCGGGTCCAAACAAGGATCGTAAAGGGATCAATAGTAGAAAAAATAGAACTGAAAAGTACTGTTTTAGTAGCACTGAAAAGTACTGTTTTATTGCTTCAGGTAGTTTTTAAAAAACTTCCAAGAGCAGAGAGAACTCGTGTGCGCACAGCACGAAGGTACGATGTGCACTGCACAAATGATGTAATTCTGTAAAATTTAACTATATTTTGTTCGTGTCATAATGCTGTTCAGTCAAATTGAACAAGAATGGCACATTGTAAGCTTGAGCTTCAGCTTGATTGGCCGCCCATTGTTGCTACTGCAGTATCGCCAGATCAGCTGCACTCATACAAGGAACCAACCAGATGACTGCTTGGGACTAACTAGCATCCTCTTTGTATAAGTGCTGGTGATCTTCTGTTTCAAGGCACAATGGCGCCTGCTACGGCAGAATGCTGACCAACTGGGGGAAGGGGAAGGAATTGATGTTTAAAACTCATAGTAAACCGGATATACCCCTGCATCTACACCAGTTCATGTGGGAAGATATAGGGGTTAGGTAAGTTTATGAAAGAGAGCCTTCCTTTCTGGTTAACAGACTACCTATCAGGCGTAAGGAAAAGCGTGCCTAAAGGATGGAAGAATGGAAGCGTAGGGAAACGGTTTCTTGCCCGTCTCTGGTTCTAGCGATTGCTATGAAAAAATAGTTTCTTTCAGTGTGATAGATTAAAAGTGGAATATAGAAGCGAGTGATAAATCAACTACAAAGTACGAAAAAAGGGCCTGGGATTGAATCCATGGCCTTCTGCTTATGAAGCAGAAGCGGTAGCCAGTAGACCACCTACCCCGTCTTTTACAAAAATAAGACATATTGCAGCGTTAATCTATGGAATTTACGTCATTTCATAATTTACATCGAGTATTTAGCGTGATATAAGTTTCACATGTTTTTTTTTTCGTAGTTTGTAAACATCCACCAGATTATACGATTGATCAAGTATATCCGTGACAACTATCAATCTACGAATCACTTCGTTACTAATAATGCAAATTTATATGGCAGATCTTGTCAGCGATCCAAGAAAGTTTCAACCAGCGCTAGGTGGATTAATCTCGATCAATCCACTGTTTTTGCCTCTCGCGATGAACTTGATATTGCTTCATGTAGAGATTGTGGATCGCCGGACGGACACCGTAGTTATTATTACACACTTTTTCTTCCAACTCTGAGCGAGATGCTGCTGCTTCGTCTGCTGATTATCTGCGCTGATTTCTTCAAGTGCGAAACATTGGCACTTGTTAATTTGGCTGTGCGTTGTTGTTTTGCGTGCTCTACCTTCTCTGCGAATGCGTGGTTTGTTATTATTTTGCGATTCCCAATTCGATTGGGCTGCTGCTGCTCGACATGATTTAGTTACGGCGGCGGAATGCAGCCGATCGATTTCGAGTTTGGTGAAAAACACGGCAGCGGAAAGATAAACAAATGGACGACATCGAGGCCTCGGTGAGTAAAGTGGGAAATGGAGCAACCGCTAGAGGCTAACATTGATGCATCGATCTGAAAGCTTTAACTAGAGCACAGGCGATTCACTTTTTTGTACCACAAGTCTGGTGATCTAAATTGTCGCTTCGTATGAAACAGTGATTTTTGTACACTTATTTCAATATTTTTTATTGTGTTGTTTTTATTATAATGGACATGAGTTCGATAGACAAAAATTTTGAACAAAATAAAAAGTCGATGAAATAGTTAGAAAAGGACAAAATTTTAGTTTCTTTTTGAAAAAATAGTGAATTGTTTGATTCTTTAGGAGGAGATAATTTCCCATGAAATAAATCTTTTTCGACCTTTGCTCCTTAGTCGAGTGGTTAGAGTCCGTGGCCACAAAGCAAAGTCATGCTGAAGGTGTCTGGGTTCGATTCCCGGTTGGTCCAGGATCATTTCGTAATGGAAATTTCCTTGACTTCCCTGGGCATAGAGTATCATCGTAACTGTCACACGATATACGAATGTGAAAATGGCAACTTTGCCAAAGAAAGCTCTCAGTTAATAACTGTGGCAGCGCTCATTGAACACTAAGCTGAGAAGCAGGCTCTATCCCAGTGAGGACGTAATGCCAAGAAGAAGAAACTAAATGCCAAGAAGATGAATAAAATGCTCACTCCACACTCCGAGATGACTTTACATGAATACAATGTTCGAATTAGCACCTTGTATTCTTATGCTCCGTTTCTTAAGAATTATATGATTGCCGGAAGTGCAACTATACATTCCAGAACAATCCGTCGCCTTGCTACAATAGTGATTTGCACCACAGTTGACTGCAGATTAGGCACGTGGGAGCGGAAAATCAAAGAAGGAATAAATTTCTGCGGCCACTGTATAGCCACTCACCTCGCATCTAAGCGCGTACAACATAATTGGATGCAGCTGCAATGCCACTTTATTCCCAATTGCAGTGCATTCATAGAAAACGTACGTTACTTACAAAGAACGAGAGGCGTTGCGTTTAAAAATCCCTCACTCGAAGAAACGAATGAACGGTGACTGGTTTTGTGCCACTGCCTGGCAGGAGCTTGATCTTGAAACCCTCCCACCGTTGGATTGTGGAGCCTTACGGGCATCGTCGACGTCGTCGTCGTTGGGGTGCATAATTACTGTTGCAAGCATTCGGCTGCAACCAGCTTCTAAGTAACCGTGATCCAACATACCGTTCTTCGGTCTGATGCTGCAAAATGCATATCTAGTATCATGGGCGTAGTCAGAGGGGGCGTTGAAAGGGGCCGTTGCACTGTGGTACCGCCTATAGGTCATAAATCGAAAAACAAAATGTCTTGGTTGTCATTCCTTTATCTTTTCATGGATCAATTATGATCTCAAGAATGTAAAAACAGAAACATTATAGACGTTCCTGTATGATATGCATAGTAAGGCTATGAATGATTGAGTGTATTTTCATATGTGAAAAATACGTTAAAAATTAAGCGATTTCAGCACTTTGTTTATTGTCTTCGCAAACCAGAAACAAATCTCGCGGAACATTACTAAAGGACCTATCTAACATTGAGAGGCTCTCTTTGTTTACTTTCTCTTTCATTAATAACTGAGTCACATTAATCTCTTCTGTTGTGTTTTTTGTATGAAACGCTAGTCAAGGAAATTGACTTTCGATCTATAGTGAAAAACTTCCCAAAATCTTTAGTGTTCCACTGTTATAATCGAAAGAGAACGAGAGAGGAGAGAATCTCTCATTTGTACATAGGTCCTTTAGTAATGTTTCGCGAGAAATGATTTTTCAATCAGTTAAGATTACAGAACAATAGTACAGATGTATATCTATCACTTCCGATTAGATCTATGCGCCGTCGCGCCACGCCGCCGCCACCGATAGATTTTACGTCACGCCACCGCCGAATGAGGCATCGGCGGCGCGCCATACGCCGATCAGCACTTCACCGCCGATTTTGTATTTTCACGCCGATAAACAATTCGGCTCGTAAAGTTGAATAATTTTATTTAAAGAAAATGATTCACAAAATACTTCAATATTGCTTAAGGAATTCATATAGGGATTCTTACAGAAATTAATCAAGGAGTTAATACAAAGAATTCCTCCATGTATTGCTTTAGGGACTTCAGGAATTTATCTATCAACTCAATCTCGAAACCTTCCTGAGATTCTTCAGGGATTTATACTGGAATACATACACGGATTTCTCCTTGAACTCTTTCTGAGCTTCGGTAAGGAATCCATCAGATATTACTTTAGAATTCTTATTATACTCTAAGAATGCTAAGAAGGTTCCTCCAGTAAGCACTCAACAAGCGAATCCTCGATAAAAATCAATTGAAATTACTCCAGGAGTTCCTCCAAAACTCTACTAAGGAATCTTTATAGGAAGATTATAGAATATTTCTCAAATAGTTGAAGCAAGTGTATGCCCAAGAATTATTTCCAAAGAAGTTTTTTCACAGTTTTCTCTCATATGCTTATTAAGGGAATTCACTAGTGATTTCTTCCTAAATTATTTCACAGATATTTCTAAGGTTGCTCTGGCGTATCTTAAGGAACTGGATTTTTGTCCGGAAATCTGAAGGAATCCTTCACATAAATTACTCCAGAGATTTTTCCTACAGCCTTTTTGAAAACAATCGTGTTAAACAGATAATCCAGGGATCCCTTCATTTACGAGTAGGTAATTCGTTGAGGATTCAGAACATTGTAAATATAATCTCCTATAGTTTTTCCATAAATTTTCACATGATCTTCTCCATCGACTTCTCCCGGAATACGACCGAAGATACTTCTTCGATTTTTTCCGTCAAATTTTCATTCAAATTTTTTCTAAGGAATATACCTTAAAGGTTAATCCAAGATTATCTAGTGAATTTTCCTCGAATTTAAAATCGGTACTTAAAAATTTCCTTTGGTACAAGAATTCTTTCAATAAATTTCGTAAGGATTTTTGAAAAATAAATTCATTCTTGTATAAATTTCTATGAGCGCACCAGTATTTACAGTAAGTCTAGTACACGACACTGCACTATAGGCCAGGGACGCAATCTGTCGGGACAAAATTAATAACTCGGTAACGAAGCCTTATCGGTATTTGGTGTCTTCGGCAAAGTTTTTTGTAACAACGAGGACCATCTACTGACATAAACGGATAGTTCGTAAATCGAAAAAAAGTTTAAGCGCAGTTCCTTGAGTTGATATCGAGTAATGTAGATTCAAACTGGGTACATATTTGTTTTGTTTGTTTGTTTAATTTAAATGATATAATATGCCATGAAAAACTTGATCATGTGTCAGTTAATTGTTGTCATCAAGGCTCGATGTGAGCAATTTATTTAGTGAATGTGTTACTTTTAATACGGAAAATCAAATTTTTAAGCATATTCATGTCGATATCTCCAAATACTAAAATTTCAGAGCGCACGATCTCTTGTCCGGAGCTTGTAGATTTTTTTTAAAGCGGAAAGAGGATACAGAGCAAAGGTATCAATTTGGAGATTTCTTCGATTTTGAGAACTGTTAGGTTGTTTAACCTTAAATATGTGTTTAATCACCGGATTTGCTTAAATTTTGAGCTTCCGGAAAACTGTAACAGACGAATTCGAGATGAAATCCAAAGCCAGCTTGTAATGTGAGCAATTATAATAATTTAATGAAATAATAAAATATATATTTCCGCTAATTTCAAAATACACTTAAATATTTGCCACGAAAATATTAATCGCGTAATGAAAAAAAAAAAAAAAAAAAAACAAAATATACCTCTCTAAAATTTTGACATCCGTTTCATCAAGTAAAGGTTAAAAAATTGGTCAATTTTTAAAGTTTTTTCATAATTTCTTAATTTTTATGCGTCGTATTATTAATTATTTTCCACCAGAGCTTGTGTTTGTTATATATTTATCAGCAAAAAATATTATATGACATAGTTCTTAAGAAAAATGACAAATTCGGTGAAAAAAAAAATAGTTTTTTCAAGATTTTTTCCTAATTTTGCCAATAACTTCGAAAACAGTAGGCTGTGGAATTTTGACGTCTTCGAGAGAGTTGTTTATTTTATTAAAACGAACAACTTTGTCGAACATGCCAAGTCTCTAGAACGTCACAGTAAAAAGTTAGATTGTGGTGCCACCTATGCGGACGATTTACGAACTATCCGTTTATGTCAGTAGATGGTCCTCGTTGTTACAAAAAACTTTGCCGAAGACACCAAATATCGGAAACGCTTCTTTACCGAGTTATTTTTTTTCCCGCCAGATTGCGTCCCTGCCCCATACTGCACTGAAGACGACCTTACAGTTGTCGAAATACGCGTGTCTGTCACTGAATACTGACTCTAGTGGAAAAAAAATTGTATAGTACTAAGTTCGGTTTTTCTTTTACTTATAGGTATTCCACTGAACAGCTCGAAGATTTATTATAATATAGTATTATTATCATAATTTTAATCGATGCAAATGTATTGTGTTTGATGTAAAAGTAGTATGCTAATAGGACTTCCACGCACTATTATAGTTATATTATAGCTCCTTCAGAATTGTTTCCAGCATTGATGTAGCTAATTCCCAAATTTCTTCACGTTTCACGTGCATAAGAATAATATCGCCTATGATAGCGCATGTAAATCTGTTCAAAAATGATCTCAATGTTCTTATAAAAATGAAACCTCTTCTATGTCTTTATTTTAAAGTTTCTCCAAGTTTACTTCATTTTTTTCAACGGTAAAATTAGAAAAAAATAATTCTGATTGTATTTTTTTAGAACTGAACCAGAGATTCGTTGTATAGCCACTCTAAGAACTACTCAAACAATTTCTAGGATTAATTCAAAATACTTCTGTAGGTCAAACTCCTGAAGATCTTTCAGGAAATGCTCCATGCGTTTCTTCAAGGATTCGTTCAAAAACTTCTACAGCGATTCTGAAAAAAAAAATTCCTCTGAAATACTCACTTATGATTCGTCCTAGAACTCCTTCAGTAATACGTACAATGATGCTCACAAGATTTTTTCTTGTATTTCTGAAGGGGTTCCTCCAAAGTCCAAGTAAGTCTTTACTAGTACATATATTGCTGCTCGAATTTTGTAAAGGTCCTTGATTTTTTTCAGGATTACTTTGAGAATTTTTCAAACATCTTCAAAGAGTTCCAAAAGACAAACAAAATCCATTTTTTTCGATAAATCTTACACATTTTTCTGTGGTATTTAATGTTTGTGATTGTTCAGTATGTGCAGCCTTTGGCTGAAGACGGTGTAAATTGTCTTTTTTTTCTGTGGTAATTTCACCAAATATTCTTGTGAGTTCCTTCCTGGTTCTTTGAATATTTTTCCTGGGTCTGAATTATTTTCCCAAGGATTCGTGCAGGAACTATTTTTAGATTTTGTTCGAAGATTAATTATAATAAATTTTTCAAATATATTCGATTTGTATCCCATCAGGGAATGTTTCAGGAATGTGCTACCAGGAATATTTCCATAAGTTTTCTTGAAAGGATTTCACCATAAATTTCTTCAAGTTTTTGTTTAGGGTTTGTTGTAAATATTTCTTCAGATATTTTTGAAGATTATTCCAGCTAAGCGAATATGGGACAACAATTTCAATCGCTGTAATTTGAATTATTGTGATGGTGCCTCAACTGCATCATAGTTTTTATTGCAATTTATATTTATGCATCCACATATATCTAGTACCAAACGCGAAAATATTCAGAATGAGCTTGGGTGTTGGGTTGTGAGTTCAGGACATAGAGATCGTGGAGGCCTTCCTTAGCCCAATCGCAATTCCACCATGCTGAAGGTGTCTGGGTTCGATCCCCGGCTAGTTCACGATTCTTTTTGTATATTTGAAAATATCCATACTTTACTTGGGACCAGCCACACGAAACTCAAACACAAAAATAGCAACTTTCAGCCACACGAAACTCAAATGCAAAAATAGCAACTTTGGCAAGGAAAACTCTCAATTAACCACTGTGAAAGTACTTGTAGAAAACTAAGTTAATAAGTAGGCTCTGTCTCAGTAGGAACGAAACGCCGGAAAAAGAAGACAAATGCAAACATTTTGATGACCGATTTTATCCACGCCGATGTACGCCGCCGCCGAAACTTGATAACGGCGTGACACCGATGACGCCGCCGCCGGTATAAAAATGCTCTCACGCCGCCGCCGATTAAAAATATTTCGGTGCACAGGTCTACTTCAGATATGTTTAAGAGTGTTATTTGACATCTAGGAGTCAGAATTGATGTGAGTAATGAGAATAAAAATATACTCACTTCGTAACTACATCACTTTATTTGAAGTACGTTTCTAAATATGTTCTTAATAACATTTAATCAAACTTCTGCCACCAAATGATCATGTTTAAGTATGAAAATGAACCTGTGAAGGTTCTAGCTGCAAATATTTGCAGCGTGCCAACTAAGTTGCGAGTTTTTACCAATAAAAGCAATGATAAAAATATTCATAGAATTGATTGCATATCATATGAATGACATGACTGCCCAAAGTGTGGGTGGAATGACATGAAATTGTTCTTGTATTTATTTTGAGCATCAAAACAAGATATGCAACGAATTCCAACGCTAAAAAATAAAATTGAGAGAATAAAAAATATTGAGAAGCAACAAAATATTACCAAACAATTCATTAGTTATTTCTCAGTTGTGAATATTTGAAACTTAAGGTTAGTTACATTAAGTGACATGTTCGTTATTTGGTTTTGGTAAAGATTTGATGTGAAATTGGCATTATCAATTAATAAGTATTTCAAGTATTTATTTGGTATGTACAACTTCGGCACTTGGAAAAGTGTTCATTATCTTTTTACATCCATATAACTTTTCAATCATTTGATCGATTTTGATGAAATTTTCAGGAAAAATCACAAATGATATATTAAGTTATATGTTTGATCCAGACATTGAAAATTTAGAACTCGACTTAGGTCCAAATTTGTTGGGGTATTTAGAAATGTAAATATGTGGAAATTCGAGATATTTTATCAATAATCAGAATGTATCAAATATTTGGAATTTGCAGAATGTTGCATATAAATATAACAAATGTGTAATTTGCAAAGAAAGCTCTAAAGTAATTAACCTGAAAGATCTTTTAAACATCCAATTGAGAAGCAGTCTATTCCGATATTCCGATTTGGTCGTGAGACCAAACAGAAAAGGAATCATTTGAGAAGATTTCCCGAGTAGAAGCGAAGTTCTGACAATCAACCCGTGATATTGATTGGATTGACATAAGAGATAAAACATCTGAAGATAATAGAAAAATTTAGTTCCTAAAACTTCTGAACCACAGCAAAACATGATGTTTGTAGATCAAATAAATAGCTCGAAGCTATTGATCAGATCTTACAAAAGCTCAATATGATATGTCAATGTTATTTCTGGAGTAAATATTATATTTCTAGATTTTTTATCTCTTATATCTTTCAAGGTAATATTACTGTTAGCTCTCAATATCAGAATTTGTTATTTTTTTTCAGGTTTTTAAAGATTACGAAGCTACAGAATTGTTAAACTATGATGTCAGCACCCAGTACTTCAAAGTTGGAAGTGTTCCTCAATAGAATAAGGTCCTTGTTCCCGAACGTCAAAACAAACACAGTTCTTCTAGTTGCAGACTTAGCAGCTACAAAGCTGTAATTTTTAAATTCATTTTAGTGAACAAACAATGATGGTACTTAACCGAATTCTTACATTTCCAGTATTTATCTGTCTCCTACTGTATCAGGTGTATCGGTAATCGGGAAGCGACGTAAGTTGTACAGTCTACAGATAAATTACAGTTATAATTCATTTAATTTCAGATTATGGTGTTTTACACACATGGAGACCGGGATCACCTCTGAATCTCCATGGGTGTCATGGGAAGAAGTTTTGTTAGTGGGGAGGGATCATAGCTGCATGATCAGGATTCACCTTGGTAAGTGATGCGATTCATGAAACCACAGTTCAAAAACTCACCTATCAGTACTCTAAAGACAATATGAACAACACTTTTAGCGTCGAACCACTCAAAGGTTATTTTTCTATAATGATAAAAATCAGGTAAAATGAAAGATGTCGACACTTACAGTGTTCATATTTTGTTAAATATATTCATTTAAGTAACATTCCCATCATTGTTTTTATAAAAAACGTTACATAACATATTGTACATTTAAAATAAAAGCATGAAACGAGCTCAACAAATTGATTATCCATCCCTTATTGAGCAGCTGTAGCAACTTTAATCAGCATTCTCATTTCACAAGAGCAAAATATCGCTCCGGCGACGCAAAAATGAACTGGATCGAATGAAAAAACTTCGGCAACGCGACAACGCAAAAACAACGATTTTCCTAGTGAAGATTAAACGAAGCCAAAACTCAAACCCTCAAGAGCACAAACCTAGAGTTCCAGACAGCGGTTCAAGCTGATAATCTGATCGATAGGTCACCACCGGCGAGTGACCATTCGATCAAGCCCTAAGCCCGATCTGCTGTCCGGCTTTCCTGACTTGTGCTCATGGAAATTTGTGGCTTGGCTTCGATACATCTTCATCTTTTGCTTGGGCTTTAACAAAGCACTGCCCAGTAGAACGCGTGCAGAATAAACCATTATTTTTCCATTATTTAACTTTTTTTTTCAAAACTGCACCGGCCATTCCACCAGCCAAATATAATAATTTGCGGAGATGATAAAAACGTAACAGATAAATTTCAACACATTGCAATGTTCGCGCATTGGTTCGCGCGCGCTGCCTAGTGCGATCCCTGAAAGGAACTTCCCTAAGGATTTATTCAGAAACTTCTCCATGCGTCAACATAAATTTCTGTAGGAATTTCGTCAATACCTCCACGGACTACTGTCGCTTATCAAGAGCTTGCTCTTGCTAATTTTTCCAGAAAATTGTAAGAAATTACTTTATGGATTTGTCCAGGAGAGAATATCCCCAAAAATATCTCAAGAAGTCCTGGGAGAATATTTCTAGGGAAATTCCTGAGACATTTTTAAGACGTGCTATTGTCTGCAGCATCCATCGAGATTTTATTGAGAATTTTTTCGCAGGGATTCTAAAATAATCTCTAAATGGGTGTGATTCTAGGAGGAATTTAATACGGAATCTCTGAAACAATTGTTCTAAGAATACCATCAATCTACATACAAATCAATAAATATTAAATCCAAACAATTAAATTAAACAATACAGAAATGTAATAAACAATAAAAAATCAATTTTTTATCATAAATTCACGAAATCCGTTCTAAATTGAAACCATGGTTTGTAAACTATTTTGTGTTAAATATTTTCTCAAGATTGCACAATAATTGAAAAAATATCAGATGCTGAAAATATGAGGTGCATTCCCGTTCAAAACATTGGGTAGGACAAATATGTTGTGCTCAGTGAAGCTAAGAGAAATTTTAACCCTAGACTTGAAATTGAGAGTTACTGTACTTGAAGGGCTGAAACGCAAACGGGATGAAAGTGACATTTTGGTCGGTTTTGAGTTGAGTTGAGCTCTACTTCTACTGTTTCCAAGCGTTGAAAGGATATTTTCAGGCGATTTATCCGCAAAAAACAATAACATAATTCTTATAAAAAAATGACATAGTTCTTAGAGCACTAGCTTGTTTTTTCAACTCAAAGTAGATTTTCTCAAAACTAGGTTTTGTTACTGACACCACTTTGCTTCTAACCCTCTCATTTTCATGCCAGCCATTACCACAAGACTAAGGAAAATCAAAATTAGATAAAAAAGAGTTTTCTTCTTTATAGTATCTGAGCAGATATTTCTCTAAGATCTATGACTTTTTTAAAAGAATTCCTCGTGAAATTACATCAAGTATTACTGTATATGTTTTTTCATGATTTACTCTGGGAATTTCATCAGAAATTTATTCAGGTTATTGTCCAAATATTCAGATATTACTCCAGAAATTTCTGAAGGAGTTCCTTAGAGTGATTTTTGTTTTCAGAAAATTCCTCCAAACATTTTGTTTAGGATACCTCAAGAATTGCCAAGGAGAATCATAGAAATGGAATTTTTCAATAAAACGTCTTCTAAGATTAAATCAATAACTTCTCCATACATTTCTAGGGATTTTCTTTGATATTTCAACTAGGGATTTCTCTAAAAATACCTTCGGCTCCAATGAATCCTGCATTTTTTCAAAGAAATTCCACCAGAAATTTTTTGAAATTTTCTCAAGCTAGCCTTGGAAGTTTTTTTTTCAGGACTTTCTCCAGGAATGTCTCCTGGGAAATGCTAAGTAAATTTTTCTGAAAAATAAATCCAAAAAGTATTTCCAAAAAGTAAGTTTCAAAGTCACCCATAATGAACGAAGATCTTTGAAATAACTCCTTGACTCTTGAGAAAGTATTAGATGATTTCCAAGATAATTTGCTAAGATAATCGAGCAAAAATCATTTGAATCTCGGGATAGTATTCCGCAAGATTTTCTTAAGAAACTTCTCGAAAAAGTGTTGAGGATTTTTTTCAGAAATGGTTCGTAAAACTGCACGAGGATGAAATGCTGGAAAAGTTAAATTAAAAAAAAAATAGATTTGTTCGTAGAATCCCTTATATTTTATAATTCTGGGGGAAAACGTGGATGAATTCTGGAATCCACATAAACAAGCGGATGAATTCTTGTTAATTTTCTTGAAAAAAAAACAAGCATTTTTCCCAAACGCTCTACATTAATCCTTAGTGGATTTCCTCGGAAGAATGTGTTTAATCGAAAACAAACGATCAATGATATAAATTGGAATTCTAACGATAGGTGCCAATGGCGGCTTGCTTTCAGCGAGAATTTCTCTGCAGAGCTTTCTTCCTGGGATTTCAAAAGTTGAATTATAATGGTACAGAGTTCAAAATGATCAACCTGAAAATTTGTTTAAAGATCAAAATCTTGTTTTTTTAGACAAAGTTTCGATTTTCTATCAATAAGAGAATATAAACATTTTATTTATTTGTTAAATTTGGCTTGAATGCCATCAATGTGATTTTTGAAGGATAAATTTTTATCTAGCACTAGTGGTCCCGGCAAACTTCGTCTTGCCATCAAGTAGTCTGTTGAAAAACACTACTGATCGTCCCATAAAAAAGACAGTTCCGTTCACGCTCGTTTTTCAAACTTTCCCGGTGAATATCCTAGGATTTGTATACTCACAAACACGTCGGAACCCTTAACAAATAAAACGGAGAAAGAATCGTTCATATCCGTTTACCCGTTCGTAAGTCATTTCGTGACATACAAACACCATTCCATTTTTATTTATATAGATAAGCCCTAGATATTTTACTTCATCTGACCAACTTATTGTAACTCTGCTCATTGTGACAACATTTCTACTTGAAGGTTCCAAATAAAGAGCTCTTGGTTTATGTGGGAATATATAAGCTAATTCTTAGAAGCATTAGCAGAAATCTTCTATTTTTGCAAGTATGAAAAAAAATCCAAACTTTTTTGCAATCTACTACAGATGACACGTAGGGGTCAGATGTGGAAATATAGAATAATATTCGTCTAAAAATGCTGCTTTGAGAAACACCAGCTCTTACAAGAAGTCTTTCAGTCTTGGAGTTCTGATAGTTAAGTTATGAGTGTCAAAAATGGTAATTTTTGTGCGAAATATTTGAAATAACTTTAAAGATTGTTCGACCTTTTTTCCGGAAATCCTGGCTACGTCCATACCTGGTATCATGCACAGAGAGGGCAGCACCGGGTAGTGGAGGCGCCCATAGAGAACAAAACACAGCAAATAGAGATGCTGATTCGCCGCCTCGTGTGCCACGATTCTATTCAATTATCCATCGCGTCTAGAAGGAAGCAGCAACCGTCGGTCGGTCGGTCGTCTTCGTGGCAGCTAAGCCAAGCGTTCATGTTTTGTGTGATGCCGGGTCTCACCTCGGGCTAAAAGTGAGCCAGAGGTGGAGGGGGTGTTGAGCGAGGAGTGTCCATAATCTGTTTAAAGCTTGAACGGAATCTCCCGCTGATAAGCGGCAGCTGTGCACTGGAGCCATTCAACCAAAGTTATGCTGATGGGGGGATATGCGTCTGTGTGTTTCTTAAGATGAGCCGTTTTCTTTACAAGTACGTTCCGCTGCATCCAGAGGTGCATTTCCTGGTTGGTGCGCAGGCAGATAGACTCTGTATTCTGAAGACGACCGGGAGTGAATGCAAATGTTGGGAGCTGTTGGGAAGTCCCGTCAGCCCTGAATGGTCGTAAGCGTGAAACAAGGCTAACATATTCTGCTATGATGAGGAAATGGTTCATATAGCAAAAATGTTTCTTTTTTAAGCTAATTTTGAGCTTAATATGAAATCTCTTTTAATTATTTAGCCATAGGTTCTTTAAAAAAGCAGTGAAGTTAGAAATTCAGCCTTTGTTCTTTTTGTTATAGCAACTATATTTATACTTGGCCTTTTAAGAAGTGTCTGTTTCTTAAAATATTACCACCGCTAACGAAATGTTACTTCCGCAAAAGAGTCCAACTCGAAATAACGGGTCTTAAGAAACAAAAATAATAACAACAAGGGTTGAAAAAAGTTTTATAGATGGCAGCAAACTAAAAATCTCAAAATCGGTAACAAAAAATTTACGCATTTTAACCATAATTTGGAAGAGCTGTATCAAATATTCAACGCCGACATCAGCAACTACACAATTAAAATTTCTTTTCCAATGATTATTTGATAACTCATCATTTCCTGTCAAAAAGTTTGTCTCAAGAGCTTTCCAGTTCTGTACACGATATGAAATCATCTTCTACCCTTGGGTGCCCGAATTTCACCACACCCAAAATAAACTGCAACTCGAGACCATTTTGGCATTGTTTATTGACTCCCGTCGTCTTCTTGACTAAGTCCGCTAACAGCACATTCAGGAAGCCACCAGTCTGAGTCAACGGAGCCAATTTCGCCGTTCACCCGCAACTCCAACACATAATTCTACAAACACACGTGCCTCACCCATGTGCTTGTTTCCCTCCCCCCTCATCTTGGTCTCCTAAATTTGGATGCCAATGTCTCTGCCTAATGGCATGTGAATGCCTTTGCGTCTATTACCCGTTCTCTTGTTTCAGCGCTGGCTTCCCGAGCAATTCGAAAACCTTATCTTGGTTTCAGCATCAAGTTGATATCATAATTTGATATCAATGTATTATTATTGTATTCATCATCATATTCTGTTTGTTTTCGTCCTGCTATCTTTTAAATTTTTTATATTATAATTTTGCATATACTGTAACCTCGATATAACATTAATCAATTTTTATATCAATTACTTTGTATAGAAGTAGAATATTTCAATTTTCAGTCCGTTCAATCGTTCTTACAATTTATATGTTTTTTTTAGTTCAATGTTTTGAGTTTTTTTTATTAAATTTTTAGTTTTGCATTTTTTTGAACAAAAATGACAGCATAAAATGTTTTGTATTTTTCTATGCATTGTATCCCTATTGGAATAGTATGTATTCCTCGGCTAAGTATTCTATGAGAACTTTTGTTGGAATGTTATGATAGTTCGAGGACTTTTCTAAAAAATCCTGGACTTGCCTGGGGGAAAACTAGCATCGAGCCTGCTATGCCATACACAATGCAAATTTCCATTTTTGGAAAAATGAGGTTGGGAACAAAATGACCTTAATAAAAATAAACTTGGTTTTCGAAATCTGAAATATCATAGCATCAAAATAAGTTTCCAATATGATCTCAAGCACTGCTCGGGATGCGGAGCTACAGAAAAGTCGCGCTTTCGCTGCCATTACGAGGGTTCGACGTGCGGTGTCGCGACTTGAAGAGAAGACAGTCTCTTATTGCCATCACGGAAAGCCTGAGCTGAAATATTGATTGCAGCAATCGACCATGCCTGGTCCTCCCAAATGGTGATGAGAGAAAAGGATGACTTTCGCATGCTTCCCAAATAGAACACAGACCGAGGACATTCATTACCCTAGAGTCGCGGCGACAGGAAGAAGGGAAGACACCCCGAGGAGGAACAAATAACTCCCCAATAACTTATGCATACCATTTTTTGGTATCATACCAAAATTAGGTATTGTTCAGTTGTCAATACCTCAATTTGGTATTTTAATGGTATTGAAAAAAATCTTTAAAACAATTAAAAATACTTCATTGAGGTATTAAACAGCTATTGAGGTCTGCTGGAGGTATTGAACTACAATTGAAAAATTTCATTTTTATATGAAAATCCATCAAGTATTATTGAGGTATTACAATACCTGATCTAGTTATCAGTTTGGTGTTCGTAGAATATGCTTGAGATATTATTTGAGGTATTTTACCTCTTATGCAGGGCTAATTCATACCTCATTCAGGTATGTAGTATTGGAAATTATCTGGTATGGAATACCTCAATTTGGTATTCAGTAGTTATTTTCTTCTGCTCGGGACGATACACGATTCCAATAAATTATAAACGACACATCGGATTGACACATGTGTCAAGCGGTGTCGACATCATTGTTGTTCTCTGCTCCTCCGCTGACGTTCTGATGATTTGAAGAGGCCTTTTGGTTGTTCTAGGCGTGTCATCGGTTGACCGCCAGCGAATGACAGGAATGCAATTTGTTTCGCTTGTCTCGGATAGCAAATTAAATCACATGGGCTGGGATTGTGGCGGGCTTTTTAACAATAGTAACTGAACAATCCAGGCAGGTGGAAATTATTTATTAACTCGTTAACGCCCAAGAAATCCCATAATTGCGCTTTTATTCCGGATTTGCTATCAATAGTTACGTTCCCATAAAATAAACACAGTTTCAGCAACAAAATTAAAGTTTATGGTGAGGATCCAAAAAAATCTAAAAAGTGTGTCGTCGATATTTAATAGCTGTATTGAATTGATTTTGCATTTTATTGAGCGAATAGCTAGTTGATCCTTTAGGAACAGTAAAGGCCCAAATGCAATGATAGCGGAACGGCAACGGAAAGCGGAACCGGTTCGCCAACATGAACATACTAATCGACTCAGTGTTGGTTCACTTTCATTCGTTGACAGCTCAGTCGAGATGGTGTGATTCATGCTGGCGAACCGGTTCCGCTTTCCGTTGCCGTTCCGCTATCATTGCGTTTGGGCCTCAAGTTGAAGATGAATCGATGCCAAAGTTCAAATTTTCAAAGCCAAAGTTCAAATTTTCAAGAGCACGGATCTGGAGAATCAAACATCCATTGGAGGTGAAAACCTAATCGATTGGTCAGCACCAGCTAGTGACCAATCGATTAAGTTTTCAGCTTAAACGGATGCTTGGTTCTCCAGATCCGTGCTCTTGAAAATTTGAACTTTGGCTTCGATTCATCTTCACTTTAAGCGTTGTAGAAAATATTTTCTGTTAGAAACGTTCAATTCTTTTACTGCCATGGAGGAGAAAACTTACGTTTATCACAAAGATTCCAGAAAAAGTTAAAAGCTTAATTTGGATAATGCATATCTCCGTTGTTTCCTAAGCGATTTTTTTCCGGCAGAGGAATAAGACACTATTCGAGATCAATAGCCATTTAAAATTTATTTAAAAACATAGTTTATCCAAACTAATTGAACAAAAGATACTTCTTAGTGTTATCTGGTACGGATTTGTGGCACAAAATAAGCAATGCAATAATATTTAAGGTGATAAATTATAGTTTTCTTGGTGAAAAATGAGTTCCGGAACCACAATTCACATGTTTTGGGATGAAATATAAAATTTTAATTACACCCAAAATTTGTTTTAGCATAGCATAGCATAGCATAGCATAGACTGACTGTACATGTCATGGTTTGGTACTCCGTGATTGATTGGAACTGGTAAGAATTTCACTTTGATCCAAATGAATAAGGGATGGGAGTTTATTATCATATTATTGATCAATAACGGCGCCGCCGGCCTTACAGTCAGTTTGGATGGGGAACGAATGTTAAGGTGTAGTGATTGTTGCTTATAGAGACCGAGAATATCTCTGCAAAATACGGAAACAATAATGATAGAATTTAAAAAAATAAGTTAAAAACCCTAATCAATTTTCTTATTTTAATGCAGTTTGATTTAATCGAACTAATCAAAGGTTATTTTTGGTAAAGACAAAATAATAAACGTATATGTATACTAGAATTATTTGAAAAAGAATAAAAGTTTATGCCGACACTGGTAGTGTCAAACTATCCATGTTTTCTTTGGAAAATACAAACGTAACGATGCCTCGCTATAAATGTGTAATCATAAACACAAAACGAGCTCACCAATTTACAATCCATTCTTGACTAAACACGAATATCTCTTCACACTTGCACAACGCGAATCAGAAACGATTGACCTTGATTCCATCGTTCGCTCTACAGGAACATTGAACCACACCGTCGACTCGAGAAAAAAAACGGGCTTCTCCGATACATTGCCCAGAATCACGCGAAAACGAAGAAACGGGAACCGCACCGAAACAAAAAAAAAAAAAAAGAACTCGATTGCTTGGTCTTCCCCGAAGCAGTTTTAATTTGTTTTACTCAAAAAACCTCGAAAAACCCTATTTTGAAAACTTTTTTCCTGCAAATCCAAATGTTAGTGTTTGGATTTCGATCAGAACAAGCCGATCGAATCATTTTCGGAGAGTGTAACAGTTCGCGTACCATAGCAGTTCGTGGCACATCGCATTCGGAGAGCCCTATGAATGTAAACATTCACTCTCTTGTTTGGTACGTGGCACGAGAGCGTTTAAGAGCAGCAACTCTCACAGACTCCAACAGTATCGAGTCATTCGGGTGATTTATGTTTTGCATAAAATTGGTAATAACTTTCATATTTTCTGATAATGCAGCCTTTAACAATTTAACTTCAATCTGTTGGACCATTGAACGCCCTTTTGGTTGCAAACATAGCACAGAAAATAAAAAAATATTCGCCTCTGTTTCTTGATCAGAATGAATGTGGGTCAGCGAATGTTACAAGTGTTGACACACAGTGATCGGGGCCAAACAGTGGGTGGTGTGTGTCTGTCTTGTTTTAGTTCATGGCTCGTTATCTTCAACGAACGATAAGTGTCATGCGTGTTGTGTGAATGCAGGCGGAAAAATTGGCTGAAATTATGGCTCGTGTGTCAATGTCGTTAAATTTTCCAAAGCCTGCAAAATTCGACCCGGTGACATGTAGTTTTTTCTACATGAATTTTATTATAGAAGCCCAGCAAACACTTCTGGGCAGAAATTGAATTTTTTATTTAACTCAAAATACCTATAAGATAATTAAGACACTCAAGACGGCCTAACAGTTGAAGTCGAAATACGCGTATCTGTCAAAGGATACACATTCTGATGAAATTAAATGGTGCTAAACAGCACAAACATTTATTATCAAAATATCTTTTAATTCAAAATCTATGAAACATTTAATTCTTCAACACTATGTACTTGTAAAGTGAAATAAAAACAATAACTGGTGGATTTCTCGACTAAAACATGTCTGCTGAAGTGTATTGAATATATTTGTGTAGAAATATATTTTTATTACGCTCTAAAGTGATTTAAATTTTGAAAATTAAGAAAATCCCATTTTTATGCAATTTGTCAACAAACTAAAATTTGATACGCTGACATCTTGGTTTGTCGCTATAAATTTTATCATAGAAGCTTGGTGAACATGTTTGACCAGAAAATAAAGTTTTTGAGAGCATTCAAAATTTATTTCATTGCATAAACTATGAAAAGACCTTTTTAAACTTTTCGCCTACAAATCAAAAATATAAAACAAATTTTTCGACTTCCACGCTCCTAGAAAAACGATCCGGAGAAAGATCAAACTTCCGTTTTTCCTTCATTTCTTGGTGAATAACGAAATTGTACTTGAATTGATGTCATGGGTTGTGTGTAACAATAATTGTCAAACTAGAATGAGTTAGTTCATTAGGATCTGTTTTTCTCTATTGATGTTATCCTATAAAATAAGTAAAACATTTTTTACATCGATCAGCTAATAGACGTCTTTGAAAAATTTATGGTTTGAAAAAAAAAGTTTATATTATACTCGAATTTATTTTACTCGAATTACGCAGAAAGCATTTTCGTAACTGTTTGTTTTCAAACCGAAATTTAATGCGATGACTCGTGAATTCGTTAATTTCTGACATATAAACGGATAACACTGAATCAACAATTTCACGCCACAATACTCGGTTCGTGGCCGCATCTCTCCATCCTCGGTTCTGCCCCACGCTCGCCAAATCGATACGCACTTGATCCGCCCACCTAGCTCGCTGCGCTCCACGCCTTCTTGTACCAACCGGATCCGAAGCGAACACCATCTTTACAGGATTGCTGTCCGGCATTCTTGCAACATGCCCTGCCCATCGTATCCTTCCAGCTTTGGCCACCTTCTGGATACTGGGTTCGCCGTAGAGTTGTCGTAGCGGCACATCCGGTTGCTTGAGCCACTCTAGGTCATACCGGGGCGTCCGTCGGTACCGTACGTTGTTAACGACGGAGAGTTTTGGGCGCAGTTTAACCATCACCAGATAGTGGTCAGAGTCGATGTTAGCGCAACGATAGGTCCTGACGTCGATAATGTCGGAGAAGTGCCGTCCATCAATCAGAACGGTGGTCGATTTTTAATTCTGTCAGCTGTAGTGATCTCCAGGTGTATCGGTATGGAAGGCCGTGCTGAAAGTAGGAGCTACGGATGGCCATATTCTTGGAGGCGGCGAAATCAATTAGTCGTAAGCCGTTTTTGTTCGTCAGCCGGTGGGCGCTGAACTTTCCAATAGTCGGTCTGAACTCCTCCTCCTGGCCAACCCGAGCGTTGAAATCTCCTATGATGATTTTAACGTCCTGTCTTGGGCAGCTGTCGTACTCGCGTTCGAGCTGCGCGTAAAAAGCGTCTTTATCATCATCAGTGCTTCCGGAGTGAGGGCTGTGCACTTTTATTATGCTGAAGATGAAGAACCGGCCTTTGAGCCCCAACATGCACATTCTCTCATTGATCGGCCACCACCCGATCACGCGCCTCTGCATGGATGTTCTCAACACGTGTGTGTTGCCGCAGCTCTGGTAGATGGTATGGTTACCTCTGAACGTTCGCACCATTGATCCCTTCCAACACACTTCCTGCAACGCTACGATGCCGAATTCACGGTCCTTCAGCACGTCGGCGAATGCGTGTGCTCCCGATTAAATTGAGAGATTTACAGTTCCACGTACCGAGCTTCCAATCGCTAGTCCCTTTACGTCGCTGTGGTCTTCGCCGATTGTCCCGGTTCGTATTCTCTCGTTGATTATTCGTTGCTTGATGTTTTTACGGCTGGCTTGCAGGGCCTGACACCAACCCCCTAGATTTCCGGAGGACCATTCCCCCTAAATGTTCGGAGGACCATAGTGCGCAGCTTAGCTTAGAGTCCTTCTTTTCCACTCGGACGATGATCAGCCGCCCCTGACATGGGGAACAGACGCTGTTGTGAGCCGCTCCTAATATGGAGTACAGATGCTCCAGGTTTGCAGAAGCAAGAGCAAAAGCAACCCACCCCGCCCCCTCCCCCTCCCCGTTCAGCATACGACCAAAGATCCCACCGGGGGTTGGTTACCCGATCTTTCCTAAGGTTACTCGTACCCCGGCCAGTACCGCGAGGAGGTAGGGATAGGAGTTGCTGGGCAAGAAGCTAATGACCGCACAGAGGGGTCTATTTTATTCCAATGGTACGCCATGCCCAGCCATTTACCAACCAATGTCATCGCATTGAGTTTTGATTCAAAGTAAAAAAGGTTAAATAATAGTGTACGAGAATGGACTGTAGTTTTTAAAACTTTGACATAGGCGGACTGACGTATCTCCTTGAAGACCACTTCACCAGGGAACCGATACCGGATGAAAACACTCTTTACTTAACAGTTCAAAACATCTATTTACAGACTATTTACATGACTTAGTTAAATGGAATTCACTTGAATCTTTAATTTGGCAACGACACGCCTTAACACGTTGGAAGCACGGCGAACAAAGATGGCATCCAATCGCGGGTGCGGCTGGTTACATCACACGATGTCCTTTCGTGCATCACGCAACTCAGCAGGCTGCGGTTGGGCGATGCACTGACAAAATAATCATTCGGGGTGAACGGCTCGAACAAAAAGGATCTTTACTAGTTTTTATGTAAAATAAATTTTGAGTGTTATCTATTATCAAATTCTTGCTCAAACATGTTCACCAGGCATTTTGAAGGAAATCATTACCAAAAACATAACATATCGTTGCTTGTAGTAATTACCATGAATTTTGATTTACAGGCAAACAATTGAAAAAAAAAAAGATTTTAAGTACTTTCTACGTAAAAGAAATTTTGAATGTTTTCCTAACATTATATTCCTGCTCAAAAATATTTTATAGACTTTTAGAATGAAATTTATGACATTTGGATTTACTAGCAAACGATTTAAAACAATGAGGTTTTTCAAAAAATTTTCGCAAAAAGCAAAATAAATTTTGAGCGTAATCTAAAATGCCAAAACCAAACTTCTGTAAGAAAAAAAATACAAAAAAAAATGTAATCGCTTTGAATTTCAATTTATTGGCCAATAAGTTATAGTTTTTTTTTTTTAAGTAAAAGAAATTTTGGGTATAATTGAAAATTTCTCTTTTTGCTCAAATATAATCACAATCAAATTTATTACGAAGAACTACACCGTGTCCAATATATTCTCATACACTTTTTCTTTTCTTTGTTATAACTTCACTGAATGTAGGATAAACCAATGTTGTAGTATTTCATTGTAGTCTGGTAGTATTATACTAACGTAGAATAGCTTGTTTTATAAATAAGAAAAAATAATTGCTATGATAAGTGATGAAATGTCCATTGCAGTCGTGTTTTGCACTTAAAATGAATTTTTGTTCATATTTGTCTGGATTACATAATGAAAATCAGAGCATTCACAAAAAAGTTTCAGAAACTTTAAGTTAATCATATTGCATTTTGAATAGATTAATATTGATAAAATTTGATAAATATATGTGCGATAACTGCAGATTACAATTGGACTCTGCCTATCAGCGTGCCGCTGGAAATATTTTTCGTAAATTCTTAAGTTGATAAAATAAGTTTATAATTGAAATATTTCCAAAATATTTCCTGTAGTAAATCAGTATAATAACCACTTTCAAAAAATATTATCACCAATGATGTCAGTTAGACAAGCGCAAAGTAATGTTATCTTGAATTTGTAAGAGAATATACAGGACACGGTGTACATGCCATTGCTTTGAATTCTGGGCAAATATGATTTTTGAAGTTTATTTTTGGTAAAACGAATTTTGAGTGTTTCCATAATTTACTTTTTCTTTCCATAGATGGTGCTGAATTTCTACAAGTATGTTCATGCCAAAAAAATATATATATGCCATTGCTTATGCATTGATTTTTAAGCAGAAGTTGAAAATCTTGGGCTACTGGTAAATTTGTGGTAAAAAATGTGTTATGTGTAATCCAAAAAAGTCTGTTCAAATATGTTCGCTGGCCATGAACAAGCAAATTTATTATGCTATATATCATCGCTGTGAATTTTGATTTACATGCAAACAGATTGGAAACCTAAAGCGTCCCGTAGTTTTTTTTTTTTTGAGTTGGATAACACAGCGTAACAAAAATGACATTTTTGCGTGTCTCAAGAATTAAATTATGTGTCTCTAGTAGATTTGGAGTTGCTGAATCTGATGCCATTTTCAGAAATGTTCCAGCACGTCACAATTTTTAGCTACCTGTCGCATAAAGTTGTATAAACACAGGTTTTATTGATGTTTACATGAAATTTAAAGTACAATTTATCTAACTTTTTTTATAATCTAATCGACCAAACATGCAATAAGAACTTAAACTTTCATTCCAGATATAATTTGATTGAAATTGCACGATATAATTTCGTTCAAACCGATTTTTTCAACATGCTTGCAGTCTCCATAGAAAATTCTTCGTTTCTCTTATATGGCAAAATACAATAATACTCTAAACCATCAAAAAATAACTTTTCCGCATCAAAAATATAATAAACTTTGATGAAAAGTATTGTTAAACACATAAATTTTAAATTCTGTGGCAAATAAAGCAAATAAATTGCCGTACAAGCTGTCAAACTTGCATGCAAGTTGGCTGAAATAGTCAATTTTCGCATTTTCAACAGTCAATATCTCAAAAACTAGACGTGCTATGATATTGCTGAAAACGGCAACGGATTCAGAAAGCCTTAATAAAGTGAAAGGCGGTATTTTGGTGCTGAAGACAACAACGTGTTCTACAGTGTAATTTATATTTCAATCCGAAAACGTTCACTTGACTACTGCAGCCAAATTGATGTCAATGAAACTACATGTCATCGCATTGGATTTCGTTTTAGGAGCAAACAGTTTCAAATACAGAGTATTTATTATTATTTTTTATTTAAATAAATTTTGAGTGTAACAGAAAAAATCTATCATGCTAAAACGATTTCGCTGCACTTCTACAATAACTTCCATGACGAAAAAATGTCATCGCTCTGAATTTTGTTTTATTGCTGAATGTATTTTCCAAAATGCTTGGAAGTGCCTGTTGCTAAATAACTATGGGTAAACGCAAAAATGGACAATGTTCTTGAATGATGCTCGGTTCCATTGCTGAAAGAGTTTTCGAAATCGGTTTCGAGTTATTTGTGCAAATCACTGTCCTCAATTGAGGACGCTGGGCGTTCGGCGCATCTGTCTTTAAAATAGGACGCTGGGCGTTAACGGGTTAATTCACTTGATATTAAATCATTTAATTCCGTAAAACCTCGGTATCGTTATGAGGCCATTTAAGTAAAATAAATTTTGCTAGGTTGTTGTTCGGTAGTCTTGCAATATGCTCTGCCCAGCGTATCCTTCCGGCTTCAACCACCTTCTGTTCCAGGATTCGCCGTAGAGTTCACTCTTCACAGCCATTTTCCAATCTATAGGCCATTTTCATCACTGTGGTCTTTGCAGATTGTTCCGGTCGGCATTGTCTCTTTGACGCTCGTAAATAAGAGGACTGCAGTGTCCATGAACATTTATATAAAAAAATTATTATTTGTTTCTTCAGCTAAGTGTTCAGCTATCACTATGATAAACAATATACTACATCAATTAGCTAATCTTACTGTTCACATTCACTGTTACTTTAACGCTTTGGGGCCGGCGCGGTCATATATGACCGCAGTACAAAAAAGGCTGCAAAAAAAGAACCAATGAACAAATGTATATACTGTCTTCAGCAAAGTTGTCCCAAATATACTCTTTTATCAGAGAAAAATATGAAGTATATGCCTTTATAACCTAATTGACAACCTAGAACATCCTGAACATCCTGAAGTTTGGAAAATTGAACTATAAGTACATACGAAGCGTGAAATGCTGTTTGTGAACGTAAATGATGTTCAGGCTAGATAATACAGAATTACTCTTTGAACGAAAACACTATTTGACTTGCTTTGCTATGTCCTGAGATGTTCTAGGACGTCCAAACTGTCCTGAAGCACACTCTTTGAAATCTACAACCGTAACAGTAATTGTTTGGGTTAAAAACAATAACAGTACAAATTCAAATAGAATCTACCAACCTCTGAGAATCTCAAGAGCTATTTCAAGGAACGTTTGGGATATTCCAGGCCCTCCAAATTACCCTGGAGTTCAGAACATCAGGTCTACACTTGTTCCAGTAGTTATTCTCGCTAAACTGAGTGAAGTTATATAATCTACGATGTTTACTGAACCTTGTCACGGATCAAAAGGCTACTTCAAGAAACGTTTGAGGTATTCCAGGCCCTCCAAATTACCCTGGAAATCTGAATTTCATGTCTACATTTATTCCAGTAGTATTTCTTGCTAAACTGGGTGAAGTTATATATTCTACCATGTTCACTGAACTTTCGCACGTATCAATAGGATGTTTAAAATAATGTTTGGAGTATTCCGGGCCCTCCAAATTACCCTGGAGCTCAGAACTTCAGGGCTACACTTATTCCAGAAATTTATCTCGCTAAACTGAGTGAATTTATAAAATCTTTCCTGTTCACTAAACCTTCTCATGCATCAATAAGCTGTTTCAAGGAACGTTTGGGATATTATAGGTGCTCTAAATTACCCTTGAGTTCAGAACTTCAGGTCTACACTTATTCCAGTATTTTTTCTTGTTAAACTGAGTAAAGATATATAACTTACCAAGTTTACTGAACCTTGTCACGGATCAATAGGCTAATTCAAGGAATGTTTGGGGTATTCTAGGCCCTCCAAATTAGTGTTCGTAACTTCAGGTTTACATTTGTTTCAGTAATTTATCTCACTAAACTGAGTGAAGTTATATAATCTAACATGCTCACTAAACCATCTCATGGATCAATAAGCTCTTTCAAGGAACGTTTGGCATATTCCAGGCCCTCCAAATTACCCTGGAGTTCAGAACTTCAGGTCTGCACTTGTTCAAGTAATTGATCTCGCTAAACTGAGTGAAGTTATAAAATCTAACATGTTCACTGAATTTTCTCACGGATCAATTAGCTGTTTCAAGGAACGTTTGGGGTATTCCGAGCCACCCAGATTACCCCGAAGTTCAGAAATTCAGATCTACAATTGTTCTAGTAATTTTTCTTACTGAACGATGAGGTTATTTAATGTTCACTGAGCTTTCTCACGAATCAAAAAGATATTTCAAGGAACATTTGGAGTATTCCAGGCCCTCCAAATTATCCTGGAGTTCAGAACTACAGGTCTTCCCTAGTTGCAATATTTTTTCTTTCTAAACTGAGTGAAGTTATATCAATATGCTGTTTCAAGGAACGATTGAGGTATTGCAGATCCTTCAAAATTTCCCCAGGACTTCAGAACTTCAGGTCTACTATTTTTCCAGTAATATTTCCTTCTAAACTGAGTGAAGTTATATAATCAACCATGTTCACTGAACCTTCTCACAGACCAATTGGCTATTTCAAGGAACGTTAGTGATATTCCAGGCCCTCCAATTTACCCTGGAGTTCAGAACTTCAGGTCTACCCTTGTTCCAGTAACTTTTCTCGCTAAAATGATCAAAGTTTTACCTTTGGGGCCGGCACGGTCATTTATGACCGCAGTCGGAAAATGGCTGTATAAAAAGAACCAATGAATAAAATTTACTGTCTTCGGAAAAATCCTTGCAAATATACTTCCCTGTCAGGGAAAAAAATTAGGTGTATGCCTTAATGTCCTACTTGGCAACCTAGAACATCCTGAACATGCAGAAGTCTGACAAATAGAAAAAATAGTATAAAAGTAGCTTAAAATGCCTTTTGTAAATAAGCGGGGGGAGAGATCCCCGGCATTGCAATTCCGTAGATTTCCGTTGGAAAAATCCGTAAATTACCGTAGAATAATGAGAATTTCCGTAGCTTTCTGTAGAAAATATACATTTTCCGTAGAATTATCTTACGGATCCGTAGAAAGTGCTCAATTCCGTAGATCTACGGAAATTTCCGTAGATCTGGCAACGCTGCAAATAATAATATTTTCAACTCAAACGGAATCTATTGACCTCTGAGAATCTCAAAAGCTTTTCCAAACTATCCTGGACCTCAGAACTTCAAATCTGCCCTTGTGGCAGTGTTTTTTTTTGGCTAAATAGAGTTCAGGTTATATGGGGCCCCCATAGCCGAAGCTGTAAAGACGCGGGTATTCATCATGACCATGCTGAGGGTTCCGGGTTCGATTCCGACCCAGGAACTTTTCGTAATGAAAATATTCTTGACTGCCTTGGGCATAAAGTAAAGGGTGTCCACGATGAAATTGCCACACACAAAATTGATTCGCAAAATTCGAGTTTTCATCTGATTGCCATCAAAACTTCAGGGATTGAGAAATAACTATCAAACTTCATTTTACCATTTTTGGCCTCAAGCCCGGCCATGAGATTCTGCACAACCTGTGAATCAACCGTTTTTTGCATGTAAACCCATACTTTCATGGACAACGAAACATATGTGAAGGCCGACTTCAAACAGATCCCCGGCAACCTGTTTTTCACGGCCAAGGATAAGTTCAGCGTTCTGGAGCATGTCCGCACTCAGAAGAGGTCCAAATTTGCGAAGAAATTCCTGGTTTGGCAAGCCATCTGCACGTGCGGGAAGCGGAGTGCACCTTTCGTGACCTAGGACACGATGAACGGACAAGTGTACATGAAAGAGTGCCTCCAGAAGCGGCTGCTCCCTCTCCTGAAGGCCCACAACGTCCCAACAATCTTCTGGCCGGATTTGGCCTCATGCCACTACTCCAAGGACGTGCTGAAGTGGTATGCGGATAATAAGGTCAATTTCGTGCCGAAAATGTTCAACCCTTCCAACACTCCGGAGCTCCGCTCCATCGAGAATTATTATGAAGCAGCACCTTCTTACACACTTAAATTATTTTGCCGACCTCTGCAAACGGATTGTCGAGAATCCAACAGCTGAAATCTTTTCGTAAAGGAAAGAGTCTTGACTTCCTTGGGCACAGAGTATGTGCGCATGCCTGCCACACGATATATCCATGCAAAAAGGTCATTAGCTGAGAAAGATCTCAGGTAATAAATGTAGAAGTGCTAAACTAACACTAAGCTGAGAAGCCAGCATCCCAGTGGGAACGATATGCCAAGAAAAAAGAAGGTGATTCGTCGACAAACACATATATTCAAAACGTGTTTCTACTCGTTTACGCATTTAGACTCTACTGACGTTTTCACAAATTGTTCTCAAACATAAGGTGAAAAGCAGGGGGGTTAAAAATAGTATATTTTTACGTGACATAATTTATGGATGCTTCCCAATAGATGTCGCTAATCATGACTGGAAACTTTGTCGAATACACCATGTTTCGGAAGTGCTTCGTTTCGTGGTTATTAATTTACTACCACTAAATCCTGACTCTCATCGCGTTGTAGATCTTATGTACTGAACATCCCGACAAGTTAGATAATCTAGAACATTCGAAATGATCCGATAATATTTGCTGAACACTCAGAAGGTTCAGAATATACGGTAGATTACAGTTTATCACCTTGTATGATGAACAAGGTTGTTATTACAAGCATAGACTTCTAGTTACGAACTCAAGAGCAGTTTGGAAGACCTAGCACCTCCCAAAAAAATATTTGTCATCATTTCTTGTTATGTTTAGCATTTTGAGCACCAAAACTATTGAAAGACGTTCAAAAAACTGTATAATAGTTCTAGGAAAAAATCAGGCCCCAAAGGGTTAAAGTTACATAAAGAGGCAAAATCTGGAAGAATACGATAGGCATAGCATGTTGCAAGAATGTCGAACTGTAACCCTGCAAAAATTCTTATGCTCTTTATAACATTATCACAATATCATTTTATCGCCCATCAAATCTTATCTGAAAACATAAGCCAAGCAAAGTTTTGCTTTATTCATTCGACAAAATTTATCGTTTCATACTGAAAGCCAGTTCAATCATCTAGCTTCTAATGCTCGGGTCAACACTAAATCCACTAAACTGTGCAATGACTACCCAACACAACAAGCAGATCTGCTAATTCCTCATCCCAAAATCTCAGATAAAGCTCGAACCATATAATTCACGGCGTTCCATCGGCAATCAATCATATTGATGGTATCGGATGGCAGTCCCGATTCAACAAACGTCGTCGTCATCATCATTATGATAATTCTCCTCTCGTCATCCAACGTCTTGTCGTCGTCTACTCGGCCAATTCCATTCGCATGGCTACATTAGCACACTTGCCCTGTTTATTTCGCAAGGCCGTCGTCGCATCGTATCGTCACCGTCTTCGTCTACCGGAAGGTACACATTTATGCCATCCGTCCCATAATGGCCCCTCCCCCACCCATTCTTGCAGTCCACCGAAGATTTCACAGACTCCCAAACGTGTCAATTAAAAAGTGATAAAATTTGCGCTTCTCTCAGTCGATGATTTGAACGGTTGGCGCGGTTTTGTCCGGTAAATTGTCCGGAGACCACGTGCCTGCTACCTTGAGAAGGTATCTTCAGCCCCCGAAAATAACGGCACAATTCACGCACCGCAAAGCCCCAATAACAACCGGAGAAATGCGTCCAGGCTTCGTAATTACCAGAAGCGGCGGAGACGACGACGACGACGCGTAAAACTTTTCATATTCCCACGATTACACGTAATTTCCTACCTGCGTAAACAGTGACTGCGTTGACGCTTTACCAGCACGTGGGTGGGAAACGGACACTGTTCTGCCCGCGTGAGTGTGAGGGAGGTATCTGACTCAACAAATTAATGCCCACGGCGTTGAAGCTATATGCAGTATAATTAGTACGGCTCAGCGACACCCCAAAATTGGGGCACGCTTCCTATAAATTAACCGAAATAATACGTGACACTTGGTGCCGGTGGACCTCTGCTCGCTTTTGTGAATGAAGTCACCGTTTTCAACACCGAAGAATAAGTTTCGCCACCGAAGGAGTTACATATCTGTCACCGCCGCCGGCCGTTTGGGGGAAACCGATCTGTGAGCCGAGAAAATTATCATAATTGATAGACACCGGTTTTTTATTGCCTTTGGGCGGGTAACGTGTTACCAAAGCAAACACCGGGAGGAACCCCAAAGGTAGAATGCCATACCTTACAACAGACTGACTTGGATTCTGGGTTTGTTCTACTCCGGAAGCCCAGAATTGTGAAACAATGACAATGGGACAGCAGTGCCAGTGCCAATGCCAATGTTTGCAAAGGACAATGTTGATTTTATGCTGAATGGGTGGATAGCAGCAATGGATACAATAAGCGGTGGAAATTTTCGTGTTGGGATTTGGGGAGTTTACACCGTTTATTTGCTGCCAGAATTTATCCGTGAGGCACACGGTTGATGGGTTTGTGTTCTAATCGGGATTTGTTCGAATTCCGGGGATAATTTGACCTTATTTTTGTCATTTATTCAATTTTTTTTATGAATGCAAAGGGTGGCTTGGTCCTTTGACAGCGTTGTTTGCTCCTGCGGGTATGAACAATCGATAAGCATGAAATAAATTGGGCTTACAGCGCACATATTGTGTAATATCTTTTTTTCTCCCACCAGAACTAGTCTTCTCCCATGACAACTATGAAGAATCAGAGAATCTCTCGTTCTATAGTAATGATGGGTTTCTAACTTACATTCCTTTCCATTCTGTTGACTGTTAGCACGCACTGTGGGTAGTTTCTATATAGACTAGCGAAAAAAAATATTTTCCCGTGTCATGTCATATTTATAAGTTTTGTAATACAAATTTTACGTCTAGTTTAAAAAAATAGGCTCAAACTTTTGAATAGGGCCTATAGCGACATAATGAGTTTTATGGCTAACCAGCCAAGTGGAAGTTTGAACAGCTACCGTATAACCACAGACAACATACGTAACACTGGCAAAATTTGTAGGTAAGTGACCCTACAACCCAGCCTTGAACATATGGTAAAATTAACACAATAAGAGTTGATGTCTAGTATTGGTTTTCTGAGTTGATTTCATGACGTTTAAATTGTCGCATATGTTGCTTCGGGTCAAATTTACATGTGTTCCTTGGCCTCGGCTCCTACCCGGAAAGTACTTCCGGAACCAGGTTCCGGCTTTTGTCCCATGCAAGAAAATAAACCAATTAGTGTATTTTTGCCTTAGTCCGTTACATAATGTCTAAAAATGGCTAAAACTCATCGTTAAACATTGGTTTAGTTGTTAAAGTTGTAAAATATGTAACTAAGGAACACTTATTTCCGGTTGAAAAAACATGTCCAGAACTGAATTTCTGGTTTGAAAACCCCACTCGCAGGAAGTTTTACTCATTCCAACAATCATAGTGAAAACCGCATTTCGTTAAACTTGTTTGTTTCTGAGCACCAGTCGATTGAAAATAAAAGGTTTGACCCGGGGCTTTGAGGGTTAATAAAGGAAAATGGTTAATAACTATTGAAAAACTCAAAAAAAAAAAAACGTAAATGGAAAAAGTGCAGATATTTGCAGCTAAATTCTTCACGATCCTTTAGTTTAGATCCTCAAATACAGTTGAAAATAAATTTTAGCCTGGGATCATGAGCGTAGCCAGAGGGAGGCAGGGATGGGCCGTTGCCTTCCCCTGGCCGACGGGAAGAAAAATCAAAATCAACAATTTTGCAACGAAGATTAATATATTTGGGCTTATTCTACGAGTAGTGTGAGGTGAGAATCGTCGGTCTCGTATGAAAATTCTCGACTGGCATCGTATGGAATCAAAAGTATGTTGCCAAGTAATCTTTAAATTAAGTCATCCAGGAATTCATCGAAGAATACACCAAAGCAGCTGAAAAAATATAGCTTCACATATTCCCCAAGATTTACACATGGGATTTGCCTAAATGTTTTTCCTTCGATTTAAAAAAAAAAATCTTCAATAATCACCCCAGGGTTTATTCCAAGATATCGTTTATAGGACTAAATCAAATTTTTCCAATCTCTGCCAGAAATTTCTCCAAAACACAAGGAATTATTTCATGAATAGTTTAAAATATCTCGCAAAGCACTTATCGGGAAGCTCAAAGAGATTCCTTCAAGTTCAGTCTTAATACTTCTACCTATTTTAGGAATCACAAGGTTTTTTTTTTATTCCTAGTAAAATTCGTCCATTGTTTTTCCTTATATTTATTTTGTAATTTTTAAAAACATTCCTTCAAAAATTGCTCCTGATTTCTCACTTGAGATTCATAAACTCCTTCGAGGATGTCTCCAAAAATCTATTTCCCTGACACTTTCTCTGGAAATCTAGAACTAAATCAACTTTAGGCTAATCAATAATTTGTTTATGGTACTTTTAAGAGCTCCTTGAAGAACTCGTTCAGATATTGTTACAAACATATCTCTCATACTAGTTTTTTTTTAAATACACCATACTTAATTCTTGATGATATTTCTGAGCAATTCCACCAAAACTGCTTTGATTGTCGAAGGCTTCCTACCGGAATTGTGCTAGGCAGTTTAGTTTTTTTTTTTTCGCTAGTTACATCTTGACAATGCTTAGTACTTTGGCAGATATTGCACAAGAAATTGCTCCAGGAATTGTCCTAAGTAATTTGGCATAAACAGCTCTTATATACTATCTTAGGAATTTTATCAGGAATACCTTATGAGATTCTTCAAACAAGTTCTCCGCTCATAAGACTTTGTAAACGAATTTTCCCTGTATTTTCCAGCATGCTAGGAATTATTCCATGTATTGAAAAAGGGGGTCCTTTGGCGATTCCTACAGAAATTTCTTCAGTAAATAATGGGGAATTTAATTATTTTTCAGTTTTTTTTTCAAATTAATCCTGTGATTTCCAATAGTAAAAGTTTATTTTATGTTTCACAGGAATCGTCCAAATTTCCAAACAGGAATTCCTGCTCATGATGCACTAGATAGATTAGGAATTACTTCAGAGATTTATTTTCGGGACTTTGTCCAATATTTACTTCAGGTTTTACTATCACTTCTTCTTGAAATTCTCTAAGAACATCAAGAAATCATCTACATAATTCAAAATAAATCTCTAAACATATTGTTAAACATTTTCAAGATATATTAAAAGAAAAGTTGGATATCCTAAAAGAATTCCAGTTGGATTGGCTTAAACATTCCCTGATGGAAATTTACCAGAATAAATCCGTTGGATGTCATAAAAAATCCAGAAAGAATTAGTAATGTAACAACTGGATGAATTTTTTGTGCATGCTTGGAGAAATTTATCTGGGTATATGTGAATGAAATTCTGGAGGGTTTTTGTGAGATTGTACCCAAATAGATTTCAAGAATTTCTGAAGGCAATACTAAGAGGATTTTCGAGTTTTTCTCATTTTTATCTCTGAATAAAATCTGTGTTGGATTTGATGGAAAAATGTATGGCCGAGTTCCGGAAAAAATACCAGGAGTAATTTCTGAAGAAATATCTTAAGAAAATATTAGTTGAAATTCAAATTCCTTGAAAAATCCAAAATTGTAAACTTCTCTTCCAGAGCCAGGAAATTTCACAGTCTGAATACCTTTTTCCAGAAACCAAAAAGCTTTTCTTCCAGAAGCTGACAAGCTATTCTGGCAGAAACTTCTTTGATGAAGTTGAAAACCTGTTATTCTTGAAACTGTTAAGCCTTTTTACCAAAAGTTGAAAAGCTTTTATTGCAAAAGCTTAAAGCTTCTCCTCAAGAACCTGAAAATCGTCTCTTTGGAAGCTGAAAAGTTGCACTTCTACAAGTTAAAAAAACTTACCCTCTACATATTCTAATATTTTTATCAGTGTGACCTTCACATTGAACTACAGTACGATTTTTTATTTTATGTTATTTTTCTAAGATAGCTTTCGAATAGTGTATAAAGTTCTGTATACAATATTTCGATTATGCAGTATATTTCATTCATCGTATACTTAATATTTGCACTAAATTTTTGTTTTTTTTCTTTAAAAATCTCATTTTAACATACTGTATAACTGAAACTATAAAAGATCTTGCTCTGATATTTCGAAAATATCGTCATAGAAGTTTTTGCTACGAAATGATGTGCAAGAACAATCTATCAACACAAGTATTTTTTTTGAAATATTGGCCGATCGCCCATAGTGGCACGGCACCATTATTGAATTTAAATTTTTGTTCCCATTCGTACACTTTTACAATGGCTAGGTAACCCCAAGCTCCGTTCATTGGATCTCTGTGCAATTTCAATGATTCACGACTAACTATTGGGGATATTTGCACAGTTTTCGCAAAGCTGGTTATTTGTATTAATTTGTCGTGTGTTTTCCTAAGGGGTCGTACACAAATTATGTCACGCTCCAAGGGAAGGGAGCGGGTCAGGCATACCGTGACAAGCCTTACAACATTTTTAGAGCACTCATACCAAAACCGTGACAAGGGTAGAATGAGGGGGGTTCCAGAAGATTTTTCTGAGAATATCTACAGGAATTTTGAGAGCAAGTTCCTAGGATAATCATTCAGAAACTCTTACATTAATTATCCTGATATTGTCTTGTTTTTTTTTAATGAAATCTCGTACAAATTATCAATGAATGTTTCATGTGGAGCTCTATCATGAATTTCTTATGTGATTTTACAGAACTGCTTTCTTAAAATCGTTCATAAAATCAATTACGTACTCACTGGGACAAAACCTGCTGCTCAGTTTAAAGTTAGATGAGCACTTCTACTGTTATTAACTGAGAGCTTTCTTTGTCATTTTTGCATGTGTATATCGTGTGGCAGGTACGATGATACTCTATGCTCAAAGAAGTCAAGGAAATTTCAATAACGAAAAGTTCTTGGACCAACCGGGAATCGAACCGAGACACCTTCAGCATGGCTTTGAAGCCGTGGATCCTAACCACTCGCCTAAGGAAGACCCTAACTAGCTACTTTTAATTTTAATGATGAACAAGTCGCATAAAGGTTAAAACTACTCTCTAGTCTAGTCACTGGTCTCTTCTCCTAGCTTATCTGTCATGAAACAATAAACAATTTGCCTCCCAATTCGCTCAAACCTCTGTAATTATCAGTTCCATTTAATTTGCAGTTTATGTTTCTCGAAAATCAACTGTACCTACAACATGCGATAGAGATCTCCTCGCTCGCAAGCCTCGTTCCGTTTTGTTGTGACCTGTCTTCTGATTAACCTGTATTACATCTTCCACGCCGGTCACGCTTCTCTCGCGTTCCTTTACCCGACAGTAAAGTGAAATGAACATTTATCGTATTCATC
This sequence comes from Aedes aegypti, assembly GCF_002204515.2. Lineage (NCBI taxonomy): Eukaryota > Metazoa > Arthropoda > Insecta > Diptera > Culicidae > Aedes > Aedes aegypti. Next base: position 341,915,094 of record NC_035108.1, on the reverse strand, counting down.
ACAATCACAGTCATCATCATCATCAATATCATCTTACTCTACGCCGGTCATGACCTGAACGCGAGTGACGTCGCCGGCAGCCGTTCAGCATCCTCCCCAAAGTCATGAATGACAACCCATGCCGTGTCGGGTGGTCTCAAGTCTCAACCACCCCCGACGTCATGCGGTGTTCACAGGCGTCACTCGATTGCCGATGGGGATAACGTGAATCGTGGTTCACCCTAAAGCGCAGCAAGAGCGTCAACCAATCCAGTGCATTGTCACCCAAGCCGGTTGCACTGAGAGCGGCGACTGCATTGAGGTCGACCACCATTCGGAATCGGAACATGTTTTTATGCTGCTGCGGCCGAACCGAAGCCGGATCCGTTCGTTTTTATGCCGCGAAGACGGTCGGATGGCACTCACGATTGAACCAGCTCGAAAAAGCCGGAATGTTGTTGTGACACGAAAAAATACGGGAGTGAGAGAATGGGAGAGTGAGAACGCCATGCGAGTTAGTTGGCAAAAGTGGATGTTCAATGGGAGGTTTGTAACCCGATTGGAATGTTATGTCGAAGGGTGATCAAAAATTGAATATGGGAAGTTTTACTATTTCCGGCAAAATGAACAATCAAAAACACAAAAGTTTGTATCTTTTGACATATACACAGAAACAGTAAAACGTTCAAAAACAATCGAAACGATGAAAAACTACCAAAGACAGTCACAAATAAGCAAACGACTAAAAATAGCCAAATACGGTAAAAAACAGTTAGAACCAGTGAAGAATAGAGTAAAGTGTAGCAAAAGTTCGAGTAGGGCAAGAGTTTATTTTGTAGATTTCTTGCACAATTCGAAGTAAATAATATAAATGTGGTTCGAATGCCATTCAAGTGAGAGACTTTCACTTCAAATATTGTAGAAATAGTTTTAGGGTAAGAAAAATAATGGTTAAACTTTCTTTACATGGAACGAAATCCAATCTTATTCATTTTTTATGCAAGGGCATTTCTAGGCTTTTCATAATGATGCTTTGAGGAGTATTAGTTTTCGCATAAATGGTTGAAAAACACTTTTGGCGCATCCAGCGGAAAAATTTGCAAATTGCCAATAATCACTTATTTGATCTTTAAGTTTATCAAACTATGCCTGATCAAGCGAAAAAAAGTCACCAAAATTACAAGTTTTTATTTAGTTTTGCGAAACACTGCTATTTTTGGGTATATAAAATTAAACCTTTTTTGGGATTTTTTTGATGAAAATTTAGTGGTTTTTTTTTTCCTGTATAACATAAGTTTACTACTGGTATAGAGTTTGCCTGACATAAAAGTATCTCCCTACCGGTGGGGCAAAAGTTAGTTCAATCCATTACATTTAAAACTGTTCTAACTAAAATTAGGAAACGGAAATGCTCGCAAACTATAAAAACGGTAAAAAAGCTGTCAAAAAGAATCAACACAGTCAAAAACATCAATATTAGTTTAAAACGTTTAGAAACCATCAAAACCAGCCAAAATGGTCAATAACATACAAAAACGATCAAAAATAGTTAGAAAAAAGACAAAGACAGAAAACCAAAAACAGAAAAAATGGTCAAAATCGGTTAAAAGCAATCAAAACAGATAAAAACTGCCAAAAATGACCATAACATACACAGTCAACTCTTCCTTACTCGATATTTCGCAAATTGAAATCGAGTAAGAGAACCATAGTAAAATTTGGTTTTCATGACTGCCTTCTTGGATGCACCGGTTTTGTGTCCTATAACTCGATACCTCCCTAACGCGATGGTCCCTTCAATATCGAGCTATGGAGAGCTGACTGTTCATAGTTTCAATCGGTCCAAAATGGTCAAAAAATTATTATTATTATCTTTATTAACGAGATTTGCAGCCCGAGGCTGGCTCATCTCGGAGGTCAAAAAATGTCAAAATGGCCTGAATCAGCTATAAATGTTTACTAAAAGTAAATAATAGCCCAAACAGTTAAAAAGAAAGAACAATAATTCAAAATATTGGGAAACAATCAACAGAAGAAAAATGATCCGAAACATTCAAAAATGATTACAAATATTTGTCCATTTTTGAATAAAAAAAACTGTACAAAAAGGATCAAAAACATCTAAAAATGCATTAAACAGACTAAAACGTTCGAAAAAAGACAAACTAAAAAAGTGTCAGATATGGGTAACAACAGTAAAACACGAACACATAGAAAAAATGATCGAAAACATTCAGAAATGGTCGAAATGATAAAAAAAAACAAGTGAAAAAAGACACGGACACGTTAATGCTTCCAGTGGACGGTTATGTCCTTTGAAAGAAGCACCACACTAGACAACGGTCTAGTATGCAACGCCCAGTGGCACAGTCGGAATACGTTCCTGAAGAAAAGTTTTCCGGACTGAAGCGGGAATCGAACCCACACTCCTTGACGCGATGCGGCTAAATGCTTGCACGAAGCCCACAAAATATTCAAAACCAGTTAAAAATGACCATAAACTGACCAACAAAGCTGCAAACGTCCAAGCATAAAAAAAACTGTCAAAAAAGGTCAAAACAATTAAAAAAACAACAGCCAAAGAAATGAAAACCAGATGAAAACAAATGTCATAAATATTTACCAATAATGAAGATTGTTTTCTTTAACTCGATAGTTCCCTTATTCGATGGTCTTCAATATTGAGGTATCGAGAGTAGACTATATATAGTTTCAATCGGTCAAAAACGGTCAAAATCAGACAAAACCATCAAAAAATTGTCACAAAAAGTCAATAATTGGGCTGTTAAAAATAGTATTAAAAAAAAACAAGTATAGTTGTAACCACTCAAAGGAATAAAAATGATCGTAAACAGTCAAAAACAATAAAAAAATGTTCAAACATGGATAAGACTAAGAAAAACAGATCAAAAACAGTTATTAAAACATAAAAATAGTCTAAAACGGTCAATAACAGGGGACGATCCATTAATTACGTAAGGGTTTTTCAACCCCCCTCCCCCCATGGTAAGTTTTTTTGTATGAAAATTAAAAATAAATTGTATGGCGCGTAAGAAATCCCAAAACCCCCCTCCCCCCATAAACCTTTACATAATTAATGGACAGCCCCCAGTCTGAAAAAGATGGAAACAGTAAAAAATTGAAAAAAACGGCCCTAAACAGTCCAAAACGTTAAAAAATAATAATCACAAACAGTCAAAACCGGTCTGAATGATCAGAAATGGTCAAACACAGTAAAGCACCGACACAAAGAAAAATGGTCAGATTTATGAAAGATTATAAATGATCAAAATATCTTAAACAAGTGAGAAAAAAGCAAACATCCAAAAACATTGAAAACCAGCCGACAATAAGAAAACTTGTCAATGGTTTATAAAAACAATGTAAAAATTATCTGGAAAGTGAAAAACAGCCAAATCAATCAATAGGTAAAATACGGTACAAAATAGTCAATAACAGTCAATAACGGTTAGAATGTATAAATACGGTGAAAACCAGTAAAATATAGAAAAAGTGGCCGATAATAGTTAAGAACGGTCAAAAAGAGTCAGAAACCGACAACCCAGTTAAAAATGACCAAAAACGGCGAAGTTCAAGCAAAACAAGGTGATTAAAACACTTGTCTATAAGAGTCTTTCCATGCGTTGTTGCCACAAAACAAATAAGCCTTATTATCAGTGAATCAATCCATTACTGAAACAGACGCAAAATAAATTACAAAACAAGCGCGCTTACAATGGTTTGACCCTACTCTGGTGGATTGGGATGCAATCAGTGCTGGGAATGGTAATAGTAGTAGGCTTGAATTTCGAGAAACTCACGTGGCTTTTCTTAGTACAGTAGCTTAAAAACGTGAATCTCATCAAGTAGCCTATGTTGGGTGCATATGTTTTCTAAATCATTAGTTTCACTTAAGGCTCTAAACGCGGGAAATGCAGCGGGAAATAGAACATTTTTGTACAGTAATTTTGTGTTGCTCTTAGCAACGGGTGTTTCGCTATTTTCAAGGCTTTTTGCCTACAGCAGCGGTAAGCATGAATTTCACTGGCTTTTTTTAAAAGTTCGTTTATTTGGGGCTCAAAAGCGTGTAACGCTTTACGGAGCTGAAGTTCATTTTTGTACTATTTACAATTTATTTACTTTTTCATTACCAAAGTTAGTATGGGATGGAGCCAGGGTACTCGTGGCAACTCGAGGTTAATGGTCACAATTTTGAAAGGGAAGGACATGGTAAGGATTGGGTTTAGGGTTCTCTGCAGCTCATCCGGGAGGTATAGCGTGGTAGCACTATTATCGTGTCATGGCGTTGGTACCAATTTCTTGCCGGTATTCGTCTGCCGGATGGCCAGGATCCTCAATCCAACACAAAAGGGACAACACAGAGAAAAAAAAAACTGGAGAAGAGAACACAAGAGAATTAAACTTTTATACAAGACAAGCGAAGGAAATCGTAAATTGCGACCATATAAGTGAAATCGCGGGTGCCCAACACATCTCTAACTGGAACATAGGGTTGTCTACCTCGGGCCGCAAGGGTATCCAAAAGTTGCGCTCTGGAGGCGTCCATATCCGGGCACTGCCAAACTACGTAATCGATGTCATCATAACCGGAACCACACCTATTAAAAATATTGCTCAGCGCGAGGTTAATCCTGTGTAGATGTGCATCTAGCGAGTAATAGTTGGACATAAGTCTTGACATCACGCGAATGAAATTTCGACTTATGTCCAAACCTTTCCACCAGGCTCGCTATTTTACTGGCTTAGCTGACTGTGATTTGCTGTGCTTGGCTACTGTAAAGTGATTTTCAAGATTTTTCCCAACCCTGGATGCAATCTTATACTGTCTTAAACTGCCAGTACTTATTAGCTTGAAAGTCGTGTTTTGTAACTGTGAACAGGTTTCATTGCATTAGACATTTTGATTCCTTGTAACAAAAAGCTTATTTTAGAAGGTAGGTCTGCTACCTCCTAAATACTGAAAGATAAATACTTGAACTCGCAAAGGACTTATCTCATGATTTGAAAATAGAGCAGATGCTGATTGAGTCTCTTTTCCACTTCGGTCTTCTCATCATCCAGGACAAATAGGTGGGTCTTAGTGGTTCGTTTTATCATACTCTTCCCTCCGTTACTTATTAGTATTAACAAGAACAGATACAACAAGAGTGTAATATGGTAGATCTTACTCCGTAATGCACCTCGAAAAAGTGATCTTATGATTTGCTCGCGTTACGGATACTGTGATTGATACATAAAAAATCCTGAATATGCTGCAGTTTTCTGAGGTTTTACGAATAAATTCCTCGGGATAAAGGTTTCAAGTAGTTTATGCTATTTTATGACTGTAGACCTGCAGCAGTTCTTGAGAAAATTTCGTAATTTCTTTGAAAATCCCTGCATTGGAGTAACACTTGAAGATGTGATGTCTATGCTCACGAATAGGTTGAAGCGATGAATGTTTATCTGCCTCTCAATGAAAATACGCTTTTCTGAGCTGTTTAAGTTTAATGGGGTATTAAGTTTTTAAAGGATGATCATACAGATTTTTTTTTTCATCATATTAACTTACCCTGGAATATGAATGCAGCGTTCCACTCGGTAGCGCATCTCCTGCGAAAACTCGACCCACAACTGAGCCATCGCACGTTTTCCGCCATAGTACGAATTGCAAGCGGCCAACAGTGTGGCCAAACGATGCACCAGCGAATCCGGATCAGCAGATTTAATCCTCAGTGGGTTGAATTCCGTTTGCCCATCCGGCGGTATCTGATACTGATGAATCGCATCGCTGTGTGCATCCGGAAACAGATAGTACAGCATTTCTTTCAGCAGTTCCTCGTTTATCGGGCCTTCCAGCTTGAAGTTTCCGATCTTCGGTTCACCGGATGCGATTCCCGGTATAACAGAAGTCAGCGTTGGGATCTTGGACTCGGTCAATCGTTCCAATGCTTTGGAACTTTCCAAATTCTGAGTAGCTCCGAATGCAAGCTCCGGAAAATACTCAGTGATGGCCTGTCGTGACTCGGAAACTTGAAGGAATTCTTGGATACAATCCGACATGTAGCATACCGGAGAGTCCTCAAAGCGAGCTCTCAGATTCCAGATTGGAGCCGTGAATGGATCGAAATCCGAGTAGGATTGAGAATCGACCACCACATTGTCGGCGACGTGTAGCCACGTGCAATACAGGACCAACTCCGATACCGGATCGACGGCCACTCCAAACGGAAGCGATATGGTCAACTCCTTCACATCATCTTCAGAGTTGCAGAAAGGAATCTTTTTCGCCATCACGTACGAAGTACTCAAAAACTTGGATAGTGAGTACGTAAACCGCACCGAAACCGCAACCGGATCCACATACGACACACCGATTTTTCCCTTGAACACGTCGAGTAATCCCGAAAGATACTTGCACGTCGAAGGTGTAACGTTCAAGTGCACAATATCGAACGACAATCGCGTCGATCCGGACTCACAAACCCCCAGAAACACTTGCTGAACCTTGTCCAGAACTTGTACGAATACCGGGACGTCGCAGCCACTCTCCGTCACAGCGATATGGATCGAACTCATCAGTATACGAATCTGGCTCTCGTTGGTTATGGACTTTTTCACTGGAACCACCACGACGAACTCTCTCAATCCGTACCACTGGGCCAGCGGGTGCAACTCTCCATCGTCAATCTTCTGATCAACGATGCAGTAATCGTTCTCGTTGGCCATCAAGTCGACAAACGCTTGGCAATCAACGGAATCACCTTCCTTTACAGCGATTTCCCCTTCAGGGACATCAGCCTTGACCCAAACCACGTCCAGTTCAACGTCGGCAAACTTGATTCTCTCGCTGGATTGAGTCCACTCGCAGAGTGAAAGTTGATTCTTTTCGAGTCGCGTTCGACAGCCGGATGTCGCGTAGGATAACTTCCACTCGTGAAAGATTTCCTCCAACCGAGCGTTGAATATCTCCCACTCGGACGCGGTGGTGAAATCCTGCTGGAAGAACTCGGTGTCGTCCAGCTCTTCGTTCAGCATTGTTGAGTAAATGACAGACAATTAATGCTTCCGCAATTTAGGCACTATTTAGATTTTAGAAATTTCAGTTGATTTTTTATGTTGAATTATCACGTCAGTTTGTTTTATCACTATAGATTTTTGAAAAAAAAAAAATGAATTGTTGTATAATGTTATGAGCATTTCTGCAGTTATCGCGAAAAATAACATGTAAAAGTTGAGATTTTTTTTTGTTTAAAATCGTCAATCACTAGGAACTGTTTTTTTTTTTTTTTGAACACAATCGTCTTTGTATAAGCGCGTAATCTTCTAGCTTTCACATAATAACTTATGTTGCGTAACGAAATCCAATTCTACAAATTTGAACAATCTCTTCACTCGGGAAACCTTCTAGCGCTCTCGCATCTCCGCCACATTTCATCTCCTAGAGCGAAACAACAGTTATTTGGAAAACAGCGAAAACAGTTCACGCAGCGTGGTTTATTCACTTCAACGAATAAAATCAACAAACCACCGCCTTCCACCCTGCGGATTCCACCAACCGATTTCACCACCCAGAAAAAACACATGTTATACACATATCTCTCCAAGGTGCGCTGCGAGAGTCTAGCGGAATAACAGCGAGAGCATAAAGTGGAACGAACAGTCGGTCGGTCACTCAAAGCTTACGGTATCGAGGATCTCGGAGAACCCCTTCACCGAATGACGGGATAGATCTGATTGATGGAGTGGATACCACAATCACTGTATGCTTGCATGGGGCTAAGTCAATACGTAGATTCAGCTATTTTCTCCGGTACGAATGAACGATCAACCGAAAGAACGCGTGCATTAGTCCGAAACGAGACCTAACAGCACCGACACTAGCTCGATTCGAAGGCAACACTTACGCGAAACCAGAAGCATCAGTAGAGGAACTCCGCGCGAGACTGACTTCGGCCCATCTGATGCGGGAAGGATTTGAAGCGGTGGAGTCACTCATCGGCAACGATGCCAGATTTTCAAAGTATTTATGTCGTAGATTTACTAACATTATCTCCATTCAACTCCAAATTCTTTTAGATGCTTTTTTTAGTTATATGAATATTGTTAACAATTTGTCGACATTTTTCCCATCAATAATTGTCTAACCTATTTAATCAATGATTGTACATTTTGACTTTAGGGATTATGCATACCCAAGCGTTACATGCAAACATTTTCGGAGGACTCATACAAAAAGTGTGACAAAGTAGGGGGCGATGGTCGAAAAAGTTGAAACTAAGCGTGGCATAGTTTGTGTACCATCCCTTATTGGGAATTATATCATTGAACACTTCAAAGAGAACAGATTTACTCTCCGACGAGATATAATTCTTGCTAATACTTTCTCATACGTTATCCCACCCTTCACATGAATATTTTCTTTGTATTGTATCTTTTTCATTCAACGTACTTCAAAACAAATTGTCTTTTTTTTACATAAAAGCGTTGAAAAAATGTATGGGGTAACATTGATTACCCATGTAAACAATGATCGGTTATATTGAAAATGTCGTTACTAACTAAAATCATAGTCCCTACAGTCAAAGGCCAAACTCTTATAACTCATTTATTTTTTCAATTATTTGAAAATCGTTTTGACGATGCCATGTTTAGTGAAAGTCGCATTTTTCTTGTTTAGATCATTTGCAAAACTCATATGAGACATTAATCTTTCGTAGTGTCAACCATAATCATGGAAATTATTATTTTGGAAAGTTGAGAAAATGCGCATGAAAATATTAATTTTAACGATTTGCTCATGTTTTAGCTAATGCATATAACAAAGAGTTACATTGTTTTACGGTACACAAGAAAACAATACAGCGAAAATAATTATGGTATACGGATAGCTTCATTCCCGCATAGAAAAACACAGTTTGCCTTATATTTTTATTGTACTGTAGGACGAAAATTGGCGATAAATGGTAAACACGTACCGTAACATTCATGAAACGCGACGCGAGACAAGACATAACACTTATAGTTCTTACTATCGTCAAAAAGTTTTAAAAATTACCTTTCTGTCGACCGGTTTCGGGCGCGATGTAGCCCATCTACGGGACAATGTCCGACATTGTCCCGTAGATGGGCTACATCGCGCCCGAAACCGGTCGACAGAAAGGTAATTTTTAAAACTTTTTGACGATAGTAAGAACTATAAGTGTTATGTCTTGTCTCGCGTCGCGTTTCATGAATGTCGTGTTGTTCTTACGTTAGCACAAATCACACAAATTGATAGTGACGTACCGTAACCTTTTTTTCAAATGGGTTGTTTTTATGTCTACACAACCCAACATGTGTGTACTTCACCATTAATTACAATTGTTTAACAGTTTGGAAAACAGTTGTATTTATTGGTTGTATATATTAAAAGTCGAGAAATGAATGAGGAACTAGAGGAATCCGAAAAGCAAATGGACAAGTATCACACTAGTGAAACAATTTTAAAGCTGAATATCACAATACGCAGATTACACACGCAAACAAAACCGTTCCAGGATATGAGAACATCCAGGCACGAAACCCAGAACAAGCAGTTTTTTGCTTTACGAATATACACCATGAACAAAAATCACGGAACCCGGACCATTGTTCTACAAATCATTCGTAACGTCTGCGAAAAGAAAGCAAATCATGGAACCGTGATTTTTGTTTTGATAGTCAAGAATACTGTTCTTGGAAGCTGGAACACTTTTTATGATGGTGTTTCGGAAACTGTGAATCACCATCACAAATAAAAATAAAATACTTTATGACCCGCTTCCTTAAGATGAATCATTCTATAATATGTAGGAATTACAGCGTTAGTACTGACCTGTGAATCCTCAAACTGCACACCAGAAAAATGAGCGCAAGTTAGCAATCAGTTCTGTTGGACGCTACACACCCACAGTATACGACAATTTCACGCACCAAATCCGGCATCTCCTAAGCAACACACATGCACGATTTCTGCAGCAATATAAATAACTATTATTATTATTCGTTAGTGGAGTATCAACTCAATAATCTCACTAACAAAAATCTCTGGAAAGCAAAAACAGAGTTGTGACTCTAATTAAGAAGTGGTTTATTAATTACAGTTTATTTGCTTTTTTTGCGCACGCATTATTGATTTTGGAAATCGCGAATATGATTTTATAGTTTCTGGATATCGTGATTTCAGAGTCATGGTATAAACAGCGTTACTGAAAAAGCATGCAAGACGAACAGACAAGAACTGAGTTCTTAGAATAGTGACAACGTTCATGAATAAGATATACAATGAAAATCGAATAAGCAATGCGTTCCGTTTACCATGACTTTTTGTTCATGAGAATGGGAATAGATTTTTTTGCGTGCACGAGCTACAATGACTCTGAGTACTGGGCTTATAATATCCGGTTAGAATGGAATGAATTTCACCCACAAAACAATGATATTGGATATTGTCTTGGTGGTAAATAGAAGCATTTGGATTTTGATACATGTACGATCAATGTAATTTTTCCATGTTGTAGAACGAACCAAATGTTTGAACAGTGATTACGTTTATCCGGATAAGTTGGTGTGACTATGGTATGCTTTCTGCAAAATCAACTTTTCTGCCCTAGATCAAATATGGTATATACGCACTATGCTGAGATGTCAAATAGTACAGATATTCAACGACGACAGCTGATCCGCCATTCCGCAGCCGGAGTAACATTTGAGAGAAAAATTATACTGTGGTTCGAAAAATTCACTTTAAAATTATTTAAATTCCACTTCAAAGGAAAAATAACAATCCAAGCAAAAAAAAAAAAAAACAGATTAAATAGACATAATAAAATACAATATGAAATCTAATGTTATTTGACTCATTTACCCCAAATAATTGAAAATGTATGAATGTAAGGGTATAATACAGCATAAACCGCTATAATACACCGCCCGCATAGAAAAATACTATTTGCCTCAGTCGACAGCAAACTGTGTTCGCGAACTGTCGTGATACATCCACTCTCGTCTGGTATCACCGGGTAGTTTTCACGCGTTAGTGTTTTTTCCACCCATTCGAATCGTCTAAGAAGGCAGATTGAAAAAGATTTGAAAGTAAATCGATAGTGGCCAGTGAAAACCTGCAGTTCTGCCTATTGCCCTGAAAGAGCTTCACTTCTGCACCTGACGCTTTTCGAGCTCCGTACAGGGCCCCATTTTGAAGTGAGGTTAGTGAACCACGTGTTTAAGGACATATAGGAAAGAATCCCTGTCATGGCAGGGAAGATGGCTTCCTCACACATACAGACACTTTCAGCCAGCGGTTTGCTCTTTTTCGCAAATTATGCAACCTACCAGTAATTAATCACAGCCAAATTGCTAAAACACTGCAATAACTATATTACCTTTCCATTTTACTCATTTTCTCAACTAATTATGCTCGAAATTTGAAGATTCGTGGTCATTTTCTACACGCACGACTACTATTTCGGTGCTTGTTTACATTAATCCACTTGTAAACAAAGGACATTTTTCACTAAATTTCCTAGTTTCTGCTAAAGGTAGGAAGTTCAGCACGATTTACTTTCACTTATTGTATATTTAAGAACACGTACTAGATAATTTCTGGTAGATATAACTCAAAACTTAGCAAAACCGTGGTCAAAACATTCACGATGTTAGAATATTTCATTTTTTTTATTTTTCTATTTTTTGATCGCTTTCGTTGTTGCAGTGTTGTCAGTGTCGTTTAAAGATATGTAAGACATCCAGCAGTTTGAAAGCGAATTGAAAATAAACGCCAATCACAAATATGAAATGAACATCAATTGTTGGCAACGATGTACATTTGATTTAAATTTCACTACTACCCGGAAATAATAAAAAAAAAGTTGTGCATACTACTACATTTACATTAAAATTTGTGGATTCAACGGAGTTTCACCTTAAGCTGCGAGGTCAAAAAGCTGCTACCGCTTCGAAGTAAGGGGTGCCGAGATTGAGAGAAGCTGAGAGAGAAACCCGTGAGTAATTTGAGAGTGCATTTTAGGTAATCCCCTACTCGCCGCTGAGCCAGCATGGAGCTAGCTTACGGCTTCCCGACTCTTCCAGGGGACCCTGGGGGCCCCATAGGAGGAAGCGGAGGTATATCGAACCGTGTAAATGGTGAATACACTGGACCACGCTACCCTGAGAGTCTACCGTGTTGTGCCTCGAAGCTGGAAGGCCAGAGGACCCGAAATCGATATGGCCATGAAGTCTCTATTTCTTAAGGGTGGGAACCCAAAGCAGGCCAAGCTTCTGTTCATTAAAAGAATTAGAAGCCATTACTCTAACGCGGATATCCGATGGCTCTAAGGCAAAAGGTACCGTAGGAGTAGGCGTATTCAGTCCTGTGTGGAAAGCTCAATACAGTTTGCCTGGTCAATGCTCCGCATTTTCCGCTGAGGAAGCAGCACTGTTCAAAGCAATTGCGAGACCAAGTGATAAGCCCATTTTAGTTGCTACGGATTCAGCTAGTGTCCTGTCAGCTCTGGAATCACCAATGGCAAAGCACCCCTGGATCCAATCGATACAGAACACCATAACGACAGAAATAGAAGAATCGCTTTTACTTGGGTCCCAGGCCACACTGGAATACACGGCAACATCTCTTGGTCGGTCAAGTTGCCGTCTATATCAGAAAGTACCTGCAGCGGATGACAAAATATGGATCAACAATGTTATTGAGAATGCCTGGGCAGAAGAATGGCGCGCCAACCAATTCCTGTTTCTCCGAAAAATTAAAGCAAGTACAGAAGCCTAAGAAGACAGAACAAACTGGAAGGAGCAGGCAGCCCTGTCGTCGTAAAATTTGAGCTTCTCAGTCGTCCCTTTTTGAGGGGGGCGTTACTATAGCCCAGAGGGCGCTTCTGTTTCCAGGCGTTATAATGTTTTCTCATAAGAAATATCACACATATTTTAGTATATAGGGATCAACTATGACGGAGGTTATATTTGCTATGGGTTTTCGACTTTTAGTCTGTACAGATCACAAACGGAAATCCAAAAAACCTTAGCAATATTTAATATATAAAAATTACGAATATCACATATACTTCAATATACATTCCTAACAAACGAAAACTTATATGCTTTTGCACGTATTTAGTTTGTATTCCATTTCTATTAAAATATGGAACGAAGGTATCAAGTACATGGGCTTAAAATGATTCAGTTGATATATTTGCTAATGTAAAAAGTGAAAATTATTTACTCCATGTACCAATTGAAACTACCATAACAACGCCTGTGACTATTTATTAGAGTCTAACAACTAAGACTATTACGATGTGCACTTTAAAATTAATCTCAATCCATGAAATAAACTCAATCTTTTAGAACCTATCACTCAATGTAAAACGGATCATCGAGTGCAAATCCAAAAACCTCATCGAGCCGTTTATTTAAAAAGTGTCTGTGTCCGCCTCAAATTTAAATTGTTTTCTAATGTTTGGCATTTTGCTTTTATAACAATATATTGATTGTGAAACTGATGCAAACTGATGCAACAGTCAAAAGTCAAAAGCAAAATTTAGACAATACAACTGAATAGTATGATATTTTTTATTACTTGACTTTTTTGTATTTCTTTTTGTTTGATAAATGGACTAAGAATGAAATGGCCTTGTACAAAATATGATGATTGCATTTAATCAGAAATTCGTCCATTCGGTTAATATTATTGGACAGTTTATGCAGCTGCTCAAACTCAGTTTTTTATAAGCTTTTTGATGCTTATCTCAGAATTCAAAACGAAGCACTAACGGTGAAACACGTTTTTCTGATAGAATTCAAAATGGAGTCGAATTCGAAATACCCCTTAGATTGCTTTGTGTTTCAAGGAATATATGAAAAGAAAGATACGTGAAGAAACACATAGATTTTTTAGATAGAAAACTGAGCTTTTTGCAAACTGTCAAACCTAGGGTTCAGCATTTTGAGTTATTTTTTTGTTTTTTTTTATTTATGAGGGTTTAAACTTGATTAGCCAGTTCATTCGCCTCGCAATTTTAATTAACCAAAACGCTTCTCCTCTAGTTTTATGAAATTGAAGCGAAATACGACACAAACTGTAATTCTAATTATGTATGCCAATGGTAATCACATTTCAGCGATATTTACTCAACCATACCTCGAAACATTTTTAACGAAGTATTGTGCGTATTCTCAGTTCTGTCAGACTAAGAAAATTTGATTAGGAAGCAAAGAAAAGTTTTAAAGTTGAGCATAATTAAATTAATACTTAAGATTCAATGTTTCAAATGATTGATTATATTTGAACGTTAAGTATTCATATTTTATGCATACATATAGAAAAATATTATATATTTTTCTTTAAAAATTAAATCAAATAATAAAGTTAACAAAGACTTTTTTTGAGTTTTCTAAAAGCAGGACATCTAGAACGTTCGAACTTTTTTTTAACTCTAAGAAGAGGTGTTCAATTTTCAGCCAAATCTTATTTCTGGCATTACGTCCCCACTGGGACAGAACCTGCTTCTCAGCTTAATGTTCTTATGAGCACTTCCACAGTTATTAACTGAGAGCTTACTGTGCCAATGACCATTTTTTGCATGCGTATATCGTGTGGCAGGTACGAAGATATTCTATGCCCTGGGCGGTCGAGAAAATTTCCAACCCGAAATGATCCTCGACCGGTGGTATTCGAACCCACGACCCTCAGATTGATCTTGCTGAATAACTGCGCGTTTACCGCTACGGCTGGCTTAAATTAAAATAAAATATCCCTCTTGAAGTGATATCAAAATGAAAAAAGTCAACAATTACTCTGAATTTCATTATATTTCGATATGGTTTTATCTTTTGTAGTTTTATGTTGGATATATTGTGAATCTTGGAATTGTCAAGTATCAATTACAGAATTTCATCAAATTGATTAACACGAAAATGCTGCTCTTTTTGCATACTTGATTATGAAAGTTTACTTGAAAATTATTGGTCCAAAATAAACAAGGGTATGAACTGACTGTCTTAAGAACATATAAGTTGAAAATTTTTTCAGCTTTAAACATTAACATATTTCATCAAACTTCGAGAGTGGTCTTGGGCCTCTTAATAATCACGTGCTGTTATCGAAGGATCTCTTAAGATAATTTAACCAACAATTTCTTTAATAATACTGAATATTTGGGATAAAGCGCGTACAGCCCATTTAATTAAGGTATTGTGCTACTTTGCCCTCAAATGTCGTTTCCTCGAACGTCAGTCCCTTGAATGTCTGTTCTCCGAATATCCCGTTTCACAACTTCCTACATTTCAGAGTAGTGAATGGACCAGTCATCTGGTAGCACTCTGTCACTGAGAACTATTCTTGCACCTTCATGAACTGCATCACTTCTCGAAGTGACAAAATCATTCGGAAAAATGGGATTCAAGGATAAGGGTTATTCAGGCAACTGTCATTCGCAGAAGCGACATTCGAGGAGAAGTAGCAAAATCGTTTGACAAACAGTATGGAAATATAATATGAGACAAAATAAAGATATTATAAACAAAGTATCGGCCCATTCACAAATATCATAACGCTTGAGGGAGAGGGTGGGTGTCCTAAGGATGTTACGGCCCATACAAAAATTAAATAATGTTCATACAAAAAGCGTTACAAAAGGGTGGGTGGGTGTCCAAAATGGTCAATTTTAGCGTTATGAAATAAATGAATAAGCCCTTTTAAACGGAATGAACTCACCAATATAATAAATAAATTGTTCAGCATACACAATCAACATTGATCTTGATTGCATCGCTCGTTCTCGCAAGAGCATACGACGCAACTAAAGTACCAAATACTACTCTCCACTTGATATACGTTAGTTAAGGTCATCGAGCAAACAAAATTTAATTGTTTTTTTTTTTTACAGGGCGTTAAGATGCAGCTGATCTACGTGAAACAAAGTATTATCACTTCAGGGCGTTGATACATAATGAAAAAATTGATTGATTTTTTCATGGCGTTAAGATTTAATTCATTAATGTGGACTTAAGTTAAATTACTGCAGGATGTTGATAGAGCTTTGAATTTTCAATTAATGACCTACAGAGCATTGAGATCTACCTGATCTACATAGAATAAGGTCAAATTACTCCAGGGCGGTAATACAGCTTGGAATATTCAAATGATGTTCTAAAGGGCGTTAAGATGCACCTGAACTACATAAGATAAGCTTGAAATATTCCAGGACGTTGAACAGGCTAGAATTTCCAATTGATGGCATATAGGACGTTAAGGTATACGTGAGAAAGGAACAAATTAATCCAGGGCGTTGATATATTTTGACAATTTCGATGACATAAATCAGAGCGTTGAGATGCACCTGATCTTCAAAGGATAAAGTCAAATTACTCCAGGGCGTTTATACTACTGAGAAATTTCTATTGATTTTAAACAAGGCGTAAATATGCTCCAGATCTTGCAAAGATCTATATGGAATAAAACAGAATTACTTCAGACCATTGATATAGCTTGGTCGATTGATGTTATACAAAGTGTTAGGATGTTTCTGAACTATGTAAAATAAGGGCGTTGCAAAAGCTTGAAATTTTTAATTGATGTCCTACAGGGCGTTGCAATGTACCTGATCTATATAAAATAAGCTCAAATTACTCCAGGGCATTGATGCAGCTTGGAATTTTCAATGGATACAGGGCATTAGGTTGCACCTGATTTACGTAAGACAAGGTCAGTGGACAAGGTCGTAAGACAAGGAAAATAGATATCGAACAGGGAGTTAATATGAATTGATTGCATGACACGAGTCCAAATTACTCTAGGACGTTGATACTGCATGGAGTTTTCAATTGATGTCCTACAGGGCGTTAATGTGCACTTTATCTAAGATCTACGTGAAACAAGGTCGAATTACTCCAGGGCGTCAATACAGATTGGAATTTTCAATCGATACAGGGCATTGAGATGCACCTGATCTTCGTAAGACAAGGTCAAATAAGTGAAGGGCGTTTATACATCTTAATATTTGTCCCACAGGGCGTTAAAATGCAGCTTATTTACATGTAACAAGGTCAATTCACTTCAGGGCGTTGAATATTCAATTGATGTCCTACAGGGCGTAAAGATACACTTGGTCTACGTAAAATAATGTCACATTACTCCAGGACGTTGATGAAGCTTGAATTTTCAATTGATGTCCTACAGGGCGATGAGATATATTTGATCGACATAGGATTAGGTCAAATTACTCCAGGGCGTTGATAGTGCTTAAAGTTTCTTTTGAGGTTACACAGGGCGTCAAGATGCACTTGATTTACTTGGGATGAGGTTAAATTAATCTAGGGCATTTAAACAGCTTGAAATTTTTTGATAATGTCCTACAGCCATGTACGTTAAAATGTTGCTGATCTATATGAGACAGGTTCAAATCACTCTAGGGCGTCAATAGATTGTAGCTTTCAATCGATGCAGGTCATTGAGCTACACCTGATCTACGTGAGACAAGGTCAAATCAGTCAAGGGCGTTTGTACATCTTGACATTTGTCCCATAGGGCGTTAAGATGCAGATGATTTACATGGCACGACTCCAAGTTACTCCAGGGCGTCGATAATGCTAAAAATATTCAAGTGATGTGGGGCGTAAAGATGGGCATAAGGATGCACTTGGTCTACATAAGGGAGGTCAAGTTACTCTTCGGCGTTGATAAAGCTTGAATTTTTAATTGATGTCATACAGGGCGTTAGGATGCTACGGATCTATATGGGACAAAGTAAAATTAATCCAGGGCGTTGATACAGCTTGTAGTTTTCAATTTTAATCTACGTGGAATAATGTGAAATTACTCTAGGGCGTTGATACAGCTCAAAAGGTGGTAATATGTTCTATATGAAGTATATAAGAGCGTTGGTAGGTACAGGTTGGAAATTTCGATTGATATCTTATGGGGCGTTAGATTGTTGTTGATTTTGCACATTTTTTTCTATGACTTCGGGTGAAAAATTCAAAAAAAATCTGAGAAAAGCTTCTTAGTCGTCGACTAAGCGTGACTAAGCAGGACGACAGGGCTGGGAGCAGGTCGTGCTTTCGCGACTTTGTACAGGACATACGAGGGCCTCACACGACTTCTCAAGTAATTCATCGTTTCGCAGAACCTGTGAGACATGCGGAACTCGTAATACAGTGGATCACATTCTATATGAGTGCCCTACACTCGAGCATCTCAGAACCCTCTATCAAATGGGAAACATCAGGAATCCAAAATGACCAGACAAGTGAAACCAACCTTATTTGTTTTCTAAAGGATGCAGGCTTATTTGCGCTAATTTGAGTCTCCTTAAATTATTTCCCAAACAACAATCAATCTACCCAACCCCGCCGGGTGCAGTCCCTTCCTGGGACATGCATTTCGTGAGGCAATGACGAAAATAGCAATTACATAACGGTCACCGGCAGAAGGTGTAGCAGACGAGTACAGCCGGAAGCTTGATGAGCGGATAAGGGGATACAACGTAGGCGAAACCCTCAACAATCTGTGGGAGTCTATCCACGGTGCGATGAGTACAGCAGCGCGAGAGGTGATAGGTACTGCTCAGAGACGACCCAGAAACGGTTGGTTTGATGAGGAGTGCCAGAATGTAACGGATGAGAAGAATGTTGCCAGAAGTCGGATGTTAGTGTCTGGTACCCGGCAGAATAGAGAGCGGTACAAGGAAGCTAGAGCAGCCGAGAAACGAATTCACCGCAGAAAGAAAAGGCAGTATGAAGAAGACATCATTACTGAGGCGCAAAAAGCATCGAACAAAACGATATGCGGAGATTTTACGAAACTGTCAATGGCGTACGGAGAAAAACTGCGCCATCCTCCGTCATGTGCAATGACCGCGAAGGTAACTTGCTGACAGACAAAATCTTGGTGGCTGCCAAGTGGAAAGAACACTTCGAGCAATTGTTGAATGGAGAGAACACGAGCGAGTCTGAGAACAGATTAATCATCAGAAACGATGGACAAGCTGTGGAGCCCCTGACGCTAGATAGGTTAGAAGAGCGATTAAGGAGTTGAAGAACTGTAAGGCTGCTGGAAAAGACGAGCTCCCGGCCGAACTTTTCAAGCATGGTAGTGAGCAGCTGTACGAAATACTGCACCGTACTCTGTTAAAGATATGGGAGGAAGAAAAATTGCCTGCTAGCTGGCTGGAGGGCCTCATCTGCCCTCTGTATAAGAAGGGCCACAGATTGGAGTGCGCCAATTACCGAGGAATAACGCTCCTCAATTCGGCGTACAAAATAATGTCGCGTGTTCTGTTCAACAGATTGAGACTGCTGGAGGAGTCCTTCGTCGGCGAATACCAAGCTCGTTTTCGGGAGGGCCGATCAACGACGGATCAAATGTTTACCTTGCGACAAATCCTTCATAAATTCCGGGAATACAACTTGCAGACTCATCATCTGTTCATTGAGTTCAAGGCGGCGTACGATTCAGTAAAGAGAAATGAGTTATGGCAGATAATGGTAGAACACGGTTTTCCGGCGAAACTGATTAGACTGATTCGTGCAACGTTGGATGGATCGAAATCAAGTGTGCGGGTTGCGGATGAGACTTCAACCTCCTTCGTAACCTTAGATGGATTGAAGCAAGGAGACGCGCTTTCGAATCTTTTGTTCAACATTGCTCTCGAAGGAGCTATTAGGAGAGCGGGCGTGCAAAGAAGCGGTACCATCGTCACCCGGTCGCATATGCTCCTGGGTTTTGCGGACGATATCGATATAATCGGAATTGATCGTCGAGCCGTAGAAGAGGCATTCGTGCCTTTTCAAAGGGAGACAGCGAGGATTGGACTTACCGTCAACACCAGCAAAACTAAGTACATGATCGCTGGTAGACAGCGTGGTTCCAATCGTGACGTTGGTAGTGAAGTGGTGCTAGGTGGTGAAAAATTTGAAGTAGTGAAAGAATTTGTGTATCTTGGTACTTTAGTGACTTGCGATAATGATGTTACCCGCGAGGTGAAAAGGCGTCTTGCAGCTGCGAATCGGGCTTTTTACGGGCTCCGTAACCAGCTTAAGTCCCGTAGCGTGCAGACGAAAACAAAATTCGCGCTATATAAGACTCTTATCCTTCCGGTTGCTCTAAACGGCCATGAATCCTGGACGTTAAAAGAGGTCGACCGGAAAGCGTTTGGAGTTTTTGAGCGTAAAGTGCTGCGAACAATACTCGGCGGTAAACAAGAAAATGGCATCTGGCGGCGTCGCATGAATCATGAGTTGTACCAAGTATATAAAGAAGTAGATAATATCAAGCTCATAAAACACGGCAGGCTGCGTTGGGCTGGTCACGTGGTACGAATGCCGGAAGAACGACAAGCAAAAATAATATTCAGTAGAGAACCCGGACGAGGCCGTCGGCTTCGTGGTAGGCCGCGCACACGTTGGCTTTTTGCAGTTGAAGAGGACTTAAGGGCACTTAACGTTCAGGGTGACTGGAAGCAATTGGCTCAGGACCGAGCCCAGTGGAGAAGAATTATCCATTCGGCGTAGATTCAACGTAGCGGATTGTAGCCCATCAAGTAAGTAACAGTCACCAGCCCAGGCATGAAAATGGATCATCAAACGGAAAACTACTATAAGGGGCTATCCATTAATTACGTAAGACAATTTTTGCGATTTTTCAAAGCCCCCCTCCCCCCATGGTAAGATTTTTTGTATGAAAATAAAAAAATAAATTGTATGACGCGTAAGAAATGTGAAACCCCCCCTCCCCCCGTTAACCCTTACTTAATTAATGGACAGCCCCTAACCCCAGTTATAGTTTATGTTTCAATTAAGGTGAAGACGAATCGAAGCCAAATATCAAATTTTCAAGAGCTCAGATCTGAATTGATTTCTTATGGTAACATAACTTCCCAGACAACCATAAGTCGCATAACAGTTTATGAACAAATTCGTTTATTTACACAAATTTCATCACACCCGCACTACATGGTAGATGAGATTGTTTGATCGATGAGTTTCCTCGCATAAAACGCTATTTTCTGGATTTCGTTTGTACATTCCATTTCGTCCCGTATACTTGTACAAAGTCAGTCAGATCAATCCGTAGCAGCTGTCAAATCAATTTTGTTATCATAAATTAAGTCGCCTAAGAGTACAGACTAGTTCACAAGAAAATTTACAAACTCGCATTGTATGGTATTTTTTATCATACAAAATATCCACGTATATCGCCTCCACTTTCGTACGTATAAGGCCTTTTCGCAACATCTTATACGTGAAATTTTGAGCATATAAGCATCGCATAACGCAAAAGGCGATTTCGTTATACGTACATTTTGGTTGTCTGGGTTAACCGCCTATTTCCCATATTGTACTTTTTCCAATTATTATTTATCAAACTGTCGATACCATTTCTGGTAGTGTACATTTATTGTTATTATGCATTTTACAAGAAATTGATCTGTTTATTTGCCAGCTAAAACTGCTTATGAATTTCAATTTCTCGATTACATATCGAAGTCATGCTATACAAATAAACATATTTAAATTACAATGTAGTGTAAACTGGGGCATATAGTAAAGATAAATAGAATTCATCTACAGGGTGTCCGTAAATTATCCGCACAAACTTTGAAGACCTGTCTCTATACAATCAAGCATAATAAATTCAATATTCTTGCATGGTTTCAACCATTAGCTTATTATATCCTCAAGGTGTAAGTTTGACACATTTACGAACTCAAATATTTGTCAAACCAAGCCAAATGTGTTGAGGTGTCTTAAAAATAGTTGTTTTTCGAGCTTTATGACGGAAGAGAAATGTCTATAGAACTCATTGAATTTGAACCGAATAATTTTCTATTTCCAGTCAAACTTGAAGCCACTAAACTGTAGGTTACTTCAAATGATAATAGAACATTTGGATTCGTCTCTTTTAGATTTTAGGGATAACACATCTCCAGTATGACTAGCGGCCCTCAGGAAAACCGTCCCGGAAAAATTTAAATTTATGTTTCTCAGTAACAAGCACTCAATTTGAAATTATTTAAAGTTGTATTTTGGTTAGCATGTTGATGTATTATAAAAGGTACATGGACATTGATTTTTCATTGTTTCAAATGAGAGATCATCTTTCCCAAAATTTTGCTGTTCGGATAATTTGCGGACACCCTGTATTGCTACGGCATCACGTTTGATGTTCAACTAAATATGCTTGAGTGCAACATGATTGTGTAAATTTAAATTGCATTCGATTGAAAAATAAGACATTGATCGTTGACATTTGATTTTATTTTGATGATCCAAACATGTGCATATAAAAAACATAAATTTATAGTTTTTGTTAGCTGTGTAGAGTTTTGAACTCCGAAGGAATTTGATTATAACTTTTAGAATTTTTCAAAAACTGGTAAAATTTGTCGAGAGGATGCTGTCGATTGCGGAATGAAATCGTTTATAAGAAGTCGGTTATTTTAAAAGGAATTCATAAATTGAAAAAAAAAGTAAGGTAACAGAATATTTCAGAGCAAATTTAAAGATATTTGTAAGACTATTGAGGGGCCCATACATAAGGAAGTGAGAGTGATATTTTGGTCAATTTTGAGTAAGGTATACTAAAAATGCCTATTGTTATCAAATTTTCAATTACATTTTCAAGTGATTTTCAGTCTAACATAAAAAAATAATTCATAGAAGATTTGCTTGCATTATTGGCTCTCATAGATTTAGTATGGAATGAAAAAATGCTGAAAAACTTTAAAGTCGATTTTCTCAAAACTAGGTTTTGTTACTTACACCCCTTCGCTTCTAACTTTGCTTCTAAATCTTTTTATGAAATCAATATTCAGAAGATAGTTAAGCTGGCCAGAAAGAAGCTAAAGATCACAAGAAGCCAAGATAATACTACAAATTTTCAAAGAATTCTTTTATAAATTTCTTGAGGAATGTGTGATTCCTCCACGATCTAAGAAGTAATTCAAAATTCCTAACGGTATTTTTGATACTATTAGAATAATTAATGTAAGTATGCATCCAGTAAAATCGTCGAGATAAATTATAGAGAACAGCTCGAAAATGATGCGACCGGGAGTTTAAATCTTGACCTTCCGATCACGAAGCAGACTTGTTAGGGGAAATCAACAACTTTAACGTTCAACGCTCCGTCAACGTAATCATCGTCACCATTGAAACTTCAACACAGGAGTAGTGACTGGAAAGAAAGTTTGAATATTATAATAGTAGTAATACAATTCTATTTTTAAGAACTAAGGATATAACAGCTTTATAAGCAAGAAACTCAAAAACTTTAAAAACAATTCCCCTGTCGTTAAGACTGCGTGTTGGTAATGTGCCAGAGCTTAAACAAAATGAACTCAAATGATTCTACAGAAGTTGATGCCACAGAACTGTTCGTTAGTATTTTATAAATTTTTATTAAATTTCTTTGTTCCTGCGTATTTTTTTTTTTTGTTAAGTCCGTAAATCTGGCATTGCTGTTCAAACACTAAGCGTACGCAAAATCAGTATAGGAACTCGGCGTGAGACTGATTCCGACCCATCGGATGTGCGGGAAGAATTTGAGTCTGTGGAATCACTCATCGGAGCCACTCAATCACGACAACGCTGCTGCCGCTCAGAGCGGAGATCACTCACTTTCCGTCGCGAGACCGCTTTTGCTGCTGCTGCGGCCGACGAAGAGATTTTCTTCTTGAGGGCTTTCTTCGTGGATCCGCCCGCCGCCGTCGCCGCCGCGCATTCCACACTCTGTTCCACTTCCACACGCTGAGTTGAGTTGCAGCACAGAAGCACCAGGCTGCTGGTCGCGTTAGTCACCTGTGAACGCTCGAGCCAGACGCACCACCCGTTCGTCGGCCACAACCGCAAACCGGAGATTGAAGGAACGTTGATTGGAAAGGATTTTGGAGTAGAGTTCTGCTCTGAGTGCGCGCGCGACTAGAGGTTTCTTTACGGACCAGCTCAATCGGGGATCGAAACGGGATTCGCCGGCCAATTAGTGGTGTTTTGCTATTTTGTTTCGCTTTCGCGGATTGCAAGAAGAACTCCGCGGGGAACTTGGTTGTTCTAAGGAGGATTTTTTGAATCCGGGTATTAAGAGTCTGTCGAGGGATAGATTAATAATTGAGTATGACGAGCTCTAGGATTGTCTCAGCGAGAGTGGTAATAATTCTGAGGAAAACACTTGAAGCGCGCCAAGTGTCTGGACAGCGAAAGGCTGAATTGTAGCTTCTTGAACGAACGGAGCGTGTGTAGAGCCGAAGAAGTGTGCTTATGAGTCGAAGAAGTGCCGTTAGATTTTTGCGCCGTTGAAGAACGTGTGCTCGCTCCGCGGGGGGACGTGAAAGTCGAGTGGAGTGCTTTGGGAGAAATGTTATAATTCTTGTTCACGTTTTGATGAATCACATTTTGGGCCGACCGAACAGAATTCGTGTCCAAATTGAACAACATAACCGTCGAAAATAACATTGAATCCGGGAGAAGAACTCGTAAACGACGGAATCGGTGCTAAGACCCAATCGCCTCGGCCATCGACCAACCAGATCAGTGATCACGATAATACGATAATTCGGCGAAATTGTTTTTGATGAAGCGTTTAGTTCAGTGCAATAATAGTAGCAAGCAATATCTGGTTCGGTGATTGCAATAAATTTCGTTTCGTTCGGAAGCTGACCCACATTGTGGCCCATTTTCCACCGCCGCCGCTGCCTCTTGGTTAAGCGAGCATAATAATAGAGAGCCGAGTGAAACAGAGTGCAACTAAAACATACGACGGCGAAAAGCGACGACGAGATGGTGAAAGAGAAGAAAAGTCTAGTGGAATAAATTGAATTACTCATCTCTCCATAAAGGAAGGCAAAAAAAAACAAGTGATTAAGGTTAACAGTAAAAATTCGGTGAAAACACGACGCGCGAAGGATTCCCCGGATTGATATTGGTTCAAGTGGTTACGTGATAGTGAGTTCGGAAAAAAAGGAAGAATCGACTTGTTGGAGTTGAAGCGGGAACCGGTTACTTCAAGCAGCCACCAGGAATTGACAGGTGTATGTGTTCAGATTTGTTTAATTTATTATTTAAATCTAGAATATAGTTGACAGTATCCATTTAGTAGAATGGGTACATAGATGAGTTTAAAACGGATGCAGATTGAAAGAGGATTTAGACCGTTTGTCTCATATTGGGAACGTTTAAAGCTTTCAGTGACTTTAGAGCTTTGGGGCAGTTTAAAGCTTTCATTGATTAACCAATTTGATTAATTTACATGAACAAAATTTAGATTACAAATGATTATTTGTCAAGTTTGATCATACATTTCAGGCAATAGTACATAACTTTTGTAGTCGAAATGCGCGTGCATATCAAAAGATAAGCAATTAAGGTGGAATTAAAAGGTACAATACTCAAATCTAGTCTTTTGATTCTCTTCATTGAGATTGTGCTCAGAGAGTTTGACTACGTTAAAGAAGGAATAACACATCAAGTCAAATTACGAATAGCATGACTAACTGAAGAACAAATGATTGATTTCGTAAATAATTCATCTTTACTGATTGAACTAGACTCGAAATTTTGTCACGATTCAAATTGAATGAACTAGTTCTAACAGCACTTAAACTGATATGAAATTAAAAAAAAATTAGATGTAATACCTCTATATAAACATCTCGATACTCATCTAGTAGTTTCTGAATCATTTCCATAGAAAACAAAAATGCTTCATGCATTGTTCCTGGAGTTTTCGTAAAAAAATTCTACAAAAAAAAAAATGTTAGAAATAATAATACTTAGGATTTCATCAAGAATTTAATAAGGAATTCCTGCAGAATTTCAGTATAGTCGTCAAAAATTTCCTCTAATGGCAATTTCTCTAAATATTTTTTTTAAGACAATTTACACCGTCTTCAGACATTGGCTGCATAGATTGAACATAACTAACATTAGACAACGGACACACAGAACGACCAGTAGACCAGTGAAGAATTTTTCGTTTGACGAAAAGTTTTCACCGAGTGGATCGGGAATCGAACCCACAATCCTTAGCACATTACGACTAAACGACTGACGCCACTAACCGCATTGCTACGAAGCCCACTTTCCAAGATTCATTCATGTAGGGTAAAAGCACCGGTTTGACCAGCCTAAGAATAAACATCTCTGGAAAATATATTGAAAGCTCCATATATAATGTAAATTCGCCAAGTGTTAGCTTTCAATCCCAATATTAAATATGAAAAATATCAGAACTGAGCATAACCCACATTTTTGCATTGATAATCGCGTTAGTTAACATAGGTCACCAAAACCAGTTTCAGCCACATTCCTAACTTGAGTTCTTAAATTGAGCAATCACATTGATATCTCATGAGAGTGGCCAAATTAGGAATATCCTGACCGAATTAGGAGTATGGGAGTTAACATTTTAAGAAAAATAAGGTTTTCCTTTGTTTTTGAATCAATTTGGACGACTTAACGAATGTTGCTTTACCTTGTGAATGTGTTCTACGAGACACGAAATGTTACTAATTTTCTGTGTAAAACTGTGTAACATCCACTATGGCTACAACCGACGCAATGGCCAAAACCGGTGCTTGTAACCCTTGTAGGTCATCCAGGAATTAGAAAGCGAATTCCACCAGGGATTGCTTCAGAAATACCTTCAAAGTTTCTTTAATATTCATTTAAAAATTCATAAAGATATTTATTTGTAATCATTACATCTAATTCGGAGGGATTCTGGTACAAATCTCCCAATTGGGGATGAACGTGCATCTGGAGCCGACTTTTCTATATCTTAAACCTTTAAGAATCAGAATTTTCTTCAGAAAATCCTTCACAATTAAATTTATACGGGTATTTGCTAAGGAATTCTCACTAGTTCAGCAAGAAATTTCTCAAACCTTATCAGACGATTTCATTCAAAGTCATCTTAGATTTTGTCCAGATTTCTTGCATTTCTGTCCAAGATTTTATCCAAATACTTGTCATATGCTTCTGTTCTAAACAAAGAGTAAAGCGGAGTAAAAGTTTGAGTGGATCAAGAGTACCTTTTCAAGATTTTGTTAAACAGTTTGTTTATCAAAATTGTAGCCAATATGTATTTTTTGTTTATTGGGCTGATTATCCGGGAAATTTGAACAATCAAATCTCCTAAGTATCCAAATATAATTTTGATTCGCCCTGCGTGTCAACTTTGCGTCCCTGACCTAATTTTTCAACTTATTTCAATAAAATTTTGGCACAACACTATTCAAGTTTCGTGACCCATACTGGGCACCTCAGACGGTCGGTTCCGGTTTTATACGGATGTCTTGTGGGGTCTTTTCGAAGGTCATTTGAGTCATTTCCATACTTATTTTGTACGAATCGAGCAA
Source organism: Aedes aegypti (assembly GCF_002204515.2). NCBI lineage: Eukaryota > Metazoa > Arthropoda > Insecta > Diptera > Culicidae > Aedes > Aedes aegypti. Next base: position 341,887,729 of record NC_035108.1, on the reverse strand, counting down.
AACTACAGTGTTTGTAACTGAATCATAATCCATTAGTATATTCCGGTTATTTCAATTCATTTGGAATCATTCTGACTAGTTCCGAAATCCCTGAAACCGGTTCCTGGGACATCAGTTGGAGACCATGATTTGATCAGCATAAACCATATCATGCGACACATCAATCTTCAAGATTTTACAACAGAATTGTAATAAGGTACAGTGGGGGAAGTGTATCAGTGGGGTAAGTGGATCATTCGTCAATATTAAGCATAAATACTTGAAAATGTTGAATATTTTCGCATCATTGCTTCGTCTTAGGTTATATTCTTACGTCCACACTGATACTATTGCAAAACTGGTACTACACGTACACTAACACAAGCAAACTTGTTAGCTGAAAAAAATAATTAATATCAAAATTGTTTTCCATCAATCAAAAATCCATTGTACCTCTGTCTAAAATCGAATTCTATTAGTTTTTTCGACACTTGGTGAGCATTACAGTTCTTATTGAATTAATCACAATGAAAAATATGTGATTTTTATGAGTAATTATAGATATATTGTACATGGTACACTTACCCCTACTTTTTAATGGGGTGGGGTAAGGCGGCATCCACAAATTACGTAACGCTCGAAGAGGGGGGGAGGGGGTAGGCTCGAGCGTTACGACTCATACAAAATTTTAAAAATTTCCATACAAAAAGCATTACGAAGGGGGGGAGGGGGTCGAAAATTTTCAATTTTAGCGTTACGTAATAAATGGATGCCGCCTAAGTGGATCAAGTATTATTATCAGCAGACTGGTTACGAGAATTGTAATAAGTTTCAATATTCGCAAATGTTGTTTTCCTTTATTTTTTTCATTCCCAGCTTAAATTTGTCAAATTGACCATAGAGAATTTGAATTAATTCACCAAACATTTTTTTTTTAATTATTTTGGTATAAAAAATAAATAAAATAATAATAATTTCAAAACTTACATGAAACTTTTCGTGGTTTATCTAAGCTGAGTTGCAAAATATACTAATTCTCCAATTGAAAGCATATTATCGTACCTTATTTGACCATATAAATTATTCTAGACAGATGATACAAACATATTCATAAATAGAATAAAAAGATTTCAGTTTGTTATTCAAAAATGAATGTAACTAATATTTTCAAACAACGAGTGTTTTTCGATAACATCGTTCGTAATAATCTTACAATACTTCCGTATAACTTTTGTGTATAAATGGATGAATTTTCTCCAAATTATTATAATTACAATGTTTTTTTTTTGTTATGCGAATTAGTGTAAACTAAAGTATACATATTTTTAAATATATTTTGAATTAATAAAGATACTTGTTAATTTCAAAGTATTAAAATGTACCATTACTAGCACTAATAATAAGAACGAGAGCAAAATCATTCTTACTATACATAATTACATCACATTTGTTTTGGGAACAGATTTTTTTCTATTGGTGATCCACTTACCCCACCATAGTGGGGCAAGTGGATCATTTGGCGCAAATTTTTAAGTCCCTCATACTCAATACATAACAATCAGAAAAATCGAAATAATCGATTATTTGAAGTAAGGTACCGTGGGGAAGGTGGATACAGAAAAATCAATAGTCAACTTCATTATTATGTACAGCTTACGTAAATAATGTAATTCAAACTTTTTTCTGTGGATAAAAAATGAAGGACTAATATACTTCAAATCGTCATTTATTTAGATTTTTCTGATTTTTATTTATTGAGTATGAGGGACTTGAAAATTTGCGCCAAATAATCCACTTGCTCCACTATGGTGGGGTAAGTGGATCACCACTAAAAAAAATCTATTCTCAAAACGTATATGGAGTAGTTAAGTATACTAAGAATGATATTGCTCTTATTCTTGTTATTAGTGCTAGAAATATCATGTTTTGATACTTTAAAAATTAAAAAGTGTCTTCATTTTATTATTGAAAATAGTAATACGTTAGTTCACACAAGTTTGTACTTATTCGAACAAAAAAAAACATTGTAGCTAGAATTATTTGGATAAAATTCTTCTTTATATTTACAAAAGTTAAACTGAAGAATCGTAGAATTATTCCTAACGAAGTTTTTAAAAAACACTGGTAGTTTAAAAATATTAGTTACATCTATTTTTGTGTAACAAACTGAAATCTTCTTATTCTATTCATGAATGTATTTCTATCATCTGTCTAGAACAATTTAGATGGTCAAAAAAGGTAAGATAATATGTTTTCAATTGGAAAAGTTGTATATTTTGCTCTTTTGCAACTCTGCTTTAATAAACCACGAAAAGTTTTGTTTGAGTTTTGCAATATTCGTTCTTTTATATTTTCTTGTACCAGAAGTATTAAAATAAATTGTAGGTGTATTAATTCAAATTTTCTATAGTCAATTAGACAAATTTAAGCTAGTAATGAGCTAAAGTAAAAACAAAACAATATTTGCGAGTATTTAAACTTATTCAAATTATCGTAAGCAGTCTGCCAATAAATGATGATAATACTTGATCCACTTACCCCACCCCATTAAAAAGTGGGGGTAAGTGTACCATGTCCAAAATATCTGTATTTATATATAAAAATCACATATTTTTCATTGTGATTCATTCAATTAGAACTGAAATGTTCACCATGCGTTGAAAAAACTAGTAGAATTTGATTTAAGGCAAAGATACAATGGATTTTTGATTGACGGAAAACAATTTTGATATTAATTCATTTTTGCAGCCAACAAGTTTGCTTGTGTTAGTGTACGTATAGTACCAGTTTTACATTAGTATCAGTGTGGACGTAAAAACATAGCCTAAAACGATGCAATGGTGCGAAAACATTCAACATATTCAAGTATTTATGCTCAATATGGACAAATGATCCACTTACCCCACTGATACACTTCCCCCACTGTACCTCATATTAGTACCTCATTTCTCATCCACAGAGAAAAAGTTTGAATTACATTATTCACGTTAGCTGTACATAACAATGAAGTTGACTATTGATTTTTCTGTATCCACTTACCCCACGGTACCTTACAATGAATATTGAGTAATTTCTTGCAACATATGGCCATCTACAAGTATCTTTGCAATATCCTAGAGCCGATTCCAAAACCCTGGAATAGGACATTCATCCGATGTCTGCAAACCAGTTTTAGGATATTCCTGAAGCACTTGTAGATGGCCCTATGTTGAACAATTACTCAATATGCATCGTAGTTTGGGGGCTTCGTGGCTAGTGTTACCAAGCGTTTAGCCGCATCGTGTCAAGAAGTGTGGGTTCGATTATCGCTACAGCCCGAAAAAAAATTCGTCAGGAAAGTACTTCGACTGTGCCACTGGGTGTTGCACGCTAGTCCGTTGTCTACTGTGGTGCTTCTTCAAAGGGCAAACCGTCCACTGGAAGCATTAACGTGTCAGAGTCTATTACAATTCTGCTGTAAAATCTTGAAAATGTATATGTCGCATGATATGATTTGTGCTGATCAGAGTTTGGTTCCCAACTGATGCCCCAGGAATTGGTTTCAGGAAATCCTGAACTGGCGTTGTAATCTACTAATAGTTTATTATACCCCACGTAATATCCGTATAAATCCGGAACCGACCATCCGATTGATGTCCCCAGTACAGGTCACGAAACTTGAATAGTGTTTTGTAATCCACTGAAACTTATGGAAATTAAAACCAACATATCACGAAAAATGTGCTAAAAAAGCGAATTATCGGGCTAGAAGTCACTTTAGATTACTTTTTCTTTCAATTTTCCTTATCCGTTACAAAAAATAATCATGGAAAATTTCTAATCTCCGTATGATGGTGCCATTTTTTGGTACATAATTGGTCCTGAAATGAAATCACCGGCTGATTGAGTCCATTCTCCAAAAGACATTTACATAAATTCCGCTAAGAGACTCGTAATGAAATCACTGAAATTTTGTAAAAACATCTCAAGCAAAAAAAAAAATTGTAAAAATATCTCAAGCAGTTTTTCAAGAAATTGCCTCATTTTGAAAAATACCTACTTAAAATAGTTTCTCTGACGAAACAAGTCTTTTCATTGTCACGAAACGAAACTAACCTATTATTTATTCGTTTTATGAAGTGGCAATGACTAAAGTCTTACTACAGAATTTTGAAGGTTGTCTTGAAATAAGAACTTCTGCCTTTATTCAGATAAATCTCGGGAAGTAAAAGTTTGTAAGGGTAACTAATCCATCATTCAATCGTCAGCAAACATCAACAAATCAAGATAAGTTTATTCGTACAAATTTGAATGAATCTTTATTCTGCATTCTAAACGGCAAATGAAGTGCAATGATAAATTTTCATAAATCGTAAATTCACCATAACTATTTTCCTCTCAACAAATTCAGCCGATATGCTTTTACGATCAACGATAATGGGAGTTAGATCGGTTATTGAACCATACATTCTACGTTTACAAACCAAGATACATGGTCAAATACAAGATAATTTGAAAAAAAAAATAAATCTGTAATTATCTCAGTGTTTCTGTAAAAACCGTCCTTGACACGATTTCTGGGCATTGACGCTTGTCAGCACTATATCACCACCTTTTCTATCAAAAAATTAGTAAGATGTATCTCTTAGACTCTGAAATTCCTTCTGGATTTTTAAATAGATGTTTTCACAGTAAACGCTTAATATTATTTAGGGATCTCTTCAATTCCATTCCCTTTAGGAGTATTTGCAGAAGTTCCTCCGTATACTCCTACAGAAATTCATTTAGAAAATTTCTCAAACAATATCATTAGGATACTCAAAACAATCCTCGAAAATATGCTTTAAAAATGAACTTAAGAAACGCTTTCAAAAATTTTAAGACTTCTCTAAGAATATAGAATATAATGTAATTACGGGTGCTGTCATGATTATAACAAACAATAACGGCGCCGGCTGCGTCCGAATGCAGGTCAATTTGGTGATGGGAGGGAAATGTTGACGTGTTACTTGCTTTATAGAAACCAAGGAGTCCTCTACACTTCCACAAGAAAACACTGGAGTTTGAATCTTGAAAGGATAAGTTTTGGTAAACGATAGAGATACAACTTGAAATACTCATTCTGTCGAAAATGACTCCTTAGAAAAACAGTTCTTAAAAGTTAACATAATTTTTCGCATAACAAAAATCTTCAATTTTATGAACAAATTGCATATTGTATCCTCTACTATTCTACTGAAAGTGGAGCTTTCAAACAACCAATAATATTCCACCAATCTCTGACACTAAGTCACTCTAGTTTTCTGAAATACCGGCCTTTTACTTTCAGCAAAAAAGTAAAAAGCATGTTCAAATTCTTTCTAGATTACTTGAGAAACAGAAAGAAAGAAATGTGTAATATAGCTAAATCGATTGTTTTAACTGCATTTTAATGTATAAATTATACTCTTTATGGCGGCTTATACTTTTAAAAACTTGTACGCTTATTTACCGATAAACATCAATTTGTAAATTTTTTTCTCTAAATGTCAATCCAATTCAATCGATAATCTTGGAATAACATTGTTGTGATACATGAAAACAAAATTCGATTTCATTACAGCAGTGTTCCCAAATCTCATGATTTTTTATTGTGCTTTGAGAATTTGCATGCTAGAAAAGCAATTTCATGCTATTTATTATTATATATATTTATTTAGGTAGCTTTTCGTCTTTGGCGAGTTCTTAACACTTCGAATATATAAAGTCAAGTTGAATTTCTTGAGGCAAAGGATGGAGGAATTCTCGGAAGAACGCTGGGATGTTTTTGGTTTAGATTCCGATTTAATGAAAATGCAAGAAGGCGTTGCAAGATAAATTTATTTGAATTTTTTTTTAAATTCTTGAGAATATCGAGAGTCATGCGTAAGTTTTCTGAAAACCCCGGATTATCTCAGAGGTTTTTGTGACGCAAAAGACGAATTTCATTCAGAATGATTCGGAAAAATTACAAATTGTGCTTGCTGATTTTCGATTTGGCCTATGGGTTTTTGCATGCAATTTATTTGGAAAATTCTATTTCCGAAAATGTTGATTATAGATAAAAATGTTCTATGGAGAAGTTGTAGCGGGGCTACAAGAAAAAATATACTAATAATATGTTTTATATTTTTTTGATATGGAACATAAAAAAATAACACTTAAATTTCAAATTACACAGAAACGCCAGTTTTTTTAGTTTTCACCATATAATCTTGATAGGAAACAGGTTTTTGGGACAGAATGGGACTCTAAATCTTGAAAATGTTCTAAATCATAAGGATTATCACGATCATTTCTCCAGAAGTAGCTATTTTCGGATGATTTTAAATTTATTGCATACAAATATTATTTAAATAATAAAATAGTCCATTTCCATTAGTTTTTTGCAGTTCTCCATCAATAAAAATAAGTCAGTTTAGGTCTATACTCTCAAAAACCTATTATTTTTTTATGAAGGATCGCAAATAACTAATGTAAAAGGCCTATTTTATTGTTCAATTAATATGTTTTTTCTTCTTCTTCTTCTTGGCATTACGTCCTCACTGGAACAGAGCCTGCTTCTCAGCTTAGTGTTCTTATGATCACTTCCACAGTTATTAACTAAGAGCTTTCTTTGCCAAAGTTGCCATTTTCGCATTCGTGTGGCAGGTACGATTATACTCTGTGCCCAGGGAAGTCAAGGAAATTTCCATTACGAAAAGATCCTGGACCGACCGGGAATCGAACCCAGACACCTTCAGCATGGCTCAGCTTTGTAACCGCGGACTTTAACCACTCGTCTAAGGAAGGCCCCATCCTGAATAGCTGCGTGTTTACCGCTACGGCTATCTGGGCGCCCACTGTTACTGACCTATTTGACATGGAATTCGTCAATATCTCAAGAAAGAGCTAAAGGCAAAGAGGGTTTCGACGCTAAACTTTTCAAGATGGATAGTAAGGACAGCTGAAAGTCAGAATTTTAAAACGACCAACAGTGGATTTGACACAAGATGATGTATGCCATATCATTGAGGAAGTTATTCAGCGGGTTATAATGACAACCACTCGAAAACGGACCAGATATTTTCTACGGGGCAATTCCTTGTGAATTGTTTTGAATGGCAGATTGTGAATTTGAACACGACAGATGATACTATCGTCCATGTAAAGATATGGAAGATCATAGACGGCACAGTTTTGCTGGGAGCCTTACAAGATTGATTATGGCTACGATGAATATTGATATCAAGTCAATTTGTTTGCTTCGCGAGTTGGATGGATTAGGTTCAAGCAGTGACAGAAATTAGTTATCAAATCTGTTTTCCATTCAAAACGATGTTTGGAGATCTGAATCTCAGCTTGTGTCCGAATAAGTGAGTTAGAATTGGCTGAAGTTTGAATGACAAGCTACAAATAATTTAAATAAAATATAAATATAAATAAATAGAATATAAAAACATTATATTTCAGTCATTTTCTAGAAGTCTGAAACTTTAGGTTATTCATAATTTAATCTAGTAGTATATTACTTCACCCTTTAGATATTGTTTGAGTGCTCAGTGCACTTCATACATAAAAGCAAATATTTCCGTCTGAAAAACGGTGCAATGTCTATAACATAAGTAACATTCATTTATCCTTAGCTCACGAGAATATACACCAGCTGGTGCAGGTGTATATTCAAGAAGGAAGCCATCAGTGCAACATACAATATTGTTTGATCAACTTCTTTCCAAATAGACAGACGTCCACTATTCCCGTGAACGAAATTGTCTAGAGAATATCCTGTGGGAAAAGTTACAAATTCTTCTTCTTCTTCTCGGCGTTACGTCCCAACTGGGAAAGAGCCTGCTTCTCTGTGTTCTTCAGAGCAGTTCCACAGTTATTAGCTAAGAGCTTTCTTTGCCAATATTGCCATTTTGGCATTCGTATAACGTGCTGCAGGAATGATAATATTCTAAACCAAGGGAAGTCAAGAAATATTCATTACGAAAAGATCCTCGACCGACCGGGAATCGAATCCAGACACCTTCAGCGTTGCTCTGCTTGGTTATTAATTCAATTGTTTCAACATTGGGAGAAAGCTTCAGAAACTCTGCAGAGCTTTCTTCCTGCTTCCTGTTATGACAACAGCTTGGTACAGCATACAACATGAAGATGAAAAGCTTGTTCTCAAGACAATGTTTTGATTTTCTGTTAATAAATTTATTGCATTTGGCTTGAAGTTAAATTTTTATCTACCATGAACCCAAGATACTTAACTTCATCTGACCAATTTATTGGAACCCCTCTCATCGTGACAACATGTCTATTTAAAAGTTTAATATAAAAAGCTTTTGGTTTATGTGGGAATATTATTAGTTGAGTTTTAAAGCATCAGGAGAAATCTACCATTTTTGCAGGTATTAAGAAAAATCAACCAAACTTTGTTTGCAATCTACTACATATGACACGCAGGCTATGTCCTTTGGCGGAGAGGCCTATATCATCTGCAAACAAAGATTTTTGACATCCTTGAGGTAACTCGGGTAAGCCAGAAGTAAAAATATTGTATAATATGGCCCCCAAAATGCTGCCTCGAGAAACACTAGCTCTTGAAAGAAGTCTTTCAGACTTGGAGTTGTAATAATTAACCTGAAGTGTACGATTTAACAGATAACTTTGGATTATTCTAACAATGTTTGTTGTAAAATTATTTTTTTTTTAAATTTCCTTCATGCCTTCATGCCAAATACTGTAGAATGCTTTTTCTATGTTTAGAAGTGCAAGACCAGTAGAATAGCCTTCAGATTTGTTGGACTTATTTCAATTGATTTCAGATAATTTTGGGGTCCATAAATATACTATATATACTTTTTGCAACGTAAGCTGTGGTTGCAAAACGCTTTGCTATTGGACATCGCCACTTCAACTTACTCAACCCCAATTCAATGAATCAGACGGATTTCCTCCGATCATCTTCTTACGAACTCCCTAACAATGGTATACTCAAAGACTTGTCACGCAATACGAAATTCTTGTTCCATTCGCACCCCGATGGAGATATGTGTCGTGTCTCAACCCTACCCCATAGGTAGGTATTGACCAGCAGATGATTCAACTCGCATTCCTCGCGTTTCAACTTGTTGAACATCACATCACAATCACACCCAGCAAATATTCGTCACCATTTTTTCACCGCGGTCCAATGATTCCACCTTCCTACTTAAATTAAAAATCCAACAGCTGCGAGTGGAAGATCATTCACCTTGCTCGTGGGGCGTGATTTCTTCTGCTTATTCGACTGCAAATCGAAGACCCGCTGCCTTTTTTCTGTTCTGCTGGGTGAAGAAGCTCGGAAATTTTAAGTCTATCGATTTTAGGCAGACCCATCTTCGCACCTCGAGTCCAAAACCAAACGGAACACTGTTTACACTAATCATTTGCATACCTATCGAATAAATTTCGACGCCCCTCTACGCGGTTCCCAGGCTTCCGATTTAATATCACCATTAAACTTCCCCCCAATTCGGTGATGGGCCACATTGAGTAATTGTTCTTGGGGGCAATTTTCGCCAATTTCGGAACTCAGCGGTAGCGTTCCCTTCTTTGGACGCACTTTCCGGGACACGATTTCGGCGTCGAAGCCACTCGACGAGGAAACCGTTTTGCCAGTGGCACCGATTGCCTTCCGCGATTACCCGGACGACGACAGTGACAGTGACCACCGGACAATTGGAGAAAATCATTCAAACATAACTCGATGGGGCCATTGTTAGGTTCCGCAAATCGCGCCCCGTTAACAATGTCCCTCTCGACGCTGTGGCGTAGTTTCCCCCCGAGGGAACACCGTTACCTGCGCGCGCCGTATTCTAATTAGGTTACACCCCAAGCCGTCTCATGAACGTCGCCGTCGCTGTCATTCGGTAGCGCAACAGCTTAGCAGCACAGCGTGACTCGGTTTCTAGTGGGGCACGTTCTCCATCTGCTGCCCGGGCTGAATGGGACTCTTTCCATGCATGGGTGGAGCCAGGGGGGGTTCAAGGGAGGCGAGAGTCCTACCCCCCTTTTGACCACTGAAAACCAAATGCAAGGTAAACTTCCCACTGCAACACGTATTGTATGAGAATGTGCGTATCACTTGCTGGTGTAGTGGTAAGGCGTCGGATTTTATATCCAAAGGCGCGTGTTCGAGTCTAGGTGAAAACCTTTTTTAATACATCAAATTTTTGTGATATCGTGTTTCTGATTACAAAAAGTTTGGAAAAGTCGTACAAAGTAAAGCCTCCTCTATAGTAGACAAGGTAAAAAATGAGCTACAAATCAAAAACGAACTGTGAAAATCATAAGCAACACCATCCAAATGCTTGTGTTGTGTATCTCTGAACGTCGTTTCTCCGAACGCCAGTTCCCGAATTTCACTTCCCCGAATACCTTGTTCCCCAGAATAATCTATTTCCCGAAAAGATTTTGGCACTCATAGTTGGGATAACTTCATATATTTTAAGGTGATGAATGAATCAGTAGACTGGTATGCATCCTTCTTTACTTAATTGACGATTCTTTTGAATGTTGACATGACGTTTCTAGGGAAGTGCAACCAGGAATTGCAAGAAATGATTGTTTCCTGTTCTCGTTAGTTCACCATCCTGCCACTTAAAACGTTTTCTGCTTATATTTGAACTACAATACTTTCGGGGAAACGGGTCATCCGGTGAACTGAGGAAAAGGTATTGCAAAATTCACTCTCATTTGATTCTGAAGCACGATCAAAGCAAGCGACAACAAATATCCTACCTTTATCGGTAAATGATCGGCATTGTTCAGCAAGCTGTACCAAGCTTGATAAATAACAGCAGCAAATGAGAGCCTCAACAAGAAAACGATGAAAAAACCCATTTTCTAGCATATTTACCATTGGGGTTAAGTGTTTTATTTTATTGTCATGATAAACAATTCCCGAACATCCGGTAGAAATACTGTCCACCAGGTTTGGAGTTTGTTTAGATGGGTTTTATCATGCACTGTTTTTCCTCGATATACTCAGAGCTGTAGCAGAAAATGATTAACATACTCTCATGATGTGTTACGAGTCATGATTATTACAGATAGCGAAAAGTGAGAGATACTCTCAATTTTCTCAGCATTCAACCCCTGAAAGGGTCATTTGGGAAACTGGCGATCGATTGAAAGTAGCATTGTCACCCCAAATTTCATTTGGACCCTTAGAAGCTGCTGTTAAATTGTGAGTTTTACAGTATGGCCCATAAAAAATGCGAAAATTGTTTAAACGTGAATATAGCACCCATTGTATTTATGAGTGTATGTAATGTCTGATTACTGTAGTATATTTTGACATAACTTCGCTATCTAGAACAATTTTTGTCATATTTTTCTTATTGTTATAAATAATGTAATAAAGCAAAGAAGTTTATAGGTTTTGTCCGCATAAAGTTAGAAACAGCGTCTGATTGTCGTATACTCTGGTGATGATCTTTCTACCTTCGAAAATCACACATTATTGTTGAAAATTTTAATTTGTTTGGTATCAGAGAATGGAAGTGTTCTTAGATAACGTGTTTTTCAAGGTCACAATAAATTATTGCCATAGTTTTGAGGGCATTTGCGTCTTATAGGTTTGATATGGCTTTATTTTTGTTAAAGTTCAATAAAAAAAAATAAATATGGAGGTCTATCAAAGTTTTTTGAAGATGAACTATGTTCCTTCGGTTAGCGACATTATTAAATCAATACTAGCTCATAGGGTTTGAGAAAAACAGAGCCAATTATCACACTTATGTTAAGGTTCAACCACGGCTCTCCAAAATGAGCCGTTTTCTCGAAAATAATTGTAAGTCTCAAGTGACCCAGGCATGAATTAATTCTATCATTTGACATGGGCGAATGCTAGAGACAAGGCCTTGCAGAATCTCACGCCATCGTTGATGTTTAAGAAGATTTTATCACAAAGATATTGATCTCGACGACCGCATGACAAAATTAGAAGGCAGGCTTCTAATTCCTCTCTAGTAAGAAGAAAGTAATAGATAAAAATCATGTTCAAAGCGAAAAACTGAGTCTAAATAAATAAAAAAATACAAAATAACATATAAATTTTATGTTTCGTTCACATTTTCTATATAAAAATTACCATAAATTATGATATGACAATTTTCACATTTTTTATGGGCCATACTGTACACATTATATCCCACTATTGATCATATTTTTGGAATCTGAAATTCAGTTCTCACCCGGTGAGGAATGGGCAGAAAATTCAGGTTCTAAACCACCCTATCCGAAACAAGAACACTTTCATACCAAATCAGTTCTATTTCTCTGAAAAACGATTCGATTCAAAATTTGAGAAAACATTTTTCAAATTTCGTTTCCAACTTTCATGCAGATTCTAAAAAAGTAAAATTTTTCCTCGATTCCAACTATATCTAGGGTTTCTACTGAAGAACATTCAAATATTTCGTTATGAATCCGTTACGCGTCTTACAAGAAATCTACCTCAAATAAATGTTATGAAATTCACCAAAATTCGAACAAATATCTAGTCAGCTGAACTTTTAGTTATTTCAAAATAAATATCTTCGGGTTCCTTTATTAGTTTATACCCCAATTATTTTTTTCTTAGGAGTTTACCTCCGAAATTTATTTCACATTTTTTTTTTCTGATTTTTTGTATCCAGATTTCATATTTCATCAAAGAGATCTTAATGAATTATCTAAGGATATTTACAGATACTTATCCATGAATTCCGTTAAGAAATCTTCTCTACATTACCTAGAGAAATTTGTTAGCCTCGTGGCCGTGTAGATAGTGTCATCATTTAAGCGCATTGTGTCATGGGGTGTGGGTTCGACTCCCGCTACAGCCAACTTTTCGTCAGAAATATTTCTCGGCTGTGCCACTGGAGCATGCTTGTCCGTCGTCTAGTTTTAAATTTACAGTCTGTGCAACTAAATAACTAAAGACGGTGTCCGTGTCTTTTTTTAATTTGAGCAATTTCTCTAAAAAAAATCAAAAGAAAATTCATTGTTTCCTAATTTCTAAACCTTCTTATAAACGTTTAGTTACTCCACTAAAGGCACTTCCTGTTAATTTTTAAGAAATTTTTCAGGCATATCCTCTCGAATTCTTCCAGAAATTACTACTGGAATTTTTCCAGGATTCGATTTGTATGTTTGGCAATCATTTCAAGAAAAATATTGATTCCTTAAAAACACATTGCGTTTTTTCTTTCTACAATTCTTAAGATGAAAGTGAAACGAAGCCAAACCTCAAATTCATAAAGGCACAAATCCAGAGAACCTGATAGCCGTTCGCTCTTAAAATTTGATCGATTGATATGGTGTTGATCAATCGATCAAATTTTAAGAGCGAACGGCTATCAGGTGACCAGTAAGTAAAATTTTCAGCATAAAGGGTTGTCTGGTTCACTAGATTTGTGCTTTTGTGAATTCAAGGTTTGGCTTCGTTTCACTTCCACCTTAAAAATTGTAGAAAGAAAAACGCAATGTATTTTTAAGGAATCAATATTTTTCTTGAAATGATTGCGAAAAAGGAAAAAATGTATAAAAAACATGCTCAAAGGCAACAAAATGGATCTGTGTTTGGCAACATTTTTGAATAGTATAGAAATTTGTGCATTTTTTAAATATCATCGTGTCTTTTGCTTCAAACATTCAAAAAATAGGCCAGATTCACAGCACCATCATCGATAATCCCCGAAGCCCTTGCATTTTTTAGGGTCTCTCGAACGAGTTTATTCACTTCGGGATGGTCATGTATTCACAACGTTTCATGGCGTCGTTGATGTTTATATGTATCTCAAATGGAATTCCAACATCTTTTCTCAGGCATCCATACTGTGTGACCAGCCCACTTGAATTTGACAAGAAGTACACTTAATAAAACCCACTTTTCTTCAGTTTTAAAACAACACGTCCGAACAAACCACAAGCATTGTCTCGCCATAAAGTACAAATTTTATATCGGCTTTTCAGCTCACAGCTCTTATCAGTGTGGATTTAGATGCATTGCGTATCTAAAAGAATTCCACAGTAGTATAAACAAATGTAGCAAATGTCGTATTTCTTCACTTTTAACTTACATACTGTGAATTTATATTTAGAGTATTTCAGGCAAAATCTTGAGGATTCTGAAAAGGTTTTCAGCGAAATATTGGAACATTAGAATTTTTAGCAATATTGCAATGAAATCTTAAAAGTCTTAGCCGCCTTAGTATTTCTAGTGAGCTCTTGGGCATATCAGAATCAGGAATGTCTATTAATATTACTGGTCCAAAGATGCAGAGCATAGTTCAATCCTAAAATAAGCTTCGAAGTGAACTGATTCGAAGGCTGGCCATCATATGGTTCCATAAGGACGATAAGAAAAAACCTAAAAACATTTTAATGATGTTCTAACAATTAATCATGGGAAAATAGAATAAAATAAAAAAATGTGTTCCGATTTGAAAATTTCGACTTTATTGCCAAAAACGGTATCCCACTGTATGACGATTTTCGCATTTTTATGGGCCATACTATACATGGAATGTTTCTGGTATTCCAAAGGGGATTTTTTTGAACAAAAATTAATCGAATCCAAAAATTAATTGAAACGTTAAATCAAAACATTCCCACAGGAATTCATGCAGAAAATTCTCCAGGAAATACTCGACGATTCCATCAGAGGTTTTTCCATGTTTCAAATATAGTTTAAGAATTTTTCCAGGATTATCATATCGAGCATATTAAATACATTTTTACAGGGATCACAGCGATTTATTTCGTAAATTTTTTCCCATTTTTTTTTTGTTATTGAAGCTCTTCGGATTACATACTGGTTGTTTGTTCACAGCATTAATTTCCACGTATTTTGTCTTGATTTCTTCCACAATTCATACCAGGGTTTGAGATTACATTATAAACTGAATTAATCAAAATATTTCTTTTAGAATTCTGTTGAATGTATCTTAAGCAATTACTGTTTGGAATTCTGGAATAGTTTTGGGAGAAGGATTCTCGGGATAATTCGTGTAGACAACAGTATACCTTCCGATGCATTTTCTTGAAATAAACCTAAGGATGAGTAGTCCGTCAGTAGTTCCAGCAGCTCGCAATTTGAACGTAATACATCTCATTCTTCATTGTAAATATTGGATCAAAAAACTATCACTACACGTGGAGAGTCTACAGATACTTTTTTTCAGCTGCGTCAATGCAAAATCAACAGATTTTTCATTAAGAGATGAACTACCATAATTGTTTAACACATTTTTAAACCTCAAAATTGAAGGAATTATGGGTCTCTTATGAAAACTGGTAATTAATGACGCGTAAAATTCGTCGGTAAAATGTTCATCAAGTATTTTCCTTTCTTTTATATGTCAGCTATTTTTTTACAAATATCTTGTTGGCAACTATATTCTTCAAATTCTCTCTGAGACAGTGTTTGTTTATCAACTCAGTGGGCACTTTCGCAGTTCAAGGCTTCATTCACAAATTTCATAACGCCAAAAATTGTTATTTTGGACACCTACCCTATACTATTTCTTGCATGGAAATTCTACATATTGTGTATGGGCTGTAACATTTTGGGGACAATCACTCACAAAATTGTTTGCCCTCTTCAGCGTTACGAAATTTGTGAATGGGCTTTTAATTTTTTTTTTTTTTTTAAATCTTTATTTGAGTGTATTTTAACACACGAGGGCTAGTTCTACACTATGGGCTTTTAATTAAATAAGCCTTTTATTGATTGAGACCTTTCCTTGTCAATTTACTATTCTTGTACATGTGCCTCTAGGCCCAGCGACGTCAAGGAAATGTTCAATGCATAAGATCCGCCACCGGAGGAATTCGAAATTTACCAAAAATTTGCCCTTCTTTCTTAAATATGCTGTTCTTTCAAGTTTTCGTTAGATAAGCTAGTCACTAATATTTCCATATAGAACAGCTTTTTTTAAGGAATATATCCTGAAGACATTCACTAAAGTGAATCCTGCTATAATTCTAATCAGAAATTTTCCCTTTCCTTTATCTTCTTGTATTAAAACAGACATGTATCTTATGGATTTGCTCACCACTTTTCTGCCATCAACATTTCTTCATTGTCTTGAATCAAAAAAAAAGTGGTAGTATGATTGAAATTCCAACTAATGATCCTACAAATCAACGAAAATTTTTACTGTAGCGGTCAGAGGCCGCCGTTTTTCTAATATGCATAAGTGTATTAACGTTTCCTTGTCTATCGGTCTCTACGGTTGTCTATCAGGTTGGTCTTTGAGTGGGTTCCATAGAACAACACTTGCAGAGACTATCTCAGGGTGATCTTCCATTACCATCGTTTACGAAACAAAATCTTTAAGAAGATTTTAATGCTAGTAGTCCGACACCTACAAAAAATGAGTAAAGGGACTGACGTCCAATACAAGACTTTACTTCATCCTAATTTTGTGCATATTATAGCTATCTTAATAAACAATAAATTCACCCTTCTTTTCAGAATAGGCTGTTCTTCAGAGCATTGCAATGTGTCTGTGTAAATCTCATCGAAATTAGAGGACAAATCCAAACAAAACTTAATATGCAAAATTATTTGCTGAAAAACTAGCTGCTTTTTTATCATCTAATATTTGAAAAATACATTGTTGAGCCAAACTCGTTAAATACTGAAAGGAATCGTTCAATTATCTCCCAACTCTCTAGAATAAGTCTCAAAATTTTATGCATTCGGGGTAATGGCGTTCGGGGTAGTGACCCATTCGGGGTAGTGGCGTTCGGGGTAATGACCCATTCGGAGTCATGGCTTTCGGGGTAATGGCATTCGGGGTAGTGGCATTCGGGGTAGTGGCGTTCGGGGTAGTGTCATAGAGTCGTATCTGTCAAAGGATACAAACTCTAGTGGAATTGAATAGTATAGTACTAAGTTCGGTTTTTTCATCTACTTATAGGTATTCTACTAAACAGCTCGAAGATTTATTATATAATGTATAGAAACTTTTCTCGTCAACTTTTTTGTTTTGGAAGGTTTTTAGAAGTTGCTCTCAATATTAGTAAATAAATTTTTCAATATATTTTTTTCACTATGTCATGAGAATTTTGCCAAAAAATATATTAACACAAACATAGAACATTTTTTCTTGAAATTTTACACATTGTTTAACAAATCGTAATCCGGGGTTGCAATGATCAATTTTCTTTATGTTTTCTAAAAAATATATCTGAAAATGCAACTGTTACATTGCTCGTGACTATATACTTTATTTAGTTTTCAGAATGTTCGAAGAAAAATTCCAAGCGATTATTTTCAGCTGATTTGGAGTTGGTGTTTTCAAAATCAAATCCCGGGTAACGGGAAACAAAATTTTCATTTCCCGGAAATTCCTGGGAGCCCGGAAAATTTTCAAGTACCTGAAAATACAACAAATGTGATGCATTTATTTAGAAATTCCCCACTTTTTACATGTAACATATTGATAATCCAAAAATGTATGTGATTAATTCTCTTTTAACCAAGAAATTTGTTTATTTCTCTTTGAAAAAACTCTTGACTTCATTTTGAGCTGAAGGCGTCATAAAAAAAGTTTATGGAACTAAGCAAAAGTCCATACAATAAAATTAAGATTAAGGCTTACTCTTGACAAATCGTTTTAAGTTAAAATCATATTGGCCAACATTGAATCCATTGAATCAAGTGAAAGAGTAAGATTGTGCGATATTTGCCAGAAAACCATTCGCCAGAAAACTATTCGCCAGAATGTACCATTTACCAGAAAACCATTTGCCAGAATGTACCATTCGCCAGAAAGTACCATTCCCCAGAATTATTTTTCTTGTCGATTTTGATCATGAAACATCTCGGAATCCAAGGACGGCCGTCACAATATTCGACTTATGCTACTTTTTACATGTTTAAAAGCACTAAATTGAACAAATAGTACGGTAACTATCTCGTTTTTCTCATTTTAAGCTTTCTGCTAGTACACAGAGCGGAGACAATATAACACTGATATTCTAAATCTTCTTCTTTCTGGCGTTACGTTCCCACTGGGACAGAGCCTGCTTCTCAGCTTAGTGTTCTTATGAGCACTTCCTCAGTTATTCACTGAGAGCTTACTATGCCAATGACCATTTTTGCATGTGTATATCGTGTGGCAGGTACGAAGATACTCTATGCCCTGGGAAGTCGAGAAAATTTTCAACCCGAAAAGATCCTCGACCGGTGGGACTCGAACCCACGACCCTCAGCTTAGTCATGCTGAATAGCTGCGCGTTTACCGCTACGGCTATCTGGACCCCTATTCTACATCTCTCACGAGATTTTTGGCTATGAGGTTTTGATACAATATTCTAAGCTGTTTTACCTACTTGTTTTTAATTATGAATCGTGGTTTACGGCTAACCAGCCGAGTGGAAGTTTAACAACTACCGAAAAGCTAAACATTACATATAATTTGCAATTGGATTAGATGGACAAATTGATGTGAAGATTTGCGAAAAAGTTACACGTCTTCTCAGTGAGAATCGAACTCACGACTCCCCGATCTCTAGTTGGGGCGCGTTAACCACTACGCCATGAGAGGACTCATGAACGCAGAAGTTAACCTGAATTCGATTTCAGCTCAATAATCACGTGGTCCTCTTTCGCAAAGTGCACCTCTTTCGGAAGAATTAGATGCCCATCCAAACACAACGCTTTCTATATATATCCAATGCCTAGCCCGAGAGCGCATTATTTTTTTTAGGTAGTGAAATGCCACACAACACTCTCCACCGACGTGGTGGCTGAGATTTCTATTGTGTAGGTCCAATGGGTGTTTTACCTAGTTTTAACCTTCCAGTCGTCGCGCGGTTTCCTACCGTCAGAAGCACCACGCTACTATTGTGAACGAAAAGCGAGGTTTTTTCAGCGGTGTTGTACAAAATACAACAGCGCGACGACTGAAGTGTTAAGAAAATTTTATTTCCTGTCACCGCGAGCTGTTCTTCTTCAGAATATTGTATTGTACAGAATTTCTCGTGCAACTACCAGATATTTTTTGCTTTTCAATTGACAGTTTATTGGGGTTGTGCTAATTTCTCCCGAATATCGATACCCCGAATGTCGTTTCCCTGAATACCCCGTTTTCTCAAGTGGCCTATTTCCTCGAAAATGTTTTGGCACTCATAATTATCAGAACTTATTGATTATTTCAGGGTGATGAACGGTTCATATGAAATACACCCTTCTTTTTTGATCAGCGGTTCTTTAATGTTTCTCCGAACTCAGCATTTTTTCTTGTTTTCTTTATCGTTCTTTCTAGTTCACCACTTGTCTCTGAAGATTGTTTCTTATCCATTTTGAACTGCATCTATTTTGGGGCCGTCCATGAATCACGTGGTCGTTCAAGAGGGAGTAGAAGTGGGTGGTTCTATCATAATACCACGATCCATACAAATTTTGGGTCATTCGGGATAATGGATTGCAGGAAAAAGTGTCATTCGGGTGTCTGGCGTTCGGGGAAATGATATTCGAGGGAGCAACATTCGGGTAAAAATAGACCAAAAGGTTTTTAGTAATAATGTTCTCCTAAATTTCAGTACACGAAAAAGTATTCAAAAAAGAGTATTTGCTTACCGCTACTTGACATGGTGTTTGGCAAATAAGAATTCTCCATTCTCCATGTATTGGATGTTCTTATTAATTTTACAACTGTCTTATTTGTCCTCCACCTGAAAAATGTTATAGTAAATGTAAATTTGGATTGCGAGTGGAGGCATAAATAACTTCATCGAACTGACGGCACAAATAGTTGCAACGTATATCGAAATCTTGTAAATATCCATTGAACTAGCCCTTAAGAAGCAACAAAACTTTTAAGAACAGCTTATGATGAAGAGAAGGGAGCAATACTTGTGAAATATTCCAAACCATAATTTCCTGTAAAACTTAATAATATATAAATAAAAAATTAATTGAAACTGAAAAAACAGAAAGATGGAATTTAATAATTCTAAAATAGCATAATCTCATGCTATAACATCTGTAGAACGATGGTTGTAATGTATATTGAAATCTCGTAAATATTAAATGAATTAATCCATAAGTTACAACTAAACTTTGAAGAACAGCTTATGCTGAAAAGAAGGGTGAACCTCTTGTGAAGCCTTTCAAACCATAATACCATTTTACAAGGACAACGTATAATAAAAAAACTTACTATGCTATCAGTCATGCTAAGTATTAAACTTTACATCAGTAAGCAGTATCTTTCATGCATAGTGAAGCAGCTTTTAATGAATGCAACTGTTATTCTATTGTATATTCTTTCTAGTTCCATGGTCCCCCAGTATTAAGTGTTGCTTTTTCAATTCATATTTATAAAACTTCAAATGTTGATGTTGATCGTTGAATGCTCTAGAAATCGATATTTTCATAATATGTACCTAGTCCAACAATTAGAATATGGATATTCGAAGCTGGCTCACTAAGTCAACGGTAGATTGTGTCCAAGAGACCCTGTACTTTATTGAGTATATTACCAAAATAATCTCACACATTTTTTAAGGCTCTACAATTGCAAACTTGATTTACTTGAAAATAAAATATAAAAAAATTCTAGGGGATAGTAAATTCTGGGGAATGGTACATTCTGGCGAATGATTTTCTGGCGAATGGTACTTTCTGGCAAATGGTTTTCTGGCATATGGTACTTTCTGGCGAATGTCATTCTGGCGAATAGTTTTCTGGCGAATGGTTTTCTGGCAAATATCGCACAATCGCCAACTTAATGTATGAAATAGAACCCTCGAAAGACTTTAATTGCATATAATTCGATATTAGATATCGAAAAACAACAAATAAACATTGAAATACAATTGGTAATCTAATGTTGACATCGGATGATATGACACGAAAAGTAAATTTTCTTTAGTTAAATGGAACTTCCTGGAAAATATGGGAATACCGGGAAACAGTGGCGTGATATTGCAATATCATGATCACCCATATAAAAGACGGTGGATACTATTGAAAATACCGTTACTTACTAAAATAATTACCCCTGAAGCCGAATATGAATACCAAACTTTTACAAGTCATTTACTTGTTGAGGGTTTTTTTCTCTATCTTTTTAGTGATTTTTGGTACTGGGGTAGTTCATCTCGGACAAACGGCTTTACTTCTTTTCCAAAGGAAGTCGTCACTATAACCTTTTTTGTCATGGGTGATTATCTCGGGGATTGGATTCGAAAAGTTAGAAGAATTTTCTGGCTTATTTACCGGAGAAATCCTTCGGTGAACACTTTGCAGGATGCCTGCAGATATTCTGAAATCATTCCTGACTTAACACTAGAGTATTTTCTTAAGTTGATTTTTGTGTTGCATAGGGTTGCAGAGCTACTTGGGCTCTTCCATGATTCACTTTGGCATGGGGGGTTTCTCTCGGCCGCACCGTCCATAACTTTGCCATAAGAAGCACTTCAATACGACGCATATTGTGGCCAAATATGGGCTCAGCGGTTTTCAAGAAACCCCACTGCCGAAGTGAAGCAAAAGAGCCAAGAATAGGATCCGGCTCCCTATCATGCAAATGTGCAGAATAACGACACAAAAAATGACATTTTGTGAAAAATTAGCGAATAAATTGAGATCGTTCGCCCTCGTCCGATGGAAACCCTGGCCACACCCATGAATCCAGGTCTCCCATTGAAGACGCTAATTCGCTGGATTCGACAACGGCTGCTGCGAGCACAGCCATCCGGTTGAGTAACACGTTGACCTAGAAATCGGCCAACCATCGCCGAACACAACCAACGGCCATCCAGAACCCACAAGGGGCGTATTGATGCCCACCACATACTAAGGCACAACAATTGACGGATACCGGTTTTGGGATCGACAAGACGAGTCGATCGCTTGGAACGACTGGGATGATGATGGGATGATGAGACGAACTTCTTTCAGTGGGAAGTTGGAGTAAACGCCACCAGGCACGCCACCCCAGTTTAAGAGCTGAGGTCGACTATTCGGTCCAAATGGGGAATGATCTTCTGGCTGGTTAGCCGGGAATAACCGAGCACTTTCTGTTGATGTTTGATGAGTAGTGGTTTTTGCTCAGTTGAGTGCTGGAAATGGATTTACTTCGGTCGGATGATGGGAAGTTTTATGTGGTGGGTCGGGATTATCGCACCACGGCGTGCGAAATTTATGAAAACCGCAATTATGAAATAATCTGCTTGTTTGGCTGGTCTATCATTGGTTGGGGCTTTTTGGTTCGATCATTGGTCATGCAAATATTTTCTCACAGTGTTTGTTGTGATTAGTGACGCCATCGAGAATGAATAATATTTCGCGGGCATCTGTTTATGACCACTTGTGTGGCCGTTATGTGTTGACCTATGATTTATAGCTCGAAATTTGTTTTTCTTTTCTCGGTAGAATCGATTATTAGGTTACAGAGCGTTGAATGACTTATCTTATCTTATGTTTCCTACATACCTTTTGTGTTAGCAAGAGAGCCCTTGCTATTCTTATTCATATTGATAAGCTACTTTCTGGAAGTTTATTGATGAGGATGTAGAAAATTCCGGCATCGCCAGGAGCTTTCATATTTTCGATTTTTCTAATAATAGTTCTCATGTCCTGAGTAACTTGATTTTCTATTGAACCAGTAAGTTCTAAATTAAAATTGTACGTGCTTTTGAACTGCATAGCAAATTTGGAATTGCAATGCTCCTGGCTTCAACAATGGACTTAGTTAAAGTTTAGAGAGCATTGTCAATATCAAGTTTTGTTTGTTCAGAAATGTTAACTTCAAGATTAAAGTCAATAAATGTTTCATATATATTCCAGTCGGCTCGAAGTGGAGCTGATAGGATTGAGAATCGCTTCATGGGATATTTGAAATGTAACAGGGACATGATCAGAATCACAATCAGCATGAGTAATCAGTTGGCTACAAAGATGACTAGAGTCGGTTAAGGCCAAATCAATCGTAGATCGTTTTTTAGAAGAGGAAAACATGTAGGGCTATCAGGGTATTGATTTGAGAAATATCCTGTAGAGCACTCATCAAAGTAATTATGCCGTTGGAATTACTTTGAGAATTATTCCATGACCGATGTTTGGCATTGAAGTCACCAATGACAAAAAAAATTGACTTATTGCGAGTCAATTTCCGCAAGTCAGTTTGAAGCAAATTAAATTGCTGCCCCGTGCATTGAAAAGGCAAATAAGCAATCATGAAAGTATATTTACCAAACTGAGTTTAAACATAAACACCCAAAGTTTCAAAAACTATGGTTTTATATGACGAAAAAAGTTGATGTTTCACACACCTATTTTTGATGATAGCAACTCCGCCACATGTTCCATCCAGTCGATCATTACGACAAACAAAAAAGTTTGAATCCAGGTTCCAAATGACTTTCATATAAGTTTCAGAAAGTTCTAACAAACAATTGTTTCAGAGATTCTACTCAAAATTATTTCATAAATATAATATAAATAAATTGATTAAAAAAATGTTTCTTGTAAAAAAAAACAAAAATTTTGCAAAAGCCGACTTAACAACTTAAAGAAATTCAATTGCAACATGCACTTAAATTTAGTTTATAAATTGGTCTGTTCCCAATGCTTTCCATGTTCTGAATTACAAAAAAACTTTCAAAGTCTGGAAAGCACTTCAGATTGAGCACGAGCCTACATCAATATCACTGAAAGTGGTTCAGAAAAGTCTAGCCCAATAGGTGCTTTTCTTCCAATTGCAATGTCTGCTCATGAGAAGTACTCGAAACAATTAATTTATAAACGACCTCCTTTCGAACCACTTTGAGCGAAGGGGAATCCCTTATCAATTTTGTTGAACACCCAAATGAAAAACTTTCACTTGTGGCTGCTCTACATACAGAAGACACTGTTCCTTCCTCATTACGTCACAAATCTTCGTTTATCGTCACAGATTGACGGCTTCAGGAAAAACTTCCAAAAGTACCCTCACCGTCGTCACCTTCAACGTTCCCATCCGGGGGGGTAACCCATCGCCACTTATTCACACTTTTCGCTTTCGCACTGCCCAAACCCAAAACGAAACGAATCCAATCTAATCCATTAGCAACCCCGTTAGCATTTCGGATCTTAAGCCAATCATTTTCCTAACGGCCGCGCGCCAAATCATTGCCATTGCCGCCGCCGCAGCAAAAACAAACATCTCGCTCTCTCTGATGCGACGGCGGCGGCAGCGTCCGATCGCACCTAATGGCAGTGTTCCAGTTTTGTGCGGAATGGGCAATAATGTTTCGCGTGCGAGCTTTGTCTGTCTCAGAACCGTCGTCGCCGATGGATGCAAGCGTTTTAAGATTTGTGCATGGTGAAGCGACAGAAGAGCAGGAAACGTAGAATTGTTTTGGGACTAAAGTGAAACCTAAGCTCTCTAATGCCCAACCTTTTTTTTTTTGATCGGAACATCATTTCTCGATTTAAAAGCGTTTTGGATAATGATGTATTTTTTTACTCAAATTTAGGAATATTAAATTATCCATATTTATTTTCCCTTGAAGGTTTCTGGTAACCGATTGCTTACAATAACAAAAATTCTTGTTTTTACCTTTCTTTCAAAAACATATTTTTGTTTCTATTGTTTTTTCGCAACATTTTATTCTTTGTGTATTTTTGTATTTTTTATAATCTTATTCCTCCAGGCTCCTGTTTTATGACAGTTTGCTAATGGAAAAAAAATACATAAGCATACATAAAATGAGACTCAAATCGAATATAAAATAAAGATTTCTTTTCAAAAATTCAAATAAAAATATTTTTGTATAAATTGAACGCCGTAAAAATCTTTTCTGATATGAATTTTATGGTTCTATCTTTTTTTCAACTACAGTCAAACCTCCATGAGTCGACATCTGAAGGGACCATCGACTCAAGGAAATATCGAGTCATGGAACTCAAATGCTATAGAAAGCTGTTTAGTGGGGCCCAGATAGCCGTAGCGGTAAACGCGCAGCTATTCAGCAAGACCAAGCTGAGGGTCGTGGATTCGAATCCCACCGGTCGAGGATCTTTTCGGGCTGGAAATTTTCTCGACTTCCCAGGGCATAGAGAACCTTCGTACCTGCCACACGATATACACATGCAAAAATGGTCATTGGCATTAAGTCGATCGAGTTCGAACATCGACTCATGGAGTATAAAAAAAAAACACAAAATCTCAAATGGTAAAGTCTGCGTTGGGTTTCAGAGGGTTAAAATCCACTAAAGCAAGATCACGCGAAGAACGATGATCGGGCAAGAAAATTCGACAAGAGTTGGGCGCTCAATTGATTACCGGGCCAAGTTCCGGTGTTGCTTTAAAACCTTTCTCCGAATCGATTGCCCCTCTCTAATCGAAGAGTGTTAGGTTAGGTTGTTTGATTATCGCTTCAGCAACATTAACGCCTCTCCTGGAGGCACCAATCGATTGGAAAAATTTAGTTCATTTTTCGGGGTTTTAAACGTCAACTTCCTCCCATCGAGCTGGAAGCGTTAATGGGCGCAATTTTTCGCGACTCGCCGCAGAGGCCAGAAAAGCTCGTCCAACCAGTTCTGTTGGTCGGTCGGTATCATCGGAACGTGATCAAGGGCTTCTCGATTGCAGCATCTCGATTCGCGAAGGGCATTGAGCGCGGCGATGGAAAAAGAACCTTCACCTCTACCTTTGAGTGCATCAGCAGCTCCAATGGCTCAGCGTTCGCTGCATTGTTATCATCAGCAGCCGTAGCAGCAGCAGCACTATGCATGCTCGGGTCGACCACGGAGAAGAGCCCTCAAGATGTTTACCGTAATTCGGGATAACATTGATCAGTTTTTATAGGTCTTAAAAGTCACATTGAAGAATGCAAAAATTGCAAGTTTTTGATTATTAAATACGTACTGACTCCTAATGCTCTATAGAGAATTTTGCTCTCTGAAAGCTTTTAACGTGTTCAAAAAATACAAATTCGTGTGCTTTAGAATGGATTAAAATCTCATAAAAAGAGAAACCTCAAAGTTTGATCCAAAAATATTCTCAACTTTTTTTGTTATTTGACACGCCTTTTTATGGCTTTTCCTATCAAATGCAAATGTATTTTAACTCCAACATTTCGGCTCGTGGTTGGAGCCTTCCTCAGAGATATTACATTTGTACCGATAACAAAAGGCAATGCACAAAAAACGGTACGCATATACCTTCCCTGAGGAAGGCTCCAACCTCAGGCCGAAACGTTGGAAGTTACATAACTATACCGCTTTCACTAGGTTTGACCGGGAAAGTCATAAAAACTCTAGAAAATCAAGGATTCTTGCGGAGAATCTTCAAGGCTACACTTGTTTTAATTTTATGTAGGGATTAATGTTTCAATGATTTATGATTATATGGATTATGTTAATGTTCAATTAGTGGTTTTCATATCTTCAAGGTTTCCTCCAGGAATTTCTCCAGAAGTTACACTAAGACAATTTTTTTCAAGGATTACTCAAGAAATTTATCTAGTGATTTCTTCAGAATTTCCTTTGAGGATTCCTCCACGGAAACATACAAAGATATCCCCAAGTAGTCCTCTCATGAATCTTCCAGAAATTATTCTGAAAATTTCCTAAGGGATTCCCACCCGGATCGCTCCAGGGTTTCTACCAGGAATTGCTTCAGGTGTTCCACAACGCACGAATTCCTCAAGAATTTCTTGCAAGAATTCTCCCAGAGTTACCATAAGGAAAATCGTGAAATGAATTATTTTAATAATTTCTCCCGATAATCCGCCAGGGATTCCCCAGGAATTTTGTTCTGAGACTCCAACTAATCCTTCGGGGAATCCTATAAGAGTTCTTGTTGAATTTCATCGAGTGATTCTCCTATGAATTCCTGCAGGAATTTATTCCGTAATTATCCAAAGAGCAACTTCAGGGATTATTTTAGGGGAAAATCTCTACAAAAATTCTTCCAGTAGATGCTCTACATTAATTTCTTTTAGAAAATCTTTTCATGAAATCCTCGAGATTTCTCCTGTGATTTCTCCAAGAATTATTCCAGGGATTTCTCTAGAACAGTCTCTACAGTGTTTTTTTCCAGGGATTTCTCTACTAATTCTACCAGCAAATTCTCTACAGTGATTTCTCGTGGGATACCTCCAAGGATTCCCCAAAAAATCTTCAAGAAGCTCTTTAAAAAATCCTACAGGAGTTTCTCCAAAGGCTCATCCAGGGATTTCTCTAGTAAAATCTCTAGAGTGATTCCTGCAGAGATTTCTTCAGCTTTTTCATCAGGAATTTCACAAAGGATTGCTTCAGAAAAATCTCTAAATGATTTCCTCCACAAATTTTCCAGGGATGTGATGGTAGACATCCAACTATATATATTATTGAAATATGCTTTTCGTCTACGCAGCCCTTATTAAAACAGCGTAGCTTAAAGCATATTTTATGTAAATACAAAAATCGAAAAAAAATATTATTTTGAGGACCTCGTTTTTTGAATTTTTTCTTTCTACATGTAAATGGCAATTTCAACCTATTGGAACGAGACAAAAATTTGTTTTTGATTGGAAAAGTTTCTTTGCATATTTATGAAGGAACGTAAGCAAAAAATTGATACTCTACATAAATATCGCTGTGTATGACAGAGCTTCAAAAATTTATTATTAAAAAGTGACTTTCTTAAACCGACCTTTTCCCAATAATTGAACTTACTTGGAGCAATATTTATTTTATGTATGTTTGAAGTAAACATATTTTTCAAAAAACACTTGAAAAATGTAATTTTGTGCAAGATTTTATTTTCTTTGCTCTATAGACCTTAATGTATCTATATTCAGACTGCATATTATTCAATATTTTTTAGTTTCTTCAGTACTTGAAGACATATAGAAGATTTGCGTGAAAAAAGCTTTTGAAACGATAAACTATGCTCTGAGATATACCGTTTAGACTTTAGAATGTTTGCGACTATTTTCTCACTCCTTATTGGAGTATACATTTTGATTCAACCTTTTTTGTTTTATAAAATTTGACCTGCCAACTTTAAAAAAATATTATTTTGAATAACTTTTTCGAAAACACTTTTCATCTAACTCTCTATTTGAGCTAAGTAAATTGATTCTGAAAGTTTCATCTTAGGGTGGACCCGAAAAATCAGTAATTTTAGTCTAACTTTTTTGTTTTTAATTTTTCATGAATGTGCCCAGACAACCAGAATGTAAATATAACGGAATCACCTTTTGCGTTATGCGTTTCTTGTATGTGGAAAGTTTCACGTATAAGATGGTGCGAAAAGGCCTTATACGTACAAAAGTGGAGGCGATATACGTGCATTTTTATATGATGAAAAATAGCATGCTATACGAGTGTGATGATTTTATTGCGAACTAATCTGTACTCTTATGCAACTTAATTTATGATAACAAAAAGCATTTGACAGGTGCTACGGATTGATCCGACTAACTTTGTACGAGTATACGGTACGAAACAAAACGTACATATAAACTCATCAAATAACGTTTTATGCGAGGAAACTCATCGACCAAACGATTTCATCCACCATGTAGTGCGGGAGTGATACAGTTTGTACAAATAAGCGACTTTGTTCGTGCTATGCGACTTCTGGTTGTCTGGGTGGACTTTGCTGAAGGAAGCACGCCGTTAACTTTAAAATCTACATCTAGTTACAGGCAAATTTCGAGTTTTTAAGTGTATTTAAGAAGTAAATTTTCTCAATTTCCAAAAATAACGTTCTCACAGTTTTTGCCTATTATATGGCCACTAGAAGAAAAATGTTAACGAACCAACTTCATGAGTTATTGGCATCTAAAGAAGTCACAGTTTTTCACTTAAAACTTCAAAATCACAAAAACTATCATTTTTTTCTCTGCAATTCTCCTGAAGATCACATTCACGTATGACAAAAAACAACAAAGTAAGAGCAAAACGACCAAAATTTCATTAAACAAAAAGGTTTGAGCTAAATTTTTTTCTTAAATAAGGACCACCCTATTCAAATTTTTTCTTAGAAAATGCAAAACTCAATTACACAATTAACTTTTAAAAATAACATTGAAGGTATCCATGCCAAATGTAACAAATTGTAAAAATGTCTTCATCCCCTTATCAATAGAAAATCGAAACTTTGTCTTAAGAACAAGCTTTTGATCTTCAAAAAAATTTTCAGGCCAGCCATGTTGTATGCTGTACCAATATGGACCAGCTGTTGTAATACCAGGCAAAAAGCTCTGCAGAGGATTCAAAATAAAATTTTGAAAATGATTCTGAAGTTCCCTTTCTGGTATAGTGCTAAAGTGTTACATAGAATATCCGATGTTGAAACATTGGATCAAATTACGATTAAAATTATTAATATTTTTTGACAACAAGTAGTTTGTATGAATAAGCGGCCCCATATTACGGTACCTACCGTCTATCCATGGCTTCATACCGCTCTCGGTGCTGAACTGACAAAAGGGCAATGAAGCGAAGTGCATACACGTTGATGATGCAGTACTTATTGGTCTTATTGTATGCAAAGTATGTTGTTGATCATGTACCGTCTTTCCTATGGAGGGATGGATGCTTGGGCGGGGGGAAAGGCGTTGAACAAGAAACGATAGGATTAATCAATATGTCGAAAAGTGGATAGTGGCTCTGTGAAAAGCGCGTCTTCACCACCACCATCTATCTGTGAACAAGCCAATGCTTGAGAAGGATGCATCCTAGATATGCGAATGCAAACCATGTTCGAGCGTGATTGGTTCTATCTTCGAAGCTGTAGTACACGTGCAATTAATCCGATGCGTGAAGCAATCAGTCAGATAGATATGCTCGTTACCTACGCAAAAAGGATTGCAAAAGATTCGACGGGGAATGCTTGCTTGTTGATGGGTGCGGAATTTGAGCCTAAATGGATGGCGATTTATTTTGTTGGGAAAAACGCTTGTCAAAAGCGGTACAAAATGTTTGTAAGATGGATGTTTTGCGACTGTAATGATTGCATTCTAAAGTTTTTTTTTATTAGGTTGCTACGAAACCGCAGGGCTAATAGAAGTTCTCATTTTTTCAAATTTTCTTCTAGCAGTGAATCGGTGTGTAAATTCTTGAGATTCTTACAAGACTATTCCATAGTTATTCTCAGGAATTCTGTCACAGATTTGTAGACGAAAATTAGGAACAACGAATGTTTGGTTGGATTCCTTTATAATTTTTCAGTCATTGTTTCAGACATTTTCATAGAAATTCTCTCAGGAATTGCTGAGTTCCTCAAGATGGATTACGATGTCAGTTATGAGTTCTTCCATGAATTCCGTTATAAATTTGGCTAGTGATTCCTTGTGAAGTTTCTCTAGGAAGTTATCCAAAATTTCATCAAGGGAATTCATCAACAAATCTTGAAAGCAAAATCTGGGGTATCCTACAGGTATCCTCAGAGAAAATTATGATTAAAGTCTAGAAGAAGTTCTAAAGAAAAACAAAATCCTAAGAAATTTCCGATATTATATCTTAAAATATCATTTAAGAAACCACTGTTTGAATTATTAAAGAAGTCCCAAACGAATACATTGAAGAAGTCCTAGAATGGAGGGCCGAAGATTTCCTTGAGAAATTTGTAGAAGAACCTATTAGAATTTATTTCGGAGTAATCTTTAGAGTTACCTCTGGAAGCTCTTAGCATCTGATTAAAGAAATCTCAATATTACTGAATTCCATGATAAAGTTTTTTGGCAAGCAATTGAAGTTAAATTACAATAAATTAATGCACCGTTTAAAAGAGATAGAATAGGTAAAATAAGTTTCAAAGTGTTGTATTGTATTATCTTCAACACGATACGGGGCCCAGATAGCCGTAGCGGTAAACGCGCAGCTGAGGATCGTGGGTTCTAGTCCCACCGGTCGAGGATCTTTTCGGGTTGGAAATTTTCTCGACTTCCCAGGGCATAGAGTATCTTCATACCTGCCACACGATATACACATGCAAAAATGGTCATTGGCATAGTAAGCTCTCAGTTAATAACTGCGGAAGTGCTCATTAGAAGCTGAGAAGCAGGCTCTGTCCCAGTGAGGACGTAATGCAAGATAGAAGAAGAAGAAAACGATACACCAACATCAAAAACTACCACTCAATTTTCTAACGCTGCTGAGCACCCCTTCGCTAACGGCACCTGGTGTAGAAAAACCGATTCGTGGATCGCAACAAAGATGGTACAGTTTTCCCATTTTCCCCCGTCCGTACATCGCTCCGACCGGTGTGCGTGAGCGGTAAATACAAGCTCACCTACAACAACATGAAAGCATACAAGAAGCATGCGCCTCTACCTCGCCGTACCCCAAACCAGTGCGGCGAGCTGATCGCTTTAACATTTTTCCCGAAAGAGAAATGGCCCGCGCCGCCGCCGACAACGCCGCTATGTACCGCTTCAGTAGGTTTCCTCAGACTTGGTGTGTTGCGCAGGTGGATTGCGCGCACCCACTTCATGGTCATGGTCAATGATTGGATCTGGGTTTTGACGGACGGGGCCTCCGATCCGATAGAATTACGAGAGATTACGATTATTATCAGTGCAAGGGCCCTCTCTCTCGAATGTTTGGACGGTTATGGTTTCTTGGTTTTGCGTGAATTTCCACGAAAGAAAATCGTTTTCTTTCTCCACTTTTATGGTGAGGTATGTATTAGGGGATTGTTCATGAACTACGTAGTCATTTTTTTGGGATTTTCAGAACCCCCATCCCCACCTATTGAGGCAAACTCAAAATGGGCGAAATGACACTTGAATAAAGATAGATAATAATAATAATATCGCCCACTTCTTACTCGCGGTCTCTTGTTAATAACAAGTTTTGAAATTTGTATAGATTGTGGCCTAGGCCCCATTCCCACTTAAATGACCACGTGGTTTATGGACAGACCCTAAGGAGTGTTCGTCGCAATGAGTATCAAGTGGTGTATATTATTAACAAGAGGAGAACGCAGCGGAATGATGATGGTGATTAATGACGGAGCTAGTCGGAATATCGGCTGGGTTATGTTGGTCTGATGAGACGGTATCACGGTGCTCCTCAGACTGTTTTTTTCAGAAAAAAAAATCTGCATCGAATCTATTCTCACCAGTTCATTTCTATAGCTTAACTGGATAATAGGTCAAAATTTAAGAAAAGAGGGCCCGTTTTGAAGATATGCCTCTTGATTGTATAAGTTCACGAATTCTAAGGAAAACAATGCAATTTAAATTGTCTTTTATTTATCGTACTTCTATGTTGTACTATTTGCGACACGTTTTGTTGTTAATACAGATTGCAGTTGATGAATTAACGAAAAAACGTGCAAATATTGTTTTTTTTTTTCAAAAGGGCGTAACTTCAAAGCGGGTACATTTTTTTTAAATTATGCCCAGACATCTGTTCATCTACAAAAATTAAGTAGTGAGCACAGATTTGATGACGAGTTTTTCTGATAATAGCGGACCTTGGGTATGGATTTGTTCACCAGCGGAACTAATGATTTTTAAAGGTTTCAAAAGGAATTTTTAGTGGTTCTGTCTTGAATGCTATAGTGTGGTTTGTTTTGTCTACTTTGTATGATTCGAGAAAATGATTTTTCCATTTAAAACCACCTCATCAAATCGGAAAAATGAATACACCATACAATACACATACTTAGGTCAGCTAGAATCTATTGAACAAACTTTTCACAAGCAATGCTGCTCACAGCCACACAAAAGGCGCCTCGGTCATGTCACATAGTATATCTCAGCAGGTGTCTAATCCACGCCGTTCCACACTTCCTGTTTCGAAAATGTTGCATCGAATTGTTTCTCGTCGACTGGTTCTACTGTTCCCATTGTTGCCGCCGAAATTCCCCATTCACACCTTTTGCACTACTAAAAATAGGCGGTCGGTCGGTCAGTCGTCTGCTCTTGTTCCCCCTGGAGTCATCTGGAGAATGAAATTAGGTGTGGGTCCGAAAAATTATGTTCGGCCACCGGCTGTTTTTGAACAAACATGAGATCTAAAACGGAGAAGAATATATATTCCTCTGGAGGGAAATAGTTTTCCAAGTTTTTCCGTTGTGTACATTGCACGGGATGGGGTTACCACTGCATTATATGCTTGTTTTGTGTTTCAACCGATCGGTGGTATGTTTTCAATGTATAAGTTTAACTTTATGTCGATTGAATCCTTAGGGATATATAAGTATTGATCATCGTTGTTTTTTAATTTGTGCGAGTGCATTTCATGCCAGATTTGCATGATTATTTAACTTACATGAACCTCCTATCTTTTTTCTCTAAAAGTTTGCCTTGATAGTAAAAAAAAAGTTTGTAGTACATTTATAATTCTTTCATCGGTGAAAATTTGGAAGAAATCGATTTTTTATTTTGCAGCTATTCCCATAACAGGTATAATAGAGTTTACTGTGTTGCAACCTCCAATACATTATTGAGCTGATTGCTCGAGCAATTCGTTAAATAATAATCACCTAATCTAACTATCTATGCATTAGTGTTACCATCTGCACCTCAATGTTCCCCTCAATCTGTGCTAAATCAATGGGACTCTTCCCAGCCCGTGTAAATTCTTGCACGTTCGACCCACCGATCGCCCCAAAGTGAATAACTAAACTCTCAGCCTCGAAGTACCCCCTCACAAACCGCGAACAATTGAAAGCGTTATTAATTCCTGCTACGATACGAGCCAACGTAGAATCCCGTTAAAGCGAAGCGCCAAATCAATTCTAACGGGAAGCTCCATCAAGAGGGACGCACAAATATGAGGAGCTTTGGTTTGGGCGTGCACTTATCCATTAAATAGTTATCATTAGTTGATCGGGTGTGAACGCGCCGTGACCTCAATTCCTTCAATAAGGGGGCCCTTCCTGTAAACCTTCGATTCATGGCCAAAACCAAAACGAAGTAATACCGATTAATTACGCACCAAGCTGTGCTTTACTGTTTGGGCGATTACCTGGCACCATTTGATACCTATTAGAGGCGATATTGTTCCACCGTTTGCGCGGCGATAACTGTACAAGTTCCTTTTTTCAGGAACCGCGGTGCATTAACGCAGCACCGCACAATGGGATCATTTCAGGAAAATGCGATCCAAATCTTGAAAGAGTCTTGCATGACGTTTTGGCGCATCGGTGTCTTTAGAAATTATGTTCAGAACGTTCTTGTACAAAATTTGTACCAAATTATGTTGTGGGTAGGTCACACGGTAAACCCGAGCAAACAAAGAAAGTTTTTCAAAAATATTATTTTTGCAATTCCGTTGTTATCAGCCTACTTTTAATTAAAACAATTAACAACAAAACGGCCTACATTTGCCATCAACAAAAACAGTACTGGGAAGTGTTACTTTTCAGCAATGTATCATCACGGTGCTGAAAAGTGGTACTTTTCTGTTATGATTTGGGAATAGGCAAATCATAATTTAAAAGCCTCTATCGAATTGCTCTGGATTTTTCAATAACTCAGTCAATTAGCTTTTGAATTAACATCCTATGGACAATCCAAATTTTAACTCAGGTGAGGGATTCGGAAAGAAAAAAGGATCGTTTCCTCTAAAAATATACAAACTTCAACGAAAAACTTCGTAATTGCTAAAAATGTTGTATGCAATTCGTTGCAAAAATCGTTTTTTTAGCACTCGTTGTTAAACTATTTCAGAGGGTTAGTTTCGTCAAAAATATTGTAGAAAAACGAATTTCAAACATGTATGCTTAAGTTACTGGTATCTTTTGACTTTGTTTTCAAGATGGAATTGTAGTATTTGAGTAACTTAACCACAAAACCAATTTTTTGCATCTGAAATCGCAATATATCAACATAATATGTTCTTCTAACATGTTGATATTCCTACAATATATGTTTTAGCTAAATGCGACTGAATAAAATACACTAGTTTTACTATTGTGCATCTCTTTTCAATCAAATATGTCAATATTTTGATGTTTTATATCGCCCATAAAAATACTGCGATAAGTAAACGATCGGAGCTGACTTACTAATTCAAGTTTCGGTAATATTTGTGAAGATATTTTGCAAAAAAAGCTCATAATTTTCATAAGATACATTTCATATTAGAAAATAAATGTGCAGAAGATCACCTATAATTACTCGAGAAAACTCTGAACTTTTCTACCCACATACATTCCATTCATATGCCAAATATTCTACTAAAAATTTCCACCACATTTGTTGTCCCTCTGTAGCTATAAGCTGACAGAAAATCATTATAAATCACTATTGTGAATTGAGTGTGTTCACAATATACAGGGTTGGTGTACCAGTCAAATATTCAAAATGAATGACCATAACTGGTACACTTTCCCTATTCTTGGCAATGCGAAAGATTTTTTTAAATTAACGAATACCTTTCAAGAGAGGATTGTTAAGATGTTTTAATATATTGGATAACTTTAAAAATTCCTGTCAAAGTACCACCGAAAAGCCGGATAAAGCTTAACTGTTAACTCACTATTATCGTTGAATTATCCAAGAATTTTTCTTAGGACACCTGAATCCCAAAAAAAAAATCAAATAAAAATTCCTTCAGGTTTTTTTTTCTAGAATTTCGTTCAAAATAGCATCAGTATCATCAGGTTGCCTGGTTCTCTAGATTTGTGCTCACGAAAATTCGAGGGTTGGCTTCGATGCATCTTCACCTTAAGATAAATTCTTGGAGGAATTCATGAATGAACCTACACACCTAGTTTCTTTTTCGTGAACTCGGCTGTGTTTTTCGGTTTATTAATTTTAACTAATAATTGCCAGGTTGCTAAGTAAAGAAGCACAATGTACTGATACTCAAGATTTTATGAAATTCGTTTGTCGAATCCTCGGCTGTGCGTGCATATCTCCATTGTGGGCTGTTGATAAAACCTTCGAACTATTTATGGCAAGATGTTTCGAAAAAGCCTGATTGTTTGGTAGACTTTTAAGTTTTAGAATCTATCATGACGTAAGTATTGTATAAGTACGAGGGCTGGAGACAATCTTTGAAGAATTCAAATACAAGATTAATTCCCGTAGTAAAATTGTTCTTTTGTACAGAGGGAAGAAGGATTGCCACTGCCCCCTCTGGCTACGCCCATGCGTGCATGACGTCGAACATCATAATCAGTATTAATGTAAACGTGGTACAACATGACGAAGACAATTTTCTGATGTATTAAAAATAGGCTGAAAAAATGGAGGGCAGACAAAATCGGGTCGGTACTGTATAAGAAATCTTATGCTTGAAATAAAGCTCAAAAAAGGCCTAAAAGGAACCACAATAGGACAAAAAAAAAACTAAGAGCAGAACAAAATTTTTAAAAAGCAAGATCTATTTAAAAACAAACGGAATAAGGAGATAAAAGTTTTCATAAAAATTGACTACAGAATCCAGGAATTTAAATAAGAATATTTCTTAAAGTTTGTTGATTGTTTGTATGACATTACCCACTACTGCTGTATGTATTATTCCATAATTTTCCTCAAGAGTTCTAACAAAATTTACATATTTTTTTAGGAGTTCATTATGTGAGTTCATTCTGGACTTCCATAAGAATCCCTCCAAAAATTTTGTTTACGATACCTTCAATAATTAAACCTGGAACAGATCTAAGGATAATCTTAAAACTTACTCTAGAGTCTTCTCCAAGTTTATTCAAACATTTCTCAAGCATATCCTAGTCCTCCAGGGATTCATCCATTTATACTTCCATTGATTCCGCGATGATTTTCTCAAAGATTTTCGTCTCGTTGTAGTTGTTCATCTTAAAAAATTCTTTCAGGAATTTCTCCATGGGTTTCTTGGAATTTTCACCACTGTCGTTCATGGATTTTTAGAGATTTCATCCAATAATTCTTTCTAGGTATACCTTTCAGATTTCTCTAAAAAATCCTTCAGGAATTCATTGAGAGTTTTCCAAAAAAAAGTTCCCATATAATTTATCCACAAATCGATTCAATGAATCAGGGAATGGTCAAAAGATTTTTTCAAAAATTATCAGATATATTTGTGAAAAAATCCGAAATGAATTTTTAAAGGGAATTCTAAAGTAATCTCCGATGAAACTTTTGTAGCAATTCATTTACGAAATAACTACGGGACTCTTGAGAAATGCATTGAGGATTTTCTAGACGAAACCCCAAGCAGCCCGGTTTGTTTCAACTCAGAAATAAACATGCCTCTTGAAACTAAAAATAGTTGTTGATTGGTGAAGATAAGGGTGCGGCTTATTTCTCAAAGGTTCTCAGAACCGAAAATTCTTGTGCTTTTTTGACTTAAAATTACACAAAAAGTGAAACCTCAACGTTTGAGGCAAACATATTTAGATTAGGAGATGGTGCAAGCGGCTTGAAGGTGAATTTTCAAGTTAAAAAATATGACCTTCAGCGTTGTGTTTCTACCAATTTCAAAGCATCAAACATAATTTCCACGTATGATTCTACGATTTTCAACAAGAGTTTTATCAGAAATTGATTCACGTTATTTTGGAAACTGTTCCACAATTTATTTCAGAAGTTCATTAAGTGAGTCTTCCCTGGACCTCCTACGGAATCTTTCAAGAATTTTACGCTTCCATAGTTATTGAGATATATTTTTTTGAAATTAAACAATCTGTCATTTTTAATCGGCACACACTGTAGGTCTCAGCGCATTATATATTTTATTAAAAAAAATCATTACTTTTGAACAGCTCAACCGATTGGAAATTATGGAATGAAAGCTTATGATTTAAATTTTGAGAAAAAATATAAAACTTTGAAAAGATTTTTTTAAATATTAAAATTTATTCATCCAAGAAAATTGAAAATCAGTCAAGCGGTTCAAAAGGTTTTTTTTTTTAAATAAAATTTCGCGATTTTTCTGGTCACCCTATTTTGAAAATAACAAAAAACACGTGTATCCTTATTTCGAATAAGGAACAAACTAGCAAATTTTTCGCGGAATTCGGTGACCCACTAGATCGATTTTTCGTGGAATGGCTGATGTACAGTGCCCGTAAAGGCAATGATAGCGGAACGGCAACGGAAAGCGGAACCGGCTCGCCAGCATGAACTGCAACAAGCTTCTCGACACAGTGTTAGTTCAATTTCATTCGTTGTCAGCTCAGTCGAGATGGTGTGATTCATCCTGGCGAACCGGTACCGCATTCCGTTGCCGTTCCGCTATCATTGCGTTTGGGCCTTAAGCCTCAAAACGGCCCACAAAACATTGAGCTTAACAGGATTGGTGACTGAATCATGTGTCAAAATTGAACGTGCACTGCATACCTTTCAGATTCCTCCTAGGACACCAAGAAATATGCCAAGAAAGTTCACATAGAGTTAATGAAGGAATTCTTTTTGGGATGCTCCAGGGAATTGACAAAAATGATCAGAGATATATCTGAAAAAAAAACATACACAAAACTAAACTTATCTCTGATGAAACTTCAGTTGCGATTCTTGATAAACGAGAACCTTCGAAATAACTTCTGGACTTTTGATAAAAAATCATTCAAATCCCTTGATAATATCCTACAAAAATTTCTCAAAAAAAAATTAAACTCAGGACTCTGAAGAAATGTGTTGAGGAATTATCACAGTAAAAAAAAAAGAATCATGTAGAATTTGCTGATGTAAAACCCTTAAACGATTTTTAAAGAATACAAGGAGATTTTAGTTGAGGAAATACTAGAGAATTGGAATTAAATATATTCCTAGCATTCCCAGATTTTTATTAAGAGAATAGTGTTGTGTTTAGAAAAAAAAACCGTATTATACGATGCAAACAAATAAAATACGTCTGAATTTTAGGAAATTCAAATAGTTTTTTTTAAATAGTTATTTTTTTTTCTAATTCTGATTATACTATAGATGTGAAGGCAAATTCAATAATGAACCTCCCATTTTAAATATTTGAATATTTTTTTCTAGATCATAAAATTTTTCGAGCAAAAGAGCCTCACGAGGCCCCACTTTTTTCTCCACGACAATGAAATTAATGTTTTCGACTAGTCGTAGACAAAAAATTAGCTGCTGCCATCTGCCGGTAGATGAGTTTTCCAGGTTTTTGTAAAATATTGTTTTTGGACTGTTTTTACTAAAAGTATCACTGAACCGTAAACTTTGCTGGTAAATTATATAAATTTACATTGTTATTGATAAGTTTTGGAAACTTTATGACAAAATATGTTTTTTTTTTTTCCTTCGAAAAATGGTTAAAATCGATTTAGTGTTAGTGTTTTAGTGAAGTGTCATAAAGCGCCATCCACGTCAGTGATAGACTGTAAATGTCTTCGGAAGAAATGTCATAAATGCCTCAATGAACAACTATGCAGAATACAGTTTTTTGCTTGGACGCTCCCATCAAAAGATAAAACAGATCTAGATCAGTTTTAACTTATCTAGATCAAATCCGAATGAGTCAAAATGTAGTAAAAATTATCCCAAAATACATTGTCGTCGACATCAAACTTCTAGGATGCATGTCCAAAGTACTGGAGGTTTAGGCCGCCGAAAACAGCGTTCTGCCCTAGTGTGCATCGTATTCTGAAAATACTCATACTGTATGGGTTAGCAACGATTATCACATCCCTGTAGCCGCCATCTTTGTAAATTTGAAATTTGGTTAGTTTTCTATACCCATTGTCCAACAGTTTTAACCTTCATCCAGCCAACATACTTTTCACATGCAAAAACTTCACTAAAATGTGCATAACTTTTTTGATTCTCGATGGATTTTGTTGAAATTTTCAGAACTTCCCGAAAAACTCTTCTAGTTTATGGTCCAGGACACTTGGGAATATGGTCCACGTGGTTCCGGAGTTATTCCGGATTGTCTTGGGGTACCAAAATTGGCCACATCGTCCATTCAACGGATATCTCAAAACCCAGATGAGCTAGAAGGTTGATGTCTTCGGCAAAGTTGTTCAGCAAACTAAGGGCTATCCGTCAGTAACAATCTTAATTGGGAATTTATCCGCTAGGTGGCGCTAGTTACAATTTTTCTTAAATCTTCTATATCTCAAGATCCTGATGAGCTAGAAGGTTGGTGTCTTCGGTGAAGTTGTTCAGCAGACCCTAAGCTATTTGTCAGTAACAATCTTATTTGGGAATTTATCCGCTAGGTGGCGCTAGTTACAAATTTTCTTCAATCTTCTATATCTCAAGATCCTGATGAGCTAGAAGGTTGGTATCTTTGGCAAAGATGTTCATCAGATTAAGGGCTATCAGGCAATAACAAAATTAGTTAAGGATTTCTCCACTAGGTGGCGCCAGTTACAACTTTTCTTCAACCATCTATATCTAAAGATCTTGAGCTATAAGGTTGGTGTCTTTGGCGAAGTTGTTCAGCAGATCAAAAACTATTTTGCAACAATTAATCTAATTGGGAATTTATCCGCTAAGTGGCGTTAGTAACAAATTATCTTCAATTTTATGTATCAAATGTTAACAATCAGATCAATGTTGGGTGGCTCCAGTTTGTCTTCGACATAATTGTTTACATCGTGGTGAAAATTTTAAATTCTTATAATTTTTTGTTCGAGATTTTTCACGTTTGATTTGTAACTTACGCAGCTCAACAGCCACAATACATAAGTTGGATCATCAATTTGTTTTATATGCTTTTTTTCATTCAAAGCCTTTTATTTTATTTACGAGATTTTTTGGTGGAGCCTTCCTTCACCGAGTGGTTAGAGTCCACGGCTATAAAGCAAAGCCATTCTGAAGACATCTGGGTTCGATTCTCGTAGACCCAGGATCTTTTCGTAAGAGAAAAATCCTTGACTTCTCTGGGCAAAGAGTATCATCGTACCTGCCATTCAATGTACAAATACTAAAAATGGCAACTTTGGCAATGAAAGCTCTCAGTTAATAACTGTGGATGTTCTCATTGAACATTAAGCTGAGAAGCAGGTTCTGTCCTAGTGAGGACGTAATGCCAAGAAAAATAACGAGCTATGGGCTAGTTCATCTCGGGACCAACGGCTTTACTTCCCTTCAGAAGGAAGTCGTCACTAAAATTTGTAATGATTATCTCTTAGATGGGTCGTATCCCAGGTCCTAAGCGTATGTTTTAACGACTATACCGAGTCCATTTCCACATACACAGAAAGAAAAATCCGTGTAAATTTCAGCGTAAAATCGTGCACATAAAGGGAATGCCAGATATGTCGCAAATCTACACGTCACATCGTGTAAAATTACATCAACATCATGTAAGTTTCCGCTAAACA
The DNA here is from genome assembly GCF_002204515.2 of Aedes aegypti. Lineage (NCBI taxonomy): Eukaryota > Metazoa > Arthropoda > Insecta > Diptera > Culicidae > Aedes > Aedes aegypti. The sequence goes on along the minus strand of NC_035108.1, from coordinate 341,846,579 downwards.
TCGTGTAATCTAGCATGGACTCTAACCGATTACGCGTCAATTCGCATAAATTATAAAGATAAAATAATATAATAATAAATAAAGATTGAAGAAAAATTGTAACTGGCGCCACCTAGCGGAGAAATCCTTAACTGATTTTGTTATTGTCAGATAGCCCTTAGTCTGATAAACAACTTTGCCGAAGACATCAACCTTCTAGCTCATCAGTATCTTGAGATGTAGAAGATTGAAGAAAAATTGTAACTTGCGCCACCTATCGGATAAATTCTCAATTAAGATTGTTACTGCCAGATAGCTTAGGGTCTGCTGAACAACTTCGCCGAAGACACCAACCTTCTAGCTCATCAGGATCTTTAGATATAGAAGATTGAAGAAAATTTGTTACTAGCGCCACCTAGCGGAGCAATTCTCAACTAATTTCGTTATTGATAGCCCTTAGTCTGATGAACAACTTTGCCAAAGACACCAACCTTCTAGCTCATCAGGATCTTGAGATATAGAAGATTGAAGAAAATTTGTAACTAGCGCCACCTAGCGGATAAATTCCCAATTAAGATTGTTACTGACGGATAGCCCTTAGTTTGCTGAACAACTTTGCCGAAGACATCAACCTTCTAGTTCATCTGGGTTTTGAGATATCCGTTGAATGGACGATGTGGCCAATTTTGGTACCCCAAGACAATCCGGAATAACTCCGGAACCACGTGGACCATATTCCCAAGTGTCCTGGACCATAAACTAGAAGAGTTTTTCGGGAAGTTCTGAAAATTTCAACAAAATCCATCGAGAATCAAAAAAGTTATGCACATTTTAGTGTATTTTTTGCATGTGAAAAGTATGTTGGCTGGATGAAGGTTAATTCTATATTTTTACCAATTGGTGAAGATAGACTTTCTATCATAATTAATTGAGAGATGTTATAAGGATTTTTTTTAATAAATCAAAAGACTTTTTCTATTTTTTTTTCATTTCTCAATAATTTAGTAAATACTCAACGATGTATGACTACTTATATCGTAAAACAGGGTCGAATATTGGTACATCTGCCCAACTGATAGTATCGTCATCAGAAGATTCTGGGATAGATACTTTTTCTCTACCCTCTATCACTGACAGAAACAGTTCTCACACTGATTCTATCAGTGATAGACTAGAAGTGATAGTATCAGCAGGCTAAACTGATAGTATTAGTTGTCTATTAGATAGATGATAGTATCATCGTCTATATGATAACTTTGATGCCTGCTCGAGAAATGTTTGGAAGAACTGTAGAGTAATCTCCGGATGAAATGCCTAATAAATTTCAATAGAGGAAATAATCCGAGGGTAGGTCTTGTGTTTAGCACAAGTCTGATTTTTTCCCAAACTTACCAAACCGGATGGCCCCAAGGTTTACCAGGCAATGTGACCCCCTTTTCAACCCAACATTAACAAAATATTTTTAATTTGTTGATTTCCGTATCGAGCCCTGAAGATGGTCTAAAGCCGGACCGAAACGTCGGCGATGATAAATAATTAATCAACGCAATTTTGAAATACTGCAAGCCGAAACTCCCAAAATAAGTTTTTCTAAAGGCACTTCATTAAGAATTTATGGTTATTTTTTTTGTGAAACTCCTGGAAGAGTTCTACATAGTTTTTCCCGGTGGAATTTGGATAATTGTTCAAGAAATCTATTTAAAAATTAATGAAACAACAAATGGAAATAATCGTAAACAAATTTCTCCAAAAACTCTCGCATAAACATTTGGTTTTTTGTATGAACTTATGTAAGAATTTTCGGAAGATCTCTTAAAGCAGAGCTGCCCAACGTAATGCCCCCGGGCCACACCTGGCCCACAAAGCCATTTTGTGTTATAATATACTAAGGATCAATAATATAACTATCGGTTGCATTTTAAGGTACTGAAGTGGTGGTTTAAATTTCAATCCAGGCCCGGATTTGGGGGGGTGCCAAGGGGGCAAATGCCCCGGGCCCCCCGATGAAGGGGGCCCCCCGAGGAATGAAAATTAAAAACATAAAACATTTTGAAATACCTTACACAATTTTCCCATTAGACAATTGTAAATATAATTCTAACGTAAAGTCAGCTTTCCAATGTTTGAGTTATTATTTTTTCTTTGTCTAATCTCACGGTATGGTTTGGTCCATTATTATCCTTCAATATATTACAAAAAATGATGAATATTCAACCATAGAGTTAATCTGGCTGCTATCAGAACTTTAGAATTTAAACATATTTGCCATTCTATCATAAACTTGAAGCGTAAGGAAAATTATTTTGTGACGCGGTAGTCATTTTTTTAAATACTTTTCTATTTTGTATTCCGTAGTTGATGAAGTTTTCTTTGAAATCAGTAAAGACTTGAAGTAAAATTTGAATATAATTGATAGAATATACAGTAAGAATAAAGTACATGAAGGCCGATTTTCATACAAAAACGATCAAGTTTAGGGAATTTGACCTGAAAATTGAACTATATCACATGAATAACTTGAAATTTGATTTAGTTACTGGAAATTTATCAAGAGAAGAAAGAAGTTAGTTAAAGCAGTAAGTAGTAATAGTTCAAGAAATTGGTAGCTTTTAAAAACTACTATTTCGAGAAAAGTGACAAAATTTTCAAATTAGAATATTTTTGAAATGTGAACATTTATCATAAGGCATTTTTTCTATAGTTTAAGAACTTAGACACTTTTGCTTAGAATTTGATGATTTATTTCGAACATGCAGTTCAAATTTCAGGTCAATGGGTGTCGTGTACTTTATTTTTGCTAGTACTGTAAATACTTTCTTTTTTTATTTTCAGAGGGTGCGGCAACCAGAGAAAAATTGGAAATTTGTACTAGGGTATCCGTCCTATTATGGAGGACTTAAGCACGGTGTTGGAATTAAAATCGTATTGCAGTGTCCAAAATCTAAATATTATAGTATTTTGCAATGTCAACTGTTAAAACTATCCTTTATCTGGAGTATAGTGAAGTAAAAAAGTAATTTTTGGAATCATACATACATTTTTTTACATAAATCTGAAGCTCTTTCTCTGTCCTATTATTGCGGTATTTTGTCCTATTATTGCGGTAGTGCCGTCCTATTATTGCGGTATACCAAAAATCATAGATTTTATTACAATCCATATACATTCAATACCACACAATGTTCGAACACTGAAATTATGCTCCCTCCATGTTAATGACACTGCACGGAACTGTCAGTTTGTGTGACTTTGGACATATCTATGAGGAAAACTAATTCATTACTTTATGTCACGATTCGAACATAAATCAACAGAATCGAATGATTTTCTACCGGTTTCGTCTCCTCTTTCGTCGTAGGTGGACAATGTTAAAGTGAATAGACAAGGTTCATCCATCTGAGACCACTAGTCGCTATATAATAAATGAATTTGTTGACTTAAGTATAACCTACAATTTTGATGCTTTTAACAATATTTTCCACTAGCAACACAATTTTAAAGGATTGCTTCCTTGCGATCATCTTATATCTTAGTTTGTCAACATATTTTTGGCATATGTTCCGATTTTCAGTCAGTTTACGTGATTTTTGGTAAACATTGTGTTTATTTGCAAAATATTTGTAAATAAGAGGAATTACATGGTAAAAATAAACATAAACCTTTTGTTTGACTAAATAAATGTATGAATAACTCTAAATTATGTCCCTAATTAGTATCTTAATAATATAATTAATGTTTCCAGCAATTACATTTAAAATGACTATTGAAATATCGAATTTTTGAATGAGATTTACAGATACCGCAATAATAGGCAAAAAGCTATTTTAATTGTCCTATTATTGCGGTATATGCTTTTTCTCAAAAATATAGAACTTTTATTCAAAATTAAATATTTATCATGTAACTACATCCATACTGAACTGATATACCCGCTACATATAATTGTTTTGGTTCTAAACTTAAAAATTGAAGCTTATGAAAACCCACCCGTAGATAGAGAGACTGGTTAAAGATATAGGCTTTTCTTGATGCATCATTTAAAACTGTTCTTTCAACGATCAAAATCGTTTAATTTTTAAAGCATTCATTTGGTACAGCTTGGGAATATTATAAACTTTCATCATCATCAATAATATCCATAGAAAATAGAGTTTTCGATTAATAATGAGGGTTTAATTCTTATACCGCAATAATAGGGAATACCGCAATAATGGGCAAATTACCCTAAATAGAATCAAAAGGAGCTTTGTAGAAAACGGCTTTGAAGATTTTTAGCAATTTTTCACTCCATACAAATTATATATAAGCAAAAAAAAACGAGCCAAGCTCTCACGAATTATTATATCTATCCATTTGTACGCAAAAATTACCTCAAAACATTGGAAAGCTTCAAAACAGTCAAATTTCTCAATGTATTTCACAAACGAGCTCACAAACAAAAATGACACGTATACTGCTTTGAATTTGGGCTCTCGTTCAAAACTCAAATTCAATATGTTAGTTTGTGGAATTCTAAAACGTGCTGAATTTTGTATAAAGGGGCCCCCTGTATAAGATCTGACTCGGGCCCCCTGAAGCCCAAATCCGGCACTGTTTCAATCCTTCTAAATTGACTTATTTTCAGAATGACTCATGAAGTTTTTGAAACTTTTGAAACTGGAAAATTCAACAGCACTTTTTTTTGGCGTAACAATTATTCTACACATAAGTCTAACTTGCAAATAACAATTTAAGGTTCATTATAAAGATAATACTTTTTAATAATTATATATTATTGTTCTAGTTATTAATATTGCAACAATCTGCCATTACTTCCAGAAAAAAAACCGAATGTTAATCAAGCTTAAATTAAATCCGATGGTTAAAAGCGAAATTAGTCGAATACAATATCACTACGAAGGGTTGATTATTACAAAATCCTGTGCATAAATTTTATTCGAAACTTGGGCAAAACCTTTAGCAGAATTTCTCAGAATTCTCAAAATGAAATACTTACAAAATTCTGGACAAGGTTTCCAAACAATTCGGAACAGGATTCATACACAATCCTGGACAGATATTTCAAAGATTTCAGAATGGCGATTCCGAGGATATCCTAGAAACAATTCTCCCAGAAACCTGCGTTGGATTTTCACAAGATATCAACTAGGATTTCTCAGAATAACCCTTAGCAGGATTTTCCTACAATGGAGGGTGAAATTGTGATAAATTTTTGAGTAGGATTCTCAAGAAACCTTTGTCATGATTTTAATATAAAGTTTAGAGCAGATTTTGTAATGATTCTTCAATTATATTCTGTCGTAATATTGAACACAACTTTTTTGCCAGATCATTAGAGAATACTGAGCAGAAAATCTTACTGAATTTTTCGACAATAAATTTTGAATTTTTTTTATTCGTTCCGAGAATTGACTCGTGGTTCAAAAAGGTTGAACAGGCCTGTCTTAGAGTAACAACTAGTTATTGGAAACATCTCTGGAAGAAATCTTGGGATATTCCCTCAGAAAATTGAATAATTCCTGTGGGAATTACTAGAGTTTACACAGGGTTGCGTAGCGTTAGAGTGCTAAAAGACTTCCTGAAGGAAATTCAGTTGAAAGAAAACACTCAAAAAACTCGGGAAGCTTTTAAACGATGAACTTGGGATAAAAATCGAAAAATGTATTTGAAAACCTTTTTTTTTTGTTTTGCTCGGGTTTATCTTGTGACGTAACCTTAAAATTGATATGTACAAAGATGTTGAAGAACATTCTTCATAAATATCTGATAAAAACGAAACTGATACTATAGAACGCCATTTAAGACCCCTTAGAGGTTTTGGTCGTTTTTTTTCTGAAATGATCCCATTGTGTATCGCCAGCACCTGAGGTGGTTTGCTTGTATTTTTTTCGGGGGAAATTAAAACCAACATACAGATCATTATCAACACCACGGAGAAATCTCCCCAAGAGAGGTAAACCACAAAAAGAAACCAATAACGCACCCAATTTTCCTATTCGGCGGCACGAGTTCGTCGCTTGCTCGGAAATCTCCTCATCGCGATGTTGCCCGGGATGCACTCAAATCGGTACACATTGCAAGCGGAAAGTTTAGAAGCAGGTGATTCCACGAATCGACATCATTTCGACGTTTCAACGTGCCAGAAATCAAACACGGCACCGCCTCACCGTGTTCGCCGTCCCCCTCGTACAATGTCGTTCAACATCATGAGGCTCTGTGAAGCCGAGATGATGATGATGATGGAGAGATGAAATTTCTTGTTTCGCTTTCTGCCCGCAGCTTCCGTCGTCGTCTTTGCGTCTTCGTGTCGTCCGTCGTCGGTCGGTTGTTTGGAAAAGCGAACCTTGGGCAGAATCGCACACCGGACACGAGCGAATTTTCCCTCGAACAAGAAAAAGCGAATCACCCACAAAGGGACGACGACGAAGATGCGATCGCCGAGCTCTTCTAATGTTTCAATCGGGCGCTTAATTGATGTAGCGTGTAATTTATTTATTCGTTGTTAGACGTCTATCCCAGGGCGTCGAATTAGGCGAGCAATTAAGAGAGGCATTCAGAGGGGATGTTTTTGGCTGTGTGCAGTGAGTACTCAGTGGTTTATTTCCGTTGCTCTGTCTTGAATGAGCGATGAAAGCATGTAAGATTTGGCGGTTAGATGCTTTGTCTTCCTCTGGTTTTTGGTTTCTTGTGAGCTTTTTAAAGTTACTATTTATTGCGGTGTATTCGTTGATTCTTAATCATATATGTGGTAATGAGCAAAACTTGGGATTTTCAGAACAAAAATTTTCTAGACTTCATTGTGCCTGCCATGGTATATTGTGCCAGTTCATGATTGAGAGGCTATTATTATTACCATTACATTTATTATAGTAGCTTTACGCCCTTGGCGAGTTTGTCACTTTCTTGAAAAAATACAAACGATGTTATAAACAACTAATCAGAGAAACAGGCTCAGTTCGTGTAGAGATAATACCATATGTAATACAGTTCAGACGAAATTGTTTTGGAAACTTTAGAGATATTGGATGATTCCTGGTTGACCCATGGTTGTTTTAAATAAATTAAAAAATAAGAATGTTTTCGAAATGTAATTTAATGCAAGGTTAATTTCATGAAAGATTGAGCATTAATTCTGGATATTAGTATTGTTAGTGAAACATCGATACAATCCATGACTTGGCTGTTCAATACAAATATTAAATAAATGTCAAAAACGCTGTAAACGTAATAAACAATAAATTTTCATCAGGCTTTATCAGCAGCGATTATATTTATCATTATCATGAGGGCTATTATTTTGAAAAAAAAAAACTCTTGGTTTGGCTTGCCTTCACTCCATACATTTCATACTGCTAGCTCGACTAGAAAACCATTTCCAAGGAGTTGAACATCTGTTTGATTAGCTATCATATAAAATTCAACCGTCTTGTAAATCACCACGCAAACGTCCAAATTGACGACCAATTAAATCTGAACCGACTTTTACCCGACAAGCTTGACGGGATCCGTCAAACACGCGCTTCCACTTTCGTTGCATGCCAATAACTATAAAACCTTTTCGGACGAAGAAAGTCCCATCCCACGCGCAAACGGACGTTCAAATCGAAAGTTTTCCACACTTCGCCACTCGGCTCTTATCAGGGTCCGACAAGAAAGGGCCCACCACCAAATCCTAGTGCTGCTGCATCGCGTTTTCAGTGAAGCAATAACATATGAATTCGGTACACGCTATCACCGATCTTTCGTAAACATCTGATAGGTTTTTTGCACCATTACACCCCAACTCCCAACCCCACCCACGCCTCGCCCATCGGAAGCACATTTTTCTGGTAGGTCGTAACCATCAACAGATTATCTGATCCATTTATCTTGGCAGCGTCGGGTTCGACCAAAACAAATATCGTATCACAAAACGGCACAAGTGGCGACCTCGATGAACGACCACAAAAAAAAATGGAGATAGGCTGAAAACATCCGCCGCCGGTTCAAATTTCATCTGAAATTAAATTTTTCCAACCATTCATACATATGATGACGAGCCCCGGTTCGATCCGCCTTTTTTCATCGCCACGATGCGTAGCCGTCTCGCTTTTTGGACCATCGTACCGTATTGGTGTGAACTTCGGACAGAATCATGTATCAGAACACCATAATTTTTGTAGATTTTTTCGAACAGCGAAACAAACATAAAATATTGACAGAGAACTACAAATATGCTCAATCTCAAGATAATTCGTTCAAGATTATTTTTTTTCCTTCACTCGTCGATTCAATAATTGTCTTCTGAGCGACAAATGTATAAACAATTTTTTTTCTTTTCAAAATGTTTTGCTGACCAAAATTTTTGAAAACATAATCTAGTATTATTTCGAGCGAATTCACCTGATGGTTAACGTTTGTCAAGCGGTCCGATTTGTTTTTAAATTTTTATGATTATAAAATTGATCATATTTGTTGTCCTCTGTCAAAATATCATGCTGAATACTTATACTGAAACAGAGTAACAGCATGCAAAGTTTATCAAAGTTGAGTACAACTCCTGTACAATGTTCCTGTAAAACTTTTTGTGTAACTCCATGTGATCAAAAAATGGCGCTGTCCGCCATTCGACCCACCACGGTATTTATCGCACAGATGGTTGGAAGTGAAATTTCCCGCGTTTTTTTTCCTGTGGGGGTCTGGAAACCTCAATACAGTTTTTTTTGCCTATCGTTTGTTCAAACTCCTCTGATCCAGTTCTTGAGTCCATCGAGCTAGCCAGATGGACATATGGGCGAAAGCGCGCGCGCGCTCCCAAACGATGATAGAGGTCGATTGATAGTGTCGATTATCGGGCGGTGGATGGATGGTTTCGTGCCGATGTTGGGGCATTTCGCACATCATTTCCATTGGATGGGAGCACTCAATCAGGGGAAATTCGTTGGGAGTTTGTTTTGTTAGGAGCGTTGGTTATAGTTATGGTTCTGATGATATCCCTGTTTTTTTCTATGTAACGATTATCCTTTCAGAGACTTAGTTTATTGTGATGAATATACCCTAGAAAGTAATTACCACAAAAGTAAAATTTTCATGTAACTACACAATACATATAATACATCCAAAAATACTTTGGAATCTGCTGCATTAAAATGCATATTGACCAGAGTAAATGTGATCGAAAATCATCAGAAATCTGAAATCAGAAATCAGAAATCAGAAATCAGAAATCAGAAATCAGAAATCAGAAATCAGAAATCAGAAATCAGAAATCAGAAATCAGAAATCAGAAATCAGAAATCAGAAATCAGAAATCAGAAATCAGAAATCAGAAATCAGAAATCAGAAATCAGAAATCAGAAATCAGAAATCAGAAATCAGAAATCAGAAATCAGAAATCAGAAATCAGAAATCAGAAATCAGAAATCAGAAATCAGAAATCAGAAATCAGAAATCAGAAATCAGAATCAGAATCAGAAATCAGAAATCAGAAATCAGAAATCAGAATCAGAAATCAGAAATCAAATCAGAAATCAGAAATCAGAAATCAGAAATCAGAAATCAGAAATCAGAAATCAGAAATCAGAAATCAGAAATCAGAAATCAGAATCAGAAATCAGAAATCAGAAATCAGAAATGGAAGCGTTTTCATATTTAATTCACGATAATTTTACTCTTAACCAGTGAATCAAATTATCATCAAAGTAGACGAAAAACAAACAACAAAGCAAGCTCGCTCACAACCGTTTGTCGCAACTGTTGCGGAAAAGGACACAATCAAAAGCAAAATTGTCATGACAATCACAGAGCGCAACATTGTTGCAACCTTTTCAACTCGCGATTAATCAGTTATTTTAAACACAAAACCAAATTTGTTTTGTGGATGCTGTTTGATAATGTGTCAATGTTTACCAACACGGAGAAAGTTCTCGAAAATTGCAATGCGAAGCCCAGAAAATCGCTGCGCACGTGGTGATCGATCTTTGTCATATTCTGTTCAAGTGATGATAAACTCATGTTGTGGAATAAAATTGTTGCAACAAGAATAGGAGGTGACAATGTCTTTGTTTCTGCGTGTTGGGTGACAATTGATTCACTGCTCTTAACTGATTAAATCAAATTGACTCGCTTATTGAGCTTCAACGAATTCTGAGATAATTAGGGCTTTTCTTTTTCAGTTTTGCTTGAAAAAGACACGGTTAAAAACATTATTTAGTACAAGAAAAAGTTTTTTTTTAAGTTACATACCTATCTTGAGACTTATTTCATTCGAATAAAAACTGGTCTTTTTTTAACCCGTATAGGCCTGAGTGAAAGCAAAAATACTAAAACCTTCACCGCTCAGCGAATACTTAACGGATTCAAATAATTTTTTGTCAGTAGACTGGCCCACATATCTTGTTCCTAAAAGTGGCCAAGGGATCTCGGGAATGTTCCTGAGGTCGGAGATATTTTGGTGGGTCACTGGGTCAGGTCGGGTAAAAAAGGACTGTTTTTTGGGACACGCCAAGTTGTCTTTATTTATTTGCAATGGCAATCATTTTAATTTGCATAAATCATGAAGATCTGATATTCAACGTTATACATGAATAGGTAAACACCGTTTAGAATGTATTGGATGTGACCACTCGGGCTTAATGCCCTAAGAACCGGCTATAGATTTGTTGGATACTAAACTGTTTCAATTCTCTAACAGTAGAGATTAAATATAATAATTTACTGAAATACGTTCCCATGGGCATGACACATATATTTAGATACAATTGACTACTTTGTCGTAAATTTGAGGCACCCTGGGGACCCAAAATGGTTATATCAAGAGTCAAACAAATGCAAGGTTATCCAAGGTTATCCAACTCAATCGCTTCTCAAAAAGTTTACGCTGATGCGTTTTTCTTGAAATTCCTTGATTTAGTGGCTACATTATAGCCGATTCAGGAAATTATCTGTTACTTGAAATTTGCCTGCCTCCAGGGGCACAGAGGTACAGCACCCTTGTCAGCCGACCTGACCCAGTAACCCAGCTGAATAACTCCGGACACATGGACATTCCGGAAATCCGTTGACCACTTTTAGAAACTAGATATGTGTGCTAATATACTGACAAAAAATAATTTAAATCCGTTAAATTCTTGCTGAGCGGTGAGAGTTTTAGTAATTTTTCTTTCACTCAGGCCTATACGGGTTAAAAATCGACGATAAATTTTGAAAATCTTTTTTTTTTCAGTGCAGGCCAAAAATTAGATTTTTCTTCCAGTACTTTTATTCAAAAATTTTGACAATTCTCTATAGTCATCAATCCATTTGTTGAGGTTGCCATTATTCTATTACATCATTTTGAAAAATTTTGTTTATCAATCTGACCATTTTTCAATTCTATTGATTATGTTCTTTCTTTTTTATTTGTAATATGCTGTATTCTATCCGAACTACTTCCATAAATGTTTTAAAAAGGTAATAGATAGTTTCTTTTATTTCAATAACGAACTCCTTTTTTGCTAAAAATGTTCCTTTGATTCCACTGTTGATTGGTCAGCAGGAAGGCCGCAGTCAGTCAACCACCGTACTATGGGACAGAAAGCCTACTATGGTTGGCCAAAACCCCTAGCACTCTAGGGATACGACCTAGAGGTTTGTTGTCTACAGCAAATTTCCTTTGGTTTTGTTAGGACGCTTCTATCAAACAATAGAACTGATTTAGATACGTTTAAAGTTATCTAGGTCAAATTAGATACCGTTAAAATAAATCTCTGATACACCCAAGAAAATATGCCGTAAACATCAAACCACTAGTACGCATCCACAGAGTGCTAAAGGTTCTGGCCAACCGAAGTAGCTTTCTGCCCCATTGTGCGCCATCTACCCTAAAGGGAGTGAAAGTTTTGCACACGTGTCCTTTTTTACACCGCCCACCCGTTCATCTGTCGTTCTAATCGCCATGCTCATAAGCTTCAGTCTAAGTCCAAGCCACAAAAGATGGATTTTCTGCTGAGTAAGTAACTGATGACGACGATGCGATGATGGTGATGGAATGCATCGTCGAGGTTGATGGACATATGGACGGAGTCATCTTCCGGTCTCGGTTCGGAGGCTAGAGAGTTGCTAATCTCGCTGTGAGGAGGCGAAATCTGCCGCTGCTGCTGTTACATGTTATTACAAACGCGATGGACATGATATTCATCTAGGAGACGGTACTCGGTGCTCCTCAGAGCTGTGTGTGCGGGTATAAATTTCAATTATCGTCCTTTGTAAAGATGGGTGACGCCTATGAAAAGATGAAACCTGGTGGAGGGAGGGAGTTTGGGAGTCGGGACGACATCCAAAAGGTGCAATGCACTCTCGAGAGGATGATGTGGGTTTTTGCTGCCAAGATGGGGATACTAACTAGTAGTGCAGCTTGTGGGAGATAATTACATGCAGGTGATGTCTCGGTGGTACTCAAGTCCTTTTGCAAGCTACAGAAGAAATATAATGCAAGCAACCGAGCAGCTGTTCCATGGTGTTGCTTATGGTGTTGCCAGAAGAAGGAGCAGCTGCTTTCCGGATCTGACAACCGTGCTGAGAAGATTATGCACGGTCAGCTAGTTCCGGACCAGGTGGATGGGGGGTTGAGGGGGAGGTACAGAGAGTATGTGCTTTTAAAGTGACTAAATAATGGACGGGTCATAATGAGTGTAATTTTGTGTGCACGTTCCCTGGTTATTCTTGGTCTGAGGTGCTTTTGGTGTGTATCATCATCAATTTTCCTAGCATCTCTAGGTGGATGGTCTAAAGTGAGAAAAGGAAATATATCTTGGATGTAGTTTAAAGTCGTGACTTGTGACGAGGCAATCATCCTTAAGATGTCCAGGAAAATGAAAACAACTCTTCAAAAACTGATTATCCATTTTCTTCTGTGTTGTATTTTCATATCTCTTTAATATTTCACACAGTTATCCAATTTAACTTACCATGTTAATATTTTTGTTGTCAAATCTTTTGGTTTTTCAGGAGAATATACATACCTGAAAAAAAAGAAAAAGAAAAACTGTTAATAAAATAATTTTCATAGTAAAAAAGTTTGAGAAAAAAATCATTCTGTGATCGTTTAGATAGGAATTTCTTCCTCTTTCTTTCATTATTGCTCTCCTTTATAGTTGTGTCTTTGTCAACTTATTTTATTAAATTCAATTCGCCTCCGAGTGTCGGGATCTCTCAAGGGGCTCCCCAGCTGGAAGCGCTCATCTAGGTAATAGGGAGTCTGATTTTCTATTATTTTCCCACGAATACAAAAAGGCAAAATGATACTCCATTTTGTTAGTTTTTTAATTGCAAAAGTTAAAAATCTCACTTACATCGTTTTGTAATTCCGAAAATTAAATGTTATCAAAGTGAAAATCGAGTTGGTTCAGAGTCCTACGCGTGCTGCAATAATTCGAATTGTTCGGTTTTCGAAGAGTATTGCGCGAATGTTCTTCTCAAGGCCTAATAATCGTCATAAACAAATAGTTTTATCATTCCTGTGAATATTTACCATTAGCGGAATTTGGGGCAAGTGTGCCACCTTAAGCAAATTGTTCTCTAACTTTCCCTAAAGCTTATAAAATCCACTAATTTAGCCTCATGATGTTAGTTTCACATCTTTTCATAACCACTGTGCCATTTAAAAAGAAAATAATTTCAAAAAGTATTAGTTTTGGAGCTTCTCAAATTTCATCCAAAATAACCTATTTTTCGACACTATGGGGCAAGTGTGCCACCCATATGGGGCAAGACGGCCACCGAATGAACATCGCATGTAATTTTACTTTTAATGAAATTTTCTCTATTTCCTTTTAATATTATTTAAATAGCAGACGTTAATCGATAATTTAAAAAATAATTTCAAGTTTACCGTAATAAGAGGATGCTTTATAACAAGGCTCAAACCATGTGTAACTCTTTATTACTCAATTCGAATAACTTAAATGGTTATTTTTGTCTCCATTCAATATATGTATATACCCTTATATAACGGCGAAAATGTAAAATATTAAACTAGATCAGCACTAAATAATGGTAAAATATTGATGTCGATATGTAAAAAGATACTTAATCAGCCGAAAAACATGTTATTATTCAATATTTTGGGAAAAAATCACTTTGGGGGGCAAAAATGTCAGTTATTCCCCTACTAAACTTCAGAAACTACTACTGGTGCCTCATTTTGGTTTATTATGATGATTTTGTTGATGATGTTTACATTTTTATAAATTGCACTCGAACAATTTTTATTTACCAAATAGGTGGCACACTTGCCCCAATAAGTATACATTTCAACCAAACTGGATTTCGTATGTAAAACTAAATACATTTTTGGTTCAAATGCCACAATAACTCACATATTGGAATAGTTTCACGATGTACAGAACGTTAGAAAATTCTGTTAATAATTTACCTTTCACCATGCTATTTAGAAACAACGAAAACTTATAAAAATCCTCTCAAATTTGGTTGTCTTTGCACAAGTCGATGTAAATACGTGAAAAATGGAGCAATTTTCATCATATTTTGATCATTGTATTGTGAACTATAAGGGAACGCATTGTTAAGCTCAAAGAGAAAATATATACTGTAGTTTTTATAAAAAGCAGGGGTGGCACACTTGCCCCTATGGCACACTTGCCCCAAAGTCCGCTACATTCTAGTGAAACAATAACATAAATCGCTTTTTGTTCCTACTGTTGTCATAATTGGTACAATAGCAATGATTCATGCAGCAACAATTTTGCTTTTCTCACGTAAAACGGCTTGTGCTCAATACGAAACATTTCTCGAGTACTTTTTCAAATCGACGTAGGTAACTATTACTCGGTTCTTAGAAAAAAAAATTGAGAAGAATTGAAACCTAATTTCTAAGTCTGAAAAAATCTATATTTTGTCATTTTTTCTTCGCGTGTTTCCTCAAAACTTAACATACAAGCAGTAGGCGTCCAAAAAGTCTAATATTCTTACTTACATCGTTTTGTTATTTTGAAAATTTAACGACATAAAATAAACGTGTAGAATTTCGTGTTCGATGACACTTAGAATCGATAAACTTATTTTTTACGACTTGTGGCTGTTTGATAAGTTCTCGAGATTGGTGTTTTTAATCGAAGAATAAAAAATCTAATTTATCCCCCTCCTCTTACAAAAATAATATCAGTTATAATGACAGATGAAATAATATCAGTAATAATGAGATGTAGTATGTTTATTTATATCTGAGTAATGATATACTCCCTGGAAAACTTCAGGCTTTGTAACGGTTCAGCGGCTTATATATGAAAATTCGTTATAATAATTACCGCATTACTGCAATATATATGAAAAACGTCATAAATTAAAGTTTGATTCGCCAAGACACTCTAGGCAAATACTCCTGTCTCGCGTAACTTTTCAATAGGACCTATGGAAAAATGAGACATTATCTCCTCTCTACTTCTCTTTCGATTAAAACAGTGCAATACTGAAGTTTTTATGAATTTTATCACAATGGAACGAAAGACAATGTCCTTGGCTAGCGTTTCATACAAAAACCCAAACAGAAGAGGTAAATGTGACTCAGTTATTGATTTAAGAGAAAGTAAACAAAGAGAGCCTCTGAATATTGGATAGCTCCTTTTGAAAAATCACGCGAAATGGTTTATATATTTCACTTTTTGATGATGCTTAGCCCGATAAAGAGTTCTAGGGCGTTGTTTTTAAACAACTGTAACGGGATCTGTTCAAAATATTGAAATTGTCTGCATATTTTTTTCACGAAAACATGTGAAGACAGATCTGTCCTACTTTTAAGGTTTAAGCCGTCAAATTCTTGATTAAATTGATGAAGAAATTTATGAAAAAATTTCTGAAGTGATTAGAAACCAATTCGTGGTATTCCTATCGATCCCTTTTGCATTTTCATAACTTAAATCAGAAGAAAACATTAGGTTAGTTTCGTTGAAATTTAGTAGACTATTCTTTTAAGGCTGGTATAAATTTGATTATGACGTTTTATTTCCTCCACCGCTATTCAAAATTTTTTGGTAACTGGGTTTTTGAGATACAGCTGGAAAAAAAACTATCAATCTCTTTAGGTTACCATAAATTTTTATATTCTTTCAATTGAATCGTTCATTTTTTTATCCCTTCCTCGACTTTTCGGTGGTCTATGGGACAAAATAAAAAAATGTGCCTCGCTCTTCTTTTTATCAGTCTATTCCAGATTCTTTAAAATTTCTCTTGTTTTCATAAGAACTTCTACTACTTTCTATTGCTCAAATTTCGGGTCTAATAAACGTTCGATGTAACCTCTCAATTTTTATCGGGTCTATAAGTATTATATACAATTAATTTTCCTAGATTCTTATGAAAATCCGAACAACTTTCCTTGCTAAAATATTGCAGGTACTCAAAAGGAGCTCCTAATGCATTTTAGGCTGAAGATGAAACTTTCCATGAGTTCCTATAAGTTCTCAGGATGTTTGCCAAAATATTCCAGGTGTCCAAAATGGCTTCTTGATGCGTTTTTGGTCGAAGAGAGTTTCCAGGAGTTCACAAAAGGTTTGCCTAAATATTCCAGATATTCAAAAAGGGTTCATGATGCGCTTTAGGCTAAAGATGAACTTTTCCATGAACTTTCGGGAGTTGACGGGAGGTTTGCCAAAATATTCCAGGTACTCAAAAGGAGTTTTTTATGCGTTTTAGGCTGAAAATGAACTTTCCATGAGTTCCCAGAAGTTCTCAGAAGGTTTGCTTAAATGTCCCAGGTACTCAAAAAGAGTTCCTAATGCGTTTGAGTCTAAAAAGAAACTTTCCATGAGTTCCCAGAAGTTTACAGGAGGTTTACCAAAATATTCAAGGTGCTCAAAAAGAGTTGCCAATGCGTTCTAGGCTGAAGATGAAACTTTCTATGAGTTCCCAAGAAATCACAGGAGGATTTTGAAAATATTCCAGTTGTTCAAAATGGGTTCTCAATGTGTTTTAGACTGAAGATGAAACGAAGCCATACATATAAAATGTTCAAAAGAACAAGAACAAATCTAGAGATTATGCGCAGAAAAGTTAATAGAATGGTCATCACCAGAGATTTCAGCGTGAACTATTGTTTAGTTCTCCAGATTTTGTGCTCTTCAAGATTAATGGTATGATTCTGGTTTATCTTAACCGGACATAACAATTTGATCAAGATTGTATGACTATTTATATTCAATCATACTCCTGTCTGAACGGCCAAAAACGAATGGCGAACCCAAAAACAGAGACACTTACGCGAAACCCGCAAGGAGCAGAGAATCTCCTTCCAGAAGTAAGTTCACACAAACAGTCGTACGGTCAAGCCCTTGCTTGCCAAAAAAAACCAATAGATTGGGAGAAGAGCCCGCCCTTTTTCCACGAAATGTTAGCGATAGAAAATTGACAGTTTCACTCTTCCTATCCATCTCGCTTCAATCAGTGATTCCAAGTTTTTTTTTTCTTACAGCAAACTTTTGACTATATTCAAGCTATCCTAACTTACTCTTCCAGTGTTTAAATTTAGGCTTTTGTTGATTGTCTTCCTCTGAAGTCTGTCCGTCTGATATTTCACTATTTGTTTCTTTGACGATTTCTTCAGCTTTACATTTACGTTTACCTCTATCTTTAGCAAACTGTTTCCATTCTTCTGTATCCATGTTATTGTATCTATTTAAATCATTATAATGTAAATCCTTCTACGTTAGATTTGGTCTACCTTCCTTTTCCGTTTCCAATCTCATTTTGTAAGCAAGTTTAAATGGATGATTATTTTTTCTTATTAAAATATGACCATAATAGTTTATCCTCCCTACTCTTACTCTTCTGTTAACAGTTTTCCCATCTAATAGCTTTCGTGCATTGAATTTCTGATTCAATGGTTTCTTACAATTATTCAAAATGTTTCCTAAATAAGTTTCCCATAATTTTCCATTCCTATACTGCTTTTCTTGATTAACACTGGTGCCTTATTTTCATATGTTATTGTAGGGGATGATACTGTTTTATATATTAGTTTGCCTATGCCCCATGAGGGGTTAATTTTTGTACAGAATTCGATTACTACTCTTCTAGTTTTATACGCACTTACACATCTTAAATCCCTATCAAAAGTGTCTGTGAGACATACTCCTAAGTACCCTTATTTTGTCACATACTTTATATTGTCTTTCATTTAGTTTTATATCTTGTGGTTTCGGTATTTTATTATTTGAGAATCTTAGCAGCAGTTGGCATTTATAATAATTTAGCTTTAAACCTATAATTTCCAACTGTTCGACTTATTCTTTTAATAGGTTTTCTAATTATTTTCCACTTTTAGCTGTTATTATTATATCATCAGCAAAGGCTAAAAGCCTTAAACATATTTCTCTAAGATTCAGAACTTTTACTTTTACAACAATGCCATTACCCCGAATGCCACTCCCCCGAATATACCATTACCCCGTATTCCATAACCCAGAATGCTATTTCCCCGAATGAGCAATTATCTTAAACGGCATTGCCCCATGAAATTGAAATTCGGTGTAATGTCATTCAGGATGATCGCATTCGGGTTAATAGCTATCGGAGTAGTGGAATACAATCTTCTTAATGGCTATAAGGGGTCAAAAATTTCGTAGGAAATTTCTAGGTTTTCCTCTACCCTTTACATATTTTGAGTTCCTTCAACGAGAACATTTTTTGTTTGGTTAAGTCTGTCAAGTATAGTAAAGTATGGTGTTTGTTGTGAAAAATCAGAACTTAGTGAGGGTAGTTTTGATTTCCGTTTAGAAATTACAAAATGTGATTGTAATTCAGTTATGGAATACTACACAATTTGTTTAATTTTGGTTGAACTTATTTAAAAGTTCAACTTCTTTCTTAAATAAGGAGTAATGCTTTTATTATTTTGACTATTTTGTTACACAATGTGCTAGCTGTATTTTTTTTTTTTTTGAGTACACTGCTGAAAGATGTTCCATTATTGGTTTATTGGGATCCAAACTGACTTCCATATAGAATTTTCCAATAAATTTTAGCCCCTAATGAATTTAAAAAAAAAATGAAAGATCTTAAGAATCCGGACAACAAAACAATAAAAAACTGGAAATTAGATTGTAGGGCTCATCCGTTTGATTAGATAACCCGTGATCATATTCGCACCATGGCTTTCTTTAAAATGGATCATGAAATAACTAAACCGGCTGCTATATAAGTATAGATTGCGCCACCGTAGTCCGTGCGTTTGACAGAACAGCAATGCTCTTGCAAAGTTAAATCCCATACACAATACCGCCTTTGCGTTGATGCGGTGAGTGCCGCAAAAAAAACCTTAAATGATCCATTTTTAAACAAACTGTGCACGTTGAACCGACACTACTCAAAATTTCAGTAGAAAGCAAATTATCATTGTATCGAACAAGATGTGCGAAAACCCTCCAAAAAATAATGTTGTACTAATAAAACGTCAACTTCCACGTGAATACAAAATTTGACCACATTTGTAAAAATTCAAAGACCCAATTGGTTTAGCATTGCTTTGAAATGGGAGGGAATTTGACAAACAAGCAACATCAGTGTAGGATAATTTACGGATTCGGCGCCATTCGACTATTCTAGGCAAATAAAACTGGAACATAAAATTCACAATATTCTTTTATCAAAACAATTCGATGTCAGCTTTATCATGATAATATCTTCGAGATTAAGAAAACAATTTTACTAGAATTAATTTAAATTAATGCGATTAATTTTGAGTTTATGATAACAGATTAATCCGCAGTTCTTAGGGGTAAGGCTGCCAAATCAAATAAGGTGTATGACAATACTTAGCCGTACTGTCATGAGATGTTCCAAGCGTTGTGAAAACATAAGTTTTTGACAATTCTGTCAATCATAGAGGATAAACCTCAACATACAAACACGTAATTCAAGAATACGTAAATTTCCCATAAGTGCAGGAGATCTTCTCAAAAATGGCACATGCTACGTCATGTTTCAAAAAAAAAAAACAAATACGGTAAAGGGATAGAGATTGCAGACCCACTGCAGACAAAAGACGAGAGAGTTCATGCGGGATTGCATTAGTAACGAGGCTTGGTAATTGTGACACAGATTAGCGTCGGTTAACAAGTTGCCAATGTTTCAGGCGTAACGATAAAAGAATTAATGCCAAGAAAACGTTTCAGGTTTTAGTGCTTGTTGTGGACGTACAAAATATAATGTAAATTGAAAGATAGAGGCTAGGGACGGATTAAGATACTAGTAAAAAATGCGAGGAGATTGACGAACCTGGAATTGAACCCATGCCGTTGTACTAATGAAACAGATGTGAGTGCTGTAACACTACCAAACCCCGTTTTTAACAATAAGCGTTCAATCTACGTGTGGCATTATGTACTACATTAATTTTTCATGTATAATAAAGAAAAAAAATTTCTCATTATCCATACTTCCAAACAATTTACTCATAAGATTTTTCCCTTTTTTTTCTTTCTCATTTCAGGTAAGTTTCTCGACAATCCCAGCGCTTGAGTCCACCCAATTACCAAGCATTCCGAAAACCGGAACTTCCAAGGACCACTTCCGCCCATACCCCACAAATCTTAATGGTCTTCAAAGTTTTCCTGGCTGTACATCACTGCAAAGCTCGGAACCGGAAATGCAACGAAACGTGCGCCCTTGCCGAAGCGTCAGAAACTCCAACAGCCATCGGGCGGGGATGACGACGACTGGGTTTTGCTTACGGATTCCGCCCGTTCGTGAAATTCGTTCTGGGTTGGTTCGTAATTCTTGGCTGAAAGCGCACTAGCAGCGTTCCAGCCATAAAATGTCACTTTAATTGTTCTTTTGAAAGTAAAATTAGTGCCGGTGTGGTGGCGTGAGTGCTCTCAGCCACTCCTGTTACAATTACCAACGACTAGAACTGGCGTCAGACGGAAGAAGATGGAGCGCATTTTTCGTGTGTAAATGGTTTGTAAAATTGAATTTTTGTTACATCTACAGTGCTGGACAACACATTTGCTTCTTCTATATTTTTTTCTATACAACATGGTCAACTTTAGTAAACCTTACCTAAGTAAAACCTTACCTACGCCTAACTCGGTTTAGTCACGAACTTAAACAGAGATATGTCCGAAAGGAACTTGATTTATATTATTCAAAGCGAAACACTTTTCTCGGGCGCTGCTGTGATGCAATCTTTTGATTATGGACAGAACTTTTCGAGGAGCGCAGTATAAATAAAATCATCGAAAATTGCATCCCGACCAACATCGTCGTCGTTCATCGTGTCGCTGACGACAGCGTGGTTGTCATCGGCGCAATTGGGAAGGGTGTTATGTCCCACGGAACTGTGTATTCCACAGGACACCGAGGAAGCACCAGCCTTTTGTTCTATAAAGCGGTCATCATCTCATCAATATTGGAAAAAATACCATAAGAAATTATTACAACAACCGACAATCTTACATTACATACTCTGTGCAATTGGATTAAATGAACAGCTTGAAGTGGATTTTGCAAAAAGGTTACACGTTTTTTCGGTGAGAATCGAACTCAAGACTACCAATACGCCAGACAGGCGCGTTACCAAATATGCCACCGAGGACCTATGACGTGGCGTAGTCAGTAACACGTATGTCTAGCGAATCGAGAGTCGTGAATTCGATGCTCATCGAGAAGATGAGAATCTTGACATCCTGCTTCATGACATTACTGTAGTCACCATTTGTTATCACTTAAATCAGAATCATAAATAACAGATATCTGAATTTATGAATATTGCTTTTGTTCTCATGAACTGTATTCATGATTTCAGATCCTGCCTCATAATTTCATGGCCTAAGTTGCCACTTTTCATATCCAAAATAGGAATCATTATGGACAGGTATCTAAGTTTATGAATATTGCTCATGTGTTCATAAGTTTTGTTCATGATTCCAGAAAAGATGCTTCATGATTTTATGACTCGAATTGACACGTCAAACGTAATACACAGCTGGCGATTCGTGCATAAAATTTATGTTTCTACATGTTTGAGATCGTAAGTGATTCTCGAAAACGTATGGGAGTTAAAAAGCAAACAATTCATTTTTAAATTTTGGCCTATGGCCGGTACCACCGTGCAACGTTGTGACTTCGCAGTAAGCAAGAAATCGGACACGGAATTTGCGGCTCCTGTTTAATGGGTGGCAATCAACAAACCGTAACCGTGGTCAACAGCGCAGCAATAACTGTGTGGACCACAGTGCTCATTGTCTGGAACGACGACGACGACGACGGTGAACAAATTGTAATGGCAATCTCGGCAGGGTTTTGCGAAACGAGACATGCATTTTTCGGGGAGTGTGAATCCTTCACACTGCGGAAAGGACGTTGACTCTTTCGTTGTAACAGCCAGGACCAACTATTACGTGACGTCAAACTTTGTATGTTTCCTCTTTGAATGTAGTCTGATCTGGATGTCTGGTTTAAGCTCCAATCTGCGCCAGACATGTACTTCTGCTGTAGTTGTAGTTTATGACCTGACTGCCCACGAGGATGTAACACAGGGCAGGCATGGAAAACATGCTTCCTAACAGCGTTTAATAGTTCTACTACTCTCTAAGCACCAGACTCAACAACAACAACCACAGTTTGCAACGAGACACCATTAACCTATTCCCGACAGGCATCAGCAATGTCAACGACTGGCTCCCAATGAACTGTACTCTAACCCCTAATCGGAGGGCATCATCACTATACGCATCCTCTTCGGTATCCGTTAACGGATCATTATAATAAACATCACTATATACAGCAAACGGCAGGGCGTTTTTGCCTCAATATTCATTCTCATTGTCACATTCAAGCTGTGCACCAATCATTTACGGCAGTAGTTCTCATTTATCAGGTTCACACTTCTGATCCAAGTCCCGTGAATGTTTAAAAAATCTGTTGTAGAATCAAACGGATTGTTCGAAATGTTTGTAAATCCATTTTTAATATCGTTATCACTAGATTCTGTTATGATCACCATATCGACGGTTATCACGGTCGCCATTAAATGAGAAGTGCTAATTAAATGACGACCGTGATAATCTTTGACAAAAATCAACATTGAGCTGAAATTAAGATAGCCTATTCGTTTTTGAATCTGTGTTCAGACATTTTACACGAAAATAGAAATCTTGTTAAAATATTCTTAAGAAGGTGAATTCTTTTACATTTCAATAACACATCTCTTAAAAATAACCTTGAATTTCAAAGTTTTTGTTGTATTAACTCTTGCTCTGTATCGTGTTTAATAACCCAAACGATTAATTCGCACTAGTCTATGTGACATCATTGCTGGTCATATGTAATGATAGGCGTTATAATACTGATTCATTACCAAATATTGTGATTTTGTCTTAATTATAAACATTTTTCACCAAATGAAGACATTCAGTAATCCATTTCCTCATAGGCAGAACCACATTCAATCCGCAGTCAGAACACAACTGTTCTCAAAATGTCATCAATGTTTGTCTGTTTTAAATAAGAAATACGATTCAATTGATGTTTCTGAAATTTTATCATTTATGGTCTGATTTTTACTTTATAAGTCCAATCCATAAGTCCAAAACTTAATTTCAAAAGCAATAAGTCAAAACACATTGCTGAAATTTGTCGGGCTGATATTCTTACAATTCTAAACTGAAGCTCAGCCAGTTTCAACCAATTGATTTTTGGCGTTTTGAACTTACTTACTTACTTATTTGGCTTTACATCAATTATCTTGATAAAGCCTCGCCAACAATATTTCGCCAATTCCCTCGGTTCATGGCCGCTTCTCTCCATCCTCGACTGTGACCCACGCTCTCCAGGTCCTGGTGTACCTGGTCAATCCACCTAGCTCGCTGCGCCCCACGCCTTCTTGTTCCGACCGGATTCGTGGCGAACACCATCTTTACAGGGTTGTTGTCCGGCATTCTTGCAACATGCCCTGCCCAGCGTATCCTTCCAGCTTTAGCTACCTTCACGATACTGGGTTCGCCGTAGAGTTGAGCGAGCTCGTGGTTCATCCTTCGCCGCCACACGCCGTTCTCCTGCACGCCGCCGAAGATCGTCCTTAGCACTCGGCGTTCGAAAACCCCAAGAGCTTGCAAGTCCTCCTCGAGCATAGTCCACGCCTCATGCCCATAGAGGACTACCGGTCTTATGAGCGTTTTGTACATCGTGCATTTGGTGCGGGGGTGAATCTTTCTTGACCGCAGTTTCTTCTGGAGCCCATAGTAGGCACGACTTCCGCTGATGATGCGCCTTCGTATTTCCCGACTAACATTGTTGTCAGCCGTCAACAAGGATCCGAGGTAGACGAACTCGTCCACCACCTCGAAGGTATCCCCGTCTATCGTAACACTGCTTCCTAGGCGGGTCCTGTCGCGCTCAGTTCCGCCAACCAGCATGTACTTTGTTTTCGACGCATTCACCATTAGCCCGACTCTTGTTGCTTCGCGTTTCAGGCGGGTGAACAAATCTGCCACCGTTTCAAATTTTCTCCCAATAATATCCATGTCGTCCGCGAAGCAAACAAATTGTCCGGATCTCGTGAAAATCGTGCCTCGACTGTTAAGTCCGGCTCTCCGCATGACACCTTCAAGCGCAATATTGAACAACAGGCACGAAAGTCCGTCGCCCTGTCGTAGTCCCCGCCGAGACTCGAACGAACTGGAGTGTTCGCCCGAGATCTTCACGCAGTTTTGCACACCGTCCATCGTTGCTCTGATCAATCTTGTGAGCTTCCCGGGAAAGCTGTTCTCGTCCATGATTTTCCATAGCTCTATGCGGTCGATACTATCGTATGCCGCCTTAAAATCGATGAACAAATGGTGCGTAGGGACCTGGTACTCACGGCATTTCTGGAGGATTTGCCGCACGGAAAAGATCTGGTCCGTTGTCGAGCGGCCGTCGATGAAACCTGCTTGATAACTTCCCACGAACTCGTTTGCTATAGGTGATAGACGACGGAAGAGAATCTGGGATAGCACTTTATAGGCGGCGTTTAGGATGGTGATTGCACGATAATTTTCACACTCCAGTTTGTCGCCCTTTTTGTAGATAGGGCATATAACGCCTTGCTTCCACTCCTCCGGTAGCTGTTCCGTTTCCCAGATTCTGACTATCAGCCGATGCAGACAAGCGGCCAACCTGTCCGGGCCCATCTTGATGAGTTCGGCTCCGATACCATCCTTGCCAGCGGCTTTGTTGTTCTTGAGCTGTTGAATGGCATCCTTAACTTCCCCCATCGTGGGAGCTGGTTGATTTCCGCTGTCCGCTGTGCTGACGTAGCCATCGCCTTCGCTGTCCTGACCTTCTGTGCCTGTGTTCTCTGCGCCATTCAGGTGTTCATCGTAGTGCTGCTTCCACCTTTCGATCACCTCGCGTCCGTCCGTCAAGATGCTCCCATCCTTATCCCGGCACATCTCAGCTCGCGGCACGAAGCCTTTGCGGGATGTGTTGAGCTTCTGATAGAACTTCCGCGTTTCTCGAGAACGGTACAGCAACTCCATCTCTTGGCATTCCACCTCTTCCAGGCGGCGCTTTTTGTCCTGGAATAGGCGGGTTTGCTGTTTCCGCTTCAGTCTGTATCGTTCCACGTTTTGCCGCGTACCATGCTGCAGCATTGCAGCCCGCGCTGCATTCTTCTCCTCTAAAACCTCTTGGCACTCCTCGTCGAACCAATCGTTTCTTGAGCTCCGTTCCACATATCCGACAACGCTTTCGGCAGCGTCGTTAATGGCTGCTTTGACTGTCCTCCAGCAGTCCTCAAGAGGGGCCCTATCGAGCTCGCCCTCATCCGGCAACGCTGCCTCAAGATGCTGCGCGTACGCATTGGCGACATCCGGTTGTTTCAGCCGCTCGAGATTGTACCGGGGCGGGCGTCGGTACCGTACATTGTTGATGACGGATAGTTTTGGGCGCAGTTTCACCATCACCAGATAGTGGTCGGAGTCAATGTTGGCGCCACGATAGGTTCTGACGTCGGTTATGTCGGAGAAGTGCCGTCCATCGATCAAAACGTGGTCGATTTGCGATTCTGTCTGCTGAGGTGATCTCCAGGTGTACCGATACGGGAGGCTGTGCTGGAAATAGGTGCTACGAATGGCCATGTTCTTGGAGGCGGCAAAATCTATCAGTCGTAGGCCGTTCTCGTTCGTCAGCCGGTGGGCGCTGAACTTTCCAATCGTCGGTCTGAACTCCTCCTCCTGGCCAACCTGAGCGTTCAAATCTCCTATGATGATCTTGACGTCGTGGCTTGGGCAGCGGTCGTACTCGCGTTCGAGCTGCGCGTAAAATGCGTCCTTGTCATCATCAGTGCTTCCGGAGTGTGGGCTATGCACGTTAATTATGCTGAAGTTAAAGAATCGGCCTTTGATTCTTAACTTGCACATTCGTTCATTGATCGGCCACCACCCGATCACGCGCCTTTGCATATCACCCATCACTATAAAAGCTGTTCCCAGCTCGCGTGTGTTGCCGCAGCTCTGGTAGATGGTATGATTACCTCTAAACGTTCGCACCAATGCTCCTGTCCAGCACACCTCCTGCAGCGCTACGATGTCGAAACCGCGGGTCTTCAGTACATCGGAGAGTATGCGAGTACTTCCAATGAAGTTGAGAGATTTGCAGTTCCACGTACCGAGTTTCCAATCGCTAGTCCATTTTCGTCGCTGTGGTCTTTGCCGATTGTTCCGGTCCGTATTCTCTCGTTGACGTTCCTGTGCTGATGTGTTTTTACGGCTGGCTCGCAGGGCCTGACACCAACCCCCTAGATTTCCGGAGGACCATTCCCCCTAAATGTTCGGAGGGCCATAGTGCGCAGTTTAGCTTAGAGTCCTTCTCTGGCACTCGGACGATGATCAGCCGCCCCTGACATGGGGAACAGACGCTGTTGTGAGCCGCTCCTAACGTGGAGTACAGACGCTCCAGGTTTGCAAAAGCAAACCCCCCCTTCCCTGTCAGCATACGACCAAAGTTCCCACCGGGGGTTGGTTACCCGATCTTCCCCAAGGTTACTCGTACCCCGGCCAGTACCACGAGGAGGTAGGGATAGGAGTTGCTGGGCAAGAGGCTAAGGACCGCACAAAGGGGTCTATTTTATTCCTGCAGGTACGCGAGGTACCAATGGTACGCCATGCCCAGCCATTTACCGCGCCGTTTTGAACTTAAGTTTAGCAATTTGATTCGCTGGAAATGACAGCTCAGCGAATTATACTCGGCAAATTATGAGTATCGTAAGTATATCTGGCCATGTTCAATATATGTAACCAGTTTTAGCTCGAAAAGACCAAATTTTATCATTTGAAACCACCAAACAACACTATTATATTAAAATCAAAGAAGGAAAATCTGAAACATTCGAGATTTATTTTACGTTTTTTCATAGTTCCTGTATTTTATTTATATTATCTTTATTATCGAATCTTTCAGCCGTTGGCTAGTTCGTCTCCGCTTTTCCTTGTATTTGATTCTGGAATTAATTCTCAGTTTTTTGAATTTTTAATCTAGTATCACATAAATGCGATATTTAAGGCATAAAAAACATTCTATCATAAAAAAACATTAAATCCGACTGTTTTGTGAAGGTAAATCAATAGCTCAATTGGAGTAACTCAGGCTCAGCGATAAAATTTCATATGCTTTAGTTTATAAATTTTAATTTTAACCACAATCCTGGTAGGATTTAAATGATAATCTAATGAGAAGTTCCTGATAAGTTTTCCTAGAAATCCCATCAACCTTTTTTGGATTATTATCAGCATTCTCTCTTGATTATTATCAGAATCCTCTCTGGATTCTCATGAGAGTCCTCTCTTGATTCTCATCAGATTCTTTTGAGGATTCTCATTAATTCTCCTCTCATCAGAATCCTCTAAAAATTCTCATCAGAACCTTCTCTGGATTCTCATCAAAATCATCTCATCAGAATTCTTCTTGGATTCTCATAGAAAATCTCTCAGATTTCTCTTATGAATTTCCTTGGGATTCTCAACGGCATCTCTCCAATATGAATCATCAAAATACTTTCTCGATTCTCATTAGAATCCTCTCTGGATTCTCATGGGAATTCGTTTTTTTATTCTCATCAGACTCCATTCAGGATTCTCATTAAATCTCTTCTACTCTCATCAGAATTATATCTGGATTTTCATCAGAATTCTCTAAATTCCTCATCAGAACCCTCTCAGAATTCTCATTAGTGTCATTTTGTGATTTTTAACAGAATCTTACCGGAATTCTCATAGGAATCCTTTCGGGATTCTCAACATAATCCTTTCAGAGTTCTCTTCAGAATTCTTCCTGAATTCTCATAGCAAACTTCTAAGATTTCTCACTAGAAGTTTTTTGGGATTCTTAACGAAATCTCTTCAACATGAATCATCAGAATCCTCTGTCGATTCCCATTAGAATCTTCTCTGGATTCTCATGAGAATCCTCTCTTTATTCTCATCAGACTGCTTTAAGGAATCAACATTAAATCTCCTCCCATCAGAATCATCGCTGGATTCCTTATCAGAACTCTCTCAGAATTCTCATTAGAATCGTTTTGGGATTTTTATCACAATCTTATCGGTATCCTTTCCGGATTCTCATCATAACCCTTTCAGAGTTCTCATCAGATGTTTTCCTAGATTCTCATAGGAAACCTCTCAGATTTCTCACAAGAATCTCCTCGAGTTTCTCCAATGGAATCTCTCCAATATGAATCATTTCTCATAAAAATCCTCTCTAGATTTTTGTCAGAGTCCTTTGAGGATTCTCATTCAATCTCCTCTCTTCTCATCAAAATCCTCTAAGAATCTTCTCTGTGTTCTTATCAAAATTATCTCTGAATTCCTTGTCAGAATCCACTCAGAACTCTCATTAGAATCATCTTGGAATTCTCATCAGATCTTATCGGAATTCTCATCAGAATCCCTTACAGGATTCTCATCACAATCCTTTCATATCTCATCAGAATACTCTCAGAATTCTCATCAAAACGATCTCTGGATTCCTAACCAGAGTCCTCTAAAAATTCTGGATTCTCATCAGAATCATTTAAAGAATGGCACCAGAATCTTCCCAGGACTATCATCAGAATACTTACAGAACCCTTTCAGATTTCTTATCCAAAACTCTTCAGCCAGAGCTCTCATCAGAATCCTTTTAAGGTCATCACAATCCTTCCAGGATTCCCATGAATATTCTTCCTAAAATCACACCAGACTCCTACCAAGAGTTTCCTCAGAAGCATTTCAGAGTTCTTATTTAGATCCTTCCAGGATTCTCATCGAAATCCTTTTCGGATTCCCGTCGGAAACCAGTATTTTCGTCATATTTTTGGATTTTCATTATAATCGTTCCGGAATTCTCATCAAAATCATCCACGAATCTCATCGCGGTACTACCAGGATTATCAACAGAATACCTCCAGGATTTTTTTAGGAATCGTTCCAAGATATTCACCAGAAGAAACCTTCTAATATTGTTGTCAGAACTTTTCAGGATCCTCATGGGAAACTTTACAGAGAACTCATCAGACACCTTCTAGGATTCTCATCAGAATATTCTCTGGATTTTCATCAGAATCTTTTCTTGGTTATCATCAGACTTATTTGAGCATTTTCATTAGACCTCCTCTTCTCTCATCAGAATCCTCTCAGAATTCTCATCAAAATCATCTCTGGATTCCTTACCAGAATCGTCTTAGAATTCTCATTAGAACCATCTTAGTATTCTTATTAGATTCTTCTCGAAATTCTCATTAGAATCCTTTCCGCCTTTTCATCGCAAAGCCTTCAGAATTCTTATCAGATTTTTTCATGGATTCTCATGGGAAACATCTCACATTTCTCATAAGAACGGAATAAAATCTATCCAGTATGCTCATCAGGATCATTTTAGCATTCTCATCAGAATCTTCTCAGGATTATTATCAGAATTATGTCCGAATTCTAATCGATCTCCAAACCTCTCTTGGGATTCTCAACAGAATCATTTCGTTCTCATCAGAATATTCCCAGGTTTATTATCAGAATACTTTCAGATTCCTTTCGGATTCCATATCCAAAACTCTTCCGGGCTCTCAACAGAATCTTTCCAAGATTCTCATCAGAATCCTTCCAGGATTCTCATGAGAACCTTCACAGGATTCTCATAAGAATTCATCCATGATTCCCATCAAAATCCATCCAGGATTTCCATGAACATTCTTCCTGAATCCTCTACAGAATTGTTCAAGAGTTTCCTCAGAATCCTGTCAGAGTTCTCATTAAAATCCTTCCAGGATTTTCATCGACATTTTTTTTTTGATTCCCATAAGACAGCAGGCTTTTCATCGCATTTGTTTTACCATTCTCATCATAATCTTCGCGGTTCTACCAATATTATTATCAGAATACCTTCAGGATTCTCCTAAGATTCATTCTCAGGATATTTATAAGAATTCTGTTAGGGTTCTCTTCAGAAACCTTCTACGATTCTCAACAGAGTCTTAACATGATTCTCATTAGCTATCTCCAATGTTTTTAACAAGAAAATTTGATTTTTTGAAATCAAAAAGTGGTATTTTATTACTAGGCCAGATTTTCGTCACAATAATCGACCGTGTCCAAAAAGACACTCCTATTTCACTCAAGTCTATTTTACATATACCAAACAGTTGGATTGAATATTTATCATGATGAAAATATCCTTAAAATTTACATTGATGTGACACAAGATGATTTATCCTCTACTGGCAGCATCATTTTTTAACATCAAGAAAATTTTTCATTCGCGATTTTTTTTTTTCGATAGTTTTGCACCATTTTTTCACAAGTTCTCAAAAACCTCTTCTATTTTCAAAATCTGCATCTTTTTTTGATCATTGTTCATCTGAATCCGGAGATATTTCTAAATTCCTTGGAAGACCGACGCGTAGTCTCACGTTCGCTTATCCATCTTTCGACATAATATTTTGATTAGAGTTTGTTGTGAAAAAATGAAGCGATTAGGTGCAACCATTTTAAAGAAATGCGCCACTCTGGCCGTCCTAAGATCTTGAAAACTGTAATTTTGAGATTTCTTGGAGTCAACTTAACCGAATTGTGCTCAGAGAAGCTTTTAGTTTAGGTAATATCTACAAAACCAGATGACCACTAGGGTGCGACTTATTCTTCAAAATATCTGAAACCACAAATTTGTGTGCTCTTCTGAATTCAAATTATATTAAAAGAGATACTTAAATTTGAGCTAAAAATATTAGAATATAGAGGTGGCGAGCGACTTGAAGGTGATTTTTTACAAGTTATAAAAATGTTCTTCATTGAAATATAAAAAAAGGTATTTTTCGGCCAATTTTGAAATTTTCGACATAATTTTCTTCGCAATTAAATTAACAAAAACTTTTAACATCTTCAAACTTGTCTAAATTATAAACTAGTCTTGGTTGAAAGAAGTTAACCCAAATTTTTTCCTCATCTTACTAAAAAAATATTTGTTTGACCATAACTTCTTTCATACTCAACCGATCCCAAATCTTTTAACATGTTTTTGATGCTAATTAAGTTGTTTTCAAACTGTGTTTGCAACACATTGAAATAAAAATGGTTTCGACCAAATTATTTTACAAAAAAAAAACTGCACAAAAAAATGATTTTTTTTTTATTCGAAAAATACCAATTTTGTTTAGTTAAAGGTTATCTGTGGGGCTGAAATTGGGTTTTATGATATGTTACACCTTTGAACAGGGCTTTGTAACCATGTTTGAATAATTTTGTAACAAACATATTTTTGCATGTTTTGAAAAACATATGAGTTATTCAACTTCTATTATAACAAGATGCTTCATAAACTTTAGTTTAATACAAAAAAAAAATTCCTTCGGAAAACTCAAAGAATTTCCGAAGAAATTTCAATTTTCATTAAGGAATCATGTTTTTTTTTTGAAGATTTTGTTGAAAAACTAATTAAAACTGTTTTTAGTTGAATGTAATGCATATATAGTTTCCAAACAATTAAATTAGATTTAAAATCAAGGAGAAATATTTGTAATGAAATGAATATTTATGAAGATATGGTCAAACAGAGATGATTTTTTCAGTAAAATGAGCAAAATTTTGAAGAAAACTATTTTTACGAAGACTAGTTTTGATTTTTGACAAATTTGATGTTGTACGAAATTTTCATCAATTTGATTTAGAAGATCAGGGATGGTACACAAATTATGTCACGCCGAATTTCAACATTTTTTACCACCTAGTGACCAATCGATTAAGTTTTCATCTTAAACGGAAGATTGGTTCTCCATATCCGTGCTCTTGAAAATTTGAAGTTTAGTATCTTCACTTTACAAAAGGAATTCCGACATCATCCTTAAAAATTTAAAGACTCATGCCTTTATTCATATTGAGAAGAAATCAGGAAGGCTTTCTGAAAGATTTCTTGAAAGAACCTTAAACGAAACTATAGGCGAGAGCTCAGAATTAATTTTATGGGTATCTGAGAAATTCCTTATAAAGCCATGGAGAATATCTAAAATAATACCTGCATCAATGAAACCCATAAAAAGCTATAAAAGTATTCCAGCTAATTTTTTTTGAAAACCTATGTTATTTTTTTTTTTTTTTGTAGAAATCCCTGGAGTAAATGCTGCCGATAATCTCAATGGATATTTTGAAGCATATCTGGTGTAATTTTTAAATGAATCACTGGAAAAATCCATACAAGATTCTGTTCAAGAATCATATGGAAGATTTTTTGAAAAAAAAAAAAACAAATGAAGGAGTTCTAGTTCAAATTCTTTAAGATATCGTAAGATACAGTACAAAAGAAACTAAGGATCCCTTTTTTGAGAAATCACTGAAATCATTTGAAGGTGATTAATGGGTTTAAATCTGGACATATTCCTGGAAGATTCATTAAGAACTTTCTGAGGAAATTCCTGATAAGATTACCGGAAGAATTCGTGGTAAGATGCATAGTCAAATTTTTGCAAGAACTATTGGAAGATTTGCTATTGCAAGAGCAGCTGTTACTATACAGGGATCCAACAGAGGCTACCTGGGATCAGTAGCATCCTCAATGTGCAAGTACTGGTGCTCTTACTATGAGAAACAAACAAATGTTGTCGGACTGCGTCCAAATGCAGGTCAATTAGAGGATGGGAGGGAAATGTAGACAAGTCCTCTGCACTTCCACAAGAATCACTAGGAGTTTGAATACGAAGGGGAGGTCTGTGACAGGGATTTGTTTTGGTGAACGAAAAAAATAATAATTTGAAATGGATTCATAAGCATGAATAAGTGTTACTGTTTTCACAACTGCACAGCATAAAATGGACACGATTGGTCTTGATTCCGTCGCTTACCCAAGAAGAGCATGCAATAAAATCAACAGACTAAACACTACTGACTCTGAAACTGTGTTAAAATCCTAAATAGGAATGTCTGGGAAAACGTTCTTGATGGAATTCTTTAAACAATCTCTCAAAAAAAAAAAAACATTACAAAATTAGTAAGTGGGCATTTTGAAACGCACTTCTAGGAAAATCTAGGAAAAGATTTCTTAGACAAGCTGTGTAAGAAATTTTGTTGGAATTCTTGAGGAAATTGGTGGACAAAATAATTAAATAAAATTTTGGAGAAATTTTTGAAGCAATTTCTAGGAACGATTCTGATGGCTTTCCAAGTAAGATTTAAAAAATAACACGGATGGATCCCGGGAAGAGCTCTAGTAGGGATTCCTGGACGGTTTCTTTAAGAGGATAACAAAAGAACTCTTGAAGGAATATTGATATGGATTCCTGGAAAAACTCTGCAGATTCTAGTGATTAATCTATGTCGTAAATATTATGTTGCATTTGAAAAAGTTTTTCATAAAACATATCGAAGCCTTACTCTCCACATTTGTTCCACTTGTTTTCCGGTTGAGTGTTTTAGTCCAAAGGTTTCCTTAGTAAAGTGATCCTAATTTACCATCCTGTATCGGCCGAGCTGACTTTCGGTGCCACATACCGACCAAACTGCACCATTTTCTTCCATAAAGGTACTAGTAGAAGCTCGGTCGCCTTCGGGTAAGCTTTCTCAAAAGAACCACACCACCTTCCGCTGTTACTTCCACCCCACCCCAATTGCACCGGAATGCGATACCCGCAAAGAAGCTCTCCTTATTCATAATGGAGTCGTTTCCTCTTAGCAACACACCCGGAGACGGCGATGCGAGTAATGTAAGGATGTGCGATAATAGAAATTTATACGCTTTACAACAGTTGTTTAGTGCTACCTCGGTTGGAGTGGCCTCCACTTGGTTGGGTTTTTGGCCGGAAGCGAAAAATACCTCCCCGGGATGATGATGGCGAGAATTCCGAAACATGGTTTTTCGGCTTGCTGGAGGTGGAATTTCCTTGCGTCGAGCCTGATGTATCCTTTGTTGTGTTGGCTTTCTTCGTAGCTTGCTACAGTGTGGAAGCCTTCAACTTCTCGGCAAAAACTAGGAAGCCAGGAAGGAATTTCAGCAGTTTTTCCATTTCGTTAATGTTGAGATTCTTAACTGATAGAGATGACAAGAATCTGTCTCCATTGAAGTTGTCTATATGAAAGTAGCTAGTAAACTGGTTAATTACTTGGTGGGAAATTTGCTAGCAAATCGTTACGTTACGAGAAACTCCATCGAATATTGTTAGCAATGATAAGGCATAAAATAACAAAAAATTCCTCTGGATACCCTTGAGAAAATCCTCCTTCGATTTCTTAGAAAAATGTACAGGCATTCTACTATAACTTTTTGCGGGTTCCTTTGTGTTCTCAAATCTGCACTAGTAACTATTGAAAAAGGACTTCCTATACAGCGATTTCTGAGAAATTTTACCAACAATTCTGTTATCCTATGATGCTCATGGCAAACTTTGCTACGTATTTGCTGTGACAAAGCAAAAAATTATGATTTGAAGATGAAAACTGTATAAGACTGGATTTTGAATAATGAGTTCTAAACAGAAAGGAGTCATTCAGTAAAACACTTTGAAAATTTTACTTATCATACCCAAAACACACATCTTTCTATGAGTTTCCCATTTCTAACCTCGCCCATTCATTATGATTAGCTTCATCGCGCAAACAAAGCATCATCATGCTAACTCACAATGTGGTACGTCAAGTGCGCCAATTCAAGCCCCAGAGTTCAACAGTAGCGTCTTCTCTTCTGAAATGAAGAAGTACCTTACAACAAAAAGCACCTGTTGCGCTGTCGATAAGTAGTAAGGCCCCTCGCGCGGAACTCGCTTCTAACGTGACGACAAAAAGGTGCTTGCGACCGATCTGGAACACATTTTGCTCCCATGCGTGCCCCATTCTCGCAATAATAGAGGGCATGGGTCTACTATGGGCCGTCTCCATACTGGTGGTCAAAAATATGTTTATCAACTCATGTCATATTTATGAGACTTGTGATATAAATTTGAAGTTTTGAAAAAAAAAAACAAAGGTCCCTGATTGCAAATATAAGTAGCTAAGTTGTTCACAATCCTTTAGTTTACTACTTGAAAAAAAAAACATGAGACTAAAATATAATATGGAACTACAAAACATCTTGCTCTGATATTTAAGGCTTATCTTAATGATAGTGTTTACTATGAAATGATGTACAGGTAAAACCTATCAGAACAAGTTTTTTTTTCCGATTTTCGACCAACTTTTCGCCCACTGTGGGGTCCCCTTGAGAGGTTCATCGTTTGTTAGACGCCGGAAACCCGCATTGTTGTGTGTTCCATTTTGGTTCCCACCTCAGAGTGGCTGGAAGGGGACACAATTGTGTCACACAATTTGTCCCGCACATGGAGTTCCCTGAACAAGCTGGAACAATGTAAGATTTTGCTGAATACAGAAACTAATTAGACTCAATCGTGGTGGGTGGGACAATGATGGCTCTTGTTTTGAGTCAGCTTCCCCGAATTAGCCATTTTAAGGGGGCTTAACTATTTTTCCAAAGCATTTAGTCTGGGAAGATTACCTAAAATAGTTGGAAGTTAAATTCCCCTTTTCAAACTTGTAAAGCAGTTCCAGTCAAGTGTCTCCTCCTCGATTGGCTTCAGTGCAAAAAAACAGGGTCATAGCAAAGTCTTGTAAACATCTCATCGGTCGAACACGAACCTTTTCCTTTTGTCATTCCACTCAAAGTTGAGCCAGACTTTGGACAAACATCCCTAGCCATTTCGGGTCGGGTTCTTCTTTTGGTTTTGGTACACCCAAAATGAGACGTCAACTTATTTTTTTTTATGTTCAATCAGAACATTTTTGGTTGACACTAAAATGCAAAAGAACTTTATATGAACCTTAGAATCAACTGAAGGGTACCTAGTCAACATTTTGATTGGAATAAAAATTGTTATACACCATTATTCTCCTTCTTCTTGGCATTACGTCCTCACTGGGGTAAAGCCTGATTCTTAGCTTCAACGAGCACTTTCACAGTTAATAGCTGAGAGCTTTCTTTGACAAAGTTACCATTTTAGCCTTCGCAATTACAATGATACTTTATGCCCAAAGAAGTCAAGGAAATTTCTATTACGAAAAGATCCTGGACCGACCGGGGATCGAATCCAGACACCTTCAGCATGGCTTTGCTTTGTATTATTGAATTATTAAGTTACTCAGCAGCTAAGTTGTTAAAGCGCTTTACTAGCTTACAAGATTCGTGGGTTCGAATCCCACCTGAACACTTTTTTTATTATTTCATTCATAATTTGTCGTTACAACTTACATAAGCGATTATTTTGCAGATATTCATACAAAAATTGTTAAAACTTACAATTTTAGAGTAACCTATCCAATGGATGCTGTCTTATGGGTTATTTACTCTAAGCAATTTACTTTGGGTGTAACCAAACCATCCGGCGTTGGTCATCTTCCTTTCGAAGGATATTCCTCATCCCAAGAAACTCTTTCGTCATCGAAGATGGATGGTTAGCCGGTGGCTAATCGCATTAATTATCCCTCGGACGTTGATGGTGGCGGCGGCAGTGAAAGGACGAAAAAAGAATGCCAGTAAAGAAAAACCCCAGACGGAAAAAGGAATGTTTGTTTAGCACTCTGGTGACCAGCTAGCTAGCAAGCTGAGCTAGATGACACGGACTGACCAATGCAGCAATGGGTTCCACTGTGAACCACTGAGATTTAATTATCATACAATTACACTCTCATTAGGCTAATGAAGAGATATTAGGATTCGGCGAACGAGTGGTTCCGGTTGCAGAGAGAGTATTGAAAAAGTAGTACAACTCTTAAGAAAGACCCCTGTCAACAGCTGCTGCCTCGGTGGGTGTTGAAGGTGACGAAGATAAGTTGATTTGCACATTTTGGGTTTACATCACAATGGATGAGAAGTTACGAGGAACGGGCATGGAAGGTAAGCTTCATTATGAAATTCGTGACATAAGTTGTGAATCAGTTGGATTTTTTCTTACGGAAGAAATGACAGAACTTCAAAGCCTTTGAGAACATTTCTAGGAATTTACTATGAGAATGCTCATAAAAAATTAAAGTCGATGTCACTTCAGATCAACTATGTTGAGAAATAAACCCAATGTGATTAGACTCGTTTCAAAAATTCCAAGATCTCGTTCAAGTTGGGTAGGTACTGATGACAGAGCGATTTCTCTTAGTTTCTTAGGCAACCACGGTCTGACACAAGTTGTTGCAGTTGCCAGGTCTCGTCTTTCCTGTTAATCTCTCGTCATTAGGTCATGAAAGTAACAGAATCTTTCTTTCTGGTATGTTTTAAGTTCGCACTTTTAACGTGCTTCGATCATGTTGATGAAATGTGCTGCAATCGGGCTCAACCCACTGTAAATACAAAACTTATCATTTTTCTTCTTGGCAATTCGTCTCTACTGAGATAGAACCTGCTTCTCAGCAGGTGTGTTCTCATGAGCACTTCCACATTTATTAACTGAGAGCTATCATTGCAAAAGTTGTCATTTTTGCATTCGTATATCGTGTGGCAGGTACGATGATACTCTGTGCCCAGGGAAGTCGAGGAAATTTTCATTGCAAAAAGATCCTGGACCGATCGGGAATCGAACCCAGACATCTTCAGCATGGCTTTGATTTGCAGCCTCATCATCACCACAATAGTAAGGATCCCTCTTTATAGTTATGTACTGCAATTCAGGAAGCCTTGAAGGCCTTGAAAGAAGCCTAGAAACAGATCAGCACATCTGAGAATTCAGCGGCTTAACAATGGTGGATAGATGTAAAATTGTAAAATGCCTTACAATTGTTTACAGTTGCTTGCAGCATTTTAGCTATGCTAATAGTCCATTTTATTCTGAAAATTGACTTTCAAACGGGACAGTAGGTAATAACTCGAAAATTTGCTTAATTCAATCAAACCCAAACTCGACCTAATTATTTTTGCAACCTATTTCACCAAACACCCATTACCCATTCATCAAACCTACCGCAAATCCGTTAAAAGCCCAAGAAAAATCGCTTAAAACCTTGAACGGCATCCCCACAACCGATCCGTCTTTGTAATTATTAATCTGTGCAGCAGCAGCACTTGGTTATCACCTATTTTCGCCAGCTTCTTATTCACTATCATCATCAACCAACTAACAGTGCTTATAACCACGCGGTTCTAATCACGTGAGCCCCTCTGCTTGGCTGGCTGACTGCTTGCGGCTCGCTCATTTATTGAAACATTATTCATTCGCACCTCTTCTGCTCGGCACCTCGCTTATTCCACCTTTCTCATAAACACTTTTCATAGACCTATGCGGATTAGGGTGTCCCAAAGTTTCACTTTGATAGGAAACTTGCAAACGGTAGCTAAGAATACTATATTGGGGGAACTCTAAAAATGACAATTTAAAATTGCTCCGTTCAGATTTTTGGAAAAGAAAATCCGATTTTCTTGACAAATCAACAACGCAGTATTCGTCGCGAATAATTCTTTATCCCTGAAGAGGATCCAAATTGGGATCGAAACGCTGTAGCCAAGAAAATAAATTCGTGAGCCCTTTATAAGACTGCAAGCCAGAAACAAATTCTTTAAATCAGGCCTGCCCAACCTTTTTGGCTCTTTTTCGACATAAATGGTTGGTGCGTTCACAAGAATAGACCGATCTGTACAAAATTAGTCTCAAATGAAAGCTTGGTTGTATATTTATCTAATCCATGCTACAAATTTAAAATTTATATCAACGTCTTTGCTACCGATGCAATTAAGTCCAAAAAATGATCCGGCCCGCGGGCCGGACTGATTTTTACCTTTGCTTGCATCGCTAGCGAAGAGTTTGATACAAATTTAAAATTTTCAGCGTGAATTAGACAGATATAATGCAAAGCTTTCATTTGAGACTAATTTTGTTCATATTGGTCTATTCTTGCGAACGCACCAACCATTTATGTCGAAAAAGAGCCAAAAAGGTTGGGCAGGCCTGCTTTAAATGTAAATAACATCCAAAGTTTTGAACAGAATTTGCAATAATTTTGTTATTTTGTGACGCCTTAGAAACACTATTTTGTTATAATTATAATAGGATTTGTTTCAATTGGTTCAAATTTTGTTGGAATTGTTGATATTTATACTTCTAACGTTACATGTTTTATAACAACTGGTGATATAAAAAGCATATTGGAAAACACATTCTGTTATCAGGGTGGCCACCAAAATCCAATATTCAAATTCCCGCTCTTTTCCCGGTTTTCCCGGTATATTTTTCAGTATTTTCCCGATTTTTATTGGTGCTAGTAAGGAGATTTTTTTTGCTAGTTTTTGCTCACTTTGGTAGCCTTTTTTTAAGCTACTGAACCCATATTTTTCAACAATACGCTTCTCGCTTAGGTGT
Organism: Aedes aegypti; assembly: GCF_002204515.2. NCBI lineage: Eukaryota > Metazoa > Arthropoda > Insecta > Diptera > Culicidae > Aedes > Aedes aegypti. The sequence goes on along the minus strand of NC_035108.1, from coordinate 341,806,807 downwards.
ATCTTACTGTCAAGACAATTGTCCCAGATGCCAAAGTGAACCATCAAGGGTCCCAAACAGTTGATGAGGTTGAAGATATTTCCACAATTTCTAATCCTTCGATTATTTCTTCATGAGAATGAAAGGTTCTCTAAACCAAATAAGTTTATGATGAAAAACAGGATAGATAAATAACTATATTTGAGAGATTTACCGGCCGAGGCTGGCACATCTCTTGAAAATGAAACGAATCCACACAAGTAAAAGCATGTATCTGTACTTTATTTATTCTTAGTCGATTAGTTAGCTTATATCATATTACAAGCTATTATAAAGTAAATCGAAACATCGTTAACCATTGGTAAAATAAAACATTTTAAAGAATAGTCAAGTCAAATCATTATTATTAAATATTAAATGTACTGTTAGTGGTGCACCTAAGGGAAAACAGCTGAAACTGTCTGATAAAATCACAAAATATGTGATTTTAACTAACCAGTCCTTCTATCATTTAAATTTATTAAATTACAGGGCGTCTTCTACCTGGAAAAACCTGGAAAACCTGGAATTCTCAGGGAATTTTATTCAATCTGGAAAAACCTGGAATTCTCATGGAATTTTGACTACACTCAGGGAAATTATTTTGAAACAGTAATAGATGGTAGAATATGTGGTTTTTGTGACAAAAAAATCTCCTCAACCATAAATTTTGTCGGCTGCGCCGCTATCAAAACGCCGAACATGTCAGTCCTTTTAACGATTTTTAATTAATCAGTATATAACATGTTTAGACAAGGATTCAGAACTTCAGGTTGCTAAATTGGCAAAGGCAAGTACAGTTCCAGTTGGGTGTTGTTCATGAGCAGTTGCTAAGTTACAAACTGAAAAAAAATACAAAATTGTTTTTTTGCCTATTATACAAAATAAATAAACATCTGGTGCAAAATTCTAGAGGCTTCAGAGAAACCTACAAAACCTATTATTCCACAAGCTTTTAATGATATTTATCTCATATATTCAGAATGCTTCAGGATTTCTAATAATTTCTCCAGTGATTTCTTTCATAAATTTCTTCAGGGATGCTACCTGCGATTTTTTAATGGATGCTTAGAGGAATTTCTTCAGGATTTGGTCCAAAAATCTTAGAGCGCTCTAACGATTCCACAAAAGTTTATTCGTTTCTACACTTTACCACAAAAATCTACAATAATTCCTAAGCCGATTTTTCATTTATTCCAGGCATTTTCATACGGATTTTTTTTAAACATTTATCCTCGATTACTTTCAGTAATTGCTCAAAAAATTCTTCAGGCGTTGTTCGATGATGTCTATTATAAACTTTTCAAAGAACTCTTCAATAAATTTGTTTCTAGGATTCCTCATAAAGTTCCTTCAGAAGTTTAACTTGGGTCTTGGGAATGTCTCCAGCATATCATCAACATATTCCGGTTCAAACATTCCTTTGATATTTTTTCTGTAAAATCTCCCAATCTCCATAGATTTTTTAAAACTTTATTCAAGGTTCAGGGATTCGGTCCAAACACTTCGATAATTTTCTTCAAAACGTCTTGTAGAACATTATTTGGAGATAATATTTGTTTATATATTTTCGGAAGAACTTCATCAAACATTTAGGAGGTCTTTCAGAGATCCTCGAAGGAATTCAAGGAAATCGTACTTAGAACTCACACAAAATTACTCCCTGATTTTCTTTCAAAACTCAACGCAGATTTTTTTTCCAAAACAATCTAAAAATTATGGTTGAAATTTTGATAAATGACTAGAAAATATATAAAGAATTCAATGAAAATTATTCAAAAAGAAAATTGGAGGAACTACTGTATTAGTTTTTGAAGATACTCTAAATGGAAATGCTGGAGGAAGTGCTAGAGAAATTAATGAAATAAGTTTTGGATGGATGATTCCTGATGTGGTTACCTTATAAAAAATGCAGATTGAATTAATGAAGGTATATAACATTTTTTTTGGAATAATTATTAAGAAAGTTCATGAAAAAAATCAAAACAAACTCCTGAAGAGATCTGCGGAGTAATACGTGAAAGAAATCTATAGTATAGTTATACTGGTAATTTCATAAGAAATTCCAAAAAGGCCCTTAGAATTATACATAGAAAAATGTCTGTTCAATGTAGCAATCAAACTCTCATCTCGTGCCTCCTGTTAAGTATCTCTTATTATCCATAATATATGTATGGTCTCGTTTTTTTATTTGACTAGAAGTGTCTAAAGTAATTATTTCTAATACGATCATACTACCAGCCTTAATTTCCCCAGAGAAAAAATGCAAAAAGCTCTCCAGAAAATATTGTGGGTACGTCAATGAAGTCCATACAGGGTGTCCGCAAATTATCCGTACAAACTTTGAAGGCATGGCTCTATACAATCAAGCATAATATATTCAATATTCTTGCATGGTTTTGAACATTGGCTTATTATATTCTTAAGAAGTAAGTTTGACACATTTCCGATTTCAAATAACTGCAAAACGAACCCAAATGTATTGAGATGTCTTAAAAGGAGCTGTTTTCCGAGCTTTATGACATAAGAGAAAAGTCCATAGAACTCACTGGATTCGAACCGCACAATTTTCTATTTCCAGTCTAACTTGAAGCCACTAGTAGATTACTTCAAATAATAATAGGACATTTGGATTCATCTCTTTTAGGGATAACATATCTCCAGTATGACTAGCGGCCCTCAGGAAAAACGTCTCCGAAAAATTTAAATTTGCGTATCTCAGTTACAGGCAATTATTTCGAAATTTTTCAAAGTTGTATTTTGTGTTAACATATAGTACCATTTATAAGGTACATGGACATTGACTTTTTCATTGTTTTCAATGCGAGATCATCTTTACAATATTTTGCTGTTCGGATAAATTGCGGACACCCTGTACATATGAATCCCATTTTAAGAGAAAGGATATGAAAAAGGCTCTTTCAGATCATTGGATAAACATTCTTGATTTTCGTGGTAAACAACAAAAATCACCAATTTTTTTGGATTTCTTCCTAGATAAATTTATTTTTGAAGATACCTTTCATTTGATAAAAAAAAGTTTTTAATCATCTTAAATTAACTATTCGTATGTTTTGGGGAATTTCTTTAACCTTAAATTATTTTTTTAAAACCTGGAAAACTCAGGGAATTTCGTTTCTGTAAATGAGTAGACACCCTGAATTACGATTTATTCAAAAATTCCCTGCAAAAACCCTTGCACCAATATGAGGAACACTGTTCCTTTAGTGGTGGTATGTTTTAAGCATGGTTCCTTCAACGGCGCAATCAATTGATTGCCTCTAGGACCCTGTACTATGGGTACTGTTGCACCACTATAGGTGCAAAGAAGCAAAATTTTCGAGAAAAATAATTGTTTTAAATAGCTTAGCAATTCAATTTCGTGGATATTGTTCGATTGCTTGTCTCATTTTCGAATCGTAGATCATAGAAAAATATTACATAATCATTTATTAGAGAGGAACATGTCAAAACACACTACCTCCTCTAAGAAAGCGTTTGCCCTATTTGTACAAATTCATACATGTTTCGTTACAATACAATCAAAGCTGTTATTTTAAATAAACAATTTTTAATGATTTGTAAGTTTAGAGCTCAAAGATGTTCGTTCAAAACCGATTTTCCCGGTGACCGCTTCAAATTCCCGGTTTTTCCCGCTTTTTTCCCCGATGGATTCAAATTCCCGTCTTTTTCCCGCTTTCCCCGTTTTTTCCCGGTTCGGTGGCCACCCTGTGTTATAAGCTTTTCGGTCTGGTCGGGTATAAATGAAAATAGCATGGTATTTGTATGTCACGAATTGCATTGAGAATGGGTCAACGGTTTGAATGATTCTTTTTCATTCTTATTTTTTCCATCAAAGGTTCCGACGTGTTTATTTGAACAATGACATATAACGAGAAAATATGAAAACTGAGTGAAATTGTGGGAGTTTTCATAGCATTATGGAACGGCCCACCGGGTGGCAATACTACGTTTTATTGCATTATTTGTGCTCAGTTTTTGAAAATATGTAATGTGTTTGTCTACAAAGCTGTTTATATTAATAAAAATCGATTTTTTGATAATTTTTTGATAAATTTTAAATATATGTCCGATTTACTATTCAAAAACCTGAAAATATCAACCGTTAGCACTATTTAGCATTTTAACAAACAATATTGAATAGGTTAACGAAAATTATTAATCTTAGTTTATTCATAATAATAATCAACGTATAATAAAAATATTTAAAAACGTTGTTTCATAAAACTATCAGGTTTGGTCAATTGAATTGTTTTATAAGTCTCATTTAACGTGTAATAGAAAAAAAGTATAACTTATTTTTTCACCATCTATCTTATCATTGCCCAAAACGTAATAAGATCGATTTTAGTAGACAAAAATGTTTAAGAGAGGGGGGTCCGTACCCTTGACGTTTCGCATTCGCTTCATAAGCGAATGAGCATGGGTTCACGAACATGGCAAAATGAACCACTGCAAGAGCAATGGACTATGGCTTATATGAACTTTGATTGGACTAACACAAAGCACTCTCTTACCTGCTCGGTGTGAGCGTAAAAGAGTAGAAGAGAGATATAGATAGATATATATTAGTTGAAAATCGAATTTGTATTGGTAAAGAAAAACTATGATTCCGGTACAATGGCGGCCATGAGCACAGAGTGCCTTTCAAATAAACATAAGGAATAAAAAAATATTTAAAATATCAAATTGAAAAAAAAAAATTATTATTAACCAAGCTTTTTTGAAACACAAATACTCAAAGTTTCAAAAATTTTGTTTTCAAATGACGAAAAAAATGATGTTTCATATGCCTTTAAATAATGATAGCAACTCCACCACATGCTTCATCCAGTAGATCGTTGCGGTAAATCAAAAACTATTTTGAGTTTGGATCCAGGTTTCAAATAAGTTTCAGTAACAACTGATATATGTATTCTTTTTATTGTCTATTAGAAAATATACAGGTCATCCTCTTTACCATTTACAATTACCATTAACAATTTACACCAATTTGAACTGCTTAGCCATAGTGTTTTTTTATTTTTCTAACATTGCATCAATCATTTGTCTCAATTGTCCAGAGAAAAAATTTAATAAAATCAGAGGGCGACATATTAGCAGTAGAAGTTTGTACATTTTCTGTTAGGATTTTTCGTTGATGAAGAGAACAGGGATTGAATCATGAGAAAATTGAGAGAATCACCCACGTATCGCTCTCTGTAACTATCATAACATACTGCACATTATGAGAGACTGTTTATCGTATACTGCTACAACTTTGATCAGATTGGGGGGAAGTAGTGCATGATAAAACCCCTCTAAACATGCTCCAAGCCTGGGGGACAATATTGCTATTGGAAGTTCGTGGATTGTTTTTCGTGCCAGTAAAGAAAAACACCTATCCCCAACGGTAAACAAGTGAGAAAAATGGATTTTATCATCGCTCTCTCTTTGTGGCTCTCGCTCGCTGCTTCCATTTATCATACTTGTTACACTAGACTGATGCAAATTTTGAAGTTTTTGCTACCCTATGCTTAAACGGTGTCAATTATGATGTAAATCATTCTGCCAAAATTTGAAGTGATTTGGAAGAAATTTGGTTGTGCACACGCCATTTGAAGTTTATATGGAAATTACTATGGAAAAGCCAAAACTTTAGTGTTCTGTCCTCTATCTGCTCGTTATAATAATATATGAAAAAGCGAACACATTATTCCCATGTAAAATCTTCCCAGCTACAACTTTGCCGAAGACCACATTTTGTTGGGACGTATGGATAATTTGTTATTCTTGATTCCAAAGTCTAAACCATGCTGAGATTATCATTCAATTACTTTCAGAGCAACACTGCTTTTTGCTGTAGAACATAGTAGCCTGGATTACTTTGATCTATTCTTCCCGTCAGGAGCACCACTGTTGCCTGCCAAATAGTTGGTGAAGCTTACTGAAGGCAAACCCACTTTATGATGATGAATAACAATTTTTCCTGACGTCCAATCAAAATGTGATCTTCGGCAAAGTTGTAGCTGGAAAAATTTCACATGAGAAGAGTGTGTTCACTTTTCCATAAAATATTATAACAAAGAGATAGAGGGCTGAACACAAAAGGTTGGCGATTTCCATAGTAATCTCCATATAAACTTCAAATGGCGTGTGCACAGTCAAATTTCTTTCAAATCATTTAAAATTTTGGGAGGATGCTTTTTACCATAATTTAAATCGTTTAAGCATAGGGGAGCAAGAATTTTGAAATTTGCATCACTCTATTGTTACACCTTGCGATACAATGACGATCGTGGACCGCAACAGATGGGATGTTTTTCTTTGCTTGCTTTGATCGCGCTTCATACTCAAATGAGAACGAATTCTTCAATGCCTGGAAGAGAAGGAATAAAAATTACCTACGGTGATGTAGTCATGGATTATTTTCATTTGAAGGGAAGGAACCGAAATTACCGGCGAAAACATAAGCATAGGAATTTCCTTGGGTATTTCGGTTCGAATTTAAAAAAAATTCGAACGCTTACCCGATGGAAGAAAATTAACTGGTGAAGGAGCATGCGTCTGATTCACCTTACGGGTATGATTATTAACATTGGCAAGATTTTTTTTTTTTCAAATTCTTGTTTCTTCGGAGTAATGTGGATGATAATAATCACAATTTTCACAAATATCGCAATTTGCATGATTTGTATTATTTTATTGTGATTTTTCTTCAAGCGGTGAAGCGATATCAGCAGTGTTTAGAGTTTAAAATTATCTGCACGAGAAATTTTCATTGTTTGTGAACAGATAATCTAATAAACACATCTCATGAATTTTTCCAAAGGTCTACACAGAATAAACCTTGCGATATTTCCAAGACCTTCTTTAGGTATTAAACCATTTGCCTTTAAGAGATACCTCTGAGAATTTATTTCCTGGAGTCTCGTCAGAATTTTATTCAAGATGTCCTAGCAAGAATACTTTCCACAAATTTTGCACAAGGTTTATCAACAATCTCTCTATTGTTGCATTTGAGGTTCTTTCTAAAGTTTATCCTAAAGTTTCTACCCCAAATCTTTCAAAATTCCCTTGGAAATCCCTCAGCAATTTTCTAGAAAAAAAAACTTCAAAATTTTTGTAGCAATTCCTGATATAAATTAACTTAAATGTTTTTGCTAGCTGTTGCTCTAAGAATTCTTCCTAGTACTTCTGAAAATTATTTTCATAAGGAAAATATTATTCGGGGAATCTTTGAGATATTCAATCTGTATGTTTTTCACAACTATGGGCTCCAGAAGATGGGCTATGGGCTCCAGAAGAAACTGCGGTCAAGAAAGATTCACCCCCGCACCAAATGCACGATGTACAAAACGCTCATAAGACCGGTAGTCCTCTATGGGCATGAGGCGTGGACTATGCTCGAGGAGGACTTGCAAGCTCTTGGGGTTTTCGAACGCCGAGTGCTAAGGACGATCTTCGGCGGCGTGCATGAGAACGGCATGTGGCGGCGAAGGATGAACCACGAGCTCGCTCAACTCTACGGCGAACCCAGTATCGTGAAGGTAGCTAAAGCTGGAAGGATACGCTGGGCAGGGCATGTTGCAAGAATGCCGGACAACAACCCTGTAAAGATGGTGTTCGCCACGAATCCGGTCGGAACAAGAAGGCGTGGGGCGCAGCGAGCTAGGTGGATTGACCAGGTACACCAGGACCTGGAGAGCGTGGGTCACAGTCGAGGATGGAGAGAAGCGGCCATGAACCGAGGGAATTGGTGAAATATTGTTGGCGAGGCTTTATCAAGATAATTGATGTAAAGCCAAATAAGTAAGTAAAGTATGTTTTTCACAAAAAAATCTGCAAGTGTTATTTTTTAAAGATTCTAATAATATTCAGAAAAATTCCTATAAAAAAGTTTAGGGATTTCTTCCGAGAATCATACCGTTTTTAAACTTTCAAGGGGTTTTTGTCGTTAAACTATTCCTCAAAGAGTATGCGAATTTATAAAAGAATTTCTAGAATAACTTATATACAAAAAATTAAATAACTTCTAACGAAATTTGTTGGATAATTTGTCAAAGAATTCCAGCTGAACTTGAGCTCAGAAAAAAAACTGAACTACTTATTGGAAAACTTACGGTAGATTTTCCTGTTCTTCTTAAAACAATCTACCGAATATATCTTACAGAAAAACTGTATTTCGAAAGGAATTATTTATGAAAATAATCATTTCTAACAAGCAGCTCTGTTTCGGTTTTATCACGTTCCCTTCTCGTTGATAAAACCGGAACGGTCCTGTACGTTCGCGCACAGATTGCAGAAGCATTTTTTTGTTTCATACTTCCGGACAAACTTTTGGTTATTTTGCTACACATTCCTGCATAAATCCCATTCACGGTTTGCTAATTACAGAAGCAAAAAAGATTCCCGGATTATTTCTACAAATTTCTTCGCGAATTTCCACTGAAGGTTCTCAGAGTGATTCCTCATGTCCTAATCGTTAAAACCTAAATTCCAAAACATTTCTGGAGGACTTTTGATCATTTTTGTGAAAGAATTTCTGATAGAAGTTTTGACTCTTTTAATGTATTCGAATCCTCTGAGCAGAATTTCAATAGAGACACTTAAAAGTAGATTTGAGTACCTTGTACCTTTTAATTCCGAAGTTTTGATAGCAGTATTTGAAATCAGAGAGGAATGTACTACATATAAGAACATTCTGTAAAATATGTCTGTATAAGACTTGGCAAAATTCAATGAGTTTGTGAAGAAATTTCGGGTAAAATCGTTTAAGTGAAAGTTAATTATTTCTGCAGTTGAATCTGGGAATATATTTGGTAACCAATTTGGGGTTAAAAAGTCACAGAAGAAATGGTTGACCTCTTAAAGGAATTCACGTTAAAAGTACAAGTAAGTCTTGCAAAATTCCAGGACAAAATACCAACAGATTGGTAGCAAAATTTATAAAGGCATCCTTGATATTTCCTGAGAAAATTTAAATATATTGTCTTAAGGATAGTCTTAATAATTGAAAACATTTAACAATTTCTTGGAAAATGTAGTTTTTAATTTAATAATAAATAAGATTATTTAGGCAAAATTACTCAATTTGAAGCGAGAAAAAATAATGTATTTATTGCTCGAATAGAAACTATGGTCATTTTTTTGGACTTTTCCACGCCAGGGTACAATTCTGTTGACCATCTGAAGAAAACATAGTTCGGTTGAAATTGCTTGACAAGATTTGTTATGGATTTAGCCTCATTTTTCACCAAATAAAATCCTAATAATTATGGTCTTCGATTTTTTTAGTAATTCACTAAATTTGATTCGATTAATCTTGTCGTTAAATTATATGAGTAATTCTTGCAGGTGACTCTTTCAAAAATTGTAAGCTTATAAAAATAAGGAAATCAAAATATAAAGAAAGGACTGTTTTATGCGCAGACATGTATAGCATTGTCTGCAATATTCAAAATATACTATTTTTTCAAACCATTATTCAAGTATATTAATGCACATTTGTATTTTGTGCAACAATTCAACAGATGTCAAAAAACCTCGCTTATTGTAGTCAACAGCAAGATGCTGGGCCATGCGGTAGCGATCATTGCGCGATCCACCGAAGTCAGAACCACCACGCTGATGCTGTGTACGACAAGTGTGGTTTTTTCCACTATTGTCGTACAAAGTAAAACAGGGCCACCACTGAAGTGTGACTTGAATCAATAAGATAGAGCTAGGTGAATTGATTGGGAAAATTTTTCTACATCAATAAGAAAAAGTAAGTGAACTAATTGTTTTTTTTTTCATCATTCAAAAGTCTGGGGGGAGGAAACCCCTGTCCCCCTGTTTCTACGCCAATGATTATTAAGCAAGCGATTGTTACTGAAAAAATGAGAAAAAAATGTTGGAGATTTTGTTCGGGAAATTTCGGCTACAAAAAAAAAAAAAAAACTTTGCCGTTCATCTGCCTGATACGAGCCTCATTGATACATTTGCGCGAAGAGCAACCCCATAAGTTAGATTTATGATTGCCCTCGCAATTTGCGCAGACAAACTTTCTGGTACCTTCCCTCACAAGACATACGTTTTTTTATATGAACCTCTGCAAATCATGCATTTAACATCTACGCGGCAATGTTTGTTTCCGTGACCCCACTTTTAGCACCGACGGCACTGAATGCGATTCTGTAGATTTCCTCCAGATTTCGGAAAGTGTTATAAGCTCATACGGACATAAGTCTTGTTATTTCTAAAACATCTGTGTTCTTTAGATCACTTTTGTTAAAGTGAACTAAATAACATTTTTGAAAAAGCACTTCCGACGAATGTCAGATTGGTTTATCTTCTTATTCTATTTTTGATCTTTTCAGGTGGCTCATAGTCACTTGAGAGACCTTTCAAGAAGGCCTTAAACAAACATTCAGTTTTGTCGTTAAAGGTTAATCATATTGTGCTTCTTTTCTTCAAGATGTTTGAGAAAAAGTTCGTGATCTTTAAGCGTTTCCGACAATACGCGACAGTTTCCTTTCTTCGCGATTTGGAAGGAAATCTTGATTCCCTTGATTGAGTTCAATATCTCATGCCTAAATCCTCCAAATTCGAAACAACTGACGACACCCTTTGTATCCCACTTGAATCAAAGAGCCTGGGCTAGAGGCTGCTTCAATTTGATGTTCGGAAAATTTGTCTGAAGCATCGAGCAGATTGCTCATTTCGATGCAATTATCAACATTATCCATTTCACCCTTGAAAGAAAGCGTGCATTCCAGATTTTTTTCTTTCTTCCATTGAAACAATATTTAGTTCCACTTCTTTGAAAGGAATTTGTGAACTAAGAGATTCATCCTGGTTGCAACCATCTATGGTGAATACATGGAAGAACACATGACCTTCTAAGAGTTTTTTTTTCCCAAGACTGTGTCCAAGATGGATTACCACCGCTAGGATCCAACGACAATTCGAAGGTACGGTTGCTAACAAGGATCGTGAAGAGATCAATAGTGAAAAATAGAACTGAAAATCACTGTTTTTTTAGCACTGAAAAGTACCGTTTTTAGCACTGAGAAGTACTATTTTATTGCTTTAGGTAAAACAAACTTTCAAGAGCAGAGAGAATTCGTGTACGCACAGCCTGAGGGTTCGATGTGCACTGATTGTAACATCATCAGCCACCGTTTGGAGATTGAGTCCCCAAATATTCTGACAAAGCTAAATTTTGACCACCCTAATGCGCATTCTTCTTCTAGCTCGCTGTGTCTCTTATTCTGCTACCGCACCGCACCATCAGAAGGAAATAAATTGCAAGCTCCGCAGATCTAGGTCGCCCGGTGGCCCGCAGAAGAAGAAAAAGAACGCCAGTTTTCCGTTTTCGAGCCGGGAGTGGAGTCTAGCAAAACAAAACAATGGAGCAATCGCATAAAATTTATGCTCATAACCCTTTCGCACTGGTTTCGCGCCTTATTGGACCCGGGTAGCAAATGTGGGCCCGCTCCAACAGCTGCATCATCGGTTCGCTATCTGTGTGTGAATTTCCGGCTATTTAAACTTGGCCCCCACTCTACCACAATCGTCTTTCTGGGGTCCCACGTGCTACCCAGGCAAAACTTTGTACCGCTAACTTTTCACGATTCATTCCGCGAACCAACGCGACTATTATTTATGGCTAATCAGTCAATCCGCCAAACTTGCAAGCTAATCGTTTTCGCCCCTGGCGGCGAGGAAAAGCCATGCCATCGGCAGGGGAAGATGGTTCAAAATGTTAAATGTGCTCAATCAAATTTAGAGAGAAATAACAAAGTTTTCCTAGAAGTACATTTGGAATCAATTCACCCTACCTCAAACCCACCTCCAACGGATGGTGATGCGATGCCAAAGATTTTCAGTACCATTTTCTACTTTCTTCGAGATCGCATTTTTACAAGTGGTGAAGACGGATTTCACACTTTCGCAGCCCTTTTCCGCTTGGATGCCCTTTTGGAAGCGAGCGCGCGCAAATTTCCCAACAACACTTATCTTTGCAGTCAGCCGACAGTCAACCAGGGTGTGATTGATAAGGGTCCGCATTGATTAATTGTGTATGTAATTACTTCTTGGTTGGGTATCTCGAAGTCATCTTGTTGAAAGGTCAGTTCTGAAATTCGCCATCCTCAACAATGGAGCAATCAACTCTTACATGGATTATGGTACTTCTTGACAAAGGAAAGGAAGAAGTCTGCATTTGCTTTTAACTAATTTTTGAAGTTTTAGCTTTCGGAGTCAGATGCGATGGAGCCTTTGTTTGAATATTTGTTGGGAGGGTCGTGACGTGTTCAACAACCTTTGTCAACGTGACGCGATGCCTTTATTTCACAGTCGAATGCATTTAACCACTCCCAATTATTTGTTGAATCCAGTACAATGTACTAGCACATAATAAAATTCATCCAGTGACTCCTCAAAATTCCCAGTCTTTCATCATGTTTTCGTTCCTGGAATCCATCGAAAATTTCTACAGGGATTTTTTTTAGAAATTCCTGGAGCAGCCCCTGGGAGAATTGCTTCTAGAATCCCTAGATACATCCCTGGAAGAATCTCCGAAGGAGCTCTTGATGGGATCACTAGAAATATTTTCCGTGAAGAATCCATGGAGGAAAACTTGGAGTAGGAATTTCTGGAGAAACTCCTGGAGAACTAGTGGTGGAAGTCCAAGTCCAAGTCCAAGTCCAAGTCCAAGTCCAAGTCCAAGTCCAAGTCCAAGTCCAAGTCCAAGTCCAAGTCCAAGTCCAAGTCCAAGTCCAAGTCCAAGTCCAAGTCCAAGTTCAAGTCCAAGTCCAAGTCCAAGTCCAAGTTCAAGTCCAAGTCCAAGTTCAAGTCCAAGTTCAAGTCCAAGTCCAAGTCCAAGTCCAAGTCCAAATCCGAATTCAAATTAAAATCCAAATCTAAACCCCAATTCCGTCCACAGAAACATATCACATAATACCCTTGGCAAATGACAAACGTTTTGGCTTTGGATGGATGGCTTCTTTCGACAAGCATGAATCTATTTAGCTGTAAATTTGCAGCATAAACAAAAGCGTTTTTTTTTTTCGGATCTATCCAAGTGTAAGAGATGACTAATTCAAAATTGTTTTTACAGCCATCACGCGAATGCCAATTCCGTCAAAAACCTTGAAAAATTAATGAAGGGTTTTCGTGCGCCAGCTTTTTATCTTCGTCATATTTTCAATTCCAAGGCAAATGGCAACGTGTTTATGTCTAACTTCGCAAGGATAAGAAATATACAATTCAAAATTGAGTTATAAAGCAAAACAAGACATCAGTTAGGGGGAGATCCCCCAGTACCGGACACTTAAGCCACTAAATTCATAATTCGAAAAATATTGATTTTATGGGCTCGTGTTACCCATTTATGATAAATATTATCATTTTTATAGTGTACAAAAATAAATTTGAAAATATAAATATGAATTTTGACACTGCATTTTGATGATGAATTTTAGTACCAAATTGATCGTTCTCGAAAGGTGGCACCCAATACCGGACACGATCTGGAAATGCCTCGAATTCTGTAAATTTGAACATCATTGAATGTGTACACAATAAGAATAGTTTATAATAACCAATTCAATGCATTTGCAACATTTACAATAATAATTTGAGTTTTTTCTTAGTTTGCAAGATGCCCATCAAAAACCTCTTTCATATATGATGAAAAATAGCACATTTTACGATGATGTTCTGAATGTTCATTCTTCTTAGTTTTATTGCATGTTTGATACCATGATCGACGGAACCCATGAAAAATGAAGGTATTCTGAGACACTGAAGCAATAATTACAAAGATATCATATAACAAATCATGCTGTCCGAAACTGAGAGACAGGAGGTGCTTAATCAAAATTGTAATCTGTCCATATTTAGTTCAATTATGGTACAAAATACATTCATATTATCAAATTAGGATTTTGTTCAATCATGCTTACGGGATCCAAAGTATTTTTTTCATATTCAAAATATTTACAAAATAGGCTCAAAATTAAGTGGATACGTCAATTTTTTAAAGATTTTCAAACTTTTCTACTTTTTAAAAAAGGCTTGCATATTTTAAGGATGTGTTATTCTACGCAAACATTAGTCTACATAAAAGCTTTCTTTTCTACTAATACACCATCTTGACTGGACCATGATTTCTCAATGTTTCGACTTTGTCCGGTATTGGGTGCTGTCCGGCACTGGGGGATCTCCCCCTAATTAAAGCAAAAGGAATTTCTTACTTCGAATAGGTAGCCCGGTCCCGATTAAGACCATACGACCATACCAGGTCGACTTTCGCCGACAGCTTTTCATTAAGAGCTTTTATTCTGACTATCCTCGTGGCCTTTTGAGGATGGATAACGAACGCTAGTTGTTTGGATTGAATCGCACTGAACGTGGATAAAGAAGGCTGCAATCAAAAAAGAGTTGTGCGCAAAAATTCCATCGCTGAATGGAAGAAAATTAATCTCAATTAGAAAGATCATATTAAAAGCAAAGCTGAAGCAGAGAATTTGATTTATAATATAATTTCATCTACAAAAAAGCTTGAAAAAAAAGATCGAATGGAAAAATCTATATAAATAAAAATGGACTGGTGTTTGTATGTCACGAAATGGCTTGAGAACGGGTCAACGGATTGACGCAAGTTTTTCACTGTTGCCCTTCACAAGGGATGCGACGTGTTCGTGCGAGGAAATAGTTCAGGAAAGTCTCCGGAATAATGGGGAAAACGGGAGAAGAGTAAGGTATCATTTTGTATGGGGGATATCTTGACGTTTTCCAACAGCCTACTTAGCAAGACGAAGTTTGCCGGGACCACTAGTATTGAATAAAAAAGTTGCAGTTCCTGTTTAAGAAGGGTGAATTTTCACGAAGAAATTTATTTTCGACCTTATTATGTTCACCCTCATGTCTTTCGACCATCTGAATTTACAACCTTATATTCTTTCTCTAATCGGTAAAAAGTTTATTGTTCATCTAAATATTTTATGAGAATATGTACGATTTTTTATGGTTTATATTATTGGCTCAAGCGCCGAAGAGCATTGCGGAGCTGGAATAATTTTTAAGCCATTCTTGCTACGTGAAGTCCTTAAGCTGCAACAAGCTTCATTAATCCTGGCAAGTATGACGATTTTATATGCCCAGCGATATCAGAAAAATCTTCAACTCGTAAATTACCTCGACCGGACCGGATTTCGAACACAGTTTTCTTCGGCATACTTTACGGCAGCGCATTCACTATCGGAGCTAAGAAAGTCTTCAAATGTTACTGTGTCCTTTCTATGAAAGAATATACTTCTCTTTATCAGGAAACTCTACAGAAACGTTTCACCGCTTCTTCACCTCGATTTAAATCCAAATCAAAATGAAAAACAGCTATTTTTGGAACTGTCACCCCATAACGAAAAAATATCCTTTAACCGGAAACGAGACCTCAGACGCAAAACACCAACACCCAAAAGGCAACCGGGAAAGGCAACGTAAACAAATTACTCTTCGTTCACGTTCCGGTTTGGAGCTCGGAGAGTGACTCTAAGGACCGTCGTCGTCGTCGTCGCGCTCCTAATAAATAACATTAGCATACATATTCACCGTTTAGAGCGGAGCCATGCACTGAAAGAGGCACTGACTGAGGGCGACATCTATTTCCGTGACAATGTTTATTTTCATTTTTCCGCTTTTCCTTTATGGCGTCGCAGCCGGGGATGATAAACAGGAGCTTGTGCAGCTGGAATTTGTCAATCTTGAACGAACTAACGGGGAAGAAAGTTTTTTCGGAACGTGCCAAAGTTGATGCTAGGAAAAAAAATCGACATACGGAACAATAACTATGGGAGGCGAGGAAGAAATGTTTATTTTCACATGAATTCATTAAAGGAAAGACGGAAGGATATGTTCTTGCTTGACAAAGGGACGACATTGGGATCGGTTTTGGTGGTGCCCCGGGCGGTGAAATACTCGTAAATATTTTGAATGCAAACAAACTAGCTTGACTGCAGTGAGTTATAAATAATTTCCCACTCGTCTATTGGTTATTGCTTTACAAAATCCGGGCAACAGTAATTATGGGCTGATGTTTGTTTTGCGATGTAAATGAGCCGGCCAATTGGAGTGGTACATATTTTATGGGAATGATTTGGGTCCGGAACTGAACCCAACAGAGGCGCCTCAAGGGGAAACTTTAACGAGCCTCACAATTCTATCAAATTTTATCCAATTTCTAAAAATTTCATCAAGTTTTATCAAATTTATTCAAATTATTAAATTTAATCAAATTTATCTAATTTCATAAAATTTTCGATTTTCATCAAATTTTATAAATTTGTATCATGTTTTCATTAAATTTTAATCAAATTTTAATAAACTGACGCTTATATTGAGCTGTTCGGTAATCCAATCCACATGGTTATTAAATCAATTAACCCATTACGCGTGGTAAAGATTGTCCATTATGGGTGAAATTATAAAAAAAAAATTCACCTGCTCGGCTGGGATTTGAACCGAGCACGTGAATTTTTTTTTCGTCCATCTTTACCACTTTATAGCTAAATATTATCAAATTTATCAAAATTTATCAAATTGCATATATTTTATCATGTTTTCATCAAATGTTAATCAAATTTCAATCGAATTTATTCAAATTTAATGAAAATTGATCGAATTTGATTCAATTTGATATTTTTTTTTATCAAATTTTATCAAATTTTATGGAGTTTCTTAAAATTTCGTCAATTTTTGTTTAAATTTTATCAAGTTTTATCAAATTTTAATGCAATTTTGATCAAATTTTAATCAAATTTCATCAAACTTTGTCACATTTAATCGCTAAATATTATGAAATTTTATCATTTTTATCATATTTAATAAAATTTTATCAAACTTTATCAAATTTTATCAAACTTTATCAAATTTTATCAAGCTTTATAGAGTTTTCACAAAAAAATTTAAATTTTATCATATTGTTTGTTTCGAATTTTATCAAAATTTATCAAATTTCATATAATTTCATCAAGTTTTATCAGAAATAAATAAATTGAATCAAATTTATTTATATAAATTATATTTCTATGAATTTGATCATTTTTTATCAAATTCGATAGAATTTTATCAAATTTATTTATTATTAAGCCGGGCATCATCAAATTTCATCAAACTTCATCAAATTTGATCAAATTTTATTGAATTTCATCAAATTTTACTAAATTTTATCAAATTTTATCAAGCTTTATCGTAGTTCAACTACATAAAATTTTACCAAGCCTTATTAAATTTAATCAAATTTATCTAATTTCATAAAATTTTCGATTTTTATCAAATTTTATAAATTTGTATCATGTTTTCATTAAATTTTAATCAAATTTTAATAAACTGACGCTTATATTGAGCTGTTCGGTAATCCAATCCGCATGGTTATTAAATCAATTAACCCATTACGCGTGGTAAAGATTGTCCATTATGGGTGAAATTATAAAAAAAAATTCACGTGCTCGGCTGGGATTTGAACCGAGCACGTGAATTTTTTTCATGATTTCACCCATAATTTGTCCATCTTTACCACTTTATAGCTAAATATTATCAAAATTTATCAAATTGCATATATTTTTATCATGTTTTCATCAAATGTTAATCAAATTTCAATTAAATTTCTATGAAATTTCAATCAAATTTTATTAAATTCTATCAAACTTGTACTTGACATGTTATAAAACAAGATATTATCATTTTTTATCTAATTTTATCAAATTTTATTAAATTTTACCAGTCCTTTTTAAATTTAATAAACTTATATAATTTCACATTTTTTCCTCAATTTTTTAATCAAATTTTATCAAATTGCAAAAATGTTTATCATGTTTCCATAAAATGTTAATCAAATTTCATTCAAATTTGAACAAATACTTTTAATTTTTGTCACATTTTATCGCTATTTATTATTTTATATTATACATTTCACACTTTATCGCTAAATATAATCAAATTATATCCAAATTCATCAAATTGCATCACATTTTAATCAAAGTTCTATGAAATTTAAATCAAACTTCAATAAAATTTTATAAGTTTGAACGAATCTATTAAAAATTTGTCATATTTTATCGCTTAATATTATCATTCTTTTTGAAATTTTATCAAATTTTACCGAAATATATCAAATTGCATAAATTTTCAGCATGTTTCATCAAATTCCAATCAAATTTGAACAAATTTCATCAAATTTTGTCAAATTTTATGTCGCTAAGTATTATCAAATTTTATCAAATTGCATAAATTTTCATCATGTTTTCATCAAATTTTAATCAAATTTCAAAAAAAAAATGAAATTAAAACAAATTTTATCAAAATTTAACACATTTTATCACTAAATATTATCATTCTTTTTTTTATATATTATCAATATATATCAAATTGCATAAATTTTCATCTTGTTTCATCAAATTTTAATGAAATTTCAATTAAATTTGAACAAATCTTATCAAATTATGGCAAATTACATAAATGTTTATCACACAGAAAGAAAGCGCCATGTACATTCCAGCGTAAAGTCATGCACATGAAGGGGATGCCAGAGTTGTCGAAAATTTACACGTCACATCATGTAAAATTACAATTACATCATGTAAGTTTCCACTATATATCGTGTAATCTAGCATGGACTGTAACCGATTACGCGACAATTCGCATTATTTTACATGATGTTGATGTAATTTTACACGATGTGACGAGTAAATTTTCGGCAAATCTAGCATTCCCTTCATGTGCATGATATTACGCTGAAATTTACATAGATTTTTCTTTCTGTGCATGTTTTCATCAAATTTTAATCAAATTTCAATCAAATTTAATCAAATTTGAACAAATTTCATCAAATTTTGTCACATTTTGCTACTGAAAATTATTATTTTCATTTTATGTTTATTATGTTTTCATCAAATTTTAATTAATTTTAATCAAATTTCAAATTTTTTTTTATCAAATTTGACCAAATTTTACCAAATTTGAACAAATTTTACCAAATTTGAACAAATTTTGCCAAATTTGAACAAAT
The DNA here is from genome assembly GCF_002204515.2 of Aedes aegypti. Lineage (NCBI taxonomy): Eukaryota > Metazoa > Arthropoda > Insecta > Diptera > Culicidae > Aedes > Aedes aegypti. The sequence goes on along the minus strand of NC_035108.1, from coordinate 341,787,735 downwards.
TTTGACAAATTAAAAATAAAATATCAAATTTTGTCACACTTTATCGCTAAATATTAACAAATTTTATAAACCTTAATCAAATTTTGTCAAATTTAATCGTAATTTATGAAATTGCATACATGTGTCATCAAATTTTAATCAAATTTGAATTATTGGATTTCAATTAAATTTATCATATATTGTTACATTTCATCGCGAAATATTATCATTTTTTTTTTATTTTATCGAATTTCAAGTTGCATAAATTTTCATCAAATTACAGTCAAATTTTAATCAAATTTCAATCAAATTTCATCAAATTTGAACATATTTTATCAAAATTTATCAAATTGCATAAATTTAAATCATGTTTTTATCAAATCTGAATCAAATTTCAATCAAACTATAATTTAATTTCAATCAAATTTGAACAAATTTTGTCACATTTTATCGTTAAATATTTTATATTTTAACAAAGTTTTATCAAAGTATATCGAATATTGTAAACATTTATCAAATTTTTAGATGTTTGGATGAGTGTTTGTTAATAATATAATTTCAAATGAGATATGGTTACAATTTTTATATGAGATAAAAAGAATTTAAATTTTGCACGATTGCAAATAAAAAATCCAGACTTTTTAACTTTGAAACGATATTTTCCGAAACTGGCTTGTGACACTTCGGAAAGTTTTGAGTGGAAAATGTCTTATAAAAACTATATTAATAGTTTTCCATGAAATTTTATGGAATTTGGCAAACTACGATCGAATTTGATAAATTGTGATAAAATTGGAAAAACAAATATTTAAGCATATTGACGTAACTAGACATAATCTGATAATATTTGAAAAAAAAAATAACTTTGATAAAATTTGATGAATTTTCAAAAAATTTGATTGATTTCATTTGATAATTTGATAAAATTTGAAGAAATTTGATGTAATTTGAAAAAAAAAATGGTAAACTTTGATAAAACTTTTTGAAAATAAAAAAACTTGACAAAATTTGCCATTTTTATTTTTAATTTCGATAAAATGTTAAAGACATTATAATTATTATTTCACAATGTAATTCATTAACCGTGTCCGTTCGTACTTGGCAACATGTCCAAAAGTTTAATGTTGCCAAAACCAAACTTTTTTGTGCCTTTTTCTAACGCTATTTTGATCTAAATTGATTTCCATCAAATGTTAATAAAAAATCGGCATTGAGCCAAAGTCGAGGCCAAAGACTAACAATTTTGAACTATCCATTCGATTTTGAAACGGTGCCAAACACTACATTCCCAATTTTGTTCATAATTATATATTGTCTGTTGAAATAACGGTAAAATTACAAATAAAATCAATATCTGTAAAATATTTCACGCATAATGGATGAACTGCTAACAATTCACAGTGGTCCAGAAATCAGATTTACACAGAAAAATGCATTTTGATCTTTATAATGAAACATTAGACGAAAACGATCTTCTACGAAGTTTTTTGTATTTGTTAGGCCCTTTGTTTGGTGTTATTGGCAATTAGGGTGGTCCACATTTTCATAGAAACTGTACAACTAACTTTGATATTTGAAGAAATTATATTATTCATGCTTCAGCAAAGTTGTAAACCATTTTAATTTCAAGCAACTCTGCTTTGTAACTCTTTAATTGACCGATTTAGAGCTTTTTTTTTCCTATGGTGTCATAGGGTGGTCCATCGAAAACTGGTTTTCTGGCTCCAGCGTTTTCAATTCTAATATCTCATCAAAGTAGTCTATGAAGCACTTTTAGCGCATTGAAAAAATGCGTAATTTGATGAGCGAGGGGTGTCTGTCCGTTTTGGAGTCATTCTTATTTTTCTTATAAAAATACGCCTGCTTTGAATGCGGATAAAAACAAAATAAATTGTACATTATATAAAAAAACAGATATGTTATTATTGTAACTTTAATAGAATTTGCGTTTGCTTCAGTTCTAAAAGTCGTTCATAGACTACTTTGACATAAAGTAGATACCTATAGCAAAAAAAAAAACTGTTCAGAAGATTTTTGTTTATGCCTTTTTCTTTTTTCTTTCCATTATATTAGTGACAAAATAAGGTCTCTGTCAAAATTATTTCTTAAAATGTGGTCTTTTATTTAGCATAATGTAAAACTGTTGTGGTCCACAGTTTCACCTAAATAATATATTCAACTTTCTCATTTGCAAAAATAATGGAATGTACACTTTGGCAAAGTTGAAAAACGTCCAATATTGATCAATTTTGCGAAAATAAGTGTAGTTTAAAATTTGACCGATCTAGAGCATTTTTCTTTAATTAACCCTCTAATACCCAAATTTTTATTTTCGATCTTAATATCATTTTTAGTTATCTAAAATCGTTCTAAACACGTTTTGGCCAATGATTTATTTTTATTAGCAAATCTATGAATTTTGGTTTTGATTTTTATAATTTTTATTTTTGAACATCCCTATCCTTTTTAATTTTTTCTTGAAGCCTCTTCTAGTTACTGGTTTTTGGTAATAATAAAAATTCAAATTCTTACGATACTTTTAAAAATATTAAATTTAAAATATTTTTCTGGAAATATTTTTTTTCCCTGTAAATAATGGAAAATTAGGTTTGAAATTATTTCAATACCACCAACCTGTGCTGCTGTGATAGGTTGATAGTAGTGTGGCGATCCCGCCTGGTAACCCGGTATATCCGAACATCATCACCATCATCATCACCGTTCAGGTAACTCATTCTCAATCCACACACCCGATCTCGGAACCACACACAGTAACTACAACCGATCTCCGAATGTGTAACTACACCATCCTCTCACACCCAACACCACAATAGTGAAACCACAAGGTACCTTCTGTACATATCTGTAAATACCATTTAGTAATAAATTGACTACCGAAGATCGAACACGCGATTCTTCCCCGCTCCAGCGTGAATCCGAAAGGACCCTAAAATTTGGTGACCCCGACGGAAAAAAAGTTATAGTTTAGCTTCGAAAACGTTTTTTCAAACCGCAAGTTGCGATTCGCGTCGATAAAACCGCGCAAAAAACCACCGCGAAAGTGAACAGTTCGTCCCCAACAAAACCACGCGTGTGAACAATGACCGAAGAAAATCTCTTGGCCGGCAATGGCGGTGGTGTGACCAAAAATGAAGAGTGCGATAACGGCGCGGGCACGTCAATGGCGTCGCAAACAGTGATCGCGAAAATTAATTACCCCGATTTCGACCCGGACGATGTGGACACGTGGTTCATTTGCCTAGAAGCCGCGTTTAGTGTGAACCAAATAAAACAGGACAGGCAAAAGTTCTACGCAGTGATTGTGGCACTTGGACCTCGTGCAAAATTCGTCCACACCGCCATTGCCAAGTGTAACGAAGCAGTGAACAATGACCGCTACGAAACGCTCAAAGCAGCCATCATGGAACATTTCCGACCCTCGGAAATGCAACGTTTCTCAAGCCTACTATCCGGAATGACGCTTGGTGACCGAAAACCGAGTGTTCTGCTTTCCGAAATGCGACGTCTAGGTGGAGATGGTTGTACGGACACGGTGCTCTCCAATCTGTGGCTACGTGCACTGCCCAGTACCGTCCGTTCGATCATCGCTTCGATGCCGTCCGCCCCGCTCGATGAGCAGGCGAAAGTCGCCGATAAGATCATGGAGGCACCCCACAACGATATTTCGGCGATCAAGTCATCCGAGCAATCGACCATTGCAAGCTTGGAGCAGCGCATCGAAGCACTTTCCCGCCGACTAGAGCAAGCTTTCTCCGGAAATTCTCGGAACCGAGGACGTTCAGCAAGCCGCAACAGACAGCGTTCACCAGGACAGCGCGAACCATCCCGACCAAGAGCACCTCGCCGCTGGATTTGCTGGTTCCACTACCGCCATGGAGTGCTGGCAAAGAAGTGCGAGAAGCAAAAAGGTGAGAATGAACACATTCCTTGCATTTTTTACGACAATAAGATGCACGTGTACAAACGTCCCGAAAAAAACTAACGGCCGAGCTCTCGCCCGAACCAATAAATCTGCCTAAAATAACCAGCATTGCCCTGAACAAAACAATAAATATCCGAAGAATTCATGTCCACGATCAGCAAACCTCCCAGCAGTATCTCATTGACACCGGTGCTGACATTTCTGTTGTTCCTCCGTCTCCACGCGAACTCCTCCACCCAGTGAAATCCAACCAACTTTTCGCTGCAAATGGAAGCGCAATCCAAACATATGGCACCAAACGTCTCACTATCGATATTGGCCTCCGCCGTCCCTTTGTTTGGGTCTTCACCATTGCCGATGTTAAGTCGCCAATCATCGGAGCAGACTTCTTGAGGCATTACGATCTGCTGGTGGATCTCAAGCGAGGTAAACTGATCGACAATCAAACCAGCCTGGAAATCAGCAACATCAACGCCGTCTCCGAACCAACAATCACCACCTTCGACGTGAACTCGCCTTTCGCTGATATCCTCAAGGAATTCCAGGACATTACCATCCTGAATATGAACCACCGTCCTACGAAGGCTAACACTGTCCACCAAATTATCACCACAGGGCCACCCGTTTTCTCCCGTCCTCGTCGACTGCCACTCGATAAGCTGAATGAAGCGAAAGCTGAGTTCAGGTTTTTGATGGAGCAAGGTATTTGCCAACCTTCCAAGAGTTCTTGGGCCAGCCCTCTACACATGGTCAAGAAGTCCAATGGGAAATGGCGTCCATGTGGGGATTACAGGAACCTGAATGCCATTACGGTTCCCGACCGGTACCCAATACCGCACATCCAGGATTTTTCCAACATCCTACACAACAAAAAGGTGTTTTCTTGCATCGATCTGCAGCGGGCCTACCACCAGATCCCCCTTGCAGCCGAGGACATTCCGAAAACCGCGATTACTACGCCGTTCGGGTTGTTCGAATTCAAGTACATGACTTTTGGGCTCCGGAACGCCGGACAAACGCTGCAGAGGCATCTCCATGACATTTTGGGCGATCTAGATTTTGTTTTCCCATATGTCGATGACCTTTGCATCGCATCCGATAACATCGAACAACACAGGGAGCATCTTCGGCTAGTGTTTGAGCGGCTCAGAGCAAACGGCTTGACCATCAACGCTAGCAAGTGCCAGATAGGTCAATCCCATGTAACGTTTCTAGCACATCTTGTCACTCCAGAAGGAATTCAACCTACACCAGAAAAGGTCGAAGCCATTCTGAACTTCCCACAGCCAGTCGTTGCAAAACAATTGAAGCGATTTCTGGGGACAATCAACTTTTATCGCCGCTTCATTCCGCATGCAGCGGTGAATCAACAAATCCTCCAAGCCATGATCCAAGGAAATGTCCGAAACGACAGGACGCCTTTGAAGTGGGATGAGACTACAATAGCCGCCTTTCAACAATGCAAGCAAGACCTGGCCAACGTAGCTCTTCTCGCTCACCCCTGTTCTGATGCAAAATTAGCACTCGAAGTCGATGCATCGGGTACTGCAATTGGCGCAGTGCTACACCAAATCACCGAACAAGGTCGTCAACCCCTTGCGTACTTCTCTCGTAAGTTGAGTGCATCTAAGCAAAAAGCAAGCACCTACGATCGGGAGTTGTATGCGATGTACGAAGCCGTGAAATATTTCAAGGACCACCTCCTCGCTCGTGAGTTCTGCATATACACGGACCACAAGCCTCTCACTACAGCATTCCGGCAACGACCCGAACGAGCGAGCCCGACTCAACAACGGCACCTGAGCTTCATCAGCGAGTACACGACGGATATTCGGCATGTTCCTGGCGAGGAAAACAAGGTTGCCGACATGCTGAGCCGAGTTGAAGCCATCACCAACAACAAAGAGCCAATTGACTTCGAAGTTATGGCCAAGCAGCAAAGGACTGATCCCGAGCTTACTGCTTTCCTCACTACTCCACCCACCAATACATCTTTGGCTCTGAAGGCACTACAATCACCACTGTCGACGACGCCGATGTATTGCGACATATCCACAACTGCAATCCGACCGTTTGTGCCGAAAAATTTCAGAACCCCGATCATCGAAAAGCTTCACAGCGTCTCTCACCCAGGTGTACGTGCTACCACTCGCCTAGTTTCCGACCGTTATGTGTGGCCTTCAATGAGACGAGACTGCAAAACATTCGTCACTCGTTGCATCGCCTGCCAGAAGTCGAAGGTTCATCGATACAACAGAGCCCCAATCGTCCAAATCACAACCCCTGACGAAAGGTTCGCTCACATCCACATGGACCTCATCGGTCCACTACCACCCTCCCACGGAAACGCGTATTGTCTGACGATGATCGACAAGTTCACGCGTTGGCCTGAGGTGATTCCAATCCCCAACATGACGGCAGTTACAGTTGCGCAAGCCTTCGTAAGTAGCTGGATTGCCCGATTTGGAGTTCCAGTCAAGCTGACCACTGATCTTGGAAGGCAGTTCGAGTCCGAGCTGTTTCGAGAACTAACCAGGATTTTGGGTATCACCCACCTGAAAACGACACCGTATCATCCCCAAGCCAACGGGCAAATCGAACGGACCCACCGACAACTCAAGGCCGCGATCATGTGCCACAATAATAGCAAGTGGACAGAATCGTTGCCATTAGTACTCCTCGGAATGAGAACCGCCCTCAAGGAAGACCTGCAAGCCTCCGTCGCAGAAGCAACGTATGGAACAACCTTACGATTACCGGGAGAATTTTTCACCGAAACACCAAGCAAGCAATCGTCACCGGACTTCGTCATCGAACTGAAGAAACAAATGGCCCAACTTCGGCCAACTCCAACAAGCAACCACTCGAAGACAACCACTTTCATCCAGAAAGAACTGAGCACCTGCAGCCACGTTTTTGTGAAGATCGGAGCAATCAAGCCACCTCTAACACAACCATACGCCGGACCGTTCCGAATACTCCGTCGAAAGAAGAAAGTTTTCATCGTCGACATCAATGGGAAGAAATCACCCATATCCGTAGACCGTTTGAAAGCTGCCTTCATCGAAGCCGACGAATCACCATCAACCACGAGTGAAGATCAACCCGAAGCACCAACCTATCGAACCCGGTCTGGCCGGCATGTAAGGATTCCCCGCCGGTATTGGAATAATTAAGGGGGGAGTACTGTGGCGATCCCGCCTGGTAACCCGGTATATCCGAACATCATCACCATCATCATCACCGTTCAGGTAACTCATTCTCAATCCACACACCCGATCTCGGAACCACACACAGTAACTACAACCGATCTCCGAATGTGTAACTACACCATCCTCTCACACCCAACACCACAATAGTGAAACCACAAGGTACCTTCTGTACATATCTGTAAATACCATTTAGTAATAAATTGACTACCGAAGATCGAACACGCGATTCTTCCCCGCTCCAGCGTGAATCCGAAAGGACCCTAAAGTAGAAAAATATAAAAGGTACGATTATTATATTACACGTTAAATGAACCCCATGCATATGTAGGTTATACAAAAATACAATTTTTCAAACCATTTTCAAAAATACAAAAAAGTTTCAAAAGTCATAAAATACTTTTCTTATATACGTGAAATGAGTCAAAGTTTAAGCCAAAAATAAAATCATTTTAATTTCCGAGCTACGAAAACAATACACAAAATTCACAAAGTGTACCCCGTCTTAAGTCGGGGTTGGGTATTAGAGGGTTAACGTAGGGTGGTCCAAGAAAAATATGTTTTTTTTTACCTTTAGTTCTTCTAATATTAGCTTGCCGTCAAAGTAGTCTATGACTGACTTTTAGAACATAAGAAAACGCAAAAAGATTGTTGAGAAATAGATAACAAGTTCGTTCGCTCATCAAATTATTAGCTTTTCAACTAAAAGTGTTTCATAAACGACTTTGATGAGATATCAGAATTAACAATGCTGGAGCCAGAAAACTTTCGTTGGATCACCCTATGTCACCATAAGAAAAAGCTATAAATCTGTCAATTTAAGAGCTACAAAAAAACTTGTTTAACAAAGTTGCTCAAAATGAAATGGTTTGCAACTTTGCCAAAGCATTTATATTACAATCTCTACAAATAAGAAAGTTAGTTATCCAATTTCTATGAAAATGTGAACCATACTAATTTTCATTAACACCAAACAAAGGCCCTTATTAATACAAACAACTTTGGAGAAGACTGATTTCGTCTAATTTTTCATTCTAAACCTCATAATGCATCTTTTCGCGTAAAACATATATCTGGACCATAGTGCAATGGTGCCAATATTTTACTATTATTTATTGAATTTGAATTCACGAATCCTTATAATTTTTCAGAATATTGCATGTCCGAAAAAATCGGACTTACAAGTTTTGAAACTCAATTTCTTCCTTCAAGTCAAATGAACGAATGTTTCACCAAAATTTAATGAAAAAACCGTTAATTATCATTTTTAAAATGTTTGTGTTCTTCCAATTTATTTACAGTCAACCCTCCATGAGTCGATATTGAAGGGATCATCGACTCATGGAAATATCGAGTCATAGAACAGCTATGCCATGGAAAGCTGTTTGAGGGGACCTTCATAGTAACCATGAAATTTGATTTTCATTATGGTTCCATGAGTCGATATCGAGTAATGGAACATCGACTCATGGAGGTTTAACTGTATTCATATATTTCAATTTTTTTGTCTTTTCAATAGTTTTGTTTACTCGAATTCAAAAATTTTATTCTTCTTAAGCTCTTCAATTCAACCCTCTAATACTCAAAAATTTAAGTTTGATCCAAAAACCATTTTTCGCTATCAAAAACTAATCTAAGAACGTTTTGAGTTATTATTTATTTTTACATGCAAATTTGTAAATTTTGGTGTTTGATTATTTTCATTTTTATTTTTGAACATTCCTATCCAATTTTATTTTTTCATGAATTGTTCTTTAGGTATCTATTTTTGACAATAATAAAAAAGTAAGATTTTACAATACTTTTAGAAACAAGATTTTTTGATTTTTGATTTTAAATATATTATTTTCCGAGTTTGTTTGGAGCAAAATAAATACCACCAGACTCTACTTCTGTGATAGGTTGCTTGTGGAAAATATAAAATGAATGAATTTTTAGATTATACATAATACGATAATCGAGCATTTGTAGGCTACAAAAAAATCAACTTTAAAAAAATATAACAATTTTATTCTAAAGTTACGATTAACTTTCCTAATTAGCTGAAGTTTAACTAAAAAAAAATCATATTTATTTGCCGTTTTGATTCATATTACGGACAGCTTCAAATTCCGGACATTCTACTTTGTATGAGAAACATTTCACACGAAATGTTTCAATTCTTGCTGGTCAAAAGTTCACACTTTCAAGGCTCGTTTTAATGAGCATTTTCCATAAATATCTGTTAAAATTTATAATGCCCAACTACCTTATGCGTCACTTTAGTGCTTTGATGATTTCATTTGATGATTTGACTTTTCTTTTCATGATTTGTTCGACCTGTCCGGAATTTGAATCGAAGTGTCCGGAATATGAAGCAAAAGCAAGGCAGCGTTCGGAATAAGAATCATGAAAAGTCCACACATTTCTATTTGTTTAAAATTAATCATGTTTTGGAATCGTAATCTTCACTCACCATTCGAAAGTTAAGGGGTTTAAAGGTTCGATAACGTGGAGGAATCATACGGAGTGATTTATTTTACATGCTTTTTGGTGAGTTATACTTCACTGAGGCCTTAAGTGTCCGTAATATTAACCAAAACGGTACGAGCTACGAAAAATACACTCAATTCCAAAAGATACTCCGTCTAAAGGCGGGGTTGGGTACTAGAGGGTTGAAAATTAATTCAAATTTCCCAAGCTCCTTAAACTTTTCAAGATTTTTTTTAAGATTTTGTTTTCTATTATCTTGTGTTTTGAATCGAAATGTTTAAATTTATGAAGCATATCATTTTCAAATTATGTCAAACATTTTCAATTTCTGGAATGTTTGAAAAATTCAATGGTTTTAAATTTTTGAAATTCATCAAAACTATTAGTTTTTCAAACTTTTTCTAGGTACAATCTTCATATTTTCAAATTTGACAAATTTGCATAGGACTAGTTTAGAACATAATTTTCAACTCCGCCCCTGACAAATGCTTCCAGCGCAACACTTACGTTAAAAACAGCACTTTGTAGAGTACTCAAACACCACCACCCAAAAAGCACTTCTTCCCTATACAGACCCCCACAGTTTGAACTGCCACGGTTCCCCATCAGGCAGCAGCGATAATATAGTGCTGTTGGAGCTGTTAAATTTTCAATTTCCCATTTACACCCTCAGTTGAAACCGCCCAGTTTCCCCAGTGGCACAGAATTCGCCTCATAAATAATTATTTTCCACATTACTGATTCATCGCTTTTCATTTTATTTACAGATGTGAACTTACGGACGTACGCTATCGTTAGTGGATTCTAAAATTGACTGGTGCCAAATGAGCTTCGACTGAATCACTGTCTGGGCCGGCAGCTGCTTCCTGTCGTGATATAAACATAAGCCGAAGGTGCTACCGTGCCATATGATTCCAGGTACCGTAGGCGGGGTCAAATTGATAATTCTTTCAATGACACGAAATCCTTCATTAGCATGGCATACACTGAATGTTTTCTAGTTCTGTTTTATTTACCTAAAACGTAAGTTTTTCATAAAATGTTCAAATTTTGTAGGTGTAACCAACATGAATAAAAACGGCAGATACGGAAAAAAATGTGCTGCTGAGCCTACGCAATAATTTCATGTACAAAAAATGTTGTGTTAACTTCAGTATAAGCTTCTGAAAGCCATTATGAAATAATATAGCCAATAAATCTGTGTTTTATGATAGTAAAATCTTTTTTTTTTTCGAGATTCTTGCTCAATCCAGGGGAAATTGTCTACCTTCAGGCGTATGATGGGAAATTTATAGTTGTAAGAACTTCAATACCTTTTTTCAGATTCAGTGGTTCGAAATTTAGTAAATAAGATAGATTTTTAATCTTTAAATGTTAGTCGATCCGTTTCGCCTCAGAGTGTTAATATCATTTTTTTATTTTTGAAGTTATTTTATTACATGTAAAATGTCGTTTCATAAAAAACATCAATTATGTTGATTTGTATTGTACTTTGACAATATCTGAATTCATAAGAATAATAGTTCAAAAAACTGTAAACTAGTACACGACACTGAAGACGGCCTTACAGTTGAGGTCGAAATACGCGTATCTGTCAAAAGTTACAAACTATAGTGGAATTATATGGTATGGTTCTAAATTCGGTTTTTCATCAACTTGTAAACTGCCCATAACTGCATATTTGTAACATTCGACAAAAGTAGGCACTGAGTAAATGGAATACTAAGTGTGCATTTCATTGCAGTATGGGAGGAAACTAAAATTTCAAAAAATTACCAGGAACTCTAAAGTGCTTATTTGAGGCTGATATTTTGTACAATTCATATCATATACTAGGTGAATAGTCAGAAAATAATTCTGATAGAAATTTCATTGCTATTACATTACGAGGCTCATTTATAATCTCAATGTGACTGTTATGCGGTTATAACTGCCAATGTGACAAAACAACTTGGTATTTTTTTCGAATTTTCTAGAATAATCTCACAGATTTCATTAAGTTGACCGAAAGTATTTATTATTAGATGACTTCCCATGGTATTAACTCCATTTTGTCAAAAATGTCAAATGTGACTGTTATGCAGTTATGGGCAGTAAACTAGTGATCAATTTACCCTCAGTTCACGGTACCAATAGATTCACTCAGGAGGTGACACATTCCTAGGCGAAAGCTGTCTCACTTCGGCAGTTGATTTGTAGGCCTATATGATCCAAACCCAACCACTTCACTGATTTATTGTAAGCACATGTGGCATTACTGCGCCGGCTGCCAATTCGACGGTTTTCTCCCTCCTTCCGCAGCCAATTTGTTGCGCTAATTGAACTCTGCAGAAAATAAGTGAATCCGGTTAAAGCTGCGAAATTGTGCTAAGCTCGCTGGCTTTGGTCGCCACATCCGTTACCCACGCTTCGAGTACTACAGTGTGTATGTGTGACGCGAAGCAAACAGAAAAAAATCCTCCGAGATGCTTGTCGGTCAGGTCAAGTTTCAACATTTTTTGTTCATGGCTAAATTCGATTAACAAGCATGGTTTTTTATGGTTGCTTGATTTTTAACGATTTATTTGCGTCACATTTTGATGGCTTTATCTATAAAGGCGATTTAAACGATGCCTCTTCGGAGCGCAAGCTCGCCGGTCATGCACTAGATCAGCGAGCTTGCACCACACACAACGAAAAAAAAAATTCGCGTTGATTCCGAACAATCCTACGAAGACGATAAGAAAAGTTAAATTTTGCGATTATCTCCCGATTTAAATGGATGCAAATCCTTCCAGCTGTCTGTGCATAATCAAAGCGCCTCGGCATTCTCATGTAAATTCAACGACCGGAGTCTGATTAGAAGAAGTCGCTGGATGGCTAGATGGGCAGAGCCGTGGTAGCATATTGTGACTCCAAGCAGTCGCCCTCCCTCGACGAAGATGACGGCCAGGAGCACAAGTTTCTTCCGGCACAAACAAAAAAATAATGGAAATCATCCAAGCAAAAGTCACCCAAATGGAATTATACTCATCCAGAAAGGAGCGAGAAAGGGGGAGGGGGCAAAAACAGCAATCCAGCTGAAAGGGTGGGGGAGTACAAGAATGTAGCAGAAACGAAGCGCCATCTCAGAGCGAACATCTTCCGCTTCGCCTTTTGTTCATTACCTTCTCGGCAATAAGATCGGAACAATATGGCAAACCAGGGAATAAGGGAAAAAGGGAGGATGGTTAAAAATGACAACTTGAAAGCTTGATCGCATTTTGCAAAGGTATAAAAAAATTTCAAGAAATTTATAACTTATTATTTATAAGTATCACAGAAATTTACAATATTTCCCATTTTCGATTCGATTTTTTTTTTCGTAAAAACGGTTTATTTATACAGCCATTCCATGAAAACCCGATCTAGAGGGTCACCGAATTCCGTGAAAATTATCTATTTTGTTCCTTATCCGAAATAAGGATATACGTGTTTTTGGATTTGTTTTTTATTAGGGTGACCATTTCCAAAATAGGGTGACCAGAAAAATCGCGATTTTGCTATTTTTTTTTAAATTATGACTTTTGAACCGCTTGACCGATTTTCAATTTTATTGCTCGAAATGAAAGCTAAACATTTTGACTTTTCAAGAATAATATAAAATTTCATGAAAATTGTTATTTTACATAAAAAAAAATCAATATTTCCCGTTTTTTGGCCTCGGGACTAAAGGGGCTATTGCTGTTTTCATTTTTTCTTGAATGTTCAGTAAATTTTACATCTACTGTCAAATTTTCAGCGATGTTTGTTTTTTTTTTTGAGAATTTTTTTTTTTTTTGAATATAACAAATCAGTTATTTTTTATCGGCACACACTGTAGGTCTCAGCGGAATATTTATTTTTATTTTTAAAATATTCATATTTTTTGAACAGCTGAACCAATATCCAATCTTTTTTTACGGAATAAAAGATTTGAACTTTTCGGAAAAAAAATATAAAACTCTAAAAAAAAATTTTTTTACATAAAAACTATACTAAATTCTAGTTATTTTTTTAATTTTTATATTTTTTAATGTAAAGAAACATTTTTTTCGGAGTTTTATATTTTTTCTGAAAAGTTGAAATCTTATGCTTTCATTTATGAATTTATAAAAATTAAAAAAAAATCCGCTGAGACCTACAGTGTGTGCCGATGAAAAGTGACTGATTATTAATTTTCAAACAAATATATCTCAAAAACTAAAAAACATACATCGCTGAAAATTTGACAGTGAACGTAAAATTTTCTGAACTATCAAGAAAAAATGAGAACAGCACTAGCCCCTCTGGTCCCGAGGCCTTCAAAACACGAAAAATGGACATTTTTGATTATTTTTTCATGTAAAAAGCCAATTTTTGTGCAATGTTATGTAATTCTTGAAAAGTCAAAATCTTTAGCTTTCATTTCGTCCAAGAAAATTGAAAATCAGTCAAGCGTTTCAAAAGTTGTGATATTTTTTAAATAAATATTTTGCAAAGTCTCGATGTTTCTGGTCACCCTATTTCAAAAATGGTCACCCTAATCAAAAAAATCCTAAAACACGTGTATCCTTATTTCGGATAGGGAACAAAATAGCAAATTTTCACGGAATTCAGTGACAAATACTACGTATCGCAATGCTACAAATCTTAAATATTGTCAAATTTTCCATAAAGAAACTGTTACGAGGGGGGAGGTGGTCTAAAATTAACGGAATAAGCATTACGTTTTATTCAAATGATCCCTTACAGCAAGAGTTAAGAGTTCTAGAAATGATATTGTACTACACACTTGGAAAAAGGTTATTACTCGAGATGTAAATCTCATTACTGTACGTAAATATTCAAACAACGTAAATTTACAAGACATTGCAAGTAAAAATACACATTTAATGTAAAATAGTTGTGCCCGATATATTAAAGCAAGTAAAATGGCGTAATTTTAAATTAAAAGAACGTAAGTTTCTGTCATATCGGACGTAATTTTAAAAGAATGATGTATTTTAAAGTTCCAATACCATCAAATTTACGTCATTTATTTTTTTACATTGAGTATTTTACTTAGGCGGAGTCCTCAAATTACATAACGTCCGAAAGGGGAGGAAGTAGGCTCAAGCATAACTACTCATACCAAATTTTTGAAATTTTCATACAAAAAACATTACACAGGCGGGGAGGGGTCCAAAATTTTCGATTCTAGCGTTGCGTAATAAATTAATGCTACCTCACCATGAAATTAACTACGTCATATGTGATATTCGTTTTTCTTAGTGTGCATGAGTGCATTGTGAACCACTTTCCCCAACATTATTTTTTCCACCAATTTTCGGGTATGGTGTCAGGAACAGGGAGAAGAAATTTCCCTTATCTGCTGATATGTGTCACACTTGGAGAAAGTGTATTTTTCTCCATCTGGCACTCGAAGCGTGACTCCTTTTGCCAACCGGATCCGCATTTTGGGGGACGTCAAGTGACAAAAACTATCCGTGCTTTGTGTGGTTTAACATATGTCCACATTTTTTTCGGTTGACAAGGACCGCTGGCTGCAGACACTTGTGTGTTTATGGACCGAAACGAAACTCTGACGGAAACCGGAAGTATGATGGCGGTAATCAATCATTGGTCGGAAGTTTTTGGGGATTCGGTTGAATATCGGTTAGGAGCAGATGAAAGATATGTTTGACTTTGTTCGAAACCGTAACCCGTAATTAGTTTGAACTGAATTGAGGTATTCCTAGTATCCGACCAGTGGATTGCAACAAATTTGTAATAATTTGTGATCATAAGTTGTCATGTTTCTCATAACGGAATATGTTACAATTTCGGCTCGTTAGTAGATAAAATAACAAAAACTATAAATTTATCTTAACATTGAACAAAATTGAAACAATATATGTTATTATTCAAATAAAATCAATAAAGCGATCCACTGATCGGGACACCACCGAGTTAATCAAGTGCATAACATGGAAGTGAATCTGCTGATCCAGGACACGAAGGGTCAATTATTGCAATGCAGCTTATCTTGCGGTGTGCCACGAGCCATAAACCCAAATGGGTCGGTTGGTTGGTTTCAACGGAGCTGAATCGAGAGTCCGATGCGGTTTACATATGTTTGCACTGAAGATGATGAGGAATCAATTAGGTGGTTAAATGTGGGTAATTGATTGATTGCCCTCCGAGCTGGTGTAGAGCGGTGTCGACTTGGATAAATTTGAAAACTCAGACGATTTCGTCCAACTCATGGGCGAAAGTTTGCCTCCAACTTCTAGACTGAAGATGTTTTCATTATTCAGTATTAGAACTTAAAATTAAATTAATACTATTTGATCCAAGAAATTCCACGAGATAGTCACCTGACTACTGCGAAAGAAGCACACTTGCTATTGTGCATCATGTGATATGAGATCGATTTATTTGAGCGCCTCCAAACGGCAGACAGTTGAACATATTAGACATACATCTCTTTGTCTATAGCCCTTTGTCCAACAAACAACTTAACTAGTTTTCCTAAGAAAAAAAAATATGGAATTCGTACAGTAAGCATGTAATATCTATGCCTTTCGAATTTCACTTAATTTGTAAATCCATTTATTAAAAAAAAAAACAACATTATACAAAAAACATACGTATTTCGACGAGAAATTATTTTAAATTTCATAGCTCGTACGGTCGTGGATATTTGAAGGTAATAAATTATAGGGCTTCTCTGAGAAAGCTTCTCTGTACCTGATGTAAGACTTACACAATAGAAAAATGGCAGCATTGCCAAAGGAAGCTCATCAGTGAATTAAAAGTGAAAACTGTGCCAAACTGAAATTATGCACTCGTTTTGAAATTTCGATGTATATCAGAATGTCTCTCATTTTCATCCAATTAAGCTCCCTTCAATTTATTGCAACCTAAGACCCAATTTCGCTCCCTTTTAATTATTGGCATCGATTTCATCGAATTCCATGTGATCATCTACAGTGCACTTTCTGACGGGTAATGCGCATCATTATAAATCTGTGAGTGTGATGCACGTGTGTTTCAAATTTCCGCGGGAGAAACCACAAAGATCAAAAGCAACAAGCCCCAATAAGATGGAAAGCGCTCCATAATTGACGGTTAATTCGATTTTTTCATTGCCATGGTTCCCGTGGGATGATGGAGCAACAGTCGAAATTCAAACACATAATCGTTTCGTGGACGAAATGACGATTGCGATGTCGAAATGACAATTTCAATTTTAAACAATGACGCGTCAGACAGCAGCGATGTGTGTCAGTTCGTTTTTAGAGCAAAGGTAGTTTGATCACTGACAATGAGGTTTTGGTTCTTGTGATTGACTACAATAGTTGACATCCAACTACCTAAATCCAAATATGCTGATGTATATTCTTTTAATTACAAAAACATTCGGTCAGGTGTACGTTTTGAAATATCAATATACATCATACTCCCGTGCTTTGCGTACACAAATTCTTCCTGCTGACGGAAGTGTTTAAACTACCTAAAGCAATAATCCATAATACTTCCCAGTGCAACGAAACAGTAATTTTCAATGCTATTATTATAATTTTTTATCCCTTTTCAATCTTTTGATTTTTGATGTTGGATCATATGCGAAAGTAAAATTTCGATCGATGGCGTAGATAAATTTTCCGAGCAGCAAATTGAAGCAGCCTCTAGACTAGGCTCAGGCCGATTCAAGTTAGGAAGCAAAAGGTGCCCCCAATCGTGGTCAATATTTTTGAATTTGGCTTCCCGAGGAGGAACACATAACTCCCTAATAACTTTTACATATCATACTTTGGTATCATACCAAAATTAGGTATTGTTCAGTTGCCAATACCTTAATTTGGTATTATAGTGGTATTGAAAAAAAAATCTTTAAAACAATTAAAAATACTTCATTTAGGTATTAGACAGCTATTGAGGTCTGCTGAAGGTATTGAACTACTATTGAAAAATTTCATTTTCATATAAACATTCATCAAGTATTATTGAGGTATTAAAATACCTGATCTAATTATCAGTTTGGTTTTACTTCTTATGAAGGGCTCGTTCATACCTCATTCAGGTTGTAAGTATTGGAAATTATCTGGTTTGGAATACCTTAGTTTGGCATCCAGGAGTTGTTTTCTTCTGCTCGGGTTGTCATGAAAGGCCTCTAAAGTGACTGTAATTCATCTAGAGAATACAATGCTATTATTTCCCCTTCTCGGTTTTTCTAGTCTAGAAACCCTTTCAGATTGATATAGTCTTGGCCAGCTTTTTTTTTTCAATTGAATGTTCGCATTTCTAACAAAGCTAGAACCTATAATTTAACCCGCTTATCTAGGGAGTTCATGTGGTTTAGGCTCTTTCTCACTCAACGATACGGTCTATTGCGGATGCACGTTTCGAGTGTGGTAACAGATTAAATAAAAGGGGAAAACAACTCTGTACCACGACAACTTTCTTTGGCTTAGTCCAATGTGGAACTACCTCATGGTATTACTTTAGGAAGCTGAGGGCTTGTTGACGCATCTACGCCTTGCCGTCACATTTTTCTCTATTCGCTGCAATTTTTTTAATGTGAATGACCATTTTGGGGCCGGCCAGATGCCTGGGCCATATGAGACTTTTTTCGATAGATGCTGCTGTGTTTGTTGGTGTGCTTCTGTTCGTCATGCTCCACGGTCGGACCGGTTAGATGCCGAGGTCGGTCTTGCGATTCCGATTGAGGGATGACTTCCGGTTTGTAAGCGCCCCGACGACCCAATGCCGGCGGTTCGTCGTGATCGATACTACTCGGCGTAGTTCCCGACGGTGAAGCTGGCCTACCCGATGTAGAGTACCTCGACGGAGGAATATCTCCCAAAACCGGTAACATTATGCGTTGTTCATACTCCGTTGCTGGCCGGTAGAGTGCCGAAGTCGGCTCAGCGATTCCGGTTGTAGGACGGCTTCTGGATCATGACGACTCTAGCCGGTGATACGCTACTCAGAATAGCCCCCGAAGGTGACCTACCCTACTCCGACGAAGATTTCCCAGGCAGCGGAAGACCTTCCGAACCGATGCTATCCGGGTAGATACCGAGGTTGGTCGTGCGATTCCGGTGCTGTTTCGCGATCTACTAAGTCCACGGTGGAGGATCTAACCTACTACGACTCGATGGTGATCGGACAAATGTCAGGGTCGATTCAGGACTTCCGGTTTGCAGGCTCCTCGGCGACTTATTGCCGATACTACGTTACGCTCGTTCTACTCAGCTAGTCTCCAACGGAGGATCTAGCCTACTCCGATCGCGCCCGATGGTCTCCTCTCATCAACATACTGACTTATCGACTGCCGAGGTCGTCCGATGATTCCGATGGGAGGTTGGCTTCCGGTGCATAAGCACCCCGACGACCTGTTCTCTGCGTCTCGTTTCGCTACTTGCTCTCCAGTTACGCTGTAGGCCAGACATTTTTGCACCACTATGCTGGTCATCATATTCCAAAGATCGGGATCGCTTATCATTCCGTGTACCACCCCTTTTACGCTGAAGTACTCACCACCACCTGAACCTCGGGCAGTCTTAACCGGTTCTCGTCAGCTTTGAAGCCAACTCTCACGATGTCTATGATGGCCGTGATCATGTCCTTGTTACATTTCTAATTACTAATTTCATCATTTGTGTCATCAGTCTAATAGAAAATCAAGTTGCTCGGGATTTCGAAAGCATTCTCAATGCAGATAATATTTTCGACAATTCTTCAGAGATTAATTTGGAACTTTTTCAAAAAGAAAGCAAGATATCGCTTAGGTGCTTAGGTCAGGTCGCACGCATTGCATTTGGTAAATACTACACATCAAAAATCTTTGTCTCGATCTCTCCCTATCTCGATGGTCCCTTCGATATCGAGATGTGGAGAGTCGACTGTATTTAGTAACTCCCGCTAGGCTGCGCAGTACGACTTCCTACACGGCTTCGGTTGTGCTCCACTTGCATTCCCAGGAAAATCTTCGCCGGTCTGCAATCAATCATCTGGAACTCATCGGCAACGAGGCGTTTCAGCTCCTCGATTGTTGGGATGCATCTTGCAACTATCAAAATGTCCCGGTTGGACTACTTGGCGACGGGTGCAAACGTGTCCTCAAAATCGATCCCAGGGCGATGTAGAAACCCCTTGTCTACCAATCGTTGGCCTTAATGGAGTTGAGAGTTGAGCTCGTCCTGCACTGCCTGGTGCCACAGTTCACGCGTCATACGAGCAGTAATCTCGTTGGAAGTTTCTGGAACTCCTGAGGAAAAAACTAGGCCAACAGTACTGGTACTGAACCCAGTAAGATATTCAAAGAACTTACTGACAAAACGGCACTTCCGTTCGCTGCGCCTCGCGGACTGCTTGCCGTCAGGGCCGGAGGACAAGTCCAGATCTAGATGCGGAGTCGTCCGGGTGCACTTATGTTTATGCTGATCTCTGGGTTGGACTTGGTCATCACAACCGGTCGATTAAATCGAAACGTGTCCGACAGGTTTCCATCGAATTTTCAGTTTTCTTCTTCAACGGCTTCAGCGATGCACTATTCCTGCATTATCGTATATTAATGCCAGTCTCTCTTCATTTCGTATTATAGTGGTAATTCCACCTTCACCCCTATCTATGTAGCTGTCACTCCACTTCAGCCAAACTTGCATTGGCCCGCTGGATCACCATTTCCAATATTTACAGGCCTCCTCGCTGATTTTCACCATTCATCATCGAGATAACTTCCTGGTTTTTGAAGAGCATTTTCACGACAGCCTTGGTTAGCTTCTTCACGAGCATTCAATTTTTCCTCAGAGTTGGAACGAGCCCATCAGAACGCCACGGTTACTCATTCAACAGATGTCACCTGCTTCCTTGGCTACGAGGGATTCTCTACTCTTCGCCACGTTGGAATAAACCGGTTGATTCAGAGCTTCCACGGTTGAAAAATGAAGCTTCGAGTTCACCATGCAATTACTGGCCCCTGATTCTAGGCATTCAAGCTTCTCGCTGGATTGCTTCTGACATTGTCGGCGATTGACACGAGTGATCTTGATCCGTTGGAAACATCAGCGTTGGACTTCTTCAGACAATCTCTCTTCCTATAGACCAATCCAATTGCCTGCGTAGTAGTGCAACAAAATTGTCATGACAATCACAGAACGCAACATTGTTGCAATCTTTTCTACTCGCGATTGATTAGTTACTTTAAACATAAAACCAAATTTGTTTTATGGATGGATCGATAATGTGGCAATGTTTACCAACACAGAGAATGTTCTCGAAAATTGCAATGCGAAGCCCTAGAAATCGCTGCGCACGTGGTGATCGATCATTGTCATATATTGTTCAAGTGGTGATAAACTGGTGTTGCGGAATAAAATTGATGCAACAAGAATAAGAGATGACAATGTCTTTGTTGTTGCGTGTTGAGTGACAATTGATTCACTGGGCTGGGGAGATGACC
This sequence comes from Aedes aegypti, assembly GCF_002204515.2. Taxonomy (NCBI): domain Eukaryota; kingdom Metazoa; phylum Arthropoda; class Insecta; order Diptera; family Culicidae; genus Aedes; species Aedes aegypti. The sequence goes on along the minus strand of NC_035108.1, from coordinate 341,766,704 downwards.
TTGATCCAATCTCAAACAAGAATACCAATAGCATAAACATAGAGAAACTTTAAAGTAGATGGAGTACCGTGTACCTTTTAATTCCGCTCCTAAATGCTTATCTTTGACAGATACGCGTATTTCGACTACCACTTGCAGTCTTCTTCAGTGTCAGTTACTCGTATCCACTCACAGTGGATACGAGTAACTGACACTGAAGAAGACTGCAAGTGGTAGTCGAAATACGCGTATCTGTCAAAGATAAGCATTTAGGAGCGGAATTAAAAGGTACACGGTACTCCATCTACTTTAAAGTTTCTCTATTTGAGATTCTGCTCAGAGGATTCGAACATTCATTAAAGAGCATAAACATCCCTATTCCCGGCCGCGGCCATCTTTACCGTAACTTGGGATAAGGGAAGGAAATGTTGATGTTGATGCACTTACTTAATGAGAGGCCTCCGACTCAGCGACGCCCTCATAAGTGCTACGGAGTTGGTTTTTGGATGGAGTAGAAGGCCAGCATTTGCCTGAAAAGCCAGCGATAGACCCATGACATTTGTGGGTTATGTGTTATAATCTATTCTCTTAAAAACCGGCTATTAAAAGAGAACAAACAAAACAAGCGCGCTCATAACCGTTTGTCTCAATGTTTGCGGATTGGGATACAATCTAAAGAAAAATTGTCATGACAATAACAAGAGGCAACATTGTTGCAACCTTTTCAACTCGTGATTAATTAGTTATTTTACACAACATAAATTTGTTTTATGAAAGCTGTTCGATAATGTGGCAATGTTTACCAACATGGAGAAAGTTCTCGAAAATGGAAATTATTGCTACCAGTATTCTTTTTGAACAAATCTTGCCAACAAACTCAAATATTAAAGATCATAATTTGGTTGTTTCTTGCACGCTTTATTCGGGATGTTACATATAACAAAAAACGGGTTTATTTAAAAAAAGCCATAGTGTTAGAGAAAAATTAACACTTTTAACATTAGATAGCTATCAATAAGGTATTTTTCATTTATTTTAGCACTGCTGGAGCACACGCGGTTAACTTAACATCAAATATAAACATGAACAAAATTTCAAACTTTAGATAAAAAATTCTAAATTGTGAACTGGCAATACGGCAGGGGTCGCTTCAAAGTACCATGTTGCAATCAAACTCAACGATGTGGATGTAGGCTTTTACCAAAACGACCAAAAAGAAGTGGTATTTTTTGACAGGCAATGGGGCTCTGCACTGTTTTGATTTTGTATGAGATTTTGACGTTTACTGGCATTGTTGTTTACAAATTTTATGTGAGAGTGAAAGAGAGAGGATGATTTTTGTGCAGTGACCCATTGATTTCTTTTTTGAACTTTGACCTGGCACGTCTTGTCTTAGACGAATACTGTAGACTTTTCTTCACAGCTGTACATTCGGTTGCTTTCCTGCAGCTTTGAACCTGCTAATCGGAGCTGTTGAACCAGGTTCTCAAATTGCAGAAGATGGCCGCGAAACGATATCCCTTCCGAGCAATCTGCATCCTTATTACCGTTTGCTTCCCGGCGGATTTCTCAAGAACTTTCCACATTTCCCTCGTGGTAGACTTCTCGCGGATACATCCCAGTTATTCGTCTGATATCAGACTTACCAGCAGGGACTTAGCCTTGGCATCCTTTTCCTTGAACTTGGCCGCTTCACCGTCCTCCGCTGTAGCATCCTTCACCACTGCATGCCACATTTTCGAGGCATCAAGGTAAACTTGAACGCGAAACTTTCAGATATCGATTCCGGAGAACTGAGGGATTCCGTAAACAGCCACTTCTTTCGTCTTGTCAACCATATCCTGTACAGTAAGGTGTGGTTTGTTTTTGGAAAGTTCTCAAATTCGTGTGCTCTTCTGAATTCAAATCATATAAAATGGGAAACCTCAAATTTTGAGCCAAAAATATTAAGATTTAGAGGTGGCGCAAACGACTTAAATGTGAATTTTTAAGTTATGAAGTATGACCTTCAGTAAAATCATCATTACTTTGCTAATTTTAAACCAATGAAGCGCTTTGCACCATTCTCTTCAAAATTATGTTTTTCAAAAGTTTGTAGAGTATCAGATTTGTCTAAAATCAAAACTAGTCTAAGTTAAAAGTACCGTTTTTATTCATATTACGGACATTTAAGGCCTCTGTGAAGTATAACCGATAAAAAATTGAAACATACTGTATGATACCTGAGCGTTATTAGGCTTTCAAAACACTTAACTTCTGAACGGTGGTCAAAGATTGGGATTGCACAGCTTAAATTATCTAAAATATATATAAATTATTGACCTTTCAATGATCCTTATTTCGGACGCAACCTCACTTTCGCTTCATTTCACGGGCACCTTGTTTCGATTTCCGGGCAGCTCGCGAAAAGCAAAACTTAAATAGTTAAATTATAAATTTAACTCCCGCATTCGTAAGAGCAACATCAAAACTAGTTGCGCATTATATATTTTCATGGATTGCTATTTCATTCATTTATTTAGTTAACATCTACACAGATAACACTGAATCAACAATTTCACGCCACAATACTCGGTTCGTGGCCGCATCTCTCCATCCTCGGTTCTGCCCCACGCTCGCCAAATCGATACGCACTTGATCCGCCCACCTAGCTCGCTGCGCTCCACGCCTTCTTGTACCAACCGGATCCGAAGCGAACACCATCTTTGCAGGGTTGCTGTCCGGCATTCTTGCAACATGCCCTGCCCATCGTATCCTTCCAGCTTTGGCCACCTTCTGGATACTGGGTTCGCCGTAGAGTTGGGCGAGCTCGTGGTTCATCCTTCGCCGCCACACACCGTTCTCCTGCACACCGCCGAAGATCGTCCTAAGCACCCGACGTTCGAAGACCCCAAGTGCTTGCAGGTCCTCCTCGAGCATCGTCCACGTTTCATGCCCGTAGAGGACTACCGGCCTTATGAGCGTTTTGTACATGGTACATTTGGTGCGGGCGTGAATCTTTTTTGACCGCAGCTTCTTCTGTAGGCCATAGTAGGCCCGACTTCCACTGATGATGCGCCTCCGTATTTCACGGCTAACGTTATTGTCAGCCGTCAGCAAGGATCCAAGGTAGACGAACTCGTCGACCACCTCGAACGTATCCCCGTCTATCGTAACACTGCTACCTAGGCGAGCCCTGTCGCGCTCGGCCCCACCAGCTAGTATGTACTTTGTCTTGGCCGCATTCACCACCAGTCCAACTTTTGCTGCCTCGCGTTTCAGGCGGGTGTACAGGTCTGCCACCTTTTCAAATGTTCGGCCGACGATGTCCATATCATCCGCGAAGCAAACAAATTGACTGGATCTCGTAAAAATCGTACCCCGGCTGTTAAGCCCGGCTCTCCGCATAACACCTTCTAGCGCAATATTGAACAACAGGCACGAAAGTCCATCACCTTGTCGTAGTCCCCGCTGGGATCCAAACGAACTGGAGTGTTCGCCTGAAACCTTCACACAATTTTGCACACCTTCCATCGTCGCTCTTATCAGTCTCGTGAGCTTCCCGGGAAAGCTGTTCTCGTCCATGATTTTCCATAGCTCTACGCGGTCGATACTGTCGTATGCCGCCTTGAAATCGATGAAAAGGTGATGCGTTGGGACCTGGTATTCACGACATTTTTGGAGGATTTGCCGTACAGTAAAGATCTGGTCCGTTGTCGATCGGCCGTCAACGAAGCCGGCTTGATAACTTCCCACGAACTCGTTTACTACGGGTGACAAACGACGGAAGATGATCTGGGATAATACTTTGTAGGCCGCATTTAGAATGGTGATCGCTCGAAAGTTCTCACAGTCTAACTTGTCGCCTTTCTTGTAGATGGGGCAGATTACCCCTTCCTTCCACTCCTCCGGTAGCTGTTCTGTTTCCCAGATTGTGCCTATCAGCCGGTGCAGACAAATGGCCAGCCTTTCCGGACCCATCTTTATGAGTTCAGCTCCGATACCATCCTTACCAGCAGCTTTATTGTTCTTGAGCTGGTGAATGGCATCCTTAACCTCCCTCAAAGTGGGGGCTGGTTGATTTCAATCTTCCGCAGTACTGACGAAGGCATTTCCTCCGTTGTCCCGTCCTTCATTGCCTGTGCTCTCAGCACCATTCAGGTGCTCGTCGAAGTGCTGCTTCCACCTTTCGATCACCTCACGCTCGTCCGTCAGAATGCTCCCATCCTTATCCCTGCACATCTCGGCTCGCGGCACGAAGCCGTTGCGGGATGCGTTGAGCTTCTGATAGAACCTACGCGTTTCCTGAGACCGGCACAGCTGTTCCATCTCCTCGCACTCCGTCTCCTCCAGGCGGCGTTTTTTCTCCCGAAAGAGGCGGGTCTGCTGTTGCCGTTTCTGTTTATAGCGTTCCACGTTCTGACGGGTCCCTTGCTGCAGCATGACCGCCCGCGCTGCATTCTTCTCCTTCAAAACCTCCTGGCACTCCTCGTCAAACCAATCGTTCCGTCGACTCCGTCCCACGTACCCGACGTTGCTCTCAGCTGCATCGTTGATGGCTGCTTTTACTGTTCTCCAGCAGTCCTCAAGAGGGGCTTCGTCCAGCTCACCCTCATCCGGTAATGCAGCCTCGAGTTGCTGCGCGTATGCCGCTGCGACATCCGGTTGCTTGAGCCGCTTTAGGTCATACCGGGGCGGCCGTCGGTACCGTACGTTGTTAACGACGGAGAGTTTTGGGCGCAGTTTGACCATCACCAGATAGTGGTCAGAGTCGATGTTAGCGCCACGATAGGTCCTGACGTCGATTATGTCGGAGAAGTGCCGACCATCAATCAGAACGTGGTCGATTTGCGATTCTGTCTGCTGTGGTGATCTCCAGGTGTATCGGTACGGAAGGCTGTGCTGGAAGTAGGTGCTACGAATGGCCATATTCTTGGAGGCGGCAAAATCAATTAGTCGTAGGCCGTTTTCGTTCGTCAGCCGGTGGGCGCTGAACTTTCCAATCGTCGGTCTGAATTCCTCCTCCTGGCCAACCTGAGCGTTTAGATCTCCTATGATGATTTTGACGTCGTGGCTTGGGCAACTGTCGTACTCGCGTTCAAGCTGCGCGTAAAAAGCATCTTTATCATCATCAGTGCTTCCGGAGTGAGGGCTGTGCACGTTTATTATGCTGAAGTTGAAGAACCGGCCTTTGATCCTCAACTTGCACATTCTCTCATTGATCGGCCACCACCCGATCACGCGCCTCTGCATATCACCCATCACTATAAAAGCTGTTCCCAGCTCATGTGTATTGCCGCAGCTCTGGTAGATGGTATGGTTACCTCTAAACGTTCGCACCATTGATCCCTTCCAACACACTTCCTGCAACGCTACGATGCCGAATCCACGGTCCTTCAGCACGTCGGCGAGTATGCGTGTGCTCCCGATGAAGTTGAGAGATTTACAGTTCCACGTACCGAGCTTCCAATCGCTAGTCCCTTTACGTCGCTGTGGTCTTCGCCGATTGTCCCGGTTCGTATTCTCTCGTTGATTATTCGTTGCTTGATTTTTTTACGGCTGGCTTGCAGGGCCTGACACCAACCCCCTAGATTTCCGGAGGACCATTCCCCCTAAATGTTCGGAGGGCCATAGTGCGCAGTTTAGCTTAGAGTCCTTCTCTGGCACTCGGACGATGATCAGCCGCCCCTGACATGGGGAACAGACGCTGTTGTGAGCCGCTCCTAACATGGAGTACAGACGCTCAAGGTTTGCAGAAGCAAAAGCAAAAGCAAACCCCCCCTTCCCTGTCAGCATACGACCAAAGTTCCCACCGGGGGTTGGTTACCCGATCTTCCCTAAGGTTACTCGTACCCCGGCCAGTACCGTGAGGAGGTAGGGATAGGAGTTGCTGGGCAAGAGGCTAAGGACCGCACAAAGGGGTCTATTTTATTCCTTCAGGTACGCGAGGTACCAATGGTACGCCATGCCCAGCCATTTACCAACCGGATTGCTATTTAAAACTATTATTAAAACGCACCCAAAAGTTAGGAACTTTTGAACGGGAAATTTTGAAACATTTCAATTGAAACCTTTCCCATACAAAGTAGAGTGTCCGGCATTAGAAGCTGTCCGAAATTTGAATCAGAACGGTAGTTTTCTCAATTTTTTTTCTCTTTTTACTAAAAAAATCTCTTTCGTTTGACCATAACTTCAGGAAAACTTAACCGATTCCAAATCTTTTTACATGCTTTTGAATCGAATTTAGTATTTTTTGAACCATGGGTACAGCAAAATTTTTAGTTTTTTAACAAAAACAGCCCAAAAGTATGTATTTTTAACAAATATGTTTCAAATTTTTATCAGGTAAATGTTGATTCTTAAGCTGAAACCGATTTCTCTCATTTTCTAACCTTCAAAGAGGTCTTAGCAGGAATTTTTCATAAATCTTATAATAAGAATATTTCTGAAATTTTTGAAAAACATACGCACAATTCAACTTGAAGTTAAAACAAGATGCTTTATAAACTTCAATAAAACAGTAAAAAAAAAAAATTTCTGGGAAAGAAATCAACATTTTAACAAACATGTTTTTTTTTAATTTTTTTTTTTGTTGTCATTAAAAAATCATGCTTTTGGATAGCTTTTGTTCAATAACTAAATCAAAACAATTTTTAATTAAATTTGCTGTATACCGAATTTAAAAACAACTAAATTAGCGTCAAAATCATGCTATAAAAACTTGATTCGAATGAGTATTCATGAAGTTATGGTCAAACAAAGATGGGCAATTTTTGAGTAAAAAAGGAAAAATTGAAAAAAATAACTATTTTCAACTAAGACTAGTTTAGACTAGTTTAACTTTAGTCTTCACTGAAGGTCATATATCATAAAATGCACCTTCAAGTCGCTTGCGCCACCTTCAAATCTTAATATTTTAGGCTCAAAATTTGAGCTTTCCCTTTTTTATGTGAGTTGAGTTCAGAAGAGCACACGATTTTTTGGTTTTGAGAACTTACGAAAAATAAGCTTACTGTACAGGTCCGATTGGGCTCCGCGAAACAGGGCTTGAACAAATTGAAGAGATTTTATTTAAACTAGTAGCAAGGATGACACGTAATCATTCTCCTGGATGCTAAAATGTCTAAAAAATAGGTGCATCCCTAGAGCTAGAGTACTAACTCTGAAACAAAACATTTACGTTTGTTCAAACTGAAAAGCTTATTTGAAAGAATGTTGAATATTTAGTGAAATTCCAGGGATTTTTTCAAAGATGTTTTGAAAATATGTTCAGTATATTTTATTAAAGACTGAAAGCTTTTTCTGGTAGTATTTTAAGGAAAGTTTGTAGAAAGATTTAAGCTTTTTGAGTTTTCATTTCTGAAAAATTTAGAAACATTCTTAGAATTTGTCCAAGGATCGGATTTCCATAGAAGAATTTTATGAAAATCAGTTTGCCAGACGGATAGATTTGTATATTCTTTCGGGTTGTTGCAAAAAGATTAAAAAAGCAATTTCCAACCTTTTTTTTTTTTGTATTGGAAAATAAAATCTCTTTAGAAGCTTTGTTAAAATACCTGCAGAATTTACAAGAAAACTTGAACCCTTTTAGAAAACACTTTTTCCCGACATTATTTCAAAGAAATCTGAAAAAAATCAGAAAATTTCACTAGATTGAATCAGGAATTATTAACGAAATTCTAAGTAGAAATATTTCGTCACATCTGAATTTTCTATTGAAATGCAACAGAATGTTCATTTGAGAAACCAATGGAACCATTTTCAAGATTTTCATCAATAATACCTTCCCTTATAATGGATTGTTAAGGAATTTATAATACCAGCAAATTGTTGTGATTCCAGCAGATCTTTTTTTTATCAAATATTCCAATAGGAATTTTCCAGATCCACGAAAGTAGTAAACTGTAGTTTTTATAACCATGTGAATTCAATTCACCGGTAATAATTCTGAACTGCTTCGGCAAATGGAATGTAATATGTTGTTAACCAAATGTTGATACTGCTTAATTTAGTTTTATCAAATAAATATGATACTGTGGCCTTACACAGAACACCTTGATATCAGAAGTAAATGTAATGTTTCAAATGATGCTAAAGAGAAAAATAAACGAGCGTTTTAATATATGATTCACTGGCTTTTCGCCTCATTATTCCTTGAGTACTAAACGCTCCATTCTGTGCTAGTTTGTTGTAACACAAATTATGCATCCGGATATCCAATCTGTTGCCCACCAGCCACTGCAAAACCACATTCCATATCGAGAAGCACCTGAGAGCAAGCAACCCGTTCTACCAGCACTTCTCTCCACACTGTATTACAAAAGTCGACCGATTCTCATCATCCAGTTTTCCCTCGTTTGAATCCCGAAGCTGACCATTTCAAGCATCGAACCAACAAACCAACCAAGAAACCTGTTGACCCACATTTTTATTCGTAATTTATCGCAACAGGCAGCAGCAACAGCGCCCGTCCAGTCATCATCAAGCATCATAGAGAGAGAAAAAAGCATGCATAGAAAAATCACCGTAAGATCGTTCGGGAATCAAACCGCAGTCCATCCAGTAGAAGAAGCAGCAGCAGCATCGCATCGGTTGCACCCCATCGAAACCGGGAGTACCGTAAAGTGTTCTTGTTTTGCCTCTCGCTCCCTCTGGCTCCGAAAAGCTACGGATGGACGCAGAGTAGGGTGCTACAAGTTTTTCGAAAGTTCTTTAAACCGAAAATTCGTGTGCTCTTCTAAATTTAAATCATATAATGAGATCTTTCCAAGTTTGAGCCAAAAATATTTAAATTTAGAGATGGCACACTTGAAGCTGGATTTTTCATCTTAAAAAATTAGATTTTTAGTGAAGATTGTTCTTTTGTTTTTTTTTCAACTGCCATATCATTTTCATAGCAGGATCGCAGAGGCATTGAAATTTTCTCTTCCTCACGTTTTTAAGACGGATCAAGAGTTTTAAATCATCATTTCTAATCAAGGATTCGAATTTTACTCCACATTTTGGTATTGCAATGTCCCTTCTTCAATTTGGAATTTGTTGAAGTTTCGAGGACACATCTGGGATAAGAATAATGGAAAGTCTATACATTTTTATTTGTTCAAAATCATTCATAAGAGATAAAATTTGATTGTTTTTAACACACTCTTGCTTATATTTTAAACTCAAATTTTCTCTTTTTCTGATGATTTCAAGAAGAGCATACGATTTTTTGGTTCTGAGAACTTTCGAAATATAATTCGCACCCTAACGCAGCGCTCTTCCCTTGGCGCGGATTTAAATCCACTCAACCAGTGTTCGATTACGTTACACCGCGCAACATGCAAACTTGTCTAGGCTTCCCCCGCTCACTTTTCCGAAACGAACCCTCGGGGCTACTCGTCCGTGACCATGGGCGAGTGCATTTCTCAGCCTACACATCAGTGAGCTGATAAAAACCAGCCATCTGGAATGATATAACCGTTTCTGGAACACAATGTTTAGAGAGAGAGTGTGGCTCGAGGATTGCCGCTTCTTACCCCGGGAATCGTCAATGACGACCACGAAGACGGCGGTGACTACGCTGCTGACCTAGAAGGGAACGGGTTACGCCAGATCGAGTGTCACTGCGTTGGAAGACTGTACCTACTACTGCCTAGACCAACTCGTGTGATCGTACACCATAACGGTTCAGTGACTGTCTGGGAGCTAATCTGCTGCAGGAAAGTCGGCGGGATGGTCATGCTGATAAGTAATTGCGCTTCTCGCGGAAATGGAAGTGCTGTTCGGTCCGGTTTCAGTGGGAGATGCTAGATGGCCGTGGGATGTGACATCGTAAGGCAGGAAGATCGTTTATTATTTAATCAACTATCTGTTGATACAGGGATGATGAAATTACTATGGAAAATCAACTTGCTCGCGGGATGTGGCCAGATATTGAACAGCCCCTTACACTCTCGTGCCAAAGTTTCGGGTCACCTCCTAAAACACATACAAGAGTGTGTTGTCCATATATCTGTAACTAAGGACTGTTCATTTTATAAAGTGGACACTTTGTTTTTGCTATACCTTTTTATTTATTGATAAAATCGTAATCGGTTTTCTGTGCATCGTTCAACTATTATTCTACAACACTATTAAAATATAAGATCTTAGAAAATGCTTTTGGTTGAAGAGCCAAATAATTTTTCCAAAAACTCTTTCTTAGCTGTTCGTCAAAGTTTAACATTATTTTTCGCAAAACAAAAATCCTAATTTTTATGAACATATTGTATGTTTGTATCCTCTACTATTCTACAAAAGGTATAGCTTTATAAAAAATCAACTATATTCCACCATTCTCTGACATTAGGTAACTTTAGTGATGCACCCATTTATGGCCAAATTTGCTGATACACCATCCTTTCACTCCCAGCAAAAGAGGAAAGTAAAAAACTGGTCTGGTTTACTAAATAAACTATATTTGTGCAAACGAGAGCCAAATCGTGCGTTTAAACTACAGTCTTAAGTATAAATTTTACTGTTTATGGTAGTTTTACTAAAAAGTCTCATACTTTTAAAATCATGTACGCATATTTATCGATCTACAGCAAATTGTAAACAGTTTTCTCCGAATTTTTCAATTGGTAATCTCAGAATAACATATTACAAAAATAATAGGTGCAAAATGAAGTCGATTTTATTACAGCAGTGTTAACAATTTTGATGATTGTCAATGTACTTTGAAAGGTCTTCTAAGAATAAAGCAATTGTGTATCTATTGTGCTTTAAATGTCACCTGGGGACATAATAAGTAACTCTATGAAGGCGTAAGTCATTTTTCATATTAATACTATATTAGGACTTCCGTCAGGACGTACTTTTAACCAAAAAAATTCTACTCATACCGATCCCCTTCAATTTTAAAATGGTTTTCTCTAAATATATAGGGGGAAAATGATGTTATTATATCTGTAAAATTGTTGTTCCAAAAATAACTTGATTTTTTCCATCAGGCTTCTAGTTGATGATACTTTCGAAGAACAAGCCCTTTTCGAAAATAAAAAATATAAATTGTCGAATTTTCCAGCCAATTTCTAACAATCATTGATTTTGATAACCTCCAAAAACCGACCGTTCTAATCGTTGTTTCATATTCGTGTGAAATTTAATTAATTTTTAAGAATTTTTATTATCACAACATTGTACTAGTCAAACGATGTGCAGAAAACCGATTTAAATTTCATTGATAAATTAAAAAGATACAGCATGCACAAGGTGTCCACTTTATAAAATGAACAGTCCTTACTTACAAGTCTTATTGAAACTTTCAATAGCTCATACAGTAATCTCACTTCGTAAGTTTTACGACCAATCAAATTATTTAATTAAGTTTATTAAATTCTAACGAAAAAATTTTTTATCTTTGACTTTTTTTATTAATAAAACATGAATAATTTTTTCAGGAGTGGTATAAGGTAAGGATCTGGGAGTCACCTTTGGCTGTTGATGCGATCACCACATTGCATGCCAAATAATTCTGACCTTATTCTGTTTTTTGTACGAAAAATATATAAGTTGAATGATGATTACTGAGAGTCTACTGAAGATAAGCACAAAAATAAACTCAATCAAAGTCAATCATCCTTACTACCAACAACAAATCCATGAAAGCGACCTGCTCTGTCCTGTGACGAAACCTAAACATGCCAATTCATCCAGCAAGAAGCCAATTCATCACCTTTCCAAACACAAAACACATTCGAAATGGCGCACAACCACAAGCACCTACCGGACAGGAGAAAACCCAATCGTAAATGATTAATGGGAAAACAAATGGACAGTCGTTTTCGTCACATCGTTGTTGTTGTTGTTATCTTCGAAGTCGTTTGGCCTGGTCATCATCACTGCCATCGTTGATGAACGAAATTGTGTGACAGTGAAATGCATTACATGATGTCGGTATCTGAAAAACCGACAATTTTCTCTCTGCTCTGGTACATCATTCTGTCTGGCTTCTGAAAAGATCTGGAACAGAAGGGAACCCCGACTAGAATCACGGAACAAGATTATTACACATTTCTATCAACATCGGTTAGAAACAACAGAAGTTGATATAATTTTGTTAAAACAATGTTTTTGTTTCTAACCAGTTGTATTTTTTCAACAAATTCATAACATTTTTTTTTTAATTTTTGGCGTTGCTTTAGTATGTTTGTAGTAAACAACAGTTAAGGTGAAGATGAATGGAAATTTTCAAGATCACGGATCTGGAGAACCGACAACCCGTTTGAGCTGAAAACCTAATCGATTGGTCACCACCAGCTAGTGACCAATTGATTAAGTTTTCAGCTCAATCGGATGTTTGGTTCTCCCGATCCGTGCTCTTGAAAATTTGAACTTTGGCTTCGATTCATCTTCACCTAAAAGTGGTGATGAGTATCATAATTTGTAATAATTTTGTTATAATCAGATTTTTTTTAATATTCTTGTTTAATTTGGCGCAAGTATTTTTTTTCTAATTTTTAGTTAGTACGCGTTTTATAACAACTGATGATTATTTAAGAGCCAGTTCGCGAGAACCGCAACCCCCTTTCCAAGGGAAGTTGTATTGATGTTCTCCGATCAGGCTGAAATTTTCAGGGATTGTTCTTCTATATAAAAGATGATGTTTTGCAAAATATTAGATTTTTATATTAGGGGGAAGTGGGACAAAATGACCCCCAATGATTTCATGTCACTAAACATGCAAAATCACAAAAACTGATATAACTAGAGTAAAAGTGCACGGATTATGTTGAAATTTGGCATGAATACTCTACGTTATATGAACTTTGAGATTGGAATGGTATATGGATTTTGAAAGTACTTCAAATCGAGAAAAATGAGTTTTTCATAAAAAATTTAGTGATTTTCAAATCGATTTTTTTCTTACCAACCGAACTAGGTCAAAAAACTAAATATGACGTTTTGTAGGGTAACTCATGGGCTTTCATTTGAGGTGTAATCCAGATATGCCATTTCAAATTTTTTTTAAATTTAGGGAGAAGTGGTACAAAATAACCACTAATGATTTAATATATAAAAAAATACAAAATTAATTAAACTGCTATAATAGCGATGGTAGGGGCCCAGATAGCCGTAGCGGTAAACGCGCAGCTATTCAGCAAGACCAAGCTGAGGGTCGTGGATTCGAATCCCACCGGTCGAGGATCTTTTCGGGTTGGGAATTCTCTCGACATCCCAGGGCATAGAGTATCTTCGTACCTGCCACACGATATACATATGCAAAAATGGTCAATCGGCATAGGAAGCTCTCAGTTAATAACTGTGGAAGAGCTCATAAGAACACTAAGCTGAGAAGCAGGTCCCAGTTGGGACGTAACGGCAGAAGGAAGAAGAAAAATAGCGATAGTAAAAATGCACGAATTTGTAAGAAATTTGGCATGTTTACTTTACGTTATATGAATGATCATTTTGGATAAAAAATGTTTCAAATCGAGAAAAACCTGTTATTTTGTATTTTTTTTTTTCAAATCGACTTATTTTTGGTCAACCGAACTAGGTTCAAGTTTTGTAGGACAACTCAAGGGCTTTCATTCGCGGTGTACCGTGGTAAATCAAAATCCGGGCGGTATGAGCAGCGTATGGAGGCCCCGCTGCCGTATCTGAAAGAAATGTCACTTTCTTGCAAAAGTGATGATGTGGATAACAATAAGTCATTGCACCAATGTTTTCGTTAGCAGCTTCGGCGGTTCAGTAGTAAGCGTTGTTTCTTCTCACGCTGTTTGGATGGGTATCAACAACCGCATTTTTTTTAATTTGGATAATGTTTGATGGGTTTGATTAGGAGGATCACATGTATGTGTGTATGATGGTATGTTTGCTAGAGATCAATTTGTAAATAATTGAGTTTAGCTTAGTTTAGACTGACTGCACATATGGCTGCTATGAGACACTGTACTGTTTATATCTTGAATGGAATTTTAACTTTTACTAGCCTTGATGTTTGCAAATTTCTCGAAAGAGTAAAAGAGAGACGAAGATTGTTAAAAATTGCATATTTCCACGGAACATTGTGTGTTTTTACAAAAAAAAAACATATTTTTCAGTACAATCCGTTTAAACGGTACAGTAGTTCTTGTGATTTTGTTTGTTTTCCGACACAAAAATATTGGGGGTCATTTTGACCCACTTTTCCCTTAAAAAAGTGTAGTTCTGCCAAATGGGTTTTTTTTTGAATAGTAATGAACACATATTGTGTAAGCAATGTTTGTGATTTAGTTGTTTGGACAGACATGTTGGTGGTTTAAATTGCAATCATCACTGATTGGTTCAATGAACGACGCACAGTATTGTTCTTATTACATATTACTCATGTTTTGATGATGTTCAAAGTATTATTCCAAATTTATTTGAAAATTGTGTACTTACGGCATCGAAACATACAATTCCAATACAATGTTCAGATTCAAAAACATTGGGCTCCAATTCCGGACAGCCTCTTTTTACTTTATAAACCATATTTACAGCATATTTTTTCAATGTGGTGTCACTAAACTTTTAAACTATAACTTTGTGTATTATTATGTTACAATCACCACTGCTGCGACGATTGCCTCCATCTAAGCGCCCCTCGAACGCATGGGGGAAATGTCAAGTGGGGGAATGAGAATTGAAAAAAAAACTTCTCATTGTTGATTGATCGATGTGAATGCAAAATCGTTTATTAAGTGAATTATAATTTATATATTATTACTATATGCTTAATACCACAATAGATCAATTAATGGTCGCAGTGGTTCAAATCCCAAAAAAAAAAAATATATATGCTTATTAAAACTGAATGATTACAGATAGCGACCTGAATTACATTAAATTTAAAAATTTGAACTATATTAAATTTAAAAATTTGAATTTGAGACCAAATGTAAGTAATAAAAATATGCTATACGATTATCTCTAACCAATAAATTTATACCTTTGAGCTAATCTCATCGGGGACATTGATCAGTTTGTTGAACAGATCTCCGAAAGGCCAATACGTCGTAATAACTACAAAAACAGCTATTTTTTCATTCAATATAGTTGTATAAATGTTGTCAATTTAGCATTTTATTGGTAAATATTATCAGAGTGTCCGGATATTGGTATCGTCCGAATTTTTATTCACTACCGTACACCGCGAATGAAAGCTCCTGAGTTTCCCTACAAAACTTCATATTTATTTGTTTGAACTAGTTCGATTGACAAAAATATAAATCGATTTGAAAAAAACTAATTTTGGTAAAAAAAAATAAAACAGGTTTTTTTTTATTAATTTGAAACACATTTCTAATCCAAATACCATGTTCATTTTGAAGTTCATACAAAGTAACGTTAATTAAACATGCCAAATTTCATGCAAATTCGTTTATTTTTACTATCGCTATTACTTTAATTGATTTTGTATGTTTTTATATATTAAATCATTAGTGGTTGTTTTGTACCACTTCTCCCTAATATAAAAATCTGAAATTTTGTGGAATATATTCTTTTATATAGGAAAACAACTCCTGTAAATTTCAGCTCGATCGGAGAACATCAATACAACCTCTCTAGACAAGGCGGTTGCGGTACTCGCAAAATGGCTCAAGTTCAAACACTACCCCGAAAAAAAAAAAAATTTCGAAAATTTTTGAAATGGCATATCTGGATTACACCTCAAATGAAAGCCCATGAGTTACCCTACAAAACGTCATATTTAGTTTTTTGACCTAGTTCGGTTGGTAAGAAAAAAATCGATTTGAAAATCACTAAATTTTTTATGAAAAACTCATTTTTCTCGATTTGAAGTACTTTCAAAATCCATATACCATGCCAATCTCAAAGTTCATATAACGTAGAGTATTCATGCAAAATTTCAACATAATCCGTTCACGTTTACTCTAGTTATATCAGTTTTTGTGATTTTGCATGTTTAGTGACATGAAATCATTGGGGGTCATTTTGTCCCACTTCCCCCTAATATAAAAATCTAAAATTTTGCAAAACATCATCTTTTATATAGTAGAACAATCCCTGAAAATTTCAGCCTGATCGGAGAACATCAATACAAGAAGGGGTTGCGGCTCTCGCGAACTGGCTCTTAAAAAATACATCACAGAAACATATTCTGTTAAAATCGTCTTTCTTCCGTCTGGTCGGGAAGCACCTTCGATGTTCGTTGTGATAAGTATCCAACGCAGACACGCACAGTGAGAATGATATTTGCAAAGCTCCTAATTCATTCTGTGGTCAAGTGTGCTGAACTGCTGATGCTGTTTTCGAGGCATCGATCGTAGAGTCTCTAAACGACAGGAACGTGACAAGCCGCAAAAATGTACCACACGTGGTCACTTGGGGTGCCAATGCAACGATAACACAAGGTAGCAAAAATAACATTTGTGGCGTGTCTCAAAAATAATATTATGTGTCTCTAGCAAATTTGGGAGTTGATTAATCTAATTCTGCTTTCAACAAGGTTCAGCATTTGGAGCGAAAGTTCACCAAAGTTATAAGTGTTTTATTAGTTTCAAAGTATTTGCTTTAAATCGCACTATAACATTTAAATAAAATCAACTTTTTCAACTACTTTCCGTACTCGCAAAAATTCATTTCTTATGTTTTTTGTATGTCAAAATACAATACTTTCCAAAATCATCAAAAAACTATTGTTGAGCAAGTGTTATGAACTTTATTGTTAGGTATTCTATAACACAAAAAGTTTGAATTCTGTGGCCAATTAAGCAAATGAATCTTCATACAAGCTGATAACTTGCATGCAAGTTGGCTGACATTGACAAATTCTGCATGTTCATTAGCCATTTTCTCAATAACTTGTCTTACTTGTCTTAGATATTTTTAAAAACGGCAATGGATTCAGAAACCCAAAATTAAGTAAAAAGCGGCATTTTTGTTTCTGAGACAAAAAAGAATGTTCCACAGTGTAAGCAGTAAACAGCTTTTCGGTCGTAAAACTGTCCAAGAAAATGATGAAGCGTATAGGTTAGGAAGCATGTGTGTATGGTTAGAAAAATTTCCCAACAAGGCTTTTACGACGACGCATTTGAATTGGGCAGTTGGACAGGTATCAACAAATATTTGAACTTTGAACGAACGTCGCACGCATGCATATCACTTTCACCGAAAATAAAACCAGCGACAGAAAAGTTTGAGCTTATAGTGGGATGATGATTAGATTTGTCGCCCGAAGACGCGGATTGGCTTCCAACGCGAATAGATAGGATCGGAAGGGCTGTGTTCCCTTTGATTGATCAAATAGTGGCTATCATCATCGGCATAAAAAAAAGTGAAAGTCCACCAAAAACAACGAGGTTCATCGTATGGATCATAAGTGACTTGTGGAGATTCAGCGACGATTGACATAGGGCTGATGAAATTGAGAAAGCTGCCCTTCATTGAAACACGCGTATACGCACCAGTTCAAAGAAGTGGGTGTGGATTGGTCAGATTATACGATCAATCTTTGAAACAGGATTTAATTATGCAAAAGTTTGTGGTAATTGAAAAGAATGTATAATTAGTTTTTTCATGACAGACGATAATTTTTAGCAATTCAACGTCAGCACAAAGTCTAACTAAGAGGTATAAAGTCACCAAGTGACTTAATAGTTTAATTGGTAAAGTGCTCGTCTGGCATACAAGAGCTGTGGGTTCGAATCCCATTTGAGAACAAGCATTTTTTTCTTAGTTCACTCACCATGTGTTCATTTTTATACCCGCGCAATGAGATAATTATCTTGACCGACTCTATGACACTACCCCGAACGCCATTACCCCGAACGCCATTACCTCAAAAGCCGTTTCCCCGAATGCATAACATTTTGAAACTTATGCTAGTTAGAGAGTGGGGAGATAATTACACGATTCCTTATGAGCATTTAACTAGTTTGGCTCAACAATGTATTTCTCAAATATTAGAAGATAAAAAGCAGCTAGTTTTTAAGCAAATAAACTTTAAATACTAAGCTTTGTTTGGATTTGTCCTCTAATTATGGTGAGATTCACACAGCTACATTGCAATGCTCTGAAGAATAGCCTATTTCGAACAGAAGGGTGAATTTATTATGAAATGAATAGCTATAATATACAAGAAAAAATTGGGATGTACTAAAGTACTCATTTTTTTTTTGTAGGGGGAGCCAAGGGCTGAAAGTCTTTCTAATAAAGAAAATTCATTCATTCATTCATTTTTTGTAGGTGACGCACTATTAGCATTAAGATTTTCTTAACGATTTTGTTTCGTAAACGATGGTAATGGAAGATCACCCTGAGATAGTCGCTGCAAGTGTTGTTCTATGGAACCCGCTTAGAGACTAACCTGATAGACAACCGTTCCGCTGTAGTAAGGAAACGGTTATTCACTTGGTTTGTGGGATCATTGATTTGAATTTCGATGAGATAACCACAAAGGATTGATTCCTTGATTCAAGACAATGAAGAAATGATGATGATAGAAAAGTGGTGAGCAAATCCACAAGAGACCTGTCTGTTTTGATACAAGAAGATAAAAGAAAGGATAATTTTTCATTAGAATCATAGCAGGATTCACTTTAGTGAATGCCTTAGGGATATTCCTTTAAAAAGCTGTTCTATATGGAAATATTAGTGACTAGCTTATACAACGAAATCTTGGAAGAACAGCTTATTTAAGAAAGAAGGGCAAATTTCTGGTGAAATTTTTGCAGCTATGATGTAAATGATCATTTTAACAACGTGATGCTATGGCACAACCTATATTCATAAGAAAAGAAAATATTTGTTTAAAAACAAAATTGAATTATGAACATCACCAAGAAGTCCAAAAACCGGTGATCACGCAGCTGTTCAGCAAGACCATATTGAGGGTTATGGGTTCGAATTGCTCCGGTGGCGGATTTTATGCATTGAACATTTCCTTAACACCCCTGGGCATATAGGCATAGATACAAGAATGGTGAATTGACAAGGAGAGCTTTCAGTCAATAAATCAACCTTTTATTAGTAGTTGTCCTCAAAATGTAACAACCCATACACAATATGTAGAATTTACATACAAAAAATGATATGAGGGGGTGTGTAGGTGTCCATAATGGCAATTTTTGGCGTTATGAAATTTGTGAATAAACCCTTGGACTGCAAAAGTGCCTACTGAGTTGATAAACAGGCACTGTCTCAGAAAGAATGAGAAGAAGATACCGTTTTGATTCATATTACGGACAGCTTCAAATTCCGGACACTCTACTTTGTATGGGAAACATTTCACACGAAATGTTTCATTTTTTGCTGTTCAAAAGTTCTCACTTATAAGGCTCGTTTTAACAAGCATTTTCCATAGATATCCATGAAAATTTATAATACCCAACTTCCTTAGGCGTCTCTCTAGTGGATTAACGATTTCATTTGATGATTTGACTTTTCTATCCATGATTTGTTTCACCTGTCCGGAATTCGAATCGTAGTGTCCGGAATATGAGGCAAAAGTAGGGAAGCGTCCGGAATAAGAATCATGTAAATTTCACACATTTCTATTTATTTAAAATTATTCATGTTTCGGAATCAAAATCTTCACTCACCATTCGAAAGTTAAGGGGCTTGAAGGTTCGATAACGCGGAGGAATCATACTTAGTGATTTATTTTACATGCTTTTTTGTGAGTTATGCTTCACTGAGGCCTTAAGTGTCCGTAATATGAATCAAAACGGTAGTTGCCCACAAGATATTTTGAAAGAAAAGCTGACATATAAAAGAAGGGAAAATATATGATGAGCCCGACGAATTTTACGCGCCATTAGTACCAGCTTTCATTGAAGACGCATTTTTGCCCTCAAAACACTGTATCTCATACTATTCGGGGTAATGGGCCATTCGGGGTAGTGGCGTTCGGGATAGTGGCGTTCGGGGTAATAGGATCGAGCCATCTTGACCACTTCCCTAAATAGCATCATATTATCCACTTTTACTCATTGACCAGCATTCTGACGTTTCAGTTGACATTGCTGTCCTAACATTTATGAATATCGAGCACTTATACACAGGTAGCGCCTTTTTGACCCAAACAGACATCAGTTGACAAATAGCTCAAGGTTCTGATTATGTTTAAAAATACTGCGTGCGCTTAAATTATCTTGGATTTTCACTTTGAAGATTAAGTTTAAAATTTCTTTCGCATTCCCGCCATTTTTTTTTTCGAAAACTTGGTCAAAATTTGTTGTGCGTTCCACTATTCTAATTCTTGAAACATCACTTTCGTCAGTTTCAGTTGAAATGCTTTGAGCAATACTTGCGGATGCATGCAAGTAGACAGAGAGGCAACCTCGGACTGTCTCTCTCATTCCGAATCTTCATAAAAAAATTACATCATGGTTCGTTTCTTGCAAAATTCTTGAAGTCCGACAAAAACAGTCCTCTGTCAAATGAATATTGAAAAAAAAACGTTTTCTGTGGAGTTGCCTTTTGAACCCCAGCGTTTCTATTTCTTAAATTATAGTTCTTTGTTCCTAAAAAGGAAAGAAAACCGATTATTGTAGGCTGTTTCCTATCAATTGGAAAATTTTCGAGGCTACTAGCAAACTAAATTTGTCAACTTCAACGCCTATTAGGACCGAACATGTAATTAGAACAGTCCTGCCCATACATTTGAATGATTCTATCTATATAAATTTCAAACTCGCTTAGCTCCTCCTTGGACTCGAGGGTTTTCACTCGAACTTTCACTGTAGCTTCTGTGGATCCTCATTTAACAAAAAACTTGGGGCGTGTAATTTATAGGTTGATTGTTTTATTTCATATAAAAACCGGATCACCCCTGCGTTTCTGTTAAAAATCTTTCCAGCAGAATTACGAAGTGCTTTGAATTTGTCATAAAAGCGCTATACGATTCTCCAGGCCTTTTCTAGGGATTCCTTAAAAGAATTCTCAATGGATTCCTCCAATATCTTTTAAGGAGTCACAACATTTTTTAGAGCTAAATAATTTGCCTTCAAAGTTATGTCAAAAATTCTGGCAATGATTTTTCATAGACATCAAGGGCGTTTAAAAGATACCTATATTAAGTGCACTTTTAAGAAATATTCTACATATTTTTCAAGAAGTTCCTTCAGGGATTCCCTTTTAAAAGTCTTCCAAGAGTTACTACCATAATTTCACTTAAAAATATCTCTAGAATTACATTAATTTTTTCTTCAAAAATCGTTTCTGATTACCCTGAATTTCGCCTTAAAGTTCCTACAAAGATCCCTTATTGAAAATTTAATCTGTAAAGTCTTGCTGGGAACTAATTTGAGTGTCATCGGAACTTTCGTAAAGAGATATATCGTTGAGACCTTTAACAAGTGTTCTCCAAGAGTTTCCCCCAAAAAATCTTAAATTTTTCTTCATGAAAATCTTACAGAAATCATACGATTCTTTGAACAAATTATTCTAGAGATAGTCTAGTTTTGAACTCATTTAAAATAAAAAAAAAATATTACATGTAGAAAAGCTAGAAATAATCTTCTAGTAATTTCTCTTTGGATAACTTTTGAATTATGTAAATCATCTTGCGAGGAAATTTTTGAGAGATTCCGAGAATTTACCAAACATTTCGCTTAGACTCTGGAAAGATTTTTTCATAAGTCATTCCGGAGTACAAAAAACAATAAAGAATTTTACTGGGGACTTCTCGAGACATTACTCTAGTAAGGGATTTCCCAAGTAGTCTTGCTTAATGTACTACAATTTTTAGAGTTTTTCCTTTGGGAGATTCTTCCTTTTCCAATAATTTCTTCCTGCTATAATGTGTTCAAAATTTATGTCAGGTATTTCTGCAGAAACTAACTCATAGATAGTCCTAAAAAATCCTGATTTTTTCCAACAATTCTAACAGGAATCAAATTCTATAGGAATTATTTCAAAGATTGTTCATAAATTTCGTAATTTCTTCAGGTATTATGACGGAGATTTGTTCAACAATATCTCTTCAAACACCTGAAAGATTTTTCTTGAGAGTAACACAATTCTTCTCGAACTCCACAGACAGATACATCAGTAACTAGCGCAAGATTTTTTTTGGTAACCGTGAAAGATTCCCATCTTATATAAGGTTATTTTGGGATAAATTTAAGAAAGTAAAGTTCATTAAATATTTGAAGGAATCGCCTAGAGGAATTATGAACAAAGCTTAATGAATCCCTGAACATTGTATGGAATTTATGGAGAATAAGAAAAAAAATCATGGACACTTCTTTGTAGAGATGCTGTGATTGATTCGGTGTAGAGCTCTGACAAATATTATGGGAGCATAACTTTCCGGCCAAACTAGTTAGGCTGATACGTGAAACACTGGATGGTTGCGTAAAAGATGTTAAACTCGTTTTTGACTTTGAACAGAGGGATGCACTTTTGAATTTGCAATTCAAAATTGCACTCAAGGGTGCGATTGGGAGATCGAACGATGTCGGAATTGGTCTTATAACAATGGAGGAGACCTTCGAGTCTATGAAGAGGTAGACAGCGAAGATAGGCTTGACCACTTATTCTACTGAAACGATGGTCATGGTTGCAGGTTGAGATAAAGGTAGGAACAAGGAAGTGTCTGAATTTGTTGAACAATTCGTTCACTTCCAGTTTCTTAGGTCTTCAGCCGAAAATCCACTACAAAAAGAAACAAACATTCTTTGAAGTGTTTTATGTAAAATTCTTTGGAAGGTCTCAAGAAACTTAACAAAAAACTTTATAAGAGTTTCATCATAATTTTTTCTAGCATACTACTAACTATATTAATATGAACTCCTCAAGATATTTTATCAGGTGAGTTCTCGAGTTCTATAAGAAATGTCTGTACAAAATAAGCCAGAAAGTCCTCGAATTCTTCAAAAATTTCCACCAATGTTTTTAGAACTTTGGGCATCCAAAATCTTAAAGAACATCTCTGATTGTTAGAACGGCTCGCCATAGTATCTTTAAGGAAACCCACTTTTTTCCCAAAACCTCGATGCTATTCAAACAATTTCTAATCGTAAAATGAGGCAAAACCCTGTACCCGCGATGGAAACACTTGGCAAAGTATTGCGCTAAAACTAAATGAAAATATTATCGTCACTGTCTGCGCACAGCTTGCTATCACTTCTTAGGGGACTTTCCTATGGATCCTGCCCCATTGGCACTGGAAGGCCGCTGTTGCCCGATGATGATGACGATGGCGATGGTGATGGTGATGTTTATGTAAATGATGGAGATTACAATTTTGTTTGTCTCCAGTCGATGTGATGGCGGCCCATTTGACTGCTGCTTTCCAGACATCTAGTAATTTCTCCAAGATGAGAACGGCAACAGCGCGGAAATGGCCAACAGCGACGGCACCGTGAAGACCTCTAGGACGGTCCAATGCGGAAAGTAATGCGTTCCTGTTGTTGTTTTTCGTTTGCCTTCGAAACGGATCATTTCATCGGGATTTGCACGGAAAATTTCGAGCCATGGTTGGGTGACAAAACTTCGAAAGATAGAACGTCGAAAGGGTAAAACGTCGGCAGGACAATACGTCAAATGGAAAGAATAGAAACGAGAAGAAACGAATTTTTTTTGGAGGAATAATTTCCTGTCAGAAATAATAAATTCGACATTCCAACGTTTTGTCCCTCTCGATGTTTAAGCATTCGACGTTTTGTCTTTCGGCATTTTGTCCCTAAACCTTGAACGACGGGGGACTCTGTTCGGTTTAGGGACAAAATGTCAAAAGACGAAACGTCGAAATGGACAAAATGTTGAATCTCAAACCAGCAATTTGGAATTATCTTCCAATTTTTTACATCGTATTTAATTAAATGTGTTATGAATAACGTGTGGCACAAAGTGAAAAAAAATATTGTTCCGGAATAGATTAATTCTTCCAAGGAATTCTCGTTTTCTTCCAATTTTCCCATTTCGACGTTTTGTCCCTTCAACGTTTTGTCACTTAACCACTCTGGTCAATGCGTTGATCCCGGTGATGCGGTGAGTCAACATTTGCTGGAGCGACGTTGCTAGATAGAATGAGAATTTTATTGTCCGACACAATTTGTTCCGCTCGAGTCGTCGATGTGAATGTGGCTGGCATAAGGGTATGTGATATGCATTTTGTACATGTCGATGCAAAATAAAATGATACACGATATTTTCAACATTGATTATGACGAAACGAAATGAAATATCGAAAAGTTTCGTGGTGCTTATTGAAAAATCTGATATGGCATCGTACAATGGGGTGAAGTCGATCACTTACGAACGATTCTCGTCTATAAAATGGTAGAATCATTATCATCATGGTAGAATCAATTATCAATACGTTATCAAAATTTCGCCACAAAGTATTAATAATTATCAAATCAATTTTAGAACAAAAAAGTTTTAAACCTTGAATACCAGGACGAAGTTAATTGGTTTTTAAATATGAAGGGATGTGATAATCATTCAATTTTAAACCCTCTTCTAGCAACACCATTTTTTAAAACAAAGAATATTTATTTCGCAATAACTTTGTTGTTTTTCAATATTTTAGCCCCATCTTTACAAAAGTTCTCAAACAAAATCTTCTAATTTGATAATCTGTGTAGATATTGATTATTGGTCATCTACATCCGAACATATTCCGAAATATCTGTGGAAGCCTGATGCGTTGCCATAGCTCACGCAAATACCTCAGCCTACAGATTTTTTATCGTGTTCGGTTCGGATATTCACTCTTCGAAACAATATACTGCTTCGCGACTAAAAATGGGTGAACCAACGTGCGAAGTTCGATTTTTGACCAAATTCGCCGCTTCGCGAGTCACTTCGCTGTAGTGCGCATCTATGCCCTCTGCCGTGTGCATTATGCGCACTATTGGTTAACCCATTTTCTAACGCAAAGCAGTATACATTAACTCTCAAACCCCCAACGTCTGACTTTTCATTAAAAATGAACTTTAAAAAATCATAACTTGGCCAGTTATTGATCAAATTTGGATCTTTTGGTCTCAAACAAACCGCATACTCCTCAAGATTTATTGTGTTTCGGAAGAAATGGGATTGGCCACTTGGTTCCGGAGTTATTCCGGATTCAAATGGGGTATATTCGTTCCGGAAGTGATAGTTCCCTTAGATTTTTCAAGATTAGCGGTAAGAAAATTATTCATTGTGTACTTTCTATAAGTAAAAAGCTGCCGGAAGGTCGAATGACATTGGTTCTCATTGATTCTGGCCATTTCGGATACCCGGTCACCTGTCACCGGTTCCTGAATGTACCCAGAGTGGACATTTTCTGAAACTCAGAGAATACTACCGTGCGATGGCTCAAAATTCCTGATTTTTTATCCGGAACATCATAGATATAATGCCAAAGACCAATATGAGGTTCTGGCCACATCCGGATACCCCGGAATCGGTTCCGGTGGGGCCTCAGTAGGACAATTTCGTAATCATACTCATTCGTATCGTGCGACAGCTCAAAATTCATGATTTTTTATCCGGAACATCATAGATATAATGCCAAAGACCAATATGAGGTTCTGGCCACATCCGGATACCCCGGAATCGGTTCCGGGAGGTCCTCAGTAGGACACTTTCGTAATCCTACTCATTCGTATCGTGCGACAGCTCAGAATTCCTGATTTTTTATCCGGAACATTATAGATATAATGCCAAAGACCAATATGAGGTTCTGGTCACATCCAGATACCCCGGAATCGGTTCCGATGGGGCCTCAGTGGGACACTTTTGTAATCTTACTCACTCATATCGTGCGACGGCTCAAAATTCGTGAATTTTTATCCGGAACATCATAGATATAATGCCAAAGACCAATTTGAGGTTCTGGCCACATCCAGATACCCCGGAATCGGTTCCGGTGGGGCCTCAGTGGGACACTTTTGTAATCTTACTCACTCATATCGTGCGACGGCTCAAAATTCATGATTTTTTATCCGGAACATCATAGATATAATGCCAAAGACCAATATGAGGTTCTGGCTACATCCGGATACCCCGGAATCGGTTCCGGGAGGGCCTCAGTAGGACACTTTCGTAATCCTACTCATTCGTATCGTGCGACAGCTCAAAATTGCTGATTTTTTATCCGGAACATTATAGATATAATGCCAAAGACCAATATGAGGTTCTGGCCACAGCCGAATACCCCAGAATCGGTTCCGACAGGACCTCAGTGGGACACTTTTGTAAATCTTCTCCTTCATATCGTGCGACGGCTCAAAATTCATGATTTTTATGCTGCACATCATAGCTATTATGCCATGGATCAATAAAATATTCTGGTAACAAGCGATTACTCCAGAATTGTTCTGATAAGACTCATATGCACTCTGTGTAATCTTCGTTGAATCCATTGAGATAGCTTTGGATCCATATCGATAAGTCCATGAGACATTTCTGGCTAACCGTTTTTGTCAACATGAAAAAAAACACGATAAAAAACCGTGTTTTTATTTTATTTCTTTTATCGCGGATGTAAATGTTGTTTTAGCGATTCGATTATTGATTCCGACCTGTATTTGAATCTACAAATATATTAAGATTAGTTTGTTTTTCATTACACAATGCTACTAAATTATCTATTGGTACTACAGATTGGACTCGAGTATCGATTTTTTTCACTCCGGATAATCGAATCACTAAAAAAAAGTCAAATCTGCGAATAAAGAACTCAAATATTTGTCATTCGTTATAATATTTATATGATGCAGTGGCGTAGCAACATATTATTTCTAGGATCATTTGGGGGTCTTGAGAAGAAAAAACATTTTTTGACTAACGTACACAAAAAAAACTTTTTCAAACCCCCTTTTCTTACCTACGTCCAAAACTGCTAAACCATTCATATTGTATAGTGCAATACTAAATTATCTCAAATTTATGCACAAATACTGAAAAACAAGAATATAAAATATCGTACTCCGGATAATCGAGTCTAAAATTCCGGATAATCGAATCCCGGATAATTGAGTCCGACTTGTACTGTAATTTATATACAAAAAAAAAAATACATCATGGGTTAGTCGATCTTGGTTATCTTAATGTTTCTTTGTGTCTTTTTTTTTTAAATAGTTAAATTTAATCCGTGTTTATAAATACAAAAGTATGATTAAAAACAACTGTTTGATTTTGACACGGTTCGATATTGGCAGCATGATTTTTTTCTGGAGTTCTGCCAAAATCAAACAGCACTATACCTTATCAAAATTTATAGAGTCCCTTTCACAAATGTTGTTGAAAAAATTAAATATTTAGAGAAAATTCTAAGACATGTTTGCTACAAATTCTCTTGACTATTTCATCCTATATATCCTTTATGACAACATGTCGTTTTTTGGAATTCGTTCGCAATGCTAAATACATTCTTTTACAATTTATTGTTAACCTTGATGCAATTGACTACAGAAAAGTATAATTTTATTTTTAGAATATCAGTTAATCTTGTGGCAGAAGTGCTCCAAATTTAAATGATAAAGAAATTTGAAAATGTCTTTGAAAGTCATACAGGGTGTTAGGTTCGTGAGTGCAGACATTTTAAGGGGTGATAGAGGACCATGTTAGATGAAAAAAATCGTTCTACGAATATGGTCAAATCTTAACTGTTACCGAGTTATTAAACATTTAATGTTTTAGGATATGTTTGTCTTTAAGTGGTTATAACTTTGGAATAGTTCAACGAATCTCAATTCTCTTACTTCCATTTGAAAGCTAATTAAATTTCCAATCTACTAACAACTTTACATCTAATGGGTTTTGCAAATAAATTCATTTTTAAGAGCAAATAAGTTCAAAGGTAGTGATTTTTCTCTTGTTTTTGTCAGTTTACTTTAAAAAATGCGTAATAAATTTCATGCTTGTCTTAAGCAAAGTTGTGTGCTTCAAGCTGCTCTACAATTCGTTCTTTGGCACCAAACTGCTATCTCTACGCGTTCTCTTGCAATTTTGATTTGAACACGCCACTTTGGGTCATAAATTTTGGTCCGTAAACGCAACAGGTAACAGTTCATTTCACCCCACTGTGTTGCAAAACTTGACGCATTGTTTGCATCCGCGCACAGCACACTTGATCTCAGGTTTAGACAACAACAGCTTGGCGCGTATGATTAAGCACACACTGCTGTGGGTTCTTTTGCATGCTGTTTGAAACTTAAAATAAATCGTTTTTGTCCGATGGAAATCAACTTTACAAAATGTTGAAGGAGTGTAGTAAAACATTGATCGGTTTGTTATTTTTCTGTTGATGATTGATCTGAATTGTAAGCAATAATTGTCATTGCTCGTAGAGTTAATGTTTCAAAGTACTGCATAACAATATTGATGAAACAACATTGAACATACAGAAAATGTTTATCTGGTCTGGTTGATTCATATCAGTTTATTTAAAGGCTCTGTGCAATGTTCCAAAGACTGCAAGGATGCTGCTAAACATTTGGAAGCAGTAACACGCTTACGATACTTAAAAGCTTTGAGTGTATCCCAGTCCCAATTTTACTGTGAATCTCATTCAACTGTTAACGCCAGGAGTTAAATTGTTTAATGATTCATTCAAAAATAACCTAGAAACTTTGCTAGAAGTTACCCCAGCCCTATTAACTATTCAAGAATATCTCGAGAAATTAATTCAGGGATGCATCCAGACATTTAAAAAAAATGTCTACACCGAGGAATTGTCAAATAAACTCTTCTATGAATTTTTCAGCTCTTCTTTAAGAAATTGTTCATGGTAACACTCACCAAATTTGTAGTGGGATTCGTTTAAAAGTGCTTACTAAATTCATCCTGATATTTACTAAGGTATTCGTGTTGAAATTTATCTAGGGATTACACCAGGAATCTCTCAAGTTCTCTTATAAAAGCAGGATAATCGTCAACAAATTAAAACTGGATTTTCTCCAGATGTTTTTTGAGGAATACATGTAATTTTCAATTCAATTCTTCTCAAATTATCCAACAAATTCTTTATAGAGGTGCTGAAAAATGTTTGAAACAAGAAATCTCATGAGGATATCGATGAATGAGTTGATGCAAAAATTGAATTCCAGGAATCCTTGAAAAAATCTTCAATAGACTCGATGGAAAAATGTCTGATAATATTCCTTGAAGAACCACTCGAAGTTTGGTTAATTGTGTTTACTTTAAAGATCCATTCCTCCAGAATTGATCTGGAAATTCCTCCAGAGTTTCTCCAGGAATTTTTCTATACATTCTTTCGGAGTTCTTCCAGTTATTCTTCCGAAGTACCTCTGGAGCTCCACCGGTAGTTTCTCAACAGTTCTTCCGAAAAAGTCTCCAGAGCTCCACCGAGAATTTGTTCTTCGGCAATTCCTTGGGACTTCATCCGGGTACTCTTAGGGAGTTTCTTCTGGAATTCCTTCGAAGCTCCACTGATTTTTTTTTTCAAACGTTGCTTCCTAAATTCCTCTGGAATCCCTCCCACAATTTCTAAGGAGCTCCTCCAGGAACTGTACTGTAGTTCCTTTAGGAATTGACACGCGAGTTGCTTCAAGAATCTGGCAGCTTCACCAGAAATTCTACCGCAGTTTCTCCAGGAATCCTGCCGGTTGTTCCTCCGAGAATTTTCCAAGAATATACCCGAGAGTTTTCTTGGAAGGCCTCCGGGAGTTCCTCCAAAAATTTCTTCAGGATTTCTTCCACAAATTCCTTTGAGAGGTCCTCCAAGAATTTCTGAGGATTCCTTTCCCGGGAATTTCTTCAAAATTTTCATAGGGAGTTCCTTCAAGAATCCCTTGAGACTTCATCCTAAAATTCCTGAGTTCGTAGGAAGTCGCTATGGAGAAAATCCAATGGAATTCCCTGTAGAGCTCTGGAGGAACTCCGGAGAATATGCTAGATGGAATTCAGAAGAATTACTGCAACAATTTTGGAAGAATTTCTTGAGCGACTCCGGAGGAATTACCGTTGAAGCTACGAAGGAATTCTCGGAGGAACTCTGAAGGAACCCTGGACAAATTCGTACAGAACACTTAAGGAACTCCTTAGCCGAGTGGTTAGAGTCCGCGGCTACAAAGCAAATCCATGCTGAAGGTATCTGGGTTCGATTCCCGGTCGGTTCAGGATCTTTTTGTAGTGGAAGTTTCCTTGACTTCCCTGGGCATAGAGTATCATCATACTTGCCAAACGAGATACGAATGCGAAAATGGCAACTTCGGCAAAGAAAGCTCTCAGTTAATAACTGTGGAAGTACTCATAAGAACACTAAGCTAGTGAGGTCGTTAATGCCAAAAAGAAGAAGAAGACTTAAGGAACTCCGGAGGAATACCATGAGGAACTCTTGAGAAATTCGCGGAGGAACTCTGGGATATTTCACGGAGAAAATCTAGGGGAATTTCCGGAGTAACTCTTGAGGAATTCCTAGCGGAACTCCGGAGGATTTCCGATAAATTACTGCACGAACTCTGGAAAATTAGGAATTCTTGAGGAACTCCGACAAAAATTCCATGAGGAACTCTGAAGAAATTCGTAGCGGACCTCCAAAAGAATTCCTGGAGGAATTGTGGAATATTTTCTAGAGAAACTTCGAATCAAAATCCTGAAGGAACTATGGAGGAAATCCTGGAGGAATGTAACTCTTAATCGTTCTGATTTAACGGCTACGCAGTCTTTCAGAAAATGAAACAAGGTTTATAACTTGCCCTACGTTTCGACCCGGGGTTGGTGTCTTGGAACTTTGGAGATTTTTCTGGAGGATCTCCAAAGGAACTCCTTGAAGAAGTTCGAGGATTTTCTGGATGAACTCCGAAAGAATTCCTAGATCCATAAAGGAATTCCCGGCAAAAATTTCGAAAGAATTCTTGGAGAAATTTCTAGAGAAACTACGATGGAAGTCCTTGAGAAACTCTGAAAGAATTCCTGGAGAAAATCCGAAAGAATTCCTGGAGAAACTTGGAAGCCCGGAGTACTTTGAAAAATTCCCGGTGGAGCTCTGGGGGATTTACAGAAGGAAGTCTGCAGAAATTCCTGGATGAATGCCCAAAACAGCTCTGAAGGAATTCCTGGAGGAACTCTTAAAAAATCCTGGAGGAATCCCGGATGAATTGTTGGAGGAACTCCGGACAAATTGCTGAAGGAACTCCAGAAGAACTGCTGGAGATCTGCTGAGGAATTTACGAGGGCAATCTGGAAAAAATCCTGGAAGAATTTCTGAAACTACTACGGAATAACTCCGAAAGGAGCTATGAAGGAAATCCAATGGAATTCCCTGTGGAGCTCTGGAGGATAAGCTGGATACAATCCAGAAGAAGTACTGGAAAAACTCCGGAGGAATTTTTGGAGCAACTCAAAAGGAACTATCGTTAAAGCTACGAAGGAATTCTCGGAGGAACTCTGAAGGAACCCTGGACAAATTCCTTGAGAATCTCCAAAGCAAATCCAGGAGGAACTACGGAGCAATTCCTGTAGGAATTCGAAGGCGTTCTTATAGAAACTCCAGATGTGTTTCTTGAGGAACTCCGGAGGCGTTTCTAGAGGAATTTCTGGAGAAACTAAGGAGGAAATTCGGAGGAGTTAGCGTTGGAGCTCCAGAGGAACTTTTCAGGAATAACTGGATGAGGAATAGCTAGAGTACCTCCAAAGGATATAACTTTGGAAGAATTTCCAGTGGAAATCCGGAGAAATTTCCGAGGAGTTGCTGATTGAAATCCAAAGGAATTGCCTGAGGAAATGCGGAATGATTTTTGGAAGGATTTGAAAAAAATCCTGGAGGAACTCCGGAAGAACTTCACGAGGAACTCTTGAGAAATTCCGGGAAGGAAGTCTAGAGGAGTTCCCGAAGAAACTCTTGAGACATTTCCTGAGAAATTCTGCAAAATTCCTCGAAGGGGATTTAGGGAATTTTTTGAAGTAGCTTCAGAAGAATTAATTGTGGAACTCTGGAGCATTTCCAAGGAATTATTTGAGGAACTCTGGATAATTCCTGGAGAAATTCCGAAAAAAGGAGGAACCACGGAAGAAATGCGAAGGAATTCCTTGTA
This sequence comes from Aedes aegypti, assembly GCF_002204515.2. Classification (NCBI taxonomy): domain Eukaryota; kingdom Metazoa; phylum Arthropoda; class Insecta; order Diptera; family Culicidae; genus Aedes; species Aedes aegypti. The sequence goes on along the minus strand of NC_035108.1, from coordinate 341,734,794 downwards.
GAGCTCCAAAAGAATTCCCGGAGGAATATTTGGAATTTCTCCAGAGGCATTTCTGAAGGAAATTCCTGAAGGAAATCCTCGGCGAGGAATATCTAGAGAAAATTCCAACAGAAATTCCTAGGAAAAATCCCTAGATGAATTTCCTGGAGCAAATCCTTGGAGGAAATTCTGGATGAATTTCTGTAGCTAATCTCCAGAGCTATTAATGGAGGGATTTCGGAGGAATTTATGTAAGAAACCCCCAAAGAAAATTATGGACAAAATCTCTGGATGAAATTCCCGGATCAATTCTTGGAGGAAATACTTAGGTCTTAGACGAGTTCTTCGAGGAAATCTCCAAAGGAATTCCTAGGGGAAAACCCCGGCGGAATTTCTGAAGATATCCCTGGAAAGTTTCCTGGAGGAAATCTCCAGAAAAATTCTCTGAAAAATCCCCGATATAATTTCTGGAGAGAGAGAATTCATCCACAGAGGAATTCCTAAAGAAAATCTCCGGAGGAATTCTTGGAAAACATTTCCGGAGGAATTTCTGGAGGAAATTCCAGGAGGAATTTCGGAAGGAAATCCCCGGAGGTGCTACTTGAGGTACCTCTCGTAGAAATTCCTGGAGGTAATCCCCGGAGAAATTCCCAAAACAAATAGCTGGAGAAAATCTCCGGGGTAGTTCTTGGGGGAATCCCCGGAGGAGTTCATAGAGCAAATTGCCAGACGAGTTTTTGGAGGAAATCCTCGGCGGAATTGCTATTACAGATCTCCTGGAGATTTCCTGGAGAAAATCTCCGAATGAGTTCTTGTGGGATATCCCCGTAAAAATCGTTGAAATTGCCGAAGAAATTCCTGGGTGAAATTTCCGAAGAAATTTCTGTGGGAAATCTCCGGATAAATTCTCTAAAATAATGCCCGAAAGAATTTCTTGACAAAATCTTTTGAAGAAATTCCTGGATAAAATAACCGGAGTTTTTGGTGGAAATCACCGGAGGAATTCTTGGAAAAAATCTCTGGTGCAAAACCCCAGCGAAATTTCTGGAGTAGATCCCGGATAAATTCACTGAAAAAGTCCCCAAAAGAAGCCCCTAAGAAATTCCTGCGAATAGCTGACAGTGTCTTTGCGATATTATAAATCCATTTCTAGATTTATTCTACCTGTTGCACATTCACTGCGTTAGCCATTGAATGAGATGTACACTTTAAAAATGGTGACGTACTGCAAATTAACATGATTCGTGTCAAATGTGAAATTGACATGCTTTGCAAAAAAAGTTTTTTTAAATTTCCCTAAGGATTTTATGATAATAAATGTTTTTAGCATACATCTTAACTTATCTCAAAATTCATCATGGATTTTATGTTCAAAGATACTTCCAGGATATTTTAAAAAAAAATATTCCAAGAATATTTACAGAAATGTTTTAAAACATTTTGCCAGGAATTTTTCATCATTTTTTTTTTAATGATTCGTTCGAAAATAACCTGGAAATTATGTTGGAAGTTTCCTCAGCTCAATGAATTTTTCAAGAATGCCTTAAGAAAGTAATTCAGAAATAAATCCAGATATTTTCCTAACAATTCTTGCATGCCTACAACCAGGAATTGTAAATGGATGTAGTGGCATTCATAATGGTGCTCACAAAATACCTTCCATTTTTCTGAAAAAAGGAATTAAGGAACTATAAAACAAAAACAGGGCCCAGATAGCCGTAGCGGTAAACGCGCAGCTATTCAGCAAGACCAAGCTGAGGGTCGTGGGTTCGAATCCCACCGGTCGAGGATCTTTTCGGATTGGAAATTTTCTCGACTTCCCAGGGCATAAGAGTATCTTCGTACCTGCCACACGATATACACATGCAACAATGGTCATTGGCACAGTAAGCTCTCAGTTAATAACTGTGGAAGTGCTCATAAGAACACTAAGCTGAGAAGCAGGCTCTGTCCCAGTGGGGACGTTAATGCCAGAAAGAAGAAGAAGAAAACAAAAACAAATCAAGCAGTTTAAGAATATTTTTCTGTTCGGAACATAAACCACTGCGACTAATATTTGATCTTGTAGTATATCTATTGTAGTATATCCCTCATTTTACAATTCCTCGGTGTAAAATGTGCTCCAGGAATTTGTCCGAGGATTTTCTCCAGGAATTTCTTAGGGGCTTTCCAATAGGAATTCTTTTTGGGAGTTTTTCAGTCATTTTATCCGGGATCTGCTCCAAAAATTTCGCTGGGGATTTGCACCATAGATTTTTTCCAAGAACTCCTCGGTTGATTTCCACCAAAAATTCCGATTATTTTATCCAGGAATTTCTTCAAAAGATTTTGTCAAGAAATTCTTTCGGGCATTTTTTCAGAGAATTTATCCGGAGATTTCCCACAGAAGTTTCTTCGGAAATTTCACCCAGGAATTTCTTCGGCAATTTCAACGATTCCTACGGGGATATCCCTCAAAAACTCATTCGGAGATTTTCTCCAGAAAATCCCCAGGAGATCTGTAATAGCAATTCCGCCGAGGATTTCCTCCAGAAACTCGTCTGGCAATTTGCTCTATGAATTCCTCCGGGGATTCCCCCAAGAACTCCTCCGGGGATTTTCTCCAGGAATTTCTCCAGCAATTTGTTTTTGGAATTCCTCCAGGGATTACCTCTAGGAATTTCTACAGGAGGTACCTCAAGTAGCACCTCCGGGGATTTCCTCCCGAAATTCCTCCTGGGATTTCCTCCAGAAATTCCTCCGGAAATGTTTTCCAAGAATTCCTCCGGAGATTTTCTTTAGGAATTCCTCTGTGGATGAATTCTCACTCTTCAGAAGTTATATCGGCGATTTTTCTGAGAATTTTTCTGGAGATTTCCTCCAGGAAATGTTTGGGATTTGCATCAGATATCCTCCAAGAATTACTCCGGGATTTTCTCAACGAATTCCTCAGGGAATTCCCAATAGCGATTTCTCCGGGTATTTCTTTCAGAATTTGTTTCAGAAAACTTTCCAGGGATATCTTCAGAAATTCCGCCGGGGTTTTTCCTTAGGAATTCCTTCGGAGGTTTCCTCCAAGAACTCGTCTAAGACCTAAGTATTTCCTCCAAGAATTGATCCGGGAATTTCATCCAGAGATTTTGTTCATAATTTTCTACGGCGATTTCTTACATCAATTCCTCCGAAATCCCTCCATTAATAGCTCTGGAGATTACACTACAGAAATTCATCCAGAATTTCCTCCAAGGATTTGCTCCAGGAAATTCATCTAGGGATTTTTCCTAGGAATTTCTGTGGGAATTTTCTCTAGATATTCCTCGCCGAGGATTTCCTTCAGGAATTTCCTTCAGAAATGCCTCTGGAGAAATTCCAAATATTCCTCCGGGAATTCTTTTGGAGCTCTACAAGGAATTACTTCGCATTTCTTCCGTGGTCCTCCTTTTTTCGGAATTTCTCCAGGAATTACCCAGAGTTCCTCAAATAATTCCTTGGAAATGCTCCAGAGTTCCAAAAGGAATTCTTCTGAAGCTACTTCAAAAAATTCCCTACATTCCCTTCGAGGATTTTTGCAGAATTTCTCAGGAAATGTCTCAAGAGTTTCTTCGGGAACTCCTCTAGACTTCCTTCCCGGAATTCCTCAAGAGTTCCTCGTGAAGTTCTTCCGGAGTTCCTCCAGGATTTTTTTCAAATCCTTCCAAAAATTATTCCGCAATTCCTCAAGCAATTCATCTGGATTTCAATCAGCAACTTCTCGGAAAATTCTCCACTGGAAATTCTCCCAAAGTTATTTCAGAAAATCCTTTGGAGGTACTCTAGCTATTCCTCATCCAGTTATTTCTGAAAAGTTCCTCTGGAGCTCCAACGCTAACTTTTCCGAATTTCCTCCTTAGTTTCTCCAGAAATCCCTCTAGAAACGCCTCCGGAGTTCCTCAAGAAACACATCCGGAGTTTCTATAAGAACGCCTTCGAATTCCTACAGGAATTGCTCCGTAGTTCCTCCTGGATTTGCTTTGGAGATTCTCAAGGAATTTGTCCAGGGTTCCTTCAGAGTTCCTCCGAGAATTCCTTCGTAGCTTTAACGATAGTTCCTTTTGAGTTGCTCCAAAAATTCCTCCGGAGTTTTTCCAGTACTTCTTCTGGATTGTATCCAGCTTATCCTCCAGAGCTCCACAGGGAATTCCATTGGATTTCCTTCATAGCTCCTTTCGGAGTTATTCCGTAGTAGTTTCAGAAATTCTTCCAGGATTTTTTCCAGATTGCCCTCGTAAATTCCTCAGCAGATCTCCAGCAGTTCTTCTGGAGTTCCTTCATCAATTTGTCCGGAGTTCTTCCAGCAATTCATCCGGAATTCCTCCAGGATTTTTTAAGAGTTCCTCCAGGAATTCCTTCAGAGCTGATTTGGGCATTCATCCAGCAATTCCTGCAGACTTCCTTCTGGAAATCCCCCAGAGCTTAACCGGGAATTTTTCAAAGTACTCCGGGCTTCCAAGTTTCTCCAGGAATTCTTTCGGATTTTCTCCAGGAATTCTTTCAGAGTTTCTCAAGGAGTTCCATCGTAGTTTCTCTAAAAATTTCTCCAAGAATTCTTTCAAATTTGCCGGGAATCCCTTTATGGATCTAGGGATTCTTTCGGAGTTCATCCAGAAAATCCTCGGAGTTCTTCAAGGATACTCCAGAAAAATCTCCAAAGTTCCAAGACACCACCCCCGGTTCGAAACGTTGGGCAAGTTATAAACCTCGTTTCATTTTCTGAAAGACTGCGTAGCTGTTAAATCAGAACGATTAAGAGTTACAGTCAAACCCCACCAGATTCCTCCAGGATTTCCTCCAGGATTTTGATTCGAAGTTTCTCTAGAAAATATTCCGCAGTTCCTCCGGCAAATCTTTCGGTGTTCCTCCTGGAATTCTTTTGGAGGTCCGTTACGAATTTCTTCAGAGTTCCTCATGGAATTTTTGTCGGAGTTCCTCAAGCAATACCTTCAGATTTGCTCCAGAAATTCCTTTGGATTTCCAGCAGGTATTTTTTCGGATTACCGCCAAAGTTCGGAGTTTTCCAGGAATTTTCCAGAGTTTGTGCAGTAATTCATCGGAAATCCTCCGGAGTTCCGCTAGGAATTCCTCAAGAGTTACTCCGGAAATTCCCCTAGATTTTCTCCGCGAAGTATCCCAGAGTTCCTCCGCGAATTTCTCAAGAGTTTCTCCTGGTTTTCCTCCGGAGTTCCTTAAGTCTTGTTCTTCATTTTGGCATTAAAGTCTTCACTAGGACAGAGCCTGCATCTCAGCTTAGTGTTCTTATGAGCACTTCCACAGTTATTAACTGAGAGCTTTCTTTGCCAAAGTTGCCATTTTCGCATTCGTATCTCGTTTGGCAAGTACGACGATACTCTATGCCCAGGGAAGTCAAGGAAATTTCCACTACAAAAAGATCCTGGACCGACCGGGAATCGAACCCAGACACCTTCAGCATGGCTTTGCTTTGTAGCCGCGGACTTTAACCAAGGAATTGCCGAAGAACAAATTCTCGGTGGAGCTCTGGAGACTTTTTCGGAAGAACTGTTGAGAAACTACCGGTGGAGCTCCAGAGGTACTTCGGAAGAATAATTGGAAGAACTCCGAAAGAATGTATAGAAAAATTCCTGGAGAAACTCTGGAGGAATTTCCAGATCAATTCTGGAGGAATGGATCTTTAAAGTAAACACAATTAACCAAACTTCGAGTGGTTCTTCAAGGAATATTATCAGACATTTTTCCATCGAGTCTATTGAAGATTTTTTCAAGGATTCCTGGAATTCAATTTTTGCATCAACTCATTCATCGATATCCTCATGAGATTTCTTGTTTCAAACATTTTTCAGCACCTCTATAAAGAATTTGTTGGATAATTTGAGAAGAATTGAATTGAAAATTACATGTATTCCTCAAAAAACATCTGGAGAAAATCCAGTTTTAATTTGTTGACGATTATCCTGCTTTTATAAGAGAACTTGAGAGATTCCTGGTGTAATCCCTAGATAAATTTCAACACGAATACCTTAGTAAATATCAGGATGAATTTAGTAAGCACTTTTAAACGAATCCCACTACAAATTTGGTGAGTGTTACCATGAACAATTTCTTAAAGAAGAGCTGAAAAATTCATAGAAGAGTTTATTTGACAATTCCTCGGTGTAGACATTTTTTTTAAATGTCTGGATGCATCCCTGAATTAATTTCTCGAGATATTCTTGAATAGTTAATAGGGCTGGGGTAACTTCTAGCAAAGTTTCTAGGTTATTTTTGAATGAATCATTAAACAATTTAACTCCTGGCGTTAACAGTTGAATGAGATTCACAGTAAAATTGGGACTGGGATACACTCAAAGCTTTTAAGTATCGTAAGCGTGTTACTGCTTCCAAATGTTTAGCAGCATCCTTGCAGTCTTTGGAACATTGCACAGAGCCTTTAAATAAACTGATATGAATCAACCAGACCAGATAAACATTTTCTGTATGTTCAATGTTGTTTCATCAATATTGTTATGCAGTACTTTGAAACATTAACTCTACGAGCAATGACAATTATTGCTTACAATTCAGATCAATCATCAACAGAAAAATAACAAACCGATCAATGTTTTACTACACTCCTTCAACATTTTGTAAAGTTGATTTCCATCGGACAAAAACGATTTATTTTAAGTTTCAAACAGCATGCAAAAGAACCCACAGCAGTGTGTGCTTAATCATACGCGCCAAGCTGTTGTTGTCTAAACCTGAGATCAAGTGTGCTGTGCGCGGATGCAAACAATGCGTCAAGTTTTGCAACACAGTGGGGTGAAATGAACTGTTACCTGTTGCGTTTACGGACCAAAATTTATGACCCAAAGTGGCGTGTTCAAATCAAAATTGCAAGAGAACGCGTAGAGATAGCAGTTTGGTGCCACAGAACGAATTGTAGAGCAGCTTGAAGCACACAACTTTGCTTAAGACAAGCATGAAATTTATTACGCATTTTTTAAAGTAAACTGACAAAAACAAGAGAAAAATCACTACCTTTGAACTTATTTGCTCTTAAAAATGAATTTATTTGCAAAACCCATTAGATGTAAAGTTGTTAGTAGATTGGAAATTTAATTAGCTTTCAAATGGAAGTAAGAGAATTGAGATTCGTTGAACTATTCCAAAGTTATAACCATTTAAAGACAAACATATCTTAAAACATTAAATGTTTAATAACTCTGTAACAGTTAAGATTTGACCATATCCGTAGAACGATTTTTTTCATCTAACATGGTCCTCTATCACCCCTTAAAATGTCTGCACTCACGAACCTAACACCCTGTATGATGAAATTCTATATCATTTGTTAAGCTTTGATGCTGGTTCATAAACTATATCATTTTATTAATTTGTATTCGTCCTTAAAATGAAGCCATATTTTTACACCTTGTATCCATTATTATAGTTGCTAACAACAGTATTGAAATTAGTTGCCAAGCTCTTCCGTGAGCTACTCCCAACCAAAATCACATAATATCAATTTCTCCAGACTACCAAGTTCCTTCCAACACTGTTGACCAGTTCGTTAGATGAGTCAGCATTAGCATCACGCTGAATTTGTTCAACGTGTATTGACCTTCAAATCTATATTAGAATTTCGTCCATGCTTCAGCTCATGAACTTCCTCGTGGACATGCTCTTCCTCTAGACTACAGCTCAGCCTCCAGACTATATTTCCACGAAGAGGGTCTGCTTCCGCGTCCAGGCTCTGTGTCCTAGTCCAGGTTCTGTTTCCTTCGAACCAGCCTCAGCATTTTGCTAAGATTTCAAGTATCTAGTCAGAACCTTTATATTGATTTATGGAGTGATGCTGTTGGATAAACAATTCGGGGTATCCGGATGTAACCAGAACCTCATATTGGTCCACGGCAATAAAGCTATGATGTTCATGATGACAATTCATAAATTTTGAGCCGTCACACGATATGAGTGAGTAAGATTACAAAAGTGTCCCACTGAGGCCTTGCCGGAATCGATTCCGGGGTATCCGGATGTGGCCAGAACCTCATATTGGTCTTTGGCATTATATCTATGACGTTCCGGATAAAAAATCAGGAATTTCGAGCCGTCGCACGGTATGAGTGAGTAGGATTACGAAATTGTCCTACTGAGGCCCTCCCGGAACCGATTCCAGGGTATCCGGATGTGGCCAGAACCTCATATTGGTCCTTGGCATTATATCTATGACGTTCCGGATAAAAAAATCAGGAATTTTGAGCCGTCGCACGGTATGAGTGAGTAGGATTACGAAAGTGTCCTACTGAGGTCCTCCCGGATCCGATTCCGGGGTATCTGGATGTGGCCAGAACCTCATATTGGTATTTGGCCTTATATCTATGACGTTCCAGATAAAAAATCAGGAATTTCGAGCCGTCGCACGATATGAGTGAGTAGGATTACGAAATTGTCCTACTGAGGCCCTCCCGGAACCGATTCCGGGGTATCCGGATGTGGCCAGAACCTCATATTGGTCTTTGGCATTATATCTATGACGTTCCGGATAAAAAATCAGGAATTTCGAGCCGTCGCACGGTATGAGTGAGTAGGATTACGAAATTGTCCTACTGAGGCCCCACCGGAACCGATTCCGGGGTATCCGGATGTGGCCAGAACCTCATATTGGTCTTTGGCATTATATCTATGACGTTCCGGATAAAAAATCAGGAATTTTGAGCCATCGCACGGTAGTATTCTTTGAGTTTCAGAAAATGTCCACTCTGGGTACATTCAGGAACCGGTGCCAGGTGACCGGGTATCCGAAATGGCCAGAATCAATGAGAACCAATGTCATTCGACCTTCTGGCAGCTTTTTACTTATAGAAAGTACACAATGAATAATTTTCTTACCGCTAATCTTGAAAAATCTAAGGGAACTATCACTTCCGGAACGAATATACCCCATTTGAATCCGGAATTACTCCGGAACCAAGTGGCCAATCCCATTTCTTCCGAAACACAATAAATCTTGAGAAGTATGCGGTTTGTTTGAGACCAAAAGATCCAAAATTGATTAATAATTGGCCAAGTTATGATTTTTTAAAGTTCATTTTTAATGAAAAGTCAGACGTTGGGGGTTTGAGAGTTAATAAACTTCTTTCGTGAAAAAAAATAGAAATTCGATGCAGCCATTCTTATCTAATGAGCATTTATGTTCCAGGTTCCACGCTGGCCTAATAAAGATCTAGAAAACTTAAAAAAGACATATTTTTGAAATTTCTCTAGAAATATTTAACCGATTTGTATGATTTTTTCAGAGTAGCTCCAGAATGTTGGTCTCCCAAGGAACACCAGATGATCAATGATCAATATCGACACGGATTCTAAAACTAGAAGAGTTTTTGAGACCTTGTGGAAAAATAGTGCATAAACGGTAGAGGGGTAAAGCTACTGAATCTGAATCAACACTCTTGTTTGCTCGGTAAATGAGCATTGAATTTTGCGAATTAGGACTAAACATTAGGACATTCAACGCCAAAAAACATGCAATTTCCTTCAATACTTGTTATTCTTTTAGGAAAAATGGGTTTGAAAATAAAAGAGTGATAAATTGCACCCCAAATTACCATATCTTGGTACATGCGTTCCATTTGGATCACGGAGTCTCTACCTTTTTCTATTTTTAGATCCAAATTTCAGAAAAATGGATTGTTTGTATTCCTGGTTTCTTGAGTTTCTCGTGACCCGGTATCGTGCTCAAATGGTAAGCCTCTAACACCATAAAAATGTGTTTTTGCAGTGATAAATAACGTTTCCTTTGCGGGATCTATTTTTCCGCTGTTTGTTCAACTATTACGGAAAGTTTCTTGAATTTTATCTTCACAGAAATACGTCACAGTCCTGATTCAATGCAACAATGGAGGAATTGAATCCTACAATTTTTGAAGATATTCGCGTTGGAAAACTTTCTTGTTCGAATAACAGCGTATTTACATTAAACCTTTAATATTTTTTAGAACGCTGAGACGAACCAGCCAACGGCTTAAAATCTCGATAATGAAGATAATAATAAAATTTAATTTTGGAAAATACGTCGAAATTTCAACCTTGATAAGTTTGATAATTTTTGACATTTACTTAATCGACAGAACCCTACTTGGGTTTTACTTTTAGACACTATGGTTGTTCTTATCTTGTTTTTTTTTGGAACGTAGGAAATATAGTTTACCAAAAAGTGGGAGTTGAAATCTGGGGATGTGCCATGAACTCAAAACACTAGATTTTTTATTTGAACCAATACAAAATATAGTAAACGTGTACTTTTGAAGCTCAAGCATTGGCCATTAATCGTTAGGCAGGGCTTTAGGACCCTATTGTGTTAACCCATTAACCAGGTCTAACTTATACCATCCATGACATTAAAAAACTATTCCATTTTGAATTACAGTGGGATTAGCCCTTTCCCGATTTTGCCAACAATAAATGCGGCATGGGACTGACAAAATCGGGATATTACTGTATGCATGGCTCCTATGCGATCTTCTGACAAAATAAAGTATCTCATAACGAATGATTGACTGCACTCAATATGGCAAACATAAACCACTCCATCTCATGATCCATAAATGCGGCACATAATTTCGTAGAATAGACAAATAATCTTCTTATTGTTAGTTATATGCAATGAGGTTTGATTATTTTTAAGAAGTTGAGCTTGATATATGTTACAAATATACCTTATAAAATCAACGGAAATTTATAGGATCCTGCTATAAAACATCAAAAACCCGATAGAAATCTTTAGTTAATCATAATCAAACTGCAGGAACACACTGGACTCTAAAGCATCTCACTATGAATACACATGGTTCCGCCTAAAATTCTCAGGATGTCGCTTAGGATTCCGATAGGGATTTACATATGCCGTAAGATTAGCTAGAAATTTTGATATTATCATTTAAAAATCTTAACATTCCGCTGCAATATTGGTGAAAATTCTCAAGTCTGAATGAAAATGATGAAAATTTTCAAATGTATATTTTTCCCAAGTTTCCACCAAATTCCACCGATATCTCACCATAAATACTCAATATACCACTAATCTACAGTTTACCGCTAGGAATTCACAGGGCGCCCCGGGAATCTTTAGAGTTTCTACGGAATTATCATATTTCGCTCAGCATCCCCAATAACCATTTATACATTCTCAGGATCCCACAAGAACCTTCCAGTGTCCGCTAGGAATCTTCAGACATTCTCAAAAATCCTTCGAAAGTTCAGAGAAACCCCATAAAAACCAAAAATTTCAAAGATTCTCCAGTGTACAGTTGGAAATCTAGACCCAGCTTGCTAGGAACATTTTGATGGGAACCTTCTCCTTTATTTAAAACTTTGCATAGAATGTTCGACCGTCCCCTAAAATCTCTAAAAAAAGAGGAAATGTAGCTCAACTTAATTGTAAAATTTTAAAAATAATAATTAAAACACTCTCAATCGTATGCACCGCATGCATATTATTGAGAATAATAATTTAACTGTGTTCGAATTTGTCAATAGGTGGTATTAAATGGCGCATTGGAATTAAAATATAAAATATAGTGAAATATGTAACTTTTCATGGATTATATGTTTACACTTCTGCAATTTACTAGAATAACGCATTTTATTTAATGGAATTCTCTAAAAGTTAAGAAACACAACTTTTTGATTTATTTATTTCTATTACTGCGGTGTAGTTTTACATACGTGATGTATGTAATTCCATAATAATAAGAACTGTGAGCTGGAAAGGTGAGTTGAATTTTATGATTGAAACTCTGTGTGAGACATAGACTGTTTATTGCTCCTATACTATGGTCCAATCTACGAACCCGAGCAACACACATTTTTAATTGAGTATTATCAACTGATATATGACCAAAACTAGCCATATATAGGTTGATAATACTCAATTATAACAAGTGTGTTTCTGGGGAAATATACAGTAACTGTTCAAACAAACTGTTCCAAATCTAAAGGAAAGTGTTTTGTGTGTCACCTACTGGTAGAGTCAAATGGGCTGGTCATGCAGTATGAATTCCTAAGAAAAGAGGTTGGTCTGTAGTTTAGATACTGGTGGAGATTGAAAACCTCATAAAACGTTTCGAATGCATAACCAATGACTATATCGAAGTAAATAAGCGTGTACGATTTCTCTTAGAAGTTGGGGAGTATACGGAAATATCGTCGAAGATGGAGCTTTGGAATATAGTTGGTGTGTTGCTCACCTGTTGTTCAAATGATTAAAGCAACAGGCATGATGATATTTACAAAAAGTTACAAATTTTAATGGTTTTCAAAAATGTTGCTAAAAACGAATAATTTTTTTCGTCAAAATCGGGGGTGCCAAAACTGAAGAATGCAAAACAAAAAGGAGCATGCCAAAAACGTAATCCCACTGTATTCTCCTCTTGCATTCATCAAATTTTGCTTCTTATCACTATTTCCGTTTTATGTTCATGAACATCTTTATTTTTTCCATTTTTCTTAACATGTAGAAATCAAAATCCGAAAAGCAGATTATGACTCATGAAATCATGATTTCGGAGTGTTTTCAGCTTATGAAAATACATCATCATTTGGACTCGATATCATGAGTCAAATTGCCGTAACGCAACACACGCGTTATGTTTTAGTTGCGGATTGCCCGGAATCATGAATCACATGCCTAAAATGTTCATGATGTCGCGCAACCGTTTATGATCGACAACATAAAAGAAATTAAAAACTAATGCGAGATTCGAACCAAGCATCTTCTGATTGAGAGTCACGTGTCGTACCACACTACTATTTTATCATGTTGAAAAGAAGGTGGTCGAAACGAATGAAATGGTGCAATGCATTCCGAATATTACGTTCATGAGGAAATCATGATTATGACTCCAGGAGCCATGATTTGTGGTCCTAGTAAGGCTGGCAGATTATGAATTTCATGACTTGAAAATCATGATTTGCGAATCAGATTTTTTTTTCAGTGTAGTATTTGAATAAGTTTTTCAATTTTTGTTTTCAAGAAATGTTTCGATCAGATCTTTTCAACCAGGGTATATGATCAGTTATGGTCATAGCGGTGTCCTTTTTCGCCAAACGTGATAATTCATGTGTTTCAAATTTTTGAATTGTTTCTTGTTTTATAGTAGTTAGAAATATATCTTATTGTTGGGACATTCAAAAAGATTCAATACATGAAAGCTTTCCAAATTTAACATATTGCCAAATAGAGAACCACTATAACCATAATTGGCACACTTTTCCTAGTCAAAACTAAAGCATTATGATTTCCTAGCTTTGCTCATAGGAATCCTATGAAGATGTCATATTTGAACGTAGCCGCCGCAAAGTTAAATACATAGGTATAGAACAAGATCTCCACGGTTCGAAAGCTAGGATTGTACTTTAGAGCCGTGGAAATCTTGTTCTTTACCTATGTATTTACCTTTGCGATTAAGAGAATTGCGTTCGCTAAATTAATGATCGATTGCTCACTTACTTGAGATGATCTATCCATAAAAAAATTCCATGCCAAAAATTTGTATCGACCCGTATAGGCCTGAGTGAAAACAAAAATACTAAAACCCGTACCGCTCAGTCAATACTTAACGGATTCAAATATACCTTCATCAGTATATCCAGTTTCTAAAAGTGACCAGAGGAATCCAGTAATATTCCTATGGCCGGAGTTATTCCGGTGGTTATTTTGTCGCTTATAGAAACTAGATATGTGTACGAGTATACTGACAAAAAACAATCGAAATCCGTTAAGTATTCACTGAGCAATTTATATTATGTTGTTTTCTCTTCACTCAGGCCTATACGGGTGAATATTTTAAAATTTATATTTGTATACAATCAGAAATAAGGAGTTATCGAAAAATCATCGGTGGGTATCAAGAAAGCAAAAAACTAATATTTCGGAAGTTATTAATTTAACGACTCCAAATGGGAAAATGTATGTTCTTGATGGCGGTTTCTTTCGTGTGCTATCGAGAAATGTTTTTTTATTTAACGAAACGAAATAAAAATGGAAAAAATGTAATCCGCTCTATTGGATTCCATAGCATTTCCGTGGTATTTTACGGAATCATTCAAAATATTGCATACCCTTAGGCTGGCAGATTGTGGTCTCCAGGGATTGGGATGTATCAACCCATGGGAAGACAACCAGGATTTGGGGGATTTTCGTCACAGCTCTGTTGCTGGGGTATAACGGTTGGAACGATGCGTGCTTTAATTGATCCATTCGGCGTCACGTTGCGTTGCTCTACTAATTCGTTGTCATACCTTTTGAAGAACTTGCGAGCAGCACTAAATTCGGCAGTAAAAAGCTTATCAAAAACTCAGCTTGTGTCCGTTGCCATAGATTGCGACCCGAATGAGCGCGATACGATAGACCACAATTTCGCACGTAAAGCCTGTCCACGTGAAATTTCGGACACCCAAATAATGGCAGCAAAAAAAAGTTACTCATAATTCAACAAAAACAATTGTTTATTTCAGAATAAAAGAGTTATATCTACAAAATAAACAGTTGACAAGGATGTTAATCCTTCTTTCTGTAAAATTCTCGAACTTTCTGTGGTACACCCGCCATCCGTGTCCGAAATTTATCGTGGACAGGCTTTAATAAGTTGTGGCCTTGCTCTTTTCTTTACGACTTTCCGGAAGATAAAGCTGATGGAACTTTCTCCAGATGCGAGCTAATAAAAGTGGACCTGTTGTTTCGAATTCGAACTTTTCCTCTTCCAGTAAGACACAAAAATATACCTCTCTCTTGCGGTCAACACAATTAAGAGCATCTTCATTGATCGTTGCAAGTTGCAAACTACACTTCAAACAGGTTATAACCTAACGGGATGAAAAATGTGTCTCAATAGACGCAACTTGACAACTGTCTATCTACCGTTGCTTAATCACTATTAATTAGATTTTATTACAAAACATAATGTGATTGGAACCGCTAGCTGAAGAGACTTCATCGGCTACCGATTTGTATCTCATTGGCTAACGATAAAATGCCGGCACAATGCGCCCGACCATTTAAGCCCATCGCCGCCGTTGCCGTTCAGAACTAGTTATCGCGGCTGATCGATATCGACAGATACCGGGAGTTGTCTTCCCATTATTTGCCTTCCGACAACTTCTTAACGAACGACTTCGGCTCAGATTGGACTCTTTTTTCTTTTTGCTCCACAACATCGGACTCGACAGGCAAAACAAAAACATAATTAGATCGGGACATAAAACTGGGAAAACTGGTTCCTTTCCACGGACAGTGGAACAGCAGAAGCAACATCTTCTCCACCGTTTTTCGTTGTCGGTCGGGTGACAATGACGAACTGCCAAAGCCAATCGGGTTCGATCCTTCTGCAAACAGCACGAAAAGATTGAGTGCTGAAAAGTAGGTCGACAGGTTGACAGGGGAAGTGATGATGATGACGATGATGGGATGATTTTCAGCTTCTGAACCAGACTTCAGAGGTGCTTCCTTAAGTCAATCAACGGATGACTTGGAAAATTTCTTCCATCGAAGGTGACAAAGCAAATGTTTCACTTGGGGAACGATTAGCGAGACGAAATAACTGAATTTATTTTGAACCATAATGATAATCACTTTTCTAGAAGAAGCCATTTCCAAGTCCAAGTCAAATAACAATAAAATAGGGCATTTCATTAGTTAACCGCAATTCTCCGTAAAAACCAGTAAGTCTGTAAAGGGAAATATGACCTATTCACTAAAAAAAAATATTGGCGATCAAATGTGAGGTTATGTTGCGAAAGTTTTGCAAATTCAAATGAACATTTACGCTTCCCTGTGCTTCAAATTGCCAATTTCTTATCAGTTTAATGATTGTGGCGATTTTTCTTCCAAAGTTATAACAAGTCACTAAGACTAATCTATCTATTTGAATCTATTTGAATAGCTGTTTTTTGTCTCACATATTTCCATGTCCAAAACGATACAATATACCAAACTGACGCAAATTTTGAAATGTTTTTCTCCTGCTTAATTAATGTAAATTATTACAAATATCATTCCCCAAACAATGAAGAAATTTGGAAGAAATTTGACTGTGCACAGGACTGCAACAGGAAGGACATACATTTGGTGGACAAAAAATTTAGTGGAAGCTAAATAGGGTGGAATTAATCATGTCATGCACCAGGTTGCACTTAGTACATTTCGGACAAACGGAATGGAATCCATCATTGACGTTGCGTTTTGCAGTCCTGCGCTGTCGGCGAATATGAACTGGAGAGTTTGTGAGGGGTACACCTATAGCGACCATTTACCGATTTGATATCCGTGGGGTAATGCGTATCGAGTCGTTATGGCAAAGATCAAGGGCCCTTCGATACCAACTGAGATGTGCCCAGCACGCTAAAGTTGATCGTGGAGGGTCTCTTCCCGAAGCACGATCCAACGTCCTGGACCCCAACGTCGCTGGAGCAATCGCTAAGGAACGCCAAGTGTCTAACGACGAGCTTGTACATCTACCGAAACGACGAAATCGAAGAAAGCTCCTGGTCCAGATGGAATACCGAACGTAGCGCTGAAAGCTGCCATTCTGGTACATCCGGACATGTTCAGGAAGGTGTTGCAGTAGTGCCTTGACGAATGTAACTTTCCAGGAATATGGAAGATCCAGAAACTGGTACTGCAGCCAAAGCTAGGAAAGCCACCGGGAGATCCAGCCTCGTTTAAGCCCATTTGCCTGCTGGATACGCTCGGGAAACTTTTTGAAAGAATCATCCTTAACAGGCTAACGAAGTGCACGGAGAGTGAGCGCGGGTTGTCGCAAATGCAGTATGGATTCCGGAAAGGCTTATCGACGGTAGAATCGCAAATAGAGCAGTACTCGAGTGAGCTGTAATGGCGTCGAGGCAGAAACGAAGAGGGGATCGATACTGCGTCGAGGTCACGATAGATGTGAAAAATGCATTCAACAGCGCCATCACCGCAGCACTGCACAGAATGCAGGTTCCCGACTATCTGTGCAAGATCCTGAAGAGCTACTTCCAAGGCATAATCCTGGTGTACAAAACAAATGACGGGCAGAAGTCAACGCAAGTGATAGTGGGCGTCCCTCAAGGTTCCATTCTCGGTCCAACTCTTTGAAACGGGATGTACGATAGAGTCTTAATACTGCGGCTACCCAGTAAGGTGAAGATTGTTGGGTTTGCAGATGATGTGTCACTAACGGTGATGGGCGAGATGCTGGAAGAAGTGGAGATGTCAGTGATGGAAACAATTGACGCAATCGAGGGCCGGATGAGCGGAGTCAAACTGCAGATAGCTCACCACAAAACAGAGGTACTGCTAGTCAGCAACTGCAAGGCGGTTTAGCAGATGGAGGTCAACGTCGGAAGGTATGTGATTGCACCGAAGCGCTTGTTGAAGCACCTGGGAGTAATGATCGACGATCGGCTGAATTTCAACAGCCACGTTGATTACGCATGCGAAAAGTCCGAGAAGGCAATAAACGCAATAGGGAGAATCCTGTCAATCTTAGGCGGTTGAAGCAGCAAATACAGAGGTATGGAGTTCCTGCTTGGGGCATAGCACTAGAAACAAAACGGAACCGCGATAAACTGAACAAAGCATTCCAACAGATGGCAGTGTGATTCGCGAGTGTGTATAGAACGATATCGTCAGATGATGTATGCGTTATACACGGGTAAAAATGTGTTTCTGAAACCACGACAATTATTCATGGAATCATGAATACCCCATATTTATGGCACTCTTTTCAAACAAAATCGGACCTGATTTATTCTGATTTATGCATGATTCCAGGAAAAGATTTTTTTCCGTGTAGTCGGTATAATCCTCATCTCCATCACTTTGGCGGAGGATATCGAGTGCTACCAACGAACAGACGTCAGAAACGTACGGAAGATGGCCAGAGTCGGATCCGTGGAGAGGTGGCAGCATGAGTGGGACTGGGCGGAGGATGAAAGATGGATCCACCGGCTCATCCCAAATCTGTCAACGTGGATGAATAGGAAGCATGCTGAGGTGAACTTTTACCTGACACAGTTCCTATCAGGTCATGAATGTTTTAGAAAGTATCTCCATAGATTCGGACAAGCAGAGTCGCCACACTGCCCAATCATCAAAGAGACACCGCAACATGTAGTTTTTGTCTCCCCAATATACGCGGAAATGCGGAACGACATGCTCGGAAGCAGCGACGAAGATTTTAATCCCGGCACGCGGTGAACAGAGCGATAACGCAGATCATGTATTCGCTGCAACAGAAATGGCAAAAAGGCCAGAGAGCGTCGGGCCGCGATCGAAGTAGGCTAGATCCTCCACTGGGGACTAGCTGAGTAGATCGCAAATCAACACCGGCAAATGATCGTCAGGGCGCCTGTGTACCGGAAGCTTCTCTCCACCGGAATCGCAGGACCGACCACGGCATCTGCCCGGATTGCATCAGTTCAGGAGATCTTCCGCCGTCGGGAAAATCTTCGTCGAAGTAGGATAGATCTACTGTCGGGGACTATTCTGAATAGTACGTAGCGAGTCACCGGCTTGAGTCCTCAGAGCGCCAGTGAACCGGAAGCCATCCTCCAACCAGAATCGCTGGGCCGACTTTCACACTCTACCGGCCAAGAGCAGAATAAGAACAACGCGTAACGTTACCGGTTTCGGGAGACATTCCTTCGTTGGGGAACTCTCCATCGGAGTAGGCTAGCTTCACCGTCGGAAAGTACATCGAGTACTATCGATCATGACGAATCGTCAGCTTTGGGTCGTCGGGGCGCTTACGTACCGGAAGTCACCCTTCAACCGGAATCGCAAGACCGATCTCGGCATCCAACCGGTCCGCCTGAAAATTCAGAGAACCAACAAGCACAGGAGCATCTATCATTGAAATTCTCACATGGCCCAGACGTGTGGCCGGCCTCAAAATGTAAGTGACAGAGCAGAAACAAATTGCAGCTAGAGTGAATAGAGCCAGAGGTGACGAAATGTCATAGAGGCATCAACAAGCCCTTAGCCCCCTGAAATAATGCCATGAGGTAGTTTCGGGGGGACATCGGACTTGTAGCCCAAGCCAAAAAAAGATGGTGTGGTACATAGTCATTTTCCCTTTTTTTTTTTCTCTGTACCACACTCGAGAAGTGCATCCGTAATAGACCGTTGAGTGAGAACCACAGAGCCTAAGCCCCATTAGCATCCCAGATAGCTGGAAAGTTGCTAGAAATGCAAAAAATCTACTAAAAAAATAAAAAAATAAATCCGACTTACTTTACTCAATCTAAAGTATACAACATTTCATATTATGATGACTATTCTTAAACTTAATGATAATAAATCTTCGAGCTGTTTAGTGGAACACCTATAAATAAATGAAATAATGAATTTAGTACTTCTAGTAGAATTAAATAGTTAAGTACCGTAATCCGGGGGCAAATTGATCACTATTTCGCAACTATTTATCATGTTGTCCCTTGGAATTCAAATATGGTCAATTTTTTTTCGGTAAAATCAGTACCTCATTGATCTCTATAAACTTGAGAAATCGATTTTTAGAATGTAAAATGTCCCTATCTACTAAATTTGAGTCTCCTGAATCTGAAAATGATGTCAAAATTCTTACAACTCGTGTATATCATCATTTTATTGCAAAATCAAATTTCGTTAATTTGCATAATACGCCTAAATGTATGCAATTTTTTTCTTAAATACGCACGTCGTTCAACAATAAACGATTTTATGAGCAAAAAACTATTCTTGTAGTGCTGTAATATTTTAAAAATAAGATCAGCAGTTCACACTGAAGCTTTCACCACAATTTTAACACTCAAAGTTTCCATGCAGGTTTAGCACCAGCGGATTTCTTAGTACCGACATTTCCAACGGTATTGCTAACACCTTCAAAAACTGTTAATATTTATATGCAAAACTGATTTTAATAAAAAAGAAATAGATTAAAATCATCATTAGGCATCAATACACTAAAATCATGGAATGCTTGTGAAGCCAACGAAGTATTAAGCATCCTTGAAAGGAAATGCTATTTGATACCGGCCTGATCAAATTCACCCCAGTGATCAATTTGCCCCCGGATTACGGTACTAAATTCAGTTTTTTCATATATTTATTCTTAAACGATTATTTGTACAAAGAATTAATAAAATTACATTCCCTACAATATTGATAATTCTCGAAACTTAATCTTATTTAATGATATTATTGAAAGGCATAAGTAATTTTCCCAAAACATTTGTGTAGCATCTTTGAACAAGTGTGTGAAATCAATCATAGATCCGCATCAATGGATTATTTAAAAAATGTTTTAAATTCAAGAAGAAAAAAACTTTGCTTTCATTTACAGCTTATCCTAAAAATTGATTTTAAAATAAAGAACAAAATGTCTCAGAAAATTTACAAATATTTAATTTTGTTTTGTTTTTTTCTATCTATTTACAGGTGAGCTTGAAGAAGTTCCATGAGGACACTAGTCTTTGTTTAAAAAGGTAAAACTCTGTGAGTACGAAAACGTTTTAATATAAGAATTAAATGTATACATTAAGACATGTCAAAGTAAAACTGTTATCATAAAACTCGACGAACAGTTCTAAATTCGGAAATAAAGTCGAACCAAACGCCATTTTCAATAAAAATCTGATTATCTCAGCATAGCTTTAATAGTTCTGACAATAACTTCATGATCTCATCGTACCTGAAATTTTGTTTTACACGGACAAAAAATATCAAAATTCTACTAAAAAAACAAATAAAATCATGAAATTTTGTACATCCATGAAGTCTTTCCATTCTTTTTCGGAAATCCTCAAGAATTTCGCACATGATGTGCTTCGTATTCTTTCAAGCATAATAACATTCAAAAGAAAAATCCAAATAGCTATTTCCACAGATTTTTTTTAAAATAATGTGGGATTTTTTTTATGGTGACTTAAGTTTACAAAAATGCATCCAAATTTCCACATAAAATGTTAAGTAGATGCTAGCAACATATTTCCAGGAATTCAGGAATAGTGATTGCGGTTACTTTCTTGGGCAATTGTAAAAAGGACAGGTATAGCGACTATCAGGTCAAAAAGCCAATTTATTATCTTAGATAACAGATAGAAAAATGTAATCGCACTTCAATGATGTATAACTATCGAATCCTTGCGAATTCCTCAATGCCAATACTTTATTCCTTGATGTCACCAGATTTTTTGATCTACTGACGTTAATTTTTTTTTTACTAAATTGTATACCTATTTGTAGGTGTCCGGCCATTTGGCCGAATGCCGTTTAGCCGAATGCCATCTGGCCGAATGGGTCGTTTGACCGAATGTCGTTTGGCCAAATTAAGAACAAAAAAAATGATTAAATTGCTGCAACGCTGATGTGTAGAATTTATAAGTGTGGCCCAGTAACTGATCAGCTAATAGGTTTGTTGAATTTTATGATATGACGGGATGTCGCGTTTGTCGCTATGTAAGTGCTCCAAGAGAGTGATAAAACCAACCCGTTAATTCAGGATGAAGTTGTGAACTCCACAAAGCGCGTCACGGTTCTTAGCTGATGGTTGATTCGCCTCTGGGTTACCAACGGTGTGCTAGGGTTTCAAGTGTTTTCAATGATTTCATCATATTTTTTCCTTCTTTTAAACATAGGCACTTTTCGAGTTATACTGGTTTCATAATTGTTGGCCATAATGTAGCTTATATTTTAATTGGGAATTTTACCTTCTTTAAATCATCAGCAGTTCTTTTTAGTTATACTATATATAGATTATTTGCATCACACTTGCTTTCATGAGACATTTTTTCTTCTTTTGGCTGTTCTTTCAAGAGAGGTCGTTAACTGTTCTAGCTACTGTCGGAAGCT
This sequence comes from Aedes aegypti, assembly GCF_002204515.2. Lineage (NCBI taxonomy): Eukaryota > Metazoa > Arthropoda > Insecta > Diptera > Culicidae > Aedes > Aedes aegypti. Next base: position 341,712,968 of record NC_035108.1, on the reverse strand, counting down.
GACAACACACGTAATGCGAAAACCTCTGCTGGCAGCTATTACCGTTAGCAGAAAAATGAATAATTGCTTACATTTAGGATGTTCTTCTTTCAGCACTGACAGTTTCATGAACTATCATTAAAAAGCTGTTGTTTGCACATCAATGATGATTTGTTTCATAATAAGTTCTTTGAAATTCAGCATGGGAGTTCTTTGATCTTTGATTTTGAACATCATGTCTTTTGTATGAAAGCAATTACTGACAAATCGTTGTAGCAAGTGATTGAGATCAATTCATTCCTTTAAACAGGTGCGAGTTGGTGTCGGGGTAAGATACAAGCCTTGCACCCCGAAGATTGAAGGTTCAAATCCGGGTCAGGCGGAAATGTTTATTTTATCTTTTTTTTATATCAAATCAAAACATGCAACGTTGAATTCAAGTGCTGTTACCTTGATATTCTCAAGATTTAAAAGTAGTGCAAATCCAAGTGCACAACTATTGATAGCATCGTGCTTACTTTTTACCATGTAGAGACTTCAGGACTAGTTGTCTAAGTTGCTAAATATTAGATTTTCTGTCTTACCTTACAACTGAAACTATAATGTTGGTTTTGTCAGTATTTCCAGTTAGTCTGGGTCTAGGTAGTTGAAACAGTTTCCTCTCAAACTATAACTCCGGTTTTATTACGTACTCTGTCGGAAATCATGCATACAACATTCCACCTTATTGTTATCGAAATGCCCCGTGCAGAGAACGAGTGCCCATATTCATATTTTCTCCACCGATTCCCCCCTGTACGAAATTCGATTTCTCCGGGAAAATAAAATTATTTAGAGAGCCCACTTCCAACTGGGTGTTATCACCCGGCAGTACAATTCCAGAATAGAGGAAAATGGCAAAACCGGATACTTTACGGCCGCAAATAATATTGGAACCCTGTCGAACTCGGACCGATTCTGTGCCCGACACTCCGAAGGACTCGGTGTCGAATAAACTTGGCGAAAATATTGCTACACTTGCATTCGGGGGGAAGGCTGAGCATATCTACAAATGGGAAAAACACTAAAACCGTATGCAACGTAAGCGTACGCGGAGAAAAGTTCCATTCTTCTGCTTTAGCACAGGACTTGGCCGGAATGTTTCCGAGTGCATTCGCTACGTGTTTCCGACAGGTGGAATACAGCAGAATTGTTACAGAGTTTGTTACTTAGTTATCAAAATATAACTCACAATGTTTGGAATTGAATAAATATCATAACTCACTGTGCTATTTTTCATAGTTGAATTATAACAAAATTTGTAATTTTCAACACGAGATAAAACTTTAATGCGTTCTTTGATTCATTATAATAATATGCATTATAAATATGTTTTCACTTCAAATATTGTAATGATAATAAATTATGTTTTAATTGTGCTATGATTCTCTCTTCCAACGCAGAATGCTTCTATCCAAACTGAAACAAAATTTGTTATTTGTAACAACTTTTTATATAATTTAGATATTATTTTGTTATAATCTACTGATCGTGTCATCGTGGAAGTCGTGGCCCATATCCGGGTTGCCGAGAGCCAGTAATGGCTGGTATGTGACCGGAGCCCGCCATACCCAGTAGTGTGGTATAAATATTAAACTACAAAATGCATAAAATATAAACCACAAAATTTGTCATCATCCCCTTGGCGAAGGTCCAACGACGACGACGACGAGGGACCAAACTACTGCTCATCGCGGCGGCCGTTTGTGTCTCTTGCTCGGATATGGTGGTTATCTTCCGGCAGCGCGCGATGGCTCTGGTGGTGACTCAAAAGCCATAATTTTATGAGTGTCATTCGTGGGATGAAATTTGTAACTGTGGCAAATGTGATGACACGTGGAAAATGAACAGATGACCTAATAAGGCGAATGCATTTAATTCACCCGGCGAATTAATGGAAATGGGAGCATCCCTATCTCCATGCAAAAAGGGAATATCCTGAAAGTTACAGTTTACTCTACCATGTGCCGTGCCCTGCTCGGAAGCCGCGCGTTTCTATAGCAGAAGGCATGGTTTTAAAAATCCATTGAAATTTATTCATTGACTGTTGCACTCTATAGTTTGGTGGAAGCAGCGACTGCAGCGGAAAAACACTTGCAGCGGTGTAGAGCAGGTTCGCGCTTTTTCATGGAAATACTTTACGGGTTGTGCCGTCTTTGGTGAAGGGAAATATATGAAATGTGGCTTCCATAGAACTAGCTATTCCTGCTGCACAAATGCAGTATTGTCCTGTGAGAGGAGAAGTAATAATCGTACTTAGGATTTGTATTTTTTCCAGATTTTCAAAAAAATAATTGGATCGTATATACTTGTAATCGGTAAAATTCCACTGAACTTTGGTAATTTTGATTTCTGAATAAATCTGCTTTTGAGAATTAAAAAAAAAATAAAACAATCATGGCCAGATACTGTTTCAATACTTCGGCACACCGATTCTTTCAATCGAACTTTTGTTTTTCAATCCAAATATTTCAGCCTCCACTTTTGGCCTAACTTACATATCGGTTTATTCGCCTTTTCAACCCGAAGACCATTTCAGCCTAATTACCCTTCATCATAAAAACCTTTTCGGCTTATCGGCTTAATTCAGTCAACTGGCTTTCGATCAATGGATTGTCAATAGGTTTTTCATTCGGCCTGATGACCCTTTCGTATTTGTAAAAGTAGTTACAATTAAGTATTTTTTATGGAGCGATAGGGTGCAGTGCTACTTGGGCACTTCCATGATTCACTTTGGCATGCGGGGTTTTTCTCGGCCATAGTCTGAAACTTTGTAATTAGAAACACTTCAACACGACGTGTATTGTGGCCAGTAGGATCCTGCTCCCTACTACCCTGTCTTCTTCTCGGCAGTCTAAGCCGACGCTGCATTTATTTTATTATTTTCTTGGTCATCAGCAAACAACTTACGTGTCTGCCTGTTTACAATTGTGCACTGCTCAATCCTCTATCGATTCACACCGACAGACTTGTTCAAGGCTTTTTGGAAACGTTTTAACATCGCTTCGAACATCTCTTATCAGTGTGACTATTGTCGGCAGCCTCATTATCTTCGGCAGCTTTCCCATAAGAGCTGCTGGTGAATCTCTTCGGCAAGTACAAATCAGTCGTATTTTGAGGCGTGTTCATTTGAATTGATGACATCGCTGGTGAAATTGTTTGTTCAGTCTCGGAAACTCGTCAGCGGGAAGCTGACCGAACCAAGAATCATCTGAATGTTTTCATTGTTGCGTGGTGATAGAAAAATACTGTGTAGGATGCAGAGCTTCTTGGGCACTTCGATGATTCACTTTGGTATGGGGGGTTTTTCTCGGCTGAATTATCTGAAACTTGCCATCCGAAGCACTTCTATACGACGCATATTTTGGCCAAATATGAGCGCAGTAATTTTCGAAAAACCTCATTGCCGAAGTGAATCAAAAGTGCCAATAACAGGAACCGGCTGCCTGTTTGGCGTTTGAAATTTGATTGCCGATAATAGTCGAATGGTGCCGAAGCCGTAAATAATTCTATTTAAACTCTGAAAGAGTTGATTCAAACATATGTTGTACGATCGCTTTGTTATTTCGATTCTTCTTCGCCTTGCTGCCTTGTCAAGCAGCACGTTTGAAACATTCATTTACATACTGGGGTGGGACGTTATTTTATGAAGGTGGATTTCATACCTTTGGAATTCAGTTTGTTTGTGTAAAATTCAGGTGAAAACAATTCATTTGAAATTTTTCATGCAAAATTATAAGCTTTAAATCGGCCTTAGCCTTTGTTTATTCTTGCAACATTGATAATTTTTCTGAAAACGAAAACAAATGTTTTGTTTAATTATTAAAATTTAGGCGAAAACTTAACACTATTCATACCGTTATTACTTGTTATGTTATTGTAGTTAAAAATTAAACTATATCAAAATTTACATAGCTCCGATCTATTTTTTCAAAGCTCACCATAAAGGTCCCAGACAACCAGAAATCGCATGAAAGTTCACGTAATAACTCGTTTATTCATACTAATTACATCAAACCCGCAAAATACCGTGGATAAACTCGTCAAATTGATGAGTTTCCTCGCATAAAACACTTTTTTCTGAGTTCATTTGTACATTCGGTTTCGTCCCGTACACTCGTACAAACTAAGTCGAATCAATCCGTAGCAGCTGTCAAATCAACATTTGTTATCATAAGTTAAGTCGCAAAAGATAACAGGTTAGTTCGGGAGAATATTTATACACTCGCATTGTATGTCAATAATCATCATATAATATATGCACGCATAAGTGAAATGTTGCACATACAAAGCCTCCAGGTGAATTCGTTATGCGTACATTTCGGTTGTCTGGGGTCTCTTTTGTTTTTTCGTAAAATCTCAAAACCAAAAATTCTTGTGCTGTTTTCATCAAATCGTCAAGTTTGTCTAAAATAAAAGCTAGTGCTAGTTAAAAGTGGGTTTCTACAAAATTTACCTCATATAACTTAAATATTGATCTTTGTTTGACAAAAACTTCATGAATATTTACACCAATTCCAAATCTATCTACATGCTTTTGAAGCAAATTCAGTTGTTTTTAAACTGCGAATACGACACATTTATCTAAAACAAAAGTTTTAACGATATCGACAACAATACTCAACAAAAACTCAAACGATATGACAACGATATTCAACAAAAAACTGCCCAGAATCAGGAACTTAAAAGAAATCAAATTTTTCAAATATTTGTCAGTTTAAAGTTAATAATTTTTCTGAAACTGGTTTTACTCACTTGTCCAAACAAGTCTAAGAAACAATTTTTCATAAATTTTAACAAGCAATTGTTTTTGCTGTTTTTAAAAACTATGTGCACTATTAAACTCGTAGTCATAACAAGATTCGTTATAAACTTCAATTGAATAAATTAACTCATTACGCGTGGATAAGTTATGGGTGAAATTATGAAAAAAAAAACCACGTGCTCGGCTGGGATTCGAACCCACGACTCTTATATGCTAGACGAGCGCTTTACCAACTAAGCTACCGAGCCACTTCAATTAAATATAAAAATTTAATTTCGGTAAAAAATTTTCAACAATTCAAAGAAATTGGATTTTTTCATTATTTATTTATGTTACAGGGTAGTTTTTATTAGTTGTTCAATAAAAACTACCCTGTTGAAACAATTTTTAAATAAATGTTTGAAACATCTAAACTCAAGGCATGTAAATTGATTGGAAATCGGTTGAGATATGAGGAAAAATAGGGAGAAATTCTGCTTTTATTTCAGACAGTTTCGATCCTGAACTGAACATATTTGATGTTCTGAGTTCTGTCTGATCTTTCGACCTTGACGCTTGCTCCTACGGGGGCCAGCGACGAGGGCAGGATCAAACATGTCGCGCGTCGGTTTAGTAAGTGAAAAAGTGGCGTGATCGGTTAGTTCGGTTAGAGTAAGTGAAAAGTGCCGCGATCGGTTAGTTCTGTTTGATCTTTCGACCTTGACACTTGCTCCCACGGGGGCCAGCGACGAGGGCAGGATCAAACATGTCGCGCGTCGGTTTAGTAAGTGAAAAAGTGGCGTGATCGGTTAGTTCGGTTAGAGTAAGTGAAACGTGCCGCGATCGGTTAGTTCTGTTTGATCTTTCGACCTTGACACTTGCTCCCACGGGGGCCAGCGACGAGGGCAGGATCAAACATGTCGCGCGTCGGTTTAGTAAGTGAAAAAGTGGCGTGATCGGTTAGTTCGGTTAGAGTAAGTGAAAAGTGCCGCGATCGGTTAGTTCTGTCTGATCTTTCGACCTTGACGCTTGCTCCTACGGGGGCCAGCGACGAGGGCAGGATCAAACATGTCGCGCGTCGGTTTAGTAAGTGAAAAAGTGGCGTGATCGGTTAGTTCGGTTAGAGTAAGTGAAAAGTGCCGCGATCGGTTAGTTCTGTTTGATCTTTCGACCTTGACACTTGCTCCTACGGGGGCCAGCGACGAGGGCAGGATCAAACATGTCGCGCGTCGGTCTAGTAAGGGAAAAAGTGGCGTGATCGGTTAGTTCTTTTTGATCCTTTGACCTTGACGCTTGCTGCTGGGCAGTGCGTCAAGAAAGCCAAGTTTTTTTTTTCCTTTTCGGGTCGCGTGCCTTTTTTTCTGAGTGCTTTTATATAGCCGAGCAAACGAGTGAGGCTGAGAGTGGATTGTGGCTGCGCAGTGAAGGATAAAGGATCAATTGGTGAGCTCGTTTCATGCTACTATTTCTAATCTATAAAATATGTATGACTGCACATTTAATCGTTACAATTGTGGGACGTAAATATGAATTTTCAACAAACTATGAATTGTTCGTCACTGAGAGTGTCGACACAAACTCTGATTCATGAATTATTTATGTTTCACATTTTTTTTTCTTATATTTTCAGAACACCCCTTTTTACCTTTATTTTTGTAATTAAATAAAAAAAAAACTTTGAATGGTTCGACACTACAAGTGTAGACTTGCGAAAGGTTCACTTTATTCAACAAACTTTGGATGGTTCGCCACTGTAAGTGTCGGCATAAGAATAAGAGTGTTCTATGATGTTCCAACCAATCAAGTTTTTTTTCTTTTCAAAAAAGTAAAATATAATAACACATGCTTGCGTCCTGACAGCTGTAGGAATGTTACATTTAGGTATTTGTTCAACAAACTTTGAATGGTTCGTCACCTCAAGTGTCGGCATGAATTTCAACTACATAGAAATTGTTCATATCAAATGAAAATATTATATTTACAAATAAGCATGTATATATCTCACAAATCATTATTTATCATGGTCTAATCGCTTATCAAAGTGAATCCTGTGACCCAACGATCCTTCCCATTAACAAACATCCCTCCCAGTAACCTTTGTGGAGATGCAGAGGCAAACACGGTCTCCAAATAGCAAAAGTTACACACTAACATTCCTTCCCCCAATCCCACCTGACTGCAAGGACGTGGCCGGCGCCGTTATTGACCCTGTATAAATAGAGGCACTGAATTATGCACATTGAAGAAGATTATGGCCAATCCCAGCCAAACTTCTAGTTGATTCTTTGTGCATTTTCACTGACTTCGGTCAATCACGGAATAGCAACCATTGATATGTGTAGTCAGTCTAAGCTAAGCTAAGCTAAGCTAAGCTGAACTGAACATATTTGATGTTCTACGAACTTTTCATAAACTTACTAAAAAAAACTACAAATTGAACTTTAACACTTCACTTTTGCAAAAAAATAAAATACCAAAATCACTTGTAAGGCGAGCAAATACCTGTAAGTCGCAGACGAAATAGGCCTATCTGTCAAGATAAGCAACACATATTAGAGTTCAAAGGTATTTGCTCGCTTTACAAGTGATTTTGGTGTTTTATTTATTTGCAAAAGTGAAATGTTAAAGTTCAATTTGTAGTTTTAAACATACTCTCCCCTAAATTTAATATAAAAAGTGTAGCATAAACTTACTTTTGAGAATGATGGCAAGTGTTCAAAAATGGTTAGAAAACGACAAAGTTATGAAGACTTCACTAGAGGGCAGATTTTATGACTTGAAAATTCAAGTTTATGTCGTTTGTGCCCCCCAAAGCCTTTTTTGTTATTTTTGGCTCAAACTTTGAGGATTCTCTTTTTATGTGATATAAACTCAAAAGAGCACAAAAACTTTCGAAAAATAAACTGCACATAAAGGTCTTCGTCGTAGTTTCCATTGAATTTAGAAAAAAATTCAGAACTGTTTAGTGAGAGCTTCATAAAACTGTTCACAGAATTGACTATCAAAGTCAACTTATTTTGTATCTCATCAAAATTTACAACTCTTTACAGTTGTAAGTTGAAAAATAACAATGTCTACTTAACAAGGTTATAAAAAATTTTACTCTGAATTTCCACTGAAGTTTCAACAAAAAGTAACACAGAAATTTCCACAGAAGCTTTTTTTTAAATTCTTACATAGAAGATTGTACAATAAAATCCCCTAAAGTTACAATTTATTTTATTCTGATAAAATAAACGAAATTACTGAACATGAAACATCAAAATATCGTGGAAACCAGATCACCAATGAATAATATTGATACGGATTCATAAGCTACAAGACTTTTTTGAGAACTTGTGAAAGAATATCAAGAAACAAAACGAGCGATTTTTTTGTGTTTGCCGGAAAAAATGATGCTGCTGGTAGAAGGTTTAAAGCCGTTTGAAGCTGTTTTAAACATTTTCAAGCAGATCAAAGTCTTTTTGAGCTGTTCTTAGCCGTTTCAAGCTCAAAAAGCCATTTATATAATGTTCAACAATTTTTAGCAGCTTTAAGCCTGTTTTTTTAGCAAATTTCTTCTTCTTCTTTCTGGCGTTACGTCCCAACTGGGACAGAGCCTGCTTCTCAGCTTAGTGTTCTTGTGAGCACTTCCACAGTTATTAACTGAGAGCTTACTGTGCCATTGACCATTTTTGCATGCGTATATCGTGTGGCAGGTACGAAGATACTCTATGCCCTGGGAATCGAGAAAATTTCCTTAACGAAAAGATCCTCGACCAGCGGGATTCGAACCCACGACCCTCAGCATGGTCATGCTGAATAGCTGCGCGTTTACCGCTACGGCTATCTGGGCCCCATAGCAAATTTAAGCCAATTTAATAAGTTAAGGTCATTTTTAACTTTTTTAATCCAATAAACTAGTTTCTAGCTCTTTTAAGCCGTTTCAATACGTTTTATGCCGTTTTAAGCCTAATGTTTTAAACTGTTTTAATCCGGTTAACGCAGATTCAAGTTGTTTTGAGCCGCAGATTCAGGCTGCTTTGAGTCGACAAGCCATTTAAAACCATTTTTAGCCATTTTAAACCAATTTTAGCACTTTTATGCCGTTTTTAGCCGTTTAAAGGCGTTTTAAGTTGGTTTTAGACATTTCAAGATGTTTGAAGCGAGTTTCAGCCGTTTCAAGCTGTGTTGATCCGGTTATAGCCGTATTAGGTTGTTTGAAGTTATTTCAAACCGTTTAAAGCCATTTTTATCCGTATTAAGCCATTTTAAGCCGTTTTAAACCGTTCTAAGCTATTTTGAGCCATTTTAGGCCATTTCAGGCCGTTTTAAGCCGTTCTTAGACTATTTTAAGCCGTTCTTAGACCGTTTTAAGCTATTTTGAGCCGTTCTGTGCCGTTCTTATCCGTTTTAAGCCTTATGATGCCGTTTTGAGCCGTTTTAAGCCGTTCTTATCCGTTTTAAGCCTTATGATGCCGTTTTGAGCCGTTTTAAGCCATTTTAAGCAATTTTAAGCCGTTTTGAGCCGTTCTAAGCCGTTTTGAGCCGTTTTAAGCCCTTTTGAGCCGTTTTAAGCTGTTTTGAGCCGTTTTAAGCCATTTTGAGCCGTTTTTAGCCGTTTTAAGCAATTTTAAGCCGTTTTGAGCCGTTTTAAGCCCTTTTAAACCGTTTTGAGCCGTTTTAAACCGTTTTAAGCTGTTTTTAAGCCGTTTTAAGCTATTTTGAGTCATTTTGGGCCGTTCTTAGCCGTTTTAAGTAATTTGATGCCGTTTGAGCCATTTGATGCCATTTTAAGCCGTTTTGAGCCGTTTTAAGCTGTTCTTAAGCCGTTTTAAGCTATTTTGAGCCGTTTTAAGCCGTTCTGAGCCATTTTGACCCATTTTAAGTCGTTTTGGGCCGTTCATAGCCAATTTTAGGCCGTTTTAAGCCATTGTGAGCCGTATTAATCCGTTTTAAACCGATCTAAGCCATTTTGAGCCATTATATGCCATTTTAAGCCGTTTTAGGCCGTTCATAGCCAATATTAGGCTATTTTAAGCCGTTTCGAGCCGTTTTAAGCCGTTTTCAGCCGTATTAAGCCGATTTAAACCGATCTAAGCCATTTTGAGCCATGCTAAGCCATTTTAGGTCGTTTTTAGCCGTGCTGAGCCGTTTAAAGCCATTCTTAGGCCGTTTTTAGCCATTTTGAGCCGTTTTATGCCGTTTTGAGCCGTTTTAAGACATTGTAATCCGTTTTAAGCCGTTTTGAGCCGTTTTAAGCAATTTTCAGCCGTTTTAAACCGCTTAAGCCGTTTTAAGCCATTTTGAGCCGTTTTAGCTGTTTTGAGCCATTTTAAGCCGTATTAGGTCATTTCATGCCGTTTTGAGCCGTTCTTAGCCGTTTCAAATGGTTTTCAGTCATGTTAATATGCCGGTTATTGCCATATTCCTGTTAAAGCCGATTTAAATCTTTAAGTCGTCTCAAGCAGCTTTTGAGCCGTTTTAAGTCATTTCTAGCATTAAGAAACCGTTTTAAGCCATTTTAACCGTTTTGAGCCGTATTGAGCCATTTTAAGCCGTTTTCAATCGTACTATGCCATTATAGGCCGTTTTATGCCATTTTAAGCCGTTATAAACGGGTTTCAACCATTTCAATCTATTTTAAGGTGAAGAAGAAGCTGTTTTAAGCATTTTTAAGCAGTTTTAGGACCCTTTTTTGTAGTGATTTTATGTCGTTCAAGACAATTTTAGGCACTTCTAAGCATTTAATCCGTTTCAAGCCGTTTAAAACCGGTTGAAGCCATTTTAGGCTGTTTTATTAATATTTTTAAAGCCGATTAGGATTCATGCACAACTTACGTTACGCTCCAAGGGAGGAGAGGGGGTCAAGTCAAATGTGACAAGCCATACAAAATTTTCAGTGGACTCATACAAAAAACATAAAAAAGGTGGAGGGGATTTGAAAAAGTTGAAATTTAGCGTGACATAATTAGTGTAATCCCTTAAGGTCGTTTTGAGCTGTTTCCAGCCGTTTTGAACTGTTTCAATACGGTTAAAATACGGATTTAAGTTTTTTAAGCTTTTTAGGCCGTTTTAAGTCGTTTTAAGCCATATACTTTTGGAAAATTGAAGCTTTTATGCATTACAATTTCTAATTAGAGTATGTAATCTAGGTCAGTTTTCAAATTGTAACAATTTTTCGCAGATTCACACCTTCACTTATGCATTGTAGCTAATTGGTAGAACAAAGTCTTTTGACGGCATACTACTGGTGTAGCCAGCCGATGCGAATACAAATCTTCCAAAATTCCAGGTTACAAAATACGTTTGGAACTTGAGAGATTTTGGACTTCTATTTCAAGCTATTAATTTAGAATTTCCTGAAGTATTTTTAAGAACTGTACAACGCATTCACGTGAACTTTTGACAGATTTTGAATTTCTATTCAATTGAAATTTAATGTTCTCTACGAAAAATTGTTACTTTACATCTTCTGTGTAATGTTATATTTCGCCGTCACATCAAGGACCGAACGGCATACCACGTTTTCCCACATCTGCCATTCCGAGAAGAAAAGCTACGTTCTTCCTTCCTCCATTAATTTTTTTTTTCTCATATCCACGAGGAACGTTTTCGCCATTGCTCTACAAATATCCCCGCCACTGATTATCATATCCGGTCGTAATCGCGTTGCACTCGCCTCAACACTTCCACATAGACACAGTCAGTAGGTACCCATCCCAAAAGGTGGATGCACCTTGGGTTCATCGTGGGAGTCGTAGGGTGATTGCACAACAAAGGGATGAATAGTTTTTTTTGCAGCTATAGTTGCTCTGAAGCGTTATATTTCGATGTGTTCGGTTGAGTAACATGTTATTTGAACTAGCGTCCATTGAAATAAATAGACTTCACTGAAGTCCACATTGATTCGTTCACACAAAATGTTCCCATTTAATTATTATTTGATGAAAGTTTTGAAACTGGACAATTTTTAATCAATCATAATTGAAATTCTTGCAATATACATCGTTCCTGTAACTCAGTTGGGTAATTGGCTAACCGTCACAGAGTTTCGAAAAAAAAAAAAAACAATAAAAATAGTTGAATGATCGAAAAAAAAATCCTAAAATGTGAACATCGATACATCGAAGCCTCCAGCTGTCAAAACTAGTTGTTAACAACAGATTCCTGTATCGTAGCGGCCCTCCAGAAGTAAAAGTTTAAATTGTTCCCAACTGCAGTGTTCGAACGACACCCGTTTGAGTTGAGAGAAAAAGTTGACCCGATCCGGAGTTTTGAGGAAGCCACCGCCGTCATCGAGTACAGAGCGATTGGAGAACTTTAAACTGAATTATAGCTCGATGACTAATTTATGGAGCACAGTTTGATGAGAACGCGCATCGTTCTAAAAAGGACAAACGAGCCAGAAAAGCGGTGCCATTTTAACAATTAACTACCGAACGTTGTTCGTCACTTGAGTTTGCAATTTGTTCTGACGGCGGCGGTGAAGTGCGGGAACACCCTCGCCGGGGAAATCTGTTTCCACTGAGCAATAGCGACATGGAACAAGAACAAGTTTAATGATTTCCATAATTTATCAATTATGCTTTGGAATGCACTTCTGTTGCGTGAGGAAGTTTGAACCGAGGCGAAATGCAAATTGTCTTGTTTGGAAGCGAGTTGAGAGAATTTAACGATGAGTGGGAAAATCTGAAAGAGATTAGGACATACTTAAGATATGCTCGATGTTTTGCAAACCTTAATCCAACAAAAAGATAAATTAGTATCAAGCAATGCTTTTAAATAAATTGTGCTTCTGCATTGAATCGCTTATGTGAAGAACATCGAGAAAATCTTGAAACCTCTAATGAAACATCAAAAAATAGATAAGAATTGATTTAGACTAAAAAATTTAAAAAAAAATCTTAAAACAACACAATTTTAGAAGAATCTCTTCTTTGGAAAAAGCAACGTTGTCATAACCAAAACGTCAATCCAAATTGGGTTGGACAGGAGACCGAACCAATTTTCAGTCCTCCAAGAAAAAAAGAATATCAACAGATTTAAACTTCTCCACCGACACATTCAACTATCTTCACTCATAAATGTCTTCTCGCGTCCCAATAAGCGGAAGCAAAACTTCGAAGAACACACCATTCAAATCAACCGACTGCTTCCGAACTTTTTCCCTCCGCCGAACAATAAAACCGTCCGACAATTTGTCGAGACTTTCCCACCCCCTCCTGAGAACATTACCATAAGTGCCAACATTGGAGCGAAAAAAGTTTTCCCTTTTCCACTCCAAGTGTGGCGCGGGAAGTTCTGTTTTGATTTGTCATTTGTTTTGACTGGGGCCCAAAGCGATGAGGATGCGTCGCGACAGTGAAGACGTTCCATGAGGAAGATTTGGTGGGATTCCATTTTTGTTCTCGTTCGTTTATGTATAACCATAATACGTTCTGTGGTGATGAATCGACTCCGTTTCAGAAGAATGATAAACCCAGAATAATTGTGTCTGGTTCGGGGTGTTTTTATTTTGCAGAGATTTGAGGTTTATAGCCGACTCGGATAGTCTCAAAAATCTGAAACTTGATTGAAGTGTTTTTCAATAGGGTGTCGTAATAAAGCCATGATAAACCTGCCTTGAAAGGTGTGCTTGTAACTAGGAACGTTAGACGAATGATATAGAATTTTTCATGCTTCATAAGTTTATCATAGGGTAATTGTGGTTGAGTTTTCAACAAATATACATGATTAATTTCAAACTTCTTTTATTTTATTTTTTTATCTCTTCTAGTTATATTTAAAACCTTATCATTCGAATTTTCTGTTTATTCTTTTTCGAGGATCGCGTCCAAAAAAAAACAAATATTTTTTTCTATCTTAAAGCTCAAGAATCCATCATTCAATCATTGGCAATCATCAAATCTATCATTGCATTACGGATAGCAGTTACAATGCAATGATAGATTTTTATAAACATCGCTTCAATTTTGAGCAAAAAAACTGGTTTTGAAAATTTGCAAAACAATGATGGTTATTTTCCTCTTGAGTATTTTTTTGTTAATCTAGACATCCAGCTAAGTATAACGGCTAAAATATTAACGTCCCATAAAAAAATATAAAATTTCCATAAAAAATGCAAAATTTGCCAGTAAAGAAACAAGGGTAAAATCAACAGAAAAGTTAAAAATTTCCATAAAAAAATAAAGAAGTGCATAGAAAAAACAAAATTTTCCATAAATAAAAAAATTTTGAGCAATAAATAGATTCAAAAGTGCAGTAGAATCGACAATAATCTCACTAAAAAATATCGAATTTTCCATTTAAAAATCTCAAAATGTCCCTATTTTCTTCACAAAAACCAAGAAATAATTATAAATTTTCCACAAAAAAAGCCAAAATTTGCAATAAATAAATAATAATTCGCCCACAATAAATCAAAAATTTCCATTCAAAAAATCAAAGATATCAAAATAGCAGTAAATGCAAATTTGCAATAAACAAACCCAACTGAGCAATTCAAAATGACAATCAATACATGAAAATGTTGTAGAAAATTCCAATATTTAAGTAAAACTTTCCATAAAAATAACGTAATTTTCCAATAATGAGTAATAATGTGTGTAATGGATTTCATAAATTTTCAGTCAAACTGAAGCATTGTTTTCACAATTGGAGCTAATTAGTCGTCGTATGTAGACGTAGTAATTGCATTTTAGAGTTCGATAATAAATTACGTAAGAATTTAGGGGAGGGGAGAGTGGAGAGATTGGACGGGTTTAAAAAAAAAAATTCTTGCCATATAGAAAAAATTAATGTTTCATACAAAAAATCATACATGGAGGGGAGGCGAGGTTTCGAAAAATCACAAAAAAATGTTTTTTAATACACCCCATCGTTAGACGCTACAATTTTACTTATTTCGACAAAGTTGAAATGAAACATGAAGTGGGTGATGAGGCACAAAAGTAGCGTTACAGCATGCTTAACCATATTTGTAGTACTGATACAACCCACTAGATTTGAAAATGAACCTATTAGAAGATACTTTAAAAAGCGTTATGTTCGTATGCAAATAAAAAAAATATTTAGGAAAAAACTCATCAATCGAAGTATACACATTTCTGCAACTGCTGTGGGCAGTTACTTTACTGATGCTTAGTTTGTAAACACCAGTTCCCTGGCTGGTGGGGCATGAGAGCAGTGTTGATAGACTCGCACTCAAATGTCAATCAATACGCTCTCTCGAGAGAGCAAACTCATTAGAGATCTGCTTCGCAAATCTCACGCTTGAGATTTTGATGCAAAATCAACTCAATCAACTCAAACCGTAAAAAATGATTCAGTCGCAAAACCCGGCCAAAACTCGTGAAACCCGAATATTGTTGTTTACGTTAGAAAGGATTACTATAATTTTACCAGACTAACAAGAAATTATTGCCGTGTGTGAGTAAACTGTGGAAATACGAGACAATGAGTCAAAAAGGTGAGCCAACTCATCCGCGATTTTTTGACTGCTGAGTTGCGTGATTGACAACTCACGCATGAAAAATACCAAGCGTGAGTTGTGAGAAATTGAGTTTTTCACAACACTGCATGAGAGCATAAGCTTCTACCATCAATGTAGTTGGACATAACCCAAGCAGTGACATAAGTGTTCCTAATATTGGAAGGTTAGATATCCCATGTTCCATGTTTTATTTCAACTTTGCCGAAATAAGTAAAATTGTAGCGCCTAACGATAGGGTGTATTAAAAACATTTTTTTGTGATTTTTCGAAACCTGGCCTCCCCTCCATGTATGATTTTTTGTATGAAACATCATTTTTTTCTATATGGCAAGAAATATTTTTTCAAACCCGGCCAATCTCCCCGCTCTCCCCTCCCCTAAATTCTTACGTAATTAATTATCGAACTCTAAAATGCAAATTCTACATCTACATACAGTATTGGATAAAACATTTGCAACTTTTTCGATTTTCCATACAAAATGACCAACTTTGGTAAGTTAGATCTCAGTTATTTATGGACCGATTCGAATGAAACTTTTACAGAACATCAGATGTAACTTGAATTTTAACATATATTTTTGAATAATTTTTCCAATCACGAGTTTATAAGTAATAACGATTTGACTAAAGTGTAATTTTTGACGAAAAAATCAAAACTTTTTATCTCAAAATCTGATAGCCTTACACAAAAACTGTCTTCAGCAAACTTATTCATCTCGTCAAAATCTACAACTTTGCTGAACATACGATGAAGCTATTCCTTCAATATGTGAAGTTATGTCAATTATGAAAAATCGTTAAAAAATTCACTTTAGTATAACCGTTACTACTTTTCAACTTGTGATTGGAAAAATCACTCAAAAATATTTGTTAAAGTTTAAGTTATGTCTGATATTCTGTGAAAATTTCATTCAAATCGGACCATAAATAACTGAGATATAGTTTATCAAAGTTTGTCATTTTGTATGGAAAATCGAAAAAGGTGCAAATGTTTTGTCCAATACTGTATGTACGACGACTAACTAGCTCCAATTGTGAAAACAATGCTTCAGTTTGACTGAAAATTTATGAAATCCATTATACACATTATTACTCATTATTGGAAATTTACGTTTTTTTTTATGGAAAGTTTTACTTAAATATTGGAATTTTCTACAACATTTTCATGTATTGATTGTCATTTTGAATTGCTCAGTTGGGTTTGTTTATTGCAACTTTGCATTTAGTGCTTTTGCTATCTTTGATTTTTTGAATGGAAATTTTTGATTTATTGTGGGCGAATTATTATTTATTTATTGCAAACTTTGGCTTTTTTTGTGGATAATTTATAATTATTTCTTGCTTTTTGTGAAAAAAATAGGAACATTTTGAGGTTTTTAAATGGAAAATTTGATATTTTTTAGTGAGATTATTGTCGATTCTACTGCACTTTTGAATCTATTTATTGCTCAAAATTTTTTTATTTATGGAAAATTTTGTTTTTTCTATGCACTTCTTTATTTTTTTATGGAAATTTTTAACTTTTCTGTTGATTTTACCCTTGTTTCTTTACTGGCAAATTTTGCATTTTTTATGGAAATTTTATATATTTTTATGGAACGATTAATTGTCTGCCTAAGTATAACCTGGAGGTTACATATAATCAAGCTCCTTGAAAAGGTAACATTGGTCGGCTTTATTTCAAAAGTGCCTTCTATAGAAAAAAAACGCGCCACAAAACCAAATATTTTTCTGGTTTAATTTTTTGTTGTTGTTGAACTAGCCAAATGTAACTTGGAGGTTACATAGACTTGAGCTCCTCGAAAATGTTGGTTGGCTAAGACATTATTTGTCTTATGTAGAGCAAATATTCTAATATATGAACCAAAAGCCAATTGTTACCTTGAGGTAACATTTATGTACATTCCTTAAAAAGTAGCTTAATTTGGCTGATGTTGAAATGAAGATTTTTGGAAAATAAATATCCTAGTAAAGGTGAATATTTGTATTTTCATGGATATTCCACCATTTTTCCAAGCAAATGAATTCCTAAATTTGGTTTGACATTGGAGATAATTGATAATAGATACCATGAAAAAACAGAATTTTTAGGAAATGTTTGACAAATTGTTGAAGGGTTCATCTCCAAACAATCGACTTTTTCCAAGCCCATATAAATACACTATTCAAATAAACTGTAAGATTTGTTTTCTGAGCCCAGTTTAGAATTTAAATTGAGTATAGAAATTTATTTACAAAGAAAAAAAAAATGTTCTTTTCGTGAATAAGCTGCAAAATTCAAAGAAAATTGCCTATATATAGGCGTTTAATGCGGTGTTTTCTGTAATTCTGTTATAAGTTATAAGATATTTAAGACTTGATTCGAATTCATTGACCCCATATTTAGTGAATAGCATGTCTTTTTTATTTTTTGGAAGCCAACCCCAGTAATTGATCAATTTCACCCCGGAATCAAAAACTTCAATTTTTGATTTCTATAAATTTATTTATTTTACATTATTCGATTAACATGCAATCAGTATTGTTTCCGAAAATGGTTGGATAATGCATCCCACCAGATCTTATAGAACAGAATTGCTCAAAAATGATCAACTTCACCCCATTTTACGGTACTTGAGGAATAGTATCACAACTAAAATTATTCCTAGGATTTCATCTCGGATTAAACCAAGATTTGTACTAATTATTAGAGGGTTTTATTTAAAACATACCGTAAATTCGGGTGAAATTGATCACCGTGTCACACGATTTTATTTCTTCCTAATGGAGCGAAATAATTGAATTTCAGTTCGATATCATAAAATTCCTTGGGAAATAGCCTACAATTAGGAGTCATGCGCGTATTTTTTTTAGATTTAGTGATTAATTATTTCTATGAATATTGTATTGTTACGAATTTGGAACGCATATTCGGAATCAGGGAACTCAAATTCAGTATGTAGGGATGTTTAAAAAACTAACAATCATCGCATTGACAAGTGATCAATTTCACCCCGAAATGGAGTCTGATTTTTAATTTAGAAGATGATTTTCAGAATTAAAATAACATTTGTTAGAAAATTCCGTAACATGAGCCAATGAGGCTCACCGTCGTACTTGTTTTCCTGCACTGGTATTGTTAGCATTATAGGAAACAGATAAGGAAAATCGTGAAAAACGACCAATTTCTCCCGAAATTACGGTATTTTAGCGATTCCAACGGGATTTTGTTGCAGCAAGAACTCTCCCATATGTCTTTTTAGTGAACATCAAGAATGCCAGGAATATCTTTGAAATTTTATTTTCTTTTTTATGGTTTATTTGAAGGATTCTTGAAGAACATTTTTAAAATTCTTCAGAGAATTGAACGTTTATCATAAGACAAATAGCATATAGTCAAACCTCAATGAGTCGATATCTGGAGAGTCCATCGACTCATGGATATATCGAGCAATGATTCAAAAGGTTGATTGAGGAGACCGTCATAGTACCCATAAAATTTTCCATGAGTCGCTATCGAGTCATGAAACACCAACTTATAGAGGTTTCACTGTAGTAACACTATTTGAGAATACCTTACAAAGTTTGCCTTGGGATCCCTTCAAAATATTTCAGAAAATACACTCGCAAACATGTCACACAAAAACAAAACGATTTTTCTAGGTAACTCTTCAAAGATTTCTTCAATGAATAACCCAGCAGTTCTCATTTCTTTTTCCATGATTTTTTTCAGGGATTCTCTCAGCACGTTCATAAATGTCCCCAGGAGAATTCAACCACAAATTCTATCCTAGATGTTTTTTTAACATTATTCCTAAGAATTTCCCTCAAGACTCCTTATTAATTTTGACAAAAACTACACCAGATGCAACTC
Source organism: Aedes aegypti (assembly GCF_002204515.2). NCBI lineage: Eukaryota > Metazoa > Arthropoda > Insecta > Diptera > Culicidae > Aedes > Aedes aegypti. The sequence continues at coordinate 341,693,879 of NC_035108.1, read as the reverse complement.
TTAAGAATTTGCCACTTAGAAACTTATCAAAAATAGCATTCATTATCACCGGAAGAATATTTCAACGAAGTATGGGCACGACTTTGATACCGAGAATCACAATATTCTTTCAAACAATTTTTTTGGGCATTTAGTTTGTGAAAATTTTGTTTGAATGAATAAACTTTTACATTGAAATTTTTGATTTAAAAAAAAGCACAGACCCTACTTTTGAATATTGATTAATTTGAATGAATTTTGGATTAGAGTGACCATTTCCGAAATAGGGTGACCAGAAAAATCGCGACTGCAAAATTTTATTTTTTTTAAATCATAACTCACAATTCTTGGACGAAGTTAAAGCTAAAGATTTTGTATTTTCAAAAAAATATAAAATTCCACAAAAATATATATTTTTTTACATGAAAATAAATCAATCATTTCCGTTTTTTCGTGTTTTGAAGGCCTTGGGACCAAAGTGGCTATAGCTCTTCTCATTTTTTCTTGAAAGTTTAGACAATTTTACGATTACTGTCAAATTTTCAGCGATGTATGTTTCTTAGTTTTTGAGATATATTTCGTTAAAAATAAAAAATCAGTCATTTTTTATCGGCACACACTGTGGTCTCAGCGAATTTGATTTTTTATTTAAAAAAAATCATAACTTTTGAGCAGCTCAACCGATTTCCAATATTTTTTTATATGGAATGGAAGCTTAAGATTTCAACTTTTCAGAAAAAATATGAAATTCTTGAAACAATTCCTAAAAAACTAGAAATTTTTATACATTTTCATGTAAAAAAATTGTTTTGACTTTATGATCCAACACATATTTCATACACAAAAGTCGCTCAGAAATAACTCGATTTGTGCAAAACTGATAAGAAGAGCTTTCAGAAATGCAACATCATCAACAAACAGATAGAGAAAAAATAGCTTAAAATTCTAAATCTACTCTTGACAAGTAAATGAAAAAAATGTGTGAAAATCAGGTGTTTATCTGCATTAGTCTTGAAATGGCAGTATGGTTAGATCTTGCCCATACTTTCTGGCACACCCTATAGTTTTCTCAGAGAACTCGTACAGTCATTCCTTCCATCTTCAGGAATTTCTCAAGAAATTCACCTACCGACTACTCAAAAAGTACTTGTCATAGAAATGTCTGAGGATTCTCAAAATAGTGCCTCAGATAGTATTCGAGATATTCCTTTAGCTGGCTGGCAGGAGATCTTTTAGGAATTTTTTTCAAGCATTTATTCTATTCTGAGCTGACATGAACAAAGTTGAAAATTATACCGTCAAATCGAAGCAGCCTCTCAATAGCCCATGCCATTCGATTCAAGTAAGGAAGCAACAGTTTTTTTTTTCAGTTTTTCCTGCACATTTTCCAAGACATCTTCTTCTTCTTCTTTCTGGCGTTACGTCCCTACTAGGACAGAGCCTGCTTCTCAGCTTAGTGTTCTTATGAGCACTTCCACAGTTATTAACTGAGAGCTTACTATGCCAATGACCATTTTTTGCATGTGTATATCGTGTGGCAGGTACGAAGATACTCTATGCCCTGGGAAGTCGAGAAAATTTCCAACCCGAAAAGATCCTCGACCGGTGGGATTCGAACCCACAACCCTCGGCTTGGTCTTGCTGAATAGCTGCGCGTTTACCGCTACGGCTATCTGGGCCCCCTAAGACATCTTGGAGAATGTATTTAGCAGTTCCTCATACAATTTGCATTGGAACTACGGTTGAATTCCATCTAATGACCTCTTCTGAGAAAACGGCAGATTTTTTAACTTGGGCATTTGCTAGATTCATTTCAAGAAGTTTCTTCAGGATTAATTATTATAAATTCTCTCTGGACTTAAACAAAATCGACAAAAACTACACCGTCCATTATCACCGTATGGATATGTTAAGGTATTTCTACTTCCTGCTTAGAGAACTCGTACTAGGATCCATTTCTTCCATCTTCAGGAATATTTTTAGAAATTCTCCTAACGATTACTCAAGGAACACTTGCAATAGAAAAGTCAGAAAAATGTCCTTAGGAAATCCCTCAAAAAGTCTTCGAGATATTCTTTACGCAGGTTGGCAGGAGACCTTTAAGAGATTTGTTCGAGCATTTATTCGATTCTGAGGTGAAATGGATAAAGTTTCCGAGCAACAAATTGAAGCAGCCTATAGTTCTGGCCATTCGATTCAAGTGAGGTAACAAAAGTTTTATTTTTTTGAGAAATTTCTCCAGCACATTGTTCAAGACATCTAGGCGAATACAATCAGCAGCCCCTCCTATTTTTTTACTGTAACTTCGGTTGAAATCCATCTAATGACCTTTTCTGCGAGACCTACAGAATTATTCCCAGGGTATCCTCGGGGCCTTCCTTAGCCGAGTGGTTAGAGTCCGCGGCTACAAAACAAAGCCATGCTGAAGGTGTCTGAGTTCGATTCTCGGTCGGTCCAGGATCTTTTCGTAATCGAAATTTCCTTGACTTCCCTGGGCATGGTATGCCACACGATAAACAATTGCGAAAATGGCAGCTTTGGCAAAAAAAAAACTCTCAGTTAATAACTGTGGAAATGCTCATAAGAACACTCAGCTGAGAAGCAGGCTCTGTCCCAGTGAGGACGTTAATGCCAATAATAATAAGAAGAAGATCCTCTGTAGATTCATGCAATGAATTTTCTTCAACATCAATTCAAAAAGATCTCTCCAGACTCTTCAATAATTTCGAACCACACCAGGGATAGGTGACATTTCACAAACAAATATATGAAAGGAATTCAAGCAAGGAATTCTTGCAAGAGTTTGCTCAGAGAACTCATGCATGAATGTATTCCTTCCATTTTCAGAAATTCCTCAAGAAACTGTTGAAGGTGTTTTTGCCATAGAAATGATCGAGGATTTTCCAGGAAATCCCTTGGAAAGGTATTTTAGGTATTTCTTTTGCTGGTTGGAAGGTATTTCTTCTATTATTTATTCTATTCTGATTTAAAATGGATAAGATTGAAAATTATACCGATATATGCCATCAATATTCCAACTCAATACATCAAAATTTCCGAGCAACATATCGAAGCAGCCTCTAGTCCTTGCTAGTTAATTCAAGTTATCAAGAAATTGTTAAGAGCTTCTGAAACAACTTGAAGGAAGAGATATACATCTTTCTCTAAAAATGACGAAACAACATATTTCGTTCCTATCGGAGCTGGGTCAAATGACAGTTAAAATTTACTCAATAAGAATGGCAATATTGCTGCGGGTACACATAATTTAATATAATTTCATCATGACTGGAAATTCCCGAAATGTATTTATATCGGCTTTAGGACATTTGGTCGAAATACTTTTGGTCTAAGGGCTTTTATAGAACATATCATCGAAATAGTATTTTGTAATTGTTGATTCAAAAATTATTTGTTTTAATTGGTATAATACCAAGCAATAATATTTGCACAACGATGAACAACAGTTTTGATGGCCATGGCTTTAAGGACACGCTTTTGACGAAGTACATCAGAATATCCGCCTGTATACGACGATTTCCTAGTCATGTTGAATCAGTTTTTTATGATTTCTTACTAAATAAAATCTTTGGGAAAACATGTGGCTTTGATGACAGTGTCGATGACAGCGATCGATAATGAGTTGATAATTAATTTCATCGAGAATAACCAATCAAAAAATTGTGTATATTAGAGTGGTTCAAAAAAATCGTTGGGTGAACCCAAACTTTTGCACGATGGCTTGACTTATTGTTTCATTGATTTTGAATACTTTTTAGATTTTTCCGCCAAACTGTCGTGGGGCCTCTTCAAAGAATATAAGATTACGATTCTAATGCCACTTTGATTTAAAATTTTGGTCGATCCAATGCTGAGGAAATTTGATAAGATTTTTCAGTGTGTTTTTTTGAAAAATGTCACAACTTTAAGTAAAAATTTAGTATTTAAAGTTCAAAAAATGTTTTTGGAAAAATACATACGGAATAAGAATAACCCTTTGTCTTTCGAATGTGGCTTAGTGAGTATCAATTGGACGTGTAATCACAGAGGTATGGACTGAACACTTTTGTATGTTTTTTAGGGGGTGAACCCAAACTTATACACGGGAGTATATCACGTATATCACCCATACTACTATTGGAAGTTACATTTGCTTGATTAACATTATATGGAGCAAAAAGTTAGAGAAAACATTTTTTTGGGTTTTGAAGTCCGCTTCGAAGTACTGGTTAAAGTTCTTGAACGAACTGCAAGCCATCTAACCACCAATCAATGTGCGAATGGTGTTATTGACATTGCCTGCTGTCTTTTCTCAATCAAGCTATTATGCGAGTTGGATGAGTTGAGAAGAGCTGAAATCAAATGAAAGTAAGATGATTTTTTATGACCTCAGTAAACTCGACTCACCTTTCATGATGCACAGATTCACATGTTTGTTTAAGAAATGTAGTTATTTAATTTAAAATAGTAAGGTGTGTTATATAGAAAGTTATGCTATAAAGATGGTAAAACATAGAAAACTACTTACTGACCTATGATGAAAAGGAGCCTGCCCAAATAATAGACCGTTGATAAAATGCCATGAGTTCAATACAAGGAAGGAAGGAAATTTTAATTCGGTATATGACCAAAAATGGTATTTCAATCGATCGTTTAGATTAAATGTCCGTTCGACCAAATGGCATTAAATAAAATGGTCTTTAAGCCTTTCGACTTTATGAGCATTTGACCAAATGTCCTAAAGCCATTTACATCATCAGATAGCATATCATCTTCTTCTTATTTTTTTCTTCTTGGCATCACGTTCTCACTGGGACAGAGTATGCTTCTCAGCTTAGTATTCTTATGAGCATTTCCACAGTTCTGAGAGCTTTCTTTGCCAAATTTGCTATTTCCGCATTCGTATATCGTGTGGCATGAACGATGATAGAAATTTTCGGTTCGAAAAGATCCTGGACCGACCGGGAATCGCACCCAGACACCTTCAGCATGGCTTTACTTTGTAACCGCGGGCTCTAATCACTCGGTTGAAGAAGGCCCCTAACATGTCTACTTTTGGTTTTGATTTGTCATCTTATTCATGCTATGTTCCAAAATTCAAATGAATTTTCTTACATATTAAGCTCAGAAGTCACGAAATAATAATACTTTCACCCGAAAATTACTTGATTAATCAAGGACAGTTGTGCACTTATATTGCTTTTTTGTAGTTTGCCTCTGCATTTTCCCACGCAAATTAAGATGTTTCGCTTGTCAGTCCACCGCCTTTACGTATCGCCGACCGCGAACAACGCAATCGTGACAGGTCGCATTCTTTTCCCCGCATAACTGACATACCTCATGGCTATCTAGTTGATTTCAGCATTACACAATATCCTCCTGACCTGCCACAATCGCTTGCGCTCGTCCACAAGACCCTCGCATAACCACGGGACCTAAACGGATTACATAAAAAAAGGCTTCAAGCTGCGTGTCGATCGTTTAGGAAGCTCTGCCGCGGCATCGACATTAGGTAGTAGACGAGCCTATCATAACAAGTGCGCAGAAAGAAAGAAAGATGACTTCAATCGCCGCAAGCGACGAACTTTTTCACCGAGTCAGCAACGCTATTGAGCCGCGCGGCTAGAAAGGCGCCAATGTTGGGTTGTTAACAAGCACCGTGAAACGGGGTAGCTCTGGTAATGCAGGTGGCTTAGATACTGTGAGTCCAACAAGTTACTAAATAATGAAATAATATTTCGGTTGATAAGTTAAGCCAAACGAATTCAAATGTAAATAACAAAAGTATGACACTTTAAGTTCCCTGTTGGATTCGATTGTGATTATGCTATTTTGGTGTCTGATGTGCTAAAGAAAATGGAATTTATGTTTTCATCAGATGTTTCGGACACGTTTATTGTGACGTTCCTTTAGATAAATCCTTGAGATATGCGATCTTCAAATTGCATTCGTTAAATAAGATAGAAATGATCAGATTATCATCTAAAAACTATCACGATTACCCCATTTTACGGTAGCCATACCGCGCAAAAGAAGCCGCCAACGATGACCCGACCGACGATGTAAGGTGGCAGCGATGCTGAGTCGGGTGAAGTCCATTCGTCAACGTCAGCTTCTAACACCAATCTTACTAGGAGAATAAGTGCCTCCTCGGCGGCAAGCGAACCGACACCACTATCTACGAGATATGCTTCGGAAAATATGGTAATGACGCAGATCTGCCAGCAATGAGTAATCAACTATTCTAAGGGCGGTTGCAACGAACGGCGGACCAAGATTTATTAAGCCGCGATGAGAAGTCCATTTTCTTCCAGCTCTTTGTCCCGGTTCGACAGACCCTCTTTTGTTCAGGTGTCGTAATTTTTCAAAACAAAACCCTTCGGCGGTCGTTGTCACGTCATTGAGAGTTGTTCCTGTTTCGGTTCAACTCGCAAGAAAAATGAGAACAGCAAAAGAATGCGCGTTACAAGTGTCATGTAGGTATCGCTTTGGTCCAATCATGTTGTTACCGTCTGACACGAAGAGAACGACGTGCGTACGGGAATGGAAGCTGGGTGTGATGGGAATTTCAATGCGACAAACGATGGGAATCTGTGTTGCATTATTGGACTCACCGCCAAGTGACGATGGATTCGTGTCGAACAAAGCGCGGCGGTATTAATATTCAACGGGGATTGACTTGAATGGGGAAAGAGAGTGGACGAGTGATAGGTTTTCTTCTATGCATTAGTGGGTTAAAACTGGGAAATAATGAAGATTGTTGAGAAATTCCCATTTGCGGTTCTGATCGACTCTCACAAATGTTTAAAGAATATTTTCAAAGAGTGACGTACTATTTTTCCAAAAACGAACCTAACAAATCTTAACTTACACATTTTTTTGCTTTTTTCATTTCAGGTAAGCGTTAGTGACGACAGTTCAAACCACGTTTTGAAGGGTCTGGATAAAATTATATACAGTTACTTTTCATATTACAAACATTTGAGATTGAGATTTCTATGAATTGTTTACAAAATGTAACACTAATGACCTGGAAAGACATTGCTCGGTGATCTACTTATATGCATATATTTCTAGCAAAGTTTCTGAAATATTTTCCTTTAAAATGTTCTTAATAGTTTTTTCTTATAAAAACAGAGAATCTATGCATTTATAAATAAATTTTCAGAGGAAACTCCGCCGCATTTCCTCACTGAATACACTACAAAGTTCCTTCAAGTAGTTATTTTTAAATTCTTCCTGATAATTCAATGGTTCTTGTAATAAATAAAAAAAATTGAAAACGTTCAGCAAAAATATATATTAAAACAATTATGTAAGGAAATTTTGAAGGAATCTCCAAAAAATTGAGATGCCAATATTGCAGATTACTTACGGGAAAAAAGAGAATAAAATCTAAACTTCAATATATTTCCCTAGAGACCTCAAGCTTGGCTCTCTGTCCATTACATACTTAAGCGCATACTCAAGATTGAATACTACCAGCTTTTAGTGCAGAGTTTGACATCCAGCCGATCTTCTATTTCAACACTCAACAAATTTGCATAAATCTAAAGCTATCACGATCGTCCCTTGACATGTCACACAGAAGCGCTGCTGCTTCACAGTGACCAAACTATGAATTTATTACACCGACGAACCCTTCGGCAGAACCAAATAAATTTACGTACATGGGGTCAATTGAAATCAATTATGCTACCGAGCGAGAGATTGATCTCCGGCCGGTCGTGGGAATATTTTTACCCAAAGAACGCTTTCGAAATCCATTCGTCGACCATCACCACCGAGAGCATCGACTACTTGAACTGACATGAGATGCTAAGCGGTGGTCGTAGAACAGACTCATTTAGAACACAAGCTTCCCAGGCTCCCCGGAGCGCGAATCTTGCGGCGGTCACTGTCAGAGGTGCAACCTGTTCAACGCCAGAAGCACACATTTTTGCTGCAACGAAACCACTCGTCAGCAGGCTCACGGTGCTCCTCAGATATTTAATTTCAGAAAAAAAAATGTTCATCGAATCTGTGCTCATTAGTTGATTCTCATTAGGTTACGAGGTCAGGTTGAGCATATCAGGGCAAAATAGAACCTTTCACAGACCCTTTTAGAACTTATGCTTACCTATGACATGGTCGGAATATGAGTCGTCTTCGGAATTTGAGACAAAACGGTACCATACATAAGAATCTACCTGAATTATGATTTACAAGCCCTGAAATTCATAAATTGGTTAGGTCATTAGATTACAGTCAACTTTCCTTTACTCAATTTTTCATATCTTGCTTCATGAGTTAGAGAACCATAGTAAAAGTTGAATTTCATGGCTTACTCGATGGTCTCTTGGATCGCATTTGCACTGGTTTTGCGCTCTATATCTCGATACCGTCGGACGGGGCTACTTTTGATTCAAGGGGCTACTTTGGACACTCACCTTTTGTATTTATTAGCAGCGTGAATATTAATCTGAGCAAGTTTGTGTCTTCAGCACTTTTATTAACCAATGTATGCTCTACCACTAGGCATGTTTTTTTTTTTTTGAACAACATCAACAATAACAGAATAAACAAGAAAGCATTTCAAAAAAGTCCGAATAAATATTCACAAGGTATAAAACATTGGCTATACAAACATTGTTTGAATTTTACCCATGTCGTGGAAACTTATTGAGAGCTTTACAAAGCTATCAAATCGTCATGTTTCATGTAAATCTTGTGATTTGTTTTGCTTAAAATTGTTGTTTTGTTAAAATAATTGATCAAAGGTCTTATTTTTACGACTTTTATTTCATTAAAATGTTTTGGTTTGTATATTTTACAACATAAAGTTCACAACATAATCACAAAAAATATTTTCCGTCATATTTTATATGAATTTGGATCCTTCAAATGCTTAAAACAGTGTTGCGATGGATCTTCTTCGTGAACAATGATCGACGCATCTTCGCGATCCAACATTCGCCAAAATTCATTTTTCATTTTTGAGTCACGAAGAGCATCGCAAAAAGCGAACGGATGCAACGCCGAAGAAGCAAAATGAACACACCGATAAGTGGTTCGCGAAGCCTTTCCATTCGTAGGATTCATTTATACAAGCGCTGTTCATTCTGGTGATTCATTGCAAGGTTGCTTCTTCTCGTAAAGTCAAGCAAACACTCCACGCTAAGCCAGCTCCACGCAGCGCATGTATTAAAACTACACAGAATGAGGCAACCAATGCAGAACTGGCTGACTGAGTGAAAATTCTGTGTAGGTCGCACTCATTCTGTGAGTTGCCGACGTGTTGGCCATCGGCTGTGCGGGGATCGATGGAAACGGAACTGTCAATGATCTCCCGCGCGGCAGCAAACAGTTGACCGTTGGTAAGATGGGGAGTTTTCTGAGATGTTTTCTAGCGAAAAACCGAAAGATGGTCGCAAATGCGAAAGTTTTTTCCCCATTTGCTTCCACTTCGGCTTATCAAATGAAAAAATCTCTGAAAAACTTTAAAATTGGAACTGAATTCCGCATTCCAAGCGTTCTTCCTCTGTGCTCATTTCACTCATTCAGTTTTTTTAACCACCGTTTGCACAAAACTGTGTACAGCCCCTTTGCACAGAATCTGTGCTGCACGAAAAGAGTCCAATTTTGTGCGCTCGGCACTCATTTCTGAGCGGAGCAATTTTAACGTGATTGTTGCGAGCCCGTTTGAAGATGATCGAAATGAATATTTTCCTGCTCTTCACGAAGAACAGGCAGCGTGGATCGTACCGTTCATATTACCGAGCGATGGAAAATCACCCGTCGGGAGAAACAGCGATTCGAAAATGAAACACGAACGAATGAAGCGCCCGAACGGTTGTTAGTGTTTATTCGCAGATTCTGTTTTGATGCCTACGAAAATTCATCGTGCCTCGCGTTTCCGATCGTTATTCAGCAATATTGGCTTAAAATAAACTAATCTTAAGCCAGCTCTAAACTGCTAAGAAGCTTAATGCACATTATAAAAGCAAACTTACTTCTTTACGATATTGCAAAACTTTACTTCATAGATTACGTTTTAAATAAAAAAATACTTACTAGTATTAAACTAGTTACTGGTATCAATGTGATTCTTCTACATATCGTTCATATAACAGTAAGAATAAAAATAAAAAACAGTTTTTGTACATAACTCATTAATTATCCCAGTAATTTATAGTTTCATCGTTCGTTTAAGTCAACTTAAAAATCAAGCTTTCTCACTGATAGTTTAATTTAAGAGGAAGTTGAAAGTTTAAGTTTCATACTGCAAACTAAGCAGTGTTGTGAAAAACTCAATTTCTCACAACTCACGCTTGAGATTTTTCATGCGTGAGTTGTCAATCATTCAACTCAGCAGTCAAAAAATCATGGATGAGTTGGCTCACCTTTTCGACTCATTGTCTCGTATTTCCACAGTTTACTCACACAGGGCAATAATTTCTTGTTAGTCTGGTAAAATTATAGTGATCCTTTCTCACGTAAACAACAACATTCGGATTTCACGAGTTTTTGCCAGGTTTTGCGACTGAATCATTTTTTACGGTTTGAGTAAATTGAGTTGATTTTGAATCAAAATCTCAAGCGTGAGATTTACGAAGCAGATCTCTAATGTCTTTGCTCTCACGGGAGAGCGTATTGATTGAGATTTTGAGTGTGAGTCTATCAACACTGAAACTGAGAATAGTTAATGCCATAATTCGTTGAAATTTGTTATATATGTGTAACTGTTTCTAGCTTTGCAATTTTTTAAATTATGTTCATTAATGAAAAACGTTCAATAACATCACAATGGACGATAATCTATAGAATCGGTTTGACAGTTATAAGGAAAAAATATTGCATTATCAAATTGTGAAAATGTCCAAAGTAGCCCCTTTTTTGTCTTGACGGACACACTTTTTTCGCTATTCAAGCATTTTTATTATTTCTTGATGGATTTGTCTCATATTTTGCACATTTGTTACGTACACATACAACTTAAATATAGGCAAGAATTATCAATATCTATCAATAATTCTAAGAGTTACAAATTATCAAAGTTAAATAATGTGGAAATAATGTCAAAAGAAGCCCCGTATGACGGTACCTTACTTCTCGAGTTATCACCCTTCAATATCGAGTTACGGAGAGTGGACTGTAATACGATACATCATGGTTCATGGTAGCATACAGAGTGGCAAAATTAAGCAGTACGCTTTCCTTCAACTCATTCGTATTAAGCATCCCTAATGCAACACAATAAATTGGTAGTGTGTTGAAGTACGTGGCTTGCAATCAAAAGATTTTTGGTTCGAATCTCGCTCATACATTCTAAAAAAAAAACAAAACAAAATAATTTAAATTTTCAAATTGTTTGATTTAGAAAATTGAATCTTTAAAAGTCTTTTGCAAAATAAGCGATTTAGGGTATCCCTCACATTATTTACAAATAACTTCGCGAAACTCTTGAAACATCGCCACTGCCTTCTAGGGATCCATGGATCCACCGGTTTGGAAACCCTGGTCTAAATCATTCATTTTAAATATATTAACATAGTTTACGAATATTGCCAATCGTCTTTAAATGTACTCTACCCTGAGAGGCAAAATAAAGTGCCCACCTCACCAGTTTTCGAATTTCTCTCATTGATTTGGTTCAAATTAAAGTTAACACACTTAAATCCTTTTTGATATTTTATTTTTGATGTTCTTTTAAAGTTGCACTTACGAAATTTTGATTAAAAAAAGAATTTCACTCAAAGAAAAAGAAAATCAATTTTTATTGAAAAATAAATAGTGACAAAATAAAGTGCCCACTTCCTTCTTGGCCCCAGAAAAGATGATTTAAGAAAAATAAAAAGCAATTTAATAGTTAGTGTGTCCTCCTTTGGCCGTAAGGACTTGCTGGAGGCGCTTCGGCATGCTTTTCATCAGGTTTTGTAGGTGTTGTGGTTCTAGTTCTTCCCAGGCGCGCTCCAAGGCATCAACATAATTATTTTTGTTGGTAACACCAGTTTTGTCAACCTTGGCATCGAGAATCGCCCAAAAATTCTCGATGGGGTTGAGGTCTGGACTTTGTGAAGGCCATTTCAGCGGTTTAATCCGACAAGACCGGAAGAAAGACTTGGTCTTCTTGGCAGTATGCTTCGGGTCGTTGTTCTAGAGAAATATGAATTTCTCTTCAAGGCCCGTCTGGATCAGCGAAACCCCCAGATTTTACCGCAAGATGTTGGTGTAGAAATCTGCCGTCATTATTTCGTCGATTTTCACGAGGCTTCCTACTCCACTCCATGAAAAACACCCCCAGACCATCACATTTCCTCCTCCATGCTTCACCGTTCCTTGGATGTGGCGCTCTGCACCACACACGAGCTCGCCGCTTTCCGTTGAACAGCTCGAGCTTCAGGAGCGCTACATCCAAGGAACGGTGACGCATGGAGGTGTGATGTGATGGTCGGGGGGTGTTTTTCATGGAGTGGAGTAGGAAGCCTCGTGAAAATCGACGGAATAATGACGGCAGATTTCTACATCAACATCTTGCGGAAAAATCTGGAGGTTTCGCTGATCCAGACGGGCCATGAAGAGAAATTTATATTTCTCTAGAACAACGACCCGAAGCATACTGCCAAGAAGACCAAGTCTTTCTTCCGGTCTTGTCGGATTAAACCGCTGGAATGGCCTCCACAAAGCTCAGAACTCAACCCCATCAAGAATTTGTGGGAGATTCTCGATGCCAGGGTTGACAAAACTGGTGTTACCAACAAAAATAATTATTTTGAAGCCTTGGAGCGCGCCTGGGAAGAACTAGAACCACAACACCTACAAAACCTGATGAAAAGCATGCCGAAGCGCCTCCAGCAAGTCCTTACGGCCAAAGGAGGACACATTAACTATTAAATTGCTTTTTATTTTTCTTAAAACAACTTTTCTGGGGCCAAGAAGTAAGTGGGCACTTTATTTTGTCACTATTTATTTTTCAATACAAATTGATTTTCTTTTTCTTTGAGTGAAATTCTTTTTTTAATCAAAATTTCGTAAGAGCAACCTTAAAAGAATTTCAAAAATAAAATATCAAAAAAGATTTAAGTGTGTTTACTTTAATTTGAACCAAATCAATGAGAGAAATTCGAAAACTGGTAAGGTGGGCACTTTATTTTGCCTCTCAGTGTATGACTCATTACATTATTCATGCAGATGTTAATGTCGAAAGAATAATAAATTTTAAATAAATATATTTAACCCTTAAATAATCAAATTTTTAGTTTCCATCTAAGTATCATTTTTTGCTATCTAAAATCAATCTAAACACGTTTTGGACTATAATTTATTTTAATTCACAAATTTATTAATTTTGGTTTTTAAATTTTTTATTTTTGAACATCTCTATCCTCTCTCATTTTGTCTTGAGGAGGCTGGGTACCGATTTCTGACAATAATAAAAATTTGAGTTTTTTCAGTCCTCTTGAAAATTTAAAATTTATTTTTTTTTCTGAGACAAATTTCATATAAATATATAAAATTCCAAAAGGTACCTCTAAGTCTAAATGCGGGGTTGGGTATTAGAGGTGAATGATGTAATATTTTATCATGGTTAACAAATTTTGTAGGGCTCAAGCGCTATGCGGCATAACTAAGCGAAAATAATGATGCAATTGATTTTTAAGCACATCAATTTGAAATGTTTTATAATCTCAAGCGAACGCATTTGAAAGTTTGCATTTTACTTATAAACATTAATACAAACATATACGTTACGTTTGATTAATGCTTCAATAAAAGCTTTTGGATTTTTTATGGTGCAAGTAGTGCGCGAAATCTTATCTCATCAAACTTTAAAAAGTATGTACCGTAATCCGGGGGCAAGTTGATCACTATTTTACAACTCTTCGGAATTCAAATATTGTCAACAAAATTTGGATAAAATCAGTACTACATTGATCTTTATCAGTTCATGTTATCGGCTTTTCATGAAATAATATTTAACATATCATAAAAACAGTTTTAATATCAAAAAATTAAAGTGACACACTGGGGCGAAATTGATCACCATATAACAAGGCAGGCTAAAGAATAGAAAATTTCCCTATCCACTAAATTTGCGTCTCCTGATTCTGAAAATGATGTCAAAATTCTTACAACTTGAGTATTTGATCATTTTATGGCAAAATTAAACTTTGAAAATATGCCCAATACGCCTAAATGTAGGCAATTTCTCTTGAAATAAGAACATTATTTGAAAATAAACGGTTTTACGACAAAACAGTATACTTGCTATGCTGTATGATATCAAACATGAGTTCAGTAGTTCATACTTAAGTTTACACACCATTTTAAATACTAAAAGTTGACATTTAGGCATAGCTCCAGTGGATTGTTTAGCACTGGCATTTACAATTGTACTGTTTACACCCTCAAAAAGTGTTAATATTTCTATGTAAAACTGGTTGTAATAAATATGAAATAGTTCAAAATCATCATTCGACATCTATAAACTACCCAGTTAACACAAACTCGTATAAGGTAATGCATAAGAGGACAAAAGTGGAGGCGATATACGTACTTGCGTCATTAGGCTGCATGTAAAATGTATGTATGTCGCCTCCACATTTGTACCATTATATCTTATCATATACGATTGTGTGTTTTTTGGGTACAAAACATGGAATGTCTGTGGTGCCAATGAAATCTTCAACATCTTTGGAAGGAAATGTTTTTTGGTACCGACCTGATCAAATTCGCCTCAGTGATCAATTTTCCCTCGGATTACGGTACTTATTTATACTGGGCGACAATTCCTTGATGTATTCCAATTGCACTGAACGTTAAGCGACCTTAAATCGTCCTCATATGAAATCAAAAGCAATCTGGTACGCGGTCTGCCACAAAGGCGATGGCCTCTTCCTGCTTCTCTGCTGAATGTTAGTTTAGCTTGATATTCCTCCGGCATTCGACCTACATATCCAGCCCACCGCAGCATGCCATGTGTTATACGATTATTCATCATCAAATTTCTATTGTTCCGGTCGTATTTTGGATAGTTTTGAC
This sequence comes from Aedes aegypti, assembly GCF_002204515.2. Lineage (NCBI taxonomy): Eukaryota > Metazoa > Arthropoda > Insecta > Diptera > Culicidae > Aedes > Aedes aegypti. The sequence continues at coordinate 341,678,879 of NC_035108.1, read as the reverse complement.
AGTTTTTGATCGTTTTGATCGATTCTGACCGTACTGTACTGCTTTTGACCGTGTTTGATTGTTTTTGTCACTTTTGGCATTTTCTATTATTTTTTTATCGTTTTTTTACTGTTATCTATTGCTTTAGCACATGTTATCATTTTTGACCGCTTTTGATTGTTTCTGGATGTTTCTGACCGTTGTTCATTCTTGATTGGTTTCGAGCTTATTTGATCATTTCTGGATGTTTTTGACCGTGGCTCGATCGTGTTTGATCGTTTTTAATCATTTTTTCATCAGAACAATATCCATTTATCGACTTGGTATTGCTTGTGATTCATGTCATGCCATCAGATGCCAATTTACCGACGACCATTGTTTACTGCACTTGACAATTAATATTCATGAGCAGCCAATTCTGTTGTGATAGCATAGTATGTCCCGCTTCAGGTTCCATACCCAGACAACCAAAATGTACGTATAACGAAATCATCGTGCTGCTGGCTTTCAACGTGCAATATTTCACTTATGAGATGTCGCGAAAAGGCTTTCTACGTACAAAAGTGGAGTGCTATGCGTACATAGATTATGTGATGAATACGAGTGTATAAATTTTCTACTGAACTAACCTGTGATCTTATGCGACTTAACTTATGATAACAAATGTTGATTTGACGGCTGCTACGGATTGATTCGACTTACTTTGTACGATTGTACGGGATGAAACAAAATGTATAAATGAACTCAGAAAAAAAAGCGTTTTTTTGCCAGGAAACTCATCAATCTGACGATTTTATCCACGATTTTATCCACAATAGCAAGTCAAAAATAAACCGAGCCAAGACGGCTCATTCTAGTATTTGATAATTGTAAGCTTGGTGGGGTCTTCCTTAGCCGAGTGGTTAGAGTCCGCGGCTTCAAAGCAAAGCCATGCTGAAGGTGTCTGGGTTCGATTCCCGGTCGGTCCAAGATCTTTTCGTAATGGAAATTTCCTTGACTTCCCTGGGTATAAAGTATCATCGTACCTGCCACACGAGATACGAATGCGAAAATGGCAACTTTGGCAAAGAAAGCTCTCAGTTAATAACTTAGGAAGTGCTCTTAGAACACTACGCTGAGTAGCCGGCTTTGTTCCAGTGGGGACGTTAATGCCAAGAAGAAGAAGAGAAGCTTGATAATGATCCCAATTAGCATAATTGGTATATTAAGAATTACATGTCCTTTTAAAAATGTTATCTGTTGTACGAAACTGTCCATTTTGCCAAACGCATGCATGAGAAACTGAAACAGATAGATTCCAGTTAGAAAGATATTGGCTTACACAGCCCAAACAACCAAAAGTCGCATAAGTATTTACATAAAAAGTCGTTCACTGGTACAAATTACATCACACCCGTATAAAGCGGTGATGTAAATTGTTTGAGTGACAAGTTTTCTCGCAAAAGATGCTTTTTTCTGAGTTCATAAGTGCAGTTTATTTCATCCCATATACACGTGCAAAGTAAGTCGAATTAATCCGTAGGAGCTGTCAAATCAATTTTGTAATTATAAGTTAAGTCACAAAAGATTACATATCAGTTCGGAATAAAATTTATAAACTCGCATTGCATACCAATTTTCATTCTTTGCATATAAAAGCATCGCATAATGCAAAAGGTGATCTCGTTATACGTACATTCTGGTTGCCTGGGAGGAATCAAGGTATGCGCGAATCTTTTTGCAAATGGCCCGGGTTTAGGTTTCATGTAGTAAAATAATAGCAGTAATTATTAACTCTTCATAATTACCTTAAAGCTCTTGCTGCATTATCTCCCCCAATTTTTGTTCACTCACACACCACTTACTTTGAGTACCAATGCTTACAAAAATGTATTTACTGGAAACCAGAAACCAGAGTAAAACTCAATAAAAAAAAATTATAAAATCTTCGGAGGACATATGGCAATTGATGTTGTCTTCAACCGAAAGTTGAAGGTTCTAAAGTATATATTTGCAAACATTGTATTAATGCAAGTGGCTCCGCAATGGCACCTAGCTCGAGAGCCTTAAAAAAAATCAGTTAGTACACATAAAAGAGTGTATCTTATTATCGAATTTTGTAATTAAACACATCCAATAAGGATTGGCGACACTCAAATGCTTCTTTATCCTATTTAAAATTAATGTTTTTGACGAATGCGCCTCCAAACGAACGTTATTTAACATTTTGTTAATCTACACTCTCAAAAATAATGAAAAATACTGTGGACATAATGACGCATTATGTAAGTGATGGAATGACACAACAACGTGTTCTTGAAGATGTATTGAACAAAAAATGTAATTTTTCGTGATAAAGAACACGAAAATGACGGCACTGTGATCGACATTAACCAAATCAGACACTGACGTGTTTGAAATTCAACACAAATTTACGTCATTTGGTTCGCTTCTTGCATATGCATCCAAAATACGTAAAATCACATGATTTTTGGGAGTGTGTATTATTTGAAACATCCATTTGGAGATAAAAGATACCTATTCAAACCAATGATGAATCATTTGAACCATTTTATGACTTATTTGTACTGATAATAAAGGTAGATAAAAACCATGTACATATCAATATATTTCTTAGAATTTTTGGTCCGTACGTATTTCTTTATCCAGTTAATTCAGCTACAGAAATTGACTGGTGAGCTCGATTTCATGGAAATTTATTTCTGATAACAACGGTCTGGGGAGCACCGCGGGATCGTTAGGGCCACCACACGGAGCATTTCGCAACCCCCTCGAAGACCGCAACCACAGCAATATTGTTACGAAGGGTAATGTGGTGGTTCATTAGGAGGTCCGTCACTACGTGCAGCATGGAGCAATCCTACTCAAGCGGTGCACATGCAGATCGTTGCACTGCCGGACAGGAATGCGAATCCGCTGCTGTCGGTGAACAAACGAGAGCAAGTTTCGTTCGGTTTAAGAATCTTGGTCCATAAGCGCGGCTCCGAGCTAATGCGAGTGTTTATATATTACGCGATTGGCAGAACCTATCAAATTGAAACCTATAATTTAGAATCTATTTAGGTGCTGAGGTGAAATGAACTACTCTTGGGAGCGGTACATTGCCTAGCAGAGCGGTTTCAGCGGTTTGTCGTCGGTTATGACCTAGAATCGAACGGAGCTGTAGGGCTGTCTAAGGTTGTGATTCATGGAATCGATAGCCTTACTTGTAAGCTATAAAACTGGATATGTATGAAGGCTCTGTGTCCAATGTTGTATACTTATACAGTAGTGTGATGAAATCTTCATCGCAATCATTGAAGAAATGTTCATCATTTCCAAACAAACAATCCTCAAAGAGAATGGAGTATCATAACCGCAAAATCGTTCCCCATTCCTTGAGTGAAAACCAAGCCAACACTTGTAATTACACTCCATAGCAAACTGCTTCCCCAACCACACTCTTTCGTCGTCGTCGGAAATTGTAATAAAGTCACAACCAGAGCCTCAGCAAGTGTCATCTGCAGTAACATCTCTCACCGATTTCAATTCCCATTACAATTATGGTTACGAATGTGCAAACACAACAGCAACTATTCTTCGCCCACCCCCCGAATAGCTGCTGAACGTGCCATGCCGACATCATAAAATTCTAATCCTTTCCGACAAACCAACATCCAACAAGTCACCACCCTCACTCTCTCTAAGAAGACCTCATCCTGGCAAACACATCAGCATCCCCGTTGTCTTGCATGAACACACCACAAGTCCTACACACGTAACGATAGTGGGGGTAATACAATCCAACAGTTGCGGTAATTGTTTCATTCTCCAATCCAGTACATAGGAGAACATGGCCTAATACGCACTTATGGGGCTCAGAAGGATTAAATTCGTATTCTTTCCTAAACGATGTCAAAATTCCTCAAGAGTTGTCATTCCCAGCCTTGTAGACAAACTCATGAAACATATTTTGGCTCAAATCAGAAACTTTTCCGGCGATTTTATCGACGAATAAGCGTTTTCATGCTAAAAAACAAACTCATGGAGAAGCTTGGTTGCTGACTCCTTGTTATCCATACTAAAAAGCCGTTCTACCCCACCCATTGGGCCATTTTGAACCATGTCCATTTTCAACCAACTTTTCAGCACGATTTAAGACCGTGAAAAGTTTAAATATAAGCAATCTTTTCAAAGTACTATCTAGCAAATGTGGTACAGTTACTATTAGCACTTTGAATCGGCTTAAAATGTTGATCTTATTACGAGAGTGGCATTTTGAGCCATTTTACCCTAGTGTAAAAGCTTCGTTCCAAAAGCATAAGATCTTCGCAGTCGGAAGCACCACCATCGCCGCCAGCACCACCAAAGGCTATGTAAATTGTGGCCAAAACGGCGGTAAATTGTGGTAACCGAATTCCATGTCTAATATCCGTATCCCTCGGCACATCGTGGAGCAACGTATCTGCTGTGCAGGCTGCAATTTTACGCCAAGCGGCAGATGTGCACTGCCTTGAAGATGCAGTGGAACTAAGCTGTGTATTTAGTGCATTCATCTCCCTAGTTTCAGATTATATGCGAATCTTTGGAATTGAAATTGTTAAGAAGAGAAGGCGAAATTTGCACAAAATTTGGCTACTCTCCAATTCAGCCATTTCATTAAAAAAAAAAGATCTAGTAGGTCACCGAACTCCGTGTAAATTTGCTATTTTGTTCTTTATCCGAAATACGGATACACGTGTTTTTGGATTTTTTGATGAGAGTGACCATTTCTAAAATAGGGTGACCAGAAAAATCGCGACTTTGCAAAAAAAATCATAACTTTTTAACTGCTAGACCGATTTTCGAATTTCTTTAACGAAATGAAAGCTAAAGATTTTGACTTTTAAAAAATATATAAAATTTCACAAAAATTGTTTTTTTTTCATGAAAATAAAATTAAAAAAAATCCATTTTTTGTGTTTCGAAGGCCTCGGGACTAAAGGGACTATTGCTGTTCTATTTTTTTTTTTTAAAGTTCAGAAAATTTTACGTTTACTGTAAAATTTTCAGCGATGTATGTTTCTAGTTTTTGAGATATATTTATTTGAAAATAAAAAATCCGTATTTTTTTATCGGTACACACTGTAGGTCTCAGAGCATTAGATTTTTTATTTGAAAAAGCTCATCACTTTTGAACAGCTTTCCCATCTTTTTTAATGGAATGAAAGCTTAAGATTTCAACTTTTCAGAAAAAAAATATAAAACTCCAATAAAAATCTTTGCGATACATGATATGGGTTTGGTTTAAAATAACATATAGTTTTGAAGTTGTTGAAGGAAATATCATTTATGAAGCAAAAGTGTTAAGTTGAACAAGGAATCTCGAGCAATCTCCTTCGGTATCACTCTCTCCATTAGTGGTAACAACATTTTGGGATGGTCCAGCAATACAAGTTTGCTTAGGATTATACAGCTCCATGTAGCAAGTAGAACGAGAACAAATGAGAACAGTACTACCCTCTTTGCTCCCAGAACCGAAAAAAACCCAAAAACTAAAAAAAAGAATAAAAAACTAAAAAATTTTATATTTTTTCAAGTAAACTATTTTTTTTTTCAGAGTTTTATATTTTTCTGAAAAAGTTGAAATCTTAAGCTTTTCTTCTATAAAAAAAAGATTGGAAATCGGTTGAGCTGTACAAAAGTTATGATGTTATTTAAAATAAAAAATCTAATGCGTTGAGACCTACACTGCCTATAACTGAATATTTGTCATATTCGACATTTTTGACCATTTCGAGTTAACACCGTGGAGAGCCATCAAAAGATATATACTTGCGAACAACTAACTTATATTTGTGATATTGTTCTAGAAAATTTGAAAAAAAATAAAAAAGTTGTTTTGTCACATTAGTAATTGTAATCGCATAACAGTCACATTGAGATTATGCATGAGCCTCATAATGTAGTAGTAAAGAAATTTCTATCAGAATTATTTTCTGACTATTCACCCAATATAGGGGGAGATCCCCCAGTACCGGACACTTAAGCCACTAAATTCATAGTTCGAAATATATTGATTTTATGGGCTCGTGTTACCCATTTATGATAAATATAATCATTTTTATAGTGTACAAAAATAAATTTGAAAATATAAACATGAATTTTGACATTACATTTTGATGATGTATTTTAGTACCAAATTGATCGATCTTGAAAGGTGGCACCCAATACCGGACACGATCTAGAAATGCCTCGAAATCTGAAAATTTGAACATCATTGAATGTGTACACTATAGGAATAGTTTATAATTACCAATTCAATTCATTTGCATCATTTACAAGAATAATTTGAGTGTTTCTTAGTTTGCAAGATGCCTATCAAAAACCTCTTTCATATATGATGAAAAATAGCACATTTTACGATGATGTTCTGAATGTTCATTCTTCTTAGTTTTATTGCATGTTTGATACCATGATCGACGGAACCCATGAAAAATTAAGGTATTCTGAGACACTGATGCAATAATTACAAAGATATCATATAACAAATCATGCTGTCCGAAACTGAGGGACAGAAGGTGCTTAAACAAAATTGTAATCTGTCCATATTTAGTTCAATTATGGTACAAAATACATTCATACTATCAAATTAGGATTATGTTCGATCATGCTTGCGTGATCCAAAGTATTTTTACTTATTAAAAATAATTACTAAATAGGCTCAAAATTAAGGAGATACGTCAATTTTTTAAAGATTTTCAAACTTTTCTACTTTTTTAAAAAGGCATGCATATTTCAAGGATGTGTTATTCTACGCAAACATTAGTCTCCATAATAGCTTTCTTTTCTACTAATACACAATCTTGATTGGACCATGATTTCTCAATGTTTCGACTTTGTCCGGTATTGGGTGCTGTCCGGCACTGGGGGATCTCCCCCTACGATATGAGCTGTACAAATTTTCGGCCTCAAATGAGCACTTCTGAGTTCCTGGTAATTTTTAGAAATTTTGAGAAGAGTTTCTTTCCATATTGCCATAAAATGCACACTTGGTGTTCCATTTACTCAATGCCTACTTTTGTCGAATGTTACAAATATGCAGTTATGGGCAGTACAGTGTGTGCCGAAAAAAAATGACTGATTTTTTATTAAAAAAATATATCTCAAAAACTAAAAAACATACATCGCTGATAATTTGACAGTAAACGTAAAATTTTCTAAACTTTCAAGAAACAATGAGAACAGCAATAAATAAATACCGAGGCCTTCAACACACAAAAAGCGGAATTATTTATTTATTTTTTTATGTAAAAAAACATTTTTTGTGAAATTTTATAAATCTTTTTGAAAAGAAAAAATCTTTAGCTTTCATTTCGTCCCTGAAAATTGAAAATCGGTCAAGCGATTCACAAGTTATGATTTAAAACAAAATAAAATTATTGAAAAGTCACGATTTTTCTGGTTACCCTATTTCGAACATGGTCACCCTAATCAAAAAAATCCATAAACACGTGTATCTTTATTACGGATAAGGAACAAATGAGCAAATATTCACGGAATTCGGTGACCCACTAGATCGGTTTTTCATGAAATGGCTGAATTACTATATTTAAGTTAGTTGTACATATTGGAATTCACAGTATTTTCCACATTTTTTCAATATTGTGCAAATAATCAAACATTAATACATTGTTTGGAATTTGGACGCTTTGTCTGAACTAGCAGTTTACTACTAGCAATCAAAGGAGTTTATTTATTTACATTTAAGAAAAAATTGTACTTCAAAAAATTATATAACTTTTCCAAATAATTTGAAGCGTACTAGAATATCACTACATAGCGCGAAATTATATAATAATTCAGGGAAAAATCTAAAACTAGTGATGCATAACAAAAAATTACTCAAAAATTATGTTTGAAAACGTCATGTTATGGTCGCCTCGTACCGTTCTATGTTACCATTTACCGTGCACACTAGTGCACCATTCACCGTGCGTATAGTTTTCGTCATGATTTAATTTTGTATCTTGAAGAAACCTTGTTGATGGAGCAGTTATGTGTCTAATAGTGTGCGCACTCATTTTTAAGAGTATTCAAATCTTCATTTACAATAGAAGCCTTAAGAAGTTTAAAAATCGGCTAAATAATTATTTATAATTTAAATCGTTATAGGAGGTTTGAATGTATTGTCCAAACCGTTCCATATTCAATCAAAAATAAATATGCAGTAGTTTAATGACGACATAACAATAAATCTAATATAACCGAATAATTTCACACTAATGCACGGTAATAGGAACCGTATATATCTAAAAGGATCCATTCACCGTGCATTTGGGTTTCGACTTAAACACAATAAAAAATTCTAATTTGTCTAAAATCTCATTGCTCATACGATGATATATATGTTACTAATACTATCCACAGTGAAAACTTGTTGAAATTTTGAAAAATTTCATTCCCTATCGTTAAAATGGAAAATGTGAATTTTTGGCGTTTCTACTAAGAGTGTTGAAAAATCTCATTATCAAACAGAATTCACATGATTTTGACTACATAAACTAGGTTTTTTAAATGCTTTGTGACAATGACAAAAACTACTTCATTTCATCAGTTTTATCTTATTTTGCTGACAGAAGAATAATTTCTGAAAATTGTATGAATATTTTGTAGGAATGGCGCGGTGACTGGTTACTTATCAGTAATAATTTTATTTTTCAATATTCAGATTTTTGCTAGAACAGAGCTAGAGCAAAGCTGAAGCAGAGCTAGAGTATAGCTAGGGCTAGTGCAGAACTAGCGCAGGGGAAGGGACGTTTCGCATTATTTTCTGGGTGGACGTTTGGCATTAAGAGAATTATATGCCTTTTTCAAAATATCTACCTATTTTTATATGAAAATGCTATATGTGAAACTTCCATTATGCCAAACGGCCGTATGCGAAAAGTCTTTATGCGAATTAGGTCACTCCCATAGATGAGTTAGAGCAGAGCTAGCAAGAGCAGAACTAGCTAGTGCAGAGCTAGCTAGAACAGAAAACGTTCAGCATTTGGACTATATTTTGTAATTGGAATGATGAACATTTTCCTATAAAGTCGAAAAAATCCCAACCAACTTTGAACTTTAAAATATTTGACGAAAATCAAAACACCGTTCCATATATATGCTTAATTGTCATAAATGAACCTTAAAAGAATGGTGCGAACTATCACAGTTAAATAGATCAAATTGTTTTACATAAGAATTAAATTTAAAAAACAAAATCCAAATTAATCATGGATTGATCAACATAAATCGTACTTCACGATTTTCATAGAAGATATAGGGACGACTTAGGCGTGAAAAAAAACTAGATCTCAAACAGAGTGATGATGAACAAAAGGTGCACGCGAAACAATTTTATTTCAAAAAGTGCTCCGCGAATCATAAAGGCTGAAAACCCATGCTCCAAAGTTTATTGTATTGTAGTGCTATCAGAACTTTCTTCATTACTCAAGCCCTCATAAAGAGTTCCTCCCACAATTGGAATTTGTGTAGGAATTTCTAAAATTAGAATCCTGCAGAAAACTTTCTAGGCAGTTTTATTGTCAGATATTGCAGTTTTCTAAAAAGTTCTTTGATAATTCTCAATGAGATTTCGGAATCTTTCAAGAGTTGCTTCCTGTAGTTTCCCAAAAAAAGTCTAATGATTTTTCTAAGAACTTCCCCAAATATTCAAACAGGAACCATCCACAGATGCATGAGAAATTGTTTCAGATATTTTTCAGGACTTTACAGGGTTTACATTTTAACATTTATCTATGAATGCATTTAAGAATACTGAAACTTGTTCTGCTGAATTCGTAGGGTTTTTTTTCTCAGAATGTTGCCTCTTGTCTTCAACAAGCTTCTGAGGCATATTCTTAGAACAAAAAAAAAAACTGGACAGATCGTTGAAGGAGTTCCTGAAACAATTTCTCGAGTATTTATAGAAGGAATGCCAAAAGAAACTCCTCGGTGAATTTTTGGAGCATTCTTGGAAACCTCTTGAAAAATTTATTCTCACTATTTAGCAAAGTTTCTGAAAAAAAAAATCCGTGAAGAAATTCTTATATAAGAGCATACAGTATTGGACAAAACATTTGCCACTTTTTCGATTTTCCAAACAAAATGGTCAACTTTAGAAGATTTGATCTGATTCCATTATGGACCGATTTGAATTGAATTTTTACAGTTCTTCAGATATAACTTTAATTTCAACATATATTTTTGAAGATTATTTCTGATGTTCTGTGAAAATTTCATTCAAATCTACCCATAAATAACTGAGATCTAGCTTACCAAAGTTGACCATTTTGTATGGAAAATCGAAAAAGTTGCAAATGTTTTGTCCAATACTGTATGTAGGAATATTGGCGATCTGAAAAAAGATAACTACGAAAGAAATTTTAATATATTTCTTGTATGAGTTTCAAAATGAAAAAATTCCTCAAGCAAATTGTGAAATTGATTTTTTTAATAGAATTCATGATTTTTTTTTGGCAGAGCGGCAGCAAAATAACCACGAAACATTACTCTGAAAATATCTTAAATATATCCAAAGAAAAATGTTAGTAGAAGCTTGAAAGAAATGGAAAATCCATATTTTTTAGAGTATTCTGAACGTAATTCCAGAATGAATTCGAGAGGAATCATTTGAAGCAATCTTTTGGAAAATTAAATTAATTGTTAGTTGAGCTATTGGGTAGAAGGTGCAATTAAAAAAAATGATTAGCTTACGTAGGAATCTCTTCATAAATACTGGTACGGAACTTATGAACTCATGCCTTCTATTTTTAAAGCAATAATTTATGCCATGCTAAGCGAAATGCCTGGAGAAAATTTGGAGTCATTGTATAAGAAATGCATGTGAAATCTCTTTTTGGGAATTCTTAGATATACTTTGTGAAATCCTTATTTCCCGTGACTGTCGTTCAATGGGACTTTCACCAATTGAATCTTTAAACTTTTTCTATTCCTGAATTTTTTAAAGCGTTCAGAGCCTGTTTGCGAGAGCCACAACCCCATCTTGCATCGATGTATCGATCGCTCAGGCTGAAATTTTCAGGGTTTGTTCTCTCATGTAAAAGAAGATGTTTTGCAAAATTTAAGATTTTTACACACTTCATTTAGAATGCCGAATCTCGGCTAATTTTAACCGAGATCCGCACAGCCGAGTAGTCGGCAAACAAATTTACTGGGATCTCGGGAATTAAAAGCCGAGTATCAGTAAATTGTGCTTCATTGTTAAGAAACCGAATAATTTGTTAGCTGAGTCTCGGTTAAAATTGGGAGTGCGAATGCCGAGGTCGTGAAAAAAATCTAAGTGTGTATATTAGGGGGAAGTGGAACAAAATGACCCCCAATGATTCCATGACACTAAACATGCAAAATCACAAAAACTGATATAACTATAGTAAAAGTGCACGGATTGGGATTATTTTATTTTTCCGCGGTACACCTCAAATGAAAGCCCTTGAGTTGTCCTTCAAAACATCATATTTAGTTTTTCGACCTTGTTCGGTTAGCAGAAAATAAGTTGATTTGAAAAAAAACCTTATTAAAAAACAGGTTTTTCTTTCATTAGTGGTTATTTTGTACCACTTCCCCTTAATATAAAAATCTTAAATTTTTCGAAATATCTTCTTTTATATAGGAAAACAACTCCTGTAAATTTCAGCTCGTTCGGAGAACATCAATACAACCTCTCTAGGCAAGGGGGTTGCGGTACTTGCAAACTGGCTCAAGGTCAAACAATACCTCGTAAAAACTGTTTTATTCGAAAATTTTTGAAACGGCATTTCTGAATTACACCTCAAATGAAAGCCCATGAATTGCCCTACAAATATATAGGTTTTGATCTAGTTCGGTTGGCAAAAAAAACAATCAATTTGAAAATCACTATTTTTTTTTATAAAAATCTTGTTTTTCTCGATTTTAAGAATTTTCAAAATTTAAACCATAATGTTTATATAACGTGGAGTAATCATGCCAAATTTCATCCTAATCCGTGCACTTTTACTAAAGTTATATCAGTTTTCGTGATTTTGCATGTATAGTGACATGAAATCATGATTGGAGAACATCAATACAACTTCCCTTGCATTCCTTACCGATCGCTTGTAGCAGCCGGTTGTGTTTACCGCATCGCTAATCTAATCGCTTTGTAGTGGTGGAGTTTTTTTTCCACTGTCAAAATTGTGGTTTTTTTTTATATCGCGAGTTATCCCACCGAGGACGAAGACGATTATTTCCGATCGCCGTGAAGGAAGGAGACACTTGTAACAAGGGTTACAGGTGTACTTTTCAACGTACCAGCATCATCAAATTCAATCATCGCCATCGCTCAAAGGCCGACCGTATCAACCCAAAGTAGCGAGACCGGAGGTGGCGGCGGCGGCGGCGGCGGCAACGGGTGCAACGAACAGTGGCAACAGCAGCAGCCAGAGCATCCAAGCAAGCCAGAAGTTTCTATCCATTCGTTAAGAGGAAAATAACCATCATCGTTTTACAAATTTTCAAAACCAGTTTTTTTGCTCAAAATTGAAGCAATTTTCAAGAAAACCTATCATTGCATTACACTTGGTATCTGAAATACGATGATAGATTTTTATAAGGATTGATTGAAATTTGAACGAAAAAACTGGTTTTTAATTTTTGATGATTGCTGATGATTGAATGATGGATTCTTGAGCCTTAAGTAGAAATTCTATTCCATTCGCTCTATTGTTTCCCCCATCCCATACCACGTGGTTGTTGTTTTTTCTGGCAAAACTCTCAGTGGTCCTCAAACTACGGTTCACGGTTCAAGGTGACCAACTAATTTTTTTTTCTCGATTTAATTTTTTTTCTCTCGATTTCTTTTTTATTATTATTCTTAGTATTTTTTTTTTTGAATTCAATAATCCCCCTAAAGTAATAATCAACATTTAATTTTTTTTTTCTTTTCTCGTTTTTTTTTTTATTATTATTCTTATTATTATTATTATTATTTTTTTTTTGTTGAATACAATAATCCCCCTAAAGTAATAATCAACATTTGAATTTTTTTTTTATTATTATTATTAGCTACATTAGTGATTTTCAGGCCGTGGCCTAAAAATAAGCCTATATTGCATTTTTTTTCTTTCTTTTTTACATTTGTGTTCCATCTCCCCAACTACGGAGCTATTAGGCTATTGTAATGGACACAGTGGATGAAGGCGGGGGGCCGAAAAGGTCCGATATTTCCGACGATGAAAACGGGTCACTTAAATCTCCCTCGTATGAAGTCTTGACAAAGACACAAGAGTCTATGGATACTAGTCCCGTCAATGACAATGCTATGATTCCCACTACTTCTGGGACAAATATTGCTGGATCGCCAAAACATCCTATGGTTTCTCAGGATATCGAACATTCTCAAACAAATGGTTCTTCTAGTACTTCCTCCTCAAAGACCCCCCGCCTTAAAGCTTACCCACCCGGATCTAAGGGCCCCTTTCTGGTTTTCTTTCGGCCCAAAGGTAAACCGTTAAACAAACTTCAAATCCAAAAGGATCTGGCAAAGTCGTTCCGAGACATTATCGAGGTGTCTTCCCCTAGTCGTAACAAATTGCGGGTCACCGTCAGTGACCGTGAACAGGCCAACAAGATTGCTGCCCACGAGCTTTTTCTAAGGGAGTACCATGTCTATGTCCCAAGTCTTGAAGTCGAGTGCTCTGGTGTGATTACCGAACCGTTTTTGACATGTTCAGACATCATGTCTGGCACTGGAGGTTTTAAAAATCGTGCCGTTCCTTCAGTACAGATACTTGATGCCAAACAAATGAATAAGGTGTCATCTGATGGCTCCAAAACGCCCTCAAACTCGTTTCGTGTAACCTTTTCTGGGTCAGCTCTTCCCGATGTCCTCGAGATTGGGCTGCTTCGTTTACCTCCTCCTCCTCCTTTCTGGCGTTACGTCCCAACTGGGACAGAGCCTGCTTCTCAGATTAGTGTTCTTATGAGCACTTCCACAGTTATTAACTGAGAGCTTTCTTTGCCTATTGACCATTTTTGCATGTGTATATCGTGTGGCAGGTACGAACATACTCTATGCCCTGGGAATCGAGAAAATTTCCTTTACGAAAAGATCCTCGACCAGCGGGATTCGAACCCACGACCCTCAGCATGGTCATGCCGAAAAGCTGCGCGTTTACCGCTACGGCTATCTGGGCCCCTGTCTCTATAAACCGACGGTCATGCATTGCGAAAAGTGTCAGCAGTTGGGTCACACCTCTGCGTATTGCTGCAACAAGCCCCGTTGCAGTAAGTGCGGAGAGCAACATGTGGAGGGCCCTTGCCCACAGGAACCGAAATGTACCTGTTGTGGGCAAGCTCCCCATGATCTTTCCGTTTGCCCGAAGTTTATAGAGCGGGAGCAACATACCATTCGGTCTTTGCAGCAGCGATCGAAGCGATCTTACGCAGAAATTCTGAAAAAGATTGCTCCGACTGCTGTTCCACCAGCTCAATCTATTGCTAGCAATAACCTCTTTTCATCCTTGCCTATAGATGATCATGGCTCTGGCTCTGAAGATGGAGAAGAGTACACTGTTATTAACACAGGAACTAAGAGGAAGCGAGCCGTTGCAAAACGACTCAAGCAACCCCAGCAAGCTTCTCAAAATGTCTCCGATCAACAGGCTCTTCGGCCATCTCTGGAAAAATCAAGAAGAGATAGAAACCGTGCCAAGGTTCCACCTCCAGGTTTTAAATTCTCAGCTGGAGACTTTCCATCTCTTCCAGGGCCATCTAAAACCCCAGATGCCTCAATTTTCCGCCCAGAAAACGAACAATCTTATCAACAGGGAAGTAGACATGAAAATGTTAATACTTCCGGAAAGATGACACTTTCTGGGTTAGTGGATATCATGTTCGAAACGTTGGAAGTCTCACCCGCTATAAGAAACCTCATAAATATGATGCTTCCTTTGGTGAAACCTCTTCTGAAGCGACTGGCTTCAAACTGGCCGATTCTTGATTCTTTCATATCCTTCGATGGCTAATTTATCCAACGAGGTCGGGGATATGATCGAAGTACTACAGTGGAATTGTAGAAGCATTATAAGAAATTTAGACGCGTTCAAATTTTTAGTTCACAGCACCCGCTGTGACATATTTACTCTTTGTGAAACATGGCTAACTTCTGATAAAGATGTCTCTTTCCACGATTTTAATATTATTCGCCTAGATCGAGGGGATGGTTATGGAGGGGTGCTCTTGGGGATCAACAAGCTCCATTCCTTTTATAGAATTGACTTTCCCCCGATGACTGGCACTGAAGTTGTGGCATGTCATATTACTATACGAGGCAAAAGTTTCAGCATAGCCAGCGTATACATACCGCCTAATGCCAGAGTATCTCGCAGAGATCTATTGGCCATATGCTGCGCTATGCCAGCGCCATGGTTAATCCTAGGAGATTTTAATTCTCACGGTACAGCCTGGGGGTCACCAAAGGACGACCACCGCGCTTCCTTGATATATGACCTCTGTGACAACTTTAATTTGTCAATTTTGAACACTGGGGAAGCAACACGAATAAAACCTCCAGATCCTCCAAGCATGTTAGACCTCTCAATCTGTTCGAATTCGCTATCATTGGATTGCACGTGGAAAGTTATTCAAGATCCCCATGGTAGTGATCACCTGCCGATCAAAATTTCAATTACCAATAGTTCGTGTCCAGTTCGTCAGATCAACCTCGCGTATGACCTCACCAAGCACATGGACTGGGAAAAATACGCTGAGATGATCTCTAACGGCGAACAGTTAGTTGATGTGCTTCCTCCGTTGGAAGAATGTAACTTTCTCTCCGGGTTAATCAACAGTGCCCTTCAAGCACAGCGCCGCCCTGTCCCAGGGTCTACGGTACGAAGGCGTTCTCCTACCCTTTGGTGGGACGACGAGTGTACCAAGGTTTTTCGTGATAAATCCGCCGCGTTCAAAAAATATCGGAAGCGCGGCTCTCGAGAAAATTACGAGCGATATATCGACCTCGAGCGTACATTTAAAAATCTCGTAAAAGCGAAAAAACGTGGATATTGGCGTAATTTTGTTAACGGACTATCACGGGAAACGTCGATGAGAACACTTTGGACCGTCGGGAAAAGAATGCGAAACGCTTCAACGGTTAATGAGGATCGCGAAAGCTCTCCTCGGTGGATCTTCGATTTCGCCAAGAAGGTCTGCCCGGATTCCGTACCAACGCTACGAACCATTCGTGACGTTCAAACAAATAGGAACGATATGGATACACCTTTTACGATGGTAGAATTCTCACTTGCTCTTCTTTCATGTAACAACTCTGCCCCAGGGATGGATAGAATCAAATTCAACATGCTTAAAAACCTCCCAGACGTCGCGAAGAGGCGCTTGTTGAATCTATTCAATATATTCTTGGAGAGCAATATTGTTCCGGATGAATGGAGACAAGTGAGGGTGATAGCCATCCAAAAACCCGGTAAACCCACGTCGGATTATAATTCGTATCGTCCTATCGCGATGTTATCATGCATTCGAAAGTTGTTGGAGAAAATGATTCTCTTTCGGCTTGATAAATGGGTTGAAACGAATGGCCTTCTATCAGATACACAATTTGGTTTCCGCAGAGGCAAGGGAACGAGCGACTGTCTTGCGTTACTTTCTACAGAAATCCAACTGGCCTATGCTCAAAAAAAACAAATGGGTTCAGTCTTCTTGGATATTAAAGGGGCTTTCGATGCAGTATGTATAGACGTCCTTTCAGACAAACTCCACGAGTGTGGTCTTTCCCCGATTTTAAATAACTACTTGCATAACTTGTTGTCTGAGAAACGTATGAGCTTCTCTCACGGAACCTCAACAACTTCACAAATTAGTTACATGGGTCTCCCCCAGGGCTCATGCTTAAGCCCCCTTCTTTACAATTTCTATGTCAGAGACATTGATGACTGTCTCGTGGAAAATTGCTCGCTAAGACAGCTTGCAGATGATGCCGTTGTTTCTGTAACAGGACCAGGGGCGGATAATCTGCAAAGACCACTGCAAGATACTTTAGACAATTTGTCTACTTGGGCTGTAAAGCTGGGTATCGAATTCTCTCCGGAGAAAACTGAGTTGGTTGTCTTTTCTAGGAAGCGAGACCCAGCAGAGATCGAGCTTCAATTCATGGGTAAGGGACTCACTCAAAGCATTTCACATATGTATCTAGGGATCTGGTTCGACTCCAAATGCACCTGGGGAAAGCACATCAAGTATCTGCATCAGAAGTGCCAGCAACGAATCAACTTCATGCGTACACTCACCGGAACATGGTGGGGAGCTCACCCGGAAGATCTGATAAAGTTATATCGTACAACAATTCTCTCGGTGCTCGAATACGGAAGCTTTTGTTTTCTATCCGCCGCGAAAACCCACATTTTGAAGCTCCAACGTATCCAGTATCGCTGTCTTCGGATAGCCCTAGGATGCATGAACTCGACACATACAATGAGTTTAGAGGTGTTAGCAGGAGTATTGCCTTTATCAGATCGCTTTGCGGAATTATCGCTCCGGTTCCTCATCCGCTGTGAAGTGTTAAATCCATTGGTAATTGAAAACTTTGAAAAGCTAATCGAACGAAATCCTCAAACAAAATTCATGACACTGTACTATTGGTACATGACTCTGGAGGTTAATCCTTCCTCGAACACATCCCACGGTAGTTGCTTCCCAGTCTTCTGCAATTCTACCGTATGTTTTGATCTGACCATGAAGCAAGAAATCCATGGAATCCCAGATCCACTCCGTTCGGAGTATATACCACTAATTTTTGCTAACAGATTCGGCCAAGTCAGCAGCGACAGAACGTTTTACACCGACGGGTCAAAAACAAATGATTCCACTGGATTTGGTGTATTTAATGAATTTCATAGCGCCGCATTCAAACTTCAGAGTCCTTGTTCCGTATATGTCGCAGAATTAGCGGCAATACACTACGCATTAGAGCGAATTGCCTCTCTTCCCTCTGATCAATACTTCATTTTCACGGATAGCCTTAGCTCAATAGAGGCTATTCGCTCAATGAGGCCGGTAAAGCACTCGTCGTATTTCTTACGGGAAATACGATGCACATTGAGTGCTCTATCGAATCACAATATCACCTTGGTTTGGGTCCCTTCTCATTGCTCAATTCCGGGCAATGAGAAGGCGGACTCGCTCGCCAAGGTGGGCGCTATGGAAGGTGATATTTACGAACGGCGTATCATCTTCAGTGAATTTTTTACAATTGCTCGCCAGCAAGTCATGGTCAGTTGGCAACAAAAATGGGATGAAGGGAATTTGGGCAGGTGGTTACATTCTATTCTCCCACAGGTATCGAATAGACCATGGTTTAAGGGGTTGGACATGAGTCGAGATTTTATTAAGGTAATGTGTCGCCTGATGTCCAATCACTACTCCCTAGGCTCACATCTCTTTAGAATAGGTCTCGCAGATAGCAATCGATGTGGTTGTGGCGAAGGTTACCACGACATAAACCATGTCGTCTGGTATTGTCCCGAACACGAAGTTGCTAGAATTGATTTATGTGAATCCCTCAGGGCCCGAGGAAAACCAGACAAGGAAGACATTAGAGATGTGTTGGGTAGGTTGGACTTCGATTACATGTTCCTCATCTTCAAGTTTCTGAAGAAAATTGATGTTTTCGTTTGATCCTTTCTGTCTTTCGTTCTGCTTGTCCACCTCGTCTCACCCTCTAGTTTTTGTTGTATCGTTACAGGTCGTTCAAGTCCACTCTTTGATTGATAAGCAGCATCATACCGCTACATCGCTGCTGAATGTCATCAATCAAACCCTCGAATCCCATCCTTATCCACACAAAATTGTATTCCCTAACCTCGACCAAACCGCGAGTCTTACGGTTCCCCAAAACTAACATAGTATGATAAGAAGCAACACGAATTTGTAAAACAAATCAAAATGAATTCGGCTCCGTTATGCCTGACGGCGCTTGAGCCTTTTAAATAAACGTATAAGAAAAAAAAAAAAAAAAACTTCCCTTGGAAAAGGGGTTGCGGTTCTCGCGAACAGGCTCTTAAGACTAAATAGCCCGTCATTCGTTTTGACAGTTGGCTTTCCATTTCACAATTTTAAAGTAATAAAACTCAGCCCACATAATGGATACGGATTTGGAAAAGTATCGCTATATGCACTTACATGCACAATTGATTGGAAATCGTGGAGTGAGTTAGCAACAATCGTCGATAACGCGTACACATTTCAATGAAGGCCTACTTCGCCTTAATCGACCCATTAATCAGACAGCAAATTGAACCAAAACGCGTTTCGAAGTCCACTTGGCTAACTGTGAAAGGAAAAGGATGTGGATGACCTTCAAAGTTTGATGTTTCATACAAAAAAGGGTAAAGAGGTTGTGTACAATGATTCTTTTCATGAAATTCGTAAATATATTTCTAAGGTCTCTCACCCCCCCTCCGATCAAAATCCTGGCTATGCTCATGGCTAACTCCATGATCCCTTAGATTACAGTTGCACTTGTTTTGAGTTCTATAACTCGATATCTCCCTAACTCGATGGTCCCTTCAATATCGAGTTATGGAGAGTTGACTGTGCATACCAAAGTAGAGGCCATATGCGCACTTGGCACGACATTTTCAAAGTTTCTGCGATCCGAAATACGATATCACAAAATTTGAATGAAAATAAAAGAAAATTCAATCGAGTCTCGAACAAGGGGCCCGGAGTAAGAATCCGACACCTTGACACTGCGCCACCATTTGGTTCTTAACAGAGATGTGATTATTTGCCAATATGAATGCATGTTAACTGTACAGTGTACAGCGACACTTACTTTGTCATGCTTTGAAACCCATCGCCAGCAGATACCAAGTTTGGGTGGCACTTTAACTAAAAAATTACGATATCATTTGATGCTGTACTAGATTGATATACGATTTGTCAGTTTATAAAACTTGACGCGATTCTATGTTGCACAGATTACGACATGTTTCGTTGTTAACACAAGTTGTCGTAAATTAATCGTAGTGGGGAATTATATACCGTGCACCCCCGCTAATTTGAACGGTACCTCATGCAAACCATCGGGGTTCATTTTTAATTTGAACATCTAGTCACCCTAGAAACGTGTTTCTGGTTACCTCTTTCACTGTTTTGTTTTGATTCTGCGTTCCGTTCCACAGCGTTCCATCTCACTTCACTCCGTTCCATGAGCTAAATGACGTTTGAACCATTTTTAATCTGAACGATGTGCAAATTAGCGGGGCACAGATTAAATGTGGTCAAACGAACGGGGGTACCCGGTACAAGTTGTGCTGGCATTGATTACATATAATTTGGCATATACACCCGATTCTGTTTTTGCACGGGGGATGCGTACCGTGCAAAAAAAAGTTTTGGGTTCAAAATTTCAAAAATCGTGCAAAAAAAGTAACACCGTTTCTCGACGTTTAATGTATGTATGTATGTATGTATGTAGGTAGCCACCAATCCTTGCTTGAGTCTTGCTCTGCATGCGGCTCCACTCAACAGTAAGGTCAAATTTTATTACCAATCTGCATTCAACATATCGCTGTATGAAGGGCCAAAAAGTGGGGTGGCGGACCCGTAAGTAGAAACACTTACGCGAAACCCGCGGGAAATAGAGAATCTCCTTCCAGCCATATGATCCAACAGATTGAGTATTAGAATTTGCAATACTTGTCGAGCTTTCCACGGAAAGGTTTGTTAGAAGAAGGGCGCGTCAAATCTTTTACAACTGTTGGAGAGAAAAGTACTAGACGCTAACGACTAACACTTTTCCTCCTGACTCCGATTGGCACTCCACTTCATTGTCCAGTTGTAAATTCAATGATGCCCTGATGCCCCCTCCCTCCCCAAAACATGAGAAATTCAATTATAATGATATGTTATATAGTAGATAAGATTATAATATATATATATATATAATAATATGATAATAAAATATGAAAATAAAATGGTAGTAACAATAAAATATGACGCAGTGAAACAGCATGCAGTATTATATCGGCCGACATATATTTTTCTTTTGAATATTTGTGCTACTTATGATATTAGGCTGGTCGAGAGAAGAATGATAATAATAAACAAAATATTTAAATAAAAATAAAAATCAGCGATTTGGAAATAAAGTTTCCGGATACATCAAAAACAAAATTCCAGCTTATGTCCAACACCGTTTCTCGACGTTTAATGCAGAAATAAGGTTTTGGCAAAAAAAATGTATGGAAACTTTTTTTGCACGGTCGTGTAAAAAAAATCATGCAAAAACAGAATCGGGTGTAGGGTAGATGTAACAGTTAAGGGCATAGTGGTTCCCTATTTCGCCATACGTGATAACTTTAATGTTAAAAATATTAAAAAGGTTAATGCTATCAAAACTTCACATATGGCCAAATAGAAAACCACTATGGCCATAACTGGTACACTTTCCCTAGTGCGATTCTGATTTTTGGCGTATGAATATGTGATTTTGGATACACATTCTTATACAATGCGTGGTTCATTGGGTAAGGTACCATTATTCTGCTATACGAAATAACGATATAATAGATCTTGGAGAGCCTCTTTACGACCAAAAGCTTAATCTTTCAGTGTATTTTTTTGTGTTAGTTTAGCAAATCTATCATATCTACATTGAGCTACCACCGTTACAGAGTCACAAGTATGAAAAGTTTGCTCATTGAGTATTGATCTGACAGAACATCGGCTTCTCCTAATTAAGCTCTCTCTGAAACCACACAGTTTTATGAATGTGATTACCTAGAACGTTTGGTTTTATGGGTAACTGTGAAACGTTTTACGATGATTCACATACCAGTTTGGCTAGATAATTCAACGCATTAATCTCTATAAAATGAGGTACCAGATCAAATAAATTGGTGTTACCTAGAAAATAGTTTGGATCATCTTAAAACCAGGATTCATGATAACTTTTGACTTTGTTAGAAGGCAAAACACAATAAAATTAATACTACTAACATAACACCCCGGAATAAAATTGAATAAACCAGAAATTACTTCTCAGTCTTTGGCAGAAAATAATGTTTTTGAGCTCCTATGAATCTTAATTGATTGCTTTCCCTTATATATGTCGAAAAAAAAACTAGAGCAGCCCTTTCGAACACCAGCGAACGTTCACCTGATCACCTTTCAGTTTCACCGCATCTGTTTAATCGATCGCAAAATGATTTTTAACAGTTCTTTTGAGAAAGCGTGGAAACCGCAAAACGACTTGATGGAATCATGCGTACCTCTGCGCACTTTAGATTAAGTATAGGCAATCATATGCGTTATGCTTTTACGCATTCATCAGACGCGCAAGAAACCACCGCAGTTCAAACTACTACCGACCGATACGGTGAAAGGTGAAGGTACACCATTATATCGCTCTCTCACTTTTCGACGGTTCGGCGGAAGTCTTCCAACCGTGTAACCTTGAACCACATTGCAATGATTGGATTTGGCAAAGCGGGAAGCAGAAGGAGCGCCACGACGGCTTATCTGTGGCAGGCCCCAGAAACCCAATGAGCAGACGAGAGCTCCCCGTCGACGCTCTTTCGCTGTATTCGGGCCTGTTGTTTCAGCCAGCCGCCCACCCCAGCCTCATGTGGAAGTAGGTAATTTGTTGATTAACCGACTCACTCACTCGGCGTGTGCAGTTTACTTTCCATTCGACATGTTGTTGCCTCGATTTCACATTGTTTCGTTTTGTTTTTTGCCAAGAGGCAAGAAATCAGACCTCCCGCATAGATTCCAGTGCCGTGGACTCCGGAGCTCTCGCTGAGCCTCCTGAGATGATGAAACTAGTCGTGATGCGTTCGCATTTACCTGGCCTGGGTCGGATAATCTTGAACCAGATCTACGGCAGCCACCCCCTGAGAATTGAAGTATCCAAAAAAGAACACGAGCAAAATATGCTGCTCCTCAACCAGCGGCAGGTTTCTGAGCGAGAGTTGATCATGAAAACCCACGTGCAGCCATTACGAAACGTCGAAATGCGTCCCTCCAAAACAATGGGAAACTAGAACAAATACGCTGTACAGCTGTTACGACGTCTTTCGTTCGACCTGCTCACGTTTCGCTTTCAACCAAACTGCCCGTTGGTTGGCACCCTTTTCCTTGTGACGTTGATTGTGCTCATCGCACAATCAATTTGCGGTCACGAATTAATTAGGCAACGGTCTTCCCCGACAGCAGCACACTTTCGATGACGACGAAGAAACGTCCAAGTCCACAGTAATCGAAAGTGCGCTGCCGTAGCTTGAGATGTCCGGAGTTTGCTCTAATTGACGGATGATCTACACATAGGCTACGCATCGAGAAGCCAGCAGCGTGCGAACTGCTTTGCATGGAGAGCGTGGATCTGGATCGAATCGCTCGTGAATCGAACTAAACCGGATTAGTCACGACTTTTAAACGGTTGATGTCCACTAGGTTTTTTCACATGGTACTACTCAATTGATATTTCAAGTTTTAGGTTTCGAGATCTATCTCCGCGTATTTGAACACATGACGGTTTCTATGACGCAAGAAATCGGGTTAATGTTGATCTATCCGAATTGAACTGGTAGTCAATAAATATGTTCTCAAACTTACCGTTCCTCAAGGGAAATCATCCAGCTCGACTATGTTTCCAAACAAACTCACCTGAAAGAAAAACAAACGAAAAGTAATTAGAAAACCGTATTCCCAGCATCAATTTATCGGCAAACTACTCCAATTTATTCATTACGCAATCGTAAGATCCATTACAACGAATGTGCTAGAAGTCAGACATTAATACAGTTATTAGGTTATGTGTATATACTGTCCCGGAATGAGTCTCATCCCCATCATCCAGGATCTGTGTGATTCAGGAGTTTAGAACAAATCCGTCTTGGATCCTACTCATATTTCAATTCACTCCACACCCGAACCAAAAGAGCACAGCAAGAAAGATGCCAACCTCAGCACACCGTAATCTTTCTTGATTGCACAGACCACAGAACCCGAAGATGTACTGCAGAAGGATTATCTCGAAATCACTAATTTATAACTTTACCTCGAGCTGACTGTATATAGTTTCATGCTTTGTGAGGCAGATTTGTTTTCCAACTACCGACACGGATCTATGGCAGTAGGATGAGCAGGATTTCTTGGAATGGCATTTTGGTCGCATGGCAATTGATTGAAACTTAGTTTCATACAATAAACATTGGTTGAAAAATAAATTCTGCTAAATTGATAACAATTTAGAAACAAATGGTTAAAATAACAACCAATTCCAATTCACAAAATAAGGCATGATCTGTATTTATGGCACCTCATTTTTTTTTTTTTTTTAAATGATTGTTAGTCATCAGGCATAACAGGGGCCTTCAATAGCCGAGTGGTTAGAGTCCGCGGCTACAAACCAAAGCCAAGTTGAGGGTGTCTGGGTTCGATTCCTGGTCAGTCCAGGATCTTTTCGTAATGGAAATTTCCTTGACTTCCCTGGGCATAGAGTATCATCGCAGAAACGATATACGAATGTCAACATTGGCAACATTCGCAAATAAAAGCTCTCAGTTAATAACTGTGGAAGTGCTCATAAGAACACTGAGAAGCAGGCTCTGTCCTAGTGGGGACGTAATGCCAACAAGAAGAATAAGCATAACAGTAGTTTGTCATAACAACTAAAATTAATCACAACCTCAGGTAGTTGATATTGAAATTTGAAATTTTTTCTAGGAATCTGATTTTTTTATATTGTTTAGAAGCCTAGTTTTAACTGCAAAAGGCTTTGTATAATCTTGACATTCAAAAAACCACAAAAATCTGCTTTAATTTCCTTAAAACTTCTGGGAGTCCCTGAGAAGCACTCAAAACTCGTAACCTCTGAGAATTTGTTGGTACCTCGGAATATCGATTTTTTGAGAAGAAGCGACACAAGCGTCTAGTCAAAAAATTCAAAGTTTTTGGTCTACCAAACATCTTATGAAGTTCTATTCAAACACCTAGCGAGAAGCTTCTGAAACTTTCAAAGCTTTTGGTGACATGCTTTCTCAGAATTGAATAAGAAATTGTTCAATTTTTTGTTCTAAATTTTTTCGAGCTTCTGGAAAGAATATTTCGAAGCTTACGTAGTTTTTTTTTTAAGCTTTTCTAGAAATATGGTTTTCCAAGCTGACAAGAAGCATATCAAGCCTCTAGTAAGAAGCTTTTCAAGCTTATAGCGAGAAGCTTCCCGAACCTCTAGTGAAAAGTTTTATAAGTTCCTGATAAAAAGTTTTCAATTGTCTTAGTTTTTTTTTATACTGACGTACATATGCAGGCTTATACGTCGTTAACGCCCAAGGTATCTCACAATTATGCTTTAGTCCCAAAATTGTTATCAAGCAATGTTCCCATAAGAAAACACACTTCCAGCAAAAAAAAAATGAGTCTATGGTGAGGATACAAAAAAATATTCCTAAAATGTGTCGTCGATAGCTGACAGCTCCATGAAATTAATTCTACATTTTGTTACGATAAAATTCATGCTAGTTGATCCTTTTGAAATAGTAAGTGTTAGTAAGTAATAGTTGAAAAAGTTCAAATGCTATTCAGAATGCTGCGAAGGCTAAAGAAAAAGTTAGAGATTCAAATTTGACAATGCATATCTTCGTTGTTTTCTAAGCGATTTTTAAAATTCTGGAAACCAGATACTATTCCTTAAAAGTTATTTAAATTTAGTATACTCAAAGTTATATAACAGAGGGTACTTCCTATTTTAATCTGGTATGGATATGTGACACAAATTGAAAAATGTAACAATGCTAAGGTGTTGGTCAGAAAAAAAGTTACATAACTCCAATAAATAGGTTTGAGTTGAAATATATATTGTTGATTACATTTTAAATTTGTTTTACTGTAGAAACCACCGGTTGGACTAGTTCTCTTAGAAATCAAAATTCGACCCCAATAGTTTTTTTTTTCGAAATTAATCTTTTCTTATTAAAGCCCAACGAAATTTTAAGTTAAATATTAATGGAGCACAAATATCAATGTAACCTGCAGTGAATGAACGTTGTTTGTCGTAACTATTGTCGAATTGTGTGTTGTGAAGTTTTTTGCGATAAATAATGTTTTTTTCTTCTATGGAAATATTGTAAAATTTCAAAATCATGCACGGTGCAGTATTGACAAACATCCATAAATGTCTAGTTTTAAACAAGGATTTAAACATGATATAAACCTGAAGGTTTGTGAGGATGCTTACATATGTCCCGAACCAGATTTCATCACCAAAACTCATACCAATTTGCTTATTCATTTCTGTTAAATATCAGGAAACTCCTCGGGAAATTGCATAAATTTAGGCGTTTTCCGCGATATTCTTGAAATTTAATTATTCATTATTTCTTTAAATGTTGTATTTTTAAGAACTTTGTAAGCAAATTCGGAATCAGGGAGCTCAATTTTTCATGAAGAATTGCTTTGAAACTAACAACAATCGCATTGACAAGTAATTAAATTCATCCCGAAATGAGGTCCCCGAATTTTTAATTTTAGAGATATATTTCTTAGGACTAAAATGACATTTGTTTGAAATTTTCGGCACATGAGCCAATGAGGCTCACCTTCGTACTTGTTTTCCTGTATTCAGTTGTTTAGCATTGTCAACATTAAGTAGATGAAAAAACCGAATTTAGTACTATACCATTTAATTCCACTAGAGTTTGTATCCTTTGACAGATACGCGTATTTCGACCTCAACTGTAAGGCCGTCTTCAGTGTCGTGTACTAGACTGTGTACTAGTACACGACACTGAAGACGGCCTTACAGTTGAGGTCGAAATACGCGTATCTGTCAAAGGATACAAACTCTAGTGGAATTAAATGGTATAGTACTAAATTCGGTTTTTTCATCTACTTATAGGTATTCTACTAAACAGCTCGAAGATTTATTATCATTGTCAACATTATTGAAATAACAAGAAAGACCGTGAAAAGTGATCAATTTCACCCGAAATTATGGTACCGTAATCCGGGGAAACATTGATCAGTATTTGGGATATTTCTTAAATTTTTCATTTAAAAATGCAAATTTAGCTTGTTTTATATTTTTGAAACAAGTCCAAGCACTCACCGCTCGTGACTAGTGATCCTTTATGAGAGAAATTTGCGGAAGCTGACATTTCTGTCAAAGTGTGTCAAAGCGTGAGCCAAATGAGCATGCGTTATGTTTGTTTTGAACTTTTCTTGAGGAGTAATGTGATCCGCTTGAAATAATTCGGTGAAAGTTGTTGTGCATAGAGCAAAATATATAAAATATTTTCCCTTTTTGAGTTTTTGTCAATGCGATATTTAGTTGTTGATTTTTTTCTGCTGTTCATTAGTTTGAAAATGTAGTTCAAAGATCTATAACGAAACAAAATCCACTTCTTAGCAATGAGGAAGTCATGTCCGTGTTATATTGTTATGTTCAACGCCGAGCAAACTCAGCACTGCTGGTCTGTTGTCAAATCATTCCATTTTACTTCCGCTTATCTCTCCTATAAAGGATCACTTCTCGTGTCTATATTCTATATTTTGGTCTTCAAAAGGTTCAATCTTGTTTGAATAAATATTTTAAGTGTTTTTTTTTAAATATTTAGCTGATATGCGGTAACATTGATCACCCATATAAACAACGCTCGGTAATATTGTAAATGTCGTTACTGTACCAAACTCTTACAAGTCTTACAAGTTTATTAATTAAACACTTTGAAACGCGGAATGCGCCTAAAGGTAGACTATTTCCTAAGGAAATTCTGCATTCTTAATAGTAGTTTGTTATTGTTGCTTAATTGAATTACCTCATGAAAGGTTTGACAACGGAATCGTCTTTAGCGATGCCATCTTTAGTAAAAACCACATTTTCCTTGCCCATACCATTTGCAGAACTCATGTGAGGCATGAATCTTCGGTAGAGTCATCAATAATGATAGAAATCATTTATTCAAAAAGTTTCAAAATTTACGCATGAACGGAACACAATTTTCGCAAAACTTCAATTTTTATTAGTTCAGGAAATTAAAAAAGAGAGGTACCATTCATTCTTTGAAAATATTTTATCAATAAATGATGATGCCGATCAATGTTATGCCGCTCATCAATGTTACCCCGGATTACGGTACTTATATTTATTTTAATTAAAAACCAAAAAACGTTTTTTGAATTTTTGTTTTGCCAAGAAAACAAAATTTAAAACAAGTAATCATAAAATATAATTTCACCATAAATTTTATAAAAGAAGTCTAGTGAACATACTTGGGCAGAAATTGAAATTCTTGATAACATTGAACATTTTTTCACTTGAAAAGTAACAAAAAGTCTTTTTTTTAGCTTTTTGCTTGCAAATCAAAAATTAAAAACATCAACATGTAATTTTTTTAACATCAATCAGCTTTTAGAAGTCCAGGAGTGCTTCGTGAAGCCCAAGCAAGACAGTTCGGTTTTGCGCCGTCCGATTGATTTTGCTGACGGATTCGCGCGTATTTTCGTTGCCGGAGAATTTTTTCCCCTGTTTTGCAGTAGTGTGTGATCCTTTGACTGCGACGCTTGCTCCTGCGGGGGTGGGTGATGCGGTCAGGATCGAACGTGTTACGCGTGGAGTGCAGTGAAAAAGTGTATAGTATTTTACGGAAACCCCAGTGCGGCGACGGAGAAAAACTGCTTCACATCCTGGTAAAATCGTTATTTATTATTGTTTACTTTACTCACTTATTACCAATTCAAACTAAATACGTGCCAGGGTCGAAAATATAATTTTCGATTCGGGAAGTGTGAAAACATTGCATATATCCATTTGATATCTGGATGTTTTTATGCGGGGCTTACTGTAAATTAAAATGACCTCAGAATGTGTGTGTATTTACTGCCATTCTTGAAATGGGTCGTTGGAATTTCAGTAGAGCTATCACCTTTCATCTCCTGGGCTAAAACTGTCTGCAGATATAAAGATATCGAAGGGTATCATTAAATACATGCATACAATTTTCTTCCATAAAAGCACTGCCGGATAGTGGGAGGTGGATTGTATCAGACACACACACACACACACACACGCACACACACACACACACACAAGACCGCCAGCTAAGGGTTGCGTACTTAGCTGGTAGTGCAACCTGGGCACTGTTGTCCTTCTGACATCAGCTAGAGTGAGGAGGTGCCAGGTGGAAGCTTGGGATTTTTACCCTTTCCAAGCGAAACTCATACATACAGCCGTATGGAATACCACCTTTGGTACTTCCTTCGGGAGGTGGCCGAGCGTCTGGTCCATCTGACCAGGGGCTCAAGCATGGTCTACCTAGGATGTGGCGGGGGTTCATCAGTGGGCTCTGGTGAATCTCTACAAAAAACCACATATCTGTAAGTAACCCTGAACAAGCGACCTGGTACCGCTTTCAAAGTGCCTTAGCCCAACCATTGGAGTGCCAACCGGCACATTAGGATCGATGCCAGTAAGATCCTAATTACGGCATACTGGCTGCAAGGACAAGGACAAGGTCAAGGACTGTATCAACACGACGTTATAGAGCTGACAATCGCTCTATTCCACTTCCTTAGTAAGAATGGGTGACACTATTCTGAAACGGCAGGTGGGCTAATGGAACGGTTGCCCCCGTCCCGTTAAAACCGTGGCAGGCCTCCTAGTACGTTCAAAGCTCGCCACCTTAGCTGGTGGAAGTAGGCTCAGATGGATATTCCTGACTAGCGTCGATCTGGCTCTGAACCCGGTACCCCATGAAGGACCGTGTCAGCCCTCGCGTGGACCTCACTGCAAGCAAAGGTACCCATGGGATCACAAGGACGACTACTTACGACGGGTGGAGATAGCGGCTTGGAGGGGGGACCCTTAAGCATGGAAGTTAACAACATCAACGTAGGTGAAACAGCGAATCCGTTCGCAAAAAGTGGCTTGCCGAGGTCGCCACCGAAGCAATGCCAACAGCAGGAGCTGGAACAGCAGCAGCTGGAACATCAGCAGAGCGAAGATGAGCTGCACGAGCAGCGAACACGTGAACAGGAGCGGCGGGATAAGTCGCAAAGTGAGCAGGAGCAGCGTGAGAGACAGCAGCAACATCAGCTGCAAAGTGCGTGGAAGTTACCCCCGAGGCAATCGAAGGTGGAAGCGGCGAAAACCGTCGTAGATGAGCTTCGGGAATTCGTCGATAAGAGGCACAACGTGCACAAAGACATTAAGGACCTCGTGGCAAGGATTCAAGGAACCCTCGGATCCACCGTCAAGGACTGGAGGAAAGTGATGCAGAGGATTGAAGCTGTTGAAACCGAGTTAGCGGCGACCAAAAAGGCCCTGGCAGCTGCGGTAGTGCAGCCGGAAAAAACCGGCATAGCCCCTCGGAAAGACAGCAAGGGGAAAGAAAGGTCAGCGGGAATAGGAACTACGCCAAGTTTCACCCCCAAAAGACATAGGTCGTCACCAGGAGACGAAAGACAGGCTGTATCCAAGAAGCCGAAAAACGTAAATCCAAAACCGGCGGATGAAGTGCTCAGAGGGGGACCTGGCGATATCCCATGGCAAGAGGTCCGGAACAAGAAGAAGAGAGGCAAACAGGAGAGTGCCAGAAAGCAAAGGCCAATCAGGAAGAAGGCAAAATGCGAAGCTGTTGTCGTCAAAACTAGCGAGGACACTTATGCTGAAGTCTTGCGGGCCATGAGGACGGACCCTCAACTAAAGGAGTTTAGTGCCGACGTTCAGAAGATCAGACGCACCCAGACGGGAGACATGCTCATCGAGCTAAAAAAAGACTCGGTGAACAAAAGCTCGACATACAAAGAGCTAACCGAGAGAGTCATGGGCGAAAAGGTGCAGGTGAAAGCCATGTGCCCTGAAGTGACACTCCAATTGCGGGATCTGGATTGGATCACCACCGAAGAGGAAGTGAGGACCGCCATAAAGGAGCAGTGCGATCTGGAAACGGTGCAGATGACAGTACGGCTAAGAAGAGCACCGCTTGGTACACAGGCGGCGTCCATAAAGCTCCCAGTAGACGCAGCCAACAAAGCGCTGGAAGTCGGGAAAATTCGAGTCGGTTGTTCAGTATGTCCACTGAAGATCTCCCAGAGACCGGAGGGATGCTACAGGTGCCTGGAATACGGCCACCTGGCACGGAACTGCGAAGGACCAGACAGAAGTAAGCTCTGTAGATGGTGTGGCGACGAAGGTCACAAGGCGCAAGATTGCAACAATAAGCAAAGGTGCCTGATCTGCAAGGACAAAAGTCGCAACAGACACGCGATGGGAGGCCCTAAGTGTCCGGCCTTCAAGCAAGCGAGAAATTCTAAACCGCAGTGGAGGTAACTCAGCTAAACCTCAACCACTGTGACACAGCGCAACAGCTGCTGTGGAAGTCCGTATCGGAATCGAAGTGCGACGTAGCTATCCTTGCCGAGCCGTATCGAGTACCAGCTGGAAACGGTAACTGGATCGCTGATAAGGCGAAGACTGCGGCAATCTGGACGATGGGGAGGTATCCTATCCAGGAAATAGTGTTCCAGGCGGACGAAGGCTTCGTTATTGCAAAGCTTAACGATGTGTACGTGTGTAGCTGCTACGCACCCCCCCGCTGGACATTGGACCAGTTCAACGAGATGCTGGACGAGCTAACCGATAAGCTAGCCGACCGGAGACCAGTCGTCATCGCTGGCGACTTCAATGCTTGGGCAGTTGAGTGGGGCAGCCGTCTCACCAACCCAAGAGGGCGTAGTCTACTAGAAGCGCTGGCAAGGCTGGACGTAGACTTGGGTAACGAAGGAACAACCAGCACCTACCGTAGAGATGGCCGGGAATCAATAATCGACATCACTTTCTGTAGTCCTGTGTTGACGGGAGGCCTGAACTGGAGAGTCTGCGATGGGTACACTCATAGCGATCATCAGGAGGTCCGGTATAGAATTGGTGGAAGAACACAATGCTCACAGAGAGCGAGTACACCTCATGAGCAGATGTGGAAAACGAAACGTTTTAACGAAAAGCTTTTCATGGAAGCCCTCAGAAGGGAAGAGCAGGTTCTGAACTTGAGATCGGAGGAGTTAACGGCTGCGATGGTACGAGCATGCGACATTGCCATGCCACGGAAGGTCGAGCCGAAATACAGACGTCGTCCGGTATACTGGTGGAATGAGACACTTGGCAACCTCCGCAAAAGATGTCTCCAAGCCAGGAGACGGATGCAAAGAGCCAAAACCGATGGTGAGAGGGAAGAGCGAAGAGTAACATTGAGGGCGGCGAAAGCCGATCTGAAAAGAGAAATTTCGCTGAGCAAGAGAACGTGCTTCAAGGAGTTGTGTCGCGATGCCAATGCAAATCCGTGGGGAGATGCATACAGGGTGGCGATGGCCAAGATCAGTGGTACAGCCGTACCCGCTGAAACATGCCCAGAGAAGTTGCAGATTATCGTCGACGGGTTGTTCCCACAACACGCGCCAACGGTCTGGCCACCGACACCGTATGGCCAGGAAGGTGAAGAAAGAGCAATCATTACCAATGAGGAGCTCATAGAGGCGGCCAAGAAAATGAAGCCGAAGAAAGCGCCTGGCCCAGATGGTATTCCCAACGTAGCGTTGAAAGCAGCTATCACGGCCAACCCAGATATGTTTCGGACATCACTCCAGATCTGCTTAGATGAGGGACATTTCCCAGCACAGTGGAAAAGGCAAAAACTGGTTCTGCTACCGAAACCGGGTAAGCCCCCCGGTGAACCAGGCTCGTTTCGGCCGATATGTTTGCTTGACACACTCGGAAAGCTGTTGGAGAGGATCATCCTCAATAGACTGATGGCGTTCACTGAGGGAGAGCGTGGACTGTCGGAGTGGCAGTATGGATTCCGGAAAGGAAAGTCAACGGTAGATGCCATCAAAACAGTGATTGACACAGCCGACAAAGCAAGGACAAAAAAACGTAGAGGTAACCGTTACTGTGCTGTCGTGACGATAGATGTGAGAAACGCCTTTAACAGTGCAAGCTGGGAAGCCATTGCTGTGGCGTTACATAAAATGAAGGTTCCGGATTATCTGTGCAAGATAGTAGGAAGCTACTTTGAAAACCGGGTCTTGAGCTACAGCACTAGCGAAGGACAGAAGACGAGGTCGGTAAATGCGGGAGTTCCACAGGGCTCTATCCTGGGTCCAACGTTGTGGAATGCTATGTACGACGGAGTGCTGACGCTTAGGCTGCCAACAGGCGTCAAAATCGTTGGATTTGCAGACGACATCACGCTTGTGGTCATTGGTGACTCACTGGAAAGGGTGGAGGTTCTCGCTACAGAAGCAGTGGACGCAGTCGAAAACTGGATGTACGAGAAGAAACTGGTGATAGCCCACCAAAAAACGGAGCTGTTGCTTATCAGCAATCGAAAAGTGGTGCAGAAGGCTGAGATTACAGTGGGAGAACACACCATAGCCTCAAAGCGGGAGCTAAAACACCTCGGCGTAATGATCGACGATCGGCTGAACTTCAACTGCCATGTCGATTACGCGTGCGAGAAAGCAGCAAGGGCAGTCACGGCGCTGTCCAGGATCATGCCGAATAACTCGGCGATTTGCAGCAGTAAGCGGAGGCTATTGTCTAGCGTGGCTACGTCGATCCTGAGGTACGCTAGCCCGGCGTGGGGAACCGCAATGAAGACGAAGCGGAACCGAGTCAAGCTTAGCAACACGTATAGGCTGATGGCCATGCGGGTAGCGAGTGCCTACCGAACCATATCTTCGGAGGCAGTATGCGTGATTGCCGGAATGGTCCCTATCGGCTACGTTTTGGAAGAGGATAAGGAGTGCTACGAAGCTAGTAGTACTAGAGGAGCCCGGAAGATTGCCCGAGCCGACACGATGGTGAAATGGCAACGCGAGTGGGATACCGCTGAGAAGGGAAGGTGGACTTATCGCCTTATTCCAAATCTGGCGAAATGGGTGAGCAGATCCCATGGAGAAGTCAACTTCCACTTGACGCAGTTCTTGTCAGGTCACGGCTGCTTCAAGAAATATCTGCACAGGTTCGGCCACGCAGAGTCGCCGCTCTGCGCTGAGTGCCCAGTCGTAGAGGAGTCGCCGGAACACGTCATTTTCGAGTGTCCACGTTTTGCTGCGGAACGTAGCGAGATGACAGCGGTCTGCGGTGCTGACGTAACCGTAGACAACGTAGTGGATAGAATGTGTAGCGATGAGGTGATGTGGATCGCGGTGAACATGGCGGTGACGAAAATAATGTCATTGCTTCAGCGGAAGTGGAGGGAGGAACAAGCCGGTGAACCGGAAGTCAGTCTCTAACCGGAATCGCCGAACCGACCTCGGCACCCAACCGGTAGGTAAGCTTGATCCACCGTCGGGGACCGGACCGAGTAGATCGTGGAAAAGCACCGGAAGTTGTAGGCTTCGTGGCCGTGCGGTTAGCGGCGTCAGTCGTTTAGGCATATTGTGCCATGAAGTGTGGGTTCGATTCCCACTCCAGTCGGTAGAAACTTTTCGTCAAACGAAAAATTCATCATTGGGCTACTGGGTGTTTCGTGTTGTCCGTTGTCTAATGTTTGTGATTGTTCAGTCTGTGCAGCCTTGAGCTGAAGACGGTGTGAATTGTCTTGCCAAATTGGTCGTCAGGGCACCTGTGAACCGGAATTCATCCACCAACCGGAATCGCAGGATCGACCTTGGCACCTATCCGGGCAGCATCGGTACCGGAAGAACTTCCACCTCCGGGGAACTCTTCGTCGGGGTAGGGTAGATTCACCGCCGGGGACTATCCGAATAGTGCGCGAGAACCTGGAGTGCTAAATGGCACGCGTCCAGCACCGAGAGAACTTCCTTCGCCTGGGAGTTTCTGGCACCCATGGTATCGTGAGCCGAATGGCTGAATATGGCATGTTTAGATCACTAACTAGGAATACTAACAAATTATTAATGGGAGCCGAAGGGCTCAGCTTGGCATGGCATTCGCTGAAAGCGAAACAAATTAATAATGGAACTAACAAATTAATGATGGAGCCGAAGGGCTTAATGAAGGGTGCGCGTAGCATGTGTCGCCTCTTCTTCGAAGTAATACCGCAAGGTGGTGCCGGAGAAGAATTCTTTACGGTGACGGTGTACCTAGGAGACTGTTTTTTAGTGGGTAGGCGCCCCATTGCGAATCCCACACAGTGCCAAACCATACACTGTGGCATGAGCATGAACAAATACAGGCCAGTCTTAAGAAGATTTTTTTAACTCCTAGAGATGCATGAAAAAAAAAAAAAAAAAAAAAAAAAAACACACACACACACACACAATCAGCTTTTAGAAGTCCAGTGGACATCCCTGGATAGATATTTTTAATTTTTTTATACTTTAAATTATTTCTCTAGAAAGACGAAAGCAGTATTTTTTAACTTTTTGGTTTTAAAATCGAAATTTATTGCGATGACTAGTGAATTTGTTTATTTTGATCCAAACATGTTCATTTGTCTTATGGAATTAAATTCAAGTCGAAAAAACAACATATCATCGCTTTGAGTTTTTGGAGTATTTTCCAAAATTTCAAACATATTCACTGACTTCTATAATGAAATTTACGACGAAATATAAAAACAAACGTCATCGTTTAATTTGTATATTTACTAGCAAATAATTTGAAATAATGCGGGTTTTCAAATTATTTTAGCAAAATAAATTTTGAGTGTGATCTGCATTGATGTGTGATTTACGCCACATATATTCACTGAACTTCTATGAAATTATTGCCGAAAAATATATGCCATATATGAATTTCAATTTGTAGGCTGACACGTTTAAAACAAGGTTTCTTGTAGTTTTTTGAGCAAAATAAATTGAGAGGGTCCAGGAATCAGTTTTACGCGGAAAGATGCATTTTGAGCTTTACAATGAAACATTAGACAAAAACGGTCTTCTACAAAGTTGTTTGTATTAGTTAAGCCCTTTGCTTGGTTTTATTGAAAATTAGGGTGGACCAAATTTTCATAGAAATTGTGTAACTAACTTTCTTATTTGTAGAAATTATATTATACATGCTTCAGCAAAGTTGTAGACCATTCAATTTCAAGCAACTTTGCCAAAAAGTTTTTTTTGTATCTCTTAAATTGACCGATTTAGAGCTTTTTTCCTACGGTGACATAGGGTGGTCCGAACAAAACTGGTTTTCTGGCTCTAGAGTTTTCAATTCAAGTTTCTCATCAAAGTAGTCTATGAGACACTTTTAGAGCTTTAAAAATGCGTAATTTGGTGAGTGAAGAAACTCGCTATCTCCTTCCGTTTAGGAGT
Source organism: Aedes aegypti (assembly GCF_002204515.2). Classification (NCBI taxonomy): domain Eukaryota; kingdom Metazoa; phylum Arthropoda; class Insecta; order Diptera; family Culicidae; genus Aedes; species Aedes aegypti. Next base: position 341,642,624 of record NC_035108.1, on the reverse strand, counting down.
TATTATTGTTTTTCTCTCAAAAACATGCCTACTTTGATTGTGAATTTCTCTGATTGGGGCAAACATAAAAAATATCTTTTGACGGCATTCAAAAGACAAAATAAAATTGTATATTATATCAAAAAACTACAGATGTGTTATTTTTGTAACTCTAATAAAACGTCTTGAAAGTCAAATATTTTTTTATCACAAAAACTTCAATAACTTTTGAACTAAAATAGATATCAACAATCTTTTTGCATGAAAATTTGCGTTTTGTTAAGTTCTAAAATTCGTTCATAGACGACTTTACGAGAAAATAATATTAAAAAAACAAGACTTAAAAAACTTATTTTTGTTGGACCATCCTGCGATGATTAGGAAAAAATGCTCTAGATTGGTCAAATTTTGAGCTACATAAAAACTTTTTTGGCAAAGTTGTTCAAAATTTCAAGTTCTACCGCTTTGCCTAAGAGCATATACCAGTATTTTTGCAAATGAAGAAGTTGATTATATGATTTGTGTGATATTGTGGACCACCCTAGTTTCAAATGACACAGTATGAAAGCTTACATTTTTAGAAACAATTTTGTAGAAGATCATTTTTGTCTAAAATTTCATTTTAATGCTCAAAATGCAAAATAATAAAGAAATACATACTATGAAAATCTTCAAAATAGTTTTAGAGCCCTATCTTTCTTATTTCAGATTTCTCGTCAAAGCGGTCTATGAACGACTTTAAGAACTTAACAAAACACAAATTTTCATGCAAAAATGTTGATGATATCTATTTTAGTTCAAAAGTTATAAAAGTTTTTCTGCTTAAAATACTTTGTTTTTCAAGGCATTTTATTAGAGTTACAAAAATAACACATCTGTAATTTTTTGATATAATATACAATTTTATTTTGTCTTTTGAATGCCGTCAAAAGATATTTTTTATATTTGCCCCAATCAGAGATATTCACAATCAAAGGTTTTTGAGAGAAAAACAACAATAACTCCTAAACGGAAGGAGATTGCGAGTTTCTTCACTCACCAAATTACGCATTTTTAAAGTCCTAAAATTGTTTCATAGACTACTATGATGAGAAATTTGAATTGAAAACTCTAGAGCCAGAAAACCAGTTTTGTTTGGACCACCCTATGTCACCGTAGGAAAAAAGCTCTAAATCGGTCAATTTAAGAGATACAAAAAAACTTTTTTGGCAAAGTTGCTTGAAATTTAATGGTCTATACCTTTGCTGAAGCATGTATAATATAATTTCTACAAATAAGAAAGTTAGTTACACAATTTCTATGAAAATGTGGTCCACCCTTATTTTCAATAATACCAAACAAAGGGATTAACTAATACAAACAACTTTGTAGAAGACCGTTTTTGTCAAATGTTTCATTGTAAAGCTCAAAATGCATCTTTCCTCGTAAAACTGATGCCTGGACCACTGTGGAGTGTGATAAAAATATCTCTTTCTTTCTTCTCTTTCTTCTCTTTAATTTATGACTAAAAACTACATGTCGAGGAAATATATTCCGAGTGGTTTTTAAAATTATTTATTTCTTCTCAAACAAGCTCACTTATTTTCTACAAGTGAGCTCATACAAGCCAAACAATAATATTGCTTTATATATTGATTAACAGACAGAGATGTTAAAAATCAAGGGAATTTATTTGAACAGACATAGAAATATTAAAAGTGTAATCCAAAATTTCTATGTCTGTTCAAATAAATTCGTTATTTATGGAATGAAACAAATTTTAAGTGTAATCAGAGTGCGTCAAGAGAGCCTGGGCAAGTGTCCTTGTTTCCCTTTCGGGTGACGCATTTTTTTTTGCCGGGCAGTGCGTCGGGAAAGTCCGAAGCAGTACCAGTTTATTCCCTGTTCTCTTTTTGTTTTTGAGTGCTGAGATGGTCCGAGTCGGCTTCGTGCCGCGTTGTTGCAATCGTTACAACGGTGTTACGTAAATAGGACTTTTCAACAAACTACGAATGTTCACTGAGAATGTCGGCATAATCTTTTATTCATAAATTATCCTTTTACCTTTATTTTCAAAATTAAGAAACGACTTTGAATGGTTCGACACTATAAGTGTAGACTTGCAGAAAGTTCACTTCATTCAACAAACTTTGAATGGTTCGCCACCGTAAGTATCGGCATAAGAATGTTCTGTGATGGTCCTGCCAATCGAGAAAAAGAAAACTTCCTTATGAGTAAAATATGATAACACATGCTTTCGTCCTGACAACTGTAGAAATGTTGCGTTTAGCTATTTGTTCAACGAACATTGAGTGGTTCGTTACTTCAAGTTTTTACTACATTATTTTCTTCTTCATGGATTTTTTTTATATCAATTGAATACAATATATTTATAAGCATGTTTATATCTTACAAATAATCGTTTATTGTGGTCTAATCGCTTATCAAAGTGAATCCTGTGACCCAACGATCCTCCACACTACCAAACAAACCTCCCAGTAACCTTTGTGGAGATGCCGAGGTAAACACGGTCTCCGAATAGCAAAGGTTACACACTAACATTCCCCTCCTCAATCCCGCTTGACTGCAAGGACGTGGCCGGGGCCGTTATTGACCCTGTATAAGTAGAGGCACTGAATTATGCACACTGAAGAAGATTATGACCAATCCCAGCCGAACTTCTAATTGATTCTTTGTGCATTTTCACTGACTTCGGTCAATCACGGAATAGTAACCACTGATATATGTAGTCAGTCTATGGTAAGCTTCAAGTGCCAAGCTTTTTTTGACAAGCTTCTCAAGGTTCTATTGATAAGTTTTCAACATATCTCATGAGAAGCCTTTGAGCCTACGATAATAAGCGATTGCGATTGAAGGCTTTAGTGAGAAGCTAATGCAAACTTTTCAAAGCCTCTGGAGACAAGCTCTTCAAGCTTCCGATAAAAAGCTTTCCAGCCTTCTTATGAGTAGCCTTCCCATCTTCTGCTGAAATTTTTTAAATCTTATTATAAGAAACTTTCTAAGCTTCTGATAAGAAGCATACAATACGACTGACAAAACAACTTTCATGTTTCAGTACTTTCAGTGGATTCTTTCCAAGTTTCTGTTAAGAAGCTCTCTAAGATTCTGATTATAATTTATTCAAGTTTCCAGTGAGACGCTCTCCAAGCTTCTTCAAACTTCCTGATAAAAATTTGGCTTCCCTTCTTTTTACTAAGAATCATCTGGTAGGATACTCATCGGAATTGTTTTCGGCTAAATTTTAAGCGTCATCAACGACGTTCTTGTTCAACAACTAGCGTCATCATTCCTAACAACTCGATTGTGTATCTGCCGGAAGAGACCCCATCCATTTCAATTTCCAATCGCAAAGTGCATCCCACTGTGAAATTATTGTCTGACCGCAATTAGCTAATATAATAAGCCCGATATGATAGGGCTCCATAATGTGCACTGCAGCACACAATCCTCACACGATTCCGGCAGCAGCTGGGATGTAGGAAATCCCACTACAACATGACCGGCGCTTTGCGGCAAGCCATGTTCATAATAACCGAATTTCCGAATTCGGATCGCGCCCAATCAGCATTAGATGATACCTACTTGAATTGGCTAAATAGCTATTCGAAGTGCAGCCAGCGCGAGAGGGCAGATAGGGCTCCCCGAACTTTTCACCGCCTAATTCGACCCCGAAATTCCACTCAACAATATGTACTGACCGCTACCCGAGTGGGAACGAATGACTCGCACTCACTAGGTACTGTTCAGTAGTGCAGGTATAGGTAAAAATCCATACGTGGTCAGGTGGGATTCGACCCTGTGACTCTGGTATGCTAGACGAGTGCTTTACCAACTAAGCTACCGAGCCACTTGGAAATCCAATAACTCAGAAGATTACAAACTTCGAATCCCAACAGTTCTCGCAGGCCTTTCTCATTGCCCATATCCGCCCATCTAATTTGTAGCTCATCTGTAGCTTAATTGTTAAAGCACTCGTCTTACATACAAGAGACGTGTGTTCGAATCCCACTTCGACACGTTGATTTTTGTTTCATAATGTATCCATCGTCATCACTCGTAATGAGTTAATTAACTTAAAATATTGATTAAAACAATTGACGTATAAGAATGCTATTAAGGACTACTTGAGGTATTATAAATTGTTCATGAATTTCAATATCAGAAATATTATTTGAAAATTATCTGGTACGAAATACCTAATTTTGGTATTCTACAGCAATCTCCTTCCGCTCGGGTACCGACCTGACCTGAGAGTTATGATTAACGATGTTCCGGTTTAGGGTTTGTGGGTTTGCGTTCAGTGGCTAGCTGGTGCTTGTTGCGTTAGCCGCTGATAATAATTTGGGGGCGCGATTAGGAAGCTGAGCTGAGTTCCATATCGAGAGGAGTGTGTGCGGTATTTTGCATAAATTTATGCCACCACTGGATCGGTGCTATGTTACGGTTTTGTTTCCGTCGGTCGGTTTTATTCGGTCATTTCTCTTCTTTGAATATGCTACAATTTCAGTGTGATATATGAGTGGTGAGCTCTCAAGTTCAAGCGGGCAGCAGTGCTTTTGTGGGTTTGGAGGTCAGTCCAGTGTGCTGTGCAATCTGCGGGGGTGTGGTTTTATTTATTCGCCAAAAATAGAATAAATTTACTGGTATGATATGACTTTCAGATCGCTGATGCCAATTGGTAATTTTCACATTAAATGGGTTTTTAGCAATATTCATTTCATCAAAAGCTTTTCATCGAACAGTTAGAAAGCATCTCATCCGAAATTTTTAAAACTCATCAGAAGCTTCGAAAGCTTCTCTTCAGTATCTTGGGAAGCTTCTCATCAGAAACTTGGAAATCTTTTCATCAAAAGAATGGAAAACTTCTCATCAGAACCTTCTAAAGCTTTCCATAAAAACTTGGATACCTTCTCATCAGAAGCTTGGAAAGATTCTTATCAGCAGCTTGGAAAGCTTCTCAACCGCAGCTTGGAGCCTCTCATCAGAAGTTTGGAAAGCTTGTTATCGAAAGCTAAAAAAACTTCTCATCAGAAGCTTCAAAAACTTCTCATCAGAAGCTTGGGAAGCTTCTCATCAGAAGCTCTGACAAATTCTCAGCAGTAGCTTGTAAAGCTTCTCTTCAGTACCTTGAAAAACATCTCATCAGAAGCATGGAAAACTTCTCATCAGCAGTATGGACAGTTTCTCATAAAAAGCATGGAAAGCTTCTCATTAGAAGCAAGGAAAGCTTCTTACCAAAAGCATGCAAAACTTGTCATCAGAGGTATGGAAAGCTTCGCTTCATAAGCTTGGGAGGTTTTTCATCAGAAACTTGGAGGACTTCTCATCGGAATTTCATACTTCTGATGAGAAGTCCTTCTCATCAAAACTATCTAGAGCTTCTCATTAGAAATATTGAAAGCTTTACATCAGAAGATTGGACAGCTTTTCTATATCTAAAGCTTGGATACCTTCTTCTCAGAAGCAAGGAAATCTTCTCATCAAAATCAGGGAAAGCTTCTCATCAGAAGCTTGAAAAACTTCTCATAATAAGCTTGGATATCTTCTCATCAGAAGCTTGGAAAGCCTTTAATCAGAAGTTTAGAAAGCTTCTCATCGAAAGCTTGAAAAACTTCTAATCAGAAGCTTGAAAAACTTCTAATCAGAAGCTTGAAAAACTTCTTATTAGAAGCTTCGAAAGCTTCTCATCAGAAATTTGAAAACCTTCTCATTAAAAGCATGGGAAGCTTCTCATCAGAAGCTTGGATAGCTTCTCATCAGGATCTTGGATAGCTTCTCATCAGAAGCTTGGATAGCTTCTCATCAGAAGCTTAGATAGCTTCTCATCAGAAGTTTAGAAAGCTTTTCATCAGCAGCTTGGAAAGATTCTTATCAGCAGCTTGAAAAGCCTCTTATCAGAAGCTGGAAAAGATTATCATTAAAAGCTCTGAAAAATTCTCATCAGTAGCATGAAAAGCTTCTCATCAATACCTTGGAAAACTTCCCATCAGAAGCATGGAAAGCCTCTGATCAAGAAGCATGAAAAGCTTCTCATCAGAAGCATGAACAGCTTCTCATCAAAAGCATGGAAAACATCTTCAGCATTCAGATTCTCATTAGAAGTAAGGAAAGCTTCTTACCAGAGGCATGCAAAACTTGCCATCAAAGGTATGGACAGCTTCTCTTCAGAAGCTTGGAAAGCTTTTCATCCAAAACTTGGAAGACTTCTCATCATAAGTATGAAAACTTCTAATCAAAACCATCTAGAGCTTCTAATCTGAAGGTAGGATAGCTTCTCATCAGAAGCAAGGAAAGCTTCTCGTCAGAATCTTGGATAGCTTCTCATCGGAAGCTTGAAAAACTTCTTATTGGAAGCTTGGAAATCTCCTCATCAGAATCATGATACCTTCTCATCAGAAGCAAGGAAATCTTCTCATCAAAATCAGGGAAAGCTTCTCCTCAGAAGCTTGAAAAACTTCTCATAATAAGCTTGGATATCTTCTCATCAGAAGCTTGGAAAGCCTTTAATCAGAAGTTTGGATAGCTTCTCATTGAAAGCTAGAAAACCTTCTAAACAGAAGCTTGAAAAACTTCTCATTAAAAGCTTCGAAAGCTTCTCATCAGAAATTTGAAAACCTTCTCATTAAAAGCATGGGAAGCTTCTCATCAGAAGCTTGGATAGCTTCTCATCAGAAGCATGGATAGCTTCTCATCAGAAATTTGGATAGCTTCTCATCAGAAGCATGTAAAGCTTCTCATCAGAAGCATGTAAAGCTTCTCATCAGAAGCATGTAAAGCTTCTCATCAGAAGCATGTAAAGCTTCTCATCAGAAGCTTCTAGAGCTTCTCATAAAAAGCTTGGAAGACTTCTCATCAGAATCTTCGAAGACTGCTCATAAAAAGTATGAAAACTTCTCATAAAAACCTTCTGAATTTTTAAGAGCTTCTTATCTGAAATTTGAAAAGCTTCGCAACAGCCTCAGACACCTCTCAGTAAAAGTTGAAAAATTTCAAACTTTAAGAGCTGATGACAGAAACTTAACCACTGATTAATTCACTTACCGCATGCTTGAATAATTCATGGCTTAAATTATGCCACCATCAAACAATTCACTCATCCCAGTATTTGCTCAAACGAATTCCTATTTGCTTTGGCTGTTTTCTGCTAGCTCCGCACAAACAATTATTACGCAAAAGCTCCATGGGAGCTATCGGATTCGACAAGCAACCGAAAAACAATCGTTTTGCGACCCGATGAAAGCAGCGGAAAGAATCGTCAACCACTTCTTCACGTTTTGTGATGTGGGAAATTGTTGAAAATTTTTGGATTTCGCATTAGATCGGGTAATCGCTGACGACCTGGCGTTTATATAACGTGACGAAAGAAAACTTTCCGAAGAAACTTCCACCTAAGGAGCGAGTTCGGATCGAAACAGTCGGAGAAACAACTTGCACGTTGATTAGTTTTTAAAATTCTTTCAAACTTTTCGCATTCGGAGGACAAGAAAAGTGCACCGCCTCACAGTTGTTGAACAACAATCGGAATTCTTTCTTGCGCTAAAACGCATTCGGTGGAGTTTGGTCCCAGAACATAGAACAACGCAAAAACATGAAGAGGATACAAGCAGCATAGGAAAGTTTTTTTTTGTATTCTCAAAGCCGACCTGTTTTTCTCCCAGACATGAAGAAAGAACATAGTTTCGGACTGAGTTTGACAACTGTGCACAGCTGAAACATAGACCTTTTCAAAAGGGTAGCGAAGTTATCAAGCTTTTAAAGAAGGGGAACTCTGTGTGTTATAAAAAAGTAGTTGATGAAATAACTAGACACAAGCAATAATTTGAAAATGTTCGGCAATTTAAAAAAATCAAATTTACTCTAAAAAGTATACATTTTTTTTACGGTAAATTGATAAAAATAAGCAAGGATAAATAAAAAAAAAAACTATAAATAAACCATCAAAAGATATTCCTATGAAAATTGTAAATCATTGTATAATAAAAATGAAATGGTTTTTGTGTGCCACGAATTGGCTTGCAAACGGGATATCGGATTTCAAAAATTCATTCACTATTGCGGCATTCTTCAACAGCCTCTTTGATGGCAAGACAAGGTATTCCGGGACCACTAGTAAGTAAAAGAAATTGGAATTGGTACTAAAAAATTTTGCACCAAAAAATTTGAAATATTCTACGGAAAAAAGCTCAAAATATTAAAAAAAAAATCTTAAGTGCTCATTTCGTTTTTTTTTTTTTGGTATTTTTTCAGAGAAGCATTATTCTTAAGTATAATTTTTGATTGCTATTTGTTTTTGGACAAACTAGTGATGATTATCCTTTTCCTTGGCCATAACAATTTTTTCTCTGTTTCAAAAGTGTCCACCCGTTGACACGCTGCTTGGCCATTCAACAACCGAACCGAAGACGACGACGACATGATTTGGCTTGGAACGGGGCCAAACCCGAAAAATGAACCCAACATTATGCGCTTAGGTTTTGTGACGGTTGTGTTTATTGCCAATGGAGTCCAGCGGAGGAAAAAAGTGATTCCTGGAGGTGAGCGGTGAGTGAGGAAAAGTGCAAGATCAGCTTCAACTAGTTTCATCGTCCGCGATTATGCAGGACGTGGCGTGGGAAAAGGATTTCGGGAAGGATTTTCTCGGCATTATGCGGAGAAAAAGAGGGAGAAAAAACTTGGATGGATAAAAAATAACAATAAGCGAAGCAACACGGGGTAATGTGATTTTAATGGATGTTTATTATGCACCGGAACAAGCTGACGTGACAGATTTGACAATGTTTGGCGTTTGGTGAAATTTGAGATAAATGCGAAATTAAAGATTGTTTGGCGGTGGAGAAGAACCAGTCCTAATAGATTTTTATGTTCTTATTTTTCGATTTCAGGTCCAATTGAGTGTGACTAGAACAGTGATGGAACGTACACCAGGAGTTGAGAAGGACCAGCTGAACGAAAGGTATGCTCATTTTTTTTGTTAAATAAATTTTTGATTCTAAATAGGTTTAAATTGCTAATAGCCATTTTGAAAAACATCTTACTAACATTCTTTGGAAGCATCTTAACAAAAGTGTCTCAGCATTCTTTTCAGAAGCTTGAAAAAGTTCCAACTCAAAGCTTAAATAGCTTTTCACAAATAGCTTTTTCAAAGATTCCTAACTTTGAAATGTTATCTTCAAATGCATGGAAAGCTACTCATTGAAAACTTGGAAAGCATTTCATCGAATACCTTCAAAGCTTCTCACCAGAAGCTTAGATATCTTCTCATCAAATGCTGCTAACAAATAACTTGAAAAGCTTGTACCGGAAGCATTTATATGCTCTCATCAAATGTTTATAAAGTTTTTCGCCAGATGCTTCAATAGCTTCTTAGCAGAAACTTCTAATCAGAAACTTGCAAATCTTCTCATCAGAAGCTTGTAAAACTTCTCATCAGAAGCTAGGAAAGCTTCTCGTAAAAACTTGAAGGTTTCTTACCAAAACCTCGAAAAATATCTCATCAAAAGCTTGAAAAGATTCTCACCAGAAGCATGGGAAACTTCTCATTTAACGCTTGAAAAAAAGCTCATCTCATCAGAAATTTGGAAAATTTCTCATCAGAAGCTTGGAAAGATTTTTATCAAGAGGTTGAAATCGTCTCATCAGAAGCTTAGAAGTTTCTCATCAGAAACTTGGAAGCTTCTCATCAGAAGCTTGGTAGCTTGTCACTAGATTATTAGAAAATTTCTCATTAGAAGCTTGGAAGCTTCTCTGCAAAAGCTTGTAAGCTTCTCACCAAAATCCTGGAAGCATCTCATCAGAAGTTTGGAAGCTTCTCATTAGAAGCTTGGAAGCTTCTCACTAGAAGCTTGGAAAAGTTCTCATCAAAAGCTTGGAAAGCTTCTCATCAGAAGCTTGGAAGCCTGTAAGCTTCTTATCAGAAACTTGGAAGATTCTTACCAGAAGCATGGGAGCGTCTAACTAGAACCGTGCAGAGTTTCTCATCAGAAGCTTAGAAGCTTGTCATCAGAAGTTTAGAAGCTTCTCATCGAAAGCTTGGAAGCTTCAAATCAGAAGCTTGGAAGCTTCTAATCAGAAGCTTGGAAGCTTCTAATCAGAAGCTTGGAAGCTTCTTATCAGGAGCTTGGAACCTTCTCAGCAGAATCCTGGAAGTATCTCATCAGAAGCTTGGAAGCTTCTCATCATATAAAAAAATTGGAAGCTTCTCATTAGAAGCTTGGAAGTTTCTCATCAGAAGCTGTGAAGTGTCTCATCAGAAGCATGGAAGCTTCTCACCAGAAGCTTGGAAAGATCTCATAGGAAATTTCCGAAGTTTCTTACCAGAAGCTTGGAAGCTTCTCATCAGGAGCTTGGAAGCTTTTCATCAGAAGCTTGGAATCTTCTCATCAGAAGCCTGGATATTTCTCATCAGAAGCTTGGAAGCTTCTCATCAGAAGCTTGGAAGCTTCTCATCATAAGCTTGGAAGCTTCTCATCAGGAGCTTGGAAGCTTTTTATCAGAAGCTTGGAATCTTCTCATCAGAAGCCTAGAAGTTTCTCATCAGAAGCTTGGAAGCTTCTCATCAGAAGCTTGAAAGATTCTCATCAGAAGTTTGGAAGTTTCTCATTAGAAGTTTTGAAACTTCTCATCTGAAGCTTGGAAACTTCTCATCAGAAGCTTGGAAGCTTCTCATCAGAAGTATGGAAGCTTCTCATAAGAAGCTTGGAAGCTTCTCATCATAAGCTTGGAAGCTTCTCATCAGAAGCTTGGAAACTTCTCATCAGATGCTTGGAAGCTTCTCATCAGGAGTATGGAAGCTTCTCATCAGATGCTTTTAATAAGAAGCTTGGAAGCTTCTCATCAGAAGCATGGAACCTTCTCATCAGCTTAGCTTAGCTTAGCTTAGCTTAGACTGACTACACATATCAATGGTTGCTATTCCGTGATTGACCGAAGTCAGTGAAAATGCACAAAGAATCAACTAGAAGTTCGGCTGGGATTGGCCATAATCTTCTTCAGTGTGCATAATTCAGTGCCTCTATTTATACAGGGTCAATAACGGCGCCGGCCACGTCCTTGCAGTCAGGTGGGATTGGGGGAAGGAATGTTAGTGTGTAACCTTTGCTTTTTGGAGACCGTGTTTGCCTCTGCATCTCCACAAAGGTTACTGGGAGGGATGTTTGTTAATGGGGAGGATCGTTGGGTCATAGGATTCACTTTGATAAGCGATTAGACCATGATAAACAATGATTTGTGAGATATATACATGCTTATACGTAAATATAATATTTTCATTTGATATGAACAATTTCTATGTAGAGGAAAATTATGCCGACACATGAGGTGACGAACCATTCAAAGTTTGTTGAACAAATACCTAAATGTAACATTCCTACAGCTGACAGGACGAAAGCATGTGTTATTATATTTTACTCATTTGAAAAGAAACAAAAAACTCGATTGGTTGGGACATCATAGAACACTCTTATTCTTATGCCGACACTTACAGTGGCGAACCATCCAAAGTTTGTTGAATAAAGTGAACCTTTCGCAAGTCTACACTTGTAGTGTTGAACCATTCAAAGTTTTTTTAATTACAAAAATAAAGGTATATAAGAGGTGTTCCGAAAAAAAAAATGTTAAACATAAATAAATCATGAATCAGAGTTTGTGTCGCCACTCACAGTGACGAACCATCCATAGTTTGTTGAAAAATCATATTTGCATCCCACCATTGTAACGATTGAATGTGCAGTCATACATATTTTATAGATTAGAAATAGTAGCATGAAACGAGCTCACCAATTGATCCGTTATCCTTGACTGAGCAGCCACAATCCACTTTCGGCTTCACTCGTTTGCTCGGCTATAAAAAAGCACTCAGGAAAAAAAAATAAGCGCGCGACCCAAAAAGAATAATAAAAAAAAAACTGTTCGGGCTTTCTTGACGCACTGCCCAGGAGCAAGCGTCAAGGTCGAAGGATCAAACAGAACTAACCGATCGCGGCACTTTTTCAGTTACTCCAACCGAACTCACCGATCACGCCACTTTTTCACTTACAAGACCAACGCGCGACATGTTTGATCCTGCCCTCGTCGTTCGCCCCGGCAAAAGCAAGTGTCAAGGTCGAAAGATCAAACAGAACTAACCGATCGCGGCACTTTTTCACTTTCTTCAACCGAACTCACCGATCACGCCACTTTTTCACTTACGAGACCGACGCGCGACATGTTTGATCCTGCCCTCGTCGCTTGCCCCGGGAAAAGCAAGTGTCAAGGTCGAAAGATCAAACAGAACTCTCAGAAGCATGGAACCTTCTCATCAGAAGCTGGAAAGCCTCTCATCAGAAGCTTGAGAGGCTTAGGAATAGTTTGAAAACTTTCCACCCCGAAAGTTTGAAAAACTTCTTATCAGAAGCTTCTAAAGCTTTTTATCAGAATTTTCCAAAGTTGTCACCATATGCTTGGAAAATATCTCAAAAGAAATTTCCGAAGCTTATCATCAGAAGCATGGAAAATTTCTCATCCGACGTTTGAAAAATAGCTCAATAGAAGTTTATAAAGTTTCTCTTTAGAAGCTTGGAAGATTTTCATTTGAAAGACTTACGAATAACTTAAACACTTTTTATCCCGAAAGTTTTGAAAACTTCTCATTAAATGCTTCCAAAACAAGTTTCTCATCAGAAGCTTGGGAGTTTCTCATCAGAAGCATGGAAGCTTTTCACCAGAAGCTTGGAACCTTCTCATCAGTAGCTTGGAAGGTTTCTCATTAGAAGCATGAAAGCTTCTCATCCGAAGCTTGGAAGCTTCTCATCAGAAGCTTGGATGTTTCTCATCAGAAGCTTGGAAGCTTCTCATCAGTAGCCTGGAAGGATTCTCATCAGAAGCATTTAAATTTCTCATCAAATCTTGGAAGTTTCTTATCAGAAGCTCGGCAGCTTCTCATCAAATGCTTGGAAGCTTCTCATCTGAAGTTTGGAAGCTTCTTATCAGAAGCTTGGAAACTTCTCATCAGAAGCTTGGAACCTTCTCATCAGAAGCTCGAAGCTTCTCACCAGAAGCTTGAAAGGCTTAGGAATAGCATGAAAACCTTCCACTCCGAAAGTTTGAAAAACTTCTTATCAGAAGCTTCTAAAGCTTTTTATCAGAATTTTCCAAAGTTCTCACCAGAAGCTTGGAAAATATCTCATAAGAAATTTCCCAAGCTTATCATCAGAAGCATGGAAAATTTCTCATCCGACGTTTGAAAAATAGCTCAATAGAAGTTTAAAAAGTTTCTCCTTAGAAGCTTGGCAGATTTTCTTTTGAAAGACTTACGAATAACTTAAACACTTTTCATCCCGAAAGTTTTGCGAACTTCTCATTAAAAAAGATTCTCATCAGAAGGTTGAAAGTTTCTCATCGGAAGCTAGGGAGATTCTCATCAGAAGCTTGAAGATCCTCATCAGAAGCTTGGAACCTTCTCATCAGTAGCTTGGAAGGTTTCGCATTAGAAGCATGAAAGCTTCTCATCCAAAGCTTGAAAGCTTCTCATCAGAAGCTTGGAAGTTTCTCATCAGAAGCTTGGAAGCTTCTCATCAGTAGCCTTGAAGGTTTCTCATCAGAAGCATGGAAATTTCTCATCAGAAGCTTGGAAGATTCTCATCAGAAGCTCGAAGCTTCTCACCAGAAGCTTGGAAAGCATCAGAGGTTTGAAAATTTCTCATCAGACACTTTCAAAGCTTTTCATCAGAAGCTTGAAAAGCTTCTCATCAGAACCTTGGAAAACTTCTTATCAGAAGCTTGGAAAGCTTCTTATCATAAGCTTGGAAGCATCTCATCGCAAGCTTGGAAGCTTCTCATCAGAAGTTTGGAAGCTCCTCATCAGGAGCTTGGAAACTTCTAGCTATAACCTAGGAAAACATCTCATCAGAAATTTGGAAAGTTTTTCATCAGCTTGAAGTTGGTTTTCATGTAGCTTTGAAAATGTTTCATCAGAATGGCGTATAACTTTTCATCAGTAGCTTGGATAACGGTTTCATCAAGGACTATTGCAAAATTGCAAGGATATAATTCCCTCAGGGGGGGTAATCACGTTGGAATGATTCTGAACTATTAAGACTTAAAGCACAATTAAAGGGCATTGCAAAAACTTTCAAGATCAAAGTCCACTTCCTGTTCTAAGAATAGATGCCTTCAGAGTAGTAGCCGCAAATATTCGTATGATTCTGAAACCATTTTTTGCCACTTACTGAACTTCATAATAGTACACAATTAGTTTATGCGAGGGCATTTTAACGACTTCCAAAAGTATTGGTTGCTTCTTTTTTTCTGATTTCAAAGATTCTAATTCTTTTATAACGCACCATATTTTCAATTTCAAAGCGTTTACTAAGCGTTCGCAAAGTCAATATTGAAAAGCATTCTGTTTATATCAAGATTCGCGTTTGTTGTCGTTTTCTTTGGAGTGAAGCAGGTTTTTCGTATGTCCTAGTACTTAAGTGTAGGCTTAAGCGCCATTCGCTTTCTGAAACAAATATTGATTTGGGGCTCTCTGCCTTTTTGCAACTACAAATATTTGAAAGCAACTTCTTGAAATCTTTACGTAACACAATACTGCGTAAAAATTGCCAAGATATTTATATCAAAAGAAATAAAGTTTATTCTTTATTATTTCATTTATATTATCATCTCAATTTCTCAATGTTGCACCTCATTGTGAATACTAAAGTTGGTCTTGCTCCGTTGAACGTGTTTTTTTTTAATAAAAACATCCCAAACAGAAAAATAATCCACAAGAAACACCAGCTTTAAAAGCTGTTCCGATTAATTTTACGCCCTCAGTCAGTGGTTGGCCTCTACACCATCATCCATCAATTTCCCAAAACGAATGCAAGCAAACAATATCAAACAACACCACCACCACCACCGAAAGAAGACACGGCGCACGACCATCCGACAGCATTATCCTTGTTGACGAACATGATGGTCGAACTGCGGCGTCCTCCTTTTCTTCAACCCCAGGAGCAGCAAGGAGCAGCACTATTATCCTTCCTGGTTCGAGCTCCAGCGGAACGGGGAACTTTACCAAGAATTAATTAAGCCATAAAACTGTGTGGCGTACAGCTGTGCGAATATTTTCTCCGCTCGCTGCTGCGTCCGAACGAGTCCTGATCATTAGGGTTAAACAAAATTCTAATAAACTGGAATACTTATTTCAAAGTATTTTATAACAGCATGTTATATTAAACTAGCTGGTAAGATGTTTGAATAACAAAAAAAAACAAGAATGGCAAAATTAATTCGACTAATATCGAGAATATTGCAGGCGAGATATATTCTGCTGAGTTCCACAAATAACTTATAATAAAATAATTATAAACTTATTATAAAATATTAAGAACAAAGATAAGTTTTTCCAGTTTTTATTTTACATTTCCAGAAATCTTCCTAAACTTTTTCTACGTACGAACACGTCGGAGTTCAAGACGAATGCAACAGGGAAATCCGTTGATTCGTTCTCAAGCCAACTCGTGACATACAGACACCATTCCATTTTTATTTATATAAAAATATAACAAGCATTGATATGAATTACAATTTCCGATCGGGATTGGATGCGGCCATTTCAAAGAGGATGTCGAACCAAATCGGTTGAGTTCAGCCGGATCCGGATGTTTTCCCTTGATTCTTGTTCCATCAGAGCTTTCCTCGTCGAAGGAAAACAATCAAATATTGGCACACCAATCGGACGGGGCGATGATTGATTTCGATTCACATTTCGCAAAGGGAGCAAGAGTGAGGGGCGCGGCTAATTAGTGTGTTTTAGAGAGATCGGATGCTGCGTCTTGAAATCGATAAGTTGGAGATTGATTGAAATTTTGCCCAGCTTGATTGATGGCTTCTATCTTGGTGCTGAATCGCCACGCGAAAAGTTTGCGATTGTGCGGATTCAGCAATTTCATCGCAACGGATATCTTGCCGAGCGGTGGTAGGGGTGTTCGATTTTTCGGACTTTTTTCCATGTTGATTTTTCCGGCAAATTAAAGCAAAGTGTACATCGAAAGTTTTCGCGATTCTTGCTGGGTAGGGCTCCATGAAGCCGAAGGAAGCTTACTCGTTATTTATTTAGGTCATTAGCTTTATTATTCTAAGCGTAATTATAAAATCGGTATGATTATTGCATTATTTTTTCTGGTAGAAGCCTTGAAGAGCTTCTGATAAAAGCCCTGAAGAGCTGCAGGTAGAAACCCTAAGGAGCTTCTTGTAGAAGCCCTATGGAGCTTCTTATAGAAGCCCTAAAGAGCTTCTTCTAGAAGCCCTAGAGAGCTGCAGGTAGAAGCTTTAAAGAGCTGCAAGTAGAAGCTCTAAAGAGCTTCTAGAAGACGCCTTAAAGAGCTTCTGATAGGAGTCCCTGAAGAACTTCTGGTAGAAGCCCTGGAGAGCTTCTTGTAAAAACCCTGAAGAGCTTCTTGTAGAAGCCCTAAAGAGCTTCTGGTAGAAGCCCAGAAGAGCTTGTGGTAGAATCCTGAAGAGCTTTTTGTAGAAACTCTAAAGAACTTCTGGTAGAAGCCTCAAAGAGCTTGTCTTAGAAGCCCTGAAGAGTTTTTGGTAGAAGCCTTGAAAAGCTTCAGGCAGAAGCCCTAAAGAGCTTCTTGTAGAAGCCCTAAAGAGCTGCAGGTAGAAGCCTCAAATTATTTTATTATTATTATTTTATGTTTCTCAGTTTCGAATAATCTTGAATAATTAAAAAAACCATAATACCTACATGTATTTGAGCAAACTATTTCAAGCACTCCAAACGAGGCAAATTTGGGGTCCTATGCTTAAACCCTTTTACAGGTACATCAAAGTTCCTAGTAAAGATATGTATTTTTTCTATACAAATTGGCTTGTAGAAATTAATTGACCAGGTTTACGTTCAACCAAAATTTTTTATTAAACTCATTTTATACTATGTATATCTGTGAATCTTAATTTAATGCGATAACTTATGAAACTTTTTATTAAAAAAGCACATGTCATCAATTTGTGTTTTGATTTACAGACAAACAGCCTCGAATAAAAAAAATGTTTTTTAGATTTGAAGTACAATTAATTTTGACTGTAATCTTAAATTACCGTAATCCGGGGGCAAATTGATCACTATTTTATAACTTTTTGCTGTGTTGTCCTGCGGAATTCAAATATTGTCTAATAAATTTCGGCAAAACCAGTACTCCAATGATCTTTAACTGTTCATGTTATCGATTTTTCATGAAATAATATATAACATATTATAAACATAGTTTAAATATCAAAAAATTGTAATGACGCACTGGGGCGAAATTGATCACCATATAAAAAAGCAGGTTTAAGAGTAAAAAATTTCCCTATCTACTAAATTTGGGTCTCCTGAATCAGAATCAAAAATCTCCTGAATCAGGATGTCAAAAATCTTACAACTCTAGTATTTGATCATTTTATTGCAAAATCAAACTAAGAAAATCTGCCTAATACGCCTAAATGTAGGAAATTTCCCTTGATATAAGCACATTATTTGAGAATAAACGATTTTATGAGCAAAACACTATACTTTTTATGCTGTATGATATCAAAAATAAGTTCAGCAGTTCATACTAAAGTTTACACAGCATTTAAACACTTATAGTTGACATGTAGGCATGGCACCAGCATCGACATTTCCACCTGTATTGCTTACACCTTCAAAAAGTGTGAATATTTATATGCAAAACTGACACTAATTAAAATGAAATAGTTCCATCATCATAAGGCACCTATAAACTTGAAAACATGGAATGTGTTTGGTGCCAACGATCCCTTTAGCATCCTTGGGAGGAAATGTTTTTCGGTACCGACCTGATCAAATTCGCCCCAGTGATCAATTTGCCCCCGGTTTACGGTACTATTTATGCTTATGGACATCTAAGAGATTGCTTTGAATGTTGATTTCCAAGTAAACTGAATAAAATTTCAAGTGTAATAAAAAATCTATTTCTGCTCTAGCATGTAAAATTGACCGCTACATTCAATTTTATCGATTTTAAAATTAACATGTCATAGCAATAAATTTCGATCGACAGCCAAACAGATTAAAAAACAAGATTTTTCAAAGTTTTTAAATTGATTTTTAACAAATTTTGAGTGTTTTCAATAATAACTATTTTTACTCAAACATGTTCAACGGTTTTCTACAATGAAATTTAAGTTGAAAAAATACATGTCGTTTCTTCAAATTTGGATATACAGTAATGACCCGATTTTGTCTACTCCCGATTTTAGCATCCTTTTTATCCCGATTTTGTCAGCCTAAAATTTATGTTTTTTAATTTATTTAATTTTTTATGTATTTTAATTTATGGGGCCCAGATAGCCGTAGCGGTAAACGCGCAGCTATTCAGCAAGACCAAGCTGAGGGTCGTGGGTTCGAATCCCACCGGTCGAGGATCTTTTCGGGTTGGAAATTTTCTCGACTTCCCAGGGCATAGAGTATCATCGTACCTGCCACACGATATTACGCATGCAAAAATGGTCATTGGCATGGTAAGCTCTCAGTTAATAACTGTGGAAGTGCTCATAAGAACACTAAGCTGAGAAGCAGGCTCTGTCCCAGTAGGGACGTAACGCCAGAAAGAAGAAGAAGAAAATTTATGTTTATTTTAATCAGACTGAACACATCTATAGTGACAATGTTGGGTGCATAAAGTCAATTATGACCTTGGCCACGTCTGTACAATCATCTAAAGATCGAATTTCCGAAATTTGAAATTTTTCATGATTATCCAGAAAACTTATCAATGTTACCTTGGATTACGGTACATAGAAAATAAAAGTAAAATATAATATTTATATTAACAAAATCATAAAACTAAGTCCTTAAGTTACAATAAGACTTAAAACCAGTCGAAAAATTTTATCCCGATTTTAGCTCTTTCCCGATATGGTCAACCCTAAATGCCCTCAACAACACACGTATTATAATTGTGTATTATCAACTGATATACGACCAAAACTAGTTATATATGAGTTGATAATATACAATTATAACATGTGTGTTGCTCGGGGCAGCATGAGGCTAACAAAATCGGGTCATTACTGTATAGGCAAAATAGGATACGCTGATTTTTTTTTGTAAAAGAAATTTTGAGTGTTACAAAAAAAAAAAATAATTCAAACATAGACACTGAACTTCTTTAACTAAGTTGCGTTTATGTGGGGAAAGTGTACCAGTTATGGCCATAGTAATTCCCTAGCTGGCCATATTTGAAACTTTGATAACTTTCACATTTTAAAGCTTTTTGAATGTTTTAACATCAAGATATATCTTAAATCTAACTACACCCCAACCTCTTTTTACGACCGTTATCGGGAGTTGTAAAAAAAATCGGTCGTAAAAAAAATCAGGGTCATAATTATGTTTTTAAAAAATGCAACGTCTAGATGCGGAAATACTGATTCGACATATTCGGCAAAGTTGAAGCATGGTTTGAGAACTTTCCATAATGGCCGTTCAAGTTTTCATATTTTGGTAATAGATGGCAACACTGATCGATTGTTATCAAAAGAGCCAATTTTATGGGGGTGTGATATGCAAATACCAAAAAAATTAAAGATAACGATACCGAATGTTCACCAAAGTTGAAGGAAGTGTTGCGTGCCATACAGTCGGTCGAATCACAAATGATCATGTTGCTGGCAACACTGTTAAGGAAGAATAAAGTGAAGATCAAAACCATCAAACTTGAGCGGAACAGAAAAATATGATGCTTAGCAACATAGCAATACTCTTCATCCGTAATCCAGTTTTTCATGAAGGGTTCAAAATTTTTTTCGTAGCTGGCAACACTGCTTAAGTGAAATTGCGCCACCAGGCAGTTGCGGATATATCTGGATTCTGACCACTTAGAAAGAAAGCGTCTTCGGCAAAGTTGTTCAGTAGCTCAAGGACTTTTATTATCAAAGCTATGAGATTCAAAATTTTGCCACCAGGCGGCGCTAGTGAGCATGAAACTTTTGTTTTGCGGTTATCTTAGGATCCTAGCCACTTAGAAAGATGGCGCCTTCGGCAAAGTTGTTCAGTAGCTTAAGCGCTATCATTATAAAAGTTATGAGATTCGAAATTTTGCCACCAGGCGGCGCTAGTGAGCATAGAATTTTTGTTTTGCGGATAGCTCAGGATCCTGGCCACTTAGAAAGATGGCGTCTTCGGCAAAGTTATTCAGTAGCTCAAGGACCATCATTATTCTAGCCAAGAGATTCGAGATTTTGCCACCAGGCGGCGCTAGTGAGCATAGATTTTTTGTTTTCCGGATAGCTCAAGATCCCGACCACTTAGAGAGATGGCGTCTTCGGCAAAGTTGTTCAGTAGCTCAAGCGCTGCCATTATTCTAACTAAGAGATTCGGAATTTTACCACCAAGCAGCGCTAGTGAGCATAGAATTTTTGTTTTGCGATTAGCTCAGGATCCTGACCACTTAGAGGGATGACGTCTTCGGCAAAGTTGTTCAGTAGCTCAAGCGCTATCATTATAAAGGTTATGAGATTCGAGATTTGACCACCAGGCGGCGCTAGTGAGCATGAAACTTTGGTTTTGCGGATAGCTCAGGATCCTTCCCACTTAGAGAGATGGCGTCTTCGTCAAAGTTGTTCAGAAGCTCAAGGACTATCATTATTCTAGCCAAGAGAATCGAGATTTGGCCACCAGGTGGCGCTAGTGGGCATAGAATTTTTGTTTTGCGGATAGCTCAGGACCACTTAGAGAGATGGCGTCTTCGGCAAAGTTGTTCAGTAGCTCAAGGACTATCATTATAAAGGTTATGAGATTCGAAATTTTGCTACCAGGCGGCGCTAGTGAGCATAGAATTTTTGTTTTGCGGATAGCTCAGGATCCTGGCCACTTAGAAACATGGCATCTTCGGCAAAGTTGTTCAGTAGCTCAAGGACTATCATTATTCTCTCCAAGAGATTCGAGATATTGCCACCAGACGGCACTAGTGAGCGGATAGGTAGTCCTTGAGCTACTGAATAACTTTGCCGAAGACGCCATCTTTCTAAGTGGGAAGGATCCTGAGCTATCGGGAAAACAAAAAATCTATGCTCACTAGCGCCGCCTGGTGGCAAAATCTCGAATCTCTTAGCTAGAATAATGATAGTCCTTGAGCTACTGAATAACTTTGCCGAAGACGCCATCTTTCTAAGTAGCCAGGATCCTGAGCTATCCGCAAAACAAAAGTTTCATCAACTACCGAAAAGCTAAACATTACATATAATTTGCAATTGGATTAGATGGACAAATTGATGTGAAGATTTGCGAAAAAGTTACACGTCTTCTCAGTGAGAATCGAACTCACGACTCCCCGATCTCTAGTTGGGGCGCGTTAACCACTACGCCATGAGAGGACTCATGAACGCAACTAGAGATCGGGGAGTCGTGAGTTCGATTCTCACTGAGAAGACGTGTAACTTTTTCGCAAATCTTCACATCAATTTGTCCATCTAATCCAATTGCAAATTATATGTAATGTTTAGCTTTTCGGTAGTTGTTAAACTTCCACTCGGCTGGTTAGCCGTAAACCACGTTTCATAATTAAAAACAAGTAAAAGTTTCATGCTTACAAGCGCCGCCTGGTGGCAAAATTCTGAACCTCATAGCGTTAATAATGATAGTCCTTGAGCTACTGAATAACTTTGTCGAAAACGCCATCTCTCTTAGTGGTCAGGATCCTGAGATATCCGCAAAACAAAAATTCTATGCTCACTAGCGCCACCTGGTGGCAAAATTCTGAATCTTATAGCTTTTGTAATGATAGTCCTTGAGCTACTGAACAACTTTGCCGAAGACGCCATGTTTCTAAGTGGTCAGGATCCTGAGCTATCCAGAAAACAAAAATTCTATGTTCAATAGCGCCGCCTGGTGGCGAAATCTCGAATCTCTTTCCTAGAATAATGATAGTTCTTGAGCTACTGAACAACTTTGCCGAAGACGCCATCTTTCTAAGAATGGTCCTGAGCTATCTGGAAAACAAAAAATCTATGCTCACTAGCGCCGCCTGGTGGCAAAATCTCGAATCTCTTAGCTAGAATAATGATAGTCCTTGAGCTACTGAATAACTTTGCCGAAGACGCCACCTTTCTAAGTGGTCAGGATCCTGAGATATCCGCAAAACAAAAGTTTCATGTCCACTTGCGCCGCCTGGTGGCAAAATTTTGAACCTCATAGCGTTTATAATGATAGTCCTTGAGCTACTGAACAACTTTGTCGAAGACGCCATCTCTCTAAGTGGTCAGGATCCTGAGATATCCGCAAAACAAAAATTCTATGCCCAATAGCGCCCCCTGGTGGCAAAATTCTGAATCTCATAGCTTTTATAATGATAGTCCTTGAGCTACTGAACAAGTTTGCCCAAGACGACATCTTTCTAAGTGGTCAGGATCCTGAGCTATCCGGAAAACAAAAATTCTATGCTCAATTGCGCCGCCTGGTGGCGAAATCTCGAATCTCTTGTCTAGAATAATGATAGTCCTTGAGCTTCTGAACAACTTTGCCGAAGACGCCATCTTTCTAAGTGGTCAAGATCCTGAGCTATCCGGAAAACAAAAAATCTATGCTCACTAGCGCCACCTAGTGGCAAAATCTCGAATCTCTTGGCTAGAATAATGATAGTCCTTGAGCTACTGAACAACTTTGCCGAAGACGCCATCTTTCTAAGTGGTCAAGATCCTGAGCTATCCGGAAAACAAAAAATCTATGCTCACTAGCGCCACCTAGTGGCAAAATCTCGAATCTCTTGGCTAGAATAATGATAGTCCTTGAGCTACTGAACAACTTTGCCGAAGACGCCATCTTTCTAAGTGGTCAGGATCCTCAGCTATCCGGAAAACAAAAATTCTATGCTCAATAGCGCCACCTAATGGCCAAATCTCGAATCTCTTTTCTAGAATAATGATAGTCCTTGAGCTACTGAACAACTTTGCTGAAGACGCCATCTTTCTAAGTGGTCAGGATCCTGAGCTATCCGGAAAACAAAAAATCTATGCTCACTAGCGCCGCCTGGTGGCAAAATCTCGAATCTTTTAGCTAGAATAATGATAGTCCTTGAGCTACTGAACAACTTTGCCGAAGACGCCATCTTTCTAAGTGGTCAGGATCCTCAGCTATCCGGAAAACAAAAATTCTATGCTGAATAGCGCCACCTTATGGCCAAATCTCGAATCTCTTGGCTAGAATAATGATAGTCCTTGAGCTACTGAACAACTTTGCTGAAGACGCCATCTTTCTAAGTGGTCAGGATCCTGAGCTATCGGGAAAACAAAAAATCTATGCTCACTAGCGCCGCCTGGTGGCGAAATCTCGAATCTCTTAGCTAGAATAATGATAGTCCTTGAGCTACTGAACAACTTTGCCGAAGACGCCATCTTTCTAAGTGGTCAGGATCCTGAGATATCCGGAAAACAAAAAATCTATGCTCACTAGCGCCGCCTGGTGGCGAAATCTCGAATCTCTTAGCTAGAATAATGATAGTCCTTGAGCTACTGAACAACTTTGCCGAAGACGCCATCTTTCTAAGTGGTCAGGATCCTGAGCTATCCGGAAAACAAAAAATCTATGCTCACTAGCGCCGCCTGGTGGCAAAATCTCGAATCTCTTGGCTAGAATAATGATAGTCCTTGAGCTACTGAATAACTTTGCCGAAGACGCCATCTTTCTAAGTGGTCAGGATCCTGAGATATCCGGAAAACAAAAAATCTATGCTCACTAGCGCCGCCTGGTGGCGAAATCTCGAATCTCTTAGCTAGAATAATGATAGTCCTTGAGCTACTGAACAACTTTGCCGAAGACGCCATCTTTCTAAGTGGTCAGGATCCTGAGCTATCCGGAAAACAAAAAATCTATGCTCACTAGCGCCGCCTGGTGGCAAAATCTCGAATCTCTTGGCTAGAATAATGATAGTCCTTGAGCTACTGAATAACTTTGCCGAAGACGCCATCTTTCTAAGTGGTCAGGATCCTGAGATATCCGGAAAACAAAAAATCTATGCTCACTAGCGCCGCCTGGCGGCAAAATCTCGAATCTCTTGGCTAGAATAATGATAGTCCTTGAGCTACTGAATAACTTTGCCGAAGACGCCATCTTTCTAAGTGGTCAGGATCCTGAGCTATCCGGAAAACAAAAAATCTATGCTCACTAGCGCCGCCTGGTGGCAAAATCTCGAATCTCTTGGCTAGAATAATGATAGTCCTTGAGCTACTGAATAACTTTGCCGAAGACGCCATCTTTCTAAGTGGTCAGGATCCTGAGATATCCGGAAAACAAAAAATCTATGCTCACTAGCGCCGCCTGGCGGCAAAATCTCGAATCTCTTGGCTAGAATAATGATAGTCCTTGAGCTACTGAATAACTTTGCCGAAGACGCCATCTTTCTAAGTGGTCAGGATCCTGAGATATCCGGAAAACAAAAAATCTATGCTCACTAGCGCCGCCTGGCGGCAAAATCTCGAATCTCTTGGCTAGAATAATGATAGTCCTTGAGCTACTGAATAACTTTGCCGAAGACGCCATCTTTCTAAGTGGTCAGGATGCTGAGATATCCGGAAAACAAAAAATCTATGCTCACTAGCGCCGCCTGGTGGCGAAATCTCGAATCTCTTAGCTAGAATAATGATAGTCCTTGAGCTACTGAACAACTTTGCCGAAGACGCCATCTTTCTAAGTGGTCAGGATCCTGAGATATCCGGAAAACAAAAAATCTATGCTCACTAGCGCCGCCTGGTGGCGAAATCTCGAATCTCTTAGCTAGAATAATGATAGTCCTTGAGCTACTGAACAACTTTGCCGAAGACGCCATCTTTCTAAGTGGTCAGGATCCTGAGCTATCCGGAAAACAAAAAATCTATGCTCACTAGCGCCGCCTGGCGGCAAAATCTCGAATCTCTTGGCTAGAATAATGATAGTCCTTGAGCTACTGAATAACTTTGCCGAAGACGCCATCTTTCTAAGTGGTCAGGATCCTGAGCTATCCGCAAAACAAAAGTTCTATGCTCACTAGCGCCACCTAGTGGCAGAATTCCGCAATTGAATGACCACCATATGTTAGCCCTTGAACTACTGAACAATTTTGCTGAACATCATGATCCTCTATTTTGAATACTTTTCAAGATAATGATAATTTATAAAAACGGTCGTTAATCTGAATTTCGGTCGTAAAAAAGTGGTCGGAAAAAGAACCGTCGGTAAAAAAACGGTCGTAAAAAGAGGTTGGAGTGTACTTCAACAATTTGAAAACATTAAAGTAATCACGTATGGCGAAATAGAGAACCACTATGTCCATAATTGGTATACCTACCCTAGTTGCTTTTAAATATCATTTACAGGCAATCAGGTTTCAAACCTATTTTTTGTTTTTTTTTTTAAGTAAAAAAGTTTTGAGTGTAATCCAACATTTATCTTTCTACACAAACCTATGCACTATTTTTCCACAATCAAATCATGCAGAGAAACTATATGTTATCGCTTTTAAGCTCGTTTTAAAGAAAAAACAGTTATAATAAAACAAGTATTTCCGCAGTGTTTAGCAGGAGTTTTGAGTCCAATAATTACTATTTATGTCTAAACATATTCACTGAATTTCGGAAAGCGAATTTATCCCACAAATGCCATTGCTTTTATTGATTCAAAGACGAGCCAAATGAAAACTAACGGTTTTTTGTGGGTTCGTAGTAAAATAAATTTGGAGTGTAATCCAAAATCTATATTTCTGCTCAAACAAATTCACTAGACACGTAAGATTCAGTTAATGCCGAGAAAACGACACGTTACAACTTTAAAATTTGATATACAGATAGACAGATTAATAAAAGAAGATTTCTTAAAGTTTTTAATTAACAAAAATGTTTGAGTGGTGTTCAGAATTTAAATTTCTACTCAAAAAAGTTTTCTAAACCACTCCAATCAAATTAATGTCGAAAACACTACATGTCAGGGCTTTGAATTTTGATTCATAGGCAAACAAATAAAAAAAATACATTTCTTAGTTCTTTTCAGTAATTGAAAAGACTGAATTCATCTTTCAGGTCAAACATATTCTCTGCAATTTTTTTTTATCAAATTTGAACCGAAAATGTCGAAAATGTCAAATTGAAAAATAAAGTTTTTAACTTGAGCATTTCTTCCAAGAGATTAAACTGATCTAGATGAGTTATAAGTTATCTGAACAAAATCCAAAGGCATCAACATCTAGTGCAACTTATTCCAAAATACTTTGTCGAAGATTTCAAATCTCTAGCATGCATATCAAGAGTACTAATTGTTTCGGCATTTCTCGCTAGGGATGCTTTAAGGTGAAGATAAATCCAAGCCAAGCCTCAAATTTTCAAGAGCACGGATCTGGAGAACCAAACATCCGTTTGAGCTGAAAACCTTATCGATTGGTCATTCGTTGGTGGTGACCAATCGATTAAGTTTTCAGCTCAAAAGGGTGTTCGGTTCTCCAGATTTGTGCTTTTGAAAATTTGAGGTTTGGCTTCGATTCATCTTCACCTTAAATGTTTGTTTTGCTTTACATGCAGTATTTGTCTAGTTAAGGTAAGGTAAATTTGTTGACAGTCTTGACAGTGTGTGGAAAAACATGTATTGGTTCAATTGTTCTAGTAAAAACTTGAACATTCCTAGGAATAATCATTTCCTATCGTATTAAGCTATGGAATATGGACATGAG
Source organism: Aedes aegypti (assembly GCF_002204515.2). NCBI lineage: Eukaryota > Metazoa > Arthropoda > Insecta > Diptera > Culicidae > Aedes > Aedes aegypti. The sequence continues at coordinate 341,615,979 of NC_035108.1, read as the reverse complement.
ATACGAGAAGTTTTGAAAATTGTTTGAACCATTGTTGAGATGTGGCTGTTTGAAATTTAAGGTACAACTGAAATTTGATCCTGGGGCTCAGTGTTAATTGAGTCCTTGGAAGAGCCAAATTGTGCACAAAAAAAATCAATCCAGATTTCATTAAGTTTACTTAATTGATTTGATATGAGCATATAGTGTGTCCCAGAAGATATGGGCACGATTTTAATAACAAGAAAAACAATATTTCTCCAAACAAAAAAAAAAAAATACGGTTTTTATTTTTTCTTTTGGGCATTGCTGCCTGCGAAAATTTTGTTTGATAATATAAAAGTTATTTTACCAAACACAATTTTTGCAGGCGGCAATCCCAAAAGAAAAATAAAAAAACAATGAAATTTTTGATTTTAGAAAATCAATTCTTGTCCAGCACAGACCCTATTTTGTTGTTTTGTTGGATGTGATGAGTTCAAGTATATTGTGTATCCACAAGAATTTTTGTTTAACATTTTATTTGGCTTTGCTAGGAAACATTTGGCAAAGAGGTAAAATTCTAAAAAAAATCACTAGTTTTTTTTTCCACATAAGATAATTTCACGAAATCATAGCTTTTAAGGTATTTTAAATATAAATAAAAATTATTCATTTCAAATTCACTTAGGCCAAATATCTTTACTTTTACAAAAGATTACAGATTTTTACATGTTTTAATAGATGTACAAGATATTCTATGCCCTGGGAATCGAGAAAATTTCCTTTACGAAAAGATCCTCGATCAGCGGGATTTGAACCCACGACCCTCAGCATGGTCATTTTGAATAGCTGCGCGTTTACCGCTACGGCTATCTGGGCCTCAGAGTAATTTCTAAAGAGTATATTCCAAAGTATTCTAGAGTCTATGATCAAACCCTTTACTAGTAGCTTCATTTTTTTCCGCGAAAGAATAAATCAAACTAAAAAATTTTGCACCATATTTTTACAACTTTAAAAAAAAATTCTTGTTTTAGAATTTGTGTAATCCCTCGAGACAATCGATTAATCGATTGTTAATTGAACATCTCCAAATTTTAATCAATAGTTCTTTGAACCACAATTTTAAAAACCGAACAAAGAACCATTCTGCAGATCACTGCAGCGGCACTGTGACCCTTCAATTGCACACATTTCATCGGATTTCCACCGACCACGTTCAGAGAAGTGATGAAACCTTCCAATGGATCCGCTTCCTTGCATACCGACCTTTGGCCACCACTAATGCTGTGAAATGACGATTCCCGTGCTGGTGTTGTTTGTTTTGTTTTACTTCCGGATGCAAATGGATGTGGATGTTGTTTCAGAGTTCATGCAGAGGAGATGGTTTGTCCGAATGAGATCTGTTGTTAGCAGGGGTTTACCCAGCAGTATTAGTGATTTATTGTTTAGATGGCTTCCCTTAGGCAAAACTAAGGTTTTGTTACGGTTATTACGGTTTTGAGAGCAATATTTAGTTGAAAAACAATTATAAAACCATGGTAAAACCTGAAACGTAACATGAGTTATCTTTTGTCAGGGCAAAAATAAAAGTTAAGTTTTTGATTCACATCTCTATGTTCAGACAATAGCAACTTGCACCAATGGAGGGAGTTTTGAAGATTTTATGACTTATGAAATATCTTGAGACATCAGTTGAGCAAACGTCTGTTTTAAGAATAGTAGATAAAGATTTCAAACATTCATACATTCAATGAGAAACTTTCGTGAATATGCTCCGTAAACTTACAAATCTGCAAATCCCTGGCCACAACGCGTCAACCACTTTCGGCCTGACTGTTTGTCTATGTAAAAATCCTGCCTCCTGAACCGCCAAGTGTCATTCGTGTCTTGTTTGGCCAAGCAAAACCACTCGGCTGAACTCTGTTAGCCAAGAACACTCCCGTAGTAGCAGACGCGACAGAAATCTCATCACACGCAATTTGACCGCTCGATCCTGAATGGCACTTCGGTTCCGGTTCTCAGAACGTGATCCTTTGTTTATCCAACGTTCCCCGTTTTCCATTTGGGATGTCGAAATGCAATCTTCTCCATCGTCGTCATTTATGCTCCAGCACTGAATGTTGAATCTGATTCAATGACAACACGGTGTAGGCGGCGCTAGTTTACAGATGTAAATTTTTGTACATAGGGTCAATCGAGAGGATGACCCGTCATCGCCAGAAACAGGACCCAGACCAAAACAGGACAACGGACGTCATTGGATAATTACACAAAACCGTTGGAATGGTCGGAATGATAACACGACAGCTGTTGGATCTGACCACCGCCGTCGGCACTCATAAATCAATCTACCGGAATGTGGAACCGACACTACAAATGGAAGCGAAATCACTTGCATGCAGACCAGAATCGGAGGCTTGTTTGTCAGGGTTCGTACTTACGATGAATACGGCAGCTAGTAGTCCGTTGGTAGCCTGCAGTTTATCATCGGAAGGTACCAGTTCACCAATAATTCAGTTTGTGGACTGAACTTGAAGAGTTCCAATGATGACGTCGGTTCAATGCATTGCGGATTTTTGAATAGTCGATTGATATAGCTTGAAATGCTTTCAAAGAAAAATGCAATTCGATGGGTTCCCAGACAAATCTCTAGTTTCCATGAGTTTATTGGATTTTTTCCGGTATTATTGTTAGTCCGTAAGAAGTCTTCATCATGTAGATACTCAAAATATGTATATTGGCTCCGTAAAGTGTTTTCACATTTGAGCCCTTCTGAAATAAACTTAAAAAACATATTCCCACAAATCAGTCATACGGATCTAGATGATAACATTGAATCTCTTCATTTGTAAGTCATGGTTCCCATCGAAGAGTTCCTTTAACCTGTCTCGCGATCGGCCACCATCAGAAACACCACGCTGATGTTGTGAACGAAAAGCGAGGTTTTTCATAATGTGTAGTTCAAAATACAACAGCGCAACTATTGAAGTGTTGAGAAGCCTTTCAAATGTACCAGCGTAGATTTAAATCTCCTGAAAGATCAAGGAATGAGTAACTACGCAGGTCTAAGTCAATAGATTCTATCAAGTTTTGAGTACAGTGACTGATCAGGGATATCCAATAGCTCAAATTGAGATCTTGGAATCTACAAGCGTAACAAAGGACCTTTAAACTGTTAATCGATAAGTTTCACATCACACAGGATCAATATCTTTGATGAACTCTTTTGAGAACAGACCTCCAAATCTACAAGCGTAACCAATGAACACTTGGAGATTCAGAACATGGTTTTATTTGCATAGGTTAAATAATAAATTATATCATGTTATGAATATATCGTATGTTTAAGATTATTCAAGAAGGCTTGAGAAAGACTCTTTTGAGTATAGGCCACAGGTCTTACCAGTCACCTCTCGCAGGCTCATGAATAACGCTTCTATTCACACAACAATCCAAGAATTGCTTTAAACACAAACTTTCAGATCTACAACCGTAATAAGTAAATAGTCCCACAAAATTTGAAGGATACGGTTCGAATCTAAACAGTAAACTAATCTCTATGAAGATTTTAAGTAGTTATCCAAGAACATTTCTGAATACATACTCTTAGATCTACAAGGGTACTCAGTGAACTCTAAGAAGTCCATAAATAATCTAATTATACATCCAGGTCCAAACTACCCATGTTTTCAGTCCAGGTTGAGTTGAATGCGCTCCAAAACCTCCATTGGGCTTAGGTCTTAAGATCTAACAAGATATCTTTCGGAGGTTAATGGAAAATGATCCAACTGAATGTATTTAATCCGCTAAACCAAATTTGGATTTCAATGACCATTCGAAATTATCCTATGAGAGCCCTCTCCTTTTGATCTACAAGTCTCAAGATCTACTACCGCAGTCATTAAACACTCTAGGGTTCATGAATGTAGTTTGTACTCGTAAAGGCTTGAAACAACATGATCTATCAAGTTTTGAATCCCACATTTGTTTTATGCTGCCCCAGACGCTCAAACGGTGTGACCAACATTAACTCCGCCCCAAGTTAGTCTAACCGATTTATGTTGCTGCAACCGTTTGACCGACTGGCAAAGTTCGTTGCAGAAACGCTATATTATTTCGCATGTTTGGAATGATCTCGGTAAGTCTAGTGATTAAGTGATTGTTATTTTTTCGAATCATGTGGCTGTGTAAGTAATGAAAGAAAGGGATATGGATGAGGGATTCCAGTTATAATTCACACGATATATTCTGGCAAAACTGTAAAATTATGAGGGGTCTCTTTCGGGGATTATTCTGAACAGTCATCAATATGGGAATGGCTATGGCAATTTCTTCAAGGATTCTACCCAGTTTTCCTCTAGTTATTCTACTTTGACATTTTTCCAGGAATCCATGGGTTATACTAGGGTTTCTACCAGAAATTCTTCCTGGGATCCTACCAGGAACTTTAACAATAATTCCTCTAGAAATTTACCCACAAATTCAACCCGAAATTCCTCCACGGCATACCTTCAGGTGGCATTTTTCCAAAGATTCATTCATTACTAATATACAGGATTTCCATCACTGATTCCTTCAAAGATTAAATCAAAAAATTCCTCAAATAATTTGTCAGTAATTTTTCAGGGCTTACTCCAAGGTTGCCTCCAAACATTCCTCCAAAGATTGCTATAACAATTTCTTCAAAGGTTCCTTCGGGAATGCCTTTAGAAGTAAGTTCCAAGGATTCCATCCATTATTCAGGAATCACATCACGAATTATTTTCGATACTTCTCATGAAATTCATCACCAGACATTCCGCTACGGATTTCAACAGGACTTTTTTTTAGAGCTTTCTCCTAGAATTCCTCCTTAAACTCCACCAGAAGTTGCTCCAGAAATTCCAAAAGGAATTTCTTCAGCGATTCTATCTTGTTGTTTTCTACAGAGCTCTCCAGGAATTTATCCAAAAACATTCCCAGGGATTTCATTAGTGATTCATCCAAAACTTCCTTCAAGAATTCAGACAAAAAACCCTCCAAAGATTTATTCATTCAGGAATTCCTCCAGCGAAATTTTAAGATTTTTTCAGGATTATTTTCCTGCGATTCCACCTTCAGGGATTCCTACACGATTTTCGCTAGAAATTTCTTTAAAAAAATCCTACAGGAATACATGCAGAGATTTACTCCAAGAACTCCAACAGCGATTTTACCCAGAATTTCTCCAAGGATTCATCAGGGATTTCCTCCAGGAATTCCACCAAGAAGCCATTAGGGATTCCACAAGAAATACTGCAAAACAATTCTAAAAACTTCTTACACTCAACTCTCCAGGTTATTCTCAGAGGATTCTTCTAGGGAATCTTCAATAAATTATTTTATAAATTCTTACAGTGTTTCCTTCAAAGATTCTCACTTGTATCTCTGGAGGGACCCTACGAGGCATTCGACCTGAGATTTCTGAAGGATTTATTTCAAGAATCTACCAGAAATTTCTCCGAGGATTCATCCACCAGTTCCTAGAAGCATTTCTTGAAGGATTTTTTTTAAAGGAATCCACCAGAAATTATCTTAGAGAATCCAATAGGAACTCCTTCACGGATTGCCTTGAAACTTCTTCCAGACTTGTATTATAGAATTCTCCAGGGATTTCTTTGGGAGTTTCTCCAGTGATTTCATTGATGATTCCTCCAAGAATTTCATAATAAATTGTTTGATGATTTTTTTCAGAAATTTTACAAAAAATCCTTTCAAGGATTCATCCTGAAGACATTCAGATAAATGCTTTGTTTAAACTTCTGAGTGAATATCAGTGGAATCCCTGGATGAATAATCTTTTGGAATATTGTAGATGCCTTCCTGACGGAATACCTAGAGTGGAGAAATATTGGTGGAGTTAAAAAATCTTGAGAACTTGTGAAAATTTTGGTTAATTCCCTGGAGGAATTTCTGATAACCCTGAAAAATTCTAAGAAGGGAAATCCTAGTAAACCTATAAAGTATTTTCTGGAAGAAGTTCTGGCGAAACCCTGGTAGATTTTTCTGGTGAAATAATTGGAAAAAATATTGGTGAAGTCTCTGAAGGAATTACTGGTGAAATCTTCATAGGAAATTGTGGTCAAATCCCATAAGAAATTCGTTATGAGATCCTTGGGAATCATCTTGGCGGAACCCTTGAAGGTTTTTTTCCAGAATGTTTTGGAAGAACCTCTAGAGGATTTTTTGGATTCCCGTTAAAAACACCGGATAAATTTTGGTGGAGTTGCTGAATAATTTCTAGTAGAATCCCTAGGACAATTTCAGCTGAAATATTTGGAGGTTTTCCTGATGCAAATCATGGAGAATTGCCTGGGTGAATTCCAGATGCAATCCATGGAGGAACCTCTGGTGGAATCCCTGGAGGGTTCATGTGGGTTTTTTTTAGTTGCGATGAAAATCCTGGTGGAATTCCTGGAGAATTACTCAGGGCATTTTAAAAAAATTCCTGAAGAAATTCCTTTTTTGAATCCAAAGGGGAACTCATCATAGAGTTACTGGAGGTTATATGTGGATTCCCAAATAACCTGTGAGATCCTTACAAGATTTTTTTGTGAAATTACTGGAGGAATTCCGGAAAACTCCCAAGAATTTCTTTAGAAATTCCGGACGGAATCTCATAAGTGATTCTGGTGATAAAATCTGTATTAGAAATTTTTGGTGAAATCCTAAGAGGAATTCCTGATAACCCATTGAGATAATGGAGATGGAATTCCTTGAAGGATTTCTGGATGCAACCTTTAATCAATTCCGGGAGGACTCTCATACAGAATTCCCGGAGAAATCATTGAAGTATTCCTTAGAAAAACCTCTGGAAGAAAGTTCTGGTAGAATCCCTTAGCAAATTTCGAGAGGAATCCATAGTAAATACCCTGAAGGAACTTAGAAAAACTATAGAGAAATTCCTGAAGAAACCTTTAGAAGAATTCTTGGAAGAACTTCTAATGGAATCCCAGAAGGCATGTTCATGATGAATGATCACGAAAATTTTATATTGAAATTTGAGAAGTATTTTATAAGGAATCTATGAAAGCACTTCTGATTGAATCTCTGCAGAAACTCCTCATGAAATCTACTGAAAGACTCCTGATGAAATCCCTATAGAAACTTCTGGTGGAATCCTCGGATGAACTTTTAATGTAATACCTGGAGGAATCCCTAGAGAAACTATTGGTAAAATTTCTATAGAAATTCGAGGAAAATTCTCAGAGGAAACTTCTAATGGAATTCTCACAGAAATTCTTGATATTCTTGAAAAAACTCCTAATGGAATCATTAGAGGAATAACTGATAAAATCCCTGAAATGACTCCTTATGGAATCCCTAGAGGAACTCCTGCAGTTCCCAAGTAACCAGTAAGCACGATAATGCGGCACGGTAACAGCATTATATGCGCATATAGGGTAATCATTTGATGCTTTGATGTTTTCGCCAGGTTTTTCGGGTGAATATTTTGTGCTTTCGCGTACGCAGCCAGAGAGCTTTCGCGTATGCGGCCAAGCAGCTGGTACACGAGGTAAATAAATAAATGAATGAAAATGGAAACCTCGAATAGTATTCAAAATGTAATAAAATGATTGAGATAGTACTTCTCCGTATCAGACTTATTCATTTTGGTGGTTTTAATCCTTTTGAGGACTTGGAATTGCCACATATTGATCCTTGTTTCATGATGATGAAATTCCTCATTTTGCGTCTCGAACCTGTGACACCTGTATTGTTGAGTTGTTGAAGTTCTGCTCCTTTGCTCCTTCGCCGACATAAGATGAATAGTATTGGAAAGAAAAGTGACCAATTTAAACCACCACTTTTCCCCGTCATAAAAGCTGCAATTGTAGTAGTGAGAAGACTTATGTTTGACTCCCTCTCACCACTATATGTAAACACAAAGCACGTGGTATATCTGTCAAAACACTGGATGGCATTTAAACAGGCCCTGTATGCGAATATAGAGCCAATATAGTGCTTATTTAATGCCCGTATGCATCAGGCTTAGAAGCATTAATGATGCTGTAATAGGGTTTCTGTGCAGCGGAAGTGCTGTTATAGGGTGTGTAAGCATTTGTGGTGCTATTATAATGCATGTACGCATTTATGATGCTGATTAAGGGCTTATTATTAGTGCTTATGGTTACTTGGGTTATTCCTAGAAGTACCTGGAGGAACTGATAAAGGAATCTCTAAAGGAACTTCTGACGGGATCCTTCTAGGAACTCCTGGTGAAATCCCTGGGAGGATAATGTGCCTGACAGAACTCCTTATAAAATCCCAAAAAGAAATTCTTATGGAATTTCTTTAGGTATTCCTGATATAATCTCTAGAGAAATGCCAGGTATAATCTCCAAAGGAACTCCTGATGTACTTTCTAGAGAAACTTCTTAAAGAACCCCTGTAGGAATTCGAGGTGGGATCTCTGAAGGAACTCCCGATGGACATCTTACAGAAACTTTTGAAACAATCCCTGGAAGACTTCTAGTTGGAATATTTAAAGGAATAACTAATGAAATCTTTGAAAGAACTCCTGATGAAATCCCTAAAAGAACTCCTGATGTAAATTCCAGAAGAACTCCTGATGTAAGCCTTAGAAGAACTTGTGAAGTAATGCCTGGAGTAGTTCCAAATGGAATCTCTGAAGAAACCAGGAATTCTAGTTGGAAACAATGATGAAAACTCTGGCGAAATTCCTTTTTTTACCTTATCATTTATTTTTTAGGTTCAAGCGCAATTAGGCATAACGGAGCCGAATTCATTTGATTTTTTTTGTTTACAAAATCACATTTGCTTCTTAACGTTCTATATTAGTTTTAGGGAACCGTAAAACTCGCGGTTCGGTCGAGGTTAAGGAGTACAATAATTTTCGAGAAAGGATAGGATTTAGGGGATGCTCGTTGACGTTCAGCAGCGTTGTTGCTGCGGGTCAACCGTAGAGTGGACATGACAACCTGTAACGGTACAAATAAACGTATTCCGAGAACACAAGGCGGACAGACGAAAACCAAAGGGAGCACGAGGTGGATTGAACAACCAAATGGCGGAATTCCTGATAAGATTCCTAATAGAACTCCTGATAGAACCCCTAGAGGAATTGCTTATAATATGCCTAGAAGAAATCCTGATAGAATTCCTCAAGGAACTCCTTGAAGGAACTTTTGATGGAATCCCTGGAGGAACTCCTGATGAAATCCTGAGAAGACCTCTCAGAGGTACTCCTGATAGAATCCGTAAAGGAATCTCTAGAGGAACTCCTAATTTAATTCTTGGTGGAAATCCTAAATATATATTTAAAGGAACTCCTGATGGAAACATCGGATTCCAATGGAATTCCTAGAGGAACCTCCGTTGGAATCTGTAGAGAAACTCCTAATGGAAACCCTCATGCAATTTTTGATGTAATTCTTCGTGGGAAATAATTGAATCTTTAGAAGTACTCCTGATGGAATTTCTGGAGAAAAATTGGATTTAGGATGGCTGAGTCTATTGCTGATTTCAAAAATATCATGGCACCTTTAGGTTTCAAGATATTGGCAGTTGAAAATGCAGAATTTGTCTATTTAAGCCAACTTGCATGCAAGTTTACCAGATTGTATGGAAATTTATTTGCTTTATTTAACCCAGAATGAAGCATTCATGTGTAAAACAATACTAATCAACTATGTTCATAATACTTTTGATGTACAAAAGTTATTTTATAGTGATTTAGAAAAATATTATATCTTGCCATATAGCATCAACGAAGAATTTAGTATGGAGACTGCAAGCATGCCTAAAAAGTCGACCTAATCTAAATTTAATCGTGCAATTCAAACCCAAACATTTCTTGAATTCAATTTTAAATCCTATTGAACATGCTTGGTAGGTGAGATAACAAAAAAGTTTGATAATTTGTAGTTTCAATTTCGTGCAAACATCAATGAAACCAGAGTTTCATACAACTTTGGCAATCTTTAGCGTAAAATTGTGACGAGCTAGAACATTTCTGAGAGCGTCAGTAAATCCAGCAATTCCAAATCAACTAGAAACACATAATTTGACCATTGAAACATGCAAAAGTGTTTCTTTTTTCACTGTATAATTGTTCATTTTTTAAATATTTTGTAGTGATCGAAGCCAAAAAACATATTTTTATTTTTCACTACACAACTTATGGATGAATTGTGTTTTTCTTGTAAAAAGTACAAGTATCAGAAAGGAGCAGTTTGTGTCAAAATAAAAAATCCAGAGGACTTCTGAAGAAGATTGCTGAAAAGCGTCAAGGTAGAATTTTCAATCCATTTTTTGAACGTAGGATTAAATATGTCCTATCCATTTTTTGAGCTGAAGATTTTTTCCAAAGTAGATGCAATAGCACCATTTTATAACATAAAAACAAATCTTTCATCGCAAACTCGTTTGGTAAAATATAATTTGTCAGTAGCAGCAATTATGTCAAAATATTGCAAAACAAAAAATTTTGTTATCTGGGAGATTTGCGATATCTTACAAGTTTGTATTTGTAATGTAGCAAGTTTTCTGCTGAGTTCAATTCACATTATTTCTGAGAAAGGAGGAAATTCAGGTTAGTTTTAGAACTGGGAGACGAGATGTAGGCTCTCAAGTTTAACTAATTAGCAATTAGAATGGAGCACTTCATCCAAAATTTTAGAAAATTTTGTAGTTTTAATATTTTTGAAAAAAGTTGTAATTCTTCAATCATTTGCTTGCGTCGAAATCCTCTGAATTTACATTTTAGTTTAATCTTGACAGATTTATTAGTGCGTACGAAGTATACTCATACAAGCGATTCTGACTAAAAAAAATCCATTGTTCCTGTTAGATTCTGAAACGGTCATAAATCGCGATAGCACAATACAGTGAATGCTGGTGTCGTTGCTGCAGTATTTCTGCATCGCGTGCACATACATCCCCCAAAAGCTGCAAATAAATGAATTTTCTCGCTTTATTTTGCTCCCCAAACAAATTTCCCAATTTAAACTGTCCCCGGACCAGGCTTCCCGTCCGTCTGTCGCTCCGAACTGAACCGTGGGAAAACGCCAAGAGTTTCGTTCGGAGAGCAAGGACGAGTGAGTGCACTTGAATCGAATTCGAAATCAAGATGAAATTATGTAAATTTTCTCAATTCACCTCCTGAATCACAACTTTCCGGACGGTCGGTCGGTGAAAGATTTGTCCTAGGTGACAAGTCCGAGCGAAACATTTATTTTGGTCGTCTGTTTCAGGGAAGAGAAGTGCTGCATGCTGCACCGTCGTTGATCTATATTTAGTTTGCAGTGTCAACGGACATTTTGCTTCCGAATTGAGCGAGCGACAAAAGGAGCAGGATAATCGCCGGCATTCTATTTTTGGACGAACAAATGCATTTTATGTTTAATTTAATTAAGGATTTAAGATTACCTTTTATAGAGAATTTCCGGTTGGACGGGTAAGGAATTTGATTTCAACTATAGGAAGCAAAGCTTCGAAGGCAATTGAAAGATGTGTTTTGGTTTTGATACATAATGTGATTTTATAATCGAAATTTTAACCAGTGGTTTATAAGTAAACGTGTATACACTAGCATGTTGATTTTTTTTTAAATACATTGCTATTGAGTACTTACATATATATTGATCAAAATTTACCAAATTCACAAGGTTTGAAAAAATTACAAAATGTGTTAAAAAGTGAACAAATATTGAATAAAAAAAAAAACAAATAAAAAAATGCAATAATAAAAAATACATAATCGCAAAATTTACAATATTTATAACAATAACAAAAAAAAAATCTGGTTATTCCAAACAAAAAATACCTAAACAAATTTCTAAAATTAGCCGAGGGCTCAATTTTTTTTAAATATACAGCAATAAGTAAAACATGTTAATAATACTTCAAAATCAAACTTTTAACAAGAATACATCATTTTTTATGTTTTTGCTATAATCATTTAACATATTTCACTAAAGTATGTAGGAATGTTACCATTCGATTCGTGGTATTCGCTGATGTGGTGGAGTAATAATTACTCAATTGACATGCACAACATCCATTTGAATGATGAAGTTGTCCGTATCGGAAAACCACAAGCTAATTTGATTCATGAACTCTACAATGCTATTGAGCGAGTAAGTGTATCGAATTTCTTCGGCTCATCGTGTCACCCTTGGAACCTTAGAATAAATCATTCTGTGCAAAGGCAAAACAACGTCTCGACCTTCAACCCCGATAGCGATTGTGATTTACACTTGCTCAAAGACTTCTGTTTCCACTGCTGTCTCTCAAGATTATTCTTGGTGACGGCAGCTTTAGTAGCACCTAAGACAAACAACCCTCTAACCGATGCTACGCCTCGGATTACACCCGGATCGGATGCGGTAGGTAGGCCGTAAAAAAGTTAATATTGAAATTCATAATTTATCGCCTTTGGCCGAGGGGTTAAGTCGTGAAGATTCATCCGATGCTCCAGAACGCACAGTGCATAGTGGTTCAAAGGCGACTAAATTCTTAAAAAAATCGAAGTGGGTTTCTTCGGACAGTAATATGTTTTTAGACTTTCTTCAAATTTATGAAGCATGAGCTTGAGCGGTCGCCCGTGGTTGCTACTGCAGTTTTGCCAGATCTGGTACACTTACACAAAGAAACAACCGGATGACTGTTTGGGACTAACAGACATCCTCACTGTATAAGTGATCTTCTATTTTAGGCAACAATGGCGCCTGCCACGTCAGAAAGCAAAGTAATGAGCAGAAAGGGGGAGGAACTGATGTTGCACTTGAAACTGGCCCACAGTAGACCCGATATACCCCTGCATCTATGCCAGTTCATGCGGGAAAGTGTAGTAGTAAGGTATTTTAGTGGCAGAGAGGCTTTCTTCTAGGTTAGCAAACTGCATATGTATAAGGCGAAGTAAAAAGCGTGCTATAACCATGGAATAGAAGCGTAGGAAAACGGTTTCTCGTCCGTCTCTGGTTTGAAAAATCGAAATGGTTTGTTTTCAATTTACATCTAAACAGTTCACATCATGATAAACATTGAAACATTATCCAATCTATCTAAACAACTGCGAAATTGGTATTCAATAGAAAGAATATCAATGAAAGAATTTGCAAACTTCAATTTTCTTACTTCAGACCATCTGTAAGCCACTGCGCGGCCGTCGGATTGTCATGCGAAGACAATTTATGATCTAGCCCTTGCTTAAAGCCATGGAAAAAATCCGCAGTGATTTCCGCTCACACACACAATGTCGTCGTCCCTTGTCTGGAAGCTTTTGCCTACCGCAATCAGATAGCAAATCGTTGAAAGATATCGGCAGCGTAGGAGTCATAAAGTACAACCAAGTAAACACAATAAATCTCCTTTCTCGGGCTAAGAGGAAATCCTCGGAAAGTTTAGGCATTCATCCGTGGGCCCACGGAGAGTCAATCGGGCCCTGGCCGTCAATCAATTTCGCTTTCTTAAAATAGAGAGGCCTATTCCAAGGGATGGGACAGGGAATCTATTCGCAAATTTTCCGACTTCCAGCGGCGGCGGCGAGTTCGTCGTTTGGCTACGGTCTTTGATGGATCGTAACTCATCAACATGACTCGCATCTCCGCCCATGAATCCATCGGCAGGACGTTTGAATTTGATGGGTAAAGTTGACCCATCAATCACATCAGAGGGGAAGAGGGATGGGGATAGGACGGCTGGATGGGAAGGTCATTCTCTGACGCACGATTAGAACCCTAAAGTTCAATTGCCAAACGACGAGTGGGCTCAGATTTTGGATTGATAAATTTGTTTAGATTTCACTTGAGGATCATTGAAGCAGCTATTAAAAATTTTGTGATTTTTTTTAGAATTTTATTCAAGATACGAAACTGTTGATATTTGGCCTCCAATGGCGAAAAAAAAAAATAGACTTATCGTGAGTCAATTTTTGCAAAGTCAGTTTGAATCAAATGGATTCGATGACCAGTGCATTGAAAAGGTATATAGGCAGCTATGAAAGTATTTTTAGGAAGCTGTGTTTCTACAAAAACATCTAAAATTTCAAAAACTTCGTTTTAAAATGACAAAAAATATTGAAGTTTTATACGCCTTTGGTGAAAACTGCACAATAGGCTACACTTTGAGATCACTTCGTTAATTGGAAAATTTAGATTTCCTTTTAATTGGTATCCAGGTTTGAAATAGGTTTCAGTAATAACTGCAATATATTTCTATTAATAACCGAAACGTAATCAAATGACAATTTTATTTATAAATTCCAACCTGAGTTGCTTCATCTATTATTTAAAATTTGAACACTGCTCTCGTTGATATTAGGTGTATGATGTATTTGGAGGAGTTGTTCGTAGTTGAGTTTTACATCTTCTTAAAAAAAGATTGAGTAGGAGGTCTTTCATTCATATACAAACTTTTTTGTATAAAGTAATTTAGCGAATTTTTATAAATTGGTATCATTTCAAACTTTACTGCAGACACTATTAATTGAACTCTTCATTTCAGCTTAGCAAATCGATGTTGAATGCCTTCTTATCTTAGGGTGCTCTCATTTCTTTTTAATTTTTATTTGGTCGAAAATGTTGTTTTTGGAGTAATAAAATAAATTATGACGCACATTTTTGCTGGACATTGCAAATTTATAGTTCATGTCATCTAGATGATTCGAATTATCAACATGCAGAATATAGCAAAAATATGTATCATAACAATTTTTCCGAAGACATGCTATCTGAAAGAAGTGCATTTCGGCTTACCCATAGGAGCAAATGTAGAATAGAAATTATGTACTGTGACGGACCGAAATCCACACAGACTCAAAATCTGTACAGTTCATACAAATAGCAGACGTTTTGTGGGCGGATTTAGATGTATTTGTTAGGTGCACGGATTTAGATCCCACACGGTATAGATTAGGGTGTGGCTTATTTTTCGAAAATTCTCAAAACCAAAAATTTGTGTTCTCTTCTGAATTCAAATCACATAAAAAGGGAAACCTCAAATTTGATTAAGGTCAAGATGTGTCACAAGCGACTTTAAGGTAAATTTTCAAGTTATGAAATATGTTCTTCAGTGAAGTCTTCAGAACTTTTTGTTTCTAACCAATTTTGAAGCTCTTAGCATAATTCTTTTCAAAATTAAATTCATCATAAGTTTTAGAATACCGAATATGTCTTAAATCAAAACAAGTCTAAGTTTAGAGTAGTTTTCTCCAAATTTTTCCTCTTCTCTGTTTGACCATAATTTCATGAATACTGAACCAATTCCTAATATTTTCACATGCTTTTGAAGCAAATTTAGGGGTTTTCAAACTGTGGATATGGAACAATAATTTTAAAATAGTTTTGACTTTTATTTGACAAAAACTGCCCAAAAACAACAAAAAAAAACTACTTTCCATTTTCTTGTCAGTTAAACATTAAAACTTATGCTAAAACCAGTTTTCTCATTCGTTAAACCTTCAAGAAGGTCTCAGAATCAACTTCTCATAATTTTGTTAGGAGAAATATTTATGAATTTTTTAAGAATTATATGTGACATTCAACTTGTAGTTATAATCAGATGCATCATAAACTTCAGTTCAACAGTAAAAATAAAATTTCCAGCGAAAAAATAGCGACAATTTAAAGAATTTTTTTTTTTTTCATTGAAAGATTATGTTTTTGGGTAATTTTTGTTAAATAACTATGTCAAAACAATTTTAAAATTAAATTTGGAGCATACACAGTTTGAAAAAAAAAAAATAAATTATATACAAATGTAGGTGAACAGATCTTGAATTGGACGAGTATTCGTGAAGTTATGGTCAAATAAAAATGATTTTTTTAGTAAAATGGGTAAATGTAGGAAACTACTTCTAACTTAGACTACCCAAGTAACCATAAGCACTAATAATAAGCCCTTAATCAGCATCATAGATGCGTACATGCATTATAATAGCACCACAAATGCTTACACACCTTATAACAGCACTTCCGCTGCATAGAAACTCTATTACAGCATCATTAATGCTTCTAAGCCTGATGCATACAGGCATTAAATAAGCACTATATTGGCTTTATATTCGAATACAGGGCATGTTTAAATGCCATCCAGTGTTTTGACAGATATACCACGTGCTTTGTGTTTGCATATAGTGGTAAGAGGGAGTCAAACATAAATCTTCTAACTACTACAATTGCAGGTTTTATGACGGGGAAAAGTGATGGTTTAAATTGGTCACTTTTCTTTCCAACACTATTCATCTTATGTGTCTTATGTGGCCGTAGGAGCAAAGGAGCAGGACAACAACTCAACAATACGGGTGTCGCAGGTTCGAGACGCAAAATGAGGAATTTCATCATCATAAAACGAGGATTAGGGGCCCAGATAGCCGTAGCGGTAAACGCGCAGCTTTTCAGCATGACCAAGCTGAGGGTCGTGGGTTCGAATCCCACCAGTCAAGGATCTTTTCGGGTTGGAAATTTTCTCGACTTCCCAGGGCATAGAGTATCTTCGTACCTGCCACACGATATACACATGCAAAAATGGTCATTGGCATAGTAAGCTCTCAGTGAATAACTGTGGAAGTGCTCATAAGAACACTAAGCTGAGAAGCAGGCTTTCTCCCAGTGGTGACGTTACGCCAGAAAGAAGAAGAAGAAAACGAGGATCAAAATGTGGCAATTACAAGTCCTCAAAAGGATGAAAACAACCAAAACGAATATGTCTGATACGGAGAAGTACTATCTGTATCATTTTATTACATTTTTTGCATACTATTAGAGGTTTCCGTTTTCATTCATTCATTTATTTACCTCGTGTACCAGTTGCTTGGCCGCATACGTGATAGCTCTCTGGCTGCGTACGCGAAAGCACAAAATATTCGCCCTAAAAACCTGGCGAAAACAACTGACGTTTCTCACGTGGTCTTATATCAGCATAAGTGGTGCAGAGAAGCACGGTTATATCTTGGCACTATAATGGCACGCTATTTCGCCTTTTCTGGCATTATAATAGCATTATATGCGTATATAAAACTGACATGCATCAAATGATTACCCTATATACGCATATAATGCTGTTACCGTGCCGCATTATCGTGCTTACTGGTTACTTGGGTATTTTGGTTTTAGATAAATTCGATATTCTACAAACTTTTCAAAATTTTTCATTTAGATGATAATGATGCATCAGAATTGGTTAGAAAATAACAAAGTTATTGAGCCTTCGCTGAAGGTCATATTCATAACTTGAAAATTCACCTTTATACTTATATGCAGCAGGAACCTAAATATTTGCAGTTTACGAATCCTGTAAGCTATGCAGAGAAACTTCGTAAATAATCTATAATATAAGGATAATTTCAACAAGCTTTTAGTTTTAATAGCGGAAATAGTCAATTTGTCCTGAAAATAAAACACTACACTAAACAAAGTATTTGCATGCAACACCCAGTGGCATGGTCGAAAAAATACCGAAGAAGAAAAGTGTTCCAGTATGGAGCGGAAATCTTACGCTCACACGTTAAGTGCCCGACGAGGCCGCGAAATTTCTCAAAAAGAGCTCAGAAATGACAGAATCTATGTACAAAGAGTTACGCGAAGAGGCTTCTTTGGATGATTGTTCTCCTTCGTCTTCGAAAAAAGCCCCTATTTGTTTTGCTGATCTGTTAGATAGCTGGACGGTTTGAAATCTCGATAGATTTGGTTTAACTCTTCGCGCAACTTTTCATTTATAGACTCTGGGAAATTACAAAATATTATTATTGTTTACCACTTCATAGGATTACCACTAAAAGAAACAACGGCTACAAAACTATTTTGCATTTCCAAATAAAAGAATCATTCTAACTTCCCAAACATTTTACCAATATGTTCAAACAGGTTTTGGAAATAATATCTAGAAAAATCCTGTATTTACTTTAATACGTAGTTAACAAGATTTTCCAACCCGTTTAACAAATTTTTGAGATTAGACATATTTGGAGATAGTCAGTAACAAACAAAACAGGGTCCCTAACTTTTACAATGCAGTTCTACCTCACGAAGTAAGGCAAAAGTATATTGGAATATATTTCAGCATAAATCGAATGAGCTAAGTAACTTGAAAAAAGTAGAAAAGATTATCCCTTAACACCCCACGTATTTTCAAAAACAGACTTTTTCCATAAAAAATATTAAAAGTCGAAAACTAGATAAAATTTTCAAAATTTGTTGCCTGCATTGTGATCTCAATTAAATATACTTATCTTCCAAGTTACTCCCATATTTTTCTCAATATTGTTTCATAGATTTTTAGTTTAATGTATTTAGCCTCTAAAATTTGAACGAAAATTTTTTGAATCGTTTTCAATATCTAGACTCCACAAAACTTTTTTTTATTAGACATTCCCATCACATACTGCAGTTCACAATCCTCCGAACTAATCAAGCATTTCAGATGACTGATATATCGACTTTCGACGTTTTTGTGACTTGTCACACTTGATGGAGAAGTTCAATCCCTTAAAACCCCACGAGTCCTTAACACCCCATTTTACGGTAACTTTGTCTCGAAATAGGTAATTAGGTTTACTACCAACCGTCTATACATCGCAATATGGACACTTTTAAGGAAAACAGTTTTTCTTACAAAAACTTCCTCGTGTCTTAAATATTATTTTTAGCGTGTCATTTTAAAACAAAACTAACCGTTTGAAAGCCACAATCATCTCAGAATTCAATGCAGCTCAATAAGCGAGTCAATTTTGTCTAATCAGTTTTCTTTAAATTACCGAGATTACCATATAAAATTGTCTCAATTGTGGCCTACACTGAGAAAAAAAAATGATTTTCAAAATTTAAAGTCAATAAAAAGATGACCATTTTTTCTGTATGAAATTTTGTCTCATTATAGGTAATTATGTAATTATGGCTGACCATCATTTCGATATGTATGAACTGTTGATAGTGAACATAATTACCTATCTTGAGACTAATTTTCGTTAGAATAAAAAATGACCGTTTTTCTATTCGACTTTGAATTTTGAAAATATTTTTTTTTTCAGTGTGGGTCACAAATGAGATTTTTTCAGTTATTCTATTCAATAAAATTGACAATTATCAACAAGTCATCTTGAGATAAAGTTTTGTTAGAATAAAAAATGACATATTTTTTAAATCGACTTTGAATTTTGACAATCTTTTTTTTTCTGTGTGGGTCACAAATGAGATTTTTCATTATTTTTATCCTAAAATTTAGACAATTTTCAACAAGTCATCCATACAACACTATTTTGTAGAAGTTTCCATTTTTCGATCACATTATTTTGAAAAAAAAAATCGGGGGAAAAAGTTTGGCCCTTTCCAAATGCTAGTCCAGATTAATTTTCGAAAAACTAAGTATGAAAAGTGGCTATTTATCAAGGTCTACACATCCAGAAAAAATCATTTATGGTGCAAAATGGGTCTATACTTGCATCAGTAGATCAATAAGATTAGAAACCTTGCGTTGGAACAACATTCGATTTTCGATGGGCATAATTTAAATTTACCATGTGATTCTCTCATGTAGGGGAATTCGGGGCATAATGGACACATCAAGCAAATGCTTGTTTCAAGACCATACAATGACATTTTTTTCAAATTACTCCTGGCTAGTTTTTAAGTGTTATGTTAGTATAACGTGCTACATTCATTCATGGTAATAAAAATCATATCATATGCCAGAAAAGTGAGATAGAAAATTAGGTCCAATACAAGGTCCAAAAAAGGTATCGGGGCAAATTAAACACTTGTATGAAATTTAATGATTCCAAAATATTGAATGTCTGTCAGTCGTTCCAATGAATTAAAGGGCTCTCCCTCTACCATAAGAGCTAAAAAGAACCTTTCTGAATTAGTTATTTTTCTCAAAAATTAGATTCTCTCACAGCCTTGCTTATATGCTAATTTAAAGCGGAGAAAAACTTAAAGTCAAATTTCAAACGACAATTGAAACAAAACATAAACTTTTTTACCGTCAAACATTTCAAATGCAATACAGATTTCATGCAGTGTATGAACTTATGGGGCCCAGATAGCCGTAGCGGTAAACGCGCAGCTATTCAGCAAGGCCAAGCTGAGGGTCGTGGGTTCGAATCCCACCGGTTGAGGATCTTTTCGGGTTGGAAATTTTCTCGACTCCTCAGGGCATAGAGTATCATCGTACCTGCCACACGATATACACATGCAAAAATGATCATTGGCATAGTAAGCTCTCAGTTAATAACTGTGGAAGTGCTCATAAGAACTGCTGAGCTGAGCTGAGAAACAGGCTCTGTCCCAGTAGGGACGTAACGCCAGAAAAGAAAGAAGAAGAAGAAGATGAACTTTTGATGGAGTATGCATATTCTCAGAGATTGTGGGGGTGTCTATTTCGTCCCGGGTGTTCATTATGCCCATAATCCCCTTATGTTAACCAAGCGATCATTAATCCAAGATTTTTTATTTAAGGTTTTGCCTACGGTCCTGTTAATTTGCTTGGTACGTTTTTAAATGGAGATTCATCGAGAACGAAATTTTACAATCAATTTGTATCTGTATTTTCCACTTGAAAAGAGCTAATCAAAATGTTCGCCTAACGCTTCGAACTGCATAGGAACATGCATGCAAAGCTGGCATAAGTGCTTACCACTGCAATTTTGCATGGCTCTTTTCGTATGGTTAGACGGAGGGCCGTTCCGAATCCGAACTTGTTTCAGACGATTGGATGATAGTAATTACAGTTAGTGGAGTACAGACCAAAACCCATATCTATACCAACCGGAGGCCTCAGGTGGCTTGGGTATTTGTTTTCTTAGTACCCCGCTCGATATTGAAACGATGAATGCTGGAATGTAGATCAATCGGAATTTAAAATAACAGCTTTGTATTTTAAACCATAATTACGGGGATCATGCTATGTGTGTCAAACGTGCTTTTACTAGCTATATCGTTTATGGCTCGTTCATGAGTACTAGGTTTCTACATTTTAAAAATGCATTTCTGAACAATTGGAGAAAATTATGCCAGGTAGAACACTCTTCTCCAAAGATTAAAGCTTCAAATGGTGAAGAAAGATTGCTTCAGGATCAATCCATTTCAGCTCGATGAAGAGTTCAAAGCTGCACAAAATATTCCACCAGAAGCTGGAGAGCATGCTAAAGAACCGTTACCCGCTAATCTCCATCATTTTAAACTTGTTCAGCCTGCAGCAAACGATTGCTGCAACAATCGTTCCATTACAGGCGTCAACAATAACCGCAGCCGCAGCATATGTGCGTCCCTCCACCGTAAAAACAACTGCCTCGACCCCGAGCCCAGCCACTCGGCGAGGAAATAAATTAAATTGAGTTAGAGCTTAATTAAATTACACAAGAGTGCTGCCTGTGTGTCTGTGGTGGATACACCACACAAGTTCAGGAGACACTACCGCCGATTGTATCTTCGTAGCAGCTTCACGTAGCTAGCTGTGTCGCGACGATTCTGCAAAGCCGAACAAGGGGGGTTATCTACCTTGAGCGCATCGAGAAGTCCAAGACTACGGCGGCGGTGGTGACGATGGCGGATGCCGCGACTAAATAGGTGGGAACTGGAGCGTTGCAAGCCCCATTTATGAACCCCTTGCGCGCCGGACACCCTCACATGCGACGATGATGCAGGTCACCTCTTGTTATGAATCGGCTCAATCATGGGCGTGTAGCCAAGTTTTTGATTGGGGATGGAAGCAAGAGCGTCTTAAAAATTTTATTCAAGAATTTTGCGAAAAACGATCATTATACACAGCCTTTGCAGCTTTTTTTTCATGGAACTTCAAATTAAGAAGATTTTTTCTAGGTATTTATTCAAGGAACTCGACAGAAATGCTAGCTTATGGATTCTTCCAGGGTTTTTTAGTGATTGGCCCAATTATATCTTCAAGAAATTTGTCCAAAAACTCTTCAACGTATTCTATCAAATGTATTGTAGGGCGGTTCAAAATTGAAAAACCAATCTTCCATATTTTTCTTACAATCCTCGCCTTAAAAATAGAGTTATGTGAAATTTTCAGCTTTCTAGGTGGTTATTTAAAGGTAGCTTAAGACGGTATAGGCTAATATAGAAATTATTATGGAGAAATTTTAATAAAGTGTTACGAACACGTTAGTAGTGGAATTTAGGAATAAAATTAATATATATAATATAATATAAGTATATATAATTAATATAATATAAGTAAAAACTCATTCTTCAAACCATTTAAAAAAAAAAAGCTAAAGAAAGCTATTCAATCAGACGGATAGGAGAAGTGAAATTCATGAGTTTATTTGCTATTATTAAGCTTCATATTGGAATAAAACCCTGCCAACATTTACAAAAATCCCAAACAAAATTAGCTCAAAAGAGATTTGTTTCTTCAGCAACATCCTTCATTTAGGGATAAAAAAATCACTATGGGACGAAAAGTTTTTACTTACATTACAGTACTAATGTGTTTGGAACATTTTTCGAAATTTGTCCATAGTAGTTTTCATATAAACCTACATTGTCTTTGAGCTAACTTTAAATGAACACCGGAACAACTGAAAATTTCACAGAACACTTTTTTATGGTAAGGATGTCAAGGAAGATATAGGAGACTGGATTTTCAAACATTTTTAAATTTTGAATCGCCCTGATATATTGCTACAAAAATGCTAGTCAAACAGTTCATGAGTTTAATATGGAGTTTTTTTTTGCGAAAATTCTTCCATAAAATACTACAAGAAGTTCTCAAAACCAGGAAGTGAAGTTATTAGTCACGAGGATAATCATCAGCCAATCGCTCAATGCGATTTTTCGGAGGAAAGAGATGTGCGATAATATCAAACTTGTCCAGCACTGCGAGAGAGTGTTCTCACGTGATCGTAAGCCGCAAATTTAAATTATCACTAGCAACGAGAAACTGGATTTTTCCTTTTGTACTCTTTGTTTCGTCGTTTTGTGCCTCATGTGGCTTCTACATACCAAACTCCCTTTCGTTTAGCTAGCATGGTCGTGTGATTATGGCGCGCGCCCTCTGAAAACGTTTTTGGCCATAAGCATGGGTTCGAAACCCGTCGGTGGCAATAATTTTTATTATTTACCATCTGATTATTATTGCGATAAGTATAGAGACGATAAAGTTGGATCAGGGAAAATGATTGGATCGATCTTGACTTATCGTTAGTATTGTTATCAACAATTATAGCAATTCACGAAATCTGTTTCTCTCAGATAAACGTGGCAACAAATTGTCGGGTTGCTCGCAAAATGTCTAGTTTCGTCTCATTTCTGCGATAATTTCATTCACTGCTCAAAACAAATATTTTCCCAAAAGTCCTACTAATGACATGCCCATGAGTTTATTAACAGATTCCAACAAGTATTTTATCTCACATTTGTCCGGGAAAAACATACGGAATTTATTTAAGTATTGTTTCAAGAATACATACCTATTTTTTTTTACAGAAATTGATTTGAAATTTTCATTTTTATCTACATACCTTGTTTCAGGTTAGATTATTTTTGTAGTATTCTATTATAAATATTTTACTTGTTCCATCAAAGAATCCGATAGATTCTAAACGAAATACATTCAAAGATTTCTTCTCAAGATCAGTTAAAATTGTCTCTGAGACAAAAAATTAAAATATTTCCTGTGCTAATCCTTTTGGGAATATCAAAAATTAATCAGAGAATCTAAGAATTTCTCTCAGATCGTCGCAATTCTTACAAAGATTCAAATAAATATTTATCTTCTTGGAATGCCTGTCAGTAAATTCGATCTCCTTGCATAATGGCTTATGTCCATTGCTGTAAAGTCTTTTGATAATACTTTTATTTGATTTAATCTTTGCCGACGTTTGTGTCCTTGGATTGTACCTTCTTCGAGGCTCGTCAAAAATCGTGAAAATCGTGTTTTTCTGAGCCAGTTGCGGAAAGGTTACAGCTAAATGGGTTGCGCCATGAAGGGGCAATGGGGCAATGACCACCACCACTTTCTTCATTACTAGAAAAGGAGTAAACACTTTTGAATGGTCTTGAACCCTATCAGACGACACAAACTTTTAAAAATCAGATCAAAAGATGTGAGAAATTCGAGGGGATTCCGTAAATACTTGATGTATTAATATGTAACGACTTTGGTATTCACTCTTACTTTTCTAACTGTAATGTAGGCTGTTTTAAAACAATTCACACAATTTTCCAACCTTGATTAACAGCGAACAAAAAAAAATTCAATAAAAATAGCGGTATCTGTGATGGAAAAACCCAGAAAAAAAGTTTGAAAATGTTATAGCTAATATAGTTTAAAATATATTCACAACCTTAATCTGTTTCTAGAATCAAACACAGGTGCATTTCAAGTTTTGAAATTTTAAAACTCAATATTATCTAAAAGTCTTGTTATATTTCTGAGCCCAAACAACATTTATAAGGTTTCAAATCAGTTCCAATCTGATTTGTGGTAATAAGAACACCTTAACAAGAGAAGTTTGTGGGAAAAACTTTATTTTATTCCGTTCTATGGCACTAAAAATGGATATCCCATGAATTTCTGACCCCGGGCCCCCACATTTGTAAATCCGACCCTGGCACAATGGTCGGAAAAAAGTGAATTTTGGCCAAAACTATTTTTATCGTCTTAATCGATGAAATATGTAATCTGAATATGTTCTTTGGCGTTTTTGTTGTCTCAGAAGGTGTTATTCACAAATTGCGTAACTGTGAAAAATAGATTTTTTTAAAATTAAAATTGTTATCAAACTGGACTGAAAGCACAAATTTTGTTTATATTTGATCGAGTTTGATCAAAATGTGTGTGAATAGTGGTTAAATATATTTTAAATAAACTTTGTATGAAAAATATCGTCAAAATATATGTAAAATATTGAATTATTCAAATAGCTCTAACTTGCAAATCAGCAAATTTCTGCAAAAAATTTAAAGGTTTTTAGTGAGATCTAAGGATGCTTTTTGATGTGCAATATTCGAAATGGCGGCGACATGACGCGACAAGAGTTGTTTTTCATGTTCAAAATCATCAAAATCACTAAAGTGTAATATTCAATAGTATTAAAACTTCAACCAAATATTTTTCTCCATCCTCATGCTCGATAAAAGTGTTGAACCATAAGCTTTCAGATAGTGGGTATCTTTGGGGAAATATTGCATTCCTTAATTATAAATTTTGTGCTTTATTTTATAGTTACATTTTTCAATTTTTTGACTTCAGCCAGTTTGCCGTCATAAATGTCATAGAAATTTAAATTTTAGTTCAATTTCAGTTAAGGATCATAATAATATAACACATGAGATATATTTTAAAAATAAAAAAATCATGAAAATCTCAAAAAAGTTTTTGGTAGTTTTGGCCGCCCCTTTATATGGAGCCCGACCATTGTGCCTGGGTTGCGCATATCATATCATGAGGGTGGTTAGTATGAGTCGTGGATGAGCTTGATCCAAATACTGCTAGTCACTTCGGTTAAAACGAATCTAACTGGAAGTCGACCACTATTGCAAGTCAAGTCGATGAAGATTAAATAAAAATAACGCATTTTTGAAAGACTGCACTGCCGTTAATAAGAGTTATCGTTACAAGAACAGTCAAATCTAACATTTTTAAATATATGTCGTGTAAGGTTATGGAACCTGTAGATAACTTTTTTGGTTTACTTAGAGGTATTAATAGATAAATGAGAGTAAAACTTGACGAAAACAATGGATGAAAACCTAAACGAAATTTTAAATCATTCCTAAGTCGTCTTTAAAAAAAACCCTCTTTGAATAAATTTTGAAATCGGTCCTAGGATTGCGAAATGTTTTAGATAATGTTTGCTATAACTCCTTCCGGAAACCAGAACATAATACCTGGAGGAATACCTAATTTAAAATTTTGGTTGATTTCCTCGATTATTTATTAATGAAAACGTTCTAAATTTTCTAAAATACCTTCCAGAGTTCTTAAGAAAGAGTTTAATAATTGAATTCATGGATAAAACCCGTGTTGAAATCGCAAATAGTTGTCTGGAAAAATTCCAGCAGTAATCGCTGTGGGCTGTTTTGCCTAAAGAAATTCCTAGTATAATACGAGGTAATGCTTGAAAAAATATCCAGCGGAAATCCTTAAAAAATCTTATTATCTGAGGTAATCTGCGAACTTCCTGGAGAAAGTCCAAATAGTATGAGTTCCCATCATAGTATCTGAAAACCACTTTTGGCAAACTTTTGAAAGAATTTTCAAAGTAATTTTTATTGAATTCAAAAAAGATTTTTGAAAAAATCTATCGATATCGTGCATAGGGAAAACTTATGAAAGCAATGTTTAGGTTGGGTTAAGCTCACTTTCACTGCGTTCAGCCAACGTATTCGCGGTCTTCCCCGAAGTCACTTACTCTGCCTGGTGCCGTGCTGAATATTATTTTCGCAAATTCTTTCTTAGGACATTCACACTAAGTGACCAGCCCACTGAAGTCTGCCGTACACGCTTAATAATATTCACATACATTTGATATAACTCGTGATCCATGACTCACACACCATTCTCTAATTTCCCAACGAGTATTGTCCGCAGTATTTTACGCTCGAAAATACCGAAAGCACCGTGCCCGTAGAGAGCCAACGGAAGAATCAATGTTTTATACAGGGTGATTTTTTTCCGTTTGCAAGTTGTGGGACCTAGGCTGATTACGTAGTCCGGAAAAGGCCCTATTCGCAGCCGCAATATGTCTTTTCACTTTGTGGGAAACGTCATTGTCACAAGTGTTCCAAGGTAAACAAATTCTTCAACAACTTCAAACGCATTCCCATCAGACACTACCTAAGCAGCTTCACCACCAAGCATACCTCTATCTCAACCTGCAATCATGTACTTCGTTTTGGTAGAATCAATGGTCTCGGTGTCTCCTTCTTCAGAGGCACAAAAATCTGTTCCACTGACCTGCGATCGATTCCAATAAGGTCGATTCCAATAATCGTCCGCAATGCCAAGGAGCATGTGCAATAGTATCGTTTCTCTGCACGCCAGTACTCCTCATAGCACTCTCCAGTGCAATATTGAACAATGAATTCGAAAGTGCGTCTCCCTGCTTCAATCCGTCTAACGTCACAAACGAGGTTGACACCTTCTCCACAATCCGAACATTTGATTTCGAACCATTCAGAGTAGCACATATCAGCCTTATTAGTTTCGCCGGAAAACCAATAATCGATTTATGAAAGAATTCCTGAAGTGGTTATTGGAGGAACTTCTTGAAAAATCTCTGGAGAAACATCATAATGCATGGGATTATAAATTGGATTCCCTAGAACAATTGCTGGAGAAAACCGAGAAGCTTTCTAAGGAGAGATTCCTTAACGAAATCTTCGAAGAATTCTTGAATATATTTATTTAAATGTCCGATAAAAGATTTTTGGCAGATTTCTCGCAAGTTCCATTGCAGACTTTTGATAAAACTTGAATATTTTTTTACCAAGGTGTTTTCCAAAAGCCTGATTGTTTAGTGAACACTTGTCATCACGAAATTATTTTATAAATATGAGTGCAGGAGAAAATCATTGATAAATTCAAACTCAAGATTCATTCCCGTATAGCGAATTTTTATTCCATCGGCTAGAAGGGCCACCTGTCCCTCTCTGACTATGCCCATGGCTCCACACACTGCTGAGCGCTAGTGGTCATCAATCAAGGTGGTTGTGACACACTAATGTTGCCATATTTTGCAACCCGATTCTTCATTTTCTAGCGTGGACGTCTAGCAAATCAACTGTCACCGACAAGAGATTGCTTCAAGACGTTGCGTTAGTTGTCGTCAGCTCTTGATATAAACCTCCTCAACAACGAATCCAATCAAAGGTTGTAAACAATATCCGTCATCAAAGTCGTCGTTTTGAGTTGGTGCACTTTCTCGGATCGAACCCACATCGCACCACGTGAGTATCTACACTTCCTGTTGTTGTTGCTGCTGTTGTAGCGAGTTGGTTCCCAACGCCGGCTGTGTAAAGCCGTAATCTCCGGACCACTTATCCACTTTACCGAACGAGCAAACGTAATCTATCCTGCCGCCCGAAGGTACCTCTACATTAGGGTGCGACTCATTTTTCAAGGATTCTCAAAACTAAAAGTTAGTGTGCTTTTCTGAATTCAAACTACATAACAAAACCTCGAAATTCGTGCCTAAAATATTTAGATCTGGAGGTAATGCAAGCCTCTAAGCCAGGGGGGTCTTTCTTAGCCGAGTGGTAAGAGTCTGCGGCTATAAAGCAAAGCCATGCTGAAGGTGTCTGGGTTCGATTCCCGGTCGGTCTAGGATCTTTTCGTAATGGAAATTTCCTTGACTTCGCTGGACATAGAGTATCATCGTACCTGCCACACGATATACGAATGCGAAAATGGCAACTTAGGCAAAGAAAGCTCTCAGTTAATAACTGTAGTCGGCTCTGTCTGCGACGTTAGTGCCAAGAAGAAGGTGGTGCAAGCAACTGGAAGATGATTTTTTCAACTAGTAAAATAAATCCTTCAGTTAAGTTTGCAATCTATTATTTCAAACCAATTTCAAAACTTCTAGCATTATTCTTTTCAAAACTAAATTTATGAACAGTCAACCCAAATGGTCTAAAATAAATATAAGTCTAAATTGAAGTAGTAAATTGTAGGAATTTTTAGTTTCGAGAACTTTCGAAAAATTATCCGCACCCTATTATGCATACCTCTCCCTATGTTGGTTTGTAAGTTCAAATCAAATGCGATGAATTGTTTTACGCAGCCCGGGAGGTGCTCCCTGCATCCATCCATCGTTCGTTTGCTATGATTGGTTTTATGATGAGAGGTGCTGGTAAGTACCTGATGACGGAACGTTCTAACCGACCATGATTTCGAATATTGCGTAGATCGTGGATTTGGACTCGCTTCGGACTCGGAGAGATTGATATCAGGGAGAGAGAAGGAAAGCCATTTGATTACCACCCGTGAAGCGTGGGAAATGTTTATTTACACAGTGCGAGATTGAATGTTTGCTAGCTGTTCAAGGGCTTTCCAAAGTAGTGGATTTTGGACTGTTTCATTGCTTAACGCCTATGATGGAGGTGTATTTTACCGATCACTTGATGGGAGTTTTATCAAGTGCGAAGAGCCTGACGTACGGAAAAGGCAACAATTTTGTAATACACATCGGTATAAAATTTAAAAAGAAATAGTTCTTCCGAAGTATTTTCTTCCTTTCAAGGTTACGATATACGAATGTAGAAATGACTTTTAATTAATTAATAATAAATTAATAACTGTGAAAGTGATCATAGAATATGGGTCCTGAAACAGATTTTGTACCAGTGGAAACGTAATGCCAAAAAGAAAAAAGAAAAAAAATGAAATTGATCCAAAACCATTGAATTTTTTTTAAGTTAATTTATAATTATTTAAAAATTCATAGAAAAATATAAAACATATTAAATACTAAAAATCTAACAAAAAAAATTCAAAGGCTCTCGATGGTTGAAGCTGCTCGAATCCAATTCCAAACTACACGTGTCTATCTCGAAGCCGTTTTCCAAGATCACCTGGCACTATTTTGTAATTCACATTGCCACACACATACCCCCTGGACAAAACAAGAACTTACCAAACCGCCATCCATTGCTCCACACCAACCAACCAACCAACCAGCACGACAGGTAGTCAGTCAACCCCATCGAAAACCGAACCGCCACTCTGCTGTCCAACTAAATCTTGGTCAACGACGATTTCTGCTGCTGCCGCTACTGTTAGCTACTACCAGTTGTAAGTCGTTGTAGCAACCAGCCAGCATTAGAGCAATTCATTCTCCAGAGCAAATGTAAACACTTAACTACGTCATTAAGTTGTTACACTTGGTGTGCCGTTGTTGTTGGCTGGGAGATCGCCGCTGGCCACATATTTCCCCGATCCGAGCAACTGCGCCAAGTGTGAGGGTGGAAGGATAGGGCTTTTACTTTCCCCCCGTATGCTACAGCATAAGGTTCCACTTGTCGTGGTCTTCGTCATCACCGCTGCGTCCTAAGGCAAGCTGAAAATTGTTGTCTTAGCCATATCATACCTAGCAAGCGAACGACATCCGACAAAATCTTCAACCCCGTGAGAATTCTGGGGCTCCCACAAAGAACAATCATTTCGAATTTAAGCGAGTGGCTCCCCATGGGCGTTGTCAGAAGGAAGCAAGTGGGTGCTGACAGAAAATGAATTTAAAATGGAAGTTGTTTGCTACGGCAATCGATATATTTTTTTTTTCAGCATTTTTACGTTACAGATTTTATGAAGTCCAGCTAAAAATAAAATTATTGTTATAATAGTTACCACAACTTTGCTCTTAGATCTTAGCCAATAGAACTATTTAATATTACAAGATACAACTTTCATTCCCTCAAAACCGTTCCTTTGGATGACTTTCCAAATATTTTGTTTTAGATTTTTCAGAAAATATTTTGAGTCTTTTCAAAGAGTCCTCGGCGATTCCTCGAGGTATTTTCACAGAAATACCTTTGAAAATTCTTTTCCAAAATTTTGTCTGTGCATTCCTGGATATTTTTTCAAAAAAGTTAAGGACACAACTTCAAGAATCTTTTTGGTATTTCTTTCAAAGATTCCTTCAAAACATATGCAGCGTTCTTCAAAGGCTCCCCCTCTTCCCCCTACCTTGAATGTGAGTGCAGCTTATTCTTGCTAGACAAAGTTGCTGCGTTTGGTTTGGTATCGTTTCGGGCGGGCCCAAATGGGCGTGGGGGAAAGTACGTAAATCTTGCTCAATTTTATGGGAACAACCAGATGACTGTGAGATGGATATATGTGTGTCACGGGTGCGGGGAGGTTCGCTGGTTGGTTGGGTCGTAAAACTGTGTGTTCTCCCCACTTGGATCACGAGGGTCATCATCGTCTCGGAGAGCGCTGAAACAATGATGACGACTACGTCGATGATGCCCGGCAGCGGTTCTGTAAAGCATGTAAGTGCGCCTGGCTTCTGTTGGCAAAGTTCTTGCTTTGTGCGAAGTTGTTAAACGTTTATGAAGAGGGGTTCGTACTTTTTTGAAACAAAGTTCTAACATGGGATTGTAGATTGTTTTCTATGCAGTAGTATATTTCCATGGCAATCATTCAAGTCTCAAATTGAAGGCTTCTGTGAACAACGAAAGAGAAGATGTTAGACTCAGCATTCTCAGTGGCCAATTACGACCTCTTTTGTTCTTCTTGTATGACAATTTTCTGAAAAACGCTGCGAGGAAGGTGACTTTTTGAAGATGTTTAAAGTCTGATTTGTGGTAAGACGGTTAATTGAGTAAGTGATTCTTTTATGATAAAATTTAATTTTTTAAGCGGAAGCAATAATTGGGCGCGATTTATTTTGAATTTTCATGCGTATCTACCAAAGTCTTTTATAACCGTGATTATCTTTCCTAAAGATGACATCTTTCGTTGCCATTAGTCTGACAGTTATAACCTCTGCTATGACTAGTGACAAATTATATTGAAAAGAACAAGTTGAAAAAGTCCTAATTTTTTAAAGTTGCGTTTCGAAAAAAGTTGGCGCTCAACTCATTGCAACGCGTTGTTGATCGCTCAAGTCACGTGAACTTCAATTCCGCATCCTGACATCATCGCTTCGGAAATGTGCAATCTAATGTACATGTAAATGTACAACATTACGGAAGTCGGGATTTTGTTCCCAAAGCAGCCAAACAAAAACGCAAAACGATATTAGCCAGTCATCGCTCCTTCTGGCTTTCGTCCATTTCTCCAGAGCTTCCGTGATAACAATGCCATTCCAATGGATAGATTGAAGTAGTGTACTGAAAAAAGGTATTAAAATCTATGTTCTATACAAATAAAAATGGAATGGTGTTTGTATGTCACGAAATGGCTTGAAAACGGGTTATCGGATTTTGAAAATTCTACGATAGGTATGTTCCTGAAGTGTTTCGACATGTTTGTGTATATGAAAAGCAAAGGATATTTAACGGAAAAGTTGAAAGAACGTGAGTGAACGGAACTTCCATTTTGCACGGGGCGTTTCATGGCGTTTTTAACAGCCTACTTGATGGCAAGACGAAGTTTGCCGGGACCACCTTCCGAATGAAGGTGACCAGACAAATCGCGACTTTGCAAAAAAAAATGTTTTTTTTTTTGAATCATAACTTTTGAACCGCTTGACCGATTTTCGATTTTCTTGGACGAAATGAAAGCTCAAGATTTTGACTTTTCAAGCAAATATAAAATTTCACATAAATTTGTTTTTTACATAAAATAAATCAAAATTTTCCGTTTTTCGTGTTTTTAAGGCCTCGGGATCAAAAGGGCCATTGCTGTTTTCATTATTTCTTGAAAGTTCAGAAATTTTTACGTTAACTGTCAAATTTTTAGCGATGCATGTTTTTAGTTTTTGAGATATATTTTTTTGAAAATAAAAATCAGTCATTTTTTATCGGCACACACTGCACTGTAGGTCTCAGTACATTAGATTTTTTATTTAAAAAAAATCATAACTGTTGAACAGCTCAACCGATTTTTTCATAATATGAAAGCTTATGATTTCAACTTTTCAGAAAAATTTAAACAATTCTGGTTTATTAGGCTTTTTTTTAGTTTTTTGTTTTTTTTTTTCGGTTATGGGACCAAATTACTGTTTTCTTTTTTTTTAAAAACTAGAGAATATTTTAAGTATACTCTCATATTTTCAGCAATGTATGTTCTTTAGTTTTTGAGATATGTTTTTTTGAAATTTAAAAATCAGGTATCCTACAATGATAGATTATTTAAAATTCAAGTGAACTTACACAGCAAATACTGATTTGTATTTATCAATCAACTGGAGTTTTAGGCAGGGACGATCAGTAAATAAAAACAATTCCTTTATAAATTATTTATTTATCATACATTTGTCTTTTATTTCTATCATTTATTTGTCTTACTGTAAGTAAGCAATACATTTATACATATATGTTCACTAAGTAGAACACAGATTTATAAAATCAACAAAATTTATAAGAATTTCATCCAAATTCTTCAAAATTTCCAAATCAATTCAATATTTTTGCTTTGATTTGTTCAAAATAATTTCAAAAGAAAAATACATATTAAATATTTCGAAATATTGAAGTTTCCTCAAAACTGGTTTGTATTTTTTTTAAGTTTATTCAAAATTTACCTAAAAATCAGTCAAAAATTCTTCAAATTCATTAAGTTTTTGTATAAATCACAAACTCATTTAAAATTCGAATGAATTACGTTAAAGTTTCATAAAAATATATTTTAATATAATTTTTAGCTTACTTAATTTCAAACTTGGATGCAATTAACTCGAAATATTTTAATAGCGTAATCGGAATTTATTTTAAATTTGTTCATAATTTATTAAACGTTTATATCAAAGAAATTATAAATAGTTTAAGACTCATGAATACAGATGATAATAATTTATTCAAAAGGTATTCAAAATTTACACAAAATTTACCCAAAATTTATTAAATGAACTTAAGTTCAAAACTTAGTAACTTATTGAAAAAAAAATCAAAGTTGTTTTAATTTAATTAATTCACAGACAATTTGCTGTAAAAATCTGCTTCGACAAATAGAGTTGCCCAAAAACGCTTTAAAAATCTTCAATATGAAATCAAAGTTAATTTTTCTTTTGTTTTTAAACAATATTCAAGTAATTTCCCTTAGCTTTTTGATCACACAAACACGTTGAAAGAATACAACATAAAATAGATCATAAACTCCCATTTACCCGTTCACAAGCCGAAGCTTGACAAACAAACAACATGAAACTTTACAAGATTACTGAGATGAATCTTTCCAGATTTTTTAAAGGATTTTTTTTCCTGAAAGGAATCTCTCCGCAATGATGCCGGAGATGCCGGAGAGTAATCTCTCAAGATTCCTGAGAGGAATCTCTCCAGATTCCTGAGAGGAATCTCTTCAGATTACTAACAAACATCACTCCAGATTCTTGAGAGAAATTTTTCCAGATACCTGAGAGGAATCTCTCTAGATTCCTGACAGGAATCTCTCCAGATTCCTGAGAGGAATCTCTCCAGATTCCTGAGATGAATGTCTCTAGATTCCTAAAGGGAATCTCTCTAGATTCCTGAGAATGATCTCAGATTCTCAAGAACAATTTCTCCAAATCCCCAATAGAAATCTCTCCAGATTAATGAGAGGAATCTCTCCAGTTTCTTGAGAGAAATCTCTCCAGATTCCTGAGAGAAATCTTTCCAGATTTCTCAGAAAAATCTCTCCAAATTTCTGAGGGAAATCTCTCCAGATTTCTGAGAGAAATTTCTCCAGATTTCTGAGAGAAATCTTTTCAGATTTCTGAGCAAAATCATTCAAGATTCCTGAGAGGAATCTCTCCAGGTTCGTGAGAGGAATGTGACCAGATTACTGAGAGCATTTTCTTCACATAACTGAGAGCCTGAGAGCAATTTCCCCAAATAACTGAGAGAAATCTCTCCAGATTCGTGAAAATTATCGGTCCTGTTTTCTGCAAGGAATGTTTTAAGAATCCTGAAAAAAATCTTTCCAGATTCCTGAGAGAAATCTCTCCAGATTCCTGAGAGGAATATATTTAAATTTCTGAAAGGAATCTCTCCAGATTCCTGAGAGGATTTTTTCCAGATTCCTGCCACGTATCTCTCAAGATTCTTGACCGGAATTCCGGAGAGGAAACTCTCGAGATTCCTGGGGGAATCTCTTCAAATTCCAGATAGAAAAGTCTCCACGATTCCTGACCGGAAAGAATCTCTTCAGATTCCTGACCGGAAGAAATCTCTCCAGATTCCTGAAAAGAATCTCTCCAGATTTTTGAGAGAAATTTCTCCAGATACCTGAGAGGAATTTCTTCAGATTTCTGAGAAAAATATTTCCAGATTCCTGAGAGAAATCTTTCCAGACTCCTGAGAGGAATCTTTACAGATTTCTGAGAGAAATTTCCCCAAATTCCTTGAAGAAATCTCCCCAGATTCCTCAGAAGAATCTCCCCGGATTCTTGAAGAAATCTTTCCAGATTCCTTACAGAAATCTCTCCTGATTCCTGACATTAATCGCTCCAGATTCCTGAGAGGAATCTCTCCAGATTTATGATAGGAATCTCTCCAGATTCCTGGTAGGCGTCTCTCCAGATTCCTAGTAGAAATCTCTTCAGAATCCTGAGAAGAAATTCTTCTTCTTCTCCAAATTCCTGACAATAATCTCTACAGATTCCTGAAAGGAATCTCTCCAGATTCTTGAGAGAAATTTCTCCAGATTCCTGACAGGTATTTCTCCAGATTTCTAAGACTAATCTTTCCATACTCCATACAGAAGTTATCCAGATTCCTGAGGAAAACTTTCCAGATGCCTGAGAATCTTTCCAGACTCATGAGAGATTCTTCCCAGATTCCTAAGATGCACTTCTCCAGCTTCTTGAGAGAAATATTTCCAGTTTCCTAAAAGGAATCGTTTCAGAGTCCTTTAAGGATTTTTTTTAGATTCCTGAGAGGATATCCTTTTAAGATTTCTTAAAGAAATTTTTCCAGATTCCTGAAAAGATTGAATTTCCAGATTTCATAGAGAAATCTCTCTAGATTTATGAGAGAAATCTTTCCAGATTCTTGAATCTTGAATCTTTTTAGAATCCTGAGAGGAATCTTTCCAGATTCCTGAGAGGAATCTTTCCAAACTCTCGATTTTTTCCTTATTTCTTGAAGGAATCTTGATTGCTTTCTAAGAGGAATTCATCCAGATTATCAGAAAGAATCTATACAAATTCAAGTTTCACTTAAAGTTATTCAAAAAACAATCAAAATCTACTAAGAATTTATTTAAAACTTTAAAAAAAATTTCAAACTAAATTTAACTGAATTAAAAAAAAATCCAAACTATGAAGCTTATCTGAAGCTTCTTTTTTTAGTTGGATTGATCCTTGAAGGCTCACTACTTTCTCTCTCCATGGCTAGGAATTTCCGGCATTGGGTTAGAGGGAAAGTGGTACTCACAAACCGATTATCGGTCATTCCCATTCCCATTTGGGATCCTCCTCTGCCCGCGTATGTGTGTATTAGAGTAGCATCCGAAAGCGAAGCCGGTTCAATCCTCGCAATCCAATCGGTGCACGTGTTGAATAAATTCCGACATTTTATTGTCCCTCGCAGTCACTGACTGGCTGGTGAGGTGGCACAGGAAGGTGTTGTTTGTTGTAAGGCAGGAAGTCATAACTATCTGATTACGTGCAAATAGGTGGGTAACGATTGGGGATAAGGTAGGGTGGCGAATTAGGAGCTTTAGGTATGCAAGTGAAGAGGTTTCCTTTCTGGATTTTGATCTTGTTGTAAGTGGTAATCGAAATGTTGGTTGAATAGAGAGTAGACCAATGGCCGAAGGATGATTGGAATTTGTTGTAGAAGATACCATCGTCTCTTCATGTTTGGAAAAAACGAAAAATAGTAAGCTCCTTCTTTGTGATATGAAGACTTGGCTACTTCGTGCCTGCTACACGATATAAAAACGCAAAATCGGCACTTTCGGCAAAGAAATCTCTCAGTTATGAACTGTGGAAGTGCTCATAGAGCAATAGGCTGAGAAGCTGGCTTAAGCCCAGTAGGGACGTACCCAAGCAACACACATGTTATAATTGTGTATTATCAACTTATATATGACAAATTTTGGTCATATATCAGTTGATAATACACAATTATAACATGTGTGTTGCTGGGGTAATGTCGATAAAACAAGCATTTATTCATAGCAATAACCAGTAATTTACAAGAATCCGTGTATCTTTGCTCTCAATACAATACCCATTTATCACGACTGATATATTTTTCGCTAACTAAAGCGAACCTGTGTCATAAAACACTTACCCTCGACATCTGTGCAATCCTCATAACCTAAAACAGTAGTTTAAGTGGTTTGCAGTAGCCGAGACAATGTAAAATAGTTTTCTCTATATTCTTTCCATTTTCCAAATCCTATCGTAATGGTATTCTATTAATCTCATTTGTCAAACGAGTCACACATGTCCCTCATCATACGAAATACTCTCCATCCGAATCAAGATACAGCTATGACAGCAACTGAAATCATTTTACAAATAACGTTCCTTTGTGCGGGAAATAACTTTGCGCAAACCAGAAGACGGAAAATTTACTATCGGGTCTATTATATCAAAATCCACCCCCTTCTACCGCATCCGTGAAGCTCGTGCGGTAGAAGTGTGCCAGCATCCAGGCGATGCTTCTTATTACAATGTCCTGCTTGGCTCCATCAAGGAAGCAAAGCGCTAAACCCGGCTTCCAACGGTTGTCGGTCCCGAAGGATTAACGCGTACATAACTTTGCTTGGGAAGCTTCTTGGGGCGAGTAAGAACCTGCGATTTCGACGTCCGTCGGCAGACGTGGATTCCTTTGTTCGCAAGGTGGCAGTAGCTAAAGCTGAATCCCGAGGCGAGCATTTCGTGTGGTCGCCGCCACATTCTAGGGGTAAACTAGGAAATACAGTTTGACTTTTGGGGTTGGGGAGCGGTCGCCGTCTTGGGGGGATGGTACAACGATCTCCAACCCCAGATAGCATAAATATTTTCCTCCATCGCCATCATCGGTTTTCGTTGTCAGCTTGGTTTAGCAGCAGCGGTGTCGGTTGGTCGCCTCGAGGCGTTTTCCCACCAGGAGATGGCGAATATCCGGTTGTAACCGAATTCATGACTTCCTTCCCAGTGACGAGGAAGAGGTTGGGATAATGTCGTCATGGACGTATCCAGGATTTCCTAAAGAGTGACTTCAAAAGTTCATATAAGAACTTACACACAACCTTATCTCTATTTTATTTCAGATATTTCGAGACATTTGTTGCTGGCGTCGCCTAGCCGATGAGTTCCCAATCATGGTTGTCTCTGCCAGATAGTTCTTAATCTGCTAAACAAATTTGCCGAAGACACCAACCTTCTGTCTCTACAAAATTACAAGATACATAAGATTAGCATAAGCCTAGGCATAAGCATAAGCTTATGCTTATGCTAATCTTGCTACTCCGTGATTGACCAGAAAAATCAAAGTTGCACAGGGAATTTATGAATGGGGCTTACCATTTTTCAAAGTGCACAAATCGAGAGCTAAAATTTTAAAAGTCAATAACGGCGCCGGCCACGTCCTTACGGTCATCGGGGAAGGGAAGGAATGTTAGTTAGACAACCGTTGTTACTAGAGACCGAGTATACCTCTGCATCTCCACAGTTGTCATGGAAAGGATATTGGGTTAGTGGGATAAGGTAGAGATCTGGGAGTCACCAATGTTTGGTGATGCGATCCATGATATAATCAGGCCTAATCGGATTCGCGTTATAATCGCATTGTAAGCCGAACAAGTGTTCATCACTCGCCCCCGCAAGAGCAACCCAGTCAACATTTTGGTTGGTATAACTTTTGTTATACATCATTCTATATGAATCAATTCAATCGTATAGAATGCATGAAAAGGCTATATACCTACCAAAGTGGAGGCTATATACGTACTTGGCACGACTTTTTCAGACTTTCTGCGACTTGGATAAAAATAAAAAAAGTTCTCAACAAGCCTCGAACACAGGATCTTTGGATTTAGAATCGGACACCTTACCACTGTACCATCAGGGGTTTCATATCTGATGAGTGATTATATGCCAATATTAATGCATGTTTCATGTACAGCGACATTTGCTTTGTTATTCTTTGAGGCCCATCGTCAGCAGATACCAAGTTTGGGAGACAATTTTTGCTAAGTTATTACGATTTCATATGATGCTTTCTGGATTGATATATGATCTGTCAGTTTATACAACTTAAGGCTATTCTATGTTGCACTATTTACGACATGTTTCGCTGTCGACACAGATTGCCGTTTATAATCGTATTGGAGATTTATATACAACTTGTGTTGACATTGATAACGCCTAATCTGGCATGTTGTGCGATTCTGATTTCGGACGCACGAATATGTGATTTTGGATGCACTTTCTTATACGATACGTGGTTCACTGGGAAGCGTGCGATCAATAGATCAAACACTAGTAACGATCCGCGGCGATTTTTCATTTCACTAAGCGAACGACGCGCGACATGTTCAATCCTACCCTCATCGCCCGCCCCCGCAGGATCAAGCGTCAAGGTCGAAGGAGCAAACACAACTCAATTACAAGATATAGAAGATTGAACATAAAATGTCATTAGCGTCATCATGCAGATAAGCTCTGAATCAGGTTTATCACTGTCAGATAGCCTGTACAATTTTACTGAAGACACAAACCTTCAAGCTCATCAGAATCTTGAGATATAGAAGATTGAAGAAAAATAGTTAAAAGCGCTATCTAACGGATGAATTCCCAATTAGGTTTGTCACTGCCTGATAGATTCCTGAAAAAAATTCTTTCAGGATTTTTGAATGGAATCTCACCATATTACTGAGAGACATCTCTCCAGATTCATGAGAGTAATCTTTCCGGATCCTGAGAGGAATCTCTACATGTCCTTGAATGGAATCTCTCCAGATAACTGAGAGGAATTTATCCAGATCCCTGAGAGGAATCTCTCTAGATTCCTGAGAGGAATCTTTACAGAGTCTCTTAAGATTCCTGACCGGAAGAAAATTCTCTCATGATTTTCGAATAGAATCTCTCCATATTACTCAGAAGAATCTCTCTAGATTCCTGAAAGAAATCTTTTCAGATTCCTAAACGAAATCTCTCCAGATTCGTGAAAAAAAACTTCCAGATTTCTGAGCGAAATTTCTCCAGCCTCCTGAGAGGAATCTATCCAGATTCCTGAAAGGAATCTCTCCAGATTCTTGAAAGGAATCCTTCAAGATTGCTAAGAGATTTTTTTCTCAGATTCCTGAGAGAAATTTCTCCAGACTCCTGTGAGGAAACTATCTAGATTTCTGAAAGAAATCTCTCCAAATTCATGAGAGGATTTTTTCCAGATTCATGAGAGGAATCTCTCCAGATTCCTGAGAGCAATCTCTCCAGTTTTCTGAGAGGAATCTATCCAGATTTCTGAAAAAATCTCTCAAGATTTCTGAGAGGAATTTTTCCATATTCCTGAGAGGAATCTCTCCAGATTCCTGAGAAACATCTCTCCAGATTCCTGAGAGGAATCTCTCCAGATTCCTGAGAGGAATCTCTCCAGATTTTTGAAAGGAATCTCTCCAGATTCTTGAATGGAATCTCTATAAATTCCAGAGAGAAATTTCTCCAGATTCTTAAGAGGAATCTCTACAGATTCCTGAAAGGAATCTTTTCAGATTCCTGAGAGAAATCTCTCAAGATTTCTGGAAGTAAACTCTTTTGAGATTTTTGGATGGAATCTCTCCATATTACTAAGAGGAATCTTTTCAGATTCTTGATAGCAATCTTTCCAGATTCATGAGAGGAATCTCTCCAGATTCCTGAGAGCAATCTCTCCGGATTCCTGAGAGGAATCTCTCTAGATTCCTGAAAAAAATTTCTCCAGATTCCTGAGAGGAAACTCTCCAGATTCATAAGAGGAATCTCTCCAGATTCCTGAGAGAAATCTCTCCAGATTTCTGAGAGGAATCTATCCAGATTTCTGAAAAAAAATCTCTCAAGATTTCTGAGAGGAATTTTTCCATATTCCTGAGAGGAATCTCTCCAGATTCCTGAGAAAAATCTCTCCAGATTCCTGAGAGGAATCTCTCCAGATTTTTGAAAGGAATCTCTCCAGATTCTTGAATGGAATCTCTATAAATTCCAGAGAGAAATTTCTCCAGATTCTTAAGAGGAATCTCTACAGATTCCTGAAAGGAATCTTTTCAGATTCCTGAGAGAAATCTCTCAAGATTTCTGGAAGTAAACTCTTTTGAGATTTTTGGATGGAATCTCTTCATATTACTAAGAGGAATCTTTTCAGATTCTTGATAGCAATCTTTCCAGATTCCTGAGAGGAATCTCTCTAGATTCCTGAGAAGATTCTTTCTAAATAAATGCGAGAAATCTTTCAAGATTCCAGAAAAAAAATCTCTGGAAATTTTTGAAAAAAAATCGCTCCAAATTACTGAGAGGAATTTCTCTAGACTCCTGAGAGGAATCTATCCAGATATCTGAAAGAAATCTTTTCAGGTTCCTGAGAGGAACCTCTCATGATTCCTGAGAGGAATCACTCCAGATTCAAGAGAGGAGACACACCAGATTCCTGAGAGAAATCACTCAAGATTCTTGAGAGGAATATCTCCAGATTCTTTTGAGGAATCTCTTTAGATTCCTGAGAAGAATCGCACCAGTTTCCTGAGAAGAAACTCTTCATATTCTTGAAAGGAATCACTTCAGATTTCCGAGAGGAATCTCTCCAGATTCCGGAGAGAATCTCTCCATATTCCGGAGAGGAATCTCTCCAGATTCCGGAGAGGAATATCTCCAGATTCCGGAGAAGTATCTCTCCAGATTCCTGTGAGGAATCTCTGCAGATTTCTGAGATGAATCTCTCCACATTCCTGAGAGGAATCTCTCCAGATTCCTGAGAGGAATTTCTTCAGATTCCTGAGAGGAGTCTCTCCACATACCTGAGAGAAATCCCTTCAGATTCCTGAGAGGAATTTTTCACGCTGAACTTCGTCCGCTCAAAAATGAGTGCAGAGCGCACAAAATCGACCTTTTCTCATCCAGCACATTTTCTGTGCAAAGCCTCCTTACACAGTTTTGTGCAAACGGTGGTAAACAAAACTGAATGAGTGAATTACGCACAGAGGAGGAACGCTCGGAACGCGAAATTCGCTTCTATTTTTGATAAGCTTCTGAAATCATAAGAAAACATTCCAATTTTTCAAGGTTTTTCAGAGATCTTTTCATTGGAATAGCCAAAGTGGAAGCAAATGGGAAAACAACTTTCACATTTGCGACCATTTTCCGGCTTTTCGTCAGAAAAAATCCCGAAAAACTTCACATTCTACAATGGCCAACTGTTTGCTGCCGCGCGGCAGATGACTGACAGTTCCATTTCCATCGATCCGTGCACAGCCAATGGCCAACACATCGGCTACACACAACATGAGTGCGACTTACACAGAATTTCCACTCAGCCAGCCTGTCCTGCATTGGTTGCCTCATTCTGTGTAGTTTTAACACATGCGCTGCGTGAAGCGTGTTCAGACTCCAGAGAGTAATCTATCCAGATTTCTATAAGAATCTCTCCAGATTCCTGAGAGGAATCACTCCAGATTTTTGAGAGGAATCTCTCCATCTTAAGAAAAATCACTCTAGGCTCCTGAGAGGAATCTATCCAGATTTCTGAAAGAAATCTCTCCAGAGAGGAATCTCTCCAGATTTTTGAAAGGAATCTCTCCAGATTCTTGAATGGCATCTCTACAAATTCCTGAGAGGAATCTCTCCAGATTCTTGAGAGCAATCTCTACAGATTCTTGAAAGGAATCTTTTCAGATTCCTGAGAGAAATCTCTCAAGATTTCTGGAAGTTAACTATCTTAAGATTTTTGGATGGAATCTCTCCATATTACTGAGAGGAATCTTTTCAAATTCCTGATAGCAATCTCTCCAGATTTCTAAGAGAAATCTCTCCAGATTCTTGAGAGGAATCTCTCCAAATTCTTGAGAGGAATCCATCCAGATTCCTCAGAGGAATCTCTCCAGATTCCTGAGAGGAATCTCTCCAGAT
Source organism: Aedes aegypti (assembly GCF_002204515.2). Taxonomy (NCBI): domain Eukaryota; kingdom Metazoa; phylum Arthropoda; class Insecta; order Diptera; family Culicidae; genus Aedes; species Aedes aegypti. Next base: position 341,573,399 of record NC_035108.1, on the reverse strand, counting down.
TCTTGAGAGGAATCTCTCCACATGCCAGAGAGGAATCTCTCCAGATTCCTGAGCGGAATCTCTCCAGATTCCTGAGAGGAATCCTTCCAAATTCCTGTAGGAATCTCACAAGATTTCTTTGACAAATCGCTTTATATTCCTGAGAAAAATCTCTCCACATTCCGGAGAGGAATTTTTCCAGATTCCTTAGCGGAATTTCTCCAAATTTCTCAGATGAATGTCTTCAGATTCCTGAGAGGAATCTTTCTAGAATCTCGAGAGTAGTCGCTCCAGATTCGTGAGAGTAATCGGTCGAGATTCCTGATAAAAAATTTCTAGATTCCTGACAAAAATCTTCCCAATTTTTTTCCGCATTTCTGAGAGTAGGCTTTCCAGATCACTGGAAAGAATCTCTCCAGATTACTTAATGGAATCTTTCCAGATTCCTGAGAAGAATCTTTCCAGATTCTCAAGAAGAATCACTCCAGATTTCTGAGAGGCATCTCTTTAGAATTGCGCGATTCGTGAGAGGAATTTTCTCAGATTTCTGAGAGGAATCTTTCCAGATTGTTGTCCTTGATTTTTCATGTAGATTTTGGGGTTCCAGATATATTCTCTTTTCTCGAAGATTTGTTAATAATTGAGTTTTGCGTCTTTTGAGAAATAAAAATAATAGGGTGTCCTCTAATTTAATTTAAAGGGTTTAATTTTGACTCAAACTATTTTGTTTGAGGAAATTTGTGACCGCGTTCGTCTGCGAGCCTACAGAAAACGTATTCATGAAATACTTTGTCGAAGACACTTTTCATCTGACTCTTCATTTTGCAAATTGATTCTGAAAGTCTTATCTAAGGGTGAACCCAAAAAATCTATTTTTTTAAGTTTTACCTTTTTAGTTTTCAGTTTTACGTGAATGTGGTCTGAAGCGTTTTGCCAGAACCTCTTAAAGACCGCGTATTTCTTCGCAAACATCTTGAAGAGAAGAAGCACATTTTTCAACATGAATTTAGTCGAACTTCAAGAATAATTCAAAAAGTTTCACATGACGACATTTCATGCTGATATATTAACCTTATAGCAAATTAGTTGATTTTGAATCCCTTCCTGACAACGCTCATGAATATTGCTATATGACATCGTTCAGAAAGGAACAAAGATTTTCGATTTTTCCTAAGGGCATAAAACGATTGGCCGATTTGAATGGCTGAAGATCAATAGTCGAAATATCGGAAACAAACGGTTATGACTGAAATCTGATAAACTAGCAAAATCAGTGATCCACTAACCCTTCCACTCCGTCACAAAGAACGCATTCATCGGACTGTTTATCAAACTCGCCAAAAAGCTCATAACGACCACTTCTGACCGTCATTCAAGGCAAACAAAATTTGGTCATTCAGTTAATTGCCACTTCACTATGCAGCAGCAGCATTAAACCGGTCAACCGTACAAAACCCGAACCCAGCCAAGCAGATGCTTCCCTCACAGCTAGAGAAAACCATCAAAAAGGATGCATCTCATTCGTACAAAATAAAAAGAATGAACCACCCACCCCCAGTTCACTGTCATTCAAAAGACGCAAGCAAACACAGAATGCAAAAAAAAATTAAGCAAAAAGTGCCACTTCACTTTGTTGGCAGAGCAAATCGTCCACTACGTGCCCGGTTCGGACAGATCGTTAAATGTCCACCCGAAACCAACCACCGAGAAAGCACTACACGGTTCCACTCCGGCCCAGCAGTGAACGAGCGAAGCGAGCAGTTCGAGAGCCCGAGCATTGCTTCTTTATGGCCCTTCATTCTTAGTGGAAGATGTTTGGATGTGCATCTAGAATATAAAAATGGTTGAGGTGTTTTAAAAAATCATTTTCAATACTTTCAATGCATTTGACAAATAAAAACAAAATAGAATCTCAAAAAAAAAAATTGACAAATTGAATAAATTTGAAAAAAATATCAATGGCTTCAAAAATTTGAATACATTTGAATTATAAAATATATTTTCAAAATTTATTAATTATGAAGAAATGAATAAATTTGAAAAAATTATTGCATTTGAAAATTGTAATTTTTTTAAAAAAAAGTTTCAAGCTTTGGACTACTTCATGTCTTTAGAAAAAAATAATCAATTTGAAAAATTTAATAAATATGAGTATATTGATGAGTTTAAAAAGTTTAATATTTGAAAAAAAAGGATAGTTTGAAAAATGTTTTTGATGGTTTTATGAATTTAAAAAAATAATATAAAACGGTTAATAAAATTTAAAATATAATATAAATGGGTTAATAACATTTGAAAAATGTATTGTAATGTAATGTCATGTAATACTAAAAAAATATAGAAATTTTAAATAAAAAACTAACTAAAACTATACAAAAAACAATATAAAAATAAATGAAAAATAAACAAATTATTTTGCTGAAAAATCTTTTTTTATTTAATGTTTGAAACTGAGCGATTTGAATAAATTGTTTAAAAAATATTTTATCCGCCCACCCTTTGGACGTAACTTAATTCCATACAGCTGTACACTCTGCGTACATCTCAATACATTTTGTTTTGCCGTTTACTGACCAACTGACTGAAACAGCAGAGAACACAAAACGCTCCGATTAAATAGAAAATTTCGCAATCGTAAATACTCTCTTACAAAGTTCGGAATCAAGTTCGGTGAAAAAAATGACGAAAAAAGAGATATCCATTGCACTGGTTGGCGCCTGATTATCTTTCTCCTTCTCCCTTTGGAAAACTACTGTTGGAGGATGGAACGAAAAGCAATGAAATATCAGCATCTTGAGATTATGGAGAAATTTAAATTTGAATGGACACAGCTCAGTAACTGGTTCCATTTGATTACGTTGAGTAATGAGGTATGGTTGTGTCTTATTTTTTTTTCTCTAATGATCTAACGATCTCTACTTCTGGTTTATATATTTGAGCTGAAGTAGACATGATTTATGAAGTGTCATTAATTTTATGTTATCTCGGACATACTTCTCAAAGTGAACCTTTATTTTGAATAATAACGTGTGATTTATTGTACACTTGAAAATCAAGTTTCGATTACTTAAATAAAGAGGAAAAAAAAGTTACTTGGCTCTGAATTATGACAGTCATTTATAAGTGGATCTTATATTTTGTAAAAATGTAGAGAATTGAAAGGAAGAGAAATAATGTACTGCATATTCAACAGTTTCATTGATTTTAAAGGCAAATAGTGTTTTAAATTTATCGATCATTTTTTTTATCGTTTCAGGTAAAACCATCAACTTTGATGTACAGAGTTAAGCTATTTTACGGTAAATATATGAAAAACACATTGACAATAATTTCCGATCGCTAATATCTGTTTCGTATATATCACAGAATCTATCCAGATTCCTCGATAAACATTAAAGATTTCTCAGAGAAATTACTTCGGAATCTTTAGAAAAATGTCTCCAATATCCTAGCAGAAATTTTTCCATACATCTGAGAGAAATATTAGCAGAGTTCTGAAACAAAACTTTTCAGAAAACTGGAGGCTGTCTTGGTAGTGTCATTCTTAAAACACACCCAAGCCGTTCCCATAGGGGACATAAGCCACAAGGAAGGACGTTTCAAGTAATACTGTTCCATATGAAATGCCCTCTTCAACATCTAATCCAATTTCTCTCGCCGTTCCCTTACGGTACCTATCCATCTGGTATTCACTGCTTTCTTCTACATGCTCCCTCTAACTTCGAGCAAAATAGACCGGTATGCTGATAAACAAATTCAAACTGGAGACATCTTTCCAAATTCCTTGGAGGAAACACCTTACCTATGAGAGGCAAACATTCAGATTCTTGAGGAGATTTTTTGTCGATTCCTGAAAAAAACATCTTAAGATTCGTGAGAGAAAACACTTCAAATTTCTGACAAAAAAAAACTCTCTAGATGAGAGGAATCTATCCTGATTCCTGAGAGAAACTCTCCATGTTTCTGCGAGAAATCTCTCCAGATTCCTGCAAAGAATCTCTCCATATTTCTGAGAGGAATCTCTCCAGATTCCTGACAAAAAATCTCTCCAGATTCCAGAGAGGAATCTCTCCAGATTCCTGAGAGAAAACTCTGAGAGAAAAATCTCTCCAGATTTCTGAGTAAAATCTCTCCAGATTCGTGAGAGGAATCTCCCCAGATTTCTGGGAGATATATCCCCAGATTTCCGAGTGGAATCTCTCCAGATATCTGATAGCAATCTCTCCAGATTCCTGAGAGGCATCTCTCCAGATTGCTAAGAGGAATATCTCCAGATTCCTAAGAGAAATCACTCCAGATTCCTAAGAGGAATCTCCCCAGATTCCTATAAGAAATCTCTCCACATTCCTGAGAGGAATCTCTCCAGATTCCTGAGAGAAATCTCCCTAGATTCCTGAGAGGAATCTCTCCAGATTCCTGAGAAGAATCTCTCCAGATTCCTGAGAGAAATCTCCCCAAATTTCTGGCAGATATATCCCAGTTTTTCGAGTGAAATCTCTCCAGAGAAGAATATCTATTCCTGAGAGGAATCTCTCCAGATTACCGAGAGCAATCTTTCTAGATTACTGAGAGGAATCTCTCAATATTTCAGAAAAATTGCTCCAAATTCCTGAGAAGAATTGCTCTAGATTCCTGAGAGTAATCTCTTCAGATTCCTGAAAAGCAATCTCTCCAGATTTCCGAAGAATCTCTCCAGATTCCTGAGAGGTATCTCTCCTGATTCCTGAGAGGTATCTCTCCTGATTTATTTTATAGTGACGATGACGATAAGGACGCTTTCTACGCGCAGCTGGAACGTGAATACGACGGCTGCCCAAGCCATGATGTCAAAATCGTTATCGGAGATCTCAACGCTCAGGTTGGCCAGGAGGAGGAATTTAGACCGATTATAGGGAAGTTCAGCGCTCACCAGCTTACGAACGAAAACGGCCTTAGACTGAATGATTTCGCCGCCTCCAAAAACATGGCCATACGTAGTACCTACTTCCAGCACAGCCTCCCGTATCGGTACACCTGGAGATCACTCCAACAGACTGAATCACAAATCGACCACGTTTTGATTGATGGAAGGCACTTCTCGGACATTATCGACGTCAGAACCTACCGCGGCGCAAACATCGATTCGGACCACTACCTTGTGACGGTTAAAGTGCGCCAACGACTCTCCGTTGTGAACAACATTCGGTACCGACGCCCGCCCCGGTACAATCTGGAGCGAATCAAGCAACCCGAAGTCGCAACTGAATACGCGCAAAGCCTTGAGGCAGCGTTGTCGGAAGAGGGAGAGCTCACCGAAGCCCCTCTTGAGGACTGCTGGAGTAGTCTCAAAGCAGCCATAAACAACGCAGCGAAGGTGCCATTGGGTTCGTGGAAGCAAATCGACGGAACGGTTGGTTCGACGAGGAGTGTCAGACGGTTTTGGACGAGAAGAATGCAGCGCGGGCGATGATGCTGCAGGCACCCGTCAAAACGTGGAACGATACAAACAGAAGCGAAGACAGCAAACCCATCTATTCCGGGATAAAAAGCGCCGCCTGGAAGAGTTGGAGTGCGAAGAGATGGAGCAGTTGTATCGTTCTCAAGAAACACGTAAGTTCTACAAGAAACTAAATGCATCCCGCAAAGGCTTTGTGCCGCGAACCGAAATGTGCCGGGATAAGGATAAGGTATCTTGACGGACGAACGTGAGGTGATTGAAAGGTGGAAGCAGCACTACGATGAACACCTAAACGGCGCAGAGGAGGAAGATCAAGACAGCAGGATGAATGGCTTCATCAGTACGGCGAATGAGGGAGACGTGCCAACACCCACAATAGGTGAAGTTAAGGATGCTATCAAACAGCTCAAGAACAACAAAGCAGCTGGAAAGGATGGTATTGGAGCGGAACTTATTAAAATGGGCCCGGACAGGTTGGCCACTTGTCTGCACCGATTGATAGCCAGGATCTGGGATACAGAACAGCTACCGGAGGAGTGGAAGGAGGGAATAATATACCCAATATACAAAAAGGGTGACAAGTTAGAATGTGAGAACTATCGAGCGATCACCATTCTTAATGCAGCCTATAAAGTGCTTTCCCAGATCATCTTCCACCGTCTATCGCCACTGGCAATCAGTTTTGTGGGAAGTTATCAAGCCGGTTTTGTGGACGGGCGATCGACGACAGACCAAATCTTTCTGTAGCGGCAGATCCTCCAAAAGTGTCGCGAATACTAAGTTCCTACGCTCCACCTATTCATCGATTTCAAAGCGGCCTATGATACCATCGACCGCGAAGAGCTATGGAAGATTATGGACAAGAACGGTTTTCCCGGGAAACTGACTAGACTGATCATAGCTACGATGGATAGTGTACAGTGCTGTGTGAAGATATCGGGTGCTTTATCGGACCCGTTTGAAACACGCAAAGGACTTCGACAAGGCGATGGTCTTTCCTGCCTCCTGTTCAATATTGCGCTAGAAGGTGTTATGAAACGGGCGGGCTTCAACATGCGGGGCACGATCTTCAATAAATCCAGCCAGTTCATTTGTTTCGCTGACGATGTGGACATTGTCGCAAGAACGTTCCAGGTGGTTGCTGAACAGTATACCAGGCTGAAACGTGAAGCAGATCGGGTTGGATTGAAGGTAAATACGTCGAAGACGAAATATCTGCTGGCTGGAGGAACCGAGCGCGATAGAGCTCGCATAGGCAGACGCGTGACGATCGACGGGGATGAGTTCGAGGTGGTGGACGAATTCGTCTACCTCGGATCATTGATAACGTCGGATAACAACTGCAGCAGAGAAATTCGAAGACGTATCATCGCCGGAAGTCGTGCTTACTACGGACTCCACAAGACCTTGCGGTCTGGTAAACTTCACTTCCGTACTAAGTGTACCATGTACAAGACGCTGATAAGACCGGTAGTCCTCTACGGGCATGAGACGTGGACAATGCTCGAAGAGGACCTGCAAGCGCTAGGAGTTTTTGAACGACGTGTGCTTAGGACGATCTTCGGCGAAGTATGTGAGAACGGCGTATGGAGGAGAAGAATGAACCACGAGCTTGCGCAACTCTACGGTGAACCCAGTATCACGAAAGTCGCCAAAGCTGGAAGGGTACGATGGGCGGGACACGTTGTGAGAATGCCGGACAACAATGCCGCAAAAATGGTGTTCAACTCAAATCCGGCCGGTACAAGACGAAGGGGAGCGCAACGAGCTAGGTGGTTTGACCAAGTGGAACAGGATTTCGGAAGTGTGGGGCGATCGAGGAATTGGATATTAGCAGCCATGGACCGAGTTAGTTGGCGTAACATTGTGGCGCAGGTCATGTTTTGAAGGACGTAGAGCCAGCAAAAGAGAGAGAAGATCTCTTCTGATTCCTGAGAGGTATCTCTCCTGATTCCTGAGAGGAATCTCTCCTGATTCCTGAGAGGAATCTATCCAGATTCCTGAGAGGAATCTATCCAGATTCCTGAGAGGAATCTATCCAGATTCCTGAGATGAATCTATCCAGATTCCTGAGAGGAATCTCTCCAGATTCCTGAGAGGAATCTCTCCAGATTCCTGAGAGGAATTTGTCAAGATTCCTGAGAGGAGTCTCTCCATATTCCTGAGAGAAATCTCTCAAAATTTCTGAGACAAATCTTCCAAGATTCCTGAAAGGAATCTCTCAAGATTTCTGAGAGGAATCTCTCAAGATTCCTCAGAGTAATCTCTCCAGTTTTCTGAGAGGTATCTCTCCAGATTACCGAGAAGAATCTCTCCAGATTACTGAGAGATTTTTTTTCAGATTCCTGAAAAAAATCTCCAGATTCCTGAGAAAATTCTCTCCAGATTCCTGAGATAAATCTATTCAGATTTTTGGGAGATATATCCCCCGATTTCCAAGTAGAATATCTCCAGCGAAGAATCTTTCCAGATTCCTGAGAGGAATCTCTCCAGATTACCGAGAAGAATCTTTCTTAATTGCTGAGAAGAATCTCTCCTGATTCCAGAACAAAATGCTCCAAATTCTTGAGAAGAATTGCTCTAGATTCCTGATAGTAATCTTTTCAGATTCCTGAGAGGAATCTCTCTAGATTCCCGAGAGGAATCTTTTCAGATTCCTGAGAGGAATCTCCCAAGATTCCTGAGAGGAATCTCCCAAGAATCTCGAGAGGAATCTCCCAAGATTCCTGAGAGGAATCTCCCAAGAATCTCGAGAGGAATCTCCCAAGATTCCTGAGAGGGATCTCCCAAGATTCTTGAGAGGAATCTCCCAAGATACTTGAGAGGAATCTCCCAAGATTCCTAAGAGGAATCTCCCAAGATTCCTGAGAGGAATCTCCCAAGATTCTTGAAAGGAAACTCTTCAGATTTCTGAGAGGAATCTCTCTAGATTTCTGACAGTAATCTCTCCAGTATTCTGAAAGGTATCTCTCCAGATTCCTGAGAGAAATTTCCCCAGATTTCTGGGAGATATATTCCCAGATTTCCGAGTGGAATCGCTCCAGAGAATAATCATTCCAGATTCCTGAGAGGAATCTCTCGAGATTTCCAAGAGGAATCTCCCCAGATTTCTAAATGAAATCACCTTAATTTCTTGAGGAGGAATTACTTCACTAAAAAAAAACAAAAAAGAGAATCTGAGAAATTATTTTTTTCGTCAATAGAACAAAAAAAACTAAAACAAATAGCCTCCAAAAATTTTACAACAGCTCAGTAGCGCTAATCTGCCACCAAGCTATAAACTTTGCACTCCGTGTTACAAAATCAGCCTAATCAAAGCTAAGTCCACAAGCCAGTCCAGTTTGTGAACCAACCCAAAGTCGTGACATCTCGCCCAACAAAAAAATATCCAAAACAATCACAAAACCCACCCTCACCCACCATTCCACTAGCTTTTGTCTCTTGTATTACTTTCCATTCCGCCGGGGTGAGAATTTGCCATCCACTTTACCTCGATGGGAAAATGGTCATGGTTCATAATCGCGCGCAATTATTATTATGAACGACGATGGCTGGCAGGCGTCAGTACCGTGCAGCCTCACGACCGACCTTAGAGTCCGCGAGATGATCTGCATATTGCGATGGCGGATAGTGGCCACTGTTTTTCTGTGGGTTCAGTAGTGAATGCGTCGCCGTCCAATTGTAGGAGAATAAATTGACACCGGGGACGGATAGTGGATGGGCACAGCCAAAAACAGTCACTTTTGTTGATGGATCGTCGTCGTTATTGTTGGCACAAGAATTACTACCGACTTGGGTGAATGCAATGGTGTCGTAATTATTCAAATTGTTTTCCCAGCGGCGACGGAGAATACAGTCGCACTTCACGAATTTGACGCTGTTTTGTTTCAGAGTTATGATCTGCTTAAAGAGGTGGAGGTCGAAAGCTTAGCGTCAATTTTACTGCAACAGATGCAGAATAGATCCAATCGCCACGACCTCCACCATATCCGAAAAATTTCCAATTCCTTTTACAGTCCCAATCACAAACCTCGAAACCGTGCCCCAAATTGGTTCCCCCCGAAACAACCTGCTACAAGCAGTGCCAAAAGAAACCGAACAGGAATGACGAAACCACAAACAGCGGCGCCTCTGCGGTGAGAACCAGCGACCTCTAGCCATCCGCACCGCGCGCGAATACCTTTTGTGCCAATTCAATGTTAGAAATTCGATCTGGAAACCGACCTGCCACAAACGAAGAAACACAAAAAACAATCGCGAAAGCTCGAATGAGCTTGCTCTCGATCTAATTGAGGCACGACGGAAAATCGTGACCATCTCTGAGACTGCTGCGCTCAAGTGATTCCGTCAAGCAGCATAAAATCAGGTAGCGCCTCATCAGCTGGGTTGACCGCGTGCTAGTCTGTGACTCCGAATCGACACAAGTGTGGATTTTACTCACGATGATGATGATGATGATGGTTGTAAAGGCATTCGATTCGGATGGAGATTTCGCGGGCAATAGACGACGAACCCCGTCTCACATGAGCTTCTGGGGTTGACTACATACATAGTTGGGGTGTTGGGAAATGTAGCAAAACTGGAGCAGTTTCGCGGCGATTAAGAACATGGCCATTAAGCTGAATCGTTACGCGGATTGTCCTAGAAAGTGGTGATAACAAAATTTTATTTCTTTTGATCATTGTGAGCAAATTTAATTTAATTGATTTGATGAGTAATTCTAACAAAACAAATTCAAATATGTAAATTGCTTTATATATGACTCGGAAGTACACTAGTTAGCCCTTAAAATTTAAAACAAATCAAATAAAAACTAAAAAATCTATAAAAGTGATAGTTTTTGATTTTCAATAATTATTTTTGAAAGGAAATTAATAAATCATAAAGTAAAACTTTCACAATAAAACCTGCAATTATCTATTTTATTGAGATCATTTAAGAGCTTATTGTGAACTATCTGATCCCCAATCCTACTCAGGTAGCGACTTAGTCAAAACTGGAGCACAGGTTGTTGGGCACACATTACTTTTCGGTCCACTTGAGTTGAGCCTATTACAATGGGAGGTTCAATTAGATGCTAAAGGGACCATCGATTATGACAATGATCGTGACTGTCTGTCAACGCGAGACTGAAGCTGGGCCGTAGAGGATTGGTAGGGGTTTGTTGCCCATAGTACTGGTATTGGGGTAAAGCTTCAATCGGATCCAGAGGGTTTCAGGTTGCATATTTTTTCCAGTACGAAGGGCGACAACTTACCTGAAACGAAAAAAGGAAAAATAGTTATATTAACATATGATAATGATTAGTGTAATGCATTTTTTGTTGTACTTCATACCCTACTGATTTGTTTCTCTTATTCGTGATATATGTTAATAATTTGAACTACATTGATATAGTCTCAATCGAAAGTTTATACAACTTCCAAAATAAACAAGATATTCGCCACGAAACGCTTAGAGTTAATTACACATAGCATTCGTGTTGGATTATTCCAGATTCGTTTGAGGATTTTTTTCAGCTTCTCAAATCGAATCTTTCAAGGTACAATTTTTCAAAATTTTTGAAAGCAATTCTTCCAGAATCCTGAGAGGAATCTTTGCAAATTCACGAGAAAAATGGTTCCAGACACCTAAGATTTCTGGTGTGCTAAACACGAAGGAATCACGATTCTTGAGTTCGACAAACACTTGTTCGATAAAAGGTTTGTTTAAGGTCTTTCTCTCATAAATCTTCCTAGACATATAACAGGAATTCTGGAAATCTTGGAGTTTGAAAATATACAGGTCAGGTATATGCAGTGGGCAAGGTAGGTACCCACCAAGAGCGCCGGCCTAGAGAGGGCGTCAAAATGCGTGAATCATTTGATAATTTTTTTTTTTTCAATTGAGGCTTCTTATTGGTAACAATTTTAAAAGAATTATTGGACATAATAAAGAAAAAAATAAAAAAAAAACTGCAAGGCATTTAACAAAAAGATACTTTCTTCAAGGGACAGTGTTTATTTTCAATAACCCAAAAAAAGTTCTGCACTAGCTATAACTCGTTTGATTTTCAAAATAAAAAACAAAATGTAGAAGAATAGTTGACTGTCACTTTTTAGACCTCTTCAACATTGTTGTTAAGATTTGACCACCTTTCAAAACATTTGCCTGGTTGCCTCTAGTAACAATGACTGTCCAACTAACATTCCTTCCCTTCCCCGATGAGCGTAAGGACGTGACCAGCGCCGTTATTGAGCTCTTGATTTGTGGTAAACTAATCCCTAGCCCCATTCATTACATCTTTGTGCAACTTCGATTGTTCTGGTCAACCACGGAGTAGCAACTACGAAATGTACGGTCATCTATGATAATGCTCATGCTCACTAATTTGATGGTTTTTTAAGTATATTCCATCTAAATTACATATGGTGAACTTACTTAAGATAGATCCTTGACGAACATTGTCTTTTCTAAAATCTAAAAATATTCTCATAAAAAATATGGAGAGATTTCTCTTATAATTTAGACATTTACCAACATAAACCTTGGAAAAACACTCGGGGACCAGGTAATATTCTTTTCAAGAATTTGTAATGATTTCTCTCAAGAATAAAAAAACAAATCATCTCAGAAATCAGAAAACAAATCTCTCTAAAATAAAAAAAATGTCAAAAATTAGAAAAATTCCTCTCAGGTTGCTAAGAAAATGTTTCTCAGAAAACTGTAAAAATCTCTCAGGAATCTGGACAGCCTCTTCTCAGAAAACAAAAAATGTTCCTCTCAAGAATCTAAATAGTGCTTTCTTATAAATCTGAAATATTTCCACTCTGAATCTGGATAGATTCGCTCAGGAAGTTGTAAAGTTTCTTCTCACAAATCTGAAAAGACTTTTTTAGGAAATTATAAAGATTTCACAATTACAAATATGGTAAACCACATTCAGAAAATATTGAAGATTTTTTTCAGTGCGCATCGTACCTTCGTTCTGTGCGTACACGAATTCTCTCTGCTCTTGGAAGTTTTCTTAAAAACTACCTAAAGCGATAAAACAGTACTTTTCAGTGCTAAAATATAAAACGGTACTTTTCAGTGCTACTAAAACAGTCCTTTTCAGTACTATTTTTTCTACTATTGATCCCTTTACGATCCTTGTTTGGACCCGTGCCTTCGATTTTTCGTTGGACCCGTTGGCGAAAACTAGCGGTGGTAATCCTTCTTGGACACCGTCTTGGGAAAAAACCTCTTAGGAGGTCACGTCTTCTTTCGTTTATTTACTAAACATGGAATCAACAGCCGAGATGAGCCAGCCCCGGGCTGCAAATCTCATTAATAAAGATAATAATAATAATGGAATCAACAACAAACAAAAGGAAGGGTGAATCTCTGAATTCACTACTTCCTTCCAAAAAAGTGGGTTTTGAAACTGTCACTACACGTGGCAAGAATGGAAGAAAGGACGTTTCCCCGGAATGCGAAGCTTCTTCCAAGGGCGAAATGAACAATTGTATTGAAATAAGCAATCATTCATCAGCCTCTAGCCCAGGCTCTTTGATTCAAGTGAGGAAGCAAAGAAAGCCGCCTATCGTGATCAGTTGTTCCGAATTTGGGGGATTTAGGCAGGAGATCTTGAACTCCATTAGGTTTCCTTCCAAATCGCAAAGAAAGGCGACTGTCGCGTTTTGCCGGAAACTCTTAAAGATCGCGAACCTCTTCTCAAACATCTTGAAGAGAGAAGCACATTTTTTTACTTATGACGACAAAACTGAACGTTTGTTCAAAGTTGTCTTGAAAGGTCTCTCAAGTGACTATAAGTCACCTGAAGAGATCAAAAATGGAATAAATGATTTACTTGGATTTTCCCCAGTCCAAGTAATCATTATGAAAAAGAGAACCCAATCTGGCATTGTTCGGAAAGGGCTTTCTCAAGAATATTATTTAGTTCACTTTAAAAAAAAAGAACTAAATAATATCAAAGCTTTAGAAAAGAAGTATATTTGATGTCCGTGTGACATGGGAACATTTCCAGAAACCTGGAGGAAATTACCGGAACCCCACTCAGTGCCGTCGGTACCAAAACGGGGATCATGGTACAAAAATTGTTGCATGGATGCTAAATGCATGATTTGCGGAGGTTTTTCTCACGCCAAAGACATCTGTCCAGTGAAGGGAGATACCACCAAATTTATATGCTCTAATTGCGGGGCCAATCATAAGTCAAATTTTTGGAATTGCCCTTCACGCAAGAGAGTCATTGAGGCTCATGCCAGGCAGATGAAAGATAATATCCGTTACGATAACGGTCGTTTCCGGAATTTCCCTGGTAGAGTATCGAACAATTCTCATTTTTCAGTTGAAGATCGCTTGATAGGCGTATAAAACATCATCTGTTTTCGTCATTTGAAACTAAAGTTTTTGAAACTTTAGGTGTTTCTGTTGCGACACAACTTGGTAAATATACTTTCATAGTTGCTTATTTGCCTTTTCAATGCACTGGACAGCAAGTTAATTTGCTCCAAACTAACTTGCGAAAATTCACTCGCAATAAGTCAATTTTTTTTGTAATTGGTTACTTCAATGCCAAACATCGGTCATGGAATAATTCTCAAAGTAATTCCAACGGCAGAATTTTATTTGATGAGTGCTCTTCGGGATATTTCTCAATTCAATACCCTGATAGCCCTATATGGATTTCCTCTTTCAGAAATCCATCTACGATTGATATGGTCTTAATCGACTCTAGTCATCTTTGTAGCCAACTGATTACTCATGCTGATTTTGATTCTGATCATGTCCCTGTTACATTTCAAATATCCCATAAAGCGATTCTCAATCCTATCAGCTTTACTTTCAATTATTTTCAAGTCGCCTGGAATATATATATATGAAACGTATATTGACTCTAATCTCAATGTTTACATTTCATTACAAACTAAACTTGATATTGACAAAGCTCTTGAAACTTTAACAAATTCCATTGTTGAAGCCAGGAGCATTGCAATTCCAAAATGTGAAGTAAAATTTGAATCTGTGATTATAGACGATGATCTTGAACTCTTGATCCGTCTTAAAAACGTGAGGAGAAGGCAATTTCAACGCACTCGCAATCCTGCAATGAAAATTATATGGCAGGATTTGCAGAAAGATATCAAGAAACGTTTTGCTCAATTAAGAAACAAAAATTTTGAGCCCTTTTGGAAATTATCTAAAATGATGAAAAAACCTCAGAAGCCAATACCGGCATTGAAAGAGGAAAACAACAGTAATAATAACCAATTATGTTTTTCGGCTACGCAGTCTTAATTTTTACAACGGCTTATTTATTTGCCCGACGTTTCGACACGGGAAATAAACGGGCAAATAAATAAGCCGTTGTAAAAATTAAGACTGCGTAGCCGAAAAACATAATTGATTACAACCATACAGTCGATTCCCCACCAGCTCAGTAATAATAACTAATTGCGGAAAAGCTCAAAAACTTGCTATGCAGTTTGAAAGCGTGCACAATTTTAATTTAGGACTTACTAGTCCAATTGAAAATCAAGTTACTCAGGACTTCGAAAATATTCTCAATCAAGAGAACGTTTTTGAAAATGCCTGGGAGACTTATTTGGAAGCAGTGAGAACTTTAATTAAACTTTAATTAAAGAATTCAAAATATGAAAGCTCCTGGCGATGATGGAATTTTCTACATCCTCATCAAGAAACTTCCAGAAAGTAGCTTATCATTTTTAGTTGATATATTTAACAAATATTTTCAACTAGCATATTTTTCTGACAAATGGAAACATGCTAAGGTAGTTCCAATTTTAAAACCAGACAAAAATCCTGCAGAAGCTTCTAGCTATCGTCCGATCAGTTGGCTTTTCTCCATCAGTAAACTTTTTGATAAGGTCATTTTGAACAGAATGATGGCCCACATCAACGAAAATTCAATTTTTGCCAATGAACAGCTCGGATTCCGCCATGGACATTCGACCACTCATCAACTTTTACGTGTAACAAATTTAATCCGTTCCAACAAATCTGAAGGCTATTCTACTGATCTTGCTCTTCTAGACATAGAAAAAGCATTCGACAGTGTTTGGCATGAAGGTTTGGTTGTAAAATTAAAAAAAAAATAATTTTCCAACATACATTGTTAGAATAATTCAAAGTTATCTGTCAAATCGTACACTTCAGGCTAATTATCAGAACTCCAGATCTGAAAGACTTCCTGTAAGAGCTGGTGTTCCTCAAGACAGCATTTTGGGACCAATATTATACAATATTTTCACATCTGACTTACCTGAGTTACCTCAGGGATGTCAAAAATCCTTGTTTGCGGATGACACAGGCCTCTCCACCAAAGGAGTCTGCGTGTCATCTGTAGTCGATTGCAAAAAAGTTTGGATATTTTTTCTTTATACTTGCAAAAATGGAAGATTTCTCCTAATGCTTCCAAAACTCAACTAATAATATTCCCACACAAACCAAAAGCTCTTTATTTGAAACCGTCAAGTAGACATGTTGTCACGATGAGAGGGGTTCCAATGAATTGGACAGATGAAGTTAAGTATCAAGGGCTCATGCTAGATATAAATTTAACTTTCAAAAATCACATTAAGGGCACTCAAGCCAAATATAATAAATATGTTAAATGTCTCTATCCCCTCCAGGGATTTCGATTCAATCAGAAATTTATCCTAGATAATCTTTAGAATGACGAATACAACGATTTCGCCAGACATTTCTTCACGGAGAACTTTTAATCGCAAACAGGCTTTTTTAGACCGGATCAGATAGGTAGCAATTGCTCAGGCAGAGGCCTGGAGTTTCCTCCAGAGATTCTTCCATGGATTTCTCTAAGATTTGATTCCAGGAATTCCTCGAGGAAAATTTGTAACGAGTTTCTTAAAGAATACCAGTGAGAAAGTCTCCAGTGATTTTCCCATAGAATCCTTCGGTGATATTTAAAAAAAGATTCTTCCAGGGATTTCTTCAAGAACTCCTCCATGAACTTTTTCAGAGATTTGTCTAGGAATTCCTTCATTGCACTCGGTACCCCCTGTGCCTCATTGACCGGAACGCACAACTGAGACTCGATTCCCCCCGGAAACCGAAAGAAGTCATCATCCCCGACCAGCAGCCGGTGGACCATCAAAAATCCAATCAATTTTGATGGTTACCAAAATGAGAAAAACTGTCAGTCTAAATTTATTGAACAATCATTGAGCGCAACGCAAAAGTGCCGGCAAGACAGCCAGCATCATCCAAACTGTCGGGGACACTATGACAACTCCGGTTCCGGAATGCGACAACGACGACGATGGCGATGACGACGACGACGACGACTAGCAACTTCCCTTCGTCTTCGGTGCTGCCTTGATTGCATTAGGATTTCTGAGATACAACACAACCGAGAATGGTTTCTTTTCCTAACGACGCACAGTGAATCCAGAAACTTCAAAAAGTTTATGTGTGACGTTTTACTTGAAATTCGTATTTCAATATTTTTTTTATTTGCATAGTTTCATTATTTGAATCGATTGAAGAACAGTCGACTTTTTGTTTCAGCGACATCGAATCGTTATAAAAAATCATGTTTTGTCAGTGGATTACGAATCTTGAAACGTGAAATTTGTACTTTGGACAACCATTTACATGGCGTACGGTCACTGTGCGACGACGAAACATATAAGGGGCGGGTAAGTGGCCCGCCTCGTACACAAACATTAAGAAGAGCAATCCGGAAAACGGTCCACGTCGAGAGTTGGATGTTCATGATGTTGCTCCAGGTGGCTGAGTCAAACGTTTCCGAGATCCAATCCAATCGTCTTGGTCGTCTGGCATCGGCGTCGTCGTGGTCCTCGTCGTCGTTCCATTGCAAGAACGCTCGACTGGACGTCTTCAAATGTGATTTTGTTTATTTATAGCTACTTATGCACAAGGTAAGCCGATTGATTGTAGACGACGATGATGATGGTGGTGGGCAAATTCTGCCGTTTGATCTGTGATGAGTGTGCGACTATGATTGGGGAAGGAGATGGGACTAAATTTGAAGGAAGGTAGGCTAGTTTGGGAGCAAACTGATGATTCAAATCGAATTTTGATAGTAAAGGAAAAAAGTAGGTTAACTAGGTTCAATCTCGGAAATAAAGTTAACAAGTTGTGACTAGGATCACAGTTTACCAAAACCGTTTGGTCTAAAGGTCTTCAGCATGAAACTATCTTTTTGACTATCTTGGACATGAAGCATCATTATTTTTCTCAGGAATTCTTCCAGTAATTCTTTTTATGGATTTACTTGAAGATATTTTAGTCCTTGGTGAGTTTTTCCAAAAATTGATCCAGCGATTTTTCAAAGATTTTACCCAATATTTTCGTACAGGGCGTCTTCAAGCATCCCATCAGTGATTTTTCTGAGGATACCAAGGACTTGATAAGGTTTGCTTCCAATTTTTTATTTAGGACTTTTTAAGATTTCAACCAGGAATTACAGCAGAAATTCCGCCAGTGCTTTTACTAGGAATCCCTCCAGATTTTTTTCTTTTTGCCTATTCCTAAAATGTAATGTATCCAGGATTTTTGTTTTTGGAAAATTTATTCCATTAGATTTCTGATCGTTAAATGTTCAATCTTTCCTATAAAATAGAAACTCTTAAATATGGAGACGGCAAAAACTCAAAACGAAAATGTAAGTTTCAGGAAGGAGATGAACAAATAACATAGTAATTTTCAGACATCCAGTTATCACCAAACCAACACATTATCATCAACCCAATTTATTCTCCTGGGCCATGAATGACTTGCCACCGAATTCTCATCTCGTCAAATGCATATTAATGAATTGGATTCATGTTCCGAAATCTTCCTCCAGGTACTCCGTTACAGTTACACTACAATCCCAAAAATACACACCCCAAAAGCAATAATATGCTCTCTGTATTCATGAGAATCAACACCACATGTGGATGTATCTCAAGCTATGCGACAAATTCAAATCCATCCGCAGCGCTGTTTTCGGCGCCTTTGGAAGGGTGTAATCGTATCCTTCCGGTACCGAACGCGACAGTTTGTTTCCTCAGTCTCCCTAGTTGCCTTCAAGCGGAAATCGCATTCAGTGAAAAGCAAATATTCACACCCACCTTTCTGCGGAAATGTGTGTCTTTTCACAGGAACACAATACGCGGTGAGAAATTGTTTCAATCTTCTGATGGTTTAACTGTTGCTAAAGATATCATTGCTTTTCCAGAGAAGTAATGGAAGCAAAAAGGAAAATAAACGATTGTCCCAATTTTAAGCGAAATCTAGTTAATTTAATGAGTCGCGAAATTATAGCTCCTGCTTGGAATAGGATCGTAAACAACCCGAGTGCTAAGGGAAGACAAAATTGAAGAAGGTAATAACGAAAACATCTTTCTTAGATTTGCAGAACTAGTAAAACGTTCACTCATTTGTAACGTTTGTAACAAGTTCGATTAAATTGTTAACACTACATCAATAATTTGCTTAAAAAATAGCTTAATACTGATACTAGTGATATAAATTTCATTTAACCATATCGAGTAATTCGTTTCGTATCCAACCCTGCTTGGTTGCAGCCAAAAGCAAAAAACGTAATGGCTCAAATAAATTTAACCAAGTGACTCAATCAATTTAGACAACACCACAGTCACTGCCTCCGCCAGTCGTGACACTGTTTCCAACCTGTGGGAAGTGATTTTGGCCCACGTTTGCCTCTTTTCTCTATTTTATTTTCGAAATCCTTCTCTCAAAGGTATTCTGCCACGTGTGAAGAGGGCGGGTGTGAGTGTTGAAAGTCATATCCTTTCGGTAGCCAGCACAACCGACAGCAGTCGATTGCGCCTTATTCCGATTGGGCGCGTATCAAAAGTGAATCCATCGTTACCGGTGGTGGTATCCCGTTCAGAGGGGTATAATAAAATTGAAACGCAATTATGTATATCAATCGTTTATTTTTTTCCTTTTCAATACATTAAACAGCAGGCCTTCTGTGACATTCGACATATGATTGATTCTATCATACATTGACTCGACATTAACACAACAAAAATGTAGTTGTCTTATTACCGACCCCACACTGATCCAACTTTTATACGATGTTAACCTGACTTTGATCCGACATCAGTCGACATTAGGCCGGGATCCGCCCATAATAGCCTCATGGGTAAGGGCGCCGACTAAAGTGTCAGACACCTGAGTTCAACTCCCGTCTTGGTCAAGATTGTTCAATGTCGATTTTTTTTGTTATGATATTCTAACTATTCATCAATACATCGGAAAAGAGACAAAAGTTATACAAATTTTCCAAAGTTTTATATTTAACTTTATATGTTATAATTTGATTACCTCTAATACTTTGTTAGATTAATGGTATGATATTTATCATAAGCTTTTCAATAACACAATTTGTAACATTTTTAAAAACAAATAACACCAGTGTTAATAATTCTGCTTAGCTCCTCTGCTCGGGTAGGACATAGGGACATTTTGCGGTTGGGCGTCAGGTTGGAATGGGGAGAGGGGACGTGATGGGGTACAATCGGAACTCTTCAACTGTATCGAGAGAATGAATCGTTATTTTGGAGGGGCATAAAAATGATTTGTGAGTACCTACGTGGGACATAAAACAAACAACAAATGGGAAAAAACCGCGGGATCACGTGCGACGGTGGCGTTTTTTATTGCGTGTGATTTAAAGGATGGAGACTTCGGATAGTATTGTAGTGGAACATGGTGAAGCGTTGGAATCAATCGAATAAAGTGACTGAAATGAAAATTGTACGATTATATCAAATTAAAGTTGCATGTCAACTGTATGTGTCAAGATTTACTTTCTCATGCGTATTCAAACTACTCCAGCAAGACCATTTGGGGAGGGAAATACTAAAAACTATCAAAAGACATATCAACTTCCAATACCGGCCACGTCAATTTTATCCATTATGAGGAAGAGAACGATAAAAGTTATGAAAAAAAAACATACATAACGAGGTTTCTTAGCAAAGCCATGCTGAAAATGCCTAGGCTCGATTCCAGATCGGTCCAGGATGTTTCCCTGAATGAAATTTTCTTTGCCTCCCTGGGTATAGAGTACCATGAGAGAATGGCCACTCAGTCAGAGAAAGCTTAGAATGGAAGTGCTCTTAGATCATTAAGCTGTTCCAGTGGGGACGTAATGCAAATGAAAATAATTTTACCGTAGATTCCTACAGTAATTCCGCAAAAAAAAATAAAGACTTCTCTAATATTACAACTGTAGATTTTTTCCAGAAATTCGTATGAGCATGTTTTTATAAGTATTCCAATAAATCTCTAAATAAAATCGACTTGAAATGTTATTGAAATTTGTATCACATTTTACCAATAATTCCTCTTTAAAAAGTATTTTTACGAAGATTTTTACACGAATTTATATGAAGTACTTTCTTGAATTTGTATTCGAACTTTCAAATGAATTTCTTCACAAATTTTCCTGTAGAGTAAAGTGAGGTAAAAGTTCGAGTGGGGCAAAAGTTTCTTTTTAAGATTTCTAGCTCAATTCAAAACAAAACTTGTAAAAGTTATGGTGGTTCAAATGCTATTTAAGTAAGAGACTTTCATTCCAAATATCATAAAAATCGATTGAGATTTGGAAATGTTATGGCTAATTGTTGTTTTTCGACGTAAATATTGTAATTTTTGTTCAAACTTTCGTTGCATGGAACCAATTGAAGTTAAAATCTTTTTCAATATTTTATGTAAAGGCATTTCTTGGCTTATCATTAGGATGTTTTAAGGTGTATTAGTTTTTGCATAAATGCTTGGAAACAATTTTTGGCCCATAGCGGGGCAAAAGTTCGAATCAGCGGGGCAAAAGTTCGACCCATTTATACACGGAAAAATGTGCAAATTGCCTAAAATCCACATATTATCTTCAAATTTAGCAAAATTTGTCCGATCGTGCGAAAAATTTCACCAAAATTTTACATTTCCACTTAATTTTGCGAAAAACTGCTATTTTTGAGTATATTACAATTATCCCTGTTTTGAGCAATTTTTCGATAAAAATTTAGTGTGTAGTTTTCGTCAAACTTAAGTTTACGGCTGGTGTAATGTATGCCTGTCATGAAAGTATCGATATTTTGTGTTTCGGCATGCGAACTTTTGCCCCACACTTGATTTGAACTCTTGCCCCACCATAGGGGCAAAAATTCGTTTAAGATAATCAATTTTTAAACTGTTATAACTAAAAATGGGTAACTATTTTGACACTAGTTTGTTGAGCAAAATTATAGCAAATATGTTGAAGGTTCACTGTATGGTATTTGTTTTGTTTCAACTGGTATTGTTTTTCTGGAAACTTGTATTATACCACAAAGGTCGAACTTTTGCCCCACCTTACTCTTATGTTCCTTAATTTGCTCCATTGAACCTGCAGGAATTTTATTTTAAATATCTGGGGAAAAATACCAGAAGATCACTGCTAATTTCTAAAATTGTTTCAGAGTACGTTACTGCACATTCGTATTGCGTATTATGAGAAAGATATGGTATGTTTATTTATGTTGACTTTTACTCGAAGGTTACTTAAAGTTAGTTTGAATTTTATAATCAAATTATATTGAGATTCAACATCCTCTCACACCAAAAACTAATTTCTTATTTTTATTGAAATGTTATACAGTATTGGACAAAACATTTGCAACTTCTTCGATTTTCCATACAAAATGACCAACTTTGGTGAGACGGGGTTGGTGGTCTGATGGCTACCGCTTCTGCTTCATAAGCAGAAGGTCATGGGTTCAATCCCAGGCCCGTCCCTTTCCTTGTACTTTGTAGTTGTATATCTCTCACATGATTCTATCTTCCATTCTAAATCTATCACACTCAAACTATTCGTTCATAGCAAACGCTAGAACCAGAGACGGACAAGAAACCGTTTCCCTAACGCTTCCATTCTTCCACGCCTGATTCATAGGCAGTCTGCTAACCATAAAAGCAAACCTCTCTGCCATGCCTTTCCCCCAATCCATACACTCCCGCATGAACTGGCGTAGATGCAGTGGTATATACGGTCTACGTGGGAGCCAGTATAATGCATCATCAATTCCTCCCCCTTCCCCACATTGGTCTGCATTCTGACGTGGCAGGCACCATTGTCGTCTAAAAATAGAAGATCATCAGCACTTATGCACTGAGGATGCCTATTAGTCCCAAGCAGTCATTCGGTTGGTTCGTTGTGTAAGTGTAGCTGATCTGGCGATACTGGAGTAGCATCCACGGGCGGCCAATCAAGCTCAAGCTCAAGCTCAAAATGACCAACTTTGGTGAATGAAATTTTAACAGGACATTAGACAAACATGAATTGTAACATATATTTTTGAATAATTTTTCCAATCACGAGTTTGAATGTAATAACGATTTAACCCCTCTACCTGCAGCTTCATTTTTTGCCGCAAAATTCAAATTCAAATCGTAATAACTTTTTTGTTTTTCAATATTTTTGCACCATTTTTTCACAAGTTCTCAAAAAACTCTTCTAGTTTTAGGATCTGTGTCGGTATTGATCATTGGTCATCTGGTTTTGAAGATATTCCAAAACTCCTTGCGGGACCGACCCGTAACCAGAACTCCCCGTAGATTTCTCAGGCTACAGAATTTTAATCGTGTTCGGATATTCACTCTTCGGAACAATACATTAATGAGAGTACGTTGTGAAAAAAATGAAACAATTTGGTGCAGCCATCTATAAGTAATGAGCATTTGGGTTTCTGGAACCACGCTGGCCAAATAAAGATCTTAAAAACTTCAAAAAACATCATATCGTAATTTTCAGATATCTCCAAGAATTCTCAATTGATTTGTATGATTTTTTCAGAGTAGCTCCTTATTACCTGGTATTATATAGCCCACATTTTATTTTTTTTATAAATTGACCAAAAACAAAATGGCCGCCAAAGACATATTATATGGAAAATGTCGGTCCCCCAAGGAATATCGGAATATCTTTAAAACCAGATCACCAATGATCAATATCGACACGGATTCCTAAACTAGAAGAGTTGTTTGAGAACTTGTGAAAAAATGGTACAAAAATATTGAAAAACAAAAAAGTTATAGCGATTTGAATATTTATTTTGCGAAAAATGAAGCTGCCGGTAGAGGGGTTAACTAAAGTAAAATATTCGACGAAAAATTCAAAACTATTCATCTCAAAATCAAATAGCCCTACACAAAAACGGTCTTCAGCAAACTTGTTCATCTCGTGAAAATCTAAAACTTTTCTGAAGAGACCCTGAATCTATTCCTTCAATATGTTTAATTATGTCATTTAAAAAAATGGTCAAAATATTCACTTTAGAAAAACCGTTACTGCTTTTGAATTCGTCATTGTAAAAAAAAACACTCAAAAATATATGGTAAAATTCAAGATATATCTGATGTTCTGTGAAAATTTCATTCGAATCGATCCATAAATAACTGAGATCTAGCTTACCAAAGTTGGCAATTTTGTATGGAAAATAAAAAAAGTTGCAAATGTTTTGTCCAATACTGCATTTTTTAGAAGATTTTTTACAGGTCTTTTATTGTTATTTATTTACTTATAACGAGTTGGTATGTAGGCGCCATGCTTTGCTTTTGATTTTCCTCCCTCGCCTTCCATCAGTTTGTAAATAACTATCGCCTACAGATATACCACCCATGCTTCAACTTGTATGCAAGTTGTGCCACTTTGCTTGCGAAGCATTACAGATAGAGTTATAGACTAATAGATGTCATAGACAGATAGATAGACGACAGACCACGGCTTTTATGTATAGTATCGAACTCTACATACATCTAACACTTTTTTATTTTTTATTTATTGATGCTTCAACAGGAACGGCTTAAATCACTTGTACTACCAACATTAATAAGTAATCCGAGAAATCATAGTTTGCAATAATCTTTGCCAATGTTTTCATTGTAAAACATTGCAATAATCTTGAATAGATTTTATTTACATGCAAGCTCATAATTATGCAAATAAATCGAGAGAATTTCAAAATTTGAAAACTAACTCCTTTGATCACAGCAGTGTTGCAAGAATTAAATAATAATTTTAGAATTATCCACACCAATGACGTGTGAAAAGTCATAACTAAATTTATAGTTTTTGATAGATGATCAGACATTTATGTTAAATTGCATCATGATAATTTGTTTAAATAATTCTTGGAGTCCAACGAAAACCAGATTTCTATTATATATCTTACCAGAAATCATTTCGTGGTTTAATACAGTTTGCAATGGATCTTGCGAGTAATCTGTCAAAAATTGGTTTTAAAACATATAAGGGTTGTGCCAAGCTTCTGTTAAGTTACCTTGAAATGAATTCATCTAGAAATTCTTTGAAAAATTCGTCAAGGAATCCGATAAAAGATAATTTCAAATATCCGTAAGAACTCTTCTTTATTTTATTCTACATATGTTTCTCAAGATTCTTGAAGCAACTCTTCTTTATTTTATTCTACATATGTTTCTCAAGATTCTTGAAGCAATTTCTTCAGTAACCGTTTCAACCTTTTTTCAGAAATTAAGTTCCTAGGAGTAGTTCAATTTTTTATCGAGTCCTCAACAATATCTCAATATATGTTTCTTTGTCTCAATTTTTTTCTATTCAAGAATTATCATGAAATTGTGCAAAATATATACGGAGTATTTCTTTGCAAGTAGAAGAAAATGCCCAAAAATATGTGGAATATTTTCAAACAGCTGGTATCTTAGACTTCTAATTGGAAGAATGCCTTCAAACTTTCAAGAATAACGGATACAATTCCTTGTATTTTGAAATAAGTTTTGTCAGAATTTCATAGATGACTTCTTGAAACTTACCTTGAAGAATTCATCTATGAAACTCTACAAGAACTCATCTCTTAAATTCTGACAAAACGTATTAAGGAATCGTATCCGTTATTCTTGGAAGTTTGAAGGGATTCCTCCACGTAGAAGTCTAAGATACCAGCTGTGTGAAAATATTCTACACATTTTTGGGCATTTTCTTCATGCATTCTTTCTTAAACTTGATCGAAAATTGTACTCATAATTATGCTTCAGAAAACATTTTTTTTTGAATCACTTCAAGAACCTTTTACTTTTGTTCCTTGTGAAATTTGTCTTTTTTTTTCATTAGATATTTTCAGAAAGTACTCTACATATTTTTTTGCAAATAGATCCTCACGAGATTTTGTCATTCTGAAAGACAGTTTCAAAAATTAATTTTCTTCAAATTTACCCTGAAATTCTTTGATGGAATGCAACCCGTGACTAATCAAAAAAAAAAAAATGTTCGGAAAATCCTCTGAGAACTTTTACAAGTGCTCTTAAAAACATTTTCCAGAAGTTTTATTTCCTTATGGAAATGAGGCAGAATTTAAACTAAACCAGGAATTTCACTGAGAACATCTACAAAGAATGTGCTAGGCAAAGATTCTTTCAAGACTCCAATGATTTTTAAAATAATTCGTCTTAAGTAGTTTCAAGACTAACAGTTTCCCAAATCCTGATTTGGAGCCTGAATTCTAATTGGAATTTCTGTAGGAATTTTCCCTGCATATTTTTCCAGTTTATTTTACAAAATACAAATAAGATTAATTACGATTCCTTGAATTTCATCAGTGATTTTTTTTAAGAGATCTAGAAATTCTCGCTTGTTAAAAGTACTTCTTAGAAAGTTCAGCAAAAATGTGTATAGAGATCTCCGAAATTTGTAGATTTACAAGAGTTCTAGGAATTCAACCAGATGCACTCAAAGCATCTCAAAATTAAAATAATAGAATTTCCCCAGGTGTATCTCAAAACAACCCACATCAATACTCTATGACTTCCTTAGAATATGTTTTCACAGGATTCCTCCAAATATTGAAACGGTAACTCGTCAAAGGATACATTACGAAATAGTTCAGCGATTTTTTGGATTTCATGTAATATTTTCTTCAGGTTTATCGATTATTCATGCATATCTCTAAGAAAACTACCAAAAATTAACCTGCAGAAACCGAAGCCTTTACAAGGGTTCTTAAGATATTCTTAGAAAAAAATCCTGGAATAGTTTTTCAAAAGATTCAAATAATCTGAAGTATTCTGAATGGATTCTCAGGATATAATAGATAATATGTTGCTAGAATTGTTCAATTTATGCTCAAATGAATGCTAGGAAGATGTGTAGGAGTTTTTATAGAAATCCGTGGATAACTTCTTAAATGAATCTCTGTGAGAATTATGGTAATCTGAAAGTAATTGTAAAATAATACTGAAAGAAGCCTAAAAAGTATGGTAGAAAAAAAATATCAAAAGAATTCTTACAGTCTACTTAGAGTGAACTCTTTGAAAAACCCTCAGAAGTGTTTCATTACGAAACTCTAAAGAGTTTATACCTCGATGGAAACAAAAACTTGGAACTGTTTACCAGGAATCTTTGCCACAAATATATCAAATTCAGCAGTTATATTTTTAAAATTTAGGATTTGAAAGAATATTCGGTGGACAAACTGAAAATTAATCCTGGAGAATTCTTAAAAGGAATGTCTAGACATTTTCTGAGAGAATTTCTTACAGCTTCCTTAGAGGAAACAATCAATAAGGGGTAAATTACAGGCATATTCCAGATTTGCTGTAAATTGGAGCCTTAGAATAACGTGTATTGTTTCGCAAATTCATGTTTCAAGTTTTCTTAGAGAAATACTCTGAAAACTATATTTGGGATGCTTGCAGAAATTCAGGAGTTACTTTTAGAACAAACGTTGATGGATTCTGTTTTTGGAATCCTTGAAGGAACTGTACAAATAAGAAGATCTACCAATCGAATCTTTGAGTTTTTTCAAGTCTAGAAATGTTCGGAAACAAATAGAACCAAGACTTGTTTTGTACTTCATTTTGCACACTGTTAATGAAAAATAAGGATAAATGTTCTCATACTTAAAAGCCTCAAGCAAAAATGTGCAGAGGTTGTGTGGAATGAACGTTTTTGCGTAATATTCGTAAATGAACTTTTATGGTGGCTCACCCATGGGCAAAACCGATCGCACACAAATTTTTCTCAGTTGTTTGAAGCCCCAAATGGAACCTAAATAGGGTCTTCCTTAGCCGAGTGGTTAGAGTCCGCGGCAACAAAGCAAAGCCATGCTAAAGGTGTCTGGGTTAGAGTATATAGTACCTGTCACACGATATACGAATGCGAAAAAGGCAACTTTGGCAAAGAAAGCTCAGTTAATAACAGTGAAAATGCTCATAAGAATACTAAGCTGAGTAGAAGGCTCTGTTCCAGCGAGGACGTTAATGCCAAGAAGAAGAAGAAGGACGAATAAAAAACTTTGTTTATGATTCATCTAGATTTTGAGCCTGATACTTTCGTGATACCTATAATTACAAATGTTATGGACTAAGACAGAACCGTTACCAAGGATCAATCAGGAATCAATTTTGCTTGTTCAAGTCTGACTTAATTTTCAAGTTTGGCCTTGAAATTGACGAATGAACAAGCATTGCAGAATTCGTTCTCAATTGATTTTGAAGCACGACCAAAACAAGCGAAGAAAAATCGCATCTATGGACCAATGCCCGAGTTCACTAATTTGACGTTTGAGCGGTGCCGTGTTATTTACGCGACCATGGCAACGAGTGAAAACGTCAAATTAGTGAACTCGTGCATTGGTCCATGGACCAGTGCAGGAGTTCACTCGTTGACGTTTGAGCGGTGCCGTGTTTTTTATGTGACCATGGAAACGCGTGAACTTGGCACCGCTCAAACGTCAAATTAGTGAACTCGTGCATCAGTCCATATCGGTCAATGGATCAATACACGAGTTCACTAATTTGACGTTGGATCGGTGCCGAATTCATTCGTTGCTATAGCCACGTTAACCCTCTAATACCCAAATTTTTATTTTCGATCTAAATATCATTTTTAGTTATCTAAAATCGTTCTAAACACATTTTGGTCAATGATTTATTTTTATTCGCAAATCTATGAATTTTGGTTTTTGATTTTTATAATTTTTATTTTTGAACATCCCTATCCTTTTTCATTTTTTCTTGTAGCCTCTTCTAGTTACTGATTTTTGGCAATAATTAAAATTCAAGTTTTTACGGTACTTTTGAAAATATTAATTTTTTAATATTTTTCTGGAAATATTTTTATTTTCCGTGTAAATAACGGAAAAACAGGTTTGAAATTATTTTAATACCCCCAAGCTGTTCTTCTGTGATAGGTTGATAGTAGAAAAATATAAAAGGTACGATTTTTTATATCACACGTTAAATGAACCCCATGCATTTGTAGGTTATATAAGAATACAATTTCTCAAACAATTTTAAAAAATACAAAAAACTTTCAAAAGTCATAAAAAACTTTTCTAATATGCGTGTTATGAGTCAAGGTTTTAGCCAAAAACAAAATTATTTTGATTTCCGAGCTACGAAAAAATACACAAAATTCCAAAGTGTACCCCGTCTAAAGGCGGGGTTGGGTATTAGAGGGTTAATAACACGGCACTGCTCAAACGTCATATAGTGAACTCGTGCATCGGTCTATGATCGGTAACGTTTCGCAAGTTGTAACAAGCTTGATAAACAGCAAGGAGAGCACCAAAGAAAGAGTGATTATAAAACCCATTTTTTCTTGCCTATTTACCATTGAAGATAGGTATTTTACTTAACTGGCACGATAAAAAATCTCCGAACATCCCACAGTAATGGTGCCCACCCAGATTTAAAGCTTGTTTAGATGGATTTATCATGCACTGTTATCCCCCCGATATGATCAGAGCTGCAGCTGTAGACGATAAACAGACTTTCATGATGTGCAGCGGATCATTATTGTTACCGACAGTGGCTAGTAAGAGATATTCTCAATTTTATCAGAATTCAACCACTGCGAATGAATCGATGTTTAAAGCAATTTTATCACTTCCCGAAGAATAGAACTAAAATCCAAACTTATAATATTGGTTTTCTTTCTTCTCTTCCACAGGTAAACTGAAAAAAATCCGGATGATCGATCATGACAGAACAACCATGTCGTGCATTGCTTTCAACGAATCTGTGTCAGTTTTGCAGTTCCAGAGCCCGGTGGTGAGACACCTCTTCCGGTAAGATTCGCCGGGAGCCGCCGACCAGACTAATCCAAGAGCCATTTCTCAAATTGGCCATCTGCTTTTTTCTTATTTTTTTTTGTCTATCTACCTACCTACTATCCACAATCGATTCAAGCACGCCAATTTTAAGGTAGCACGCTTTGGCATGGAAGGAAAAAAATCAACCAATCGAAATGAACCAATTTATCTCCTGTTCGACAGAGTGAGACTGGACTTTGGTGGTGAAGAGGAAAAGAAATGCGATTCAGTCTTCTCCTTCTTGTTGGCATTTACGTCCTCACTGGGACAGAGCCTGCTTCTCAGTTTAGTGTTCCTATGAACACTTTCACAATTATTAACTGAGAGCTTTCTTTGCCAAAGTTGCCATTTTCGCATTCGTAAATCGTGTGGCAGGTACGATTATACTCTATGTCCAGGGAAGTCAAGGAAATTTCCATTACGAAAAGATCCTGGACCGACCGGGAATCGAACCCAGACACCTACAGCATGGCTTTGCTTTGTAGCTGCGGACTCTAACGGCTAAGGAAGGCCTCCAATGCGATTCGGACAAACGGTTATATGAATTTTATTTGTAATTTGCGAGAAAAAAAGTATTGAAAAATTGAAATTATTTTGATTCCACATTGAAGAATCAGAAATTTTGCAGTCACTGCTTGGTCCATGTTTAATTTAAAGCTTTTTTATCAAACATGTTTTGTAGCTCCTCCGAAAGAAAAAACGTTCTCTTGGATTTCACTTGTTCAAAAGGAATCAAACTGGAGTGAGAGTGCTTCTAAAGGATTTTCCAATCACCGTAGAACTTCACGTCAAAAACTTCATCATTATTGAATTATATATTTATTACTAAAGCAGAACATATAATTCCGTAAAATAGGACCATTAATTTGGAACAGCCAACCTCAAGTGCAGAGTTCAATCTCAAACGAAGTAACTGTCGATTCTAAGAACGATTGAAGCTTTGATCCTTTTTCCGGTGAATGAGGAAATGGACAATGATCAAAAACAAAAGTAATTGACTAGGAAGTCGATAAGTCCTAACTCGTCAAATGAATGAATGTAATGGGCATTTGATGCAGTCATTCATACCGATGACCGTTGAACGGAAAAAAAGAATCAATGGCTTTTCTGTTATCCATACTAAATAGTGTAATACCAATGTGAACCCTTAAACGCCCAACCTACTACATTCACACTGAATACAGT
Organism: Aedes aegypti; assembly: GCF_002204515.2. NCBI lineage: Eukaryota > Metazoa > Arthropoda > Insecta > Diptera > Culicidae > Aedes > Aedes aegypti. The sequence goes on along the minus strand of NC_035108.1, from coordinate 341,542,682 downwards.
ATAGAGTTTATTGCAATTTTAGATAACTCCATAATCAGAATGTTTCATATTTTGACTGACGACCCTTATAAGTTTTTCTTTGAACCTTTACTGACTGTCTATTTTTAGTTATGATAAAATTATGAATTTTTAACTATTCATGTGAGTCTATGTTATGATAGATTATTTTCAAACGTATTCCATTTTTCGTGAAATTAAGGATAATAATATATGCATTTGAAGAAAAACAAGACTCTTCATACTGAGAAAATTGAGATTTGCAACTGCCCATCATACGAAACATGGGAATTTGTATATCTCTAACTGGAGCTACTATTTTCGGCGCTACAGTCTTGGGTAATCAAAACGACTGTTTTAAATTTGTACCGACGTTTCGTTTCTAATCCGAGTCTTCTTCAGGGGGAGAATTCTGTTCAGTCATATTTTGTAAGGTCTAACATAAAACTGTCGACTAAACGAAGTTCTCACCCTGAACAATACTGGGATTAGAATCGAAACGTCGGGACAAAACTAAAACAGTCGTTTTTATTAGCCAAGACTGCAGCACTTAAATGACTAGCTCCAATTCTCCCATATCAGTCGAAATCTCTCCGCTTATATCCTCAAAAATACCAATTGGACATTTCCAAATTTTGTTTTTACAAAGAAGCCTAACGTTGGCACAACAGAATATTTTTCTCATTTTTACACCTCTAAGCCGAAAGAAATTAATAAAAACCACAAACATAAAATTTTGATGGTTGAAAGATGAATAATATAATGACAACTCACTTTTTACCACAGCCTTGAGTGATTTAAGCCTATCGTGCACGATTTGTTACCGAATTACAAAGAAGGCCATGGTGCGATAATAAACACTAGGTTGTCTGGACGAACATGGTGTACTTTTCTAATGTCGTGTTGTCTGGCTTAATTTGTTGTTTTTTTTAACTTACTAAATATTTGGTTGTGGAGTCAGTTTTAAACGATAAATTTAAAAATGAAATAATCTCAAAACCCAATAATGTTAGCATTTTTTTTTTTAAATATTGATGTTATTCAAAAATATTCGATATACGTCCACATAAGTTGACTACAAGATGCCTTTATGACAAATTAATAACTGTTACATGCATCTTAAAAAGTAATACATATTACTATTCGCTTTGAAAAGAAAACTTGGGCAACAAAGGGTTAACTAGAGGAAAAAAATAAAACCACCGACGGCGCATTATTCCAAAGCAATGGAACACAAAATCGGTTCAAAAGGTAAAAGACGCACTCTACTATGCTGTGTATTGAAATCAACTCGAATGGAAATTTATGCTCCCACACGGTGTGCCAGAAACCGTTATTAACAGAAAAAAATGTCCATGAATTCGGCACCTACCATTCGAAAGATATAGTATTCAAGCATCTTCTCCGTGAATTTGAAAATATTCTAACGAGGGAATCGAAAGTTATAGTGATTTGAAGGTTTTAAGCTATTTTGCATGGGATATTCACATGCTTATAAATATTGCTCAACGGTGCATCATTATTTACTTGTAAAAAAGCCAAGTAACCATCAGCTTTGCATTAAGCATTCAAAACATGTGATATCCAAGCATCTTCCCTGTAAATTTGAAATCATTACGTCGAGAAAATCAGAAGTTTTAGTGATTTGTATATTTACCATTATTTCTATGAAGTCTAAATTAGAGCATTTTTATGGTCTTTTTATATTAGTGCACAGAATTTACAAATAAAAATGTCCATATGACTGACACTCGGCATTCAAAAGATGATTATTCAAGCATCTTCGCAGTTAGTTTGAGAATACTTTATCTAGAGACAACACAACTAAAGTACTTTGAAGTTTTGAACCTATAATAGAGTAAGTTTTGAGTATTAAATTACCACGTTCAATGTTTTGTTTGCAACAAATTCTTATCAATATGATCAATGTGATTTAATAGCGTGATTCCTACTGTTGCTTCTCCGTCATTACAAGAGCAACTATACATGCACAAGGAACCAACGGATGTTACTTAGGGTTAGTCGCAACACTCTCAGTGTGTAAGTGATGGAATTCTCATTCCTTGTACTAAGCAATACCGCGTCCTGCTGTGTCCTAATACATGAAAATTGGGGTTATGGAATAAATATTTACGTGATACTATCTTTGAGGAAGCCGTTGGAATCCTCTGCACTTCCACGAGAAGTCAATGGGAGTTTGAAAAATTGGAAGTGGTTATATTACAGATTCGTCTTGGTAAACAAAACGCCTAATTACAATAGTCCTAGGGATGATCACATCATTTTCACTGGTTATACCCCGTTATACCTCTCCTAAAACATAATGAAGTCATCAACATAATAAATATAATAAAATAAAAAGTAATCCTTTTATATGAACAAAACATGACTGAATCAATATGACGATACCTTTGATGACGAACTATTCAAAGATTTCGCGTGATGCAAATCATGCAGCATCAATCTAAAAAGTCATCTATCAGTATCTAAAGGAAAAGCCGACGCTCATAGTATCCAATAATTCTAGGAACTAAACAAAATAGAAGGCTTGATGCATTTACATATTTTGCAAAACATGAAACAAGGTTAATTTCTACAATAAACTCCTACTAACTATTATTTGAACAAACACATAAATAAACATATCCCTTTCGCTGTCATGAATAAAATGTGAACCATCAAATTTAACTTATTTAAAACACTAGCATAAAATGATCTTACTAGTTGATAATCCAACCTCAACTGAGCAACATGTTGCCACTTTCAAATTGTTCAGGTTCACCAATATGCTTATTTGGGCCATAACGAAACACTGCCCCGCAAAACGCGCAGAAATGAAACAAAATTCATAAAAACGAACCCATTTGCTGATTTAATGAAACACTGCATTTCTTCAATGTAAGAAATAAGTTGAATGCATATCTGTTAAGTTAATTTGTGTTGAAATCATTAAATGCGTGTTGCGAACACTATTTCAGACGATTGAAAAAAATCTTAATGACTCCAAAACTTCAAAGTACTCTAATTATGTTGTCTTTTGCTAAAATAATCTCAAACTAACTGCGAAGATGATTGACTACTATATCTTTTGATTGCCGAGTGTCAGTCCTATAGACATTTTTATTTGTAGATTACGTACACTTTCATAACAAAGGCGTATAAATCAGCCCTAATTTAAACTTCATAGAAATAATGGTAAATATACAAATCACTATAACTTCTGATTTTCTCGACGTAATGATTTCAAATTTACAGGGAAGATGCTTGGATATCATGTTTTGAATGCTTAATGCAAAGCTGATGGTTACTTGGCTATTTTACAGGTTAATAATGATGCACCGTTGAGCAATATTTATAAGCATGTGAATTTTCCATGCAAAATAGCTTAAAATCTTCAAATCACTATAACTTTCGATTCCCTCGTTAGAATATTTTCAAATTCACGGAGAAGATGCTTGAATACTATATCTTTCGAATGGTAGGTGCCGAATTCATGGACATTTTTTTCTGTTAATAACGGTTTCTGGCACACCGTGTCCCACGATTGCAAACGATGCACAACTTACAACGGTGCGGCACTATCCATTCATTAGCGTAGATGATGCGTGATTAAAAAGTGCGTACCATTTATGCCGTATGGGAAGTTAGTGAACGTTTAACCTTTGATAATCGAAGTGCAGTGGCTTTGAAGGGTGAACTTCATCGATTTGACCTTTGGTTGACGCTTGTTCCCTAAGTGCTTCGAAGTTGCATCGAAATCAATTCATGAAAGTGATCTGAATAATATTGAAACATTTCCAGAAACCTGGAGGAAATTTCCAGCACACCACTCAGTGCCGTCGGTGCCAAAAGTGGAGTCATGGTACACAACTTTTTCGCAAGTATGCTAAATGCATGATTTTCGGAGGTTCTTCTCATGCTAAGGACGTCTGTCCTGTGAAGGATGATACCAAAAAAGTTTGTATGCGCAAATTGCGTGGGCCATAATAAGTCTAACTTTTGGGATTGCCCTTCGCGTAAGCGAGTCGTCGAGGCTCGTGCCATGCAGATGAACGGTCATGTTTTTCGTTTCCGGGATTCCCCTGGTAAAGAAATCGAACAATGCTCATTTTTCAGTTAACGATCGCTTGATAAAGAATCATATGTAGATTATAATCATGCTCATTCACAAACTAATTTTAATCCGTCGGGTAGCCGTTCGAATCTTTTTATTTCGAATGGAAATGCCCAATGTAATTAATATGTCAATTTTTCAGGTAATTTCAGCTCCTCGCATGATTTATTTTCTTATGGATGAAAATACCCATGTTCAGGCCGCCACAAATAACTTCTATTCCGTAACTTCATCATACTTCTAGCAACATGTCTCCCTCTGATTTTGATTTTTAAACTGAACAATTGATGCAATGTTCAAAACCACCACTATGGCTGAAGCAGTCCCAGTTGGTGAAAAATTTACTAATAGAATTGTTATTGAATTACGTTTATCTAACGGATCCAAATATTTCATTAAATATTTTGTATTTGAATGTCCGTTCTTCGAATGGTAAGAAGGAAGAGCTGTTTAATTTTCTTATAGCTAGTAACATACATATAAAAGTTTTTACGTAAACTTATTTAAAACCTGGATCTAAACTCAAAAGTAATTCAAACATTTTAGTTTATCGTAATGATCGACTGGATAGAGCATGTAGAGTTCTGTTTGATCTTCCGACCTTGACGCTTGCTCCTGGGGGAGCGGTCGACGAGGGCAGGATCAAACATGTCGCGCGTCGGTCGAGTGAAGTGAAAAAGTTCCGCGATCGGTTAGTTCTGTTTGATCTTCGACTTTGACGATTGCTCCTTGGCAGTGCGTCAAGAAAGCCCGAGCAGTCGTCAGATGTTTTCCCTCTCGGGTCGTGCGCCTATTTTCTCTGAGTGCTTTTATATAGCCGAGCAAACGAGTTAAGCTGAATGTGGATTGTTGCTGCTCAGTCAAGGATGACGGATCAATTGGTGAGCTCGTTTCATGCTACTATATCTAATCTATAAAATATGTATGACTGCACATTTAATCGATACAACGGTAGGACGTAAATATGATTTTTCAACAAACTATGAATGGTTCGTCACTGTGAGTGTCGACATAAACTCTAATTCATGAATTATTTATGTTTAACATTTTTTTGTTTTCAAAACACCCCTTTCTTTTTATCCTTATTTTTGTTATTATAAAAAAAAACTTTGAATGGTTCGACACTACAAGTGTAGACTTGCGAAAGGTTCACTTTATTCAACAAACTTTGGATGGTTCGCCACTGTAAGTGTCGGCATAAGAATAAGAGTGTTCTATGATGTTCCAGCCAATCGAGTTTTTGTTTCTTTTCAAATAAGTAAAATATTATAACACATGCTTTCGTCCTGACAGCTGTAGGAATGTTACATTTAGATATTTGTTCAACAAACTTTGAATGGTTCATCACCTCAAGTGTCGACATAATTTTCCTTTACATAGAAACTGTTCATATCAAATGAAAATATTATATTTTCATAAAAGCATATTTATATTTGAAAAAAAAACTATTTATCATGGTCTAATCACTTATCAACGTGAATCCTTTGACCCAACGATCCTCCCCATTAACAAACATCCTTTCCAGTAACCTTTGTGGAGATGCAGAGGTAAACACGGTCTCCAAATAGCAAAGGTTACACACTAACATTCCTTCCCCCAATCCCACCTGACTGCAAGGACGTGGCCGGCGCCGTTATTGACCCTGTTTAAATAGAGGCACTGAATTATGCACACTGAAGAAGATTATGGCCAATCCCAGCCGAACTTCTAGTTGATTCTTTGTGCATTTTCACTGACTTCGGTCAATCACGGAATAGCAACCATTGATATGTGTAGTCAGTCTAAGCTAAGCTAAGCTAATGATCGACTGGATAGAGCATGTAGTGGAGTTGCTTAAATCATTCATAGGTGTATAAAGCATCAACTTTTTTCGCCATTCGAAAATATTTTTTGTTAAACCTTGGGTGGTTTTCTTCGAGCACCGCCTGGTAAATATACTTTCAATGTTGCCAATTTGCCTCTTCAATGCACTAGACAGCAATTTAATTTGCTACAAACTGACTTGCGGAAGTTGACTCGCAGTGAGTCAATTTTTTTTTGTCAATTGTGACTTCAAAGCCAAAAATCGCTCTTGTAGTAATTCACAAAGCATTTTAAATGGCAGAATTTTATGTGATGACTGCACTTCATGATATTTCTCAGTTCAATATCCTGATAGCCCTACTTGTTTTTCCTCTTCTAGAAACCCTTGAACGATTGATTTGGTCTGAATCGACTCTAGTCATTTTTGTAGCCAACTGATTACTCACGCTGATTTTACTTCTGATCAGATACATTACATAAGAATACATTAAATAAATGCTAACTTAACTAAGTATTGAAAGAAAACTGCTGGGAAAACCAATTAAAATTTGTAACTGGTTTTTCATAATTTGTTCCAATCGTAGCCTATCAGTCCAGTAAAATGAATATTCCAATCCCCCAAATTGCAGCCAAACCTCAAAATTGAAAACAATTACTCTAATGAAAATTGACAGCGCTGGAATGGAAAACAAAAGCCATCGGCAAGCATCGCGCATCAACTGATAGCCAAACAAACCGGTAAACAAATGGAAAGTGTTTGTAAACTGGAAAATTACGCATGAAAAACTGCAGTTAAACAGTGGCAGCAAACAAACGAACAAAAAATTGGGAAAACCGACACGCTGGACGCACCATTTTCGCGGAATTGGATAAAACGATTACGTTGTTCTTGTCCTGACACGGAAGTGATCGTTGGCGATAAAAAACTATAATAAATTAAATCTGTGATATTAAACAAAGAGTAATCCGAGAGAGGGAAGCTCTATACTGGTGAGGGTGAAAAAGAGGAAGCGTAGCATTGATAGGAGGGAAAAGAACCTTAAAACAATTCACCTAGTGGTGAGTAAATTGTTGAAAAGTAGTTTTGAATATTCAATGTTAATTATGAGTAACGAAAACAAGCAGCATCAATTTAAAAAAAAACTTGATTAATTCGCAAAATTGCTTCAACCATCGAACACAGGAAAAACGTCATCCTTATCAACCAAAGAATTATCAGCCAAACGATATTAAGCCATTCCCGAAAGTGACTGGAAACGACATCAGACAACTGCCGCCGCTCACAATAATGGAAAGGAAGATTAATGCACAATGGCGAAACATTACCGAACCAGGACCGCGCGACTGACCATCGCCGGAAACCCGACCAGAATCACTTAACAAAAGCATAACATTAAAATTGCATAACTTTAAAATTGCAGAAAGTTATACAAGATTTCCACCAAATTAAACAAGAATATAACAAGTTCTTTTATATTACAGTCAACTCTCCATAACTCGATATTGAAGGAAACAACGAGTTAGGGTGGTATTGAGTTATAGAACATAAAACCAGTGCAAATGTGACCCAAGGGATCATCGAGGTAGCCATGGTAATCAACTTTTACTATGGTTCTTTAACTCTATATTGAGATTGAGAAGAAAACTATCTTGATAACAAAATTATATTAACTTCTGTTATTTTAAGCAGCTGTTTATAGAAATGTGTTATAATCTTGTAATGTGATTCTGGTCGAGAACAGTCGCAAAAAAATTAATACTGCAAGCGCAGTTTATAGCGCAAGATAAACCTCGCTCCCCCTTTTTTTTCTCGCGCTGTTATTATTTTATTTAATGAAATTCATTTAATGACTTGAATGTGTCTGTCTAGGTAAAAACCGACACGCCACGGCTGCTACACATGGAACTGCTCCGACTGACCCGAGAATTCTCACATACTTCGGTGCATCATCCGGATATGGGGCAGAGCAAAAGGGCATGATCCTCTCTTGTTGATCCCTTGATTGTGCCGGTGGTAAATTAATTTAATATTTTAATACGGTTTATTGAAATGAATTACAGTATGTGACGTAGAGTGGATTTTTTGTTGTTGTGAGGAAGCGTGAGAAAGAAACAGTAATTAATAAGGTATGAATTATGTCACTCAGGGGGAATTTATTGAGCTTTTTTGGAAGGTTGAGAAGATAAATTGCAGATACAAGCATATACTGCAAACGATTTTTCAATGCTCAAATTCTGGATTGAAACATTCTCCAGAATAATGAACATAATGGCGAATTGAATTTATTTTTCGCTTTTTTAAGTTGTTGAGCAAATGAATTACAAGATACTGTCATTTCCTTCAGAAATCTAACTTGAAAATACAATAAATAAATTCATGGAGAAACTTTCAGAGTATATTGCAAAGAAATAACCATCACAAACTTTGCAAGGCGTAAGACAGATACACTCCAGGGAAAAAGTTTGGGTTCAGCTCCTCAAAAACATACTAAAGTGTTTTTATACCGCTGTGATTACACGTCTCTCTACAGCTCATTCCAAAGAGAAGATAAAGAGAAGTAAGAAAACTTCGTAGCTACTTTTGTATGGGCAAATTTTGCACGAAACTTATATTTATTTTTTTCACTTAAATTTTAAGATAGTGTAGTGTTTCCATCCACTTACATGAGCTTTGACTGAATTATTTAACACAAGCTCGACTTTTTCTTATTCGCTTATCATGCACATGTACATGTAAAGCATTTTTTTGATTGATTGACCGTCTATCTCCATATCATCTGCGAAGCAAAAACATTGCCTGAATCTGTTAAAAATCGTTTCCCGGTTAACATTCGACTCTCCGTATATCCTCTTCTGCCATTAAATTGGTAATATTGAACAATAGGCATGGAAGTCCATTTTTTGTCATAGTCCCCATAGAGTATTGTTCGCAGCACTTTACGTTCAAATACCCAGAAAGCTCTCCGGTCGACTTCCTTCATTGTCCACGATTGGGACATGGGAAAACTGAAAGGATCAGTGTCTTGTATAACGCAACTTTTGTTTTCGTTTACAGGCTACGGGACTTCAGCTGGTTACGGAGCCCGTAGAAAGCCCGACTTGCAGCAGCAATACGTCATTTCACCTCGCGGGTAATGATAAGTAAGTTGGTTCCAAGATACACAAATTAATCCACCACCTATGCTAAACAGCAAGTTAGAAAGAGTGTCACCCTGTTTCAGTACTTAGGTGCTAATTTCGGCCATCCACTGAACTGACTTTTCACCGTTGTTTTGACCTACAATGCCTGCACTCTCATCGCCAGTAAGGTGTTTTTCAATTACCCTAAGGGTTCCCCTTTTCAATCATCCCCTAGATTGTTCGTCAAGATCAGTGTTGTAAACATTTGACATTTTTCGCGACGTTTGTTTTGCTTCCATGGTCAGCAGTCAAACGATTTCTCTTCACTCATCCGCTATCGTCACCTCTCACACACAGCACGGGCGGTAAAATGACCATCAAGAAACACAAAAACTATAAAATGAATGTCGTCTGACACGATGACATGTTTATATATCATGTATCTTGCATAATTTTTAGAAATGTTCGATCATAAGCAACAAGAACATTTAATCTTGCTTGTTATGTCGAATGTGACACACACACAATGAAAGCAGCTCTTAAAACGAAAAATATAGAAATAAACAAAACCGTACCCTTTTCTGGTGTAGGTCAGCTAAGTTCAATTGACATAAAGGTTGTCGTATTACAACGAAAACGTGTCGACAACCCTGATTGATAACAACACAAGTAAAGATTCTCTAATTGTAGATATTTTATTTATTTATTTTTATTTAGTTGGTGTTACATCAATTAATTTGACAAACCCTCGTTAACGATGTTAGGCCAATTTACTCGGTTCATGGCTGTGTCTCTCCAACTTCGATTTCGGCCCACGTTCTCCGCCTTCTTGTGCCAACCGGATTCGACGCGAACACCATCTTTGCAGGATTGTTGTCCGGTAGTCTTGCAACATGCCCTGCCCAGCGCACCCTTCCAACTTTCGCAGCCTTCTGGATACTGGGTTCGCCGTAGAGCCTAGCGAGCTCGTGGTTCATTCTCCGCCGCCACACACCGTTCTCCTGCACTCCGCCAATGAACGTCCTAAGCACCCTTCGTTCGAACACTCCAAGTGCTTGCAGGTCCTCTTCCAGCATGGTCCATGCTTTATGTCCATAGAGGACCACCGGTCTTATAAGCGTTTTGTACATGGTACATTTGGTGCGGGGGTGAATCTTTCTCGACCGCAGCTTCTTCTGGAGCCCATAGTAGGCACGACTTCCACTGATGATGCGTCTCCGTATTTCATGACTAACGTTGTTATCAGCCGTCAACAAGGATCCGAGGTAGACGAACTCATCAACCACCTCTAAAGTTTCCCCGTCTATCGTAACACTGCTTCCCAGGCGGGCTCTGTCGCGCTCGGTTCCGCCTACCAGCATATACTTTGTTTTTGACGCATTCACAATCGGTTGAGAAACGGCGGAGATATAGCTCTCTGAAGTTGACCATTTTGTATGGGAAAACGGCTTTGGTGCATTTTATATGTCCGATACTGTAAATTAATTTTCTATCAGAATACGAAAAAAATGGACACTTCTCGTATCAAACTATTTAGTTTTTTTTTATAATTACAATCACAAGTAGAGGTATTATGTATTATGTGAAATATGAATTGTAGTATGCCGACATTTGGAGTGCCGATGAAAAAATATACCGTTTCATTACCGAAAATAGAAGCATGAATCGAGCTCACCATTAAATGATCTATCGTTGACAGGGGATCTCCAAGTCACTTCAATTTCGTCACCAATACACCTAAAGCATACGGGTTTAATGAATTATGTGTTGAACCGTTCTGTTTGGGCGTCATGGAGCGCTGTCCAACAAGACTCGCAAAAACGACAAAAAATCTCTCCGATGACGCAAAAACGAACCGTTCTGCTTAGAGTCACTCTTTTCACAGTCTGGCGGATAGAACTATCGGAGCCAGTCGAACGTTACCGGTAGAGAGTGCTTGAATCTGTGGGCAGTATTGTGACCGTAGATATAAATCAACAAAAATTAAAAACAATAATTCATATTACAAGAAAAATTAGCAAAACTTCATTGATATTATACCAAAATGCAATTCTAACATGTTCGGCGAAGTTCGACTTCAATGAAACTTATTGGTAGAACGAGAGAAAATATGAACTTGAATGATGATCATTTTCTTAAGTTGCCAGCGATTTAGTGAGATTTTCATGTTGCCAGTTCTTGGGATTTTCTCTTCGCCAGTCTGTGAATAAAGTGTATGTAGTCCTGCATGGTCATCACGTCTTTCGGCTCGCTTATTTTATGTGCATCAAAAAAAATTTTTTTTTTTTTGATTTTATGGGAGTGTGCACATGATACTATTCTTGGCACTATTGATTCACTTCGGCAGTAGGTTTTTTTCAAAAGCTACTGAGCTCATATTTGGCCAAAATATGCGTCATATTAAAGTGCTTCTTATTACAAAGCTCTAGACAACCTTGCCAAGGAAAACTCTCCATGCCAAAGTGAATCATAGAAGTGCCCAAGTAGCTCTGCACCCTAATTCTCTAACATTCAAATTAGCTATCTTGCAATAGTTTCAGATGGAATAGAAGTATAAGCGAATAATCTTACCATATTTATGAAATGAATTATTTTACATGATGATATGGTGACATGGTACCAACATTCTTATGTGGTATTCTGATTACACAGCGTAACAAAAATGACATTTTTGCGTGTCTCAAGGATCAAATTATGTGTCTCTAGTAAATTTGGTGTTGCTGAATCTGGTGCCATTCTCAGAAATGTTCCAGCATGTCAAAATTTTTAGCTACAGGTCGCCGAAGTTGTATAAAACACTAATGTTTACCTGAAATTTAAAGTACACTTTATCAAATTGTTTTGTAATCTAATCCACCAAACATGCAAAATAGAACTTGAAATTTCATTTCAGACATAATTTGATTGAAATTGCGCGACTAAATTTCAATTAAACCGATTTTTTAAACATGCTTGCAGTCTCCATACAAAATTCTTCGTTTCTTCTATATGGCAAAATACAACAATTCTCTATATCATCAAAAAATAACTTTTCCGCATCGAAAGTATTACAAACTTTGATGATAAGTATTGTTATACACATAAAGTTTGAATTCTGTGGCAAATTGATCCAATTTATTACCTTACAAGCTGGCAAACTTGCATGCAAGTTGGCTGAAATAGTCATTTTTCGCATTTTAAACAGCCAATATCTCAAAAACTAGACTTGCTATGATATTTCTGAAAACGGCAATGAATTCAGCAACCCTTAAATAAGTGAATAGCGGTATTTTGGTGCTGGAGACAAAAACGTGTTCCGCAGTGTTATTTGTATTGTTGACAGTATTTGACAGTATTCTTTTGTGATTTCACAACAGTTTTAAAACTGAGTTAGTACTAAAAAAGGTGTATAAAACAGCAACTAATTTAATTTAATGAAAAATAATGTTCCAATCAAACAATAATTTGAATTTGAACATGTCAAGATTCTATACAAAACATGTCATATACTGTTCAACTAAGAACTGATAGCTAACAGAGCATATTCAGAGCTTCCCTTTCACATGATTTGAGAAAATTGTAAAAAAAAACATTTTTGAAATAAGGAATGAAAACATTTTTGAAAGAAGGAATAACTCTCCTTGTATTGGCTACTAGCTCAAATCCGAAAAGCACAACGCAAGCGGTAGTTATGAAGCGTTAGATCAGGTACAGCATAAAATGGTACAAACGGAAGCGAAAACTGCAGCATTGTCTATTTTGGAACAGAGACGGAACTTTGAAAAAGCGAAAAACGAGCATATGCATCAGCATAAGAAACCTTCAAATTCTAATAGAAGGTTTCGTGTAGCGTACATTTCCTTCATTGAAAAAAGAGTCCCAATATTTGCCCCAAACAATTAAATTCAGGCTAAGAACACATGATTACTCAAGTTTTAAATTTTTAAATGTTTTATTGATTTAAGCCCAAGAAACATTTTTTTCCTGTTTATGAGATTTCGCCACATCCCTTGGTTTAAACTAAAATTTTTGTTGTATTTTGTTTTCCGTGCCCTTCCGAAATGTCAAATAGGAACAATTCCAATGTTAAAACCCCTGTGGCGTTTTGGTCAAGTAACGTCAAACGTCAAACATGATCAAAAGTCTCAAGGTTCATATTTAGACCTATTTTTAAAATCAAAGAATAAATATGATATAGCCGTTATTTGAGCAAGAAAATGTGTTGAAGTATTAGCAAGAACACGCTCTGTCGCGTTATTTTATCAACAACTTTAGGACCCTATTCCAGAGCCACCATGACGAATGGAAATAAGGTGATTGAAAAGTAGAAGCAGTACTTCGACAAACACCGACATTGAAGGCAAATTAAGGGTACGTCAGAGAGGATAAATTTAACTAGTATGAGGGCGCTAATGAAGCGTAGTTCATTGAGCCGAACGATTTTTTTTATCTAGTTCATTTATTTGAGGCTCAAACGCGTTTAACGCTCTACGGAGCCGAAACTCATTTTTTGTACTATTTACAATTTATTCACTTTTTAGTACCAAAATTAGTACGGGATGGAGCCAGGATACTCGTGGCAACTCGAGGTTAGTGGTCACAATTTTTGAAGGAAGGACATGGTAGGGATTGAGATCAGGGTTCTCTGCTGCTCATCCGGGAGGTGTATTGTGGTAGCTCGATTAACGTATCATGGCGTTGGTACCAAATTCTTGCCGGTATTCGTCTGCCGGATGGCCAGGATCCTCAATCCAACACAAAGGGGACAAAACACAAAAAAAAAACTGGGGAAGAGAACACAAGAGAATTAAACTTTTATACAAGACAAGCGAAGGAAATCGTAAATGGCGACCATATAAATGAAATCGCGGGTGTCCAACACATGTCTAACTGGAACATAGGGTTGTCTACCTCAGGCCGCAAGGGTATCCAAACGTTGCGCTCTGGATGCATTCATATCCGGCCAATGTCAAACTACCGAAACAAGTCTTGACATCACGCGAATGAACTCTCGACTTACGTCCAAACCATTCCACCAGGCTCGCAAGGAAACTCTAGGAATTATGAAATGTAACCACCGTCCCAGTTGTCCATTTAGCCAATCGCTTTGTCAACCGTGAAGAGAACTTTGACGTACTAATAGAAAAAAATCATCGTGTGAAATTCGTCTATCATAAATCTCACCTTCCTCAGCGCCCACCTTTGCGAGAGAGTCCGCCATCTTTTTGCCATAAATTAAGCAATGTGGGAGGACTCATACAAAGGTAATCTTATATGATCTTTCGACCAGTACACACATCTGATCTCTTATTTTTGTAAGAAAGTAAGCCTCAATATAACTGAGACTATCCGAGAAGATGAAGAAATGGTCTGCGGGCATGTTTGAGATCATCCCCAAAGCGAAGTTGATTGCTGCCAGCTCAGCAACATAAACCGTGCAAGGTTCCTGAAGTTTTCGGAAGGCGGAAGAGTTTTCATTGAAGACGAAGCCGAACGATTATGGCAACTAAATATCTAGGACATCCTCACTAAGTATTTCAGTGCATGTTATCAAATCATCTGTAGATACTGCCATTCATAAATTCAGCACTCGGATATGATGACACATTATCTACCATATTAATCTAATCAACTTCGCATTGTATATCAAATCGCATCAACGATTATCGACAGACACGTTTAATCTACGCACTAATTGACTGATATGAATATATCGATAAGCTACGTGTCTGCGACCATCAGTGTTGGGCACAAATTTATCGTATCAGTTGAGTGTCGCTTTATCAAATTCGTAATCCATCAAAAGTATGGTGTATGTACCATGTGAGATATGAATGGAATATAATTCGAAGTCGTTATCAGAACAATTTTAAAATACCATTATTCCTGTGGTAAAGCCCAGATAGCCGTAGCGGTAAACGCGCAGCTATTCAGCAAGACCAAGGCAGAGGGTCGTTGGTTCAAAGCCCACATCTGAAAAACCTAAAGAACAAGAAACAGAAAGCGCATAAATTATACAAAAAAGAAAATACTGCCACCAACTTACAAAATTATCATGACATATGCAACCAACTCAACTCTGCCATTAACTCCGCACATGAAGAATATAATCGTAAGGTCGAATCCGAAGTCAAATCATGTCCTAAAAACTTTTTTGATTATGTAAACACTAAATTAAAAAGTAGCAATTTCCCTTCGCGAATGCATTTTGACGGAAACGTAGGTGAAAACTCTTCCGATATCTGCAACCTCTTTGCAGATTTCTTCCAAGAAGTGTATACCACCTACGCCGAAGAAGACCGCGACCGCAGTTTCTTTTCTTTTTTCCCAGAAATTTCTAATAGTATATCTATTGAAAAACTATCACAACAAGAAATCTTATCGGCACAAAAAAACCTGGACGCAACTAAGGGAGCAGGACCGGATGGCATTGCACCCGTGTTCTTCAAAAATCTCTCAGAAGAACTTACCCTTCCCTTAGAACGCCTTTTCAACATGTCTCTAAATAATGGAAAATTCCCAGTAGCTTGGAAATCCTCATATTTGGTGCCTGTTTTCAAATCAGGTACAAAATCTGAGATACGGAACTATCGCGGAATTGCCATTCATGTATTCCCAAACTCTTTGAATCTCTCGTAAACGACAAAATTTTCCAGCAAGTAAAAAACCAAATTACTTGTATGCAGCATGGCTTTTTTAAAGGCCGCTCAACATCTTCCAATCTGCTAGAATTTGTATCTTTTATTCTCAACGCAATGGACAATGGCAAGCACGTAGAAGCCCTCTACACTGACTTCAGTAAGGCATTTGACCGAATCGACATACCATTATTAATCTTCAAATTGCAAAAAATAGGAATGGAGCCAGGACTCTTGAGTTGGATCCAGTCATATCTATCACATAAGAAACAAATTGTGCGCTTTCAAAATAAATTATCAGCACCCATTTCTGTAACCTCTGGAGTACCCCAAGGTTCTCATTTAGGCCCACTTCTTTTTATTTTGTATGTAAACGACATTTCCTTTTTACTTAGAAAAATAAAATTTCTTATATATGCAGACGACATGAAGCTCTTCATGGAAGTAAGTAATTCTAGCGAAGCAGAAGAATTCCAGAATGACATTAACTTATTCTTCACTTGGTGCCAAAAAAGTTTACTTCAGCTCAATATCAAAAAATGTAATTCAATAGCATTTAGTCGAAAATATGTAACACCACCAATTGAAGTATTTTTAGGAAATCAAGTAGTGCAGAAGTGTAAAATTGTAAGGGATTTTGGGCGTAATCCTAGACTCTTAACTCACTTTTGTAGAACATTATAATGTCATAATAAACAAAGCAAACAGCATGCTTGGCTTCATTAAGAGGTTCAGCAACAATTTTCAAGACCCATATACTATTAAACTATTGTATACTACATATGTAAGACCAATTTTGGAATACTGTCACCTAGTATGGAACCCGTATCATGTCGTACACAAAGAACGCATAGAATCAGTACAGAAGCAATTCCTTTTATACGCCCTTCGGAAATTGAATTGGACTGTACTGCCACTTCCGTCGTATGAAGCACGCTGCATGCTCATCAACTTGGAAACACTTAAGCAACGCCGGGAATTCGCAATGATTCTCTTTATAAACAACATTATTTCGAACCGTGTAGACTCTGCTGCACTTCTTTCTCAACTAAACTTCTACACACCCTCTCGGCATTTAAGAACAAGAAAATTATTTTCAGAAAAATCATGCAGAACGCATTATGCTCAAAACGGACCAATAAACCGTATGATGCGTCAGTATAATGTACATTGCGAATTCATTGGCATTACTATGTCCAAAGAGCAGCTTAAAACACAGCTAAAGAACAATAGAAGCAATCCATAGCATGTAAGAAAGTATTGTAATTATTGTATGTAGTCTACCTATGCTTGACGAAATAAATAAATAAATAAAAGAAATCCCATCAGTTTGCAAAGGAAATTTTCTCGACATACCAGGGCATAAAATATCTTCATATCTGCCGTACGATGTACACATGGAAAAATGGTCAATTAGCAAGCTCTCAGTTTATAACTGTAGAAATGCTCATATAAAAACAGTAAGCTAAGAAGCAGAATCTGGCCCAGTAGGAACGTAAAGTCAGAAAAAAAAATAATAATAATTATAACTACCCAAAAAACGTTAGCATTCATACTTGTCCATGTTAAATTCAAAATTTCGTTGTCTAGAACTTCTTTGTATCGTCTATACATAATAATAAAATTTCAGTATTTGAATCTTAAGATTCATCGTTTGAATCTTAACCAACAAAAGCTGACAATAACATCTACAAAATATCGGCAGATATCAGTTCGTCAGGCGATATCAGTATGCGTGATGACGCAACGAATCACATCCAGCAATAATTGATGAACAATAAATCAAAATTTGTCGTATGACGCGGGTCATCCTGTTAATAACCAGAACCCCGGCTTTGGTGACGAATCTAGTGCTGGCACAATATCTCACTCCTACGTTCGAGAACGATAGCAGTGACGATATGAATTCCTAAAATCAATTTTCGCAGCAACATCATCGTGATGGATCACACACACGGACAAAATATGACGAGTCTATATAGTTATCCTTGCAATCGGCAACCAGATTCCAATGTGATAATATAGATCCTGACGCAAGAGATCCTTATAATAATATAGTAGCTGAGTTGACGTACATGTAGCAAATATACGGATGTGATGACGATGACGTAGTGCTCCCATGTATGTCACTCACATCCGGAGAAAATTTAACAACGAAAGTGCTGATATCATTTGCATAACTGATTCTATTTCGATTTTCATCGATTTGGAATTATTTATCGACAACTGAAATAAGTTTAGAGAGATGCTGAATATCAAAAGAGCTTTTTTATTCCTACTCAGTAACGTTTGAAGTTCTGGAATGGTTTTAGCTGATTTTAACTGATTCTAAACAAAATTTGGCTTATAAAATAAAAAATTTGATAAAATCAAAAATTTGAATGATTTATGTGTAGTGTTGTACATCAAATTGAAATCATTCATTACAAACTCAAACAACTTTAGAGAGATACCAAATGAAAAAAATACATTTGTTCCCTACTCAGTTCCACGAAACGTTTCAGGTTTTGCCGATGTTTCATAATTGATTTTATTTGATTTGAAATCACAATTGTCCCATAAAACCACAATAAAACAAATAAATGCTAGGATCATGTATTGTATTATAATAACGACCAATATACGTGATGATATCTCATCCTTGTTTAGCCGAAAGAATTATTTTTGGAAACCACTAAGGGTTTTGAAATGGTCATATCAGGTCAATCATATTGAATCCACTTTTCCAAATTCACCCGAAAAAATAATTATCTGACCACTCTCATTATTCCAACTCAGCTCTCCTTGGATACAATTTTCGATCCGTTCAACCGAAATTCATCCGAATTGATTCCTCCGAACCAAGAGCACAATAATCAACGAATAATATCATCACAATACAATTTCCGGCTGCAGCTGCTCACAGATGCCGAAATCGAGCCCCAACTACGATCGCCATCATCAGACCATTGTCATCATACTTCCGGTTCAATCAACTCATTTCCCACTCCCGGCTTCCCGTCCACCACTATGTGACCCCTCGTCAGCGATTATTATTGGCATAGAATCCAACGTAGGAAAAAAACGACCAGGACACTTACCAACCGATGCCGTCAATAACCGTCGTCGTGATAATAGCGGTCCACAAAAATTACATAAAAGGCACACCCAACGTAAAACGCGTATCGGTGTTCCACAGTGGGGCATGGCCGGATAAAACCTCAAAAATTTAGGGTCTTAAACCTTTCTTTCTCACGACTTATAACAACTATTTCTTTATGAATAAAGTGTTTTTATAAAAAGTGCTTGAACAAACAATGTCTAACAAATGGTCTAAATTTTTCACAACCAGTTTACATTTGTTTATTTTTATTTAATAGTAAATTGATTGTTTATCAATAGTTAAACTATTGAAACAGTTAGTTGACTTTTGGATTGATCTGATGAGTAGAGAATCACATTCTAGTAACTATTGTACAGTATTCATCTGGTTCGGTTTGTCTGAAGTTCATCGAAAATAGAAAAGAGAAGGTTAAAATTGCCTGTAAACATTTTTTTATCAATATATATACTATTGAATAACTTTCCCCAGAATATCATTCAATAGTAGACGAATTTCATCCAGGATGAGTCAACATTGTGCCCGATAATCTTTGATTTGGGTTACATTAGACACGGGTTTTTGTTATTATGAAATCTCGATTACTTTTTCAAATCGACTTAAGTAACTTTCAAATGGTTCGGCGTAAAATAGTTAAGATAAATCAAAATGTTTCTTCTGAAACTGTTTAAAACAGAATCCTTTTAAACATTTTTTCGTCGTGTAAATTGCTTACTTTTTGCAAGCAATCAGCTCGTGTTCAAAAACTAGGGAGAACTATTGTTCCCCGCGGAAGTTTGACGACATAATGATACACCGTTTTTGTACCAGTGTAAAATCTACTCAAGTAGTGTTTTGCTTTGATTCGTGGTTAAATCGTTTTGATTCTCCATATAACAGAGCGGTAAAAGTAGTGTTTAAGTTGCGTCATTACATTGTTGCGTACTTACGTCGTTTTGTGAATTCGGAGGTTAAACGTTTTGAAAGTGACAACAGAGCTGGTTCAGAGTGAAATGTGTAGAATTTTGTCTGCGCAATACCATGAACTGATAATGTTAAACTGATAACCTTGTTTACTGTGCGAAGATGAGGCTATTTGAATAATAAAGCGGCGAAATTGATTCTACAATAACTTCTGAAAATGGCATATAAGCTTTTTCAAGCAGTTTGATTGAAAAATTTGATAAATTGAAAAAAAAAACACAAAATTTCAAAAACCCCATATGGTTTTTTTTTTTTGAATTTTAACCTGAATCTTGATACAGAAACTTGGAAGTAAGATGCATGATAATAACTTTTTTTAATAAAACCAGTTTTTCCAAAACAAACATTCGGTCGATTTTCAAAATGTAGGTTTTCTTATGAATTAAAAACTTTTTGATGATAAAACATGACTCTTACAGATATGTTGAACCATAATGATGATCATGATTACATCTCCAGAAGTAGCCATTTTCGAGTTATTTTGAAGTTTTTTTGATGCAAAATTTTATAAACAAAAGGATAAAATAGGACATTTTTATTAGTCTATCATGGTTCTCATGTCAGTAGTGTGTAATATGATCTGTCTACACATAAACTGATTGTTCTTGATGGAGAAAAATCAAATTTCAAAGAATTTTTATCACGTACGGACCATTTATAGTATAAATCGGAGTGTTTGGGTTGATACGGAGGTCTATTAAAGTAAAAATATCAACGAAAACCATGATTTCAGAAAATCACGTTTGAAAATTAGAACTGACGTAACTTTTAGCTTGGAGGTCTTGAAGTTTTTCAGTGAGGTGAATATCGTTATGATATGATGTCAAATCTGATAATTTTAGATTTCTTTTTGAATGCAAGATCTCACTTATTTATGGACCGATTCGAATGAAATTTTTACATAACTTGAATTTAATCATATTTTTTTGAATAATTTTTCCAATCACGAGCATAAAAGTAATAACGATTTAACTAAGGTGAAATTTTCGACAAAAAATTCAAAGCTATTTATTTTAAAACTAGTGGTACCGGCAAACTTAGTCTTGACATCAAGTAGGCTGTTGCAAAACGTCATGTAATACCCCATACAAAATGACACCTGAGTCTTCTCCATTTTTCCCGATTATTCCGGAGACTTTTCCAAACATGTTTCTTGTACGAACATGTCGCATCCCTTGTCGAGTGCAACAGTGAAAAATTTACCTCAATCCGTTAATCCGTTCTCACCCCATTTTTATTTATATAGAAGATAGATCTACTAGCCCAACACAAAAACTGTATTCAGCAAACTTGTTCATCTTTCAAAATCCACAACTTTACTGAAGATAAAGCTATTCCTTCAATATTTTTAGTTGTGTCAATTATAAAAAATCGTCAAAAATTAACTTTAGTCAATTTAAAAAAAACCGCTCAATAATATATGTTGAAATTCAAAATATTTCTGAAGAACTGAGAAAATTTCATTCAAAACTATCCATGAATGACTACGATATAACACTCTAAAGTTGACAATTTTGTATGAAAAATCGTTGTAAAATGTTGCAAATGTTTTGTCTAATACTGTGCATAAAAAAAACTCGAAAAAAACAAAATCAAACAAAAATTTTTGTTGGATTACCAAATCAAGTTGATAAATTATAACCGTCGTTGGGGGTGACAATGGGTCAAAAAGGGATGTGTACGAATTATTTATTGAATAACTATCGCAATTTAACTCCAATAAACTTCAAATTTGGTGTGTATGTACTTTGATGGTACATTAACAACTGTTCAAAACATTAAAGAAACATATTTATTCACAGCGGCACCACATATGAATGAAAAATGACCCAATCTCACCCCATACAGGGGGTAACATTGGGTCACTGTAATTTCAAAACCATTCACAGCTGAAGAATATTGATGAAATACGATGCAAACAAGATCAAAAGATATCTAAGATGTTTCACAAGTATGATAAACCCACTTAAAAGAACGATTATACCAAAAAATTGAAGAGCTATAAGAAAACAATATGTAAACACAACATTCATCGTCAAGTTTACATAAATTTTGTTGTTTTTTTCCCTCGAATTGTCTTCAAAGTCTCATCCCCATTGCCATGAAGCCTATTTAGTTTCCTCAAAGGTGTACTGAAACAGTGATTATTTTAATTCTTCTCAAATAGTTAAATTTCGGAGCCGTATTCCACGATCAATACATTTCAGGCAGATGTTGACGTCATAATCACGATATTTCAGTGTTCCAACTCATTTGTACTTCCAGGAGAGGTTTCTATAATATGAAAACACTGATAAATAATTAAATTAAAAAAAAAACAATCCATTTGATAAAATTTTACGATTTTGCTGCGCACGAAACGCAGTTGCTGGATTGAGAAGTTGTCAAAATGCGATTGAAGCGAATTATTTATTGAATAACTATCGCAATTTAACTCCAATAAACTTCAAATTTGGTGTGTATGTACTTTGATGGTACATTAACAACTGTTCAAAACATTAAAGAAACATATTTATTCACAGCGGCACCACATATGAATGAAAAATGACCCAATCTCACCCCTACAGGGGGTAACATTGGGTCACTGTAATTTCAAAACCATTCACAGCTGAAGAATATTGATGAAATACGATGCAAACAAGATCAAAAGATATCTAAGATGTTTCACAAGTATGATAAACCCACTTAAAAGAACGATTATACCAAAAAATTGAAGGGCTATAAGAAAACAATATGTAAACACAACATTCATCGTCAAGTTTACATAAATTTTGTTGTTTTTTTCCCTCGAATTGTCTTCAAAGTCTCATCCCCATTGCCATGAAGCCTATTTAGTTTCCTCAAAGGTGTACTGAAACAGTGATTATTTTAATTCTTCTCAAATAGTTAAATTTCGGAGCCGTATTCCACGATCAATACATTTCAGGCAGATGTTGACGTCATAATCACGATATTTCAGTGTTCCAACTCATTTGTACTTCCAGGAGAGGTTTCTATAATATGAAAACACTGATAAATAATTAAATTAAAAAAAAAACAATCCATTTGATAAAATTTTACGATTTTGCTGCGCACGAAACGCAGTTGCTGGATTGAGAAGTTGTCAAAATGCGTTGCATTGTTATTCAATGTACGGAATCCTCAAGTAGACTAGTTTGATGTTTCAGAGATGCTGTATTTAGAAAGAATAAACACATCTTAATGAAAAAAAGAACTACCGGCACCGTAAAATGTAAAAAAGTGGACTTGCAATTTCATTTACTGTCGTTCTTGCTTGACCCAATCTCACCCCCATTTTTGATGTATTAGACACCGTACCAAAAAAAATAAAATTTTTGTTGAAAAATCAAATAGATTCCGGAAAATACGTGTGAAGTGTAATGAAAAGATTTTAAACCTTCTACTAATATAACGGTAGAGGTTAAAGTACATGCGTGATACTTTGTACAGGAGAAATTTAATGCTGTAAATTTTATCTAATTTCAACATACAAGTTTATTGATATAGTAAACAAAAACTACTATTTCTAAAAATGTATGTTGTGATGAATTATGTGTAATAATATGCTCCCTAACATATGAATTATTAATTTTAGTAATATCACCATTATTATCTGAAATAATTCATAAATCATATTTTTCCGTTTTGACCCAATCTCACCGCCCAGACCCATTGTCACCCCCATCGACGGTACTTTCAATCGATTGGGACATATTTGAAGTTTTTTTCCGACAATTGTACGAAGACACGCCACTGTGCATCCCCTCGTTCGTATCATTTTTGGGATCCGATTTTCGCGCCACAAAAACTTCCCGGAGGCTATAAAATAAATATTTTTATTTGTCCACCAGCACCGTTGGAACAGCGCAACAGCCCATGTTGCCACACATAGCGAGAGAGCGCGGCCATTGTCCATCCTCTGACATATGGATACATCGATTACGTTAAGCGAGAGGCGAATAAATTCGGAAAGGATTTTCCGGCGGAAATTTTGGGGATTGACACTTTTTTTTTGTCGGTCATATTCCGCATATTTTTTGTAATTTCGCAAGCGCCCCGATTGGGATAAAGCCCTCGGGCTACACAGACGAGTATGGTGTCAGATTGATGGTGGCATTTTGCGATTATGAGTGGTCACTTAAGGGTCCGTGGAGCTGTATTTGGGAATGTTTTATTCTCAGAACAAAGGCAGTGATCGGAATCGAAACGTTGATGGGTAGCCAATTATGAAACTTAGCAGTTGATATGCATTGAAGATTACCGTAAATGAATCAGAGTATCCTAGTAACAATTTATTCGTAGAAGGGTTTCTAAAACAGGAAAAACAAAGAGGGCTATCAGGGTATTGAATTGAGAAATATCTTGAAGATTACTCATCACATAAAATTCTGCCGTTGGAATTACTTTGCGAATTATTCCATGAGCGATGTTTGGCATTAAAGTCACCAATGACAAAAAAAATTTGACTTATTGTGAGTTAATCTTCGCAAGTAAGTTTCGAGCAAAACAATTTGCTAGCCAGTGCACTGAAAAGGCAAATAGGCAGGTATGAAAGAATATTTACCAAGTTGTGTTTCAACAGAAACACCCAAAGTTTCAAAAACTTTAGTTTCAAATGACGAAAAAAGTTGATGTTTTATACATCATTCATCGATCATTGCGATGAACAAAAAAGTTTGGATCCTTTTTGAGTTTCGATTGAGTCGATCCTTTCATTTTATACTTTCTGCTAGTTCACAAAGCAAAAGTAGAAATTGCACTGTCGTTTGATGCTTCTTTCGCGAGGTTTGTGCTTTCAATATTAATTCAACAATATTGAATTTGGATTCCAACCTGTTTCACTTTTAGTTCAACATTAGAATTTATTTAATATTTGAAAGTTTGAATTTTTTTTGATTTTTTTCGATTCAAATAGAATTATTGAAAGATTTTGTGAATAATCTCCAGAAATAATTATGAATGGTATTCTGCAGAATTACGTAAAAATAGAATCAATTGTATCTGACACAAATGTGAATTTTATGAATTTCCAGTCCTTCCATTCCATTGTTTGCATCACATTCCTCAAACAATGAAAGGCCATCCGAAAATATCGCTTGACCTGACCTGGCTTCAACAATGGAATGCATCGAATTTGGTGTAACTTCAAGCCACCACCAAGCAAACGGCTGCCATTCACACATTCATAAATACAAAATTTTTGCTGCATTTGAAAAATTGATGTCCCGCGGAAAAAAGAACCGCGTAGAAGAAAACCCGCAAAATCGCAACCAAATTTCCAATTTAATGATCACAGTCGGAACCCGCAAAAAAATGGGATCCTTTTTTCGACGTCTGCATACACGTATTCGGCATTGTTTTCCCGATCCGTTTTCCCGGATGAAATTCGGAAAGGCTAGAGCATAACGACCGTTGCTGTCAAATGGTGACCACGGTGCTTCTTAAACCGTTACTACATACCAGACAAAAATATCCATCACATCTGTGCTCACCAGTCAATTTCTCTGGAAAAACAACATGTCTGGGTATAATTTGAAAAAAAAAATCGTCGGTCCCGTTTTGAAGTTACGCATTTTTGATGATACAAGCCAACACATCTCAAAAAAGACAGTTTTAGATCAGAAGTGAAATCATATCAAAATATAATTCAAGGTTGGTTTCCTTAGGTATTCTGCACCAAACATAGAGTTAAGTTACGAATTAAACTTTAGTTAATTATGAAACCATGCAATAGAATCTTAACATATAAAAGATAAATGTTTTTTAGAAAATATCATTATAGAGCGAGTTCTTGCTGCTCCCACTGTTCTTGCTTTTAATGCTGCTGACTCCCGAATCTTTTTCGTCACTCAATAATCAGCCCCCTTCCCGTGATGATTGTGGAGATGCAGAGGTATTTTCGGTCTCCAGGAGCAACAATCACTTCACACTAACATTCCTTCCCCATCCCAACTGACTATAAGGACTTGTCCAGCGCCGTTATTGATGAAAGATGCTGAAATGTGCACTTCGAGAGTAAGCGGAAAGTCCCATCCCTTATTCATTTTGGATCGAAGGGCAATTCTTACCAGTTTCGATCAATAACGGAGCAGCAACCATTGACATGCACAGTCAGTCTATGCTCTGTTGAAAACGCCACAGGGGATTTACTTTCTTACACTGGGGTTGTTCTTATCTGACATTTTGGAAGATACACGGAAAACCAAATTCACCCAGAATTTGATTTTAACCAAGGGGTGTGGCAAAATCTCAGAAACTGGAAAAACGTTTTTTGGATTTAAATCAATGGAAAACAGTCAAAAATTGAGTAAATATGAATTTCTTACTTTTGTTTGAATTTTTTTATTAATTGAAACCCTTTTTCGACCTTTTGTTCCTCTTTCCACTCTTCGACTTTTTGTTTTTCGATTTTTTGTCTTTTTGACCTTTTGTCTTTCGACTTTTCGTCAAAGATTAGTTTGAGCTATAGAAATCAACTAGTTAGCAAAAGTTAGATAAGATTCTTTTTATGATAATAACGGTCTTAAAGAGCACCGTGCGTACCAAAACGTGCTGAAAAGTGTGGAAAAATAGTGATTTCGCTTGGTCGTCCGCTCGAACGCCCCGATAATTGAAGCGCTTTTTAGGATGCGATTCTGGTCACTGAAACTTCATCGACAGGGCCGACCTTCTTGTCTGGGGGATTGCCACTTATTCCAACCTCAAAACGATTTCGTTACCGGTGCACACTAAGGGGCGATCAGGCGGTCAGAAATTGGGGAAAAATACTTGTTCTGATAGTTTTCCTTGTATGAACCACTAAGATATTCCTGCAATATCAAGAAAAAATGTTTTGTAGTTTTGTTGATACAGTATGTCAAAGTTAGAGTTTTTAAGGAAAATAAAGATATAAATGCAACCATATGATGTGTGTTGAATAAAATGTGCTACGTTACAGTAATATTTTATACAGATCTTTATACACTTCCCGAAAGCTTACTCGAAAAACTATCTTCGAGAAATAAAAAAAAATGTACTTTAGAGCGAAATGTAAGCACTGCACTGAAAAAAATAATTGAAACAGTCCCATTCTCATACTTTTTTAACCCAAATTCTTCTTCTTCTTGGCATTACGTCCTAATCGAGCAGAGCCTGTTTCTAAGCTTAGTGTTGAGCTCTTCCACAGTTATTAACCTAGAACTTTCTTTGCCAAAGTTGCCATTTTCGTCACCTTAGCTTTATAGCCGTGGACTCTTACTACTCGGCTAAGGAAGGCCCAAGTTATCCAGGCATTTTTGGTCACCAAACTATCTGGAAACTGCCCACAGTGATGCGGTGCTCGATTTTAATATCTGTTTTCGTATGATTGGTTCCTGCTGACGACGACGAATACTAGAAACTTTTCAAGCTGTAGTGGCAAATGGGTGCTGTCCGGAGTTTTTCCCGGTGCATATGAATATTAATTAAACAAGAAGCACAGAATGGAACACAGAAAGTGCTCCTGCTCTTGCTCCGATTCAGAAGCAAAACCGCATTCGAATCTAGGCAGCTTCGAGGATTAAATTTTTAACGAGAAAACTGCGTATGTGTCGTTTGTGCGGGTGAACTGTTGTCGCAAATGGTTTTTCCGGAGAAATGCAGGCGAGTGAGCGATGCATTTCTATAGATTAGCATATTTCGAAGAGCTTGGTTCTGCCAACAAATTCAAACAATTTCGCATTAATTTAAAATTTAAAGTTAATCTTTTAAAGCTGGGGTCGTACCCACTCTGCTGTTTTTCGTGTTTGTTTCTAGGGATTTTGAGAGATTCCATCGTTGGTTTTAGGAGCATTGGTCCAAACAATTTTTCAATAATTCTTACATAGATTCTTTAAGTAATTCTTCTATGGGTTTTCAAAGGATTTCATCGAAGAATATCGTTAGACGTTTTTTTTTTTCAGGGATCGCTCATAAGTTCATTAATTGTTTCCTAGGTTTCAAAAGTTTTTCATTCTTAATTCTTACTTATTATCTAGAATTTCTGCAAGTTTGTTTTTAGGATTTCAGCTTTTCAGCGGTTCATATAGAGAAAAAAAATGTGAAATTGCTCCTGCAATCATTCTTTAAACAAACAACAAATCTTCAGATATTTTCCCAGGATGTACTGCAGAATTTTTGCTAAGCAACTATCTAAACACTATCACGAAAATTTATTTCAGGATTAATCTGTATTTTCCTTAGGGATTCAACCAAAAAATTTTGAGGACTTATCTTGAAAGGTCTGCGAAGAATTTTCTAGCACTTTTAATTATCTAGCGATTCTTCCAATGCTTCAAGTCAAAGTCTGGGTGGGAACGTTTAGTGTCACCAGGTCCTCTTCCACTGCGTATTCGTGGTCTCCTAAGAAGTCGCCTCCTTCTACCTGGTTCCCTGCTGAATATTATTTTCGCAATTCTTTCTTCAGGCATTGGCACTAAGTGACCAGCCCACTGAAGTCTGCCGTATTTCAAACGCCTAATATTATTCGCATCTTTATACACTTGATACAACTCGTGATTAATGTGTCTGCGCCACACATCATTTTCCAGTTTCTACCGAGTACCTATTGTTCGCAGCATTTTACACACAAAAACCTCGAAGGCTTTTTGGTCCACGATTCGTCCCGTAGAGAGCCACTGGAAGAATAAATGTTTCATAAATGGCAAATTTTCCGTTTGCAAGTGGCGGGACCTAAGCTGGCTACGTTGTCCGTAGAAGGCCTTATTCGCAGCCGCAACACGTCTTCTCACTTCACGAGAAACGTCATTGTCATATATCACAAGTGCTTCAAGTTAAACAAACTCTTCAACAACTTTAAATACAACTCTATCAAACACTACCTTAGCACCAACACCACTAGACCTACTTGTATCTCTACCGGCAACCATGTACTTCTGATAGTCAGGCCTATCCTCGCTGTCTCCCGCTTCAGAGGCACAAAGGCCTCATCCACTGGTCTGCGATCAATAAGGTCGATATCGTCCATAAAGCCAAAGAGCATATGCGACGGTGTGATGATAGTGCCGTTTCTTTGCACGTCAGTTCTTCTAAAAGCACCCTTGAGTACAATGTTTAACAATTGCAAATTCGAAAGAGCGTCTCTCTTTGCTTCAATCCATCTAACATCACAAACGAGGTTGACACCTCATCTGCAATCCGAACACTTGATTTAGTACTATTCCGTATTGCACGTTTCAGCCTAATTAGTTTCGCCGGGAAACCATATTCAGACACTATCTTGAACTCCTCGATCGGTCCTAATTTGTTGAAAAGGATGCGTGACACGCCTTTAGCTAAGCTGACAGCCTTTTTAAACTCCCTTATGGTCAGTGGGTCCAGTTGCGAAGCTTGACTGTCTACATAAATGTTCACCCTGTTGCTCGCTACATTAGACAATTGCTTACAGGCATTGGCGTATAAACAGAGGGGAAAGGGCTGGCCCGGCTCTTATCCTTAACCCTCTAAAACCCAAATTTTTCAATTTTGGTTTTTGATTTTTATAATTTTTAATTTTGAACAACCCTATCCTATTTTATTTTTTCTTGAAGCCTCTTCTGGTTGTTGATTTTTGGCAAAAATAAAAATTTATATTTTTACGGCGCTTTTGTAAGTATTAAATTTTTATTTTATTTTTTTCTGGAGCATATATTACTTTCCGTGTAACTAACGGAATACCGGTAAACTATTTTAGTAGCAATATATAAAAGGCATGATTTTTTGTTTTACACGATAAATGAGCCCCAGGCATTTAGAGGTTACTAAAATATACTTTTTCAAACATTTGTCAAAAACACCAAAAAAAAGTTTGAAAAGTCATAAAAACTTTTCTTATATGCGTGTTTGAGTTAAAAATAGAATTTTGAATTCCGAGTACCGAAAAAATATATAAAATTCTAAAGTTCCTCTTTCAAAAGTTAAAATTTTTCCTCGCCATTTATCCAAAAAATCATTGTTTCTGTCAAATCATATAATGAGACATTAGGTTGAAAATTATACAGGAAATTCCCCAGTGGGTTCCTTCAAATAGTTCCCCCCATCACAAATTGCATCAGAACGTTTCTTTTATCTATAAATACTACTTCAAATCCCCGGATTATACAAGAATTATCTACGAAAGTGTTTGCCCTCGAACCTTCAGAGCGAATTTGTTGAAAAAAAAAAAAAAGGACTACTCCTGCTTACAAAATTAGCAAAGTGGTTAAGAAATCTGTGGAGAAACATTTAACACATTAACTGGGAAGGGGGAAGTTGATTTGTTAGGATCTTCCTTAAATATTTTTTAAGGAATAATCTTAACAATTATTGCCACAATCCATATCCTTGGATAGAAATCTTGTGCGTTTCCAAGGAATGCTTAAAGGCTTTTTGGCAGAACTTTTGTGAATTCAAAAGTTAAGGTTCTGCTAGATTTCAAGGATAATTTTTAAAGTTGGAACTTGTTGAGAAATTTACTTTTTTAATTCATTAGAGAGGTGTTAATTATCCTGTAACCATTCACCTATAAATAATCACTTATCTTTCGTCATTCCGTTGTCCATCTGCTGTTTCTACCTGCTTCAACATTTTAATGTTTCTTCTTTCTTCGCACAGCACTTGCTTGAACTCCGTACAAAAATCTTTTCATACTCCAAAGAGCAACACTGAAAAGAATTCGAAGAAGAAAGGAAAACTCTAGAAGTCAAAAAAATTGAAGAATTCTTATACTATGGTTCCTAATTTCTGAAAGTTCATCAGAAATTCTTTAACAAATTTTCAAATCACAGGGGAATTTCTTGGCTTTGCAGTCACCAAAATAATCAAACGATTATTATTTTCCTTGCTTCCAACGTTTCGGTGTTTATTACACCTTCTTCAGGGAATTAGAACTTATAACCGTTCTCGTTCTAATTCCCTGAGGAAGGTGTATTAAAAAATGAAACGTTAGAAGCAAGAAAATTAATGATCGTTCGATTGCCTTGGTGACTGCGAAGCCGAGAAATTCTCCAGTAATCTAGAACCTCAGTCGATAGCATTCCGTGATTCCACAAATTTTCAAAGTAATTCAAAAACTTCTTCCATGATTTAAATTCAGTAAAATCGTACATTACGAACTTTATTATAAGATATCTTTGGCAATTTTCTTGAAAACAACCGCTGATACTATAGCGTCAAACTTCTACAGTTCTACCACAATAATTAAAACATGTCCCTATTAAAAAGTTTGTTTGGAAATCTTGCAAGTAGGAATAGAAATGTTTTCTTCGTCAATCTCTTCGACATAACATCATGCAACATTGGAGATCATACAATCATTTTTTAAGATTCTAATTACAACCAAACCTCTTTTTACGCCTCTAACTGGGGGAGCGTAAACAGAGGGAGCATAAGTTGGAATTCGGAGCATAAAAAGAGGAAGCGTAAGAAGAATTAGTAGCGAGAAAAAAGCATTTTGTTTGTTCTCAAGGAGTACTGCGAAGAGGTGGAGTTTAACCGTGGTTCTTTTCAAGAGTATCGACGCCATTTTGAAATCCAAGATGGCGACTTTCATGCAACTTACGCTCCGTCTTTTTACGCTCCAAAAATTCTATCTTACGCTCCTGCCTGATGACCTACTAGAACCTATGTAATATGGGTATTTCTATAATGGGACCGATGAGCGCATGACGGAAATCGATGTCTGACGCCATTTTGGACTCCAATATGGCGTAAAAAATGGGGGCGTTAAAAGAGGGAGCGTAAAAAGAGGTTTGGCTGTACACATACCTTCAGTGAATATCCCATCCGATTCAACGTTAATCAATTGTCCATCATAACGTTTCAGGAATACCACGGTGAATTCTTGAAGTTTCCGATAAGAATTGAGTACATTATTATAGTTCAACTTATGCTAAAATTATCCTACAAATGTCTTTATAAGTTCATCCAAAAAAAATTTTGTATTTTACACTGGAAATCTGATATAAATTGTATATGGAGTGATTCGTTGAGTAATTTGTAAGGAAATCCCAAAAGGTTTTCCTGGGGTAGCTTTTGATTCAAAAATAAATATGGATAGATTACTAGATATGATTTTTGCTAGAATGTCGTGATTAAAATTCTAAAGATTTTTTTAGTAAGTTCTAGAACCTGAAAGATACCTGATTGAATTTTGGGAGAATATTTTTGAGAAGTTCAAGAATGAATCACAAAAGCTCTAATAAATCTGTTGCAAAATTGCTTTAAAAATTCTCCGGGAGAATCGCTAGTGCTGTTTAAAGAAATCTTCGAAAAATACTTTGATACATTTTTTGGAAGGATGACATTATAGGGGAAACAATAATATGATTTTCTGAAGAAGTCCAAATTTCTCGGGAAACTTTTAAGTATTTTCTCTGAAGAGATTTTGAAAGAACTTTTGAACGTATTCCGCCAGAAACTTTATAGGTATGTTAATAGTTTTCTCTCTTAATAGTTTATATCAATCGTAATTTTTATGTAACAAGTACGTAGAGGACCTTTCTGAAGAAATATTACAAGAATTTCTTAAACATTCTCTGGCAGAAATCATTAATATTTTTTAAAGCTATTTGATAGAGATACTTAGAGGAACTTTTCTGATAAGATCAAGAAGTCTCAAGAAGCTTCAGGAAAAAATCTGATGAATAAGAACAACTAATACTAGTCATGATTTTCCATGGGAATCCCAGGAGGAACTCAGTGAATTCAGGAAATAAGTTATTGGAGAAAGCACAGAAAAGTGTGTGAATAATTCATTAAGGAATTCACATGGGCAATCTGTGAAAATCGTTCCTATTACGTCGGCCGTAAAACCAAACTTTACTAGGCCCCCCTAGGTCCCATCCAAAAAAATCCTAGCTACGCCAATGCTCAAAGTGCTCCTTCCACCTGGTTACCACCGCCATTTTATCGCTCAGCAAATTTCCTTCTCGATCTTTGCACATGGCGGGCACTGGTACGGTACCACACTTTCTTTGTGCTGCCTTTTCTTTCTGTTGTGGATTCGCTTTTCCTCGGCTCCGCTGTCCAGCACCGCTCTGTGTTCTGCCGAGCAACAAGCATACGGCTACTGACGACATTCTTCGCTTTTGTCACTCTCTTGCACTCTTCATCGAACCAGTCGTTTCGTCTTCGTCGTCACTTCCCGCGCCGATGTGGTCATAACTTCGTGAATAGGGTCCCACAGGCTGTTGACATCTCCAGAAACGTTGATTCTTCCCAACTGCTCGTCTAGTTGCTGGTGGTACTGTGCAGCTAACCTATCCTTTGACAATTTTTAGATATTGAAGCGCATCATTCTGTTAGTTACTAGAATTCGTGACTAGAACTAGAACTAGAACTCATGACGTTGCTAGTTGCTGGTGGTACTGTGCAGCTAACCTATCCTTTGACAATTTTTGGATATTGAAGCGCATCGTTCTGTTAGTTACTAGAATTCGTGACAAGAACTAGAACTAGAACTCATGACGTTGGATCACCACGCCTGAATTTTAGATACAGCGAGGTAAGGTCCTGACATTCATGACATCAGTAAAATGTCGCACATCAACCAGCACGTGGTCTATTTGAGAACAGACATCGCCACTTGGAACATTTGTAAGATCTACTCGAGCAACTTATGGAGCAATTGATGGAAGACTTGGAGGATATTCTGGAACAGTAACCGGGAAAATCTTTATGAAAATTACTGAACGTATTCCAAAAGCATTTTCAGAAGCAAATTCTAGAGAAATTCCTTTAAAAACAAATATTTACAGAAACTTCTAGAGAGATACCTAGATGAGTCCGAAGAATATTCCAAACTAAATCTCTGGAGGTCTGCGAGAAGAATTTCTGAAAGTTTTCCTCGAGGAAACTCACAAGAAACTCCAAGAGAATAATCACGAAAGAGTCTTTTTTTTTTCTCATCAATCACTTAGAGGTTATTTTGGATTATCTAGACTTTTGCTCTAAGATTTACAACAAAAACTAGTTTCTTTAGAGACTATTTTGGTCGAAAAAGATTACTTTAAAGACCGCCCATTCGAAACAGACTTTTGAAAGACTTGCATTGAAATAGTGACCAATTCTCCTAGAAGAGATCTGCTTCCAACCCTGATATGTTAAAATTTCTTCACGCTGATGTACCAAAGTAGCACGCGAAACATCTTTCAAAGAAATGCTTCCCAAAAATGGTTTCAAAGATGTATCAATAAAACCATATGTAACTTACCTAGTTCTAGTTCCGTTGCATATTAATCAAAAACCCATAAGGTGTCATTGTCGTTCCAATGAACTTGCATTTCACCCCGTGTTTGACGTCTAACATTATTGAAACGGCGAGATTTGTTGCAAATGTCCTCTGCAAGCATCAATTAAGTCAAGTTATTAAGATGTGTTTTGTCACTTTTAAAACAAACTTTTGCAACTTCTCCAAACATGCCAATTCTTATGTTACGTTTAAATATACCTTCTTTTAGAGCATCCGTAACATAACTTCATTGCATGCAAGCTGCGTTTTAATACCCACAACTCAAGAAGATTCATCCTAGTTGCATGAAAGTTGCACTAAACAGCGTGTTTGACAGCTAAAAGTTTGTTTGTTTCAATCAAGTTGCAGTATAGTTGAGTTGCACCTCACGCATCATGTAATAACGAAAACATGTTCTTGCAACTGTTTGTTTGTTTACATGGTGTTTCTCATATGTTGCACGAAAGTTTTTGCAAAAAAAAAATACCTCCTGTCCATATTTTGCCAGTAATGAAATTGTGTTCCTAAGGGTGCAGTAAAGTAATAAGCAACAAAGAAATGTGGTCACTTATGTAGAGCATTGGTGAGGCAGTTTTTCGAAGAGCTGGTGGAGTATTGAGTAGAAGAGAAGGTTTATGGTCTAAAAGTCGAGAGATCGATTCTCGTTTGTATTTTTGTTTTCATTATATTCCTCTTAAGTATTTTGCAACAAATATCCATTTTCTCTATAATATAAATATGTTGCAAACAGGCTCCGCCTTGCGCTATTCAGTGCAATTATAAGTCATATTATCAACGATTTTCAACTCTGATTAGTTTCAAGAGATATGTTCATTCTTCAGTTGAAACAAACTGTGTTGGTTGGGTACGCCGCTCCCGACGATTAAAAATAATTTGACGCACAGGTCTGATTGACATATTTCGAAAACCTTGATTTTGCCAACAAATCCAACCAATTGCAATTCAAATTCATTGATTTGAAATTTAAAGTAAAGCTTTTAGATCTGTTTTATCGTATCCACACTGCTTTTGTTCGTAGCTCTCCATTTATCAAAGGAAACCAATCAACCAATACCTAACTGCGCCCAATCTGGGCAGAGATGAAGTATATTGCTTCCGGTTTCTCCTCGCACACATTCCCACAAGGACGAAAAGTTAAGAAATTGAATTTTAAAAATTAACTATCATCGAACGGAGGGAAGGAGCTCTTTCTGCAATCATCAAAAAGCGAAGCCAACAAAGGCCACTCTGACTGGACGGATGCAGCAGCAGCACCAATCGATTCTATGATTTATGGTCCGGCCATTAAAACCGATCTGCGATCTGAATGACGTCGAATCGCCGAACGGGATCCAAACGGAAACCTCACAGAAACAAAAGAGAATTTTGATTTACACAATTTGAAGTGATTGACTTGATTTATGTCGTTAAAAAATAAGTTTACTCAGAGGGAATGGGATTTATGCATTCGATAACTTTATGTGATCTCTTTTTCTTTGTCTTTTCAGATAAATCGATTATTTTTCGGCTGTTTCAAACAAAATGACAATAAAGTAAGTATCCGCTATGAATTCCAATCGAATTATCTACAAGTAGCATATGATATCTCCTCTTCGTTCTCAAAATCCCAATCGCAAGTCTTTCGCCACCAAACTCGTAAATCTCGACGAGCGACGGAGAAAGTGAAAAAATCCTTCTATCGAACTATTTCAACATAGCACCAAACTGCCATCCATTCCGCAAACATAGTACCAAAAGCATATGAGCATCGCGGCGCAGCAGCTGCAACATCCTTACTTTTCGTGACAGCAGCGCTTCCAACACATGAAAAACCGAAAACTTCTAAATACCAATCACTGACATAAATCAAAAGTGGTTAATAAAATCCGCTTCTCGGAGTTTTTCGCTTTCAGTCCATACATTTCCCCTTATCGGAATGCTCTTCGGGTACAGACAGACGCCCATCCCGGGAGCAGGGATGCACTCCGGAATCCTCTGCAAAAGTTTCCTTGTCCATATTGGACTTGTTGGCTTCTTTAGGTTTAAACAGTTTGCATCGTCATCAGGACCTTCGTCGCCATCATCACCATCCTGCTGATCACCGTCGCCATCTGTTTGCTCTCCCTCTTTCGTCCTTTGGTACCGTGAAATGGGGTAGCTTTGAAATATTTTTGGGAGAAAATCTGATTACTTCTGCAATATGTTTTAAACAGTTTTTTTGTGTTTTTAAATCAAGAACAGATATCACATTTATTAGTTGGGTCACCATGTGGCTCGGTAGCTTAGTTGGTAAAGCACTCGTCTAGCATACAAGAGTCGTGGTTGCGAATCCCGCCTGAGCATTTGATTTTTTTCATGTTTTATCCACCTTTTCCACGCGTTATGAGTCAAATAATTTAAAACTATGCGAATTTTAGTATCGAACTACTCAATACATGTGTCAATACAATGATACTCTGTAGAACAGCTCGATTTTTTTTATTAGGGACACCCCATTTTACGGTACCAGAATTCGGGAACAGGGAAACGTGTGTTGTACCGGAATCCACCAGCAGCCAACGTCGGAGGGGATCATCTTTTGAGGGAATGGGACGACGCCGGGTGCCGGGAAGAATCCGGGAAAAGCCGGAAAAATATGTGCATCCGATGAATTTACGTTCGTACTTTCTTCCGCTTGATCCACTTCGAAGGGTGGTTGGTGCTGTTGCTGAAGCTTCCCGGCTGCTCGAACATTGCGATACATAGTTGTACCGGGGTTTTTTGATTACTATTTTCTGGGGAGAAAAGTGTAATATGGTTGATAATATTGCATATAAGTTAACTTCTGCGTCCATGAGCCGTCTCGTGGTGTATGGGTAACGCGCCCTATCTAGTGAACAAGAAGTCGTGAGTTCGATTCTCACCGAGAATACGCGTAACTTTTTCGCAAATTTCATATGATTCATTTAAACCACGTGCATAATATATGTAATGCTCAGTTTTACGGTAGTACTACAATGGCAATAAAAAAACATTTCTTGTGAATTGCATAAGATCGGACAATCCTCCCAACCAGTGGATAGGCACAAGTTTTCCTCTTGACGTAACGAGTTGGAAAGTATTTGGCGGGTGGGAAAAGTCAGCCGCAGAAGGAAGCACCTGACTGTACTCTGCATTCACGTTTTTATCCACTCCCGAGAACACTGTCGACTTCCTCCTTGTCATAGTCGTCCTCGTCGAAGGCAACGTTCGCAAGTCAAGGAAGCAGCAATAAAATAATTCAGTAGGAAAAACAGTAAAACATTTTACACCCTCTCCCACGTGGTCAACTGACGACTGTGAAAATGTCGCCGTAGTCGTCTGTTGTATGATTTTTCTGTGGAAAATGTCCGGAATAAGGATTATTGAGGAAAAATTATTCTGAGCATTTGCTTATCAAAACCGTACCAGATGAAACGAAGTGCAACAAATTCCCGGTTCTAACAGGAATAATACCGAGTGTTTGAGCGCTAAAGATTTCACCAGGCACGTTGCACTCCTTTCTTCTCTCGCATTTGTTTGTGGAAGAAAGCTATCGCCCCCTCGACAACGTCGATTACTTCTCGTAAGGACTGTATCGCAAATAAGTTGAAAATATTGAAAGCACTTGAGGCGAAGTTGACCAGTAGAGATCAAGAAGAAGGATAATTTTAAACAGTGTTAAATTTTAAAATCTTTAATTTTTAAGTTTTTTGTAAGCTCGTTTATATGATTTGATTACTTTAAAAAGAAATCTCCTATTTTTGCAAGTCTACTACATATGACAAACAGGCTTAGACCTTTGACGAGCAACACCAGTAGAATAGCCTTCAGATTTTTTGAAATGAATGAAATTTGTTACACGTAAAAGCTAATGAGTGAACGAATTTCCATGTCGGACTCCGAACTGTAGGCAAAAATTGAATTTTTGTTAATGTGGACCAGCTGATGAATCTGGTCTACTTATTATTACTAGGGTACCCGTCCTATAATGGACTTCAAAGAATAGAGTACGCACTGGCCGTTTTTCCATACACTATGGTCAAATTAGGGGCCTTCCTTAGCTGAGTGGTTAGAGTCGGTGGCTACAAAGCAAAGTAATGCTGGAGGTGTCTGGGTTCGATTCCCGGTCGGTCCAGGATCTTTTCGTAATGAAAATTTCCTTCACTTCCCTGGACATAGAGTATCATTGAACCTGCCATACGATATACGAATGCGAATATTTATTTTTTTAGTTGTTTTTTGTAAACACGTTCAAAAGATGTGATTAAGGAAGGTCGAGAAAGTTTCCAACCCGAAAAGATTTTTGACCGGTGGGAATCGGAACCACGATCATCAGCATGGGCTCGCAGAATGTTTAATGACTTGGATCTCGGCTTCTAGAGCTCCGATTAACCTGAAATGTTCACCATAGCTTAAGAGTAACTTCAAATATGCTTAGTTGAAACTTCGAACAATGTCATAAATAAACCTTTCAATAATGGCATATATCAAATTTTGACAAAAATGCAAAAGTTCAAATTGGAAATAAATCCTAAACGGAAATACTTAGAACAAAATGCCCTTTTGCCATATTGTGCAATTTGATAAGACACACAGGTTCGTAGAATAACATTTTTCAAAAAGCTGTTTGTTTTCAAAATATTTTCAGA
Organism: Aedes aegypti; assembly: GCF_002204515.2. Classification (NCBI taxonomy): domain Eukaryota; kingdom Metazoa; phylum Arthropoda; class Insecta; order Diptera; family Culicidae; genus Aedes; species Aedes aegypti. The sequence goes on along the minus strand of NC_035108.1, from coordinate 341,504,116 downwards.
ATAATTTATATTTAATTAATAATTCAAAAGTTGGTATTTCGAATGTTGTGATTTTCTAGCTCAGTAAAGTTCACGTTATTTGTTAGCTGTGGTTGAAATTTTGTATGAAAATGCACGGTATTGAAATTTAAATCGAATTTCATTGTACAACACCTGAATATTTCCGTATTTTGAAATGTGATGTATTAAAAATAAGTAAAACAGTAAATCTTCAAACTTGAAACATACAACAAGTCAAACTTTCATGCCAATTGGATCACCCTCCGGCACATACTTGACGTAAACCAATGATTTTACTTTCATTTTCCAATTTATTTCGTCAAAACTATTGGACATGAAAACTGACCTTCGGCTTTTTGAAGAAAGTCGTTTAAAGACTCTAGAAAGAAAAAATAAATTAGATAGAGTGTTGACAACTATACTTATTTTCAATTATAAAACTTCAAATAAACTTTTCATCGACTGAGAATATTTATTTCGAAAATTTTGGCTCCATCGTTTTTAGACATTCAGACATATCAGATAATTCACAGTCGAAAACACTTAACTCTTCGAGGTGTTTTGAGCCTATCTTGAGAAATTGTGTTTTCAAGCTAAAGAGACCAAATTTTGCATATAATTTTCCAAGCAATCTTGGATTTAGAAAAAAAAACTTATTGCACAGTGCAAAATTATGGTACACTGAACTGATAGAGAAAAAAAAACAATTATCTATTTTTAATTATAATTATTTATTATTAAAATTATTATTTAAACAATACGACAGTGTTGCCAGATTTTTTTTTAAATTGAGTTAAATTTTTAAAAATAATGTTTTTGAATGTATTGAGCTAAGCATTTAATTTGCAGTGTATCCAAATATGCGGAATACGAATCAAAATAAAAATTTAATTCTAATTTGGGTATATTTAAAACACCAGTTATCAGGCAAGACATCTATCTCATGTTTGGTACGAGTGAATGTTTTGTTCATTATTAATATAACGACTGGAAAAAAATAAATAAATCAATTGAGTGATTCCAAGCAACAGCACCAAAATTTGGTAAATTTTTCAATTCATTTTTTTTCTATTGAGCTGAAACTTTGCACAGTTTTCCAGTTCCATCTAAATCGTCATTTTCCGATATCAAATCTTCAAGTTGAGTCACGACTAACTTTTCAAAAGGGTGTATGTGAAAATGGTTCAAAAATATTCAAAAAGCTGCACAGCAAAAACGGTTCGTTCGATTGTTAGACAGCTAAAGAAACAAAGTTAGACAACTAAATAAAGATTCCAAAAAAAATACACACAGTAAAAAAAATTTTTTTTTTGCAATAAAAAACATAATTTTTGACACAAAAACTCAAATATCTCAAAACCCTATCGGAATACCAACGTAATAAAAATTTGGTGATGGGTAACCAATAAACAAAAAAGTTATGACATTTCAAACATGTCACAATTTTCACATTTAGTAGAAAAAAAATTTTTTTTTCGGTGTAAATTATTACGGGAACCGCAGTTTGTTGCTGATTTTATTGTTAAGGGCCTTGCGTGAATTAAACAAGTCGTTTTCATGTATTCATTAGTATTATGTATATTATATGTATAAATATTATGTATATGTATAAATATTATATGTATATGTATATATGTATATATTAAAATGAATTAACAGATTACACGAAAATAATTTATTTTTTTTACCAGGATATTTTTTTTTAGAGTATGATCGATGAGTTTCTAAATGTTGTATATAAACTTTAAAAGTTTTGGATTTGGGTATGCGTTATGAGATCATGAAAACATTTTATTAATACTTATTTATTGTTATTCAATTTTTTTACAATATCGAACACTTTTGCATCATTATCAGTACAGTTCGAGTAAAGTTTTGCTTTAATTTTATTTTCTGACAATGGAATGAAACAGTGAAATTTTTGGGTTCCTTGGATCGTTTTCGCGTTATTATATTGCTCGCTGAGCTCTGATGCCGTTAATTCGTACTCTTCAGTAGTAGTAAAACAAAATGATAATTTTGTTAAATCTTCTTCTTTTCTGCGATTCGCCCAATCAAATAGTTCTTTTGCAGTTTTAATTGGATGCTCACGTTCTTTGGCTAAACTTGCTCTTGTGGCCATGCGCTTTATGGTTCCTCCAATAGCATCACAAGGACCTTTGCCATGTGACGTAGCAAAGAAATGCCATTCTGCATAAATTCCGTACTTTGATTTAAATTGACATAGGCTCGAAAAATTCTTACGGTTTTTGTACTGCGATGCTGCTCCATCAGACATGAAATATATGTTTCTGATTTCTTTATCCTTATCAACGCGTAAAAAGTTAATCATTTTGGCAATGAACAAATTTACAGATACTGAGTCGTGTCTTAAATCTTCGGAAATTACAATAAAACTAAAATGTTCAATTTGCGTACTTCCATTGAAATAAATAACGAATGGATGAATTGTAGCTTGTTGTACGTTCCAGTGATGGGACTGCACTTCATCTTGCAATACAAAGCTATAGTTTTCAGAAAAATCACAAATGACTAAAAATTCACCATCTTGTAATGTATTTTTCGTATTTTTTAAAAAGCGGGATTGCTCTGTTTCAATAAAGTCGTGAGGAATTAAACTTTCTAATTTCAAGCAAAAAAATGACACAAACTCATCTACAGGTTTTACAATAGTTTCTAGGTCACACCTATCCGTGGTCACCCATTGCTCAAATGATAACTGATCAATATAATTTTTTTCAAACTCAGCGAATAAAGTATTTTCCAATGATGAAGAATCTGGACAATCCGAACAAGATCGTAGATAGCAATTTGATGTTGTATTATCGCACAAAAGACTACCAGTTAACATTTTAATATCCTTTGATAAATTGATTCTTTTCAAACTATGTAAGATTAGGTTAATATTTTCGTGTGTTGTGCACACACAAACATTATGTGTTCCTGAATTGGATAGAAGCTTGCATTGCCTTGGACGAAGGCTTGCAAATGAGGAAAAACCTACCTTAATATTTTCGTTAATTTCCTTGAAGCGTGTATACGCTTCTTTCAAAGTAGTCATCATTAATCGTTTTTGGATTGCTTGACGCTTTCCATCTTTTTTTACAGATACATAATCTTTTTGGCCAGGCATAGCTCTACTTACTTCATCGTCTTCAAAATATTGAATAATTTTTTCTTTTGTCTCATCTGTTAATGAAGTACTCGACCTAGCATTTTTGGTTGCAAGACAGTTATTTTTGAATTGTTTTGCCTTTTTTGCTGTATTTCTATTGGTTTTGAACTCATTAATGGCGTCTTGAATAGACCATGAGCTTGGCAGCATCGACAAAATCAATAATTTTTCTTTCCTTGTCGTGGCTAGATTCGAGAACCTTTCCTTCATATTCATAATTACCTCATCGTAGTCTGTATTTTCCACATCCTCAGGTCCTAATTTGAAGAGGTTTCTTCGTACAGCTTCGTTGATTTCACGGTATTTTTTCTCGGGATAATTGACGTAACCCATCTTCGTCCATTTAATCGGAGTCACTTTTATTCCAGCTATCCCTTCGTTGAAGCGTTCGATGTTGACCTTCTGGATGCACTCATCTTCTGATTGATTTGTTGAAACAGATGTCGCTGATGGTACCGTGGCAAGACTATCTGCACTTGGTACTTCTGGTAACTCCTCAGTTGTTGTCGGTGCATCTAGTAATTCCTCAGTTGTTGTTGTTTTCGAACTTCCTGCAACCTGATCCACCGATGATGTACAGATTGCCCGTTTGTCAACGTTTAAACGGCAGGACGTACAAATGCGTAAATTTGTATTCAATGTAGACATTGGAGCATAACCAGCCGCTTTCAGTTTATCTATGGTGCTTTCGGTGAGCACCTTCGTAGCTCTTTCGAACACTTTTTTTCTGCAAACGGCCTGCAACAGTTGAGAAAGCGACTACTCATGTTGCTCGTTAGATTTTAATAAACAAAATCACTTTTAAGTTTTAACTGACTAGTTTGGTGTCGTTTGCTTGACTGAAGAAAAATTTTACAATTAAATCTTTTATAACCATAGTGGTAGTATATTTTTAGCTTTTTCGTGAGTATGTTTATGGTATGTACCTATCATGTTTTTGATGTTTTTGAAGTTACTCGCTTTCTCCCAAATATGATTAACAAAGTCTATTCTCTACCAAGGCGGGTCTATACCCAGGTGTAATCAGATTTTAACTTTGTGGAGAAAACCAGCGCCGAGAAAACCGACCTGCTTTACGTATACTAGATCACCTGGGTATAGACCCGCCTTGTTCTCTACGAGGTAAACTTTTTGCAGGTAAACTAGTCGTATACCTGTATAGAAAACTTTTTTTGTAGCTTTTGTCTTCAATATTAGATTTCTTATAGGTTTCTTTTATCAAAAGGTTTCAACACTATTGAGAGAATTTTTCTTCAGTTACGTACAATAAAAAATATGACACTATCAAGACTTTAGATCACAACACTTGATCGCGTCTAACTTTCTAATAGATGCTATAATAGTTATGAATAATTAAATAAAATATCATGAAAACAACTTGTCAACCTCATGTGGTACCCTTAACAAAAAATTCAGCAACAAACTGCGGTCCTAAAAAAATTAACAATGAAAAAAAAAATTTCACTAAGTGTCAAATTTGTGAAATATTTGAAATGTCATAACTTTTTTGTTTATTGGCTTACCATCACCAAATTTTTATGGTAGATAGCTAATATCATGGACCGTTTTCCCTCAAAAAATTACGTTGGTATAGGGTTTTGAGATATTTGAGTTTTTGTGACAAAAATAATGTTTTTTAATGCAGAAAAAAAAAATTTTTTACTGTGTGTATTTTTTTTGGAATCTTTATTTAGTTGTCTAACTTTGTTTCTTTAGTTGTCTAACAATCGAACGAACCGTTTTTGCTGTGCAGCTTTTTGAATATTTTTGAACCATTTTCACATACACCCTTTTGAAAAGTTAGTCGTGACTCAACTTGAAGATTTGATATCGGAAAATGACGATTTAGATGGAACTGAAAAACTGTGCAAAGTCTCAGATATTTTTGAAATGGTCGATCAGAATCGACTTGCATGCCTCCGTGGAATCCCTCAATTGTACGAAATTGATAATCTGGCAACTCTATTTTAGGCCTTTTTTAAAGTCTATTGTATGTTAAGTTGTTAATCATCCAAAACAACCTTTATTTTTCATTAAGCAATGAATTCTTCATCGAATTCCAAGATTGTTTAGGTTTCTATATAGAAAATTCGATTTTTTTTAACCTTCAAACGCAATATAGTTTTATGGAGTGCGTTTTGGCTACTAATATGGAAACGTTCGTGTTTTTTCCACGTGCGATTTCAAAATGTGACATTGCGGTCCGGTTTGCGCTTTGGCCGATCGGTTTTCTCTGAGCTAGTTGTGCATTTTGGCAACTCTGATAGAAACATTCGGTTTTTCGTCATGTGCTTTCGGAAAGGAGCCTTTTGGTCCGGTTTGTGCCTTTGCCGATCAGTTTGCACGAAGATAACAGCATGCGACAAGGTTAACATTATCCAGTTTCAACCCATCAATTGATGAGTTCGTTCCATGTTATTTTTTTTATAAAAATTGTGACATTTCTACAATTTTTTTGAATAATTATGAATCTTATTAATTATTTCATAAGTCCCTTTTTTTTACATTTATGAACCACAGTTTGAATGGTTCGTCACTACATGTGTCGGCATTACCAATAACTCAAAAATTTCCATAATGCATAAAACATTTACATTTTTTTTGCTTGTATTTAATATGTGTTAACATCTTTGAAATGTTTGAAAGGTGTCAACATATATGTGATTAACATTAGAGCTAGAAATTAAATTGCATTAGATGAGGTTGCATGAGTCGCATCACTGAATCCTGATCATGAGGCTTTATATCCCTTCCTGAGCTAGTTTAACACAAAATATGAAAAAAATCAGAGCTGTATGTTTTTTTGATCAAAATTTATGTGCGATTTTGTAAAACATTTCTTATTGCGCTGGTACAATTTGCGGTCAAATAAAAATGCTATAGCGATTTACGCTCGCTGTGATATACTTGAATTGTAAAAAAATATCCCTACGATATTTTACATGAGACATTATAAACATTAATGCTAGGGGTCATCCAAAAATTACCTCTATTCTTTGAAGGAGGAGGGGATCAATGAAAGTGTGACAGTGCATGTATCAGGTATTGGAAAAAGTGTGAGAGAAGGGAAAGGAAGTCTAAAAAATCCGAAAAACAATGGACGTCATATTTGAATCTACCCCGAGAAAGGGAGAGGAGGGGGGGGGGGGGTACAAAGAGAGGAAGGGTGTCAATATAGGAGAACCTCTCGACTAGTATGAAAATAAAGTTTTCTCTCGGTATCGAGCACGCATACTTTGTTTTTCTCAGTCTAAGCGAACCATGTCACGATCCAAGAAGTGGTGGAGGTTAGGCAGAGCGTGACAAGTGCTAAAAAATCTTAAATGAGCTGTGGCTTTTGTCGATTCAGTTGAAGAACTGATAAAATTCGTCCAAGACAATTAGCATTCGATATTACTTGGAGAAGTGAGGATATATGGGGCGTGACATGATATGCGTGTCACCCCTATGAAGTATCTAGACTGACAACAACAACGTATGTTACCCGATACTGAAATAAGTGATCATGGTAAAAGAAAACAATATTTTCATTAACTAGTGGAGGGGGGTCGCCTATATTGACTCTTTGTACCTTGGAAGGCTTTTAAGGAGAAGATTCAAATATGAAGCCCATCATTTTTAGGAATTTCTAGACCCCCGTCCCTTCTCTCTTCGACTAATTCTAATACCTGGTACTTGCACTCTCACACTTTCATTGAAACCCCCCCTCGCCCTAATTAAGGACGTCATTTTTGGATGAACCCTATAGCCAACGTTTATAAAATTTCTTGTAAAACATTGTAGAGATAACTTTTTACAATTCGAATAAAACACAGCGAGCGTAAGCCGCAATAGCACCATTATTTGACCGCAAATTTCACCAGCGCGACTTTTGATCAAAAAACATACACCTCTGATTTTTTTATATTTTATGTAAAACTAGCTTAGCTTTCCAATGATGCATAACTTTTAAGCGGTGGTTGCGAACACCATGAAAATTAAGCCAAATTTCGACACAACATCCATACTTTTCCATTATTACAAATATGAGAGTAAATGAAAACTGTTCATAGTTGTCGAATAATAAATGACATCTATTATCTTCATTATTGATTAAGTATTGATCGATTAAGTATCGATCTTTCATTTCTCGCATAACTTGTGATCTCGCCCTAAAGCCATTGGTAACCGAGCGTGTAGCACCTTGTTTAGATAAACCCAAAGTTTTTGGTACTATCACATATATTTCCATCTTATTTCCGACACAGTCCTCAATTGTTGCAATCGAAGTTTGCAGCCCGAGTTGCCGTCACGCTTCCGCCACCGAAAACGTGTTGCAACGTGATTCCTTCGTGGAGTGTTTGTACGGCACTAATAGCGTACCAATTGGGGACCGTTTTTCACGCGAATAGTGTAAGGATTAGCTCCGAATGGAACTGGCGCAACTTCCACGAGCCTCACGCCCTAGGGACGTGAGAAAAATTGAAAAGTTGCTTGCGAAAATTCACGTGCAGTCAGAAAAAATGCAATTGCAGGATTAACGGCGAATAAATAATCAACGAGAGGGGTGCTTTTTACCCGAAATGGCAATTGGTGTAGTACTTTAAATTGTGAGTTGATCGTTGGAATGAGTAAGAAGAAGAGAGATTGGGTTGTGATGAAACAAACGCACATCTGGAAGTACGATAATAGACAAATCTGGACAGTATGCCATTAAACAGCTGATTGAAGATTTTAAAATCATCAAAAGATTGAAGATGGGTACGCAAAGGTTGATACTGAAACCTATTCGAAACCTGGATCCAAACTGAAAAAAGAGCCTAACTTTTTCGTTCATCAAAATAATCGCTTGAATGGAACATGTAGTGGAGTTGCTCTAATCATTCATAGACGTATAAAACATCAACTTTTTTCGTCATTTGAAACCAAAGTTTTTGAAATTGTGAACGTTTCTGTTGAAACACAGCTTGGAAAATATTCATAGATGTTATTTGCCTTTTCAATGCACTGGACAGCAAATGTTCATTTGTTTCAAACTGACTTGCAGACATTGACTCGCAATCAGTCAAAAAAAAATTATCAAGGGTGACTTTAATAGCAAACATCGTTCGTGGAACAATTTCCAAAGTAATTCCAATGGCAGGATTTTATTTGATGAGTCCTCTTCAGGATATTTCTCAATTCAAAAACCCTACTTGGTTTTGCTCTTCTAGAAACCCTTCTACGATTCATTTGGTCTTAATTGACTTCAAACAGTTTTGTAGCCAACAGGTTATCCATGCTTATTTTGATTCTGTTACATTTCAAACATCCCATGAAGCGTTTCTCAATTCTAGCAGCTCCATTTTCAATTATTTAAGAGCCGATTGGAATACATAGGAAACATAAATCAATAGTAATCTTGATGTTAACATGTCTTTACAAACAAAACTTGATATTGACAATGCTCTTGAAACTTTAACAAATTTTATTGATGAAACAAGGAATTGTAATACCAGAATGTGAAGTAAAATTCGAATCCATGATTAAAGACGATGATCTTAACCTCGTGATCCGTCCTAAAAAAGTGAGGAGCAGTCAATTTCAACGGAAACGCAATCCTGCTATTAAAAAAGGGTTGCCATAGTTTGAAATGTCACTAATAAGGAATTGAAGAAAAAAAGTTATGTGTAATGACTTGTACGCACATCTAGAAGCTTTGACATGAAAAAAGGGAATTTGCCCATTCTTTCAATTAAGCTTCTAAAAATGTTTAATATTCAATTTGAAAGATCAAACGGTATGAGTCATTATTGCTTCCAACCCCAAATACACTGACCGACACATTAAATCCGAAAACTCTGAACATGTTAGGCGCCACCTAGAAGGCATACATTAGTGGCGCCCACAATTCAACCAACAGCAGCTACACATTCTAGCCACGCATGTCGAACCCAGTAGGAAGCCAGTGATTGCAAACCGAATCCAGTGCGGAAACTTTCATCACTCTTACTGTGCTGCTGCAGCCGTGTCAATCTAATTTGCATTCGATTTTGGCCAGGGCGCCAACACACAGTAGTTCACTCACAAGGGAGCGTATTAAGGGTTAGAATCGTATAATTTGCATGCAAGCCGGACCAATCTTGATGCACAACACTGTTGGTTAGTCTAGAACCTAGAAGATCTCGACAATGAAAAACGCGACGAACGGGTTTGCGAAAGTCAATTTGCACAACTCTACCGTGTCAACGGTGATGTTCTTGAATATTGGTCGAATGGGCGGCCCGAAAGCAGATGCAGTTTGCCAAAGTTGGTGCTAACAGCATCGTACCGAATCGAAATCCATCACAACGACCAGGTGGGAAGTAAGTCATCAACGCACTCGATTCTATGTACCGTAAAACGGGGTAACTTTGATAGTGTGGGGCCAAAACGAAATAACATAATTTATTATAATAAGTTATGGGGCCTTCTTTAGCCGAGTAGTTAGAGTCCGCGGCTACAAAGCAAAGCCATGCTGAAGGTGTCTGGATTCGATTCCCGGTCGGTCCAGGATCTTTTCATAATGGAAATTTCTGTGACTTCCCTGAGCATAGAGCATCATCGTACCTGCTACACGATACATGAATGCGGAAATGGTAAGTTTGGCTAATAAAGCTTTCAGATAATAACTGTGGAAGTGCTAAAAGGAACACTTAGCTGAGAAGCAGCTTTGTCGCAGTGAGGACGAAATGTCAAGAAGAGGTTAAGCAAAACGAATGCAAAATCAGGGCACCTGAGTGTGGGAAATGGGAACTTTAAATGCTTGAAAAGCAAATACCAGGCAGGAACACAAAAGGGTCCAAAAAGAAACCATTTAGGAACCTACCAACCACACGCTTCTAAGAGAGCACTTTTTAGAATAAAAGTTCCAACTGCAATTAGTTTGATTCTGGATTTCAAAACTACCCCTAAACCGAAAAACGACTTTAAATTATATGAAAATATTTAGTTGCATTCAACATGACTCGCTATGCAATTTTTCAACATCAAAGATCATCTACCCTACCAGTTCTTGTTTTAAAATGAAAATTTTCAAAACAGAATACTGAAATGATCAGAATTACTATAAAGAAAACTATCGAAGCTCGCCCGTTTTACGGTACAACTGAATCTAATGTAGTATCTTCCTCACATTCGATACCCTGGTTGGTTCATCAACACACTTAACTACCTCGATGACGAATGGGATTGATGAGATGGATGGGATGGTTGCGAATCAGTTAGTACGACATGTAGGAGTTCACCAACTTCAAACCTACATCAGAGCAGATAGCACATTAGCATTGAATGATGCGTGCCCATACTGACGATAGTCGGCACAAACTCTCAGTGAAGAACGTAGGTTTACAATTCTAATTTGGGAGTGTAAGGTCGCATCACCTGCTGGGAGATGGCACTTGCTCTAACTCCAGTAGATAGTGGGTGGCGGAAACCGTTAGGGGTGTGTTGACACCGTTCGACAAACAGTTGAGTTCTGCTATGTTTGATGAGTAATCAGAGTCGTGGGGGTAATTTTCTTCCGATTGAGGTTGAAGTAGAATGAAATGGTGTTTCTACTATTAACTAAATTTAGTTAGAAAAGGTAAGGTGAGATGTGATAATCTTGGTGAAGGATTAAACTATCTTAAAGGGATCTGTCAAATCTTGTTTGTATTGTGGTCACTGTCACTAAAAGCGGTAAAAATGAAAGGAAGGGCGTTTCGTAGAACAATTCCCAAAACAATTACAATGGAAGGACTTTATTTGACGAGTGCTAAGGATATTCTTTGTTGCAATATCCTGAAAGCTTAAACGTTCGTCTACTTCCTCTAGAAATACTTCAGGTATTGATTTGGTATACGCCAGTTAATTTTGTAGTCGATTGGTAACTCATGTTGCCTTTGATTGTTTTACATTTTAAATTCCTCATGAATCAATTCTCAATACCTTCAGTTCTACTTTCAACCATCGTGCTTTCGAAACTTTAACAATTTGTTTTTGCAATACCAAAAAAGAAGGTTGAAAAACGCGTATCTATCAAATAATATAATCTTGAGTTGGAAATTATTGTTATAAACTTTTAAAAATAATTGTTCTATATGTAATGAGAAATTACCATGTTGAAAACAAAATCTTCTTCTTCTTCTTCTTTCTGGCATTACGCCCCCACTGGGACAGAGCCTGCTTCTCAACTGGTGGGATTCGAACCCACGACCCTCAGCTTGGTCTTGCTGAAAAGCTGCGCGTTTACCGCTACGGCTATCTGGGCAGCTTAAATCTTACAATCTCTTAATAAACTATTTCAAATTACAGGGTGTTCGCAAATTATCCGTACAAACTTTAAAGGCATGGCTCTATGCAATCAAGCAGAACAAATTCAGTATTATTGCATGACTTAAAACATTAACCTATTATATTATTAGGCAGTTAGCTTGATACATTTTCGATTTTAAATATTTATGAAACCATGCTAAATGTGTTGAGGTGTCTTATAGGGAACTGTTTTACGAGCTTTATGACGCAAGAGAAATGTTAATAGAACTCATTGGATTTGAACCTTTTAATATTTTATTCCCAGTTTAACTTGAAGCCACTAAACTGTAGGTTGCTTCAAATAATAATGGGGAATTTGGATTCATCTCTTTCAGATTTTAGGGACAAAACATCTCTAGTATGACTAGCGGCCCTCAGGAAAAACGCCTCCGAAAAATTAAAATTTGCCTATCCCAATAAGTAGGAATAATTTCGACATTTTTTAAAGGTTTATTTTGTGTTTACATATAGATGTATTTTAAAAGGTACATGGACATTGATTTTTTATTGTTTTCAATATGAGATCATCTCTCCCATATTTTGCTGTTCGGATAATTTACGGACACCCTGTAAAAAAGGCCGATTCTGATAATGAGAGAAATATTATAAATCAATAGCGCAAAACACAAAAACTTGCTAAGCAGCTAGAAAACGCGCACAATTTTGTAATAGGTCTCATTAACATAGCTGATAGTGGTCAGACAGCAAAGTAATAATGACTTTAGTGACTAAAATGATCAAAATGATAATCAAAAAGTGACTTTCAAACCGGTATTGGTGAAAAATTATCCTTTTTTTCCTTACTTTTATTTGTTAGGCACTCCGTGCACTTGGCCACTACTATGCCGAGGATCATATACATAATCTATTTATATCCTAGTTCTTATTGCTATTTCACTCATACCGAGCAGGTAGAGGAGAGTGCTGCCGTTGGTCCAATCCATATCCATATCGAAGTCCATTGGTGTGCGGTGGTTCATTTTGCCATGTATACGTGTCGTGTGAGGCAACAGCCTACAAAGAAGGTCAGTGTGTCTCAGTCACCATCTGATACTGACGAAGGATGGATGTGTTCCCCAATACACGGTCCTTCGGGCGGCGTCTTCTGGTGCCTGTACGGAGTTTTTTGTGTGGGGGGATTGGGAATCGAACCCATGACCTTCCGCTTACGCTTGCGAAAGCGTAACCTCGAGGCTACGGGACCCCCCTAAAAATTATCCTTATCCGGGATAAGATTTAACTGTAAGAAATGGTCTAGCGGTAAGCGGTTTTTCTAAGCTCATTTTTACGAGATTGGTATTAGCTATTATTTTGAATCCCCTTGATGTTAGTCGGTTAAAAACACGTACTTTATCAAGTACAAGTACTCAGAAAAAAAAAGCTCGTGATAGAGATTTTTTTTTATCGAAATGGAGTTTATGGAGAAATTACTGACCAAAATTCTTTGAAGATTTGACAAATGTCGAAGAAGACACAAAACGAAGCATTTTTTGGAGAAATTTGTGAGATAATTATAGGAAAATTTTTCAGTGGTAGACAAAATTCATCATCAAAAATCATAAACGGAAATCAGAAGATGATTGAATTGGCATACTTATTAAGTTATTAAGAAAAGAATACATGATTAAATTTTTCTACCAAATCTCTATTTATTAAGTTTGCAAATTCGTGCTAAAATTCATGGTACTAGAATTCATTTGAGGTTGGGGCATCACCACTATTGATTACCAATCAATCAATTGCCCAATAATGTGTTTTCAAGCATTCGTTATAGAAACGCGTTTATTTTGTATCGAAGTAATCAACCAAACTCATGGGAAAAACAGGGTGAATGGCTAAACCGCCGTGATATGTAGACTTGGTAGGAATTTATAGTGTAATTTTCGAAATGATTTCTAACAAAATAACTACACACTTCTGAAATCCTGGCTGATAATTATTCCAAACAGTCTCTGGCTTACTTTACGAAAAGTTTTGGTGAGGTTCTTGATTTAACATTTTGTTCATAGTCAAAAATTAATAGCAATTTATTTATCAGGTCTTTCAGATATTCTTCCATGTTTTTGCAAAAAAATATTCAAATATTTTGCACAGAAAATACCTAATGTTTTAAAAAAAAAAAAACTCAGGAAAATATTCATTTTTATTTTCTTTTGGGAATATCTACAAAATATGCACCTGAATCCCTAAATTTCTTGACACTTTGTGTTAAATCAATGATTAAATTTATAAATATACGTTTCTTGCTGTTTGAAAAATTTACACAACCTTTCGTTTCTATACTATCGGATCGCAAAAATAGTGACTTAAGTGACCATTTCCCTTGAAGATGTTACTTTAGTTGTTTTTTGTTATAAATAGTGACTTTTTGGTAACCAGGTCAAAAAAGTGACCAAGTCACTAGAAATTGCATTAATTCAATTCAAAATCAAGTTGCTCAAAGCATTCTCAATCAAGAAGACATGTTTGGCTATTCATGAAAACTAATTTGGGAAAGCTTTTCCCCGGATAGTAAGAACTAGTATTAATTATTTAAATTTTAAAGAGGCTATCCAGTTGGGGACGGCTTATTTGTCGAAGGATCTCAAAACCAAAAATTCGTGTGCTCGTCGGAATTCAAATCACAGAAAAAAGGAAATTTTGAGCCAAAAAATTTAAGATTTAGAAGTGGTGCAAGAAACTTGAAGGTAAATTTTCACTTTCAATTAATTTTTTTTCGCCGCTTTCTACATTTTTACTGTTGTATTAAGGTTTATAAAGCATCTGATTCAAACAAAAAATTCAATAACACTGCGGAACACGTTTTTGTCTCCAGCATCAAAATACCACTATTTACTTAATTAAGGGTTGCTAAATCAATCGTCCTTTTCAAAAATATCACAGCACGTCTAGTTTTGAGATATTGGCTGTTGAAAATGCAAAATTTGACTATTTCAGCCAACTTGCATGCAAGTGTGTCAGCTTGTAAGGCAATCTTTTTGCTTAATTTGCCACAGAATTCAAACTTTATGTTTATAACAATACTTATCAGCAAAGTTTATGATACTATCGATGCTCAAAAGTTATTTTTGGCTGTTTTAAAAAATATATTGAATTAAGCCATAATTAGAGTAACGAAGTGTTTTGTATGAAGACTGCAAGTATGTTGAAAATATCGATTTATTAGAAATTTTATCGTGCAATTTCAACCAAATTATATCTGAAATGAGAGTTGAAGTGCTATTGTGCATGCTTGCTGGATCAGATTACAAAACAGTTTGGTAAAACATACTTTAAATATCATGTAAACATAAATAAAATCAGTGTTTTGTACAACTTTGGCGACCTGTAGTCAAAAATTGTGACGTGCAGGGACATTTTTGAAAACGGCATCAGATTCAGCGACTTCAAATCTTCAAGAGACACATAATTTGATCCTTGATACATACAAAAATGTCATTATTGTTACGTTGTGTAATGTATATATTTATCAAAAAATTCAAATATATTTTTGTTGTAAGATTTATGGAACATTGTTTTCAAGTCCTTATCTAAGGTTTGACAAATGAGAAAAACAAGTTTCAGCTTGAGAATTAACGTTTAACAGGCAAAAATATATATATAAAAAATGTAATTTCCGTTTGAAATTCAGGTTTTTGGGCAGTGTTTGTTAAAACCCTAAGTCAACACTATTTTTCACAGTTTAAAAACTATTAAATTTGCTTAAAAATCATGTAAAAAGATTTGGAATATTCGTCATGAATCGTCGCATACATAATAACCGTTAACTCTTGTTTTTTTTTTTTTTTTGCTTTCCCAATGCATGGCCCTAAGCTTTTCATACACACGAACACGTCAGAGCAGTTAACAATAATAACTGATAGCCCGTTCGCAAGCAATTTCGTGACATACAAACACATTTTTATTTTTATTTATATACTAGTGGTCCCGGCAAACTTCGTCTTGCCATCAAGTAGGCTGTTGAAAACCGCTATGAATCGTCCCATACAAAATGACAGTTCCGTTCAATCCCGTTTTTCCTACTTTCCCGGTGAACATCCTGGAACTTTTATACACACAAACACGTCGGAACCCTTAACGAACAAAATGGAAATAGAATCATCCAAATACGTTGCTCCGTTCGTGAGCCATTTCGTGACATACAAACACCATTCCATTTTTATTTATATAGATATTTGCGATAACACTTATTTATATAGATAATCCATCTAACAAAAATTTGTGTTAATATATACAAGTAATTATAGGATCATTGAAAAGAAATTATAGTCCAACAAGGATGTTTTTTTTAGTAAAAAAAGGAAAACAAATGGGGAAAAAGTAGTATTGATTTTAGACAAATTTGTTATTTTACAAACTTTTCATAAATTTAGCTATGAAAAGAATGATGCTAAGAGCTTCGAAATTAGTAAGAAAATAACACTAAGACTTCACTGAAGACCACATTTGATGACGTGAAACTACATCTTGAATTTTTGGCTCAAAATTTGAGGTTTCATTTTTTATATGATGTTATTTCAGAAGAGCACACGAATTTTTGGTTTCGAGAACTTTAAATAAATAAGCCGCACCCTACTGGACAGTCCCCTCAAAAATGTTGCTACTAGTTCTCACTATCCGTCAAGGAATCACTGATAGTGTTCAGGAATTGAATAATAAGTATGTTGTTGAAATACTCACATTAGACTCAATGTCATTCATATTTCATGTTGTTGCTTTAAACATAAATGTCAGAAATTTCGTATAACCCAAATAACATCTATTTTCCATATAAAGAACCATAAATTGACCCTAAAATATGTTTCTGTTATAGAGATATAAAAGCTTGGTATACCACAAAAATATTCGAGTGCAGGGATAGATACTGAAAATCGCTGCTTCATAAAACCTTCCTAAACATGCTCTAAAATTGGGAGACAGAAGTAGATCGTTGTTTGTAGATTATTTCCCATATAAGTGAAAAGGAGCCCTTATCCCCAACAGTGGAGTAACGAGAAGTTGACGAAGGAATAACGACTAGAAGTTAATCATCGCTTCTTTTTTGGGGATCTCCTTTGTTCCTGTAATTTCAAGTTCTGTTAAAAATTGTGACCCTAAACGAGCGTAGACCGATTGTTTTATTCGTTCTTCGCCATTAAATGACAACCAATTCTGTAAACCCTGCCTGAAAGTCTTATAAAAGTTCCAATGCTATTGTGAAATTTTCAATCTTCTTCTACTTGACATTATGTCCTCATTGACAAATTGATGTAGGAGGAAGTCCTGTATTTATTCAATTATAATTCAAGAGTATATTATTTTTGGCGTGAATGTTGTTGCTTATTGAAAGGTCTACGATTGAACAGGTGTCTTTTTCCGGGCAGTGCTTCAAGAAGGGCCAAAGAATCGTTTTTGTTTTTTTTTTTCTCGCTTTGTATTTTTTTTTCCGATTAGTGCTTCAAGAAGGCCGGAGGAATAGTGTGTGTATTTTTTTCCCTCACGCGCGCTGGGCAGTGCTTCGAGATGGCCCGAGCAATCAAGTTGGTTTTCGCGTCTTGGCAGCCCGTGTGACATACACACGTAGGTATGCAGGCGTATGGTTAAAGAAATTCGTTGCTGACCTGTCAACGATGAAATATCAATTGGTGAGCTCGTTTCATGCTTCTGTTTCAATAAAGTAAAACATGTCATTACATATCTTCATAAGAAAAACGATATGAATGCTACGTATATAAATTTCTAATCTTTGAAGACAGAAACGTCATATTTTTTGTAAACAAATAATAGTCCATTATCAGGGAGTTAAACTTTCAAAATTACTCTCGGTTTCGGTGAAACGTGTAGTGGCCGGACATAGATGCTGTCTCTCCCCTACTTGTCAGAATTCTTATGAATTTCTCATCAATTCAGATGATTACAATTACATAAGAGATCATTGTTGGATTCCTGTTAAGATATTTGAAGGAATTTTGGGAAATGAGCTTATTGAGTGTTATAACTGGCTACAACTGGCTCATTAGAAAAACTCTTTGAATATTGCAAAGAAAACGATCACTACACATGATATTTGTAGATTCTTCGTCAGTTCCTTTGCCAATTCATAGATTCTCAGCTAAATAACTCCGTAAGAATATTAGTGTTTATTTTTGCGAGATCTTTATGGGTCGAAGAAACTGATCGGTTTCCTTGCTAGATCTAGGTGTATTCTAGATCTTTACTGAGTGACTTACATGATGATTGGCGGATATTTGGAGAAATCCCGTTATGCATCTGGTTAACAATTTTCCAAAAGTCAAATACTCGAAACAAGTAAATCGACTCTGTCTTGAAGCATCCAACGGAAAGCTTGTGTTAATTCTTCAAGAGAGTTATCCGTAATCTACATTCTTGCCATAGCAAGAAATCTTTTCGGAAAATAAATTTCAAACTTATATGGTCATATTTGTCTCACTACAGATATCCGTAAATTTACATGACACAGTAAACGCTTAATCTAGCTCACATCGCAATAACATAATCTTAAAAGAAACAAATCACTCATGACTTAACCCGCTCTAGATCCAAAACCCGATGGAACCAACAGGTCTAATTTCAATGACACGATGCCACGCCGCATGTGTGCCGCAGCTTGAACTTGAAATCTAACGGAATTCCCACCGATCCCCCGGTACCTTCTCAGAGCAGTCCACAGCCGCTAATGAAGACGCTCCCCGATGTGAACCTAACGCGCGACTAACTCCGAAGCGCAGTCGGTCCGAAACGGATGGAATCTGGGCCATAATCAGGTGAAAAATGACGATGCGCACGCAACCGGCAATTATCGTGTACACACTTGATACAGCGCTTGATTTATGTTGTCACGGGATGGCGACGATTATCGCACCGGGCGGAGATCTCGCTCCACTGTCACAAGGAGGTTCAGTTTATTGAAAAGCTGGCAAAAAAAAACAATGTACAAATATGTTCTTACGTTAAAATACAAAGTTAAACATTTATCTACTGTATCAGATGGGCTACTATAACAGATAGGCATTGAAGCCAAATATAACAAATATGTAAAATGTCTGTATCCACTATGAATAGCAAATCAATACTTAGTCTTAAGAACAAGCTCTTGATCTTCAAACACATTTTCACGCCAGCCATGTTGCATGCCGTACCAATATGGACTAGCTGTTGTAATACTAGGAAGGAAACTCTGCAGAGGATTCAAAACCAAATTTTGTAAATGATTCTGAAACTCCTCCCTGGTATAGCACTAATGAATTACCTGAAATATCCAATGTTTAAACATTGGAACAAATGTCGAATAAAATTATCAATAATTTAAGACAAAAATCGTCGCACTCTTCTGTAGCCACGATTAATGCGTTATATATTTAGGTTTAGTTAGGTTAAGTTAATTGAAATCATTTTTTCTCTCTTATAAGCAGCTGAAATCATTTAAAGGCAAATGAAATGAAAAATGTTGTTGACAAAATGGTTATAAATGCTTAGTTAAATTTTATCAAATTAGAATGATAGTGTTGCCTAAAACAGAACACCTAACTTAAAATGAATGTAATGTGCAAAATGATAATAATGAAAAAATAAATCTATTTTTTTTTCTTTGAATTTTCAAATCTGAACCACTGTGCGCCACCGTCATATGCGCTTCATTGAGGCGCGAGAATTTTTATGGACTTTCGCAGAATAAATTTCCCCGAAATTGCCCCGGATTCTGTCGCGTGCCTCTGATGGGACTGACGCACCACCACCGCGAATCTAACGATGCCGGTTGCCGCCGAGTTGCTCCCGATCCGAGAAGACCAATCAGTAGAATCATCCCGGTTACGTTGCGCCGTTCGTCGTCAGTCCTCCTTTTACATCGTCGTCGTCGTCGTCGTCGGTTGTAGCAATATGGATGAGACTGACCTATAAATTATTGTTGTTCACTTTTTCGTTTTCGTTGCTCTTAATTGAGAGGCGTGCGCACACACACACTCAAACACACGGACAAAAGCGTGCTACCAGAGTTGGACTTTCTCCTTTTCTGAGATTGCGTTTCTCTCTATCCCGAATGATTGCATTTGGTTCGGGTTCGGGGGCTCGGGCTTGGTCCATTTCGTATTGTGATTGTCCATTATTTTTTCGAGAGGGTTTCCATCCAATGAACTGCATTTGAAGGGGTCCAAAGAGTTACAATAATTGGGAAGGGAAGAAAGTGAAGCTAGTTGGAAATCACTTTCAGATGTGAAACGAAAGCGAACAGTAATGTACATGATGAGATTGGTGGTGTTTTAGTGACCAGTGGTCAACTTGTACCAGTGGTGTAAAAGGGGGAATAAAAGAACGATTTTTTTTAATTCTTCCATCAGTACTATTCCAAACATTACATTTATTTCTTGTATCTGGGAGTTCTGTGTTAAAAAATTCTATCATCCTAATTAGGTAAAACAAAATAAACATTTTATTAACATTATTAACAACATATTACATCTCAATTGCAATAGCAGTTCGGATATTTCACAGTTGAGAGGATTTCACCTGCTTATAGACGAAAAAAAAATGAAAGCGTTTTTTAACTTAACCTAGATATATAAAGCAATAATCATGGCAATAGAAGATTGTAACGATTTTTGTTTAAAATTATTATTCATTTTATTAGACATTTGTTCCAATGTTTCAAAATAGGCTATTCTATGTAACTAATTAGTACTATTAATACCAGAGAGGAAGCTTCAGAATCATTTTCAAAATTTTATTTTGAATCCTCTGCAGAGCTTTCTACCTAGTATTACAATAGCTAATCCATATTCGTACAGCATGCACCTTGGCTGATCTGAAAATTTGTTTGAAAATCAAAAGCTTGTTCTTAAGACAATTTTGATTTGTTGGATTTTCTAATGGTAAGTGGATGGAGAAATTTTATAAATTTGTTACATTTGGCTTGAATGTCCTCAATGTGATTTTTGAAAGTTAAATTCTTATCTAGCATGAGCCCTAGATACTTAACTTCATCTGACCAATTTATTGGAACCCCTCTCATCGTGACAATATGTCTACTTGAAGGATTCAAATAAAGAGCTTTTCGTTTATGTGGGAATATTATTAGTTGAGTTTTGGAAGCACAATGAGAAATCTTACAATTTTGCAAGTATGAAGAAACAATATCCAAACTTTTTTGCAATATACTACAGATGACACGCAAGCTTCGTCCTTAGGCGGTGAGGCCTGTGTCATCCGTAAACAAGGATTTTTGACATCCCTGAGGTAACTCAGGTAAGTCAGATGTGAAAATATTGTAGGGGAAATGGGGGTAAAATGAACACCCTAAGCAATTTTCATGTTTTCTTGCTTATGGATCTGTCAGATTCTTCTTTTATAGCTCAGAATTAAAGAAGGATCATTATTAAAATTTTGAAAACTTATTTCCACAGAGACAATGTTCCAAACATGTGGGTAAAATGAACATGTAACGGGGGTAAAATGAACATATTCTTGGGGGTAAAATGAACATGCTATGGGGGTAATATGAACATATACTGGGGGTAAAATGAACAGATGCTGGAGGTAAAATGAACATGTAGTGGAGGTAAAATGAACACCATTCGAAACTGAATGGGATGCGGTATGATTCTCGGCATCTGGTACATGATCACTGACATTCCAGAATCGATGGAACGTTTGGCCGCGACCATTTGGATGGCTGTCCACGTTTTTATTTGTATTTTCTCTGGAAAACTCTCGGTATCTGAAATAAAATCCGGCAGTAATCGCCCTGCCCCGGTGTTCATATTACCCCCATCTCGAATGGTTCATTTTACCCCCAAAGAATCAACATCTTCAAATAATTTGTTCTAAGAATTAAGATGATGAAAAAACTTTCAATCTCCGTCTGCTTATCATAAATAGTTTAAAGATATGATGTGCTACGCTGTTCAGTAGATTTTTGATGATTTCAGTCATAAAAACCTTAAATTCCACAAGTGAAAAATTACATCATCTGAGAAAACGGAGAGACATACTTTGTTTTTGTTTACTTTTCCAGCTTTTGACAGTTCTAGATCGCGTAAGAGTTGTCGAAACAGTTCCTTAGTCTGAGGATTAAGGATGGTGCTACGTTTTGCATGGATTTATAGCATAATCACCGTAAAACACCGACCTGTTCATTTTAACCACCCAATTTTCGTTGATCGTTCGTCTGGTTTTAAAATTAGTGCAACTTTGGCATTTTTCATTTGTCAGGAAAATATGCTAATTGACAAAAATTGTTTAATAAATTAACTAATAATGGTAAACTACTTTCTGGAAGTTTCTTGATGAGGGTGTAGAAAATTCCATCATCGCCAGGAGAGCTCATATTTTTAACTTTTGTTAATAATAGTTCTCACTTCTTCCAAATCAGTCTCCCAGGAATTTTCGAAAACGTTCTCTGGATTGAGAATATTTTCGAAGTCCTGAGTAACTTGATTTTCAATTGGACTAGTAAGTCCTAAATTAAAATTGTGCGCGCTTTCAAACTGCATAGCAAGTTTTTGAACTTTTTCGCAATTAGTTAGAAATAATTTGTTTTCCTCTCTCAATGCAAGTATTGGCTTCTGAGGTTTTCTCAAAATTTTTGATGATTTCCAAAAGGACTTAGAGCCAGGGTCCAATTGCGAAATCATATTTTCAATTTTTTTTCTTAATTGTGCAAAACGTTTCTTGATTTCTTTCTGCAAATCCTGCCATATAATTTTCATAGCAGGATCGCGAGTGCGTTGAAATTGCCTTCTCCTCGCGTTTTTAAGACGGATCAAGACTTTAAGATCATCGTCTATAATCACGGATTCAAATTTGACTTCGAGAGCATTGTCAATATCAAGTTTTGTTTGTAAAGAAATGTTTACAACACGATTACAGTCAATATATGTTTCATATGTATTCCTGTCGGCTCGAAAATAATTGAAAGTGCAGCAGATAGGATTGAGAATCGCTTCATGGGATATTTGAAACGTAACAGGGACATGATTAAACACAAAATCAGCATGAGTAACTAATTGGCTACAAAGATGACTAGAGTCGATTGGGACCAAATCAATCGTAGAAGGATTTCTAGAAGAGGATCAGGGTATTGAATTGAGAAATATCCCGAAGAGCACCCATCAAATAAAATTCTGCCATTGGAATTACTTTGAGAATTATTCCATGACCGATGTTTGGCATTAAAGTCACCGATGACAAAACAGTTTGACTTATTGCGAGTCAATTTTCGCAAGTCAGTTTGGGCAAATTAATTTGCTGTCCAGAGCATTGAAAAGGCAAATAGGCAACTATTAGAGTATATTTACCAAGCTGTGTTTCAACAGAAACACCTAAAGATTCAAATGACGTGTACAGATGATGTTTTATACACCTATGAATGATGATTGCAACTCCCCACAATCCCCTTCATTCGATCATTACGATAGACAAAAAGTTAGGATCTTTTTTTAATTTAGATCCAGGTTTTAATTAGGTTTCAGTAATAACTGTGAGGGATAACATTATCTGATGATTTTCCGTTAGAATTTTCGGTAGGCGAAGAGGCGGAGTAGAAGTTTCCTGTGGCGACAGGTTGTTTTTCCATTTGATTTAATACAATTAGAACGGGTACTCGTAGTATGTAAAGGGGTGGAGTTCAAATTACCTGCTACGATATCGGCAAAGGATTTTCTATGGATAGATACATTCGAAATTGAAAGATTCGAACGGCTACCCGACGGATTAAAATTAGTTTATGAATGAGCATGAATATGAGCTTCCTGATGAATATGATTCTTCAGCAAGCGATCGTTAACTGAAAAATGAGCATTGTTCGAAACTCTTCCAGGGAAATTCCGGAAACGACCATTATCGTAACGGACATTATTGTTCATTTGCCTGGCACGAGCCTCAACGACTCGCCTACGCCCAAAAATTTGACTTATGATTGCCCCCGCAATTGGTGCATATGAACTTGGTGTTTTCTTGCTTCACTGGACAGACGTCCTTAGCATGAGAAGAACCTCCGCAAATCATGCATTTAGCATTCCCTAGATTGGATGATGCATCATAATGATTTGATCGATGATTTAAAGTGATTTAATGTATTTATTATTGAGCATCCTGTTTTGGCTACCTTGGGTACCCCACGCGACTTTGGCCCTATTTTGAAAGTGTGTAGATTAAATTACTGGGTGCGGTAAAATTTTACTGGGTTTTGAAACTACCGAAAAAGTCAGTAAAATGAAAACTGTCGCCACGCGTAATTGAAAAGCAAATTTCACCATGTTTTATTTTTTATCGATATATGATATAAAAAGAAAGCTCTCTGCAAAATTTCAGTGAAAAATTTCTGTTGTTCGATTTCTGACATTTATTTTTAGTTTACTGACTTTTTCGGTAGTTCAAAAACCCAGTTATTTTTACCGAACAGATTGAGTGTGTATGTTAGTTTCCAAAATCACTCATCGATTTGAGCATGAGTAATGTAGTAAAAGGCGAACACGAAATTATTGCGACACATTCAACAGGGCATAACTTTTCTACCATTGGGAAAAAATCAACCAAATTTTTCACACTTTCACATTAATGTGTGTTGTTAACATGCTCTCAAACTCGAAGTCGTGTTTTTCGATTCAACGAAAATGGAGGTGAACCAAAGCGAGTCGAGATAACAAATTCTTTCCAAACACCTGGAATTTAAATTAATTAACTCATTACGCGTGGTAAAGATGGACAAATTATGGGTGAAATTATGAAAAAAATCCACGTGCTCGGCTGGGATTTGAACCCAGGACTCTTGTATGCTAGACGAGCGCTTTACCAACTAAGCTACCGAGCCACTTGGTGACCCCAATAACTGAGTTGGTTACAAGTTTAGAATTCAAATCCCTACAGACCACGCGGACCCCTTTCATAACCAATATCCATCTATCTCATGTTCCTACACACGCGGAGCGAGCGAGTGCGATTTGTTTAGTGTTGAAACTGTTTGCCTATCGTACCTACATCGCTTCCACAACAACTGTATTGTGGAAGAGTAAAGATGTGGGAAGGCTATCAACGTGTCGTTCTCACTCAAGTGACGACATGACTACTACAGAGAGGCAGTACACTCTAATATAAACTGACACTTATATTGAGCTATTCGGTAATCCAATCCGCATGGTTATTAAATTAATTAACTCATTACGCGTGGTAAAGATGGACAAATTATGGGTGAAATTATGAAAAAAATCCACGTGCTCGGCTGGGATTTGAACCCAGGACTCTTGTATGCTAGACGAGCGCTTTACCAACTAAGCTACCGAGCCACTTGGTGACCCCAATAACTGAGTTGGTTACAAGTTTAGAATTCAAATCCCTACAGACCACGCGGACCCCTTTCATAACCAATATCCATCTATCTCATGTTCCTACACACGCGGAGCGAGCGAGTGCGATTTGTTTAGTGTTGAAACTGGAATTTCCTGACCTGTCGCACCGGCAGTTTGGAGAAATGTTGAACATTCACCATTCAACCGTCTCCAGAGTGTTGAAGCGGTTCCAGGAGCGGTTGACGTTGGACCACGGCAAAGGAGCTGGAAGAAAACCGGGACCGGAGAACATAAAGACGGAGGGAAAGGTGAAGCGGATGATTAAAGCAAATTCCAACGTCTCAAGCCATGATTTGGCTAAAAAGATCGGCATGTCGCAGAGCTACGTCCAGAATTCAAATAAGAGAGCTGGACTACATACATACAAGGTACAGAACTTCCCAAACTGCGATGAGTGGCAACAATCGACGGCTAAAACTCGGGCACGGAAGCTTTACGAGAAGATGCTGACAAAATATGGCTGCTGTGTGATGGACGACGAAATGTATATAAAAGCCGATTCTAAGCAAATTCCAGTTTTGGAGTTTTTCACCGGCAAGAGCAAGTTCAATGTGGACGACAAATTTAAGAAGAAGAACTGAGAGAACGGATTGCCACTATTCTAAAAGTGTCCTGGAGTGGTATGAGGCCAATTCTGTCCCTTTTGTTCCAAAGGGCATGAATCCACCAAACTGTCCGGGACTGCGCCCGGTGGAGCAGTACTGGGCAATAATGAAGCGGGAGCTTGGGAAGAGCAAGAAGACAGTCAAAGACGAGAAGGACATGTTAAGAAAATGAGAAACTGGTACCGGATGACACTAAAGACTTTGATGGAGGGCATCAAGCGAAAATGCCTTCAATTTTACACTCAAGGCTCCATCGATTAACTTTTCTTTTGATTTTTGAAGTAAAGTTTGGTTTGATTCTAAACATTACAAGAAAATTGGTACGACATTTTCGGTGTCGCAATAATTTCGTGTTCGCTCTTTACACTATGAATAATGAATGAATGAGATCAGTATCGATCAAAGACGCCAACGACGATAAAGCACAGAATACACTGCATTAAACCCATGCAATGAAGCCATATAAATGATCATTCAAGTAAACTAGTACCGTATTCATAGTCTCATCTTTTTAACCTCAATTGAAATAAATACCGAGAGTAGATTGACAGAACAACTCATCATCAATTATGATTCTATATGCCAGATTTCAGTTTGGCATGCGTTTGTTATTCTTCTATAGTCTGGATCCGTATCTAGTGTCTCCCCTTTCCCAAATCCTCCTTAAAAACTTTAAATCCATATCTACACACACCCCTGTCAACTCCATTTACCCCAAAAGCAGCCAAAAGATGTAACTTTTCCCTAAAAAAAAGAACGGCCCAGCCCCACATCAAGACAGACGACAACTCCGCTGCTGGTGCAATTGTGCTCTCGAGTGCAGTCGGTAGCTACTGGGCTCTTACTGCCTTCCCAGCACTCTGCCGGTGATTTATGGCTATTGGCTGTTGAATTCTGAGGCTTAAGAGCGTGCTGTGTATAGTTTCAATAGGGACCCTAGTCCTGGCTATACTTGCTTGGTTGCAACCCCTCTTTACCATGTTAAATGCACTGTGGACATGGTGGGTAATGTTGCTTTTTACAGTTCTTTAAGGGACGTCTTCGAAAATTCACTGCCATTGTAAATTTTAGACGTTAGATTTCGAAATGGTGTTTGGTTGAATCCAATCTATAGAATTTCAATACGTTGTTTTTTTTCTGATACGACAATATTCTTATTGAAAAAAATATTGCTTTGGTGATATGGAAAGTTGAATCCTAAGTTCTTCCGCATAACAGGATTCGGCTGGTTTGAAACCGTTGTCAGTAGAATAAAGCGAAATTCTCAAACATAATGCCCGGCAAGAAAATGCTCTTCTAGCACACTCGTAAAAAGAAGATTAAAAGCTGTATATCATTATCCTCGTCATCGCGAGGAACGACGACGACGAAACGACCAAGGAACAACGGTAATACATATTGCCATCACGAAGAAGATGTGACATGTGCACCAACAGTCAGTCGTCTACCCCACTAGAGCCGAAGGGCACTGCTAGCGCGCCACGGACCGATGATCAGCTTAGAAAATGGTGAGATAATAAGATATTAAAGGACCATTTCGGGCGACAATAATGGTCCTGTGGCGGTCGGTCGGTCGGTCGGTTCTGAAGAATGGAAACTCTAATCTGACTGGCTCTAGCTGACGACGCAAGCCACCATCACCCAAGGATGATCGTAAACGTCTTTTCAGAGCTGGGAGCTTCTCGGTTCCGCTTCCGGTTGAGAGGAAGATATCAAATTGAGATGCTGGGAGTGTGTGTGTGTGTTTGCGTTCAGCCTGTGACCGAAGGCGAAGTGGCTTTGTTTGGTTTTACGGTATCTGAGATTTGAAGGATAATTTGCATGCAAACGATGAGGTCAATTCGACTGAGAGAAAATAATTGAATGTTTGTTCTTCTGGGTAGCCGGCGATGGCACAGCTGATGCTCTCTGGCAGTAAATTGGATTTCATTTGGTCATATTCCGTGGAAAATTCTATGTGGCTGTAAAATTTAATGGCTTTTGGATAAAAATCTTACACACTAGTGTAGGACAATTTGAATAGAATGAAAAGTGGAAAGAGTTCTTTGTGTTTCATTCAGCATATTGTTCGGTATAAGTCGTAATATTTTATGTTGCTTCTGAATCCTTTTCGTACTTTTAAATAGACTTTAACGTTCCAATTTGTGTTAGAAGTTAACTTTTTCTTATCTCTCAATCAAAAATGGTGCCTTAGTTTCAATTATAACGGTCGCTATGCTAGCTTAAAACGTCCATGTATATGGTACAGAGGTTCATTGTGCATACAAAAGTGAATCAAACAGCTTGGGATGTTCTGAGCTCAACAATGTTAGCAATAAATATCTCCGTATTATGTTAACATCAATTCGACTACGGTTTTTCACATGGCGACCGTGACAAGAGTAATGGGCAATATGTTCAATGCACTACATATTGATTTTATGATACTACAGCTACTATTTTTAGTCCTAGCATTTGAAAATAGTTTGTATAAAAATATCGTTTACGAATCTTTTCATATTGAATATATCTTAAAAAGAGAAAATTTATATGTACTAGCATAATGCTGCGATTATAACTAAAAGACAATCCTGCAATATTTATATGTTAAAGATACCTTTTGAAACTTGGAATACATGAAGTTGTATGAGGCATACCTGAAATAGAAGATAAAAATGAGATAGAAAAATCGAAATTCATTAGTATTACTAAAGTTATATTGGCTTTAATTCATGACACAACCGTACCAATCATTATTCTAAAAACTATTTATCGGATCGCTTACATTGCACAGTGGTCCAGGAATCAGTTTTACGCGGAAAGATGCATTTTGAGCTTTAGAATGAAACATTAGACAAAAACGGTCTTCTACAAAGTTGTTTGTATTAGTTGAGCCCTTTGTTTGGTTTTATTGAAAATTAGGGTGGACCACATTTTCATAGAAATGATTAAACTAACTTTCTTATTTGTAAAAATTATATTATACATGCTTTAGCAAAGTTGTAGACCATTCAATTTCAAGCAACTTTGCCAAAAAAAGTTTTTTTGTATCTCTTAAATTGACCGATTTAGAGCTTTTTTCCTACGGTGACATAGGGTGGTCCGAACAAAACTGGTTTTCTGGCTCTAGAGTTTTCAAATCAAGTTTCTCATCAAAGTCGTCTATGAAACACTTTTAGAGCTTTAAAAAATGCGTAATTTGGTGAGTGAAGAAACTCGCTATCTCCTTCCGTTTAGGAGTTATTGTTGTTTTTCTCTCAAAAACATGCCTACTTTGATTGTGAATTTCTCTGATTGGGGCAAACATAAAAAATATCTTTTGACGGCGTTCAAAAGACAAAATAAAATTGTATATTATATCAAAAAATTACAGATGTGTTATTTTTGTAACTCTAATAAAATGCCTTGAAAAACAAAGGTTTTTAAGCAGAAAAAATTTAATAACTTTTGAACTAAAATAGATATCATCAATATTTTTACATGAAAATTTGCGTTTTGTTAAGTTCTTAAAGTCGTTCATAGACCGCTTTGACGAGAAATCTGAAATAAGAAAGATAGGGCTCTAAAACTATTTTGAAGATTTTCATGGTATGTATTTCTTTATTATTTTGCATTTTGAGCATGAAAATGAAATTTTAGACAAAAATGATCTTCTACAAAATTGTTTCTAAAAATGTAAGCTTTCATACTGTGTCATTTGAAACTAGGGTGGTCCACAATATCACACATATCATATATTCAACTTTTTTATTTGCAAAAATACTGGTATATGCTCTTAGGCAAAGCGGTAGAACTTGAAATTTTGATCAACTTTGCCAAAAAAAGTTTTTCTGTAGCTCAAAATTTGACCAATCTAGAGCATTTTTTCCTAATCATCGCAGGGTGGTCCAACAAAAATAAGTGTTTTGACTCTAGTTTTTTTAATATTATTTTCTCGTCAAAGTCGTCTATGAACGACTTTTAGAACTTAACAAAACGCAAATTTTCATGCAAAAATATTGATGATATCTATTTTAGTTCAAAAGTTATTAAAGTTTTTATGATAAAAAATGTTTGACTTTCAAGACGTTTTATTAGAGTTACAAAAATAACACATCTGTAATTTTTTGATATAATATACAATTTTATTTTGTCTTTTGAACGCCGTCAAAAGATATTTTTTATGTTTGCCCCAATCAGAGAAATTCACAATCAAAGTAGGCATGTTTTTGAGAGAAAAACAACAATAACTCCTAAACGGAAGGAGATAGCGAGTTTCTTCACTCACCAAATTACGCATTTTTTAAAGCTCTAAAAGTGTTTCATAGACGACTTTGATGAGAAACTTGATTTGAAAACTCTAGAGCCAGAAAACCAGTTTTGTTCGGACCACCCTATGTCACCGTAGGAAAAAAGCTCTAAATCGGTCAATTTAAGAGATACAAAAAAACTTTTTTTGGCAAAGTTGCTTGAAATTGAATGGTCTACAACTTTGCTGAAGCATGTATAATATAATTTTTACAAATAAGAAAGTTAGTTTAATCATTTCTATGAAAATGTGGTCCACCCTAATTTTCAATAAAACCAAACAAAGGGCTCAACTAATACAAACAACTTTGTAGAAGACCGTTTTTGTCTAATGTTTCATTCTAAAGCTCAAAATGCATCTTTCCGCGTAAAACTGATTCCTGGACCATAGTGCATTGCTTCCGATACCGCTCATTCCAATGCTATTAATAATCCCATACGTAACATGCCTCATTTGCTTCAACAGTTTTCTACTCGTATACGCGAAAATCTCAACATACTCCATCTTTCGATTCCTCCATTAAATCTGGAAGAGAAATGCGATATCGTCACACCCCCTCTCATTCTACCCTCAGTTTTACATCACCCTACAATAGAGTAACCAGACGTACTCTTTTTAGAGTACAAGTACTCTTTTTTGCCTTAAAAATTTGTGTACTATTCTTTTTTGCTAAACGGGCTCAAGTGTACTCTTTTTCAGTTATTACTGACGATAAACGTCAAATCAAATAACCTGTTGAAGAAACCATATCAACCTTTTCCCAGGATAATACAGATAATTCACCGATTTTCGACAAAAACAGGCACACAATCAACCAACTTATTATTTTCAATTGAAAAAAAGTGAGTCAAAAATCGAAATCACTTTGTTTTGAACAATTTATTCTTATTGAAGCAACTTTTTTTTTATCAAACACTTTTCATAGAAACGTCGTTTTGGCGAAGCAATTTTTTATGAACAAAAATGTGGGAATGAAAAGGTTTCAGTTTGAAATGTAGTATGGGAATCATAAAAATAAACTTTTAAATCAATCAAGTTTCAAAGTTTCATAATGTTTTAAAAAGTCCTTAATAAAACTTAAATCGAAGGCCATGCTTGAAGTTCTTTTTAGATCCACGTTTCACTCTTCTCTGTTCTTCTGGTTTCTTCACAAACTCAAATTATTCTACATTTTCTTAAGAATTTTTTCAACAAAATTCATTTGAAAGACAATATTATTTTTAAAAAAATTAAACCACTTTTGGTATAGTATATAATATAATTCATAAAAATGATTGAAAAAATCGATTCACTTAGAGTCAATGTTCACTATAGTAAGAAAGTATAGCATGAGAAAAATAAGAGTTAAATTTCGTAAAATATTTGATGAAAAATTGAGAGTAGTGTCTCCCTGCAAAATTTTTTATTATTAATTTTAATTGAAACGTAGGAAAAGTGGCTGTGGTTAAAGGCCCAAACTCAATGATAGCGGAACGGAAAGCGGAACCAGCATGAATTATAGCATGTTTGTCGACTCAGACTTGGTTCACTTTCGTTCATTGACAGCTCAGTCAGGGCGGTGTGTTTCATGCTGGCAAACCGGTTCCGCTTTCCATTGCCGTTCCGCTATCATTGCGTTTGGGCGAATCAAACATTTTTTTGCAAGAAAATGTCGAAATTATTAATTAGTAGTGCATTTAAAATGTTTCAAGGTAGGCTAAGTGTACTCTTAAGTACTCTTTTACAGAGTTGAAAAAATGTACTCTTTTCAGTGAGAGCAAATATGGTAACCCTACCCTACAACAGGATTATGCAATCCTGCTTTTGGTTCTGCTGCTGCTGCTAGAGCAAGAATTCATCCTGCCGGGAGAATGCTATTTTTAAAATTATACTTTATCGAGCAGAAGAAGAATGTAGCCCGGCCCAGCATCTGAGCGGACCGCGCCTTCGCTTCCCAAAAACATGTTAGCAGCGATTTTATTGCGTTACCGAAATAGATGTTTCATGACGTTCCACCATCATGACGTAAGGAGGAGATGCTTTTTATGCAGGGCGTACATCAGATGTCACCCGAACATTTTATATTTAATTTAATAGGGAGTTTGAGTAGGTTGTGCAACTTTTCCCCGAAAGTCGGTTCCCCGAATTTCGATTCCCCGAATGTCGTTTACCCAAACAACCCATTTCCCCGAAAAGTATTTTGCTCTCATAATTAACATAACTTTGTACATTTCAAGGTGATGAACGCACCGGTCATCTAATATGCACTCTTCTTCATTTGATAGGCGGTTGTTCGAGGTTCACCACAAGCGCAAACGGAAATCAAATATTCTAAAATCAGAACCCCCTTATCGTTCGGCATCGAAAGAAGCATTTGCAAAAGCAGACTGCTTCGTATAAAGATCACTTACACCCAACTAGAGTAAGTTGCATTTTGTAATAGTAATGTATGAGTAACATTACCGTTTATTTTGCACTCTTGATTAAATTATTTGTACTGATGTCAGTTCGCCATTGTAATTGACAGTCTTCTTCTTCTTCTTCTTCTAATGTTCTTTTTCTTTTATTTTTCTTCTTTCTTCTGATCTTCTACTACTTATTTTCTTCTTCTTCTACTTCTCTTCTTTTTTTCGTCTTCTACTTCTCTTCTTTTTTTCGTCATATAACCATTTATTAACTTCTCTGCTGTTAGTGTGTAACAATCCGTTCCGTTCCACCAAGCTAACGGCTTTAGCGCCACCTTCAGATTGAAGGACCGTTACCTCTGTTCATAACCCGGTATGAGAACTCCTGCTCAGGGCAGGCCAAACAGTTTAGTAGGAACTTCTTATCCACAACTTTGACCCAAACGACGCGACGCAAATTAACCAAACCAAAATTCTAAAAAATCAAATAATAATAATAATAGGAGGGAATTTTTAAAATTATGTTGAACTATTAAACTCTCTACAATACTCAGCGACAGTCTTACGATGAATTAGAGCTCGAACAAATTCGTGAGAAATTGAAAAAAAAATAATCGAACACGGTCTGATAGAGTGGATTACCAAACTCGAAGTAATTATTAAACTTTATTAAAAATTCTACGGACCGAAAAAATATTGTTTCTAAATTTAATGAGCTTTACAATTTGTGTTTCGATTCATTTCAATTTTCAAATTATCGGGATTTTGAATCAAATAAAACTGGCTACGGACCGTGTGACGTCACATTTGAGCTATCGATATTCGCTTTCAAAAACTTCTTCATACGTTGCGCAATCGTATTTAATTAAAAAGGTCTGACCTTAATACTCGCTGCGGCGCTGCTCCCACGTCGAACGATGTCGAGCAGTTCGAAGCCAGGGCACAATCCGATGAACCAGACGTTTGCTAACGGAGTCACAATGGGCCAACTCGTGCGTGGATAGTAGTGAGGTCCTCACGCTTGGTGGAGAATCGAGCAGGTGTTGCGTAGCTCGCTACCACACGTCTTGGCGCGACGAGTTCGAGTTCCTTGGCTCACTGTACTCACCACTGTCGTCGAGCACGTGGTTGACTCGGGAAAACGGATGCTCGACTTTTCGAATGCTGGTTCCGGTCTCGGCTTCACTAGAGGAAACTCCAACTAGGACGAATCCCAGATAAACCGCCCACGTTGGATGGGCTAGGCCTGTTCAACGCGGTCAGAAACATTAGCACTTGTTATCGGTCAGTTGGCTCACCAGCTTACCTGATTTTTCACAAAAATTTCACAATGTTCAGGCTTTCTCAAAAAAATTCTATCAACTCACTAAATTCACTAAAAGTATTCAAAAATGAAATTAAAATATTTGAAACTAAGAAGAGCACCGCGCACTTACTCCGAATTTAGTATAACTATTGATCACAAACTACTTTTAGTTCACTAAGCTTTCCAAAATTGTACGTCTTAACGACTTGAGCACTCCACCAGAAATGGGCGTTTAATCGCGAGTCGAATTGGCTTGAGCTCAAAATCCAAGGCGCAATAACTATCATCTATTGTGCTTTTGTGTTCTTTTTAAACTCAGTTTTGTAGAGAGAGAGGCAGTAATTTTCCATTAGTCATTTAATTGCAATGGGGATTCACCTGTATTGAAAAACGTCACACCTTTCACTTTTCAAAATGGTTTGGTGAATTCGCCTAAATGTATGCATCAATAGCACATTGCTCGAAACCCGATATTGCTAAAGCTTCTCATATCGAAATATTTCAGAGAGGTTGATGACTTCAGATATAGGTGGCTTATTGTCGCTATGAAACGCTTTGGATACACACAAAACATAAATCTCGGAAACGGATAAATATTTAGGGTTACAAGTGGAGCTTACAGCCAAACATTTTGATTCTTCTGTGAAACCGATAATAAAATGAGCAGTCAAATAAAAAATGACTCGCTTCAGAAAATTTACAAGAGCACAAACTCAGAGGCCCAAAGGCACATGGACTTGTTTTTCGCTGAGGAATCCATACATTTTCGGTATTATTTATTCACTAGATTTGGGTTCTTAAACAAATCAGCAATGCAAGTAACATTTTAGGTTTTGTCATGGTTAAAGGGTGTCTACGATGAAATTGCTCTAATTTTTAACCGTTAGGTAGAATTTAATGAAAATTTGGTTGGATTTAGTTCATAGTGCATTATTTACATCCTGCAAGTTTTAAAGTCCTGTGATCAAAACTCGCGGAAATGGAGTCGAAAGAACAGCTCGTGCGTGATTAAATCTTGCGCATTTATCACGAGAACAAGAATCTCTCGCATCGTTCCATCGCTAAAACGTTGGGAATCGCGAATTCCACGGTGTCGCGAGTGATTAAGCGGTTCGAGGAACGATGGACCACCGATCGGAAGCCCAGAAGTGAAGGAAAAAGTATTCCGTATAACACCAAAAATCACAACCGCGTTGTTGTGGCCTTCAACCGAAACACAAACGCCTCCAGAAGGCCAAAACTAAGGCTGGGCTTCGAACGTTCAAGGTACAAAAGGCCCCTAATCGCGACGAGAAGCAGAACAAGTCCGCCAAAACCCGTGCCAGGAAGTTGTACCTCAACATGCTGATGAAAGTTGAATGCTGCTTCATGGACGACGAAACATATGTGAAGGCCGACTTCAAACAGATCCTCGGCAACCTGTTTTTCAAGGCCAAGGATAAGTTTAGCGTTCCGGAGCATGTCCGCACTCAGAAGATGTCCAAATTTGCGATGAAATTCCTGGTTTGGCAAGCCATCTGCCCGTGCGGGAAGCGGAGTGCACCTTTCGAGACCCAGGACACGATGAACGGACAGGTGTACATGAACGAGTGCCTCCAGAAGCGGCTGCTTCCTTTCCTGAAGGTCCACAACGTCCCAACAATCTTCTGGCCGGATTTGGCCTCATGCCACTACTCCAAGGACGTGCTGAAGTGGTATGCGGACAATAAGATCAATTTCGTGCCTAAAAAGGTTCAACCCTCCCAACATTCCGGAACTCCGCCCCATCGAGAAGTACTGGGCGATTATGAAGCAGCGCCATCTTAAACGGCCTAAGATACTGAAGACAGTCAAGGAACTGAAGAAAGTATGGGTTTACATGCAAAAAACGGTTGATTCACAGGTTGTGCAGAATCTTATGGCCGGGTTTGAGGTCAAGGTGCGGGCATTTGCGTATTGACTGTAAACAAAATACGAGTAAAATTATAAAATGAAATTTAATAGTTATTTTTCAAACCCTGAAAATTTGATGGCAATCGGATGAAAACTCGAATTTTGCGAATCAATTTTGTGTGTGGCAATTTCATCGTGGACACCCTTTATATGGTTAACCTAATACCACTAATTGAACGACTTAACCGCCAGTAAACCAAAATTATTACTAGGGATTGGTTTTGATGCTTCTTCACCTTTGATAGATGCAATAGTAGGCCCAACTTCATTGACAATTCAAGTTTCACATACAAGTTTTGCTTAGAGTTTATAGGTCAAGTTTAGAGGCTTGGATCTCAGCTTCA
This sequence comes from Aedes aegypti, assembly GCF_002204515.2. Classification (NCBI taxonomy): domain Eukaryota; kingdom Metazoa; phylum Arthropoda; class Insecta; order Diptera; family Culicidae; genus Aedes; species Aedes aegypti. Next base: position 341,468,471 of record NC_035108.1, on the reverse strand, counting down.
AGTGCTCAGATTTACCTGACGTTTTCACAGCAGCTTAGAAGTAACCTCAAATTCCCAAACAAACTTTTATGTTATCGCTTATCTGTGATTTTGAGAAAAAAAGATAAAATTTTAAATGACTCGACACTTCCACAAAAATGTTTGTTTCGATAATACACATAAGATTGTAGAATAATATTTTTAGTCAAACTGACTGTTTTCAAAATATACTTAAAATAAATGTATATCTATCAACGCAAAAAGAGGAGAATTTGAACAACTAAAATATTGAGTTTCAAATATTTTTTAAATGGTCTTACGGAGAAATCCAAACGCGACAAACGATCGCAAAGCTTTGAGCGTTATACCTTTATATCCCTGAAGAAGGTCAAGTCCAAAGGCCGAAACGTTGGATTTTAGAAAAACGTAGCATTCTGATTTCTCCGTAAGACAAACAATCCGTTAATATTAAAAGTTAAACAACGGCCGTATTCTAATTAATTAGTTTCAAATATTGTTGATTTTTTCAGTTGAGTGAAAACTATATTCTTTCTCAGCTGAGGTGAAAATTTCAGGTCAACTTTACCATTTTTTATGTAAAACGGCCAATGCGTACTTTATTCTATCCAGTACTATATGAACTTTTAAGGAGTATCAAAACGATTCAGACATACTTTTACTTGATTTAAAATTAGCCTACGTTTCAGATTTTTTTATGTTTGTCGGATGTCTGACAAAATACTTGGCTTTTTCAAGATGACATTCAATGGATTCTTAGAAACATCGTTGTACGAATCTAGTAAAGATTTTTGCCCAATTCCTGCCTAAATTCATGACAGATTTCTAAGAAGATCCTTGATGAATATATTTTTTAGAAATTTGAGGAGCTAGGTGGAATCTTGCTCCATTACTGACGAAGTCCTGGTTGAATCCTTTGTCGATCGATTGTGAAAATTTGGATATATTTTTTTAACATTAAATCAGACAAAATATCTAGACAAAACATTTTCTGCTAGATTTCTGGTATTAGCTGAGATCCTTATTCTTGGAACGAGCCATGGCCAGTGCTGAAATGGAACAAATATGGCAGACTCACGAACAGGCTTGGTGTGCGTAAGTTCGCACTCTCTTGCTCGGAAGAACATGCCAAAAGAAATAGCAAAAATTTCGCGAACCTTTATGCGCGAATAATCGAACAAGGTGTGATTTATTAAGGTTTTGACAGACATATCAGTCGTATATCCATCAAATTGACACTAAACTAACAGTATGCAGTCAAAAACCCCCGAAAACCACAAATCTCGGAGCATTTTCCCAAAAACGCGATTGACTCTGAGCAGCTCCGAACACGCTCACGAGTTACTTCAGCTGGGTTTATTCGGGCAGACAGTTAATCGTTCCATAAAAAATATATAAAATTTCCAAAAAAAAATGCAAAATTTGCCAGTAAAGAAACAAGGGTAAAATCAACAGAAAAGTTAAAAATTTACATAAAAAAATAAAGAAATGCATAGAAAAAACAAAATTTTCCATACATAAAAAATTTTTGAGCAACAAATAGATTCAAAAGTGCAGTAGAATCGACAATAATCTCACTAAAAAATATCGAATTTTACATTTAAAAACCTCAAAATGTCCCTATTTTCTTCACAAAAAGCAAGAAATAACTATAAATTTTCCACAAAAAAAGCCAAAACTTGCAATAAATATATAATAACGATTTCAAAAATATAATAGCACGTCTAGTTTTTGAGATATTCACTGTTGAAAATTCAAAGTTTGACTATTTCAGCCAACTTGCATGCAAGTTTGCCAGCTTGTATGGAAATTTATTTGCTGAATTTGCCGCAGAATTTAAACTTCATGTGTATAACAATTATTATCAACAAAGTTCATAATACTTTCGATGCTCAAAAATGTTTTTTTGATGGTTTCGAAAAGTATTGTATTTTTCCATATAAGAAAAACGTAGAATTTTGTACGTAGACTGCAAACATGTTGAAAAATTCTATGTAATCTAAATTTATTCGCACAAGTTCAACCAAATTGTATCTCAAATGAAAGTTGAAGTTCTATTTTACATGCTTGGTGGCTTAGATCACACAAAAGTTTGACAAATCATTCTTTAAATTTCGTATAAACATCAATGAAAACAGTGTTTTATACAACTTTGGCGACCTGTAGCTAAAAATTGTGACGTGCTGGAACATTTCTGAGAACGGCATCAGATACAGCAACCCCAAATCTACTAGAGACACCTAGTTTGATACTTGAGACACGCAAAAATGTCATTTTTGTTTCGCTGTGTTATCAACTGTTTCTGATGAATCATGCAGTAACAACTACATAGTGTACAGGCATTCGAAATATGTGAAAAATCTGTTCCAGGTTAATTATAAAATATACATTGCATTAAGTATCATCAAGAGGGTGTAATGACTTTTTCTCCACTGACCTGTCCCCCCATCGACTGACAACGAACATACAATTCCAACACTCTATTTAAAGTGTAGTGAAATGAAACGACGAGAATTCCGAGCCACCGAAGTAAGGACGCCCGGAAATGAATTTTCGATCTGTTGAAAGTATGCTCCCCCCGCTCCGTACTCCTCTTCTGCAAATAATATTATTATTTGTCATCATTCATGTCATCATCTTGTCATGACAAATGTATGCAGAGGTACAGGAGCAGGATAACAAACTATTGCACATCGGAAAAGTAGTTTTCCATCCATACAGACTTGTGACTTGGGATTCGAGCCAGAGCAAATAAATTGGCTTCCGTAAATGGAGCAACGTGATCCGATTTAAAAACATAAAAGCCTCACCCGGTGAGACCCAGAGGGACGGGGGTCAAGGAAACGATGACGAACGATCCGAACGATATGGATGGAATTTTATGACCGGGGACCGGCCAATTTCTGCAAACCAGGTACGGTTTCCTCAACCAGCTGATGGGATTTTAAGAGTTGTTCACCGGACACAGATGGACGGGTTGTTCCCGATCGGATCCGGAGCATGCCGGAGTTGATTCCATCAGCTTTCCGGGTGACATGTGACAGCAGTGCATTCCGTGTCGGGGAGGTGGGGACTCAGAAAAATGTCTGATTGCATTTTTGCTGTCACTCGATTGGGATGAAGAAAGGAAGATGCACATGGTGCAGTTGAATGGTAATGCCACTTTCGTTTCAAGAAGTTTATTTGAGGGTTGTGGAATGCGAGAAATTCCTTAAATGTTTTTATTTTTCCATCAATACCGATTATTGTCATAGAACAAATTGTAGAAAATTTATTTTTTCCTAATACTTTTAACAATGAATTAAGTTACAGTCATTTTTAAAAGAATTGAGTGACACAACATGGCGACCGTGACATTATAAAATAAGCGACTGTGTATCGCAACTTTGAATTATTCAATATGCTGTAAATGTTTAAAATGTATATTTAAATTATACCTATAACCACGAACTAAGTTGTTTTCGTTGTTCACATTATTGAACGACTCAACATAGCGACCGTGAAATTATCAAATTTGCGACTATGATTCAAAATTCTTAATTATGCAATATTTTGCTACAATCAATGAAAATGTTCTTAAATTTTTAAACTTATTTAAACAATATTTATATAGAACATACGTTGTATGAAAGACAAGACTATGAATAAAATTCAATTTACTTGTTTTCTCACAAACTGTATTAATAATTTGAAATCTGGATGTGATAAATCTCAGTCTATCATCACGTCTTGTTTTTTGACGGTCTTAAACAGAATTCGTATTTAACAAGTCTTCCAAAAACATCAACCATTGGAAACTACTTTCACTTCTTAGATTTTGCTTCGAATGAGAGTTACCACTTTAACAGCAAAGTCAGTTTTTCATGATGGAACTAAGGACGCAACTACAGTATCAGAAAAAAAATCTCACAAAAAGAATCGACAGTAGAGCATGGTCATAACATTCGCTTAAAAAACCCCTACTGAATACTATACTCAACTCAAGAATGCGCTCATGTAACGCTAATGGTCCCATAATAATAATCGTATTTTCCGATTTGGCCAATTCTGAAGTCAGTTGTGCTTGCTATGCTGCACTACGCTACGCAGTCCGTCTGTTGCCGGATGCACTTCTAGCTTGAACTACAGGCAGCAAGTTTTAGGAAGAAGAGCACTATTTTTAGGTTAATTTCGTTGCAAGTTTTTCGTTTTCCATTTATTTTTTCCGGTAGTTCGTTCAATCTGTTTAGAAGCGCAAAGTGCCAAGAGATCACGGCTAATGCTCAGATAGTGGCCATTCTCGGTTAAAATGGCTTTCATAACACTTTTTAGGGCAAGTAGACAACTGGTGACGGCAACATTGGCGGTTATAATCTAATCATCATTTGGAGGATGGAATCTTGTAATAACATTGTTGGGTCATGTTTTGAGCCAAATCTCCGAAATCTTATTAAAAATAAAAATGTATTGTAAAATTCCAGGAAGAATTGCTTATTAATTTTGTAGAATAAAACCAGAGAGAATTTATGGAGCAATTCCTGAGATAATCTGTGGGAATTCTTGAAGGATTGGTTTTGAAAACAGCTGAAAGTATTACTGGAAAATTTGTATGCGAGCTTTTTGAGGAATTCTTTTATTATTGTTTCATAATATTTTTACACGAATTTTACCAATATAAGAATAAACATTTGGTTTTTTTTTCCTGGAAAGTTGCTGTTGGAATATTTTCAAGGTATTTCAGTGGAACATCTGGACGAATCGTTACAACAAATTCTGAAGGAAACTGGTAAAAAATCTGAGAGTGTTCTCATTGTATTTCAGTTATTGGAGCGCTGAAAGATTTTCCGGAGCATTCCTCTAAGCGTATCTTAAGAAATCATTCTAGGAATTTCAAAACCAAATTCCTGGGAGAATTGCAGATTTTTATAACAATTGCTGGAGAGAACTCAATTTATAATGCTATGAGAAATTTTCACCATACTTTCAGGGCTAAGTAAGTAAATTTTACTTGGGCTCTTCAATTTAAAAATGTATTTAGTGTTTAAGTCCAAAAATATTACATAAATTATTCCTGTGGTTCCTCTAAGAGTTCCTCTCAATATTTACTAGTGGTTTGGTTAGATTAATTTGACAATAAATATTTTATTAATTTCTACGAAGACTCATACAGGACTTTCTCAAGAGCCCAAAGGAGATCCGGAGATATTTGCAAGACTTCTTGCTTGTAGGAATTAATTCTGGATTTGATCAGTGATGTCTTTGGGATTTCGTTTAGAAATAGGTATCCCTAGGATTTTTCTAAAACTCCATCCAATAATTTTGGCAAAATCCTTCTTGGACGAATTCCTAGAGAAATCATGTAAAAATTCCTTGAGGACTTCTTTGGGAAAATTTCTGAGGGTGTCATTGAAAAAGGTTCAAGTTGAATTTTTCAAGGTACCACGAATGAAAATCCTGGAGGAATCCCTTGAGAAATATGTGAAAAAATCGTTCAATGCAAGCATGGGAAACACTCGCTCTATTATTCCACTCCTCTCATTCATTTTCACGTACGGTGGCGCTTCTTCAACCAAGCAGATCGTTTCAAATTCCGAAACGTACTCTACGTCTTAGTCGAGCATTACGCGAGGCAAAAAAAAGGCATCAGGATGACTGACTACCGATTCTGAATGTCCCGAAGGTAACCGCTTAACAAACGATTGTTTATATTTTGATTGCTCCCGATAGGTACTCGGATTTGACTGTTGATGAGCGTTCACTGATTGACAATACACACCAGCGAAGGATTCAGTGAGAGGGAATCTGCTCATTCGGCCGAATGCATTCGATGACTGAATGCCGAACGTGTTCGTTCGTGTCAGATCAGTTATCACTTCTATTTGCATTTGAAACTTTTAGCAAGACGCTTTGAAAGCTGTCTGTTCAGATTACTTGACGAATCCTTATTGAAACGTGTTTCCAGTTCAGTCTCTTTTTGGTCTCATTTTCCGGAATGGGGAATGAGAACTTTAGAGATTTTGTAGACGCTTGAGAGCCCTGAAGTGGTCGTATCGGCATATAAGTCTTCAATAATTATCATTTTGATTACTAAATTAAACGTTTAAAATGACTTCAACAATAGGCGAACACGTTCATCAATTTCAATCCTGAATATTGATGTTGATTGAAAGTATATTATTATTTCGATTAATTGACTAGTTTATTGTGACACACCCCTTTTTTCAAGGGCTCCCGAATTTGACTCCACACCGGGCCCCGAACACCATAGCTACGCCACTGAATTCCTGTATATGTAATTCTGTCAAAATTACACAGATTTAAACAGATTATTGACAAAAAATGAAAGTATATTTTTCAATACCATAAAACTTAAACTGACATCTGACAACTCTACAATTTAATTACAATTTATTGGTATTTCTTTCATTTTCATTTGTGATTCTCATCTCTACTACAATTTTTAGGGATACAGATACAAAAAAAAAACATATTTTGCCAAAGAAAATAGAAATACAGATATTTTACAGGAAAAATGCATATTTTTATGTGGCAACCCTACTTTTGACCGTTTGTCATCGATTTTATCCCAAACGGAATCATAGAAAAAACTTAAATGTGTTCTTCAGACATTTCAGTTCGTTCAAGGACTTCCTGCCATAAAGGCTTCTTCCAGTAATCTCTTTTTCTAAAGTTGCGTATACTCATATAATAAATACTCATCTTACTAAGGTTCTAGAGTTGTTTCAGATAAGTACTACTCAAAGTGCATGAGCATTCATAATGCTCGTCGATCTCAGGAGCTGTGTTTCAGAGAGTTGTTGAACTATAAAGAATCACTAAACAGGCTTGTTGATTAAAAAAGAATTATTTTCGAACGATGTTGTAAAGCCTGGATCGTTGTTCGTTGTGTTTTGTTCATTACATTACGCAGTCGAGCATCTGCTGAACATATGCTGTTCGTTTTCAGAGTTCACAGAGAATGAGAAGTTATAACTTATCATTTTCTGTACATGATTGTCTGTACGACATATCCATAATTGAACTTGCAATACACAGGATTTCATCAGCATAATATCCTTCACACGGCACCATTCCATTTCCTCTCCACTAAATGTCATATATTTAAATAAGCTCGATTATTGCTAAAACTATTGAACATTCACTAACTGTCCACTTTTTCTATTTCGTTTCAGGTACGTAACTGCTTTAGCACAACCGAAATTCCGGTGTTTCTAAGGTATTCGAACTATATTTAAGTTTTTGATAGAACAGTAAGTCAAAATAATAGCAATTTCAATTTGTACATTTGACACGTGTTTCGTCAAAACTTAATAACTGCAAGATTCCTTTGCCGGAAATTGCCTATAACTTGACCATTAATTAACTGTGCAAATAATAAATAACACTGTGGAACACGTTTTGGTCTCAAGCACCAAAATACCGCTATTCACTCAATTAAGGGTTGCTGAATCCATTGCCGTTTTCAAAAATATCATAGCACGTCTAGTTTTTGAGATATTGGCTGTTGAAAATGCAAAAATTGACTATTTTAGCTAACTTGCATGCAAGTTTGCCAGCTTGTAAGGTAATTTATTTGCATAATTTGAAACAGAATTCAAACTTTATGTGTATAACAATACTTTTCAGCAAAGTTTATTATACTTTCGATGCGGACAATTTGTTTTTTGATGGTTTAAAAAAGTATTGTATTTTCTCATATAAGAGAACGAAGAATTATGTATGGAGACAGCAAACATGTCGAAAAAATCGGTTTAATCTAAATTTAATTGCGCAATTTCATCCAAACTTAATCCAATATGAAAGTTTAAGTGCAAAAAAGCATGCTTAATGGATTAGATCACAAAAAAGTTTCATGAATCATACCGTAAAATGGGGTGTTAAGGGATGAAAAAAAATTTCAACTCGAATTTCAAGCAAATTCTAGTATGTCAATAATTGAACAAAGTACAGCCCTACCATTCTCCCGTCGTGTATATCAAAAGCCAAATACAGTTATGAGGATCCCATGACAGATTTCTGAGATAATAATGAAAATGTGTGATTTTTGACGGAAATGCAAAATGGGGTGTTAAGGAGTTTGAGTTTCGTATATAAAACCATATTTTTCAAACAGCAAAACATAATCTTTTTGGTCAATAACTTTGGTATTTTCATTCAATTTCATAAGTTATGTTCAACCTTAATCAGATTATATATCAATATTATTGAACTTGGAACTCCTGCAAACGCAAACCGTTTCATTTTAAATGCTAAATTTTTCACAGTTATTAATCCTATTTGGGAACTATCAAAATATCATAAAATTGTCTTGTAATGATGTTTATACTTATATGCAACAGAATCATAACCTAAATGTTTGCAGTTTACAAATCCTGTAAGCTATGCAGAGCAACTTCGTAAATAATCTATAATATAAGGATAACTTCAACAAGCTTTTAGTTTTAACAGGAGAAATGGTCAATTTGTCCTGAAAATAAAACACTACACTAAACAAAGTATTTGCATGCAACACCCAGTGCACAATGGTCCGAGGGCGGCCAAAACCTCAAAAATCAAAGTTGTTTTATCCGAACAGTAATATTTTTCCCGACTTCCTCAACACTTCTGTTGTTCAAATCCAAAGTTTGAAGCAGATTCATTGAAATTTGAATTTTTTACAGCTCTTTGAGTGTACCGTGGACATGATTTTTCAAGAAAATTAATATTTACGATCCATTTTTCACAAGCTATTTATGAATTTAAAGAGAGCTTAAGCCGCAATAGTATCTTCAGAGAAGTTGTTTGTATATACATAAAGCACACCTGAGTTGAATAAATATTTTCATTATATTCATACAAAGTGAATTAAAGTTAAAATTGTTCAAAAAACATATTATTTTTTATAAAAGTACCCTAAGACATTAGTAGCCCGCGAATGCCCGCGATGAGAATAAGTTCATTCGAAAGCTAAAAACAAGAGCTTTCAAGTAGGGTACAAATTATTTTGCGAAAACTTGCGATAGACCACTTTCAACGCGTTTGAAGGTGTACGGAGTGCAATTCTAATTAAATAAAAATAATCCTGTAATACGCTAGTACGTGCATTGCAATCGCAGTAGCCATGAATTGCATCCCGTCCCGAGAAGAAATGAAAAACTCGCTCCAATCTTCTTCTTCTTCTTTTTATTTCTGGCGTTACGTCCCAACTGGGACAAAACCTGCTTCTAAGCAGGCAGGTGTTCTTATGACCACTTCCGCAGTTATTAACTAAGGACTTTCTTTGCCGATTGACCATTTTTGCATGTGTATATTGTCTGGCAGGTACGATGATACTTTATGCTGTGGCAAGTCGAGAAAAATTACTTTACCAAAAGATCCTCGACTGGTGGGAGTCGAACCCACGATTCTCAGGTTAGTCTAGCTGAATAGCTGCGCGTTTACCGCTAGGACTCTCTGGGCCCCTATGTATGCAATATTTTGATGTTATACCTTAATAAAATATTGTCTATACCTTTATTTGATATTATTAGGATATTGAACTTCCTTGAATTTAAATTTGAGCTGTCACTAAATAAAATAACACAAATTATCTCGGCTTATTACGATGGTTGAACGAATTTTTTTCCTTCGAAATGCAGCTCCAGATAAAATGAAACAAATTTCATTCCCTACGTGGACTTGCTTTAGCTATTAAAATAAGTATGATAACAGACTGAAGCCAAAGACATGACATGTTGAAACTGATTAAATGGATAAAACTTGCATAAAGGCAGGGTTAGATCTGAGATATTTATGGACAAATATGCATTAAATTTTCAAATTTATTTTTCGGACGTCACATGAATTTCAACATTAATTTTTGAGTGGTTTTTCATCGTAGTGTTTTTTTTACAAATTTGCAAAAAATTGACGCATTTAATAAATAAGGTGGCCATTAAGACGATATGAACATATTTACTTATGATGGTTTTTGTGTAGAGCTTCCATATCTTTGGATGAATAGTTAATATTTTATGTCAAAAATTGCGCTTTAGTCTAGTTGTTTTCACTATTGCAGTTGTGCATGGAAAAATTACTCAAAAATATATGTTGAAATTCAAGTAATGTCTGGCATGCTGTGAAAATTTCATTTCAATCTGTCAATAAATAACTGCCAATCAGCCTGCCTAAGGTGACCATTTTGTATGGAAGATTGGAAAGTTGAAAATGTATTGTCCAAACCTGAATATTCTAATCATCAGTCCAAAACAAGAAAAAATAAAAAATAAAAGTCCATAATAGTTCAATATTGCATAAAATATGTCAAATATATGATTTCAGCTAATTTTAAGAGAGTTTGAGGTTTTGTCCGACATTTGTTCTAGATCGAACCACAGTGCAGTGGAACGGTCAAAAAAATACCGAAGAAGAAAAGTGTTCCAGTATGGAGCGGAATTCTAACGCTCACTATATAACACGTTAAGTGCCCGACGAGGCCGCAAAGTTTCTCAAAAAGAGCTCAGAAATGACAGAATCTATGTACAGAGAGTTACGCGAAGAGGCTTCTTTGAATGATTCGTCTTCGAAAAAAGCCCCTATTTGTTTTGCTGATCTGTTTGATAGCTGGACGGCTTGAAAGCTCGATAGATTTGGTTTAACTCTTCGCGCATCTTTTCATTTATAGACTCTGAGAAATGACAAAATATTATTATTGTTTACCACTTCATAGGATTACCATTAAAAGAAACAACGGCTGCAAACCCATTTTGCATTTCCAAATAAAAGAATCATTCTAACTTCCCGAACATTTTACCAGTATGTTCGAACAAGTTTTGGAAATAACATCTAGTAAAATCCTATATTTACTTTAATACGTAGTTAACAAGATTTACCAACCCGTTCAACCAATTTTTGAGATTAGACATTTTTGGAGATATTCAGTAACAAACAAAACAGGGTCCCTAACTTTTACAATGCAGTTCTACCTCACGGAGTAGAGAAAAAGTATATTGGAATATATTACAGCATAAATCGAATGAGTTTAGTAACTTTGAAAAAGTAGGAAAGATAATCCCTTAACACCCCACGTATTTTCAAAAATAAACTTTTTCCATAAAAAATATAAAAAGTCGAAATCTAGATAAAATTTTCAAAATTTGTTGCCTGCATTGTGATCTCAATTAAATATACATATCTTCTAAGTTGCTCACATATTTTTCTTAATATTGTTTCATAGTTTTGTAGTTTAATGTATTTAGCCTATAAAATTTGTACAAAAAAATTTTGAATCGTTTTCAATATCTATACTCCACAATACTTTATTTTATTAGACATTCTCTATCACATACTGCAGTTCACAATCCTCCGAACAAATGAAGCATTTCAGATGACTGATATATCGACTTTCGTCTTTTTTTGTGACTTGTTAAACTTGATGGAGAAGTTCAATCCCTTAAAACCCCACGAGTCCTTAACATCCCATTTTACGGTACTTTAAATTTTATGTAAACATCAATAAAATCAGTATTTTATTCAACTTAGCTAAAAATTGTGACGTGCTGGAACATTTCTGAAAATGGCATCAGATTCAGCAACCCCAAATCTACTCGAGACAAATAATTTGATCCTTGAGACACGCAAAAATGTAATTTTTGTTACGCTGTGTAATACTTTTGTTAAAATGTTATCATATTTTCTAAAATACATAGAAATCTTGTAATAACTTCAAATATTTTAACTGCTGACGAGTCAAAATGATAACACATTTTGTTAGCAGAAATCTGCTATGTAAGTAATAAAACCTGTAACAATTTTGATTATATTGTAATTCAACCGTCAATATTATAACAATGTATAGCGGAACTATTTGCGAACACTCAATCAAAGTGATGATAGCAATGACTACATATGATCATTAAACTTTTTGACGTTTCATTTAAATACACTCCCTTTTTAATCCTCCACATTTGAGAAAACTCTATGAAAGCACAAAATTTGGATTGATTCACTTTAATTCGCCCTCTTATGAACTGCCTACTGTGGAGACCTCTCTGTAGATCTCCGTGGAAACTTATGTGGAAACTTCTCTGGAGACTTCAGTGGAAGCCTGTGAAGAAACTTTTTGAGAGACCTATGAGTAGACATTTGTGAAGACTACAGTTAATACTAGTGTGGAAACATCTGTCGAGACTTCTGCCGAACCTCTGTAGAAAATTTGTGGAGACCTTTTTGGACACCTATTGTAGAGATTTATATAGAGACCTCAATCAAAACGTTTTAAGAGCTTTATATAGAGGCTTCTGTGTACACATTTGTGGAAATTTACGTTGAGACTTACTTTAATATTGCTGTTGACAACTCCGTGAAAAACTATATGAAGAATTCTGTTGTGAACACAAATCCTATCTCAGTGAATTTTTCCCGACGAGTATCTTAAGAAGATTCCTTTGAAGACCTTTATGAAAATGGATGTGAAACCCATGAAAATAGCATTGTAAAAACCTCTATTTAAAAGCTTATCATCGTATAGTGAAAACAAAAAACCAATCGTAATCGGTTTCAGTTCACGCAAAGAAATAATATGGTCTCTGAAGATGACTCTGAGCAGTGCCAAAACGTTAAGGTGAACTTTAACTTCATAAATCTTAATGTTTTTGAAGGACTTCCAGTTAAAAATTACGGACAAACTTTAGCAAATGAAATGACGCACCAGTTTACAGTCGTGTACAATCTACAAAGGGTCTTTCTTAGCATAGTGGTAATATCTGCGGCTAAAAAATAAACTAACTCCCCTTACCCCATAAATCCATACGTAATTAATGGACGGTCCCAAAGCAAAGCCATACTTCGATTCACGGTCGATCCAGGATCTTTTCGTGATGAAAATTTCCTTGATATCTCTGAAAAAAGCTTTCGATTGATATCTTTTTTTTTTTAATTTATACAGTGGGATTCCGTTTTTGGCAACAAAGTCGAAATTTTCAGTTGCCAAAAACGGAACCGTGCCAAAATCGGAACCCTCATTTTAAATTTTATTTTTCAACTATTGGTTTTGAAAACATCATTAGAATGTTATTACTTGTGAATGTTATTCCTTGTGGAACCATGTGGCATCAAGATTTCAGAACGGTTCACTTCGAAGCAGTTTTCCGTAATATTGTACTATGCTATGAATCTATAGCACCGTGATGTTAATTGTGACAAACGTTCTACATACTTACTTTTTACGCCTCAATGTCTGTAAGGATTTTCAGAAGACTTAAGTACACTATATGTATGAGTGGACCATGTAAAATCAATAATCGCAAAAGTGACCTTTATATAAGAACTGAGCATTTTCTTAAAACTGTGTAAGAATACGAAAAAAATAATTTAATACTGTTTTCATACAAAGACGTATTTTCAAAACAAATGCGCTGGGTAATGCAAAACGGCATGATTTTATTAAATGAATATTGAAAATCTGTTTAACTTTAAGGCTTTAGCGTAAAATTTTACAATATTCGTTAAGGTTAGAATACCCTCCTTTAATTTATGTTTCTGATAAAGTTAACCATTTCATAATTAATGATTGACTGCAATCAAAAGGGAAAATTGACTGCTAATCAAAAAAAGTAATAACGCTAGGGCTCTGAAGCATTTTGTTAGGAATATTGCTGCGATATTTCCGAAAATTCTCAAGTCTTCAATAAAAATTTTCAAAAATTCATTTTGCTTAGGCTGCTACTAGTACTCCTCAAATTTCTCTAGAAACCTTTCCACAATCTACAAGATTTTGCCAGAAATATTCAAAATACCACTACAAATCCACTTTATCCAGCTAGGAATTACCAGGATGCCCTAGAAAACTTAAGTGCTTATTAGGAATCACAAAATTTCGGACTTAATCCTCAATAACCAATAATATATTCTCAGGATCCCGCAAGAAACCCTCAGTGTTCGCTAGGAATCTGCAGACATTCTCAAGAATCCGTTAAAATTTCTGAGAAGTCCCTTATGAACTAAGAACTCCCTACCCAGACAACCAGAATATACGTATAATGAAATCACCTTTAGCGTCATGTGATGCTTATATGTGCAAAGTTTCACGTATAAGATGTTGTGAAAAGGCCTTATACGTACAAAAGTGGAGGCGATATGCGTGCATATTTTATATGATGTAAAATAGCATGCAATTCGAGTGTATGAATTTTATTGCGAACAAATCTCTACTCTTATGCGACTTAATATATGATAACAAAATTTATTTGACAGCTGCTACGAATTGATCCGATTTTCTTTGTACAAGTATACGGGACGTAACGAAATGTACATATGAACTCATAAAATAGCGTTTTATGCGAGAAAACTCATCAGACGATTACATCCACTATTTAGTGCGAGTGTGATGCAATTTGTATGAGTAAACGACTTTGTTCGTAAACTGTTATGCGACTTCTGGTTGTCTGGGTAAGGATTCTCCAGGGTTCAGTTAGGAAATTCATAGTCCCAGCTCGCAAGGAACATTTTAATTATATTGAGACCCGTATGCTTGATTAAAAATCTTGTATAAAACACATCTCTTAACAAATCTAACGTCTTAAAGAATCTCCAACAAATAGGGAAAGAAGCTCGCAGAAAGATTAATATACACATTAAAACGACAAACAAAATACTCTCGATCGTTTTCATCGCACGCTTCAATGTTATTTTTGAGAATAAAGTTTAGTTTGGACTGTGTTTGCATTCGTTTTGGTGTTGGTATTGAATGGAACATTGGAATTCTTAAAAAAATAATATACAATATAGTAATATATATACTTTTTCATGGATTATATGTTGACACTTCTGCAATTCACTAGAATAACGCAATTTATTTAATGAAATTCCACAAAAATTATGAGCACGACATTTTGCTGTATTTGCATCTATTACTGCGGTTTGTTCTTCATACGCAATAATTGTAACTCCATAATAATAAGAACAGTGAGCTAAAAAGGTGAGACAAAATTTAAAGTGTGAGTCATAGACTTTTTGCTGCCCTTATGTGCTTGTGTTTTGTTCGAACAAGCTGTTCCAAATTTGAAGAGAAGTGTTTTTAGTGTATCATCAACTGGCAGACTTAAGTGGGCTGGTCACTCAATATGAATGCCTAAGATATTAATCTCTAGTTGAGATGCTGGTGGAGATTAATGGCCTCATGAAACGCTGCGAATGCATGACCAATGACCATTCTGAAGTAAATTAGTACGTACGGGAGCTCTTAGTAGTTAATGATATTTGGAGGAATATCGACGAAAATAGAGCTCTAGAATGTAATCGGTGCGTATTTTTTTTGCCATTCAGATAAATAAAGCAACAGACACGATAATATTTACAAAAAATTACAAATTTTTATGGTATTTAAAAATGTTGCCAAAAACGGATCCATTTTGTTGCCAAAATCGGGGGGTGCCAAAAATGGAGCATGCCAAAAACGGAGCATGCCAAAAACGGAATCCCACTCTAGTAGGGTACAAAAAAGCTTCAAAAACCTTACCTGTTGTGTGTTGGCACGGTGCGGGACTCAGTGCTCTTGCACTTCGTCTCAGCCTCTAGCTGTTCTGCTAGTTTGCTGTTGGAGCTTAATATCGTCAAAAACGCTGCTCACTACGATATGTCTACGGTGTTTCTGCGACTACTCGTTCTGTCCACTCGTCAGAGCCCTGTTGAACTTCTCCTAGACGCCCATGTGCTTGAAGGATGGCTTCCGGTTCACTGGCGCTCCGACGACTCAAGCGGGTGGTACGTTACGTACTACTCAGAGTAGTCCCCGGCGGTGGATCTATCCTACTACGATGAAGATTTCCCCGGGGGCGGAAGATCTGTCGAACCGATGCTGTCCGGGCAGATGCCGAGGTCAGACTTGCGATTCCGGTTTAGGAAAATTCCGGTTCTCAGGCACTCCGACAGCCTTTTGCTGGTGCTGTTTCACGAATTATTCAGCTAGACCCGGCGGTGGACTCAGCCTACTCCCACTCGACGTTGTTCGGCCAAGTCCCAAGGTCGGTTCTGCAATTCCGGTTGGAGGATAAATTCCGGTTTGCGGGCGCCCTGACGACTTACTACCAATACAACGCTACGTCCGCTCTACTCGATCTAGTCCCCGACGGAGGAACTAGCCTACTCCGAGCACTACCCGAAGCTCTTTGGTCTTCACGCCATCTCCTTTGCAGCAACGACATAATCGCCGTTATTCCCCTGTTCACCGCGTTCCAAGTGCTGGCAAAAGTTCTGCACGATGTTGTCCGGATTTAGGACGCTTGCGGTTCCGGACATCATCTCGCTTCGTATATCCCTGAATCGAGGGCAGTAGAATATAACATGCTCCGGTGTCTCCTCGATATTTGGTCAGGCCTGTGGACAATGTGGAGACTCTGCGTGTCCGAATCTCTGCAGATATTTCCGGAAGCATCCATAGTTTGACAAAAACTTGATCAGGAAGATGGTAACTTCTCCATGTTTTCTGGTCGTCCAATTTGATACGTTAGGAATGAGCCTGTGGGTCTACCTTCATTTCTTCAAGTTGTTCCACTTCTGCTGCCGCTTGGCCATTGTATCCAATCTGAGGTATTCCTCACATTCCTTGTGTCCTTTAACTGGTAGCATGCTATGTCCTCAGCCAGAGTGATGCAGATGGGGTCATTCCGGCGGGGCTACTACCGTATAGCCATGAGGCGGAACGTATATGCCAGCTTCTCTCGATTGCTTTTGGTTCTTAACGCTGCAGCCCAAGACTCCGTATCTCAATATGGACGATGATACGGTCGCCAGAAGACGCCTCGTACTTTTTCTTGGTCCTCCAATGTTGGGCATGATCCTGGCTACAGTGTTAGCTGCTTTCGCTGCCTTTTCGCAGGCATAGTCTAGGTAGCTGTTGAAGTTTAGCTTGTCGTCGACCATTACACCAAGTTGCTTTAAAGAGCGCTTCGATGAGATTGCGAGTCCTCCGACGTTGATCTCTAACTGCTGAACCGCCTTGCAGTTGCTGACCAGCACTACCTCCGTTTTGTAATGAACCAACTGCAGGTTGACTCAAGTCATCCACGATTTAATGATGTCTAGCGATTTCGCCGTCAGTATCTCCTCCGCAATCTTGCCAGTTATCGCAAGAACGACGTCATCTGAGAACCCGACGATCTCGACTCCATTCGACAGTGTCAAAGCTAGCACTCCATCGTTAATATCTGTAGAAGTGCTAATTAAACACTAAGCTGAGAAGTGGACTCTGTTCCAGTGAGAACGTCATGCCAAAAAGAAAAAAAAGAATCTTCTATATAAATAAAAATGGAATGGTGTTTGTATGTCACGAAATGGGTTGAGAACGAATGATTGAACTTATATGATTCTTTCACTGTTGAATTCGTTCAGACCTTCGACGCGTTTGTGCGAAGAAAAAGTTTAGGAAAGTCTTCGGGATAGCTGGGAAAACGGGAGAATACTAATCTGTCGTTTTCTACACGGGACTTGCATGGCGTTTTTCAATAGCCTACTTTATGGCAAGACGAAGTTTGCCAGGAACCACTAGTAAGACAATATAAATGAAAACACAAGTATCCATGGCGCTAAAGCTGCAATTTATGCATATAAAGCTGTGTACATAAATCTAGCATTACTGTATGAGTTCAATTACAGTTGATTTAAGATGGAAAAACGCCCAACAAAAGTCGGGTTAAAAATATAAATTAAGGGGGATAGAAGCAAAGAGTTTTAAGAAACAAAATCCAAGTTTTGAGAAAATTTTGAAGTTTTTTCATCAATATTTCTTTTTACACTAATGTCACTTACACCCCTTAATGTTTGGGCTCCTCAATTGTAACTTCATTATTGCTCTAGTGGAGCCCTTTCCCACTAAAAATCAACTTTAATTGTACTTATACAGTAATGCTTGCTTTATATACACCGGTTTTATGCATGAATTGCAGTTTGAGCACCATGATTACTTGAGTATTTTTATACTTCAGTTCCATAAATGTTTCTCAGCAAAGCTATCATCAAACTTCTAGGACTTTCAATTCGCTTTCATAACTCAACTTCGTCCTGATTTAAAGAAAACTCGCATCAAAGTTTTCCCCCCAAAATACGCACCAGCAGGAAATCTGATACCCATCTAACCTGAACCGAAGCAATAGAACTTTCACTCAAATACCAAATAACTGCATTATCCTCCCACAGCTATATGTCTCAGGCAGGCACTCTCGCGCACATACGCTCAAACTTTGGAATCACTTCCGAGCGCGTCACGTGCATATCCTGCTACTCGAGTGACAGACAAGAACCTAAGGAGTGCGGATATCCCGACATACGGAAACCATCAGAACTATAACTTAATGTGTTATTTAGAAAAGGTTATTTTTAACTACGGTTGTAACTACAAATTTGATGCAGGATATTGCTTAAATAACCAAAATTTTGCACCAATGAACAGTTCGGATTCCGCCATGAACATTCGACCACTCATCAACTTTTACGTGTAAGAAATTTGATTCGTTGCAACATATCTGAAGGCTGTTCTACTGGTCTTGCTCTTCTAGACATAGAAAAAGCATTCGACTGGGTTTGGCATGAAGGTTTGATCTCGTAAAATTAAAGAACTTTAATTTTCCAACATACTTTGTTAGAATAATTCAAAGTTATCTGTCAAATCGTACACTTCAGTTTAATTATCAGAGCTCCAGGTCTGAAAAACTTCCTGTATGAGCTGGTGTTCCTCAAGGCAGCATTTTAAGACCAATACTATACAATATTTTCACATCTGACTTACCTGAGAGCGGTTCCACAGAAAATGACGACTTTTTTCCCAAATTTCATTTTTATATTTTTTGATTTGGATGCTTTCTTTATGCACATGCTTTCTTTATGCCCAAAAATGCCTTTTTGCATCATCGGCTCGCCATTTACTCTGGCCTTACTTTTGAGAAGGGCCAAAGAAAAAAATCCTTAATAATTTTCAAAAAATTATAACTTAGAAACGGTTTGTCCGATCAGTTTGGTGCCTTCCGCAAAGTTTTAGGTTATTGTTGGGACTATCTGGAAAAAAGTATACACTGTAAAAAAAAATGTTGTAATTTTTTATATATCAAAAATAAAGCTTAAAAATCCATTTTCTCAAAAATTGTTTTTCTGATTTTTTTTATTTTTTTATATTTTAAAGAAGACGTAAAATGGAGTCTTTTGCACAGTGGGTCAAGATGGAGAAATCATGGACAAAAAAGTTATGATTTTTTTAAAAAAAGGTTGATTTTTCAATATGGTCTGAATAAACTTTTTGAATGCTTTTCGACCCGATTTTATGAAAGTTCGCAAAATTTTCAACAAAAAAAGGTATATGAGAAAATTTTGCTAATTGCTACCGAAACATTTGAAAAGTTTATTATGACCATTTTCAACAAATTCACCTTTTTTTTAGAAATCATAACTTTTTTGTCCATGATTTCTCCATCTTGACCCACTGTGCAAAAGACTTCATTTTTTGTCTACTTCAACATATAAAAAAATAAAAAAAATCAGAAATACAATATTAGAGAAAATTGATTTTTAAGCTTTATTGTCGATATATAAAAAATTACAACATTTTTTTTACAGTGTATATTTTTTTCCAGATAGTCCCAACAATAACCTAAAACTTTACGGAAGACACCAAACTGATCGGACAAACCGTTTCTAAGTTATATTATAATGACCGAAAATTGAAAATTATATCATAATTTTGTATTAAAATCGCTGTATCTTTAAAACGGTAAAAGTTAGCCTGATTTTTCTGGATACCTTTTTTGTTGTAAATTTTGCGTACTTTCATTAAATCGAGTTGAAAAATATTTAAAAAGTTTATTATGACCATTTTCAAAAATTCACCTTTTTCAAAAAATCATAACTTTTTTGTCCATGATTTCTCCATCTTGACCCACTGTGCAAAAGACTCCATTTTTCGTCTACTTTAAAATATAAAAAAATAAAAAAAATCAAGAAAACGATTTTTGTGAAAATGGATTTTTAAGCTTTATTTTCCAAATAAAAAAAATAATTTTTTTTTCTGTGTATATATTTTCCAGATAGTTCCAACAATAACCTAAAACTTTGCGGAAGACACCAAACCGATCAGACAAATAGTATCTGAGTTTTAATTTTTTGAAAATTGTTAAGGCTTTTTTTCTTAGGCTCTTCTCAAAAGTAACGCTAGGGTAAAAATGGCGAATGGAAGATTTCTCCTTATGCTTCCAAAACTCATCTAATAATATTTCCACATAAACCAAAAGCTCTTTATTTGAAACCTTCAAGTAGACATGTTTTAACGATGAGAGGGGTTCCAATAAATGGGTCAGGTGAAATTAAGAATCTAGGGCTCATGCTAGATAAAAATTTACCTTTCAAAAATCACATTGATGGCATTCGAGCCAAATGTAACAAATATATAGCAAGTCTGTATCCACTTATTAACAATAAATCGAAACTTTGTCTTAAGAATAAGCTTTTGATATTCAAACAAATTTTCAGGCCAGCCATGTTGTATGTACAAATATGGACTAGCTGTTGTAATACCAGGAAAAAAAACTCTGTAGAGGATTTAAAATAAAGTTTTGAAAATGATCCTGAAGCTTTCTCCTTGGTATATCACACAATATCCAGTGTTGAAACATTAGAATAAATGTCAAATAAAATAATTAATAATGTTAGACAAAAAATCGTTACAATCTTCTATTGCCACGATAAATGCGTTTTATATTTAGGTTAAGTAGGTTAATTGAATCTAACTTTTAAAATTTTAAATTTCATCTCATACGATATAATTTTGGCATAATCTGCCAGTCGGGATTCCATACGGTGCATCCCGGTTCTTCTCGACGGGAGGCGGAAGGAACCGACAAAAAAGCACTTATTCATTCTTCGTCCTGTGTCGATGTGTTCCCCCTCATATGTATTGGCACGGCAAGAAGACGTCAACGACACCGGAGAAGACGACGGACCCAGGCATCTTAACTTTAATCCACTTGAAATCTCTTGCCACTTTATCTCCGCCCACTTCAACACTCGTCCACCAACTACTTCCGCCCCGGTTTGGCCTGCATCATCATACTACGGGAAAGGCAACTAACTGGGCCAACAGCCCAGCGCCCAGGAGGATGAATCGAAAATTGCACAATAAAACTTGACACCGAAATGGGAGCTTCTCGAAGCTGTGAGCTAGAATTTTCTTTGAACTTGCCGATGGCTTGCGATCTCTCCCGTCAATGATTGTGGATTGTGCTCTTCGGTTGATAGATGCAATCGAGATTGAATGGAGGGCAATGGTTGTAAAGTGAAGAGATAAATTTCAAAGATTGGAATGTTTTGTTGGATGGTTTTCAGATGATTTTAGCTAACAAAACCTCAATAAAACCACAATAAAACCAATTGAGGCAACGTAAATTTGTGAGAACTTCTTGGTAACCGTTTTTAGGAAACAAGAAGCGTCCTGTAGCTTCTTATTACCAAAAAAGGAAGGGAGCTTTTTTATAGTTATTGCATTAGGCGACAATATGTACTCCAACATTCATTAACAACAAGATTAATAATGGCAGATGCAGTATTTAATATATCTGTCAAACCATTTCCACTGCCACGTAAGCCTGCACACAGCATCCAAAGCAAAGAAGTCGTTCTTAGCTGACAGAATGATGGAGAAAAGTGTCTTCCATCAGCTTTGAGCTATATGCTCTATAATGTGGTCCCACGTACGAGAGACTTGATTGTAGGAAGTCCCGATAATGGCTTCCTCTTCGCATGGAATGCTTCAAACCAAAAAACGCAAGACGTTGCCTAGATGACAACCAGGAAGTAACCGCACCACGAACTGTATACTATATCCTTGCGGGAGATACTTATTTTAGCGCGAACAACATCCATCATCCCGTCGTAGTCGCATCTTGCTCAACATTCTGCAAGTGCAGTTCTGAGCAAAAGTTTGGGGACACCCCCTTAAAAAATATCAAAGGGCATTGTCCAGACATTTCGGAATTCGGAAGCGAAGAAAAACTTCACATTTGTATCGGTCCATGATCAGCAATGTTTCGCAAGTTGTACCAAGCTTAATAAATAACAGCAGCGAACGAGAGCCCCAAAAAGAGAGCGATGATAAAATTCATTTCTCGCGCTTGTTTTTTTTTACAGGCGTGATAAACAATCCCAAAACATCCGATAGCAATACTGTTCCCCAGGTTTTTAACTTGATTAATCATGCATTGTTATTCCCCCGATCCTTATCAGAGCTGTAGCAAAAGACGATAAACAGAATTTCACGCTGTGCTGCGGATCATGATGTTAGAGAGAGCGATGATTGAGAGATACTCTAAATTTTATCAAAATTCAAACCCTGGTATTGTTCATATTTCGGTGAACACGCCAAATTGAAACCCTTTACGGTTCATTCAAGAGGCAATCAGTTGATCTTGCTTTCAGAAAACATATTAAAACACAATTGTATGTTTTAGGGGGTGACCCCAAATTTTTGCACGGGAGTGTAGATACTGAAGCTAAGAGCAGTAAAAATTGACGAAATTCCTCGTGAGAGCAGCAAGCCGAACCGTATGAGCGGTTGCGCTGGAAATATATAGCTCCAGCGACAAGTGAGTGATGGTGAAAAGTGCATCCCGCACTGTTTTCTTCGTTTATTTAGTAGGATCATTATCGATGGTTACAATAAATTGTGAATGAGACCCAGAGAAGACATATGAGGTGTTCGGTGGAACACATCAATCAAAATGTTGGCTCCGTTTATTAGCTCATTGTCATCGGAAAAGCCAATTACTGCTGATATTATCCTCTAGTTGGACGTGGTATGTCAAGTTGGACAATTTTGACTATTTTTTTTTCTTTAAAATTGTATCAGATTTCAAACTTACTTTCTAATTTAGTAGTTCAGCATACTCAACCCGAGCAGAAAAAAAATAACTACTGAACACCAAATTGAGGTATTCCATACCAGATAATTTCCAATACTTACAACCTGAGTGAGATATGAATGAGCCCTTAAAAGGTAAAATACGTCAAATAATACCTTCTGCATATTCTACAAATACCAAGCTGATAACTAGATCAGGTATTGTAATACCTAAATAATACTAGATGGATTTTCATGTAAAAGTGATTTTTTTCAATAATAGTTCAATACCTCCAGCAATCCTCAAAATCTATCGAATACCAAAATGAAGTATATTTAAATGTTTTAAACATTTTTTCCAATACCATTATAATACCAAAATGAGGTATTGACAACTGAACAATACCTATTATTATGGTATGATACCAAAATATGGTATGCATAAGTGATTCAGGACAATCTAAATTCATATATTTTTGATTGAGGTCGGATTTACTTCATATTCAAAAAAAATTGTCTAATTTGCTTCGTACTCATACTCGTACTTCAGGACTTATTAAACGTCAAATTTAAGTGATTAAGAACTGACAACCCTCACAATCCAGCTGATTGCATTCGTATTGTTGTCTAATTATTTTCATATTGTAATAATTATCAGATCTGATTCATTTCACATATGCATGATTAAAAACTGACTCGATTTATATCTCAGTGATTCGTGACTATATCAGCTCATGTCTTATCATTTGATGCAGAACTATTACAGAACTTCATATTGATGATATTCAGGTTCCATTCACTTCATAGGACTGGTCCATCTAAAATTTATGTTATGCGGGACTAGCTCACTTTATATTCTAGTAATTCATATCTAATTTACTTCATGTTGAAGTGATTCAAGACTAATTCACTCATTTCATTAACTTCACATTTTTGATGATTTAGAAAAAAATATATGACATAATCTTTAAAATAAAAGCAGAGTATTTCCAGCTCAAAACGCAAACACTTTTGCATTATGCAATAAGATTTTGCTAAATCGATCGTTTATCGGAAATATTGCAATGAAATTATTACTTACCGTTGCCTATATTCGTTATATCCTATCAAAGATACCTAGTTTTACGGTATATGTATATTGCATATGGGAGATCGATTAAAACCTTATTGAAAACCAGTGCCATCGATAGTGTACTTGCAAAGTATTGTTCACATTTCTGACTGCGTAGTGAAAATGTTGTAAATGTTTTATTATTTATATTGCCATCTCACTTAGGTGACCCAAATCGAAACATAAAAGCAAGAGTTCAGCAAAAACAATCATGGGACCTTGTTCTATAAGTATTCGACAAAAATATCACGATTTCGTTTTTGGATATATGAACTGTGCATTGCTTCGAACTAGTCATCCATTTTTTTGAATTTTTATGTTCATAAATTATTTTACTCATATAAATGAGCACGGACCTTAATATATTCAGTGATCCTTCAGAGTTGTTCGACCGTCA
The DNA here is from genome assembly GCF_002204515.2 of Aedes aegypti. Lineage (NCBI taxonomy): Eukaryota > Metazoa > Arthropoda > Insecta > Diptera > Culicidae > Aedes > Aedes aegypti. Next base: position 341,444,135 of record NC_035108.1, on the reverse strand, counting down.
CTTTTACCTGCATTACTAGTTCCATTAATAGTTGAGCTAGTAATCTAAATAAGAAACTATTGCCCAACTCGAACTTTTACCCCAGTTTACTCGGTATCCGTCCATTTGGTCGAATGTCGTTTAATCAAATGCCATTTAGCCGAATTAGTTGCCAACAATGCTGAAGTGTAAACAGCGGCGCGGGAAGTGGGTAGGAGGATATTCTATAATTCGATGGGTTTCTCGATTCCTTCAAATTTTCATTTATCTCACTCTCAATAAGTCGATATTTTCATAACTCGATGTCACGTTTGAGGTAAATTTCTCTCCATAACCCTGTATCTTTTTAAAACTCCTTTTTATGTGAGGAAACATGGACCTCTCTTTGTTTGGAAGTGAATAAAAACTTGCAAGTTGTAATGAAAGTGGAAAAACATGAGTAAGTATTAAAATATTGAGTGTCAGTAAGAAAGAATGATTTTCAGGATTCGAGCTTTTTGAAATATATGTTTTTATATTACTATCGACAAAATAATATTGCTTTCTTAACCTTCCGGTCATCGTACGGTTGGCCATGGTCAGAAGCACCTCGCTACGTTGTTAGCGTAGCGTTAGCGTTAGCGTAGTTACGGTATACTTCGTAGATTGGATACTAGCAACATTCATGTTTCTTTTTAATAATTTCATCCTGACTACTTTCAGGAACAAGGCAGGGGAATATACCTTGTTCAAATCATAAACAAGAATACTAAAAGCATGAATATCACTATTCCCGGCCACGCCCATCTTTACCGTAACTTGGGATAGGGGAAGGAAATGTTAATGTAGCACTTACTTAATGAGAGGCCACCGACTCAGCGACACCCTCATAAGTGCTACGGAGTTGGAGGTTGGGGAAGGTATATTGTCAGGATTCGCCTAGAAAGCTGGCGATAGATCATAAACATTTGTTGTTTAAGCGTTTTTTTTTTAACTAGTTCTTTTATTTGGGGCTCAAATGCGTGTAACGCTTTACGGAGCCGAAGTTCATTTTTGTACTATTTACAATTTATTTACTTTTTCATTACCAAAGTTAGTATGGGATGGAGCCAGGGTACTCGTGGCAACTCGAGGTTAGTGGTCACAATTTTGAAAGGGAAGGACATGGTAAGGATTGGGTTTAGGGTTCTCTGCAGCTCATCCGGGAGGTATAGCGTGGTAGCTCTATTATCGTGTCATGGCGTTGGTACCAATTTCTTGCCGGTATTCGTCTGCCGGATGGCCAGGATCCTCAATCCAACACAAAAGGGACAACACAGAGAAAAAAAAAACTGGAGAAGAGAACACAAGAGAATTAAACTTTTATACAAGACAAGCGAAGAAAATCGTAAATTGCGACCATATAAGTGAAATCGCGGGTGCCCAACACATCTCTAACTGGAACATAGGGTTGTCTACCTCGGGCCGCAAGGGTATCCAAAAGTTGCGCTCTGGAGGCGTCCATATCCGGGCACTGCCAAACTACGTGATCGATGTCATCATAACCGGAACCACACCTATTACAAATATTGCTCAGCGCGAGGTTAATCCTGTGTAGATGTGCATCTAGCGAGTAATGGTTGGACATAAGTCTTGACATCACGCGAATGAAATCTCGACTTATGTCCAAACCTTTCCACCAGGCTCGCAAGGAAACTCTAGGAATTATGGAATGTAACCACCGTCCCAGTTGGCCATTTAGCCAATCGCTTTGCCAACCGTGAAGAGAACTTTGACGTACTAAATGAAAAAATTCATCGTGTGAAATTTGTCTATCATAAATCTCACCTTCCTCAGCGCCCACCTTTGCGAGAGAGTCCGCCTTCTCATTGCCATAAATTAAGCAATGTGAGGGGACCCATACAAAGGTAATCTTATATGATCTTTCGACCAGTGCACACATCTGCTCTCTTATTTTTGTAAGAAAGTAAGATGCATGCTTTACAGGTTTCATCGATCGGAGTGCCTCAATAGAACTGAGGCTATCCGAGAAGATGAAGAAGTGGTCTGCGGGCATGTTTGAGATCATCCCCAAAGCGAAGTTGATTGCTGCCAGCTCAGCAACATAAACCGTGCAAGGTTCCTGAAGTTTTCGGAAGGCGGAAGAGTTTTCATTGAAGACACCGAAGCCAGTGGATCCATTTATACGGGACCCGTCAGTGAAATATCTCCTGTAGGAATCGACATTCTGGTACTTTGCGTTAAAAATACGTGGGATAGTAATACATCGAAGTTGATCTGGAATTCCATGAATAGCTTGTTTCATGGACAGATCATATTCAACAGAGGAACTGTCATTGGTGAAGCGTACACGTGGGGGGTTGTAACATGGAAGGCTAATGTCAGATGACATGTAGTAGAGATAAACTCTCATGAATTTTGACTGAGCATTCAGTTTGAGCAATTCTTCGAAATTTTCGATAACGAGTGTGTTGCTCACTCCACACTTAATCAGTATTCTTAGCGAGAGCTCCCAGAATCGGTTCTGTAGCGGTAAAACCCCTGCCAGAACCTCTAGGCTCGCATTATGTGTTGAGTGCATACACCCTAAGGCGATACGCAAACAACGATATTGAATTCGTTCCAATTTAATCAGGTGGCAGTTTGCTGCTGAGAGAAAACAGAAAGAGCCATACTCTAGAACAGAGAGAATGGTTGTTTTATAGAGTTTTATGAGGTCTTCCGGGTGAGCACCCCACCATGTTCCGGTAATTGTTCGTAGAAAATTGATCCTTTGTTGGCATTTTTCCGTTAAATGCCTAATATGGGTTCGCCAAGTGCCTTTTGAATCAAACCAGACCCCAAGGTATTTTGAAGTCAAAGACTGGTCGATGTCTGTTCCCAAGAGCTTAAGCTTCAGTTGGGCAGGATTCCGCTTCCTAGAAAATACAACCAGTTGAGTTTTTTGCGGAGCAAACTCGATTCCTAAGTTTCTAGCCCAAGTGGATAGATTATCAAGGGAATTTTGCAATGGTCTTTGCAGGATTTCTGCTCGTAGGCCCTTCATAGAGACCACAGCATCATCTGCAAGTTGTCTAAGCGTGCATGGTTCTTCCAAACAGTTGTCAATATCTTTAACATAAAAATTATAAAGCAAGGGACTTAGACATGAGCCTTGGGGAAGACCCATATAGCTAATTCTGGAAGTTGTCAGTTGACCGAGAGTGAAGCTCATGTGTTTTTCTGACAACAAATTGTACAAGAAATTATTCAACATTCCAGGTAGTCCACTATTGTGCAGGCTTTCTGACAATATTTCTATGGAAACTGAATCAAAAGCGCCCTTAATGTCCAAGAAAACCGAAGCCAATTGCTCCTTGTCAGCAAAGGCTAGTTGAATATCTGATGAAAGCAACGCTAGACAATCGTTTGTTCCTTTGCCCTTGCGAAAGCCAAATTGTGTACTTGAAAGCATGTTGTTTGATTCGACCCAGTGATCGAGTCGGGATAGGATCATTTTTTCTAACAATTTCCTTAAACATGATAACATAGCGATCGGGCGGTACGAATTATGATCAGACGCTGGTTTCCCAGGCTTTTGAATAGCTATTACTTTGACCTGTCTCCATTCAGGTGGAACAATGTTGTGTTCCATGAATGAGTTGAACAGGTCAAGCAACCGTCTTTTAGCGATATCAGGGAGATTTTTAAGAAGATTGAACTTAATCATATCGCGTCCCGGAGAGGAGTTGTTTGATGAAAGAAGAGCCATAGAAAATTCCAGCATAGTGAATGGTCCATCCAAAGAATCGTCTCTTGGAGTTTCCCAAAAAGGCGGATGAGCTGGAACTGAGTCTGGACAGACCTTTTTTGCGAAGTTGAATATCCAACGATTGGAGTATTCGTCACTCTCATTTGAGGATGAGCGGTTTCGCATGTTGCGAGCCACTCTCCAAAGCGTCGTCATTGAAGTTTCTCGTGAGAGGCCATCGATGAAACGTCGCCAATAGCTACGCTTCTTCGCTTTAATAAGATTCTTCAGTCTCTTTTCGAGCTACGAGTACTCTAAATAAAGTTCTGAGGTACCATATCTACGAAAAGCTTTGAAGGCATTAGATTTTTCTCGATACAACTGAGTGCATTCATCATCCCAACCAGGTGTGGCTGGTCGTCTTTTGAAGGATGCACTTGGAACTCGTTGCTTTTGGGATTCTAATGCACTTTTATAAATCAATTCTGTTAGGAATCGATACTCATCCAACGGTGGGAGAGTGTTGAATGATTCGATACCAAAAGTTACCGCTGATGCAAATTTTTGCCAATCGATATTCCTAGTGAGGTCAAAAGGAACCTGAATTGACTGTTCTGACCTTTCACAATTAGTTCTGATAGAGGTTATTATGGGCAAGTGATCACTACCATGGGGATCATCGATCACCTTCCACATGCAATCGAGTGATAGTGAACTTGATCCCAAAGACAGGTCAAGACGGCTTTCTTTGCCGTCGGATGAAATACGTGTCACTTCACCTGTGTTCAAAATGTTCAAGTTGAAATCGTCACATAAGTCATAGAAAATAGCCGCTCTATAATCGTCATAAGATTCGCCCCATCCAGTACCATGTGAGTTCATATCACCCAGTATTAAAACTGGAGATGAGAGCATGGAGACTGCATTCCAGAGATGACGGCGGTTTATTGAAACTCTTGGAGGAATATAAACAGAAGCTACGCAAAGGTCTTTACCCTTTACGCTTATTTGGCAAGCAACGATTTCTATGCCTGGATGAGTCGGGATGGGGATTCTGTAGAATGAATGGCACTTTTTGATCCCTAAAAGCACACCCCCGTAATTATCATCTCGATCCTGGCGTATAATGTTAAAATCGTAGAAGTTAAGATCATCTTCAGAAGAAAGCCATGTTTCACAAAGTGCAAATATATCACAATCGGAATTGTGAAGCAAAAATTTAAATGTGTCTAATTTAGGTTTTAGACTATGACAGTTCCACTGTAGCACAGTGATCATATCTTGTACCTCACTTGATGAATTAGCCATCGAAAGATATGACCGAAGCAAGGAGGGGCCACGAGATAGTCAATTCCCTGAGATATTCTTCTATTGCGGGGAGAAAAAGGTCGAGTATGCCTCTGAATGAGTCTGAAACTCCGAGAGCATTACATATGCGATCCACAAGGGCCGTAAAAGTTATCAGTCCTCGCTTAGCCCGGGGGGGCAAAACTGGCACCGGGAGAGAGACAGAAGTGAACCGAAAAACAACCTTGAACTCAACCTTGTTTGTTCGGAGATGCAAAAGCAATTCAAAAGGATGTGGAGTAGGTATACAATTGATACTTATCCGTTCCCGTTCGATGACCGCAGCTGGTCTTCTACACCGTAGGTAGGCAGAAAAAACGTGTCGTCGTTTTCGCTGCTGATGCAAACGGGGGATCCAATCACCGGGGGATGATGGTGACAATATCTTCACGTGGCACGATACCAGTTGACCCTTGCCAATCTGGTTCGCTTCCTTCACGATGCGCGGTTTAAAGCACTACGGTACAATACTGCACTGGTAAAAACCACACGGGCGGTGGAAGAAAAAACCAAAAAACTACCGACTGCCAAAAACTGAACTGGCTTGTTCAAGCGCACAGCAAGGAATGATTGTTTAAGCGTTAAACAATAGTTTATTTATAGTATAAATAGTATTAAGCGAAATGCTTGTCGATTGTGCAGTAATATTTTTGCTCAATAGCCAGTAAAAAGCAAAACCGATCTCCCCAGAGTCATTGGATTGTATAAAATAAAAAAAAATCTCCGGCGACAAAAACACGCGCGAAACCGTGAGCAAAACCTATCTAACGACGCAAAATCGAACTGTCCTGCTTGGGTTTCACGAAGCACTACCCAGCAAGACGCTCTAAAACAGGGAAAAAACCGCGAGCAAAATCTATCGGACGACGCTCCAAAACAGGAAAAAAAAATCTCTAAAATTGTATAAAACAAGCATAATTCCGATACTTATAGTGACAAACCATACAAAGTTCGTTTTAATAATACATAAAAGTAACGCTTTCAAGAAAAAATGTGTGATCATGTGTAACACGCGCGAATCCATCAGCAAAATCAATCGGACGACGCAAAACCGAACTGTCCTGCTTGGGCTTCACGAAGCACTCTCTAAGAAGCACCTCGCTAGTGCTGTGTACAAGAAGCGAGGTTTTATCACCTGTGTTGCACAAAATACAACAGTGCGACTACTGAAGTGATCATAACAGTTTTAGAAATAAAGAGCTTTATTCCTTTGTTTTTTAACTTATTTTTGTGTAGGTATGGTCTTCAACTAGATAATTCTTTAAGTCGATATGGTTGAATCGGTACCCATTGAATACTGACTTATGTAGAGTCGACTGTTGTTTTTTTCCAGTAAGCACAGTTAAGCTTCTCGGGAATTTTCATTTCATAATTCTTCGCAGAGTCCAAAGCAATAGAAAGTAGATTCACAGTATTTTCTTGTTTAAATAAGGAAATTGTGCAATATTACTAGCTATTAAGTTTCGCAGTTAGTTTAAGTTTTTGTCAAATAAGTCTAAGTGCACTGGTCTGAAAAAGGGTTTAAATGTTGATGATATAATAAATCACTAATGAAGTTGATTTGATCCAATGATCTAGAAACTTTCTTAGTCTTATGTTGAGTAACACAAAAACAGTCACTTTCAATTAGCTTTCTAGAATTCCATGTTTTAATTAAAAATTCATTAAAAATCAGGACTTTCTTGGATATAAAGGTTTTGCCAACGTTTGTCCTATCCATGGTTTTGGATGTGGACGAACCACTGAGTGTAGGGTTCCTTCCTTCATAGTTAGGGCAATTATTTCGAGAATTTAAATTTGAAATTTTACCATCCTGAAGTCAGAAGCAGATCTTTCAAGATATACAGGTATGATGATTATTTGCTTTATAGCTGATTTAATTTCATCATGATTTTCCCTTCTTGTAAGGTACAGTGGGGGAAGTGTATCAGTGGGGTAAGTGGATCATTTGTCCACATTGAGCATAAATACTTGAATATGTTGAATGTTTTTGCACCATTGCATCGTTTTAGGTTATGTTCTTACGTCCACACTGATACTAATGCAAAACTGGTACTACACGTACACTAACACAAGCAAACTTGTTGGCTGCAAAAATCAATTAATTTCAAAATTGATTTCCGTCAATCAAAAATCCATTGTAACTCTGCCTTAAATCAAATTCTATTAGTTTTTTCAACGCATGGTGAACATTTCAGTTCTTATTGAATGAATCACAATGAAAAATATGTGATTTTTATAAATAAATACAGATATATTGGACATGATACCCTTACCCCCACTTTTTAATGGGGTGGGGTAAGTGGATCAAGTATTATTATAATTGATTGGCAGACTGCTTACGATAATTTGAATAAGTTTGAATACTCGCAAATATCGTTTTGTTTTTACTTTTTCTCATTACTAGCTTGAATTTGTCTAATAGACTATAGAAAATTTATTATAATTTACATACACCTAAATACACCTAAAATTTATATTAATATTTCTGGTGCAAGAAAATATAAGAGAATGAATATTGCAAAATTCAAACAAAACTTTTCGTGGTTCATATAAGCTGAGTTGTAAAAGAGCAAAATATACAAATTTTCCAATTGAAAACATAATATCGTACCTTATTTGACCATATAAATTGTTCTAGACAGATAATAGAAAAACATTCATAAATAGAATAAGAAGATTTCAGTTTGTTACTCAAACATAAATGTAACAAATATTTTTAAGCTACCAGTGTTTTTCGAAAACTTCGTTAGGAATTATCCTACAATACTTCAGTATAACTTTTGTAAATATATAGAAGAATTTTATCCAAATAATTCTAGCTACAATGTTTTTTTTTTTTGAATTAGTGTGAACTACTGTATTAATATTCTTAATCATATAATTAAGACACTTTTTAATTTTTAATGTATCAAATCATGACATAACTAGCACTAATAACAAGAACGAGAGCAATATCATTCTGAGTATACATAATCACACCATATATGTTTTGAGAACAGATATTTTTTAGTGGTGACCCACTTACCCCACTATGGTGGAGTAAGTGGATCGTTTGGCGCAAATTTTCAAGTCCCTCATACTCAATACATGAAAATCAGAAAAATCTAAATAAATGATGATTTGAAGTATATTAGTCCCTCATTTGTTATTCATAGAAAAAAGTTTGAATTACATTATTCACGTAAGCTGTAAATAATAATGAAGTTGACTATTGATTTTTCTGTATCCACTTACCCCACGGTACCTTAATCAAAGGCTGTTCTTTTGATCATTGGCATTGCACTCGCTGATCTTTTTCTTTTTCTTGGCATTAACGTCCCCACTGGGACAGAACCGGCTAGTCAGTGTAGTGTTCTAAGAGCACTTCAGCGGTTATTAATGTATATCGTGTGGCAGGTACGATGATACTATAGTTGGATGCTTTCGACTGTTATGAGTTACACCGGGGATTTTCTTAGCGGCTTTCAGTCTCAACGGCAATCAGAACTAAAATATTTCGTCTACGCCCAACGTTTCGATTGTATTTTCAATCTTTTTCAAGGGTTTGGGCGTAGAAGAAATATTTTAGTTCTGATTGCCGTTGAGACTGAAAGCCGCTAAGAGAATCCCCGATGATACTATAGGCCCAGGAAAGTCAAGGAAATTCCCATTACGAAAAGATCCTGGACCGACCGGGGATCGAACCCTGACACCTTGAGCAAGGCTTTGCTGTATAGCCGTGGACTGTAACCACTCGGCTAAGGAAGGCCCATTTGCTGATACTCAGCTTGATATTTTTACTTCTTACGGGTAAATTGTGATAAGCAAAAAGAAGTTAAAGATTTTACCTTCTTTTGAAAATAGATTATTCTTTCAATTGATAATGTAAGAATAATCATAAGCAATTGATCGAGCAAGCGGTAGGAGTGAAGGCTCGATTTAACCGTACGACAAATTCACAGAAACTACATTTTTATTGATTAAAATAACGATCACAATAGATGTATATCTAACTTATCCTACGTTGTGTCCAATACTAAAGTGGTGATGATGATGACGTATACAATGGGGTAGGCCACTCCGCCGGTAGCACAATAGTGTTTGTCCAAACAGCAATATCTACTCATCTGTATAAAGTGGCCGATAGTAATGTTAATTTAGGCAGGGATGTCATTCTTCTAGAAGACTCCCTGTCGCACTCTGATCGGAAAGCCATACGTAAGCCTAAGCCATTTCATCCTAGATGAGATATGGCCGTCACATATTGTTCATGACATCCTATTCAAAGTTTCCTATTAGTGTCGTTTATGGGACAATCGGCATTTGACCAAATAGCATTCGACCAAATGACCCTTTCGGCCAAACGGCGTTCGGCCAAATGATCCGTAACCCTTCGCTCTATTATTAAACAAAGCACTGTTTTCTGGGAATAAAATAAAACTACGCTTCCTGATGCAGATAAATCTTAATCATTTGTGACGTAAGTACTTCCGGAGCGTAACCATGATCCACTAACTCACCAACTACCTGTTCTGTTTCGCCAAACAAATACTGTTGTTCCTCAATAAATAGATTCTACTTGCTCCGCACAGCTATTCCGTCACCGGCACGAACTGAAGGTAATTAATTCTGACTTTCTGAAGAAGTCAGCCCATTGTTATCCTGCCGGTTGGTGCCGAAAGCTTGTTAACTATGGACTCCTTCCGAGAGCTAAAAGCGATCCAAATTTATCGCATCCCATGCCGATCCGAGATGGCGGCGTGGCAGCTTTATTAGAGTTCATTTCACCAGACCAGACCGACGGTGGGCCAAGAACCCGATCAGAAAGGTGTAACACAATTATTACAATCAAAGATATAATTTCAAAACATGTGTTATCACAAACTGTGTTATGAATTCGTAGCCTATCTTAGCCGAGTTGTTAGAAACCGCGACTACAAAGCAAAGCCATGCTGAAGGTGTCTGGGTTCGATTCCCGATCGATCCTGATTTTTTACATAATGGAAATGTCCTTGACTTCCCTGGGCATAGAGTATCATCGTATCTGCCACACGATATACGAATGCAAAAATGGCAACTTTGTCAAAGGAAGCTCTCAGTTATTAACTGTGGAATTGCTCGTAGGGCCAAGAAGTAGAAAAATAAGCTATGAATTATAGTTAGTTAGGTGTTAAATTAAAATAAAATTTATCTTGAATTCATGAAATGATTTCAGAATTATAACACGTCTTAATGTAGTTTTATTCACATTATAACATAATAAGATATGTTAATCGAGATTGAACTGATTGTTTCTAACAAATTAGGTATAAATTAATTTGAATATAAAGTTATATCGCATGCATTTCTCATAGTTATGACTGATCCTGTCATAATTTTTATGATAAATAGTAAAATCAACCAGATCAATATTTTGCAGAATATCTATATGTAACCAAAGTTAATAAAAATAACTTATAATATAAAAGAGTTATTTTCCTGTTATGCCTTCCCGATTGGGAAGGGAAAGCTTTTAATCGTCCGCTCCCTTGTCCGGACCAGACACTTCCAACGGCAGCGGAGATCCCGGGAGCAATCGTCCGGGAAAAGTAATTGTAATAAATATGTTCACTAACGTTCTGTTGGATGGGAAGGAGAGAAAGTGCTTTTCTTCCTTCGATGCGAACGTTGCGGAAGACTTATGGTAACGGCATTTTCACGCTGGGATCGATGGTTTCCCTCTGGAGAAAAGCTCGCCGTTCTCGAGATAATGGCGATTCAAATTTATGGCATGTGTAGGTTAACGACTACTTTTGTTCCTTCATTATGACAATTGGGGAGACAATTAGGAAATGGGGCGTCACATTATCGTGAAAATGATAGCGCTAACTCCGGCGACCGGCCATAAATCTTGTTGTTTGTTCGGGAGATCATGTTTGGCCCTTATCGGACACAATCAATTATGGGAGGGAAAACGATAAATATTCGCAGCAACAGCCCTGACCTGAGTCAATGTTTTACTCTTTATGAACTTGCATGGTCTGCAACAAGAGGCACAACCAGACTTAAAACCGGTATCCCTAAGACTGGTTCAGATCGGGTTTTCAAATCTTCTGACGTCCGACAGCAATGATTTATCTTTCGCCGAGCTCGGATTCTCGTTCCAGTTTGTCCGATTTAATCTCGAACACCTTAAGCAGTTCCATGTCAGACATTGCACCCGACATGATTTTGTACACCAAGTAGCGTAGCTAGGAGAGTGCGGTGTGCCAAAGCTTCTAGGGGCTCCAGAATCATGGTAAAAATTTCAGTTGATAACAGAAATTCAGTTTCTTGCAAACGAGAACGCAAGCAAGCAAAGTACAATCAAGTCGCACGATCCATGATATATTTATTTATGTGGTTCTGTATCAATTAATTTGATAAAACCTCGCCAACAATGTTTCGCCAATTCACTCGGTACATGGCCGCTTCCCTCCATCCTCGACTGTGACCCACGCTCTCCACGTCCTGGTGCAGCTGGTCAATCCATCTAGCTCGCTTCTTGTTCTGACCGGATTCGTAGCGAACATCATATTTACACGGCTGTTGTCCGTGTAAACATGCCCTTTCCAGCGTATCCATCTAGCTATGGCTTCCTTCTGGATACTGGGTTCGCCATAGAGTTGGGCGAGCTCGTGGTTTATTCATCGCTGCCACACACCGTTTTTCTGCACGCCGTCGAAGATTGTCCTTAGTACCCGACGTTCGAAGACTCCAAGTGCTTGCAGATCTTCTTCGTGTATCGTTCACGTCCATATTCACTACCGATCTTATGAGCGTTTTGTACTTCGTACATTTGGTGCGGGGCGATTTTTTTTTTTTTGACCGCAGTTTCTTCTGGAGCCCATAATGGGCACGACTTCCACAGATGATGCGCTTTTGTATTTCACGACTAACGTTGTTGTCAGCCGGCAGTAAAAATTCGAGGTTAACGAACTCGTTAATCACCTCGAAAAAATCCCCGTCTATCGTGACACTGCTTCCTGTCACGCTTAGTTCCGCCTACCAGCATGTACTGACGCTTTCATCACCAATCCGACTCTTGTTGCTTCGCATTTTAGGCGGGTGAAAAATTCTGCGACCGTTTCAAATTTTCTCCCAATATCCATATTGTCTGCGAAGCAGAAAAATTGTCCGGATCTTGTGAAAGTCGTGCCTCGACTGTAAAGTCCAGCTCTCCGCATAACACCTTATTGAACAGCAGGCGAGGAAGTCCATAGCCTTGTCGTAGTCCACGACGGCACACCGTCCATCCTTGCTCTAATCAATCATGTGAACTTCCCAGGAAAACTGTTCTCTTCCATATCTCTACACGGTGAATACTGTCGTATGCCGCTTTAAAATTGATGAATAGGTTGTGCGTACTCAAGGCATTTCTGGAGGATTTGGCATTTAGGATAGCGATAATTTTCACACTCCAGTTTGTCGCCCTTCATGTAGATAGGGCATATAATGCCTTGCTTCCACTCCTTCGGTAGCTGTTCCGTTTCCCAGATTCTGACTATCAGCCGATGCAGACAAGCGACCAACCTGTTCGTGCCCATCATGATGAGTTCAGCTCCAATACCATCCTTGCCAGCGCCCTTGGTGTTTTTAAGCTGTTGAATGATATCCTTAACTTCCCTACATCGTAGGAGCTGGTTGGTTTCCACTGTACGCTGTGCTGTCGTAGCCATCACCTTCTCTGTCCTGACTTTCTGTACATGCCGCCATTCAGGTGTTCATCGAAGTGCTGCTGCCACCTTTCGATCATCCCGCGTCCGTCCGTCAAAATGCTCCCATTCTTATCCCTGCACATTTCAGATCGCGGCACGTTGCCTTTACGCGTTTCTTGAGAATGGTATAGCAACTCCATCTCTTGACATTCGACCTCTTCCAGGCGGTGTTTTTTCCGGAATAGGCAGGTTTCCTGTTTCTGTTTCAGTTTGTATCGTTTCATGTTTTGCCGCGTACCATGCTGCAGCATTGCAGCCCGCACTGCATTCGTCTCCTCCCAAACCTCTCGGCACTTCTTGTCAAACCACTCATTTCTTGATCCACATATCCGACAATGCTTTCGGCAGCGTCGTTAATGGCTGCTTTGACTGCCCCCCAGCAATCCCCAAGAGGGGCCCTATCGAGCTAGCCCTCATGCGCATTGACAGCATCTGATTGCTTCATTCGCGCTAGATTGTACCAAGGCGGGCGTCGGTACTGTACATCGTTAATGACGGATAGTTTTGGGCGGTGTTTCACCATCACCAGATAACGTTCAGAGTCAATGTTAGCGCCACGATAGGTTCTGATGTATTAGTATAATAGTAAAAATACATGAAAACAACTCTTATAGAAAAAGTTTTTATCGCATGCCAAACTTTCATTATTTGTAAGGGTCGCCATTTTGCGCAATAAGCAGATATGCATGTCTAGACTACCCTTTCAATGAAGAGTTATTAAGGAATTACTTTGTTATTTCAAAACATAGCGTTATACAATGCTCAACAAAAGCAAAATATGTGAAAAAACAACAAAATATGCAAAAAAAAAACTTGAATTAAATGCGATTTTAAAGGGTCATTCACATACAAATGTACCTACCTTAATAGCTACAGCTAAGCGTCACGCCATTGCCGGGCGTATTGTAGAGCTCCATCTCCGTCGGTCTTGGGCGAAGGGCCAGGTCCTCTTCCACTGCGTACAGCCAGCGTATTCGTGGTCTTTCCGTCGACATTCGCACTAAGCGACCAGCCCACTGAAGCCTGCCGTATATTACATGCTTGATAATATTCGCATATTTGTACACTTGATACAACTCGTGATTCATGCGTCTGCGCCACAAACCATTTTCGAGTTTCCCACCAGGTATTGTCCGCATCACTTTACACTCGAAAATACCGAAAGCTTTCCGGTCTGCCTCTTTCAACGTCCACGCTTTGTGCCCGAGGAATCAATGTTTTATACAGGGTGAATTTTGTTTCCGTTTGCAAGCTGCGGGACCTAATCTGGTTACGTAGTCCGTAAAAGGCCCTATTTGCAGTCGCAACACGTGTTGTCACTTCGCGGGAAACGTTGTTCTCACATGTCACAAGTGTTCCAAGGTAAACAAATTCTACAACAACTTCAAACACATCCCCATCTTACACTACCTCAGCACCTACAACACCATGCCCGACTTTATCTCGACCTGCAACCATGTACTTCGTTTTGGTCAAGCCTATCCTTGCTGTCTCCCTCTTCAGAGACACGAAGGCCTCTTCCACTGACCAGCGATCGATTTCAATTAGGTCTATATCGTCCGCAAAGCCAAGGAGCATGTGCGACCTTGTTATAATAGTGACATTTCTTTGCACGCGAGATCTCCTAATAGCACCCTCGAGTGCAATGTTGAACAGTAAATTCGAAAGTGCGTCTCCCTGCTTCATCCCGTCCAACGTCACGAACGAGGTTGACACCTCGTCTGAGATCCGAACACTTGATTTCGAACCATCCATTGTAGCCCAATTAGTTTCGCCGGAAAACCATGTTCAGACATTATCTGCCACAGCTCATTTCTTTTCACTGAGTAGTACGCCGCCTTGTGGTGAGTCTACAAGTTATACTCCCGGAATTTATCTAGGATCATTAGCAAGCTAAACATCTGATGCGTTGAACAGGATGCGCGACAGAATTTTGTACGCCGAATTCAGCAGGGTAATTCCTCTGTAATTGACACACTCCAGTCTGTGTCTTTTCTTGTAGATTGGACGTATAAGGCCATCCAACCAGCCGGTGGGCAATTCTTAGTCCTCCCATACCTTCAGAAGTACTCGGTGAATCGACTAATAAAGCTGCTCACTTCCGTTCTTGAGAAGCTCGACCGGGATCTCGTCCTTCCCAGCAGCCTTACAGTTCTTCAGCTCGCTGATAGTCTTTTCAACCTCTCCTATGATCGGTGGGTTCACAACTTGATCGTCATCATCAATGTTCATCCTGTTCCTCGCTACATTTCCATTTTCACCGTTTGAAAGTGCTCCTTTCACCTGGCAGCCACCGCCGTTTTATCGGTCAGCAATTCTCTTCTCGATCATTGCACATGGCTGGCACTGCAGTGTACAAAGTACAGATACCAGTGCACTGGTACGGTATAGTGCCGCGCACCATTAACCATTACATAGAATCTCCGCATATCATTCCGATTCATGCTTTCTTGAGCTTCAGCTACCACACTTTCTTCGTGCTGCCTCTTCTTTCTGCGGTGGATTTGCTTTTCTACGGCTCTCGCTGTTCTTCATGTCTGTCACTCTCTGGCACTCTTCATCGAACCAGTTGCATACAACGAGAGAAGAGATAGAAATATCGTGTCTTCGACAAAGTTGTCAACAACTTACATTTATCTTTATGCATTTTTCTATCTCACTGATAGGTGGATTAATTAAAATAAATGCTGCAACTAAGATTAATATACCTAGAAGCTTCTTACAACAAACTATATCGCTAAAATCAACGGTAGTAAATTTCACTTAGGGCTTATGCTATTATGAGTGTCAACGATTTAGGCTCTTTTCAAACAGCGTAACAAATATTTTGCTTAGTAACCAGGTGCTATAGACTCATTTTTGTATATTTTTTAATCAAATTATAGAATAGGCCATTCTCATTAGTTATTCGCGTTCATCAATCGAGAAAAATAAGTCAGTAGAGCGAAATGCCTCGAAAACTTAATATTATTGATGAATTATCGCGAATAATTATTGAAAACGGTCTATTTTTAATTTACTTTATAAATTTTTGCTTTAAATTTGAAATACCTCAAAAATGGATTCTTCTGGAGAGGTTATCATACTAAGTGATGGGGCTTACCAATTCCTTTTCAAAGGATTTTCCATCGTCTACGCTGTAGACGGCCCAGAAGATCTACGTACGAGAATTCTACCGAAGATGAATAATTATATCGCTAGCTGTTCGGATGCCTTGCACCGAATTATTTGTGGCTCAAATCTACACCTACGCTCTTCACTGACAGCAGCATTCAAAACGGGGCCACACACTTCACTGCTTAACTGCTTGACAATCCAAGCATTGTGTAATGCACCTTTTCGAACGGAATTAATCGGATCTTCTTAGAACTTCACTGTACAAAACTGAGTTCTATAATCCCGCACGCGACCGATACTTGCGTCCTGTTCGCTCCGACGTGTATTAGAAAACTCAGATCAGAAATCAGAAAACTAAAAACTCAGTTTGATCAAATATTCGTCGATCTGTATCATTCCTATGTATACTGTCCGATGACCACTACACTCAGACACTCAGAATATAATCCACTGCGCATATACGCTCTTCTCATCAATTGGATGTAGGGTTCCCAATACAAATAATTCAATTTAGATCATTTTCAATTATCCTTTAGAATATTTTCAGGTCTCTTATTTGATTGTCAAAACATATTCGTTTCATTAAAAAAAAACAAAAAAATTTAAAATCGAACAAACATTGTTCTTAAAAAACTTTTTTATTAATCATGAAATTTTATCTCAAACATCTGTTTACTATCAAGAAAAATAATTTAAAATAAACTAAATATATGGGATTTTCGTGTAATTTAAAATTAAAGTTTTATTGCTGAATTTTTCATTACAAAAAATACAATATTTTTCAGTGTATATTTTTATCTTGTAGTCCAAACTTCTCCATAGATAAATCAACAGTTTCAGAACAAGATTTTTCTCAAATAAGTAGCTTACAAAAACTCATACGCCTTTTTCAAAAGTTGTAAAAATGATCGATTCAACTGCGAAAAACACTTATTTTACCCTTGGGGGTGCGGACTCGAATATTTAAGTTGTTCAAATTGAACACAAACTTTTCCACGAGTGCAAGCCGTTGTTTGTTTGGTTGTTTCACAGGAAACCACAGTAAAACATTTCGGTGTAGGTAATTAACCCAATAAATATACTAAATCAGAAAGTTGCTAGCCGTATGTTAGATAGATACATATTTCGAAAAAGTTCTAAAATACTCATGCATAATTTGAACCAAGTTCAACTTTTCTTAACAGTTGGTGGTCTTTGTGTTACATAAATTATATAATAATTTTTAAGCGTGACGAAATCATGACCGTACATTTCTAGGCACACTCAGATCATTTTCACGGAAATTGAAGATTGACAGCAGCCTGGCTGCTTGTTGATTTCCAGTTCGCATCCCCCAGATTTTACCATACTGGAAACATGTGTAAAATTTAATTCAAATTGAAGATTTTCGGGCACGATTTTTAATATTCTCGACTCATTCTGGATGGAATTCGTCAGCTACAGATTTTTTCTAACGTTTGCTTTCAAAACCATTCTTTGATAACAGTCTGTTAAGAAAAAAAATGAAACAAATTGATGCAATCGTTCTGAAGTAATGAGCATTTATGTTTCTGATACCACTCTGGTCGTATAAATATTTGAGAAACTTCGAAAAACATTATTTTACAATTATGGGAATTCTTGGAGAAAACTCAACCGAGGTGTATGATTTTTTTTTCTAGAAGAGCTCATTATTATCTGATATTATACAGTCCATATTTTATTTTTAATACATTTACTAAAAACAATGAGACGTTCAAAAAAGATTCATATGAAGAATGACGGTCCCCGAAGATCATAGGAATATCTTTAAAAGCAGGTGACCAATAATCAAAATCACAGAATAAAAAAAACTGTTTGTCTATGAGAACTTGTGAAAAATAATGCAAAAATATTGATTAAAAAAAAAGTTATAGCAATTTCAAAGTCTTTAAGGTAGAGCTGCCGTTAGAGGGGTTAATTTATAATTTCAGGGGATTTCCAAAACATCCCAGCAAGAACAAAAGCAATATTTTTTCCAATTAATACCGGTTTTCCTACATGATAAATACAGTCAACTGGATACAATTTCAGTTGCTTTAGTCGTATTATGGAGAAATGTTGCTTTGTTAACGATTAAAAGAACCTTAGCTACGCCAATGTGTACATCTCGCGTAAATGGACTTTAAAAGGGAGTTCACACAGTCCTCGAACGGAAGAACCAATCTCATGAATATTCGATCATACTCCCGGTCCGTTGGCGGATGGCCGGAACAAATCAATGGGTAATTGGAGCACACACTTTTGCATCCGCTCGAGCGCTGCAGCCGGCCACCATTCTCGCGCGGACTGCATTTACTCTAAACATGATCCGCTAGTATCGTCATCAATAGGGCAGCATAAACCGATCAGTTGATTGAAACTGAACCGCATCGGGCCCTCCAAACCGGTAATAATTATAATTTTATTGCTCCCTGTTGTTATCTGATTATGCAACTTACCCTGTATGAATTATTGAATAAGATATAAACGTCATCAAATGGTCGTCAACACTTCTGGCGCGCGGTTTGGACGAGACGGTGGTGGTGGATATTGCTGATGCACCTGTTGTCAGTTTCGATGCATCCCGTTGGAAAATCACTAGGCATTGGCTGACTGTCCGGAGTTGATTGGTCCCGAGATGACAGTATATGGAGCGAAATGCAACGGATATAGACTAGGCTGAATATGCCATTGGTGGCCCATAAATCGAAACCATGCTCAATTGAAACTGACAGACGGAGATTGTGTAACAATTGATGCTCTTTGGATACGTGTGAATCAGTAAACAGTATTGCGGATAGTAATAAGCTGAATGTAAAATATGTACAATTGGGAGATATATGGAGATGATGGATATTCGAAATTGAATACAACAACGTAAGCACATTAACGACTTTTGGAAAAGAAAAAATAAGATACTAAAAATCACTAGTAAGGCGAACAAATACCTTAAAATATAGTTTGCTGCTCGACAATGAAGAAGTCTGTAAATCGCAGACAAAGTGGCCTGTCTGTCAAGAATTCGTCATATATTTTTCTAGCTGTCCGGTAAGGTGTCTAACCAGACAGTCCTTTCACGTCTCGTAATTGAAAAATATCTCGACAGCAACTCACCGAGCACCTTACCAAAAATTCAACATTTTTCCTGGAATCCGTCGAAGGTCATAAACATCTTAAAGTAAATCTCTCAAGGATGATACCATGAATTTCCAGATTTCGAAGAGGAATATGCCTTTAATCTATCGAGTATCTTGTATATCAACGAAATCTGATAAGTAGAATCAACTAATATTCCTGCCTACACTCACAAATTTTCTAGTAAAACCTTACCTCTGATACCTATTTGAGCCCACTTACCTGTAAAAGATAGAATGAAGAACGATTAAAGGCGTTTTTTTTTAAATAAAGCTTCATAATAAGTTAAATAAGGGTACTAAACATCTTATGTTAAATGTCAAAAGTAAGTCAATCATATCAGAATGACAGATGATGACAAATCTCGCATAACTTATGATTTCGCCCTAAAAGCCATTGGTAACCATGTGTGTAGCTCGTTGTTTCTGAGAATTTGAATAGAGTTACATGTTATTTAATAACGTTATGGAGAAGAATGGACCGTTCTCTACCTGCCAGCGGTGTTTGTTTCGATGCTCAGAAACAACGAGCTACACACGTGATTACCAATGGCTTTTAGGGCGTTATCCCAGATTATGCGAGAAATGCATATTTTTGGATAGAAGCGCATCAACGAGTAGTGATGTGAATGTTTTGTAATATTCTCTGACAAAAGAAGATGAAAGACATCCGTTACCTTTAATTATAGCCTAGTTATTTTTTTTTTCAGTAATCCAATAGTTTTTTTTATGAAATGGTGCTTGTATCATTTCCATGATTACATGAATATTGCATTCGAACATCTTTACACGAAATATGTTTCCCATTATAGCCTAATTATCACTAACTTGTACCCCCATTCTCCCCCATTCCTTTTCAGGTGAGTATTGTTCGCGAGGAATTGCGTCACAGCGAAATCCACTACGGACTGATTTGTATGTTGTTAACCCATATCGGAACGTAATCCATCAAACGATTCCCTTGAATCGCAGCAAATCGGGATCATCCGGCTTTCGATCCGGCTCATCATTATGCTCCATTGCAGGGAGATACTTGCCACCTGATCGAACATCAATCAATCAAGGCAATCACAGGTCTTCACATGAAGCGCAATGTTACACACATTCTCTCGTCGCAGTTATTAATCATCATCATCGGAGAAGACAGGCAAATCATTATTGTATAGGTAATGTGTAAAATTTCTTCATGCAGCGCATGAGAATGCGTCACTTCTGCTGACAGCTTTTAATCAAAGCACCTTTCGTGTAGCTGGGCTCTACGATGGGCGTACCTACTCCACACAGTATGGGCAATAAAAATGAAAAACTAGTTTGTTGACACAAATAGACACAGCTAAAAATATGTTGTAAATTTAAGTTTATTTTCATGCACATATTTGGAGCATCAAAATAAACCTAAATTTCAACGACCAATCCATTATTTTTCAATCGATTTCACTTTAAATTTACACAATCATGTAATATTCAACCATTATGAGTTGAAAATTGAATGTATATTCATTTAAATTCACATGATGCTGTAACAATACACGAATTTGATTCATTTTTACAGTAGACTTCAGTTTACATCACATTGAAAATTAAATATTTTTTTCTGTGGAGTTTCAATCTGCATAGTTATCAAATGATTTAACTCATTACGCGTAGTAAAAATGGACAAGCTATGAGTGAAATAAAAAAAAGGAATCCACGTGCTCAGGTGGGATTTGATCCCACCACTCTTGTATGCTGGACAAAAGCTTTACCAACTAAGCTACCGAGCCACTTGATGACCCAACAACTCAGAAGGTTACAAGTTGTGTTTCTGAAATGTTAATATTAGCAAAACAAGAAGAAGGATCATTCGTAGGTAATCAAAATATTCAGCAAAGTTGTTTGTGATGGTTGGGAACACATTTTTGTGAAAGTCAATTATGCTGAAATATAAACGGTTTATGACATTATGACCAAAAATATGGAAAACTACCATGTTTTCGGAGTTTTTGCACAAAAACACTACGAAAAAACCTAAAACACTGCCACGACATGTTCACAAAAGATGTGCGTTTTGGTGTGAAGAACATGACGTCCGAAGGTTGCAATGAAGAAATCCCAATACAGTCATCTCTCCCTTACTCGATATTTCGTATCTCGATATCGAGTTAGAAAACCATAGTGAAAGTTGGTTTTCATGGCTACCTCGATGGTCCCTTGGATAGCAGTTGCATTGATTTTGTGTTCTGTAACTCGATACCTCCCTAACTCGATGGTCCCTTCAATATCGAGTAAGGGAGAGATGACTGTAGTTTATAGCTTACTAAGGAAAAATCTAGCTGACATTGAAGAGGAGGTAACTTCGATCTATCGATCTATCGATCGATTTCAAAGCCCAAATGGTCTTTTGCTAGTATGGGCATGTTCTTTCAAGAAATGAAGATAAAAAATGTTTACATTTTGTGGGTTGCAATGTCTAATAAACTACAGTAAACAAAAAAAACTATTCACGTTCAAAAACATTGGAAAATAAGGCATGCGAGCGCTAAACTTCAGCTCGCACAATTTTCTCATTTTTATAAGCCACACTGTAGAACGAAGGTGCTGACAATGACGATGATTATGTGATAAAATAGAACCATCCGCGGTGACGGTGGCGACCCTCATGAAACGACAACGATTATGAGCTTCGTCGTCCTCGAGGATAATAGTTGAGAGTGCATTTCATCTTCCTGTACCTTTGTATAGTGAACCAGATGGTTACTTTTACTTTAAGGTAAACCATAAAGCATGGTTGCTTGTTGGTTAGGTGGGTCATTATTTTTGTCACTGCGTTGTTGTTGTTGATTAGTAGAAAATTCTTTGCTGGTTTAGTACTGAAAAAGTACATCGACATTTACAAAATTGAAAAAAAAAAAGATTTCATAATATCTATAAAAAAAAATATAAAAAATTACAAAAATCACAAAATATGCAGAAATTTACAAAATTTGCAAAATTCAATTTTCCTCATTTCATACAATTTTCAAATTCCTCAAAAATTAACCTACCGCTCTTGCGTCGTTTTCAACTACTATGGTTGAAAAACAAGCAGCTTGGCAAACTGAATTACAGATGAATGAACTGTGTAATATAAAAAATTCATACTCAACGGCAAACAAGCGAATTGACGTCCTGAAATGTATGCAATTTCCATTCCGATTGTAGCATCGGTTCAACATTTCGGCAGATTGATTTATGAGAGCCAGCGGCAGTCAGATCCAACTACAGTCGAGCCATTTGTGTTACTGAATTTCAACTCGTTTATGTAATTAAATATTTGGGTGGTTCAAATGATCAATTTTGCTCTACAGCGCACGTTCAATTCAAATTATGGCTCATTTGAATGAAACCTCAGACTGGATACCTTTATCAACTACAACTTAGTTGAAGGCCGGTTTCGAATCAAACGCAGGGTGTCTACTCATATATAGAAATGAAATTCCCTGATATTTCCAGGTTTTTCCAGGTTTTAAAAAATAATTCCAGGTATAAGAAATTCTTCAAAATACATAAAAGATTGACGAATGGTTACATTTAGACGACACAAAAATATTTTTGATTGTAGGTAGTTAGGCTTTGAAACACTAAAAACATTTAAAAATCTAACGATAAATTTCAAATTTTGTTTCATTCCAATAAAAGTATATGTTCTTAATATGTAAACAACATACGAAAACATGAGAGAAATCTAGTGATTTTTATTCAATTTCCTGAAAAACAATAATGTTTATAAAATGATCTGAAAATGTCTTTAATCACCAACATCATATATGAAAAATATTCTATTTGATCTTAGAAAAAATAACATTTCCCTTAAAATGGGATTCAGATTTATGGACATCCAGCGACGTTCTTCTTCTTCTTTCTGGCGTTACGTCCCTACTGGTACAGAGCCTGCTTCTCAGCTTAGTGTTCTTATGAGCACTTCCACAGTTATTAACTGAGAGCTTACTATGCCAATGACCATTTTTGCATGCGTATATCGTGTGGCAGGTACGAAGATACTCTATGACCTGGGAAGTCGAGAAAATTTCCAACCCGAAAAGATCCTCGACCGGTGGGATTCGAACCCACGACCCTCAGCTTGGACTTGCTGAATAGCTGCGCGTTTACCGCTACGGCTATCTGGGCGACGTACCCAAAATATTTCTCTGGAGGGCGTTTTGTTTTTTTTTCTTTTTCTGAAAGGTGATATCTTGAGGAAATCAGGACTGGAAGCGTCTAATAGTCTTGTAAATAAGAACTTTGGAAGATCCTTGCTTAAAACAAACATGAACCAAACTGAGAATATGAATTATGAATAAAAAAAAATAAACCTAACGACATGAAAGTCTTAATCCTCATCTAAACAGGCTTTTCTTAAAAAAATACCTTATTTTGGATTTTCTCGTGACGTTACTGCTCGTTTTACTGTATTTTTTCACATACCGTCAAACGGGGATTCTTTTGACATTATTTCCACATTCTTCATGTTTGAGGATTTGTAACTCCTAGAATTATGGATAGATTTTGATGATTCTTGCATATATTCAAGTTGTATATGTAAGCAACAAATGTGCAAAATATGAGGCAAATCCATCAAGGAATAACAAAAATGCTTGAATAACGAAAAAAAAAACGTGTCCTCCAAGACAAAAAAGGGGCTACTTTGGAAATTTTCCCAATTTGATAATGAAATAGTTTTTCTTTATAAATTTCAAACTGATTTCAAAGATTATCGTCCATTGTGATGTTATTGAACGTTTTTTCAATGATAAACATAATTTAAAATAATTGCAAAGCAAAGCTCGAAACAATTACACATATATAATAAATTTCAGCGAAACCTGCTATTCACTATTTTCCGTTTGTTATATGAGACTTAAACTTTCAACTACCTCTTAAGTGGAACTATCAGTTACGAATGCTTGATTTTTAAGTTTACATAAACGAACGATGTAACTACCAGGTACTGCGATAATTGATGTATGTTATGTACAAAAACTGTCTTTTTTATTCTAACTGTTATATGAACGATATATGTACAGAGGGATCACATTAATATCTGTAACTTAAAAGTTATTTTCATTATAAACGCAATTAATCTATGAAGTAAAGATCGTAAAGAAGTAAAAGTTTGCTTTTGTAATATGCTTTTAGTTTCTTAGCAGTTCAGAGCTGGCTTAAAAGTAGTTTATTTTAGCCATTGAAGAATGCAATTGTTTTGTACTGCAAATTCATTCGAAATACGACGGAAAAAAAATTAGAGATAATAGGGGTATTCACTTAACAGCGTAAAACACTGCGTAAGCATGACTTACGACTTATGATTAACTAAATATTTCATCACATTGCGAAAAAATACAAATGAAACATTTCGGGTTGTCAAACTAAGCTGGTTATCAATCCAAGAACGCTGGTAATCTGACAAATGTCAATAATGTTTTCTTAGAAAGGATACGGAAAAGCTGGATGCAAGACGAGTTTGCACTGGAAACCAGCACTTCTGGCTGCAAAACGGTTACAAATTCACAGGCCAACGAGAGCCAATGTGATCTATGAGAGGTGAGGAGAAAGTCATTGTGTGATTGTATTAGTACAATAAAAATCAAAACAAACATTGAGGGGAAAATGAGTGACGTCATACCGTTTCAACGAAATGCTGTGAGTGGATGTAAAACACTCCATATCGTGGAACAAATCAAGATCACACCGTAAAATCTGCAAAACCTAGATGGAAGAGTCGAATGGGTAGATTCCAGGAATTATGTTTTTTCACTATATTCACGGATGAAAGAAAGCACTTTTCTTACTTTTTTCTAATTATATTCAATTTGAGCACTACATTTATGGATGAATTACGCAAAATATCCTTTGGAAGAAAGAACAATTTCAGTCTATTCCAGCACATTATCAGTTTTGATGATGTTTGGGTTGCCTTCCGTTGTTATATTTCCTCTGTTTTATAAAAGATTTCAACCTAAAATAAAGCAAAACTTAGCATGAAGCAAACAACGCATGAATTACCTGAAATGCCATCTTTCTGCGACGAATTTTTTCATGTTGTTGTTTGAACAACAGCACACAGGACAACCTTGGTAACGATAGGGTTGCTAGTAACGATACCTCGAAATAAATCGATAACAAACTGTATGACGTCACGCAGCGGTGGAATGCAATGGGTTGCTGTGTGAAAATTTAAGCGACTCACTAACACATGCAAGCAGTTGTGTATTACACAAAATCATCTCCTCACCTCTAATAAAGCACATTGAACGAGAGCATTATTCCAAACCGGAACTTTGTGTCCTGGGGGCAAAACTGAATCTTGCACTGAAACACGATCTTGCAGGAGTTAATTTACTAAATATTCAGCGAGATATCGGAAACGTGGAATTCGTTCTGAGTAGTTATTTTTATTATTAACATAATGTCCGAGACATTCAGTCCGTGGCTGGTTTATCTCCGGGGCATAGTTTGGCCTTTTAACTTTACACAATTGGGTGAAGACAAACAATAAACTGACTTCAGTGTTTTGAAACCGTTTGAGGATTAAAATTAAAGTTTGGCATTCCTTAGGATTACTGGGCTATCTTTTCATCACATGAATCGGAATCAGCTGCATTTAACCTGGCGGAAGCAGTCTTATATGGCATCTTTAAACACCAAACATGGCTTTCGTTTAGTAAAATGATGATGCACCAATTATTTGCCTCAGTTCACCATCAGTATTATCAATACGTATGACGTTACTAAAGTTCCAAAATCAGCAGCAAAAACCCGAAAAATTGATCAAAATTTCGAGGTTGAAAACAGATTTTGGAACAAATTGTTGACGTTGTCAACGCGATGCAGTGGTTAGAACTGTGGACATCTAGAGTATAATTATTTCATTTGACATTCCTCCGAATCAAATGAGGAATATTTCATTTGAAAAGTTTCATGGCTGAAGTTACGCAGAATTATAAATTACGCGACTTTAAGTGAATACCCCTAATGTTATGATCTTGTCATTGGTACGTATTGAAATATGTGTATTCTATTTCTATTCACGTTTCCATATATTTTTTTTTATTTTTTTAATGTTGTAAAATATACAAACCAAATCATTTTAATAAAATAAAAGTCGTAAAAATAAGGCCTTCGATCAATTATTTTAATAAAACAACAATTTTAAGCAAAACAAATCACAAGATTTTTATGAAACATGACGATTTGATAGTTTTGTGATGCTCCCAATAACTTTCCACGACATGGAAAAAAATCATACAATGTTTGTATAGCCAATGTTTTATACCTTGTGAATATTTATTCGCACTTTTTTGAAATGTTTTCTTGTTTATCCTGTTATTGTTGATGTTGTTCCAAAAACAAGTCATGGCTAGTGGTAGAGCATACATTGGTTAATAAAAGTGCTGAAGACACAAAATTGCTCAGATTAATATTTACGGTGCAAATAAATACAAAAGGTGAGTGTCCAAAGTAGCCCCCGGAATCAAAAGTAGTCCCGTCCGACGGTATTATTTGTTTTGTGATTTTTAAGAACTTTTCATGTAATTCTTCCTAGAATAGTTCAGAAACTTTCAAGAAGGCAATCTGGATTTTTTTTAAGAAAAACCACGCTTTTTCATTATAACTACACTCCTACACTTACCGCGAATGAATTTCTATAGTTTTCTTAATGCGGACCATGATTTTAGCTCTAAAGATCATCATATTATGGCGAAGAAATTACTTCGAAGTTTCCATCCAAAATCCCTCCATTTTTTCAAGTAAATTTGAAGTTCTCCAGTAGTTTATCCATTGATTCTTTCATTGATTTCACAGTCCATGTTTAAAAAAACAAAATCCCAAGGAAGCCTTTTTTTTCAGTCATTCATCCAGGGATATCTCCAGGGGAATGTCAAGGAAATTTTTCAGATTTTTTCGCAGAAAATTTTTAAAAATCCGCGATGAATTTCTAAAGAAAATCCAAGAGTAAATTCTGATGAAACTTGTGTGAGTTCTCAGTGTGCCTTGATGAATTCCTACGAGGGTCTTTGAAAGAACTCATGGGTTCTTAATTCTTCCTAAGATTTTCTTTATACATTGCTCTGAATAACGTCCTACAAGGCTTTTTAGAGAAATTCGGACAGAATTCCTGATGAAATTCATCTATAAATAAGCAATAACTGCAATAATTTCTGTAGTGAAATCTTTGATGAAGTTGTGAACAATTTATGAAGTGTAAAGTATGTTACAATACATGGAGATTTGTAAATCGTATTTGAATAATGATTGGTGAAGTATTTCAACTCCAGCAATATTTTGATGAAATGCTGGAAAATTTTTTAGAGGAGCTTAACGACCCGAGCAGAAGAAAATAACTACTGAATACCAAATTGAGGTATTCCATACCAGATAATTTCCAATACTTACAACCTGAATGAGGTATGAATGAGCCCTGCATAAGAGGTAAAATACCTCAAATAATACCTTCTGCATATTCTACAAATACCAAGCTGATAACTAGATCAGGTATTGTAATACCTGAATAATACTTGATGGATTTTCATATAAAAGTGAAACTTTTCAATACTAGTTCAATACCTCCAGCAGTCCTCAATACCTGTCGAATACCAAAATGAAGTATTTTTAATTGTTTTAAACATTCTTTTCAAATACCATTGTAATACCAAAATGAGGTATTGATAACTGAACAATACCTAATTTTGGTATGATACCAAAATATGGTATGCATAAGTTATTGGGGAGTTATTTGTTCCTGCTCGGGGAGGAACCCCAGGTGGAATTTATCGAAGAATTCTTGGAAACGTTTATACAGCCGACTCTCCACATCTCGATATCGAAGGGACCATAGAGATATGGAGAGATCGAGACATTGAACATATTCATAATAAATATTAGATTGAAAACCGTTACGTTGTTAGGAAAATAGAGAAAATAGTAAACAAACAGATGTCATTTCGCGTTCATAACGTGTTTGGAATTTCGAAAATCTGGTCTAGTAATGTTCGACATTGGTGATATAGACATACGAAGAGAATATTGAGAACAGAAAAACAGCAGGAACACATCCAGATATTGGAGGTAGTAGCGTTGGAGTGCTGTAGGATTTTCTGGATCAAATTCTGAAGAAATTCCCGTAATCATCTATGGGTTGGTCCATTAATTACGTAAGGGGTTATGGGGGGTAGAAATTTCTTACGCACTATACAAATTATTTTTAATTTTCATACAAAAAATATTACCATGGGGGGAGGAAGGGTTAAAAAACCGGCCCCTATTGGAAAATTGCTGGTGGCACCCCTGGAGGAGTTCCCGAAAGTATTCAAAAATGAATTTCTGGAGAAAAATCGCGTTTTAGTCTCTAAAGGTTTCTCTGAATCCTCTAGAATGTGCATCAGGATGCACTGCAAGCAGATCAACCTTCTCTTTTCCACGGCTTTGATCGTCTATTTCTTTACGAAACAAGCGTTTTTATAAAACGTACTTAAACAAACAATGTTTCAAAGGTCAACATTTTTCAAAATAATTTTTTTGTCTTTTTTTTTCAATTGTAAGCTGATTGTTTATCAATATTTGTAGTATTGAAACAGATAGTTGAATTTTAGATTGATCTGATGAGTATAGAATCATATTCTAGTAATTAAAGTATATCATTCATCTGGTTCGGTCTGTCTCAAGTTCGAAAATTACTACCACGGGGAAAAAAGGGTAAGGCAAAAAAGTGACATTAGAGACCATCTTGATTAAAATATCTTTAGAGATCTTTCACCCTGAAAGCCGTCAGTTAGAGGGGCCATGGCCGTATTAGACTCGGCCATACATCAGCGCCAGTATTTTTCATCTCCAGATAGCTCACATTTTGTTGAATTTCCTTGCCGAAGACCCAAACAGACCCAAACAGACCCAAACAGATATCCAATCAGATAGCCCTTGATCTGCCATACAGCTTTGTCGAAGACACTAGCCTTCTAGCTGATAAGCATCTTAAGATACAGACAATTGAAGAAAATTTGTCACTAGCGCCACCTAGCGAATGATTCTCGTTTAGATTTTACCTCCAGATGGCCCTCAATCTACTGAATATCTTTGCCGAAGACACCAACCATCATGCTAACAAAGCTTTTAACATAGGGAAGGTTTAATATTACTTTTTACTAGCGCCACCTAGCGGATGAATTCCCATTTCGAATTCGAGCTTTGTTGAAGACACCAACCTTCTAGCTGATAAGGATCTTGGTATACAGACGATTGAAGAGAAATTGTCACTGGCGTCACCTAACGGGAAAATTCTCAATTAGGTTGTTTACCAGCAACCTTCTAGCTGATAAGGCTCTTGAGATACGGAAGATTTAATAAATTTGCCCCTAGCGCCACCTAGTGGATAAGTTCTCAATTAGTATTTTCATTCCCAGACAGCCCTTCCCGAGCAGAAGAAAATAACTACTGAATACCAAATTGAGGTATTCCATACCAGATAATTTCCAATACTTACAACCTGAATGAGGTATGAATGAGCCCTGCATAAGAGGTAAAATACCTCAAATAATACCTTCTGCATATTCTACAAATACCAAGCTGATAACTAGATCAGGTATTGTAATACCTGAATAATACTTGATGGATTTTCATATAAAAGTGAAACTTTTCAATACTAGTTCAATACCTCCAGCAGTCCTCAATACCTGTCGAATACCAAAATGAAGTATTTTTAATTGTTTTAAACATTCTTTTCAAATACCATTGTAATACCAAAATGAGGTATTGATAACTGAACAATACCTAATTTTGGTATGATACCAAAATATGGTATGCATAAGTTATTGGGGAGTTATTTGTTCCTGCTCGGGTTGATCTGCTGAATAACAACTTTGCCGAAGACACCAACATTCTAGCTCATTCGGATGTTGAGATATCCGTTTGAGGTCAATTTTAGACTCCTCGTGTCCACGCTTTTTCCGTTACCTAGAAAAGGGGGAGAGGTCTCGCCCAAGAGTTGTAAGACCAACTAACCGCATTTACTTAAAAATTTATTTCAAAATAATTGATCTACTGGTCCCCGAACTGTGGCCAGTTAAACATTCAGAGTTCGTACCGGGATTTTAAGGGTTAATAGAGATCAGTGTTGTCAACTTCAACACTTCGCGCGACATTCGTTTCATTGCCAAGTTCAGCAGTAATTTTGTTTTGTTGCATCCATCCGCTACCGTCACCTCTCACACACAACACGAACGGTAGAATGAACATGGAGAAACACAAAAACTGTCGAATGAATGTCGTCTGACACGCCAACATTCGCATAAATCATAATTAGGGACAATGGAAATTCGCGGAAAAATTCTGGATATTTCGCGGGCAGCCAAGGTGATTAAACCAAAAATTCGCGGCTTTGTGGCCATATTTAACATCAAAATGCGTGTTTTCGGCAAAAATATCCTTTATATGCGTAAATTTCATGAATTTTTTTTTTTTTACAAATTGAGACATTCATTCGATTACTCATGCTGTGAATTTTTGAGGAAAGCGCTACCGACTGTCAGCGAAAACGTGTCGACTAGCGTGCTAACAACACTGTTAGAGATACTTAAATCATGTCCGCATCCATACCCGGTTTCGGAAACCCGGAGCATCTGAAAAGTAAGCTTCTATTGTAGTATTTTGTATGGCATTCACAACGGTAGGGGAAGTGGCGGCAAAATGAACAGGGGTGGTAAAATGAACACCGTGTCTTTTACCGAGAAAAAACTAATATGAATGAATTTTTATTACGCACGGACAATTTGGAGCATGAATCGGAGTGTTCGGGTTCATACGGAGGTCAATTGAAGTGAAAATATCAACGAATACTAGGAATTTAGAAATTCACGTTTGAAAATCAGAACTGATGTAACTTTTGGCTCGGTGGTCTTGAGATTTTTCTGTGATGTGAATATCGTTATGACATGATATCAAATCTGGTTGGATTTCTTTTTGAATGGGTTACAATCATTATTGTATATATTGTGGAAAACGCGATAAAAATTTTAAAAAATATTTGTTTTGCTCACGTTTTTTGCTTGATATTCATTTTACCATCAACAGTTGTTCATTTTACCCACATAGTGTAGGTAAAATGAACATTTGAATCGTTTTTTGCTAGCGATGAAAACATGAGAAATTTTAGCTATTTTAGTCTGAATTCATGTGCTGCTATAGATAATATGATGTTGTGCGATAGAACCATACAAATTCTTCTTTTGTCTATCAAAAACAAGATGATATCCTTAATGTGTTCATTTTACCACCCCTTCCCCTACATCAATCGAAATGAATATTCTTGCATGAAAATTTTCTTATATAAGAACTTCACTCCCTAAAAATGTCAATCCAGTATGGTCCATATGTAATCGGTTTCTGTGGTCCTGAATTATGGTAAATCTTGACAATCAGACGAAACTCCTCGTGTTTATGCCCCAAAATCATAAGAAAGATGCTCAATGTGGTAAATTTAGCTTAACAAAAGTTGGGAGACGTCGAAACACAAAATGTCAAATTCCAAAACATCGAATGCCAAAACATCGGGAGGAGAGATTTGAAAATGAAACAAAATTGCTTGGAAGAATGATTCTCTACCGAAACAACAAATTATTCGATGTCTTTCGGTGTTTAGTCTCTTTCGACGTTTCGTCTTTTGACCTTCTATCTTTCGATGTTTTACCATTAAACCAATCCACCTTGTTAAAACATGAGCATGAGCATGATTGACCGCCCGCTGTTGCTACTCCGTTAGAGTATCTGTAGTTACACAGGGAACCAACAGACGCTTCTCAGGATCAGTAGCATCCTCAATGTATAAATACTGGTGCTCTCATTATTATAATAAACAATACCGGCGCCGGCTGCGTCCAAATGCATGTCAATTTGGGGATGGGAGGAAAATGTTGACGTGTTACTTGCTTTATTGAAGCCGAGGAGTCCTCTGCACTTCCACAAGAAAACACTGGGAACTTGGATATGCGAAAAAAAAATCGTTTTGGTAAACGATAAAGATATAACACCCGCATAACTCGAATCGGGCACGATTTATCCGGGTTCCGTCGCTCGGCCACAAAGAGCATGCAACAGATTCAATGGACCAATGGCTACTAACGCAAATCTTCGTTTTTTTCGCATCCGCACACTTCGATCTTTTTTTTCACCCGCACAACGCGAACCAGACACGACTGATCCGGATTCCGTCGCTCGCTCACAAAGGAGCATGCAACAAATTCAACGGACCATTTTCTACTCAAACCAATCTACCTTGTTAAAGAATGAAAAATAATGTTTCAACCAAGTTTCACAGAACTTCTTCCAACAACTTCAAAAAAAAAACTAATTATGGAGATCCCATTCATCAGATGACATCGTCTTACTCCATTAAATTCTCCATTCATAACATTGAAAGTCTACTTTCATTGCCAATGGCTCATAAAGTTCCACGGCACTAGTTTTTATTCACTACTTCGGTCTTTCACCCGCGCTTGCTTCCAGGCTCATTCCGAATGGCCGTCGCGCCTCTCTAATTACCGAAGCCGATTTAGTATGGCACCCGGCCGGCGTAATTTGAATTGCAAATATTTAAACGACCTCCCTGATCAGATTTTAAAGTACCATTCCAGTGCACTACTACTAGAGCAGTTACGTATTGATGGGCAGTTATGCCGCGGGCAGCGCTTTAGCATTTTGTCACCAATCTTATCTGCCCCACCCGATTAGCTGAAACTGTCTGAATTTTAATTTGGTGTGTTTTAGTTGCTATGAATTAGATGCAGGATGATGTTAAAATTACTCAAACTTTGTACTACATCAAATCTAAATTGTAATATATTTTAATATAAATACCACTTTGGAAAGAAATCGATTAGAGTATAAATTATATATTTTCACTTATAGTTGAATAAGTATTTTACGCATGTAAGTCTTTTCTTAGCAAATTAATTAAGTGAAAAAAAACAGGTTTTGCATTGTTAAAAATAACAAGTCTATATCGGGGATCGAACCGAGACATGTACCTAAAGAAATTTAAAGCTCCTACCATTGAAGCTATTGGAACACTCGGAGTGGATTGTGATAGAAGTTCAACTATGTATAGGTCCTCTCAGCTCATCTGAAGATGGACTTGGCATTCTTCAAATTGCTTCCGCTTCTGAGCTGAAATACATGACGACAATTCTATCATGTCATGTTATCATAATAATAATGCTATAATTTTGTTATCATGATGAACAAAACCAACGTTCTGTTCCAGATATAACAAGATTAGATATAACATTTTTAACATGATGTGTATTAAAATAAATTGTAACACATTCTAAGAAAATCTTGATTTGGAAAAAAATGTTATATCGACAATTTATCAACGGGAGATAATTCTATCTCAAAATAGATATAATTATGATATGATCTGCAATCCAGTCCACGGATAGGTCGGCAATCCATTCCACGGATAGGGGGGCGAACTTCTGTGATCTTCCGCTTGCGTCGGTCGAGGTCAAAATATGCTAATCGGACAAATGTGGAGGGATAAATTGAATTGCATCTGACGTTTGGACCGCCGGCAGTGGTTCTGTGATATATTTGCATTTCAGAACTGGATTGGGCACCGGACAGTGCCCAGCTGTAGGTATGTGGGTTTACATAAATTGTACGCGGTTTCGCCCCCACCGCAAAAACATCGCGCGCTTGCTGGAGACAGGCGCGTGAAACACAACCATGAAGGTTACAAATTGAATCAATTTAACTAGTTCAAAACGAGCTGCCCCATCGGTTCCCCTGCGGTGCCTCGGTTGTAAGGACTGTTTCAAAGAAAAGTAATTACAGTCGCCTCTCCACATCTCGATATCGAAGGGACCATCGAGATAGGGAGAGATAGAGACAAAGAACAAATTTTTAATGAATACTAGATTGAAAAACATTCCGTTACCAAGAAAATAATAAACAATCAGACGTCATTGCTTTTCGTAATGATAATTTCCTTGACTTTCCTGGGCATAGAGTATCATCGTACTTGCCACACGATATCTTCTTCTTTCTGGCGTTACGTTCAAACTGGGACAAAGCCTGATTCTCAGATTAGTGTTCTTATGAGCACTTCCACTTTTATTAACTGAGAGCTTTCTATGCCGATTGACCATTTTTGCTGTATGCCCTGAGAATCGAGAAAATTTCCTTTACGAAAAGATCCTCGACCAGCGGGATTTGAACCCACGACCCTCAGCATGGTCATGCTGAATAGCTGCGCGTTTACCGATACGGCTATCTGGGCCCCACGATATACGAATGCGAAAATGGCAACTTTGGCAGAGAAAGCTCTCAGTTAATAGCTGTGGAAGTGATCATTGAACACTAAGTTGAAAAGCAGGATCTATCCCAGTGAGGATGCAATGCAAAATTTCAGCTATATATTCATTGACGGATCAATAAAAACTACACAAACAGTCGTTGAATTATGTATTGTATCGAAAATTATGAAATTTCAACAAATTTTTTTTTCCTTTTGGGAAACATAAATATTAAATGTATTTTGATAACAATTTTTCAGAACTACATTGTTAATACGAAACACCAACGAAATCAACCAAGATTATTTCGAATGTTTTATAGTATAACAGTTTTAGAACAATGTCTAGCAAATAACGCGAAATATTGTGAAATGTATACAAGTATACCTTAACTCATTATTAGAAGTCACAAAATTTGCTTATAAATCTCGAATTTATGACAATAACATCCTCTAAATCACATGTTTTGGACATTTTATAAAACATTTATTTATGATTTTGCTATTTTCATGATAATTGACCATTTTTATTGAATCATCAAAAGTTTATCTTCTGGCAGCACTGTTATCAAGAAATTCCACACACTTCTGAAGTTCGCACAATGCGCACCTATGGTATCAATGAAATCGAATTGAAAGGACAGCAATTGCTCGTAATGTAATATCACTTTTCTTGAAGTGGTCATATTATTTTGAAAAGCCCATCATATTGATCCATGGTATCCATAATACAAAATAAAATGACATACTATACTCATTAATATTTATTCGTGGCCTAAAACCGTTACTAGGTATCAATAGGGCGATATTCAAAACTGAAAAGGCAATAGATGGCTCTTTTTCAGTGGTAGTAAAAACGAAATCCTGAAGCAAAGAAAACACCACGGAAGATGAACTAAACACAAAGAGTTATGTATTCACTTTGCACTTGATTTCTAATCACTACATTTTTGATCCAGTTTCTTAAGTACAAGTAATTTACGTTTTTCATTATTTTCCATACGTTGACAGTTCTCCGACTACCGTTCTTCCATGCGCTTGTGTTGAAAGTTTGAGAAAAATGAAAATCCAGCGATCAGTGAGTGGAATACAAACAACAGTGTCGTCGCTCGGCGGCCAGTGAAAGAAACTGAATGTTCGAAAGGTTGTTGCCTGTACTTGTTGCCGCTGGCGCCAACTGTTAGCGTTTAAGAACGAAATAGACAGTCGTTACCCTATTGTGCTATTTTTGCACCATTATGCTACTTTTCCCCCAATGTCGTTTCCCCGAATGTCATTTTCACGAATGCCAGACCCTTTTCCTCGAATGCCATTTTTCCGAATGAACCGTTTCCGCGAAAAGTGATGCAGTTCAAAAAGGTGCAATTAAAGCATTGAGTGACAAGGTAACGAACTAGTTAGAGTGATGAGCAATCAAAAGAAAGAAATATTCGTCATTCTCGACTTAACAAATATTGCCAAAAAAAAGTCGAGGACGGTGAACTTCGAAAGAACCGCCTATCAAATAAAGAAGAGTGCATATTAGATTACCACTTTTATGTATATATCATCACTTTTAAATGTATAAAATCATGTCAATTATGAATTCTAAATACTTTTCGTTTTGTTATTCGGGGAACTGGAATTAGGGGAAACGATATTCGGGGAAAAGTAGCAAATATCTAGGTATCAATTCATATTCTACACAGTATTTATTGTACACCAAAAATTTCGAAGTTTTCATCACTATATGAGTAAAACAGCTTATGAATAACTCAGTCATTTATAACAATTAATCGTTTCAATACTCTAGAACAAAGAAAGACGTTCGAATTGAAAACAGTTCATGCGAGAGTATAGAATAATTATAAGTATTTTAGTGAAAATCAACCAGAAGGAAAAAGCAGAGAACTATTACACAGCGTAACAAAAATGACATTTTTGCGTGTCTCAAGGATCAAATTATGTGTCTCTAGTAGATTTGGGGTTGCTGAATCTAGTGCCATTCTCAGAAATGTTCCAGCACGTCACAATTTTTAGCTACAGGTCGCCAAAGTTGTATGAAACACTAGTTTTATTGATGTTTACATGAAATTTAAAGTACAATTTATCAAACATTTTTGAAATCTAATCCATCAAACATGCAAAATGGAACTTAAACTTACATTTCAGACATAATTCGATTGAAATTGCTCGATTAAATTTCAATTAAACCAATTTTTTCAACATGCTTGCAGTCTCCATACAAAATTCTTAGTTTCTTCTATATGGCAAAATACAACAATTCTCTAAACCATCAAAAAATAACTTTTCCGCATCGAAAGTATTACAAACTTTGATGATAACTATTGTTATGCACATGAAGTTTGAATTCTGTGGCAAATTAAGCTAATATATTACCTTACAAGCTGGCAAACTTGCATGCAAATTGGCTGAAATAGTCATTTTTTGCATTTTCAACAGCCAATATCTCAAAAACTAGACGTGCTATGATATTTCTGAAAACGGCAATGGATTCAGCAAGCCTTAATTAAGTGAATAGCGGTATTTTGGTGCTGGAGACAAAAACGTGTTTCGCAGTGTTATTCAAGGTTAACCCTCTCTTTCACATGGTAGTTCCAGAGCTCCATTGGTGGCAAAACATTGAAAGACAAAACGTCGAGTGCGAAAATGGCGGATACCAAAACATCGAAAGGACAAAATGTCAAAGGAACAAAACGTCGAAAAGAAATTTTGAAGGAAACAAAAAATTTTGGAAGGAAAATTCTCTTTGGAAAATTTTGTTCTTTCGACGTATTGTCCCTTTCAACGTTTTGGCATTCGAGGTTATGTCTTTCGACATTTTGTCCCTAAACTAGTAAGATTATCGAAAAACAATCAATTTATTATTATTATTTACTATCCATTTGCAACAGTCAGTCAAAATCGTGGGAAAGAAAGGGTTAAGCACAGAATAGTCTCCTCTACTCCAAAGAAGATGAAAACTTCCGAAGTCGTAACAAATTTAACAATAAAACGAAATTTATAACGATGAGATGTACTTGTTTTTAATTATGAATCGTGGTTTACGGCTAACCAGCCGAGTGGAAGTTTAACAACTATCAAAAAGCTAAACATTACATATAATTTGCAATTGGATTAGATGGACAAATTGATGTGAAGATTTGCGAAAAAGTTACACGTCTTCTCAGTGAGAATCGAACTCACGACTCCCCGATCTCTAGTTGAGGCGCGTTAACCACTACGCCATGAGAGGACTCATGAACGCAGAAGTTAACCTCAATTCGATTTCAGCTCAATAATCACGTGGTTCTTTTTCGCAAAGTGCACCTCTTTCGGAAGAATTAGATGCCCATCCAAACACAACGCTTTCTATATATATATCCAATGCCTAGCCCGAGAGCGCATTGTTTTTTAGGTATAGGAATAGCACACTACACTAGCCAGCAACTGCGCTGGCTGAGGTTTCTATTGCGTGGGCTTCCAATGGGTCGCGACGTTCTCAAACGACCGGTTACGGAACATGAGTCCGTTGCTCGATAAATACTTGTTTTTAATTATGAATCGTGATGAGAAGTAGTTTTTAGGACAAATTTTATTGTATAAGTGTAGTGAACGTTTTTGATTTGGAAAGAAACTTGTAATTACACTTAAAAGTTCTTTCACTTAGAAAACTACGAAAACCAATAGCTTTTGGACTTGTGGACCGAATTTAAATTAAATTCAATTTAAATTAAAGCAATGACATGGAGTTTTTTTCGATATAAACTTTCATGTAAGTGCAGTGAAAACTCTTGAAAAAAAATATTACACTCAACTTATTAAACTACGTTAAACCCTATTTTCGAACAAATTTGCCTATAACTCACAATTTAAGACAATAAAATGTAGTTTTTTACATACAGTTGAATAGAAAACTAAAAAATATAAATAAGAATAAAAAAATGAAAACACTAAAATTTATTGAACATAAAAAAACTATTTCCTGAGTTAGCTTGTCTGTAAAACAAAATTCAAAGCTGTTTCATGTAGTTTTGTCAGCATAAAGTTGCTTATACAAGTCAAGAAAAATCATTACCGTTTTGTCTAAAATACCGAACATGACTCAGATTCCAAACAGTGGCGAATTGGAAGGTAAGAATTGAAATTTACACATCTTTCAAATGTAGAAAACTTGAAAAAACTCAAAATTGGTTTTACATGAAAAACTTATTTTTTTTTAACCATATTAGATTTCAAAGCAATGACGTGTAGTTTTTTCGGCATAAAGTGGCTTGTAGTAGTCCAGAGAACATGGTTGGGCAAAAACTTTTTTTTTGGATAACACTCAAATTTTCTTCTATTGATAAATTACCTTTAATCTGTTGGCCTAAAATCGATGTTCAAAGCAATAACGTATAGTTTTTATGAATTGAATTTATTTTTTGTGTCAAGTGTAATGCGATGACATGACTTTTTTCGACATAAGATTATAGAGCTCAAGTGAATATGTTTGAATGGAAATATCATGTTTTGATAAAACTAAAATGCATACATGAGATTGTAATTATAATTAAGCAAGCGACGGAAAACATTCCACCTGTATCGGTCCATGATCGGCAATGTTTCGCAAGTTGTAACAAATTTGACCAATAACAGCAACGAACGAGAGCCTCGAGGAGAGAGCGATGATAAAACTCGTTTGTCTCACTTATTTAAAGCCAGTCCACGTTAAATTTCGGACACCCAAATAATGGCAGCAAAAAAAAGTTACTCATAATTC
Source organism: Aedes aegypti (assembly GCF_002204515.2). Lineage (NCBI taxonomy): Eukaryota > Metazoa > Arthropoda > Insecta > Diptera > Culicidae > Aedes > Aedes aegypti. The sequence goes on along the minus strand of NC_035108.1, from coordinate 341,405,089 downwards.
AACAAAAACAATTGTTTATTTCAGAATAAAAGAGTTTTATCTACAAAATAAACAGTTGACAAGGATGTTAATCCTTCTTTCTGTAAAATTCTCGAACTTTCTGTGGTACACCCGCCATCCGTGTCCGAAATTTATCGTGGACAGGCTTTACCATTGCGAGTGGGTGTTTCATTCTACTGACATGAGAGTTACTGGCTCAAAATACCAATGCATTTGTTTTACATCAGTTGCTGAGTAGATGTTGACTATGTTTTAGATTTAGATCAGCTCTAGGTTTGAATTTGATTGACATGAGTTTTATATTTGATTTTTAATAGGTTTGGGTTTATAATGAATTTGGATATATTGGCATTGGTCTAAACTGACTTTACATTGGCTTTAAATTATGCCCAAAATAGCTGGAAATAGTGGCATTTTGTCGGAAAAAGTTATTTAATAGAAACATCTTCGAAAAAAAGACCTAAAGATTGTTCATTTTATAAAGTGGACACATTGTTCATACTATATCTTTTTTAGTTATTGATAAAATCATAATCGGTTTTCTGTGCATCGTTCAACTATTATTCTACAATGTTTTGAACAAATAAAATCCTACAAAATGTTTTTAGTTGAAGAATTGAGTATTTTTTTCAAAAACTCCTATGACAAACTGTTCGTCAAAGTTACGCTTATTTTTAAATTGTATGCTGGTTTCCTTTACTATTCTACTAAATGTAGAGCTTAAGAAAAATCAATAATATTCCACCATTCTCTGATACTAAATCCTTTATCCTTCATAGCCAAATTTGCTGATACACCATCCTTTTACTCCCAGCAAAAAACGGGGTTAAATTTGGTCTAGATTACTATAGAAACATTTTTTTTAGAAAAGAGAGGTAAATCAAGATAGGTATAAATTATACTGAAAAAGTCTCATAGTTTTAAACTCATGTACGCATATTTATCGATCTACAGTAAATTGTATACGTTTTTCTCCAAATATTTGGAGAGGTTATCTCAGGATAACACATCATTAAAATAATGCATCGAAAATAAATTCGACAATCCTTACAGCAGTACTCCCAGTTTTGTGCTTTGAGAGATCTTCTGGAAATAACGTATTTTTGTTTCTATAGTGCTGCGTCATATTTTAGACGTGGCGACTAAATATGCAACTTTATGAAGGCGTAGGTTATTTTTAATATTAATACTATATTAGTACTTCCATCAGGACGTACTTTAAACTTAAAAATTCTACTTATATCAGTTCCATTTAAATTTGAAATATTTTTCTCTGGAAAAAATCGATGAAAACAAATTTCACGATGTCTCGAAAATTGTTGCTTCAGAAATAATTTGATATTTTTCAGCAGGCTTCTGACTCATGATGCTTTCGAAGGACAACCGTTTTTTACAATCTATTGTCAAATTTTCCAGCCAATTTCTTATAATTATTGATTTTGATAACCTCCAAAAATCGACCGTTCTAAACATTGTGCCTCATTAGTGTGAAATTTAATTATTGTTGTGGCTTTTTCATTATCACTACATTGTACAATATTAGTCGAACGATGTACAAAACCGATTGCGATTTAATTGATAAATTGAAAAGATATTGCATGTTCAAGGTGTCAACTTTATAAAATGAACAGTCCTTAATATTTACTAGCTTCAAAAAAGTAACCAAGTCACTCAAAAGTGACTCCCTTCCAGCCCTGCTGCCACTATGTCGAGCATCGTAAAAGCTAGGTGCATGACGTTGTTTTAGAGGTCGGCGCAATACTTTTTTTCATGATCAAGTTTATGTGTGCGATTATTTAGCTGTTATAAGCTACGTTTTCTCCTATACTGCCCGTTGTTCTCCATTCTCGGAGTTTATGTGCAGTTTTGTCGTCGTATTTTATTGATGGCATATGTGTGGGGATCTACGATGGACCATAGAGTAAGTAGAGAGCGGTAAGTGTAGGATCTCGTTTCGCTAGCAGCATAAATATTCAATTTTGATTATTAAGGTCAACGATGATGCGGGATAAATTGTTTATGTCGAGGGGTTTTATGCGACAGGCCACGGGATGAATAGATAGATAGTTGAGGACCGTGTCGTAAGGAGACAAGAGATTTTATGGGCGAGGATTACAGCCGGTAACATTATCGTAAATCTAGGACCAGGCTTTGTATTTGAATCTTGAAGCTAATCTTTGTTTAGTAAAGTCATGTTTTGTCTAATGCAGTTTGAATCCATATTTTTGTATTGCCAACTGAAAAACTTGAAAAGCTCTTTTCAAATGTTGAGTAATTGTACAACACCATATGGTAAAGTGACCAGACGTCCCGAATTTTCTGGGACAGAGCAATTTTCAACTTGACAGTACAGTGTCAATACTTTTTATTTCAATTAACTTAGATTAAATATAAATGTAAATTGCATATAAAGATTGAATATAAATGTAAATTGCACATCAAATATAGGCAGCGCTTCATTGGGGATGAGATCTGACAAGCGTCCCGGATTTTTTACGGGACACATCTGGTCACATAACCATATGGATAAGCAATAGAAAAGTTTGGATTAATAACTACCTATATTGAATACGTAGAACTCTAAGTGTCGATTGAACTAATGGGTTGGATGGTCTGCTATAAGCAATGAATCGTGCGGTTATTATTCTCTGAAGTCTAAAGAAGCAACATAATTCGTATTTTTTTCTGTTTCAACTATTATTCAATAATAATTCGTTCTATCTCATTCGTCTCAACTGAGATACAACCAACCACCAAATCGATATAGCCAAACCCACAATTGCCAACAATTGAATCCCGTTTTTTCGCGTGCCTGCCACAACCCCACATTATCGAAAATCCATTATCCCGATAGCAATAAAACACGCGATGCCCTCTCGATTCTTATCTCTAACCAGTGTTATTCATTAAAGTCTTATTGGCCTGCAGCAAATCGAATCTATTGAGTACGTGATTTGATTTGAAAGCACGCTTTAATAATGTTTTCTACCGACATGCCAATGCATTTTATTCCTTCAGAACCGCGTTAGGAATTGTTGATCCGAGCCGATTGGAACTGCAAAGCGATTTTAACCCTTCTAACAGCTGCATAATTTTTCTACCATAACAATTTATTAAAATTGGGATAACGTTTTTGTTTTTCATTTTATTTTTTGCTCCATTTCGTAAAATACATGTTTTGGGGGTTTTGATGATTCGTCATTTGATTCAGGAAATATTCCGGAACATTTTTGTATTTTTTTTAAGGTTCTACAATACCTGATACAGCTACAGTTATACACAGCTCTTTTGTTACTTTGGCCAAAAACAAAATGGCGGTCAAAGTAGTATTAAATGGGGAGTGTTGATCCAAAAGGAACATGGAAACGCAATCAAAACCAGGAGACTAATGGTCAATATCGACAAAAATTCCAATAGACTCCATTCCAAAACATGTGAAAAAATGGTGCAAAAATCCCGTAAAACAACAAGGTTATTACGATTTAAACAATTTTTTTGTGGTAAAAAATGATGCTGCCGGTAAGGGGGTTCATCAATCTCCACTAGGGCTTAACCGTTGCCTAGCACCGAGGGGTTCATATGTCAAACCAGTCCAAGGGCAAGAAACCCCATCATCATTAAAACCAAACCACGATATCTTTCCGCTCGGCGGTTTTTAACGAGCGCCCGGTGGAACCCGATCCATTCCCGCCTGGAAGCAGCAACAGAAAGAAAACCAGCGAGGCCGTAATTAATTAAAAACGGATCACACTTTGCGGTACAGACTGTGTGCGGGGGTGCGCAATGTGAGTTTAGGGTTGAGCCGCGATATCCCGCTTGGAACAATTACTGCCGTTTAACATTCGCGTCGACACACATATGGGCAATTGGTCGTGATTAAATATTTAGACATGTCGGCATAGGGGGCTCGGCGCAGGGACACTGCTGGATATAAAAGGGAGAACACTGGGCGACAAAAGATTAGTTGGGAAAAAATGTGATTAGGCTTTTTAATCCTTTAACTTTGAAGCTCGCCTCAAGACGGTTTCATTGTGATTCTATTCATAATTTCAGTTATAAGGTTAACAGGTTTCAAAATTTAGCCGTTAGATAGGACTATTTTTATTATACACATCTCGGAATTGTATTTGATAACTTTAACATATTGAATAATAAACCATATTCATAAAAAAAATTAAAACAAAAATAACTTACTATAATAGCGAATGCTGAAATATTAAAAAAGGAAACTGAACTGGAGAAAATTGTTCATATTTTTTTTTTTTCGAAAGCTAGTGTAAGCGATTGTTGACTCCCAACGAGAAACCGGAGTAATCCTGATCGCCGGTGGGTTCAATAACTGCTCTCTAGCCTAGCTGGTGCCACAGAATAATGAAAAGATAATTATAGTTCGTGTGATGTTTGCATTGGGCTAATGATGCAGGTTATCATGTTTGTTGAAATCGGCTTCCCCATATTCTTCGTCCTGATAGCTTAAACAGGGGCCTTTCTTAGTCTAGTTGTTAGAGTCCGCGGCTACAGTACAAAGTCATGCTCAAGGTGTCTGGGTTCGATTCCCGGTCGTTATAGAATCTTTTAGTAATGGAAATTTCCTTGACTTCCCTGGGCATAGAGTATCATCGTACTTGCCACACGACAAACGAATGCGAAAAATGGCAAACTTTAGCAAAGAAAGCTCTCAGTCAAGGATGGAAAAAAATCGTCTCTAGCGACAAAAAACACAGTATTTGAACGTCTCAGTTAAGAGTCTTAGTTAATAACTGTGGAAGTGCTCATAAGAACACACTAAACTGAGAAGCAGACTCTATCCCAGTGAGGACGTTATGCCAAGAAGAAGAAGATAAAAAAAATGGAGATGATAAAGTATATGATACATTTCAGAAAGAACAAATGGAGTAGATATTTTGGCTTCTCAACCTAACTATCTGGCAGTATAGTTATCCCATAATGGGGCCGTTCATTAATTACGTAAGGGATTATGGGGGGAGGGGGGTGGTCTGAGATTTCTTACGCGCCATATAATTTATTATAGATTTTCATAAAAAAATCTTACCATGGGGGGAGGGGGGGTTTGAAAAACCCTGAAAATTGTCTTACGTAATTAATGGATCGTCCCTAACTTGCAGAGCAATCTCACGAGCGACACAATAGCCATTTGATGAAAGTTTTCGAAAGCTACATCCATGTATGACAGAATCGAAACCATCCATCAGCTCAACGATCCCCACAACAGATCGTTATCCAGCGCAACTTTGTCGATTTGCCAAACAAACAACTTCTTTCCTTTCAATTACACCTTATGCTTGCCTATTAAGCACGATAATGTCCCGTAATCAAAGTGTAATTTCTTCAAACTGCTGTTTCGCTCTTTCAGTGCTTGGGAACCGACCCCCACCAACAATGTTCATCGTTCATGTATACCTTACAAAAAAGTCAATAATTCCGTTGCCGAACCAGGAGAAAAGTCGACGCTTTACTCCCACTTGCTGTGCGGCAAAATTGAAAGGTAAAAAGATGTTACCGGAATGATTTATTCCGTTTAGAGCTATACAGCAGGGAACACAGTTTGCAATATCCTTAGCCGGCACTGGAAATCCTTGTCTCATTCTTTGGCTTCTGACTTTCCGTCCCTTTTGCTTCCTCCGCCAACAAATAAGACGAAGACGTTCGAACTTTTAGCTGTCTCATCGTTTACAATAATCGCATCCCTACACCTTCGCGCGCGGCAAAAAGCAGTTGTCTAGCAGTCGTCTAGAGTACCAGCATCAGTATAGCCATTACAACAGTGCAGAGAGGAGAAATTTGGGTCATAAATGGCCAAAACTATGTTCTGCCCTTAATGGTCTTTTTATGCTCTAATATTGACTAAGAAGCAGGACTCATTTCACACCGTTGAAGGACAGCTAATAACATATAAGTGAATAGCTGTGTCGAAATATGAATAATAGTTTTTGAATTTCATTTTTGATGACCATTCGTTAGAAAATTGTTACAACAAATGGGATCAGTTTGGTTTGGCTCGTAATAACCCCTCTACCGGCAGCTTCATTTTTTACCGCAAGATAACTTTTTTTATTTCTCGGTATTTTTGCACCATTTTTTTACAAGTTTCAAAACACTCTTCTAGTTTAAGAATCAGTGTCAACATTGATCATTGGACACCTGGATCCAGAGATATTCCGAAATTCCTTGGGGGACCGACGCGTAACCATAACCCACGCATTTGACCCAGGCTACAGAATTTTTTATCGTATTCGGATATTCACTCATCGGAACAGTACATTAATGAAAGTACGTTGTAAAAAAAATGAAGCCATTTGGTGCAGCCGTCTTCGAGTTATGAACATTTATGTTGCTGGTAGCACGCTGGTCAAATCAAGATCTTGAAAACCTCAAAAAACCGCATATCGCAATTTTCATATTTCTCTAAGAGTAATTAACCAATTTGTATGATTTTTTTTAGAGTAGCTCTTTATTGCATAGCATTGTAAAGCCCACATTTTTTTCGATAAATTGACTTAAAACCAAATGGCCGCCTATGACACATTATATGGAAAATGTCGGTCCCCCAAAGAACATTGGAATATCTTTAAAACCAGATCACCAATCATCAATATCGGCAAGAAGAGTGTTTTTAAAACTTGTGAAAAAATGGTGTAAAAATACCGAGAAACAAAAAAGTTATCACGATTTGAACTTTTTTCTTGTAGTAAAAAATGAAGCTGCCGGTAGAGGGGTTATCGAGCCTATGGCTTGAAAAGTGGTCAAACAATTGATGAAAGATTACATTTTTCAACAGTTCTTGGCTACTTTCTTCTTCTTCTTGGCAAAACGTCCCTACTGGGACAGAGCCTACTTCTTAACTTTTTGAGCACTTCCCAATTTATTAACTGAGAGCTTTTTCAGCCAATAGGGTCCTAAAATGTTTAATGAAATCTTGTTTTTATTTCGTAACACGAAAGAGCATGTTACTGCAACTACTTTAGCAATTTTTCCCGCCCAAATAGCGGTTATATCTTATTTTAACTTTAATTTAAAATGTTGGTCCATAAATGAACCTTGACACTTTTGATCATGTTTGACGTTCGCTTAGTCGACAAAAACACCACAGGGCTTTTAGTTTTAACACTGGGATTGTTCCTATCTGACATTTGAGAAGGGACACGGAAAACAAAATACACTCAAAATTTGAGTTTAAGGCAAGGGGTGTGACAAAATCTAGAGAAACATAAAAAAAAATTTTTTTGGGCTTAAACAAACGAAAAACATTGAAAAATTGAGTAAACATGTGTTTTTGGCCTAAACTTAAGCATTTGGCACTAAAATTGGGACAAGGCTTTAGGACCCTATTGACCTTTTTTGCATGTGTAAATACATCGTGTGGCAGGTATGCAGATTGCGTTCCGAGTAGTCCGAGTTGGCTGAAATTTGGATGACGAACTACAAATATCTTGAAGTTTTGCCTGTGAGGGAATTTTTACATTGCAGTCATTTTACATAGAGTTTCAGAGGGTTGTTCAAAGACAAAAGTAAGTAACGGAAAGACTTTTTAATTTAATTCGAAAACGGTAAGTAGTGGAAAGTTGATTTGTTCTGCAAATTTGTGTGACTTTTGAAATTGAACAACTTTGTGGAACAGACCAACAACCCACAACTTACCGTTTTAGAATTAAATTACGAAGTTTCTCGGTTACTCAATTTTGTCTTTGAACAACCCTCTTAAACTCTATATAAAATGATTGCAATGTAATAATTCCCTTACAGGCAAAATTTCAAGATATTTGTAGTTCGTCATACAAATTTCAGCCAACTCGGACTACCAGAAGCTGAGATACAGCACCCCAAACTTGGGCATTTTGTATGGAAAAACAGCATTTGGTTACTAACTTATGTCACTGTCATATATGATTAGGTCTTCCTAATGGGAATCGATGCTATAATTGACTGTTTTCTTGAAAGTTCTTTGAAAAATCGCAAAAAAATAGGTAATAAGGAGAATCTTTAAAAGATTTTAAGTGGTCCTAGAAATGATGCTTGATTGATTTTTCTTGAAATTCTTCGTAGATTCGTAAAGGTGAGCTAAAAGCTGATCCAAGAAATAATTTGGCAATTTTTTTGGGTGATCTACTATACATCCTGGACAGATTTGTTGAGAATTCTTGTTGGTGCATTTATTTAGTTATTGGTGATGTCTATTATTAGCAAAACCTTGTCTGGTTTACTAGTTTGACTAGTACTTGATCTATCACAAAATCCGCAAGAGATCTCTGATTGTAATTGTTATTTTTATTTTATTGATCACGGTATCCTGTTAGTGTACACTCTTTATTAGAGCAAGGAATAAACATATGTGAAGAAAATCTACTTTTGAAACAACAAATCTAGCAAATTACCATATCATAAAAAATACTACAAAGATTTAAAAAGAAACTGAGAAGATCAAGAATTTCCCCAGGAACCAGCCAAAGTTCATGTCTAACTCATAATTCCGAAGGCATTCTTAGCAAAGAATGGGTTGGATATTGCACTTTGGCTTTTGTAGAAATATTGTCTAAATTTAGATACACAGAGCAGAAATTTGTTCAAATAATTAAAAAAAAAAAGCTCAAAACTTCCTACGAATTCTAGAGAGTGGAGTATATTTTAGACATATCAACAAATTGTTTATATCATTATGTTTAAAACTTCTAGAATTCAAACCGTTTGCAACTCATAGTATTTTATAAATTTAAATAATAAATAATGTAATGTAATAAGCTATAATTAATTCTTCAAATTGACTCAGTTTGTATGAAAAAAAACAGCTGCAGGATCATATTTGAACCATTTTTTTCAAGCTTCCAAGAATAATCCGAGAATTGGAAAACTAATTTTGAACGGACACCCTAGGCCTAACGTACTTTGTCCTAATTTCTCGATTAAGAGAAATCGATCACAGTAGATACACTTGTATCATACTAAACTCGGGATTTGTACAAGCTGAAAACTCGATCCATTCGTCGCTTACTAGTGGTTATAAATCGATAAACTTTTCAAAACGGTGGTTTGTTCTCTAATTTTGAAATTTCTAGGGTTGGTTTGGTTTGCTACTTTTTTTTTACACTATTTATTGTGTACATTTCAGAACAGCGGAGCACCAAGGGGTGAGACAGCCTACCGATCTTGAGTTAGATCGTTAGTTGCTTTTGAGCAACTCTATGAACGCTTAAGCGAGGGCAACTCTTTAAACATTAATTCAAATATGTTTTCTATAAATTTAAATGAAACCGCCTTGTGTTAACACTATTGAACAATATGAATTTGATGGTGAAATAAAAAGGCATGTCTTGTCCTTAAATCCGGACGCCTGAAGCAAGCTTTGTTTTCAAATGAGGACACTATGGAATCAAAATCCGGACAGTTATGTAATTATATGAAATATTCGTAAAAATGACTAAGGCATATTTTTGTTGAATAGAAAATTTAAATTTCAAGATTTTAATACTTACATGCGATACTTAGTGCTTGAAAGAACGAAAAATATGCACATAAACGCATAATTTACCTCACCGGCAGCCCAGACATATCCCATCAACTGCTCGTTGCTCAAACTAAAGCAACAACTTGAAGTTTTTCTTGAATAAATGGCATTCTGAACACTTTAACACTTCTTTTGATAATATTGTCAAGTTTTTTCAGTATTACATTCCAAATAATCATTCACATAAAAAATAATGAGGCTTTAGTATGGTGTCCGGATTTAGAGAGCCTTGCATGGTTTTTCGGACAGCCTTTGTTTGTGTTGTAAAATGCATATTTACATCATATACCACTACTGCCATGTTTTCGAGTTTTAAACTTCAGCTCTGTTCACATTTTCATTGAAAACGCTCCTCATATATTAAATTTTTTGCACATTATTGCGAACTAAAACTTGTGGTGCCAAAATAACTTGCACTGCAAGAAAATGACGTCTAACTGAAGCAGCTTATTGTTTTTACTTTTCAATGATTGCCAGGCAATGGTTACTAGATTACAAACGCTGATAACATGTTCGGAACTATTGGAAGTAGAAGTTATGAACAAAATTTAACATAATTATACAACATTTTCCCTTTATTCCATGAATTTCATCAGAGTGTCCGGATATTGATACTGTCCGGATTTTGATTCACCACGGTAAGTTGGGTTGTTTATTTTCAGTGAAAAAAAAATAGTTTCGTGTCTCATGCAGCAAACAATCCTTATAAGAAGTTTTTTGCTGAATCTAAATGCTCTTGTTCATGATTGTCCAAATATTATGTGAATTGTTATTGAACGGAACTAGCAATAATTCTCCTGCAGCGTCATGACAGCTTTGCCACTGCTTCATTAAAGGACGGCGTCTAAAATGTATTATGGTTAGTTATTCATACGAATACACACATTTTCCAAAACATGGCTACGAATGGAAAATCCAGTTGCTAACATGTCGAAGAAATAATCAGGACTACCATCATTATTTTGATTACACTTAACACGTTCTTGGGTCTTTCAACAATAGGAACCCTCATTTTTGTAACGATAATTTGTATTATTTGTGCTTATTAACTTCTAAAATAAAATACACTCCTCTTCCCGATAGTTGTTGAAAACAGATGCAACGTTGGAGCAAACTTGACAGCACGAAAAGTGGATTTGCTGAATCAGAGCAAAGCTGTCTTGCCCCTTGAGGAGCACCTGCCAAGACTTCGCGAGGCACTAAGTGATTCGAGGCAGTGCCGGATTTGGGCTTCGGGGGGCCCGGGTCAGATCTCTGGAAGGGGGCCCTTGGTACAAAGCATATGAAATTTTAGTATACCTTAAATTCGGGTGAAATTGATCACAATGTCATACGATTTTATTTCTTAATAATAGAGCTGTAGATATTTGTTACGTTAAGGAATGTTTATTTAAATGAAAATAATGTAAAATCCCTTTTTTTTTTGGTGCGACATTAACAGACACCTATAAACTTCTAATTTTAAACAAGGATTTAGACATGATGTCAACCTGAATGTTTTGAAGGATTAAGTATGTAGAGTTGTTTTCAAACCTAACAATAATTGTTTTGAAAAGTGATCAAATTCAACCCGAAAGAGAATTATCTGATTATTTTTATTTCAGAGATGATTTTCAGCACTAAAACCACATCTGTATGGAAATTTCGGTAACTGAGCCAATGAGGCTCACTATCGTACTTTTTTTTCCTGCATTTAGATGGAAAACTAACTAGAAAAACCGAGAAAAATTATCAATTTCACCCGAAATTACGGAAACGAAAATCAAATATCCGCAAAACACCAAAAAATTGTAATACTTCTCGAATTTGATTATACTCACTTCGTGAATGTTGCGTAACATAAATCATCTATATAAAATACCTATACAATTGTACAAAATACATGATAATATTGAATTTTGACTGCATTGTTCTTATTCAAGTCCAAAAATTAAAAATGTTTTAGTTGAAATTAAAACTAGATTCATTCATTCATCAAAATTTGGATAATAATAGCAAATATTACATTAATATTTTTTTAGTGCTGCTTCAGATATTTCGCTTCAATAATTTTGAATGACAGTCTTTATTGAAGCAATAAGCGAATTGATTAATTGTGTAAGCAAAACTATTTTGATAATCTATCCACTTGGCCCAGTTATTCAGGGACCAAGGGAAATATAATTGTGTTCATATTCTGTAGATTTGGATCAATTTTAGCAGTAAAAATTGCAAAACTTCAACAAATTCAGTGGATTTGGATCAAAATTATGGTAAATTTCAAGTTTTTAAAGAAATTTCAATATTTTAACAAAACTATGCAAATATCAATATAAAATTATAAAAATGTAACACATGCATGGAAAACAGTACATCATAATATGGAAACATTGAATTTCCTATAAATATTCAGATGTATTTGATAGAATGACAGAGCCCTGATAGTGACATTATGAAAATGTATAAATTATCGAGTATCTTCGTCTTTTTGAGATCACTCCAGGACATAGAGCACTATAATTTTGAAAGTATCTTTCGAGAAAGCTGTGACATTTTGCTATATTATATTAAGCCGAGACAGATTTCCAAGTTTTTAATCAAACCATGATGGTTTTCATTAACGAAAAGAAGGATTTGCATTGAAACTAAAAAAAAATCAGATAAAAGTCGTATAGAATATACTTCTACCTATATAGTCATACAATCGTAACAACTCTTGTATGTCACTCTTCGGGGGGGCCCGGGGCATTTGCCCCCTTGGCACCCCCCCAAATCCGGGCCTGGTTCGAGGAGCACATTATGAAAACCCACGGTATACACAACAAGCTAGGCTATTCCCACGTGTAAACAACGATTTTCCATCATGTCGTCATTCCTATCGTCAAGCATGAGTCCTTGAGGATAGTTAAGGAGAGCATGCCTTGCATTCTTTTGCACTCTTTCGAGTTTGCGATAGGAATGACGTCACTACCAAATGTCATTTTTCGGAGTATAATACCTTGCTTCTTTTTACCGTGATGAAAACCGTTGATACGCTATGTTTTTAAAATAAAAGCAGGATTTAAAAATATACCCATATTTTTCAAATTTGGAATTATGACCACAAATTTGTTGCAGTTACTCCTCCTTGCAGCGCCAAAAATGCACCCCGTAGGAAAGGTAAAATCATTTCCTACTTAGAATGCTGTTCGAAGAAACGTCAAGGGATGGTTCGTCAATTGGTTTCCGTGTCCGCGATGCTATGATGGTGGGAAGGGAAAGAGATGACGCGACGTAACGCCACTTCCGCTCACGGGAAGGCGAACGACTTTCCGCCGAATCCTTCAGCATCAGTCTCCGCGGTTTGTCCGTTTATGGCAGTGATTTTCAACCTTTTTTCGTTCAATGCAACCCTTTTGATTTTTTTTTACTAAAGCAATTCATCCCGACGAGAAGTAAAACTATATTATATTTCGGTTTTGTGATTTTTAAAAATTTGGTGAATTTTCTTAAAACCTTATATTATTTTTCTATCTTTATTAACGAGATTTTTAGCCCTGGGCTAGTTTATCTCGGGACCAACGGCTTTACTTCCTTTCCCAAGGATGTCGTCACTGAAAGTTTTTGTGACTATCTCGGGGATGAGATTCGATCCTTGGTCCTTGGCGTTAGAGACGTGTGTTCTAACCACTACACCAGGTCCACCTCAATGAAAACACCTTATTTTTTTCTAAAATATTCTGAAAAATGATCTTGCGATCAAATATGTAATCACCATAAACCAGGTGGAAAACCACTACAGTGCATTGGTTTCTGGTGATGGATGTGGGAGGTCCAACACACCTCGACATCCGTGGTGATTTATGTTCGCGTAGTTTTTGCACCGGATCAGTCCATTGCATTCTAACACATTATTCGTAAGCGCGGGGAGAAGTGTCTCGTAATCGAATTAATTTTAAGATTGTTGAATTTTAATTTGCTCCTTCGGGTTCGATTAGCGCGAAGGAAATCGATTTTGTATGCAATGGCACGTAGCGGGAGCGATGCTGTTTCGTTTCGCTTCGATGGGCTGGGTAAGTGCAAATGAGTGCAATTTAAATTAATTCGAAAAAGGTAAATAGATTTTCGTTACGTGGAAAATTGACTTCAATTTCATACTTTGGACAACTTTGATGGTCCCTTGGGTGCTATGATAAGTTATTTTGTTACAAAGCTTTTAAATGCTGCACCATTTATGAACGGAGGATATGAGATGTAGAATGAAAAAGTCATTATAAAACTGAGATTTGATATTTTTCAATTCCTTTCTTATTATCATCATTGAATTATGCACACTGAAGAACTTATGGGCAATCCCAGCCAAGCTTCTAGTTGATTCTTTGTGCATTTTCACTGACTTAGGTCAATCACGGAATAGCAACTATTGATATGTGTCAGCGATCAATTTTCAGGAATTGCTCTTGGAAAGTTGCAAGTCTATTTGCTATCAAGCTTGAGTTTTCAGGAAGATACCGATACCCTGCCGATACCCATTGGACTACAAAGTGAAGAGTTTTTCATGACTTCAATCCAAGTAGCATGACGAGTGCTTCCCAGAGCAAATTTTTCACCATCATCATCGGCAAACCAATCATTCATCTCTCGGAAGCCGCCGAACGTCAACTCACTTATCTCCCGACAAATAGATCCCCCGGGACCAGACCGGAGACCAGAAGTTATAACAAAGATTAAAAACTGTGACATACTCGTCGTCGTCGTCGGCTTCGTTTTTCTTTTCACCACATCTGCAAGTATCCCACAGAGAGAGCGTCCATGTGGAAAAGCACTTGACATCTCGCAGAATCCTTCTCCAGCCAGGTCAAGTGTTGGTACTTTTCCTCGGTTGCCTCTTGGCTCCCTCCCTCTCTAGAACGACCCCATTAGCCAAAGTGGTTCCTGCTTTAATAGAAATTGATGACCACAGTTCGATAACTGGAGCCCTCGATCCATTCCCGTGGAAGCATCATCGCATCACTCAGCAACATTGAACTTTACACAGTTTAATCGCAATTCATAATCTGCTGCCGTAGTGCGGTTACTTCCTGCTCTTCTCACCCGTGCCTAAGATTTAAGTTATCATCAATCATATTTTGTAGCAACTCTCTTCAGCGAGAGCTCACTGCACTATTAAGGGTATGCGATATCGACAATGGGGCCTTCCTTAGCCGAGTGGTTATAGTCCGCGGCTACAAAGCAAAGCCATGCTGAAGGTGTCTCGGTTCGATACCCGATCGGTTCAGGATCTTTTCGTGATGGAAATTTCCTTGACTTCCCTGGGCATAGAGTATCATCGAACCTGCCACACGATATACGAATGCAAAAATGGCAGCTTAGGCATAGAAAGCTCTCAGTTAATAACTGTGGAAGTGCTCATAAGAACACTAAGCTGAGAAGCCGGCTCTGTCTCAGTGGGGACGTTAATGCCAGGAAGAAGAAGAATGACAACCCTACGGATGATTATCCTGCGACTTGCATAAAATGTGAACAAATTTGGAGGATTTGATCTTGCTTATTCATGTTTTTTTTAATTCAATTTAAAAAATACTGTAAGCTTAAAATGGTTTGAATTTAGAAAGAGTTTTGTACAAAAATAAATTGTTGAAATATCTAAAAGATCGTCCATCCCCTATAATTTAAAGGGGGTTTAGAAAGATTTTGGAAATATAAACAAATTTCTGCTTTGTGTGTCTAAATTTTCACAAAAGAGCAAAGTTCAATAGCCAAGCCAGATTCTACCCCATTATCATGAATGCCATTACCCCGAATTCCATCACCCCGAATGCTTTTTCCCCGAATGTACAATTATCTTGAATGACATTGTCCCGTGATATCAGAATTCGGGGCAACTGGTCATTCGGGGATAAGGAATTCCGGGTGATGGCATTCGGGGTGATGACATTCGGAGAAATGAAATTCGGGGTAATGGGATAGAATCCCAAACCATTAGGGATCGTTCATTAATTACGTAAGGCTTTATGTGGGGAGGCGGGCTCGAATTTTCTTACGCGCGACTCAAATTATTTTTAATTTTCATACAAAATATCTATCATACTAAGGGGGAGGGGGTCTAAAAATCATCAAAATTGTCTAACGTAATCAATCGACAGCCCCTTAACTATTAAGAATGTCTTCGGAATAATGTAACACATGGCCCAGGGCTAGTTCCTGGAGAAATTCTTGATCTTGTTAAATTCATGTTGGATTCAAGGAAAGACTTTATAACAAAAACGATATCTCCAAACATATTTTATTGTTATCCTATGAAACTGACAAAACGGTTGACATAAATCTAAGAGTGAATCTTCCAAGTAATCTTTGAAAGATTTGGTCAAGAATCTCGTCAATAACTTAAAAAAAAAACTGGCCAAGAGTACACTAAGGACCTTGCTCTTTATTTATTCATCGATGATCGTGCCATGAAATTTGTTGAGAATGATTGGAAGAATTGTTATAGTCGAACGAGTACTTAATCGAAGAAAAAAGCTTCATCAAGAATCAATTTCATAAATAACCCCGGAATTCTTTCAAACTTTTCATGAATCTTTCCAAGATTTGTGGGCTTTGTGGCCGTACGGTTAGCGGCGTCAGTCGTTTAGGCGTATTGTGCCACGAAGCGTGGGTTCGATTCCCGCTCCAGTCGATGGAAACTTTTTGATTGTTCAGTCTGTGCAGCCTTTGGCTAAATTTTAAATTGTCTTTTTTGTTTTTTGTTTTTATTTCAGAATATCTCTCAAGAAATAAGACATTTTTTTTTCGCTTGGCTTTTCACGAACCTCTACGAATCTACTGAAAATTTTGAGCAGAATCAGCCAACGATCTTTTTTTAAAATCCCCAAAAAACCTTATTAGAATTCTACTAATAACTAACTTCTCTCAGAAGGTTCTTTCAAGAAACTGGTCAATTATCGATTCGATTCCCGTTAGGATTCCAGCAATCGTTAAAAATGTACCATGAATATGAATAGAAATCTGACAAGAATCTCGCCAAGAACCTTGCCTGAGTACCTTACTGGAAATGTTTCATAGATCTTAATCGTTAACAATCTCTTATCAACTTATCAAAAGTGGGAAAAAATGGTAGGTAGTCGTGCACCTTCTGGAAGAAATTTCGCACACAGTGCTAGAAATTTAAAGAAACCGGTAGTCTTGTTTCAAATACATATTTTCCCGGGGTGGGTGGTATTTCCCGTATTTTTCCCGGTCATTTGTAATTCTCTGGATTTTCCCGGATTTCCCGGATGGATGGACACCCTGAGGATTGGCTTCAGCAATTTACTCAGGTAATCTTTCAGAAATTGCTACAGGAAATATTCAAAGATTATTCAAGGGATGCCGTAAAGATTATTCTAGTGATTCCTCCTTAAAATCCGATACGGATTTTCCCATTTTTTACAGAGGTTCGTCCAGGGATCGCTCCAGGATTCCCTCCAGAGATTCCTACAAAAATTTAAAATTTGAAAATTTCCTCAGGAAAGGTACAACAATTTTCAGAGGAATTATTGAGATAATTTCTGATGAAATCCCTGTAGAAGTTCATGCAGCAATATCTGAAGGAATTTCTTTTTGGCAGTCTTGGAGGAAAATCGAGACAAATTTTTGGAGGGCTGGAAAGAATATCTAGAGGAATTTCTGAGGAAATCCATGAACGATTACCTGTAAACTCCATGGCGATATTCCTGGAGCGATTTTCCTAGAGATATCCCTGGGAGAATTCCTGGAGAAAACTCTTGAGGAATTCTTTAAGGGGGATTATTTTTGTGATTCCTCCTTGAAATCTGATATAGACTTTTCCATATTTTTTAACATGGATCCCTCCAGAGATTTCTCTAAAAATTTCCTAAGTAAAGGAGTTCCTAGAATTTTTTTTTATGAGTTCTTGAGGTATTTCTGATGAATTCACCGTAGAAATTCAAGGAGGAATATCTTTCTGGAGAAATATCTGAAATAATTCCTCGTGTGAAATCCTTGCAGACACCTTCCAGAAGGAAGAATCTCTGGAACAATTTCTGGACGATTCTCTGAAGGAATATCAGGATCTCTGGAGGAGTCTCTGAACGAGTCCCTGGAAAAGTTCATGGAGCAATCCTTGGATAAATTCCTGGATGAATTCCAGTAAAGGTTTTGTTGGAGGAATTACTGGAGGCACTCCTGCAGGAAGTCCTTCAGAAACATTTTGCGAAATCTTTAGAGCATTCCCTGTAGAGATTTTTCTGGTGGAATCCCTGGAATAATCCTTGGAAGAATTCCTGGTAGAATCCCTGAGCGAACTCTTAGTAGTATTCCCGTATTGCTGAGAGTGCTCCTGGTTGAACTCCAAGTTGAACTCCTTGAAAAAGTCGCTTTGGATCGTAGATATTATCATGCAGGAATTCCTAGTAAAATCCCTGCAATAATTATGCAAGGAATTTCTGGAAAAATCTCTCGTTTCAAAGTCATTGATCATTTTTGTCCCTAATGAATAATACTGCGGAACTCGTTTTTGTCCCAAGCACCAAAATACCGCCATTTTCTTAAGTAAGGATTGCTGAACCCATGACCGTTTTCAAAAAATATCATAGCACGTCTAGTTTCTGAGATATCGGATTTTGAAAATGCAAAATTTGGCTATTTCAGCCAACTTTGCCTGCTTGTATGGCAATTTATTTGCCTAATTTGCCAAAAAATCAAACTTCATTCAACAGAGTTCACAATACTTCGGATGCTCAAAAATTAGTTTTGATAAGAAAAGCGAAGAATTTCGTGTGGACTTGCAGTCTTCAAAAAAATTGTTGAAAATATCGGTTGAAACGGGAAATTTCAACCTAAGTATATCTTAAATGAAATAAGTTCTTTCTTGCATGCTTTGTGGATTATATAACAAAAATTATGATTAATCATATTTTATCTTTTATGTAAACATCAATGAAATCAGTGTTTTATACAACTTTGGTGACCTGTTGCTCAAAATTGTGACGTGCTGGAACATTTCTGAGAACGGCATCAGATACATCAACAATCCCAAATCTACTGGAGACACATAATTTAAATCTTGAGACACGCAAAAATGTCATTTTGTTACGCTGTGTACACGGGAAAAAATTTGATCCCCAAATCATGATTTACAAATCATGAAATTCATAAATTGGTTAGGTCATAATATCAGGATCACAAATCATGATTCCTGGAGTCAGAATCATGATTCTCCATAAGCGTAACATCCAGAGTGAAAATACTAAGCGGTGCGCTTTTCTTCAAGTTATTCGCATCGATCACCCGTTATCCAAGATAACGAAGTGGTTGAGTGGGCCTGTGGCTTTCAATCGGAAACTTCTTGGTTCGAATCTGAGTGTATTGTTTTTTTAAATTTTGTCAATCATAAACGGATGCGCGACTCAGCTTTTTTGGCATTTGAATCATGATTTCGAGCAATCAGCAACAAAAAAGTAACGCGTTTGTTGCGTTACGGCAATCTGCTTCATGATTTCATGAGTCCAAATCATGGTGTATTTTCATAAGCTGAAAACACTCTAGAATCATGATATCATGAGTCATAATCTTGTTTTTCGATTCTGATTTTTACCCGTGTAATATGTCACTTTTTGTAGCGCCACTCCTAAAGATTACTTAAAACTTCTTTTAGCAGGAATATGTTCGTTTTCACAAGTTGGGAAACGTCCCAAAATTTCGTTCCGTTTCATAAAACCATATTCTGATTTTCATAGGGTCAGTGTTCCCTTAGTGGACAGTCCCCTATAGTCGCACTAGTGGCTTTTTACGGCCGTTTTGCTATGAATCTTTTCAAAATATTTTTTGACATGAAGGTCAGGAGCTATTTATCTAAGTACCATTGATACACAGCTTGATTTTGTTCAAAAAATGATCGAAATAATTAGTTTTGCTTAAAATTTGAGCTCCCTTGCGCCTATAGTTAACCTATTGTTCCTATAGTAGCACTACTGAGAGAAACTATTTTTTATTATACGAAATAATTAATGAATCAAGTACTTTTTTTACATCAAACGAAAGCTTTTGATCCACACTTTCAAGGAAAAATATAAAAGCTTTGTAAAAATACGGTTTTGATTAGTATTTTGCCAACGCCGTGATGCTAGTGCTACTATTGGAACAGAAATTAGAAATAGTGCTACTATAGGCACATGTATTCCTATAGTGGCACAAGCGATAATAAATGCAAACATATGAGTTTTCGCAGTTTTCATATTTTTCCCACAAAACCAAGATAAAAAGCTTTCAGATGATGTAAAAATAATGACGCTAGCGTTATTTTTCGATTTTATACGAATATTTTTTCTTAGCTATGCGGCTATTGGTACATCGACCCTACTTCATATTCCGTACGTGGTTTCGTTTCATATCGACATGAAAAAACTGCATATCGCATACCCCTCTGCACCATAACGGATTTGTACATTGGTTCTTCTCTTTTCTTCTCCCCCCGCCCCTCGGGTTTCATTGCAGATTGCACCGTCAGCAGATTGTACCACCACAACAACTTCATCAGCATAACGAACAGCGCCATCAGCATCAAAAACACCGCCGGAATTAAATCTGCAGCAGCAGCACCAACAATTCAGCCACGCGTTTCATCCACAGATATCGCGTCGACGTCACGCGAAATAGTGCGCGATAAAGAGTCACGCAACTCTCGCGCGGCCACAATCGAACCGGAGAAATCAATTTCGATTTCCAATGAGATCCCCCTTGGACTGCCGCCGATGGTTGACCGATCTCGTCTTCAGCAGCACGGCAATCGTCAGTTAGTCTACGCCGGGCGGAGGTCCGTTCTGCAGCAGAAAACCTTTTGATTGGGTTTTTTGAATTGTTTTCATCTTTGGCGGCCAGCACCGACTTCCAACAGTGGGTGTGGCTTCGTTAATTCGTTTGTAGGTTTGTTGTTTTTTCGTAGTTTTATATCATTGGTTAACTAGTGTGTAAGGTCCACATAATGGAAATGCTACGCAGTTTGAGCTTTCTGCTTGCGACGCTTTTGCTCGTCGACTTCAGCCTGGCCCAGTGCCCCTGGCAGCGGGAGGTTCCCGATCTGCAAACTTCGTGTCTATGTGCCTATAATCTCGGACAGGAGCTGTCCGTGCAATGTGATCAAGTAAGTATACGGATGGAGAATCGTTGGGCACATCAACTGAACATCTACCCCTTTTCTTCCAGGTTGATTTTCCCATATTAGTCGAAGCCTTAGATAAGTATGCCCGAGCAACGCCGCTCGATCTGCTCTACGTCAATAACTCGACCATCGAAAAGCTCGAAGCCAATGTGTTCGAGAATCTCAAGCTGTACAATGTTCAGCTAAGCAGTTGCAAGATCCGCCGGATCGACGACTTCGCCTTCAAGGGCCAGGAAGATATTCTGAAGAATCTGAACCTGCAGGATAACCTCTTGGAAGAGGTTCCGATCCGATCTCTCAAAATCCTGAATATTCTAAATTTACTAGATCTATCGAAGAATCGGATACACACCATTCCCAACGATGCCTTCAACGGCTTATCGAAGCTGTCTACGCTCAAGCTGAGCGATAACAACGTAACCCTAGCCCCATTCGCTTTCCGTGGGCTAGAGAACAGTTTGAAGAATCTGAACCTGAAGGGTTCCAAACAAAAGCGAGTCCCAGAGGCAGTGCGAGGACTTAAGCTGCTTGCCTTCCTCGACCTATCGCAGAACGGTATCCGCGAGCTGCCGGGACCAGCTGGCATGCGAACCTTCGAAGGTCTGGACGCATTGACGGCGCTCAACCTGGAGCGTAACGTGATCCAAAGTCTGGGCGAGACCGCCTTTTCCGGTATCCGGAAGACACTGAGCTCGTTGAGTTTGCTGAACAATCTGCTCGCGGAGTTCCCCGTCGGTGCTATCCACTCGTTGCGCGAGCTGCGGGTGCTCGACATCGGTTTCAATTTGCTAACTGCCTTGCCGGAGACGGCATTCCGCGGCAATCCGGCCGTCACACTGCTAGCCCTCGATGGCAACCCGCTTCCGACTGTGCCTGAAAAAGCTCTGCTACACCTGAATCGAACCCTGCGAGGCCTATCGCTGGGAGGTCGATTTCTACACTGCGACTGTAAGCTCCGGTGGGTCGCCGAATGGATCCGGAATGGTGATCTGCAGGTGAGTGTTTTAACTCTGTAGGCTACGGGGGTCACATTAATATTTCTAATTGCTCGTATTTGAACATAAGTCAGGTTGAACAACAGCGGACAAAATTATTCCAGAACATCACTGGGTTAGCTAGGGTAAACATCACATAAACTTCTTTTCAGCACTGTTTTATTATCAAGCAAATGTTTTCGTTCTAAAAGAGACCAGAACTGTAATTTACGATAAGTTGCGACGAACTTGTGGTCTAAAGATCTCATTAACTCTGATGAACTCCAAGGACTCCTGAAAATCCAGATATTTTAGTCATAATCTTTAGCAACTCATGAATCATTTTGAAGCATATGATAGTAACTATTAGAGTTTTGTAGCAACTACATGAAATCGGATATTGGAGGTCATCCAAATCGTGCTGTAATTGAGGTTCCAATGGTCTATCGCCTCTACTAAAGTATATTCTGATACAATTCTCATCACTACACTTTCGGAAAATGCACTGTAATGCATTTTTAAAGTCACAGGGTCTCTTAGACACGTTGGAACTACGATTAGTAAATGTCCCAGCCAAGGAACGATTTACCGCCGTTGCTTCTGTCCGCAGCTCCTTACTAGCTCCTACGAAGTTCGTGCTCTGGACACTGTAAATTTCCAGCGGAGCTCCTCTCCTAGCTATGAACCGTCTTATCGCCATTTTACATGATTCAGTGGACATGCTGCCTGCACGCTACCTCCAAATGTACAGCCAAACAGGTGATAAGTTTCACCAATCTTTTCACGTTACTTCGTCCAATGCGAATTAGGAAGGGTCCACAGTAAACAATCCCGATGAAGGTGAATGGCCGAACATACGGTGTTACTCTAGCAACCGGAAGCGGTGTCATCCGCGGTGTCTTAGGATCAGCTCCATAGACAATGCATCAGGAACTTCTCCTCGCAACCTTTCGAACAACAGTTCTTAAGCTGGGTACCGTAATCCGGGGTAACATTGATCAGCGAGGGAAAATTGATCGCAATGACCCTCGTAAAAAGCTCGAATCAACATTTATTGATGAAATATTTTCAATGCATGAATGGTGATTCTTTTTCTTCTATTCATGAGCTAATAAATAATTAGGTTTTTGCGAAAACTAAGCTGTGTTCATGCGTAAATTTTTCAACTTTTGTAAACAATGATTTTCATGATTATGGTTGACACCTTTAAAGAATCATGTCTCACATGAGTTCTGAAAACGATATGAGCAAGAGAAATGCGCTTGTTACTAAAAATGACATCGCCAAAAACGATTCCGTTGTCAAAACTTTCATAAACATGTTCAATAAAGCATAATTCACAAATAATTATGAAACGTGAAGAATTTTCTTAGGAAATTGCCTACCTTTAGGCGTATTCCACAATCCAAAGTGTTTTTAATTTTAAAATAACTCAAAAAGTAAATGACGACTTGGCCTTCATATTCGGCTTTAGGGACCGCGATTTTAGTAAGTAATGATATTTTCAATATTACCGAACGATGTTTCCATGGGTGATCAATGTAGAGCAGCTAAATAAAAAAATCACTTAAAACATTTTTTTAAACCTGCTTTAAACTTTCAGAAAACAAAATACAGTATATAGACACGAGCAATGGGTGTCAGTACTTTTTAAAAACATAAAATTTGCAACACATGCATTTTCAAATCAAATATTTAAGATATATCCAAAAAAATGATCAATGTCATTCCGGATTACGGTATGTGGTAAATCTGTTTCAGCTCATTGATCACAGTTCCTTTATAACCACGGTAAAAAGACACAAGGTATTATACTCCGAAAAATGACATTTGGCAGTGACGTCTTCCTATCGCAAACTCGAACGATTGCAAAAGAAAGCAAGGCCTGAACCAATTTTCACAGCACAATTGCTGCGTTCAACAATTCCTCTCTCGATCTTCTCCAACAGAGGTCAATGAACGTATCCGACCGTCCGTAGCAACCGTTAAAAAGTTCGAGAAGCGTTGGTAGTTGATCAGAGGATCCGAAGTTACTCGATGATGGGCGTGGATAGAGCTCCACTCTTCCAGACTCGTTACGTTTAAAATCTTGCTGACTCGGAACGCCACGAATTCCGCTAACCTGAACGAATCCAGAACTGGACTGTTTTAGAGTCACCCCAGATGACACGACGTTTGATAGGTAGTGAGTGGTTTGCGATTGCATCTAACGAATTCCGATGACTGCGACCTGTAGCTCTAGTCGAGGAACCGACATTGGATTCAGGGGTGTCACCTTTGTCTTTGCGGACACTAATGCGCAACGCACTTGCAAATAATCCGGAAATAGCCGGTACTAGCGTAAGCGGTCTCACTCGCGTCGACAAACACGTGCAGTTCTAAGCTGCCTAGACTACAAGAGTCATAACCAGGAAAGTAGCAGCGATGAAACCTCAATGGGTTCAAATTTTGAAGCACATCATCGCCGCCAGTTAGGAACCAAGTCATCTGGAATATAGTCTTTCCAGCCCACGCCGGCTCTCCAACTATCCTGGATCAAGCACTTGCCTTGGATTACAAATGCTGCTACAAGTTCTAGGGGATCGAAGATACTCATTACAACTTGCAGGACTTGACGTTTCGTTGGAATAATCTCTTCCGCTAACAGTAGCTGAACGTTGGTTTGCAACCTTAGGGCGAACGTGAATTCTTCGCTTTCCGGTTGCCATGCCATTCCTAAGATTCGTTTCGAATCTGTAGACTTCACCGCAATAAAGGATTTCGTGACTTGCAAGCTTTGCTCCCCGACCCATTGAGGGAGTTCGAGAGCCAATTACGAATCTCGAAACCCGCACTTGCATGGATCTCCTTCACTTCTAGGGCTATACGAACAGCATTCACAGCCATGTCGGAACTGTTTGCATAGTCGTCCACGTATTTATTCTCCCCGATACCTGCAGCAGCTTCCGGATACACGTTCTACCATTCCTCGGCATTCTTATTTTGATATATTGGGCTGAGTATGGTGAACATGTAAAATCGAGCGTTTCAACAGCCATTACGAATACCTGTATCGGATCCTCTGGTGATTGCTTCAAAGTTCTCACAATCTAGCTAGTCGCCCTTCTCGTGGATGGTGAATGTTACCCCTCCCTGCCACGTCTCCAAATGGCCAGCCTCTGCGGGGCCCTCTTATGAGTTCAGCTTCGATACCTTCCTTACCAGCAGCTTAATTGTTCTTTAGCTGATGAATGGCATGCTTAACCTTCTTTAAAGGGCTGGTTGGTTTCCATCGTCCGCCGTACTGACGAAGGCATTTCCTCCGTTGTCTCGACCTTCATTGCCTGTGATCCCAGCGCCATTCAGGTGTTCGTCGACGTGCTGCTTCCACCTTTCGATCACTTCACGTTCGTCCGTAAAGATATTCCCATCCTTATTCTTGTACATCTCGTTTCGCGGCACGAAGCCGTTGCGAGATGCGTTGAGCTTCTGATAGAACTTACGTGTTTCTTGAGACCGGCATATCTGCTCCATCTCCTCGCACTCCGTCTCCTCCAGGTGGCGTTTTTTTCTCTCGAAAAAGGCGGGTCTGCTGTTGCCGTTTCCGTTCTCCTCCAGAATCTGCCTACATTGCTTGTCGAACCAATCGTTTCGTCGAGTCCATCTCACATACCTGACGTTGTTCTCAGCTGCATCGTTGATGGCTGATTATCCTGTACTCCAGCAGTCCTCCAGAGGGGCTTCATCTAGCTCACCCTCTTCCGGTAATGCAGCCTCGAGGTGCTGCGCGTATGCGACATTCGTTTGCTTAAGCCTCTTCAGGGCATACCGGGGCAGCCGTCGATACCGGGGCAGTCGCCGTTTACGACAGAGAGCTTTGGGCGCAGTTTAACCATCACCATATGGTGATCGGAGTCGATGTTAGCGCCACGATAGGTCCTGACGTCGATAATGTCGGAGAAGGTGCCGTCCATCAATCAGAACGTGGTCGATTTGTGATTCTGTCTGCTGTGGTGATCTCCAGGTGTATAGGTACGGAAGACTGTGTTAGAAGAAGGTGCTACGAATTGCCATATTCTTGGATTCGGCGAAATCAACGCGCTGTGCGGTGTGCGCTTAACTTTCCAATAGTCGGTCTGAGCTCCTCCTCCTGGCCAACCTGAGCGTTTAGATCTCCTATGATGATTTTGACGTCGTGGCTTGGTCAGCTGTCGAACTCGCGTTCGAGCTGCGCGTAAAAAAGCGTCTTTATCATCAGCAGTGCTTCCTGAGTGAGGGTTGTGCACGTTTATTACTCATTGCATTTTTACGTCTGTATTGCAGGGCTTGACCCCCTAAATTTTCGAAGGAGCGTTCCCCCTAAATGTTCAAAGGATCATAGTGCACCGTTTAGCTTAGAGTCCTGCTCTGGCACTCAGACGATGATCAGCCGCCCCTGACATCAGAAACAGACGCTGTTGGGAGTTGGGAGTCGATCTTCCTTAAGGTTGCTCGTACCCCGGCCAGTACTACAAGAAGGTAGTGATAGGAGTAACTAGGCAGGAGGCTAAAGACCATACAAATGGGTCTACTTCATTCCTCAAGATATGATTTAAGGCTTATTATTGGTGTTTATGATTACCTAGGTATTACACTTAAAAATAATTCATGAAGTTATTTACCTTGACCATGGTAAAAAAAATGATATTCAGGAGGCTTTTGAACTATTTAAGGTTAATGATTATTTTTTTGGTTTCCTGATTCATCGTTAATTATAAAAAAAACACTACCCGTTTATTCCTTTTTTGTACGAAAAAAAAATCGCTCTTTCATTATAAACCAGTGCTGAAAGGAAGTTTATGTGATTTTTACCATATCTAATACATTGATGCTCTGGAATAATTTCGTCCGCTATAATCCTAATCTATGATTTTCTATCACACATAAAACTATATCAAGTAGTGAGGCGATCCTGAGAAATGCATGGAAAATATTAACTCATACACAAGTACGAGCAATTTTATTTTTCTATATCAGCCCTGTATCCTACGGGTTAAGGTAAGATGTCCTTAGGAGCACGTCTAACAACCCTCTTCCATCTTCTAGGTCACCTCTCGCGAACGTAATCCACAGTTCTGCGGGTCTCCGAACCGTTTCCGTGATCGCGGCTTCTACTCGATCCAACCGGAGGAACTAACCTGTCCGGATGCTGAGGTCAGCATCGAAGGCCCGGTAGGTGTCGTTGACTCACTGCTTCCAAAGACCACCTCCACCAGCCCTCGACCAACTACGGTCCTTACCACTCTGCCACCGACGGCACTTGCAACGAACACCACCCTTAGCAGCACCACTATTCTATCGACGACTGCACCGACGACCACTCCTCTGTCTTCGTCGTCTTCCCAAGAAACACAACCACCGACCACGACCACCGAGAGTACCACACTAACTACTACAACACAGTCTACGACCAAACAGAGTACGACGGCAGCGGCAACAACGACGACCACCACCACCAAAGCCAGCGTCAAGAACAACAACTGGCGCAGCAACAACAACTCTCCTCCGCACAAGCAAAGACCGCCGCTGGTCTTGGGATTCCCACCACAACGAGGCACTCAGATCGATGACTCCAAGGAAGTTCAAGTTAAAAACGCTTTCAGGTAAGATCTTCCGTGTTAAACTGACCATAAAACAGAACTAATCTCTATTCATATCTACAGTTCCCGCCAGGACAGCTCGGTTATCATCCAGTGGGACTCGGACACCGCCAACATTCTAGGCTTCCGTGTTGTTTATCGCCTGTTCGGCGATAAGAACTTCAAACAGGGACCGCCACTAGAGGCCAGCGAGCGGGAGTTCAAGATCAAGAACGTCCCCACGGCTGAGTGCATCATTGTGTGTGTCGTGTCACTGGAGGAGATCAACGTGACGCCGGACTCCGTGCCTTACAGTCAGTGTCGCGAGGTGCGAACCGTCGCATCGCCCGCCTCCAACATGGACAAGATCACGATCGCGGCCAGTGCTGCCATCTGCGGAACGATCTTCGTTGCCGTTATTGTCTTCATCGCTGCCAGCAGGTATGTGCTCGGTTTCAGCCAAACAACTATTAGACTATTATTTTTGGAAGTTCTGTTTCTACATATTCGAAATTATTCGTTTTTCAAAAAAGTCACACACTGACGTTACACTTCTTATCTGCCCTTCTCCTATTCAAAATTGCACGACATTTCCCTTTTTCCTGCACCCACAACACACGTTCTACACTCGCATCTACACTTAACCCCCAAAAACCGAACCGCGCCGATGCGCTTCTACAACGGAAGGATCTTTTTCAGACGACGCTCCAAGCAGCTGCAGTCGCTGTCCCAGCAGAAGAGTGCCCTGCCGATCGCAGGCCTTCCGGTCAATTGCTGCGGCCCTACGCCGAGCCCGAATGGGCCGCTCGGCTCGCTGGCAACCCTGTCCGCGTTCAACTCCCACAAGGTAAAGCGAAGCTTCTTTGGCAACCGTAACAAACTAACGATTACCAAGCTTTGAGTGGTTTTTGTGTGACTGAGGGCCCCATTTGTAGGCGCTATTGATTTGACGTTTGAGTTTCTGTTTTGTTTTTGTGTTTAACAATAGATTTGTGTTTGTAACTAAAACTTAATTTTCTGCTTTCTAATCATATTTAACTGAAGTACTAAGAAACATATGTTTAGCTTTATGAAATAACCTATTCGTAGAGAGTTGGGAACAACACCGTCTGATTTATTGGAAAGAGTTAAATCTAATTAAACAATAACTAATGCTAACTAAAAACATCAAATTTGATTAATAATAAGTAGAAGTATTTTAAAAATGTACAAATCATTATTTAATAGTAAGTTTGTGAAAGTAGGAGTCAACCAAGAGAGGTAACCCATTCGACATACATTTAAAGAACTCCGAAATGATTGAAAACGCAGAAAGCTTAACAATTCTTATATTTGATATATGTATAACAGTTAATATATATAACAGTTAATCGATACACTATGAAATGAAGAACTACTATAGTGACGGGTCTATCATTTGCAAACTCATCGGTTCAAACCCAGACAACCAAAATGTACGTAGAACGAAATCACCTGGAGGCTTTATGTGTGCAAAATTTCACTTATAAGATGTCGCGAAAAGGCCTTCTACGTACAAAAGTGGAGGCGATATGCGTGCATATATTATGTGATGAATAATAACATACAATGCGAGTGTATAAATATTCTACCGAACCAACCTGTGATCTTATGCGACTTAACTTATGATAACAAATGTTGATTTGACAGCTGCTACGGATTGATGCGACTTACTTTGAACAAGTGTACGAGACGAAACAAAATGTATAAATGAACTCAGAAAAGAAGTGTTTTATGCGAGGAAACTCATCAAACTGACGAGTTTATCCATGGTGTTTTGCGGGTTTGATGTAATTAGTATGAATAAACGAGTTGTA
Organism: Aedes aegypti; assembly: GCF_002204515.2. Lineage (NCBI taxonomy): Eukaryota > Metazoa > Arthropoda > Insecta > Diptera > Culicidae > Aedes > Aedes aegypti. Next base: position 341,376,044 of record NC_035108.1, on the reverse strand, counting down.
ATGTGAACTTTCATGCGATTTCTGGTTGTCTGGGAATCTGGTTGCAGTGTGGTTCGTATCTTTTATTATTACGTTTTTTTTTCAAGCGCAGGCTTATCGTTCATAATCATGAGATACTCTAAAGAACACCTTACAGACGACATCATTTAACATGTTTTCTTCCAAATTTCTATGAATATATTAATTACATAAATGATAACTGCCTAAGAGATGAGCCAGTCTTATAACTTTAGTCTTCCTTTATAGCATAACCTGATTAGCTCAGCACTTAAAACGTCCAATTTGAAAAGGATATCTTCAACTGAATGACTAAAAGAGCTTCAAGACCCATTTCCATATTAAAATTCGCAAACAAAAAACGCAATGCAACAACTTCCGACTAAATAGCGAGAGCATTTTAATCCACACTCTAGCAAGCATTAAGGATTAATTCGCCAGAACTCATGCCTACTCATTCGCAAAATAGCGAAAGTTCATTTTGGTTGCACATAACTTCCTTCCCTCTGTCAGACGCACGACATGGAAATCAAAGGTTCATGTTTACTTTTCGGTTGGATGGCCGTTTCGTGCTGCCGGAAAAGGGCACCCAAATTGAGCAGCAACTTTTTCTCCGAGTAAGACGAATTTAATTTCAAATAAACAACATGTCAACTTATTTGCTGGTTTTGCAGCCTGTACGCGCCTTGGAGCGAAGCGGTGCTTCTGGTTGGGGAGTTTTTTGAGTAAATCGCGAATAAGCATTTTCTGCATCTCTTTTGAGACAGAGACTCAGTTTAACCCGTATAGGCCTGAGTGAAAGCAGAAAACACTAAAACCCTTACCAATCAGCGAGTACTTATTGGATTCAAATATTTTTTGTCAGTGTACTGGCCCACATATCTAGTATCTAGAAATGGCCGGAGGAACTCGGGAATACTTCTGTAGCCGGAGTTATTGCCGTGGGTCAATGGGTCAAGTCGGGTAGAAAAAGGCGATTTTTTGGGACATGCCAAATTATCTATATTTATTTCCAATTACATTTATTTTATTTTGCATAAATCAATAAGATCTGATATTTAACATTATAAATAAATTGTTTTGCGCCATTAAGAATGTACCAGACGCGGCTACTCGGGCTTAATATCCTGCAGAACCGGCTCTAGATTTGTTAGGTATTAAACCGTTTCAATTCTAAAAAAGTATAGATCGAACATAATAGTTCACAAAAATGCGTTCCCATAAGCTTGAAACAGATGTTAAGATACAGATTGGGCACCTTATCATAAATTTGAGGCATTCCGGGACCCGAAAATGGTCATTTGTAGGATCAATCAAATCCAGTTGACATAATTATTCAATTTAATCGATTATCAGAAGGTTTACGCTGATGCGCTTTTCTTAAAACTCCTTGATATAGTGGCCATATTATAGCCGATTCTAAAATTTATCTGTGACTTGAAATTTGCCTACCTCCAGGGGCACAGAAGCACAAAGCCCTTGTCACCCGACCTGACCCAGTGTTTCACCGCAATTACTCCGGCCACAGGAGCATTTCCGAGATTCTTTGACCACAACCCGACAAGTTCCTCAATCAGTGGGAATCGAACTCACGATCTCATGCATGATCTTGCCTAATGTCTAGGTTCTTTCCACTACGATTGTTTGTTCCCAAGGATCATATGGGAAACAAAATTAATAATTTTATAAGAGAAAGAAAGCTTTTTGGTGAAGGAACAGCTATTGAATCAGAGTTAGTCATGAAAAGACATAAGAGTTTTTATTGCCTACCACCCACATTCTGTCCAGGAGAAGAAAGGTCAGCTCTTTTGAAGATAGAACAGCGATCTCTTTTATTAAGGTCTTCAGCCTCTGCCTGGAGATATTAAGACTATAACATTATTAAACAATATGGTTGCTATATTTTCGAAGACAAGCTCATATAAGTATGGCCATGTTTTTTTAACACACTTTTCACCCTTCTAGCAAAGCTAGAATCTTTCACCTAACCCGGCTATCTGTGGAGCTCGTAGGGTTTAGGCTCTGTGGTTCTCACTCAACGATCTATTATTGTCTATTACTCAACGGTCTATTGCGGATGCACGTCTAGATTGTGGTAACAGAGTATAAAGTGGGAAACAACTCTGTACAACGCTACCTTTCTTTGACTTGGGCTACAAGTCCGATGTCCCCCTGGAATTTCCTCATGATATTACTTAGGGGGCCGAGGGCTTGTTGATGCCTCTACGCCTTTTCGTCATCCCTTGCTCTATTCGCTATGGCTGCAATTTGTCTCTTCAACGTCACTCACATGTGAGACTTTTCGCGATAGATGCAACTGTGTTTGTTGGTGCGCTTGACTCCATTACTCTGCTCGTCAAGCTCTACGGTCGGACCGGTTGGATGCCGAGGTCCGTTTCGCGATTCCGGTTCGCAAGCGCTCGACTACCCAATGCCGGCTGTTCGTCGTGATTGATACTACTCGGCGTAGTTCCCGACTGTGAAATTACGCGTTGTTCATACTCCGTTGTTGGTCGGTAGAGGCCAATGTCGGCCCAGTGATTCCGGTTGGACGATGACTTCCGGCTTACTGGCGCTTCGACGACTCAAACCGGTGATACACTGGTACTACTCAGAAAGGCCCCCAATGGTGGCCTCCGACTTCCGGTGGAAGGAAACTTCCGGTTCACAGGCGCCCCGACGGACAACTACCGGTGCTTTTTCGCGATCTACTTAGCTACTCCCCGGCGGAGGATTTAGCCTACTCCAACTCGATGGTGGTCCGCCAAGTGTCAGGGTCGGTTCTGCAATTTCGGTTGGAGAGTGACTTCCGCTTTGCCGGCGCCTCGACGACTTATCACCGACCCTACGTTACGCTCGTTCTACTCGGTTTAGCCTACTCCGATCGCGCTCGATGGTCTCCTCTCTTCAACAGACTGACTTGTCGAGTGTCGAGGTCGGACCGACGATTCCGGAGGGAGGTTGGCTTCCGGTTTATCGGCACCACGACGACCCGACGTCAAGCACTGCTCTCTACGTATCGTTTCGCTGCTCAGCGCGCCAGTTGCGCTGTATGCCATCTGCACCACCATGTTGGTCATCATATTCCAAAGATCGGGATCGCTTATCATTCGTGTTCGACGCTGAAGGTCTCACCAAAAGCAGCCGCCACCGTGTTTCGTACTATGTTAAACCTCGATCAGTCGAAGAAAACATGTTCTGGCGTTTCTTCAATCTCCATACAATCAGGACAAAATGGTGAAAATGCATGGCCAAATCGATACAGATACTGCTTGAAGTAGCCGTGACTCTGTGCTCCGGCCGATAGATTCGAGATGAGACTGTGGGTCCACCTACCTTTCTCAGAGGTGTCTCATTCTTGCTGCCACTTAACCAACGAACAAGTTCTTGACAACTTCCTCGCCTGCCTGGTTTCTCTTCGATGATAGCATCGACTGCTTCGGGCAGGATGATGCAGATTGGGATCATTCCAGCGATTACGCATACCGGCTCCGACAATATAGTTCTGTACGCGCTCACCACTCGCATTGTGATGAGTCGGAACGCGATGTTTAACTTCTCACGATTCTTTATGGAACCTTGTGGAACTCCAGCCGTTCCAGCCGTTAACTCCTTCGGGCCGGCGTCAGTTTCATACCTCAGTATCCGGTTTAGGAAGTAGCTCTTTAAAACCTGGCACAAGTAGTCGGGAACCCACATTCTGTGCAGCACTGTGGCAATGGCATCCCTGCTGACGCTGTTGAACGCGTTCTTCACACCCGTTCCAAGAGTATCCAGTAAACATATAGTCCTATATGATACTAGATTCCCGGGCGATTTTTCTGGCATCGGCAACAGTGCCAGTTTCTAAATTTTCCACATTTCTGAAAATTGACCATCGTCAAGGCATTTCTGCTTAACCTTTCTAACCATATCTGGATACGCAAGGACCGCTGTTTTAAGTGTCACGTTAGGGATTCCATCCCGGGGCCTTGCTCAGCTAAGGCTCTTTTACCGCTGCTATAAGCTCATCGTTGGAGATCTGACGACCTCTTCATTGCCATATGGTGTGGCCGGCCACATTGTAGGGTCATGCTGTGGCATTAGACCCTTGACGATGACTCTCAATTTGCCCGCACACATTTCGACCGACGTCGACGGGCCCTTGATTTTCGCCATTATCACTAGGTAGGCATCCCCCAAAAGATTAGCATCAGCTGCTCGGTACAGTTCTTTGAAGCAGTTGGACTGGCTTGCTGGAATACGTGTCTCCGCTCTTCTCGGACTTCCTCGTGTCTCGCTCTCCGATATCGTCTCCCGGGTTTAAGACAAGCAGCGCAAAGAGTGAGGAGTGCCTCGTTCTACCAATACACAAGACGCTAGTTGTTTGGAGGCTCCGTTTTCTCAGCATTTTTATGTCACACGCCCTGACCATCATCCTTGTCAGATCCATCGCATCGAGATCCGGGATATCGCTGTCTACACGAAGTGCTTCGACGAAAAGGTCCTTGTCGAAGTCCTTCGTCTTCTACTGGCGCTGCCGCGCATCCCCGTCGGCCAATTTTCTAGCTGATCGTCTGGTGTTCACTACGGGTATACTCCTCACTTACCATCCAGTTCATGTTGCCCGCCAGCGATGGGCTACATCATGTAAGATCGATGGTCGAATCTCGTCCGTTTGTCCTAAATATGCTAACGGTACCTTCATTGCACAATTGGAGATCTAGCTTTGTCAGGGCCTCCAGCAGGCTGTAACCTCTGGCATTGGTTAGCCTGCTACCCCACTCCACGGCCCATTCATTGAAGTCTCCTCCAATTAGAACTGGCCTCCGACCGACAAGCTCATCGGTCAATTCCTCTAACGTCCGCCTGAGTTCGTCGAGCGTCACCATGGAAGAGCGTATCAGCTACCTACAGAGACCATTGACTTTCGCAATTTCAAATCCTTATTTGGTGCTAGAAACCACTATTCCCATGTCGTTCGCCACCCCTACGGCTCAGCTGGAATCGCAACGTTGCACTTTACCAGTATGGCCATGTGGAACACTATAAACGTATTATTCTTCTAGAAGAACATTTCGGTGATCCAAAGAGGAACCTAATCAGGTAATACCTAATCAGGTAATAGGTACCTTATTCAAAAGTTTGCATATTTATACAGTATGGGCATCTAACCCCGGACCCAATGTGTTTGAAGGAACGCAGCATTAGGTAGATTGCCAACTGAAAAGACATGAGATTTACTGAATTCAATCAAAGAAATAGAAAAGCACAAGAACTTCCAATGCCGGCCACTCACTTCTTCTGCAGTTCGAAGAAGGATACTAATAACTTGATGGCTACTAAAGAGAGACTAGTGACTAGTTTATGATTCTTACATTGAACTATGAGAATCTCTAATTCAAAACGTTCTGAACATAATTTCCAGCTTCAGTCGAAGAAAGGCATAACGAGATCATTTACTTTCGAAAGATAGTTTCGATGACCGATAATTTTTGTTGTGGTGTCACTAAGGATGGTCCAGGCATACTTTTCACGTCTACAAGGCTTTCTCCTTAATTAACTCCAGGTTTGCAGATCAAAATTACTATAAAAATAATTAATTCTTCAGAGATCTCTTCTGAGGGTCACTAAATTTCCTCCATGAATCCACAACCTCATAAACAATGTTCATTTGGTCACAGTTTCATAGGCCGAATTTTGAATTTAGGTCGGTTATAAATACAGAATTACACTGCAGTATACTACTTCTCTTTGGGAGCTGTTCATAACCAAGGTGGACTTATGAAGAAAAGAAACGATTCTGATCATACAAGTGTTTAGATATGCTGAGAAAATTGACGTGGTTTAAAAACACTTTAAGTAGATCTTGCATTGATGCACAAACGAGCATTTTTTATACAAATGTCAACAAAAATTTCGCCACGGATTTATGGCAGATCCAGAACATCCAGATTTCTATCTTTCCGAGTTTCTGAAAATTTCTTCAAGCATTCTTCCAAAAAGCTGTCCAGCAATCCTTCCAGAATCCCCTTAGGTTTTTTCCCGAAACGAGAAAATTATGTATGTTCCTACAAGCAGCGTTCTTCCATAACATCTTTCTGAACCCTATTTTCGGAAAAAAAAATCTTCGATTTGCTTTCGATTTGCCGCAGTTCCATGAGTTCATGAAAATTCATTTCAAAATATTCAATAGCTAGATCACAGGCTAGATCAAGAATTCGAACATTTTATGAAAAACCATCTCATATCTTCAGTAATTTTTTAAGATATTTTTCTGGAATTTCGCTTGAGCTTTATCTAGAAATTAGTTTATGGACAAAAGGTCAAAAGACAAAACGTCGAAAGGACAAAAGGTCGGAAGACAAATGGTCGAACGAACAAAAGGTCGAAAATAATTTGCTTGATGGGAAATTTTTCCCTGTTTGAAAAAAAATTCGACCTTTTGTCCCTTCTCTTTTGTACTTCGACCTTTCGTCCTTTCGACCTTTTGTCCCAACCAACTTTAAACCGTTAACATGTAGTTTTTTTTATCATGTTTTAAGTTGTGGAAACACGTTTAGGGCGAAAAAGAAATGTTTGATTACAATCTGACTTTCGTCTTATTAAAATACTACGAAAACCCATAATTTAATACCTGTTAGCCCATATTACTTAAAAAAACTACGAGAACCCTTATTTTTAAAACCTTTTACAGGTATAAACTTATAGCGAAGACATGTATTGTTTCTACATAAATTGGCTTGTTGAAATCCTTTAAACATATTTGCGTAGAAACTAAGCATTTTAAATACACTCAATCTTACTTGTAACAATTGTCTATTTTCTGTAAATTTAAATATAATGCGATGAAAATTTTATTCAGAAAAAAAAACATGTCATCGATTTGTGTTTTGATTCACAGGCTTGAAAAAAAATGTTTTTTAGATTTCATGAACAAGAAAGTTTGAGTGTAATCTAAACTTACTATTAATGCTCACAGGAATCCTAGAGATTGCTTTGAATGTTGATTTTTAAGCAAGTTAAATAAAATGTAAAGTGTATTAAAAATCTATCATTGCTTTAGCCTGTTAAATTGACCTCTACAATCAATTTAATATCGAAAAAAATACAAGTCATAGCAATGAATTTCGATCGACAGGCAAACAAGTTAAAAACAAGGTTAAACAAATTTTGTGTGTTAACAAAAATTACTGTTTCCACTCAAACAATGATTTTCAAGAATAAAATTGATGTTTAAAAACAACTAGGGTAAGTGTTCCTTAGTTGTGGATGTTCCTATAATTGCGGTAGTGCCGTTTTCGCTGTTTTTATTACATTAACCACAGAACCGACACTGCCAATTGACGTATTGGCTTGTTGATACACGGAATAGCTGAAAGGTACGTTTAAATTGCTTTAAAACTGATGAAATATCACTAAAATAGCTAAAACTTTACTTGCTTGTACCAATAGTTGTGGTAAAGTGTTCCAATAGTGGAGGATCCCATAAGAAACCCACGGATACCGCAACTATAGGAACACAAATTAAAAATATACCGCAACTAAAGGAACAGTGTACCAATAGTGGAGGTATTATTTTTCACTGACATGCCGTGGATTACTGCGATGAAATCATTTTTCTCATTAAGTCAATGGTCGTTACTTACGGTTACAACATAAACATATACATTAATTGCGCTTCTTGAATTTAGGCGGCTAAATGAAGTTCAATCGTGCTTAGTAACTCCACTATTGGTAAATCTACCCTACATGTCGTCTCTTCTAATTTGGATAGACGGGCAAATAGTTATAGAAAATAGGGTCTTAATTTTGTTTTTTTTTCGTGATAGAACTTTGAGTGTAGTCTAAAATGTCCATTTTATGCCAAAAATGTACACTGAACTTTTCAACTAAGTTCCTTACATGTAGTTACTTTAAGTTTTATTACTGGCAATCAGGTTTGACTGTTTCTGCACAGTTAATTCATGACGAGAAACTACATGTCATCGCTCTGAAACTCGATTTGATGGCAAATAGTTATAAAAAAATAAGTATTTCCGTAGATTTTCAGCAAAAATTTTTTTGAGTGTATCCCAAAAATATTATTGATGCCCACACATATTCAATGAGCTTCTAATCGCGAATTCATACCGCACAAATTACATGTCATTTCTTTGAAAATTAATTTAGGCCTCAAAAGCGGAATGAAAATTCAGGGTTTTTTTCTTGTAGATTTTAGTAAAAGATATTTAGAGTGTATTAAGAAGTTGACAACGTAGTTGCCGAAAAAAAAACTAACTTTATTCACTTATTTTTACATTTACACTTGATGCACTCACTTTCTGAAATTAAACTGAACTCTAGCTACTTGAAACAAAGACTTTTCTGCTCAAACATGTTAACTGGACAGGTACAATCCAGTTTATACCGAAAAAACTACATGTCACCGCTTTGAAATTTGTTTTATAGAAAAACAAGTTCAAAAACTAGGATTTCTTGAAGATTTTAATCAAAATCAATTTTGAGTGTAATCTTGAATTTTATTTTCTCCTCCAAAATGTTTTGTAGACTACTGCAATCAAATTAATGTCGAAACACTACATATCAGTGCTTTGAATTTTTGAACTAGAATGTTCCTTCCAAAAGATAAAACTGATCTAGATGAGTTGTAAATTATCTAGATCAAATCCAAAGGGATCAACATGTAGTGTAACTTATTCCAAAATACTTCGTCGAAGATTGCAAACCTCTAGCATGCACATCAAGAGGTTTTGGCATGCGATATCCACGATCTACACAAATCTGCCTCGTTAGGGATACTCAAAATAGGTTTTTGCTTCTCATGCAGTATTTGTCTAGTTATCTAGGGTCATTTGGGTTTGAAATACCTTAAATTATAACAATTGTCATATTATTTGGCACGATTCTCATGTCGCTTCGGTGTGCAAAAAAGTGTGTATTGGTTTAAAAGCTCTAGGGGAAACAAACCCTCGGAACAAGCTATAGAACATGGACTACGTGAAAGAATTTTGAAAATCGGTTGAACCGTTGTTGAGATATGGCAGATTGAAATTTAAAGTACAACTGATATTTGATCCCGGGGCTCCTAGTGTTAATGCACACAAAAGCAGTTTTTTTTTTCTAAAAATGTCAAAAACTTCACCACGGTTTTTTTTTCATATTCAGAATACCCAGAAGTTTTTCCGAGTTTCTGGAAATTTCTTCAAGCATGCCTTTAAAAAGCCTTCCAGCAATCCTTTCATAATTTCGTTAGAAAATTTCTTTCCGAAAAGTGAATATTATTCAAGTTCCTACAGGCGTTCTTCCATAACATCTTTCTGAACCCTATTTTCCGAAAAAAAAATCTTCGGTTTGCACCAGTTCCATGAGTTTATAAAAATTCATAAAAAATCATTCAAAAAATACTCAATAACCAGCAAATAGGTTCGATCGCAAATTCCAACATTTCATGAAAAACCTTCTCAACCATGTCTTCAGTTATTCGTCAAGATATTTTTTTGGAAATTTCACTTAAGCTATATCTAGAAATTCTACCATAAATGCAACCTTGGTATGTTCCTTTTTAAATTCAAGCAGGTTTTTTTCAAGGAGGCAATTATCAAGAAAATTCCTTCAGGGAACACTTTATCGTATCGTACAATAAGGAATTCGTCAAATATGATTAAAAAATTTCTTCATGGATCATCGAAATATTCCTCCAATGATTTTTTTTAAATATCCTTGTCTACTGTTTTTCCGAAAATTTCTCCAGATTTTTCGGCATAAATACTTGAAAGAACGCCAGGAAATTCGTAGAGAAATCAATCCAGAAAGGTCTTAGTAAAAATCTCTACAAAGTTTCTTCTACAATCTATCTTTTTGGCATTCTGTGTGAGTTATGCTCAGCATTTCGTCAGAATCAAAGACTTTATTGATATAGAAATCTTACTTTGGACTCTATAAGAATCATATTCAAAATTTTATAAGAATCATGCTCAGAATTTCAATGAATTTCATCAGATTGTGATTCATTGCGATGTGATTCAAAATTCTATCTTTTATTATTTGAAAATCTTGCTCAGGGTTTCATGAGAAGCCTGTCCATTAGTTTGAAGAAATCATTCTCAGGACTAAGCAAAATTTTGTGCGAGAATCCTGTGGGATTTGCGTTTTGAACTCTACCAGAAACTATCCTCGAAATATATCATATATTGTAGGAATTGTATCCAAGATTACAAAAAACATCCTTCTAAACATTGTGATATGAAAATCTATTCCAACATTCTGAAAGAATCCTGCCCATTAATCCCTCTGAAAAATTGTTTAAAATTCATGCTCAGGATTCTGTGATAATTCTATGATTCAGTGTGATATTGTTTATCCAGTTTACCTTTGGGAAAATTATCCAATTTATCTTTGGCTAGCAAATTGTAATGAAAGTCACGGAAGAAAATGTGTTCTTTTAATCCTGAGCAATTATCGCTGAAACTAGGCCGCCATCGGCACATATCGTTAGAATTCTAATTTTATGGCACTGATTACTAGTATATGCTAAAACTAACGGGTGGTCGTTTCGGTTTTCTCAAGTTGGTGGACTCCTCGTACGCCGTTTTAAATTCTGAGATAACCATCAGAAAGCTGGGGCCCAGATAGCCGTAGCGGCAAACGCGCAGCTATTCAGCAAGACCGAGCTGAGGGTCGTGGGTTCGAATTCCACCGGTCGAGAATCTTTTCGGGTTGGAAATTTTCTCGACTTCCCAGGGCATAGAGTATCTTCGTACCTGCCACACGATATACGCATGCAAAAAATGGTCATTGGCACAGTAAGCTCTCAGTTAATAACTGTGGAAGTGCTCATAAGAACACTAAGCTGAGAAGCAGGCTTTGTCCCAGTGGGGACGTAATGCCAGAAAGAAGAAGAAGAATCAGAAAGCTGGAAAAAAAATTAGTGAAATAGGTTACAAAAACTAGATGAGCAATGGTATTTACCCTATGAAATGAACGATTTTCTAAATCGTGTTCTACTATTTTGACGTATATTAAGAGTGCAATCAATGCAAACATCATTCTTTGTACAACAAAAAACAAGTTTCCAATCGTTGGTGTTATCTTCGAGTCGAGTGAAGAATAAGAGTATTAATTTAAGTGAAAAATCTGGCGGCCATCTTTGATTTTGACGCCACCTTAATTTTTTCACTTTGTTAGTATTTGTAGAAGAGACCTTTATTAGAAGAACATGTGCAGCCAAATAATAATATAAAACGAGCTCACCATCTAATAATCAACTTGCAAATCGGACGACCAGAAAAGCGCATTGAGCAATTTTCGCTGAAACCAGGCCTGTCACTGGTCGCTAGTTTTCGATAAAACTTAAGGGTGGTCCTTTCGGTTTTCTCAAATTGATAGACCCCTCGTACGCCAGCTAGCTAAACAGTTTGCAAAAAAGCCCATTTTTTGATAACTATTGGGTATTTCTTCACGTGATATGTCTCATATTTCCCTTGGAACACATAGCAAACATAGTGGCATCGTATAGAGAAAGGATATAGCTTTCATTTAAAATTAATAAAAATTGGCGGCCATTTTGAATTTGGCTGCCATCTTGAATTTTGTTAGAAAAATTGTTTTTTTCATCATTAGCGCACCGCTAGTTTTTAATTCTGAGATCACCATCAGAAAGCTGAGGAAAAATTGCGTAAGATAGGCTACAGAAACTAGGTGAGCAATGGTATTTACCCTATGAATGAACGATTTTCTAAATCATGTTCTATGATTTTGACGTATATGGCGAGTGCAATCAACGCAAACATCATTTTTTGTACTACAAAGATACAAGTTTCAATAGTTGGTGTATTATTCGAGTCAGATGAAGAATAGGAGTATTATTTTGAGTGATAAAACCTGGCGGCCATCTTGGATTTCGACGCCATCTTAGTTTTTAGCAGTTGAATAATTTTTTACCATCTCAGCGCTCATCGTTTTGAATTATAAGGCCTTCGTTAAAAAAACAATCAGATTCTTTATTTCTTATCTTATCTCAGCTGTTTAACTGATTGTTCATTTCTATCAATGGTTTGAGACCAAATAAATGAAAGAAAAAATGCTATTTTTCAAAACAAAGATATGCAGAACAATCATTCAGGTAGCGAATAAGCGTTAAAAAATCCTACTTGATAATTTGTTTTTGAAGCTAGTTAAGCTGAGGGGCTGGCTCTGTTCCAGTAGGGACGTAACGTCAGGAAAAAGAAGAACAACAAGAAGAGTAAGTGTAACGATAGCATTTAAATTTAGCATTTAAATGCTACAAGGTGAAAACTCATTCTACTACTTAAAACCAAGATGGCGTCAAAATCCAAGATGGCCGCCCACTCAAAATAATACTCCTATTCTTCATCTGAATCGAATAAAACACCAACGATTGAAAACTTGTATCTTTGTAGTACAAACAACGATGTTTGCAAGGTGGTATACGTCAAAATCGTAGAACATGATTTAGAAAATCGTTCATTTCATATGGTAAATACCATTGCTCACCTAGTTTCTGTAGCCTTTTTAACTTAAAATGAAAGCTATAACCTTTCTCTATACGATGCCACTAAGTTTGCTATGTGTTCCAAGGGAAATATGAGACATATCACGTGAATAAATATTTATGATTTATCGAAAAATGGGATTTTTCGCAAACTGTTTAGTTAGCTGTCGTACGAGGGGTCCACAAATTTGAGAAAACCGAAAGGACCACCCTTAAGTTTTATCGAAATCTAGCGATCAGTGACATGAAATTGTAATTCTAACGATGGGTGCCGATGGCGGCCTGGTTTAAGCGAGAATTGCTCATTTTGCTGATTGATACATATTATTGTATTTCTTCTTTTTCTGGCATTACGTCCCACCTGGGGCAAAATCTTCTTCACAGCTTAGTGTTCATCCACAATTATTAACTGAGAGCTTTGACATTGATAATTGAAACATATTTGCAAGCATATCCCAGCTCGTCACACCGTTTTATCATCTCATAAAATATTTGAAAACAGAGGAGCAAAAAAAAACCTTCAACATTTCTACTACTTTTCACCAGCCGGAGCAAAGGGACGCAAAAGTTGTTACTAGTGAATGAAAATTTATGCGCTTTCATCGCATTCAGTTGCTTTCTCTTTCTCTGCAGTGGTTGACGCCACCCGAACGAAATAAATAAATTTCCTCTTCATATACGTTGTTGCATTGTACGGATGAAGAATTCACATAAACACTTCGAGAAATCCACCTAGAAGGGATGTCGATTTTTCCAAATCTTCAAAGTTAATGGTTTTCCGTTAAAAAAAAGTTGACACTTTTAAATGCTGTAAAAAAGTTTGGAAAACTGTCCATTATTTAAAAGTTATACAGTAGATTGAAAACATAGTAGAATCTAACTACTAGATGTTTCATGAAGTGATCTTAATACTTAAATCAATAGGTGAACTGCAAGCTTTTCAGTACAACTCACATCGTAAGAAACACGAGAAAAAAATGAACAAGAACGATTCCCTACACCATGGTTGACTCCCACCCCATTTTTCATCGGGTTACACACTTTAGCAGTTGGCCCCAGTAGTACCTAGTTGTAGCACAGACTTAATGGTGAAACGAGAATAAGGACATGTAATTGCGCGCGCGAGACCGGCATGCATAATTGTATTATATGGTTTAACTGTGTACCCCTTCACAAAGCGTCATCCAATGAAAGGACTAAGTTGAAAGATAAACTACCCCGCGCACACATAGCATAGACACTGACTAGGAGCAGCACAGTTTCCCAAGGTGGAAATTACGAGTTGGCGGTGGCAAACAGTAGTAGAGGTGTACACAAATGAGAATCGGAGCTTGAGAGTTGTATAAATGAAAATATATTAACAGGCCAGTCGGGGGTTTACAAACTAAGCACTAAAAATGAAACAGTAGATTAACACTTAGGTATAAGGAAAACAGTTGGAACATGACTAATAATAGTAAAATATGTGCTTATTATGTTAAGAAATCTAATGTATATTGTGGGGCGTAAGCGTTGAAAACCACTGACCCCAGTGCAAGTGAATGGTTATGAATTAGGGTGCGGCTTATTTTCCGAATGTTCTCAAAACCAAAAGTTGGGGTGGTCTTCTAAATTCAAATCATATAAAAAGGGAAACCTTGGGGCCTTCCTTAGCCGAGTGGTTAGAGTCTACGGCTGCAAAGCAAAGCCATGCTGAAGGTGTCTGGGTTCGATTCCCGGACGGTGCAGGATTTTTTTGTAATGGAAATTTCCTTCACCTCCCTGTTCATGGAGTATCATTGTACCTGCCAGCCACACGATATACGAATGCAAAAATGACAACTTTGGCCAAGAAAGCTCCCACTATAATAAATGTGGAAGTGGTCCAGTATTCAATGAGCTAAGAAGCAGACTCTATCCCAGAAGAAAAGGGGAAACCTTAAATCTTGAGCCAAAAAGTGAATTTTCAAGTTATAAAATATGACATTTGCCGAATTTTCAAGACAATGTTTGAAAATAATCAAATTGCCTTCAAAAGCTCGAAAAAAGGTTGATATCGGTAAAACATGAATAGTAAAATGTAGTAAAAATGAAATTTGAGACAAATTTCGATTTATATAAACTTTTCAACAATTGTACTGCTTAAATATTGAAAATGTCACTAAAAGATTTAAAATTGGTTGAAAAATAACAAAGTTATTTAGCAAATTTACCTTCAAGCCGCATGTGCCACCCCTAAATCTTAGTATTTTTAGCTCAAATTTTGAGATTACTCTTTTTGTTTAACTAGAATTTAAAAGAACACACAAACTTTTAGTTTTAGGAACATTCAAAAACCAAGCCGCACCCTATTGTGCATCCTAGGTTTAACAAGTTGACTGCTAAGGATGGATATCATAGAAAACCGAGAATTGCACCTAGAAGAGTTTGAGCGCTAAATGCGATTATACGGAAGCAACCACCACCGCCATGTCAGTCCGCGGTATTACCGACCAAAGGTCGTTCCGAGGTTCACAACTTCGACCGATGATTGCAAAAAACTTTATCCTCGTACTCTTCAGGGCTAGTAGGTAGTTACTCGTTTCATTCCCGTAACCACCAGACGTCATGAAACTTTACCCGTCCGAGAGTTCACACAGTTCGCAGTCATCTCCGAAATTGATTTAGTTGAGCCTCAGCCTCAGTAGTTAATAAAATTAAATGAAATAAAAATCATCCCGCAGACGGCCATCCAGGTCCTGGATGGGTCAAAAGTCGCGGGCAGCAGAAAAACTTCCGATAAGCGTTGTATTTTGGGCAAGAAATGAGAAAAGAAATTCCTTCCTTCCTGATTCACTTAAAAGTCGCCTCGGTTTCGCAGTTTTTTTCCCCATACTCACAGCTAAGCGTCCTCAGCCAGGCGGAAAATGGAGAAAAGTTTTCCCTTTCGGGTTCGGAAAAGCGTGCGGTCTTATGCTTATGCTGCTTTTCCTCCCCTACCATGTGCATCGTCTACGCCACACGTTGAGGTGCACTTTCGCGTGCAGTCTAGTAAATGTGCATCTAACTTTTGCGAACCCTTGTTGCTCTGCTATTTACACTCTAATTATTATTCTAATTTTGGTCCCATTTCGGTTCACCGGCCTCGGCTAATTCCAAGGTGCGGATGAGTGAACGCATGAGATTTGATTAAGGCTCTTACGATTGATCTCGCAAAAGGGTGATTTTGCGCTGTGTCAGTGAATCAGAAAGGAAGGTGATAATCTCGATATTTCTTTTTCAATGCTCATCTAATCTGGCTCAAATTAAATCAAAGTTCAACTCGATTGTGATATTCATTCCATTCCAGAGGACAACGCTTGTTTTACCAGAATATTTTGATGAAAAAAGTGATCTTTCTGTCTAGATGTTCATAAATATGCAGAATTATTTTTTTGTCTAACTAATATTTACAAGGCAACGTAATTGTATCATAAAATTATGAATATTTGTCATCTAGATACATTTCATCAAAAAGAAATTAAATACAGTAGGGAACATTTAATACAGAATTGTCAAGTACACACACCAAAATATAAGCTTTAACTGAATCGAGTGACATAGTGTCTTGATAGTCGTTTGGAAATAATTTCAGTTTTTGTTTTGAACAGATCGTTCTTCTTCTTCTTGGTATTTACGTCCTCACTTGGACAGAGCCTGCTTCTCAGCTTAGTGTTCTTATGAGCACTTCCACAGTTATTAACTGAGAGCTTTCTTTGCCAAACTTGCCATTTTCGCATTCGTATATCGTGTGGCGACCGGGATTCGAACCCAGACACCTTCAGCATGAATTCGCTTTGTAGCCGCGGACTTTAACCACTCGGCTAAGGAAGGCCCCAAGGTTTCCCTTTTCATATGATTTGAATTTAGAAGACCACCCCAACTTTTGGTTTTGAGAACATTCGGAAAATAAGCCGCACCCTAATTCATAACCATTCACTTGCACTTGAACAGATCGTCTAACACGTATATCGTTTCTTTGAGGCAGATATAATTAAACTTTATCCTCAGGGAGGTCAAAAAATTTCCATTTCGCAGATTTTGGATCGACCGGCAAGCGAACCCATTCACCTTCGGCATGACTTTACTTTGACTCTTTTAAGAGTAAGGATTGAATCGGCAAATTATTACCCATTTTTATTGTTATGGAGCTCAATTTGAGCTTTGTTCAAATATTGCTTCCTAAATTACATTACCAATCAAAATTGATGTCAATTCCAACTTCAAAATCGGAAAACCAAGTAGGTTTAAGCATGCTTATTAGAATTATTTTCCACAGAACTTGATGTTTATGCGTTAAGAAAAGATAATTCATAAAATTGGCATGATTGTCTATGTACTTTTTGATATCTTGGAAATGTATTCTATCTTGCACATAAGCTACTCACGGTACTCTATTTACCGTTATCGTCAAATAAAAATTGCCATCAAAACTTTAAACGCCAGATGTTTTATCTTCCTATTCTACACTTCTAGGCAGATTTTAAGTCTAAATTTTGAGTTACGCCCTTTTAAAGAAGACGGTTCGAAATGTATTCAATTGTACAAAATAATTAAATTTTGGAGGATTTCACTATTATTAACGTATTATGTGCAGGCTCAAGTGCTATAAGGCAACACGGAGCCGATTAAATTTTGTAATCACTAGCAAAATTCCATTTTCAACAACAATCTCAATCATTTGAAGAACAGAAGTTCTGCTGTTCGAAACATAAATTGTATATGTACCTACTAAATGCAAGTTATACTAAAAAGCGTATGTTTGTTTCTAAGAATTTCTACGGGCCTACAGTTTACGTAGGGTGAACGTCTTTTCGAAAATCTCAATGAACTATTTCGCATGATTTATAGTTTTTAAGAGAATAAGTATATAAATCATCTGGAGTTTGAAGTTTGATTGCTATTTTTGCTACGACAGTCTACAGGTACTTGAAAAGTTTCAAAGCGTTGTTAAAGAACAAAAACACAAGAATATTAACTTCTTCTTCTTTTCCTTGGCATTAACGTTCCCACTGGGACAGAGCCGGCTTTTCAGCTTAGTGTTCTTATGAGCACTTCCACAATTATTAACTGAGAGCTTTCTTTGCCTAAATTGCCATTTTCGCATTTGTATATCGTGTGGCAGGTACGATGATGCTATATGCCCAGGGAAGTCAAGGAAATTTCCATTCCGAAGAGATCCTGGACCGAACGGGAATCGAACCCAGACACCTTCAGCATAACTTTGCTTTGTAGCCGCGGACTCTAATCACTCGGCTAAGGAAGGCCCCATAAATATTAACTTCTTAGTTTAATCATAAAACGAATGGTTATGATTGTTAAATTTTGTAGGTTGTGTATGGTAAACTTATGTAGCCTTTTATCTTTTGGAAATTTAAAACATAACGAAACAAACCAACTTTCCTCAACCTGTTGTTTCGCAATTAGGAAAAATATTCTCGGTAGTTAGGGGAACTTACGTGGTTTTGGATGATCAAATCTTCTGAAATTCGGCATTAATATGCACTCATACGCTAAAAGTATTGATACAAATGTTGAACCCAATAGTTAAAAAAAACATCCAGGACGAAGAGAACAAAGCTGCAAAAAATACAACAGGAATAGTTATTGTTCGCGCACATAAGAGTGTCTGTGTGGTAGTCAAAATCTGTCGGACACCTTTCATTCATAGTCGCGGTGATAATCGGAACTATAGCAGAATTGACACACGATTTTTCTGAACTACAACACAACGTTATTTGACGGAGAACTGGTACAGAAAGTATTTTGTATTAATACGGCTATTTATTGCAAACTTAGCTTCAACTACTAGTATGACTGTATTTCGATTTAACCACTACTTAAATTTCTGTAAATTGTAAACTACTGTAAACTTTTCAAATAAACTTTGAACGATCACTGTTTTTCTGGACGATTACAAACTGGACGCGTACGGAATTCCTAGTTTATAACTGAACTTGCGTAAACAGTTATAATATTGAAATATTTTCGAAAGGTCCGAAAAATGCCGCTACAGGGAGCTTTTGTCACTATAAAACTTGTCGTTATAACGAGCTTCTACTGTAACCCATAAGCAAACCTTAAAAAAAAATATGTGCAACTGGATAAACTCAGAGCATTTTAGTATTTATTGGAGAAAATAAGTTGAGATACAGAACTTTCAACCTGGACATTTTGTATTATCAAATAATCGTAAAACGGGGTGACTTCAATCATTTTTAGAATGAAAATATGAACATTCCTGCACTGAGTCAATGAAACTGTTATTTTATATTTAATTAACAGGTGCAAAATTACAGATGAGGTTAAAAATTAGTTTTTGCAATTTCTCATTGTAATAGGATGTTCTTCATGACGCCAATCTTTCATGAAACGGCCTACTTTCCTGCACTGTGGTAATAGTCATTATTACACAACGCTTTTCTATTACGCAAATGTTTTGAGTTGCGTAAAGCATCATAATAAAACAATTTTCAGAAATTATGAATGCATCCCGATATGATATCTGATACCGTCCAGTGGTGTTTTACGAAATTGCAAAACAATTTATATGCAACTTGTTGCTGAACTCGATTTTTACACAAAACGTCATCCAATGAAAGGACTAAGTTGAAAGATAAACTACCCCGCGCACACATAGCATAGACACTGACTAGGAGCAGCACAGTTTCCCAAGCTGGAAATTACGAGTTGGCGGTGGCAAACAGTAGTAGAGGTGTACACAAATGAGAATGTAGGGGCCCAGATAGCCGTAGCGGTAAACGCGCAGCTATTCAGCAAGGCCAAGCTGAGGGTCGTGGGTTCGAATCCCACCGGTTGAGGATCTTTTCGGGTTGGAAATTTTCTCGACTTCCCAGGGCATAGAGTATCTTCGTACCTGCCACACGATATACACATGCAAAAATGGTCAATTGGCACAGAAAGCTCTCAGTTAATAACTGTGGAAGTGCTCATAAGAACACTAAGCTGAGAAGCAGGCTCTGTCCCAGTGGGGACGTAACGCCAGAAAGAAGAAGAAGAACAAATGAGAATCGGAGCTTAAGAGTTGTATAAATGAAAATATATGAGCAGGCCAGTCGGGGGTTTACAAACTAAGCACTAAAAATGAAAGAGTAGATTAACACTTAGGTATAAGGAAAATAGTTGGAACATGACTAATAATGGTAAAATATGTGCTCATTATGTTAAGAAATCTAATGTATATTGTGGGACGTAAGCGTTGAAAACCACTGACCCTAGTGCAAGTGAATGGTTATGAATTAGGGTGCGGCTTATTTTCCGAATGTTCTCAAAACCAAAAGTTGGGGTGATCTTCTAAATTCAAATCATATAAAAAGGGAAACCTTGGGGCCTTCCTTAGCCGAGTGGTTAGAGTCTACGGCTGCAAAGCAAAGCCATGCTGAAGGTGTCTGGGTTTGATTCCCGGGACGGTACAGGATTTTTTTATAATGGAAATTTCCTTCACTTCCCTGTTCATGTAGTATCATCGTACCTGCCAGCCACACGATATACGAATGCAAAAATGACAACTTTGGCAAAGAAAGCTCCCAGTATAATAAATGTGGAAGTGCTCTAGTATTCATTGAGCTAAGAGTGGTGTTTGACGAAATTGCAAAAAAAATTCATACGCAACTTGTTGCTGAACTCGATTTTTACAGCACTCGTCGTAATCACCCAACTCGGCAAACCTTGTTGGATAGATGTACGACTCGGGTTGTAAAAATCATCATTCTGCAACTTGTGCGTAAACTACTATTTCAGTTGTGAGGTTACTTCGATGATGGGTATGACAAAACATGGAAATCTATAGTCAGAGTACAGTGGAAAAGTTAGTTGGAAACTTAGCCACATAGGTGGCGCTGCCATGTCAAAAATATGACATTTACATAGAAGACACCATAATTCTATAAATAAATAATGTAAACATTACTCAAATTTTAGTTTTTTTAAACTATTTACGTAAAAGCCGTAAAATATTTCATTAGTAAAAGATGCATGTAAAAAACTTAGTTCAAGTTGAAACATTTGCTATTTTTTTAAAATAATTATTTTAATATGACTTCACTAAAAAAGTTGCAAGTTTATACAAAAACTGATACATTCAAATTCACGAAATTTATTGAAAATCTTTAAATATAGTGATACAAATAAGAGTAAAACTATTTTATTGATATGGAAAAGTTTATATTTTTAAATTTAGATCTCAAGTATATCAAAATAGGTTTCCAAATTTCGGAACATTAATAAGTTTTTTCAAAAACTTACAACTTTTTGAGTAAAGTGATATTAAAAATAATGATTTTTACAATAATGTGTCTGAAATATTAAGATTTTCAAATAAAACTAAGTTTTTTCATACAGAACATGCAAGTTATCGAAATTGAGTGATACACGTTCGGTTGGTTTTTCACAAAGTGAAACTTTTGGCCGTGTTTCCAAAATATAAAAAACCTGTATATTCTTATTATCCCTGTTTGAAAATGTACTAAAATAGAAATTCAATGAGGCTTGCAATGATTACAATGATTGATTGTATAATAATTCGTTCTGAACATTCTGGCCCGATAATTTTTCATATAACTGAAAGTAGATTTTTGGTTTTGGTTTACTCGAGAAGATCGACAGTCACACAACTGTTTGGCTTTGATGCAGTTGGAACTTAATTGAAGAAGTTTAAAAACAATATTCGGAAAAGATTCGATTGATGTTCACTTTTCGACATTAAACTCAACGCAAATCATACGGTTTTGGAATATTGAAAAGAATATTTCGCACTAAACCAATTGCAAAATCATGGCGTTTAGCATTATATGTAAATTCTGACTTCAATGTAAAAATGGTCCCAATTTGTAGACATGATTTTTTCTAAGAAATTTGAGACCAGATTCATGTTCTACTATAACTGGGTTGTCAGGAATACATGACAAACACTTTTTATCAAATAATGTTCTTAGAACAGATTGTTTATAAAGGTTTCAAAAATGCTAAAATTTCATCGACTTTTAATATTCGAATGTAAAGCTTTAAATGTTATTTATTCCAACGAAAATTGCTTATTAAGGTGCGGCTTATTTTTCAAAAGTTCTCAAAACCAAAAATTCGTGTGCTCTACTGAATTCAAATCACATTAAAAGATTAACCTCAAAATCTGAGCCAAAAATATTAACATTTAGAGGTGACGCAAGCGTCTTGAAGGTGAATTTTCAAGTTATAAAAAATTACCTTCAGTGAAGTAAACATAAATTTGTTATTTTTCAACCAATTTTGAAACTTTTAGCATCATTATTTTTTCAATTAAATTTATAAAAACTTTGTAGAACATCGAATTTGTCTAAAAGCAAAAATTTCTTAGTTGAAAATACTTTTATTCATATTTTTCCTAATTTTACTAAAAAACATCTTTGTTTGTCCAAAACTTCATAAATACTCAATCAATTCCAAATTACTTTACATCTTTTTGAAGCAAATTAAGCTGTTTTTCAAATTGTTCATACAACACATTTTTCTAAAACATGGTTTTGACTTAGTTATTCAACAAAAACTACCCAAAAACATGATGTTTTAATGAAAAACTCAAATTTCTTTGGATTATTTAAGTTTTTTTGCCGGAAATTGCATTTTTTCTATAAAACTTAAATTCATAAAGCATCTTGCCTCAATTACGAGTTGAACCGTGCATATATTTTTTAACATATGCAAACATATATTTGTTTCAAAATTATTTAAAAATTGTTGTATAATCCTTCCCAAAGGTTTGACAAATTAGAAAATCAGTTTCAGCTTTAGATACAATATTTAACTGGTAAAAAATAAAAAAAAACTTGCATTTTTAGTTAAAAAAAATCATGTTTTTGTGCAGTTTTTGCTGAATAACTAGGTCAAGACATTTTTTGGTGAAATATGATGTATGAAAGATTTGAAAACAATTGAATAAGCTTCAAAAGCATGTAAAAAGATTTGGAATCGGTTGAGTAACTATGAAGTTATGGTTAAACAAAGTTAAAATTTTTAGTAAAATTAGGAAAAATTTGGAATAAATTACTTTTAACTAAACTAGTTTTGATTTTAGACAAAGTTGGTGTTAGACAAAGTTTTTAAAATTGAATTTTTAAGGTATTGATGCTAAAAGTTTTGAAATTGATTGAAAAATAACAATTTTGAGGTTTACCTTTTAATGTGATTTGAATTCAGTGGAGCACACGAATTTTCGGTTTTAAAAACTTTTGGAAAATAATCCGCACCCTATTGCTGATACTCTTTACTTTTGCCTTCGTTTTGCTCAACTGATTAAGATAAATTTTGTCATTTCGTTAAGTATGTTGTTGATCCCTCACTATTAAAATTACTATTAAAGTTACCGCATTGATACCCTGTTTTGCGGTACCATTTTGTTCAAATTCAGGGCAGACTTATATTCCGAACACTCGTTTTTGTATGGAGATTTTGTTGAAATGTTTTACTGAAATAAGTCAATCATTTTGCAAGAAATGGTGTCCTATTACAACTCAATTGTAATGTATTTAATGTTATTTTAGACCCTGGGAGTTTTGACAATACTTTAGTTCGAGGGCAGTTAAACTAGCTCCGAATAATTCACTGGCGAAATTATTCCTTTGAATACTAGTCATTTAGATGTTCGGAATTTGAAACAAGACGTTCGGAATATGAGAAAGAATGAACACAGTAAGGCGATTCAAAATTTAAAAATGTTTGAAAACCCAATCTCCCATATCTTTCTTGCCCTCTTTAGCATAAAAATAGAGTCTAGTGAAGCTTTCAGCTTTCTATGTGGTGATTTGAAGGTGACCCAAAGACGATGTAGGTTTATTCTGGAGAAATATGGAAAAATGTTCCAAATACGTTAGTACTGCAATGTAAGCACAAACTTATTACCCCATAGTGAAAATTCATTATTCAAACTTTAATGGAAGATGTTGTTAAAGAAACGAAGGAATCTGTTTTAGCTAATTTTGTGTGAGATTTTTGTAGATGTTTCAGGGCTACATTCTCATATGAAGCTTAATAATAGCAAAAAAAACAAAGAATAACTCTTCTCCTATCCGACGGATTGAATAGCTCTTTTCAGCATTTTTTTGTCTTTAATTATGGTTTGAATACGTATTCGTATTTTTTTTTTTTTTTTTCAAAGTTTCTGCACAGTAATTGCCATATGAACCTACATTATCGTGAAATCACCACCTAGATAGCTGAAAATTTCACAGAACACTATTTTTATGGTTAGGATTGTTTAGAAGATACGGAAGATTGGGTTTTCAAACATTTTTAAATTTTTAATCACCTTAGAGCACAGTTGTCGGCATTGGACGCAAAATATTGTAATTAAGTAGAGGACGGTACGACATTCTTCACAATATTACGCTTTACATTGACATTTAGTACTGGACGACGAAGGAAAGAATAAGATTGTTTTGTAATAAACAATTATACAGATAAAACGTCTGATTGTTTTGCGATCCACATGTACTATTACACCATACACCATACCCTGGCTCAAAAATCATACTAAAATATGGCAAATCATATTTTTTATCAGCACACTCAACGGTTTACAGTAAAACTTTGCAAATAAAATGAAATTTTTCGAAAATATTAGCCAATTTATGCTCCTGAGTTGCATTTAAGATTCCTGTTTGGTTTAAGTGTTCAAAGTATGAGTCAAAACGGTATAAGTTTGAACTTGTTCCTTCCCACTTATAGATTGTTACGTGTTTTGTGGACAGCACCTAAACTAATATTTAAATTTGTCAACTCTATATTGTGATGTTTTCTTATCCTCAAAAAGCAGAGTTTTGTGTGATAAAGATGTATGTACCACATAGTTTGATAGATACCTCCTACCTCTCTAAAAAGTTGTTGTATTATGTAAATAATTCCTTCATCTTCTATATAAATAAAAATGGAATGGTATTTGTATGCAGGGTGTCCATTCCAAATCAGTTTTCCAATTCCCGGATTTTTCCCGGATGACCAATCAATTAAAAAAAACAGATTGCAAAAGGATCCTACTTGCTATTTTTGTTTATTTATTTTTTTCATACGATATGGACAAAGTTTGAGGACTTGATTTAACATATTTATGAATTATCTATCTATATAAATAAAAATGGAATGGTGTTTGTATGTCACGAAATGGCTCACGAACGGGGCAACGGGTTTGGATGATTCTTTCTCCATTTTGTTCGTCAAGGGTTCCGACGTGTTTGTGTGTATTAAAATTCCAGGATGTTCACCGGGAAAGTCGGAAAAACGAGAGTGAACAGAACTTACATTTTGTATGGGACGATTCATAGCAGTTTTCAACAGCCTACTTGATGGCAAGACGAAGTTTGCCGGGACCACTAGTTTTTAATAAAATTTAAAATATATATTTTAAAAGAGTTTTGTACAAAAAGATAGAAATATTTGTTGAAATATCTAAAAGACCGTTACTCCCTGGAATTCATAGGAAGTTAAGAGAGATTTTGGAATTATGTAAACAAATATCTGCTCTGTGTATCTAAACTTCCACAAAAGGGCAAAGTTCAATAGCAAAACCATTACCTTTTAAGAATGCCTTAGGATTTATGCGTTAGACATGGTTTATGCGTGGTTCATGGAGAAATTGTTGATCTGATAAAACTCATATTGGATCCAATAAAAGATCTTTTTTAACAGAAACGACAGGGTCCATTTTATAAATCGAGCAGATTTATGTGATTCGTCTGCAGTCATAGTCGAACACAGTAGGCATGCATATTTCAGAAGTCATCCGTTGATTACTTTAGTAATCCTGTCACAAAGGGGACAACTGGGGAATAATTCGAGTGACAGAGTCGTGTTGAGCGAAATTTTTGATCGGCAGTGATTCCAGTCTAGTCGTATTTGATTGACTCGACTTATTAAATATACCCCGATATTTCATCTTCCAAGCAATACTCAAAAGGTTTGACCAAGATGTCAAGAATCTTGTCAAAAATTTAACAAAAATCTGGCCAATAATGCCTAAAGGACTACGTTATTTGTTTATTCATCAAAGATCTAGCCATGAAATTAGTTTTGAATTATTGGGAGATTTCGCTGCCAATCTGCAGGAATTTATACAAAATCTTGTAAGACCCATCAATTGCGTGAACCGCTGCGTAAATTGACAATCTAAAATATATCATAGCATTGCGTAAACTGACAATAAAACGTTTTGGAACGTTGAAAATCTACGGTCTATCAATCTAAGAATGCTGTGGTACCTACGGCAATTATCAATATGAGATTTATAAACAAGCATTATGCAATTTTCTTGGCCGATTTCTTCACCTTCCCTTAAATCGTAAACCACGTTTACTCATATAGTTCAACTAGTTTAAGGCTTAAGCGGTGGTGAAGAAATCGCTCATAAGAATATTAAAGTTGAGAGCTAAAGAAACAGCAATTAAAATACAGAAAGATAATCTTTAAAGTACTAGATGTTGTATAGTACACTCAGGCAAAAGGACTATCGAAATACATAGAAACCACTTATGAAAATTCGCCACAATAAATCAGATTAAAATTCATAGCTTATTGCCTTAGGAAACCAAAATTTGAAAACAAAAAATGTTTTCGCGGCAACCTGGAATCGAACCAAGGACCTTGTCATCGATAGACCCGTGCGTACATGACGCCTTGATGTGAGGTGATGTTAAAACGGTACATAAAGCGTTTGTATTGCAATTATCGTTTCACCTTTCATAACTTATGAATGATAAGGCTAAATGTATGAGTTGCGATAGTCTAGTTCACAGCGTGTACTTATTGCAATGTCCACGTAAACTAATAAAACTTCAACACTGGTCTCAAAATAGTTAAATTGTGCACATTAAACCTCATAGAGTATGAAACAGGAATAATACTTGTAGTTTTAGAAGTTGAAGTGTGGTAATCGTTATCAACGCGATAATATGGAACGTCCTTTATTAGGAATTCGAGTAGCAGGAACCTTAACTTGCGTAGATGAAAAATACATAATCCGTTTTAGTTGGCTTTATTTTCACTACAAATTACACAGTTAAGTCCAAAACCAGCCACAGGAGCTCCATCAAAAGCGGTCGTGTAAGACACTGCTGTGTTATAACCTGGCCGGCATTCCCAATATCTATTTGTAAATTTGTTTCATTTTGAATAATTGTTTTCGTTGGTAATTTAAAATATGTGTAACATTACAAAATATATACTGTCATACCGAATTTAAATAAATCCTAAAACGAGCAATTATTAGCTCAAACAAAAGCTTTTGCTATGAATGATTGACGTTTATAGCCGCTCACTAGATTATTATTCTCTCATATGACATTATAAGGGAAATTTTTCAGTGGACATAATACATTGCTCAACATACGCAAAAATTTGCTTTACGCGAGTTTAAGTGAATACCCCTTTTGTCATAGATCAAGGACTAGTAAAACTAGTAACTCAGACAAGGCTTCATCAATAATCAGTATTATCAACAATCCTAGAAATCCGCCAAACGGAACTCTTAATTAATCTGTCCAGGATTTCAGAAGGTCTCCCAAGAAATGCCATTTTTTAACTTAGCTTTTTACCAACCTCTACGAATCTATAAAGAATTTCAAGCAAAATCAGCCAAGGATCTTTTTAAGAGTACGCCAAAAATCTAATAATAACCATTTCAGTGATCTCTCAGAAAGAGCATGAGCATGATTGACCGCCCACAGTTGCTACTCCGTTATTGCAAGAACAGCTGTACTTACACAGGGAACCAACAGACGCTACTCGGGATCAGCATCATCCTCAATGTGTAAATACTGGTGCTCTTATTATTATAATAAACAATACCGGCGCCGGCTGCGTCCGAATGCAGGTCAATTTGGGAATGGTAGGGAAATGTTGACGTGTTACTTGCTTTACAGAAGCCGAGGAGTTCTCTGCACTTCCACAAGAAAACACTGGGAGTTTGGAAAGGATTCGTTTTGGTAAACGATAAATATATAATTCGAAATGAATACGTGAGCATCTACACGAATGACCGCACTATCCAAACCAGACACGATACTGATTTCGTTGCTCGCTCGACAGGAGCATACAACAGGTTCAACGTATCAAACACTACCGACGCGTTTTTTTTTTTGTTTTTCACCGGCGCATTTCGTTTTTTTCTTCCGCGCAACGCGAACCGGACACAATGGATCCGGATTCCGTCGCTCGCTCACAAGAGCATGCAACAGATTCAACGGATCCAACACTACTCATTTCAGTGATCTCTCAGAAAGATAATACAAACTGGACGGTCAATTATCGGTTCGGTTCCCGTTAGGATTCTAGCAAAGATTTCTTTAATAAGTGACCATGAATTTAAATGAAAATCTAACATGCATTTCAACCAGAAGCTTTCCAGAAATCCGTAAGTTCCCTTCTAAAAATGTTTCAAAGATCCTAATCGTTAACTATCCCACAATTAAATGCAAAGTACGAATAACAGACCGTCCACTTCTTGGGAAAAATTCAAGTTTTACCTACTACTATTGAAATTTAAACAAACCGGTAGTCTTATGTTTGCAATACATATTTTCCCGGGGTGTGCTCCAATTTCCCGGGTATTTCCCGTATTTTTCCCGCTCATTCGTAATTCCCGGGTTTTTCCCGGTTTTCCCGGATTTCCCGGATGGATGGACACCCTGGGTATTTGTATGTCACGAAATGGCTTGAGAACGGGTCAACTGATTTGCATAATTCTTTCACTGTTGTATTCGACAGGGGATGCAACGTGTTCGTGCGGAGAAAAAGTCTAGGAAAGCTTTCGGAATAGTCAGGAAAACGGGAGAAAACTAATCTGTCATTTTGTATGGGAGATTTTGAGCAATTTTTCAACAGCCTACTTGATGGCAGAACGAAGTTTGCCGGGACCACTAGTAAACAATAAAAACGCCAAACAACATAATACGATTGGGCAAAAAAGTTAAAATGGGACTATATAAGAAATAGTATGTGTCCAATGTTTTGTCCATTTCTCTGTGATTACACGTCTAATTGAAACTCACTATGGCGCATTCGAAAGACAATGAGTTAATCTTACTTCGTAGGTATTTTGTTACAAAGATTTTTGGAATTTTGTTTAGTCAATTTTTACTTGAAGTTGTGACATTTTTAGAAAACCACACTGAAAAAAAGAGACCAATTTTTTCAGCATTGGATTTTAAATTAATGTGAAACTGTGTCGAAAACAAATCTGGAAACTATTAAATTTTTAGAAAATAGCCATTCAATTAATCGTGAAAAAGTTCGGGTTCACCTACGACACATGCAAATCAATTTTGTTAATATCTCTGCCGTTTTTCGACAAATTTAAATAGTCTTAAGCATTCTTGGATGTAAATAATGGATGAACATGATTGGAATGAGATTCACAATTTCCCTTGAAAATAACAATTTTATAACGAAAATCAGTAGAATAATGAAGCATAGCTTGTACTTAAATCCGAACACCTGTAGCAAGCGTTGTCTTTGAATCCGGACACTTTTGAATCGTAATTCGATCAATTGCTTTAATATTGAATTACTTGCGCAAAATTTACAAAAAAATTGGTAAATTTCAATTACATACCATATATCATACAACTTGAAGTATTTATGCGACTCACAGTGCTTCAAATACAGAAATGATGAGTAAAATCACACAGTTTCTCCCCAAAAATAGTTTCATTCTCATTCATGATGGCGTTTATTGTTGTTTTACTAGCTTTCCTTCAGTATCACTTTTAAAATATTCGTGCGCTTCAATTTAAAAGGGGGATATAATGTAATGTCCGGATATGAAACATTTGGCCATAATCCCGGACACCCTCGTTTTACACTCCGCAGTATACATTTACACCATATTCCAAGACTGCAATGTTAGCAAATAGTTAAACAATAACAAACATGAAACATATTATTCCCGGATACACATTCGACGTGCGTTTGTCAATACTTGAGGGGTGCGGACTGGAACATTTTGATCATTCAATTTGAACACAATATTTTCCACCAGTGCTACCCGTTGTTTGTCTTGTAGGAAACTATTTATAAGGTGCACACTTAAAATACTTCACACAAAGCTTTTGCAGTTAGATGCAGCCAATAGGTCCAATATTTCAGCTGAATCAAAAAGTTACCGTACCGTAAGAAATGTTTTACAAAAGTTTTAAATAACTTATGCATAAAAAAGAATAAGTGTAACGTTTCTTAAATGTTTGCATTTCATGAGTCATATAAATTTTCTAACATTCTTTAGCGAGACTAAGGTAGCTTCCATTTATTACGTAACGCCAAAATTTGAAATTTTCGACCCCCTTCCCTCCCTCCGTAACGCTTTTTGTATGAAAAATTCAAATTTTTGTATGAGCCGTAACGCTTGAGCGTTACGCGTCACCCTCCCCCTAGAGCATTACGTAATTTGTGGATGCCGTCTAAGTAAAGACCGCACATTCCTAGGCATACTTGGATCATTTTTATAAATATTTTAGCTTGACAGCAGCCTGGCTGCTTGTTGATATCTAGTTCGCACCCCCCAGGTCAATACTACTACTGAATGAACCAGCGCTGCGAAGAAATTACGTCTACCGGAGCAGCGTAACTTATTTTCATTCCATAAATCATATGGCAATGTTAACTAAATAACTAAATTAAAACAAAAATTAAAATGATCACAAGTAACATAAATAGGTGGTATTATTAAAAACTGGCAGATATCACTTAATTTCTCCTTTAATTAATGTATATTGTCAGAGTGTCCGGATATTAATTCATCACGGTAAATAGTTATAATAATAAGCCGTATAATAAAAAAATTGCAAGTGCTCTTCAAAGAAGTAAGTTGCTTTTTGAAGTTTCTAGCTCAATTCAAAACAAATAGGGAACATTCAAATATGACGTTCATTATTTGGGGGAGTGGTAGAGCCTACGAAAGTGTGACAGTGCATGTATTAGGTACTAGTGTACAGAGGGAGAGGAAAGATATCCCGAAAAAGGATAAATGTCAAATTTGAATCATTCCATATAAATTTACAAGTTCAAGTGCTATTAAAGTAAGAAAATATTATATATAAAATTATACAATTTGAGTGAGATTTGAAAAAGTTGTGACAATTTATTGTGATAGAAAAGTTATGGCTGTAGCCTAGTTTAGCCTCGCTAATAAGTAGCAGCACACAATTACTGATAATTTCTTTTAATTTCGTAATTAATGAAAGCATGACGGTTTTGTTCAATTTCGATAGATAGAAGACACAAACATCCCGGAGATCCGTGGACCATCCACTCCCGTTTAGCACATCCAACAGAATGCACATAACGTCCCACAAATAGTAGCAAACAAAATCGCAACAAAGTATTTCAACCTGTGCCACACTAAACATGTCCTTGTCATGAGGGGAAAAAAAGTGCACCAACTCAGCATCTCAAAAGTACTCACATAGGTATTCAAACGCACACCCGTCCACATAATGTTGCGAATGTAATAGAGTCGTTAGCTTATCATGTTTATTGCATTTAATAATCTGGAAAACTTTGAGGAACTCC
The DNA here is from genome assembly GCF_002204515.2 of Aedes aegypti. NCBI lineage: Eukaryota > Metazoa > Arthropoda > Insecta > Diptera > Culicidae > Aedes > Aedes aegypti. Next base: position 341,345,008 of record NC_035108.1, on the reverse strand, counting down.
CCCCTGTGGGGAACCGAAAGGGGTACCAAACCAGGAAAACACCGCAAAGACACACACATACAGGCACACATACGAGCTCTGGTACTAGAGGTCGACTTGACGCACCCTTAAGTGGGCGGGAAAATTGCGGAAAATGAGCTTCGCTCGCCAAACAACGGTATCTTCGTCGTCATCAACGTCATTACAGTGCTCTCGGATACTGTTGAGGTGAAGGTGAAGGGATACGCTACTAACAAATTACACTTGGTGACGGAACTAAATTGATGGTGCTCTGGTGGATGCCACTGCATCCACGGAATTCCGCTTTTTGCTGCAGGAGATGGTGACGGTGGTGGTGGATGACAAATAGACGTCAGAGCCCAATTTAACGCTCCATTTGAACCAAGCCAGTCCTAATGACGAATGAACCTTTCCTCCCGTCTTGTTCTTTTTTTTTCTGCTGCCATTTGGGAATCGTTTCACTTGTTAGGACTGGGATCAAGTTTCGGCCTATAGTGGCCGTTCGATTCCCCGGCCCCGTATCTACCCGATGGAGAACCAAGCCATTCCAGACGATCTGCGTAGTCACGTGTCGCACTTCTCCGCAGTCGGTGGCAAGGTCGGCAAGGCTCGGTCCATTGCCGACGGCCAATCCCATCACAGCTACTCGAACCACTCGCAGCGGGGCTACCTTGGATCGGCCTTCCCCAGCAACCTTGTGAACTCTCGACCAGGTGGGTCCGAATATGCACGCTAGCTCGAAACGGATAACTGTAGATATTTATAATGAATCTAAGATCTTGCATCCGCAGAACTCAGACAATCGCGCCAATCGTTGGCGGCCGCCTCGGAACGAATGTCCAGGGCTTCCTACGCCGGATCGATAGTTCATGGCGGCCCGGCCCACAGTATAGCGTCCAGCACCCGGCGAACCCGGCCGAGATCCCGCTCTCGTGAACAGTTGAATGGAACGCACGTCCACACCCATCAGCATCGTCCCGGCAGTCGGTAAGTTTAGATAATTTTGTTTTTACTCTTTATTCTGATACGATTTCCGGGAGAAATTTAAAAAAAAATTGTTCTCTTACTTTTTATTCTATTAATATGTCAAGTGGTCCAAAGCAGTGTGCAATATTTTACAAATATGTAATTCCCTATAGTCGGATTAGTGGCTTTTTACAGCCGTTTTGTTATAAATTGCAAAATAATGTTTGTCATTAAGGTCAGGAGTTGTCCATCATTCTATCAAGTATCATCAATTCGTAACTTGATTTGGTCAAAAAAAAACTACGATTTTGATCCATATTTTGCCTGCACCGTGAAACTAGTGCTACTACAGGAACAGAAATTATAAACAGTCTATAGTACCGTAATCCGGGGGCAAATTGATCACTGGGGTGATTTTGATCAGGTCGGTACCGAATAGTATTTCATTTCAAGGATGCTTAATGCTTCGTTGCCATCACAGACATTCCATGTTTTCTAGTTGATAGATGTCTAATGATGATTTTAAGCTATTTAATTTTTATTAAGGTCAGTTTTGCATAGAAATATTCACAGTTTTTGAAGGTGTTAGCAATACTGTTGGAAATGTCAGTACTAAACAATCCGTTGGGGCTAAGCCAGTATGAAAACTTTGAGTGTTCAAAATGTTGTGTAAGCTTCAGTGTGAGCTGCTGAACTCATTTTTGAAGTCGTACATCATTACAAAAATAGTTATTTGCTCATAAAACCGTTTATTGTTGAATAACGTGATTATTTCAAGGTAAATTGCATACATTTAGGCGTTTTATGCAGATATACAAAGTTTAATTTTGCAATAAAATGATGATGTACACGAGTTGTAAGAATTTTGACATCATTTTCAGATTCAGAGGACCCAAATTTAGTAGATAGAAAAAATTTACATTCTAAAATATACTTTATTATATAGTGATCAATTTCGCCCCAATGTGTCATTTTAGATATTTAAACTAATTTTATGAAATGTTAAATTTTATTTCATAAAAAAATTGATTACATAAACTGATAGAGATCAATGAAGTACTAATTTTACCGAAATAAATTTGACAATTTTTTAATTCCAAAGGAAAACATGACAAAAAGTTGTGAAATAGTGATCAATTTGCCCCCGGATTACGGTAACTGATTTGTTTGTATAGTGGCTCAAACAATATTTAATACAACAATATTTTTGTTTCGTTGTTTTTATATTTTTCCTACAAAACCAAGACAAAAAGCATTTAGATGACCTTAAAAATAGTACCGCCTGCTTTATTATACGCTTTTACACAAATATTTGTTCTTAGCTGATCGATTATTGGTGCATCCACTCTAGACAACAGGTATTCAATCTATTTGCCAAAGAAACGTTAACTATAAAAAAAATTGAATCCAACTAAAGAATCTAGGATCTTCAGTTACTAAAGCTTACACATAGTATCTATATCTGACTAACAACTGATCAAGGTCTGCCCACATTTGCATAACAGTCCCATATAAAATAGGATTCCCTATACATATGGGATTATTATACGAGTATGGGCAGTCTAAACATATCCAAAATCTAAAGTAGGCCAAAGTTAGCCACTATGACGGCTGACTTGTATCTCTGCTACAATTTTCAAATAAATAGTAAGAAAATGAAACTAATTATTTCAAACTATCGCCTAGTGACTAAAATAAAACATGCAATGCTGACTGTTGCTTCATAATTGAAATTTACGTTTTTGAAGGTTCGATACAATACCTCAAGGAAAGCTCCTCATAAGTTCAATATGGCATGGAAGCTTCTTAAGACACTTTACGGCATATGATCGTAACATTAAAGTTGCTGAGAACTCCGCTGGGTACGCTAAGTAAGGACTGTTCATTTTATAAAGTGGACACTTTGTGCATGCTGTATCTTTTTAATTTATCAATGAAATTTCAATCGGTTTTCTGTACATCGTTCGACTAGTACTGTAAAATGTTGTGATAATAAAAAAAATCTCCAAAATAATTAAATTTCACACGAATATGGAACAACGATTTTTGGAGGTTATCAAAATCAATGGTTGTTAGAAATTGGCTGAAAATTCGACAATTTATATTTTTTATTTTCAAAAAAGGCTTGTTCTCCAAAAGCATCATCAATCAGAAGCCTGATGAAAAAAATCAAGTTATTTTTGGAGCAACAATTTTACAGATATAATTTAATCAATTTTCCCCTATATTTGTAAGAGCAAAATATTTTAAATTTAAAGACAACTGATATGAGTGGAATTTTTTGGTTTAAAGTACGTCCTGATGGAAGTGCTTATATACTACTATTATAATAAATAACTTATGCCTGCATAGAGTTACTTATATAGTCCCCACGTTACATTTAAAGCACAATAGAAAAAAACAATTGCTTTAAGTATATTGACAATCATCAAAATTGGCAACACTGCTGTAATAAAATCGATTATATTTTCCACATATTATTTACATAATATGTTATTCTGACATTACATTATATTTTCCACATATTATTTACATAATATGTTATTCTGACATTACCAATTGAAATATTCCGAGAAAACCGTTTACAATTTGCTGTAGATCGATAAATATGCGTACACGATTTTAAAAGTATGAGACTTTTTAGTAAAACTACCGTAAAGAGCGAAATTTGTACTTAAGACTGTGGTTTAAACTCACGATTTAGCTCTCGTTTATACAAATACAGTTTCTATAGTAATCCAAACTAATTTTGAACACGCTTTTTACTTTTCTCTTTTGCTGGGAGTGAAAGGATGGTGTATGAGCAAATTTGGCCATAAATGGGTAAATCACTAATATTACCTAATGTCAGAGAATGGTGGAATATAATTGATTTTTTCAAAGCTATACCTTCAGTTGAATAGTAAAGGATACAAACATATAATTTGTTCATAAAAATTTAGGATTTTTGTTTTGTAAAAAAAAAATGGTTAACTTTGACGAACAGCTTTTCTTAGGAATATTTGGAAGAAGTATTTAGCTTTTCAATCAAAAGCATTTTCAAAGATCTTATATTTTCATAGCATTGTAAAATAATAGTTGAACAATGCGCAGAAAACCGATAACGATTTTATCAATAAATAAAAAAAGATATAGCACAAACAAAGTGTCCACTTTATAAAATGAACAGTCCTTAGCCTAAAGCTCCTGATAAAACATTTCAAATGCTTTGTAAATTCATACTTTTGAAATGGCGCATTTAATTACGAAGATTACAAGAATTGTAAAAAAAAAACTGAGAGACAAATGGTCGATGCACCTTTACAGTCAATTTTCTAAAAATCAGACCCTTCTATTTTTTAACATTTTTTCTCTTTTTTATATCTTTACTAAAGAGGTTTTTAGCCCTGGGCTAGTTCATCTCGAGAGACATTTTTTCTTGAGAAAACCAAATTCTTAATGTAAGTTTAAAGCATTTTGCCAGCTTTAATTTTTTTTCGATTTTCAATTATTTGTTGACATGCAAAACAGTTAAAAAACAGTGATTGAATATTATAGCTCAAAAGTGAATTAAACATACAATTCCTTATGAATCATGCTGGTATTTTTCCTTATATCTAAACGTTCTCAAGTTATTGCGATTTCAAGAACAAAATAAACATAATTCTAGTAGCTCTACTAAAACTATAAACAAATTCTACACTGCGGAACACGTTTTTGTCTCCAGCACCAAAATACCGCTATTCACTTAATTAAGGGTTGCTGAATCCATTGCCGTTTTCAGAAATATCATAGCACGTCCAGTTTTTGAGATATTGACTGTTGAAAATGCAAAAAATGACTATTTCAGCCAACTTGCATGCAAGTTTCCCAGCTTGTAAGGTAATATATTGGCTTAATTTGCCACTGAATTCAAACTTTATGTGTATAACAATACTTATCATCAAAGTTTGTATTATTTTCGATACGGAAAAGTTATTTTTTGATGGTTTAGAGAATTGTTGTATTTTGCCATATAGAAGAAACGAAGAATTTTGTATGGACACTGCAAGCATGTTGAAAAAATCGGTTTAATCGAAATTTAATCGCGCAGTTTCAATCAAATTATGTCTGAAATGAAAGTTCAAGTTCTATTTTGCATGTTTAGTGGATTAGATTAGGGTAGGTGTACCAATTATGGATGCAATATGTCAACTGGATGGATAAAAATCAAGTTTAAACCGCGTTTCTAAGACGTAAGCATGACTTGTTGGTGTTATTCACTAGTTTGAAGCCTTGCAAAAAAGTTGAAATAAGCAGTTTTAGTACTAAATTGACTTTTAGCTTCTAAAAATTGGTTTTAAAAAACGTTGTCTTTGTACCAATTATGGCAATAGTGTTCCTAGCATTCGACATAAAAGTGTACCAATTATGGACTATCGAATGATTGAACTAAATGAACTCAAACGCCATCCAGAACGAATGATAATGCAACGCTAATATGTAATGAAGTGATTGCACATAATATTTTCCAAAAAAATTGTGTTAAATAGATGTTAAATCAATTTATTGCAATGGGTTCATGTGAGCAAATTATTTTTTGAAAATAAGTCTAAATGTAGTGAAAATGCAAATTATTATACAAAACAGCATTAATGAACTCATATTACCTTTCCAGCGCCTTATTTTAACGAAAAAGTAGGGAAAAATCAAAAATCGAGTGTAGCTGAAAACCCCTTTCTACCATGAAATTAGCATCTTCCGCTTACGAACGTCTGATTGAAAAATCTTAGTAATTGAGTACAAAATATGAAGATAATGCCTTACCGAACCGTCCCGTCGTGGAAGTCACCCGTAAAATAGCTTTACTTCTTTTATTTCACTGCTCAAAAAATGTAAACAAACCACCTCCAGAGTATAGCCATAATTGGGCTCTCATACACTCTTTGTACCAGTTATCGACATAGTGAAAATAACACGATTTCCAACTTATAACAGTAGATTTGATTGCTCACCAGCTAAATCTATTCATTTGTTTTCACTAGGCAACATACGTTTATCGGCTGAAGCAGTTTTTCCGGATGAAAACATGAATTTCGTAACGGGTGTTCTTTAACAAACTGCTAAGAAGGTGTTATATGTGTGAGGCAAAATTTTCAAATGTTCATTTCTCGAAGCTTATTGCACGAATGATCTCATCAAGGTTTAGTTACCATCAAATACAAATAGGTTTATCATTCCTGTGAATATTAGCCGTTATATTCTAGTGAAACAATAAGAAAAATATCTTTTTGTTTCCACTATTGCCATAATTGGTGCTGTAGCCATAATTGGTACTTCTACCCTACAAAAAAGTATGATAAATTGTACTTTAAATTTCATGTAAACATTAATAAAAGCAGTGTTTTGTACAACTTTGGCGACCTGTTGCTAAAAATTGTGACGTGCTGGAACATTTCTGAGAACGGCTTCAGATTCAGCAGCCCCAAATCTACTAGAGACACATAATTTGGTTCTTGAGACACGCGAACATGTCATTTTTGTTACGCTGTGCTATCAGAATTCAGAAGGTAAACAATTGTTTCTACTTTTTTACAAATTGGGTCTCGTATTACAAAAATGTGTTTATTTTTTATTATATTTTCCATCCATTCCATAAAAAAATAATACAAACTATTTCCTTGGAAGTGGTTTGAAAAATATTCTTATTCGAATTCCTATAGAAATACTAACAAAAGTGTCTATCTCTAATGCATCAAAAAACTTCACATCCTGAACGAACTTATTGAGACATCTTCCAAGGATTTCTGTAGAAATCCCTGGGAGGTCTGCTGGAATAAATACTTAAAGAAAACGAGGAAAAAATCCTGTAATATGTCCTGGGGGATTTCTTTAAATAATGCGTTTAAAAAAATGTCTGAGAGAACCCTGGGGAATTCAATAGGAATACCGTGAAAATAGCTTGAACAATTACTTACTAGAATAATCAAAACTGCGTAGGATCTCTAGGTGGATTTCGGTGGGGAAATTACCGGTAGAATCACAAGAGATAATCATGGGACTCTAGTAATAACAACGAATACGGAAATTACAAAAATTATAAGCGTTTGACTGGTGAAAGATTATCTAGATATTTTTTTAATTCCTTGAGAAATCGCTGGATGAATTTCTGTACAAACAGCTTGTCTGGGGAATTTTCCGAAAGGTTTTCTAAATGTGCGTCTGAGAGAATTTTTTTAGGGTTCCTATGCACTGCAAAAATGAGAAGTAACGTATGATTTTTTTGGTTCTCAACGATTTACACCAGGATTCCTCAGAAGAACGCTTCCAATAATTGTTGCAGAATTTTTGGTTTGATTATTTATAAGATTGTTTCACATGAAAATTTTCAAAAAAAAATTGCAGATCCCATGCAGCAATTTTCGTACGAATTTGTATAGAAGCTTCAGAAAGTATTCTTGTATCTCAACCTTCAGGAAATGCTAATGGAATTTAATAAACAAGGTCGATATTGTTGAAAATTGCTTTCATTGTTTTTATCTACCAAATATCTACCCAAATATTAGAAGACAAATCCACCGAGGAATTGAAGAAACAAGAGCCTTCAGAGACCTTCCATTGGAAATATAGACTAGAATATAGAATCAGTCCCTATCAGCCTTGAATTGGATGTTCTTTTGGCAGAATTCCTGAATGAAATCGTTAACAAGAGAAAACATCAGAAGTGGAAAAATCTTAGAAGAAGCTTTTGATTTAATTTCAGAAGGAATTGCAGGAAAAACTGCTCGTGAAATCTACGAATCTACGCCGGATTAAAACGAGAATCTCCAGAACAGAGGACATTCCATTAGAACATAAAAAGCAAATCCTGAAGAGAGTAACATCTGTAATAAAAGCATATCCTAGAATAATTTCTGGAGAATTTCCAGTAGGCTGCTTCAAGCTAAAATCTGCAAAATGTTGTAACAAAAATATCTGGAAGAGTCTTCAAAACACACCTTTAAGGAATTCTTGGAACGATTTCTCAAGAGAATCCTAATGATACTTTTGGGGAAATGTTCTGATAAGATTAGTGTCACATGGACAAGTTCCAATCTAATTTCATCTAAAAATTCCTAATTTCCTATTTCTGTGAGAAATTTTGAAGAAGGCAAGTAGAAAGAATACCAGGAAGTCCTTCCTTCAAATATGGCTCGTTTTAAAATAAAAAAATCTCTGAATATTTGTAATTTTACAAATAAATTTTCTAAGAAATTTCTGTTAAAGTCCAATTGACATTCTTAAATAGAGGTATATTTTTTATGAAATCTTTGGACAATTTCTTGAAAAGTTCTATAAAGCAAAATCATACTGTAAAGTTTGATTCCCAAACGGTACCGATTCTTCTCGTAATTGAAGCTTGCTTGATTTCGCTAAGTAAAAAAAATCATAAGGCTACTCAATATACAAATGCATAAATGGTAACTTTGACAAAGTAAGGTCTTATGGTGAATCGAAGCCTAACTGTGAGCAATTATTTAAAAATCCATCAAAATCTAGTAAGATACTTAAATTGTCTTATGACATTTATTTGTTCTAATATTTCTGTTATGCGTAGAATATATTTAATAAACTTCCGTTTATTACTTTAATAAAAAATAAAATATGTTTGACAATTTGGGAAAAACATCAGAAAAGACTGTCCGTTGTCAAAAATTATAATGCCCCATCGACTAAGTAATTTTAAGCAAAATGAAAAAGAAAATATTTCAGATATTTAGTACGTAGGCCCTAGTTTATTTATCAATCATTTATAATTGGTAAAGTGTAACTCATTTTCCTTATTCTTCTCATGTGATTAATTATTAAATCAATTTTGATTTTCTGTGTAATTCTCGAGTCTATACTGAGTAATGGAACATCGACTCATAGAGTTTTTATTGTATTTGCACCCATCCTTATCCGACTTAGGGAAAGTGTACCAGTTATGGCCATAGTGGTTCCCTATTTGGCCATATGTTAAATTTCAATAACTTTCACATTTTAAATCTTTTTGAATGTTTTTACATCAAAATATATGTTAATTCTAACTACTACAACACACAAACATTTTCAAAATTTGAAGACATTGAAGTAATCACGTATGGCGAAATAGGGAACAACTATGTCCATAACTGCTACACCTACCCTATATGTATATTTTTTTATACCGAATTTAATACCAAACACGGACCCGACCGAGCCCGATACAATATAGTTTTCTTGTATTTTCTACTCAATTTTCATAAACAGTCAGAGCAAATTCTTCTTTCCATGCCAAGGGTGATTTGTATCATTTTAATATGTTGGACTAGGGATTATTTAAAATTTTTGTATGAACCTTAAAATGATAGAAAATCCCCTCCCATCGCCTGTTGCGTAACGTAATATTTGAATCTAGGGGATCGTTAGAAAACTAAGTAAATTACATAAATTGCAAAGCATATAACAATTCCAATTATCTTGAAAGTTACACTTAATGATGTTCATAGATAAAATTCACTTCAGTTAGTAAGCTTCTATGTTGATGACTTGCCACGTTCAACTACGGAAGTAAAGCTAAATAAAGCAAGGAAATGAAAAACAAGTCGGAGTTCAAGTGCCCATGATGATTTTCGTAAAATACTCTACCTTTTTTACTGTAACCGTTCAAAACCCACGAGGTTTTGCTTGAACTCGGTGGCTTAGGCGCCACACCCGGAAACCGAGAGACCACCGGTCGTTTACAACTTTGCCCGACTACTTTGAGTCTTTTTCCTCAGGGGACTCGTGAACGGCTTTACTAACTTCTCTCTCACCTTGACGAACCTGCTAACTTCACGCCCAAAAGATTACCTTCGAACCACAAAAAGTTTTACCCCAAGACCTTAAACTCGTTCAACCCGATCTGACCTTGAATGGAGTTTGGAAGTCTGAAAGGCCAACCTACCAGAAAACGGAAAGCAAATCGTATATAAAAGGGGGAATTCTCTGAATTGCCCAAAACGGAAAAATCAATTGTCTTTCAGAACTTCAACTACTCTTTATTAACGGAAACTCATTCGGTTGCGCAAAATATGGGACCTACACGGTACTCGATATAACAAATTTTAAGAAACAAAAAGCCATTCAGGCTCTACCACTTGACCACCAGCAACCAGGGGTCATTCAAAAATAACATCCATCATTTGGGGGAGGGGGAGGTTTACAAAAGTGTGACAGTACGTGTATAAGGTATTGGAAATAGCGTGACAGAGGGAGGAGAGGGGTCTAGAAATTCCGAAAAACAATGGTCGTCATATTGGAATCTTTCCAAAGACCAGTCGATCAAATTTTCAGCCGGGATAGCTATTTTGATCAGTGTAGACAATCGCCGTTAAATGGAAAAGGTCGGCGACGAAACATCGTCATCGTCACTCAACCAGCATCGGATGACGATTTGCCGCAGAGATTCGGTCACATAGGCTCGGCGTCATGACGAACAAATACGATTCCTTCGTTATGGTCGAATCTTAGTTCACTGAGCCGACCGACAATATGAATCGTGTCTTCGACAGATTAAAAGCATTTTTTGAAAAAATACAACAAAACATGTCTGGAATCGAACAAACGATCACCGAATCGTCAACTCCACGCGCTTACCAACAGAGTGGGTTCACTTATCAATACAAGCAATTACGTAATGGCATTCGTTGTTTGGTGCGAAGCAAGCGAATATACAGTAGGTAAAAGCCTTCTGCTTGTGAGTTTGTATTGAAGTTAGTCGTGCATTCTTTCGTCGATGACGAGACGACGGCCTGCCGACTTCTTGAAGATTTAATGAGTGACTTCGATTCCTCTTCACCTTTGTTAATAATTGTGGAAATTTTCAATGAACACTAAGCTGAGAAGCAGGGTCTGTCACATTTGGGACGTAGTTCGAAGAAGAAGAACTGTAGAAGCCATACTTTTATCAGGTTGTGTAGAACGGTTATCAATTATGTAATCTTAAATTATTATTTAACTATTAAATGAGACCAAACATGTTTGAGTGTTAATGACAGATATTTCTAATTATCTACTGATTTCCTAGACTATACATACATAAGTTTCTATTTTATGTCATTCACGTCCATAAAACATGATTAAAAAATTCCTTTGCTTCCCCCCCTCACAGCTACTCAACGGCCGGCTCGACGCACACCCTCAACAACTACTGCGACACGTCCGACAACTGGACCGACCACGATATGGACATCTACATGGCGCGCAATCCGACGACCCGGAACGGCGGCGGTATGGTGCCATTATGAGAATCGCTTCTCGCTTCGCCCTACTCCTGATGCTACGACGACGTGATGTTTGACCACCAACCGGCACGACCCCACCCCCCTCTTCAACTCCTGACGACCTGACAGCGACTGCCCGCGGCGGCCACTCAGCCGCCGTCGGGCCACAATCCGGAACTGCTTCTAGATCCTGGCCGGTGGTGGTGCCGCTGTGACCAACCTCCACCGGAAACTGTTTGCGATGACGACGAGGAAGATGAAGGATATTACCACCATCAACTGCACCGGGAGCAACTGTATCGACCAGAACTGGATGAGCTGCTGGTTGTGGAGATGGAAGAGGACGAACCACCGCCAGACTACGAATCCGACGATCCGGGCGGGACGGCCACCGTTGCTGCTGTCCTCCCGTCGCTGATTGTGGAATTGAGCAACACGTCGTCGTCATCGTCCCACGTACGCAACAATGCCAATCAAGTGAGTTCTACGGGGGTCGGTTTGGGGTCCGAGGCGACTCCGGGTCAGGAGACCAGCTTCGTCGAGTGGGAAAACTATCGTAATCGAATGAGAGAAAACCTACGGTGCTGAAATGGGGTCGATGATGGCGGGGGGGTTATAAGAATTTAGTGTGAATATTTTTCGCTTTTCGATGGCGATGTGTGATCACGGTGTGTCTGAAACAGGTAGTGACGAAAACAAATCATCGATTTTGCAACCACCCCCTCAAAAGATGGGGTATCCCATAGGATCCTCTCCGTGAATTTGAAAATATTTCATTGAAAACGATGTTAATATCTGTTTTAGTTGATACATTGTTGGTATCGATTTGAATTCAATAGGTTTTAATGTTCTTCTGAAAAAATGTGCTGTTTTTTGCATCTCTCACAAAATGAGATTTCTGAAAGGAATCTCTTCAGATTCCTAAGAGGAATCTTTTCAGATTCATGAGAGGAATTTCTTCAGATTCCAGAGAGGAATATCTTCACGTTCCTGAGAGGTATCTCTTCAAAATCCTAAGAGGGTTCTCTTAAGATTCCTGAGAGAAATCGCTTAATATTTCTGAAAGAAATTTCTTCATATTACTGAGAGAAAACTCTTCAGATTCCTGAGAGGAACCTCTTCACATTCCTGAGAGGAATCTCTTCACATTCCTGAGAGGAATATCTTCAGATTCATGTGAAGCAACTTTTCAGATTCCTGAGAAGAAGCTCTTCAGATTCCTGAGAGGAATATCTTCACATTCCTGAAAGGTATCTCTTAAGAATCCTGAGGGTAAACCCTTCAGATTCCTGAGAGGAATCTCTTCACATTCCTGAGAGGAATCTCCTCAGATTCTTGAGAGGAATCTTTCCAGCTTCCTGAGAGAAATCTCCAGATTCCTGAGAGAAAACTCCTCAGATTCCTGAGAAGAATCTCTTCAGATTCTTAAGAGGAGTCTCTTCAGATTCCTGAGAGGAATCTTTTCAGATTCCTGAGAGAAATCTCTTCAAAATCCTGAGAGAAATCTCTCCAGATTCCTGAGAGGAATCTCTTTAGATTCCTGAGAGGAATCTCTCCGGATTCTTGAGAGGATTCTTTCCAGATTCCTGAGAGAAATCTCTTCAGATTCTTTAGAGGAATCTTTTCAGATTTCTGAGAGGGAACTCTTCAGATACCTGAGAGGAATCTCTCCAGATTTCTGGTAGGAATCTCTCCAGATTCCTTGTAGGAATCTCTTCAGATTCCTGATAGGAATCTCTTCAGATTTCTGAGAGGAATATCTCCAGATTCCAGAGAGGAATTTCTTCAGATTCCTGAGAGAAATATTTTTGGTTTTTGGAAAGCAATTTTTGTGACTGAATGCCGAATGTCATCTTAATGGATATTTAATATGTACTTATGATATATTTATCTTTCGAGTGTTGGATGCAGAAATGAAGGTATTTTTTTTCGTTAGTAACTGTTTCAGCCACACCGTGCCCGTTTTCCCGTTTAGTGCTGCATGCTATAGGTTGGGACGTGTCAATAAGTGAAAGTAGTTCTAGGAAGTCAAACACGAACCGGAATTTCAAACATGTTTAGGAAATTTATTACGGAGAAAAAGAAAACCGAAAGAGGATATATTTTTATTGCAATTTTTACATTAAGTCTTTAACAGTAAGTAAGCGCTAGAGAAAAGGGGTAGGGAATTTTGCAAAACAGATAAAGTAAAGTGAAAGTCACCAAGGGAGTTCATCAACATAAGTGGCGATGTACAATGTGCAATGTGACGCGAGAGTGTGTGTGAGTTATTTATCTCGATCGGCTTCCGTTTCAATTCGTGTGGAAAATTCAGGATCCATGCTCTGTTGTTGCCGGGGTTTTCGCAAACATAATTCAATTCGCCTCCGGGAGGGGATGAAAGAGTGGGGTGACGACGCCAAGGGGGAAAAATGTGTATTTTATAGCTTTTTAGAGAAATTTTTATGGTCGTTTGAATATATGACGTGTAAACATTCACTACTCGCTGAAACGCGGCAAACGGGTGCAGAATAAGTGATGAGTAGCGAATATTTGCAGCCCCACACGCGCGGATGATGACTGAATGGGACGATATAGAGTCGCGCGTTGGACTGGTGCGGAAATATGAGAATCAGACACAATTTTTTTTTTGAAAAAGTTGTTAGAAAAACATTGACATTTAAAAAAATACTGACATTTTTCAAAACATAAATTTTGTGAATACGTTGCGGAAAGAAACATGAATCGTAAAATGGCGTCTTCGTCAGTGGATACAACAGTTTTGTTGCATTTTTTGGTGTTTAAACCATAACACCTTTCACAAAATCACACCTGGAAAGTTAATCTGCATCAAACTTATAAGTTTGAATATCCGCCGTAGCGGAACCTTCCATGCTACGAATAATAGCGCTTGCAACGAAGTAGATCAAAATCTACCATTGGCAAATTAAGCTTCCAAAAAGCTTAAGCTCTCGAAGTTCGCATAGAATATAATAGCTGAGAAGCATGATCTGTCAGATATTGTATGAAATACCATTAGAACGAAGAAGACGAACCACAAATTTTGAACCAGTCTGGTGTCACACATGATCGACCTTTGATTTTTTATCCCATCCTCAACTCGACTCAACAAAGCTCGATCAAGCGTATAAAATATTTCACCAAACTACAGTTCAGCGATGGGAGAAAAAATATCCTCTTCGATACCACAATCACCACACTACTGCCACCGAAAAAACTTCAAACGCTCAGCATTTTTTTATTTATTTTTCGCCCCTTTTTAAAGCGCACAGTTTATGGAGTTTATACGTTTTCGAAACCAATCACGAGTACTACTGCATGCTGACGTTGCGTCTCCGGAGCTGCAGCGCCGTAGCTCTTTGGAATTATTAATTTAAATAACGGTAACAATAATAATCGACTCGGCGAATTCTGCCGCCCGATAGAAAGCGATGTCGTCAGACCGAAATCGGGTGAAATGTCATGTTTTGGCCAACAGGCGACAACAGCAACAACATTCAGGACCATCCCTAGTAACCCTAGTAACAATTTAAGAGCATCCCTACACCTAACAAGTGGATGTGAGATTCCAGTACAATTTTGCATGGGAACCTTACAAATGTTGTATAATATTTTTGTATTTCCAGGAAATGTAAGGTTCGCCTTCCTTCGCCGAGTGGTCATACTCCGCGACTACAAAGCAAAGCCATGCTGAAGGTATCTGGGTTCGATTCCCGGTCGGTCCATGATCTTTTCTTAATTAAAATTTCCTTGACTTCCCTGGGCATGAAGTATTATCGTATCTGCCACACGATATACGAATGCGGAATTGGCTACTTTGGCAAAGGAAGCTCTCAGTTAATAACTGTGGAAGTGCTAATTGAACACTAAGCTGAGTAACAGGCTCTGTCACAGTAAGGACGTCATGTCTTTGGAATTTAAAATAACTGTTGAATCACGAGTGGAAAAGGTTGCAACCATGTTGCCCCCTGTGTTTGTCATAACAATTTTTCTCGAGATTTTATGAAAATGTATGCAGACTGAAGGGACTTATGAAATCATCGACATAGGGAGAGATATCGAGATATAGAACATTGAGATGTAGAGAGTCGACTGTAGTTGTTTTATAAATCGAGATTCATGTGAACCATCCGCAGTCACTGTCGATCAAAGTAAACAAAGATATTTCATAAGTCACCTTCTTCTTCTTTCTGGCATTACGTCCACACTGGGACAGAGCCTGCTTCTCAGCTTAGTGTTCTTATGAGCTCTTGCACAGTTATTAACTGAGAGCTTACTGTGCCAATGACCATTTTTGCATGCGTATATCGTGTGGCAGGTACGAAGATACTCTATGCCCTGGGAAGTCGATAAAATTTCCAACCCGAAAAGATCCTCGACCGGTGGGTTTCAAACTCACGACCCTCATCTTGGTCTTGCTGAATAGCTGCGCGTTTACCGCTACGGCTATCTGGGCCCCAAGTCACCCAGAAGTCAACCACCATAGCAATCCTGTCACATAGAGTGACAACTGTCGAAAAATTCGAGTGACAGAGACGTGTCCAGCAAATATTTCGGTCGACATTGACTCCAGTGGAGTCAGTATGATCGACTCGATTTATGAAATAAGCGTTACTCACTTATACATGTGACTGAAACCGGATCCACCGGTAAAAGATCAAAAGGATTGTTACCCGATACTGACTGCAACGGAACCGCACGCTTGAATTTCACTGCGACATTCGACCAAAAGAATGGAATTACTGCAATTATTCCGTGTGTGTTTGAGTGCGACATTTATGCGGCAATTGATCGCCGTCGTAATTGATGAAAATGATAAAACATTTGTCGCGAGAATCCAAAACCACAATCACTCCGCCGCTTTTCAACGGGTAACCTGGCCCTCGATTATTGCTTGTTCATGTCAATTAAAGTTAGGCACTGCATCGATGTCGAAAACCACCGTCAGAAATTCATTTCACTCGAAAGCAAATTAAATAAATTTTTAAATTAATTAACGAGCTCGTGCCCTTTGACGGACAACGACTGCATGAATGGAGGAACAATGTATAAAATTTCAATAGAAACTCTTACAATATTGATATTTTATTTAAATTTTGTTGGATTTATATATGATGGAGTAGATAGTCTAATAGCTTTTGTTACTTTCTCCCACTTTGAGCAGAAAGAAATTTAAAAACTCGTTTATGGTTCTCATTACTTCTAGACGAATTCCATCCAGAATGAGTCGAATAATATTAAAATCGTACTCGATAATCTTCGATTTCGATATAAATTTTCATATGTTAATAAGTAGAATAAGTGTTTTCCGTAGAAAAATCGATCATTTAGACTCGAGGATAACTTTTGAAAATGGCCTATAAATGTTTGCATGAAAACTTATTTGAAAATTCTAACTATGAAACTGTTGATTTTAGAGAAAAATGTTCTATGAAGAAGTTGTAGTGTACCGTTTAGACTGTAAGAAAAAAAATACACTAAAAAAATATTTCAAATATTTTTTTAAATAAATTCCATGAAAAAATATAGGCCATTTTCAAAAGTTACTCTAGAGTAAAACTGATCGATTTTTCTACGGAAAACACTTATTCTACCCTACCAAAAACATGTGCAAATTTTACTGCAAATCGAGAATGGTCGAGTTCTGTGACTGACCGGTTTGACATAGAATTCGTCTCTATGCTTGTTTCAGTGTAGTATCGCGCAAGGTCTATGTAGCAGTAGGTCTTCTGAAATGTCAATTGGCGTGGTTTGGCGGCCATTTGATGTTGCGGTCCGCTTTGTTTACAAACATTTCCATGTATTTCTCCGGATTTATTAGTGCCAATGTTTGTGAACAAAACATAAATTAAAAGGGATAAACATCCTTCCTCTCCCTTCCGCTACTTTTTTGCACAAACTGAGCAAGACAAACCATATACAAATATATATATCGCGTTCTCCGAAAAAGGCTTACGCAAAAAATTGTAAAAAGACAAAAGAATTGGCTTGTTTAGGGGTATCCCGTTTTTCACATATTCTGATTTTGCGTTGACAATTGAGTCAGAACTCAAAGCTTCATATTTTTTAGTGCCTTGGAACTATTTTGACGTTCAAGGATCCATCATCGTAAATATCGCCATGATCAAAATTTCAAAAGCAGTTTTTCTGTTCAAAACTGAAATATATTCGACGACAGTGAACACATTCACTGTATTTCGGTTGGAGAATAGAATAAAATAACACATATTCATGATTTTGAACAAAAAACTGACTTTTGAAAATTCTCAAATTGGTGACAGATCCTGAATTACTTTCGAATCACCCCCAGGCAATTTTTACTATAGGACAATCTGTCATTATGTAAATGTCGTTCAGTCTACGCATGAGCCTCTGCGTGCCATAAATTCTTTTGTTCTTTTGACTTTTACTGTGCGCCGTGTGTTGGTGCTGTCTCGCTCACTCTCTCTTGGGCAATTTTAAAACATTTCGATTTCTCTTAATCAGAAGATAGTGTGAAAAAAAAGTGACAAAATACAAGTTTATCAGCATTTCTTCACTTCAGACCGCTTGGGAACGATGTAATCTTGCGTCTTGAGGTGAAAAAATGCTAAATACTTGCATCTTGTCACCTTTATTCACAGAAGAGAGGATCGATGAAGAAAAATCGATCATGCGACTTACGCCCTTATTTTTGCACACGCTTGATTTGTCATTTACAATGTCAAAATTATGATATCGCAGCGCAATAAAATTGGGTTATAGTTAGAAAAATGTGTTTTTCGGTCAAACTACAAAATATTGTAACTTTTTCAC
Source organism: Aedes aegypti (assembly GCF_002204515.2). Classification (NCBI taxonomy): domain Eukaryota; kingdom Metazoa; phylum Arthropoda; class Insecta; order Diptera; family Culicidae; genus Aedes; species Aedes aegypti. The sequence goes on along the minus strand of NC_035108.1, from coordinate 341,327,024 downwards.
CGTTGAACAACCCAATCGGCGGGCGTCGTGAGAGACTTACACATCTGATGCGTAATCGAAGTGAAACGTGTATCAATTTCAATGGATCATTGAATGTATCTGTTTTTTGTATCCACCGCATCATAACAACGACGGCACCGTATAGACCAGTGGTCCTCAGCCTAACCGATTACACGGGCCATCTGAACTCTTTCAAAATCAGTCGCGGGCCGCAAGATTTATAATGATTAATTTTAACAGCTGACTTTAAATCACTATTTCTATGAGAAAGGATAATACATTTCTGGGAACTTTATGTTCAGAGCAAAGGGGTTTGGAAGCAAAGATATAAGTGACAGAAAAAAATGCCATGGTTTTGTTAGCTAATACAAAAGAATTCATGACGAAAAAAATAACATTGAAAAACTTTTTTAAAGCTAGAAACAGAGCTTTATTAATATACTCAATTCAAATACGATCAATATGTCTCTTACCGTATTGGACAATGCAATTGCAACTTTTTCGAATAATAATACAAAATGGTCTACTTTAGAGGTTTTTATCTATTTTTTATGGATCGATTCATATCAAATTTAACCATATCTTGAATCTTAACATATATTTGTAACTTTTATTTTCTTTTACGAATTAAAAGCAATAATAAAATTCAAAATTTACACAAACCAAAAAATTGACCAAATAGATTGGTAGTATCTTCAGCAATGTTGTACATTTAGATGAGTTTAACAATTATGCTGAAGATACTTGTGTAGGTCTCTTATATTTTGAGATAAATCGTTTGAAAATTTTTCGCGAAATTCACTTTAATCGAATCCATAAAATTTTTCATTTCTTTGTATTCAATTTTTAAATACTTAAAAATATATGTTGACACTTAAGTAACGTCCAACATGCTGTGTGAATTTTATTCATATCGGGCTATAAATAACTGAGATTTATCCCACAAAAGTAGACCATTTTGTATGGAAGATCGAAAAAGTTGCAGATATATTGTCCAATACTATACATTTCTTTACGTTCGGGCTCCTCAACAATTCAGAAAGCAATCCATAGTAAAAAATTTCGAATAACATAATTTTCAAAGTTTTACAGAAAAAGGAAGCATTTTTGAAGTCAAAATTTTAAAAAATCAGCATTCTGCGGACACCTCTGCAAGACCAAGATCCTGGTTCAATTTTGTAAACTTAAATATGTTCAGAAGAGAGATTTTTAGAGACTTAAAGACTTTTTGCAGGCCCATAGCTGTGCCTTCAAGATTCTAAAAGGAAAATAAGGTTTTTCAGAAACTTTGAACCTTTGAATGAGTCAAAGTCAATTTCATATTGCTCCTTATGCCATGAAGATGCAAGAACGCAGAAACATTTTACATGATTTCAATGACTGACTTTCCAAGAACAAAGTTGCAAGAGCAAAGGATTTACACCAGCATGAATAAAAATTATAACATGCGGGCCGCATCACATTAACATTTAAAATCCATTCGCGGGCCGCACAAAACCTTCTCGAGGGCCGCATGCGGCCCGCGGGCCGCAGTTTGGTGACCACTGGTATAGACCTTTTCACGACACGTTTAAAATCAACTGATCCCGAACCACTTTGACAGTTCTTTTATGGAAATGACAGTCCCATGTATATACCGGTGCTCCACCAATGTAAACAAATGCATACACGGAACTGTGACATGAAAGCGCCAATATCCAGCAATTTACGAGTGCTAATGGCCGCCGCAGACAATGTTCGCTTTTTGGTAGGCATCAAACGATTTGATCGATAAGCTCGATCATCAAACTTATCGATCAGTTGTCAAACGATCCAAGCCAAATTCCAAATCGTTAGATCCCTACTAGAAAGCAAGCTTGCTTGTAATGGCCTGGAGGGTGCGGACTGGAATTCAACAAGCAGCCAGGCTGCTGTCAAACTAATATTTTCGTAAAAAATGATCAGAGTATGCCTTGGTCTATGCGGTCATAGTTTGGTCACGCTAAAAAATGTTAAACATTTCGTGTAACACAAAGACCGTCAACTTTTAACGACACTTTCTGTTTGGTCGTAATTATTCGTCAATTGTTTAGAACTTTAGGAAGCCTGTTTCTGGCCAATATATCCTCAGAAACATTATGATTCAGATGATTAATTGGATTTATCGTCTGCGTTACATTGGTGAAGTTTTGTGTGAAGTCATTTAAGCGTGCACTTTAAAAATGTTTTCCTGTGAGAGAAGCAAACAAACAACGGTTAGCACTGGTGGAAAACAATGTTCAAATTGAAGGACTAAAATATTCGAGTCCGCATCCCATAAGTGCTCGAGCGGCCATTAGTGCTCGTAAAAGGCTGGATGGAATTTAACATTGTGACCAAGGTATCTAAAAGGGAGGTAGATCAATTTGTCAGAATACTGCATCCGCCAAGTTGAAATTCCAGGTGACAGATGGCAAGTTTGTTCTGGTCTTGTTTACACTTATTTTTTTACTTAAGAGTTCATGCTAAAAGCTAGGGGGTGCGGACTGGAATATTCAGGTCGTTCAAATTGAACACAATCTTTTTCGGTTGTGCCAACCGTTGTTTGTTTTCTTGTCTCGCAGGAAACCACATTCAAAGTGCACTCTTAAAATGCTTCAAAGAAAGCGTCATCAATTCAATGCAGGCGATAAACCCAATACATATACTTAATCAGAAAGTTTTTAGCCGTATGTTAATTAGAAACATATTTGAGAAAAGTTTTAAAAGACTTCTGCATAATTTGGACCAAGCACAACTTTTCTTTAACAATTGGCAATCTTTGTCTTATATGAATTGTATAACATTTTTTAGCGTGACGAAATCATGATCGAACATTCCTAGACATACTCGGATCATTTTTACGATTTTATTTTTGTTTGACGGCAGCCTGGCTGCTTGTTGATTTTCAGGTCATCCCCCAGGTTACAAGCAAACTACCTACACACTAACAAAAGAACCCGTAACTTTACGTCAAATGTGCCTCACATATTAAAGTAAGTGAAATGACGTAAATTCTAGCGTAAATTCCAGTTACAAACGACGTAATTTTCCGTCACATTGAACTGAATTTTGTTCGGATCACAGACATTTTCAATCTCATTTACCGTAATTTTACAAGAATGACGCATTTTTGAGTGCAAATACTATCAAATTCACGTCATTCAATTTTTTACACCGAGTATGTTGCTTATCATAAAATTTACGTCATGTGTAATATTGATTTTTTGGTAGTTTGTAGTGGGGATCTTGGAATCTTAGCCAAAATTGAGTAATTGGTTGTAGTTGAGCGGTATGGCGTAGAAACAACCAAAAATTTAGGTGAATCCCGTCACCGTGTACTCAGTGCTGTCAGCGAGTCTCTTCTATGTCGAGATCTAAGTTAAGGTAATTTGAGCAGAATGATGTCGAGATCTGTGCTAAGGGTATTTTAAGAAGAGCGAAAGGCAGCCATCAATAGATCCTAGCAACCTTGTTCTTAACATTTACGTACCCGACCTCCAACAGGACATTTTCAAATAGCTGTCATTTTGTCAATTTACATTCGATTTTTTTTAATCACCCTCAGTTGGCTCTAAAAAAGTACCAGTTACCAGTTATTTGTCATAAATGGACAATGCTGGATTCGGAACCATGTCTGAGATATTCTGGGTTGTACTGGAGTCACAAGGATGCCAAAATTTGGAAATGTGTTTTTTTTATATTTATTGCAGCAACAACATCGAAGTTTTTATGTCAAACGTAAGGTAATGACCGATTATCATCGATTAAACATAGTTTGAATGGATCGTTAAAATAATCAAAACGGTCGCTATGAAAAGCACAGATAGCGCTACTGTAGTCTGGTGTGTTTAACATAACAGCGATGCTGTCACAATGTTAAATCACATATACGGTAGCGCCGCTGTTTAAATGCGATGAGATCCAAATGAATTACCTTCAATGATCCATTAGGAGACCGTTCCGGAACATTGCAGCCAGTTCCGCCATGGCCCCTTTAGGGACATTTTAATGTCCAAAACATACCGTGCGGCGTCTAAACCTTCATGAATTCGAGAGAACATGTCAGTAAAAGAAGAAAAAAACTCGATGTGAACAGATGTGGTCACTCCAAAGCTCTTGGCACGGGTTCTACGGGGGCCTCTTTGGGACATTTTCGTTTTATGTCCAAAACATACCGTACGACATCTCTATCTTCAAGAATTTGAGAAAACTTGTCAATAGATCAAGAATGAACTCGGTAAGAACAGATTTGACCACTCTAGAGTTCCTGGCACAAATTCCACGAGGACCTCTTTGGGGACATTTCCGTTCTTTGTCCAAAACATACCGTGAGACGTCTCAATCGTTATGAATTCGAAAGAACATGTCATTATATGAAGAATTAACTTAATATCAATTGATGTGGCCATTCCAGAGCTCCAAGCACAGATTCCGCCAGGGCCTCACTGGCGACATTTCCGTTTTATGTCCAAAAAAAAACCGTGTGACGTCTCAATCTTCGTAAATTCTACAGAACATGTCCATAAATGAGATATAGGCCCTACTTAAACATATGTTGCCACTCCTGAGCACATCGCACAGGTTCCAGGAGAGCATATTTTGCGACATATCCGTTTTACGAAGGATAAAATATGTCAATAAATGAAAAATGAACTCGCTACCCACAGATCTGACCACTCCAGAGTACAAGAAACAGGCTCCGCCAAAAACCCTTTTAAAACTTTTCAGTTACATGCAAAAAAAAACATAATGTGATATCTTTTTGTATTAACCTCAATCGACTTGAGGTCTTCGAAAAAATTCAACAAAAATACATGCGGCAAAAAAATTCAACACAAATACATTCTTCGGTGAATCTCAAGATGTCTGAAACGCATTCTAGCGGTGAAATTTTGTAAATTTGGTTTTCTCAACAAGCCTGAAACGCTTCGAGAACGGTCCACTCTTCCAGCTACAGCGACATTTGTTGGTTATTCTTTTCCGAATTTGTTTGAATCAATAATATCAACGGTATGAAATTCACTAGGTTTTCAATAATTTGAGGTATATCTGACTCTCCTTTGACTGTAATTGTGACTTTCGGGAACGGATAAGAAGGTTAGGAACATTTAACGAAACTAACGATAACTCAAACTTTTCTATACGACTGGCTTCTAGCTTTCGGCTAATTCTCACTCTAGGCTTTGATCTCTTAAAGCTTCTTCATAGAGTGTTGTGCTATCTCTAGGCTAAACTTAAAACCAACTGACCTAATCGATCGTTTCTAAAACACGCCTCATTTCAGGGTGGCCAGTGAAAAGTTGATTTCAAATTCCCGGTTTTCTCCCGGTTTTTTCCCGATATTTCAAAAATATTCCCGGTTTAATGATATACCGGCGTTGGTTTGACCACATTTAATCTGAACACTTTTTAATTTGTACCCCGCTAATTTGCACATCGTTCAGATTGAAAATGGTTCAAACGTCGTTTGACTCATGGAACGGAGTTAAGTGAAATGGAACGCTGTGGAACGGAACGCAAAATCAAAACAAAACAGTGAAAGAGGTGACCAGAAACACGATTCTAGGGTGACTAGATGTTCATATTAAAAATGAACCCCGATGGTTTGCATGAGGTACCGTTCAAATTAACGGGGGTACACGGTACTAAGAAACGATTATTACGAATTGGTTTACCATTTCAAACGACATTAATTACGAGTTTTTTGATCATACAACAAAACATTCCTATTAGGGGTATACGGAAATAAGATGTCTTGCTGCGAATTGAAATTGTTATGGCTTATATTGATTCTGCTAAATTTCAGTTTGATCTATAAAACGATATTTTACGTCTTTCATTTCACGTAATCGTGGAATTTATTATGAAAAAGTTTAGTTTAAAAAAGGTTCTTAGTTAATTTGAATCTTAGTTTTAATTTGAAACGGTCACACAGACTTGGTAGACTCAATAACGAATTTATCAATTGCTCAACAGTTCGTTCCATGTTCATCAGCATAAAAATTATAGATTGTATTTACCTCCACCAACCTAAAAGTATTTCTCAGAGCAATTTGACTTATACATAACATATAAAAGAGAGTTTTATACTATCTTTACCATCCCCAATCAAGAAGTGAATGGTAAATCTTCAATAAAGATCATAGGTTTAAAATTTACCAAATATTTCGAAATCTTATATTGCAAGATAATAATAAAATGTTTTTGAAAAATTAGGTAAACTTTTCCATAAGTTGATTTTAATAAATGATTGAAATAATATTTTCTAAGGATGCCAACAACTTATCTTTAGCAATAAAAAAGAAGTATTGAGTGGAAGGACTTCCAACTAAGAATACAGGCTGTAAATGCAATTAGTTTGACCTTAGCAATTCGCAAGCTTGTTTAGAGAAATGTAATTGATAACATCCAAAAATTGTAGTTTGTAACATGAAATGCTTCATAAAACTTCATGAAAAAACACTTTTCGCGAGATATTCTTCATTTCTTGTTTTTAATTTGCTGGATAATTATTAATTAGGTTAGAGAAAGTGGTATAAACTATAAGAATATGTTTCCAAATATTACTCCTGACTTTATTGATTCAAACCAGAGGCTATAGTAAAAATCCACAAAAAAATATAATGCTGGTGCTGGTGATGTTTCACTTGATATGCAATATTTTCCCGGTGTTGATTGAAATTCCCGTATATTTCCCGGTTTTCTCCCGGTGATTTGGAATTCCCGGCTTTTTCCCGGTTTTCCCGATTTCCCGGTGCGCTGGTCACCCTGTCATTTCATACCCCTTCGTTAATCTGCATTAGTGCATACGGTTTTCCTCTTTTGACTGACCTAATTCACCTTAAGGCATGCGACCATTTCTCCTCACCATTCGCTCCAGTGGAGTATCTCTTTCCTGAATGAACAATGTGAAAACTAACGGCATGCTGAATAAAGTAGCGAACAAATTGACCACCGAAACGGATTCGGAAGCATTGATCGATCTTCGTTTAACGAAAAATCTCTTTCCCACAGTTAACCTCCTCCGGGATAGGTGATCGAATGACTCGATTGTAGAGCGACTACAATACTTGCGGAAAGAAGAACAAAATGTATTCTAAACCTACTTAAGCTGGCTTTGTAAATAACATTTTAGATAACTAGAGATAGGGGATTTTTTATAGGTAATTTACGGAAACGTGTAGTTAACTCTCTCCACAGCAATAAATGTGTGCGTGTGCGTGAATGTCTATTATTGACCGTTGTGTGTTAGTAGCAACCGATAAGAATTAGTGCAATTTATCATACGTAGTTAATTTGTTGTAATGCCAATGTCCGCACGATTGGTAATTTGGAATATTTTACTCCCCAATGGAAAGAAAGTTCGGTTTCCGCTGTTTAAAGTATTCTGAATTATCAAACTTCTAACTATAAATGCACCCGTTCTCCGATTTTTTTTTTCCCTTCAGATTGTTGTCTTTCACTTTAATAAGTAAGCCAAACAGTGCGCAAGAAAACTTCAACTCTTTGGTTAAGTGCTGCTCAAACACGAAATGAAAAGTAATTTGCTTTTGTGGTGACAACCGGAAATAGTGCCGTGGAAAAGTTGCGTCCTGTTTACCGGTCCTTTGGTGGTGGCGAACAGAAAGAAAAAGAGAGAAAACTTGAACAGCAACAATCCGAGTCCGATTCCTAGTTTTGCGTTAATTAAATAAGAACCAAAACATGCACACAAATTACTCAATGGAAGCAAGTTACTTTCCATTCAAGCCGGCTGGAAAGGTACAGAACAAGTTTTTACCTTTTCCATACAATTCTAATTAAAATATTTTCTTACTTTTATAATAAACTTTTAATGGGGACATTGAAAATGTAAACTAAATTAAATTATAACCCAAGAAGATCTCCCACCAGGCAGACTGGCAACACTGCACCAGCGCCAAGATGGGGTTGCCAATCTTCCTGGTGCGAAATCTTCAACCGAAACACAAAAGGTTCGAAAAAACGCGGTGTAGATCACAGTTTGTACAGATAGCACTACTAAGAGCAATTATTTTTGTATGAAAGTAGTCCAACACAGTTAACTGGCAGAATACTCAAAAACATCAATATTTATAGGCTGAAATCACCATAACCACACAAACAAGGAATTTAACTGTACATTGTAAACGACTAAGCACAACTAATCAAAGCAAATTTGTTATAAACGAAACACAAAAGATGGTTTATTAGGAAAGCAAACGAAACATTTCATTTAACAAGTATTTATCTAAAAGTATATATGTATTGAGAAACTTTATTTAAACGTTAAAAAACGATGAAAACAACCAACGAGTTAGTATAGGAACTATTTGCCCTAAGTTCGTCTTTAACCTCTCTCCGTTTAGAGACTAGTGTCGGGTTTTCCATGTGATCTTATTTCACATCCTGAAACAAGTATTAGTTTGAACGAAACAAAAAAATCGAAACATTTCATTTTTGCTCTAGCTCTTACTCCTCAAACTATTACCCGTTTTGCGCTTCCGTTGGAAAACTTGACATTACGAGGAAAACGAGAAAAAACACAGTTGAAAAGTTAACACTATTAAGCAAGATTGAGAAAATCTGGCCAGAAAACGAAGTACGGTTCGGAACGTGTGTAGAGAAATCTAAGGGGGAATATATAAACTGGGTAAGGGGAGAAATATTAGGTTATACTTTGCGGATCGTGTGTTTGGATCTGAATGTGTGATTTCGTGTGCGTGTAACATTAGAAACGGGGTAACCGAATGCTAGCAACCAATTATTAGCGCAGAATTAATAAAAAAAAAAAAAGAAACAGTTTAACATGGAACAAGTTAACTTTAGTATTAGAGGAAAAAAATCGAAACAGTGTCTAGTTGAATGATAAAGAAAACATAGAAGTAATACATTGTAACACGAAAGTTTTTTCTACACCCTATACAGTTACACCTAAATGCATAAACACACATATATATTTATAGAACAATTGACGAAAAAAATGACGAAGCAAAAAAAAAGTAATCAAGAATGGGAACAATGTTGTGTACAGTTCTGTAGTAGTGGAAGATAGAAACAAACCATAAGAAGTCTGTCTCTGAGGAGTTGAAACAGAACACAAAAAAACGAACATTTAAACTAAACAAATTTATATGACGTTCGAATACACACGAAATCTGTTGTTTTGGGCAAGATTGGCATGATCAAGCGGATCATGCGCGACTGTATAAAAAGACACGTAAATAAAATTGATAATAAATTTGTAAAACTTGGATTTCTTGCTTCGTTATATATCACAATACCGACCAACAATGTAGCCTTTCAATAAAATAATTCAGCAAGCGTTTATCCGGAATCTGTAGTTGGTTATAAGACCTAAAGTGCAGTAAAACTTCTTTATTCCCAGTCGTTATACCTGGGTTGGTTACGACTTCGGCAGCGTCCATTTATTACGTAACGCTCAAATTGGAAATTTTTGACGCCCTCTCTCCCCTCCGTAACGCTATTTGTATGAAAAATTAAAAATTTTTGTATGAGTCGTAACGGTCGAGCCTACTCTCCCTCCCCCTGGAGCGTTACGTAATTTGTAGATGGCGCTAGAGACCTGCAAATAATAATTTTAATGATCACATGCCCTTAGGAAGGGGCCAAACAAAGAAAGTTCCCAGATAATGACTGTGAATGTACTCATTGGACACTGAGAAGCATGCTCTATCTCAGTTTGACGTAATGCTTAGAACAGTGCTGCCCATAAACGAAAAATTGTCCCATGTGAATAGGAAATCCAGCAAACATAAGACCGACATGCGTTTATGGGCAGAGTGGTTCTCAACCTTTTTGAAGCTGCGACCCCCTTTGAAGTTCTACAAATAACCTGCGGACCCCCAAAAATGGATGCTTTTGAAATCAATGTTCATGCAAACCTGTCAAAAATCTCAAAATGATTTGTCAGACATAAGTACTTGTCACTTGGCAGAAGTGCAAAAACAACGTTTGAAATTCACCATAGATAATGTAAAGATTTGGACACTGTGGGATTACGGAAATTGGTACGAGTAACAAATTGAGGAAGATTATGAACGTTAATATCTCAGTTTTTTTTTTGTGAACCAATCAGAGTTTGGATTTTGATCAGAATAAGCCGATCGATCCATATGCAGAGAGTGTAACAGTTTATGAATCATAACAGTTCGAGCCATGCCATGTGATCGGCACCAAACAAAGGATATGTTGTGTTCTATTTCTTTATCGTGTCTCATTACGTTCTATGAGCGTTAAAAATAATGCGTGTTGTGTGAATGCGTGCGCATTCAAGGAATAAAACTATGACTCGTGCGTCAATGATTGTTAACCTTGTGATAGGGTTTTCAATCCCGGGCACATTTCCCGGGATTCCCGTTTCCCGGGAAATGATTTTCTGTTTCCCGGGAAGATCTGTCTCAGTGAAGAATTGAGTATCTATATTCAAGTAAACTATCGCACAATTTACATTTCATATCATACCAACAAATATCCTTACTAGATTACTAATTATATTTTAATGTTAATAGGTGTTTTTTTTGTAATCGAATAGTTATTAATGAATGCATATATTTTTGACGATATGTTTTTCCAAGAAAGTTCATATGCAATACAATATAAAGGAACATTCGAGGGATTTATTCCATGATTTGAGTAGGTTTATATACTTTTTATGAGTTCTATATTTTTGTTGCTTTCTATACGAGCTCGGACCTCGTTGATCCATCTAGCTTACGGCTTCTATTAAATATAACAGTCACAATTTTTAACGAAACACTCTAGTTGGTTTTTATTATAGTGTTTGAAATGATTGATTAAGGGGTCTATTTTATAAGTCGATTCGATCAAAAACCACTCGACTGTCGACCATTAATTCAGCTCAACACGACTCTGTCACTCGAATTATTCGACAGTTGTCCACTCTATGTGACAGGATTAATATGGTAGTCGATGGGTGACGTCTGAATGCCTTCTGTGTTCGACAGTGACTGCAGACGAGTCACATAAATGGTTCGATTTACAAAAAAGACTTCTAAATGTTGACAAGTATTATTTGAATTTAAGATGATTTGTCTAGCATGACCTGATGAAGGCTTCAACTATCAAAAAACGAAACTAGCAGATGTTTTTGGAGAAACTCATAAATAAGAGAAATAATCGTGGCAATTTACTGTTCTAAACTATAATATACATTAAATATAAAAAGGGACGAATGACCTTCGGGTTAAAGTCCCTCTCAAATCAAATAACAACAACAACATTTAATATAAAAAATTCATAGAACTCCATCAAATTAGCTTAATTTACAGGTTTTTAAGGTTCTCCCGGGATCCCGGGAATTCCCGGGAAATGATAATTTTATTTCCCGTTTTCCGGGAAGCCAAATCCCGGGAAAATTGAAAACTCTACCTTGTGATATGTGACATCAAGTAATTTCGCAGAAATCTACCAATGATTACTATTGTGAAAGATTTTTTTAATCCTGCCGATATCTACCAGGGAACAGAGGAACTTTTCGAAGATCTTACCAGTAAGCTTGCAAAATCATAACTGACAAGGATTAAGCTGCAAATATTTCAAAAATTTCCTTTACAAACGATCCCAGTTTCACTTTCAAGCGCACTCTGCTGAAACTTTGAGCAACGTTTAAGGAATATAATTATAACGACTGCGTGCAGATTAATTAATCCTCGTGTGCATTTTTTATTGATAGAATGACATCAAAATTAGTTTATCAATATTTGCGAAGTTGTAAAAGTAAACATCAGTTATATTTCAATAATATTTGATAAACCAAATGCTTTCTTGAAACAAACTTAGTATGAGATGTTTTACATTTATTCATCAATCAAGAAAAACGACACTTATTTCTCAATGGCTTCACGGACCCCCTGAAAGAATGTCGCGGCCCCCTTTCCTTATTTGAATTCCTGCTTTTTGAAACTCAATAAAGTATCGAAAAAGAGAGCTTTAATGATTGATGTCATAATTGAAGCTGTTCTCAAAAAGCATGATTTTTTGCAAAACTCTTAAACGGATGTTTCTTAGAATAATAGATCTTAATAGATTAGCATTAGCATTAATAAATTCGCACAAATTCGTAGGTGGTACAATCCTAAACAGTTATATGAGGGTTGCCTCCTCCCCGTCCGTTACCAAAGTCAAAGATTTGGGACCAACCCTTGACTCTTAGACAAGATTGACGCATCCCCCAACAGGTGAGAGCTGTCCTGGCTACGTCCTTGCGAATGCTGAGGAATGGGAAGGAAGATTTAATTGAACACCTACTCAAGAAAGATTCAGAAAACTCTACGACCTCTCATTAGAGTTACGGGAAATTCTGGAATGTTAATGGGATAGGAAAGGCCATAGGATACGTTTGGCAGACGTTCTGGCACCTATGGATACTATTTTGGCATTGGTTCTTATTGGAACAAACTCACCGAATTCTGCATTTGAAACTTCTCTGCAATCCAACGTTCAATCGACCGTCCAAATTAAATTTTCTACACTCGGGGTGGTGAAAACGATTCTGATGGCTTATATAAAATATAACTGAAACATCTTTGTGAGATTCTTAAAATGATTCTTATCAAATTCTTTGTAAAACTATTATTTGAGAAATCCTAACGGAATTTCCTTGCATCTTCAAAGGTTTTAACTTTTAAGTGATTCTGAATAAGTTTTTTTAGATTCTATAAAATATACTTGGCTGTTTTAGTAATTGTTAGTAGTTTTCTATCGAGATCTTGAGTGGTTAAGCAGATTTCTTTAAAAAATAAGATGTTGCAAGATTTCTTTGAACTTCAAGCAATAGCCTAAATATCTTCTCTGAAACCCATCAAAACCTTTGATTTACTTCTGGTGAGCTTTGGCGAATTGTCAGATACTTACATAGTCGAAACACCCAAATGTCTGAAAAAGTGACAGATTATTGTGTGGCTTATTAAATATATTTAAGAATTTCTATATACACCCGCTAATCACAAGTTTCTCGAGATCTTTCGAGAAATACGACGAATAATTTCAAGAGCTGGAATTGCCTTTAATAATACATCCGATTCTGTTTTTGCACGCATTTTTTTACACGGCCGTGCAAAAAAAGTTTCCATACATTTTTTTTTTCGCCAAAACCTTATTTTTTGCATGAAACGTCGAGAAATGGTGTTGCTTTTTTTGCACGGCTTTTGAAATTTTGAACTGAAAACTTTTATTGCATGGTACGCATTCCCCGTGCAAAAACAGAATCGGGTGTATTAGTATATCACAGACAAACAGACGTAATACTTGAATTATTATCATCGTACAGTGAAACAGTGGGAGTTCAGTCAAGAGTATTTTCTTTCATTTGTTATTAGTAGAACACAGTCTTGAAAATTATATTAAACATTTGATCTCAAATTCCGAGTATTCTGAACACTCATCTTTGAGCAGTGATTTCTCAAGTAAAACACTGAAATTTATAAATACAGTAAATTAAAAAAAAAACCTCTGAAATCGCTGCTGTTTGGAATATGAGTCAAAATGTGAAATGTCCTGATTTTGAATCTCCAGAAGATGGTAACCCATTTAAGCTTTGTCCTAACATTTCGATTCTTACAGGAATTGCAGTAGGTTTTCGTTAAACATACTTCATGATTTTTTTCTGGTGTTTTAAACTATGGCTAAGAAGTGCACAACTGAGGGCTCTGAGGGAAATTCGAAATGAAACGATTTAAATCTTCACGATGATCATTTTATCGATCAGTTTGCAATTTGCTATCGATTGAGATCTAAGCTACGTTTCGAATAGTTAAACAGCTTATTATTGTAAAGCATATTGTGTAGGCTTGATAACTGAAAAAAGGCTCAAACCAAGCATTTGAGAAAATTGGAATGGGAAATTCAAGATCAGTAAAAATATAAAACGCAAATTTAAGTAAATTCAACATTATTTGTTCGCTATTACTTTAAAACCATATTTTTAGTAAATATGTAAGTCAAATAAAACAGTAACAATTATATACATACATTGATTTTGAATGAAATCAATTTCATGGTTGCATACATTTTTGAAATTTGACATTAAGCGAATGGCTAGAGATGCTAGTATTAGAAAGTCAGCAGAAATTAATAACGCCAAACAATTTTTCGACTGGGCTGCGTCGCAAAAGATGAAAGACCAAAAGATTGGGAATTTATGTATGCAACTGAAAATGACTATTCAGAGGCTGAAAAATTTCTTCAGGAAAGATTTTCTAACCTTGTTCCAATTCCTGGAACAAAAAAATATCATTCATTTATACCAAAAGACGAACGAAGCATTTTTGCTAGTGAATTCTCAGATGCACATGAAAACCAAGAAAATACAGCATGCTTTGTTCTTAATAATACAAAGAAACGAAAATCTTCTGATGTTAGCAACCAAAGACAATCTTCCCGGTTGAAAAAATAGATAGCATTAAGATGAAAATGTAAGTTATATACTGAATAATTTAATAATTAAAATTTAAAAAAAATAATAATCTTATTTGTTCCATAGAAAAAAAAAGAATCCCTTTTCAGTGTAATAAAAATTTGAGGCAGAAACAGTTTTTTTTTCAGTTTTTCTTAGCGGTGTAATTTTTTATGAAAAATATCATCTATCGCGACTTATACTTCATTAAAACTAATCCCATACCTTTTTTTCAGATGTTTTAGAAAATTTGCAATTGCTTTGATAAAAAATCTTTGTTTTTCCGATGCTTCGATTGAAATATGGGATTTCAAAGCAAAGGCTTATATGGTCATTTTCCACAAAATTGTCCATAACTCAAAAACAAAAACAAGTACATTTCAACAGTGTCAGCGATTAAAGCTTAGAAAATTACCTTATCAAAAATATATTTTTGAAAGTTTTCCACTAATTGGAACATAGTTTTTCCGGCTTTTCTTTACGAATTTTCTCAACGGTGGAAAATTTTGTGGAAAACTGTTTTCAGGTAATATTTTTATTTATTCCTGAAAAAATTTGCTTTCATTTTCATAAAAAAACCTTGTTTCTACGATGCTTCTTCCTTGAGTTATGATTTTTCAAAGAAAAGGCTCAAATTGGCACATTTGCACATTTTTTACAAAATTGGCCATTACTCAAAAACGAAAAAAAGTACATTTCAAAAATTTCAGCCATTAAATCTTATGAAATTATTTTCTCAAAAATATTTTTTTGAAAATTCTCTACGAGTTGGAGCTTAGTTTTTCCGGCTTTTCTTTACGAATTTTCTCATTTCTCTCTTTCATTTTCATAACAAAACTTTGTTTCTACGATGCTTCGTTCTTGAGTTATGATTTTTCAAAGTAAGTAGTGTCAGAGGAAAACAAAAAAATTCCAACTGAGTTTTCCGGGAAAATAAGCGACCCTGAATTTTTTTTCAATTTTTTTTATTCATATATTGATGAGCCCAGCCTGTGGAAAAAGTTTCATGAAAATCTGAGACACTTCGGCCCACTTTGTATGGAAATAAAAAACAAACCCCACATGATAAATCCAGGTGTTTTGTTAGTACAAATATTCGACTAAAAGTTAAGTAAAATTTAGAAGGATTTTGAATGTGATATATTGTGGTTTTTTTTTCACACACACTTTTTTATTAAACCAAAATTGTTTTTCCATATACAGTATTGGACAAAACATTTGCAACTTTTTCGATTTTCCATACAAAATGACCAACTTTGGTAAGCTAGATCTCAGTTATTTATGAACCGATTTGAATGAAACTTTCACAGAACATCAGATATAACTTGAATTTGAACATATATTTTTGAATAATTTTTCCAATCTCGAGTTCATAAGTAATAACGGTTTCAGTAAAGTGTAATTTTCGACGAAAAATTCAAAACTTTTTATCTCAAAATTTGATAGCCCTACACAAAAACTGTCTTCAGCAAACTTATTCATTCCCGTTTCCCGGGAAATTATTTTCTGTTTCCCGGGATTCCCGTTTTTCCCGGAAAGCTTTATTTCAATAAAGAGTTCACTATCTATAATCAAATAAAAATCACTCACTATATCGCGAATTTTTTTTTTGTTTAAAGATTGTTTTTCGTAATTGAAAAATGCATATCTTATTGACGAATATATGCAATGCGATATGAAGGAACTTTCGGGGAATCGTTTTCATGATATGAGTAGGATTATAAAGTTTTCGTGGTTTCCATTTGGTTAGTTTTTATTCTTATGTTCGAAAAGGCTTAAATAAATGTTGGCAAATATTATTTGAACTTCATACGATTGATCAGGAATGACTTCCACATAACATTAGCTTTATTTTTATAAACTAAAGGCTTCAAACCTAGCATAAAGTGAAGACAACATATTTTTTAAACAAATAAGGGTACAAATGTAGTAGTCTAAAATATAATGTACAGTTGTGTTCAAAATAATAGAAGTAAAAATAGATTTTTATACAAAATGCTCAACTTTGGCATGCTGTAACTTTGTTTGCAATCGGCATAAAATTTTGCACAGTAAACCACAATTCATTTTCGCGAAGAACTATTTATTGTCACTGTTTCATTATCGAATTTTATCCAAATTTATTACAAAACTGTTGAAATCACTCTGAATGCGCATAACATAGGGAAGAAATAGCGTTTACATTTTGAAGGGGAGCTGAAAGAAGTTTTGAAAACGGGACTGACAAAATTGGGTCATTTATGTACACTTAATTTCGTTATCATAAAATTTACACTACCGATTAAAAAGTTAAGCACCAGGAAAAATTGTTCAAAATAATAGTAATTTTAATAATTTGAGTTTTTTAATTTTTCTTTATTCATCATTTCAATCATTTTCACCCAACCTATAAATGCATAAACAAGTCATTTTTTTTTACAAAATTGTTGCTGAATAAAAATTTACAATAGTAAAACTACTATTATTTTGAGTGATTTAACCTGATGCTTAACTTTTTAACCGGTAGTGTAAAAATTTACGAATTTTGTTATAATGAAATTGAGTATATTTTTTGATCTCTGCCAATATGCCGATTGCTCATAGGGAAACAAAGTTACAGAATGCCAAGGTTGAGCATTTTGTATGAAAATCGGCTTGCACTACTATTTTTCTGAACACAACTGTACATACAACAAATAATAATTAAAAAATTCCATCAAATAAGCTTCATTTTTGCGTTTTGAGAATTTCCCGGGATCCCGGGAATTCCCGGGAAATGAAAATTTTATTTCCCGTTTCCCGGGAAGTCAGATCCCGGGAAAATTAGAAACTCTAGAAGATACCATGAAGCTATTCCTTCAATATGTTTAGTTATGTCAATTAGTTATGTGTTACTGCTTTCCAACTTGTGATTGGAAAAATCACTCAAAAATATATGTTAAAATTCAATTTATGCCTGATATTCTGTGAAAATTTCATTCAAATCGGTCCATAAATAACCGAGGTATAGTTTATCAAAGTTGGTCATTTTGTATGGAAAATCGAAAAAGTTGCAAATGTTTTGTCCAATACTGTACATGATTCTACTTTTAAATTTAAAAAACAATCATAATGTTTCTCGGATTGAACACAAAAAACATTGAAGGAAATCCCACGTTTATACTTACATTGACTAACAAGCTTTGAAAAAAAACTTACAGTTACAGTGCAGAACACTGTTTTGTCTCACGCCCATTGATGCATTTTAAACTGAACGCGAGCCAAAAGTGAACTGACCGCGTTCTAATTTTGCACGGGAACCTACCAAGCATTGGACGCGCGTGCCAGATTCTGCACCTGCTCGCAAACAAAACGGAAACTTATAGGAGTCAGAAGGGAATTCCACCAAGAATTGTACTAATGAATTTCCTAAAAAATGTTGGTCTTTGTAACCTGAAGAACTCAATCTGGAGTTTTCCAAAGATAACTACAGAAATCACTTTAGAGAACATCATGAAATTCTCCAACGGGTTTTAAGGAAATCATCACTAGGAATTTCACCAAACAACATTGGAATTTTTTTCAAGAACGTCACAAATTCTCCAGGATTTTATCCAGTGGTTCTTCCTTTGAATCTTGGAGAACTCCCAAAATTCTCATTTGAAACATTTTCTAAAATTTTTCCTACAACTTCTGCAACCATCAAGGGATTTTTTGGATTTCTTTAAAAAAATAGCAATTACTCCAGAGATTTCTCCTAAGATTTCTTCAAAAAATACTCCAGTAAATTTTTGAATTTATTCAAGGTCTTCCAATTTTTTTTTTTCAAAATTGTCTCCAGAAAAACGTGAAGTTTTTTTTTAAGAGACATTCGAAAAATAACGTGAGTTATTTCTAGAGAGAATTCTCCTCCGATGAAATTTGTATATGTAATTTGGAGTTTGGATGAACTCCTGAACTATTGAGGAGAGTATTAAAAGATTTGCTAGATAAATGGCTGAGATAATTGGAGCAATAAATCAATCGAATATCTGGATAATATCCATCAGGAGTTTCTAAAGGAATTCCACGAAAAACATTGGAAAAAAGGAATTTGTGTGTTGGGCATTTTTTTAAATTATCGGACAGGTTTGGGCCGGAGGTTCTCCGATTTGCATGAAATTTTTACCAGAGGTAGAGCTAGTGGATACATGATAAAAGTGAAATTCAAAAAAATTATAGTGGCCTATTTTCCCGGAAAACTCTAGATGAATTTTCACGATTTCTCTATATACCTCAAACTTTGTAAATTCATATCTCCTGAACTATGCATCGTAGAACAAAAGTTTTTTAGTGAAATCGAAAGGAAATTTTCAGCAATCTATTAAAAATATAAAAAGAAAAACATTTATTGGAAAATTTTTCACCATGGAGAAAATTGTCGGAAAAATAGCGAAAAAACTATCGTCTGTATCATGAAAAATTGTAAAAAAAATATTTTTTGTTTCATCAATCCATACTCTAACTTTCGTCCATAGACGCCAAAGTGGTATCTTTTACCGTTTGGGCGACAGAACTGAAAAACCGATGACCACCCGCACGCTTCCCATAGGAAAATGTGTTCTATTGTGGGCCTCATAACCGTGCGCTAACAGCGGCAGTAATTTACACGCATTGTAAGTGTGACACAGTAAACCATCCTTTCCTTTCCAGTCAGAAGAAGCTTTTCGTCAATCGGACCACTCTCCATTGGTCAGTTGGGTGTTTTGTGTGCCCTTCATCAGCAACGTTATTTAGTATTAAAGCTAACAGCCTCTATGAAAGCCGCACGGGAAGTTCTTGTTACAATCAATCATTATGGTAGCATTTGAAGGATCAACTATATGCTTGGCAACTATATGATACTGAGGGTCAAGCATGGGAAACACCTACTCAGTTATTGTGTTTCCCTCACTCGCTTCCACGCACAGTCGGGAGCGAAAAAGCCGTTTTCTTACCAAGCCGAACGTTTCAATTTCCAG
The DNA here is from genome assembly GCF_002204515.2 of Aedes aegypti. NCBI lineage: Eukaryota > Metazoa > Arthropoda > Insecta > Diptera > Culicidae > Aedes > Aedes aegypti. The sequence continues at coordinate 341,307,632 of NC_035108.1, read as the reverse complement.
TGCCCATTCTTTTTCTTCAGCGAGCACTAAGCGAAACAAAAAACGGCATCTAATCAGTCGAATGCAATACCAAAATTCGGACAAAGGACAAACATTTGAAAAGGGCCCAAGAGGTCATGAGCTTTTTTCAGAAACGTTGCTGTTGAGCCCTTTTTAGCCCGCCCACGCAAACTTACCCCACTATCAGAAAATTGGTGTTAGCTCTTCCTGATAGTGGTATTGGTGAGCGTGATCGAGTTGAATTGGGTTCAACAGCGGCTTGCAAAGCCAATGTTTACCAATGTCGATGTGCCCTTTTGAAATGTTTGTCCAGGAATGATTGTTTACATTCTGATTCCGTTCGAATGGCATTCGGGTTTGAGTGCTAATGAGCGTTCACTGACTGGCAGTCCACACCACGGAATGATTCAGTGAGTAGGAATCCTCTCAGTCAGTTCAATGCATTCGGCGAATGGATGCTAAGTGCATTAACTCGTGCCTCGCAGATACAAGTGTATTGGTATTCGCTTCTCTTCGCATTCCTTCCTATTGTCGCTTTTACACAATCAATCGGTTTCGGCGGTTTCGACGCTTTCATGCTACCGTAAGGACGCCATTCACCGCTCATGCTCCATTCACCGCTCATTGAATTATTTTGAAAAATCTGAACAAGTTTTCGCAATAAAAGTCATCAGCATGTATTAGTATACCAGAATGGGTTGTATCAGAATAAAATTCATATGATTTAATATTATTTACTATTTATAAAAAATAATTTTAGGCTGTTTAAGGCGGTAAACATGAGTTGAGAAATGATTTTATTACGGCAGATCGAAAAATGCTTCTAAGCTGCCACGCTTTAATATGTTCTTGTACTAAAGTACAAAGATAACAACCAGCTAATGAAAGTAAATTAATTCCAACTAGTTGTGTATTGTGTCATACTTAGGATGAGCGGTGAATGGCGCCCTACACATGTATCACTGGCATACATTTTATTCGGTACCATTATACGTTGTTCACATTTCAACTTCTTTCCTACAAAAACAAATGTTTTAACTTGCGTCTAGCGCAAAAAGTTGCGAAAAATATCGAAAAACCGATTTTCGACAGAATTTAATGTGTTGAAATGCTGTTAAATGAGCGGTGAATGGCGTCCTTACGGTACACTCCGCCTAGGACGGTTCAGCTATCACTGAATGTTCGATAGCAGCAGATTGTTTGCTATTTTTCATCGGTGGCGTTCGAGTGAGTGAGTGAATTTTCCCATGCTTGCTGAGGGTCAGTTCCTATTACCGTAAAACGGGGTAACTTTGATAATGCGGGTAACTTTGATAGTGCGAGACCCACAACATATTAAACGAAATAACGAAGTTTCTGTTAATCAGTTAAGCAAAACGAATGCAAAAGTAAAGAGTATTAGTATGACACTTCACGTCAAACCTATTTTCATTGGAATCAAGTGCATTTGAGGCTTTTTATACGAATATTAAAAATTGACACAATTTTAGCATTTTCGAAACGCTTACAAACAATCTGTTCTACGATCACTATTTGATGTAGTTTTGAATAGTTGGCCACTTATCTTTGACAGCCTAGTTATCATAGAACTTGAATACGGTCTCAAATCTCTTAGCGAATAGCATTTTCACAAACTGGGACCATTTTTGTAATCTAAGTCAGAAATTTCCATATAACGTTAAACGCCTAGAGGTATGCAATGCCCTACAAATGTTCGTTATTCATTCAATTTTGTTCGATTCATACTCCATTATCAAAGTTACCCCAAAACAGAAAACCAACTTTCGATTATATGAAAAATTATATATCCATTCATAATAAATCTTTTGGAAATCTATCGACTGCAATCGATAGCTAGGATGCCAGTACTTGTTTTAAAAATATAAATTATTATTCTTTGAAACAGCATGCATAAATATTCAAGTTTTCTTCGAAAAAACTATCAAAGTTACCCCGTTTTACGGTACCTATATTATTAAATGTTAGGATCGTTTTCAATTAAAGACCGCTGGTCTCAATAGTATAGGTTACGAATAAAAGACATACAAAACACTCAACATACCAAAGGAGAGTGGTCCGATTGACGAAAAGCTTCTTCTAACTGGAAAGGAAAGGATGGTTTACTGCGTTACACTTACAATACGTGTAAATTACTGCCGCCGGTAGCGCACGGTTACGAGGCCCACAATAGAACACATTTTTCTATGGGAAGCGTGCGGGTGGTCATCGGTTTTTCAGTTCTGTCGCCTAAACGGTAAAAGATACCACTTTGGCGTCTATGGACGAAAGTTAGAGTATGGATTGATGAAACAAAAAATATTTTTTTTACAATTTTTCATGATACAGACGATAGTTTTTTCGCTATTTTTCCGACAATTTTTCCCATGGTGAAAAATTTTCCAATAAATGTTTTTCTTTTTATATTTTTAATAGATTGCTGAGAAAATTTCCTTTCGATTTCACTAAAAAACTTTTGTTCTACGATGCATAGTTCAGGAGATATGAATTTTCAAAGTTTGAGGTATATAGAGAAATCGTGAAAATTCATCTAGAATTTTCCGGGAAAATAGGCCACTATAATTTTTTTGAATTTCACTTTTGGTCATGTATCCACGAGCTCTACCTCTGGTGAAAATTTCATGCAAATCGGAGAACCTTCGGCCCAAATTGTCCGATAATTAAAAAAAATCCCCTGTTGCGAACATTACAACCAACGCAAATATTTTTACTCGGGTACCGCAGGCACCCGACGCCGAACTGGTCGTCGCAGCCACGTGAGCAGCAATCGTAGCAAGCGGGAAAATTCAAATAAAATTATCAGAAGTCAAAAAATTGTCCAGAAGAAGAAAGCATTTTGCGAATTGTATTTTTTTTTTAAGGCACTCCGTGCTCGTGGCCACTACTGTGCCGGAATCAGTTTATCTGTATCTTCCTTATACAGTTCTATTTTTAACTAATCTATATTTACATCAGCTTTCACTCTCTTCTGCTCTTTTGCTCTCACACCGAGCAGGTAGGAGAGTGCTCTGCTGTTGGTCCAATCGATTTCCATAAGCCATAGTCCATTGCTCTTGCGTTGGTTCGTTTTGCCGTGTTCCTGAGTCGTTTGAGGCTAGCTGGCTGCGAAGTGGGTCAGTTTGTCTCAGTCACCATCTGATACTGACGGAGGATGGATGTGTTCCCCTAAGCACGGTCATCCGTGCGGCGTCTTCTGGTGGCTGGACGGGTTATTTTTTGGAGGGGCTGGGAATTGAATCCATGACCTTCCGCTTATGAAGCGAAAGCGTAACCTCAAGGCTACGGACCCCCCTATATTTTGCGAATTGTAAAGCTTTATACAATATTTTAATAAAATTAGTTCTAGTCAGTATAAATGCATTTTAGGTATACTTCCGCCAAGTTAAGTGGCTAAATGGAAAGTGTTTCACTTGAGTCACGTGTTTGAAGTGCTGCATATCGTGGAACCTGTCTGGTGCCAAAAGTGGAGCTCTTCTCCCCCAATAAGCAGTTATTGTGATTCCGTGTCCGTTAACAGGTGACGTTAATGATCGGAAGAATATAGCTGGTTTTTTTTTCGAGAAACTCCTGTATGTAACTGTATGATGGTTTCTTCGAAAAATCCCTCAAGGAATTTTCAATTTCTAAGGGTAAAGGTGGATAAATTTTTGAAGGAATTCCCATGAACAAGCGGAGCGATTCTTGCAGAATTTCTTGGGAAATCCCTATTTTTTTTTCAAAAACTCTAGAATACTGTTTTTAGAATCCTTATCTCGAAAGACATTTTTTAAAAATCATTTAAAAATCTCCTAGAGTAACAACAGGAGAATTCGGTTAAATGATTAGTGGAAAATTTTCTGAGGAAATCATAACATAGTCTTCGAAAAAAAAATTAAAGTAATGCATAAGAAAATAATAATAGCTTTGGAATCGCTGGAAGAATTTCTGAGAGAATTGGGAGGAGAAAATTGTCTGGAAAGATTCCTTTAAGAATTCCTAAAAGCAATAAGTAATAAAGAATGAAGTCTCTAAAGGTTTCTCTAGAGCCTGAAGAATTTAGCATCAAGATTCACTGCTAGTAGAATAAGGAAAAAGTTACCTTAGAGACCTTTTATCCAAAATAGAGACTTTTTCGAAACTTGCGTCTTTAGAAAGAGACCTGATACCAGCCCTGACTAAGCAGGTCGAAGATTTATTATCATTACAATATTATTCGACATTAATGAAATTCGTATTGACACAGCTGTTTGGTGATAAAATCTGCGTGGTTTTTAAGGTGAAACAGTTTTGAATCAAACTTCTGAAATTACACTAAAACTTCAAAGGCACTTATCCGGCGAAGGAAGCGTCTAACAACAGTACACTTCTTATTTTGGCTTTGTGCACTAACAGAAAGCTTAAAATAAAAAGATTAGGAACGTTTGCCTACTATTTCTCGAGCTTAGTGCCTTTGAAAACGTGAGTAGGGGCACAAGTCAGCCATCTTTGGATTTCGAGATGTTTTACCTTAAATTTATTAAATTATGGGTGATTCGGTAGCTTAGTTGGTAAAGCACTCGTCTAGCATACATGGGCCCTGGGCTCTTAGATGAGCACGTAGATTTCTTTTTTTTTCATACTTTCACCCATAATTTATCATCCACGCGTAGTCAGTTAATTAATTAAAATTCGTTTAGTGATTTTGAACATAAGCTGAGAAAAGCAAGCAATTGCCATTTTTCATTGCTAGTGATATTTCTTTGCTATTTCGGGTAGTTAAACGACAAAATGTTGAAATCATAAAACCATACAAACTAGAGTAAATCTACTCACCCTGGTATTTGAATGCAACGCTCCACTCGGTACCGCATCTCCTGAGAAAACTCCGCCCACAGTTGGGCCACCGCCCGTTTCCCACCGTAATAGGAATTACAAACTGCCATCAACGTCCCCAGCCGATGTACAAGCGAATCCGGATGGGCAGATTTTATCTTCAGCGGATCAAACTCCACCTGCCCAGGGATCTGGTACTCGTGAAGGGCATCCTTCTGCGCATCGGGGAACAAATAGTACAGCATGTCTTTCAGCAGATCATCGTTTAATGGGCCTTCTAGTTTGATATGATCTTGTTTTGTTCCGGCGGATGCCATTCCCGGAAGTACGGAAGCCAACGTTGGAATCTTGGACTCGGTCAACCGTTCCAGAGCTTTGGTGCCTTCCAAGTTCTGCGTAGCTCCGAAGGCAAGCTCCGGGAAGTATTCCGTGATGGCTCGGCGCGATTCCGAAATTTGCAAGAACTCCTGAATGCAGTCGGACATGAAGCAAACCGGAGTGTCTTCGTAGCGAGCCCTCAGGCTCCAGGCCGGAGCCGTTAGCGGATCAAAGTCCGAATAAGTTTGAGAGTCAATTACGACATTGTCGGCAACGTGTGGCCAGGTGCAGTGTAGAACCAACTCCGAAACCGGATCGATAGCCAATCCGAAAGGGAGGAAAATGTTCTTATCATCCACGTGTTCTTCACCGCCGTTGTTGGAGAAAGGAACTTTCTTGGGCACCACATAAGAAGCACTCAAAAACTTAGACAATGAGTATGAAAACCGAACGGAAACCGCGACCGGATCCATATAGGGAACTCCGACCTTTCCCTTGAAAACGTCGAGCAATCCCGAAAGATACTTGCAAGTCGGCGGCGTAACATTCAAGTGCACGATGTCGAACGAAAGTCGCGTCGACCCGGATTCACAAACCCCCAGAAACACGTTCTGGACCTTGTCCAACACCTGGACAAACACCGGAACATCACAGCTACTTTCCGACACCGCAATGTGGATCGAACTCATAAGGATCCGAATCTGGCTCTCGTTGGTGATGGACTTCTTCACCGGGACCACCACGACAAATTCCCTCAATCCGTACCACTGGGCCAACGGGTGCAACTTTCCATCTCCCATTTGATCCACGATGCAGTAATCGTTGCCATTGGCCATCAAATCGACAAACGCTTGGCAATCGACGGAATCCTCTTCCTTAACAGCCGTGTCCTCCTCAGGGACATCGGCCTTGACCCAAACGACATCCAGCTCAACGTCGGCAAATTTTATCTTCTCCTTTGCTATGGTCCACTCGCAAAGCGACAGCTGATTCCGCCCCAGTGGTTCCTGGCTTCCCAACGCTCCTCCGTAGGAGAGTTTCCACTCGTGGAAGATTTCCTCCAGCCGGGCGTTGAAAATCTCCCACTCCGAAGCGGTGGTGAAATCCTGCTGGAAGAACTCGTTGTCGTCCAACTCTTCGTTCATCATTTTAGCTTGCCGAGAAGCACTTCAAGGACGAGAAAACGCGAATAAAACCGGATATTATTTCGAACGCGAACAGAATTAGAACGATCGGAACCGTCGAAACTCGTGACTGTTGTTGTTTAGAATATGCGGATGGAAACAGATGACGATGGTTTCTTATCAGTGCGTAAAACGAATGACTGTGCGAAAACAAACGACGCATTAGTATGCGTGTGGCGAGGTTCTGAAAATTACACCGTCAGTTGACCTGATTCAGTTGAGGTGATTAAATATTAATGGTTCTCGCCCGATTTCGAGAAATAGCACAATACGGTCCTAAAATGTTTAATAAAATCTTGTTTTCATGATTACACGAAAGAGCATGTTACCGCAACTACTTTAGCATTTTTTTCCCGCTCAAATAACGGCTATATGGCTATACCATATTTTAACTTTAATTTAAAAATTGGATTCATATATGAACCTAGACACTTGAGATCATGTTTGACGTTCGCTAAGTCGACAAAAACACCACAGGGGTTTTAGTTTTAACACTGCACTGAAACAAGCGTTGTAGTAATGAGAACCATGAACGTGTTTTTAAATTTACTATTCCAACCACGATTGAGCTATAATGAACACTTTTTATTTGCGTTTTGTTCCCTCTCAATCCAACCGCGTCGATAGCCGAGCGGCTAGCGTTCGCGCTTGACAATCGCCAGATCCTCGGTTCAATTCTGGTCTGCTGCAAGTTTTTAACCATGACATAGTAATTTTTACTATACAAATGGTGGCATGGTAAAATTGAATGCACAAAATATTCTAAATAAATGCGAATTTAGTCTGCACAAATCAAGTGGTGTTGTGTATTTAATTTAACCCTCTTATATAGTATTTTCAACCGCAACGCCACAGACAAACAGACGTCACACTTTCATCATTGTCCATCGACCACCTTTTTAACGGTCGATTCAAAAATATGGTAGGTGGCCAATTCGCCACCCGCAGCGCTCGCATCGTTTTTGTTCGCGTTTGACGTTTGCACACTACCGCCATCTGTTGGCCCGTCGGCCAAATACAATAATTTTAGCATTGGGCGCACATGTCCTCGTGACTATGATTTTGATCGAGATTTGTTCTAAGTGTTACGTCTGTTTGTCTGTGACAACGCTGTTCTCAGTGTGGGGTTGTTCCTTTATGACATTTTGGAAGGGACACGGAACACAAAATATACCCAAAATTTGAGTTCAAACCAAGGGGTGTGACAAAATATAAAAAAAAAACGTATAAACAACGTTGTACTTAAATCATCTTCAATCATTTAAAAATTCAGTAAACATGTGTTTCTGGCCTAAACTTAAGCGTTTGGTACAAAAATTGGGACAGGGCTTTAGGACCCTATTGCCGGCGCGATAAAAGTTTGAAACAGTTTGTCTCCGAAGTTGGATTCTTCTGAAAATCTATGCGAGTTAGGTATCTTCGGCAGTGGTGCTCTGGATTCGCGTCCGGATGGGCTCTAACACTCCCTACTTCCGAAGTAGAGTATCTCGCATAGATTACGAGAAAAATCAAACTTCAGTGAATTTCAGTTTCTAATGATTGACCTAATTTATAATATATATCTAGCGCCAATAGGGTCCTAAAGGCCTGTCCCAATTTTAGTGCCAAACGCTTAAGTTTGGGCTAAAAACACATATTTACTCAATTTTTTAATGTTTTTCTTTTGTTCAAGTCCAAAAAACATTTTTTTTTATATTTTGTCACACTACTTGGCTTAAACTCAAATTTTGGGTGTATTTTGCTTTCCGTGTCCGTTCCAAAATGTCAGATAGGAACAACCCCAGTGTTAAACTAAAAGTCCTGTGGTGTTTTTGTCGATTAAGCGAACGTCAAACATGATCAAAACTGTCGAGGTTCATTTATCGACCCAATTTTTAAATTAAAGTTTTAATACGATGTAGCCGTTATTTGAGAGGGAAAAATTGCTAAAATAGTTGCAGTAACATGCTCTTTCGTGTCATTAAATAAAAACAAGATTTCATTAAACATTTTAGGACCCAATTATCGCATTGCTAGATCTGAGAAAATTCGAAATGAATATTGCCCGGATAAAATTGACAATATGAAAATATGGTTTGTCTTACATTCAAAACAGTAGAACACGTTTTAAGTTAGGGTTAACGTATTACAAACAGTTGCTTTCATGTTAAACAATATTGGAGATTTTGCCCTCCAATAGACTCACACCTAAAAAAATTAGGTTTCGCCCAAGACCGACGAAGATGGAGTCCTACAATACGCCCGGCAATGGCGTGACGCTACGCTGTAGCCATCAAGGTATCAAGGTAGGTATACCAACATGTTCATTAAACTTTACAAAAGAGTTTCTTACCAAAAAGTTCTAATTTGACGATACTTGTTCTAAAGTTTGTACACTTTTGTGTTTTGATGAACTTCTATAAAAAAAACAACTGAAAACTAATTTGTCGTTTTGTATGGGAGATTGCATGCCATTTATCAGCAGCCTACTTCATGGCAAAACGAAGTTTGACGGGACCACTAGCAGTAAATATTATTTTTACTTAACAAAAACTTGAACTTTAGGTTAGTTTAGGTTCATTGCCAGTCTATTCGTGATCTAACGTAAAGCCAAAAGGCGATGGTGGCGCTGTTAGATTGATGACTAGTGTATCCCTGTCGAAGTTGGTAGTAATAACTTAAGAAGAAAGATCACCACAATTATTTTACTGATAAGATTTTGGAAATTTAAATTATTAATTTCAGATGGCAAGAATTGAAGAAAGATCACCACAATTATTTTACTGATAAGATTTTGGAAATTTAAATTATTAATTTCAGATGGCAAAACATTCGCAACATAACTCCACATTTAATCGCCAATCGGGTTTGGCAAAAAATAAAAAAAAAATACCTTGGCAAAAACGCTCTCAGTTGATAACTGCGTGTTTATAAGAACACTCAGCTGAGAAGAAAGCACTTTCTCGGTTGGGATTTAATTCCATAAAGAAGAAGAAGCATAAGAATGAGCATAAACTGTATAAAAATAAATTGTTTCTTGTAGATTAAACTTAAAACTTAAAAAAAATGATCAGCTTGACCACTTCCTTGTAGTTCTTTACAAATATGAAGCACCTCATGATGCAAAGGACATTTATGTGATTATTGTTTTAGTATTCTTTATTACATTTATTAAAATTCTAGCCAACTTAAACTAATAATGATTTATTACAAAATCATATTGATTGATAGGAGTCTGCAATCAAATTCCATGTAAAATCTATAAAAATGAACAATCTACATGCTTCTCACAGCTCCTTAATATCAATACTGTGCATTTGTGTTATGCTGACTAAACCTTGGACTAAACTGCAATTTTCTTTTCTAATTTGTTAACGACTCCGTTTTTTTTTCAACTGAAAATTGCCGGTCGTGTTGATAAAAACGGAACATACCTGTGTAGTATTTTCAACCGCTACGCTGTTCTCAGTTAGTGATCCTTTATAGAGAGATAAGCGGAAGTAAAATGGAAATGATTTGGCAACAGACCAAAAGTGCTGATTTTGCTCAGCGTCGAGAATAATATTGTAACACGGACATGACTTCCTCATTGCTAAAAAGTGTATTTTGTTTTGTTATAGATCTTTGAGCTACATATTCAAACTAATAAACAGTCGAAAAAATCGACAACTTAAAATCGCAATGACAAAAATTTAAAAATGAAAAATATTTCATGTTTTTGCCTCACGCAAAATTACTTTTACCGAAATAATTTCAAGTGGATTACATTACTTCTCAAGAAAAGTTCAAAACAAACATAACGCATGCTCGTTTGGCTCACACTTTGACAGCTCTCGCTGCTCGATTGGCTCACACTTTGACAGAAATGTCAGCTTCCGCAAATCTCTCTTATAAAGGATTACTATTCTCAGTGTAGCAATCGTCGACTTCGGTGTTAAATCTTTCAGCAGGTCAACTTCGAAAAAATCCGAATAGTAGTCACCAGGGATTGAATCCTGAGAAAATTGAGAGAATCTCTCACGTATCGCTCTCTGTAACTATCATAACATGCTGCACATTATGAGAGACTGTTTATCGTATACTGCTACAAGTTTGATCAGATTGGGGGGATAGTAGTGCATGATAAAACCCCTCTAAACATGCTCCAAGCCTGGGGGACACTGTTGTTATTGGAAGTTCGTGGATTGTTTATCGTGCCAGTAAAGAAAAAACACCTATCCCCAACGGTAAACAAGCGAGAAATAGTGATTTTATCATCGCTCTCTCGTTGGGGCTCTCGCTCGCTGCTTCCATTTATCAGACTTGTTACACCTTGCGATACAATGACGATCGTGAACCGCAACAGATGGGATGTTTTTCTTTGCTTGCTTTGATCGTGCTTCATTCTCAAATGAGAGCGAATTCTGCAACGCCTGGTAGTCATCAGTAATAAGAAATTTGCAGCTCTCTCTTTGGTAGTCTGCGAGGAACACGTCCATTGGCACCAACAGAAATGGATACAATGGCTTTTGCATCGGGTCTGGAGCTTGAGATGGATGTAATTTAACACAGATGCTGCATTTTGTGATGATTTCCTTAATCTGAGCACTCATGTCAGGCCAGAAAAGATTAGCATGAAACTAAGCGGTAAATCATACAGTGCCAGACCAACTCAGGACACAAGAGACTCCGGCAATCCCAGGGTCGGCTAGCTACTGGGTAATCAAGGGATTTTCGCGTACAAAAACTAACAAAACGGGAACTTTCACTTTTCTAGCACATTTATTAAAATTCCCTAATTTGTGGCGTGTGCATGTTGTTCTGTATTGTCCAATTATGTGTAAATTTGTTATGTGTGACCTATTCTATTTTGTACCGGTACATACCGCTGCCTTATGTTGTTGGGTGGACGAATGGCTGACACAGCGACACCAATCCTGCTGTGCCGCCGGAACTCTCGCCGGAATGGCGAAGCGGGCGGATGTACGGGCTGGTATTCCGGTCCGTTGATGGGCCAGCGGGCGTTGCTGGACGATGGGATGCAGGCGTCTTCCCTCTTAGACGCAATCGGCCGGCCGTGGCATGGCCACCTTGGACGGCCGAGAGAGGGATCTCCTTGGCGATTAGGGCCAACGGCCCGAGATGTTTAGGCCCGGAAGCCTAATGGCTTCACAAGCCGAGCCGTGTGCTGGACGGCGGATCCGAAGATCCGAAACGAAAACAAGAACAAGATACAAGAGGTCCTAAAGGACACAGACAAGTTACAAACTATTTCCTTTGAATAGTGCAGGAATATTTTATTACCTGAGCTTAATTATCACCCAAGCATCCACTTAACTCCTGCTAAGGGACAAGAGGGGGGGAGGGGGGTTCGTACACGTTTTAACTACACTGCACTGAACACTTATCCACAGCACACGGACGCCTGATATTAAAAGAGGCCGAAATTGGACAATGGCCGTCCTTTTAAAGATTTCCCACATCCATCATATTTTATCTGATTACATGCCATCTCGCTTCATATATGTATCATCGTCCCGCCATGATTAATAATTGGTAGCGGACGATGACATTTACAGCGGCACAAACCCTAACGCTTCTGTGGTATCTTCTTCTGTTTTACACGAGAAACGTGAAGGTTCCGAAACAAACAAATAAATATAAAAAACAAAAATCAACAATTTAATGGTGGCTTCAATTCCATTGGGGCTTACATGAACTTTTTCTGCTAATATCTGACGTAGCGAATGAGGCACCACAATTTTGTCGTTACGATATATGATTCCTTATTGCGTGCTTAGTTTATGCCTGTACTTATGGAAAATGTTTTGGCGCAGTCTGTAATTTTGTTCAACGATGACGGCTAGCTATCCTGAATAAATTGCACGATCTGCGGCAACGAAGGGTTCAACTCTGTCTGTACGATGATCTAGCTCAGTTGCGCGTCCTTTAGTTTCAGAAATTTGGAGATGTTTACTTACTCGATTTCCCGAAAGACTCGGAAAATATCCCGTTTGTTAAACTAGTCGTGGGCAAGATTTTTGTCGAATTGGCAATTGCGTCAGCCACTACGTTCTCTTTTCCGGTCACGAACTCTATATCGTCAATCGGTAACGCTGTAGATTCAGCGTAGATTGTGCTGCAGACGCCGTGGTGCTGATAGTAATGGCTTTCGAAATACGTTGACTAACGGTTTGTAATCCATTTTAACAATAGTTTCAGGGTTTCCATCAATTAATTGGTCAAAACGTACACAAGCGAAAAGGATAGTGGGCAATTCATTTTCGATTTGTATGTAGTTTGTCCAAGGAGTGGATCACTTCTGATGCATCTGATAAATTTCATGAATTTAAATGCACTCTCAGCAAAGTTGCAGTTCATGGTTTGCTCTAGTGATCCTTTAATAAGAGAGATTGGCGAAAGCTGACATTTCTGTCAAAATGTGAGCCAATCGAGCAGCGAGAACTGTCAAAGCGTGAGCCAAACGAACAACCCTCATAGAAAAATCCAATTTGCCGTATATTTCAAACAATAAGTTTCCTCTAACGGATAGAGTTAATGTATTACAAACAGTGGCGTTTCTGTTGAACGGTATAGAATCTTGAGCTGTAGAATGTTAACAACAGTTCAAGTCATCTATACTAAATAGTGACAATTTCTGATGGTATCCAGATTTTGTTCAATGATATGATAATGAAAACTCTCGATAAACAGTGGCAAAATAAACTCACCATCTGCGGAATGGTTTACGTTTTTCCACATTCACACATCTGCGTTTTACTATATTTAACCGTTGTTTCACAGTTTCACGAACAGTTATACACGTTTGAAAATTACCACGGCGAGATGAGCGAAGCTAATGTTTTAAAAAAGCGGTGTTATGTTTACAGCGAGATTATAAAAAATTAAACAAAATGTATATTATTTAACTTAATTTGATCGTGATTAAGGTCAAGATATGAGAAAAAAATAATGTAATTTTCACATTGTGTGGAACGGAATGTTCAAATCTACCTAGATGATTTTTTAGCGTGTTTGTCTTTAGTCAATCTGAAAAAAAAAAAAACAAAACAAAAACTCGCTGCCAAAACGTTTGGTTATTTCGAGAATAAAAAAACATTTCCTGCGGAAATTTCCGATACTATTTGCAATTGGAGTCGAAACAGTTTGTAAGTATATCTATGGGTATAATCATATCCTAGTTAATTTTAATTTTATCTATTTTTTTCCTTAAATGTGTGTTTCCCAAGTGTTGTGATGCGACTTCAATCGGGGCAAGGAACGATGCTGCTGCCTAACCATCTAAAGTTGTTCCTGCACCAAGCAATGGATTTGCTCGTTAATTTCCAGCAGAAAGCATCTGGGACCAGAATAGTACACCAACAGTGCTGTCCGAATCTGCCATCTCCACTAGCTGCAAGAATTTTGGTAAGACATAGTTCTATTCGAAGTCCGTCAAGCAACCGGCCGGGGTCAAGATGGGGATGCTTCATGCTGGAATCGCAGGAATCGAAGCTGAAGATTTGATACCAGCGGAAGGGTAGCTGACTGCCGGATCGAGAGTTACCGGAATATTTTTACCGCTTCAATGCTCCGAATCAGTGTTAAGCAAAATATGATTTTGTCTGTGATATGATATTGAAGCCGGAGGCACCTTGCAGAAAATGTAACTACGTATGACTTAATTGACTAATAATAAAACGAAAATAACGACAGTGATTGAATTGGTTAGTTTATTAAAAAAAGAAAAAAAAAAAAGAAATAATGTCCCCATCATTTCTAATCCGACAGATCAGTACAAAGTAGGGTTAAAATACCATAAAGTACAATTAACTAATAATTACCCATGCATTATTCGCATTGCTCGAACATAAATGGTTGGACTGATTCTGAACTATTTGCCTTACCATTAATTGGTAAAAAAAATTACCGTATATGGACCATCCGGCAAATAGTGAACGAAAAATTTTGTTCGAGAAATTTGGCAATTTTATATGGTTACATAACTTAACCGCCTATTCCCCACATTGTTATTTTTTCAATTACAATTTGCCAGACTGTCAAAACCATTCCCGGTACTGTTGGTTTATTGTAATTTTGGATGTTATCTGAAACTGTTTAGATATTGTCGTAAATTGTAGTGGATAGTTCGGGAAATAGTATCTGTACGGTTTCAGTTTATGCGGGAAGCGTTATGTTTGTTTTGAACTTTAATTGAGGAGTAATGTAATCCGCTTGAAATTATTTTAGTGAAAGTTGTTTTGCATATACAGTGGGGATTCGCTCGTTGGGGGTCCGCTACATGGAATGACTCGATGGTTGGATGTTCGCTGGTTGGAAAATATTCCAACTAAAAAGCTCTCAAATGTCAACAGAAAATGTCAAACTGACTTTGACGTCTGAGTACCGTCGCATTGCAGTCTCCATATATAGAACAAATGCGTATGTATATGTGCGTTTTGTTAGAATCCCAGCGCAATGGACACGACAACACAATCTGCGAATTCTTGTTCCGGGATTCACGTACAAAGAAAGTAGAAAAACACGGACTACGTTTCTTTACGACGTCTATTTACGGTATAGTACGGACTAAGCAATCAACATACAATAATAAACATACATAGTTCTCAGCAAAAATGCATCGTCGATCTTTTTTTCTGACATTCACACTCATAGTCACTCATCAAACAGTTGTCATTGCATCGACCAGGGGGTTGACTACACACTCATTTTGTGTTTCCTACCAAGGGGCTGTCACTACACTACCCGCATAGAAAAACACAATTTGTCGTAGTTTCCAAACAGTAAGTTTCTTTTTTCTGTTAAGGTTAGTGTAACACAAATGGTTGTTTTAATTTGGAACAATATGAATTCAAAAGCGTTGAACCATTAAAAACAATTTAAGAAGTCTTTACCGAATAGTTACAATACATGAAACTGTTCACGAATTGTAGCATGATATGAAAATGGAAATTTTCACTAAATGGTAACAAAATAAGATCACCATCAGCCAAATTGTATGTGCTTATACTTACGCAACACACTTCCATGTAGACATGTCACTATACATTACAATTATTGAACAGTTTGGCAAACATTTGCATGCATGAGTTTTTAGGCACGCCTAAAAGAGCTCACTGTGGCTATGCAAATTTAACGATCAGATATTATAGGCAAATATAATGCACCACCGTCATATAGTTCACTAGGGAGGAACGAAAGAAATGTCACTGAAAAAGTTTCTTATGTCTGAATTTCAATTTTTCAACCTCAATTTAGGTCATAATCAATCGATTATTGTACTATTTTCCATTGACATAATCATTTTCAACCATTATTCTTGCGATACACCTGATATCACAAAAAAATTACCAAAGAATACGAATGTTTATTACTTGATATTTATAACCTACTAGTGGGCCCGGCAAACTTCGTCTTGCCATCAAGTAGGCTGTTGAAAAACGCTATGGATCGTCCCATACAAAATGACAGTTCCGTTCACGCTCGTTTTTCCAACTTTCCCGGTGAATATCCTGGGATTTTTATACACACAAACAGGTCGGAACACTTGACGAACAAAACGGAAAAATATTCATTCAAATCGATTGACCCGTTCGGAAGCCATTTCGTGACATACAAACACAACTCCATTTTTATTTATATAGATGTCGTGAAACACAAATTTTCCTATTTTCTCCCACTAAACTTACATGAACACCGACCGGACCTGTATATTTTCGAAGGAAAAAAATGTTAATTATGTTTTTCAGTGCTCTATGATAGTCTACACAATACCTATTCCTAGAAAAAGTATACATTGTGTGCTCCTTCCTATGCTGCACACAATGCGTTCTAATCCCAAACCCCTTTTTCGCCAGATCTTCTACTGGCCACCAGATATCGAAGTGATCGTTTAGCTTTGAAAATATTTACCTGTTGTCTTTCCACACAACTCAACCAAAAAAGGAAACCAACACAAAATTTATGTTGCTTAATATTTTTGATCCAGATTAATGAAAACTAGAAATTATTTTTAATTACCGAATGAAACTTTTGTAAATTATGCTAAACTCGCTGGCATTATTCTTAGCGTGTTTGTTTGTGCTGTTCACGAAAACAGGAAAAAATGACTTCACAAGTTTGCAAAAAGTCTGTTATTCTGTTTTGTTCTAAGTTTTTTTGGTAAGTAATTTGATACGAATGAGGATCAAAACAGTATTTAACATTTTATTTTCATTTCAGCATCAAAAATTTAAAATAAGCAAGCGAGAGTATCAACTGCGGATCACGGAAGGCAACCCGAAAATGTTCGCTTGTCCGCAAAAGTTCGATGATTCCAAGCAAGTTTTTCTAGCGAGTAATTTGATACGAAAGAGGATTCAAACAGTATTTGATACTTCTCTTTTTTCAGTATATGAATCTAAAATAATAATCAAACCTACGAACTGCGGGAGTATGGAAACTTCCGTGAAAACCGAACTCAACAGCCCTTGCTGCCCCAATCAGCAGATATCGACAAATTATGTCCAGAAATGGAACAGCCGAACCCGAACCTACAGCTACGGGACGGGGTAAGTTCCGGAAAAACAAATCGGATAATGAAGCCCGTGATTCGGTGTACCCAACGTTTCTGATCGCTGATGAAGTTCCGGATCGACACTTGAATAAGCCCGTATGTGCATCGAATTACAAAAATCGATAACTTCGTCGTACTTTTTGTTAATTTTAAACAAAAATGTAATATTGTGAGAAATTGTGTATTCTAAGTTTTCAATAATAACTCGAGTGATAAAACTAAATGTAAGTGTTTAAGAATTTAGAGGAAAAGAGAAAAAAAAAACAATACCGTATTTGGTGGAATAACAATAACGAACTATAAATTCATAATTATATATACCGTAAATATTTTCATGAAACCCATATAGGTTAACTACTTATGAACCGTTTGCATTACAGTAGATTGAACCAAAAATGGATTGTATATTGACTGTTTGGCGAACGGGAAACGAAAAATTTTGTTCTGGAAATTTGTCGTTTTCTAATGGTGACATAACTTAACCGCCTATTCCCCATATTGTAGTTTTTACAATTACCATTCATCAAACTGCCAAAACAGTTTCCGGTATTGTTGACTTATTGTTAATTTGGGTGTTATATCAAACTGTTCAGATATTGTAACATGCGGTTGAGGACTGTTTTGGAAACAGTACAAAAATGGTTCATATTTATACGGGTAATTCAACACGTTTCGTGACAATTTGCTCTCTAGATGCGTTAGTGTGGAGCATTCTCACCAGTTGTCAGTCGTTCCAACTAACGGGGCGGATTCACTAGATGGAAGGCAGTCGTGTTCCAACCAGCGAATCCCAACTGTAACTAAAAATATTCAATATTTTCCTTTTTTATTTTTCTGCTGTTTATTAGTTTGGAAATGTAGCTCAAAGATCTATAACGAAACAAAATACACTTTTTAGCAATGAGGAAGTCATGTCAGTGTTACAATATTATTCTCGACGCAGAGCAAAATCAGCACTGCTGGTCTATTGCCAAATCATTCCATTTTACTTCTGCTTATCTCTCTATAAAGGATCACTAGGTGTAACCTGGGAGGGAGAAACCAATCCAAATTTCTGTACGTCATAGTGAGCCGGGATTCCGCTGTCACGAACTGTCACTGTGAGCCCAGATCTCAAACATTGGACTAACATGGAAAAAGCGCGTAACTGATTAAAACACAATTTCGCATTTCATCAAAAGGAACAAAAATGGAATGAAAATCCATTCATGCACATAATGCAAGTAATGTCACGTGAGCACCTTTCAATCTGATTGAATACCGTGCACCCCCGCTAATTTGACCTACCTACATGCAAACCATCGGGGTTCATTTTTAATTTGAACATCTAGTCACCCTAGAAATGTGTTTCTGGTTACCTCTTTCACTGTTTTGTTTTGATTCTGCGCTCCGTTCCACAGCGTTCCATTTCAATTTACTCTGTTCCATGAGCTAAATGACGTTTGAACCATTTTTAATCTGAACGATGTGCAAATTAGCGGGGTACAGATTAAAAAGTGTTCAGATTAAATGTGGTCAAACCAACGGGTGTACCCGGTACAAAGCATTGAAAAACGCATCGTTTTACTTTTTCTAATGAAAATGAATATTAAGTGCATAGAAAACTGTAGCCCTTTTTCCATGTTTGTCAGGAAAGATCGAAAGTGCACAACAAAGGAAAACTGGCGATTTTCCCCAAGCCTGCCTTGATTGTTGCTGGCAAGCTGGAGTTATCTTGCAGTTAAAACAAACATGTTCTATATATTTCGTGTGTAGTATCTGTGCCTCCCTCCCAGGGTGTAACCATAGCTGAACCCATCGAAAAGAGTTTAAAATTTCATGAACCGATCTGAGCGTTGCCGCCTTGGCAACTGTTTTGCAACTTGCGTCAAAATCATAAAACTGGAAGTGTCAGTCTGTCAGTCCAGCGGAGCAGCACCAGTAGCACAACGACCTCATCTTGGCGTTGGAAGCATTTCTTGGGACCAAAAACAAATTCCAGCTCCAAGCGAACAGTGTGGCGTTCTTTTACTGTTCTAAATTGTAAGAAATTGTCGGCATTTGGTAGATTCCACATCTGAAGACCGCTTTCGAAAAATGCTGTTCAAAGTGTGGCACGCAGTGGCTGGGTAAGTTATCCCTCATATTTTGAGTTATGTAATTTCGCCGACGTATTTTGTAACGTTGCTTACGTATTTATATTGGGACATTGCAGCGGAAGGTTCCTCTCGACCAGCGCGGCGCGGCATGGCTCGAAAAAAGTCCCCACCCGGCAGATCAACAAGCTGCTGATAGCAAATCGAGGAGAGATCGCATGCCGAGTTATGCGGACTGCGAATCGACTGGGCATTCAAACGGTGGCCGTTTTCTCCGATGCTGACGAGCGGTCCCTACATGCCAAAATGGCCAATGAGGCGTACAATATTGGACCCCCGGCGTCGCAGCAGTCTTATCTGCGAGGGGAGAAGATTCTGGAGGTGGCCAAAAGGGCCGGATGTCAAGCCATTCACCCGGGATATGGTTTCCTGTCGGAGAATGTGGAGTTTGCTGAGCTGTGCCAACAGGAGGGAGTGATCTTCATTGGTCCCCCGGCCAGTGCAATTCGGGACATGGGTATCAAGAGCACGTCGAAACATATTATGAGCGAGGCGGGAGTTCCGATCATCAACGGATATCACGGAGAGGACCAATCGGATGAGCGTCTGATGCAGGAAGCGAAGAAGATTGGCTTTCCGCTAATGATTAAGGCGGTTCGCGGTGGAGGCGGAAAGGGCATGAGAATTGCCGAGACGGAAGCGGACTTTTTCCCGGCCTTGCAGTCGGCCAGGACCGAATCGGAGAAGGCTTTCGGAGACAGTTCGATGCTGCTGGAAAGGTATGTCCGATCGCCACGCCATGTGGAAGTGCAGGTCTTTGCCGATCACCATGGGAACGCGGTTTACCTGTATGAGCGGGATTGTTCCGTTCAGAGGCGTCATCAGAAGATCATCGAGGAAGCTCCTGCCCCTGGGCTGTCGGAAGAACTGCGGGTTCAGTTGGGAGAAGCCGCCGTTCGAGCTGCCAAGGCCGTGAATTACGTTGGTGCCGGAACGGTGGAGTTTATCCTGGACAAAGAGGACTTGTCTTTCCACTTCATGGAGATGAACACTCGTCTACAGGTGGAGCATCCGATCACTGAGATGATCACCGGAACGGATCTGGTTGAATGGCAGATTAAGGTGGCTTCTGGAGAGCCACTTCCGATGACTCAAGAGCACATTCGCAAGACTGGTCATGCATTCGAGGCCAGAATCTACGCCGAAGACCCGGCGGGAGGATTCCTGCCAGGAGCTGGTCCCTTGAATTACCTCTCGACGCCAGTGCCTTCCAATACCACCAGAGTAGAGACCGGTGTCCGCCAGGGAGATGAAGTATCCATCCACTACGATCCGATGATTGCCAAATTGGTCGTTTGGGGAGAGAACCGTCCGAGTGCCCTTCAACTTCTCATTGAACAGCTGCGTAACTACCAAATCGCTGGACTTCAAACGAACATCAACTTCCTGATTGACCTGGCCAGACACGGTCATTTTCAGGCGGCGGATGTCCACACTGGATTCATCGATCAGCACATGGAAACCTTGTTCCCGGTGAAAACGGTCCTTGCTGAGAAAATCGCTCAAATGGCAGTGGCTTACGTTCTGAACGAAAATGCCAGCACACGCAAGTCGTTGAATCGACTGAACCCATTCGATTTGGAATTGAACTTCCGACCGAATTATACTCCGACCAGGAAATTCGACCTGAAAGTTGGAGAAAAGGAACACAAGGTTGAAGTGAAATCGAAAGGAGTGGACTTTGAAGTTCGCGTTGACGGAGGCGCTTGGTTGCACGTGAAAGCTACTAGGAAGCCACACGAGAATCGATTCTTGCTGCAGACGAATATCAATGGACACGTTTCTTGCTTCAACACCGTGATTGAGAGCGGTTCTATCGCTTTGTATGATGATGTAAGTACCTATATATTCTTTCTTGATCTACCTTTTTCAGATAACCCTATGAGATTCGATCTATTGTGGCATTTTCCTCATCCTTAGTGTACTTAGGTCGCATTACTGTATTTCCACTGATAGGTAATAGAGTATCCCTTTCCGTATAATTATTTTCTTGATTCCTCAGAAATTGATGAAAAAATCCAATATGATGAAAAGGATCCGCTATTTTCACATTATATAGAGCTCAGCTTCAATAATTTCCAATACAAGGATTCAATTTCAGAATTTGTAGCTAAAAGCAATGATTTTGCACTGTGAATCCTTGAATTACCAGATCATATTACCCTAGCCCAGTACTTCCCAAACTGTGCGCCGCAGAACTTTGCCAGGTGCGCCGCGTGTAAATTATGAACTGACATGAAAATTATCTCATAAAGATCGAAGGAAACTTCAATTCACTGATCGCTTTCGATTATGAACACTCTAAAGCAAACGCATTAAATGTTTGTTCAATGCCCTAAGCCTAAAGTTACAATTCTCGCATAATTTGTGATCTCACCCTAGATGCCATTGGTAACCGAATGTGTAGCTTGTTATTACCGAGTAAACGAAATGATTTACACGTTATTCAACAATGCTACGATGAAGAAAAGATGTCTCCTAGTGGTGATAGTTTTCATCCTGGTCCATTAATTTGAAACAAGGAGCCACACAATCGGTTACCAATGGCTTTTAGGGCGAGATCACATGTTATGCGAGAATTCTCGCATAACTTATGATCTCGCCCTAAAAGCCACACGTCACACACAGCGTCACCAGTTCACGGTAGATAACTGTCAAAGTTATTTACAAATAAGATTTAGCGGAGGATGAAAATTATTACTGCCAATTAGTTGGAAAGTTTCATCAATAATTGTTTCCTTATTGAGTAAGTAGGGGGACATGGGGCAAGAAGGACACCCGGGGCAAAAGTGCCACCTCTAATTTCACGTAGTTCAAATCAATTGTTTGATGTTTAACGCAGGATAAGTATAAATTGAGTACTAATTGGGAGTTGTGTAAATATTACAGTTATAAATGTTTAGTACAAAAAATTAGAAAAATGTCTTTAACTCACCAACGCAAAATATGCGAAATCTTATAAGAATGTAAGACTGGAAAACAAGGCTTGACTCCCAATAAATACAAAACATATTGATTTTTCCGCACAGTATTGAAGATTTTCAACTGTTTAATATAGCTGTGAGGAATTTTTTTCGAAAAAGTCCTTTTGACATTGAATTTTACATATATAATAACAGTATGTCTAATGGGGCAAGAGGGACACCGCAATTTTCTCATATAAAATCAAATGAACTTTTATTTTTCTTGTTTAATATTGCATTCAATCAATGTTTCCTACTAAATAAAATCAAAATAAACCATCTTGGACATTCAAAATGGTTTCTGATTTTTTTTACTATTATTGTTACAGTCAAATAAGATGAAAACTAAATTAATTTCGTATAATTACTTTTTAACTATAAGTCAACATTTATCCCTCAGTTTTTATCTTTACTTACTCTTCAATTTATCGTTTAGGCGGGGAAATAATAATATACAAAATTTGTGGTATTTTGCTCTGGTGGTCTTCTTGCCCCATACGAGTGGCACTCTTGCCCCGTGCCTCGTTTAACAACCTCATAAGAAGGGACATTTTCAAAAATCTCAAATCATCATGTGTTTCTTATATTTTTGAAATCTATCGATAACATAGTTTAGAACAAGAGGTGAGCTTGTTCCCACACTGGAATAATCGTCAAAAATTGTGCTAATCAACCATGATTTGAACCTATATATCTTAAGGTGTCCTTCTTGCCCCCAGCCCCCCTACTAGTTGGTAAACGTCGACCATCGAATCAACTCTCGATTATTGTATCTGATTGTGGTTGTAATGAGGAATAATTAGCCTCTATTGACCCGGTTATCATGACGACCAAATGTTCCGATCTAGTTCAGTACAGAGGAGTTTGTATGCGGGGCCCAGATAGCCGTAGCGGTAAACGCGCAGCTATTCAGCAAGACCAAGCTGAGGGTCGTGGGTTCGAATCCCACCGGTCGAGGATCTTTTCGGGTTGGAAATTTTCTCGACTTCCCAGGGCATAAAGTATCTTCGTACCTGCCACACGATATACGCATGCAAAAATGGTCATTGGCATAGTAAGCTCTCAGTTAATAACTGTGGAAGTGCTCATAAGAACACTAAGCTGAGAAGCAGGCTCTGTCCCAGTGGGGACGTAACGCCAGAAAGAAGAAGAAGAAGAGTTTGTATGCGTTATGCTGTCCCATTAGATCAACTGCCCCAAAGAAAACACATTCTGGTAATTGTTATTCTCTAATTATTATTAAATCCGTATTTTCTTTATTTTCCATAGATTTTCGCCAATTGAAAATGAAACTTCACTGGAAAATTCGGTAAATGAAATCATCATTAAATCTCGCGGGTTTTCTGATCTCTCTTCGACGTAGTCCTGATCGAGTTTGACTGCAGTCCTCTTCTTGGTCAGCTTCTGTTTCCCCCGGCTGGACGTCGGATTCACAATCTTCGTCAGAATTCAGGACACTTGAGACAGCTGATTTAGCAGAACATGGAACCTTTTTCAAATCATTGACACTCCTTGCATACTGCACCCCATTGCCGCTTACAATCACCATCTTCGGGCCCTCCTGTGCTACCACTGTAAAGTGTTCTGAAGAGAATGTTGAATCTGTCTTGGACTTCTTTTGGTGCTTCACGAATACTACATCTCCGATACGAATATCTGATGGTTTAGCTTGTCTTGCGCGATCTGCCTGTTTTGCACTCTTCAGCTTTTCTTCCGCATCTCTCTTCCTAACATTTTGACGGTCCAATTCTTCGATATTTCCATCATTCCAGAGGCTTGGAAATGTTCCTCTGAATTTCCACCCAGCGAGCAACTCGAAGGGTGTTACGTTTAATCTGGAATGTGGGATCAACGTGTTGTGGTTGTGCACAAAAACGTTCAATTCTCTCCTCCAGTTCTTATTTTCTATTTTTGCAGCAGACAATGTTTTAATTACTGCCTGGTTTTGTCGTTCGACCAGGCCATTTGTCTGTGGGCAAAGTGGGATTGATTTACGGACCTTTACTCCTCTTTCTGTCCAGAAATTGCAAAATGCGGAGCTCTGGAACGGAGGTCCATTGTCGCTTTGGATTAAGAGGGGTAATCCCCACAGTTTAAAAATCTCTTGCAGAGCCGCGTTGGTAGCCTCAGCATTGGTGCGATGCATTTCGACTACAAACAGGAACCTGGAGTACGTGTCGACTACCATAAGAAATTCACCAGTTCCGTACCCCGGAACTTGCAGGAAATCGATTTGGACAATCTCCCATGGCCTCTCTGGCAATTCACGAGTGGATAGTGGTACTGGTGGATTTTTTCGCGACAGCAGCGCACACGTCTCACAGTTTTTTTTTACGAATTCTTCAGTTTCTGTGCTCATCCTTGGCCACCAAAAGAAATCTCGCATGATGCGTTTCATAGCCACCTCTCCATTGTGGCCACTGTGAGCCGATTTCAACGCTCTAGTCCTAAGGTCCTTAGCTAATACTATTCTGTCTCCTTTGCTGATTAGTGCTCCAAGAACATGGAGGTTTTTCTTGTGTGCTTCGAATTTGCGCAAGTCTTTGGGCCATATGTCATGCTTCAAAGCAAATCTTAGGTTCTCCATTTCTTCATCTTTTTCGAATTTTGTTTCGATTTCGTTCAACGTGATGTCCATGCTACCTGTATCTAGACTGTACAACACGTGGTAGTCACTATCATCGTCGAATGGTTTCTGTTCCTGTGAATCTCGAATCAACCGCGATAGTGCGTCCGCAACGTTGTCTTCTCCTCTAATTCTTTCCATTATAAAATCATACTATTGTAATCGCAAAGCGTATCCTTCTGCTCTTGAGAACGCCCTTTTGCCGATGCGATAGTTGGAATGGTAAATAAACTCATTCGCTGAAGCATCCGTACGTATAATGAAAGGTCGACCGACAAGATAGAATGTGAAACGCTCGACGCCCCATACTACCGCTAATGCTTCTCTGTGCGCCTGTGGGTAGTTTTGCTCCGAGGCGGCTAGCGCTTTTGAAGCACAAGCGATTATTCTTGGCGCACCTTTCGCATCATATTGGACCAGGACAGCACCTAATCCCACAGCGGACGCGTCGACGAAGAGTTCCGTTTTGTCTGTATTGCTGTAGTACCCAAGTGTTCTAATCGCTTCTACTGCTTCAGTTTGTAGGGACTTGAATTCTGCTTCTTCAGCATCTGTCCAATAGAAACCTGTTGCATTTGCCAATGACCTGAGTGTGGTAATAATAGCAACATAAAATAAACTTAAATGATAGTGACATAGGGCGAACTAAATATGATAGTAGTAGTCGATTTTTAATTGTCTTCAACAAATATGAGCATCCCTAATCATTCCTTGGCTTGAGAGTGAAATAGTAGAATCTGATCACCAATACATTGAAGGTAGATCAGGAAGACGAGAAAACAAATAATATAAAATCAGCCGATAGTTCGTGCAGCGGGCAGTTGATCGACGACAGTTGTACGAAGCAGTAGCAGTTGAAAAAACAGCAGCAGAGACAAATCTCGATTACTTTTTCAAATCGACGTAAGTATCTTTTATACGGTTTTGAGAAAATTAATTAGGAAAAATCACAATCTATCTTCTAAAACTGTTTTAAAATGAATCACCTTTTTAACATTTTTTTGCCGTGTACTTCGCTCAAATTTTGCATGCACTCAGCTCACGTTCAAAAACTAGGTAGTTTCTATTATTTCCCACAAAAATAATTATAAGAAAATGATAAGCCGTTTCATTCAGTTACTTTCGACGTTTTTCTACCAGTGCAAAATCGGCTCAAGTAGTGTTTTGTTTTGATTCGTGGTTAAGTCACTTTGTCTCTCCATACAGCGGGGCGGCGAAAGTAGTGGTTAGGTTGCGAAAGTTGAAAATGTTACTTTCGTCGTTTTGTAAATCCGGAAATTAAACGTTGTAAAAGTGAAAAGTTGAGTTGGTACAGAGCGGTACGTGTAGAATTCCGCCTGCTTAACGCGTAGGATCGATAAAGTGAGTTTGTATACTTTTTTGACTTGAGTCTGTATGAATAAGTTTTCGAGAAATGCTTATTTAAACCACAGCCGGACTGCAGTGAGGTTATTTGGAGCCGATTTCAACGCTCTAGTCCTAAGGTCCTTAGCTAATACTATTCTGTCTCCTTTGCTGATTAGTGCTCCAAGAACATGGAGGTTTTTCTTGTGTGCTTCGAATTTGCGCAAGTCTTTGGGCCATATGTCATGCTTCAAAGCAAATCTTAGGTTCTCCATTTCTTCATCTTTTTCGAATTTTGTTTCGATTTCGTTCAACGTGATGTCCATGCTACCTGTATCTAGACTGTACAACACGTGGTAGTCACTATCATCGTCGAATGGTTTCTGTTCCTGTGAATCTCGAATCAACCGCGATAGTGCGTCCGCAACGTTGTCTTCTCCTCTAATTCTTTCCATTATAAAATCATACGGTTGTAATCGCAAAGCGTATCCTTCTGCTCTTGAGAACGCCCTTTTGCCGATGCGATAGTTGGAATGGTAAATAAACTCATTCGCTGAAGCATCCGTACGTATAATGAAAGGTCGACCGACAAGATAGAATGTGAAACGCTCGACGCCCCATACTACCGCTAATGCTTCTCTGTGCGCCTGTGGGTAGTTTTGCTCCGAGGCGGCTAGCGCTTTTGAAGCACAAGCGATTATTCTTGGCGCACCTTTCGCATCATATTGGACCAGGACAGCACCTAATCCCACAGCGGACGCGTCGACGAAGAGTTCCGTTTTGTCTGTATTGCTGTAGTACCCAAGTGTTCTAATCGCTTCTACTGCTTCAGTTTGTAGGGACTTGAATTCTGCTTCTTCAGCATCTGTCCAATAGAAACCTGTTGCATTTGCCAATGACCTGAGTGTGGTAATAATAGCAACATAAAATAAACTTAAATGATAGTGACATAGGGCGAACTAAATATGATAGTAGTAGTCGATTTTTAATTGTCTTCAACAAATATGAGCATCCCTAATCATTCCTTGGCTTGAGAGTGAAATAGTAGAATCTGATCACCAATACATTGAAGGTAGATCAGGAAGACGAGAAAACAAATAATATAAAATCAGCCGATAGTTCGTGCAGCGGGCAGTTGATCGACGACAGTTGTACGAAGCAGTAGCAGTTGAAAAAACAGCAGCAGAGACAAATGCTTATTTAAACCACAGCCGGACTGCAGTGAGGTTATTTGGAGTCTCCTCACTGCTGCCGGCTTGGTTTACAATATTAGCTGTTTTAGGATGTCCGACGGATGAGTAAGCGAGTGGCTTCGCCCTCTGTCCGTCGGCATCGGTTACGACACTGAGGCGCTCAGTTTTTGTCGCACGATGAACGAGAAACTTATCGACAAATGTGATCAAGCCGAGAAAGCTTTTAACTTCAGCACATGATGTTGGACGTCTGAAGTTTCTAATCGCATTCATCTTCTCTTGGTCGATTCGCCATCCATCAGCTGTTAGCTCGAATCCAACGAACGTCACTTTTTGTCTGCCGAAGACACATTTCGCATAATTGATTTTTACGTTGTGATCCTTCAACCGTTCCTGAACTTCGGCAAGATTCTTGTCGTGCTCCTCCTTTGTCTCACCGAATATGAGGACATCATCAAGGTAGTTACACACGCCCTTGCATCCGACTAGAATCTTACGTTCCATTACTTCCTGGAATATGTCAGGAGAATTGCATAATCCAAACGGAAGTCTTCTGTAGTGGAACATACCGAACTCTGTCATGAAATTAGTTAAATGACGGAATGTTTCATCGAGCTCGATATGAAAGAATGCACTGCACAAATCAATGGTGGAGAACCATTTCGCGCCATCCAATTTCGCAAGAATTTGATCCAATGTAGGCATGGCATATGGACTACGTAGGATGTACCGGTTTGGGCCTCGTAAGTCGACGACGAGACGGAAATCTTTTGCTCCTTTTGGGACCACGAGCATTGACGAGCAAAACGATGCATCCATGGTTTCCGTGACCCGCTCGATTATATCTGCCGATATCAATTCTTCGAGTCTTTGACCTACCATGTGTTTCATGGCAATTGGAACATTCATGTAGATGTTCCTACATGGTGGTTTTGCATCGTCATAGTTTATTTTTATAGCGGGTATGTTGAATTTCGGGGATGGTTCTACGGAGCTAACGGCTGCAATATTGCTGCTGTTATCCGTTCTGCTACGTTCAACCGGCACTGTTAATCCGAGGAGAAGAATACTGTACCTGGTCGCTGTAGATCGACTAAGCAGTGAACGAGACTCTCTGACTACGTAAAACTTTTCGAGCAACATCGGGCGGTCGTCCGATATGTACAGGGAGGCTTCAAAAGTACATAGGACCTGTATTCCATCCGACGTCGCGTATGCTTTCAAAGGCCGATCTGTACCAGGCTGTATGTTATGTAGCTCTGAGCTATACTTCTCATTCCCGACCATTAGCTCAAACGTCGATTCCGTCAGTGTGTTCACTTGCGCTCCTGAGTCGATTAGAAACTCACACGGCATACCGGCAACGGTAGCATGAATTACTCCACTGTCAGTTGGCGCGTATACTACGGATATTGCAGTCTCGCTTGAATTTTTCGCTCCGAGTACCTAACGAAGCAAAAAATACATGTTGAACTACGAGCATACTAGTACTTGAACGGGCGTAATAGGGTAAAAGCACTAATTTTCGAGCAAGAATGCTATGCCAGTATTCGGACTTTCAAATCAAGTAATTAAAATCGTATGAATCTGTCGAAAATGAATGCTTGGTCAAAATTGGTGCTCTTCCCCTATATGTAGTCAGTCGAATCACATTGAAATCAATGCAAACTTTGTGTTACGAATTCATTTGATTTATTTCAATTTAAAATGTTATGAGAGATACAGAATCTATTTCATCAAATTTGCCCGGAAATGATATTCATTTTGAGTTAATTCAAACTTCACTTACAGGCTGTTTGGCTTCTTCCTCATCTCGGTTTGCCTCCGGTTTAGCTCCGATTACTGCCACTTTCAATGGCTCTTCAGCTGGTGTTCGGTTGTCGATATATCGTCTGTTTTGAGCTGCTACCGGTCGGGTGCAAGCTCTCAGCAGATGCCCTATCCCACCACAGTTATGGCACGTCATGTGCCATTGTCGTACCGCTTAGCCATCTTGTTTGGTTTTTTTTTAACCGCCGATTAAACCAACTGCTCGCTTCGGAAATAGAACACTGAATGAACTACGAATCACACTTCGTTCGGCATCAAGCTCAATCTCGGATTTTTCTCTTTCTCACTCTCTCTAGGCCAACTTCTTTCTCTTTTAATTCTGAGATTACGCTACCTGGAGTTATTTTACAAATCTTGTTCTCAATTTCGTTCTATCCCTAAATTTTCTTTAGGTTCGTGCGCTCAATTTTCTCTTATTTTAGGTGTCTCTTCGCTCTTTTCATATAATGCTCGCGTTCACATCGGCTTCTCTCAACCATTCGGGTTTCGTATTATGTTTATTCATTCCAGTTTCCGGTCATCTCGCAAGTTCGTCAATCGATAACACTGTTATTCATAATAGGCCAATATTAGGTTATTTAATATTGTTATATAGGGATGCCAAGTATATTTTTTTATCAATCATAATAGTCGTTTATACTCCCACACTGATGTTCTGCAAGCCGATTACCGGAGGGACCTCTGGGCAGGAATTATTTGACATCGTTGATTCTTACATGGATGAGCACGAAATTCCGTGGAAAAATTGTGTTGGAGTTTGCACGGATGGAGCTCGTGCCATGTCTGGTCGTTTTCAAGGATTACAAGCACGGATTCACAACAAAGCTCCTAATGCTCTGTGGACTCATTGCATTATTCATCGAGAAGCATTGACAGCAGAAAGTCTCAGCAAAGACATGAGTGATGTTGTTAAAACAGTTGTTAAAGTGGTAAACTATGTGAAGACTCGTCCAATGAAAGCTAAATTTTTTGCTAAATTATGTGACGACATGGGAGCCGATCATTCTAGTTTGCTTTTCTATAGCAGCGCTCGTTGGCTCTCATTTGGAAATTCATTGTGGAGAGTATTTGAGCTCAAAAATGAAATTTATGCATTCTTGGTTGGCGAGAAGCACCCATGTGCTTCAAAGTTCAACGATCAAGAATTTTTGTCCAAAATAGGTTTTCTCACTGATTTGTTTGAAAAGCTAAATATTTTGAACCAGTCGTTGCAAGGAAGAGAGTCCCATATTTTGCAGCTTTCTGACAAGATTGCTGCTTTCAAGAAAAAACTTGAACTGGGGAAAAACTATACGACAAAGGAAGATTACACATGTTTCTCGCAGCTCAATATTTTCTTGAAAGATAATCAAATAGCATTGCCAAAAATCCTCAAGAGCGTTTTTCAAGACTGTTTGACCAAACTATCTTTTGCTTTGGACAGATATTTTCCGGAAAACGAGACACGTCACATGAACTGGGTGAGAAATCCATTCATCGACAAGGTTCCAGAATTCTTCACTGTCCAAGAAGCAGAACAGTTTGTGGATTTGTCTACTGATTCTAAAGCAAAATTCAGATTTCAATCCTTGCCACTTGTTGAATTTTGGAGCAAGACGACTAAAGAATACTCACTAATAAGTACACTAGCTCTGCGCGTTCTTGTTCCTTTCGCAACATCATATCTCTGTGAAACAGGATTTTCAACGGTGGCGGCTATAAAAACAAAGTATCGTTCAAAAATCGATATCGAGAAGGAAATTCGTGTCGCAATTTCAAAGATAACGCCGAATCTAGATAAGTTGTGTAAAGAGAAGCAAGTTCACCCTTCGCATTAACTCTTTGAATTCCGATAATATTTCAAGATTTCATTTGGTTTGGTTCATTTGGTTGTTGTATTGTTGTAATAAAATGAAATGTACTGTAAAATTAATAACAAATATAATTTTTCATAAGATAATTCATTATATCTATTATTTATACTGGTGCGCCGCGCCACGTCCAGAAAATTGCAAAGGGCGCCACATTATCACAAAGTTTAGGAACCGCTGCCCTAGCCCGACAAACCAGATGAAATTAACCCCGTATTAAACTTTTTAATATAATCATGTTATTGGTTTACCTTTTCCAGAGTGGTCTCACATCCGCCGAAGTTGTTCAGCCCAAATTCGTGACTGCCGACAGTGCCATAGAGGGAGCCAACGCCGGTTCCGTCATTGCCCCAATGCCAGGAGTGTTGGACAAGGTGTTCGTTAAGCCGGGAGATTCGGTAAAGGCCGGCACTCCGCTCGCCGTGTTGATTGCCATGAAGATGGAACACGTCCTGAAGGCAGCCAGTGATGGAATCGTGAAGGCCGTCCCCAACGCCGAAGGTTCCAACGTGCAGAAGGGAGCCGTTCTGATTGCATTCGAATCAACTAGGCTAATAGAGGTGCCTTAAATATTACGGACCAGCAGTGCATTTACAATCAAACAGTGACAAATTGTGCATTTATTAGAAATATTTTGTAATTTTCCATTTGTAGGATAAAAGACGGGTAGAACAGGGCTCAACGGGAATCGAACGCTAAGCGTTGTAGAATTCAGATTGACAATAAAAGTTTTCCAATATTTTCAATTTTACATGATAGTTTTCAATGGTATCGGTATGAAAGAAGTCCCTACTCACTTTGAAATGTATTGAAAGTAACGAGCTATAGGCTCTCTCTTCTCTTTACGCTCATGCGTTTTGAAGTGCCCTTTTTAGGGCGCTGTTTGAATCCATTGTGGTATGGAGCTAAATGCTCTCATTCCGCTCATTGCAAATCTAGCAATAGAGAACTGCTACCAGTCCTGTTAAGGATTTCGGCATAAAAAAGTACTTACGTATTAAAACTTTTATGAACTTCTCCTAGCTCTCCTCCATTTTGCGATGTGTCTTCTGATGCCTCCTCAAATCCCCCATCAAGTAAAACGCTGCAGGACATTGATCACACTTTTGCGACTTGACTCCGCTGTGAGTCAACGCATGAGCCTTCAGATGACTTCCCAGTTTGAACCTCTTCCCACAATCCCCGCATTCAAACGGTCTTCCCTCGGCGTGTCGGACCAACACATGTTCCTTCCGGTCGTTCCCATTTTCGAACAACTCATTGCACTGGCCACATGCAAAAACTGCCGGTCTCGTATCATCAATACCCATTTCGACTGCCTTCTGATGCTTCTGTTTGTGCCGGTGGAACAACGAAGAACTGTGGAATGATTCCGGGCACTGGGAACATAAGTATGATGGTACTGCCGTGTGCCTCAACTTCTTATGCTTGTTGAGATCTCCAATCCGGGCGAACCCCATCGGACATTCGACGCACTTGTATGGCTTGTGCCCCGTGTGGCAACGTCGGTGTTCTCCCACGTGCTGCAAGCTCCTAAAAACCTTCGGACATAAATCGCAAGCAAACGGGTTTTCCCCCAAGTGCACCCTACGATGAAGGATTACAAAGGTTGAATCCTGGAAAACTTTGTAGCAGATATCACAAAAGTTTCCGGCATGGTTCTTTTCCAAATGCGTTACAAACTCTTCCAAATTACCAGCTTTTACATTGCAGTAAACGCAGATCTTCTCCTGGGATAGTCCCTCATTATGCTTGAGAAACTTCTTCCTAGCTCTGACCAATTCAGCATGTTTCCGCTGGCAATGCCTCAGCAATTGATT
This sequence comes from Aedes aegypti, assembly GCF_002204515.2. Classification (NCBI taxonomy): domain Eukaryota; kingdom Metazoa; phylum Arthropoda; class Insecta; order Diptera; family Culicidae; genus Aedes; species Aedes aegypti. Next base: position 341,275,026 of record NC_035108.1, on the reverse strand, counting down.
TCGGGCAGGAAACTCCAACTCGCAAAACTTGCACCGGAAGAGCGATTTCCCCGCGCGCTCGATAACCGATCCCGGAATCGTGTGGTATCCCTCCATGTGCCGGAGCATGTTCTTCGTGCTTCCGAAAGTCTGGCCACACACCTCGCAAATCCACCCCGCTACATCACTGGTTACGGTAGGCGCTTCTTTATCGGGTGCTTCATTCCGGAGTTCTAGCGACTCCAGGTAGCGGAGTTTCAACGACTCAAAAACGTTAGCATTTTGTAGGAGTTTCCTCAGTGACCGCAGTCGCTTGAGACGATGCTTTTCATCCAAGGGACTGCTGGAAGCGTCGTAATCGTGGGGCTCCGCTTTTACTTTGACCGGTTCTGGCGTAGTTGACATGGTTCTAAAATTTCAGAAAAATAGGTAATATCTATGTTTTATTTATGTGCAATTTGCTAAATAATACTCACAAATTTATTAAATTAAACAACAGAAACAAATCGATTGGCGAGATGGACCAACCAATGGTCTTAGCCTGTCGAGTACGACAATCCAAAGAAAAAAAAAGAAACAAATCGATTTGTTTTGTGATAACTTCGAAGCAATCATTGATATCGCGACAGAAATAAAACATGAAAGAAGAATCATAAAAAACAGGATTAGGCGCAAAAGCACAACAAAGATTTACACCGTCAACTCGTTACACCCCATGCCTCAAAATTCAGCTCCGAAAACACTATATATACGGACTGGTCAAAATTATTTTCAGGATTTTTTTCCTATGCTTTGATGTTCACTAAGGTATCGGAACTGCTCATAACTGCATAGTAGACCTGATCATATTTTAAAAAATGCCTGGAAATCTACCGGTCAAGCAGTATTCGGAATTCTCATGCCAACAACAATGTCTGGTCAAATTTTCAGCTCATTTGATAAAGATTTCAGTATGCTTCAAGTTGAAAATGTGTTTTTGGGCTTATTTCAAGGTTTGAAAAATCATAACTAGCATATGGAAAATCAAAACCACTTGCTATTACCACTATTTGAAAGCTAATTCGATTCTGTTAAAGTTTCTCGAACACGCTAATAAGATAAAATTGAGTTTTAACATTGTTTGATCCAAATTTGTACTCCGCAGTACCCAGAAATTACAGTTTTTTCAATATACATGGTATAAAAAAAAAACACATTTGCATTATTTTTTCAGGCCCTAGTCAACGGGAATAAAACAAAATACATTTCTGAATTCATTGACCATCAAAAGACTACATGTTGCTTAAGGCAATAAATTACAATAAATGCCCAAAGATCGAGCACCGCGTCGCAACCTGATGATAATCTGTTAGCGAATGCAAATTTGCAATCGAAGCAACCCATGACTTTAGTGTTAATATTGATTTTGAATAAAAACTTTATATGTTGTTAGACCGTCACCTAGACCACACGCGTCTTTTTATTAGCTCTGCCCCAATAGGTTATGGGCCGTCGACACGTGTCTAGTGGAAGCGGAAGAAAATTCAAGACTTGAAGCTTTTTTCACTTCAAGAATGTCGAATCCAAATGCAGGAAGCAGCGCATCCGGCGATGGCGTTTTGGTACGACAGCAGCAGCAGAGTTTCAACACACAGGGCCACCCCCACATCGAGCGGCTGGTTGGTCGAGAAAACTGGAGGACCTATCTGGAAGTGGAAGATCTCTGGGAAGCAGTGGAACCAACGCCTAATGAAGACGGAACGCTCCCCACTGTGGACCCTCGGAAGGACAGAATCGCACGAGGTAAAATGATTCTGTTCCTCGACCCGGTGAATTTCATTCACGTCGAGGAGGTAAAAACTGCGGCCGAAGTGTGGAGGAAGCTTTCGAACACGTTCCAGTGTCCTGACCCGCCAGTGGTGCCTTCTCCACAAGCTAATCACGACGAATCTGGTCAGTTGTGGATCGATGGAGGCCTATGTGAACCGTATGATTTCGACAGCGCATCAGCTCATCGGAATTGGCTTTCCATTGGACGACAGATGGATCGGCATGTTACTGTTGGCTGGTCTACCGCCGAAGTATCGCCCCATGGTGATGGGACTGGAAAATTCTGGAATACAGATAACAGGTGACATCATCAAAACGAAGTTGCTACAGGAGACCGTTTTGGCAGAGCCTACTACGGAGCCTGCATTCGTTTCGCGAGACGATTCAAAAAGCAAGCATGGTAAGGTAACCAAGGCAACGACCACGCAAGGTAAGGGACCGCAATGCCGTCGGTGTGAAAAATTTGGGCATATTGCAAGGTATTGCAATGCCAAGGAACCGGCTCAGCGCAACAAATCGGACAAGGAAGGAGATGCTTTTTGCACGGTGCTATCTGTGCGAGAAGCTGGAGAGGACGATGTGTGGTATTTCGACTCTGGCTCGGTGAAGCACCTCATGAAGAATGAAATGCTACTGGAGCACATGCGGCCGGCGGACGGTAGCATCTACGCGGCAAATAAGGGAATCATGAAGATTGTCGCGGAAGGATCCGCAAAACTGCGACCCACGTGCAACCCTGATACGATTGATGTGACAAACGTCGAGCTGATTCCGGAGCTGGCAGTAAACCTACTGTCGATAGGTAAGATAGTCGATCAGGGTCATTCGGTTACTTTCACCAAAACAGGCTGCAAGGTCATCAATCCGACTGGCAAAACCATCGCTACTGGGCAGCGATCGAATGGACTGTTCAAGTTGGAGCAAAAACCATCCAAGGCGTTGGCGTGCCCATCCCCGGATACGGCAGATCTGTGGCACAAGCGCATGGGACATCTGGCATCGCGAAATCTGGTAAGGTTGCGAAACGGCATGGTTGACGGAGTGAGATTCCATGGTAACGACCTCGGAAATTGCAAAACGTATGCAATGGGGAAGCAAACCCGGCTTCCATTCGATCACGAGGGATCACGTGCGAGCGAAGTTCTGGAGCTTGTTCATTCGGTCATAGCCGGTCCGATGGAAGAGAACTCGCTGGGAGGCAGTCGTTATTATCTGTCGTTCATCGATGACAAAACTAGAAAAGTTTTCGTCTACTTTTTGCGCACCAAGTCAAAAGAAGAGGTGCTGCAAAAGTTTAAGGACTTCCACAGTATGGCTGAGCGTCAAACTGGAAAGAAGCTGAAAGTGCTGAGGACGGATAACGGCTGGGAGTACAAAAACTGGAATTTCGAGAACTATCTCAAGCAATTGGGTGTCCGTCATCAAACCACGGTGGAGTACACACCGGAACAGAATGGACTCGCTGAACGAGTCAACCGAACGGTGGTGGAACGCGCGAGGTGCATGTTGTATGAAGCCAAACTAACCAAACCGTTCTGGGCAGAGGCTGTGGCCGCAGCAGTCTATCTGATCAACCGATCACCAACGAAAGGTACCGAAACAACACCGGAAGAAGCATGGACAGGTCGCAAACCAAATCTGTCGCATATCCGAACGTTTGGAACTACCGTGATGTCCCATGTGCCGAAGCAAAAACGGAAGAAGTGGGACCAGAAGGCTGACGAGTGCATTCTTACCGGCTACGATGACGAGACGAAGGCACAACTTGAAATCCAAGCAGATTTTCAAGAGCCGGGACGTAACTTTCATCGACGAAGGAATTATCAAGCGAGACAACACACCAGCTGGAACAACCGACGACCAGAGGCGCAGCTATGTCAGGTTGGAATTCAGCGAGAACGTGTTGGACGAGCCCCTGCCGACGCCGGCTGACCAAATTGATGCAGCTCAAGCAAATGATGTGAATTCAAGCGATGAATCATTTCAAGAAGCTGACGACACGGAGACCGTCTCTGCGCTCCCGCCGCATCAATCTTCTAGCACGCCTGTGGCGTTGAGGCGCAGCGGTCGGGAGCGCCTTCTCTCAGGCAAGTATAAAGATTTTTATATCGTGAACAAAGGCTTGCCGTCTACAAAATTTACAGACTCCAAAGATGATTGCCCGATGCCGTCCACATCCATGGCTGAGGATTCCGTTGCGCTCCCGTCGTGCTCAAATCAAAGACTTGCTAGCGTTGTAACGCAACAGCGGTTGATGCTCTGCGATAGGGGGCACCTGCCCCAAGGCAAGTATTTGAACGATAGTGACAACGAATGTTCCGATACTGGTGCCGATTTTTCAGAAACGTTCTTGGATGATCCAGTGACGCATAACGAAGCGCTTAGCCGAGACGATGCTGACCACTGGAAACAGGCCATGATTGATGAATACGATGCTTTAATCTCCAACGAGACGTGGACGCTGACCGATTTGCCGGAAGGACGCAAGGCGATCAAGCGCAAATGGGTGTACCGAACCAAGCTCGACGTGAACGGAAACGTCGACAGGTACAAAGCCAGGCTGGTCATCAAAGGATACTCGCAGCGAAAGGGGGTGGATTACGAGGACACCTACTCCCCGGTCGTCCGATATAGTTCGCTACGATACCTTTTCGCTCTGGCTGCAAGATGGGGTTTGCAAGTGAACCAAATGGATGCCGTTACAGCATTCCTGCAGGGTGATTTAGCGGAGGAAATTTATATGGAGCAACCCCCTTGCTTCGTGGATGGTGGCAAGAAATTCAAAGTTTACCGCCTCAACAAAGCCCTTTACGGGTTGAAGCAATCCAGCCGCGTCTGGGATTCGAAATTGGATGCAGCGCTTCGAAAATATGGACTGGAATCTACTGTGTACGATCCATGCGTATACTATCGTATCAGCGGTGGCAAGGTGCTATTCGTTGCTGTATACGTCGATGATGTCCTCATTTTCAGCAACTGCAAACGCTGGAAAAATGAAATAAAAGGTAAATTAAATCAGGAATTTAAAATGAACGATATTGGACCAGCAAAATACGCCCTGGGTATCAGGATTACCAGAACCAAAGAAGCGGTTTCTCTGGACCAGGAAGCGTATATTGATGCCATGCTTGATCGTTTTCAAATGGCCAAGTGCAACTCTGTTACTACCCCGATGAATACGAGCGAGAAGCTGACGAAGGAAATGTGTCCGTCAACAGCTGAAGAAGAGGAGCGTATGAGAGACGTGCCATACAGAGAAGCTGTGGGCTGTTTAATGTACCTCGCCCAAAGTACTCGTCCGGACATCTGCTACGCCGTGAACGTGCTCAGCCGGTTCCACACCAACCCTGGCGAACAGCACTGGAACGCGGTGAAACATCTCTTAAGGTACGTGAGAGGAACTTCCAAATTTCGCTTGATCTATCATCGCTGTAAAGATTCTACTATCGATGGATTCTCCGATGCTGACTGGGCATCAGACCATGATGACAGGAAGTCCACGACAGGGTATGTATTTACCGCTCAAGGAGGAGCCATATCGTGGTGCTGCAAGCGGCAACAAACAGTAGCTCTATCCACATGCGAAGCCGAATACATGGCGTTATCGGCTGCGGTACAGGAAGCTTTATGGTGGAAGCGATTACGAGGCCTGTTCGAAAAGGAGGAAGCAATCGTTATACATTGCGACAACCAAAGTGCCATTTCCGTCGCAAAGAACGGTGGTTATCAACCGAGGACTAAACACATCGACATTCGCCACCACTTCATTCGTGATGCGTGGGAGAAAGGCGAAGTCAAAGTGGCGTACATTGGCACTGACAAACAAATCGCGGACGGCTTGACTAAACCACTACCTGCCGTGAAGATGAAGATTTGCCGTGAAGTAATGGGACTGCAAAATCCAATGGGTTGAGGAAGAGTGTAAGCGAATGCAAATTTGCAATCGAAGCAACCCATGACTTTAGTGTTAATATTGATTTTGAATAAAAACTTTATATGTTGTTAGACCGTCACCTAGACCACACGCGTCTTTTATTAGCTCTGCCCCAATATAATCAAATCATGCATGACACATGTACCGGAAACGAATGAATTGAACAAGTTAGCATTGCTTTTTCTTTCCGAGTGATGATTGTTCTGATCGCATTTCACTGATCATTTAGAACGATTTGAAAACAATCATCATCATCGACTGAGAAAAGGCAGTATTTTTTACAATTTATTTTTGCAAAATAAAAGGTAACTTTGAACGGGATTGACTTTAAGATATGCATTGTCATCATGTCTGGAAATTAAAAATACGAAATTTTCATGCAGGTATGTTTATTCAGAGAGAAAACTCCTTAAAAATAGTGATTTTCAAGAACCTCGAGATACAAACCTCAACCAAACTATGTTAAAACTTGCTCCAATCATAAAATCGTGTTCGGCAAAAGTTCGTAGAATTGGATAAACTACTATGTAGAGGTATTTCCGATGAATTTTGATGTTTCGTTCGGTAGTTATGAATTTTTAAAGCTTTAAAAAAATTGATTTGAAGCACAACTAAATATACTCTAAATTGAATGAAATTTCGGCCAGAAGTTTATTTCGCAATGAAAAATCAAAGTATTGGTTGACTGGGGAGTTTCCAGACATTTTTGAAAATATGAATAGGTCTACTGCATAGGTATTTGTAACATTCGACAAAAGTAGGCATTGAGTAAATGCAGTACGAAGTATGCATTTTATAGTAGTGTGGGAGAAAACTAAAATTTCTAAAAAAATACCAAGAGATCAAAAGTGCTCACATAATGCTGAAATTTTGTACAACTCATATCGCATACTGTCGAACTTCGTTCGTTGCACTATCTTTAGATGGGCTTCGTTTTAATTGGGCTCCCGTTAAGTGGGCTATAGCCCATCTAAAACGAAGTCAAACGTCATTTTTTGACATAAGGCGCAATTTATCAATGTTGGTAGTTCTGAGTTTCTTTTGTTCTTGGTTTTTTGACAGCTCAAAACTCAGCCCGATTAGTGAAAGTCTATCACTAAGTGGGCTACAGGTTTAGTGCAACGAACGAAAGTTGACTGTACTGGGTGAACAGTCAGAAAATAATTTTGATAGAAATTCTATTGCTATCACTGTGGTATAGTTCCGGACGTTCGGACACGGCTTGTCGCTGAACACGTTTTTTTTTTCCAGGAAGTATTGCGCGGAAATTTAAAAATTTGGATTGCTTCGCGGAAATAAGGCGCAGCAAGCCATCCCCGCATAGAACAAATGATCCCCAGCAAGCACTGCAACTCTTGAGGAAAGTAGATTAAGGCTCAAGAATCCATCATTCAATCATCAGCAATCATTGAAACCTTAAACCCAGTTTTTTCGCTCAAATTTGAAGCAATCCTCATGAAAATCTATCGTTGCATTACAGGTTGCAAGTGGAATGCAGTGATAAATTTTTATAAACATTGCTTCGATTTTCAGCAAAAAAAACTGGGTTTGAAAAATTTGTCAAACGATGATGGTTATTTTCCTCTCAAATTCAATGACAGTAAGCTGCATGACGGTAGTTCAATTGCAACAACTTCTTCTTCTGAGCCGCTGCGTGAAAATTTAAATCATTTTCTTAGGTTTGAGTTACCGTTTTCAAAATGGGTTGAACGAGTTGATGAGCAGTAAATAAACCTATTCAGTTCTTGATTTTTCGAAGCCATTGAAATTAAAAAGGAGATCTGACAATGGCGATGTGGTTCGGAATTGAACGGTTCTGAGAATTCAAATAAAACATCATTTTAGTGAATAAGCGATCCAACCACTAAGAAAGGAATAAATCGCTTGATCTCCCTAAATTTGTTTTGCCTTAAAATGATTTTTTACTAGCCTTCTTCACTCACCTATTTTTCAGTCTATTAATGTTGAGACAATAGGGTAACTATTGCCTTTTCAGTTTTGAATATCGCCCTATTGATTCATTCAAATGGTCCGGATAACAGAATACACGGGTTCTCTAACCTGAATCATCCCTTATCCGAAAAAATCAACATAATGCATTTGTTACCGCATGCCAAAACTGCTCGTGGACAGCAGGACACCTAATAATAATAAATCCAAATAATTCAATTTTTGAGGTCGCAGGTGACTATGATCAATATGATGGGGAATTTTCCAATAGATGATCCTGGGATTTCCAGGAATCATAATTTTTTTGGAATTTCCAGGAATCATATTTTATATAACGGAGGGTATTAGAACTAACTTGGAGGTGATGATTTGGAGGTTATTTGGCAATTTGGAGGTTAAAATCCCCTCCAAAAACTAGCGATTTTGCGGTGGGATGTTGACGTTTGATGACGAATACAATGACAAAAAAAAATCAAGGGGTAGGTATTACTCTCTACGGGGGTTAGGACTGAGCGCTCAAGGTTGCTACACCACATTACATGGTTCATGTATAATCTCAATGAGCCTCTGTACGTGCCATAAATTATTTTGTTCTCATGACTTTTACTGTGCGCCGTGTGTAGGTGCTGTCTCGCTCTCTCTCACGGGCAACTTGAAAACAGAGCGCACAGTAAAAGTCAAACATTTTATAGCATGCATAGGCAGTGCCGTAGCGTGCAGTTGGCCAGGTTGGCACCCGCCAAGGGCGCCAGCCTAAAGGGGGAGCCAAAAACCGTGAATCACTTGGTAAAATTTTGAGAGATGCATATAAAATTAAGGCTTCTTATCAGTTACCATCTCAAAAGGATTAAAACAATTTTTGAAAGGCTTTTACGAAACATGCAATAAGCACTTTCAAAATTTTTTTTTTAAGTTTAAACAATTACACATAAATTAAGTTTGTAAATTAGCTGACACAAAGGTTTTTTTTATTCAGATTTGTATGTAAATCTGGAGAGTATGTTCCGATCACTCGATTTTTTTTATTGAATTACAACAAACACTTCCCCACCTACGAGAAGTTGACAGGTAAAATTGAAATTATATTTAGCTTAAATTACGGTTGCTGCACAAAGTCGAACACGATCTCACTGAATCTTAAGCTGAATTTTAAAATTTCCATTGAATACTGTACATGAATCAAACTTTATAACTTTTTCCTGGGCGGGATCCACGAAACTCTGGGCAGGGTTTCAATAGAAAATAGGGCAGGATTCTCATAACTTTGATCATTATTTTAAACTGCTCGACTGATTTTTCACAGTTTTCAAAAAAGTTTAACCTGTTTAAAAATTCTCGCAGCAGAGTTTGTTTAAGAATCTGTAATACATTTTTTATAACAAAAACGAAGGTGTTACGAAGATTTTCGATGTAAATAGTACGGTTGTAACTATTTAGACAACCTTGTTTTCAAAATTCGACCACCTTTCAAAAAGTTTCTTATTCATTTGGTGGTTTTAGGTATATATTGTCGGAAATATATATGGCGTAATTACATTTGATGATCCTTGACAAAATTTCTCTCCCACCGCGAAGTAAAATTTAATTATAACGTTCTTAAAAACAGGTCTTGAAATATTCGTAAATATTCTATCTTCTGGTTACTGACTGTACAAAAAGATTTTGATTTCATTTGTAATACCAATTCCTAGACAATTAGTTGAAAATTATTTGATATATTTAAGTAAACTATTTCATTGGTTTATGACAAAATGTATGATTTTGTTCCAAGCATGCATTCATTTCGCAATGAAACTTCTAGAGAAAATCTTGACTGAATCTACGCGAATTCCCTTGAAATTTTCGATTTTTTTATTTTACTTATTATGCGTGGCGCGAAAAATTCTCGCGCTGACTATCTTGAAAAACGCTTGTAGATCGCCGCAGGTACTTCAAATCGTTTTGGTGTCCTCTGCGCGATCATGCCTTGGACAATCAGGAATAATCGCACAGAAGACACCAAAACGATTTGAAATACCTGCGGCGATCTACACGCATTTTAAGAAATTTTCAAGATCGCCGTCGCGATAAATAATCGCGCAATGCACAGTAGCATTTCCTGAAAAATGAAACATATTTCAGTTTTCGAATAACCTAAACAACCCTACTCGAAGAATTTAATAATTTTTCCTTTGCAATTACAATTATTAAGTATGTATTGCTGAAATATTCTTAAATTTTTAAGAAGTTATGGCTTTTAAATTCGTTTTCAAGCATGAGCATTCTAATTCTTTTTGTTCATTTGAGCAAACATTTTAAAATCTACCTAAAACAAATGGTTCACCGATGTATAGAAGATTTTTTCTTAAATTTGGTTTTAAACATCCAGTAGATCTTGAAGCCCAGTATGTCTTTAGACACAACTGAAAATTTCTTCAAGAATTTCTGAACTTAAGCAAATATGTTAGCTTTTTATGATACTTTTGATGACTTTCATAAAAAATCTTATTAAAGTCACTCTAGTATTTCAGAAAGAATTTTAATTATATGTTTAGATAAGTTTTTATCAAGGGGCGCTGAAATGGAGGTTTGCCAAGGGCGCCACGAGGCCACGCTACGGCTCTGTGCATAGGCTCATGTGACTGTTATGCGGTAACAGTTACTAATGTGACAAAACAAGGTATATTAATTTTTGAATTTTCTAGAACAATGTCACGGGATTCAGTAAGTTTACCGAAAGTATTTATCACTAGTGGTCCCGGCAAACTTCATCTTGCTATCAAGTACACACTCAATCTGTTCGGTTAAAATAACTGGGTTTTGGAACTACCGAAAAAGTCAGTAAACTAACAAAAAATGTCAGAAATCGAAAAACAGAGATTTTTTACTGAAATTTTACAGAGAGCTTTCTTTTTATATCATATATCGATAAAAAATAAAACATGGTGAAATTTGCTTTTCAATTACGCGTGGCGACAGTTTTCATTTTACTGACTATTTCGGTAGTTCCAAAACCCAGTAAAATTTTACCGACCCCAGTAATATAATCTAAGTGTGTAGGCTATTGAAAAACGCTATGGGGCTCTGCAAAACAATATACCTCTCCCTTTCACTCATTCATGAAATTTGTAAATAACAAGGCCAGTACAAATCAAAATCTCATACAAAATCAAAACAATCCAGAGGCCTATGGATCGTTTCATACAAAATGATAGTTCATCGATTCTGGCCATATAGTCTGAGTGACTGGGCCATCACAGAAGCTGACAGACGTCGGCTTCAATCAGAAAGAAGAAGAAGAAGAAAATGATAGTTCCGTTCACTTTAATTTTTCCGACTTCCCCGATGAATATCCTGGGATTCGTATGCGTTAACCTATGGATGCATAGATAATCACCCAACACGGATTCAGTGTGTTTAACTTATGGTTATCTTGTGTCACGATCATCATGTTCAAGTCAGCCTTGTCGTCGTAAAATTTGAGCTTTTTAGTGGTCACTTTTTGAGGGGGTAGGGGGAGGGGGGTCGTTGCAATAGCCCAGTGGGCGCTTCTATAGTTTTTTTTTTATCTTTATTTAGGGGGATTTTCGCTCTAGGTGAGTTTGCCACACTCACTAAAGGTGTTAAAGGGATTTAAAGGGATCGACTGTGATGAAGGTTATGAACAAAAATCCGAAAACCCTTAGCAACATTTCAATATATAAAAAATTACAAATATCACAAATACTTTAATATACATTCCAAACAAACGAAAACCAATATGCATTTGCACGTATTTAGTTTGTGTTCAATTTTTATTAAAATAGGGGGGTCTTTAGCCTTGAAGTTACGCTTTCGCTTCATAAGGGGAAGGTCATGGATTCGATTCCCAGCCCCTCCACAAAAAACCCGTCCAGCCAGAAGACGCCTCACGGAGGACCGTGCTTTGGGGAGCACATCCATCCTCCGTCAGTATCAGATGGTGATTGAGACAAACTGACCCTCTTCGCAGGCAGCTAGCCGCACTAATAACAGAGCTCTCTCCTACCTGCTCGGTGTGAGAGTAAAAGAGTAGGAGAGAGTGAAAGTAGATGTAAATATAGATAAGATGAAAATAGATCTGTATCGGTAAAGAAGCTAAAGATCAACTGTTTCCGGCACAGTAGTGGCCACGAGCACAAAATGCCTTAAAAAAAAATAATTAAAATATGGAACGAAGAGATAAAGTATATGGGCTTAAAAATTGTTTAGTTGAAACTTTTGCTAATGTAAAAAGTTAAAGTTATTGTGTCATTGTATCTATTGAATCTACCATAACAGTGCCTTATATACTATTGTTTATGCTATGTGACTATTTCCTATGGTTTTATCTTTTAAAGTTTTACGTTAGTAAATTTTGGAATTTCCAAGCAGGGGAAGTGGTGGTAAAATGAACAGGGGTGGTAAAATGAACACCGTGCCTTTTACCGAAAAAAAAAAAACAAATTTCAATGAATGTTTATTACGTACGGACGATTCAGAGCATAAATAAGAGTGCTCGGGTTGATACGGAGGTCAATTGAAGTGAAAATATCAACAAAAACTAAGATTTTAGAAAACCACATTTGAAAATTATACACGGTTAAAAAAATAAATACTAAAAAGCTTAGAAGTCATACTAAAACGATATTCGATCTATTCACCCCACCGGGTGCATATTTTTGGATTAAGCTAGCCATAGTATAAAAGGCGTTTATCAATCATAATGCATATTACCCTTTTATTTCTATACTGCAATATGCTTTTGTTTACTTTCAAAATTTCCAGGAAAACTATAAAAATATACAAAAAGGGACAATTGATACAAAAAGGGAAAATGATAAATATTAATTTATTCAATTAAGTTCTTTGATTAAAGTTACATTGACAATGTTCACAATTACGATAATTTTGCGTAGCTTTTGGTATCCGCACAAACTGCAGCTGGACCATGGTGAAGTCAACATTCTCCTGCGATCCGCTCTGTAGTTTCCAAGATAGCTAGCTGTCCTAAACCCTCCAAGGATCAGTTGTTGGTAGCTTCCTTCCGCTACGAATGAGCTGCTGGGAAAACGGGAAATCTGAAAATTGGCCTGAGAAGTTTTTTGTCAGTTTGGTACGACGCTGCATGAAAATTATTTCTGAACTTACCATGTGTCTGCAGGTAGAATGTTTATTTCTCTGCAATAGGTCTTGCTAGTGCACAGCCGCCTCGTTAAGTTCAATGTTTTAAACGGCACTTCCGAAACAAAAATTTCACTTGGATACTACCGATGTGGAATTTGGTGCGGCGAAAAAATGGCTTCTCGTCGAGAGAGAAGGTTATTAAATGTGCTGCAGGCAAAAATCACCAAGTCCCAAGGGTAGCATCCGTGAATGTAAATGCACTGTCGATAATAATTTTCAGAAATGCATAGGAAAGTATAAATGAATATGACATGTGAGGATTAAAAGTCTTAAATGTGATAGATGTAATAATTGGTAATCTAACTAGCATTTTCATATTTCTCCGTGTAACTGACGTAACTTTTAGCTCGGAGGTTCTGAGGATTTTCACTGAGGTGAATATCACTATGATATGATGTCAAATCTGATAACTTTAGATTTCTTTTTGAATAGGTTACATTAATTTATAAGTATATTTTTCGAAATGCAATGAAAATTTCAAAAAATATTTATTTTGCTCACGTTGTTTGCATGATGTTAATTTTACCACCAACAGCTGTTCATTTTACCCACAGGTGAGCAGTTCTCGCTGAAAACAGGTCGCCATCGGCACCCATCGTTAGAATTCCAATTTTAGGGCACTGTTCGCAAGTTTTCGATAAAACTTAAGGGTGGTCCTTTCGGTAGGCTGACCATAAGCCAACCAGATAAAAACGGGACAAATAATAAACAAAAACGGGACAATTTTAAAAGACATAGATTATGCGATTGTGCTACTTTTCCCCGAATGGCCCGTTTCTCTGAAGCCATTTCCCCGAATAGCCCGTTCCCTTGTAAAGCAATTCAGCTCAAAAAAGTGCAATAATAGTCTTTACCCGAGCAGCTAAGTAATAGCAAATTTTGATATGGACATACAAAAGTTATATTAACTTGAAAGATATAAGAGATAAAAGATCCGAAAATAATATCTAAAATTTACTCCTGAACTACTATTAGCATATTATATTTAGCTTTTATAAGATCTCACCAATATCAGCGAGCTTTTCCTTACATCTTCCAACATCAAATTTAGCTATGGCTCAGAAGTTCTAGGAATAAAATTTTGACATTATCTTCAGATCTTTCATCTCTTATGTCTATCAAATCAATATCTCGATTTAATGGTCAGAACTTTGCTTCTGCTCGGGTAGTGAGATAGTGTTGAGTTAGAAAGATCGATAAGCTACCAAAGAAGGAGATATTTGATCATTCTGGACTAAATACATATTACCGAACATACATATTGTTCACCACCTTGAAATGCGAAAGGTTCTGATAATTATGAATGTTATGACTTTTCGGAGAACTGAGCTGTTCGGGGTACGGGGTTACAGGGAACTAGCATTCTGAGAACTGGCGGGAGAACGACATTCAGGAAACCGCCATTCGAGGGAAAGTAGCAGAACCAGATTATGCAATCCCAAGCTACATGTCTGTATGATTCAATAAAAATCACTTAAGAACCTTGAAGCGCAATCTTTGATTTCTAAGAAGCAGCGTTTTTTAAGTATTTCCTAAAAAAAATCGTTACACTTTTCAATTTTTCCAATTCAAACGTAAATTTTTCCAATATTTCATTACTTTTTTTAAATATCCACTTTTTAAACAGTCAATTCAATCAATTGCGTATCAGAAGTAAACACATATTTGTTCTTTCTAATTTTAGGTATTATCGAATAATTATCTTATGAAGATTCGTATTTTGGAAATCCTCCAAAATTTGGCATAAATAGGAGTAAAGAAATGCAAAAAAAAATAAGCAGAAGCATGTACGGATCAAGTTCAACTCTGTTTGAGAAACTAATAATTGCTTGGAAAGTAGATGAGTAAGACAATATACTCTGAAATATTTCTAAAAACTGTTTGTTATGTTTTTAATGGTATTGTTTTACTGGTGTTGAAAATTATGTGCCGATTCTCCATTTCCTAAAATACGGGACAATTCGAGCATTTTCCACAAAACGACGGGACTGCCCGTCGAGGTGATGAAAACGGTACTGTCCCGTTAAATACGGTACGTATGGTCAGCCTACCTTTCGGTTTTCTCAAATTGGTGGACCCCTCGTACGCCAGCTAGCTAAACAGTTTGCAAAAAAGACCAATTTTTGATAAATATTGGATAATTCTTCACGTGGTATGTCTCATATTTCGCTTCGAACATATAGCAAACTTAGTGACATCGTATAGAGAAAAAATATAGCTTTCATTTGAAGTTAAAAAAAAAATTGACGGCCATTTTGAATTTGGTCGCCATTTCGAATTGTGTTAGAAAAATCGATTTTTCGCCATTAGCGCACCGCTAGTTTTGAATTCAGAGATCACCATCAGAAAGCTGAGGAAAAATTACATATGATAGGCTACAAAAACTAGGTGAGCAATGGTATTTACCCTATGAAATGAACGATTTTCTAAAGCATGTACTACGATTTTGACGTACATGGTGAGTGCAATCAATGCAAACATCATTTTTTGTACAACAAAGAAACAAGTTTTCAATCGTTGGTGTATTATTCGAATCAGATGAAGAATAGGAATATTATTTCGAGTGAAAAATCCGGTGGCCATCTTGCATTTTGACGCCATTTTGGTTTTAAGTAGCAGAATTAGTTTTCACCTTTTAATTCTAACGTGATGTAGGTAGCGCGACCCCGGTAAGGTAGCATACCGAATTCATTATCCACCACGAAAAATGGAGAAAGAAGAAGAAACGAACGTTATTTTCGGCAACCGACCTGGCAACGAAATAAGGACTATGATTGGAAACTCGGTACCTGGAACGTCAGGACCTTAAATGAACCTGGACGAGTGAGCCTTTTGGCTCGTGAATTGCGAAAAGTTGGCGTGTGCGTGGCTGCTATTCAGGAAGTGCGTTGGCTAAGATCTGGAGAACGTGAATTCAGAGCGGTAGATCCCGTCGCTAACACCGCTTTCAAATACAACATCTATTACAGCGGTGGCGATAAAGCTGAACACGGAGTCGGTTTCATAGTGATCGGGAAGCAGATGAAGCGCGTTATTAGGTGGAGGCCGATCAACGAGCGGATCTGCGTATTGAGGATTCGGGGCAAGTTCTTCAACTACAGCCTGATCAACGTATATGCACCGACTAACGACAAACCCGATGACGTGAAGGACGCGTTTTACGAATGTCTAGACAAGACCTATGGAGAATGCCCAAAACACGACGTGAAAATTGTCATCGGCGACGCTAATGCGCAGGTCGGAAAAGAGGACTTCTTCCGCCCTATCATTGGTAAAGAGAGCCTTCACTCTGTTACCAACGACAACGGCCTACGTTTAGTGAACTTTGCTGCCACCAGGGGGATGGCCATCAGTAGCACTTACTTTGCACGCAAGGATATCCGCAAGCACACCTGGCAACACCCAAATGGCGAACTTTGCAACCAAATCGACCATGTTCTGGTAGACGGCCGACATTTTTCCGACGTCATCGATGTTAGAACTTTCAGGGGTCCTAATATCGACTCAGACCACTATCTCGTTGTAAGCAAAATTCGAGCGCGATTATCAACCGTCTCGAGTTCTAGAAATCGACAATCGTTGCGTTTCAATATCCAACGCCTGTCAGCAGATGGTGTAGCAGCGGACTACCATCAAAAGCTCGACGAGCGGATTAGCGAAATCGACGAAAGCGTCAACCTCAGCGATCTGTGGGAGTCAGTCCACGGAGCAGTGAGCACAGTAGCGCGAGAAGTGGTAGGTACTGCTCAACGAAGACCAAGGAACGGTTGGTTCGACGAGGAGTGCCAGAGAATGACGAACGAGAAGAACATGGCTAGAAGCCGGATGCTGGTGTCTGGTACCCGTCAGAGCAGAGAGCGGTACAAGGAAGCAAGGGCAGCCGAAAAACGGATCCATCGCAGAAAGAAAAAGGAGCATGAAGAGGCAGTAATTGCTCAGGCGCAAGAAGCTATGGAAGAGAACAACATGCGACGGTTCTACGAGTCCGTAAATGGTGTGCGGAGAAAAACAGCGCCGTCTCCCGCCATGTGCAACGACCGCGAAGGAAACTTGCTGACGGATAAGACAATGGTGGCCGCCAGGTGGAAAGAGTACTTTGAGTCATTGTTGAATGGAAATAATGGAAGTGGATCTGGTAGCAGAATTCAAATCGATGACGATGGACAGGCTGTGGAACCTCCAACGCTAGATGAGGTAAAAAAAGCTATCAATGGGCTGAAGAACAACAAGGCTGCTGGGAAGGACGAGCTCCCGGCCGAACTTCTCAAACACGGAAGCGAGCAGCTGCACGAACTCCTTCACCGTATCATATCGAGGATATGGGAGGAAGAACAAATGCCTACTAGTTGGTTGGAAGGTCTCATTTCCCCTTTGTACAAGAAAGGGCATCGACTGGAGTGCGCCAATTACCGAGGGATAACACTCCTTAATTCGGCGTACAAAATCATGTCTGGAGTTCTGTTCAACAGATTGAGACCGTATGAGGAGTCCTTTGTCGGCGAATACCAAGCTGGTTTTCGAGAGGGCCGATCAACGACGGATCAAATGTTTACCCTGCGTCAAATCCTAGATAAATTCCGGGAGTACAACTTGCAGACTCATCATCTGTTTGTAGATTTCAAAGCAGCGTACGATTCAGTGAAGAGAAACGAGTTGTGGCAAATTATGTCCGAACATGGCTTTCCGGCGAAGCTGATTAGACTGATTCGTGCAACGCTTGATGGATCAAAATCAAGTGTGCGGGTGGTGGACGAGATTTCATCATCGTTCGTAACCTTAGATGGATTGAAACAGGGTGACGCTCTTTCTAACTTGCTGTTTAACATAGCGCTCGAAGGTGCTATCAGGAGAGCCGGTGTGCAGAGAAGCGGTACCATTATCACACGTTCTCATATGCTCCTTGGCTTCGCGGACGATATCGACATCATCGGGATTGACCGTCGGGCAGTGGAAGAGGTGTTCGTGCCTTTCAAGAGGGAGACAGCGAGAATCGGGCTCACGATCAACACCACAAAAACGAAGTACATGATAGCTGGTGGTCAACGTGGGTCCGGACGTGTTAGTGGTAGCGAAATGGTGCTAGGTGGTGATAAGTTTGAAGTGGTGGAAGAATTTGTGTATCTTGGAACACTAGTGACATGCGATAATGATGTTACCCGCGAGGTGAAAAGACGTATTGCAGCTGCGAGTCGGGCTTTCTACGGGCTCCGTAACCAGCTGAAGTCCCGTAGCCTGCAAACGAAAACAAAACTCGCGTTATACAAGACACTGATCCTTCCGGTTGTCCTTTATGGCCATGAATCATGGACATTGAAGGAAGTCGACCGGAGAGCTTTCGGGGTGTTTGAACGTAAAGTGCTGCGAACAATACTCGGCGGTAAACTAGAAAACGGCATCTGGCGGCGTCGCATGAATCACGAGTTGTACCAAGTGTATAAAGAGGTGGATATTGTCAAGCGCATAAAACACGGCAGGCTGCGTTGGGCTGGTCACGTTGCCCGTATGCCGGAAGAACGACAAGCAAAGATAATATTCAACAGGGAACCCGGACGAGGCCGCCGACTTCGTGGTAGGCCGCGCACACGATGGCTTTTTGCGGTTGAGGAGGACTTAAGGGCACTTAACGTTCAGGGCGACTGGAAGCGATTGGCCCAGGACCGAGCCCAGTGGAGAAGACTCATCCATTCGGCGCAGATTCATCGTAGCGAATTGTAGCCCATCAAGTATCAAGTAAGTTTTAATTCTACCGTTACACTTACTCTTTTTCTTGTTCTTCCTTTTCCTGGCGTTACGTCCCAACTGGAACAGAGCCAGCCCCTTAGCTTAACTGGCTCATAAACAAATTATCAAGTGAGATTTTTTAACGCTTATTTGCTAACTGAATGATTGTTCTGCATATCTTCGAGTTGAAAAAAAGCCTTAATTCTTTCATTTATTTGGTCTAAAACCATTGATAGAAATGAACAAACAGTTGAACAGCTGAGATAAAATAAGAAATAAAGAATCTGATTGTTTTATTTTTAACGGAGGCATTATAATAATTTAACATGACGAGCACTGAGATGGTAAAAAATCATTAATCTGCTAAAAACTAAGATGGCGTCGAAATCCAAGATGGCCGCCAGATTTTCCAACCTAAAATGATACACCTGCGTTTCGGCATTACGTCCACATTAGAACAAAGCATGCTTCTCATCTTTCAAATTCGCTATTTTCTACATGCATGTTGGGTGGTAGTAAAAACGATACTTAGTGGTTCAGAAAATTAAGAATATTTAACATTTCCGTTCTCAATTAATGCTCTTTTGGCAATGTTTTACGTTAAAACTACATATATTACCACAAAACATACTAATGTTTTGTGGTAATATATGTAGTTTTAACCAACGCGCAATATATAAACTTCATTCAATGACAAAAATACATATGGTAAAAAAATATTTGTCTATTTCAATCAATGTTTTTGGACGGTTTTTATTCATTAAATTTATTTATTTATTGTTACTGAATTCAAAGATATGTCGAGAATTATTCTGTTATGAAAAATCACATCATAAAAGAAAATTCCTTTTTAAGAACCTGTATTTATAACTAATAAAGCTGAGTATCAGGCTCGGTTCCGGTAGGGACTTAACGTCAGGAAAATTAAGAATAATAAGAAGAAGGGTATACGTAACCTTGTTTTTATTGGCTTCTAAATTCGACATGCTGAGTGCTAACAAGGTGAAAAATTCATTCTAGTACTTAATATCAAAATTGCGTCAAAATCTAAGATGGCCGCCAGTTTTTTTCAATACTCTTACCACAGACAAACAGACGTCACACTCTCACCGATGTCCATCGACCACCTTTTTAACGGCCGATTCAAATATATGGTAGGTGGCCAATCCACCACCCGCAGCGCTCGCATCGTTTTTGTTCGCGTTTGACGTTTACACACTACCGCCATCTGTTGGTCCATCGGCCATACACACCGATTTTAGCATTGGGCGTACATGTCATCATGACTATGATTTTGATCGGGATTTGTTCTAAGCGTTACGTCTGTTTCTCTGTGCTCTTACTCTTCACTCGACTCGAATAAAACGCCAACGATTGAAAACTAACTTGTTTCTTTGTTGTACAAAAATAATGTTTGCATTGGTTTCACTCGCCATGTACGTCAAAATCGTAGAACATGATTTAGAAAATCGTGCATTTCATAGAGTCAATACCATTGCTCACCTTGTTTCTGTAGCCTATCTTACGAAATTTTTCCTTAGCTTTCTGATGATGATCTCAGAATTCAAAACGAGCGGTGCGCTAATGGTGAAAAAAATATTTTTCGAACAAAATTAAAGATGGCCGCCAATTTTTTTTAACTTCAAATGAAAGATATATCCTTTCTCTATACGATGCCACTAAGTTTGCTATGTGTTCCAAGCGAAATATGAGACATATCACGTGAAGAAATACCCAATACTTATCAAAAATTGGCCTTTTTCGCAAACTGTTCAGCTAGCTGGTGTACGAGGGGTCCACCAATTTGAGAAAACCGAAAGGACCACCCTTAAGTTTTATCGAAAACTAGCGATCAGTGACATAAAATTGGAATTCTAACGATGGGTGCCGATGGCGGCCTGGTTTCAGCGATAATTGCTCCTCTTGATATTTGCTTGATATTTCTTTTGTGATTCTCTTGATTCCCTTGATTCCCTTGATTCTCTTAATTCTCTTGATTTTCTTAATTCTCTTGTTTATTTGATTCTCTTGATTCTCTTGATTCTCTTGATTCTCTTGATTCTCTTGTTTCTCTTGTTTCTCTTGATTTTCTTGTTTATTTTATTCTCTTGATTTTTTTTTTATTTTTCTCTCTTGATTCTCCGGATTCTCTTGATTTGCTTGATTCTCTTAATTTCCTCGATTCTCTTGATTCTGTTGATTCTCTCGATTCTCTTGATTCTGTGAATTCTGTTGATTCTCTTGATTCTCTTGATTCCCTTAGTTCTCTTGATTCTCTTTATTCTCTTGATCCTCTTGATTCGCTTGATACTCTTGATTCTCTTAATTCTCTCAATTCTCTTGATTCTCTTGATTCTATTAATTTTCTTTTTTAATTTGATTCTCTCTCGTGATGCTCTTGATTCTTTTGAATCTCTTAATTTTCCTAATGTTCTTGATTTTCTCTATTATATTGATTTTCTTGAATCTCTTGTTTCATTTAATTTTTTTGGTACTCTAGATTCACTTGATCCTCTTGATGTTCTTAATTCTTCGTTTTCTTGATTCTTATGATTGTTTTAATTCTCATGATTTTTCATTCTCTATTACCGTGCACCCCCGCTAATTTGAACGGCACCTCATGCAAACCATCAGGGTTCATTTTTAATTTGAACATCTAGTTACCCTAGAAACGTGTTTCTGGTTACCTCTTTCACTGTTTTGTTTTGATTCTGCGTTCCGTTCCACAGAGTTCCATCTCAATTCACTCCGTTCCATGAGCTAAATGACGTTTGAACCATTTTTAATCTGAACGATGTGCAAATTAGCGAGGTACAGATTAAAAGTGTTCAGATTAAATGTGGTCAAACCAACGGGGGTACCCGGTATTATGTTTTCTTCTCTCTTGATCCTTCATTCTTCATTCTTCACTCTTCATTCTTCATTCTTTATTCTTTATTCTTCATTCTTCATTCTTCATTCTTCATTCTTCATTCTTCATTCTTCATTCTTCATTCTTCATTCTTCATTCTTCATTCTTCATTCTTCATTCTTCATTCTTCATTCTTCATTCTTCATTCTTCATTCTTCATTCTTCATTCTTCATTCTTCATTCTTCTTCTTCATTCTTCATTCTTCATTCTTCATTCTTCATTCTTCATTCTTCATTCTTCATTCTTCATTCTTCATTCTTCATTCTTCATTCTTCATTCTTCATTCTTCATTCTTCATTCTTCATTCTTCATTCCTTCATTCTTCATTCTTCATTCTTCATTCTTCATTCTTCATTCTTCATTCTTCATTCTTCATTCTTCATTCTTCATTCTTCATTCTTCATTCTTTCATTCTTCATTCTTCATTCTTCATTCTTCATTCTTCATTCTTCATTCTTCATTCTTCATTCTTCATTCTTCATTCTTCATTCTTCATTCTTCATTCTTCATTCTTCATTCTTCATTCTCATTCTTCATCTTCATTCTTCATTCTTCATTCTTCATTCTTCATTCTTCCATTCTTCATTCTTTCATTCTTCATTCTTCATTCTTCATTCTTCATTCTTCATTCTTCATTCTTCATTCTTCATTCTTCATTCTTCATTCTTCATTCTTCATTCTTCATTCTTCATTCTTCATTCTTCATTCTTCATTCTTCATTCTTCATTCTTCATTCTTCATTCTTCATTCTTCATTCTTCATTCTTCATTCTTCATTCTTCATTCTTCATTCTTCATTCTTCATTCTTCATTCTTCATTCTTCATTCTTCATTCTTCATTCTTCATTCTTCATTCTTCATTCTTCATTCTTCATTCTTCATTCTTCATTCTTCATTCTTCATTCTTCATTCTTCATTCTTCATTCTTCATTCTTCATTCTTCATTCTTCATTCTTCATTCTTCATTCTTCATTCTTCATTCTTCATTCTTCATTCTTCATTCTTCATTCTTCATTCTTCATTCTTCATTCTTCATTCTTCATTCTTCATTCTTCATTCTTCATTCTTCATTCTTCATTCTTCATTCTTCATTCTTCATCTTCATTCTTCATTCTTCATTCTTCATTCTTCATTCTCATTCTTCATTCTTCATTCTTCATTCTTCATTCTTCATTCTTCATTCTTCATTCTTCATTCTTCATTCTTCATTCTTCATTCTTCATTCTTCATTCTTCATTCTTCATTCTTCATTCTTCATTCTTCATTCTTCATTCTTCATTCTTCATTCTTCATTCTTCATTCTTCATTCTTCATTCTTCATTCTTCATTCTTCATTCTTCATTCTTCATTCTTCATTCTTCATTCTTCATTCTTCATTCTTCATTCTTCATTCTTCATTCTTCATTCTTCATTCTTCATTCTTCATTCTTCATTCTTCATTCTTCATTCTTCATTCTTCATTCTTCATTCTTCATTCTTCATTCTTCATTCTTCATTCTTCATTCTTCATTCTTCATTCTTCATTCTTCATTCTTCATTCTTCATTCTTCATTCTTCATTCTTCATTCTTCATTCTTCATTCTTCATTCTTCATTCTTCATTCTTCATTCTTCATTTCTTCATTCTTCATTCTTCATTCTTCATTCTTCATTCTTCATTCTTCATTCTTCATTCTTCATTCTTCATTCTTCATTCTTCATTCTTCATTCTTCATTCTTCATTCTTCATTCTTCATTCTTTCATTCTTCATTCTTCATTCTTCATTCTTCATTCTTCATTCTTCATTCTTCATTCTTCATTCTTCATTCTTCATTCTTCATTCTTCATTCTTCATTCTTCATTCTTCATTCTTCATTCTTCATTCTTCATTCTTCATTCTTCATTCTTCATTCTTCATTCTTCATTCTTCATTCTTCATTCTTCATTCTCATTCTCATTCTTCATTCTTCATTCTTCATCTTCATTTTCATTCTTCATTCTTCATTCTTTCATTCTTCATTCTTCATTCTTCATTCTCTTCTTCATTCTTCAATTCTTTCATTCTTCATTCTTCATTCTTCATTCTTCATTCTTCATTCTTCATTCTTCATTTCTTCATTCTTCATTCTTCATTCTTCATTCTTCATTCTTCTTCTTCATTCTTCATTCTTCATTCTTCATTCTTCATTCTTCATTCTTCATTCTTCATTCTTCATTCTTCATTCTTCATTCTTCATTCTTCATTCTTCTTCTTCATTCTTCATTCTTCATTCTTCATTCTTCATTCTTCATTCTTCATTTCTTCATTCTTCATTCTTCATTCTTCATTCTTCATTCTTCATTCTTCATTCTTCATTCTTCATTCTTCATTCTTCATTCTTCTTTCATTCTTCATTCTTCATTCTTCATTCTTCATTCTTCATTCTTCATTCTTCATCTTCATTCTTCATTCTTCATTCTTCATTCTTCATTCTTCATTCTTCATTCTTCATTCTTCATTCTTCATTCTTCATTCTTCATTCTTCATTCTTCATTCTTCATTTCTTCATTCTTCATTCTTCATTCTTTTTCATTCTTCATTTCTTCATTCTTCATTCTTCATTCTTCATTCTTCATTCTTCATTCTTCATTCTTCATTCTTCATTCTTCATTCTTCATTCTTTCATTCTTCATTCTTCATTCTTCATTCTTCATTCTTCATTCTTCATTCTTCATTCTTCATTCTTCATTCTTCATTCTTCATTCTTCATTCTTCATTCTTCATTCTTCATTCTTCATTCTTCATTCTTCATTCTTATTCTTCATTCTTTCATTCTTCATTTCATTCTTCATTCTTCATTCTTCATTCTTCATTCTTCATTCTTCATTCTCATTCTCATTCTTCATTCTTCATTTTCATTCTTCATTCTTCATTCTTCATTCTTCATTCTTCATTCTTCATTCTTCATTCTTCATTCTTCATTCTTCATTCTTCATTCTTCATTCTTCATTCTTCATTCTTCATTCTTCATTCTTCATTCTTCATTCTTCATTCTTCATTCTTCATTCTTCATTCTTCATTCTTCATTCTTCATTCTTCATTCTTCATTCTTCATTCTTCATTCTTCATTCTTCATCTTCATTCTTCATTCTTCATTCTTCATTCTTCATTCTTCATTCTTCATTCTTCATTCTTCATTCTTCATTCTTCATTCTTCATTCTTCATTCTTCATTCTTCATTCTTCATTCTTCATTTCTTCATTCTTCATTCTTCATTCTTCATTCTTCATTCTTCATTCTTCATTCTTCATTCTTCATTCTTCATTCTTCATTCTTCATTCTCATTCTTCATTCTTATCTTCATTCTTCATTCTTCATTCTTCATTCTTCATTCTTCATTCTTCATTCTTCATTCTTCATTCTTCATTCTTCATTCTTCATTCTTCATTCTTCATTCTTCATTCTTCATTCTTCATTCTTCATTCTTCATTCTTTCATTCTTCATTCTTCATCTTCATTCTTCATTCTTCATTCTTCATTCTTCATTCTTCATCTTCATTCTTCATTCTTCATTCTTCATTCTTCATTCTTCCATTCTTCATTCTTCATTCTTCATTCTTCATTCTTCATTCTTCATTCTTCATTCTCATTCTTCATTCTTCATTTCATTCTTCATTCTTCATTCTTCATTCTTCATTCTTCATTCTTCATTCTTTCATTCTTCATTTCTTCATTCTTCATTCTTTCATTCTTCATTCTTCATTCTTCATTCTTCATTCTTCATTCTTCATTCTTCATTCTTCATCTTCATTTCATTCTCATTTCTTCATTCTTCATTCTTCATTCTTCATTCTTCATTCTTCATTCTTCATTCTTCATTCTTCATCTTCATTCTTCATTCTTCATTCTTCATTCTTCATTCTTCATTCTTCATTCTTCATTCTTCATTCTCATTCTTCATTCTTCATTCTTCATTCTTTCATTCTTCATTCTTCATTCTTCATTCTTCATTCTTCATTCTTCATTCTTCATTCTTCATTCTTCATTCTTCATTCTTCATTCTTCATTCTTCATTCTTCATTCTTCATTCTTCATTCTTCATTCTTCATTCTTCATTCTTCATTCTTCATTCTTCATTCTTCATTTCTTCATTCTTCATTCTTCATTTCTTCATTCTTCATTCTTCATTCTTCATTCTTCATTCTTCATTCTTCATTCTTCATTCTTCATTCTTCATTCTTCATTCTTCATTCTTCATTCTTCATTCTTCATTCTTCATTCTTCATTCTTCATTCTTCATTCTTCATTCTTCATTCTTCATTCTTCATTCTTCATTCTTCATTCTTCATTCTTCATTCTTCATTCTTCATTCTTCATTTCTTCATTCTTCATTCTTCATTCTTCATTCTTCATTCTTCATTCTTCATTCTTCATTCTTCATTCTTCATTCTTCATTCTTCATTCTTCATTCTTCATTCTTCATTCTTCATTCTTCATTCTTCATTCTTCATTCTTCATTCTTCATTCTTCATTCTTCATTCTTCATTCTTCATTCTTCATTCTTCATTCTTCATTCTTCATTCTTCATTCTTCATTCTTCATCTTCATTCTTCATTCTTCATTCTTCATTCTTCATTCTTCATTCTTCATTCTTCATTCTTCATTCTTCATTCTTCATTCTTCATTCTTCATTCTTCATTCTTCATTCTTCATTCTTCATTCTTCATTCTTTCATTCTTCATTCTTCATTCTTCATTCTTCATTCTTCATTCTTCATTCTTCATTCTTCATTCTTCATTCTTCATTCTTCATTCTTCATTCTTCATTCTTCATTCTTCATTCTTCATTCTTCATTCTTCATTCTTCATTCTTCATTCTTCATTCTTCATTCTTCATTCTTCATTCTTCATTCTTCATTCTTCATTCTTCATTCTTCATTCTTCATTCTTCATTCTTCATTCTTCATTTCTTCATTCTTCATTCTCATTCTTCATTCTCTTCATTCTTCATTCTTCATTCTTCATTCTTCATTCTTCATTCTTCATTCTTCATTCTTCATTCTTCATTCTTCATTCTTCATTTCTTCATTCTTCATTCTTCATTCTTCATTCTTCATTCTTCATTCTTCATTCTTTCATTCTTCATCTTCATTCTTCATTCTTCATTCTTCATTCTTCATTCTCATTCTTCATTCTTCATTCTTCATTCTTCATTCTTCATTCTTCATTCTTCATTCTTCATTTTCATTCTTCATTCTTCATTCTTCATTCTTCATTCTTCATTCTTCATTCTTCATTCTTCATTCTTCATTCTTCATTCTTCATTCTTCATTTCTTCATTCTTCATTCTTCATTCTTCATTCTTCATTCTTCATTCTTCATTCTTCATTTCTTCATTCTTTCATTCTCATTCTTCATTCTTCATTCTTCATTCTTCATTCTTCATTCTTTCATTCTTCATTTCTTCATTCTTCATTCCTTCATTCTTCATTCTTCATTCTTCATTTCTTCATTCTTCATTCTTCATTCTTCATTCTTCATTCTTCATTCTTCATTCTTCATTCTTCATTCTTCATTCTTCATTCTTCATTCTTCATTCTTCATTCTTCATTCTTCATTCTTCATTCTTCATTCTTCATTCTTCATTCTTCATTCTTCATTCTTCATTCTTCATTCTTCATTTCATTTCATTCTTCATTCTTCATTCTTCATTCTTCATTCTTCATTGTTCATTCTTCATTCTTCATTCTTCATTCTTCATTCTTCATTCTTCATTCTTCATTCTTCATTCTTCATTCTTCATTCTTCATTCTTCATTCTTCATTCTTCATTCTTCATTCTCCATTCTTCATTCTTTTTTCTAGATTATGATTCTTTTGACTGTTGCGTGAACAAATACCTAGATTATCATCTTCAGAGTCGAAGCACCCTTTACTTATCAGCCGGTCCTCAATACACTTCTACTATCTAGTTCAATACTGAAGTGTGATCGACTGCCGGTCATTCATTCGTAGACGCTTAATACTTGCCAACACCATAAAGCTGGTTCAAGTTTATCAGTACAACCGACTGGGCAAACACATTGAGCTTAATTTACAACCCCTACAACGACGACGACGACGGACTGCGACGATTTTGACTAAAGACGGTTCATTCGCCATCGGGCTGTTGTACAACTCGGCTCGAGCTGTCGTTCGCATAAATCACTCTCCGTATTTCGTAGCCGTCAGACACTCTACCTATCATCAGGGCAGACAAGCTAGGTTAACTGCGTAAACGTTCCATTCACCATTAAAGCAATTCAATTCGGACGTCGTAGTCGTCGTGTTCTCAATAAGTGCGTCGGGGGTCAGTCAGGGTTGTAGCGCAATTGAAGCGTAAAGTAGTTCAAGTGCTCGAACAGAAGCATGTCGGACAGCAAATTTGTCAGTTTGGACGATACTTTGCAGAGGCACATCCCACCGGAAGAGCTGCGCGAAGTGAAGAGGATCCTGTACGGGCGAGAGGATGAGTAAGTATAGCAATGCAGGTAGTGCGATATTACAGACCTGACGGGAGACGAAGTTTGAAATTGTTTTGCGTAAACTTATGGAAATCAATCGGAGTGTGGAATAGATGCTTACACAATAATTTAAAGCTAATTTTAAAGATTCTCAATTTTGTTCTACATGCTTTGCTAAGTAATGTTGATTCATTTTTAATCACATATATATTTCCGAATTAATATATATGTGACTTAAAATGAATCAACATTACTTTTAAGGTAACACGGCAAGCCATGCTATTTGCCCTATCTTTTGTCTCGTTTTAACAATTATCATCAATACTTTGCAGAAGCAAATTTAGAATTTAAGTAGACCAATGAAGCTGAAAATGTATTAAGTTATGCGCTACATGTACAGAATTAAAATGATACATTTTCATATGCGTGTTTTTAACATTACATTGGAAAATTGTCCCTCTCAAATAACGGCTTATCATATTTAAACTATAATTTTTAAAATGGGCTCAAATTTATAAGTAGTTGAAAAAAAAAACGAATTTTGTACTATACCATTTAATTCCACTATAGTTTCTTGCGTTCAGTATCATAAGGGCGTAACTGCAATGATCGATTTCTCTTCATCGATTTTCTCTTTAGTTAATTGCTCGGCCGTGCGACTACTTTTGATCGCTTTTTTCAAGTCAGTAGAAAGTACTCATCGCCCTTCGTCATGTTACATCGAAAAATGTTAACAAAATCGATTGAATTTCCTGTACTAGTCCAAAGAGAAAATCGACGAAGAGAAATCGATCAATGCAAATACGCCTGTATGATACTGAACGCGAGGTTTGTATCTTTTGATAGATACGCGTATTTCGACCTCAACTGTAAGGCCGTCTTCAGTGTCGTGTACTAGACTCAAAGTACGCGTATATGTCAAAAGATACAAACTATAGTGGAATTAAATGGTATAGTACTAAATTCGTTTTTTTTTTCATTTACTTATAGGTATTCCACTAAACAGCACGTAGATTTACTATCTCAAATTTGTACCTTGAAAATTGACTTTATCATGTTTGACGTTCAGTTAGTCGGATTTTACTTTTTAACACTGATGTGTTTCCATCTGACATTTTGGAAAGGACACGGAGAACGAAATACACCCAAAATTTGAGTTTAAGCTTAAAGGTGTGAAATATCAAAAACCAGAACGAAAAACATTTAAAAATTGAGTAAACATGTGTTTCTAGCCTAAACTTAATAGGGACCCTATTGATTGAAATTTTTTGCAACTCATTCCTCCATGATCTATGGTATAACGAAATTTATGGTATGCTAATTGAAATATGTTTGCAGATCAAATAGCGAACTTCTATCGCTAATTTGAGAACTATATACCACGGTAATTTTCGTACGAGTTATAATTTAGATATTTGGCATAGGTGAGATTCGAAAATCCTCCTGAATTTTTCTGGTCAACTGCCCAAATCTTACTCAACAAGTACCGGTTCTAGTGAAACAACAGCATGGCAATCTAGATGTCATATCGCCCTTAAGTTTTGTGCTTGTCATTGTTACCGTATGAGGCCGTAGCTTCGGAACCAGCTATTTTTAAAAATCTTCGTCTTCTTGATTGACATTCCTCAAAACTCTTGTGGACAAATGTACCATTAGCCATATTAATACTACAACGCCGACACAATTTACAATTTTATTGCCTTGCATTCTCAAACTGTCTGGTTGTTCATCGTTATCTCTGCGCCAACTGAGTGCGAAGCAGGTGATTATGGCGGCAATATGAGATTATTCCTGCGGTCGGTCGATGCTCGCTGACCGCACAGTTGTTGGTCTTCTCTGGCGATAACCATGATAAGGTGATTCGGAAAGTTTACTTTTATCATTATCACCCAAAAGCCTGACATCAATCTCACCAGATAAACAACAATGCTGCTTGCTCTGCTACTGACATGACAAAAAATCGAGTCAAATGCGCGTTTACTCAGTTAATTTTAATTTTATGGGACAACGAATTTTTTTGCGCGTGTTTATTTGGATTTTCTCAAAAAATGTAATGCCGTCATGTGATGTGACGCCATTGTAGAGAAAAATTAACCGCGGTGGCTAAAAATAATTGATTGACGCTCTGACAGCGGGGTGTGTTTGTATGTTTGCTTGGATGAGATTATGTGGGGGGTGATAAAGATGGGATCCTTCTGTGATGGAAATTTCGGAAAATGTTTATATTTTTATTTTGACGGGATAGAATTTGGCACAGCGTCATAAAATACGAACCTAATGGGAGTGATGCACGGATGCGCGTGTTTTTTTATTACATAAAGCACAGTCAACTCTCTCTTACTCGATATTCTGTTATTCGATTTTTCGTATAAGTGTAAGTATGCTGTTCCGCTCAAGAAAAGTAAAAATTTCTTCTCAAGAAATTTCCTCCAGTGAGCTCCATTTGAAATGACATTTCTTTTCAACTGCGTACTGCGATCAAAGAAAAATGCTTTTCTTGAGCATTTTTTGCAAGAAATTTCCCACGCATCGAGATAGGCGATTACTTTTCTGTTGAAGTGCATACTTCGCTTAACTCTTTAAAAGCGTAGTCCGTTCAATCTGGCATACTTTGATCTCTCTGTAAGTCGTTACCTCTCTAACCCGATGTTCCCTAACACGATGCAATCTGTTTCAGTTACCTTTTAGATATTTTGATGAAAAGTTTCAGATTGCATCCTCCATTCTCCTATCCAATCCAAATCCAATCCAAATCCAATCCAAATCCAATCCAAATCCAATCCAAATCCAATCCAATCCAATCCAAATCCAATCCAAATCCAATCCAAATCCAATCCAAATCCAATCCAATCAATCCAATCCAAATCCAATCCAAATCCAATCCAAATCCAATCCAAATCCAATCCAAATCCAATCCAAATCCAATCCAAATCCAATCCAAATCCAATCCAAATCCAATCCAAATCCAATCCAAATCCAATCCAAATCCAATCCAAATCCAATCCAAATCCAATCCAAATCCATCCAATCCAATCCAAATCCAATCCAAATCCAATCCAAATCCAATCCAAATCCAATCCAAATCCAATCCAAATCCAATCCAAATCCAATCCAAATCCAATCCAAATCCAATCCAAATCCAATCCAAATCCAATCCAAATCCAATCCAAATCCAATCCAAATCCAATCCAAATCCAATCCAAATCCAATCCAAATCCAATCCAAATCCAATCCAAATCCAATCCAAATCCAATCCAATCCAATCCAAATCCAATCCAAATCCAATCCAAATCCAATCCAAATCCAATCCAAATCCAATCCAAATCCAATCCAAATCCAATCCAAATCCAATCCAAATCCAATCCAAATCCAATCCAAATCCAATCCAAATCCAATCCAAATCCAATCCAAATCCAATCCAAATCCAATCCAATCCAATCCAAATCCAATCCAAATCCAATCCAAATCCAATCCAAATCCAATCCAAATCCAATCCAAATCCAATCCAAATCCAATCCAAATCCAATCCAAATCCAATCCAAATACAATCAAATCATGTCATATCAAATTCCAAAAGAAATTGATAAAAATTCTTATAATTCCAGTCACCCACTCACATTTTCCGAGGAGGCCACATCGCTGGCTAAGGAAGTTGGCGTAGAACTGAAGGGCTACGTGTTCACCGCCCGCAAGGAAGATCTCCGCCGTCCACGAATCGTCCGTGTGGGTCTTATTCAGAACTCGGTCGACATTCCAACAACCGCTCCAATCCACGTACAGCGTGATGCGCTGCATGAAAAGGTTTCCAACATCTTGAGGGTGGCGTCCGCTGCCGGGGTCAATGTAATTTGCTTCCAGGAAGCTTGGAGTGAGTACTTTCTTAGAGTTTTAAGAAAATTAGTGTTCACGAATTTGTTCTTTCAGCGATGCCATTTGCATTCTGCACTCGAGAGAAGTTCCCTTGGTGCGAGTTTGCTGAGGATGCTGAGAGTGGTCCCACCACCAAGCTGATGAAAGAACTTGCCAAGCAGTACAATATGGTGATCATTTCGCCTATCCTGGAGCGGGATCCCAATCACAACGATACCCTGTGGAACACAGCCGTGGTGATTTCCAACAATGGTAACTACATGGGAAAGCACCGCAAGAATCACATTCCTCGGGTGGGTGATTTCAATGAGTCGACCTACTACTATGAAAGCGATACCGGACATCCGGTGTTCGAGACCCAGTTCGGGCGTATCGCCATCAACATCTGCTACGGACGGCATCACCCGCAGAACTGGATGATGTTCGGTCTGAATGGGGCAGAAATTGTGTTCAACCCTTCGGCAACGGTAAGTTTTTGAGGATTTTTAGATCTCAGCTGTTTTTAACAGCCAATAGGGTCCTAAAGCCCTGTCCCAATTTATTACCAAACACTTAAGCTTAGGCCAAAAGCACATGTTTACTCATTTTTTTAATGTTTTCCGTTGGTTTAAGTCCAAAAAACATTTTTTCATGTTTCTTCAGATTTTGTCACACCCCTTGGCTTAAACTCGAATTTTGGGTATATTTTGTAATCCGTGTCCCTTCCGAAATATCAGATAGGAACCACCCCAGCGTTAAAACTAAAACCCCTGTGGTACAGCGGGGATTCGCTGGTTGAAACACGACTGCCTTCCATCTAGCGAATCCGACCCGTTAGTTGGAAAGACTGACAGCTGGTGAAAATGCTCCACACTAACGCATCTGGAGAGCAAATCGTCACGAAACGCACATATACAAACGCATTTGTTCTATATACACAGTTAAAAATAATGAAGATTATACTTCATGTAAACTTCATTTATGCGATGTAAACATGACGTCATGTAAATTTATATCTGAAATCATGTAAAT
The DNA here is from genome assembly GCF_002204515.2 of Aedes aegypti. Lineage (NCBI taxonomy): Eukaryota > Metazoa > Arthropoda > Insecta > Diptera > Culicidae > Aedes > Aedes aegypti. Next base: position 341,242,218 of record NC_035108.1, on the reverse strand, counting down.
ATGTGTTATATGTCACGTAATCGCTCAGGATCCTGCTAGATTACATGACATATAATTGAAGTTTACATGGCAAATCATGTAAATGTCCATGATATACCACGCTCCAATTATGTGCATTATATGTCTCAGAAATTTACACGTTTCGTTCGAACTGTGTATGGAGACTTCAATGCGACGGTACTCAGACGTCAAAGCCAGTTTGACATTTTCTGATGACATTTGAGTGCTTTTTAGTTGGAATATTTTCCAACCAGCGAACATCCAACAATCGAGTCATTCCATGTAGCGGACCCCCAACGAGCGAATCCCCACTGTATTTTTGTCGACTAAGCGAACGTCAAAGGTTCATTCATAGATCCAATTATTAAATTAAAGTTTAAACATGATATAGCCGTTATTGAGCGGGAAAAATTGCTAAATTAGTTGCAGTAACATGCTCTTTCGTGTTATTAAATAAAAACAAGATTTCATTAAACATTTTAGGACTTAATTGATGATTGGATACTCAAAGGTTAATGATTACTTCATTTCGCAGATTGGAGCCCTAAGCGAACCGCTTTGGAGTATCGAAGCCCGCAATGCAGCCATCGCCAACAGCTACTTCACGGTGGCCATCAACCGGGTGGGAACCGAAGTGTTCCCGAATGAGTTCACCTCCGCCAATGGACAGCCAGCTCACAAGGACTTTGGACCCTTCTACGGATCGTCTTACGTGGCCGCTCCGGATGGTTCGCGAACTCCGTCCCTGTCCCGCGATAAGGATGGTCTGCTGGTGGCCGAAATGGACCTGAACCTCTGCCGGCAAGTGAAGGACTTCTGGGGCTTCCCGATGACTCAAAGGCTACCACTGTATGCGGAAAGTCTGGCCAAGGTCGTCCGGTCGGATTACAAGCCACAGCTTGTTAGGGAAAATTAAAACAGTGTATTTTTTTGTATTTCAAAGAATGTTTATTTCAATGAACTGGTTTTAATGTATAATAATGTTTAGCTTTTTTATTTCATCTCCGTTGGTGTAAATTTTACAGTTTGTATTTCGCCTGCTTCTTGTGGTTGGTATTAGTCGAAAAATGTGGGTCAATTTTGCCACGTCAATGAATCACGTCTCGTTTCTCGCTCTATTTACGGGGTTCTCTAAAACTAATCAACAAACAACATCTTTTTTGTCATTTTCGCTTTGTTTTTTAAAGTTTAGCTTTGTCACAGCGGTTAATAAATTGTAAACGTATGGGTTGATTTCTCTAAATCGTGGCAATCGTTTGGTTGGTTTTGTTTCATGGCTTCAGGTTTCTCATTTTGGAGTGTTAATGCTACAAACAGCATAAGAAAAGCGAATACACTGAATAGAAAAAGATTAGATATTTTTGTTCCATTCAGAAAACGAAGAATACATCGATAGGAGCTGATGAAGCTGATCCAGTTTTACCCCACGCATCGTGGAATCTAAATGTGAGAACAGACAAACATACGTAACACTTAGAACATTTATCTCACACCATCATCTGGTGGCCATATTGCACGAAATACGATTATGTGTAACAAGGCCTGTAGAAGGCGCTAGTGTGAAACGTCAAACACGAAGAAAAACTATGCACGCGCCTCTTGTTGTGAATTTTGAAATGATCGATTGTTTACTCGCACAGCAATCACCAAATCGATTAAAATTTCAGCGCTGAGCACTTTTTGGTTCTCTAGATTTGTATTCTGAAAAATATAATCTGTGGCTTCATTTCATCTTTACATTAAAGCGTGATCGGTGAAGTTTTTGCCAGTGTTACGCCTGTTTGCCTGTGATGTAAGTATATCTAAGATCACTCAGCAAACAGTCGATTCGCAATCATTTCTCCACTTGTGCCATTCCTTTTGTTTCGTGTGTACAGGATTCCGCTAATATTGTCTCTTACGTTTGTGCCTGGCTACATCTAGGTATCTGTTCTAGCTGTGATTGATAATTCCTTTCACGAGTTTGCCTTCTACTAGTCTAGCTGCAGTTGCCTTCTTCTAACTTTCTAGGTGATCGATCTATTATATTTTAGAATGAAATGCAGATTTGTAGTTGTAGTAGGATTTTGCTCATCTTGTTGTCCTCAACAATTTAGTTTTAGCTAATGAGAGCTTTTTTGCACGAGAGAAAGACAGTTTCAGTATGTTTTTTTTACTTGGAACAAGTTTTGCAATTTAGTGTATGTAGTGGATTCCAGTAGGAGGTAAATACTAATCGTTTGAGACACTGTACACTTTGAAATCTTCCTAAGATGCATGAGATTTGTTAAATCGGTCGGAAAATATACAGCTCTGTTCCTGTGAGCAGGTTTTTGTTTCATTTTTTGTATCTGTTTTGTTATAGCTACAGAGTGTTAGTTTTTGTTAGTTGTAGATACAAGTAAATTTACAGTGATTATCTGTTCAAATTCTAACGTTGGGTAAGTATACATCTAATTCAGAGGCAAGCAATTTGTTGTGTGTTGGTTCAAAAATAAAAGTTCTTTTTTTTGTGTTTTTGATGGCAAAGTTATTTTTGAAACGGTTATCATGTAAATGAAGTAACATAAACTACGGAGCATAGACACTAAAGAATTGTTTTTTCAATGTAATTTGACAATAAAAAACTTCACAATAAAATTTTCAGATTGGATTTTAGACCTTGCTTAAATCATACACGTAGAGCAGCGGTTTTCATATCGTGCTCCGCGGAGTTCCTTGGGGGACCGACATTCTCCATATAAAATGTCTTGGGAGGCCATTTTGTTTTTGTTAAATTTACCAAAAAAATAAAATATGTACTATATAACGCCAGGTAATAAGAAGCTACGCTGAAAAAATCATACAAATTGGTTTAGTATTCTTAGAGAAATCTGAAAATACCGATATAAGCTTTTTTAGAGTTTTCAAGATCTTTATTTGTCCAGCGTAGTACCAGAATCATAAATGTTCATTACTCAAAGACGGCTGCACCAAATTGCTTAACTTTTTTTTCACAACATACTCGCATTAAAGGGCGAACACGTCGTCCATCACACAGCAGCCATATTTTGTCAGCATCTTCTCGTAGAGTTTCCGTGCCCGAGTTTTAGCCGTCGATTGTTGCCGCTCATCGCGGTTTGGGAAGTTCTGTACCTTGTATGCATGTAGTCCAGCTCTCTTCTTTGCATTCTGGACGTAGCTCTGCGACATGCCGATCTTTTTAGTCAAATCACGGCTTGAGACGTTGGGATTTGCTTTAATCATTCGCTTCACCTTTCCCTCCGTCTTTTGGTCCCGGTTTTCTTCCAGCTCCTTTGCCGTGGTCCAACGTCAACGCTCCTGGAACCACTTCAACACTCTGGAGACGGTTGAATGGTAAATGTTCAACATTTTTTCCAACTGCCGGTGCGACAGGTCAGGAAATTCCAGGTGTTTGTAAAGAATTTGTTCTCTCGTCTCGCGTTGGCTCACCTCCATTTACGTTGAATCGAAAAACACGACTTCGAGTTTGACAGCATGTAAACAATACACATCAATGAGAAAGTGTGCAAAATTTGGTTGATATTTACCCAATGGTAGAAAAGTTATGCCCTGTTGAATGTGTCGCAATAATTTCGTGTTCGCCATTTACTTTGAAATAAATGCTGACAAATGAAAGAAGGGAAAATATACGATGAAAATTTTACGCACCATTAATTACTAGTTTTAGTTTTAATTTAGTAAATTTTCGAAGCTCTGTCGAATATACACTACCCGCCATAAGTATGGAATCGCATCACGTCGTATTGCAACACCCCAGTTGAATATTGCAGCACATCCCCCCCCAAAAGTTTAGCATCACCTTAAAACAATAATACAGGTATGTTCCGTTTTTATCACGTTCCGATTTTGTCACGCTCCGATTTTGTCACGTTCCGTTTTCGTCAACAAATTATTCTGTTTTTATCAACACAAAATAAATGTTAATTTTTTATTTCTAAAAATGCTTGGAATATAAACTAAAAACTCATTTGAAGCTATTTAAATGTTTTGAATGGGGTCCTAAAACTTATAATGATATCTTGTTTTTATTTAATAACACGAAAGAGCATGTTGCTGCAACTACTTTAGCATTTTTCCCGCTCAAATAACGGCTATATCATGTTTAAACTTCAATTTAAAAATTGGATCTATAAATGAACCTTGACACTTGAGATCATGTTTGACGTTCGCTTAGTCGACAAAAATACCACAGGGGTTTTAGTTTTAACACTGGGGTTGTTCTTATCTGACATTTCGGAAGGGACACGGAAAACAAAATATACCCAAAATTTGAGTTTAAGCCAAGGGGTGTGACAAAATCTAAAGAAACATGAAAAAATGTTTTTTGGACTTAAACCAACGGGAAACATTAAAAATTGAATAAACATGTACTTTTGGCCTAAACTTAAGTGTTTGGCACTAAAATTGGGACAGGGCTTTAGGACCCTATTGAATTGAGTGTTGAATTTTCGACCTTATGTTGGTGTTGATCACCTATGATACATGGTAGGTGTTAAGTCATATACGATTCAATAACGTTTAATTCCTTCCTATCCGCTAATCAAATATTGCATGGCATGATGGATAAGATTGACACATTTTTCAACAGTCTAGGGTTGCTCTGACCACGTTCTAGCATTCAGGCTTGACTGAACTCCACTGCGATGGAAAAAAGGGGCGATTTTGATGTTTTATTGAGTAGTTAAAATTGCACTCAACATGTTCAACACAGATCCTCAAACAATTTGAGTGAGAGTGCAAAATAATACGAGGATATTTTCTGGTACTCTTTCTCGCTTGCTGCTATCCTCACGTTTACACACACTTTAAAAGAACTCTTTAGTGTCCCTCTCGAATAAAAACAGCCATCGCAAAGTTGTTATGGCACTTTTGTTAGTGAATTATGCTCTGTTCTGCGAGCGAGGAAGAGCTGATTTTTTATGCCTCTCTGCTTAGTATTTTCGGGACTGAAACCACGCAAAGAGGAAAAGGCAGCACGCTGCTCAAGAGTATGCCATTTAACTCTGTTGATGTACAGGAGTATTATCAAGCCTGCTAGCATCAACTGGAATTTGTGTTGCAGAGACCTTTCCGTTTTTTCTTACATAGCATGGCATCATATAACGAAGTGAATATGATAGACATATATCAATGAGAATGTCCAGTTCTTTGTTGTAAGGGATGCCCCTGACAATGAACTCGACAATGGACCTATGCACGGGTTCACTATTTGACTTTTTAGCGGTGCCGTGTTATTTATGTGACCATAGAAACCAGTGAATTCGGCACCGCTCAAACGCCAAATTAGTGAACTCGTGCATTGGTCCATATTTTATCAATGGCAAGGGACATGATCGAGTTCATTCAATTTTTGATAAGACTGCCGATCCCGTAATATTTTGAACATTATCTTCCATCTCTTAAACTCGATAACATTGCACAGATTATAGCAACAGCCATTAATTAGGTCCTGTTGCAAGGGTAGGGGAAGAGGTCCAGCAAAACTCCAGATTGTTAAACTATTAAAATATTTGGAATCTTCGTTCAATAAGTTTGCATCAAGGAAGATGGAAAAGGGATGAAATGGCTGACAGTTTGAGAAACTGTTGATAGTAGATGGTCTCACGTCACGCACGTTCCCATCCCAAATTTGTTGGGATCTTGATTTTTTGAACAGACATGCATCTCTTCTTCACGTTTAATAAAGAGCTTATACCAACTACCTTACGCTTATTCATAAAACTTAGCAAAAGCGATTCTAACCAAAAAGTTTTAATTTGGTTTTGCTTGTTCTGGAGTTAAAACTTCACTGTTAAAAATAATATTGCACGTCATGTAAATTTCATTTGTGCAATGTAAACATAACGTCACGTAAATTTAAGTCTGAAATCATGTAAAAATGTGTTATATGTCATGTAACCACTAATAATCCTGCTGCATTACATGACATATAATCGAAGTTTACATGACATTTCATGTAAATATCTATGATATATCACGCTCCAATTATGTGCATGATATGTCTCAGAAATTTACACGTTTTGTTCGAACTGTGTAAAGCTACGATGAAGGAAGCGCTCTTCTAGAATAACGATTAGTGCATCCCAGTCGAAATTGTTAGTGTCAGTGAAGAAAAATCACCACAATCATTCTACAGAACAGATATTGACAATTAAGAGCACAGGAAATCGTAAATATCAATTTACGCTTGCAAAACTTTCGCAACATAACCCCAAATTTAATCGCCAATCGGGTATCAAAAATGCAAATATGTACTTTATGTCTTCAGCAAGGTAGTCCAGAAGCTTGAAAGCAATTTGAGACAACCCTGTTTAGTTAGCAATTTTGCCGGTGCGTGGCGCTAGTGTGTAAGTGATTTAGTCATGTTCTAGAAAGCTCAAGCTCATGATCCTGGACACCTAGAAAGCTCATGTCTTCAGCAAAGTTGTTTGAAAGCTTGAAAGCAATTTGAGACAGCTCTGTTTCGCTTGCTAATTTTGCTAAATATGTTTGAAACACGAATGTTTAGAAAAAAGTATGTTCCTACAAACTTGTACACTTAGGAAAAAAATCGAAATACACCCGATTCTGTTTTTGCACGGGGGATGTACCGTGCAAAAAAATTTTAAGTTCAAACCGTGCAAAAAAGTAACACCATTTCTCGGCGTTTCATGCAAAAATAAGGTGTTGGCGAAAAAAAATTATAGAATTTTTTTTAAACGGCCGTGTAAAAAAATCCGTTCAAAAACAGAATCGGGTGTATGATGGAATATTAAATAATACAATATGAAATGATGTATTTGTTTGTTTTCAAAATATGCAAATATCAAATTTGTCAAATACCAATCAGTATTTGTTCAAATTGTTTTTAAACAACTTTCTTGGTCAAACAAGCGCCAAAATTGCAAACTAAACAGTGCTCTTCCAAATTGCTTTCAAGCTTATAAACAACTTTACCGAAGACAAGGACTTTCTAGATGGTCAGGATCATGAGCTAGAGTTTACTGGAATATGACCAAATTACATGTAAACTAGCGCCCCGTAGCGGCGAAATTGCGCATCCAAAACTTCACCAAATGAACGCCACAACGCAACTGAACAACTTTGCTGAAGATCGCAACTTTTCAGATACTGCATCATAAATATTATCATTTTTAGGTGATGCTGAACTTTTCGTTGTGTTGCAATATTCAACTTGGGTGTTGCAATACTAGGTGATGCGATTCCATACTTATGGTGGGTAGTGTAGTTGCAATTATATAGAGTACCATTCCTTGTTCACATAACTGCATATTTAGGTATTGAATCTTTACCAACCAATACACTTTTTTTGCTTCGTTTCAATAGGTCGATATTGCAATTAACGCGTAGAAAAAAAAAACTAAGTAACCAAGTAGCATTTTAATTCGCCCTGCGTGCTAGTATAGTACTATTTTACAGCTGACATGCCTCATTTTAGCAATAGACTTATAAAGCCAAAAATACGAATTAGCGGGCTAGTGGTTACATGGGAAGGTCCCTAAAAACCAAATGCTCAAATGCTGATGATTATGTTGTTCAATATATTTTTTTCACTACAGTGAAACCTCCATGAGTCGATATTGAAGGGACCATCGACTCATGGAAATATCGAGTCATGTAACAGCAATTCTTTGGAAAGCTGCTTCTTGGGACCATCGTAGTAACCATGAAATTATGTTTTTAGTATGGTTCCATGAGTCGATATCGAGTCATGGAACATCGACTCATGGAGGTATCACTGTATGTCATGAGTATTGTGCCACATAATGTTTTTGTCAGACCCTCGATGAATTTTAGGCTGACAAAATGGGGAACCTGACAAAATCGGGACATTTTACTTTTGTTAAATGTTTATCACTTTTTGACGTATAAATATTGGTTAATACACCACGTTACAAATAATATACAGTCAACGCTCCATAAATCGATATTGAAGGAATCATGTTATATAAATATGCAGAACTGAAAACCCACGCAAATGCGATCGAAGAGACTATCCAAGTAGCCATGAAAACCAACTTTTACTATAGTTCTCTAACTCGATATCGAGATATCAAATATCGTGTAAGGGAGAGTTGACTGTAGTCTTCTCAAAACGAATGATTCATGTTTTTTTTTTCTTATGCCATTTTGACTCATATTCTTACCACTTCAGGCTTACAGTGCCATAAATACATCTAATAGACATGAATCAGCTAATATTTTAGTGTAGACTATTGAGTTAACTGAGAAAAGTTATAATTTATCTAGGATACTCAACTGGAAGGATTTTAACTGTGATTTTATAGCTTTCTCAGTCTAGGGAAATCAAAACAGAAAGTGCCCCATCTTTCCGTTTTGATTTCCCTAGACTGAGAAAGCCATAAAATCACAGTTATAATTTATCTTTTCCAACTCTTATTTTACCCTGTTTAATGGGTTTTGCTTCAAATATCGAACATTCATTGTGTTTTACAATGATTCGGAATTAGTTCCTTCAAACACCATAAATAATTTGTAAATAACTGTGGAAGTGATCAAGAGAACACAAAGCTGAAAAGCAGACTTGGTCCAGTTGAAATGTAACGTCAGACAGGATAACATGAATAATTATAAGTCAAATGTATAATTTCGCAACAAAATAATCTGAGCTAGTTTTACTGGCCTCAAACCAAAAAATTGACACTACTTCCAGTGTACAAAATTGCTTTTTAGACAGTAAAAGTGAGACATAATTGACTTCCATTTCCAGGAAACTCGACATACCGTAATCCGGGGTAACATTGATCAGCGGGGTAACATTGATCGGAATGACTCATCTCGTTAGAAGTTCAAATAAAGATTTATTGATGAAACATTTTCGAATAATGAATAGTGCCTCTCTTTCTTATATTCATAAGCTAATGAAAATTAAGGTTTTTGCCAAAATTGCGTTTACTCCATGCGTAAATTTGTCAACTTTTTGAATCAATGATTTCTAGCACTTTCACTGACACTACCAAAAATTCATGTCTCACTTGAGTTCTGCAGACGATGTGATCAAGAAAAATGCGGTTGTTAATAAATATGACATCGCCGAAAACGATTCCGTTGTCAAATCTTTTATAAGTTTATTCAATTAGGCAACATTAACTAATTACAATTAAGAATGTAGAATTTCCTTAGGAAATTGCCTACTTTTAGGCGTATTCCGCGCTTCAAGGTGTTTTTAATTTTGAAATAACTCAAAAAGTAAATGACTTGTAAGAGTTTGGTCTTCATATTCATATTCGGCTTCAGGGGCCATGATTTTAGTAAGTAACGACATTTTTAATATTACCGAACGTTGTTTACTTGGGTGATCAATGTTACCCCATATCAGCTGAATCAAAAAATCACCTAAAACATTTATTTAAACACGTTTAAATCTTTTGAAAAACAAAATAAAGTATAAAGTTAGGAGCGGTGGGTGCCAGTACTTGTTTTAAAAATATAAAACTTGTAACATTTGTATTGTGAAATGAAAAATCTGAGAAAAACTCAAAAAAATGATCAATGTTACCCCAGATTACGGTACTTTAGATAAATATTTCAACAAAATCACGTTTTCTATTTTTTTTTCTATTATTCATGACTTAACTGCACATAAAGAAAAATAAAAAATGATATGGTATGTCTTTATGGAAACGATAGCCAGAATGATGATGACGATGGTGATGACGCCGGCGAAAACCATGACTTTCGAAAACATTTTAACAAATCAAAATCTAAAGGTTCCATGAGTACCGTTTCAAGAAATCTTTCGCATCTTTGAAACAAAACAAAAGCGGTAGTTCACAAATAAAACAGAGGATTTATTTTTAGAAATCAACCTACGACGTGTTTCATCGTCGTTTCCGTGTCACCTATACCAAATTTACTCTGAATCGAAGGGCAGTGAAACGTATCCTTTTACATTACTTGTATGCTTCATTTAACCTATAAACAACTCAAACATGTTTTACCAGTGCGTATCAATTCAGTATTATCTCAAGCTTGTATTTTTGATTACCAGTAGAACATACTTTTTTTTTTACTGAAATCAGGCACGATTCATATGAATGGAAAAATTATTCAATCACTTAGAAGCACTTCAAATCATTTCTTTATTGCCAACTGCACATTGTTTTTTTTTATTTAATGATCAGGTTGAAATTCAAACTACTTTTTAAATTATAACTGCGTAATGTCAGCGCGAACAAACCGATGTCAAACCTATATAATCTAAGAATGGACGTTTGGTTCTCTGAGGGTTGTTGAGACGTTGAATTCTCACCGCAAAATAAAATTTAACTATTAACTAACCTTAAACGTTGATTGATTACTGGAAAATGGATGTTTAAGACGATAGTAGCAGTTTCGTACACAAGCTTTAGTAAATAATTAACTAAAGCATTTATCTTAGCGATTGTTGACTGAAAAACTTTACTCGCTCTGACTGCTATGGTCAAAAACACTAAATTTTCTAGTAATCAACTTTTCAGATAACAAAATGATACAATATTTCAACTAAAATTTAGCCTATCGATTAAACGCCTTTTCGTTAACTCTCATACGCCAGCTTTACGGTGGGGGCTATCCCTAGCACAGTTCGGCACATAACGTCTATCGCTTATACATAAGACGGTATTTGTGGGAGTGGGAGCATCCTCCACGCTTCCAGCTCATTTGTGGCAACAACGAAAATAACATACTCTATTCAATTGGTTTTAAGTTACGAACACCTTATGAACGTCCCCAAGTAAGCTCAACAAATTCCGGCCCGGCAGCAGCGGCATCGGTAGTGACAACAGTAGCAGCAGCGATAGCACCAGCGGCGGCAGAGCAGATGTGCCTTCATTGCACCCAACTGGCCGGAGCCCACAGCGGTTCCGTTTCGGACTTGTTGGCTAGGTTGACGAGCTTCTCGAACGCCTCCGTCAGGTCGCCGTTGACGATTTCGTCATCGCAGAAGTGACCGTACAGGAAGTTGATCCGCTCGTCCGATTTGATCATCTCATTGAACTCTTCGTCCTGTTGGATAGATTTGGGTTATTCGAAAGCGTTGAAACACAGTCTCTTGCAGATCGTTCAACTCACCGTGAATCCTCTCGAGTTGGTTTCGTCGAACGTCGACCGAGCACGAGCCTTGGTTCGAGTTTGCTTCAACTGGTCAAACGGCGGTGGTCGAATATGCACAATGTACGGCTTAAGCTGAGCGGTCCTCAGCGATTTCAGCGCCTGGTAGTGCGGACTAAGAACACATACGCAGCTTGCGTTCACGATACTCTTCACGCTTTCTGCCGAAGTTCCGTACAGGTGACCCTTGTATTCGCCGTACTCGATGAACTTCCCGTTGGCTATGTCGCTTTCCATCTTTTCGCGCGACACAAAGAGGTACTCTCGCCCGGCTACTTCACCCGGACGCATCGGGCGAGTGGTATCTGTTGAATAATTCGGTAATAAGTGAAAATGGAAGGTTCAGCACCCCTATCTCTACTCACATGGCACACAGCTCTTATATCTCTCCGGATCCCGCGCAACAAGCCGACGTTTCAGCTCGTTCCGGCCGACACCGGGCGCTCCGATCAGCACGATCGGTCGGTAGACACCCGGCCTAGGGTACAGTTTGGCCACCTCCTCGTACGTTGCGATCATCTCCCGATCGAAGTCGTCGTTCTCCGCTGTATCGTACATAATCTTTTTAGTTTTCGGTCCTCGACAAGGAATGTTAGGATTGGGCGAACCGGGAGGTGTCGAACAGATGGAGGCACATGAACCTTCTAATGCGCAACCCAACATGCAAGACAGTTTTTACAAGGACACAGAGATATGAAGTTATGAAACACAGAAGTGTATCCGGATCCAAATTTTGAGAATTGTTATCGATTAATGAATGAATATGGAAAGGCAAGAGAAAACACATTTGGGTTAGTGGTGGAAGAATTTCCAATATTAGTTTGCCAATCAATTGATGGTATGATTAGTCGCAAAATGAGCATCAGATTAAGTAGAGAACTCACTCTTAGCTTCGCCGTTTGTTTCCTTTTGAGTGCGATCGTGCAGAATTCGCCTTTCCTGCAGTGCACGGCTAGGAATAAGACCCGCTCTCGTTGTCTTTTCACCCTCTCTCCGAGCTTGCCACCAATATGAGTCGTCCTGGAATGAAAGTAGATAAATATTAATTTGGTGTATTGGAATGTAAGAGTCTCATGTAGATTTGAATTACTTGCTTAAAAAGCATCAAGAACCTGAAAGGAACAATACATGGAACATATGAGAAGGACGAAGTTCAAGAAATACGCTGTCTCAGTGACGCTCCCCGAGCAGAAGAAAATAACTACTGAATACCAAATTGAGGTATTCCATACCAAATAATTTCCAATACTTACAATCTGAATGAGCCCTGCATAAGAGGTAAAATACCTCAAATAATATTTTCTGCATATTCTACAAATACCAAGCTGATAACTAGATCAGGTATTGTAATACCTAAATAATACATGATGGATTTTCATATAAAAGTGATTCTTTTCAATAATAGTTCAATACCTCCAGCAGTCATGTTTAAAAATTTGAAGTAAGTACGTGGACGCTAAGTGGTCCCCAACGGCCCTGGAGGTACATATCAGGTGCAGTTGAGACCCGTGCGCAAAATCGAGCTCGCTGCTCTAGTGCACGCAACATGGGTACGAAAAGCCACTAGTAACACATTATCCTGCGCACGGTGATATTTAGCATAAAGGTTTATTTTCTTTGTAGCATTCTTCAATCATTATGAACAAATCTTATTAGATTTTTAGGTTAGGTTCTATAAATTACGATGATCTTTCCATTGAACATTTCTGACCATGTTATACGTATATTTGAAGTTCAAACTGTATTCCAAAAAGTTCTTAGATGGTCCGCGAATATATTTTTTCATCCAACATATTTTCATAAGTATTTTGGTTATGTACTGCCATAAATATCATGAAATTCTTGATTTTGCGGAGTTTAAGACATATATTCTAGGGATTTCTTGCATAGCTTTGAATGTCTATTATAGGCAACAGATCCGGATGCTCCAGAAGCAACCAAAAGTTCTGATAAAAGGGTTATTTAGCCATAAGCAGCTCACTTTTTAAGAAAATAACCGAACTTTAGTTCACATGGAGTTCATTAAACTTGTTTAAAATGAATTATGTATACCACAGAGTGAGGATATAGTTACACTCGAACTTGTTCTGAACTTTCTAGTTGTTGATAAGTACATGAGTTAATTTTTCGAGAATCAAGTTCAGTTAGCAACCGTTATGTTCGCATATTCAGCGATATAGTTTCATTCAAACTTAAAATCTTCTAGAAGTGAATTTTTGAGTTCACTGTTTAGATAAAATCTGACCTTTTGGTAGCTTCGGTCTATTACAAAGAGTTCCGGAGTTCATTCATTGAGTTGAACATGGTTTAACTGTATATGTAAACCACTTCATCGCATACCTGTGAAACAATATGCAGGATATCGCCCCGGCAGAATCCCAACCCGGCCTCCTTGCACGGGATGTACGGATCGTTCTCCGGTTCATAGTCGAAGTACGTCTTCACGCGTACTTTGCTCTCCCGCTGGTCCAACTTTCCGTCTGAAGGAACCAGCTTGAAGGTGATCGTTCCTTCCGAGTTTTGCTGTGAATTAGTAAATGATCATGAGTGAGATTAGAATTTGAGGAATCAAACGACGTATCTTACCAGTATCGACAGGACATCGCTTGGCGTTTTACCCTCGACGTTGATATTGTTAACTTCGATCACCTCGTCGCCCACGTGGATCAATCCGGACCGGTCGGCAGCTCCACCGTGCATAATTCGGGCGATGATGATTTTACCCGTTTCCTCGTCGGTTTTGATTGTGGCACCCTGCAAGTTCGGAAAATGTAAATTTCTTAGCATTATCGGAGGATGATTTACTATGGTGGGGTATAACCTGAAACGAATGACTTTCGATTACGAGAGAGATGTGCTTCGATTGAGTAAAGCTCGAATGTGCTTGGAAAATTATCGGAATGCTTAAATGGGGAAATTTGTCACTACAACACAAGTGTCTCAAACGGAACGATAACGAATCTTTAAATGAAAGTCGGCAGCGCCACGAAAAAAAACCTGTCTTATCCAATCGCAAACGGAATGAAATTTCAAATGGAGAACGGAAATCTTGGCGATCGTTACACAAGAACTAACATAAGAACATAAGAACATCAAGGAAATCATACGCGACACTGGCCAAACGGAGAGAACCGAAATACTTACTACGATTGGTTCCGCACTCTGTGCTCCAGCACACTGGCGCAGCGCAAAACAAATTTTAGGTAATGTAGAGTACAGTTTTCCGAAAGAAAGTAACATAATCACTTGCATCGTTTTGGTTTTGATTGTAAAAGCATTTTAGTGGAAAATTATGAACCATCAAGAAGGAAAAGCGAGACGAAAGGACCATGAAGAAGGCAGAATCTAGATAAAGAAATATCACGACTTTGAAGAGATGAAAGATGAAAGTCACGCTATGGAAGAATAGCAGCAGAATTATGAGCATTTTGGATCATTATGATAATGAAACAGTGAAGAATAAGGGTAATATGATGGTTGTTTTAGGTATGATACGAGTTGCAGTGAAGTGAAAACTATTTCAGGATACAAATGTGATTCATTTTATTTCAGACATTTCTAAAAACACATTCACAAATTTTCTAATGTTCATGCTACGGTTCACCAGTAATCATTACATGAATCAAGTTGATTCTAAACAACACTGACTGCATCTAAACAAGAATAGTGTCGAATAAACATAGTAACAAAATCCTCTCTGGAGTGCAAATAAGCATACATATTAGGGTGTGGCCTTTTTTTCGATCGTTCTCAAAACCAAAAGTTCATGTGCTCTTATAAATTCAATTCAACATGAGAAAAGAAACATCAAAGTTTGATCAATCATATTTAGATTTAGAGTTGGAACAAGCAAATTAAAAGTTAGTTTAAAAATGGCAGACAATTAATCGTCCCATAAAAAAATATAAAATTTCCATAAAAAATGCAAAATTTGCCAATAAAAAAACCAGGGTAAAATCAACAGAAAAGTCAAAAATTTCCATAAAAAAATTAAAAAGTGCATAGAAAAAACAAAATTTTCCATAAATAAAAAAATTTGAGCAATAAATAGATTCAAAAGTGCAGTAGAATCGACAATAATATCACTAAAAAATAAAGAATTTTACATTTAAAAACCTCAAATTGTCGCTATTTTCTTCACAAAAAGCAAGAAATAATTATAAATTTTCCACAAAAAAAGCCAAAATTTGGAATAAATAAATAATAATTCACCCACAATAAATCTAAAATTTCCATTCAAAAAATTAAAAAGAGCAATAGCAGTAAATGCAAAGTTGCAATAAACAAACCCAACTGAGCAATTCAAAATGACAATCAATACATGAAAATGTTGTAGAAAATTCCAATATTTAAGTAAAACTTTCCATAAAAATAACGTAATTTTCCAATAATATGAATAATGTGTGTAATGGATTTCATAAATTTTCAGTCAAACTGAAGCATTGTTTTCACAATTGGAGCTAATTAGTCGTCGTATGTAGATGTATTAATTGCATTTTAGAGTTCGATTATTAATAACGTAAGAATTTAGGGGAGGGGAGAGCGGGGAGATTGGCCGTGTTTGAAAAAATATTTCTTGCCATATAGAAAAAAATAATGTTTCATACAAAAAATCATACATGGAGGGGTGGCGAGGTTTCGAAAAATCACAATTTTTTTTTTTAATACACCCCATCGTTAGGCGCTACAATTTTAATTATTTCGGCAAAGTTGAAATGAGACATGGAACATGGGATATCTAATCTTCCAATATTGTCGCTCCGCCACCAACTCGGATCGCGCCAGTGAGACTCGCGACGCGCCTCAACTCGCGCGATACATAATATTAGGAAAACTTATGTCACTGCTTGGGTTATGTCCAACTACATTGATGGTAGAAGCTTATGCTCTCATGCCCCACCAGCCAGGGAACTGGTGTTTACAAACTAAGCATCATTTGTTGCAACACTTTATGCGGCATGATGGAACTTTGCCGAGCGCGCTAAGTGTTGTTAGACCACTGCACAATAGTCGGAAAAAAGTGAAGTTTGGCCAAAACTATTTTTATCGCCTTAATCGATGAAATATGTAATCTGAATATGTTATATGGCGTTTTTGTTGTTTCAGAAGGGATTATTCACAAATTACGTAACTTTGAAAAAAATATTTTTTTTAAATTAAAAATGTTATCAATCCGGGCTGAAAGCACAAATTTTGTTTATATTTGATTGAGTTTGATCAAAATGTGTATGAATAGTGGTTAAATAAATTTTAAATAAACTTTGTATGAAAAATATCGTCAAAATATATGTAAAATATTGAATTATTCAAATAGCTCTTACTTGCAAATCAGAAAATTTCTGCAAAAAAATTAAAGGTTTTTTGTAAGATCTAAGGATGCTTTTTGATGTGCAATATTCGAAATGGCGGCGACATGACGCGACAAGAGTTGTTTTTCATATTCAAAATCACCAAAATTATTAAAATGTAATATTGAATAGTATTAAAACTTAAACCAAATATTTTTTTTCCATCCTCATGCTCGATAAAAGTGTTGAACCATAAGCTTTCAGATAGTGGGTAACTTTGGGGAAATATTGCATTCCTAAATTATAAATTTTGTGCTTTATTTTATTGTTACATTTTTCAATGTTTTGACTTCAGCCTGTTTGCCGTCATAAAAATCATAGAAATTTAAATTTTAGTTCAATTTCAATTAAGGATCATGATAATATAACACATGAAATATATTTTAAAATTAAAAAAATCATAAAAATCTCAAAAAAGTTTTTGGTAGTTTTGGCCGCCCATTTATATGGAGCCCGACCATTGTGCACTGACGTAGTTGCATGAAGTGGGTGATGATTTGTACCTTACAGCATGCTTAACCATATCTGTAGTACTGAGACAACCCATTAGATCTAAAAATGAACCTATTAGAAGATACTTTAAAAAACGTTATGTTCGTATGCAAATAAAAAAAAATATTTGGGAAAAAACTCATCAATCGAAGTATACACATTTCTGCAACTGCTGTGGGCAGTTACACCAAAGATGAAAGTGAATTTCCGTATTATGAGTCCGTATTATGTTTAAAATCACTCGCCACTAGCTCAGTAGAGAAACCTATCGAAGAACAGAGACTTACCTTGTTGTGCTAAACTCGTCTAACGTACCTTCGCCAACTCTGGTTCCTGAATCGGGAATCGTTAATCAACGCATCTACATACGACGACTAATTAGCTCCAATTGTGAAAACAATGATTCA
The DNA here is from genome assembly GCF_002204515.2 of Aedes aegypti. Classification (NCBI taxonomy): domain Eukaryota; kingdom Metazoa; phylum Arthropoda; class Insecta; order Diptera; family Culicidae; genus Aedes; species Aedes aegypti. Next base: position 341,224,853 of record NC_035108.1, on the reverse strand, counting down.
GTTTGACTGAAAATTTATGAAATCCATTACACACATTATTACTCATTATTGGAAAATTACGTTATTTTTATGGAAAGTTTTACTTAAATATTGGAATTTTCTATAACATTTTCATGTATTGCTTGTCATTTTGAATTGCTCAGTTGGGTTTGTTTATTGCAACTTTGCATTTACTGCTATTGCTCTTTTTGATTTTTTGAATGGAAATTTTTGATTTATTGTGGGCGAATTATTATTTATTTATTGCAAATTTTGGCTTTTTTTGTGGAAAATTTATAATTATTTCTTGCTTTTTGTGGAGAAAATAGGGACATTTTGAGGTTTTTAAATGTAAAATTCGATATTTTTTAGTGATATTATTGTCGATTCTACTGCACTTTTGAAACTATTTATTGCTGAAATTTTTTTTTTTATGGAAAATTTTGTTTTTTTCTATGCACTTCTTTATTTTTTTATGGAAATTTTTAACTTTTCTGTTGATTTTACCCTTGTTTCTTTACTGGCAAATTTTGCATTTTTTATGGAAATTTTATATTTTTTTATGGGACGTTAATATTTTAGCCGTTTAAAAATAAATCGAATTGAAACATATAACTTCGTTTGTTTATCAAGTTTGAAACTATTAGCACCATTATTTTCAGAATCAAGTTCATGAAAAGTTCGTGGAATATCTACTGTATCCATAAAAATACTTAATTACTTGACTTAAAATGAAACTGTATAAAAACTAAATCTAAAATTATCCTCAAAACCATATGAAAAGATTTGAATTTAGTTAAGTAATCATGATGATATGGTCAAACGAAATTAATGTTTTAGTAAAATCAGGTAAAATAAGATAAAACTATTTTAAACTAATACTACTTATAGTTGACTAAAATTGACCTTCTGCAAACTTTTCACGAATTTAGTTTTGAGGAGAAGTTATGTCAACTTCGCAGAATGTCATATTTTAAAACTTAAAGATTCATTGTCAACGTTGTCAGTGTTTTATAACTTAAAAATTTCTTTGATCAATGTTACTATTTTTTGACTCGAACTATGGGGTTTCAATTTCCATGAGGAATGAGAAGAACACACAAACTTTTGGTTTTGAAAACTTTCGATAGATAAGCCACACCCTAAAACATACTCTGTACAAAACTGAAAAAGTAAAGCATAAAAAATATTGCGAATGAAAATAGCACGAAGCCTAGTTGCCATTGTTTGGTGCAATCTACTCTTGGGGATTTGACTATAGTTGAAGGGTGCTTCAGCAAATCTCGGCCATCCCGGGTGTCAACAGTAGAGCAACCTATCCAGGATTTTCCAGGTTAATGAGCACTCGCGTTTTCCACCAGGGGGATAAAAGGAAAAACTTGTTTTGTTTTTTTTTTCAAGATTCGCACTGTCGTCGTCGGTGGGAAATTTAGAGTAGGCAAGCAAAGCACTTGTGGCGCGAGTAGAGTGGATATGGGGAGGCGAGTGATAACTGTTCCTAGTTCTAGGAAACTACTCCTTTGAATGACTCACACGAGGGGTCTTGGAGTTTGTATAACGTGTGGGTCATCGGATGGGTTGTTGTAGCAGGTAGATTGTGTTCTCTGAATGGAAGTTGTGCAGCGTGAGAGGGTAGCATTCTTTCTGACACTCGCTATTGCTCATATTGCTCTTGGGTTTTTTTTTAGGTATGGTGTACAAAAATACAGAAGTGGATGAAGCTTGTACAGTGTACATAAGCAAGTAAAAGTTTGGGACATAATGAGCCTGATGCTGGTGAGTACCATCATGCAAATTCAAATTCTTCGCAACTGTAGTGGAAAAATGTGAACAGTAGCATGCTGGTATAACTAAAAATGTAAAAGCAAACTTTTACAATAAAAGCTCGATGTGTTTATCAACCCTTGGAAAGGAATATTCATAGCGTGATGATGCATTACACTTACAATACAGCACAAATTATTCGCAGTGACCTGCCACGGATTGTACATATGTCTAGTCTAATACTTTAAGAATTCGATTTCCCCCCAAAGTAATAAGAATTGTCATAACAACAACAACAACACCCTCGGTACTTTTGAGACTTTTCAGAGGAGCTTAGAGTTCACTAAAGTCATAAAAGTGCAGTACCGTTATGTATTGCAATAGTTATGCCTAATAAATTTGAATTTGAATTTGAATAATAAAAAGTGTTTTGGCACATAAAGAGTACAGTACAGAGTACAGTAAACGCTCATAGTTTGAAGTTTGTTTGCTTATACATACAAATGTTCATGAAAGCTAGCGGTGGTAATTCTTCTTGGACACAATCTTGAAAAACAAAAACCTCTTAGAAGGTCACTTCTTGTTTCGCTTATTTACTGAACATGGTGGCAATAACGAACAAAAGGAAGGGTGAATCTCTGAATTCACAACTTCCTTCAACAAAAGTGGGACTATAAACTGTCTCTAATCGTGGCAAAAATGGTACAAAGGAATGCGCACGTTCTTCTAAGGGTGAAACGGTTGATGTTAATAGTTGCATCGAAATGAGCAATCAGTTCGATTCTTTAGACAAATTTTCCGAACACAAAATCGAAGCAGCTTCAAGCCCAGGCTTTTTGATTCAAGTGAGGAAGCAAAGGGTGCCTCAAATCGTGATCAGTTGTTCCGAATTTGGAGGATTTAGGCAAGAGATAGCCGTACGAAACTTTTAATTTCGAATGAATCTACCCAAGGAAAATCCTATGCTGATTTCGTAGCAGGTAATTTAAACTCATCCCCTTTTCATACTACGAGAAACCTAAATACCTACTACGAGAAATACTAAATGGAAACCCCCTGTCGCCACAGGAAACTTATATTCCGCCTCTTCGTCTACCGAAAATTATAACGCAAAATCATCAGATAATGTACCTACTTCAAGTAATATGTGGCCCTCTGATAATAAATGATGTAAAATTTACTAATCAAATTGTTATTGGATTGCGTTTTTCTAATGGATCTAATGAATAATAATTTAAATATTTTAAATTTTGATCGTTCTTTGAACGGTAAAGAGGACGAGCTGTTCAATTTTCTAACAACTAAAAACATACTCCGTAAAAATCATGCGATTTTACGTCTTTTGGATGCACATAAAAGAAGCGAGCCAAATGACGTGAATTTGTGCCACATTTTAAATACGATGGTGTCTGAATCGGGAAATGTCAATCATAGCGACATCGTATTCATGTCCTTCATCATGTAAAATTACATTTTTCTTCCAATACATAATTCAGAACCCATTTTTACGTCATTTCATCACTTACATCATGTGTCATTCAGTCATAATGTGAATTACGTACGGAGTGATTTTCATTATGTTTAGAATGTACACATAGCAGTAGGAGCCGTCCACAAATTACGTAACGCTCTAGGGGAAGGGGGAGTAGGCTATACCGGCTCATACAAAAAGCGTTACGGTGGAAGGGAGGGGTTCAAACATTTTCAATTTTAGCGTTACGTAATAAATTGATGCCGCCTTATCACTGAAACTTATTTGAAACCTGGATCCAAACCCAAAAGAGATCATAACTTTATTGTTTATCGTAATGATCGACTTGATGGGGCATGTGGGGGAATTGCAATCATCATACATAGGCGTATGAAACATCGACTTTTTTCGTCATTTGAAACTAAAGTTTTTGAAACTTTAGGTGTTTCTGTTGAAACATTGTTTGCTAGCTGCCGATTTGCTCTTCCAATGCAATGGGCGCCAAGTTAATTTGCTTCAAACTGACTTGCGGAAATTGACTGGCAATAAATCAAAAAAAAATTCTTATTTGTGACTTTAATGTAAAACATTACTCATTGAATAATTCGCAAAGCAAACGGCAGAACTTTATTTGATCAGTGCTCTTCAGGATATTTTTCAATTCAATACCCTGATAGCCCTACTTGCTTTTCCTCTTCTACAAACCCTTCTAAGTACGATCGATTTGGTCATAAGTTATGACCATCTAGTCAGCGTAGTAGCCAACTGGTCACGGTGTCTTTGGTAGAAAACATTGATATAGAAAAATCAGTATTGCTGAAACACCCACTAAATGAAAGCTTTCCCCTTTCATTTGAGATCGGTTCGGAAATGTTCAACCGGGGGTCCTGAGTATTTTCTTTTTGGTAAAAGTACTATATGTGACCTTCTTCCAACAATAATTTGGACCAATGTCCTACTTCACTAATTTGACGTTTGAGCTGTGCCATATTCACTCGTTACCATGGCCACATAAATAACATGGCACCGCTCAAACGTCAAATAGTGAACTCGTGCACTGGTCCATAATACGACGAATCGATTAACTTAACCAATCAAACTTTCATTTGAACGAGAAGGCAGAAATGGTATTAAAACCTGTAATATACTGTAATCACGTTCACGTTCACGGGGTTGGTTGATTATGTGACGTCCTAAAGAGGGGTTGACCTGTGCAGTTTGTTAAGCAAGATTGGTGTCGATGGAGGAGGAGGGTCCGTTAAGGTTACCCTGTCGATTATCGGATAAAGGATACTGGCGTAAAAATGCTGTTTTATTACGGAAAAATATGGCAATATTGAAAAAATCTGAACAATTTCAAGTCTGCTGGAGATTTGCAATACCATTTGATGGGTAGGGCTTGATTTTTGATAATTTCATGAGAATTTTTTCCTTTTTCTATTCCTTCAAATTGTACTGGTTGCATTACTATTGGTAATAATTTAGTTTATATTTTAATTGGGAATTATACTTTCTTTACTTTCTTCTCGGCAGTTCTTTATGTTTATACGGATAGAACAATTATTTTCATATAATATATATTACTACATTTTTATAAGAGATTTTTCCTGCTTTTGATTATACACAGAAAAAAATATTTAATTTTCAATGTGATGTAAACTGAAGTCTACTGTAAAAATGAATTAAATTCGTGTGTTATTACAGCATAATGTAAATTTAAATGAAAATACATTGAATTTTCAACTAAAAATGGTTGAATATTACATGATCGTGTAAATTTAAAGTGAATTCAATTGAAAAATAATGGATTAGTCGTTGAAATTTACGTTTATTTTGATGCTCCAAATATGTGCATGAAAATAAACTTAAATTTACAACATATTTTTAGCTGGGTAGGCTGTTCTTTCATATGTTCATATTTTTCATAGTTAAGGCTCAAGAATCCATCATTCAATCATCAGTAATCATTAAAATTTGAAAACAAGATTTTTGGTTCAAATTTCAATTAATCTTTATGAAAATCTATCATTGTATTTCAGATAGCAAGTGCAATGCAATGATAGATTTTCTTGAGCATTGCTTCAATTTTGAGTAAAAAAACTGGTTTTGAAAATTTGTAAAACGATGATTGTTATTTTCCTCTTAATAGAACTAAGGCTTGTTATACGTTCATAGAGTCTTATTAAAATATAAACCGAAGTCACCGAGTCGAATTCTCCGTTGTGAAAAGAAGAAGCCGAACTTGTGGTTGCTAGAAATCATTTAATTTACTAAGTACTATCAGAAGGACGGAAGCAAATGGATGCTACAGAATGACGAATAAATCGTAAACCGACAAAAGCTGACTACAAACGCAATGCGAAAACCTATGCTGGCAACTATCACTGCTAGCAGAGAAGTGAATAATTGCTTACATTTAGAATGTTCTTCTTTCAGCATTGACTGTCCCTTGAACTAACACTAAAGAGCTGTATATCAATGATGATTAATCCATCTTTGAGAGTAAACTGTTCTTTGAAATTTATTACAAATGTATGCTAACTGTAGTTCACTATTGCTTTTAATTTTGGTCAAACGGCATTCGGCCAAATGACCCTTTCGGCCAAATGGTGTTCGGCCAAACGGCATTTGGCCAAATGGCATTCGGCCAAATGACCCGGAATTCCTCAATGGATCCCCGACGAACAAAATCTTAATCTTTGCTCACCATCTTCCTTGCATATAACGCTAGAAGTTGTAAATGCAATCTAGAAAAAAAAAAAAAAAAACTAGAATCCATTGATCCAAATACTGCCGAAGAATGGGTAAGGATCAGCCGTTCAATTGTGTGATTCATAAAGTTGACCTTGAAATTGGTGAGCCCATATATCCGTAGCGGTAAACGCGCAGCTATTTAGCAAGACCAAGCTGAGGGTCGTGGGTTCGAATCCCACCGTTCGAGGATTTTTTTGGGTTGGAAATTTTCTCGACTTACCTGGGCATAGAGTATCTTCGTACCTGCCACACGATATACGCATGCACAAATGGTTATTGGCGCAGTAAGCTCTCAGTTAATAAGAACTACAACGCTCATTGAACTCTAAGCTGAGAAACAGGATCTGTCCCAGTGGGGACGTAATGCCGGAAAGAAGAAGAAGAACCTTAAAATTAATTCGTTCAGTAAAGGTAGCAGTTGCCAACGTCACAGCAAATATTGGTTAACCGGCAGAAATTCCATATCTTGCGCTATCATATTCTGGAGTTTTGTAAAATCACGGGAAGTTGCTTGGAATCGTGTTAAGGTTTCGGAGAACTACGAAGCATATGATCCACAGCTGTAGTAATATACAATAATGAGCAACCGTATTAACCGTATTTACTCTATCAATATAAATTGACGCTTATATTATGCTGTTCGGTTATCCAAACCGCATGGTTATTAAATTAATTAACTCATTACGCGTGGTAAAAATGGACAAATTATGGGTGAAATTATGAAAAAAATCCACATGCTCGGCTGGGATTCCAGCCGAGCACGTGGATTTTTTTTTCATAATTTCACCCATAATTTGTCCATCTTTACCACGCGTAATAAGTTAATTAATTTATCGATATGTCGTATTTGTAATTGGATTTGAAAAAAAATGGTATAATGCCTAAGATACCTAGACATGCATGAAAGAAAATGACTGTGTTAACCATAATTAAGAAACCAGTAATGAAAAAAACGGCATTGTACTGTTTTGAAAAAAATGTTCAGGACACCCCGATAGAACATTTCCAAATCAGTCACAAATGAGAGGGGAAAGCCTAAGCTTTCATTTGGTAGATGTTTAAGCGATTCTGATTTTTTATATTCATGTTGTTCCGCTAGAGATACCGTGTGGTAGCTCACGCTGTTTTTGATTCCGATCATGTTCATATTATATTGCAAATATCACATGGAGCGATTCTCAATCTTATCAGCACCACTTTCAATTATTTACGAGCCGACTGGAATACATATGAAACATGACAATGCTCTCGAAACTTTAACAAATTCCATTGTTGAAGCAAGGGGCATTGCAATACCAAAATGGGAATTAAATTTTAATCCGTGATTATAAATGATTATCTTAAACTCTTGATCCATCTTAAAAACGTGAGGAGAAATCAATCTCATAGAACTCGCGATTATGCTATGAAAATGATATGGCAGGATCTGCACCAAGAAATTAAAAAGTTCCTCTCAATTTTTGAACCAAAATTTTGAAAATAAAATTTCTCAATTGGACCCTGGCTTTAAGCCCTTTTGAAAATTATCTAAAATTTTGAGAAAAAAAACCTCTGATCCCAATTCCGGCATTGAAAGAGGCAAACAAATTTTACTAACTAATTGCGAAAAAGCTCAAAAGCTGGCTAAGCAGTTTGAAAGCATGCACAATTTCAATTTGGAACTCAATTGAATATCAAGTTGCTCAGGATTTCGAAAGCATTCTCAAGCAAGATAATGTATTTGAAAATTACTGGGGACTGATTTAGAAAAAGTGAAAACTATTATTATTAAAATAAAAAAAAAATAAAGCCTCTGGCGATGGTGGCATTTTTAAGATTCTCATAAAGAAACTTCCAGAGAGTTGGTTATGATTCTTGATTGATATATTTAAAGGCTCCCTAAAATCAAGACGATTATTTTACGGTGACAGCGACAAATAATCGCTGCGATTTCTGATGTTTCTCTGCATGTACAGTTTTATGAGAGTGGCCAAGCCATGGAGGCGCGATTTCGCTGAGATTTACATCGCGTTGATCTAGAAAGTTTTATATCCTGAAAATAAAGAATAAAATAATATGTTAATCAATCCACAGTTCGGGAAGTCTCTCTTCTGCGCCAACTGCAGCCAGTACTTATAGCTCAGAAATACCGTAGGTACGAACAGATAAAAGGTACCAAGCCAAAAGGCAGAATAATTAATATCACTTGAGATAGGTAGACATGACAGTCCTTTCCCCTTTAGAAACTTTCTAATAACTCTTTAAAAGCCAGCTACAAGTTGCAACAACTCATTATACTCAAATACGCAAATTTGCTAATTCCAAGACTACAACAAAACATTCAAATCATTGGATTTTACTGCTCAACATTACATTTGACAAATTCGTCAACACTAAAGAACAATTTCGTTCATCTCCATACAGCAATCGCTTCACAAAAGAACAACTATGTTCACAATAAACGACAATTTCGTCAGCTCTGAAGAACAATTTGGTTCAACACAAATTGGCAATTTCACCACACTTTCAAAAACAGATACAATTGGCAATTTCACCACACTTTCAAAAATAGATACAATTGGCAATTCGCCACCCCAAAGAAAATCGATTATCTTCAACACACGTTTCCATGATCCTCGTCGCCACTTTTATATCCTGAAAATAAAGAATAAAATAATATGTTAATCAGTCCACAGTTCGGGAAGTCTCTCTTCTGCGCCAACTGCAGCCAGTACTTATAGCTCAGAAATACCGTAGGTACGAACAGATAAAAGGTACCAAGCCAAAAGGCAGAATAATTAATATCACTTGAGATAGGTAGACATGACAGAAAGTATCATATAAGAGTGCATGCAGCGACACAAAGACCGAATCCCGGCGATTTTTCGTCACTGTCGCTGAAAAAAATCGCGTTGATTTAGGGAAGCCCTAATAATTTTGTTCATTGGGCATATTTTCCTGACAAATCGAAAAATGCCAAGGTTATACCAAATTTAAAGCTAGTCAAAAATCCTGCAGGTGCTTCTAGCTATCGTTCAATCAGTTTGCTTTCTTCCATCAGTATTATGTTTAAAAAGGTCATTTTGAACACATTAATGAAAAGTAATTAGATTAATCAAAATTTGCCATAACATACTAGCTTAAATATACAGATTCGATGCAGGAAGAACACAACAGTAGAACAAATTGCTTGTTGGAAATAGTAGAACATGTGTAAAGCGCATATAAAGAAGATAAGCTTGCATTCATATCAGTAAAGACAAAAAATCAAACGATGTTAATTCCATTAATTACACGAAAAATGTACTTACCAATGGTTCATTACTTTTCACTAGCTGTACGATTTTGATTGTTTCCTCATCTTCGTCCACTTCGACTGGAATCTCCGGCAGGTGAGGGTAGAAGTCTTTTTGCGCTATGGCATCGTGTGCGAACAGGAGACTCTATTCGATCCCAATAGATCCGTTTCGGTGCGTACGATATGAAACGAAAGAGGTATGAAATCATGACGTTGAATCACTACAGGTAGGTACTGTTAGAAATTGAAACCGGACATTTGACGAGACTTCATTTGCAGAATCGGCCTAACGACTGGTGCGTATAGTTAAAAGCCGAACCGTGCCTGACCCCGGGGGAATTTCAATTAAAATTCGGAGAATGCTTCCGCTGTGCAATTAAAAAGGTGAACCTGTCGTGTGGTCCACACACGTGGGATGTGTTGGACAGTTCAATCATGGGAAATGCTGTCGTGTTCAATAAACGTTCGATTTTCACGCTCGGAAGGAGGTACCTGATGTGAAAAGCGGAACGTTTTTGGGTCCTGCGGCAGGAATCGGTGAAAGTTCGGAACGTGGGACGTCCAGCAACGACATGCAATCAAATTGTTCAGTTTTCGACCATGAGCGGAGCAGAATTTTGAACTGGGTTGACCAATAGTAGTTTGCAGAGCAAGGTGCAGAATGCTGATTTTCACAACACGAGTCCTGAATTTAACGAACAAGGCTTGCCGAGTGAGATTATTATGACGAGTGCTGTAAAATCTAGTTCTACAACGCGTTGCGTATGACTTATGGACTCAAATTGAAAAAGATAAAAAACTAAAAATTTAGGGTTTAAAACGTAGTACCTAAGGAGGGTTAGTGACGGAAGGGTTATTCAAAGAGTAATTAAATAAAAAATCTATAATTTTTTCACATGATTCATACCGCAATGATAGTTAAATCTGTTGTTAAATCCCATATACATTTATAAAATTTCTAATATAAGTGGTACCCCTTCTGTTGCTCTGACCATTGCTATTACTACTGGCACCAAACGCACGTGTACATTCGCCGAGCGAATAAATAAATTGCTCGGAAAAGGACCCGCTGCCATCCCGTTGGGTTGGAAAATAGTTCTCGTTTGTATTGAGAGCAGATCCTGTTGCACTTTGGCTGCCACCAGGACGGAGGACTCAAGTGTAATGGAACGATAACACAATGTCCGGTGTTGTTTTACCCGTTGAGTAGCTAGGGATGTTGTTTCTCCCACACTATCAATCCAGCAATGGGAGGATTGTGCAGCAGCAGGTCGTCCACTTTGCTAGCGCGTGTAAGCTCCAATCTGCTATGCGATGCATTCTACTGAAGTGTACCAACTCTGCAGGGGAAACATCGGAATCTAGCCGGGTCCAAACGAAGTGCAGTACGGTTATTTGTTTACAGGAAAAAAGTTTTATACACTGAAATTTTGTTTACGCGGTATATTTTTGCGTGGTTTTTGCTCAACGCGAGACCATAAAGTCCATAGTGTCGTTCCATTACCATCGTGAGATCGCTAGTTATACTTGCAGTTTTGAAGGCCTTTACTCAAAGTGATTTTTGGACAATCGCAAATAATTGATAAATTCGTAACTTAATACGTCATGGAAATGGACAGTAGACCTGTTCATATTTGAAAAAATGTCTGAAAATCTACCGGTCAAGCAGTATTCCGAATTATCATGCTAAGAACAATGTGTGGTCAAATTTTCAGCTCATTTGATAAAGATTTCAATATGCTTCAAGTTGAAAACGTGTTTTTGAGCTTATATCAAGGTTTGAAGAATCATAACTAGCATTTGGAAAATCAAAACCACTTGCTATTACCACTACTTGAAAGCAAATTCTATTCTGCTAAAGTTTGTCGAACACGCTAATAGATCAAATTGAATTTTGACATTGTTCGATCGAGATTTGTTTTCCGCAGTACCCTGAAATCACAGTTTTTTGAATATATATGGTACAAAAAACACACATTAACATTATTTTTTCAGACCATAGTCAACGGGAATAGAACATTGTAAAGCTATGAATTCATTAACCATTAACAGCTTACATGTTACCTAAGGCAATAAATTACAAAAAATGACCAAAGATCGAGCACTGCATTGCAACCTGATGATAGTTAAATCACGCATGACACATGTACCGACGAATGAATGAATTGAACAAGTTAGCATTGCTTTTTATTTCCGATTGATGATTGTTTTGATCGCATTTCATTGACGATTCAGAACGATTTGAAAACAATCATCATCATCGACTGAGAAAAAGCAGTGCTAACGTGTTCATTTTTTACATTCCACAAATCTCACGATGGTGCTCTTTGCTCCCCCACAGCGGATTCACATATGTGCTTCCTAAGTTACTATTTTTTACAATTTATTTTCGTAAGATAACTTGTAACTTTCAACGGGATTGAGTTATAGATATGCGTAGTCATCATGTTCTGGAAGATAAAAATCCTAAATTGTCATACAGGTATGTTTTTTAGAGAGAACACTTCCTAAAAATAGTGATTTTCAAGAACCTCGAAGCACAAACCTCAACCAACCAATGTTAAAACTTGCTCCAATCTTAAAATCATGTTCGACAAAAGTTCGTAGAATTGAATCAACTACTGTATAGAGATATTTCCAATAATTTTTGGAGTTCCGTTCGGTAGTTATGATTTTTTATAGCTTGAAATTATCCTAAAAATACATAATTGATTTGAAGCACACCTAATTTTTCTCCAAATTGATTGAAATTTTGACCAGAAGTTCATTTTAACATGAAAAATCTAAATATTGGTTGACTGGTTGATTTCCCGACATTCTTGAAAATATGAATAGGTCTAATGGACAGGTCGTGAGTATGAATTGCAATGGTAAAGTATGTGCCAAAATTCGTTAAGCTGTTTAACGAATGCTGCGTATCATCAAATGAACGCGAAATTCCATTTTTGAAATTTCCCATCGTAATGGGCTGTTTTTCATCGCGCCAATCTGTCATGAAAATGCCTACTTTCTTGCACTGGATTATGCAGTGTGGTAATAGTCATAACGCAACTGAAACCAGTGCTGTAATGATTCATTACGTAACGGTTTCTCATTACGCAACTGTTTTGAGTTGCGTAATAAATCATTTCACATTTTTTTTTCAGAAATTGTAAAATAATGGTGAACGCATTCCAATAAAGGGTGTCCACGATGAAATTGCCACACACAAAATTGATTCGCAAAATTCGAGTTTTCATCCGATTGTCATCAAATTTTCAGGGATTAAAAAATAACTATTAAACTTCATTTTACCATTTTACTCGTATTTTATTTACAGTCCATACGCAAATTCCCGCACCTTGGCCATAACCCCGGCCATAAGATTCTGTACAACCTGTGAATCAACCGTTTTTTGCATGTAAACCCATACTTTCTTCAGTTCCTCGACTGTCTTCACTCCCCTAGGTCGCTTAATAATCGCTCAGTACTTCTCGATGGGGCGGAGCTCCGGAGTGTTGGGAGGGTTGAACATTTTCGGCGCGAAATTGACCTTATTGTCCGCATACCACTTCAGCACGTCCTTGGAGTAGTGGCATGAGGCCAAATCCAGCCAGAAGATTGTTGGGACGTTGTGGGCCTTCAGGAGAGGAAGCAGCCGCTTTTGGAGGCACTCTTTCATGTGATTGTACCCCGTTTGGCATAAAGTCGTTTGGCATAAGGTCGTTTGGCATAAAGCCGTTTGGCATAAAGTCGTTTGGCATAATGGTCGTTTGGCATAATGGCCGTTTGGCATAATGGTCATTTGGCATAATGGTCGTTTGGCATAATGATTGACTTAGAATGAATATCGGCATTTTTGAAGGTTCTCAACAAGCGTGGCGTTTATTCAGAGATTTTCCAAGCTATCAATATCAAAAATTGTTATGACATTAGAAAGCATTACTAAATAAAAATTGTGACGGGTCTGGAGGAAGATCTTTTCTGAATAATAATTTTCTCTACATCCCAGAGCATAGAGTATCTTTAAGCTTGTTGCGATTTACATATTTGAAAATAGTAAATTGGCAAAGAAAGTTCGCTGTTATTAATAAAGGGAACGCTCATAGAATGTTTCGCTGCAGATCAAGCTCTGCCCCAGTTTGGACGTAACACTTGATGAAAATTACTTGATAAAAGAAGGGAAAAAATTATTTGCAAAATATTAAAAGCTCTAATCCAAAGATCTGCCAATGCGACTTAATGCAAAACTAGCCTATATACGAGAGAAGATTATTATTCGTTTAAAATGTTTAAGATTCTATCGCAAAAAAAAATCTTCTCCCAGCATAACTCAAATGAAAAACACATTTTAAAAGAAATTATTTGTGGCAAAACTTTTCAACGATTCAATATAAATTTTAATTTTGGAAGTGTTCATCAAAAACACCGTCTATTATCGAAAAAAGGAAAAAATTGTGATTGAGATAATATTTTTACAGCATATCTCGAACAAGCGTTGGAAAAAAAATGTAAAATATTGGCAGTTTCTAAAGTAATTATCATTACAACAGTACGTCTTGCAAGAATTGATAAAACAGCAAAATATAAAAATACAGTCATCTCTCCCTTACTCGATATTGAAGGGACAATCGAGTTACAGAACACAAAAGCATTGCAACTGCGTTCCAAGGGACCATCAAGTTAGCCATGAAAGCCAACTTTTACTATGGTTCTCTAACTCGATATCGAGATACGGAATATCGAGTAAGGGAGAGTTAACTGTAGTTAACATTCAGTTTTACTAAATAATAAAATTCAAAACAGTATTAATATAAAGAACAGCCTTTGTAAATAAGGCTAAAATAAGGACGCCAAAAATTATTGCGGCATAATAAAACGAAAACACATCAACAATTGCGTTCAGAACCATCGAAGTGATTGTGCCATTTTTCCCCGAATGTAATTTCTCCAAATTGCCGTTTCCCCGAATGACCGACTTTCTCGAAAAGTGGTGCAGTTTAAATAGGTGCTATAATAGTCTTCAGTGGCTGGATAGTGAACGGGAAATAACGATAAGCAATCAAAAGAAGGACGTATTATGTCATACTCGGCTATACACATGTTAGCAAAAATGCTGAGGACGGTAAAAATCGAAAGAACCGCCAATCAAATAATGAAGGGTGCATATTAGATGGTCAGTTCGTTCACCACCCTGAAATGTATAAAGTTACAACAATTATGAGTGCTATAAAATGTTCGGAGAAATGAGCTAATCGGGGAAACGGGATATTCGGAGAACTAGCATTCGGTGAACTGACGTTCGAGGAATCGAAATTTGGGGAAAAGTAGGACAACCCATCGAAGTATCTGCAGTAATCGATGTCTCTTTTCTCTGATAACTTGAGCAGATCAATGTTATCGAATGCCGCCCTTTTGTCAGTTGGAAACAACAAAATATTTTTAAAATATAGCTTCAAAGAACAGCCTATGTATAAAAGAAACTAAAATTTAATTAAATTTTAAATCAACAGCTCTTATACCTATAATTGTGGTTATATTATATTAAAAATATAAACGTTTGAAAGAAGGGGAAATTTGCGAAAAATATATCAAAATCTTCAATGCAACAATTTATTCCAATGGCGAAACTCAAAAGCAGAATCAATATATGAAAGAAGGGCAATTTATGGATAAATAATAAAATACTATTGGCAATAACTTCCCAAATATTCTTTAGTTTAGTCAAGAGCATATGATTGTTGAATAAAGTGTTATTTTGTGTCAATTGACTCCAAAAGAAGCCTGATGTCATCAGAAAGATTCAACAGAAACGTAAAAACGAATATAATCTTAGGAATTCTTGATTTCAGACTCATTATGCCAAACGACTATTATGCCAAACGACCATTATGCCAAACGACCATTATGCCAAATGACTTTATGCCAAACGACTTTATGCCAAACGACTTTATGCCAAATGACCTACCCTTTAATGTACACCTGTCCGTTCATCGTGTCCTGGATCACGAAAGGTGCACTCCGCTTCCCGCACGCGCAGATGGCTTGCCAAACCAGGAATTTCTTCGCAAATTTGGACATCTTCTGAGTGCTGACACGCTCCGGAACGCTGAACTTATCCTTGGCCGTAAAAAACAGGTTGCCGGGGATCTGTTTGAAGTCGGCCTTCACATATGTTTCGTCGTCCATGATGCAGCATCCAACTTTCGACAGCATGTTGAGGTATAACTTCCTGGCACGGGTTTTGGCAAACTTGTTCTGCTTCTCGTCACGATTAGGGGCCTTTTGTACCTTGAACGTTCGAAGCCCAGCCTTAGTTTTGGCCTTCTGGACAAAACTTTGGCTTAGGTGCAGGTTCTTAGCCACATCCCGAACGGCGGCGTTCGGGTTTCGGTTGAAGGCCCCAACTACGCGGTTGTGATTTTGGTGTTGTACGGAATACTTTTTCCTTCTTTTCTGGGCTTCCGATCGGTGGTCAATCGTTCCTCGAACCGCTTAATCACTCGCGACACCGTGGAATTCGCGATTCCCAACGTTTTAGCGATGGAACGATGCGAGAGATCCTTATTCTCGTGATGAATGCGCAAGATTTTATCACGCACGAGCTGTTCTTTCGACTCCATTTCCGCGAATTTCGATCACAGGACTTTTAAACTTTTTTTCATTAAATTCTACCCAAAGGTTAAAAAGTTAGAGCAATTTCATAGTGTGGCAATTTTATCGTGGACACCCTTTATGGTTTCAAGTACCCTTAAGTGGTCTTCTACGAAATTGCAAAAAATGTTGTACGCAACTCGTTGCAGAACTCGAGTTTTACAGCACTCGTCGTAATTATCCAACTCGGCAAGCATCGTTGGATAAATTTACGACTCGTGCTGTAAAAATCATCATATTGCAACTTGTTGCGTAAACTATTATTACATAACTTCACGTTAAAGGAATTGCGATAATAGAATTTACGTAAATAGAAATTTCAGTGTACACTGAAATGCTATATAAGAACAATGTTTGCCTCGTTAGAATTTACAGTCTATGTGGAATGTGTAATCCACGGACGTTGAGCGCGTTTGTTGCTTCGAACAGCAATATTCCGCATTGGAGCTTGATTTCGGAGAAATTCCTGCATAAAACTCTGCGCTCGAGTGGTTTATACGTACCTGCAAGTGTGGCGTCTGCAGCAGATGGAATATTTCCTTACACAGCGGCGAGATGTGGCATCGGGGTGCAAGTAGTTCTAATACCTCTAGCAGCACCTGAAGCAGACAGATGGAAGTTAGGTTAGGTGAAACTGACACCCAAAATAGTTGCAGCAGAAGTCAACCGACCTGCATGGACGTGGACAGGAGCGGTGCTATCCGATCATCCTTGTTGATTTTGGCAACTTTGCTGTGAACGTTGACGAGTGCGTTGAGCTCCTTGGATTGGAGCAAGTTCTGCAGGAAGCCAAGATCCTGTTCGTCCGATAAACTGTCCGCTTCCTTCAGGGATGTGATGAGCTTTGAAATCACTGCGGGGATTAGAGAAAGGTTGCAAATAGAGCATTAGTTTGAAAATGTTTAAATAACTAAATGTAGTTGTACATATATATTAAATAAATAAAATATGATGAATAATTGTAATCAGCACGTAATCGAAAATTGTGTTGTAATCAAAAGCCATCAATTATTTAACATATTTTCATTTGGTCGGTGTCCAGACAGATTGGACCACGTGTTTTTTCATGGTTCCAGGAAAATGTTCCCCAGGCATTCAAAATATCAAAAACAATTGCGTTGTTTGCTGTAATATTGGAGCTTATCTATTTGATCATACATCTGTATCTAAATAGCTTTGGAAAAATCAGATTTGATGGTGTCCTTAACGTATCTTTAGAGCGTCAAAATATCATGTAGTCCGGTTCTGTCTGAACTCCGACCAATTAATCGAAGCAGCTTCTAGCCCAGGCTCTTCGATTCAAGTGAAGAAGCGAAGGATGCCACCAATCGTTATCAATATTTCTAAATTTGTTGTGTTCCTACAGGAGATATTGAATTTCATAACTCAAATCTGTTTTTTTTTATTCTCGCGATTATGGTCAAAGGATTCGAATACGTATAAGGGGATTGTGTTGTTTTTTCCCCAAATGTCATTTCTCCGAAGGTAAGTTCCCCGAACAACCATTTTCCCTGAAAGTCTCCAGTGACAACGTGGTGAATTAGAAAGAATGGTAAGCAATTAAAAGAAGAAGATATATTGCCACTCTCGACAAAACACATGTTGCCAAATATGGCAGGGTCGGAGAAATTTGAAAGAACCCCCAATCAAATAAAAAAGGGTGCATATCAGATGACTAGTTCATTCATCACCCTGAAATGTGTGAAGTTACGATACTTATGAGTATATAAAATGTTTCGGGGTGATGGGCTATTCTGGAAAATACTGTTCGAGGAAACGACATTCGGGTAAAAGTAGCACAACCGTAAAAGAGTTAATAGTTCAATCTAGTTTTATTGAATTAAGATGACAATGTTGCCTAACACAGAACACCTAAATATAAGAAACGATACGGATAAATATGAAAAATAATAAGAAATCATCTAGTGCTATTAGCCTCATACTAAAGTAATGTATTGAATGTTCTCGCAATTCATTTAATCACGTTGAACCTCATTCCGATGTAGATGAACATAGCCGAGCAGCAATGTCTAATTCTCACAGCACACGCACGGACAATCCATTTCCATCAAATGAACAACGTAGTTAAACACTACTTTCACAGTCTAACGCCTTAAACTCAATCCAATGGCCGAAGGCGAGAGGATGCTCGATATAAGGACCCTATAGTTGTTTAGATAGGGGTGAACACTATACATCGGCCCTGCCTTGGTTTCATGTCATATTATTTTGACTGCCATTTAAAACAGTTCTTTAAGTAAACCATCAATCTCAAAAAGTTTAAGAAATCTCAAAAAAACGTTGTGAACTAAAATTGCCAAAAATAGGATACCTCTCCCTGAACGTAGGCGACAACAAAATATCAATTACTGGTAGGGAGGTGCCGAAGATGGAACCGTAGGGGAAGAGTAATTAAAACGCACCAAACACATCACACACCCCACTCACAGTAACTCCATGTGGAACGTTAATTGAGGGGATGTTTGTTTAGGGGCGAGTCAAGTGCCTAGAGCCGTGGCAGACTTAGTATAATCCTAGCAGAGGAAAATCGGAAAGGCCCAAACCATTTCCTTTATGAGACGGACGTGTGTGAAATATATATTCACGTAGGGTATGGTAGAGTATTACTGGTTGGGCTTTGTGTTCGGGGTATCCATTCTAGCAGCTACATGAGAAAAAATGTGATACCTTGATATTTGTAGAAGATATTAAATAGAGGCATCTAGCTAAGCGCAACATTTCAGAAGGATTGAACTAACCTTGAGAGGCTCTCTTTTTTTACTTTTTCTTTGGCGTTAGCGTTAGTGTAGTTTAAATATGCTTCGTAGATTGGATACTAACAATATTAATGTTTCTCTTTGATAATCTAATCCAGATTGCTTTCAGAAACAAGGCTGGGGAGTGAACCATGATCCAATAATGAAGAAGAATATCAATAGCATGAGCATCGCTATTCCCGGCCACGCCCATCTTTACCGTAACTTGGGATAGGGGAAGGAAATGTTGATGCTGCACTTACTTAATGAGAGACCACCGACCCAGCGTCGCCCTCATAAGTGCTACGGAGGTGGAGGTTGGGATAGGTATGTCAAGATGCGCCTGAGAAGCTGGCAATAGGCCGAGAGCATTTGTTGTTTTTTTTTTGTAATTTGTTTTATCTATCATTTAGATATTTTGTATCGAATAGAACTATTAACCGGGTTTGTTAATGCAAAGTAAGCAGATAATTCAGTAATAATTAAAAAGCAGATCCAATCCAGTTTGCAATCAGATTTCAAGCAGGTCAGACGTGCTTATCCAGCTGTGTGGAAATTTGCGATATAGCTATACTTTAACCTTTGGGCGGAATTCTTTTGTTCGGAGTAAAATATGCTTAAGGAGGCTCTCCGAAAACTCGGGCGCGAGGTTATGTTTGAGTACGAAAATGGAACGAAAATTCAAGTGACGGTTTCGGCTTCGAACGGGATGTTTAAATACGTCCGTAAGTGTGTGTGTTTTTGCCAAGTACGGATCCATTCAACAGATGATCCGAGAACGGTACCCAGCCGAGTCGGGCTTCCCCATCTGGAGTGGTGTCCGTGGAATAAATATGGAGGTGGTACAGGATATCCCGGCACAAGTGTACGTGCAAAGTATCAAGGCAAGAGTGTTTTATGATGGAATTCAACATAAATGTTATCCAAAACGGAGGTTGGTGAACACGCGTTTGGCTTCGTACGCGCATCCGCCGGATAACCGTACCGGTTTAACTCCAAAGGAAGGAAGTTAAATTCTACCAAAGGTGCAGTGAAAAAGGCAACGGTTGTCACGGAAGTGGGTGCCCAAGGTGCAGCACCATCGTTGGACGAAGAGCAGTGTAGTGATTCTGTAGGTGGTGCACAGGAGCCGACCAATGAGCAGAGATGTGAAGTCTCCGGAAGCGAGAAAATCGATGAGGTAGGACAAACCAGTGCGACAGCAGATTAGTGGCAAATGGTGAAAAGATTGAGAAGCAGAGATTCAAATGGACCTGCTGCAAAGACGATCAAAATTGATAATGGAAAGGAAATTAGTTTGGTAATGTTGCAAGGTCGTAGGTAACGTTCATTGACACCCCGACACAAAAAGGGTGTTAAAGGTGAGAAAAATGAGCAAGTGGAGCTAGTTGATGAACAGTTTCCGCCACTGAGTAAATCGTAATAAGCGTATTCCATACGATGGAGTTCTCGTACAGGGTAGCAACGATCAATTTGAACCGCTCAAACAGTGCAATTAATCAGGGATTATAAGAGACTTTGTATACGAACATGACATTGATGTGCTTTTGCTACAGGAAGTCGTTTATGAAAATTATTCATTTTTACCAAGTCATTTCGCGTTTGTCAATATTAGCTCCGACAATAAGGGGACAGCAATAATTGTGAGAAATACTATGGATATTTCCAACGTGCTTCTTGAGCCGAATGGTAGAATAGTTTACTTAGTAGTGAATGGTGTAAATTTTATAAACGTTCATGGACATTCTGGTTCGAGTTATCGTAGGGAACGTAATGATTTGTTCACTAATTTGATTGCAGTCCATTTGAGTAAGCAAGATGCCGTAATATCTGTTATTGGGGGAGATTTCAATTGTGTTTTAGAGAATGGTGATTCAAGAGGTCCAACAAAAAAATAATGTGCAGGGTTGAAGAATTTTGTTGATTTGTTCTGCTTCAAAGATGTGGCCAAAGTTTTCTGATTTCACCTATTTTCGTGGTGAATCAGCCTCAAGACTAGATATACTGCTTCGCGACTAAAAATGGGTTAACGTGCAAAGTTTGATTTTTGACCAACTTCGCCGTGTCGCGAGTCACTTCGCTATAGTGCGCGTCTATGCCCTCCGCCGCACAATGGGGCAGATCGCTGTTTTCGACGGCCAAAACCTCTAGTACTCTAGTTATGCACCCTAGAGGGATGGTGTCTTCGACAAAGTGTTTTGGAATCACTTATACTATATTTTGACACATTCAGATTTGATCTAGATAAGTGAAAACTTATCTAGATCAGTTTGATCTTTCGATAGGAGCGTCCAAGCAAAAAACTTTCTTCTGCAAAGTTGTTCATTGAGGCATTTTTGACATTTCTTCGGAAGACACTTACACTCTATCACTGACGTGGATTACGATAATGACAATTTAGTAAAAACAGTAAAAAATCGATTTTGACCATTTTTTCATACAAAAAAATGTTAAAAAATATTTTGTCATCAAGTATCAGAAGCTTAACTATAACAAAGTAAATTTACATCATTTACTAGCGAAATTTTCAGATTTAATTATGTTATTTTAAACAGTCTAAAAATAGTGTTTTACAAAATCCAGGATAACTCATGAAGCGGCAGATGGCGGTAGCAAATTTTTTGTATACTACTAGTCAAGAACACAAGTTTCATTGTCCTGAAGAAAGAAAAGTGGGGCCACGTGGGGCTTTTTTGTTGTGGTGGTTTGAAAACTTGATGAAAATATGTTAAAAAATGCTTTTATTTGAGAAACTTTTCATGAATTTATATTTTGAAAATGTATTTCTAAAACACATTGCATGTTGACGAAGTGATTTGAGAAAGTGCATTATGTGCATTATGCGCACTATTGAGAATCGAGATGCGACGCGGCGAAGTTGGTCAAAAATCAAACTTCGCACGTTGATTAACCCATTTTTAAATACGCACCAGTTCCACCAGGTTTTGTGGAAAATGTTGTTGATTGCCAAATCATTCCGGTGTCATTTTCGGATCATTCAGCGGTGGTGATGAAGATTAAAACATCTAAGAGCAACGTTGCTTCAAGAGGAAGAGGTTATTGGAAGATAAATCCAAGTATTTTAGAATCAGATGAAGTAGCGGGAAGATTTGAAAGAGAGTATGACATGTTGAAAACACGCGGAAGCTATATGGGTGACTTAAGTTCGTGGTGGAGCTTTGTCTTTAAACCGAAGGCCAGGCAGTTTTACAGATCAGAGGCGTGGAGGGTGATCAACAGTATTAGGAATGCAAAAAGTGAGCAATTGAGGAGACTTATTGAGCTAAATGAGCGAAGAGCAAGAGGAGATGATGTTTCGATTCTAATAAAATAAGCAAAATCGAGGCTTATGGAGATAGAGTACGATAGAATCAAAAACTATTCCAAAAAATTGGCAGAGTCTAGTTTTTGAGAAGGTGAAAAAGTAGGTGTGTTTCAGGTTCCCAAACATTTTTTTTTTGTTGGGATTTGAACCACTGCGACCATTAATTTATCTATTGTGGTATACCCTGTTTACTATCGCAACGTGCTCAGTACGGAGAGTTACCATTCAGGATAACTGCCGTTATCTGACGATGCGAGGTATCCCAATTCGGAATGACCTTTAAAATAAATTTAACTAATAGGTTAGGGTTATGTAACCAAATTTCAGAAGGATTTAGAATGCCCTTGTTGAAATATTTTTTCCTACTTGCAAATAATGCTGGACAGTCACAAAGCAGATGTTGAGAGGTCTCTTTTTCACAGCCACAAAACCGACAGACATCAATTTGACTTCGACTTATCTTTTGCAAATGATATCTTGCCGGACAGTGTCCCGTAAGCAGCCCAATAAATATTCTTAATGATTTTTCATTTAAATTGAAGATTTTTTCCGTTATTTTTTTGTTTGAAGTTATGATGAGTTTTGATTGCCTTAATTTTTTATAGCTTTCCAATTCAACTGAATCATATTGTCTTTCCATTGCTTTAATTCCAATTGTGTTACACATTTAGATATTCCACAGAAAGGTTCTGGTCCTACATACTGAGAACTTGCGCCTTGTCTGGCAAGTAAATTGGCTTTCTCGTTTCCTTCAATCCCACAATGGCCTGGCACCCAGTACAGATGGACCTGGTTTTCCATAGCCAATTGCTTCAGAATTGTTATACATTCCCAAACCAATTTTGATTGGCATGTGAAACATTTTAATGCATTCAGAGCCGCCTAACTATCTGAAAATATGCAAATCCTTGCATGTCTGTAGTTTCTTTTCAAACATATATATGCACATTCTAAGATGGCATATACTTCTGCAAAGAAGACGGTTGTCCATCTTCCCATAGGTATTGAAACATGAATCCCCGGGCCTATAATACCAGCTCCGGCACTATCATTCATTTTGGAACCATCTGTGTAAAAAATAATCGATCCTGGTGAAATAATAGGCCCTCCTGATTCCCATATTTGGCGATTCATATTAATCACTTCATATGGTTTATCTAGGTTCAGGATTTTTTTCCATCCAGTCTTCGATCATCTGTACTGATTTATCAATACGAAAATCTTTCAGTATACTAAGATGCCCAGAAAGATTGCCTTCTAGAAAAATGGTAGCTCTTCGCAGCCTTAGCGCACTCCTTTCAGCTTCCATTTGCAAATACATAGAGGTGTGTCAAATCAACAGATAAAGTTAACTGATGAGAACGGTTTCGTATCGGTTAGAGAAAGTTTGGGGAAAATAATTCACAAGTATTATGGAGAGATATTTCAACAAAATACAGTAGATGACGAGATAGATCTGAATGAAAATCCGTTAGATTACGTTACAAATGCCATAGGAGATGAAGAATCGGTCGTTCTTTCTGAATTTATAACGGTTGACGAAATCAAAGAAACATTGAAAACGTGTAATCAAAAGAAATCTCCGGGGCCTGATGGACTGTCGAACGAGTTTTATTTGAAACATTTTGATTTGTTAAAAGAAGATTTATGTAATCTTTTGAACGGGTATTGGAACGGAACTTATAATCCACCTAAAGAATTTTCCGAGGGAATAGTGACATTAATTGCCAAGAAAGGATATTTATGCCATCTTGAAAACTATCGACCGATAACGCTGCTGAATACCGATTATAAATCGTTAAAGAAAATTTTGGCGGACAGGGCGCAACCATTGTTGAAGACTTTGCTTGGCCCTGGCCAAAGCGCATGTGTTCCTGAAAAATCATGCTCAGGCAATCTCCAAGATCTGCGAAGAATACTTACAAAATCAATGGAAACAAGAAGACTTAAAGGAATAGTAGTGAGTTTAGATTTAGAAAAGGCGTTTGACCGTGTTCATCACCCTTTTCTGTGGAAATCATTAGAAAAGTTTAATTTTCCGGAACAAATTGTTAATTGCTTAAAAAGGCTATATGCTAACGCTACTTCTAAAATAATGTTCAATGGATTTCTCACACAAGAATTTCCTATAAAAGCTTCAGTAAGGCAGGGTTGCCCGTTAAGTATATTTATGTTCGTTTTGTATATAGAATCCTTAATACGTAAAATTTATGCAAATACTTGCGGGATTCTTGTATACGACAAGATTCTCAAAGTAATCGCATACGCCGACGATTTGAATGTGTTTGTCCGAACTGAACAAGAGTTTGATTTATTAATCAAAATCATTACATCCTTTGCCAGTTTCGTTAAAATAAGGCTCAATTTCAAGAAGTCTAATTTTTAAAGAATAAACATTTGCCAAACTAGACCACATTTAAGTTAATCCAAGAAAGAGATGCGTTAAAAGTGTAGGGTGTTGTGTTTCAGAGAAATTGGAGTGAGAGTATTGATTCTAACTATGATAAAATAGTGATAGATATAAAGTATATGTTAAGCCAAAACTGCTTTCGAAAGCTGAACTTGTTGCAACGAGTATGGTTTGTGAACTCTTTTGTTTTGGCTAAGTTGTGGTATACGGCCTAAATATTTCCACCAAAAAATGTACATTTTGCGAAAATAAAATCAGCAGTAGGTATGTTCATCTGGCACAATAATATGTTTAAACTGGATAGAAAACAGCTATATTTGCCGTTCGAGAAAGGAGGATTAGGATTACAGGACTCAGTTGCCAAGTGCGAAGCCTTGTTTTTGACAAATATTCTTAGAGATCGTGATGTGGATAAATGTAAACAGCACGGAATTTGTCTGCTGATGTCCGAGAAAATTACAAAAGAAGCGGGGCATCGGCTTAGACTGCCGAGAATACGTAGGTTTGCCAATTAGATTATGAGCTTATTATCAAGTTTGGTAGGGATCAATTAGCGGCGCCCAACGCGGCGCCCCTGGAAAAGTTCTACGGCGCACAGTTTGGGGGTACTGCGATAAATCAATTTATTTTGAATCGATATTGGATTTGCGTTAGAATGAACAAGATCATTCACGTCAGACCGCTTGGCAGCGATGCAGTCTTGCGTCCTGAGCTGAAAAAATGCTAACAAACTCGCATCTTGTCACTTTTATTCACAGAAGAGAGGATCGATGAAGAGAAATAAATCATGTGACACACGCCCTTATTCACGCTTGAAATATTAATTTTTAATTCGGTTGAAATGGATTTCTTTGTTTGATTTCTGTAACGTTTCAAATTTTTTTACGTTGGAAAACGAATACAGATGAATTCAGTCTCGTGAATCGAATCGTTTCAAAACATCCATTAATGGATTTGATATAATCTGTTCATCGATTTTTCATGAAATATTTTAATTGATTGAGCAATATTTCAATTTGCAAACTTCAAAATCATCAGTAAGTTGAAATAACAGATATACCAAGTCGAGAGTGTGTCGATATGGATAATTAGCAGAAAAAAAATCAGTCCTGAGTAAGCTAAGAGTCAATAGAAGAATAATAATTCCAAATCTAGCTAAGGATACATTCAAAAGTAAAGGCCGAAACGCAATGGTAGCGGAACAGCAACGGAAAGCGGAACCGATTCGCCCACAGACATCACACCATCTCGACTGAGCTGTCAACGAATGAAAGTATGCCAACACTAAGTCGACAGGCATGTTATAGTTCACGCTGGCGAACCGATTCCGCTTTCCATTGTCGTTCCGCTATCATTGCGTTTGGACCTTAAATCGGTATTGTGAGAGTTACTATTCGGTAATTTCAACCGATGTTGGTTGCAAATAAACGTTTAAGAAAAGCGTTAATATATTTACAAAATAAGTTTATGGTATGTATTTGAAAATGTTTGTAAATGGAAGCGTTACATCAATAGAGGAAAGGAAATCCGCGTTTAGTAATCTAGTAAAATTGAGTTTGAGGGATTCCAAAGAACTTGTAGATACGTTTGTAGATATGAAGGCCAGCTAAAATGAGTTCTCGGATAACCTCCAACAGTTGTTATATATACTCAAAACTTCAGATCTACAAATGTAACCAAATATTAAGTAAAGGGTAGTTAACCCTTAGAAGCCGTGGACGACTTTTTTGCACTCTTTTGTTCATATATTCTGACTAAATTGATCATTTCTCAAAAGATTAACAGTATTGTTTAGGGGATTAGTAGCATCTCCGATTTTGATACAGGTGGTCAATCCGGATATTATTATTAGAATATGGAGTGTACAGCACACTCATATTCTAATAATAAATACGCATTAATCATGGCAATAGAAGATTGCAACTTTGGATTATTCTAAAAATGTATAAATTTTACAATCTAGGCATCATGCCAAACACGGTCGAAACTCCTCTCCCCTTATCGTATTATGACTACAATTTCTGATTCGCACCGAGCTTTCGCGACAGAGGCGTTCCCATTAGCAGTAAAGTAACCCATTAGTTGGGTGTGAAAAGGGACGACTACACATGTATACTATAGGCGGCCGAAAGGCGGAGAAAGCAAAATAAATGTTTAAGATGCTTTTCGTCTCGTAAGCAACTTATGGTTGCGGAGTTTTTTCGGTTTCCGTAGAACTGCTGCGGCAGAGAATGGAAACGTATTGAAACTAGACGCTGGATACCCGATAGTTGACATTGATGAAGATGCGAGTTTGCCTAGGCATGGAATGGAATTGTTATTAGGTTGGGTCCACAATCCAATGTATGCTTTCAGAGAGATTGGTTAGTTTGTTTACATGATGTCTTGGAGTACATTTCAACGAACTCTACTTTTCAATGCGCACTGCTTCAGTTGTGTAGCATAGATCGTATTCATAAATCCATGATGTAAAAAAGAAAAGTGCACACGTTATTGAATTTGTAACAATAAATCAAACAGCAAATATTCCTTTTACATTGAAGGCTCCATTTGCTTCAACAATAACATATGTTCTATGCTTATAAGCCGATTCTTTAAGCTGAACATTTTTCCAAAAACATAATAGAAGCTATATTGGAATAAGAAGGGTGCCATAAAATCAAATAACAATGGAAATACCGATTTTGATCAATTTTAAGAAACAACAATAAAAAACTGTTGTACTTTGAAACTTGTAATTTGTATAGATATTCTGTAGTTTATGTAGAAGCATGATAAATATAATAACATCATCCTAGTTCATCGTTTCTGTTTTACTCCAAATCCACATCCTTCTTTATTTCTTTCTGGCGTTACGTCCCAACTGGGACAAAGCCTGCTTCTCAGATTAGTGTTCTTATGAGCACTTCCACAGTTATTAACTGAGAGCTTTCTTTGCCGATTGACCATTTTTGCATGTGTATATCGTGTGGCAGGTACGAAGATACTCTATGCCCTGGGAATCGAGAAAATTTCCAACCCGAAAAGATCCTCGACCAGCGGGATTCGAACCCACGACCCTCAGCATGGTCATGCTGAATAGCTGCGCGTTTACCGCTACGGCTATCTGGGCCCCATACCCACATCCACATCTCCTCAAACATAATTACGTCACATCAAGCGTTGAACGTCTGGCAAGAGTTAATAACACTCGGCCAATATTTGCAACACCTACAGGCTATCATTAAAAGGCAACCCGCATAACCCGCATGCAAAGCTTGGTCCCCATTCAGTCCCACCAATGACCGGAGTATCCCCCCCATTAGGTTTTCTATGATGATGACGTGCGAACACCGATGCGAATCCATATTCTAGCTTAGCTCTTTCCTTGGTAAACCAGTCGGTTTGCCAGCATATGGAAAAGCATACCCCCTTTTAGCATCGTTGATGGATGCACGAAATAAACGAGATTATTATCTGTTGGGAACTTGGTATCTTCATGGCATACCTGTTTTAGATAAGCTTGGTTCTAAAGAAAAGTGAATTATGAAACAGGAAACCCTTTACGGTAAAGGCTTTACCAGTAACTCTATCAGTACTTAGTTAAGTTTAAGACTGTCTAACAAACCCGTACCCAAATAAGTACCCCAGGAATTTTCGAAAACGTTCTCTTGATTGAGAATGCTTGTGAAATCATTAGTCACTTGATTTTCAATTGGACAAGTGAGGCATAAATTAAAAATGTGTGCCTGCAAACTGCTTAACAAGTTTTTGAGCTTTTTCGCAATTAGTTAGTAATAATTTGTTTTCCTCTTTCAATGCCGGAAATGGCGACTAAGCATTTTTTTAAAATTTTAGATGATTTACAAAAGGACTTAGAGCCAGTGTCCAATTGTGAAATTTTATTTTCAAAATTTGTGTTTCCTGACTGAGACAACTTTTTTCATCTATTTTTTCAAATCCTGCCACCAAGTTTTTTAAGCAGCATCGCGAGTGCGTTGAAATTGTCATCTCCTCACGATTTTAAGATGGATCAAAAGTTTAAGATCATCATCTTTTTTCGCGGAATCGAATTTAAGTTCACATGTTGGTATTGCAATACCCTTGCTTCAACAATGGAATTTGTTAAAGTTTCCATAGCATTCAACATCAAGTTCAGTTATCAAACAAATGTTAACATCAAGATAACTATCGATTTATGTTTCATATGTATTTCAGTCGCCTCAAAAATAATTGAAGGTGGAGTCGATAGGATTTAGAAACGCTCCATGAGATATTTGAAATGAATATCATGAAAAGAGACATGATCAGAATCCAAATCAGAGTGAGTAAACACTTGGCTAAAAAGGTGGCTATAGTCGGTTTAGAGACTAAATCAATCATAGAAGGGTTTCTAGAAGAGAGAAAACATGTAGGGCTGTTAGGGTATTGAATTGAGAAATATCCTGAAGAGCACTTATCGAATAATATTCTACTGTTGTAATTGCTTTGCGAATTATTCCTTGAGCGATGTTTGGCATTAAAGCCAACAATGACAACAAAAATGACTTCGTGCGTGTCAATTTCAGCAGGTCAAGAAGTTTGAAGAAAATTAACTTGCTGCCCAGTGCATTGAAATGATCAATAGCTATGGAAGCATATTTACTAAGCTGTGTTTCAACAGAAACATCCAAAGTTTCAAAAACATTGGTTTCAAATGACGAAAAAAGGTAATGTCTTATACGCCTATGAATGATGATAGCTACCCCACCACACCACATCGAAATGTGGTATTGCAAAGCTTTTATCGCTTGCTCGAGATAGCACTGATTACAAGAAGGAGATTTATATAGTTCTTTTCATACATTATTTCGTCACATTTGCTTTGAAAATGTTTAATATACATTATTTACATCAGCTGAATAACAAGATGCAGTCATCTATAAATTTTTCTAAATGTGTTAAGCTACCCCGCCTTAACCTAATTTATTATTTATTATATAAATGCAAGAACAACTTCAGGGCAGAGGCCTATAGCTTAAAAGTTTGAAGAATCAATATAAAGAAATGTTAGTTTCAATGCGCGTTACTCACCTGGATCATAACTGCCGTCGGTAGCCGCCATAACTGCAGCGGTCATTATCTACTGTTAACTACGGAAATGCTGTCTTACTGCTAAGATTCAAAATTACTGTGGGTTCTTCTCCTTCCCGTCGGAAAGACGACTATTACTTTTCGACTGCCACTTTCACAATTTCTTTCTCTCTGAACAAACTATCACTTGATTCTGCACTGGTTAAGATTTTTGTTTAGCATGCACGATCTTCTGTTTGTTTTGTCACTACAAAAAAAAAACAATTTTCAACGCTGATTAGCCGCTTCTCGAAGAAATATGACCATTTTCTCGTTTCGCGAACCTAGACGGGAAGTGGAAGATTAAGAGAAAACAAACATTAATTAATTTCCAAGCATATACGACACAGTTATCACAAGTTGCGAATCTATTGGCAGCTACTGATCGTCCATTTAAAAATTGAAATTAACTCTACTCAAATATTTTAATTTAATCAGCATTTTCCCATTCCGTAAAAAATCCCTTTCAAGCTAATGGCACCCGGATGTTTATCGCCATTATGCGACGATCCATTTGTTCGGGTATCATCATCCAGAAAACACACACACTCACCCACATATGATGATTTCAATTAACAGTGCTTTGCCAATTTCCGGTCCCAATTTTGTCCTAAAGGTCTGCGATTATCGCGCACCGGAAATTCCCTTTGGATCGTGCTTTTATTTATTCATTCGGTCGAACGGAACACTTGCCATCTGTCGCCACGGTATGTCTGAAACCGTTATCAACGAAAAAATAACCATCAATTCTGCACCCATCATATGAAAGATATGGTATTCTTGCATCCTCTTTGTGAATTTGAAAATGGATCATCGAGTCGAGGGGAGTGGTTTAAAGATTTAGAGCCTTTTTCAAGGGATAGGTATTTTTATGCTAAAAAATCTCGTTCACTGCACCATTTACCATCCAAAAACAAATTGACTAACCATCACAAGTAACAGTGGATTGTGTATTTAACATGACATATGTATGTGTATAATATTTTTACTCGGCATTCAAATGATTATATAAGTATTATATGAGCACGTTCCCTGAAAATGACAAAAACATTTTTTATATTAAAACATTTTTTATGTAAAATATTGAAGTAATCTTTTCGTTAATACGACATACAAATTGATGGTTTGAACGAAACGTGTAAAGTTTTGTAACATAAAATGCGCTTTAATGGCTTTTCATGGATAAGACCATGATATGTCATGTTAACTTGAAGTATGTAATTCTCATGAAATCCAGGTACGATTATACTATATGACCACGGAAGTCAAGGGAATTTTCGTTACGAAAAGATCATGGATCGACCGGGAATCGAACCCGGACACCTTCAGGTTAGCTTTGCTTTGTAGCCGCGGACTCTAACCACTCGGCTAAGAAAGGCCCCACTCCATATGTTCTTACCGAGTTTATTCTTCATTTATTGGCAAGTTCTCTCGAATTTACGAAGATTGTGATGCCGCACGGTATGTTTTGGACATAAAACCAAAATGTTCTCAAAAAGGCCCTGGCTGAAGCTGTTTCAGGTGCTCTGGTGTGGCTAAATCTGTTGATATGTTGTTGATTCTTTCTTTATGGCATGTTCAGGAGGTTTCAAAAAAAAAAAAAAAACGAAAAGAAAATGATGAAATGACAGCAATATGAAAATGCCTTGTCAGAGTTCGGGTACGTATAGCTTAATAAACAAAAAAGACATATAACTACACAGTTCGAACGAAACGTGTAAAGTTCTGTAACATATAATACACATAATTGGAGCGTTGCATATTATGGATACGTCATGTAAACTTCAATTATTAAATCATGTAATCCAGAAGGATCCTGTGAAATTACCTAACATATAACACATTTTTGCATGATATCACAATTAAATTTACATGGGATCCAAATCCATTCAAATCGCACCAGCCAAACATCTTCTCGGATTATAGCACGCGCAAACACATCTCAATTTCAATAATGCGGCGCATGCATCTACTTCTGTCCTGTCGCAACGCTCAACCAAAACTGCTTTATTCATCAACATTGTGTTGGATACAGTTCATTATAATAGCATTTTCTTACAATTTCCAATGCTTAATTTTAAAACCAAACATGACTGCATATTATCATCGCATAACAGTGTAATGTTAATTGTTCCAAAATGATGTAGCTAACAAGTTCTTCAACAAAATTTACCAAATGTTAAAATATCATGCCGAATCGGTTTTTGAGCAAGTTTACTTTAAAGGAAACAAATCTAGACCATAGCAAAGCTGAGCATTTTGTCTATACAGTGTACATATGTAAAGGGCGAACACGAAATTATTGCGACCAAGGATGAAAAAAAAATCGCCTCTAGCGACTAAAAACATAGTATTTGAATGGTCTAAGAGGGCCGTCGCTCTTGCAGAAGCATGATTTGAAAAGCTCACTACGAGCGCATATTAAGGATATATGGAGCATCCGATGCACTGTTTGTCGCGGGACAAACCGTTTGTCGGATGTTGTAACTGTGGTACTTTTTTCCGCTCGGTAGAATAATTTGGCCTTTTGGCTGAACGGCCATTTTGGAATCCGCTGTAGCACGAAAATTAAAATATGACTGCTCGTTGCAAACTTCGTCGAAAGAATGAATCTGTATAAAAATGTTCTTTGATTCAAACCCTTTGTCAGCACCAATACTCAGATATACAACCTCTAAACCATACTCATACACATGAGTTTCCACACCCCTCTCAGTTGTATCGCACACACACTTTTGAAATTTTTATTTAATGCATGTTATACCAATACTCATACATTTGCTACAGCGGGCGAGAATCCTACTTTGATCTCTCAAGCGTTTTGCAAACGCTTAAATAATAAAAGTTAAAAATCCTACAAAATTTATGATTTTGGCATGCGAACAGTTGATCGTTAGCACACATGCCGAGCGATTCATTTTTCGCAGAGGGAAGTTTGTTGTTAGGACTTGACGACTAAAGGTTTATCGTTGTTGCTATGCTCGCATGATAAAGAACAACCGCGATGCATCATTTATTTTGTCATGATCACTAGATTTCCATCCTTGATTGCGACACATTCAACAGGGCATAACTTTTCTACCATTGGGTAAAAATCAACCAAATTTTGCACACTTTCTCAATGATGTGTATTGTTTACATGCTGACAAACTCGAAGTCGTGTTTTTCGCTTTAACGAAAATGGAGGTGAACCAATGCGAGTCGAGAGAAAACATTCTTTCCAAACACCTTGACATGTCGCACCGGCAGTTGGGAAAAATGTTGAACATTAACCATTTAACCGTCTCCAGAGTGTTGAAGCGGTTCCAGGAGCGGTTGACGTTGGACCACAGCAAAGGAGCTGGAAGAAAACCGGGACCGGAGAACAAAAAGACGGAGGGAAAGGTGAAGCGGTTAAAGCAAATCCCAACGTCTCAAGCCGTGATTTGGCTAAAAAGATCGGCATGTCGCAGAGCTACGTCCAGAATGCAAATAAGAGAGCTGGACTACGTACATACAAGGTACAGAACTTTCCAAACCGCGATGAGCGGCAACAATCGACGGCTAAAGCTCGGCCACGGAAGCTCTACGAGAAGATGCTGACAAAATATGGCTGCTGTGTGATTGACGACGAAACGTATATAAAAGCCGATATTAAGCAAATTCCGGGGTTGGAGTTTTTCACCGGCAAGAGCAAGTTCGATGTGGACGACAAATTTAAGAAGAAGAAAATGTCGAAGTTCGCCTCCAAATATCTCATTTGGCAGGCCATCTGCTCTTGCGGACTGAGGAGTGAGCCTTTCATGACAAAGGGCACAGTAAATGGCGAGATCTACAAATCTGAGTGCCTCGAGAAGCGCCTTTTGCCGTTCTTGCAGCAGCACGACCAAGCTCCGCTATTTTGGCCAGATTTGGCATCATACCATTACTCTAAAAGTGTCCTGGAGTGGTATGAGGCCAATTCTGTCCATTTTGTTCAAAAGGACATGAATCCGCCAAACTGTCCGGAGCTGCGCCCGGTGAAGCAGTACTGGGCAATAATGAAGCGGGAACTTCGGAAGAGCAAGAAGACAGTCAAAGACAAGAAGGACATGTTAAGAAAATGAAAAAAAAAAAACTGGGAAACTGGTATCGGATGACACTGTAAAGACTTTGGTGGAGGGCATCAAACGAAAATGTCTTCAATTTTATACTCAAGGCTCCATCGATTAACTTTTCTTTTGATTTTTGAAGTAAATATATGTATAAAACTACCCTAGAATTTTGGTTTGATTCTCAACAATATAAGAAAATTGGCATGAGATTTTCGGTTTCGCAATAATTTCGTGTTTGCCCTTAATTAAATACCGAATGTCAATCGTAACGACGTTAGTTTGTGTCGATGCTTTTTAATACACAAACCATTGTAGCTTGGGTAGTGCCAACGAAATGTCTTCAAATTCAGGTAGGTATCTTGTTATTAATCTCCATCTTCTAGATAACTTGAGAAAAATGCTTAAATATCACTTTTTTCGAATATTGTATGTGAACCTGATGGTTATTTCATTTGTTTGGGGATAATAAATGATGCAGTTTGTAACGATTTGATTACAAATTGTTGGTTTGCTTGTTTCAGACCCTTCACTTTTTTCGTGTAAAACAGCAGATAAATATGAGCATTAGGGTTTGTACTGCAGTAAATAAACGGGCTTTCAATGGCTACCAATATGAGAGAAAGGTCATTCCTTTAAAATATGGAATGTGGGAAAACTGAGAAAAAACTACCATTGCCTATAACCGACCTCTTTCAATATCAGGCGTCCGTGTGCTGAAGACGTGGTTGTTAAGTGCAGTGATTTTAACTAGTTATCCCCCCCCTTTAGGCCCTTAGCAGGAGCTAAGTGGATGATTGGGAAGATCCACGCTCAGGTAAATTACCCTGCACATACGAAAATTCAAGGATTTTCAAAAATGTGTCCTGTCTAATAGGACCTCTTGTCATTGTTTAGGTCCTTCGGATCCGCCGTCCAGCACACGGTTTGGCTCGTGAAGCCATTAGGCTTCCCGGCCTGAAAGCTAAGAAGATTGTCTTTTACAGAAGACCAACATCTCGGGCCGTCGGCCCTAATCTCCAAGGAGATTCCCCTCTCGGCCGTTCAAGGTGGCCATGTCACGGCCGGTCGATTGCGCCTAAGACGGAAGACGCCTGCCCACCCAATCCAGCAACGCCCGCTGACTCGTCAACGGACCTGTGTACCCGTCCGTACTAGAGACGTACTAGGACAGTACGGCTCATTTTAGAGAACGGATCCGATCCAAATCACTCATTTTAGTAAACCGGATCTTTTGGCTCCGCGGTTCGCAGAGGAAGCACGAACTGAACCGAGCAAACGGAAAAAAGAGTGGTTCACTCCCTGTTGCGCGACATGCGTCGTACTATTTGTATCTTTGCTCTCTCATTCTTCGTATATTGTTCCCCAGAAACTCGCAGTCACGATATGTACTTGGCCGATTTCCCCTACCCAAACCAAAAGGAAGGAGCTAAGCAAGTGGAAACTTTTCTCTCTATCTTTCATCTGCCTGTATGCAAGTGGGCGGGGCAAATGAGTTATTTGGCAGTGTGCGAAGCTGCAGCAAACTATACCGTGGCGCGCAAACCAAGGCACGTGTCAAGCATTATAATAAAGCCAAGAAACGAACGAAGGAGAATAATGGAATAGAATCTGTTCTTTATTTTTCCGGGTCACTTTTTGTCTGATCCGTGCTGATCAAATGAACCGACTCTCGTCAACAAAGAGACACGGATTTCACGTTCTTTTGGGTGATCCGGATCTTTTGAACGGCTCCGATTCTTTTTGCCCATCTCTAGTCCGTACATCCGCCCGCTTCGTCATTTCGCTCGCACAGCAGGATTGGCACTGTAAACATTAACCGTTTAATTTCAAGTGTACGAGATTTTTTTTTTTCAAACATGAATATATCCCTTGGAAAATACTCTGAATCTTTACATCATTGTAGGTTTTATTTACCTCAATAGAACATTTTCAAGTTCACGGAGAGGTTACTAGGGTACTACATTTTTCAAATGGTGTGTGCAGAACTGATGCTCATTTTTTCGTTAAGACACAAGTTTCAGACACACCATGTAGCGGTTTTTCCACCGGGACGCGATTGTGGGGTGGTGTGGGGACGCGAAACACTTTTACAAAAATAGCCATACCCAATGCCATTAGGTGTCACAATTACTGGTCGGGGGAAGGTCTGGGTGTTATGGGCGGGGAGATGAAACTCTTTTCTTCATTAATGGTATGGTATGGTGTGTGATTTTTCACCTTTTCCATTCAGCACCGATGGTGATGATGGCCGGACGACAAACATGGAATAAACAGGACGCTAAAACGTGGACCTGGGCTGGTTAGGATATTTTTAAACTCTTTCTCCAATTAGGATCAAATGTCAGCGCAATCATGCTAGTGGTAGTCTCGTTAGAGATGAAGGCGCGGTACACATATGGTTTGTTGGGAGATTTCTGGCACTAGCGTTTGAAATATATATGGTAATTAACCCGTTAATATCCAGGCCGATTTTTCTTTGCTCAAAATGTTACTATGTGACTTTCTCTTATATTCAGGTACAATTTTCTGTTTGATCAAAATATGTGGGTTTTTTGTTAAATGTTGAAACTATACAACCTTATGTTTATTTCTCATAAATTTACCTATCAGAAGTGGGGTCTACTGATCACATAAAAGCCATATACAGTTAACTCTCTCTTACTCAATATCGAGTTAGAGAACCATAGTAAAAGTTGGTTTTTATGGCTACCTCGATGGTCCCTTGGATCGCATTTACACTGGTTTTGTGTTCAGTAACTCGATACCTCCCTAACTCGATAGTCCCTTCAATATCGAGTAAGGGAGAGTTGATTGTATAACTTTCCATAATAATCAATTCAAAGGCCAGGTTTGTATCTTACATCCTGAACAATCAAGCACAAATTGCGCAGCAAGTGAATACTAGACTCGACTAGTATTCGACATTGAAGACGGTCTTACAGTTGAGGTCGAAATACGCGTATCCGTCAAAGGATAATAAATGGCTTAGTACTAAATTCGGCTTTCATTTATTTATGTATTAGTTATTAGTTACAAGTCAAAACCAACTGTTTACTGCATGCATAGAGTGCATATAAATTATGGTAGAACGTATTGATCTTGAAAGCCTTAAGTTCAAAGTAGTTTGGTTGACTTAGATTGTCCTAAAAGTATCCCGAAAACGTTTTAGTTAAGAGTCTGTGAAAAGCATACAATCTATTTAGCAAACTTATTCCACAATAAATTTGTTTTTGTTTTATTTGACGTGCTCATTTTTAAGTACTTAAGCTAATTAAGGAGTCAAACCATAATGGGTTATTTTGCATAAGTGTTTGCTCATTGCTTACTGTAATAAGTATACAAAGTTTAGCAAATTAAAATCATCCTGGGTATTTACGGGTTAACATACTGCGAATTTTCATCTTTCGTGTGGATTACTTTGAATCAAGGAATGAAACATTGGTATGACTATTACCTGAATTAATGTCACAAAACACTTTCATCGATGAATGAGATCAAAATGACACAAAATAATGCTACACATTTCACCATTCAACGACCAAATATAAATATTGCTATCATAATTTAAATTTAATCGATCTTGTATCCTTCGACAGTGCACGCCACAAGCATGGAACAAGGCATCAATTT
This sequence comes from Aedes aegypti, assembly GCF_002204515.2. NCBI lineage: Eukaryota > Metazoa > Arthropoda > Insecta > Diptera > Culicidae > Aedes > Aedes aegypti. Next base: position 341,187,690 of record NC_035108.1, on the reverse strand, counting down.
CGTTTCTCGAAACGTTGTATAACGGTAATAAAAATTTCAAACGTTCTAGTTCGACATACACCGTCAGTTGTCGTCCAGGGAATGCCATTGATTTCACAGTTGAATCGATTTTACTCTCCATTAAGCGTATACTCAGCTAGTTCTACAGCACTGCAAATTGGCCATGGAATTAAATTTTCAGACTGCATCAATACTGTACTGAGCCCTGAGCTCTAGTTCAAATTAGAACGCCTTCTCCAATCAATCATGTTTCCATTCGATCCAACCCATGCATCCCTTGTGGCAGGATGAAAATTTAATTCAAATCACCATTCGACTTTCCGCAAACAAAGGCCGACCATTTAATGACCAGTAATGAAAGTAGTCCCTTTCCCAAAGACCCAGTTATCAATCCCCGCGTGCTTACAAGTGTCTGCTGCAAAACCATTCACAAAAGCCGCGAAAGGGCCGCAAAGGGTTGGCTTGCATATAAAAATAAAAAGACCACCGCCGTCTACTCCTGTGAGCCCGTCGGATGGAAAGCAGAAAGCGGAATATTTTATTTTCGCTTCCCTCCGCAGCAAAAAAGTACGTCGCTAAAAATAGTCTTTTCTGGCGTATTTTCATCCTTTCACCTTGTCAGCAGCCAGCAAGCGAGCAGCCGGCGGCATCAACTGACTGAATGGGATGATCAGAGAGCATTGGAGAGTATGTCCCGTGCGATGATGTTTCCACTTGTTTCGAAATGTTAATTTCGGGATTTGGCTGTACGATGAAGAGAAAAGTCTTGAAAAACTTACCTTTGACCGATACAAGCAATTGCCTCATATTGATTTGTCTTAGCATTCAATGCAAACAACGTACTACTATTTTCAAAACCGTCTTGACATACGAACACATTTGAATTTCCATACTGCTCCAAGAAAAAGGGAGGAGACACAAATGAAAAAAATGAAGTATGGAAAAAAAAGAAAAAAAAAACAGAGAGAAAATAAAGAATAAAAAGGAAAGAAAGAGTAAAATATATTGAAAGAAAATAAATGACACAAATTATATATAAAATAAAACGGATAGATAGAATAAAAATGATGACGAGGGTAGAGAGTATACAAACTAGAGAATGGAGGAAAAATGGAGGAAATCAAAGGAAAATAAATGGTCGATCATGAAATTCACCGAAAAAAGCCTATGAAGTTATACACAAAATCACATAAGCGGTGAATAACCTGAATTGAATCATGAAACGCAACAATCAAAAATTAGATTTATATTCGTTCTTAGGAGATGTTAAAAATATTAAACATTTATTCAAAATGACAAAATTAAAATCAAAGAATATCAAATTAGAAGAGTCGTTTATAAAATCGGCTTGACATTGCGATACTGATTCGTTATACGAATGAATAGAATGAATAGAATGAATGAATAGAATGAATAGAATGAATAGAATGAATAGAATGAATAGAATGAATAGAATGAATAGAATGAATAGAATGAATAGAATGAATAGAATGAATAGAATGAATAGAATGAATAGAATGAATAGAATGAATAGAATGAATAGAATGAATAGAATGAATAGAATGAATAGAATGAATAGAATGAATAGAATGAATAGAATGAATAGAATGAATAGAATGAATAGAATGAATAGAATGAATAGAATGAATAGAATGAATAGAATGAATAGAATGAATAGAATGAATAGAATGAATAGAATGAATAGAATGAATAGAATGAATAGAATGAATAGAATGAATAGAATGAATAGAATGAATAGAATGAATAGAATGAATAGAATGAATAGAATGAATAGAATGAATAGAATGAATAGAATGAATAGAATGAATAGAATGAATAGAATGAATAGAATGAATAGAATGAATAGAATGAATAGAATGAATAGAATGAATAGAATGAATAGAATGAATAGAATGAATAGAATGAATAGAATGAATAGAATGAATAGAATGAATAGAATGAATAGAATGAATAGAATGAATAGAATGAATAGAATGAATAGAATGAATAGAATGAATAGAATGAATAGAATGAATAGAATGAATAGAATGAATAGAATGAATAGAATGAATAGAATGAATAGAATGAATAGAATGAATAGAATGAATAGAATGAATAGAATGAATAGAATGAATAGAATGAATAGAATGAATAGAATGAATAGAATGAATAGAATGAATAGAATGAATAGAATGAATAGAATGAATAGAATGAATAGAATGAATAGAATGAATAGAATGAATAGAATGAATAGAATGAAATAGAATGAATAGAATGAATAGAATGAATAGAATGAATAGAATGAATAGAATGAATAGAATGAATAGAATGAATAGAATGAATAGAATGAAATAGAATGAATAGAATGAATAGAATGAATAGAATGAATAGAATGAATAGAATGAATAGAATGAATAGAATGAATAGAATGAATAGAATGAATAGAATGAATAGAATGAATGAATGAATAGAATGAATAGAATGAATAGAATGAATAGAATGATAGAATGAATAGAATGAAATAGAATGAATAGAATGAATAGAATGAATAGAATGAATAGAATGAATAGAATGAATAGAATGAATAGAATGAATAGAATGAATAGAATGAATAGAATGAAATAGAATGAATAGAATGAATAGAATGAATAGAATGAATAGAATGAATAGAATGAATAGAATGAATAGAATGAATAGAATGAATAGAATGAATAGAATGAATAGAATGAATAGAATGAATAGAATGAATAGAATGAATAGAATGAATAGAATGAATAGAATGAATAGAATGAATAGAATGAATAGAATGAATAGAATGAATAGAATGAATAGAATGAATAGAATGAATAGAATGAATAGAATGAATAGAATGAATAGAATGAATAGAATGAATAGAATGAATAGAATGAATAGAATGAATAGAATGATAGAATGAATAGAATGAATAGAATGAATAGAATGAATAGAATGAATAGAATGAATAGAATGAATAGAATGAATAGAATGAATAGAATGAATAGAATGAATAGAATGAATAGAATGAATAGAATGAATAGAATGAATAGAATGAATAGAATGAATAGAATGAATAGAATGAATAGAATGAATAGAATGAATAGAATGAATAGAATGAATAGAATGAATAGAATGAATAGAATGAATAGAATGAATAGAATGAATAGAATGAATAGAATGAATAGAATGAATAGAATGAATAGAATGAATAGAATGAATAGATGAATAGAATGAATAGAATGAATAGAATGAATAGAATGAATAGAATGAATAGAAAAATAGAAGAGAACAAAAGAAAGAAAAGAAGAGAAAAGAGGATAGAATGGATAGAAAGGATAGAACGGATTAAAATGATAAAGATTAAAAGGTTCGGAGATATAGAAGTAATAGCATTGGAAGGGTAGATAGGTCCTAAAGACCGTAGTAGTAAAAGAGCAGCTATTCATCAAACCCATGCTGAGGGTCGTGACAATAAAAAAATCTGAGTTGATAACTGCCGAAAAAAAAATGAAAATGTCTCTTAAATCAAAATCTATCATAATTTTAATATATTATTTATTCATTTGTAGAGACAAACCATCTATGTCTGCACGGCCATCTTAGGTAGCGTCAACATAAATATAAGAAATTGCCTACCTTTAGGCGTATTCCGTGGTTCAAGGTGTTTCCAATCAAATAGTCTATGACTTGTGAGTTTCGCCTTCAATTTTGGCTTCAGGAACTTTTAATTTAGAAAGTTACGATGCGTTCATTCATAGTAAAACAAATTCGTATTAAATGTCAGAAAAACAAAATAGAAAATTGGGTGTGACACAAGGCTGTTGAAAGGTATAGGGTAAAATGAACACATTAATGAAATTCAGTGAATTCCATATTATTAATGAAAGTCAAATGGCCCCTTCTCAATCTAATAAGCAAGAAAAAACTTCTCTAAGTTAGTTACTTTGCTCAAAAATTATATTGCTAATATACCAATTTGAAGTAAAACTTGAAGTCAAATTTCAAAGGACAATTGAAGTAAAACAAAGACTTTCATACCGTAAAACAATTCTCATATTGTCAAAAGAATACGGGGATGTCCATTTCGCCCCATATGTTCTCTAATCCCCCCTATAACAACTGCAATGTCTAGAAAATGTTGTGATTTTTCATCCTCTAACTCTGAAAAGTCGTCACAAGCGAAAATAGAATTAACAGTTGACCCTCTAGCAGAAAGGTAAAATGATGAAATGATAGAATTCAACGGATAGAAGATTCGTAAAATAGAAGGATAGAAGGATTACACGTTAAATTGATAGAAAGATAGAAGAAAAGAAGGATATAAGGATGGAAAGACATCAGGATAGAAGGATATAAGGATAGAAAGATAAAAGAGCAGAAAAAGAATAGAAGGCTAAAAGGATAGAAAGTTTGAGGATGTAAGGACAGAAGGATAAAAGGATAGAAGGAGTGAAATATAGAAATATAGAAGAATAGAACAAGTGAAGAGATCAAGAATAGAACGAAAAACGAATAAAAGTGAAGAAAAATAGAAAGGTAGAACAATAGACGGATAAAAGAATAAAAAGATAGAAGAATAAGAAGATGAAAGGATAGAGAATAGAAGAATTTAAATAGGATAAGGAATAGCAATAAAAAATATAAGGGATACACAAACAACAAACAACGTAACGTAAAGTAATCCGTTTGCACCTCATTGGTAAAATGCAATCCGAACTCAACCAGCCACCTCGAATTGAGACCATATCTCTGGTAGATAGACACCGGGAAGTGTTTGCACTCACATTCTCAATTGGGCCGCCAACAAAAGTGTTGGTGTACATCACAAGTCACGCGGTTTTTCTCTCGGATGATTCCGTTATATCCAAATCATTTGGTCGTAAAACCACACAACATTTCGAGACCAGATGAGAGACAACAGCGTGAAAAACAGGATGTGAGCAGTTTTGTGGTGGTTTGGGAATGGACCATGATTGGGATGAGTGTGAACTGGTGACAGCTGTTTGTGTGGTTTTCCTTTCAGTGAGAGATATGGATGCCGAATACTTTAATCGAGGATAGCATCTATTCGGGTAAGGTAGGTACACAAATGTTGTGGAATGAGGGAGTTCATGTTGTAGTCAATAAGAAAAATATATGCATATATTTTGGTGCCTTAATATGTGACGATGGTGTGCATAAAGCTATTTCAAGAACGCCAATGATGCCTACCGATAATAGACCTACAATATTTGTACAACTTTTTTTTTTTAGCTCAGCCAGATTTATTAAGCGTCTGGTTTGCCATACGACACGAAAATTGTAAATGAGATGCTATTCCAAAATTCATGTCTATAATTTTGGAAATACAGGTCGGACTCGATTATCCGGAGACTCGGTTATCCGGAATTTTAGACTCAATTATCCGGAATTTGTTTTTTGATGTACTTGTTTTTCGATTTGTATGCAAAAATCTGAAATAATTTGGTATTGAAATATACTATATGAATGGTTTTGCAGTTTTGAACGTATTTAAAAAAGAGGGGTTTAAAAAAGTGTTTTTTTATGTATCCTGCTCATTTTTTTTTTCTTGTAGATACCCCTACTGTTCCTAGAAATAATTTCTGGCTACGCCACCGCATCATAAAAATAAAACAACAAAAAAGATAATATTTAAGTTCTTTTATTGAAGATTTCAAATTTTTTCTTAGTGATTCGATTATCCGGAATGAAAAAAAAAATCGATTCTCCGGATAATCGAGTCCGACCTGTGTTATAAGATTTAGTTTCGCAAAAATGTTGATACCAGCGTTAGGTGATGTTCTATAACAAAACGAGAATGGACAATTTAAAAAAAGTCCATTGGGAAATTAAAACTTGCATTGAAAAACAAATATCAATATAATTTGCATAATATTTGAGACTTTCAGCCTTCGATTGATTTATATCAGATTAATAAGAGGTTCTATTCCGTAAAGACTAAAAACATATATTAAAAAAATAATAATTATCTAAAATATTCATAATCTTTAAAACTGCAAGGTTTATCAGCAATATTTTTTTTTTTCAAAAACTATTTAATTGTATTGTAGATACTAATAAAGGTTCATTTCTTCTTTATGCCTTTCTTAAATACATATGTTTTAATTCAACATTAATGGAAATTGTAAATATTTTCATTCATTTGATTTTTTTTGTGAGCAATGAACATTTAATTACCATTTTAGATTTTATTGTTGTAAACAAGTATTTTTTTTTATATACCATCGTTAGGGTTGAGAATATTAGCATTAGCATTTACCAATTCGCACAAATTCGTAGCTAGTACAGTCCTAGACCGTTGTATGAGTATGACTCTTAGACAAAATTGACGCATCCTCCAACAGTCAAGAGCTATCGCCACTTCCTTGCGAATGCTGAGGAATGGGAAGGAATGATTAATTGAACATCTACTTGAGAAACATGCAGAGAACTCTACGACTCTAGGTGCCATGGGGTATTGTAGAATGTTAATGGGATGGGAAAGGCCATAGGATACGTTTGCTAGACATTCTGGCACATATAAATAATATTTGAACATTGGTTCATATTGGAACAAATCATTCCGGTGACCACCATCGTTGGGGTTAAGAATTGGTCAAAAATGCACATGTCCAAGTTGATCGTTGGATAGCTTTCCTAGTTTGATTTGGAGTAGTCTTTCCATGAATACGTTCATGGGTAATGCATTTGCAAATCTTGAAACAATATGATGGACATGATTATACAATTACAAAATACTATTAGTAGTTCTAAAAATGTGATGGTCTATGGCATCCTTAAATAAGCAATTTATAAAGGCGTCAGTTTTCAAGCTTTTTCATATGATTTATATTAAATAAACTACTTCTCTAAGAGATCTAATTCGTTGTCAGTAGCTTTTGACATCTAAAGAGAACGCACCATGAAACGCAACTAGGGTTGTCATATCTATTACGGCTTTTACTAGTTTTGGAAAAAAACCTGAAGTTCATAGATACAAAAGTCACCATAGAAGTTGCACATCAATATTTCAAATATAAGCAAAGATATTTCAAACTTTGTTTTGATCTACATATTCTCACTCTTCTCAACCATTGACTCTTCGACGGTAGGTGTTTGTGCACATGCTGGTTTTTCATAACTTCTAGCCTTACATGTTAACTGGAAAATGCGATTTTTTTAAATAATAATATCGATTTTTCTGTATTCTTCGTCTAGCTGCTAAAACGGCACATAAATCATTAGAGTATATGATAATATTAAGGAATTCGTTTGTAGAAACACACAGTATTCTCAAATCTACAGGGTGATTACTATTTCCTGTCAGTAAAATAAGTAATCATAGAAAACAGATGGTTGTATGAATTTTAATTACTAGTGCGTATTCAGTTTTGAACATGCGTTGCTTCAGAAGCATTACAGTTAGTTTGCACGTTATTCAGAAGCATATATTTTAACCAAAATATACATATTTTTTTCGCTAAAATTTTCCATAATCAATCTTATGCTATTCCCTAGTATGTCTGAAAGATTATGGTAACATACTGTTTCAATCAGGCAATTTTTTCAGCGGAGTTTAGCCAAAACTACATATTTGTGGAAAACGTGCGTGCCAGGTGTAATGCCTTTAAAACAACACATATGACTAAAAACTAAGGTAAATGATAAAAGATTTAATCTTTACTTTGTCAAAACAAACTTTATAGATGTACAATACAGGATGTACACTCGAAATTAAAATTCATACATACGTCTTTCATCTACGATCATTTACTTTCTTCTTTCTGGCGTTTACGTCCCCACTGGGACAGAGCCTGCTTCTCAGCTTAGTGTTCTTATGAGCACTTCCACAGTTATTAACTGAGAGCTTACTATGCCGATGACCATTTTTGCATGTGTATATCGTGTGGCAGGTACGAAGATACTCTATGCCCTGGGAAGTCGAGAAAATTTCCAACCCGAAAAGATCCTCGACCGGTGGGATTCGAACCCACGACCCTCAGCTTGGTCATGCTGAATAGCTGCGCGTTTACCGCTACGGCTATCTGGGTCCCATGATCATTTACTTTACTGACAGGAATTAGTAATCGCCCTCTAAAAGTTATAGTAATTTTAGTTTATATTGAACAGCTTTCCTCCATGAAGCGAATCAGTTTTAGATTTTTGCATCAATCTTGTCTAAGAATCAAGGGTTGGTCCCATATCTTCGACTTTGGTAACGGACGGGAAGGAGGCAACCATCATACAACGATCTAGGACTGTACCACCTACGAATTTATTCGAATTTCTTAGTGCTAATGCTATTGCTAATATTATTATGCTTTCCTCTATCAGTAAACCTTTCGAATAAATAATTTTGAACAATGATGGTTAACATGAAAGAAAATTAAATTTTCGCCTATGGGTGCTACTCCGTGATTCATCGGAAGTGCTCACAATTGCCCAATTATGTAATCGAATGGGATGGGCTTTACGTTTCTTCTCGAGGTGCACATTTTAGAAGATCTCATATTATTGAACAATCAATGATAACGGTCCGACCAAGTCTTACAGTCATTTGGGATGGGAAAGGAATGTTAGTGTGCTGATGATTGTTTCTTCTAGAGATGATTCTTTGTTCTAGAGATCGAAAATACCTCTGTATCTCCACAATCATTACGGAAAGGGTATTTATTGATGAGAGAGGAAAAAGATCTGGGATTATCCTTCATTCGTTTATGCAATCCATAGATAAGGAGGAAAAATACGATTCTTACCTAAAACTGGTTGTGCATTTTTGACATGGCGAATATTGGTAAAAGATTAAAGAAATACGTCGATATTCAACGAACTATTTAAAAGTTACGTTAAGCAACAATGAAACAGAAAGGAATGTGTATTAAAATTACATAAAACAGGAACAAAGTTTTTTGCTGACACTTGTAGTGACGAATCATCCACAGTTTGTTAAAAAATTACATAAACGCAACGTTTTCGTGTGTTATGATTAATATGAAACGAGCTCACCAGTTGATAATCAATCCTCGACTGAACAGAAATATCTTTACGCACGATTGATCTTGATTCTGTTGTTCGCTTCACAAGAGCCTGCAATAGAATCAAAAGACCACCCACTGAAGATGGAAATAAGTACGTATCTAGAAATCTTCTTTTTATTGGCATTACGTCCCCAATGAAACAGAGTCTGCTTCTCAGCTTCTTATGATCAGTTCCACAGTCCCAGGGAAGTCAAGGAAATTTCCATTACGAAAAGATCATGGACCGAAGGGGGGTCCGTAGCCTTGAGGTTACGCTTTCGCTTCATAAGCGGAAGGTCATGGATTCAATTCCCAGCCCCTCCAAAAAATAACCCGTCCAGTCACCAGAAGACGCCGCACGGAGGACCGTGCATAGTGGAGCACATCCATCCTCCGTCAGTATCAGATGGTGACTGAGACAAATTGACCCACTTCGCAGGCAGCTAGCCTCAAACAACTCAGGAACACGGCAAAACGAACCACCGCAAGAGTAATGGACTATGGCTTATGGAAATCGATTGGACCAACAGCAGAGCACTCTCCTACCTGCTCGGTGTGAGAGCAAAAGAGCAGAAGAGAGTGAAAGCAGATGTAAAATATAGATTAGTTAAAAATAGAACTGTATCGGTAAGGAAGATACAGATAAAACTGATTCCGGCACAGCAGTGGCCACGAGCACGGAGTGCCTTAAAAAAAAAAAAAAAAAAAAGATCATGGACCGACCTTGAATCTAACCCATACACCTTCAGTATGGCTTTGCTTGGTAGCCGCGGACTTTACCACTAGGCTAAAAAATACATGATCTAGGACACTTGCTACATAAAAATTTAACTTTCAAAAATCAAATTCATGGCATTCAAGCTTGACTATTATTGTACTAGGTACCTCTATCAAAGTTTAAAAATTCTGTGATTTAGCTATCGGTTGTTCGATTTTTATATTTTCAGAAAAAAGACACATGATTTTTTTTAGTGCAAAAATTAAAATTTTTGAATTTGTTGATGATTTTAGATTATGGTCCGAAATTGTTGGGGTACCTAGGGTATTTCTATATTTAAATGATGGGCAAAGCAAACATTTCTGCTTTTTTTTAATCATTGTAAATTTATCTATTTTATAGAATACATCACTTGTTTTAGTTTGGAGACTATGGCATGTAAATACAAAAAATGGTCCGTTATTTTTAAAGTAACCCTGATCACGGAATAGTAAACTGAGATACATGCGCTGATCTGGTTGGGATGTAACGCCAAAAGGGAGATGAAGGATATGAGACACGTTGTGTCACAAACCGTTATTAACGCCAAAAAAAAATGTCTAAGAATTCAGCGCCCACCATTCGCAAAATGTTGTATTCAAGCATCTTCTCCGTGAATTTGAAAATATTTTAACGAGGAAATCGAAAGTTATCATGATTTGAAGGTTTTGAGTTATTTTGGAAGGAATATTCACATGCTTCAAAATATTACCCAACGGTGCATTATTATTAATTTGTAAACCAGCCAAGTAATCATCAGCTTTGCATTAAGCATTCAAAACATGTGATATTAAAGCATCTTCTCTGTAAATTTGAAATCATTTCTTCGAGATAATCAGAAGTCACAGTGATTTGTATATTTACCATTACCTTCTTCTTCTTCTTGGCATTAACGTTTCCACTGGGACAGAGCCGGCTACTCAGCTTAGTGTTCTTATGAGCACTTCCACAGTTATTAACTGAGAGCTTCGTATGCCTAAGTTGCCATTATTGCATTAGTATATTGTGTGGCAGGTACGATTATACTCTATGACCACGGAAGTCAAGGGAACTACAAGGAATAAGAATTCCATTAGCTACACACTGAGGGTGGAGCAACTAATCCTAAGTAGCATCCGTTGATTCCTTGCGCACCTTGCGCAAGTACTGTTGCTCTTGTAGTAACGGAGAAGCAACAGCAGGTGATCAATCACGCTTTTATATCGCATTGATTTGCATATTGATAAGAGTTTTATGGATTCAGTAATGGTAAAAACATTGAACGTGCTAATTAATAATATTCAATATTTGCTTTCCAAAACATTAAAGTACTCTAGTTATGTTGTCTTAAGATAAAGCTTAAGGGGTCTCTCAAGATGCTCCGCAACTTGTAGGTTGAAGCGCCCATCTAGCGAATTGGGAGTCGTGGGTAGGGTTGTCGCAAAATCTCAATTAATCGATTAGTGGGTAATCGATTACAGTCCAAGAATGCCGATTATCGACAACGATTAATCGACTAGTATTTTTCGATTAATCGAATTAATCGACATTTTTTCTGTAAATATGAGTTCTTACTGCTATAAGGTACACCGGAGTAAGCTAAACCGGGTGGGGCAAAATGAAATACTAAGTTTTAAACATAATGGCAATAAGTGTTAGCTGGATTTTTGTTCCTTGAAGTTGGTTTCATTTGTTAGCACAATATTTTAAATTTTAAATTATTGCGAAATTTTACATTTCATGTAACCCCAGCCGTTTCAACTTGCCCGAAATTTAATTGAAAAACAGTTTTGAAAATTGCTCCCAATTTATGCAGAACGAGCTTTGCAGAAAATTGACATGAACATGAACGAGCTTTGTAAAAAAATTCTGTTTTGCTTCCCATATTCCTGGAGAATGATTGGATCGAACTTCCATTGAAATTTGTGATATTTTGATTCATGGTAAATTGTAGGGAATAACTTAAAGAATTTGTAAAACAATTCGTATTTATCAGAACCATGAAAAATGTTTACGGAATTGTTACAAAATTCTCGGGATATTTTGAAATGAACGAACTTTTAATTCATTTTGCAAAAATTGTTACTATCTAATATCTTAATATCATTATTCAGTTTTCTCAGGTTAGCTCTGTTTAGGTTACTTCAGAGTTTTCTACCTTCTGAAATTTTTGTCGCATTCGACATTATTAACAATTTCGAGTTAATACCGTGGAGATTCATCAAACGATAAACACTTTCGATCAACTTACTGCAATCTGTAATGTTCTAGAAAATTGGAAAAATAAAATACCAATTTGTTTTGTCACATTCCCAATTGTAACCGCACAGCAGTCACATTGAGATTGCACATGAGCCTCGTAATGTTGTAGCAATGATTTTCTGACTATTCTCCCAATATTCAATATTGTCTGTAGAAAATGTCAATCTCAAATAAGCAGTTTTGAGTTCATAATAATTTTTAGAAATTTACCTTTCTAAATTCTACCATAAAATTCACACTTGGTGTTCCATTTATTCAATGCCTACTTTTGTCGAATGTAATGAATATGCAGTTATGGGCAGTATAGGACTGGCACTTTTTAGTTCTTTCCTGAAAAAAGACACCAAACTGACACTAGAAAAAAAACAATAAGAAACCATACAAAAGTTAAGAAAACAAAGAGATACTAAACAGGAAATAGGGGATATCAGATCGAAGAAGAAGAAGAAGAAAAAGAAGAAGAGATCGATTTATCATAAAATCTGACCAGGAATTTTTTTAAGAGTATTTTGAAGGTTTCTTTGCATTTCTCGTGACATTACCATAAATGTTACTTTTCGTATTACTGTATGCATTATGTCATGATTTGCACTATGAATCATGAATCATGAATCATCTAAATATAAATAAAATTTCCCAGTTATTTTTCTAAGTATGTCACCAGAGAAAAGGATGTTTTTCAGAAATTATTAGTATATGAAAAACTGAATTTAGTACTATACCATTTAATTCCACTAGCGTTTGTACCATTTGACAGATACGCGTATTTCCACTTCAACTGTAAGGCCGAGCTGGAGAGGTGTACTAGACTGGACTTGGAAATTATTGGATGTTTTGTCGAAATAAATCTGGGGGTAAGCTCTAGAGAAAATGTTAATGACGAAAACTAGACGCACGGTAAATAGTAACATAGAATGGTACGAGGCGACCTTAACATGACATTTGTAAACACAGTTTTTGAGTATTTTTTTGTTATGCATAACAAATTTTAAATGTTTTCCTGCGTGCGACGCTTCGTATGGGTTCTTAGTCAATTAAAACATCACAGGGATTTTAGTTTTAACACTGAGGTTGTTCCTATCTGACATTTCGGAAGACACACGGAATCAAAAACCTCTTCCATATATGATGAAAAATAGAACATTTTACGATGTTGTTCTAAATGTTCATTCTTTTAAATTTTATTGCATGTTTGATACCATAATCGACGGAACCCATGAAAAATGAATGTATTGTGAGACATTGACGCAATAATTACAAAGATATCATATAACAAATCAAGCTGTTCGAATCTGAGGGACAGGAGGTGCTTAACGAAAATTGTAATTTATCCATATTTAGTTCAATTTTGGTACAAAATACATTCATACTATCAAATTAGGATTATATTCGATCATGCTTATGTGATCCAAAGTATTTCTTCAGTAGGCCCAAAATTAAGAAAATACGTCAATTTTTTTAAAGATTTTTAAACTTTCCTACTTTTTTAAAAAGGCATGCATATTTCAAGGATGTGTTATTCTACGCAAACATACGTCTACATAAAAGCTTTCTTTTCTACTCATACACCATTAGACCATGATTACTCAATGTTTCGACTTTGTCCGGTATTGGGTGCTGTCCGGCACTGGGGGATCTCCCCCTATGCTTGGAATTATTCGAGTCGTTTCTTTTTAGTTGCTACAGTTTTTCTTCTTCGGATTTTACTATGAATTTCTTTTGGAATTCCTCTAAAAAATCCTGCAAGTATTTAAATAATTAATCCAAGGATTCCTTTATAAATGGCTCTAGTAGAACTTTCAGAAATTGCTTATGGGTCTCTTTCTGAAATTTCTTCAGATATGGCTGCAAGTATATTTTTTTAAATTCCTCTAGGGATTCCTTCAAGAATTCTTTTAGAAATTTGTTCAGGGCTTTCTCCTACCATTGTATCAAAAAATATCATTTGGCTCCTCAAAAACATTTTCTTGTGGTTCGATCAAGAGTTCCTTCAGGAATTTCTTCAAAAGTTTAAAAAAAAATCTCTTTGAGTTACTTGAAGTATTCTTTCAAGAAATTCCTAGGATTTTCTTTTATAAATTTATCCATTGATTCCCCTACGCCTTATTCTAGGAATTGTTCTAGATTTTTTTCAAGGGAATTTTCCTGTTTTACAGTCATTTCTCCTAAACTCGGCTATAATTTCCTTATGTTTTTTATTTCAGGAATCCCTTCTTTGTTCTTACAAAATTTCCATGAAATCTACCAATAATTCCTCAATAAATTCATCCTGGAATTCCTTCCAGGGTTTCTTTAGTAAAACAACAAGTATTATTCCTGAAATTCTTTGAAGAATGCCTTAAAAACTCATCCATTACATTGAAACATCTGAAAACTCCTCCTGGAATTGACAGTTTTGTTTCCCTTCGGAATTTCTCCAGTTATTTCTTCTGGGTTTTCTTCAAAAAAATCTTCCAGAATGTTTCCTGGAATTCTTTCAGGAAACACTCCAAAAATTTCTCCAAAAAATCTGAGGAAAAGTTTTTATTAGATAACCTGGTTAAAATCGTAGAATAAATCTCTTTGTAACGTCTGGAGGAATTTCTGGAGGAATTCTCGCAGGAATCCTAATAGGATGTTTTGGGGGAATCCCTTGAACAATTCCTAGAAAAAATCAGGAGGAATCTGTAGACGACTCCTGGTGGAATTCTTAGATGATTTTATGTAAGGATACTTGGGGCAAATACTTCAGGTGCACATAGAGAACGTCGTGTACGGTTTCATGAGGGTTTTCTTGTAGTGCGTTCCATAGGAATCCTAGATGGAAGTGATAGAGAAATATTTAGGAATGTTTTTAGGAATCGCTAGAGATCAATTCGACAGTATTTTTTTCTTTTTTTTTTTGGAAAATGCCTGGAGGGGCCTTGAAATGAAATTCGATACAATTTCTACCAACTTCCTGTATAAATTCCAAGAATCCTTTGAAGAAATGCCTGGACCGAATAAATTTAGGAAGAAATCTATGAAGGAATTTTTGATGCAATCCCTGAAAATTATGAAGGAATTTTATATTTGAGCTTCATGTTGAATTTCTAGAGACATCGATTACACAGCTATAAATATGCATAGAAATCTCTATGAAAAAATCTTCGCAGTGTGATTCCTGGAGCAATTTTTGGATTTATCTGTGGAAAAATCCATACAAGTTTATAAATCTTAATTCCTGGATAAATTGACGGGAGAATCACTCTGGAAATTTTTCTTGCAATATTAGCTTAGCTTAGACTGACTACACATATCAATGGTTGCTATTCCGTGATTGACCAAAGTCAGTGAAGATGCACAAAGAATCAACTAGAAATTCGGCTGGGATTGGCCATAATCTTCTTCAGTGTGCATAATTCAATGCCTCTATTTATACATAGTCAATAACGGCGCCGGCCACGTCCTTGCAGTCAGGTGGGATTGAATAAAGGAATGTTAGTGTGTAACCTTTGCTATTTGGAGATCGTGTTTGCCTCTGCATCTCCACAAAGGTTACTGGGAGGGATGGTTGTTAATGGAGAGGATCGTTGGGTCACAGGATTCACTTTGATAAGCGATTAGACCATGATAAACGATTATTTGTGAGATTTAAACATGCTTAGGAATATAATATTTTCAATTGACATGGAAAATTTCCAAATAGGAGTAAATAATGTCGTTACTTGAAGTGACGAACCATTCAAAGTTTGTTGAACAAATAGCTGAAAGCAACATTCCTACAGCTGTTATGACGAAAGCATGTGTAACAATATTTTACTCAAATTGAAAAACTAAAAATCGATTGGCTGGATCATCACATAATATTCTTATGCCGACACTTACAGTGGCGAACCATTCAAAGTGTTTTGCAAGTCTACACTTCTAGCACAGACAAACAGACCGAACCATTCAATGTTTTTTTTTAAATAAAGGTAAATGGCAAGGGAAAAAAAAACAAAAAAAAAAACATGAATTAGAGTTTATGCCGACACTTACAGTGACGAACCATTCATAGTTTGTTGAATAATCATATATATGTCCCACCGTTGTAGCGATTAAATGTGCGGTCATATATATTTTATAGATTAAAAAAAAGCATGAAACGAGCTCACCAATTGATTCTTCATCCATGATTGAGCAGCCATAATTTTCAGCTTTATATGAAGCATACATAGGGGCCCAGATAGCCGTAGCGGTAAACACGCAGCTATTCAGCAAGACCAAGCTGAGGGTCGTCGGTTCGAATCCCACCGGACGAGAATCTTTTCGGGTTGGAAATTTTCTCGACTTCTCAGGGCATAACGTATCTTCGTACCTGCCACACGATATACGCATGCAAAAATGGTCATTGGCACAGTAAGCTCTCAATAACTGTGGAAGTGCTCATAAGAACACTAAGCTGAGAAGCAGGCTCTGTCCCAGTGGGGACGTAAGGCCAGAAAGAAGAAGAAGAATGAAGCATACATACTTACTGAGAAACGCGAATCTTTTTTCGCACTCGCGCCACGCGGACCGAAAACAATTGGTCTTGATTTCGTCGCTCGCCCTGCAAGAGCATGCTATAGAATCGGAAGACCACACACTACTCTCTGGAAATGTTTCATGCAATATTTGTTAAAAATTCTGGAGAAATTAGAAGATATGAAGCAATAGACATGTTATAAATCCGTGTTCAAAACTCAAAGAATAAGAAATAAATGATGTTCGAAAAAACTGCCCATATTGCCCTGAATGGCTCTTTTAAATGTCATCATTTCAAAATGATGGTGTTTGACTGTTTTAATGTTCTTAACAAATTATATCTTCTTGCTCGGAGTGTTCATAATTACTAATAACTTTCAAGTGTAGTAACAAAATAATTGAATTTTTAGAGCAAGTGAGAATACGGGGTAAGTGGGACCTTCCGTCATAGCTCGTTTAGGAAACGTTTTTCAAGGGGGTATTCTTCTTGAAAGTTGAAGATACGATGATGAGGAATGTATTTAGTACAAACAACATTGTTACTCCGGAAGCACTGATGATGACAAGGACGCATTTTACGCGCAGCTCGAACGCGAGTACGACCGCTGCCCAAGCCACGACGTCAAGATCATCATAGGAGATTTGAATGCTCAGGTTGGCCAGGAGGAGGAGTTCAGACCGGCGATTGGAAAGTTCAGCGCCCACCGGCTGACGAACGAGAACGGCCTACGACTGATAGATTTTGCCGCCTCCAAGAACATGGCCATTCGTAGCACCTATTTCCAGCACAGCCTCCCGTATCGGTACACCTGGAGATCACCTCAGCAGACAGAATCGCAAATCGACCACGTTTTGATCGATGGACGGCACTTCTCCGACATAACCGACGTCAGAACCTATCGTGGCGCCAACATTGACTCCGACCACTACCTGGTGATGGTGAAACTGCGCCCAAAACTATCCGTCATCAACAATGTACGGTACCGACGCCCGCCCCGGTACAATCTCGAGCGGCTGAAACAACCGGATGTCGCCAATGCGTACGCGCAGCATCTTGAGGCAGCGTTGCCGGATGAGGGCGAGCTCGATAGGGCCCCTCTTGAGGACTGCTGGAGGACAGTCAAAGCAGCCATTAACGACGCTGCCGAAAGCGTTGTCGGATATGTGGAACGGAGCTCAAGAAACGATTGGTTCGACGAGGAGTGCCAAGAGGTTTTAGAGGAGAAGAATGCAGCGCGGGCTGCAATGCTGCAGCATGGTACGCGGCAAAACGTGGAACGATACAGACTGAAGCGGAAACAGCAAACCCGCCTATTCCGGGACAAAAAGCGCCGCCTGGAAGAGGTGGAATGCCAAGAGATGGAGTTGCTGTACCGTTCTCAAGAAACGCGGAAGTTCTATCAGAAGCTCAACACATCCCGCAAAGGCTTCGTGCCGCGAGCTGAGATGTGCCGGGATAAGGATGGGAGCATCTTGACGGACGGACGCGAGGTGATCGAAAGGTGGAAGCAGCACTACGATGAACACCTGAATGGCGCAGAGAACACAGGCACAGAAGGTCAGGACAGCGAAGGCGATGGCTACGTCAGCACAGCGGATAGCGGAAATCAACCAGCTCCCACGATGGGGGAAGTTAAGGATGCCATTCAACAGCTCAAGAACAACAAAGCCGCTGGCAAGGATGGTATCGGAGCCGAACTCATCAAGATGGGCCCGGACAGGTTGGCCGCTTGTCTGCATCGGCTGATAGTCAGAATCTGGGAAACGGAACAGCTACCGGAGGAGTGGAAGCAAGGCGTTATATGCCCTATCTACAAAAAGGGCGACAAACTGGAGTGTGAAAATTATCGTGCAATCACCATCCTAAACGCCGCCTATAAAGTGCTATCCCAGATTCTCTTCCGTCGTCTATCACCTATAGCAAACGAGTTCGTGGGAAGTTATCAAGCAGGTTTCATCGACGGCCGCTCGACAACGGACCAGATCTTTTCCGTGCGGCAAATCCTCCAGAAATGCCGTGAGTACCAGGTCCCTACGCACCATTTGTTCATCGATTTCAAGGCGGCATACGATAGTATCGACCGCATAGAGCTATGGAAAATCATGGACGAGAACAGCTTTCCCGGGAAGCTCACAAGATTGATCAGAGCAACGATGGACGGTGTGCAAAACTGCGTGAAGATCTCGGGCGAACACTCCAGTTCGTTCGAGTCTCGGCGGGGACTACGACAGGGCGATGGACTTTCGTGCCTGTTGTTCAATATTGCGCTTGAAGGTGTCATGCGGAGAGCCGGACTTAACAGTCGAGGCACGATTTTCACGAGATCCGGACAATTTGTTTGCTTCGCGGACGACATGGATATTATTGGGAGAAAATCTGAAACGGTGGCAGATTTGTTCACCCGCCTGAAACGCGAAGCAACAAGAGTCGGGCTAATGGTGAATGCGTCGAAAACAAAGTACATGCTGGTTGGCGGAACTGAGCGCGACAGGACCCGCCTAGGAAGCAGTGTTACGATAGACGGGGATACCTTCGAGGTGGTGGACGAGTTCGTCTACCTCGGATCCTTGTTGACGGCTGACAACAATGTTAGTCGGGAAATACGAAGGCGCATCATCAGCGGAAGTCGTGCCTACTATGGGCTCCAGAAAAAACTGCGGTCAAGAAAGATTCACCCCCGCACCAAATGCACGATGTACAAAACGCTCATAAGACCGGTAGTCCTCTATGGGCATGAGGCGTGGACTATGCTCGAGGAGGACTTGCAAGCTCTTGGGGTTTTCGAACGCCGAGTGCTAAGGACGATCTTCGGCGGCGTGCAGGAGAACGGCGTGTGGCGGCGAAGGATGAACCACGAGCTCGCTCAACTCTACGGCGAACCCAGTATCGTGAAGGTAGCTAAAGCTGGAAGGATACGCTGGGCAGGGCATGTTGCAAGAATGCCGGACAACAACCCTGTAAAGATGGTGTTCGCCACGAATCCGGTCGGAACAAGAAGGCGTGGGGCGCAGCGAGCTAGGTGGATTGATCAGGTACACCAGGACCTGGAGAGCGTGGGTCACAGTCGAGGATGGAGAGAAGCGGCCATGAACCGAGGGAATTGGCGAAATATTGTTGGCGAGGCTTTATCAAGATAATTGATGTAAAGCCAAATAAGTAAGTAACATTGTTATTTATATTACCATGTGTTCCTTGCAACAGTTGTCAGCTCAGCGCCATTTTCAACTTGCATGATAAATTGTGACACGTTTCACGTTCTGCATTGGCTCGCAGAAAATAATTGTATTATAAATCGAACTACCATCAGTAAGTTACAACTTTAAGTATTATTACAAGCCGCTTACGATAAACAGGTATTTTGTTTTTATTTCATAAGAAAATGTATATGGTCTAACTTACCCCAATATATTTTAATACCCGGGGTAAGTGGGACCTATCAAAACAAGCACCAGAATTAGAACTTTTTCTACACGTTTCAAACATTTTCTTAGAGAGTAGCATTAAAACATTCAAACGAATGATTTTTATAAAAAAAAACAATCTTATATTACGTAATTGCTTAAAAAAGAGACAAAATGCCAAATTTTGCTGAACATTTTTTTATTCTTATATTTTAAATACGAATTCAAAATTGAGCGAAGATGGAAATAAAATTTAAAACACATCTTAAGAACGATTACTTTTCTATTTTTATTGAACTTTAGTTCCTATTTCTACCAAATTCAGTAGTTGTAGAAAACAATTCCATCCCATTGAGTGGTTTTCCGCCATGCATTACAATAATAACAGAACATATTCAAAAATTCGTCAATTATTGAAAGTTTACTTGCTGCTTTTTGATTGATAACTTATAAATGATATATTTTGAACATGTTGTATACCTCTTTACGATTTTTGTGAGAAATTTTCAGTTAAAATTAAATGCGATGTGACATATTATTAAATGTAGGGTTTCTTCCTAAAACGTTACGTATTTTATGGTTGATCCCTTCAGTACATCAAATATGTACTCAAAATAAAATATCTATGATTTTTCAATCCTATTATTGCTTACTGATGTGGTTTTACGCAGACACTGGATGTGTCCCACTTGCCCCGTTTAGCGAGGCAACTGCGTCTAATGGCTCATTGTACATCTTTCTTCTAAGGTTTTCACAATTCATAATTCACAAAATATGTTGCCAAAATGTGACCGTGTTGTTGGATTTGCAAAATATTGACATTTGAAAATTATTCCGAACAATTTGTTTGAACTATCGTTTTTTTATGTCCCACTTGCCCCGGGTACCTTATATGAGTTTATTTTGCAATCAAAAATGGGATACTCATATCACCGCATCAGTAAAACATCGACTCGAAAAATGACAAATTTTGAAAAATTAATCATTTATCCATGAACTTTATAAGACAAAAGAAATCATGCGGATCTAGTGTATTCTTCTAAAAATTGTTAGAAATCATGCAAACATTCGAAAAATTCATAATATTTTCAGCACTTTTATTGACTTTTCCTTAAGGTGGCCAAACTGTCCCACTTCCCCTATTCGTGGTTTTATGATTGCCTGTGCGATACATTTTCGAACCCAGCCAACACATCACAGTGTTTAACAGGAAAACATCACCGTAGTTTGAATTGGACATTTTATTTTGGAAAATTGTCAAATAATCGATATCAATTAATCGATTATCTCGATTATTGAGTGAGCCAGGTATCGATGAAAAATTAATCGATTAGTGAGTCAATTAATCGATTAATCGAAATAATCGATTAATTTGCGACAACCCTAGTCGTGGGTTCGATCCCCACCGAAGCACGTGGTTTCTTTTCGCAGTTTCAATTTCAATTTGTACATTTGACACGTGTTTCTTCGTGTACATGTAAACTTCAAAACGTCAAATCCTTATAACAGCAAGATTCCATAGGCGGAAATTGCCTACAACTTGATCATTAATTAACTGTGCAATTAAGATATAAGTACAGTATGGCCCAATAAAAGATGCGAAAATTGTGTGAACGTGCATTTTCAATCTACTAGCGTAATTTTGTATGTTTTTGTGAGTGAATGTAATTTCTTATTACTGTTGTATATTCTGGCAAAACTTCGCTATCTAGGAATTTTTTTTTCATATTCATCTTATGGTTTTAAATAATGTAATAAAGCAAAGAAGTTCAAAGGTTTTGTTCACTCAAAGTTAGAAACAACGTCTGATTGTCGTATATTCTGGTGATAAACTTTCCACCTTCAAAAATCATAATTTATCGTTGAAAATATTGATTTGCTTGATATCGGAGGATGAAGAAGTTCTTAGAGAACGTGTATTTCATGGTCACAAAAATATATTTTTCGAGGGTCATAGTTTTGAGGGTATTTGCATTTTATGGGTTTGATATGCCTTTATTTTTTTGTTAAATTTAAATAAAAACTAAATATGGAAGTCATTTCCAGTTTTTTTATGAACAAAATTGTTTCTTCAGTTAGAGACAACTTATGATAATACTAGCTCAATGGGTTTGAGCAAAACAGAGCCGCTTACCACATTTATATAATGGTTCAACCACGGCTTTTCAGAATGAGCCCTTTTTTTCGAAAATATGTTTAAGTTTCTAATGATCCAGGAATGAAGCCATTATATATTTTAATATGGGCGAATACTGGAGACAAGGTTTGTGGAGGATTTCACCCAGGCATTACAATCTCATCTGATCGAAGAGATCATCTCTGTATGGTTAAAAGATATTATCCTCAATCCAAGAGTGCATTGAAATCATACCATCTTTCCATCTTGATGATCTTGAGCTCTTTGGTGATATGATGAAATGCCTGTTTCAAAACAAATTGTTGGTATCCAATAAGGTAATTTGAGTGGAAACAATAGCCAGCTCTTCGTTCGTCACCCTCACCGCTTCTTTTCCTTTATCTGCCGCATACGACGCTGGAGGCCATGGACTTGAGGAATTATGAGGGAAGAGTACATCGATTATCGATCGCAGCAACTCGGGTGACTTCTCTTGAAGCGCTAAGGCACCTTTGGTCTTGTAGGCGTCACCCCACAAACTCGAATTGACACTTGTTTTTTTTTTTTAATTTCTTTATTAGTATCATTCCAAACATTACATTGATTATTTCTTATACCTAGGTGCAGGCATTACAATATCATCTGAGCGCAGAGATCATCTTTCCACAAAGAAAGATATTATCTTCAATCTAAGAGCGCATTGAATAGATAATATCTTTTCATCTTTGAGACAATCGATGATCCGAATAGTTTTGACAGCTCCGTAAAATAGGTGAGGTTTTTGTTTTAATGCAAACCTTAATTTACCCCGACGTTGATCCCTTTACAATTATGTTTTATAATGTGGGAATGTGGCGCCTATGACGATCTACTAAAACCATTGGCATTGAGGAGTACAAAAGGCACAAACATGACCCTTGGCCTCATGCCTTTTTCCCCGTATATTCAGATGTATGCAACATATAAAACATATGTTTTTAAATATGTCATGATATATCTATAAATGCTTCATAAAATGTAACCGCCATCATTCTGAAAACGTCACACAATCCGTGAATAAGAAACACAATTATAATAAAGATTACAAATATATTTATTTCAATTTTAGCAATTCACATATTCCAGAACAATGCATATGTTAGCAACCGATTCAAACTTTTCTTGATGTTTTGTTAACCTTGAACAAGCTGTTTCTTGGACATCTAAGCTTATCAACCATCCTGGAAGTTCCCTCAAATATGTAATTATACTTTTGTAACACTGTGTATATTGCACCGATTGATCCGAAGGAAGTGTTTTAGGTTGCCAATATGTCCAGAGCATGTTTATAGGGCACATATATTTTGGATTTCCTGCTGTAGTAAAATCTTAAAATGAATGAAAAATGATTGAAAATAAATTGTAAAACTATTCATAAACATGATATTACTTACTTGTTATTCGTTAACCATTGGTTAATACTAGTATTTTCCGTTTGCGCTGGATCTGATATGTTTCCCCTGCATGATTTTTTGCATTTGACAAACAATACAACGCATGCTTGCTTAGTGGAAAAGATTTTATCGATGATCAAAAGAGCGAGAGATTTTGGTATAAATTCGATCAAAGAGCTCTTAGATGATATCTCTTTATTCGATCCCTATCTTACTCAGATGATCGAAAGATAAGATTATATGTAATGCCTGATTTCACCTCATTGCTGATGTTTTAAAAGTTTTCATCACAAAGATATTGAGCTCGATGACCGCATGATAAAATTTGAAGGTATGCTTACAATTCCTCTCTAGTGAGGTGAAACTATGTAGCAGATAAAAACCATGTTCAAAGCAAAAAACTGAGTCTAAACAGATTAAATAATACAAAAAAAAATATAAAATTTATGTTTCGTTCACATTTCTCTTATAAAAACTACCATAAAACATGATATGATGATTTTTGCATTTTTTTATAGGCCATACAACTGTGCATATTCTCAAACTAACTGCACAGATGTTTGACTACTCTATCTTTTAAATGCTGAGTGTCAGTTCTATGGACATTTTTGTTTATAAATTATGTACATTGATATAACAAAGCGATATATATAAACTCTAATTTGAACTTCATAGAAATAATAGTAAATACACAAATCACTGCAACTTCCGATTTTCTCGAAGAAATGATTTCATATTTACAGAGAAGATGCTTTGATATCACATGTTTTGAATGCTTAATACAAAGCTTATGGTTACTTGGCTGGTTTACAAATTAATAATATCTTTCGAATGGTGGGCGCCAAATTCTTGACCATATTTTTGTGTTAATAATGGTTTCTGGCACATCGTGGAGATGATGCTCATTTACTTTTGTGTGAAAACATGGAATTTAAACCGTCATACGACAACAACAAAAGAGGTTCCAAAATTGGCTATTTGGCGTTCATTCGGAACCTGTTACCGAGTCGCCAAAAACGGTCAGATCCTCTAAATAAATGATGACATGATTTTTGATCACTGCTGAGTGAAAAATCATGAATTTTGAGACGTCGAAAGGTATTAGTACCTACATGATATTCTGGAAGTATTCATTGAGGGTCTCTACCGGAACATATGTCCGGTGACCATGTTCCCGAAATATTCACAATAGTATCCAAACTGATACAGGTGCTATATTCTATCAAAAAGAATAATATTTCATTGATTTTTATGTTGAAGTACCCTAGGTACCCCAACAAATTGGGCCCTAATTCCCTGTATTTCAAATGTTTTATGCATGAATCAAAAATACAACTTATTTTTGATTTTTCCTGAAAATCTCATCAAAATCAATCGAACGATGGCAAACCTAAAGAATATTGGAGCTTTGATGACGACACCCAATATTGTATAGTTTAATTCATCAAATATATGAAATATCTATCTCTATTTATTATTAGGAAATCATTTTTTTTTCAGTACATGTTTCAGATCCTCTTCCAATATGGACTAGCAGCTTTATTTTCGACCAGCTGATAACATACATATAACAGTTATTGCTTAAACTTGAAACCTGGATCAAAACTCAAAAGAGATCCAAACTTTTTTGTTTATTGTAATGATCGACTTGATGGAGCGTGTGGCGGAGTTACTGTCATCATTTATAAGCATATAAAATATCAACTTTTCTCGTCATTTGAAGCAAAATTGTTTCAAACATTGGGTGTTTCTGTTGAAACTCATCTTGATAATTATACTTCCATAGCTGCTCTTTTACCTTTTCAATGCTTCAAACTCACTTGAGGAAATTGACTAGCAATATGTTATTTTTTTTCATTAGTGACTTTAATGCAAACCATCGTTTATGGAATAATTCGCAAAACAATTCAAACAGGGATGTCAAAAATCTTTGTTTGCGGATTACACAGGCATCTCCGCCAAAGGTCGAAGCCTGCGTGTCATCTGTAGTAGATTCCAAAAACGTTTGGATGTGTATTCTCCATAATTGCAAAACTGAACGATATTCCATAATTCCAAAACTCCACTAAAAATATTCGTACATAAACCAAAAGTTCTTCATTTGAAATTTTCACGCAAACACTATGAGAGGGATCCCAATAAATTGGTCAGATGAAGTTAAGCATTTAGGGATCATGCTAGATAACAATTGAACTTAAAAAATTGCATTGAGAGCATTCAAGCCAAATGTAGCAAATATATAAAGTGTCATTATCTACTTATTAACAGAAAATCAAACAGTTGTTTTTTTTTTAAATTTAAACAAATTTTCAGGTCGTTTCTGGTATGCTGTAACAATCTGAACTAGCTTTTGTAATACCATGAAGAAAACTCTGCAGAGGAATAAAAAAAAAGAAAATGATTCTGATGTTTCCTGTTTGGTATAGTTCTAATGAGTTACATAGAATATCCAATATTGAAACATTGGAACAAATGTCGAAAAAATATCAATAATTTTAGATAAATATCGTTGCAATTTTCTTTTGGTTAATATTGTAATGAATATTGGTTTAGTTGGGTTATGTTAATTGAGAGCTTTTTTTCTCTTATAAGCAGGTGATTGCAACTCAATTGTAAACGTTCTGAAAATGTCAAAAAAGCTTAATTTAGTTTACTAAATTAGGATGATGGTGTTGTTCAACGCAGAACACCTACATAAAAGATATGAATGTAACGTAAATTGTAATTGATCGCAATTTGTTATTGAGAATAGGAATATTATTATTTTGCTGACATAGACAGGGACTGACCATAAATTCTTCTTACCGAATCTAATGAGAATCTACAGATCTTGTGACATATTTAGAACATTGAACTTGATTATGCATTGTATAAAGTTTAACCACCTTCTTCCCAAGAAATTCCTGTTTTGGGTTCAAGAAAACAAACCTTCAAAACAATGGATCCATGACAGCTACCGATGCGCATGTTTGTTGGTGGATTTCATGGCCAGTTTCCATCCGAAATGATAAACAGAAAATGTCATACCTACGGAACACACTGTCTCCACACTGCGTTAGGTACCACTTGCATCGATCTTCTATTTTTAAACTATCGCGACCCATTTTTGCATCACTCGCATGTCTTGACGATTCTAGTCTGCCATCAGCTGGAATGATAAACTGTTTCCGTCTTCCTGCGATAAAGGGAAGTTATTTCGTCCTTTTATGGTAGTACTTTTTTATGCTTACACCATCCACTGAAAAAAGAAGTATTTCAACTCGCACTCGGAAAATGTGGAGACCAAAGTCCTAGACATGTAGACGAATATCAAATGAAAAGGGAAAACGCAAAGGACGATGCCAGATCAATAAACCTGTCCCCTCTTATCAGCGCGTAGTTTTCCACCTTATGCACACATAGAACAGGGGCTCGTCCTTCGCAGTATACCGATTACCAATTTCCAAAGCTGCCAATAGATTCACTTTACAACTCCCAGGAAGTCAGCTGGGAGGTTTTCCTTATTCGCGAAAGAAAAATCAATTCACCTTATCTTCTGCCGAACACAGGAACGGGATAACCCCGAGAAATCCACACAAATTTTCACACGAAATTCACGAATTTTCACCGAGACACAACACTTTTGCGTGCGTATTTTGCATGGGAATGGGACACTCACTAGACAGATGCCCGACGACCGGGATGAAAATATTTGACACTGAGCGTACGGGATTTTTAATTTGGCCTATAGGTATACCACGGTAAAACCGAAACGAAAAACGTTTTTCTTCAATACTACCACCGCCGTCAATCGTCGACCGTCTCGAATTTCTATTTTATTTTCTTCGCGGAGCACATTTTCACCAGAATTGCTCAATGGTTCTTATTATCGCGTTTTGCCTTCTTCTCGCTGTTCCGTGGATGATCCTTCCCTTCACCCTAAGCACTATTTTCCACTTTCCACCAACTTCGGTACAAGGGAGAGCACAAGAACGACACGAAAATCAACACAGACACGGCACGAGATTCCGAATCCGCAGTCAGTCAGTGACTGATGCGAGTATCGGACCGAGGGAAAAATCGTGAAGTCTTGTGGTGTCGTCGTCGTAGTCGAGAAAAATGTGTGTGGTGAAAATGTGTTGGAGTGTGTCACTTTTATACATGGCGACGAATTCCATGTTAAATCGGTCAGTTGTATAGCTCGACTCTCTTTCGATTTGGATTAAATTTTGGACATGTTTTTGGTATGATCTTCTTCTTTCTGACATTACGTTCCAACTGAAACAGAGCTTGCTTGTAGGCTTCTCATGAGCATTTCTACACTTATTAACTGAGAGCTTTTTTTGCCAATAGACCATTTTCGCATTCGTAATCGTGAGGTAGGTGCGATTTGGTGGGATTTGAACCCATGACCCTCACCTTGATCTTGCTGAATAGCTGCACGTTTATCACAGCGGCTATCTGCCCCAGGGAGGAGCTCTAACGGTGATTTTTTTTTCAGTAATTCTTCCGGACATCTTCATAGGAATTCCCTAAGAACAAATTATTCCAGCAACCACTCTATGAGTTCTTCTAGGGATTTTTTTATGACATCTATCAGGAACTAAAAGAAGAAGAGGATCGACTTTTATGTACTTTAGAGCTACTAGATTCGTTTAAAGATTTTTCCTGACGTTTCGACTCAGAACCGAGTCTTCTTCGGGGGAGAATTCCAATAAATCTTCTCCTCTCAAGAAAGCAGTGGCGAATTCAGTAGCTCTATTATATACTCTTAAGGGATTGTGGGTTTCTCTAGCATTTTATCTAAGGATTACTTCTGCAGTCTCATCCAACTACTTATCGAACAATGTTTCAAGTAAATTGTCCATGGCTTATAAAAAAGTTCATTTGGGCTGTCACACTACAAAATGCTACAAGCATGATTCTTGTAATTCTTCCGATTATTCCTACCTAAATAATCCCATGAATTCAGGGATTATTCCAGAAAACCTTGCGAGATTTTATCCAAACCATCTAATAATTTCTTAAAACTTTCATAGACAGTTCCCGGAGCTGGAATTCTTGGATTTCCATAGATCTGGAATTCTTGGAAGAATATCTGGATGAATTCTTTGCAGACATTTTTGGAATATTTCTGAAACTCATGAAAAACTCCCAAACAAAAATTCTGGAGGAAATCCTGGGATGAATATTTAGAGCACTAAGGACTTTCTGTACCGTGGTGAATCAAAATCCGGACGGTATCAATAGCCAGACCCCCCAATAAAATTCACTGATTAAGGTTTGAATTTGAATAATAATGTGTTTTTTTCACACTTGTTTTTTTTTTTAAATTATGAATCGTAGTTTACGGCTAACCAGTCGAGTGTACTTAAGTACGATTTATCATCTAGTAATAATTGGCAGAAAATTAATAAAAACAAAAACATAATTGTAACCCCAGTCTGACATTGTTTTTCCATGGACCTATGCACGAGTTCATTATCTGACGTTTTAGCGGTGCCGTGTTATTTATGTGACCATGGAAACCAGTGAATTCGGCACCGCTCAAAAGTCAAATTAGTGAACTCGTGCATCGGTCCATAGTGCAGTTTTTGTGGTTCAAGCTTGCCTGCGAACAAAGTGCAAGTTGAGTGAACGATAATTCGTTGAAAATACATTGTTTGTGAATTATTGTAAACAGTAGTGTGTAAAAACTTAGTAATGAACAATTTAAACATATTTAAGTGGCGAACATTGTATTAAAGAATAGTTTTTCGAGCGAGTGTCCGGTTCTGTGAACCATGGTTTTGAAATCCGGACGCCTCGCGTTCAAGTCATATTTTGCTTGATAATATATCTATTCGTGAAGAAAAAGGCGGTGAAAACTTAGAGGAAAGTGGGAAAAAGTGTATGAACGGTTGAAAAATTAGATAATTGCTGAAAATTGCTCCAACAATCTTGATTATTACAGGTAATCCTGAGTCGAACTACATCCACAGAAAGCAAGTAAACGAAACATGAATATTGTTTTAAGGTCATGCTTGAAGGCATTATTATGTGTTTCCATGTAATGAACTTCAAATATTGCAGTCAAATAGTCGCATCTGAATGCATTTTTTAAACTCTAAATAAATTTAGCGAGCTTAAGTACGGGTGTCTGGAATTTGATTCAAAAGTGTCCGGCTTTTTGATTCATGTGTCCGGATTTTGAACAAGACTAGTGCGACTGATTTCGTTATTTTTATATTATTTTTTTTATTTTAACATGAATACTTGCTATTCTCATAAAAACTATTGTCGAAATGATTTGTAAAATGGTGTTACATTCAATAATTCAAAGAATATAGATTGAAATTAGTATCAGAACATTTGGCACTGCTTAAGCGTCCGGGTATTGACTCATCACGGTATTCCAATCAGAAATTTTAAATTAGTTTGAGAGTCCGTTATTTAATTCAACATTTTCTTCTAATCAGCAGGATTAGAGTGTCCATTTCCCAGCTGTTTTGCTTGTCCCGGGATTCGGGACAAAAGTTGAAGCTTGTCTCGGGAAATCCCGGGATCCCGGGATACAACATTTTTACCGTTTTGTCTCAAATGTCGAATAGACTCATATTCCGAACACTCGGTTTTTTTATGGCGACTTGGTTGAAATGTTTCGTCATAAATTAACCAGAAAATGACAGTTAAAAGCAAACCAATTTGTCCGTTTTTTTTATACTTCAAGAGTAATGATGATTCCCTATTTCGAGGCCAGAAAAATTAGTTCAGATAAACTTATTTGTGAAATTATACATTTGAATACGATTTATTCGTGCTGTTCGGAATTTGAATCAAGGTGTTCGAAATATGAGACAGAATGAACGCAAAGTTCGGCATTTCAACGAAAATGTTGATCCATACTTTAACGTAAAAAATGCTAAACAAGTTTAAATGAACATTTTTATCAGCAGACTCAACAGCTAACAGTTAGACTTTGTGAATAAATTTAAATTTACTCAAATATCCGCTAATGAAATGTAATGGTACAATGAAATTATTTATTTTCAAAATAAAAAATAATCATTAAAACATATTGTAATTAATATATAACTTCATTAAATAACTAACCAAAATCAAAATTTACCTTAATTAATTACGGGTCTTCAGGCAATCAAAAAGTCATCAAATCTTTAAGAACAAAACTAAAATTTTAAAATCTTGGAAGGTACGTAGTGGATCATACTAAAAAAAGTTGATTAATGGTAATTTGGTTTTTACAAAGAATGCCTACAAATTCTCATTTTTGCGACACTTTTCCATTTTGTCGAGTAAACTTGAGTATACGCGTCGAATCATCTTAGTGTCTTCAGCGTATTTGTTCATTAAGTAATATGGACCAAATGCGCTGAAGACACCAAAATAATACGACGTATAGTTTGTCTGCTACATCACTTTTTATCTCGGTGCATTTTTTTTGTCATAATTCAACCTATCTGTTGCATTTGAACCTATACTTTTCATACAATTTATAAATAGTTATCAAAAATTGAGGTAATTTGTAGTTCGTCACAATTTTTTTTTTGAGAGCCTGGTAAAACATCTGCAAGATGACATACAACGTGTTTCAAATCTCATTTAAAGGTAATTTATCTGGAGTCCCTGAGGATCTTGAAGGTTTTGTAAATAAATTGCTAATCATGAGTCATTTTTTACATAAAAGGACATTTGCAGAATATGTTCATAGTTTAAACTGATGAATTCCTTTAAGAATTAAGTAATTGGCGCATTTTTTTTTTCTTTCTTTGAATCGTACAATAATTTTAAGAACAGTAAAACTTAGAATTTGTGTGAATATTTAAAGGATGTTTTGTTCTCATGGAGATCAAAAAAGATTCAAAGGAGATTCAAAGGAAATATTACCAAGAAACCCTCTAGAAGTTTCATTGAAAAAATAGCAAAAAATAAATAAATAAAAAGCCAATGTCCTTTTTAATTAATATGTACAGTTTAGCAGACAATGTTAAGAAAATTCTGAACGAATTCAAACGGTTGTCAGTCAATCTAGACTCTAGAGCATTATGTTGGAAAAACAAAAAAGCGTTCGTTACGTAAAATGCCTTATTCCATCATGTTCTCTTTTCAAGATTTTTAATTCTCTGACAATCTTATTCGTTCTTACCCCGCTAAGGATTTAATTAAAACTAATGTGACCAGATGTGTCCCGGAAAAAATCCGGGACGCTTGTCAGATCTCATCCCCAATGAAGCGCTGCCTATATTTGATGTGCAATTTATATTTATATTGAATTTTAGACGTGTACTATATAGTAAGTCAATTGAAATAAAAAGTATTGACACTGTACTGTCAAGTTATAGATTGTTCTGTCCTGGACGTCTGGTTACTTTATTAAAACTTTCGTTTAGATTCTTTGCAAACCTGGCCTGATGTTCGCCAGGCTAGGGCTCTCTTATTATTGGGAGTTATTTGTCATATGCCTGACCAAGAATTTTTGTAGAAATTATATTCCAAGTTTGATGAGAATCCTTTCAACAATTCTGTGGAATCCTACAATTTAAACTACCAGTTTATAGAATCTACATATTCGTTTTGTGGGTGTTTTATAAGTACTGATATTTTGAACGCAGGCACCGTGCGTGAACTGATTATAATTTTGAAAAAAAAAGATTAATATTAATATAAATAAATAAATATAAGTCCGCCTCTCAGCCAGTTTTTGTTGACAACACCTTCAGAGATGCTTCCAAAATATATAGTTGAAATCATTTCTATAAAAGTTTCAATCTTCTAATAGATGAAGAATATCGCGACATTAGCCCTCTATAATTTTTTATTGCTATTTGTCCATATCTATCACTGTTCTTCTAGATATTATAACATAAGAAATGCCCTTACTAAATATGTAAGTTTTTAATATTCGAATACAAAGCCTCAAATTTACTCAATTTCAACGAAAATAGTTCCTACATCAGGTACCAACTAATACTCTTAACCTTTGCACTCGTTTTGCTTAACTGATTCACAAAAATTAGGTTATTTATTTTGGTATGCTGTGGGTCCCACACTGTCAAAGTTACCGAATTATTAAAAGTACCCCGTTTTACGGCACTCTCATTGTCTGAAAAATGTTACAATGCAAATTAAATATTTCGTAAATGATCAAGAATTTAAAAAAAAATGTTTTTTACTCACAAATATAATCTCAGCAGTGCAACACGTCTGTTTACCACAACAATTTACGTCATACAATTTTCAGCATCACTCAATTTTCAGCATCAATGCTGAAAATTTGAGTCCATCATCGTCAGATGCATATGCATGTTCGCAGAACTGAACACCACTTAGGAATTTCTTGAAAGAATCACTTGATTAACTCCTAAAAACAACTTCGGAGTAATACCTGAAGGAAACGTTAAACAGATACCTGAATTACAATCTTCTTAAATTTTGATTTTGGTTAAATTCTCTTGGGAATCCTTATTTAATCTAAAGATAATTCCCTGGTCTCTATTAATTTTCAGTCTCTATTCGGTCTCCTTTTCAAGCATGATGTTTCTAAAGATCCTATTTTTATGATACTCAGTCGCTACCAGCCCTGCATTTTATAGTACCGTAATACGGGGATTTGGATGGGTTTTCAAAAGGTATTCTCATTATTTCTGCTTTCTGTTTCAAATATTTTTACATATTTTATATTTTTAAAACAGGTATTGTTATCGTAGTTATCAATTGCAGTTGAAAGATTGCAAAGCATTTTATTTTTTATGCATTCAAAATGTTTCATAGAATTAGAATTTATGCATTAAAGTATAGAATTTACATAAAAAATCACTTATAAAAGTATTTGACATGACAAACATTATAAGCCTATAAGGATTTGTATAAAATTATATTTCAGAAAAGATGCGATTCATTCTTATATTTCGACATTGAATTAAGCATAAATCAATCGGTTTTGATATATAAATAAGTACGTTTCGATCAAAATTCAATGAATTATTATTAAATATACAGGGAGTTGTACATCTCTCTGCGTTTGGCATTACATGGAAAATTCTGGCTTTGATTATAAATATAGCCCTAATTTGTAAAAATGCAAAATATGTTTCCAAAATTCAATCGTTTTCTATAATATTTGTTGTTTTTGTCATGTGGCCCGAATGATTACGTACAACTGTTACTTAAAACATTTATCTCTAAACCCAATAATTTCTAAGCTAGAATTTTTTAAAGTTACTTTCGAATGAAAACGGTCGCATTAAGGTACGGTAGGATAAGTGGATACAAAAAATCAATAGTTAACTTCAGCTTTATGTTCAGCTAACGTGAATAGTTAATGTTATTCTAACTCTTTTCTGTGGATAATAAACGGGGGACTCATTTACTTTCAATCGTTATTTGTTTTGATTTTTCTGATTGTTATCTTTTGTAATTCGGCTTAGACAAACTACCGAAATTTTTGTTTGAATTTTGCAATATTATTTTTGATATTTTTCATATTTGAGAGGCTGTAAAAAGCTTTAAAGTGGATTAATTTTAATTTTCTCTGGTCAGTTTGACAAATGTAAACTTGCAATGAAAGAAAGTTAAAAGAAAACAACATTGGAAGATATTAAAACTTATTCAAATTCGCAAAATCAGTTTTCTAATATATCATTATAAAATTTGATCCACTTACCCCATCCCATTCAGAAGTACGGGGAAGTTTACCATGTCCAATATATCTGTATTAATTTATAAAAAAAATATAAAAAAATTACTTCGTGATCCATTCTATTAGAAACGATATGTTCACCATGTGTTGAAAAAACTAATGGTATTCCATTTTAGCCAAAGATACAATGGATTTTTGATTGACAGAAATAATTTTAAAATAAATTGTTTTTTGCTGTTAACTAGTTTGTTTGTGTTAGTGCACCTGTTAGAAGTATCAGTATGACCTTGAGAATATAACCTAAAACGAAGAAATGGTGCGACAACATTCTGAATATTCAAGTACGCGGTAAGATGTTTCAACAAGGAAGGCGAAGTTAAAGATTGTTTTTCTTTGCTAGGTCGGAGGTGATATGGATCATGGTTGCTAAGTGTCCTTTGATGAGTTTGTGTTACCGTATTTGGAACGCATTTGAACAAGATTTGTACGACAAAGCAATATATGAAAAACACTTATTCGCGTGAGTGAAATTTAATACAAATTGAGGATTGTCTGTTGCGATAATTCTGATTCTGATAATTTCGATTCATTCTGGATGGAATTCGTCTACAGCCGAAACGAGACAAGTGTGTGAGCGGTGAGAAAAGTGCTGATGGAAACATAAAACCTGCTCGCTCATCACAAATCGCGTTCTCGCGCGGACATGAATGTCAAAACGTCGCATCGCCGCATGGCATGGCAAAGTGCGGGTGGAAGGCGCAAGCATAAGAGGGTGGCGAAGTGAATGAAACGAACTCTGTGTTGTTTATGTTGAACTGTTCGGTTTGGGTGGTGGCTAGACCTATTCATATTTTCAAAAATGTCTGGAAACTCCCCAGTCAACCAATACTTTGATTTTTCATTGCGAAATGAACTTCTGGCCAAAATTTCATTCAATTTAGAGTATATTTAGTTGTGCTTCAAATGAATTATGTGTTTTTAAGCTATTTTAAAGCTTTAAAAATCATAACTACCGAACGAAACATCAAAATTTATCGGAAATACCTCTACATAATAGTTTATCCAATTCTACAAACTTTTGCCGAACACGATTTTATGATTGGAGCAAGTTTTAACATAGTTTGGTTGAGGTTTGTATCTCGAGGTTCTTGAAAATCACTATTTTTAGGGAGTTTTCTCTCTGAAAAACATACCTGCATGGAAATTTCGTATTTTTAATTTCCAGAAATGATGACAATGCATATCTTAAAGTCAATCCCGTTCAAAGTTACCATTTATCTTACGAAAATAAATTGTAAAAAATAAGTAATTATAAAGCGCATTTGTAAATCCACTGTGGGTGAGCCAAGAGCACCACCGTGAGCTTCAAGGAATACAAAAAATGAACACGTTAGCACTGCCTTTTCTCAGTCGATGATGATGATTGTTTTCAAATCGTTCTAAATGATCAGTGAAATGCGATCAAAACAATCATCACTCGGAAAGAAAAAGCAATGCTAACTTGTTCAATTCATTCGTTTCCGGTACATGTGTCATGCATGATTTGATTATCATCAGGTTGCGACGCGGTGCTCGATCTTTGGGCATTTATTGTAATTTATTGCCTTAAGCAACATGTAGTCTTTTGATGGTCAATGAATTCAGAAATGTATTTTGTTTTATTCCCGTTGACTAGGGCCTGAAAAAATAATGCCAATGGGTGTTTTATATACCATGTATATTGAGAAAACTGTAATTTCTGGGTACTGCGGAGTACAAATTTGGATCAAACAATGTTAAAACTCAATTTAATCTTATTAGCGTGTTCGAGAAACTTTAACAGAATAGAATTAGCTTTCAAATAGTGGTATTAGCAAGTGGTGAGTGATTTTCCACATGCCAGTTATGATTTTTCAAACCTTGAAAAAAGCCCAAAAACACATTTTCAACTTGAAGCATACTGAAATCTTTATCAAATGAGCTGAAAATTTGAGCAGACATTGTTCTTAGCATAAGAATTCAGAACACTGCTTGACTGGAAGATTTACAGACATTTTTTCAAATATGAACAGGTCTAGTGGTGGCAGTGTTGCAAGCAAGCTGAGTGTTTGTATGGCGGCATTCGAATGTTATGAGGGGAGTTGCGATACATAACGTGGTGAATATTATGGTGATGGCGATTGTATTGCGCCTGTGTGGAAAGTCGCTTGCGGCAACGAACATTAGGTGGCGAGTTGGAAGTTCGCATCAGCGCTTTGATGGCTGGTGGTAGGTTGTGAAAACAGTGGTTGCTACTGTGAGTGCATGAAATCAGTACCGTAAAACGGGGTAACTTTGATAGTTTTTTCGAAGAAAACTTGAATATTTATGCATTATTCGAATTATATTTTATATTTTTAAAACAAGTACTGGTATCCTAACTATCGATTGCAGTTTATAGACTGCCAAAAGATTTATTCTGAATGGATATATTATTTTTCATATAATCGAAAGACGGTTTTCTGTTTTGGGATAACTTTGATAGTGGAGTATAAATAGGGCGTTGCATACCTCTAGGCGTTCAACACTATATGTAAATTTCTGACTTTGATTAAAAAAATGGTCCCAGTTTGTACAAATGGTTTTCGCTAAGAGATTTGAGAGCGAATTCATGTTCTACTATAACTAGGCTGTCACGGATAAGTGACGAACTTATTACAGTAATACCTCGATATAACGTAACTCGATTATTATTTTCGTTACGTTATATCGAGGTTACGTTATATCGAAGCAAAATATTTTTTTTTCTGAATTTCGTTCATCATGTATTGTTTGGTGAGAAAATGGGTCTTATATTGATATTATTGAACTAGCAGGCATTTTCAGTTTATCTCACATATTTTTTAAAAATATTTTTCCGTATGTAATTTTTTTATATTTTTCTTTTTGTTTTATTTTTTACTTTCACCTTTTTATTGCAGTAATCCCTAATGAAATGTATTCAGGAAAAAAAACTTTGCAGGAATCCTTTAACACTCGGAGAAACTATAAAAGAAATTCATAAATGAGATCTTTCAGAAATCTTTAAAAATGTTAATGTTGAGCAATCCATGAACATTTCTAGCAAGCAGTTATGGAAATTCAAGAATTTTGTTATGAGGAACTCGTGGTAAAACTCCTAAAGCAAATCTTTTTGTAATTTCTGGACAGAATTTTAGAATGAAAGTCCCAAGAATTCTTTGAAAAATGTTTTTTTTAGAATTCATGAAGAAATCACTAGAAAACTATCAAAAACAAGAACTATCTTCGAGTAGTTTTTCATGCAAAAGTTTCTGAACGAATACATTGTGGAATTTTCGGTAGTATTTTAGGAAAAATTTCTGAGGGATCTCAGGAGGAGGATGCTCAGTTTTTGAAATCCGTGAATATGTTTTTGTAATAAAAAACATCCATAAAAAAATTTCTAGACTTATAGTCTTCAAGAATTACTTGAAGAACCCAATGAAAAAGAATCATTGGAATCTTTATTAAGAAATTCGTGATGGAATCAATGAAAGATTTCATTTCACATAGAATCCTTGAAGAACCTAAAGTAGTATATAGAATGGTTTCTGCATAAATATTTGTAAAAAGTTCTGCAGAAAATCATAATTAAATTGGTGGAGAAATGCCAAGAAAATTGTTCTTCAGATTTTTGGACGAATACCTGTACGGTTTTTTAAATAATTTGTAGAGCATTCCAAGAATTATAACTGGATTGTCCTTTAAAGTGGCCGCTGGAAGAATTCATGAAAAAATGCTGAAATAATTTATAAATTTCTAGACTCCGGAAAAATATAAGGTATCATATATGGAATTGTTTGAAGAGTTCATAGTTGAATCCACTTTGTATCCTGGAGAAATTACACATGAATATCAGGAAGGTTAACTTGTGGAATTTCTGGAATATCCCTGTCGGAATTATTGTA
This sequence comes from Aedes aegypti, assembly GCF_002204515.2. Classification (NCBI taxonomy): domain Eukaryota; kingdom Metazoa; phylum Arthropoda; class Insecta; order Diptera; family Culicidae; genus Aedes; species Aedes aegypti. The sequence goes on along the minus strand of NC_035108.1, from coordinate 341,149,704 downwards.
AGAATAGGTTTTAAGTTTTATACATGAATACCAGGACAGTTTAAGATAAGCCCATGGAGCAATTATTGGCGGAATATCAGGAGGCATCTTCAGAATCCGTCGAGAAATTTCGATATCGATTTATGACTGTATTCAGTGATAGTAAATGCTTGAATTGCTCTGATTTAGTATTGGTAGGTGTTTGAATCTCGAAAAATGTTTATAGCAGTTCATAAACCATGTTTTTAATAAAAATTGTAAAAATAAATGGAATCAAAAACAAGTTACGTTATATCGAGGTAAAAATTACGTTATATCGAGTTACGTTATAAAGAGGTTACGTTATATCGAGGTTACGTTATATCGAGGTATTACTGTATGACTTCATCAAATAGTGATCGTAGAACAGATTGTTTGTGAGCGTTTCGAAAATGCTAAAATCTTATAATTTTTGTAATATTTGTATATAAATCCTCAAATGTGTTTGATTCCAACGAAAATAGCTTTGACATGAAGTGCCATACAAATACACTTTTTTTTACATTAGTTTTTCTTAACTGATTAACAGAAGCTTTGTTATTTCGTTTAGTATGTTGTGGGTCTCGCACTATCAAAGTTACTTGCATTATCAAAGTTACCCCGTTTTACGGTATTGCATTGGAAATCGGTTGAGCTGTTCAAAAGTTATGATTTTTTTTAAACATTACAAATCTAATGCACTGAGGTCTACAGTGTGTGCCGATGAAAAATGACTGATTTTTTATTTTCAAAAAAATATATCTCAAAAACTAAAAAACATACATCGCTGAAAATTTGACAGTTTACGTAAAATTTTCTGAACTTTTAAGAAAAAATGAGAGCAGCAATAGCCCCTTTGGTCCCGAAGCCTTCAAAACACGAAAAAACGGAAACTCTTGAGTTTTTTCATGTAAAAAACACAATTTTTGTAATATTTTATATTTTTCCCGAAAAGTCAAAATCCTTAGCCTTCATTTCGTCCAAATAGATTGAAAATCGGTCAAACGGTTCAAAAGTTATAATTTTTTTAAAAATAAAAATTTTGCAAAATCGCGATTTTTCTGGTCACCCTATTTCGGAAATGGTCACCCTAATGAAAAAATCCAAAAATACGTGTATCCTTATTTCGGATAAGGAACAAAATAGCAAATTTGCACGGAATTCGGAGACCCACTAGATCGGTTTTTCATGGAATGGCTGATATAAGGCGGCATCCACAAATTACGTAACGCTCAAGGGGGAGGGGGGGAGTAGGCTCAAGCGTTACGGCTCATACAAAAATTTAAAAATTTTCATACAAAAAGCGTTACGGAGGGGGGGAGGGGGTCAAAAATTTCCAATTTTAGCGTTACGTAATAAATGGACGCCGCCTAAGCCATATATAATGACCACAAAAATGTATAGCTGTATCGCAAATATCGACCAAATTTGGTTCACATCTTTATGCTCTTGTTTTTTTTTTAAATTAATGACACTTTACACAAAAGGGGTGCATTTGTGTCAGTTTATGATCTGATTACTCGGGACAATGGAAATTCGCGGCAAAATTTTTGAAATTTCGTGTGTGATCAAGACGATAAAATCAAAATTTCGCGGCTTTGTCACGGTCCCATACTTTTGACCATATTTAACACAAATACATATACATTGTTATTTTACGAATACATATAATTGTTATACATATAACTGTTATTTTACGAAGTTACTTTATAAGTGATATCAGAGTGGTAATGCAAAATTCAAAACGAATATAACAAGTTAGAACAACGTCCAAGTTAAAAACACGGTTATACAATCTTCGATGGAACTTCGACTCCAAGGTTAATGAACCATTTTCATAAGCAAAAAACTTTAATTTACTGCGATTATCATATACAATTTTCAAATTTTACTAATTTCGCGGCATTTCACGGAATTTTCTAAATTTCGTGGCTTCCGCGAAATCGCAAATTTCCATTATCCCTACTACTTACATGTAAAAAATCATAATAGTCTGGTCCCGCTGCGACCCATGGTTTGAGAATTTACAGGAAATCTATGATTTTCTTAACTCTTTTACATTGCACTATGGACCAGGGACGCAATCTGTTGGTACAAAATTAATAACTCGGTAACGAAATATTTCCAGCATTTGGTGTCTTCTGCAATTTTTTGTTGTTTTTTTAACAACGATTTCTTACAATGATTATGTTAGTCGAATACAGTTAAATTTTCATGAGTCGATCGACTTATTGAAATATCGAGACATGCTTTGGAAAGCTGTTTACAGAGACCAGCATAATAACCACAATATATTGTTTTAGTATGGTTCCATGAGTCGATATATGAGTCATGGAACATCGACTCATGGAGGTTTCACTATATAAACTATTAGGTAGACAGTGATAACTCTGTTGATAACTACAAAAATAATCTTGAGATACACAAGATGAAATGGCTATGCTGATACACTTCCACTATTTAACGGACATATTTCAAATTATCACTGTTGATTCTTCACCATCAACTATGTCAAGCGTTTCATACTCTAGTATCTTGAGAAAAATCCGAAGGTGACTTGAGCTGATTTCAATATAAGTTCCGAATATTTTCACTCACTGCCCAATAGCCCTTTATTTGCTGAACGTTTTTCGAAAAAAGATCAATAAAGATTTCGAACTAATAAGAATCTTGAGAATCTTGATAGTTTTTGTTCGTACTACCGTTAACTAGTGGACGAAACCAGCACCTATTTGTTTTAAAACTAGTGGTTTTGACATTGTAGACAAGTCTGTCAAAGACTACATCTAATCAGGATCGTGAGATGTATAAAATCAAACTGTCACTATTGAGGAGTGATCCTAAACTAATTTCCAAGTACTTTTTAATTTACTTTACTCCAATGCAACTCCATATAATCTAAATTGAAACTAAAATCGTCTGAAAGTGCCTCATTGAAGCCCAAGCAGAAAGTTCGTTTTTTGGCGAAGTAGTCGGTTTTTTTTACAATTCGTTTTTCTCGCGTCGGTGTGGAAGTTTTTGTTTCGATTTATTCTGTACGTGTTCCGCTGGGCAGTGCTTCGTTCAAGCCCAAGCGTTTATTTGTCGGCGTCGCCAAAGTCTTTTTTTTTTCGTTTTGTTTTGCACGCGTTCTGAGTGCTTCTCAACGGTCCAAGCAGTCGAGCTCGGGTTTTCGCATCGCTGGATTTTTTTGTGCAAAGAGCATGCTTATTATTATTATTATTATTTTTATTATTATCTTTATTAAGGAGATTTTCAGCCCAAAGAGCATGCTGATTATAATGGATTACGGTTACTCAGTTAAGGATGGACGATCAAATTGGTGAGCTCGTTTCGTGCTTCTACTTTGAGTGTACAATATATTATGAAACGTATTTTTATCATGACAACGGTAGGAATGTCACTTGTATGAATTAATTTGACACAATATGAATATTTCGTCACTGTATCACAGTGTCGACATAAACTCTTGAGCATGATTTACCTTATTTTTAACATTATACAAGAAACCTTTGAATGGTTCGACTTTAAAAGTGTTGACTTATCGTATGTTCACGTTGTCTTTGAAGTACTGATAGGTGATTTTTTGAACTTACCCAGGTGAATCCTGATCATGCAGCTATGGTCTCACCAAAGACAAATTAAAGACCTCCATGTCCCTTGCAGTTGGCAAAAATTTTATGGCTTATAAGGTAATCTAGAATGCCGTGAAAAGTGTACTGCGATCTGTCAAACTTGGGTACCTTTTGTACTACCGAGGGACCAAATGCAGTACTAGAAGTGGTACCCAATCTGAGCCCGAGTGGGACGAACCTGGTCTCACCCCACTAACAAAACTCCTTCGCATGACAACCATGGAGATGCAGAGAGTCTCGGTCTCTAGTAACATTCTAGTAACATTCCTTCTTTTCCCCGATGACCGTAAGGACGTGGCACCGTTATTGACTTTATAATGTTCTCGGAAGTGTACATTGAAGATGGAAAGCTACTCCCAAGCTACATCTGTTGGTTCCTTGTGCAACTTCGGTTATTATATTCAATCAGCACCTACGAATTGTACGGTCATCAATGCTTATGCTTATGCTTACGCTTATTAAAACAAAAATCGTCTTAAACTTTCAGAACACAAAATTCAGTACACGGTCTCCAGTCCATCGTGTCCACAACTTTTTTTTAGAAAACATGTAACATTTGCATTTTAAACTGTTTTTTTTTAGAAATAATCAAAAACTTCAATGCAACGGGATTGTTCTACTAGGCTGCATTATCCCAAATGAACTTTCCAAAGATGCATTGCCAAACATTAACTTTGAAAGAATGCATCAAACTATTCTGGAATACATGTGGACATTTAGATATAAATTGTTTAAAATCCTAAACTATTTAAATTTGGATAAAATTCTGGTTTCTTTTGAATGCTTATAGTTCAGACATCATACTAGAATACCTGCCAGTGATCGTTAGCTTCGTATTTTTGCCAAAACAATGATATTTGATTTATACTGCCCAAAGAAGTTTAATGGATCCGAAACCGTAAATTACCCTATCTTTATGTATAAAGTAACAAACCGGTTCCGGGTCATTTGGCCGAATGCCGTTTGGCCGAAATTTAAAACTATAGTGAACTACAGTTAGCATGCATTTGTAACGAATTTCAAAGCTTAATTTCAAAGAACAGTTTATTCTTAAAAAAGGATACATCATCATTGATTTACAGCTCGTTAGTATTTGTTCAAGAAACAGTCAATGCTGAAAGAAGAACATCCTAAATGTAAGCAGTTTTTTACTTTTTTTTTACTAGCGGTAATAGATGCCAGGTTTTCAAATTGCGTTTGAAGTCAGCTTTTGACAATAACTAAAATGGTTTACAACTTGTTCGTCTTTCAGTAGCATCGGTTTGCTACAATGTTTCGACTCGTACTAAATAAATTAATTCATAGTAGTAGCAACCACAAGTTTCGGCTAATTTTTTCACAACGGAGAATTAGTGATGTAAGTGTTCTACGAGTCGTTCGGTTTACTGATACCCGCAAGCAACGGTGCAGAGTTTGTCTTCGAGGGGAAAAACGTCTCACACAAGTTATCCCTTGTGCTGAAATTATGTTTTTAATAAAACTCTTTATGAGCGTTTTATAAGCCATAATTTCAATAAGCTATGAAAAATATTCAAACTTGAAAGAACAGAAGAAAAGAATAAAAAATCTCTTATAAAAATGTAAGCAAACAATAATCATTATGTGAGTATAACTACAAAGAACTGCCGATGATTTAAAAAAGGTAATGTTCCCAATTACAATATAAGCTTAATAAATGTCAATAGCTTTGTAACCAGCTTTTGTTTGAAAGCTTTGGTTTAGAAGGAAAAAAAACTACCACATCGTCGGTACGCAGAAACGAACCAACTTCGTTCTGAATTGACAGATCGTTTTAATAATTCTCTCGGAGAACTGATATAGCGACAAACATGACGTTGGAACTCATCATAAAAATTAGCAAATTAATTAGCTGATCAGTTATTTCGCTACACTTATGAGTCCTACTCATAAGCGTTGAAGCAATTTATTTTTTTTTGTTCGTAATTCGCCAAACGGCATTCGGCCAAATGGCCGGACACCTAACAAACCTAGGACCGAGCATAAATGACGTAGCATTTTGGGGGAAGGGAGGGAGCATGTATTAGGCATGGGAAATAGGGTATTATGGAGGGGTGGAGTGGCTACAATCGACCAAAAAATGCTACGTCATTTATGGACGCTGTCCCTTGAAAATTTCAGCCCGAACGGAGAGCATTGATACAGGAAAGGGCTCTTGCAAATTGAATCTTAAGAAATCGATGGTAAAATTGCTAGTGAAATATAAAAGAAACAGTCCAAGAAATTTCTGGAGGGATATCTTCAGTGATCTCAAAGAATCATTGGAGGGTTCCCTGATGAATTACTTTTAATTTGATTGCATAAATTTCGATGAGAGACCCCAGAAAACATATTTCAACGAATGGAGATATTTTGCTTCCGTTGTAATATCTGGAATGATCTCAATTCGGTGTAGCTCCCATAGAAATTCATGAGATGCTTAGAAAATTGCAAATTTAAATATAAATTTGATATTTGTGAGAAAATCACTGAAATTTTCGGTGTGTTTTCAACGGAATATCTGGTAAAACTACATAAAAATTTCTCAAGGGGTTTTTCCGTAACTATCCCTTTTTTGCGATTATTATTTTGATTTGCAAGAATTGTAAAAAAATAAATGTTAAATGTTATAATCAAATAAAATTAAAATAGAATAAAATGTTTCACATCATTCAAACTTCATAAACGAAGAGTGCAGTCGAGAGATGACACTATAATAGGTGAAGTAATTGAAGGATTGTTATCTTCTTCTTCTTCTTCTTCTATGTTCTGGCCAATCGCCACTCTTCGACACCAGTTGTAGTTTTACGACCGCCTTTTTCTGGTACTGAGCCTAACACGGACGCCCAGGAAGACATCCACACACCGGGGACCCTACATATCGTGATCAGCGATTCAATCTATCTATCTATCTTCTATATAAATAAAAATGGAGTGGTGTTTGTATGTCACGAAATGACTTACGAACGGGCTTCCAGATTTTAAAAATTCTTCCACTAAAGTATTCGTGAAGTGTTCCGACGTGTTAGTGTGCATAAAAAGTAATAGATATTCAACGGGAAAAACAAAAAAACGGAACAAAACAAAACTGTCAGTTTGTATGGAAATCAGGAAGGGCAAAAACACAACAGCCTACTGCCGGGCCCACTAGTGTCTCATAAAATCCCGACAGCGTCGACTGGAAAATTACAATCAAATCATTGTACTATTCCAATTCAGTTTACTTTCCATGATGTTCAGGCGGCATGCTAGAAGTCATCAACGTTTCATAAATATGTTTTCTTCCTCAAAGGTCGAACTTTCATACGGAAGCAAAGAAATGACATACAGGTGGCCATGTGTCTACTATCAGTCTCAATGCGTCACCGTTGTAATTAAACTTCTATCCCTTCCAAAGTAAACCTTTTGGGTTCAGGTAGAAAGTGAAATTAACAAGTTTACGTTTTCTGTCAATTGAACAGTCTTTGCAATTCAGAACTGACTAGTGAACGATCGAACGTTGTAGAGTGCACAGGGTAGAATACCAGCTAACATAAAATACAAAAATTCAAAATGGTAAGTAATTGATCACAGTGATGTGATTAAGTGTATAGCAATTCTATTTTTTTCCCTTTATTAACGAGCAATTCTATAACTTTTGGTTGTCTTGCAGAAACAATCAACGTGTCTGTTATGCATCGTCTTGCTGGTTTCCCTACATAAGACTGGAGCTCTTCCGCTCATGCAATACTTTAATCTAGAAAATCCATCCAGTGATTCCGAACAAACGACAGCTATTACAGAGTATCGACAAGACGAGGTCGATAATCAGCCTATGATCCAGTATGAAACGGTTATGCCAGTGCTGAAAATTGTACTTACTCCAATAGGTAATTTCAATAATTGAATATTATATCTCATCACATGTTCTAACATAACAAATTTTCTCGCTAAAAGGTCGGCTGATGCAACCGTTGATAGAACAGTGGCTGGAGTATCAATTTGGACCGTACATCAACACGATCGGTAGAGCGATGGAAGGTGTTTCCCGATATGCAACGGATAATCTTTCCTTCCAACCGGGGGACGTTTACTACACCAAAAGCGATCTCGTGGAGGGCTACGGCTACAACTCGCTGCTCATCAATCTGCCCGCCGGAAAAACGTTAACGGTGCTGACTCATAAATCGAAACAGAAGCTGGACATCATCGAAGAGCTGCCACAAGTATCGGATTCACTCAACGAAGTGCGGAAGCTCAACTGATCGCAAGGGAGTAAACGTGGCGGCGGAGTCGTTTAGGAACAAAAGGTTAACAGACAAAACGTCGAAAGGACAAAATGTCGAGAGACCTTTGGCCTGTTCGACCTTCTGTCCTTTCGACGTTTTGTCTTCCGTCTTTTGCCATAGATTCCGGCGGAGTGATGCCAGTGGTGTGTAGATATCGAGGGAGATGACCGAATATGAGCGTCAGATGCTATTTCGCGATAAGCATAATTTAAGTCTCGTAATTGGAAAATTATTTATTTATTTATTGCACGAGATGTATAAGCTGATTGAATGATGCGATGAGAGTGGCATACCGAGAGATGGTATGTAAATAAATGCGTAACACTGTTACGGTACAATATACATGTGTGGTACTTACTTGTTTTGTGGTAGGCACATTCGCATAACCGATGACATTGGTACTCATTTCCAGTAGCTTTCGAACTCTATTTGTGTTAATAAGTTTGGATTGGTTGTTTTCTGGGCCATTCCGTTCCGTTTTCTGCTTCAATGGAGGTATTTGAGAAATGTGAAAGCAGTAGCATGGTGGGTATTTTGATGAATCATCGTTGGGCGACTAGTTCCCAAAACAAGAATGGCAACGAAGAAGTTCACTTCAACTTGAACCGGAATATATTGGTTTCCAAATATTCCAGTTAGTTCCAGTGGGAGGTAGAAAATGGTGAAAGAACACAGGAAAACTCTAGTGTTCAATATCATAAGTGCGTAATGCATATTTATATTTGAAATCAAAAAGCTTAACTTTCTTGTTACAATGAGATGTTTTAAATTGCCTCTGTTTCGGTAATAATACTAAATTGATCATCTATGTTTAATTTGATGCAGGATGCAGTACTGATTGAAAACAGTCCATAAAGAAAATCGATGGAAAAATATCACACCCTTATTACTCAATTTTCCTCATTTTAATCAGTTAACGAATGAAGCAAAAATTATACGTTGCACTTTCTATAAGTTTTCCAAATGTTGAACACTTTGAGCTTTTCTCTTGAACTATTCATTTTTTGGAATCATGTATGACTAATCACTTTTTTTTACATAATAATTCCGCCTTTTCTTTCAATAACAGGGGTTTTAACATCCGTTAAAATACAGCTGTTAAGAATAGAATATATAACGAAGAAACTTACCGATCAAGCCGCCGCCGCCGAGCTAAATTGTCACAAACGCCACCGCCGATCAAATTTAATTCGACGCACGGGGGGAAATACATAATTGAATACAAATTTGGGTATATTCAAACAAAAAATATCTCTGTAAAAAATCACGTTTTTGTCAAATATACTGATCGTACAAATCTAATTATTCATTTTTTTTTATTTACATCGATCTGTAGCTTGTTCAAAATCGTTAGTTGTTGATTTATGTTAAAACAATATGCACTTATATTGATTTTGTAATGCGTAACATCCAAACAATGTTGCAACAATTGTTAGACATATGTTCTTGTAGCTTCTCAAAATAAAAAAAAAAACTGATGATTGAGAAAAAGAACTCTATAATTAATGTTTTATACCTACAGTACTGTTCTAACTAAGAGCAGCGCATGTCGATTTTCATACAAAATGCTCAACTTTGGCACACGGAGAAATCAGACTACCCAAAAAATAAGTAATTTTTACTCAAATTTAAGTAGACTGCATTTAGTTTTTACCCACGGTTGGGTTGTTTTGTCTCTCTCGCAACAGCAATGTTGTCAAAAACAGAGAGAGACGCACCGACCCAGCGTCGAAGTTCAATGGAATAAGCCAAATTTGGGTTCTTTCGAGTTTACCTAACGTTAAGTTGTTTTAACCCATCACGGAGACTTTGAAAGCTAACGCTGGGTAGATTTGTTTTTGCACTGAGTTGTTTATTTTGCCGTTGTCAAAGGGAAACAACCTAATGATAGGTATATATCAGTTAAGCCAAATTTGGGTTATCCCACGGAAGAGCCGAATTGCTTCAAAAGAAGTCAAAGTTGGGTTGATTTACGGCTCCGTGCATGCTCTAGTTTTGTTCCAATTGAAGCAATCGAGCTGATATTTTCTCCACAGAACTACAAATATATTTAATTTTGTAATCATTTTGTAATCTGAGCCCCTACCGGAAAGTGAGAAACTAGGTGCAATTGTTCGAAATAATAGCAGTTTTTCGTTTTATTTTTTTTCTTACACAATTATTTTAGACATTTTGATTCTATTGTATATTTCTTAACTACAGTCAGTGACATAAGTTAGTAACCAAATGCTATTTTTCCATATAAAATGCCCAAGTTTGGGATGCTGTATCACAGCTTCTGGTAATCCGAATTGGCTGAGATTTGGATGACGAACTACAAATAACTTGAAATTTTACCTGTAAGGAAATTATTACATTGCAGTTATTTTACATAAAGTTTCAGAGGGTTGTTCAAAGACAAAAGTAATTAATCGACAGAGTTTTGAATTTAATTCGAAAACGGTAAGTCGTGGAAAGTTGGTGTGTTCTGCAAATTTGTGTGACTTCTGAAATAGATAAACTTTTCTTGTTCAAATAGTAAATGATATAAAATTTAAGAAGTCAATGTTAACCCTCTAATACCCAAATTTTTATTTTCGATTTAAATATTATTTTTCGTTATCTAAAATCGTTCTAAACACGTTCTGGGCAATTATTTATTTTTATTCGCGAATTTTTGAATTTTGGTTTTTGATTTTTATAATTTTTATTTTTGAACATCCCTAACTTTTTTCATTTTTTCTTGAAGCCTTTTCTGGTTGTTGATTTTTGGCGATAATAAAAAATTAAATTTTTGTGGTACTTTTAAAAATATTACATTTTAATTTTTTTTTTCGGAGCGTATTTTATTTTCCGTGTAACTAAAGGAAAAACAGGTTTGAAATTATTTTGATACCACCTGGCTCTTCTTTTGTGATAGGTCGATCGTATAAAAATATAAAAGGTACGATTTTTTATATTACACATTAAATTAACCCCGGGCATTTATAGGTTATATAAGAATACAATTTTTTAAACAATTTTCAAAAATACAAAAAAGTTTCAAAAGTCATAAAAAACATTTCTTATATGCGTGTTATGAGTCAAGGTTTAAGCCAAAAATAAAATAATTTTTATTTCCGAGCTACGAAAAAATACACAAAACTCCAAAGTGTACCCCGTCTAAAGGCGGGGTTGGGTATTAGAGGGTTAAATAGAAATTCAATTTTTTGAAACTGATATTTTTTGAATAATTTTACCTAGTAGGTATCTCACTTCCCAGTAGGGGCTCAGAAAAAATTTAAATTTTGTGATTACAAAATAAACATATTTGTAGTTCTGTGAAAAAAAATTTAGCTCGATTGCATCACAGGGAACAAAACTATTATTATTATCTTTATTAAAGAGACTTTCAGCTCAGATCGTGGCTGGTTTGTCTCTAGGGAACAAAACTAGAGAATGTCAAAGAAGATAGTTTTGTATGAAAATCGACATGAGCTGCTATTATTCAGGACAACACTGTATGTTTAAGTGGAAATATTCCACTAGGAAATTGAAAACATACACATGAATTTTCTCTGTGAGCTGTACAACATTTGATGATGATGATATGATATGTATATAATACTATGTATATATACTATATATAATATGACCTGAATGAGATAATTAGTGTTGTTTTTGACTGATTTGATTTTGATAACATTTTCATTGTAGTTTTAGGTACTGGAATCTTCATTTTAAACATTACATTTCACCAAGGTTACCAATTTGCAGATCAATATAAACAGAACGGGTTCGCGTGCATAGCCTTAAGTTCTAGCTTAGTCATTAATCGACCTTCTAATGACTTTCTCAGTCAATCCAAGTTTATTTTTCCTCTTGCTTTAAAATTGCTCAGTAATTCGTCTTCCATAAACCACTCACCATCAGAATGCAGTGAACCTCCAGTAGTGTCCGTCGGCAAGGTTCGAATAATATCCTCAAAAAACAAAAACAGCATGTAGCCATGATCATCGTCAAATATTCGACACCAATGAAGGCCACTACGCGTCACTTAACCGCCAAAGCCATAATTCGTTAATAATCATTTCACTTTCAACCATGTCTGCCGGCATAAATGCGATACTGGTGCTGGTTCGAGAAGTCATCATCATATACCTGCCTAGCTCATTCCGGTCAACCTCTCTCGTGGTCAATCGTGGCAGCTACAGTTCCCCTTATCCTCCCTCTTTTCAACCCTCCCCCCTCTTTACTTGGACTATAGGTGCGCAATTGAACGGACCTTCGAATCGTAATTTGTTCAATACTTCTTTTCATTTTACCGGCTGTGGTGACGCGCGTTCTTTCTTGCTTCTTCTCGCCTCTGAAGATGGATTCATCAAGCATCTTTTGTTAGGCTCCCGCGTTTGCACTAGCATGTAGGCTAGGGTGTCCCAAAAACAGATCCTTCAGGGTCCAAAATATTTGGGAATTTGTTTTCAGTTCGCAACATAAACAACGGTGATCAATACTTGATCTATTGTATTGTATTATATCACTCTAACTTTTACATCATAACATTGACTGGTTGAGGTATTGAACTACTATTGGAAAATTTCACTTTTATATTGAAGTTCGTCATATGTTATTGAGATATTGATATACATGTTCCAATTACCAGTTTGGTGTTTGTAGAATATGCATGATATGTTATCTGAGGTATTTTACCTTTAATGCAGGACTCTTTCATAACTTATAAGTTAATAAATTCAGGAGGTAACTATGGAAAACTATAAGGAATGGAATATCTTAGTTTGGCATTCTGTAACATTTTTCTTCTGCACGAGTAGTTACTGTACAGGGTATCTATATGTTATCCGTACAAAATTTGAAGGCATGCCTATATGTAATCAAGCTGAACAAATTGAACATTCATACATGGTGCAATATAGGGAGCAGAGCTACTTGGGCACTTCTAGAATTCACTTTGACATGGGGGGTTTTTCTCGACCAAATTATCTGAAACATTGCAATAAGAAGCAGTTAAATACGACGCAAATTGGGACACCCTAATGTACGCACGCATTCATAACTACCCGCACTGGTTTGACGGACATAAGCTACGCGTGCGTCCGACAAATCAAAGTCGCAGTGCGTCCAACGGCCTTAGGGCTTCCACGAGCGCTCCAGCAGAACTTACCGCCGGCCACTGAGCAAAGAAATTGGTAAATTACTGTGATTAATTTGCGGCTATTTTGATTTCGAGCCTTGCGTTCATGGTTTTGTTGGTATGGGAAAGTCTAATTAGAGCTCTTCAGGTGTTGGAAGATTTGTATTAATCGATGAAGAACGACCACTGGTGGCGTTGCAGGCAAAGGCGAAGAGATGGGTGGCGTACTTATGACTTATGGAAGGTGTTTCTTACGAAGGCAAACAAAGCGATCAGAAAAATAGTGCTTGTAGTAGCCGCAATAGTAATGAAATTGACCTCCTTTCGCGCAAACTTAGGATGCCGGTTGTGCATATTACGTTAGTCTTTAAACATCGGCAAGGAGCTACCTGAGCACATAGGCGTAAACAGTCATCAGGATTAGGCGGAACGGCTACTTCGCTTTAGAGGTTGTTAAGGATTTGCTCAACTAGCCAAATTAGCAAACGAAACTAATCCACGTCTGAATATATGAATTACACACTGGAACAAGTTTTTATCTCAAACACCAAAATTCCGCTAGCTAGTAGTAGATTAGGTCGTTGAATCCTACGTCGTTTTCGTCACAGTACGTCTGGTTTTTAAGGTATTGGTAGATAGAAATGCATTATTTATCGATTCTAGTCAACTTGCACGCAAGTTTAAAAACTTGTATGTTGAACTATGTGTTTAATGTGCTACACAAATCAGTTTTAGGTGCTAAATAATATAAATCGAATAAGTTTGTAATTCTAAAAAGTCCTTTTTGATGGATTGGAAACGTATTGTACCTATCTGGCTATATAAATGAAACGTCGAAATTTGTATAAAGGATGCAAAAATGTTCAAAAATTTGATTGAAGCGATAATAAATCGCGAAATTTAAATCAAACAAAAGTATGTCTTATTTTGCATTCTTGGTGGAATAAATTTTTAAGAAAGTTCATGAAAATCACGGTTTAAATTTCGTTTCTCATCAATAAAATCAGTATTTTACACAATTTTTCTAATATTTATAGGGGCCAAGCCCAAGTTTTGGGGTGGCCAGGAATCCCCTATTAACGCCAATGCCTGAACAACCGATGATGGCTCTTTCTACTCAGTTGGAGGTTTTATGATGCGTACCTGAGAAGGTGATTTTGGCCACTTGAGTCTTGCATATGAGTTTAGTTTATGTTGTGTCTGGGGCCTCTGGATGGTAGCTGTTGTTGTTGTTGCTTCAACACGCAAATGCTGTTAGTCTGACGTTCGTCTATTAGTTAGGAAGGCAATTCATAACTAATGACTTTTTTGCGTGCAAATGACTTAAGCTCATTCAGATGAAGGAAATGCACGTTTTGTACAATTACAGTTTGTCAACGAGGAGCGAATTGTGATTATAATTGAGCAACAGTAAACGTTTGCGAATTGAGAAAACATAATATGTCTTAGAAATTTGAACATTTCCAAAATAATCTAGAATGTGTTTTGCGCAAAAAAAAAACAATCCAATTCTTCAGAATGCAACAAGAAAATAAAAAGATTTTCTTAAGCATGTGGCTCGCTTAAATTGTTAATATGCAAATTGGTTATGTTTATGTCTACAAGTGATACAAAAAATAGAGTTTTTCAAATTGAAGCTCACTTTCAGAATCTAAAGAACAGAACAGAACAGAACACAAGGTATCAAAAATCGTTCAATGGCTTTAAACTAGTATTTAACCGCCGGAGGTAGCATAGGTTAGTACTCTCGCGAGCAAGGATGATTACGTGCGGTGTTCTCAGTATTCATCCACTTCATTGCATATTTTCGAACAATAATCGGAAGCCGGTTTACAGTTCGAGGACCTACGGATATTGTTCCAGTTTTGAGCTCAGATAAATGAAGATCACTCACAGAACTACTTTGAAATGCCTATATTGGATACGTTTTAGATTAATAAAACTTAAACTCAAAATTTGAAAAAAAAAATATTAAAAATTTGTTTGTAAAATGCTTGTAAGAAGAATTCTTGAAGAATTCACGATACTCATGTCGAAGGATGTTGGTAAACTGTTTATCTCAGAGATATTATTATTATTATTATCTTTATTAAGGAGACTTTCAGCCCTATGGCTGGTTCATCTCCGCTCAGAGATATGAATCCAGTTTGACCATGCAAACATTAGATGATTGTTATTTTTGCAAGAAATTGTTCAGTCAAAATTAACCAAATCACTGAACGATGTTCTTTGGTTCAGTAAGAGTGGACGAAGTCCACTTATTCTATTGAAAATTGTTATGTTAGAGGTTTGCAAAACTTCAGATTTTAAGCCCATTTTCTCAAAATATGAAAAATGATTTACTCTGACCTAATACCGACCATTAAATGGTTAAATTTTAAATTAGAATTTTAGTGCGTAAATAAAAGATTGTAATATTATAGATTAGAGTTTGTAAGTAATTTATTTATTTATTGAATGATTTATCGTCATTAAGAACTATGCTATCCTAGATCAAACATGTGTGTCAAGTATATTATACTTTTTTTTATATTAACCTTTACAGTACTGGGTGTCTACATCAAAGTTTTAAAACTCCATATTTTCGCCATCGTTCGATCGATTTTTAGGAAAAATCATGAATGAGTTTTATTTTTTTATGCTTGCATTTTAAATTTTGAATTCAGTGATGGTTTCAGACTTAGGTGTGAATATGTTTGGATACCTAGAGTTTTTCTTGACTAAAAAAAAGTGGAAATGCTATAAAACCATCTCAAACATTTTTAATAATTAATATAAAAAGATCTTTTTGACATAATATATCACTTGTTTTAGTTTGGAGGCTATTGCATAAACATGCAAAGAATCGTCAATTTTTAAAGTAAGTTCTCAGGTAAAAAATGAGAGACTGCCCGTGAAATAGTCAACTATGAAACGGGTTCTGATCTGCTGGGATGTAACGTCAGAAATAAGAGAAAGTATATGAGATGATGTCAATCTACTTCAAAATTCAAGCAATCATACGAGAACAGCAGAAGAGGTTCCAAAATCAGTCAAACAAAACTCTATTGGATCCTGACTCCGGTGACTTTGTTTAGGAAACAATACACACTTAGATTAAATTACTGGGGTCGGTAAAGTTTTACTGGGTTTTGGAACTACCGAAAAAGTCAGTAAAATGAAAACTGTCACCACGCGTAATTGAAAAGTAAATTTCACCATGTTTTATTTTTTATCGATATATGATATAAAAAGAAAGCTCTCTGTAAAATTTCAGTAAAAAACCTTTGTTTTCGATTTCTGACATTTTTTTAGTTTACTGACTTTTTCGGTAGTTCAAAAACCCAGTTATTTTTACCGAATAGATTGAGTGTGTAGATCGCAATAGTTTTTAAATTGAAATAGATAATGTAAAGCCTGTCCACGTTAAATTTCGGACACCCAAATAATGGCATCAAAAAAAAGTTACTCATAATTCAACAAAAACAATTGTTTATTTCAGAATAAAAGAGTTATGTCTACAAAATAAACAGTTGACAAGGATGTTAATCCTTCTTTCTGTAAAATTCTCGAACTTTCTGTGGTACACCCGCCATCCGTGTCCGAAATTTATCGTGGACAGGCTTTATTCTATCAAATAGATCAATGTTCTGTTGATTTTTGAAATTTTTTTATGAAAGATTTGCATTTTCCCCATAGTTTTTATTCTGAAATGCCTTAGGTACCTCAACAAGTTCGTAATATTATCGAATTCAAAATTTTCATTGCATTGATCATAAATTTTATTCTTTTGTGATTTATCCTGAAAATCTCCCAAAATCGATCGAACGATGGCGAAGATACAGAATTTTGAAACTTTGATGTAGGCATCAAGTACTGTAAAGGTAACCACCAGCTAGTGACCAATCGATTAAGTTTTCAGCTTAAACGGATGTTTGGTTCTCTAGATTTGTGCTCTTGAAAATTTGAGGTTTGGCTTCGATTTATCTTCACCTTAATCTTAAAGCGTAAGAATAAATGAGGAACCAAATAAAAGATAACTACGAGTTTTTATTTTAATTTCTATTGGGGTCTTCCTTGGCCGAGTGGATAGAACCCGCGGCTACAAAGCCAAGCCATGCTGAAGGTGTCTGGGTTCGATTGCCTGTCGGTCCAGGTTCTTCCACATAATTCATAAATAACTCCAGATATTCCTTCGGGTCTTTCTTTGTATTTCCCGTTATTTTAGTTCAGAGTATCTTTAATATTGCAACCAAAAATGTATCTAAAAATATCTAGAGAGATTACTCTCAAGTTTCCTGTGGGAATTCTCTAACAGGTTCTTCCAAAAATTTACCAAAGAAGTTCTCACAGTGTTCATCCCGGATTTCTCTAACGATATCTCTAAGGAGATGCTCAGATTTTTTTTTTCAGAAAGAATTGAAGGGAATCCCTGAAAAAAACTCAGGTACATTTTTAAACCAAATCCTAAAGATGATCCTAGTGAAATGCATGACAAATTCCAACAGGAGAGAAGCATTTCAAAGATCTCCGGATTTTTTCTAGACTTTTGACAAAGTATTGTTTCTCCAGAAAAAAAAAAACTGATAAAATAAGTATTGGGAAATTTGCCACACGAAACCCTGTATAATTGAATACAGGATCTTTTAGATGAAATCCCTGGAAAATCTACAATAGAACTTTTGAAGGAATTACAGGAATGATTTTTGACCATTTCGTGGTCTTAAACTCTAAATGAGCATGAGCATGAGTATGAATATTGATGACCTTGCAATTCGTAGTTACTATTTCGTGATTGGCAGAATAATCAGAATTGCACTAGGAACCAACAGATGGAGCTTGGGAATAGCATACCGTCTTCAGAGTACAGTTTTGAGAACTCCAAACATTATAAGGCCAATAACGGTGATCAGTACGCTGATCAATTGTACATATGTGTAAATAATTGTAAATAGTATGTAGATTTAAGCAAATTTGAATTCAGCACAAACAATTTAACACACGATGAATTGTAAACCGTCACCACCATTTCACACTACCACTGTACACCATATCAAGCTCATCCCATTTAAGAACTACGATCATGTGAAACAGAATTACGCAACACACCCAGAATAAGACAGTACAAAATAGACACCCAAAGCGACCGGTAGCGTGTATTGAAGCCTGTCCACGATAAATTTCGGACACGGATGGCGGGTGTACCACAGAAAGTTCGAGAATTTTACAGAAAGAAGGATTAACATCCTTGTCAACTGTTTATTTTGTAGATATAACTCTTTTATTCTGAAATAAACAATTGTTTTTGTTGAATTATGAGTAACTTTTTTTTGCTGCCATTATTTGGGTGTCCGAAATTTAACGTGGACAGGCTTTATTTCCCTCGTCCGTTCTTCCGCGCAATAAATTGAAGTACAGTGCAGTGCAATTAAACCACAATTTCTCTCTCGATTCCGAAAACATATCTTCGGCTGTGGCCAACGGTGGCAATCATCAACCCATTCTCGAGAAGAGATCGCGCATTAATTATTTGCGGCAATCAGTGAAATTTAGTGCAAACTGTGGATCCGATTTCGGTGGATAACCGCCACTTGAACTACGCGGTGAATTGCTGTGGTAGTGAAGTTCACGTTCCCGTGATTTGGTGCGCCGCTATTGCACATAGCGGGTAGTAAAACCTCCGGTGGCCAGCAATTAGAGCTCCACGCTCGATCAAACGGCACCGGCCACGTCCTTACGGTCATCGGAGTATACCCAAGGGGTGGATCACTCCTGATGCATTTGATATTTCTAGAAAATTGAATGCATTCAAATGCATTTAAATGCCCACCTCAAGCAAATTTGTAAATCATGGCTTGCTCATATGTTTGGTTGTTGTCTTTGTCAAAGAGTCAAACCTGGGAGGAAGAAACCGATACAAAATTTATGTACGTCATAGTGAGCCGAGATTCTGCTTTCACGAACTGTCACGGTGAGCCCAGATCTTGAAGAATGGACAAACTTGATAAAAGCGCGTAATAGGGTCCTAAAGCCCTATCCCAATTTTAGTGCCAAACGCTTAAGTTTAGGCCAAAAACACATGTTTACTCAATTTTCTAATATTTTTCGTTGGATTAAGCCCAAAAAACATTTTTTTAGATTTTGTCACATCCTTTGATTTTGTCACATCATTGGCTTAAACTCAAATTTTGGGTGTATTTTGTTTTCCGTGTCCCTTACGAAATGTCAGATAGGAACAACCCCAGTGGTCGAACTAAAACCCCTGTGGCGTTTTTGTCGACTAAGCGAACGTCAAACATGATCAAAAGTGTCAGAGTTCATTTATGGACCAAATCTTAAAATTAAAGTTTAAACATGATATAGCCATTATTTGAGCGGGAAAAGTTGCTAAAGTAGTTACAGTAACATGCTTTTTCGTATTATTAAATAAAAACAAGATTTCATTAACAATTTTAGGACCCAATTGATCAAAACAAATATTTGCATTCCAACAAAGTTGACAACAGTCGGTTGAAAATCAATTCCTGCAACACCCAAAAGCAATGCCACGATAGTACCTTTTAATTTGATCGAATATAAAGTAAAGAAACACGCATCTTTTTACTGTTTTCCAATCATCATTAAAATTGAATGCACATAAAACTATGGCCCTTTTTCCAAGTTTGTCCAGAAAGATCGAAGGTACACAACAAAAGAAAACCCAAGCCTGCCTTGATTGTCGTTGGTGAGCGGGAGTTATCTTGCAATTTGGAAAAGTGTTGTGTCATATTTCGTGTGTAGTATCGGTGCCTCCCTCCCAGACTCAAACCAATCATGTCACAATTTCGAGAAGAGCTGCTATCTCATCCAAAAATTATTCAACCCAAAGTTTTGTAGCACTTGAAGAATATCAGTATTTGAATATTGATTTTTAATACATGGATAACGATGTTCCAATTTTTTCCGTGGACAGTTGGAAGGCCACGAAAGTTTAGAGGGGGAAGAGCGTCTCATCACAACTTATCTACCGGTTAAATGAGTTCACTTGATCACAGAATGTTCGTCACTGCATATTCAAAAAGTAACACCATTTCGAGGCAGTGACAGTGGAAGTGATCCTCATCTTTACCTCTATTTTTCTTTTCCAGTTACTCTGAAGATCCATTATTGTTAACTTTCTTCATTCTGTTGGTTGGCCATACACCTTTTCCAGTCAAGGATGTTTTCCGCTGACAGAAAGAATATTTGAGGCAAGTTCGACACAAAGGTCCGTACGGAGGGGTTTCACTGAGCCCTGGAGCAAAAGGAATAGTTGTGGACAATGTTCACAGGGCATAAAGAAATTAATCTACACATACACACATATACATTCCGTAGAAAAAATGTACAGTTCGACTAAAGAACTGTGCAGAAGAAAACGATAAATAGAAATCTCAACTTGAGTGTCCTTCATATTCCCAATTCCTTAAATGATGCAATTAAAATGAGCTATTTGGTCAAAGTTTAACGATTTGTTGTATTTTTCATCTCGATCAATCGGATAACTACAAGTCGATACAGATTTGCACAATCAAATGAAGCTCTGGTCCACCTTCAGTAGGGCGGAGTCGCTTTACAAATAACGGGCTTCCCGAGTACGGATTTCCAACTACTCCTGCTTGCTAGTAATTCCATTTCTGTAAGGATTCAGGACAAGACTTAAGAGAAATGTATTCCTTCACACAATGTCTCAAAGATCCTACTAAAATATTTGCTCGATCGCCTGAAACAATTAAAAATTTGCAAATGGATTGCATAAAAAAGAAACAAAAAACAATTGTGAACATTCACAACAAACAAATGTCTACGCGTTGCTATGGAACAATGAACCTGTGCACGAATTCACCCGTTGACGTTTGAGCGGTGCCGTGTTATTTACGTGACCATGGCAACGAGTGAATTTGGCACCGCTCAAACGTCAGATTAGTGAACTCGTGCATCGGTCCATTCGTTGATAACAAAATGTTGTAAATGCCAAAGTAAAGTTGATGCGAATGTCGGAAAAATGTATTTGATGCAAATCGATGTACATTCGATACACGATGAAAAAGTGATCCACCCCTTGAGTATACCTCTGCATCTTCATGGTTGTCACGGGAAGTAGTTTTTGTTAGTGGGAAGGAGTGAGAATTTACACAATCTGGATTCACCTTGGTAAGTGATGTGATTTTTTTTCCTGTTCGGATGCGCCACTGCGACCAGTATTTAGATCTATTGTGGCATAACCCGTATCCTTAGTGTATAGTGAATGTCGCATTATTCCATTTCCATTGATAGGTAATGAAGCATCGATTTCTGTACAGTTCTTGTTTTGATTCCTCAGATATTGATACAAATCGACTATGATGAAAAGGTCCCGCTATTTACACCCTTCATAGAAATTTACATCTCTGCGAAGGCACGTCCCTTAGCAAACATAATCGATTAAATTTCTGAGAAACCAAATCGGTACTACTGATATTTGACCATGCAACGGAACTCTAATCCCATCCTTGTTTCGCTTTTAGCTTAGTCCTAGAAAAAAGGGGCTTTATGCTAGAAGCAAAACCGAATCAAGCTAGAAAATTTGTTTAGTAATCAGAATTCACGTGAGTCCTTGAATTACCAGTACTTACAGTCCTTGTTGAGTTAATACTCATGATTTTTATCCTGGCTTCAAGTGTAGTCTCGGGACTGACCAAATCCGAGTCTTTAACCATCTGCTAGGTAAAATAGATTAATTTTCAGAAACTGTTGCCAGTAACAAGGACTTTGTACCGCGAATTCTTGAATTACCAGAACATATTACCCTAGCCCGAAAACAAGATGAGGCTAGGGTTCAAATTGGTAGATCTTACCCCGTAACGCACCACGAACAAGTGATCAACCCGCGTTACGGGCAAGGTGATGTGATTAATGCAGCTTCAATTTAAATTCATACATTTTGCAAATACAAAATAGGACGTGTTTGAGGGGAATGTAAGTATGGCATCCAATTAAAGTGCCTAATAATCAATCTAAGTCATAAAACAAATGTTCTCTTTTGATTGCCGGCATTCAAAAGAATAAATTTACAACACTTAACCACAAATGCCCTTTGTCTATCACTAGCTTTTCAGGCGAATCCTGACGTCAAAACTTTCCCATTCTCCTCCTCCGTAGCACTTATGAGGGTGTCGCTGAGTCAGTGGCCTCTCATTGAGTAAGTGCTACATCAACATTTCCTTCCCCTATCCCAAGTTACGGTAAAGATGGGCTTGGCCGGGAATAGCAATATTTATTGCTTTTGGTAATATTGTCCAAGATTAGGCCAAGGTTTACTCCCCAGTCTTGTTCCTGAAAGCAGTATGCTGCCGTTATACGCATAATTGTCCCATGTTACTTTATGTGCATTTTGACTTTTTGTCATTAAACAGTTAATTTTTACGTATAGTTTTAGAAAACACACACCAAAAATTAACTTTGTTCGGAAACTCAATGAAAAGCAAGCCAAGTCAATTTGTCCCATTGTTGAATTTCCACGCATAACTGTCCCACTACTGTATTTCTACGCATAACTGTCACACTATACAATTCGCTGCGCTGATCTCGAACAAAATAGTCAGTAGGCAGTTTTGAATTAGCTGGTGTTTGGGAAAATCGTTTTGAACACCTTCTTACGTTGGCTTTACATCCCATGTGGAGCTGTTTTATTTTTTTATTTTCGAGTCCATGGCTTGCGACAAATCAGCTTCATGATTTAGCAAACCAAATCTAAATAAAAATAGTTCGAATGTTTTTGGATGACTTGGCCACATGCTGGGTTGTTACGAATACCGGTTCATTGGTGGAAGTGGCCATATTATATTGGCGAATCTGAAACCTGGTTTGCGACATATCAATTTTCATGAATTTGCAAATCATGTCTAAAGGTGGTTGAAATGTATTTGAATAACTTGACCACATGTCGGATTGTTCCGAATTCCCTGTTCCCTGGGGGAAATGGCCTCTAAACCATCGGTTCTGAAACCTAGCTGGCAACATCAAACTACATAAATTCCCAAATCAAGGCTAAAGAAGGGTTATTCAAAGGTTCTTGGATAACTTGATAACATGCCAGGTTGTTTTGGGTACCCTGTTCTCCAGAAGAGGTGGTTATTATATTGGCGATTCTGAGACCTATCTTGCGACACATCAAACTTGATGAAGTCAAGACGAAGTCAAAGTCATGTCAAAAGAAGAATAGTTCAAGAGGTTTTGGGTGACCTGGCCACATACTGGGTTATTCTGGGTAATTGGTTCTTCGATGCAAGTGGCAAATATGTTGATGGTTCTGAAGCTTTATTTACGATGTATCAAAAATCATGATTTTGCAAACCAAGTCCAAAGAAAGGTGAAATCGTGTGAAGATTTGTGTCGTGAATTCTGAGTTAAATATTTACTCCGCAAAATAACCTTGAATTCGCAGATGAGTTTCTGTCAAACCTGCAGCTGGAAGAGTCGATATATCAATTTATAACATCTTATAAACTCTCTAACTTACTCATCCACTCTTTCTTTCACTAACTCATACATTGTCTCATTATCACACATACAGAAAACTTTGCTTTCCATCTAAAACTATGAAATCGTATTTCTTCCCTTCCCCACACGTGGCTCCGTTTGGCACATGTCACTTGAGCCGTCATTAGGTGCCTTAAGATAGTCTTGAGGATATACGTCCGCTACATTCGGTACAACCTATACGTAAGAACGGTCATCTACAGCATTATGCTTAGGTCACTAATATCAGTGGGACTGTTATGCGTAGAAATTCACCAAAAACCCCGTATTTCTAGGCATAACAGTCCCACTTTGAATTTCGTAGCTAAATTTACTTTATTCCCATAATAAAAACTCTTGACTCTAATGAACACGCTATTCTTTATACTGTTGTAAAAATTTTAATTTAATTTACCACATACCTGGTCAATACGAGGCCTAAATGTGTTAACATCTTTAAACGCGTTTTTCTCGATTGCATATTTTGGAACATGGGACAATTATGCGAATAACGGCAGTATGGGTAAAATCATCAAATTACACATGAATGTTGCTAGTATCCAATCTACGAAGTATACCGTATCTACGCTAACGCTAACGCTAATGTTAGTATGGCATCCATTATTAATAAAGATCGAGAATACCTAAGTATCTCTATTATAAACACATGAGAACGATTCTGTTGGTAGGGTGGCTTCAAGAGTAATACCATATAGATTTAATTAGATAAGTTCTAGTATATGAATCAAGATAGTCCTCTATCAGTCTGTAATGGAAACGTCTACACTTCTTGTGTCGAATCATTCGAAGTTTCACTTTGTAATTTAAAAACAAAAGCAACGGTATTTATGCTTGCAAAATATGAATTAGAGAATGCTGACACTTAAAGTGACGAACCAATCATAGTTTTTTTTATAGTTCATAACGGAGCATTCATACCGTTCTTCTTATAAAGATATGTATTGAAATGTTTTACTTAATTGAAACAAAAGCATGAAACGAGCTCACCAATTGGTAATCCATCGTCGATAGGACAGCAACAAATTTCGTCAACCAAACACCTGCATACGTGTGTATATAACACGAGCTCTCGAGACGCGAAAAGCAGCTTGGTTGCTCGGGCCATCTCGAAGCACTGCGCAGCAAAAACACAAAGTGAGAGGAAAAACACATACTATTCTTCGAGCCTTCTCGAAGCACTGTCCGGAAAAAAAACGCATAGAGCAAAAGGAAAAAAAAACACACTATTTCTCGGGCCTTCTCGAAGCACTGCCCGGCAAAAACACAAAGCGAGAGGGAATAAAAAAAACAAACGCTATTCCTCGGGCTTTCTCGAAGCATCAGGCCATTTTGTGGTCTTAAGCTCTAAACGAACCATTAAATTGAATAATCCATTATAGAATGAAAATTTCTGGTGAAATGTCTGAGAAATCTTCGGTTTAATTTACAATAGTTTATGGAAGAATTCCGATAAATTTTGTAAAATAATGCCTAGTTGAATCAATAGGATAATTTCTATGATAATCAGTGGAGTAATTCCTGAAGGATCAATTCTAAAACTGACACAAAAAAATACTGAAAAAGGAGAGGTTTTCTTGAATTTCTTGTTAGATGTTTTGGAAAAATTTCTACACGATTTTTTTTTTTTTGAACCCTAGAATAAACCTATGTGAAGTTTCTCGAAAGTATCCTTGTATGGATATTTCTTTAGTTATTACTCTAAGATGGTATTAACTGAACAAATAGGCATAACTGAAAAAAAAACTATCCAGAAAGTCCAGTTAGAATTTCTGGGAGAATTAGCGAAGTAATCCTATTTTTGGTCTGATAAACGATTTCCTGGAGCAAATTGAAGAAATAGAAGTATAGCTTAGTATAGCTTGAGAAATCATTTAAAGTTTTCGAAACCGAATTTCTGAGAGAATCACTAGAGCAATATTTGTAATGATTTCTGGTGGGATCCCTTTAGGAGTCTTTGTGCGTATTCCTGAAGAAAACTCACGAGGAGAATACCTGAATAGAATATGGCTCATAAGAGAAATTTTTCCAGAACAGCTCACGGCTTCATCAGGCTCAAATGATAGAGAGCCCCGGATATATTTATGATGATTTGTGGAATAATGTATTTTTGAATTTGAAAACACGATGTTCTGTTCAATAATACTGTTCTGTAAGGTTGAAATGAACGCTACATTTATCAGTATAAGTGGATGCTACAGGGTTCCCTATACATTACCAATTCAGGTTCTTTTCAAACCTAATTTTCCTTATCTGTACATTCTTTCGGTGCACAGTGAAACGATGTGATAAACAAGTTCCAAACATTGAAGGCGTTAATGGGTTATAAGTAAGTCTGAAGTTGAAGAGAAACTTTTCTGGAATCATATTATATTATTTAGATGATCAAATCTGTAACATTCAAGCGTTAGGAAAAATAGGAGGGGCTTTACAGGGGTTTGTTTTCGACATTATTAAATTTTCATTTGATAGTTCCAAGAATAATTTAGAAAAAGTACTACCACAATTACAAACTGAAACCGATGTCAATAACTTGTAAGTTCTGTGACCAACTAAATTAGGAAAATTCAATGTCCTGAAACTGTTCCTCCTTTTTTTGGACATTACGTCCCAACTAGAACAGAGCTTACTTCCCAGTTGTTAACTGGGAGCTTTCCTTGGCATTTGATCACATTTTGCATGTGAAAATAGAATTTTAGATGAATAATGAGAATTTAATCATTATACCACAATAATAGGGACTACCACAATCATAGGGACTACCACAATAATGGGCAAATTACCCTACCTAAACTAAAGTTCATTTGATTTTTTTTTTCAACACAAATGACTCCAATACCCTAATATGACAATTTTGTTACTGTTGCCAAACCCAGCGCATGCGCTATATTGCCGAGCCATCCACCAAACTGAGGTGAATTCAATGGAACAGTCAAAATACATTTGTCTCTGAATTGTAAGTTTCTTTTTTGACCGGCTATCATCTGTTTTCCAATGCATTAGTATTGTTTCTCGTTCAGTCGGTAGAGTTGTCGGTAGTTTTCGGACTGTTTTGTTAAGACATGGATAACATTGGTGTAAGTCCCCGAGTGAAAAAAGTATGTAAAATTCTAGTGAAATGGAATGTGCTAATTAATAGTCGTGTAAACCACTATCCATGATTCAGTTGGACAAATTGTCGGAAAATTGTTATTGACTTGTGAAATGAGATCATGTTTTCGCCTTCGTCCGGGTAGAATTCAAAGCGCGTCCATTAAGCAGCATCCTTGGAAGCTCATTTGTGAAATATCATCTAAACAAACAAGAACGCAGTCAATGAAATGTGACTGGATGGAGTGCTGGTCCAGGGCTTGGCCGGTTGGCCTTCTCTGGAGGTGCCATGTGAAGAATCCGGAGTTAGAAGTTGCCGGATCAGACACACACTCAAAATCTAATTGTTTTGCTTTAATGTAATCCGCTCTCGCTGCGTACCTACAGCAGAAGAAGTGCAAACAAAAAAACACTCGAGTCAACTACACGATCTGTTCATATAGCTCGAAGTGATGAGAAGATGTATCTTGAGTGAGTTCTGTGCGTCAGCAGTCTCGTAAACGGTGGCACAAAAGTTGGTACAATGAATCGGGGTATCTTTGATAGGGCGGGACCCACACTATACTAATCGACACAATATACTTGAAACATGTGCAAAAGTATAGACACAGATATCTGTGGTATAGAGTATCAGTAGAGCACTTCAAAATAGTTTTAAATTTTCGTAGGAATCGAGATCATTTGAGGCTTCATATTGGAATATCAAAAACTGATGAGATTTTTGCATTTCAGAAACGCTTACAAACAATCAGTTCTACGATCATTGTTTGATAAAGTTCTGTGACGTACCCTTCCGTCGCTTATGATTGACAGCATTAGTGCACTACAGCACTAGTTATAGTGGAATTTGGATTCTTGGCTAAAAGTATGTTTACACTTCCGGGCCATTTTTTAAAGGGGCTGTCATATTTTGGGATTCTCAGAATCTTTGAAGTTGAAAAGTGTTGCAAGTTACCCCGTTCGACGGTAGCTTTATTCAAATTCTTAAAGACTTTTATTGGTAGTTGTATACTTTACTTCAACCTAATACACTTTTGAATGGGGTTTTTGCTAACAAAAATCTGTACTTAAATTATAAAATCTAATCCACGTTCTCTATTAGCGTTCTCCAGTCCAGTTCAAATTGCAATGATGTTAAGCTTGTGTGGTTGTGTGGTTGTGGTTAAGGTTGTGGATCTCCATGTGTTTACATATCCGAAAATCGGCTTTCGATTATATGGAAAATTACAAATTAATCGTCAATCGTCAATCGATAACTAAGATAGTAGTACTTGCTTTAAAAATATAGAATCAAAATTTAAACATGAAGCAGAAAGAATCAGATTTTTTACAGAACCTCTCAAAATTACCCCGTCTTACGGTTTTTATATGTGAGCGTTTCCTCGAACTCTGGCACTACTGGGAGGTAAATGGCAACGATGCTCGATGTAGACGGTTGATCATAAATTACGATATGTCACGGGTCGCATAGAAGAAGGTATTTGGCATGCCAGCAGCATGTGCCTTCTAACAAAAAACAAAGTGGCTTGTGGCTGTTGTCTGGGCCGTTGTGTTACTTGCATGCACGTAGACGTTGCTCGCTACCCCTTGTATTCAAATGTAGTCGCCGTCGTCGTCGTCATGACTCTGTACACAAGTCGTGCAGGAGAATATTACCGCATATTTCTTTTTCATTTACACCTTAGTGCGAACCGTATTTACCTTCTAAAACGGTTCGCTTTAATCATTCCTTTTACTTTCATTCAAGGGGTTTGATGTTGGTATGTCGTAATTTTTGCAGAGACTTTTAATTCAGGTTTGTTCAAATGACAAATCTAAAAAAATGAGAATGACATTTATAATTAGGTACATCGTTACCTAGGCGACGTTTATGAGGGTTCGTACATACTTCTGCATCCATCAAAAGTAGGTGAATGTTGCATAATTATTTCTATTATCTATTCTTACATGTTACAAATACAACTACGAGCAACATTGGAAGAGGATTACCTCTACTTTGTCCAGTACCAAAGATAAAAATCTGGCAGATTGAATGTTTACTTAACCCGGCCTGAGTGAGTAAAAAAAAACTAAAACTCTCGATACTTTTCAGTGCTAAAATTAAAAACGGTACTTTTCAGTGCTACTAAAACAGTACTTTTCATTACTATTTTTTCTACTATTGATCTCTTTATGATCATTGTTTGGACCCGTTGGCGAAAACTAGCGGTGGTAATCCTTCTTGGACACCGTCTTGGAAAAAAAAAAACCTCTCGAAGGTCACGTCTTCTTTCGTTTATTCCTAAACATGGTTGTAACTACAAACAAAAGGAAGGGTGAATCTCTGAATTCACAATTTCCATCCAAAAAAGTGGGATTTAAAACTGTCACTACACGTGACAAGAATGGAAGAAAGGACGTTTCTCCGGAATGCGAACTTTCTTCCAAGGGTGAAAAGGA
Organism: Aedes aegypti; assembly: GCF_002204515.2. Lineage (NCBI taxonomy): Eukaryota > Metazoa > Arthropoda > Insecta > Diptera > Culicidae > Aedes > Aedes aegypti. The sequence goes on along the minus strand of NC_035108.1, from coordinate 341,120,653 downwards.
TAATTTTGATAATTGCATCGAAATGAGCTATCAGTTTGATGCTCTAGACAAATTTTCCGAACACCAAATCGAAGCAGTCTCTAGCCCAGGCTCTTTGATTCAAGTGAGGAAGCAAAGAGTGCCGCCTATCTTGTTCAGTTGTTCCGAATTTGGGGGATTTAGGTAGGAGATCTTGAACTCCATTAGGGGAATCAAGGTCTCCTTCCAAATCGCAAAGAAAGGAGACTGTCGCGTTTTGCCGGAAACTCTCAAAGATCGTGAACTTCTTCTCAAACATCTTGAAGAGACGAAGCATACATTTTTTACTTATGACGACAAAACTGAACGTTTGTTCAAAGTCGTCTTGAAAGGTCTCTCAAGTGACTATAAGTCACCTGAGAAGAGATCAAAAATGGAATAAATGATTTACTTGGATTTTCCCCAGTCCAAGTAATCATTATGAAAAAGAGAACCCAATCTGGCATTGTTCGGAAAGGGCTTTCTCAAGAATATTATTTAGTTCACTTAAAAAAAAAAAGATCTAAATAATATTAAAGCTTTAGAAAAAGCAAAACTTTTGTTCGATGTCCGTGTGACATGGGAACATTTACAGAAACCTGGAGCAAATTACCAGAACCCGCCTCAGTGCCGTCGGTGACAAAAGTGGGGTCATGGTACAAAAAATTGTCGCATGCATGATTTGCGGAGGTTCTTCTCACGCTAAGGACGTATATCCAGTGAAGGAAGATCCACCAAGCTTATATGCTCGAATTGCGGGGCCAATCATGAGTCCAGTTTTGGTCTTGCTCTTCGCGCAAGAGAGTCGTTGAGGCTCGTGCCAGGCAGATGAAAGATAATATCCGTTACGATAACGGTCGTTTCCGGAATTTGCCTGGTAGAGTATCGAAAAATACTCATTTTTCAGTGTTTGCTATTATTTAGCTTAATATGGGCTTATAGCGCAGCGAACATATACAAAAATCCCAAACAAAATTAGCTCAAAAGAGATTTGTTTCTTCAGCAACACTCTTCATTAAGGTTTGAAGAATGAGTTTTCAATATGGGATGATTAGGTTCTACTTAAATTACAGTACTAGCGTGATGGAACATTTCTCAATATTTCTCCATAGTAATTTCCATATAAACCTACAATGTCTTTGGGCCACCTTTAAATCACCACCTAGAAACCTGAAAATTTCGCAGAACACTTTTTTAATGGTAAGGATGGTAAGAAGCATATGGGAGATAGGATTTTCAAACATTTTTAAAATTTGAATCGCCCTAATGAGTACCCATTCTACTTGTTTCAAATCAAATTGGAAAAACCCTACCGCCACAGGTAACATCTACTCCGCCTCTTCGTCTACCGAAAATTCTAATGGGAAATCATCAAATGTACCCACTTCAAGTGATATGTCTGCCTCTGATTTTAATTTTCTAACTGAACAATTGAATCTAATGATTGATGCAATGTTCAAAGCCACCACCATGACTGAAGCAGTCCAATTTGGTGTAAAATTTACTAATCAAATTGTTATTGGATTACGTTTTTCTAATGGATCCAAATAATAATTTTAATATTTTAAATTGGAATGCTCGTTCCTTGAATGGTAAAGAGGACGAGCTGTTTAATTTTCTTACAGCTAATAACGTGCATATAGCAGTTATTACTGAAACGTATTTGAAACCTGGATCCAAACTCAAAAGAGATCCTATCTTTTTTGTTTATCGTAATGATCGACTTGATGGGGCATGTGTGGGAGTTGCAATTTCATACGCCTGAAACATCAACTGTTTTCGTCATTTGAAACTAAAGTTTTTGAAACTTTTGGTGTTTCTGTTGAAACACAGCTTGGTAAATATACTTTCATAGCTGCCTATTTGACTTTTAAATGCTCTGGACAGCAAGTTAATTTGCTCCAAACTGACTTGCGAAAATTGTCTCGCAATAAGTCAATTTTTTTTTGTCATTGGTGACTTTAATGCCAAACATCGGTCATGGAATAATTCTCAAAGTAATTCCAACGGCAGAATTTTATTTGATGAGTGCTCTTCAGGATATTTCTCAATTCAATACCCTGATAGCCCTACATGTTTTTCCTCTTCTAGAAATCCATCTACGATTGATTTGGTCTTAACCGACTCTAGTCATCTTTGTAGCCAACTGATTACTCATGCTGATTTTGATTCTGATCATGTCCCTGTTACATTTCAAATATCCCAAGAAGCGATTCTCAATCCTATCAGCTCCACTTTCAATTATTTACGAGCCGACTGGAATATATATGAAACGTATGTTGACTCTAATCTTGATGTTAACATTTCTTTAGAAACTAAACTTGATATTGACAATGCTCTTGAAACTTTAACAAATTCCATTGTTGAAGCCAGGAGCATTGCAATTCCAAAATGTGAAGTAAAATTTGAATCCGTGATAATAGACGATGATCTTAAACTCTTGATCCGTCTTTAAAACGTAAGGAGAAGGCAATTTCAACGAACTCGCGATCCTGCTATGAACATTATATGGCAACACTTGCAGGAAGAAATCAAGAAACGTTTTTCTCAATTAAGAAACAAAAATTTTGAAAATAAAATTTCTCAATTGGACCCTCAGAAGCCAATACCGGCATTGAAAGAGGAAAACAAATTATTACTAACTAATTGCGAAAAAGCTCAAGAACATGCTAAGCAGTTTGAAAGTGCGCACAATTTTAATTTAGGACTTACTAGTCCAATTTAAAATCAAGTTACTCAGGACTTCGAAAATATGTACAATCAAGAGAACGTTTTCGAAAATTCCTGGGAGACTGATTTGGAAGAAGTGAGAACTATTATTAAAAAAAATCAAAAACATGAAAGCTCCTGGCGATGATGGAATTTTCTACATCCTCATCAAGAAACTTCCAGAAAGTAGCTTAGCATTATTAGTTGATATATTTAACAAATGATTTCAATTAGCTTATTTCCCTGACAAATGGAAAAATCCTAAGGTTGTACCAATTTTAAAACCAGACAAAAATCCTGCAGAAGCTTCTAGCTATCGTCCAACTAGTTTGCTTTCCTCCATCAGTAATCTTTTTGAAAAGGTCATTTTGAACAGAATGATAGTCCACATCAACGAAAATTCAATTTTTGCCAATGAACAGTGGATTCCGCCATGGACATTCGACCACTCATCAACTTTTACGTGTAACAAATTTGATCCGTTCCAGCAAATCTGAAGGCTATTCTACTGGTCTTGCTCTTCTAGACATAGAAAAAGCGAGACTATGAAGGCTTGATCGTAAAATTTAAAAAAAAACTTTAATTTTCCAACGTACATTGTTAGAATAATTCAAAGTTTAACAACTACCGAAAAGCTAAACATTACATATAATTTGCAATTGGATTAGATGGACAAATTGATGTGAAGATTTGCGAAAAAGTTACACGTCTTCTCAGTGAGAATCGAACTCACGACTCCCCGATCTCTAGTTGGGGCGCGTTAACCACTACGCCATGAGAGGACTCATGAACGCAGAAGTTAACCTGAATTCGATTTCAGCTCAATAATCACGTGGTCCTCTTTCGCAAAGTGCACCTCTTTCGGAAGAATTAGATGCCCATCCAAACACAACGCTTTCTATATATATCCAATGCCTAGCCCGAGAGCGCATTGTTTTTTAGATATAGGAATAGCACACTACACTAGCCAGCAACTGCGTTGGCTGAGGTTTCTATTGTGTGGGCTTCCAATGGGTCGCGACGTTCTCAAACGACCGGTTACGGAACATGAGTCCGTTGCTCGATAAATACTTGTTTTAATTATGAATCGTGGTTTACGGCCAACCAGCCGAGTGGAAGTTTAACAACTACCGAAAAGCTAAACATTACATATAATTTGCAATTGGATTAGATGGACAAATTGATGTGAAGATTTGCGAAAAAGTTACACGTCTTCTCAGTGAGAATCGAACTCACGACTCCCCGATCTCTAGTTGGGGCGCGTTAACCACTACGCCATGAGAGGACTCATGAACGCAGAAGTTAACCTGAATTCGATTTCAGCTCAATAATCACGTGGTCCTCTTTCGCAAAGTGCACCTCTTTCGGAAGAATTAGATGCCCATCCAAACACAACGCTTTCTATATATATCCAATGCCTAGCCCGAGAGCGCATTGTTTTTTAGATATAGGAATAGCACACTACACTAGCCAGCAACTGCGTTGGCTGAGGTTTCTATTGTGTGGGCTTCCAATGGGTCGCGACGTTCTCAAACGACCGGTTACGGAACATGAGTCCGTTGCTCGATAAATACTTGTTTTAATTATGAATCGTGGTTTACGGCCAACCAGCCGAGTGGAAGTTTAACAACTACCGAAAAGCTAAACATTACATATAATTTGCAATTGGATTAGATGGACAAATTGATGTGAAGATTTGCGAAAAAGTTACACGTCTTCTCAGTGAGAATCGAACTCACGACTCCCCGATCTCTAGTTGGGGCGCGTTAACCACTACGCCATGAGAGGACTCATGAACGCAGAAGTTAACCTGAATTCGATTTCAGCTCAATAATCACGTGGTCCTCTTTCGCAAAGTGCACCTCTTTCGGAAGAATTAGATGCCCATCCAAACACAACGCTTTCTATATATATCCAATGCCTAGCCCGAGAGCGCATTGTTTTTTAGATATAGGAATAGCACACTACACTAGCCAGCAACTGCGTTGGCTGAGGTTTCTATTGTGTGGGCTTCCAATGGGTCGCGACGTTCTCAAACGACCGGTTACGGAACATGAGTCCGTTGCTCGATAAATACTTGTTTTAATTATGAATCGTGGTTTACGGCCAACCAGCCGAGTGGAAGTTTAACAACTACCGAAAAGCTAAACATTACATATAATTTGCAATTGGATTAGATGGACAAATTGATGTGAAGATTTGCGAAAAAGTTACACGTCTTCTCAGTGAGAATCGAACTCACGACTCCCCGATCTCTAGTTGGGGCGCGTTAACCACTACGCCATGAGAGGACTCATGAACGCAGAAGTTAACCTGAATTCGATTTCAGCTCAATAATCACGTGGTCCTCTTTCGCAAAGTGCACCTCTTTCGGAAGAATTAGATGCCCATCCAAACACAACGCTTTCTATATATATCCGCTCTATATATATAGCGCTCTCGGGCTAGGCATTGGATATATATAGAAAGCGTTGTGTTTGGATGGGCATCTAATTCTTCCGAAAGAGGTGCACTTTGCGAAAGAGGACCACGGAATTATTGAGCTGAAATCGAATTCAGGTTAACTTCTGCGTTCATGAGTCCTCTCATGGCGTAGTGGTTAACGCGCCCCAACTAGAGATCGGGGAGTCGTGAGTTCGATTCTCACTGAGAAGACGTGTAACTTTTTCGCAAATCTTCACATCAATTTGTCCATCTAATCCAATTGCAAATTATATGTAATGTTTAGCTTTTCGGTAGTTGTTAAACTTCCACTCGGCTGGTTGGCCGTAAACCACGATTCATAATTAAAACAAGTATTTATCGAGCAACGGACTCATGTTCCGTAACCGGTCGTTTGAGAACGTCGCGACCCATTGGAAGCCCACACAATAGAAACCTCAGCCAACGCAGTTGCTGGCTAGTGTAGTGTGCTATTCCTATATCTAAAAAACAATGCGCTCTCGGGCTAGGCATTGGATATATATAGAAAGCGTTGTGTTTGGATGGGCATCTAATTCTTCCGAAAGAGGTGCACTTTGCGAAAGAGGACCACGTGATTATTGAGCTGAAATCGAATTCAGGTTAACTTCTGCGTTCATGAGTCCTCTCATGGCGTAGTGGTTAACGCGCCCCAACTAGAGATCGGGGAGTCGTGAGTTCGATTCTCACTGAGAAGACGTGTAACTTTTTCGCAAATCTTCACATCAATTTGTCCATCTAATCCAATTGCAAATTATATGTAATGTTTAGCTTTTCGGTAGTTGTTAAACTTCCACTCGGCTGGTTGGCCGTAAACCACGATTCATAATTAAAACAAGTATTTATCGAGCAACGGACTCATGTTCCGTAACCGGTCGTTTGAGAACGTCGCGACCCATTGGAAGCCCACACAATAGAAACCTCAGCCAACGCAGTTGCTGGCTAGTGTAGTGTGCTATTCCTATATCTAAAAAACAATGCGCTCTCGGGCTAGGCATTGGATATATATAGAAAGCGTTGTGTTTGGATGGGCATCTAATTCTTCCGAAAGAGGTGCACTTTGCGAAAGAGGACCACGTGATTATTGAGCTGAAATCGAATTCAGGTTAACTTCTGCGTTCATGAGTCCTCTCATGGCGTAGTGGTTAACGCGCCCCAACTAGAGATCGGGGAGTCGTGAGTTCGATTCTCACTGAGAAGACGTGTAACTTTTTCGCAAATCTTCACATCAATTTGTCCATCTAATCCAATTGCAAATTATATGTAATGTTTAGCTTTTCGGTAGTTGTTAAACTTCCACTCGGCTGGTTGGCCGTAAACCACGATTCATAATTAAAACAAGTATTTATCGAGCAACGGACTCATGTTCCGTAACCGGTCGTTTGAGAACGTCGCGACCCATTGGAAGCCCACACAATAGAAACCTCAGCCAACGCAGTTGCTGGCTAGTGTAGTGTGCTATTCCTATATCTAAAAAACAATGCGCTCTCGGGCTAGGCATTGGATATATATAGAAAGCGTTGTGTTTGGATGGGCATCTAATTCTTCCGAAAGAGGTGCACTTTGCGAAAGAGGACCACGTGATTATTGAGCTGAAATCGAATTCAGGTTAACTTCTGCGTTCATGAGTCCTCTCATGGCGTAGTGGTTAACGCGCCCCAACTAGAGATCGGGGAGTCGTGAGTTCGATTCTCACTGAGAAGACGTGTAACTTTTTCGCAAATCTTCACATCAATTTGTCCATCTAATCCAATTGCAAATTATATGTAATGTTTAGCTTTTCGGTAGTTGTTAAACTTCCACTCGGCTGGTTGGCCGTAAACCACGATTCATAATTAAAACAAGTATTTATCGAGCAACGGACTCATGTTCCGTAACCGGTCGTTTGAGAACGTCGCGACCCATTGGAAGCCCACACAATAGAAACCTCAGCCAACGCAGTTGCTGGCTAGTGTAGTGTGCTATTCCTATATCTAAAAAACAATGCGCTCTCGGGCTAGGCATTGGATATATATAGAAAGCGTTGTGTTTGGATGGGCATCTAATTCTTCCGAAAGAGGTGCACTTTGCGAAAGAGGACCACGTGATTATTGAGCTGAAATCGAATTCAGGTTAACTTCTGCGTTCATGAGTCCTCTCATGGCGTAGTGGTTAACGCGCCCCAACTAGAGATCGGGGAGTCGTGAGTTCGATTCTCACTGAGAAGACGTGTAACTTTTTCGCAAATCTTCACATCAATTTGTCCATCTAATCCAATTGCAAATTATATGTAATGTTTAGCTTTTCGGTAGTTGTTAAACTTCCACTCGGCTGGTTGGCCGTAAACCACGATTCATAATTAAAACAAGTATTTATCGAGCAACGGACTCATGTTCCGTAACCGGTCGTTTGAGAACGTCGCGACCCATTGGAAGCCCACACAATAGAAACCTCAGCCAACGCAGTTGCTGGCTAGTGTAGTGTGCTATTCCTATATCTAAAAAACAATGCGCTCTCGGGCTAGGCATTGGATATATATAGAAAGCGTTGTGTTTGGATGGGCATCTAATTCTTCCGAAAGAGGTGCACTTTGCGAAAGAGGACCACGTGATTATTGAGCTGAAATCGAATTCAGGTTAACTTCTGCGTTCATGAGTCCTCTCATGGCGTAGTGGTTAACGCGCCCCAACTAGAGATCGGGGAGTCGTGAGTTCGATTCTCACTGAGAAGACGTGTAACTTTTTCGCAAATCTTCACATCAATTTGTCCATCTAATCCAATTGCAAATTATATGTAATGTTTAGCTTTTCGGTAGTTGTTAAACTTCCACTCGGCTGGTTGGCCGTAAACCACGATTCATAATTAAAACAAGTATTTATCGAGCAACGGACTCATGTTCCGTAACCGGTCGTTTGAGAACGTCGCGACCCATTGGAAGCCCACACAATAGAAACCTCAGCCAACGCAGTTGCTGGCTAGTGTAGTGTGCTATTCCTATATCTAAAAAACAATGCGCTCTCGGGCTAGGCATTGGATATATATAGAAAGCGTTGTGTTTGGATGGGCATCTAATTCTTCCGAAAGAGGTGCACTTTGCGAAAGAGGACCACGTGATTATTGAGCTGAAATCGAATTCAGGTTAACTTCTGCGTTCATGAGTCCTCTCATGGCGTAGTGGTTAACGCGCCCCAACTAGAGATCGGGGAGTCGTGAGTTCGATTCTCACTGAGAAGACGTGTAACTTTTTCGCAAATCTTCACATCAATTTGTCCATCTAATCCAATTGCAAATTATATGTAATGTTTAGCTTTTCGGTAGTTGTTAAACTTCCACTCGGCTGGTTGGCCGTAAACCACGATTCATAATTAAAACAAGAATTCAAAGTTATCTGTCAAATCGTACACTTCAGGTTAATTATCAGAACTCCAGGTCTGAAAGACTTCCTGTAAGAGCTGATGTTCCTCAAGGCAGCATTTTGGGACCAATATTATACGATATTTTCACATGTGACTTACCTGAGTTACCTCCGGGATGTCAAAAATTGGATTGCTTTGCGGTATTCGACAATGTTGTTCATCGTAAAAATATCTATTGAGATCTTTGTTCAGAATTTTTATAAAGAACATTGGGCGACCTCTGGTGATTTTTCTTTGCAAACGTAAGTTTTCCCATAGTAAATCCCATACAAACTTTGAACGGCTGGAGCTAAAATTTAGTTTCACCGATCGAGCTGAAATTTTGCACAGTTTTTATGGAACCTAAATGGAAGCCAAAAAGTGGACTGGAGCGAGAATATAAATTTTGTCCCACACTAAGTCACGTAAATAGCATGGTACCGCTCAAACGTCAAATCGTGCATTGGTCCATGGCGCGGCTCCGGGCAATATATTGCGGAAAACAAATAGCCCGCACACTTGTTTTTTGTTTTTGACATTTGATACGATTTTAGCACGTCGAAACTTATTTGAAAAATGTTGTCATTTAATGGATCTTAAAATTAGTTTTTTCGTAATGTGTCCATTGCGTCTATAATCCTCCTTTGGGGTAAATTTTTCTAATCTCTCACAATTTGAAAATATTCTTGTGAAATATTTATTTAACATTTAACATTTAACATTTAACATTTATTTAATTGAAAGAAATGCAAAACCACCAAACTTATGCAAATTATGTTTATTCACAAACAGAGATGAAACAAATTGAATTTCCAAGCAAAGTAATATCTTCAAAACTTTAACCTATTTCTATTCTAACAAGAATGTTAATAATCGTATGTAATCACTTGTGCTAAAAGCTAGGAAGTAAAGCTGTACATATAATGATACCAATCCAGCACCCAGCAGAGCCGAGCCTTGCATGGCCATTACACAGCCATCTAATGCATAAGAGCATTGCGCACCTGAATGCCCGAAGTGAAGCTGAAGCCGTATGTAGGTACTTACCTACCACACCACCAAAGCCAGTCTTTGGCGGACGCTCCTTCCGACCATCCATCCACTTCCGTTCACTTCTCTTTCTCTAGTTTTACATCATATGTATGTGCACTGATCGGTATGCAGTCGATTACACCCAAAAAACTATATAGTAAAAAATATGCAGAAACTGTAAGGTTTTCAGACAAGCTCAATTTTGTGCAAAAGTGAATACAGTCGACTCTCCACAACTTGATATTCTATTAACTATCAATATATACCATATATTACTCGATATGTTTTTCGATTCCTTTAAATTTCCTTACAACGTTCTCTCCAAAAGTCGATATTTCCACTAGTCGATATCACGTGAGAGGTAAATTACTCTTCATTACAAGTCCTTCTTATTTGGGGAAACTTGAACTAACTCTTGTTTGGAGGTGAATGAATACTTGCAAGTTGTAATGAAAGTTGAAACACATGAAAATAGAAATAAATTTTCTTGACTTCCCTGGGTACAGAGTATCATCGTACCTGCCACATGATGTACAAATGCGAAAATGGCAAAGAAAGCTTTCAGTTATTAACTATGGAAGTGCTCATTAGAACACCTAGCTGAGAAACAGGCTCTGTCCCAGTGAGGACGTATAATGCCAAGAATAAGAAGTTACCAAAGCAATACTCAATGTTTGTAGATAAATTTCAATCTAGGATTTTTCTTCAAAAAAATTCAACGTGATTTTCTTCACCGATAGCATAATTTGACCCAATTATTTTCTGAAACATTTTAATGAAAATACTAAGTTCTTTCGAATTTGATAATAATTTGATCCCAGGTATGCATGCTCTGGTTGAGTGTACCATCTACAAGCGAGTACCTTGCAGTGCTCTGTAATCCATTGCATTGGAAAACATTCGTCTGTTGAAGAACCAAAAGCAAGCGCGCTCGCTGAGGAGAAAAAGTAAAACAATAATAATAAAAAAGCATCTTATTACCACTTGCTCGACACTGAGTGCACGCCAGCTAAATGTGCGCCCGGCTTTCAGTACTGATACAGCTGCGGAGTAGAACACAGCCCGGGTCGTCGGTTCGTCGTCGTCGATCGGTCGTCCGTTCGGTTGTTGGTTCGGTCTCTAAATCACACGCTTATACAACGTTTACAACTGCGCAGACCTATCGAAGGTTCGTCGCTTGCAGGCGCGAGTTGTTCATTGGATTCGATGTAGAAAAAAGAACCGATCGTGCAATGTTGTTGGTTGGTTACTAGAAGTGGCTCCTTGCAATTGCAACAGGTATTAGAAGCTGCATGGTTGAATGTAATGTCAATCGGCTAATTACGGGATATAGGGTTAAGTGGTTCAAAAAGCACTCATGGGGTAAAACGGGCCAGTTTACATTTTAATGAAATTTTTGGTATCAACGTTACTAACCAGATCGGAAATATTTAATACAACTGTACAGTAGACCTATTCATATTTGCAAAAATGTCTGGAAACTCCCCAGTCAACCAATACTTTGATTTTTCATTGCGAAATGAACTTCTGGCCAAAATTTCACTCAATTTAGAGTAAATTTAGTTGTGCTTCAAATCAATTATGTGTTTTTAGGCTATTTTCAAGCTTTAAAAAATCATAACTACCGAACGAAGCATCAAAATTTATCGGAAATACTTCTACATAGTAGTTTATCCAATTCTACGAACTTTTGCCGAACACAATTTTATGATTGGAGCCAGTTTTAACATAGTTTGGTTGAGGTTTGTATCTCGAGGTTCTTGAAAATCTCTTTTTTCGGGAATTGTTTTCACTGAACAGCATGCCTGCATGAAAATTTCGGATTTTTAATTTCCAGACATGATGACAATGCGTATCTAAAAGTCAATCCCGTTCAAAGTAACCATTTATCTTACGAAAATAAATTGTAAAAAATAGGTAATTATGAAGCACATTTGTAAATCCACTGTGGGTGAGCCAAGAGCACCACCGTGAGCTTCAATGAATACAAAAAATGAACACGTTAGCACTGCCTTTTCTCAGTCGATGATGATGATTGTTTCCAAATCGTTCTAAATGATCAGTGAAATGCGATCAAAACAATCATCACTCGGAAAGAAAAAGCAATGCTAACTTGTTCAATTCATTCGTTTCCGGTACATGTGTCATGCATGATTTAACTATCATCAGGTTGCGATGCGGTGCTCGATCTTTGGGCATTTATTGTAATTTATTGCCTTAAGCAACATGTAATCTGTTGATGGTCAATGAATTCATAAATGTATTATGTTAGATTCCCGTTGACTAGGGCCTGAAAAAATAATACCAATGCATGTTTTATATACCATGTATATTGAGAAAACTGTAATTTCTGGGTACAGCGGAGTACAAATTTGGATCAAACAATGTTAAAACTCAATTTAATCTTGTTAGCGTGTTCGACAAACTTTAACAGAATAGAATTAGCTTTCAAATAGTGGTAATAGCAAGTGGTTTTGATTTTCCACATGCTAGTTATGATTTTTCAAACCTTGAAATAAGCCTAAAAACACATTTTCAACTTGAAGCATACTGAAATCTTTATCAAATGAGCTGAAATTTTGACCAGACATTGTTCTTAGCATGAGAATTCCGAATACTGCTTGACCGGTAGATTTCCAGACATTTTTTTAAATATGAACAGGTCTACTGTACAGGGTGTCCGCATATTATACTTATAAACTTTGAAGGCATGTCTCAATGTAACCAAGATTAACAAATAAAGCATTCCTTTATGATTTAATATCTTGATCTATTAGTTCTTTATTTGGTAAGTTTCACACATATCTGATTTCGAATATTTGTAAAATCAAGCCAATAAATGTATTAAGCAGTCTTATCGCACACTGTGTTTTGAGCATTATGACGGAAGAAAAAAGTTATTTGAACTCACTGGATTTTAGCCATTCAATCCTATTTCCAGTATATCTTGAATCCTAGCAGCATTCGTGCATAATATCCCCTAAATCTATTTTTGTATACAAAAATGTGCATGGGCATTGAATTTATATTGTTTTTAACGAGAAATAATCCTTCTCTTATTTCGATGTTTGAATAAAATACGGACACCCTGTATTGGTCGTAAAATGTCATTCCAAGAACTTCTCCCGCTATTTATTCCACTTCAAGGGAAATTATTACAGAAATTGGTAGCTTTTGATGAATTCGTATCTAACAAAGATCATAAAGTGATCTTTTTAAATTATCGAAAATTATAATATCTCAGAAATAACAATTCCGATGTATCGCCTCTATCATGACCCCTATATTACATTGCCCTTTGAAGTTCAGTGGGATCCGAGAGGGAATTAAGGGAAAAACAAACTTTGAGCTCCACTTCTTTAACCCCTCTACCGGCAGCTTCAATTTTTACTATCAACAAAATATTAAATTCGCGATAACTTTTTAGTTCCTTTATATATTTGTACCATTTTTTCACAAGTTCTCAAAAAACTCTTCTAGTGTCTAGAATCTGTGTCAAAATTGATCATTAGGGAGGTCTGTAGCCTTGAGGTTGCGCTTCCGCTTCATAAGCGGAAGGTCATGGGTTCAATTCCCAGCCCCTCCACAAAAATCCGTCCAGCCACCAGAAGACGCCTCACGGAGCACATCCATCCTCCGTCAGTATCAGATGGTTACTGAGACAAACTGACCCTCTTCGCAGGCAGCTAGCCTCACCTACCTGCTCGGTATGAGAGTAAAAGAGTAGGAGAGAGTGAAACTAGATGTAAATATAGATAAGTTGAAAATAGATCTGTATCGATAAAGCAGCTACAGATCAACTGAGTCTGGCACAGTAGTGGCCACAAGCACGGAGTGCCTAAAAAAAAAAGAAAAAAAAATAAAAAAATGGTTCATTGGCCACTTGGATCCGGAGATATTCCAAAATTCCTTGGGGGACCGACGCTTTAACCATAACCCACGTTGATTTCTCAGGCTACAGAATTTTTATCGTATTCGGATATTCCCTCCTTGGATTGATACATTAATACGAGTATGTTGTGAAAAAATTAAGCAATTCGGTGCAGCCGTCTTTGAGTAATGAGAATTTATATTTCTAGTATCATACTGGACAAATAAAGATCTTGAAAACTCTAAAAACCTCATATCGTAATTATCAGATTTCTCCAAGAATACTGAACCGATTTGTACGATTTTTTCAGAGTAGCTCCTTATTACCTGGCATTGTATAGCACACATTTTATTTTTTTGATAAATTGACCTAAGACATTTTATATGGAGAATGTCGGTCCCCCAAGAAACATTCGAATATCTTCAAAACTAGATCACCAATGATTAATATCGACACGGATTCTTAAACTAGAAGAGTTTTTTAGAACTTGTGAAAAAATGGTGCAAAAATACCGAATAACAAATAAGTTATCGCGATTTGAATATTTTTTTAGCGGTAAAAAATGAAGCTGCCGGTAGAGGGGTTAATGGAATTTCTATGGGAGGCATATGAGATTGCAGTAGGGAAAGTAGGCAGGAAGCATACTTATTTATAAATTTCTTTTTGCTTTTAATGTTTAGCATGTTGATTGATACAAATTCTAACACCTTTTCATTACGCAACTGTTTGGAGTTATATTTATATTTACAGCGCCTATTATACATTCTTTAGTATACTAAACCATTTTTTACACACTCTTTACTTTTTTGCTGGATGTAATATAATGGCTTTAGGGCAGCGTGATGTCTTTGCCTCTTTGTAAGGGAGCGGTAAACTACCAAGCAGAGAGGTAACGAAAAATGAATTAGAAAGGCGACACAAAACATAACGGAGGAAAGACTGCCATCAAAACTCCACGAGGCCTGTTTTGTTCGGAAGGTCTTTCAAGAGTTGTTTAAAAGTGTGAGTTAGGAGCATGAGAGAAAGAGTACCAGGAAAAAATCATCTCATTTCGATTCTCTCTCACATAAAACCGTTTGAGAATTCGTAATGTGAATTTAGAGTTCAATTTTTACTTCTCAGAAAAATTTTGAAATCGACTAATTTTTGCATCGCAGAGGAGTTTCTGTCGTGTCTGGCCCTACATTTATTAGGAAAGCAAATGATGCCAACAAATTTGTTTTTTGTTATTTGTTGTTTATAAAAATAAGGATTTGTGTTTTGCGAAAAATAATATTTAAGTATTTACAACAGCTTTTCTTATGGGTTTATAAAAAAATGTTTTAATAAAAACCATTCTTGGATCTTATACATTTGAAACATTGCATAATTGCAGTCGAAACATGTACATAAAACCGAATTGATTAATAAATACAAAACATATGCCACAAACTAGGTATCCACTTTATGGAATGAAAAGAATTTAAAAATTTTTTTGACTCCTTCCCCTCAAATTATGACCCCTCTTAGCTTATAAGGTTCAGGGGGAGTTTGTAAGTGTCCGAGAACGTTTTAGGGGAACAATAATTAATTCCTTAGAGTGGTAATGTTTCATGAAACAACTTCAAATTATCCAAAATATGCAAATGATCTCACCAACCATAACAAGAAAAATTCTTGAGCTTTTTTTTTTTAAATAGCTGTCCCAGCATATGTTGTATTGCCGAGTAGGCCTTGCAGTAGGCTACGAAAAAAATCGTTTACATAATGTCAAACATGTATTTTCTGTTTTTCAACGTTCTCGGTTAATTTTCACAAATTCATTTCACGAAAACGTTGGAGTCCTGTACACAAGCAACAGTGAGAGAAAGTTGTAAATCCGTTGATTCATTCCCGCACAATTTCTTTTTTATTTGTATAAATTGGAATTTTTTTCACAACGCCAAAAACAGCATACTTTTCAGCGCTGAGTTATGCAGTGTCATAATAGTCATTACGTAACTGAAACTTACATCAGTTGCGTAATGACTATAACGTAGCGCTTTTTCATAACGCAACTGAGTCTCGTAATAATTTTGTACACAACAATTTTTGAAAATTGCAAGATAATGGTAAATATGTTTCGGTATGATTTATGAAACCCCTCAATTCGACAAGCCTCGTTGAACAAATGTACGACTCCTGCTGTGAATATCATAATTATGCAACTTTTTGTGCAAACTACTATTAATGAATCAACACGGAAAAACCATATTACCTTTTTTAAAGGATTTTACCCAAAATTAAGTATACTGATCGTTCTTTCAACTCAAAATCTCTCCAATGTTGTCAACAATATAGAGAGCTACACCTACTCAATGGGGGTTCATTTTTTCATTTATTTAATTAATATCTAAACAGATAACACTGAATCAATGATTTCATGACACATTACTCGGTTCGTCGCCGCATCTCTCCATCCTCGGTTCTGCCCGACGCTCACCAAATCGATACGCACTTTTTTTTTTAATTTCTTTATTAGTATCATTCCAAACATTACATTCATTTCTTATATCTAGGTGTTCTGTGTTATTAGACAACACTATCATCCTAATCTAAGATTTTATTAACATTTTGTTAACAACATATTACATTTCAGTTGCCGTAGCAGTTCAGTTTTTTACAGGTGAGTTGATTTCACCTGCTTATAAGAGAAAAAAAACGTTTTTAATATACTTAACCTAACTTAACCTAAACATATAACGCATTAATCGTGGCAATAGAAGATTGTAACGATTTTTGCCTGAAATTATTTATTATTTTATTTGACATTTGTTCCAATGTTTCAACATTGGGTATTCTATGTAACTCATTGGTACTATGCCAGGGAGGACCATACCCATAACGCGGGTAGATCACCTTTTCGTGGTGCGTTATGGGGTAAAGATCTACCAATGAACCCTAGTCCTGACTGCTTCAAACGAAGAGAAAAGGATGCTATAGTAATCAAAGGAACACTATTAGTCCTTGTTACATTTTAAACCTTGTTAAAAGTGACAAGTCTCGGTTTTCCAGTAGCCGAGAATGACCTTGAGACAAGGATAAAAATGAGTCGAAATCAACAAGTTGTTTTCTAATCTTTTATATATTGATCTCTAGTTTGAAGAAGTAAGGACTAGGATTCTGATGCATGGACAATATCGGTGTCACTTCCCGACTGTATCAAGGGATCCGATTTTGACTGATAAAGGGGCGCGCCTGCGGAGAGTGTACACACCACACCCTTCGAAGGGTTTAAAAAGCGGAACCTTTCAATTAGAATCCTTTCCTGTGATCAAGTTAGGAATGACAACTGTAAAAAAAAACCGAATACTTTATCACTTCTCGATAGTGACAAAGTAACACGACATGCACTACACAAAGGACACGGGATATACTACAATAGATCAAATATTGGTCGCAGTGGTTTATGTTCCGAACAGAAAAAAAAAATGCCAGGGAGGAAGTCTCAGAATCATTTTCAAAATTTTATTTTGAATTCTCTGCAGAGCTTTCTTCCTGGTATTACAACAGCTAGTCCATATTGGTTTGAATATCAAAAGCTTGTTCTTAAGACAAAGTTTTGATTTTCTATTAATAAGGGGATAGAGACATTTTACATATTTATTACATTTGGCTTGAATACCCTCAATGTGATTTTTGAAAGTTAAATTCTTATCTAGCATGAGCCCTAGATACTTAAGGTGATTATAGAACGAAGCCACACCTCAAATTTTCAAGAGCACAAGACTTGAGAACCAAACAGCGCTCCGCGTTGAAAATCTATCCCATTGGTCACCACCAGCAAGCAAGCAATTTGATTGGTTTTCAACGCGAAATGTTGTCAGACACTCTCGTCTTGTGCACTTGAAAATTCGAAGTCTGGCTTCGTTTTATAATCACCTTAACTTCATCTGACCAATTTATTGGAATCCCTCTCATCGTGACAACATGTCTACTTGAAGGTTTCAAATAAAGAGCTTTTGGTTTATGTGGGAATATTATTAGTTGAGTTTTGGAAGCATTAGGAGAAATCTTCCATTTTTGCAAGTATGAAGAAAAAATATCCAAACTTTTTTTGCAAACGACTACAGATGACACGCAGGCTTCGTCCTTTGGCGGAGAGGCCTGTGTCATCCGCAAATAAAGATTTTTGACATCCCTGAGGTAACTCAGGTAAGTCAGATGTGAAAATATTGTATAATATTGGTCCCAAAATGCTGCCTTGAGGAACACCAGCTCTTACAGGAAGTCTTTCAGATCTGGAGTTCTGATAATTAACCTGAAGT
Source organism: Aedes aegypti (assembly GCF_002204515.2). NCBI lineage: Eukaryota > Metazoa > Arthropoda > Insecta > Diptera > Culicidae > Aedes > Aedes aegypti. The sequence goes on along the minus strand of NC_035108.1, from coordinate 341,102,924 downwards.
GTACGACTTGACAGATAACTTTGAATTATTCTAACAATGGATGTTGGAAAATTAAAGTTTTTTAATTTTACAATCAAACCTTCATGCCAAACACTGTCGAATGCTTTTTCTATGTCTAGAAGAGCAAGACCAGTAGAAAAGCCTTCAGATTTGTTGAAACGGATCAAATTTGTTACACGTCGAAGTTGATGAGTGGTCGAATGTCCATGGCGGAATCCGAACTGTTCATTGGCAAAAATTGAATTTTCGTTGATGTGGGCCATCATTCTGTTCAAAATAACCTTTTCAAAAAGTTTACTGATGGAGGAAAGCAAACTGATTGGACGATAGCAAGAAGATTCTGCAGGATTTTTGTCTGGTTTTAAAATTGGAACAACCTTAGCATTTTTCCATTTGTCAGGAAAATATGCTAATTGAAAACATTTGTTAAATATATCAACTAAAAATGATAAGCTACTTTCTGGAAGTTTCTTGATGAGGATGTAGAAAATTCCATCATCGCCAGGAGCTTTCATGTTTTTGAATTTTTTAATAATAGTTCTCACTTCTTCCAAATCAGTCTCCCAGGCATTTTTGAAAACATTCTCTTGATTTAGAATATTTTCGAAGTCCTGAGTAACTTGATTTTCAATTGGACTAGTAAGTCCTAAATTAAAATTGTGCGCACTTTCAAACTGCATAGCTAGTTTTCGAGCTTTTTCGCAATTAGTTAGTAATAATTTGTTTTCCTCTTTCAATGCCGGTAATGGCTTCTGAGGTAAATAATTGAAAGTGGAGCTGATAGGATTGAGAATCGCTTCTTGGGATATTTGAAATGTAACAGGGACATGATCAGAATCAAAATCAGCATGAGTAATCAGTTGGCTACAAAGATGACTAGAGTCGGTTAAGACCAAATCAATCGTAGATGGATTTCTAGAAGAGGAAAAACATGTAGGGCTATCAGGGTATTGAATTGAGAAATAACCTGAAGAGCACTCATCAAATAAAATTCTGCCGTTGGAATTACTTTGAGAATTATTCCATGACCGATGTTTGGCATTAAAGTCACCAATGACTTATTGCGAGTCAATTTACGCAAGTCAGTTTGGAGCAAATTAACTTGCTGTCCAGAGCATTGAAAAGGCAAATAGGCAGCTATGAATGTATATTTACCAAACTGTGTTTCAACAGAAACACCTAAAGTTTCAAAAACTTTAGTTTCAAATGATGAAAACAGTTGATGTTTTATACGCCTATGAATGATGATTGCAACTCCCCCACATGCCCCATCAAGTCTATCATTACGATAAACAAAAAAGTTAGGATCTCTTTTGAGTTTAGATCCAGGTTTTAAATACGTTTCGGTAATAACTGCTATATGCACGTTATTAACCGTAAGAAAATTAAGTGTAGAACTAGCCCTCGTGTGTTAAAATACACTCAAATAAAGATTTAAAAAAAAAAAAAAAAAAAAAACGTAAGAAAATTAAACAGCTCGTCCTCTTTACCATTCAGAGAACGAGCATTCCAATTTAAAATATTTAAATTATTATTTGGATCCATTAGAAAAACGTAATCCAATAATAATTTGATTTGTAAATTTTACACCTACTTGGACTGCTTCAGTCATAGTGGTGGCTTTGAACATTGCATCAATCATTAGATTCAATTGTTCAGTTAGAAAATTAAAATCAGAGGCAGACATGTCATGTGATTTCCCATTAGAATTTTCGGTAGACGAAGAAGCGGAATTACCTGTGGCGGTAGGGTTTTTTCCATTTGATTTGAAACAAGTAGAATGGGTACCCATGGATCGAACAGGGGAGGAGTTCAAATTTCCTGCTACGATATCGGCAAAGGATTTACCGTGGGTAGATACATTCGAAATTGAAAGATTCGAACGGCTACCCGACGGATTAAAATTAGTTTGTGAATGAGCATGATTACGATCTTCCTGATGGGTATGATTCATGATCAAGCGATCGTTAACTGAAAAATGAGCATTGTTCGATACTCTACCAGGCAAATTCCGGAAACGACCGTTATCGTAACGGATATTATCTTTCATCTGCCTGGCACGAGCCTCAATGACCCTTTTGCGTGAAGGACAATTCCAAAAATTAGACTTATGGTTAGCCCCGCAATTACAGCATATGAATTTGGTGGTATCTTCCTTCACTGGACAGACGTCTTTAGCGTGAGAAGAACCTCCGCAAATCATGCATTTAGCATCCATGCGACAATTTTTGTACCATGACCCCACTTTTGGCACCGACGGCACTGAGTGGGGTTCTGGTAATTTCCTCCAGGTTTCTGGAAATGTTCCCATGTCACACGGACATCAAACAAAAGTTTTGCTTTTTCTAAAGCTTTAATATTATTTAGTTCTTTTTTGTTGAAGTGAACTAAATAAAATTCTTGAGAAAGCCCTTTCCGAACAATGCCAGATTGGGTTCTCTTTTTCATAATAATTACTTGGACTGGGGAAAATCCAAGTAAATCATTTATTCCATTTTTTGATCTCTTCAGGTGATTTATAGTCACTTGAGAGACCTTTCAAGACAACTTTGAACAAACGTTCAGTTTTGTCGTCATAAGTAAAAAAATTGTGCTTCTTCTCTTCAAGATGTTTGAGAAGAAGTTCACGATCTTTAAGAGTTTCCGGCAAAACGCGACAGTCTCCTTTCTTTGCGATTTGGAAGGAAACCTTGATTCCCCTAATGGAGTTCAAGATCTCCTGCCTAAATCCCGCAAATTCGGAACAACTGACCACGATAGGCGGCACTCTTTGCTTCCTCACTTGAATCAAAGAGCCTGGGCTAGAGGCTGCTTCGATTTGGTGTTCGGAAAATTTGTCTAGAGCATCGAACTGATTGCTCATTTCGATACAATTATTCATTTCACCCTTGGAAGAAAGTTCGCATTCCGGGGAAGCGTCCTTTCTTCCATTCTTGCCACGTGTAGTGACAGTTTTAAAACCCACTTTTTTGGAAGGAAGTAGTGAATTCAGAGATTCACCCTTCCTTTTGTTAGTTGTTGATACCATGTTTAGTTAATAAACGAGAAAGACGTGACCTTCGAGAGGTTTTTTCCCTAGACGGTGTCCAAGAAGGATTACCACCGCTAGCTTTCGCCAACGGGTCCAACGAAAAATCGAAGGCACGGGTCCAAACAAGGATCGTAAAGGGATCAATAGTAGAAAAAATAGTACTGAAAAGTATTGTTTTAGTAGCACTGAAAAGTACCGTTTTTAATTTTAGCACTGAAAAGTACTGTTTTTGTAGCACTGAAAAGTACTGTTTTATTGTTTTAGGTAGTTTTTAAGAAAACTTCCAAGAGCAGAGAGAATTCGTGTACGCACAGCACGAAGGTACGATGCGCACTGAAATCGATACGCACTTGATCCACCCAACTAGCACTCGACGTTCGAAGACTCCAAGTGCTTGCAAGTCCTCCTCGAGCATCGTCTATGTTTCATGCCCGTAGAGGACTACCGGCCTTATGAGCGTTTTGTACATGGTACATTTGGTGCGGGTGTGAATCTTTTTTGACCGCAGCTTCTTGTGGAGGCCATAGTAGGCCCAACTTCCACTGATGAATCAGATGATACGCCTCCGTATTTCACGTCTAACGTTATTGTCAGCCGTCAGCAAGGATCCAAGGTAGACGAACTCGTCGACCACCTCGAACGTATCCCCGTCTATCGTAACACTGATACCAAGGCGAGCCTTGTCGCGCTCGGCCCCACCAGCTATTGGTCGCATTCATCACCAGTCCAACTTTTACTGCCTCGCGTTTCAGGCGAGTCTACAGGTCTGCCACCTTTTCAAATGTTCAGCCGACATCCATATCATCCGCGAAGCAAATAAAATTGGCTGGATCTCGTAAAAATCGTGCCCCGGCTGTTAAGCCCGGCTCTCTGCATAACACCTTCTAGCGCAACAGGCACGAGAGTCTATCACCTTGTCGTAGTCCCCGGCGGGATTCGAATGAACTGGAGTGTTCGCATGCGCACACAATTTTGCGCACCTTCCATCGTCGTTCTTATCAGTCTCGTGAGCTTCCCGGGAAATCTGTTCTCGTCCATGATTTTCCATAGCTCTATACGGTCAATACTGTCGTTTGCTGCCTTGAAATCAAAAAAAAAAAAAAGGTGATACGTTGGGACCTGGTATTCACGACATTTTTGGAGGATTTGTCGTACAGTGAAGATCTGGTCCGTTGTCGATCGACCGTCAACGAAGCCGGCTTGATAACTTCCCACGAACTCAGACGACGACAGACGACGGAAGATGATCTGGGATATTACATTGTAGGCTGCATTTAGAATGGTGATCGCTCGAAAGTTCTCACAATCTAACTTGTCGCCTTTCTTGTAGATAGGGCATATAACCCCTTCCTTCCATTCCTCCGGTAGCTGTTCTGTTTCCCAGATTGCGCCTATCAGCCGAGCAGACAAATGACCAGCCTCTCCGGGCCCATCTTTATGAGTTCAGCTTCGATGTCATCCTTACCAGCAGCTTTATTGTTCTTGAGCTGGCGAATGACATCCTTAACTTCCCTCAAAGTGGGGGCAGGTTGTTTTCCATCGCACGCAGTACTGACGACGGCATTTCCTCCGCTGTCCTTTCCTTCATTGCCTCTTAGCGCCATTCAGATGTTCGTCGAAGTGCTGCTTCCACCTTTCGATCACCTCACGCTTTACCGTTAAAATGCTCCCATCCTTATCCCTGCACATCTCGGCTCGCGGCACGAAGACATTGCGGGATGCGTTGAGCTTCTGATAGAATTTACGTGTTTATTGAGACCGGCACAGCTTTCCATCTCCTCGCAGTCTGTCTCCTCCAGGCGTCGTTTTTACTCCGAAAGAGACAGGTCTGCTGTTACCGTTTCCATCTATAACGTCCCACGTTCTGTCGAGTCCCTTGCTGCAGCATAACCGCCCAGCATTCTTCTTCTCCAGAATCTGCCTACGTTCCTTGTTGACTCAATAGGGGTAGTTTGGGTTGAATGGACTGAGTTTTGCGTTGAATCAAACCAAATTCAAATTAATATTTCGTATGGCTTCAAAGGCAAAGCAGCCAATGGAGGCCATGGAAATTTGTCCAAATTTGGGATATTGGGCTCAACTACGGTTTTGCGTTGAAACAACTCAGGTTTGAGTAGATTTGCGTTGTCGTGTAAGCTTCACTGCACACGCACACAAGTACAGAAAGCTGTGTAAATCATCACACAGCGATTGAAAAGAGAATCTCTTGCCTAGAAAAATGAGCAAACTTGTAAGAACCTTTTGAATTATGATTTATGATTATGATTATGATCGGCCTATAGATTGAGAGCCACGCACTTTAAAAATCTCGTCCGTTGGCGAATACAAATATAAAAAAATAATGCGCTCTCGGCTAGGCATTGCTCATACAGTAAAAAGCGAAGTGTTTGGAGGGCCATCTATTTTTTCCGAAAGAGGTGCGGGGCAATAAGTTTTGATTCGTCTTACCCTAATGTTTTAATCCCTTCTATCCCCTTAATTTGGAACTTTGAGCTGGTACTGTTTTCAAAAGTGTATGGACCCTTTCTCGACGAAGCAACACAATTGTGCTAGAGATAATTTTTATTAATTAAAATTCACATTAATGTCCCAGCAGGCAAGAGAAATTTGATCAAAGCGATGAAAAATTTTCCGTCCCGAAAGGGTTTCATTTCATAGTATTAAAAATAATTACCGTCAAACTTCATAAGACGGAAAAAGAGGTAAAATACCAATATTAAATACCATCAATTTATATTAATACCACCTGTGAAATAACAAAATGAAGTATTTTAGTACTGAATGCATATTAAGAGCCCAAAAAGTTGTTAATTTTATGTTGAATAACAAGTGAATGACAAACCTTGTAATTGAAGTGGTATTTAATAAAAACCAAAGCTATGTAAATTTTCAAGGAATCTGCCATTTTGATCATATTTCATCGCAAAAAAAAATCAAAAAGAATACCTCATAAGCAACTTGTTTTATTATGGTAGCATGTTAGGGTCTTCATCAGGTCTCCATTTTTATGAAAACAAGACAAAAATAAATCGAGTTATTATAGCTCATTCTAGTATGTGGTTATTATAGGCTTGCTATTTTCTTCTGATTAGGTTGGTATTTTAAACCATCTTCCCCTACTGTCGATGTTGAAGACCATCGAACTTCCGTAGAACATTCTATCGGTACCTGAGCTTGGATATTTACTGAACTTATCCTTCTCGCTGATTTGCCGTTCCACCCTTCAACACTCGTTTTGTTGGTATCACCACCTCTCCATAGCATGCGAGCGTGATTTGCGCAAGCATCATTCTGATCTCCACATTTTTCATGGCATCAATGCCATCTACCCATGCCCAACTGTCAGACCGAGAGTTGCGAAGGGTCGTGTGATTGCGCAAAAAAAAAATCAAACACGTATAAATTATCTATGATCACAGCATTTCGCTGGCGGCGATGCAATAAAACTGATATCGGCAATAAATGCTCGCCACACGTATGGGTAAAATTTTCCTAATGATCACTGAATTTATAGTTACATAGTATACACTTGAAGCTGATCATTCTATTGTTCCGGGGTTGACCCGACAACATCTGAGGATGTACACTAGGAGGGGTCATCAAGATTTTCTCATGCAAAATTATAAGCATGTTGGGTATCAACATTACGTGAGGTAGCAGTTCAATCTAAAGAGTAATGATAGGCGATTTGCCAGCGGGCTTCAATAATTGATACGTTTATCGGATAAATAGGGATGTATGTCACGATATACTCGTCGTAATACTTATTAATATGCAGGATAATGAGGATTTTTGAACACCTTATGTATTATCATGTCATTGAGGAAAATTTTTGGTGCGGTAGACGGTGATCTCATAGAATAGCTTCTCAACAACAGTAAGGTACCGTTCAGCGAAGTATAATGACGATGATGGGGTTTGGGTTCGACTCCTGATTCAATTCAGTACAAACATGTTGCCTGGTGATTTTTTTTGACTAAAATATTCGCAAAAAAGACCGTAGTCAAGTTTACAAACAAAGTGGGCTATGTTGATATAAATAAAGTTACTAAAATTTATGCAGAAAACTCTTGTATAAAATTATATAAGATAACACTCAGATGATATTTTCCAATCGCATTCTTCCTGAAAAAGTCATGCATTAATCATTATACTCTACAATATTTTTGTATTTTTTATTGAGTCACATTGAAAATTTCATTAAAAATTCCATATTACCTTAAAAAGATCTCACAAACTGACATATTTAATCAGATTACCATTTCAGTGATAGCAACTTTATTCAGTAAATATTCGGAACAGATCTACTGAGAGGTTCTTTCATCAGGATGGATTTTGTCAGAATCTATATATTTTAAATGCGTTAATAATTCATAACAAATCTGATAATCATTCTTTATCGTAAAGGTAATAAACTTCGTAGGCAATTCGACACATTACAGGTACAAATTAGCATGAGTCATGTTTGATCCACCGTATCTACCGAATCACTGTCAACTAATGACCGTGTAACAAAGAGATGCAAAACATAATCGTTCCACAGATCAAATTGCCCTTAGCAATTACAATTGAGTCATCTTTAATTTGGCAGCCAAATCGTTAACATCGTTTCCCCAATTGTTGTCCTTATGTATTCAAATGCCGTGGCAGTGATTGACTAACAGCCCATTTTTTCCTCGGAACATCAGTACAAAGTCTAAATATATGCCAATAATCGCCAAAGCTTTGTTTTTGTTCAGTACATCTGAGAAACAAGTGCTGATGAAGTATTACGAATAGGTATACGCATGTGTGGTTGGGGATACTGCGCACAGTGTTTCAATTGGTCGGCTTTGTGCGCATCTTAAATAGCATATGAACTGTTGATTTTAGCGATTTAGGTGATTCGAAGTAGTTTCTCGACTAAGTCTACACACTTAAAATTTGTTCGCGAGTTCGGTATTTGAAATTGCTGAGTTGACTCGGCTTCCACACAGCTGAGTTTTTAAGCTGAAAAAAATAATGTAACCAAGGTTCGGCAACTCCTGAAACTGAAATCTCGGTTTCAATTTTTCACTCGTATCTCGACAACACTGTGTGCCGAGACCAAAGTTAACAATATTTTCACCGACCTCAGTTGTTTTGAATGCTGGTATTTCCGTTTTCCACCTAAGATTACCGAGATTCTCAGTATTTCTTCTTGTTTTATTCACATTAGGAAAGTTCTTCGGTTTTGTGTATCCGCGAAAAGCATTGAAAAATTCGTGTAAAAAGTAAAAACAAACAAATGCTGGAAATGTTGAAGTGGGAAGAAGTAAGTTTGCAAGAAATCTTCAGTATATAGGCTTAACGTGCTTTTCCTGTCGGAAACTAATTATGGAATAATTAGACGAATTTTAGAGACTCGCCAATAATCATTATAAATACAGGTGACCATTTAATGCTTATGAAATCCTTATAGGATTCTGCTATGAATCGTAAAAGAATTCTGATGAGAATCCTGGAAAGATTTTTGATTTCTACGACAAGAATTTCAAGAGATGATCTCTAATGTGAATCCTGAGAATACTCTGAGAGAATTTTGATGAGATGCCTGCGAGGAATCTGATATGAATCCTGCCATGAATTTGATAAATTCTGATTGGAATCATAAATAAATTCTAATTAGAATCCCGTGAATAACCTTATGTGAATCCAATGAGAAGCCTGAGACGATACTGATTTGAGTTCTGAGAGGATTTCAGAAATTTTCTATGATTCTCATTCTCCAGGTTCTGAAAGGAATAAAAATTACAAAAATATTTCATAAGAGATCTGTTACTAAACCTGAGTTTCAGCATAGTGATCGGATAAATTTAAAATACTCAAATTTAGCATACGATAGTTTTACCTCTACGAAATATTTGGATTTCAAATTTCACGTGATGAAATTTTCTTTGGGCCTTTTTTATGGGGGGTCAACGTGTTGCACTCTCGGCAATCAGACAACGAATGGACTATGATCTTTCTCGGATGGCAAATCATCCAACGTTTCACTGGAATAATGGCAACCGATCAACAATGCAAACACAACCGGACTACTCTCGATGGACTCGTTGTATACAAAAACATTGGCAACAATGTATAAGCAGCAGGGGATGTCTTTTCTGTCGGTAAAGCAGAAGAGGATTGACCACAAAAATAGAAATAGAATAGTTGAAGATACCACATTGCGAAGAAAGCTGACTATGTGCTAAATGAGGGAGTTAGTACATCTGTCAAATGTAAAATCAGCTCGCGTAGTGCTCATGTGGACAATAAAGCTTAACCAAATGATAAAAAGTCTTTATTTAAGAACCAATTCAATAAGTTCGAACAGTGTTAACAAAAAAATAAAATACAAAATATTCTTTTCTAAGTCAATTTCTGTTGAAGCAATAGGGAGCCGGATCCTTTTCCTACAGAGCTCATATTTGGTCACAGTATGCGTCGTAAGGATGTGTTTCTCATTGCAAAGTTTCAGACAATTCGGCCGACAAAAACCCCCCATGCCAAAGTGAAACATGGAAGTGCCCAAGTAGCTCTGCACCCTATTTATTGAGCGCCATGGCGGCATATTAGCTGGAAGCAACCCCGCTTTGTGCTTTATGACGAGTTTGAAATGTTTCTCAAAAGATTCGCTCGAGGTACGCACCAGGCTCATCAGCATCTAGTCCCAGATCTTGGGATTTAATCCGCCGAAATATGTCACTGGGTGGCTCATTGTATTTATTGTATTGGTAAAAAATATGAATTTATACTCCGAACTCAAATACGACTACTGGAGCTGCTGAGCAAACATCAAAATGGCCCTACACATCCAAAATTTAATCGCTAAAATTTTCATTAGCTGAAACAGTGTTATTTGATGTTTCGCATAATGGCCGTTTTCTTATGAGAAAAATCGGTCTTTTGGAACCTACAACGGGGTACCAAAACTGGATTTAATTTTGTCACCTATTTTCAAAATTACCAGAAAGACTTTTTTTTGTCGAAAATATATGATTTTATTTGACACAGTATGGAACTTGCCAAGAGACCAAGTGATTATTGTGGTTCAACAATTTTTTTTTACATTAGATCGCTAACGTTGGACCAAAAGGGTCGTTAGGGCAAAAGAGTCATTGGGCCGAAAATGGCCGAAAGTTCTAATGAACCGTAAGGTCGAATGGGTAACTAAAAGGGGCTGGTCAAGATAATTTGCATTACTTGGAAGCCGCCCAATTGAACTTTCAGGTCGAATGGATTGTCAGTTGTTAGATTAGGATAATTTGCATTACCTAGAAGCCCACAATACGACGGAGATTAACCAGCCATAGGGCTGAAAATCTCCTTAATAAAGATAATAATAACACTGCGGAACACGTTTTTGTCTCCAGCACCAAAATACCGCTATTCACTTAATTAAGGGTTGCTGAATCCATTGCCGTTTTCAGAAATATCATAGCACGTCTAGTTTTTGAGATATTGACTGTTGAAAATGCAAAAAATGACTATTTCAGCCAACTTGCATGCAAGTTTGCCAGCTTGTAAGGTAATATATTGGCTTAATTTGACACAGAATTCAATCTTTATGTGTATAACAAAACTTATCATCAAAGTTTGTATTACTTTCGATACGGAAAAGTTATTTTTTGATGGTTTAGAGAATTGTTGTATTTTGCCATATAGAAGAAACGAAGAATTTTGTATGGAGACTGCAAACATGTTGAAAAAATCGGTTTAATCGAAATTTAATCGCGCAATTTCAATCAAATTATGTCTGAAATGAAAGTTCAAGTTCTATTTTGCATGTTTGGTGGATTAGATAACAAAAAAGTATGATAAATTGTACTTAAAATTTCATGTAAACATTAATAAAACCAGTGTTTTATACAACTTTGGCGACCTGTAGCTAAAAATTGTGACGTGCTGGAACATTTCTGAGAATGGCCCCAGATTCAGCAACCCCAAATCTACTAGTGACACATAATTTGATCCTTGAGACACGCAAAAATGTCATTTTTGTTACGCTGTGTAATAATAAAGCCCATAATATCTGCTGTGATATCTAACTAGAAAAAACAGCTTTTGGTCAAAAAAGGAAAAACACTAATGCCATTTGAAAAAGTAGTAAATAATCAAATGTTATTTCGGCCTAACGTCCTTTCCGGCCTAACGGCATTCGGCCTAATGGCATTCGGCCAAACGAAATTCGGTCTAACGGTGTAAGGCCCAACGACCTACACCCAATAGTTATTTTATGAAATGTTGATGTAAGAAAAATTAAAGTAAAAACATATTTTTTCACATTAATTGGGCAAAATGCTCCAAATTAGTCGAATTTTGAGCCACATAAAAAATTGTTTTGACAAGCAATGTTGATTGAAATTTGACGTTCTGCAACTTTGCATAAGAGTATAAGTTGATTATATTATTTATGTGATATTGTGGACCACCCTAGTGATAGGTAACACTGAATAACAAACTATATAAAAAAATTGTTGCGATTCGTTTGTTTTCTAAAAATTTTATTTTTATGCTCTAAATGCAAAATAATACAAATAAAGAATACAAATATCCAAAATAGTTTTATTGCCTGGTTTTTTGTCAATGTAGTCTATTACCGACTTTAAGAACTTAAGAAAATGCAAATTTCTATTTTGCTTTCTAAATTCCATCAATAGATATTATTTATATTTGCCCCAATCAGAGATATTCTAAATCAAAATAGGATTGTTTTTGCAAGAAAAACAACCTTAACTCCCAAACGGACAGATATAGCGTGTTTTATCACTCATCAAATTACGCATTTTTCAAAGCTTCAAAAGTGTTTCATAGACTGCTTAGGGGCCCAGATAGCCGTAGCGGTAAACGCGCAGCTATTCAGCATGACCAAGCTGAGGGTCGTGGGTTCGAATCCCACCGGTCGAGGATCTTTTCGGGTTGGAAATTTTCTCGACTTCCCAGGGCATAGAGTATCTTCGTACCTGCCACACGATATACACATGCAAAAATGGTCATTGGCATAGTAAGCTCTCAGTGAATAACTGTTCATAAGAACACTAAGCTGAGAAGCAGGCTCTGTCCCAGTGGGGACGTAACGCCAGAAAGAAGAAGAAGAAGACTGCTTAGATGAGATATTAGAATTTAAGGGGACACGGGAGACCGTGTTATTTTCCTTATCTTTCGTCTCACTCTAACAATAATCATCAAAACTTTGTGGAAGCAAATCTCGAGTTTAAGTGAACCGATGAAGCTGAAAATTTATCGGGTTGTGCACTACATATATAGAATCATAGTGATACATTTTCGCATCGATATATGGAGTGGTTCTTGAGATTTGCTTCTTGAAATGGATAGGGTGATTATGATGACGTCCCGTGCGGCCTTAAAACGCTGAAGCCAGAAAACCAACCTACGCCACCATAGGAAAAAAAATCTAAATCAGTAATTTTACAAGCCACAAAAAATTTGTTGGTGTAGTTGCTTGAAATTGAATGGTCTACAACTTTGCTGAAGCATGTATAGTATAGTAGTTGATACTGTGAGATGCAATAGTCAGCTATAACTTTGCCGAAGACTGTTTTTAAATCGGACGCCCCAGTAATTAGTTATTGATTTTTGAATGAGTTGTAAAACTTGAGCTATAATTATTGGGCTGTTCTGCAGGCATCACTGGATATATGCAGTAAAACATAGTAGCCATGATTTGTGCGTGCTATCTTTCGCGCAAAGTGCAGCAATGTTGCCTGTTCAGAAGTTAAATGAGCACTGCTGAAGAATTTGTGACTGGATATAAATCAATAACTAATTACTGAGGCGTCCGATTTGCAAACGGTCTTTGGCAAAGTTGTAGCTGATGAATGTATCTCACAGTATCAACGTAGCTCTAATCTTCAAGAGCACATGGACAAACACTATGACCGATTGAATGAATTGCTTGCTTTTCTCATAGTCATTCCCATATAAACTTTAAAGGGCTTGTGCAGTCTCAGTTTTCATCCAAATAAGTTCAAATTTTGGCAGGACACTTATAATTTGATCTAGAATCGAATGAGGGGTGTGGAGCAAAAACGATTTTTTGAACCACTCTAATGTATACTATATATACCATGTATACTACATACCATCAAATGAGAAAGTTAGTTACAGCATTTCTATGAACATGTGGACCGCCCCAATTTTCAGCAACACCAACCAAAGGACCTAACGAATACAAACATCTTTCTAAAAGACCGTTTTCGTTCAATGTTTCCTTCTAAAGCTAAAAATAGATCTCTCCGCGTAAAACTGCTTACTGTACGAGGGAGTTGATGGGTGTCAAAATGATCATTTTTGGCTTTAATTTTTGAAAACTTCTACTTCAATTATTAACACTAATTTCACCGATACAATTACTTGCGCATTTTAGTTCGCATCTTTAAAATATTTTGAACAATTTGAAATTATTTTTTATACTTTTTTTTCGAAGCTATGTCTTTTAGATTGTTCGGTCTCACCGCAACGCTATCTCCCATTCGCTTCTATGGCTTCTATGGTAGGCGCACTCGAAAACAGCAGCAGCGTAGTGTGCATTCAATTTGTCTCCTTTCGCCCCAGCTAGCAGCAAGCAGCCCGTTTGCTTTCATGCTGTTGCTTTGGGCTGCGTGATGCTAGCTATCGGCGCATTACAGCGATGTAACAATGCTACATGCGATGTGTACATTTTGCTACCTCTCGCATATATAAGAGAGATCATTCCCTGTGATAGTTAGTTGTAAGTTGTGATCGTTACGTTTCGTATCCCCCACCGAGCAGGAGCACTGCCTCTCGGTGGTGGGCAATAAATCATCGATAGTAGTAGAAGAAAGTCGTCGTCATTCGTCTGCCCCTCCGGGACCAAAGTAAAACACAACGTAGGGCCTGGTCAACCCTGGACGAAACATAGATATATATTCCACTGTACATCAGTAATATGTGCTTGAACTGCTAATCTTATTCTGGGCGTGGTAAAATGTTAAAAACGGTTCCCCGTCAAAGTTGAATATTTGTTAGAATCTATGCGAGATAATTAATTTTATAAGCGATGCATTCGATTCGCATCCGGATATGCTCTAATGTACTCTACTTTCAAACAGAGTATCTTGAATGGATATCTAAAAGAAACTTTTTTCGGCTAATTAAATTTTCTAATGATTGATCAAACTTACAACATGTAAAATTTTGTCCCGAATTGGAGCAAAATACATCTGGGTACTTTTGCTTAAAAGCATGCGCCACCAACACTGTTATCAACAGTTTTTGCTGAACAAAAAAAGCCAAAAAATTTTACATTAGTTGAATATACAACGGAAAATAAAAATTAAAAGGCCAGATAGGGTAAAATATAAAAAAAAATTACAATATACAAATTAGTACAACGGATCATCAAAACATTTAAACATGGATACATTTAAATCATAAAAATGGTATGACAATTGTAGAGCTCTAAAAACAACAGAAATTGGATAAAGTCGTACATAATATATCCTTTTTTGGATCTGATGTTGCACAAAACGAACATAGCTACATTTACCAGTATTTTAGAAGAAAGTACGCCCAGTGTGGACAAAAAAAAATTAGATATTTTGCATGACTTTGTGCATAAAATAGCTGAAAATGCACAAATACAGGAGAAATGTGAAAAATTGTCCACTTCCTGAATTCTACACAGAATTAAATGATCATTTTTTCATCGAAAATGATTCTAAATCATCTGCTTCTAAATATGTTCAATTACGAGTGTGATTTTACTCATTTTGCAATGGTTTAGACGCTTTTCGAAAAGCACACGAAACTGACAATACAAAACACTGTGCTGTGATGGTATAGCAACCATCCACACAGAGTCCGCTCGCCAGCATCGTTCGTGCAGCCAGGCAGCGACGAGTACCTAGTGCTGGCTTCTTTCCATTCTCAATCTTTGCGCGGTACGGTTCATCAAGCTCATTCGAATCCTGAAGGCGGTCGCGATCGCACGTGGTCCTCTCTCTCTTTGTGTTCTATTGGGAGGTGTTTAGAAGGCCTTTCCATGGCTCGGTTAGCATAGTTTGGACAGGAACTGGGTTATCTAATTATTTTTCTCCTCAATTGAATCAGGAAGCTGACGGAAACAGAAGCAGCTGGAAAAGTCTATTGGGACTGATGTGAACCCAAGTGTAAAAAAGTGAACAAATGCATAAGAAATAAAAGAAGCGACCAACGACGGTGACGGATTGAAACAGTCCCTAAGGTAACAAGTTGTGCATGCGAAAGCATCGAAGAAAGAAGAAAGAGCGCATAAAAGTGAAATGTGGAAACGAATGTTACATTAACATACTTACGGTATAACTACGGTATAACTACATATACTAAGAGTGCCCCCTCGTAGATGCGACTAGAAAGATTGCAGTCGTCGGTATTGCCGTTGTCGATTGCGCGCTCAGTTTTTGCCCTCAGTCAGTGTGTCTCAAGAAGAAAACTTCCAACCCAAGTCGGTGCCTGCAGGAGGTGCTTTGGCGGAGTCGTAACCAACTGACGTGAGTTTTTTTTATTAGCAACGCGGTGGCAGTTCAAGTGCTTCCATATAGTGAGTTCGCTCTTGTTGGGAACCTCAACGATCCGCGCCAAGTGGCAGTCATAGCATCGGTTTTGGCCTGTGGAGTGGAAAACTAGTTTTTCCTAACTGCTTGCCACACTCTTGTACGCGTGCACTCACACAAAGCTGAAGAAGAAGAAAAAAAGTGCAATTGAAAAAAATTCCATCCACCAGATCTATACGTAACATCTAATGCTGTAGGCCTAAGTTTGCAACAAGTCGATTGGCGAGTGCAATTTGTGCTTGGTGCAATTGGTGGTTACGGGCCATCGTCTTCTGGTGATAGTGAGTGGGTGACCTGAAAGAAGAAAACCCGAAGGAAAAAATGTTGGCCAGCAATGGGAAGCTGTTTTCGTTCGATAGGATCGATCCGGCCCGGAAAAAGGTCTCCATCAAGCACACCATACTGGATGTGGTGATGTTTCTGCTCACGTCATTGTGCTACATTATACAGGTGAGTGACGATGGGTGATTGAGATATGATTGGATGGGTGGCTTATGAACTCGTGCGGAAAATGCAATGGGATGACTGTCTGAATTAAAAGTAATTATTTTCGTAATGTTTGGCAGCTGTCGGCGCAATTGTTATGACTTAATGAGCTACAGGATGATGGATCTTCTGATTGGTGTGATTCATTATAATATGTGGGTATATGAGTCATAAGGATTGAGCCCTAGATACTTAACTTAATCTGCCCAATTTATTGAAACCTCTCTCATCATGACAACATGTCTACTTGAAGGTTTTAAATAAAGAGCTTTTGGTTCATGCGGAAATATAATAAGTTGAGTTTTGGAAGCATTTCATTAAATCTTAAATTTATGCAAGCATGAGAAAAATATCTAAAATAACTTTTTTGCAATCTACTACAGATGACACGTAGGCTTCGTCCTTTGGCGAAGAGACCTGTGTTATTCGCAAACTAAAATTTTTGAAATCTCTGAGATAGCTCAGGTAAGTCAGATGTGAAAATTTTGTATAATATTGGCCCCAAAATGCTGCATTGAGGAACAACAGCTCCAACAGGAAGTCGCTCAGATTATCAGGAGTTCTGATAATTAACCTGAAGTGTACGATTTGACAGCTAACTTTGGATATTCTAACAAATGTATGTTGATTTTTTTGCTATCCCGTTGCTAATTAGCCTACTTTTCATCAATGAAATGAGCAACATAACGGCCTACTTTTCTTAACAAAAGAAACAGAACTGAAAAGTGCTACTTTTCAGCACTGTTTTGAGACTAAATATCTGAATGGCTTATTGCTTCTTAGAATTTTCCAATGGCTAGCTGCTTGCTCTACATTGGACGATCCGAATACCATTCGTCATCTGGCAAGACGAAGAGAAGATAGTAGAGTTATCTAGCTGATTTCCAAAAAATCCGATGCGTGCAGACATTTTAGCACATGAATAGTGAGTGTACAGTTTGGTATAAAATTGCATGCAGCATCTTACCTGGCCTGTCCTCGAATATCTGTTAAGTCGTGAACACTTCCACGCTTCTATCAATAAAGCGTGTAAATTTGTGACAGTCATGTAGTATGTATATATAACAGCCTACCTGATTGAAAAAATATTGAGCCTGTATGATGGCCACGTTTTCTTGAAAAATGTTTCGTAATAGCAAAAAATGTTGTATGGGACTCGTTGCAAAACTCGATTTTTTCAGCACTCATCGTATTTATCCAAATCGGCGAGCCTCGTGCTGAGAAAATCATAATTTTGCAACTTGTTGCATAATTAACCATTTTTTTTTTTAATTTTACAATCAAGCTTTTACGCCAAATACTGTTTTAAATAAAGAGCTATGTCTAGAAGAGCAAGACCAGTGTAATAGCTTTCAGATTTGGTTTAACGAATCAAATTTGTTACACTTAAAAGTTGATAAGAGGTCGAATGTCCATGGCGGAATCCAAACTGTTCATTGACAAAAAATTTTTTTTTTCATTGATGTTGACCATCATTCTGTTCAGAATAACATTTTCAAAAAAAATACTGATGCAGGAGAGCAAGCTGGTTTTACGATAGCTAGAAGCTTCTGCAGGATTTTTGTCCAGTTTTAAAATTGATACAACCTTGGCATTTTTCGATTTGTCAGGAAAATATGCCAACAACATTGTGAAAAAAGTTATTAAGCATAGACTATTCGGAAATTTTGCCTGATTTTGTTATTATTGTTATTCCTTTACGTGTTAATCAACGTCACCTTACAAATAGGTTTTCATTGAATAACTTTTTTCACAAGTGTCGGATTGTTTCGCGGTCTTCGACAATATTCTTCATCGTAAAAATACCTATCGAGGTCTGTGTTCAGAATTTTTATAGAGGTAAATAGGCGACCTCTGGCGATTTTTCTTTGCAAGAGTAAGTTTTCCCAAAGTAAATCCCATACAAACTTTGAACGGCTGGCGCATAAATATAGTTTCTCCGATCGAGCTGAAATTTTGCACAGTTGGTATAGGTCCTAAATGCAATCCAAAAAGTGGACTGGAGCGAGAATTTAAATTTTGTCCCACACTAATGCCAACAACTCAAAACTCATCCCAGTTGCGTGAAAGTTGCACTAAACTACGTGTATGACAGCTAGAAGTTTGTTTGTTTCAATCCAGTTCGATATGGTTGAGTTGCACATTACGTATCATCTAACATCTAACATCTAATTTTGCCAGTGATGAACTTGTATTCCGAAGGGTGCTGTAAAGTTGTAAGCAACAAGCTTTGATTGATAGACAATGTGGTCGCTTTTATAGTGCATTGGCGAAGCAATTGTTTGAAGAGCTGGTGGAGTAATAAGTAGTGCAAACATATTTGGCTCTTGCGCTTTTTGCGTTGCTATTCAGTGCAATTGTAAAGTCAACAATTGACAACTGTGATAATATTATTCTTGAGTTGAAACAAATTGTGCTGCTTGGGATAACAAAGAAGGCTTGATAGAGTGAAATGTTTTGGAAAGGCTTAAATTTGAAAATCCGAGTATCACAACAAACCACTGGAGAGCTATAACTCCCAATTAACAGGGGAGTAAATTGGTGATTTCTATGCCTTTGAAGCGTTTGAAAAGAAAGAGTTTCGATTGAACTACGGATGTACTACCTCAGTAAAAGATGCAAAAAATCAAAAGAGATTGATTACATTTGGTTTTTATATCGTCCTTTTTTTCTGTTGGCTTTTTTTTTGCGGGCTTATTTTTTTTCGAAAAGTTTTGGCCTTTATGAGGAATTTGGGCTTCATTCTATTGCTCTTTATGCTTAAGCGTCTCTAATGCTTCCTAAAGCATCTCCTTCCCTGATCCTTCCTATCCTTTTCTATCATACTGTCCGTCAGGTAAATGATGAGAAAAGCGTCACAAAAGCAAGGATACCAATATCCCATTTGCTAGGGATACCATCTGATCAGTTGGGAAAATCAGGACATTTCATGTGTTTTCGAAAAAAATGAGCAAAACTCATCGGATTTGTTAAACCATTTTTAACTGAAAAAAAAACTTAAAAATCAGCACATGTCCTGCCAAATCAGGACGGATGGTAACTCTACCATTTACAGAAGAACGTGTCATACGAGCCTACGTTCTGATACCTGATACCTGAGAATTCTGGAATTCAGGTGGGGATGTTCAGATTTTCATGAAAACTGCACTGACTCCTTGTTCGATATTTGTTGACATTCAGTGAAAATCCCAGCCCAGAATTCCCATTCTTACCGATATTCTTAAAATTTCTTAGAAACTTCAAAAACTCCTGATTATATTCAATAAATTCTTTCCAAAATCTCGAACTTTTTAGATTCTATATACTATTGAAGTTGGAATGGTTTTTACTATAACTACAAAATTGCCAATTACAAAGATTCACAGCAGATGATAAGAATCTCAATTCCTAACAAAATACCAAATATGTCAATCGGAATTCGGAATTTTAAAGATCACCACAGGATTTCAAAAGATTCATAGTCGGAACGCCATACATTCCCACCCGAAAGAAGATAACAAAACGTTTACTAGACTCCTACCAAGTATCCTCAAACAACTACCAGAATGCAATAATTCTTACTGTTATAGGGTGATGTGCTAGTATCCATCGTATTAAGCATTGATCAGTGAGAACTGCAATTTTCCCAGTATTGCAGTGAATGATGCTGATACAAATCGATGCCAAACAATTCATTTCTCAAAACGGCTTTAGCATTGTACAATAACATTTTGATAAATCTTGATCTCTTTTTGGAAATAATGCAAAGTAAATGCATCTTACCGTATTCTCAATCCGTCGTATCGTTTTCAACTCCGTCGCAATCAGTTTCCAGATTCGTCTCACAACTTACGGCTCACTGTGTGTATTGAATGGTTAAAACACAACAAATCAACGCTATAATAAAATGTTTTACTAGAATATAAGATCTACGGGCATCTCCCTCCATTCCTTCAGCATGATGGAATATACTAATTTCCTTTTAAAATGAATTGTTCGTCATCAAAATTCAGCCCAAACATATGAACACAATTCCTTTTGACCGTACAATTATGGCATTTGCTCACAGTACAGCGAAAACAACACAATCAAAGGAACCGTATTTTTACGTCGAGCGTCGCGCACAGATTGATGCGCACAAGCTTTTTGACGTTAACTACGTCTTACGGCAATATACTGGGTGTCAATTGAAAATCTTAAATGTTGCGACCGTCACGAAATTATGTAAGATTTTGAATGGTAATAACTCAGCCATTTATCGGTAGATTTACAATATTTTCCCACCAATCGGTCGGAAATTTATACAACATTTTACTCAAATGAAGAAAACTTTTGATTTTTGACGATAGACTGTCGAAATTTGGGAAAATGTCGACCCCTTTCTTACGCAACCAAACTCGTTCAGATTGTCTTCCACGATTCTTTTGGGTTGGGAGGCGCGCTATAAAAGCAGACCATTTTCAGCTTATTCGCTCATTCTTCTTTTGATGTTAACTACATCTTACGCAATATACTGGGTGTCAATTAAAAATCTAAAATGTTGGGACCGTCACGATATGCAAAAAATCACTTGGCGTAGTTTTTTTCGTTTTTTTTTCTCAGTACGACGGATAGAACTTTGTTCACATTCTCAATTATACGCGGTGGTTGAGAAAATTTCGCAAAATTTGATAATTTATTGAAGTTTTACGGCATGTGATTGGAATGAAATCCTTCAGTGAAGAAGTACGAAGGTTTTCCATGGTGAAAATAAGTGCCCGGCGAACATTTAAAGTTTGATACGACGAATAGTAGCGCTTTCCATTAGTGAAAATATAAAAATCCGTTTCATAGTTGAAATGTAACTGAAATATTATAAACTAAACTAAACCAGTTAGTTGAAAACTATATGAGAGTTATTCAATTCAGAATAACGCTACAGATGCGGCTGTTTTCTGTCAATTCCCAGTGGGGTGGCAAACGGCAAAAACAAAATCACTGTATTTTCAGTTGCTTGCCGCGCGGAAACCGAGAAAGATCAAGTTTTTAAGTTCATACTGTTTGTCGTTATCTACTATTCTAATTACTTTATGACCAGAGATCAATTTCAATTTTTTGCTACTTTGTGAACAAATATTCGAACTGAGAGTGCATTTGAGTGATGTCACTGAAAAGTGCACACAGTAAAATAGGTGGCCACCGAATAATTAAATGCTTTAGGATTGGGAAACTTGTTGCCGGTTCTTTTTGCGCAACTCTCCATTCATAGACTCTGGATCTCATTATACATATATTTATTAAATAGTTGGATACTACCTGTTTTTCATAAAAATAGTTTGTGCAAACCTTATTTATAGGGTATCCCAAAAGTATGGGCACGACTTTACCATACTGCCATTTTCACACATTTTATTCTTGCATTTATCAAAAGCAGATTTTGAATTTTGAGTGATTTTTTCACTATTTGTTTGTTGATGGTGTTACGTTTCTAGAAGCTTCTCTTATCAGTTTTGCACAAAACCCGTTATATTTGAGTGACTTTGTTGTACGAAATTTGTGCTAGGTCATCAAGTACGTACAATAAACATCTGAAAAAATATATTTATCATTACCGATACAATAAGTGATCAGACCATCACTTATTTTATTGGAAATTATAAACTTGAATATCTTCTTCTTCTTCTTTCTGGCGTTATGTCCCAACTGGGACAAAGCCTGCTTCTCAGCTTAGTGTTCTTATGAGCACTTCCACAGTTATTAACTGAGAGCTTTCTATGCCAATTGACCATTTTTGCATGTGTATATCGTGTGGCAGGTACGAAGATACTCTATGCCCTGGGATGTCGAGAAAATTTCCAACCCGAAAAGAACCTCGACCGGTGGGATTCGAACCCACGACCCTCAGCTTGGTCTTGCTGAATAGCTGCGCGTTTACCGCTACGGCTATCTGGGCCTTGAATATATGAAATTTGAATAGAAGCAAGAAATCCGATTTCAGCTTTGGTCGACTTTTAAAAGGGTCAAAACTAAGTTCTTGATAATCCGTTAAAACATGCACAAACCTAAAATTTTTGTTGCCCATCCAAAAGTATAGATAATAGACATAATTTAATTTTAAATGAAATATTTTTAACTATATTGAAAATACCAGAAAAGCTATAATTTCTTGAAATTATCTTATGTGGAAATAAAAGCGAGCGATTTTTTAGAATTCTAACAAACAAAATGTTCGAACAAAAAAATCTTGTACAACATTTTGGATACAATGTACTTGAAATCACCACATCGAAGGATTTCGATAAAAACATTTATAACCAGTCAAGTTCCAACAAAACACAAAAGTAGGGTCTGTGCTGGGTAGATAAAAAAATATTTTTTTAAATCAAAAATTTCATTTTAAAAAGATATTTTATCGAACAACATGTTTACAAGCGGCATTTAAAATGCCCTAGGGAAATATACAAAATATATAATAATATTTATTTGTTTGAAAAAATATTATGATTCTCGTTGTCAAGGTCGTGCCCATATTTTCTGGGACACCCTATATGCGAATGCCATTATCCTAATTTTATGCGAAATAAATCACAAGTATACATTCCCTAACAGTTTTGCAGATTCAATTTAATCAGCTTTGACAAGTATCTGCTAACTACATTACACTTATTCACAAATCATGATCCACCGTAAAACCATATAAAATTTGCATTTTATTTGCATCCCACACTGATCATCTCGACGAGCCCACAAGGAGGTGGCTCCATCCCATTACCCCCGAACGCCATTACCCCGAACGCCACTACCCCGACTGCCACTACCCCGAATGGGTCACTACCCCGAAAGCCATTACCCCGAATGGGTCATTACCCCGAACGCCACTACCCCGAATGAGCCATTACCCCGAATAGTATGAGATACAGTACAATATCTTGTTTTGCGTGCAAAAATGCGTCTCTAATGAAGGCTGGTAATTAATGGCACGTAAAATTTGTCGGTAAAATGTTCATCATATATTTTCCCTTCTTTTATATGCCAGCTATTCTTTCGAATGGCAACTATATTCTTCTCATTCTTTCTGAGACAGTGCCTGTTTATCAGCTCAGTGGACACCTTCGCAATTCAAGGGTCATTTTCATTTCGCCAAAAAATGCCATTTTTAACACCTACCCACCCCCTCGTACTTTTTTTTTTGTATGGAAATTCTACATATTGTGAATGGGCTGTAACATTTTGAGGACAACCACCCACAAACTTTTTTGCTCCCTTCAGCGTTACGAAATTTGTGAATGGACTTTAATATAATAAGTCTGACTGAAAGGAATTCGAATCCATAACCCTCAATATGGTGTTGCTTAACATATGCGTAATCACCGGTATTTGGACTTGTTGGTGGTGTTCATATTTCAATTTTGTTTTTGAACAAATATTTTTCTTTTTTTTGAATATAGGTTGTGTCATAGCATCACGTTGTTACAGTGATCATTCACGTCATAGCTGCAAACATTTCACCAGAAATTTGCCCTTCTTTTTTAAACAGGCTGTTCTTTCACGGTTTTGTTGGATAAGCTAGTCACTAATATTTCCATATAGAACAGCTTTTCATAAAGGAATATATCTTGAATGCATTCACTAAAGTGATTCCTGCTATAATTCTAATCGGAATTTTTTCCCTTTCTTTTATCTTCTTGTATTAAAACAGACAGGTCTCTTATGGATTTACTCACCACTTTTCTGCCATCATCCTTTCTTCATTATCTTGAATCAAAAATATATATTTTTTTTGTGGTTGTCTCACAGAAATTCAAATTAATGATCCCACAAATAAACAAAAGTTCTTACTGTAGCGTCAATCAGTGGCCGCCGATTTTTCTAACATGTACAAGTGTACAAGTGCGATAGCGGAACGGTCGTCTCTTATGTTGGTTTTTAGCCGGGTTCCATAGAACAACACTTGCAGCGATTATCTCAGGGTGAACTTCCATTACCATCGTTTACGAAACAAAATCTTTAAGAAGATCTTAATCTTAATGCCCGACACCTATAAAAATGAGTAAAGGAAGTGGCTACCGACGTCCAATAAGAGACTATACTACATTCTAATTTTGTGCATATTATAGCTATCCTTCTCATAATAAATTCACCCTTCTTTTCGAAATAGGCTGTTCTTCAGAGCATTACAATGTGGCTGTGTGAATCTTCCCAAAATTAGAGGACAAAATTTAGTGTGTAAAAATTATTTGCTGAATCTTCTAATATTTAAAAAATACATTTTTGACCCAAACTCGTTAAATAGTCAAAAGAAATCGTACATTTATCTCCCCACTCTCTAACTAGAATATGTCTCAAAATGTTTATCTATTCGGGGTAATGGCGTTCGGGGTAATGACCCATTCGGGGTAGTGGCGTTCGGGGTAATGACCCATTCGGGGTAATGGCTTTCGGGGTAATGGCGTTCGGGGTAGTGGCATTCGGGTAGTGGCGTTCGGGGTAGTGTCATAGAATCAAGGAGGTATGTCACTTTATTCCGTACCTACCGGTTCCCGTTGGAATCAGAATCCGGTTGGCCGAGCAGCGTAATTCTATCAATACCATCTTCCTAGGTACGTCACGTCATCTTCTGTGTGAAATCATACATTCCTGTTCGCAGCGATCGTCGACCTTGCCCGTTGTCACGTCTTCGGAGCTTCACCATGATCTCCACCGTAGAGCTGCGCTCAATTTGCTCGAGTAGTTAGTCAGTGCCATACGCGAACGAAGTGGTAGGTAGGTATCTACCGGGTAATCATTTGTGTAGTGTAGCATCACAAACGCTCCCAGCTGGTGCAGTTGGCGCGGGATGCTCCCCCCGGTTGATGTTGCTGTTTGACAAACAATTTGTCGGTAAACACCGTTGAAGATTGTTTGAACACATTCGGTAACGAACGGACAATCCAAAACACCCTGCTGGCTGCAGCGATAGTTTTGAGTTGCCTTGACCATGGACGGCGGAGGATTTGCCGGCAGTCCCCTTTCAGACGTATCTAGTGAGAGTGAGAGAGGGAAGATAGTTCGTGAGAATTTTTATGCAGCCGTTTGTATAGTCTAAACTAAACGATCGTATCATGATCACAATAATATTTCAGCGATTGTGATCTTTGATGGCATTTATCCATTAAATAAAGATTATTAATTATGATGAAACAATCAATTAGTGCTTTGCTCGCTTCTATCCAAAAGGGAGCATTTTAATATTTGCTTCACATAATTTGATCAATATCAACAATCAGTATAAAGTTGGATGAATGTGTGGTTGTTTGTCGGTCAATGATGTAGTTTGTATAATTCTTCTATGACAGTCTCTCTCTCTCTCTCTTCTTGGCATTAACGTCTTCACTGGGACAGAGCCTGCTTCTCAGCTTAGTGTTCTTATGATCACTTCCACAGTTATTAACTGAGAGCTTTCTTTGCCAACATTGGCATTTTCGCATTCGTATATCGTGTGGCAGGTACGATGATACTCTATGCCCAGGGAAGTCAAGGAAATTTCCTTAACAAAAAGATTCTGGACCGACCGGGATTCGAACCCAGACACCTTCAGCATGGTTTTGCTTTGTAGCCGCGGACTCTAAACCACTCGGTTAAGGAAGGCCCCAGTGGGGCCACAGTGATGATCTTAAATAAGATCTTAACTCAAAGCCAAACGTGACTAACATGGTAAAAGGTGGTTGAGCTTACAGACATATCCATTTCTTTTTACATCTTACTGGACGTTTTGCGTGTTGTCCGTTGCCTTATGTTAGTTGACCATATACAACAACATAGTGCAACATCTGGATGATGACGACGAAGTGTCTGTTTTATGGAAAATAACTTCTACTGACAGTGTTTTGGAAGACAATTTCAGAACATTCCAATTAACCTTTTAACGTTACTTTACCAGCGGCTGCTGTTACTACTACTACTACTTACTAATCAGGCATTCTTGGTCGCTCAAAAATTACATCACTGTGTTCAATTAGTACTTTCACATATGTGCACTCCTATTTCGACATGCTATGTGCCCATGAAAGCTGAAATAGTGGAAGTCATGTGTGAAATTTGTCAAAAATGTGTGGGGATCCAGCTGGTCAAATGCCATATCGCTTCGTGACAATTCACACAGAAACGATATTGTCCGTAAATATACATGATGGCGACCAATAAACCAGTCGATGCTGGTGTCAACCTTTTCCGAATTGATTAACACCTTCCTATTATGATGACTGTCAACATGTTTAGAATATCAATATCAGTTTAAAACTGTACAACTCAAAGATATTACCGATCACCTTCCATCGTGTAGTCGTTAGGGGTCATGCACAAATTCTGTCACGGGGGTCAAGCCAAGCGTGACAAGCCTTACAAAATTTTCGGAGGACTTATACAAAACACGTGACAAATGGGGAAGGACGGTGTCAAAAAAAAGTTGAAAAATTAGCGTGATATAATTTGTGTACCATTCCTCAGATATTCGAGGACAGAACTTTGTTGAATTCTCCAAATGTTTTAGCTTTGAGCAAAATTCTTAAATTATTTAAAAAAGATCTAGATGAATTGAAAAAAAATATTAGATGTAATTTTCAAAACTGTTTGAATACTTGGATTAAAAAGATATTCCAGATAAACATTACTGATTTACTACTCTTTATTTCTCTAAAAAACGTTAGTAGGGGTTAAAAGGAGCAACATTAACCATTGAAATTATAACCGTAATAATAATGGTTAATAAATGTCGATATGAGTGGCGCGGAAATTGGGTAGGACCGGTAGGACATGTCCCACGCACTAAAATATCTGGGAAGGACAGTCAAAAGATATACAAACACAACAAAAAGTGACATTATTACTACAGAATTTCTACAGCCAACCCTGTAGATGTTCTTTGATTCTTTGAATTTCAGTGAGCATTCCTCGACATATTTCTTGACTAATTTGTGGCATATCCATGGATAACTCTCGGGAGATCCCTGAAAAATCGTTGAAACTATTCATGGATTAACCCAAGACCTGTCGCATCAATGTACTGAGTACACGCTTCTTGAAAAAAAGCTCGCTCGCACGAGCATGGTACTACACCATGGTTCACATTTTCATACATCTGGCAAAAACTCAATTTACAAACTTAGTTCAAAAACAAAGTCAAACATTTATGTTATCAGATAGTTAGAATACACACGAGAATTTGAAAAGAAAAATATTTGATTACATGTACAGACGTTGAATAGCTGCCCATGATTGATAACCTTAAATTTGGCTTCAAAACTAATTCATTTTCAAGAAAACCAGTGCAACTTTGGGTTTTAAATTTTTTTTCCTGGTCAATAACTCATTCTCATATAGATTCAACATCCTCGATTGAAAATTTATATTTAGTTGTCGTTAACCTTATTAAATTCACACTTATTATTGTAGGTACTTCAAACAGTGAAAGAAGAGCTTCCTTATACTATACAAATCGCAACTCCCCGCGGAGATATCTCGCTCAAACGCGCTTTCAAGACTAAGGAATCGATTGGAGAAGATTCATCTTGCCTAATTTTGCCTAAACGATAGTTTATTTTTTCAAGTTGAGAGCCAAGACATATATGAAAAACTGTATTTTTGTCAGAATTTTGCTCTAAGAGAACCAAAAGCCAGAAAGAAACCAGATAGCCGTAGCGGTAAACGCGCAGCTATTCAGCAAGACCAAGCTGAGGGTCGTGGGTTCGAATCCCACCGGCCAAGGATCTTTTCGGGTTGGAAATTTTCTCGGCTTCCCAGGGCATAGAGTATCTTCGTACCTGCTACACGATATACGCATGCAAAAATGGTCATTGGCACAGTAAGCTCTCAGTTAATAACTGTTGAAGTGCTCATAAGAACACTAAGCTGAGAAGCAGGCTCTGGGGACGTAATGCCAGAAAGAAGAAGAAGTTTTAGCACCAAACCTAGGCATACGACGGCTCAATCTTCATGATTTTGAATACATGTGACTCTTCTTGATCATTTATAATTGAATGACCACTTTGGCTCATCGGGATCACCGTCCAGAAGAAACCACACAGTCATTTATCTATAATTGAACAGGGGTTCAAAATCATGAAGGTCGAGCCGTCGCAATCCTAGTTTTGGTGCTAAAACTCAGTGCCTCCATATTACGGGTTTCTCGGTGGCCATTCCGGTGCTCCTAAAGGACCAGAATAACCATCCATTCATTCCATTGGTAAAATACATCCAAACATACAAAAATCGTGAAGAATCAGACACCATTCATTTGGTTTTAGGGCATAAATTTGAGAAATTCCATCGAATTGTCCAGATTGACCACCCTTCGGGACTCCAGGAACCGGATTCGTATGGACCGTAATGGACCGAATTTTTTTTAGGGAATATGCTCCGGTAATTGGTTTCTTATTATAAAGAAATTCAATGCCAAAATATTCATCTACCGAATAGAATCGATATTACATATACGAAACTGCGATGGAAACTTACTTTTAAGTAGGTTCCGGGTCATTTGACCGCATGCCATTTGGCCAAATGTCGTTTGGTCGAAATAGGAAATAATGGTGAATTACAGTTAGCATGTTATTGTAGTGAGTTTCAAAGCTGAATTTCAAAGAACTTATTCAACTCATTCTTGAAGAAGGTTAATCATCATTGATATGCATATAATTGTCTCTCTGATGTTAGTTCAACAAACAGTCAGTGCTGAAAGAAGAACATCCTAAATGTAAGCAAAAATTCACTAATATTCGAATGAATAGCCTTTGCTTGAAAGAAAGAAAAACTTCTAATGAAATCATTACAAAACTGGAATCTCATCATACCGTTGGTAACCCCAGATAAAACAACCATGAGCTTTGAGTCTTAATGCCTAATGAGTGGAGTTTACAACTTATTCATAAATTAACGGGTCAATTTTATTATTCTCATGGAGCACTTAAATAGTGACAAACATGACGTCCCGTCACATCATTGAAGTCAATTAATTAGCTGATCAATTATTAGGCAACACCTAAGAATCTTACACATAAGTGTTGTAGTAATTTTATATTTTTTTTGTTCGTAAATCGACCAAACGGCATTCGGCCAAATGGACGGACACCGTATAAGTAAATGATTTGAGAATCTCTATTCACAGTCCACATGAATACCTTCCTTAGCCGAGTGGTTAGAGTCCGCGGCTACAAAGCAAAACCATGCTGAAGGTGTCTGGGTTCGATTTCCGGTCGGTCCAGAATCTTTTTGTTAAGGAAATATCCTTGACTTCCCTGGGCATAGAGTATAATCGTACCTGCCACACGATATACGAATGCGAAAATGCCAATGTTGGCAAAGAAAGCTCTCAGTTAATAACTGTGGAAGTGCTCATAAGAACACTAAGCTGAGAAGCAGGCTCTGTCCCAGTAAGAACGTTAATGCCAAGAAGAAGAAGAAGTGAATACCTATTCAACAATATAAGGACGGTTCAGATTACTTATTTAGTCACGAAACTACAAGTTGTCAAATTGAGGGTTTCTATAGGGACTTTTTTATATGTAGCAGGTTCCCGGGAGGGTTTCTGAAACTAGAGTCCAACGGAACTGAAATCGGTCAACACCCTGATTTTTGCGAGCTGTTTGAATTTTCGAGTCGAAAAATACCCCAAGTGTCTTCTTGTCGACTTGAACGAATCTGATCCAGTTGAACGACGTCTGTTCCAACTAATTCTACATTGTTTCTCGAGTCTAATGCTATCGGAATTCCACCATGGGCTTCCTTCTTGAAGCCTTTACTAGCCGCAGACGATATTCTTCTCAAAGCTTCTATAATGTAGAACGTTGTAGTGTCATCGGCATCATAAAAGACGCATGGAGTATCAATGAGCGATAAGTATCTATGAAATTTGGTCGCAGCCAGTTCAACATAGTGTTCCGAGTTTGTTAATTGGGGATTCCTAAAGGCAAAAGTTACACTCATGTAGTCAAAGATGATGTAGCGATAATGATTCCTCATTTGAAACAAGTTAATTCATCCACTCACGGCTGATTTACCGTAAAGGTTGGGTGGTTTCCTATACTAAATAATTCAAGATTTATTCTTCCTAAGTCTCTGGAAGGCCTTTTGTTATGTTACCACACAATATATGAATGCAATACGCCAAAGAATGCTGTCAGTTGATAACACTGCGGAACACATTTTTGTCTCAAGCACCAAAATACCGCTATTCAATCAATTAAGGGTTGCTTTGCCGTTTCAAAAATATCATAGCACGTCTAGTTTTTGATGTATAGGCTGTTGAAAATGCACAAATTGACTATTTTTAGCCAACTTGCATGCAAGTTTGTCAGCTTGTAAGGCAATTTGTTTGCTTAATTTGTCACAGAATTTCATTTTTATGCGTATAACAATACTGATCAACAAAGTTTATAATACTTTCGATGTGGAAAAAATGTTTTTGGTGGTTTTAAAAAGTATTGTATTTTCCCATATAAGAGAAACGATGAATTTTGTATGGAGACAGTAAGCATTTAAAAAAAAATCGGTTTAATCTAAATTTAATCAGGCAATTTCAACCAAATTATATCTAAAATGAAAGTTTGAGTCCTATTTTGCATGCATCCACCAATTAGTTCCCAAAAAAGTTTGATAAATCATACTTTCAATTTAAGATAAACATTATTAAAACCAGTGTTTTATACAACTTTGGCGACCTGTAGCTAAAAATTGTGATGTGCTGGAACATTTTTAAGAATGACATAAGATTCAGCAACCCCAAATCTACTAGAGACACATAATTTGATCCTTGAGACACGCAAAGATGTCATTTTTGTTGCGCTGTGTAATAACTCTTCGAACACTAAGGTAAGTAGCAGACTTTGTACTATGGACCGATGCACGAGTTCACTAATTTGACGTTTGAGCGGTGCTGAATTCACTAGTTTTCATGGTCACCCAAATAACACGGCACCGCTAAAACGTCAAATAGTGAACTCATGCATTGGTCCATAAGGATATGAATAACATTCCATTTCTTATCATGATAAGATAAATAAAAATGAGTTGCATATTACAAAAGGTCAAAGTATTGGCGCGGTTGTGCTATACTGTATGCCAGAAGACATATTTCAATATATGTTGGAAAGAACAATCACTCCGCAATCCAATCTGATTGATTCCAAGGGCCCAAATGCCTCAAAAACAGATGCTGTGACAAGCGGAACTACCAATAACTTCCGAATACCTTGCAAACCTACCGCAAAACCTGTTTTTTATTTTCTGGCATTTACCTGTCGTTTTTTTTTTGCATACTTAATTGTATCTTGGTGATAGAGTGAATTGGGGCACAAGTTCGACCTTAGTGGAATAGTCAATAATAGTATTTTCAGAAACACTATAACAGTTGAAAAGACACACATATCACATAACAAAAATTTACCATATTGGCTTCAATTTTGCTAAGCAAAATAGTAAACAAATATTTCTCGAAAACTTATTCAAATAGTCTCAAGTCAAAAAAGTGAATAAACTTACTTTATTGATTCTACGTGTTTCGCAGACGAAATTCTACATGTTCCGCTCCTACCCAACTAGATTTTTCACTTTTAGAACGTTTAATTTCCGGATTTACAAAACGACGAAAGTAAGATTTTCAACTTTCGCAACCTAACCACTTCTTTCGCCGCCCCGCTTTATAGAGAGACAAAGAGCCTTAACCACGAATCAAAACAAAACACTACTTGAGCCGATTTAACACTGGTAGAAAAACGTCGAAAGTAACTGTATGAAACGGCTTATCATTTTGTTATAATTATTTTTGTTGAAAATAATATAAAATTACCTAGTTTTTGAACGCGATCTGATTGTATGCAAAATTTGAGCGATGTACACGGCGAAAAAATGTTAAAAAGGTGGTTCATTTTAAAACAGTTTTAGAAGACAGGTTGTGATGCTTCTCAATTAGTTTTCTCAAAACCGTATGACAGTTACTTACGTCGATTTGAAAAAGTAATCGAGATTTACCCATTTTTAGTTGTAACAATTTTAAAATTGATTGAACTCATTGTCCTAAATGA
The DNA here is from genome assembly GCF_002204515.2 of Aedes aegypti. Lineage (NCBI taxonomy): Eukaryota > Metazoa > Arthropoda > Insecta > Diptera > Culicidae > Aedes > Aedes aegypti. The sequence goes on along the minus strand of NC_035108.1, from coordinate 341,070,816 downwards.
ATTCTGGCCACACCGGCGGGGTAAGAGTTCCAAACTAATGTGAGACAATAGTTCACTAACTGAAATACAAAATATCGATACTTTTATAACAGGAATATCTTTTACCAGGAAAAATGATGTTGTCAGAAAAATTCACACTAAATTTCCATCAGCAGTCCTCACAAAAACAGGGTTGTTTTAATATATTTTAAAAATAGCATTTCTTCGTTAAACTACGGTTAAACATAAAATTAAGGTGTTTTTTTAGCACGATTAGGCATATTTCGCAAAACTTAAAGATAATATGTAGATTTTGAAACTTTTACCCCATTATGGACTAAAACTGGTTTCCAAATATTTCTGTAAAAATTTACAAGTAGCCATAACTTTTCGTATCTCAATCGATTTAAATAATATTAATTTAGTTGAACTTGGAATGCTCTTAACCACCATATCATATACAAATTAAAAAGAAACTTTTTCCCCACTTTACTCTATAGAGGACTGCATGCAAGTGAACGTACATCATGCATGATAATTTTCAAGTGCAACATACAATTTATCTGCCCTGCGCCATCGCCGTAACTGTCACAATGTGCGAGCTGCTCAATTCGAATAACCTCGAGAGAAAAAGTTCGAGCGGTCGATGTTTTCGCTGATGGTGAAGGTCACTGGGGTATAGTGATTGGGATAGTGAAGAGATGTTTTGCAAACGATCAAACTGTGTGACCCAACTAGTTTATTTTTATTGTGATACATGTATCATCAAAGGAAGTGCAACGACCTGTTGACCAACTTATAATCAGTACTCTTTTGTAGCATCTATAACTAAATCACCGAAGCCGGTTTCGGCACGGAACTCGTGTCAGGCCTTATTGTTTGAAAGGAAGAAAGTCACGAGACTGTACCGACGAAATACTGACATGATTCGGTAGTTCGTTTCGTACCACCTACACATGCGCCTATAAAGTTGATATTATTGAAGAGACGAGAGAGGAAGTTACCCAGATACGAATGAGCGAACGAGTTCCTTTCATGCTTAGGGCTTCCTCAAGTTACGTAACCAGAGGCGGTTGCAGACATGCACGCATGCTTGCATGAATATCCGCTGAACGAGTTTATTTGCATACAAGCTCATGCACTAACCGGTGCGAATAAAAATTAATAGTTTATAGTTTGTTGGTAGTTTCCATTTACATTGTAGCAATCACTTACTACTTAATGCAGCTGATCGTTGGGTGACGTAGTGCTAAAGACTACCTCTAGACTAACATGTGAAAATGACGGGACAACCTTTGGTATCATAAGCTTCTCTCATCCATTGCACATAACTGCATAATTGTAACATTTGGATTCTTTCAACATGTTGGAAGAAATAACGCTCATCGTCATCATATAATGAACTCTTTCAACTAATTCGAACAAATCAGTAAGTTTTATTTTCTATAAAATTAAAAAAAAATTTCAAGTTGTTTTGTCGCATTATGAAAACCTCTCAATGCATGTATAACGTAATTACAATCAAAATTTATTTTCTGGCTATTCATCTTACATAGGATTATCAGATAGTATCCTTTGGAAGGGTATGTATAAAGTATGCATTGGGTGTTTTTCATACAAAATGATCAAGTCCGGAGACCTCGATCTCAATTTCTAGTGCTCCGATTGACCTGAAATAAAAAAAAAACTCAGCAATACTGTGCATTGCGCGGTTACCTTGGAAAATTTTAAACGACGGTTATCTTGTAAACTTTGCCCACGATGATCTTGTAAACTTTTAAAAATGCAGTATTTCATATTATTATTTTGTCTTCTGCGTGATTATTCCTGATTGTCAAAGAAATGATCGCACAGAAAGCACCAAACCTAATTGAAGTAACTGCGACGGTATGAGCGTTTTGTTTTCGGACCCTACTTCACTTCAAGCTGTAACCAGCTCTACCATTTAGTAGTAGAAGTTTTTGAAAAGTTATCGTATTGCACCTGGGGTGAACCAAAGAATTAATTTACGAAGGCTGTTGCGCCCTTTTCGTATATTAGTACAGATCTGTAAGCTTCAGGTTTCAGGTTTATGGTTTCGTTGAAATCTCGTTTTATACTCGGGTGTAAATTATTTCATCAAGAACAAGTTGTATGATAGCGAGAGAAAGCTGGTAGGATGAATGAACCGTAATACAGGAGCAGAAACTGGATATTTTATTTATAGCACAACGATCAATGTTTCAACTACGTTGAAAACGTATTTAACAGAAAAAATCAAGCCTTATCCTAATGTTCATTTCTCTTATTCTTTCTTACAGGCCATCTATTACACACTGTTTGGCAAACCAAAGAAAGACCTCAATGGAGAGCTAGCTCTAGTCACTGGCGGGGGAAATGGTCTTGGACGGCTGCTGGCGTTACGATTAACCAAACTCGGCGCCAAGGTGATCGTGTGGGACATCAATCAGGACGGTAAGTGATCTTTAAACACAGCACTTTGCGTTATCTTTTTATCATACTAATACGTTATTTGGTATCCATATTGTTTGAAATTCTAATTTGCACTCAGGAGACCAAAATACCTACTTAATACCCACTTACTAGTCGCATTCTACGGAGTGATGCAACGGTTCAACCAACGAGCGATTTGAAACCTCCGACAAGTGTTGCATTAACTACCCATCACTTTACCTTGATTTATCGATATAAAAACCAGTCATATTTACGCTGGTACCTGTAACGGTACAGAAGACGACATACGATCGGAATGAGCACGTGATTTTTCTTCTGTTCTACTCAGGGTTGAATCGGTGACAATAAAGTAACTTTTGTCAACATTTTTTTTTATAAATATTCTGACGAAAATCTATATGTTATTTGGCAATTCACCTGAGTTGAGGCATCCTTTACAAGAATCTATTCAAAATAACAGTTAGCAGCAAAATCATAGAGAAGCAGATGATTTCCGATAAATGATATAATCTAGTAGAATGCTTTGCAATAAAATGTATTGGAGGTATATACAGGTACAGGTAGATAATTCTACTAATGCCTCTAAGAGAAATATTACAATTCTGAGAGAATTTGCGAAGCTTCATCGTACCTGCCACACGATTTACGAATGCGAAAATGGCCACTTTGGCAAAGAAAACCCTAAGCTAATAACTGTGGAAGTGCTCATAAGAACACTACTCTGAGTAGCAGGCTCTGTCTCAATGAGGACGTAATTCCAAGAAGAAGAAGAACCAAGGATCATTCGAGCAAATATCCATAAACTTTTCAGGGCTTTTGAGTAGAAACTTCCCTACACTTTTTTGAATTTATGGAAGGATTATTAGAGTATGGTTAAGAAAACCACAAATTGAACTTTAACACTTTACTTTACTTTTGTAAAAAAAAATAGTAAAAATCGCCAGTAAGATGAGTGCTCGACAAAATTGAAGTAAAGTGTTCAATTAGTGGTTTTCTTGGAAACCTCTTTTTGGTGACTTCGATCGTAATTAAAAGCGGTAATTCCAGGTACTCTTCAAATGATTTCAAGAAAAATTCCAGAAATTTTTGAAGCCTTCACGGTAGTTATTCAGGTATTATTTTAAAAAAATCATGAAAAAAAATGTTGGAAAATTTTTGTTTAACTTAGAGTTTTTAGAAAATTTGGACAATACTTGAACTTAAGCTTGATTGGCCGCCCGTGGATGCTACTCCAGTATCGCCAGATTAGCTGCACTTACACAATGAACCAACCAAATGACTGCTCGGGACTAACAGGCACCCTCTGTATATAAGTGCTGGTGATCTTCTATTTTTAGGCAACAAAGGCGCCTGCCACGTCAGAATTCAGACCAATGAGGAAGGAGGAAGAAATGATGTTGCACTTATACTTGCCCACTGTAGACAGTGGAGTCCGACTGCACCTACGCCAGTTCCATGCGGGAGTGTATGGGTTGGGGAGAGGACGGCATGGCAGAGAGGTTTGTTCTTTGGTTAGCAGACTGCCTATGTATCAGGCGTAAGGACAAGCGTGCTATAATGGCGAGAGAATGGGAGCGTTCCATTCCACGTTCCATACAAACGTCATTTTTTTTTGTATGGACAAATGAGCACGAGAGGGAGGGGGGTCTGAAAATTAAAAAAAAAATGACCACGTGGTAAATGGACAGCCCCTTTAGAAAATACCTGAATATTTCTCTTGAAAGGATTTCCACGAGAATTGGTGGAGTAATTAAAAAAGGGCGCTTGTTGAAAAAATCATTGGGAAAAGTGGGCCACTACAAAAGGAAGAAATATTTGAGGAACCATTCCAGTAATCCTTCTAGAAAACCGCTGTATTTCTATGCTCATGAGTTCTTGCAAATATCCTACATTTTCCTGAACATGGATCATTTCCTATATTCTTGGGTGCCTGCGAAGACTTCAAAAGCTAACTCGGAAACAATTAATGGTAATAATTAAGTAAATTAAGTAATGCTCGGAGCAACTTTTATGGCCATTACTAAAGGAATTAGTGTATAAACAACCAAAAATTTCAAATGGATTCCTGAAGGAAATTAATAAAAAAAATCGAAAGCATTTGGTGCAAAATTTTCATGGCCTTCTAAATTTTAGGAACTCCAGGTACCTTACATGGGTGTTATTATCAATTATTTTTTAAATACTTTTTATTTAGCAGGTTAATGTAATCGTTTAAAATATACTATGTATGTATGAACAGCGTTGTGTAATAATACAACGGACATAACCATATAAAACGCTTTCCGTGGGTCGCAAAATGATCGTTCTGCGTCAAATGTTCGAATCATGCCGTTTAGATCGTTTGATTCAAAATTCTATGTGTCGTATTCAATGTTTTTTGAAGCGGTAATGTATTATTTCTATACTCACCATAAAAGCATAACAGTCCCATATGTAAAAATAGGCATTGAGTGATGGACACTTACAAAAAAGAAAAACTAATAATTAAATACAAAACGCGGATATTAGAAAAATAAAACAAAATGAAATCCTAGTGGAACTTTGTTCTTTTGAAGGGATTCACTGAATCAACAACAAAATTTAAACAAGAAATAAGTTAACTAGTGATAGCTTTTGTGGATTTAACGAATAAACGAAACTAAAAACTAAACATGCAGGGAAAAACCAGCAGAAGCCAAAAAAAACCTACATAAACAAAAGGTTAACACGGTCAAAGAATACATTCATTTACGTTCCTCAAAATAGCTTTATTGCTTTAACTTACTTTTAAATAGTATGATATTTGAAATTGACTTTAAGTCGGAAGGAATTCCGTTATACTTCAATGGTCTGTAATTTTTTATAAGCACAAGGCCCATGTTCGTGCATGCATTGCTTCTCAATAATTCATTTACTCGTCTAGTGTGCTGTATGGTAACTCTGGTCGAAAAATAAACAATATTGTGGTGAAAACTACGATTGCATAAGAGATTAGGTAAAAACATGATAGTTTGAGTGTCACTAAAACCCAGAATGGGTATAATTGTATGTTGTAGTCTAGTATAAAGTGAAACTGTCGAATATAAAGGTGGTAAATTAAAGATTACTTTTACACATCTGTTCTGCAGTGTTTGCACTTTTTAAGTTTAGATTTTGCGGCATGACCCCAAGCGAAAATTAAATATTGAATTATAGAGTGGATACAAGCTTAATAAAATCGAAGCAGTGCTTCATTAGGTACGTACGTATTGAAAATGTAATTCTTCTAATTTTTAATATCAGACTGCACTAACCTCATATTTTTCCACAACATTTTCAATCAAAGTGTGTCAATTTGTATATGCATATTAGAGTATATGTTAAAACATGAATGTTGCGATGAAAAAGATGTCAGTACGTAAGTCCATATGGGACAGCTATACTTTTATAGGTAATATATTGGTATTGTAATGATAAAGGTTTATCTGCACCAGAAATTGCCTGTAAAGTATCTATGAGGTTACAAAGAATTATATTGTGTAATATAATCTACGAAGGATATTCAAAAACTGGACGGAGATGTAAATATGTAAATCAGGCAAAAATATGTTTCTAACGATTGGAAAATGCTGAATATTATTTGATGACGCCGAGTGTACCTTCAAGCCGGCTCTGCACCTACCCTCTTGAACCCAAACATGTAATGGTAATTGATGTTTGCGCAACAGTCCTCCACCACCGAGTCTACCAACTATGAAGACCATGCAGTAGCACGCGTGCTTGCTTCATGACGCCGCAAACGATCATGATCCAACACCATCTAACCCGAAACAAACGCTATGAAGTACATATATCCATCCATCCGAATGGATGCCTTTTCTGGTTTCAACTCAACTAACCGGCGAAAGAAGATTATAAACGCTGCAACAAAGTCGGTTTCAATTATTCTTCACCTGAAGGTCAGCCAGAAGTACGGCTGTGTTGTGGTTGACGAGTGGTAGGTACTTACCCTTGCCTCGTTACTGCATTAAGCTGCCGCTTGTGGCAAGTGATCAGCAAGTGAGATCGAACTAAAAAGCTTAGAGTACCTCCCGCCATTTAGTGCCATTATTGCTGTGAAGTAATTTTAGCCATCGGATAGATAAGTACTTGATGCTGGATTTAAATTTGAGTTTGAAGTTTGGAAGGGGAAAGCGTGCAAAGGTGTCAAAACTCAGTGCACTTGAAAGTGACGAATTCAAACCATGCGAGAGCGAAGAATTTGGCGGTCACCAGATAGGAGAACTTGACTAGCTCATGGTCGCTCATCATATGGTAAGTGCTAATGAGGAGTTTCAATGATCTGTATGTGATAACTTTCAGTCACGCCAAACAGATGAGCCTCGTAGACGTCGAGAGAAAACAATAATTGGTAAAGTGCTAGCCTCGAAATTAAGGGCCATTTCAGGCCGGACCTCCATGAAGTAACAGGTGAACGGTAATATACAGCTGGCTCAGATGTATAAAGATCGCACAACTAAGAGGCAGAATAGAACACAAGTGGTGACCTATGGCTTCTAAGGTAAACGTAGACGGAAACGATTATCTGTAACTAATTGGAGCTACTTAGAACGAGACGATGATGGTGCTTCGAGTGACACGCAACGCCTGACCCGGAACCCAGATGGAACCGTGTAGAGCTATTAGAGAAATTTCCATCAATACACGATCAACTGACGAGAAGGTTGTTCGACTGTTCATACAAAGTGATATATCTATATAGAAGTAAAGTACATTAGGTTTATGTGGGAATATTATGAGTTGAGTTTTGGAAGCATTATTAGCAATCTTCCATTTTTGCAGATATGAAGCAAAAACATCCAAACTTTTAAGCAATCTACTATAGATGACACGCATATCGTCATATCGTCATATGGCGGAAAAGTCTGTGGCATCCGCAAACAAAGATTTTTGAAATTCCTGAGGTAACTCAGGTAATGCCGCTTCCATTTATGACGTAACGCTAAAATTGGCAAATGTCGACTTTTTATTTTCTCTATCCGACATTTTGGTCCTTATTGGACCTTTTTCGAGTTGTCTGAAATTATGGCTATAATAAGAAAAAAAAATTAAACGAGTCTATAGGATGAAGAAAAAAAATAGTTGTTTTTGATCCTAAAAGACTGAAATGCCAATCATGAGCTAAAAAAATCAAAAAGTGTACTGATAAAGAAAAGTAAGCAGATTGGATGAAAGCTAGAAGCATCGGCAAAATTTTTGTCCGGTTTTAAGATTGGTACTACCTTGGCACTTAGGGCTGCATTAACTTGACTCACACAATGACTTGAGAGGTACCTATTTACAGGAGTACAGTTTGTACATAACCCTCAAACTTGTTTCAAGAGTGTGTACCACTAGTATATGATGCTGGAGGGCAGCTCTTCTTCGTTTAATAGCAATCGTGACAACTTCCAAGAATTCAACTGTTCCTGTGTAGTATTTGATTTGTCCATGTAGTAATATATCCATGATATAACAGATCACTTATGTTCAAAGTTTATCCCACCCGTGTTTTGCAAGTAAATTCGGGCATGTCAGCGAGGACCGACCGCCTTCTTCATGCTGCAAAATTCATGCTCTGTAGATGTTGCTAAACTAGCAGCTACACATTGAATCCGTCGGGGCCATCCAGATTGAACTTTTTTTAATCGTTGAAAATCATCTGCATGGAAATTGGACCGTATTAGTGATTTCTGGTCAAGAGTTGGATCACTCCTGAGGCATAGAAATAATTTCAAACATTCAAATGCATTTAAATGCACACTCAAAAAATTTTCATGGCTTGCTCCAAATAAAAGAGCTGTGTGTTTTTATTTTCTTCGATTTGTCTATTTAAAAAGAGAAAACTGCTTTTTCAGTTTTGATTTTTGCACCATTTTTACTTGGGCCTTAACTGTTGGCTGTTTTGTGTCAAACTCGTTTTTTTTCAAAATCGAAAATAGTGTTGCCACTTCACAGATAGATTCTAAGAGGGACTGAAACTTTCTTTACAGCACCTGTGATATCTAGGACTCATGAAGTTTCTGGAATGGATTGGATTGGATCATACCAAAGAGCTTCCAATCTCTCACTGGACAGTTAAGTTAGTAAGGCATTTTGGCGTGTTCAACGAAAAGGAAAACCTGTCCACAATAGCTTTAATTGTTTGTCGAAGCTGTTGATTCATTGGCAGCAGGAGCAGTCTGCAAGGAAGGAGTTCGAAATAACCTGTTGCGATTTTTTTTATCAAGTTTGTGAATCATGAATGTGTGATTACAATGCCATGAAATAAATGACACCTAAAATTGACGAATACTCCATCTTTCCTATCTTAATCCAGTACCGTCGTATCTCGCCAATCTAATGATTCAAGAAACGATGTTTTCCGTTTGTAGTCCTTTCAACAACTGAGTGAACATTTCCCCTCATAGTAATTGATACGGCGTACAATGGTTGGGTAAATCGTCTGTGGTTGAACGGCTAACAATCTCGCTTACCTATCAGCTCTAATCCCATATGCAGTGCCGGATTTGGGCTTTGAGCAGCCCGGGTCAGATCTCATAAAGGGGGCCCTTTAATACAAAATTCAGCACATTTTGAGATTTCACAATTTAAAGTATTGAATTTGAGTTTTGAATGAGATGTTCGGTCCTAGCCCCAAATGCAAAGGGCCGTACGTGACATTTTGATCGGTTATTAGCAATATACATTGCAAAAATTTCGACTTTTTTTCAAGCCTCCCAAAAGTTTTTCGATGATTTTTTCGTCCAATAGGAAACATTTGATAATTTGAACAAGATTGGTCAGTTTTTTTGGCTTCTATATAATTTGTATGGAGTTGAAAATTGCTAAGTAACTTCAATGTTGTTTTTCAAAGCTTTCAACCCCTTTATGATGAAAATTGCAACATGCCACTATTCTGCCATCTATTTTTTTTAGTTTAGCCAAAAGGAAAAAAATAACTAGTTGATATAATGACAAACACGTTTTTCTAAATTGTATATGTAAAAGCAAAGCAAAGGTAGTATCAAGCATTCAACAATTTTGACTCAGACAGGGTAATGCTACTTTGCCACTCTCAAAAAACGCCCTTATCTTCTCCAGGCACTACATATCCAGGAGAGTCTCTGGCATTCATCATTATCGCAACATTGAAAGTTTAAAGATGCTAAACGAACTGATTATTTGTTATGAAACCTACAAGTAGGTTGTTGTGTACATTTTATATGGAATTTTTAGATGGGCCAGAACAACTTCATCAACTACGGCATACAAAATAGAAAATAACTTAAAAACTAACTATCGCGTCACAAAATAATTTCCCTTACAATTGAAGTTTCTTAAAGCATTGCAAATAAGTTTAAACTGTAGAGTTCGAATAGTAAACCATTAAACTCTTTGAATTAACGTTCAACGCTCCGTCATCGTAATCATCGCCATCATCGAAACTTCAAAAGCAGGTTTTCTGTTCAAATCTAAAAATTAACTGCTTTTGAAAATTTCGAAATCAATGACGGATCCTGCCCCTTTAAGCAGTACTTTACAGGGTTGGCTGTATTCTTAAGATCCTGTAATCACGTTAAGCGTAAAAATGTGCTTAACGTTTTTGCAGGCACTTAAAAATAAATCATGAGATTTTGTAGAATATTAAAGAATAATATATGACTTAACGATACTGTGAGATTCATATATCGGGAAAAGAAAAAGGAATCTACTCAAATATTTTAATGCTGACTTCACCGTTAGAACTATGTGTCCAAAGAGAAAATATTGAAAAGTATTTCAAAACATTTTTTGTTTTGTTTTTTTTTTTAATTCCTCGGGCCCCTCTAATCGGGGGGCCCGGGGCATTTGCCCCCTCGGCACCCCCACAAATCCGGGCCTGATCCCATATGCCATGGGTGCACCATTTACAACCCCGTAGATGAAGTATTCCTACTTCAAAGGATAGCTGCAACCGTGTTCTCTGAAATTAATAGATAAATCAACCTCAAGAGTTTACCTTTCCGAACCTGTTCCAAACCCAAACCGAAGCTGAAAAGAATAAAACAATTTATTTAAATTTAAATGTGTTGCAGATTTACAACTGCCATTAGTAATGAGACCAGTAAAGCTATGCATTTCTCGGGGAGGAAGTTCGAATGAATCCTGACTCAAAATGGCACTGTGTCTACGGGGAAGAGCGACAATATATGCCAGTTAAGCCATCATCTTCTTCCCCATTATGTTCACTGTGCGCTCAAAGATCACTGGGCTGCATCAATCAGGCTTCTTATACGAAAATTATAAATTTTCAGAACTTAATGCTAGTACAGGTCAAAGCTAAGTTGATGTGACTTAACAATTTCACGTATGTCACGAGTGAAAAGCTTAGATATACATGGTTTAGTCGATTCCTTGCCATATTCTGCGGGATTTTCAAGTACAATAACACAACTTGATGGGATCGACCAATACGGTGTGCTATTTCTCGGATCTCTACGCTTTCTCTACGAAATGCTTAAATTTGGCTTTTCTCTTTCTCTGAAAGAAATTTTCCCTTCGACATAATGATCGATTGTTGAACAAAACACTTGAAATTTGAGAAAAACACGAATGATCGTAAGTGAACTGGACACCGGATAAAATATTTTCACCATAACAAACAAGCAAACAGGAATGTCTGACAGTTTAGATTTATTGAGATGCTTTCACCAATACAAGCATACAGGGGATAGGCAAAATGATTGAGATAGGCAAAATTTTGCCCAAATTCAAATGCTTATAACTTTATGAAAAATGGATGAAATTGGATGCATCTGGAAGCAGTCGACGGTAAATTTGCTCCAGTTTTAGGAACTTTCTGGGCCATGCATATTGGCCACTGGACACCGGAGATGTTCCGAATTTTCTGAGGTCATGTCCAAATGTCATTTTTTCTGTCGCTTCTATTTTTGTGCGGTGTAAAGTTCGATAGATGTTTGCAATTTTCCTAGAAACTAGAACTAATAGGAACTTGAATGCCACCGGACGCATTAAGATTGGTTGGAAATCTTCAGAAATATGACCATTTCCGTAAAACTGGTTCTTGAAAGCATGGTCAGTCATGTTTGTATTTCCAATCATGTTAATATTATACGGAGCTATATCCAAGCGGACACCAACCTTAAAAATGATGATTCCTGCAGCATATTCAGAACCATTAGATGCACAGACTACACTATTGAAGGTTCCAAGTACCCTGGGGGAAGTGGTCAATTAGGAACATATCCGGAACCATATCAATATGGGCATCAAACTTCATGATTTTTAAAGTTTATGCTTTCCGAAGCATTTCCAGCATCACCGGCTGCCATGACCACTTTATAGTAGGTTCCAGGTGCCCCGGGGAATGTGGCCGATTCGGAACATGTCCGTTCATCTGTTTAGAATCACATTCTACCATAAACAGTAAGATCCATGGGACTTGAAAAATGGCGATCATTTTCAGAATAACATGATGTAATAACCACTCTATAGTAGATTCCAGGGGCTCCTAGAGATGTGGCCAATTCGAAACATGACCTCATCCCCCAGGGCCCATGGAACCTACTATACAGTGGTCGTATAAATACAGGAAATAGGCAAAATGATTGAGATAGGCAAAATTTTGCCCAAATTCAAATGCTTATAACTTTATGAAAAATGGATGAAATTGGATGCATCTGGAAGCAGTCGACGGTAAATTTGCTCCAGTTTTAGGAACTTTCTGGGCCATGCATATTGGCCACTGGACACCGGAGATGTTCCGAATTTTCTGAGGTCATGTCCAAATGTCATTTTTTCTGTCGCTTCTATTTTTGTGCGGTGTAAAGTTCGATAGATGTTTGCAATTTTCCTAGAAACTAGAACTAATAGGAACTTGAATGCCACCGGACGCATTAAGATTGGTTGGAAATCTTCAGAAATATGACCATTTCCGTAAAACTGGTTCCGGAAAGCATAGTCAGTCATGTTTGTATTTCAAATCATGTAAATATTATCCGGAGCTATATCCAAGCGGACAGCAACCTTAAAAATGATGTTTCCTGCAGCGTATTCAGAACCATTAGATGCACAGACCACTCTGTAGAAGGCTCCAGGTACCCCGGGGGAAGTGGTCAATTAGGAACATATCCGGAACCATATCAATATGGGCATCAAACTTCATGATTTTCAAAGGTTATGCTTTCCGAAGCATTTCCAGCATCACCGGCTGCCATGACCACTTTATAGTAGGTTCCAGGTGCCCCGGGGGATGTCAGTCTAAGTTCTTTAGAGGCTGTTCGGTCAATGAAGCCAGTGAAACAGTCAGCGTACGTCCTGTATGGAATACGCCAAGCATTGAGTGCTTCGTCAAATCGCTCTTACACTTTTACCCTGGCTTGGGTCCCTTCTCCATGCTTCATTCAGGGCGATGAGAAAACGGACTCTCTTGTTAAGGTAGGCGCTAACGAACGAACGTGGATGGCTGCACTCTATATTTCCAAAGGTGTCAAAAAACCAAGGTTTAAGGGATTGGGCATGAGCCGTGATTTCATTCGTGTCATGCGACGGCTTATGTCCAATCACTATTCGTTAAACGCGCATACCTACCGTATTAGGCTCTCAACATGTCGTATAGGGATGCTGTAAGCATCGTGGCGTCAGATCTGAACTGACTGAAATCCTCCAGGTCCGAGGAAAACACCAGAAATCTGTTAGTGAAGTGTTGGCGGGCCTTGATCTGGAATATATGAACTTGATTAACCTGTTTTTGAAGTTTATCAACATCCAAGTTTGATTGTCGTTCGTTTCCTGTCTTTCGCTTTCCCTTTAAAATTGTAGTGTCTTCCCCAAACCGTTTCTGTTTAGCTCCATTACAGATCTGGACATCCTGACCCATGAAGCTTTATCAGCTTAGTAGCCTGAGTAGCTTAAGTATTATTATAAGAGGACAATCGAAATCCCAAAAAAAAACCTTTTCTTTCCTATTGTATAAATGTTTTCACTAACCCTGATTTAACCGCGAGTACGTCGGTTCCCCAAACAAACATTTATTTTTAAGTAAATACAAATTATAATATGTAAAAAGATGCAAAAAAAGAAAAAAACGACTCTGTTATGCCCTACGTGGCTCGACCCTGCCAAATAAACGAGATAAGTTAAAAACCTTGGCATTTTTCTATTTGTCAGGAACACATGCCAACCTGGGGGGTTCGAAGTGAATATCAACAAGCAGCCAGGCAGCTGTCAAGCTAAAATTTTCATAAAAATGATCTGAGTATGCATACAAGTTTGCGATCATTACTTAGTCACGCTAAAAACTATTATACATTTTATGTGACACAAAAAAATCCAAGTTTTGAAGAAACGTTATACTTGTTTTTTTTTTTCATGCATAAGCTTTTAAAATCTTTTGTTAGATATACTTCTTACTAATGTACGGTCAGAAACTATCTAGTCCATCCAGCAGTTTATTGAATTTATTGCCTGCGTCAAATTGCATGGACTTTGTGTTAAGTATTTTGAATGTGCACCTTGAAATTAGTTTCCTGCGATACAATCACGGTAAAAAATAAGCACGATGCTATCAACAGTTTTGCACTTGGATTTGCACTACTGTTAAATCTTGACAATATTAAGGTAACAGCACTTGAATTCAACGTTATATGTTTTGATTCGAAACAAAAAAAAAGTTAAAATAAACGTTTCCGCCTGACCCAGATTTGAACATTCAATCTTCGAAGTACAAGTCTTGTATCTTGCCTCGACACCAAACTCGCATCTGTTGAAAGGCGTTGAATTGATCTCCATAAATTTCTACAACGAGCTGTCAATGATTGCTTTCATACAAAAGACATGATGTTCCAAATCAACGACTTTTCACTTCAGAGTCTAGTGCTAGAGACAGTAGAACAAATCCAAAGTAGGAACTCTTCAAATCATGGTGATTGGTGTTTTGAATTGAGTCAAGTGGTCAATCCATTCAATCGAACGTGTTGATTTTTTACCGTGAAGCAAACAAACAACGGTAAGCACTGATGGAAAATATTATGCTCAAATTTAATGACCGAAACATTCGTATCCGCACCCCTCAGCTGCCAACTAAAAATATTTTTTAAATGTCAACCAAGATACTCTCTGGAAGTTTCTTGATGAAGATATAATACATTCCGTTATCGCCAGGGTCTTTCATACTTTTGATTTTTCTTAAATAATATTTCACACTTCTTTCAAATCAGGAATTTTCGAAAACGTTCTCTTGATTGAGAATGCTTTCGGAATCCTGAATAACATGATTTTAAATTGGACAAATAACTCCAAGATAAAAATTGAACATGCTTTCAAATTGCTGCATAAATTTTGAACCTTTTCGCAATTAGTTAGTAATAATTTTTTTTCCTCTTTCAATGCCTGAGGTTTTTTTTTTAATTTTAGATGATTTCCAAAAGGGCTTAGAGCCAAGGTCCATTTGAGAATTGTTGGTTTCAAAATTATTGTTTCTTAATTGAGACAACCGTTTTTAACTTCTTTTCTTTTTTTTCTTTATGCACATTTCTTTTCGGAGATCTTGCCATATAATTTGCATAGCAGGATCGCGAGTACGTTGTAATTGCCATCTCTTCACGTTTTTGAAACGTATTTAGAGTTTAAGATCATCGTCTATAATCACGAATTAGAATTTCACTGCACATGTAGGTATTGCAATGCTGAACAATGGAATTAGTTGAAGTTTCACGAGTATTGTCAATATCAAGTTTTGTTTGCAAATTAATGTTAACATCAAGATTATTATGAATGTAGGGTTTCAATGCTAGTAATGAACCCTTTAGTAGCTGAAATTCATTCTCGACGCTTTTCCGCAATGATATCTCAGACGGATATAGGGGGAGATCCCCCAGTACCGGACACTTAAGCCACTAAATTCATAATTCGAAAAATATTGATTTTATGGGCTCGTGTTACCCATTTATGATAAATATTATCATTTTTATAGTGTACAAAAATAAATTTGAAAATATAAATATGAATTTTGACATTGAGTTTTGATGATGTATTTTAGTACCAAATTGATCGATCTTGAAAGGTGGCACCCAATACCGGACACGATCTGGAAATGCCTCGAATTCTGTAAATTTGAACATCATTGAATGTGTACACTATAGAAATAGTTTATAATTACCAATTCAATGCAATTGCAACATTTACAAGAATAATTTGAGTTTTTCTTAGTTTGCAAGATGCCTATCAAAAACCTCTTTCATATATGATGAAAAAAAGCACATTTTACGATGGTGTTATGAATGTTCAGTTCTTAATTTTATTGCATGTTTGATACCATGGTCGACGGAACCCATGAAAAATGAAAGTATTTTGAGACACTGATGCAATAATTACAAAGATATCATATAACAAATTAAGCTGTCCGAAACTGAGGGACAGGAGGTGCTTAACCAAAATTGTAATTTGTCCATATTTACTTCAATTATGGTACAAAATACATTCATACTATCAAATTAGGATTATGTTCGATCATGCTTGCGGGATCCAAAGTATATTTTCATATTAAAAATAATAACTAAATAGGCTTAAATTTAAGAAGATACGTCATTTTTTTAAAGATTTTCAAACTTTTCTACTTTTTTAAAAAGGGATGCATATTTCAAGGATGTGTTATTCTACGCAAACATTAGTCTACATAATAGCTTTCTTTTCTACTAATACACCATCTTGATTGGACCATGATTTCTCAATGTTTCGACTTTGTCCGGTATTGGGTGCTGTCCGGCACTGGGGGATCTCCCCCTACGTTTTGTAGAGTCTAACAACAAGTTCAATGTTTTTACTTCATAGTACGCCTATGAAACATACAAAATCATGCGATTTTCCAGCGAAATATGCATTTGGAAAACTGTTGTCCGAATGCCTATTATGGACCCTCCCGGGGTCCATTTGATTCCCATGTAATCCGGCTCGCTGCAGACGTGCCTATTATGGACCCACCTGAAAATGTGTATTATGGACCCTCTTGTTTGGTTTCAATTACAAAACTGTTGCAATATCTGTATTTATGCGTCTCAAATCAAATATTTTATCTGAAACTGTTAACTAACTATGCAAGCGAACTTCCCCCGGTGGATTTTTATAGGAATAAGGTTGCTTTGAGTGTTAATTTTATGTTTTTATGTAGAGGGTCCATAATACGCTAAGGGTCCATAACCGGCATCGACTCCCTATGTTTCATATGTATTCCAGTCGGCTCGAAAATAATTGAATGTAGAGCTGATAGAATCGAGAATCGCTCCATAGGAATTTGAAATGTAACAGGCACATGGTCATAATCAAAATCAGCGTGAGTAACCAGTTAACTACAAAGCTGACTAGAGTCGGTTAAAACCAAATCAATCGTAGAAGGGTTTAAAAAAGAGGAAAAACATGTAGGGCTATCAGGGTATTGAATTGAAAAATATCCTGAAGAGCACTCATCAAATAAAACTCTGTCGTTGAAATTGCTTTGCGAATAATTCATTGAGCAAAATTCGGCATTAAAATCAGTAATAACAAAAAAAATCACTTATTGCGACTCACTTTCCGCAAGTCAGTTTGAAGTAAATTATCTTGCTGCTCGGTGCATTGAAAAGTCAGTTACGCAGCTATAGAAGTATATTTACCAAGCTGTATTGACGGATTCCATGTCAAATCGGTCAGACACAGAACTTGACCATCTTCAATTTGGATTAAATTTTGCACATATTTTTGGTATGGTAGAATAAGTGTTTTCCATAGAAAAATTGATCATTTTGACTCAAGTGTAACTTTTGAAAATGGCCTACAAATTATTGCATGCAACTTATTTGAAAAATTCTAACTCCGAAACTGTTGATTTTAGAGAAAAATGTTCTATGAAGAAGTTGTAGTGAACCGTTTGGACTATAAGAAAAAAATATACACTGAAAAAACATTTCATTTATTTTCATAGAAAAACAAAAATAAAACTTGAATTTTAAATTACACAAAAACCCCATTTTTGATACTTTTTAAATTTTCACCATAGAATCTTGATAGTAAAAAGATGTTTGGGACATAGTTTCATGATGGAAATTTTTAATAAAAAAGTTTTTCTAAGAACAACTTTCAAACTTTTATTTTAATATTCAAACAATATTTTTTGCATTAAACTCGATATAATTCGAAATTGGCTACATCTAGAGAAATTATTCATATGATCATTATGGCTTAGAACCATTTTAAGATGCTTACTGTATCATCAGAACGTATTTATTTTGATAAAAAATCAAAATTTTGAAAATCGACCAAAAGTTGTTCTTAGAAAAACTTTTTTATTAAAAATTTCTCCATCATGAAACTTTGTCCTAAACATCTCTTTACTATCAAGATTCTACGGTGAAAATTTAAAAAATATTAAAAATGGAGTATTTCTGTAATTCAAAATTTAAGCTTTATTTCTGAATTTTCTATGAAAATAAATAAAATATTTTTTCAGTGTATATTTTTTTCTTATAGTCCAAACGATTCACTACAACTTCTCCATAGAACATTTTTCTCTAAAATCAAAAGTTTCGGAGTTAGAATTTTTCAAATAAGTTGCATGCAAAAATTTATAGGCCATTTTCAAAAGATACACTTGAGTCAAAAAGATCATTTTTTCTATGGAAAACACTTATTCTACCATACCAAAACCATGTGCAAAATTTGATCCAAATCAAAGACTATCGAGTACGATTTTTATTTTTTTCGACTCATTCTGGATGGAATTCGTCTGTTTCAACAGAAACACCCAAAATTTCAAAAACATTGAATAAACTTTGATAAACAAAAATGTTTAGGTCCCTTTTGAGTTGTATTCCAGAATTCAAATAAGTTTTAGTAAAAACTGCTATATGTATGTTATTAGCTGTTAGAAAAAAAAAAGCTCACCCTCTTAACCATTTAAGAACGAGCATCCAAATTTAAAATAATTAAAAAGTATTTGAATCCATTAGAGAAACATAATCCGATAACAATTTTATTAGTAAATTATACACCGACTTGGACTGCTTCAGCCATTGTGGTGGTTTTGAACATTGTTTCAACCTTTTGATTTAATTGTTCTGATAAAAAAATCATAGGGAGAAATTTTACTATAAGTAGGTGCATTTTCAGATGATTTTTTGTTCGGATTACCCGTTAACGAAGAAACAAAACAGGAGTTGCCTGCGGTGGCAGGGATTTTTCCAAATGATTTGAAACTATTCGAACGGTTATCCGTAGGAAGACAATTTGAAGGGGAGGAACTGAAACTGCCTGCTATATCGGCATATGAGTTTCCTTATCTATACGAATTAAAAACATTCGAACGGCTACCCCACGGAAGAAAATTAGCTTTTGAGTGATGATGATAAAAATTTACCTGATGGGTATGGTTCTTAAGCAAGAGATCGTTAACTGAAAAATGATCATTGTTGGAGATTCCGCTTGAGGAATTCCGGAAACGAAAACCGTTACCGCTCATCTGCCTAGTATGAGCCTCGACGTTTCCTTTACAATAAGGGCAATCCAAAAAGTTATACTTATGGTTGCCAACGCATTTTGGGCATACAAACTTTTCAATATCTTCCTTCATAGGATAGGCATCCTTAGTGTGAGAAGATCCTCCGCAAATCATGCATTTAGCATCCATGTGGCAATGTTTAGTACCATGACCCCACTTTTGGCACCGACAGCATTGAATGGGGTTCTGGAAATTTCCTCCAGGTTTCTGAAAATGTTCTTATGAAACACGGACATCGAAAGTAAGTCTTGCTTTTTCTAAAGCTTAAATATTATTCAGAGCACTAAAAAATATTCTTGAGAACGCCCTTTCCGAAGAATGCCAGATTGGGTTCTCTTTTTCATAATGATTACTTAGACTGAGGAAAATCCAAGTAAATCATTTATTCTTTTTTTGATCTCTGCTGGTGAATTATAGTTACTTGAGAGTCCATTCAAGGCGACTTTGAACATACGTTCAGATTTGACGTCACAAGTAAAAAACAAGTGCTCCTTCTTTTCGAGATGTTTAAGAAGAAGTTCGCGATCTTCAAAGGTTTTCGGCAATACGCGACAGTCTCCTTTCTTTGCGATTTGGAAGGAAACCTTTATTTCCCCTAATGGAGTTCAAGATCCTGCCTAAATCCTCCAAATTCAAAACAACTGACCACGATAGGCGGCACTCTTTGTTTTCTCACTTGAATCAAAGAGCCTGGGCTAGAGGTTGTCGTTTTGATGTTCGAAAAATTTGTCTAAAGCATCCAAATGATTACTCATATCGATGCAATTATCAACATTAACCATTGCTTCTTCCAAGCGCGCATTGCGCAGAAACGTCCTTTCTTCCATTTTTGCTACATTTAGTGACAGTTATAAAACCCACTTTTTTGGAAGGAAGTTGTGAATTCAGAGATTCACCCTTCCTCTTGTTTTTGGTTGCAACCATTTTCAGTGAATTAACGAAAGAAGAAGTGACCTTCTAAAAGGGTTTCTCGCAAGACGGTGTCCAAGAATGGTAACCACCGCTAGCTTTCGCTAATGGGTCCAACGAAAAATCGCACGAGCCAAACAAAGATCGAAAAGGGATAAATACACTCTTAAAAATAATGAAAATTACTGTGGACTTAATTCATACTACGACTGAATGGCACATGATTTAAATGATAAAAAGACACGAAAATGTGTGCTTGAAGATTTATTGACCGCAAAATGTAATTTTACACGTTAAAGAACACGAAAACGATGTCACCCTGATCGGCATTTCCCGAATCGGATGCTATGGTATTTGAAATGCGAAACAAATTTACGTAATTCGACTCGCTTCTTTTATCTGATCTGAATTCGATCAACAAGCAGAGATTTCCAAACAATTGAAACGCCGGTAAGGATAATGATGGATGTGAGTTAATAACTGCTCTCATGGCTGCTACTATCAACTACCAGTTTATGACAGTGACCTTGATACGAGTAATACATCAAAGTACCGGTTTATTCGCCGGACGGCACGATAAGCTTATGATTGTACTTCACCTTCAGTGCATTATTTTATTTACTGTTCCACGCCTTAGCCCTTCTACTTGAACGCATGCGTGAGTATGACCTCTGACCATATCATGACGATGACGACAACCACGCCGAACCGACGCCGCATCAACCTGATTCCCTTTTAGATGAACTTCACAGCTTTAAGGTGAAACATCATAGAGAATTTTACTTCTACATTGTACTGAAGTAGTATAGGCACAAATCTCACGAAGGAAGTAACAGTCAGTAGTAATAGATCAAATTTGTTGACTCACTATTTATTGAGGCACTAACTTTGAAACTGCGAGTAGGGTCACAAATCGGCCATCTTCGAACTCTGAGACGTTTGCTCTTAATCGGTTCGCGCCAGATGCATGACTGCGATCTTGTGTGCGGCCATCAGCAATTATTTTCTAGAACTACTGCAGTAAACGATGCAGTTGAGAGATTAATCGATTCAATGATGACATTAAGGAAAAGCAGGATCACGGCTATTGCGGTGCCCTACGGCCGAGAGATAAGCTATTATTTATTTTCTTCGTGAGCAGACATCGTAGTAACGAGTTCCTGGTGTGGCATTTCATTGCCATTTCTCATGTTAATGCGAACGCGACAGGTATTCTCGGAGCAGAAATGGCAAAAGAATGCTTCGTGTTTTCCATTTCGTTGAACTTTGTGACAAGCCATTTAAAGCTCTCATCTGAGAAGATGCAACTCAGTGGTGTGTTTTTATCAAAAGTCGAACAAAACAGCAACCATATCGATCGAAAACGATACTTTACTGACTTTAGATCATCAAAGTAATCTTCATAGAAATAAATTAAAAATTTAATCTTTTTAATTAGTTTGGAATAGAAACTACAAGCACATATGCAGGTTCATTTTTCTAAAAGTATTTTAACTAAAATTTTAGCATCCTCACTGGGACAGAGCCTGCATCTCAACTGTGTTCAATAAGCGCTTCCACAGATATAAACTGATAGCTTACCGTTCTCGCATTCTTATATCGTGTGGCAGGTACGATGATATTCTATGCCCAGAGGAGTCAATGAAATTTCCGTTACGAAAAGATCCTGAACCGACCGGGAATCGAACCCAGACATCTTCAGCATGGCTTTGCTTTGTAGCCGCGGACTCTAACTACTTGGCTAAGGAAGGCAAAGGGCTTTTTGAGAGTAAATTGGTTTAGATTGGTTTCTTTAAAGTAAGTAAGATGTATTGTAGTAAGTGAATTTGAAACCAGAAATTTTGTGGAGGCATCATTCAATAGTAGAGGAAGAGCACCAATTTTCGACCCATTCATATGATTTTGGCCTTTGTATGAAAATCCTAAAATTGAAACAGAATACTTTTAGGTCGAAAATTAGTGCTTTTCTCTTAAAACTTTGGAAAATGTTAACCTACATTTTCAGAACTTCACAATTTTTGAAGTTTGGTCCGGTCATGCGCCACTGTGAGCTGCTTCACTGAAACGGGTAAAAATTCTCCGTCTAGTCGCATTAAGATATCTTGGGGCATCGTGTTGAACAACTACCGGAAGGTCGTTCGAAGAAATTTATGCTCGCTGTCGGTGTAAAGTTTTCTTTTTATCGAAGTCACACTACACCACACGCCGCTCTACGATCGTTGGCTGTTTGTTCGGAAGATGCAAAATTATCCATTGCATTGGAGAACTGACTTTTATGGCAGCTGCGAAAATTAGTGGGTATGGTCGAGAGATGCCGGTCGGAATCTTTTCCATTTATTGCCTTCTGAGCTCAGTGTCCGATTGGTCATGGTTGTAACTCTTGGGGGTCTCTACGTATCCACATTACAATAAACTTGCCGCCACAAGTGCGCATAAACTTGCCCGAAGGTCAATATTCCACTATTTAAGGGCTGTAGGCGCAAGGTTTTTTTTCTCTTATTTACGACATAAGCGAGTCTCACATGTAAAGATCACGGTCAACGAATAAAAACGCTACATTAATTATGCCGGTGTACTGAGCACTTGATAGATTGTTCTTGATCATAGTACGAATAGAAGGAAGACGGATTCAATTGTTGGCACATTTGATTAACTTCGGCAGGTTTTTTGAAAACTACTAAAAACATTATTATAATCCAAAATATGTTCAAAATTAATATCCTTCATTTTCAAGCAGTACACTTCAGTCTTCCAAGTACCTAAACAGTTTGATATTGGCGTAAAAAAAGTTCAAATTCCGAAGTGAAGTGTTTTTCAAGCTTTACCCGTCATTGTAAATGCAACTTACTGCCATGTCTCAGACAATTTGGTCAAATAAAATCCGAAGTGAATCATGGAAATTCCTAAGTAGTTCTTTACCTTATCCTCTCTGTAATTGTGACTCTAAATTTTAGATAAGGAAGTAATATCGATCACGAATTAATTGATTTCCATACATAGTTATTGTCTTTTTTGTAATTCTAGCGACTTGAATCGCTGTACACAATCATAAAGTATAGGAACCTCTAGAGAAACAAAAAATCTTCAAGAATCTTGGTGTTCTCAAAGAGTTCTCTGGGGCTCGCCTTTTAATTTTAAAGAGTTTCCTGTGGGAAATCTTACAGGGAATAAGACAGAAGCTTTTCCATAGAATCTTCAAGAAAGTATTCCAGTGATTTCTTTAGGATTCTTCAGGATGATTCTCCATGAACGCCTTTATTTTAAATTGAATTACATCTGTAATTAACCCAGAAAATCGTTTAAAATTTTGGATGGTTCGACCATGGTAAGGAGAACCTGGTCCAATTCGGACCCTGTTCTAATTCGAACCATCAAGCATTTCTCAATGTGTGTACCGTTTTTCTACCCTCCTTCCGACCTAGAACTAACACAATAAATTTGACGCCTTTCAGTTATTTTGTTTTATTTTTATATTAGTTTGTTGTTTTGAAGTGCTCTGCTGTACTATCTGGTAGCATTTCTTCCAAGATTCTGTAATTCAATAATGGAATCCACAAAGCCTTAGCTTTCATCTGACCATATGGTTTGTATATGCCTATACACTGTTTGTGCTCAACTATTTCGAACATCACAAAATGTTGGTCAAATCCAGACCTTTTGATATGGTTCAATACGGACCTCTTTATTTTCAACGTGTACTTAGTCTATTGCAAGAGCTCTACCTCGTGAAAGTAACTAAGAAATACAGTAGATCATCAAAAACAAAGGAATCAATAAATCGGCTACTTGAAAAGTATCAATACCATAGCCAAGCTACATCCAAAATAGTTTGACAATACGATATATAAAAACGTGAGTGCTGGGAACAATACAGTCAACTTTCCCTTACCCGATGTGTTTTTGTTCCCTAGCTCGATAGAATGCGCAATCACTTCAATATAGCGTACTTGGACCTCTATATCTAAGTCCATACTTCTCCAACTTTATGTCCTGAGAATCGATGCTGTCTGTCCCAGTGTCCCATACAATTTCACCTATTGAACCCGATATTTGCATGCAAAGTTTCAATGTGTTTAAAGCTATCACAAGACTCTCTGAGAGAAAAGTGTACGCGCTGAATCAGGCTTTCACGAAAATTTAAAACTTTTCATGCAGTTTATCATGGTGAAAAGATATGGCCAAAAAACTGTTACTAGGTCCGAATTGGACCAGGTTCCTCTGTAATTATCCAATCGTACCTGATTTTTTCAGGATTATATGTATGATTCCTTCAAAGAATCTCTTAAATTATTATACCCTAGATTCATCTAAAAATCCTTTTCAAAATTAAATGGTCCAAACGCAAAGGGGTGTTAGTGACATTTTGGTCGATTTTGAGTTAATAATACCGACTCAAAGTTTTCCAATGGTATTTTCAGATGTTACTTTCGTCTATCATAAAAAATTACATTTTTATAGGTTGCCATACAGTTTGTGTGAAATGAAAAATTATTGAAAAAAATGTTAACTAATTTTCTCAGAAGCAGATTTCCATCAGGCATGCCTTTTACATAACAATCACAATCGGAAAATGTCAACCCTTTTCTTATCTGGTTTCCCTAACACAGATATCATTTATATATAGCTATCCGAGCAGGAACGAATAGCTCGCACCTACAGTCAGTGCCGAAGTTAGTGTTTTCCCATACAAAATATCTTAGTTTGGGGCTCTATAGGTCAGCTTCTGCTAGTTCGAGTTGGCTGAAATTGTGATGACGAACTACGAATAATCTGAAAATCTGTGTAAGGTGAACTTGTTCTATTTCAATAATTTTTCGAAGAGTTGCTGAGGGCTGTCCAATGACAAAAGTAAGACAGTATTCATTTCATTTTTCCATTTAATTCCGAAATTGAAAGTTGTGGGTTTTGGATTGTTCTGCAAATTTGCGTAGTTTCTGAAAATTTACAAACGAACATCCTCAACTTATCGTTTTTTGAATTAAATGAAAAAAATCTTGGTTACCTACTTACTTTTGTCTTTAAGCAACCCACTGAAATTCTTTGAACAACTAATGTTGCAAATTCACTGCAGGTAAATTTCGGGTTATTGGTCTTTGGTATTCGAAATTTCAGCCAATTCGGACAAGCAGACGCTGAAATATATTGGAGTCCCAAACTTGAACATTTTGTATGGAAAACGGCGTTTGGTTCCCAACTTTTGTCACTGAATGTATCTGTGCATGTCATATTTTGGATTCATACCATCTACGGAGGTTCCACTGTATTATGATGAGCATATTTTATTACAATATAATTTTATTTAAGGTCGTTATCCAGCGAAACAAAAAACGGCAACTGATTGAGTCGCTATCGATTCTGAAAGCCGAAGCCAACCGAATGCATACCGAATGATTGTTTACATTCTGATTTTGTTGGAGTGGCATTCGGGTTTGAGTGCTGATGAGCGTTCACTGAATGGCAATCCACACCACGGAATGACTCAGTGAGTGGAAATCCGCTCAGTCAGTTCAATGCATTCGGTGAATGGATGCTAAATGCGTTCACTCGTGCCTCACAGATATAAGTGTATTTGTATTCACTTCTCTTCGTGTTCCTTCCGATTCTCGCTTTTACACAATCGTTTTCGACGCTTTCATGTTACACTCCACTCAGTACGGTTCAGCTATCACTGAATGTTCGGTAGCAGCAGATTTTTTGCTATTTTTTATCGGCGGCGTTCGGGTGAGTGAGTGAATTTTCCCATGCTTGCTCACTGGAACAAACCCTGCTTAGTGTTCAATGAGCATCTCCACAGCTTTCTTTGCCAAAGTTTGCCATTTTCGCAATCGTGTATCGTGTGACAGGTATGATGAACAGGGTTCTGAATTTTCGTATCAATGATGCAAAATCTACGATTTTTCGCACGTAAGGAGAATGCTTTTTTCGCTTCCTCGCGTGAACATCTTTTATCGCTCACACTAATGTCGTTTTCGTTTTTAGGAACTGGGTCGGTGATCAACACATAAACAAACAAACGTCATGCAAATTGTAGTTCGGTCGAACCTGAATCGGGTTGGGGTTGAAACTGTGATTCAGAACGGGTTGCGCCAGTTCCAACCTGGGTTCAAAAACGAATTCGACATAATTTTCCCTGGAGCTACGATGGAGGATAACCGAAAATCACTCCACTCTGTGGATAATGTGTTTTTCACTTCATCATATTTTCGCTCATCAACTGCTCCCGAGAATTATCACTATGTGGATAAACAAAACCTAGTGCCGGCGACGGGATTCGAACCTAAAACATTGCTAAAACAACCGCGATGCGTGCACGCTATCCATGCTACCACACCAACTTGACGAAAGAAGTGGTTAATTTGGTGCATAAAAGCAACTGCTGCTTATGGCGATGAATACAGGAAAAATTCTCCATGAATCGGAGAAATAGAAAACAAACTTCTCACAGCTGTGGAAATGTGCAATTATCTATTTTCGCTTTGTTTTGTGGACGAATACACCGTGTCCAGTATATTCTCATACAAATTCGAGATAACATTACTTTGCGCTTGTTTAACTGACATCATTGGTGATAATATTTTTTGAAAGTGGTTATAATACTGATTCACTACAGGAAATATTTTGGAAATATTTTAATTATAAACTTATTTTATCAACTTAAGAATTTACGAAAAATATTTCCAGCGGCACGCTCATAGGCAGAGCCCAATTTCAATCTGCAGTTATCGCACATATATTTATCAAATTTTATCAATATCTATCTATTCAAAACGCAATATGATTAACTTAAAGTTTCTGAAACTTTTTTGTGAATGCTCTGATTTTCACTTTGTTAACCAGACCAATATGAACAAAAATTTATTTTAAGTGCAAAACACGACTTCAATGAACATTTCATAACTTATCATAGCAATTATTTTTTCTTATTCATAAAACAAGCTATTCTACGTTAGTATAATACTACCAGACTACAATGAAATACTACAACATTGGATTATCCTACATTCAGTAAAGTTATACCAAAGAAAAGAAAAAGTGTATGAGAATATATTGGACACGGTGTAAAATCGCAAGGCAGCTGATCGCTGAAAATTGCTGTGAGGGATAAATCCATTATCGTGAGAGTGAGTGAGAATTCGGAAGCCTGATGATGATACATTATACCCGGGGAAGTCAAGGATATTTCCATTACGAAGAAATGTTGGATCGACCGGGAATCGAACCCAGACATCTCCAGCATGACTCTGTTTTGTAGCCGTGGACTCTTATCACTCGGCTAAGGAAGGCTTAGTCTGTTATATTCCTTTTGAATATATTTTTTTGTTTATTTTTAACAATTGTATGATTAAATTTGTTAGGGCCCAGATAGCCGTAGCGGTAAACGCGCAGCTATTCAGCAAGACCAAGCTGAGGGTCGTGGGTTCGAATCCCACCGGTCGAGGATCTTTTCGGGTTGGAAATTTTCTCGACTTCCCAGGGCATAGAGTATATTCGTACCTGCCACACGATATACGCATGCAAAAATGGTCATTGGCATAGTAAGCTCTCAGTTAATAACTGTGAAAGTGCTCATAAGAACACTAAGCTGAGAAGCAGGCTCTGTCCCAGTAGGGACGTAACGCCAGAAAGAAGAAGAAGAAGATGATTAAATTTGTTGAATTATCATGCATTAATTTTTTTTAGCTCTCCTGTTATTCTAGGCGTATGGTCGTTTGATTTTTTTTTTTGCATCCAGCTCATTTAAGCAGCATGAGTTTTTGATTAACAAAGCTAAATATATTTTATTGAATGCATTTGATCACCATTCTTCCTCATTTTTATAGGAGGATAAGGAAATGTTATGATCATCCAGGGCCGTATTGACGGAGGCATCCGGGCGCCATAGTTCAGGGGCTCCCACAAAATACGACTAAAGTAATTCTTATTGAACATTTAAGAACTATTAGAAACCGATGAAATGGTGCCAACTCTTTGAATCACATCGGAAGATCTGAAAATTTTTAATTTCCCAATTTTAGATTTGTGCTCAATCCTTTGGAATGCAATTTAAATGATTTTCAGGCTTTTCTGTAGTGTGCTCTATTGTTTTGCATCTAAGAGTTTCAGGTTTTGTTTATTCCTGAGAGTTTCTTTGATACTGTTTTATATAATTTTAAACATGAATGAACTTATTTGAACATTTTGAATTTTAAAGTACAAACACGTCGAAAGTTAGGAAATCTAACATTATTTTGATAAATTTAAAATAATTTATTTTGAATTACAATTGAGGGGCGCAAAGTAAGCGAATGTTTCAAGTCGGTCGATTGTTAGTTAGGTATACTGCAATATTGTACTGTTTACAAGCTCTCCAACAGTATTTTCATTGCCTTATCCGTTTAAAAAAAAATCATAATTAGTAGAAGATTAGCTTGTTCCTTTTTGCTCTCAAACAACTTGTACGGAATAAAATATTGCTGAAAAACTTCAAAACAAGTTTTCTCAAAAATAGGTTTTGTCAATTCCAGCCATTGATCTCAAATTGCGCTTACGAGTGGTTTAAAGCAGTTCAAATCCAGCTTATGGTAATTACAACCTTATCCAAAACATTAAGCCTAAAAATCATAAGGGAAATTTCCAATGAGAACATACTGTAGCATAAAAATTGTTTTGTATGAAAAGGCCCACACAAAACTCTGGCTTCGGGACACCCCTACATTTGTTAATACAGCCTTGTTCATCATTTAATAATTGACTTAGTGTAAGTGGTTGAAAATGGACTTTTTACGACATGAGTCAAATTTAAATAGCTTATTCCATATCAAAACATACATTTTTTGTATTCTAATATTGATATTTTATACCAATCGCTTGCATTGTTACCGTTTTGATTCATATTACCGACACTTAAGGACTCAGGGAAATATAACCCAGCATAGAGCATACAAAATAAATCATTCTGTATGATTCTTTAGCGCTATCGAGCGTCGGAAGCCCTTTACTTTCGAACGGTGGGTGAAGAATACGCTTCCGCAACTTCAATAGTTTTAAATAAATCAAAATGTGTGGCCTTTTCATGATTCTTATTCCGGACGCTTCCTCACTTTTGCCTCATATTCCGGACACTTTGAATCGAATTCCGGACAGCTCATGATAATCATTAATGAAACAGTCAAATCATCAATCGAAATTGTTAAACCACCAAAGAGACATCTAAGGTAGTTGGGCATTATAAATATTCAAGATATTTATGGAAAAAGTTTACTAAAACGAGCCATGAAATTGAGAACTTTTGAACAGCAAAAATTGAAACATGTTTCCCATACAAAGTAGAGTGTCCGGAATTTAAAGCTGTCCGTAATATGAATCAAAACGGTATATCTTTTTGTTTGCATATGTCGTCACCATAAGACACGAAATTCTATTTAGTTATTAAAGTGTGTACGCCATGAAAAGCTTCATGAAGAAGTAAGGTACTGAGACGGGGTTAGTAGTCTAATGGCTATCGCTCCTGCTTCCCAAACAGGAGATTATGGGTTCAATGCCAGGCCCGTGCTTTTCATATGTTTGTAACAATCTTCATAATGGCTATCCTTCTCTATCGCTCTGCGTCATCCTTGATAATGACATCAAACATCATTAGTTCTGTATTTCACTAGAATTGAACAAATCGATCTGACCGCTTACTACAGGGTTATCTATGCAGCCGAAAACCTCATCTATAGCTAACAAATACTCCTACTTCCCAAGTAACTGCGGGATAAGCAAGAGATATTTTCCAGTTTGCTAGTAACAACTGCTATCTAATTACCATTCCATCCTGGATTCCTTGGATGGACTTAAGCACGTTTCCGGCGTCAATAAATCAATCAAATTTTGAAAGTAGTGTGATTATACCTTGAAACTGGTAAACAAACTAAAACCTAGTCAGGGTAAGTACCATAATCGGATTGTTTTTTTTAAATCGTTTATGAAGAAGTAAAGTATAAATTGTCGACCTATAAGAGTTCAATGGCATTTTTCGAATTATCATGAAATGTTGGCGAAAATCGTTAGATGGGTCGAAAACTAGTAATGAACTAGTGATCTAACCAGAGTCGTATTTACGGGGCAAAAAGACAAAATTATTGAATATTCAAAAAAATTTGGAAACCGATGAAATGGTACCAGCTTTTTGAATCACATCGAAAGTTTTGAAAATTTAAGATTTCCTATTATAATTGACTTCAAATCTAAATGATTTGGGGCTTTCTGTAGTGTTTAGTATATTTGTCCTATTGTTTTGTATCTGAAAACTTTTTTTTTTCTTAGAGTTCTGTTTGATACTTTTTTTTATATAAATCTAAAAATGGATGAAAATGAAAAAAAATAATGTTCGATCTCTGCGGTTAACATAATTCTTAAATTTTAAAGTAAAAAATACGTCGAAAAGCAAGTAAATCCAACATTCATTTTAAGTTGCTTAGCTTAGCTTAGCTTAGCTTAGACTGACTACACATATCAATGGTTGCTATTCCGTGATTGACCGAAGTCAGTGAAAATGCACAAAGAATCAACTAGAAGTTCGGCTGGGATTGACCATAATCTTCTTCAGTGTGCATAATTCAGTGCCTTTATTTATACAAGGTCAATAACGGCGCCGGCCACGTCCTTGCAGTCAGGTGGGATTGAGGGAAGGAATGCTAGTGTGTAACCTTTGCTATTTGGAGACCGTGTTTGCCTCTGCATCTCCACAAAGGTTACTGGGAGGGATGTTTGTTAATGGGGAGGATCGTTGGGTCAAAGGATTCACTTTGATAAGTGATTAGACCATGATAAATAGTTATTTGTCAAATATAAATATGCTTTTATGAAAATATAAAATTTTCATTTGATATTAACAATTTCTATGTAGAGGAAAATTATGCCGACACTTGAGGTGACGAACCATTCAAAGTTTGTTGAACAAATACCTAAATGTAACATTCCTACAGCTGTCAGGTCGAAAGCATGTGATATTATATTTTACTTATTTGAAAAGAAACAAAAACTCGATTGTCTGGAACATCATAGAACACTCTTATTCTTATGCCGACACTTACAGTGGCGGACCATCCAAAGTTTGTTGAATAAAGTGAACCTTTCGCAAGTCTACACTTGTAGTGTCGAACCATTCAAAGTTTTTTTTAATTACAAAAATAAAGATAAAAAAAATAGGTGTTTTGAAAACAAAAAAATGTTAAACATAAATACTTCATGAATTAGAGTTTATGTCGGCACTCACAGTGACGAACCATTCATAGTTTGTTGAAAATTCATATTTACGTCCTACCGTTGCATCGGTTAAATGTGCATTCATACATATTTTATAGATTAAAAATAGTAACATGAGACGAGCTCACCAATTGATCCAACAATCCACTTTCAGCTTAACTCGTTTGCTCGGCTATATAAAAGCACTCAGAGAAAATAGGCGCACGACTCGAGAGGGAAAACAGCTGACGACTGCTCGGGCTTTCTTGACGCACTGCCAAGGTCGAAGATCAAACAGAACTCCCAACATTCATTTTAAGTTGCATTGAATAACAATTAAGGGGCCAATAGTAAGTGAAAGTGACTTTTTGTTCGAATTTGAGTTATGTGTACTGTTTTCAAATATTAAACAGTATTTTAAATTATTTGTACAGTTGTTTCCGTCTGAAAAATATCATAATTTATGGATCATTGGCTCCTTTTCATACTCTCATATTATTTGTACGAAATAATCTTTTCTTGGAAAATTTTAAACTAGTTAATCTAATTCGTAGGTTTTGTCACTAACACAAATTGATCTCAACTTGCGCTTATGAGAGGTTTAAAACAGTTCACGTCTAACTTCTAATAATTAGAATATTTTCCAAAACACTGAGGTAGGTACCGTGAAGCGGAGTGAATAGAAAAAGTGGGGCGAATTAAAGCAAGGCGACCTACAGTATGGAACGGGCCATCGTAGGATGAATAGAAACATACTACATATTCAAGAATCTCTAAATGATATAATTTTTAATTTTTATATCAATTGGGGACATTGGGGTCTCAGCAAAGGAAGACGCGACCCATATTTGAGATTAATAAAATTGGTTTCTATCCACACGGTTCAAACATTGTAGGGAGACTATCTATTCGCCCAATTTTACGATAACACGGGATACAGTTTTATTTTCTCTATCTTTTTTCTCATTCTAACAATTATCATCAGAACTTTGCAGAAGCAAATCTTAAGTTTTATTAAACCCATGAAGCTGAAAATTTAACGGCTTGTGCACAATAATATAGAATTATTATGATACATTTACATATCGATATCCGGAGTGGTACTTGAGATTCAAATGGATATGGTGACATATAAATTATAAAGGAAATTATCAATGGAAACATACTATAGCATCAAAATTGTTTTCTGGGGAATAGGCCGCACAAGACTCTGGTCCCGGGGCCCCCACATTTGTAAATCCGGCCCTGGTTCTAGCTCCAACAAAAACAATGGTATACATAACAATAATTAAATCATATAAAACAAAAAGACAATTTACACCGTCTTCAGCCAAAGGCTGCACAGACTGAACGATCACTAGCATTAGGCAACGGACAACACATAACACCCAGTAGCCCAGTGATGAATTTTTCGTTTGACGGAAAGTTTCCACCGACCAGAGTGGGAATCGAACCCATACCCCGTAACACAATACGCATAAACGACTGACGCCGCTAAGATCGCATAGTCAACAGAAAATAAAGAAGAACAATCCAAATAACAAAATATCATTCTAGAAAACTTTACGTATGAATATGCCCAACCAATGCATCAATCGAAACAAAACCACTACTAAACCTCAATTTTTCTCTTGTTACAGGCATCGACGAAACAGTCAAAATAGTCCAATCCATGGGTGGATTCTGCAAGGGATACAAAGTGGATATTTCCAACAAGGAACAGGTGTACGCATCAGCGGATCTGATCCGCGAAGAAGTCGGCGATGTAAGTATTGGTTGTTTTATTCCAGCCACTTTTAAGTTGCTTCAACCCTGTAGATAACTGGAATAGCAAATTTAATCGGCATTCCAATAATTTTTCAGGTGCTTGAACAATGAATCAAATAGATTGAACTTCCATTTTTTAGTTTTCCTCTTTTCTTACACGAAAATTATATAAGCTCCCGTTGCAACTTGAACCAAAACGGTCCACTCTATATCAAGATGTGTGAGGTGTACTGTATCTGATTGGAGTGCAAACAAAATCACACGATGTTACGCATGATAATTACACTGCTGGAAATTAATTAATCATGCATTCGTTCAAACTTGTAATTAGATCATAGAGAATACACAAAAAGGGTTTGAAGTTGGAGAACTTGATAACTGAGGTGTTGATACCCAGTGAATATTGAGAACGCTTACTGGAAAATCAACAGATCGTTTTTGTTTGTTTATTGGTTTGCTGTAACAATAGTGGCTTAATGTCTACCTGCACGACAGTTCCTCACTATTTTTACATGATCCAATGACATATGATATAAATCAGTCAAAAATTTAACAAAAACGGTTATGTTTAAACAAATCTCTTCTTTATTCTAGTCTTGGTGATAAAAAACAAATTGTTACAATTTTCCTTTATCATTGGGTTACATTTGACGTAACCTATGAATGTAATAAAAATAATTATACTGAGTACCTTCGTTATCAAATAATTTGTTTTCCACACTCTTCTAAACAGTTCCTGGTCCTCTAAAGTCAAACACGCAATTTGATACAAGTTTGGGTTGTATCAGAGTCGTAAAACCAAACGCAAGAATTCTTTTTTTAAACCGCTTAACATCGCACATATCGTGTAAAGATAACGCCTTCTGTACGCTCACACGCTGTGCAACCGACAATTGCAAGAATTAATTACATAATTGGAAGCGGGCTTTCCAATCGATTGAACTGTGGGAAAATCACTTCTTGCGTGAGGATTATTTGCCAACATGTGTTCAGTGGTTGCGTGATGGTATGTTCTCCAGAACGGAAGTGAACACACAAGCAGCCATGTTTGCGGCTACTTTTGTAGGCCAACGATTGCAATCTATTCGGCTGTAGAAACTTTTCCGAGTTCAACCACCTTACGGTATGAATTGAAATGGATAGTGATAGTTGTCTATTTAATGAATAATTCAACTTAGCACTTTCGGTTTCATTCATTGTTCGATTAG
Source organism: Aedes aegypti (assembly GCF_002204515.2). Classification (NCBI taxonomy): domain Eukaryota; kingdom Metazoa; phylum Arthropoda; class Insecta; order Diptera; family Culicidae; genus Aedes; species Aedes aegypti. The sequence goes on along the minus strand of NC_035108.1, from coordinate 341,036,784 downwards.
TGTGGTATTACATTAGCAATTGGATCGTCCGCATTCAATTGAGATGAAGCAGTAGAGCATACTTAAACAACAATTGAAAATAAATGTAATCTCTCAAAGGGAAGTAATAATCCTTGTCATTTTGGCTGTTCATCAATTGTTTATACATTAGTTGCAATAGCTTATTTGAACATTTATGACACTAGAGAAATTAAAAAAATATATAAAAAGTTGAGCAAGGTGGGGCAAAACTTCGTCCTAATCAACGTTTCCATAAAAACTATGGCACTTAAAAAGAAACAGATACAATACAGTAGAACTTCAACTAACATATTTTGTTGCACAATCCCCGAGCAAAGTCGAATAACAACCGCATAACATAGTAATAACAAGATGTACAGCATGATTTCATTTTGTTATTTTTTGTTATCAATACGAATACTCTTGTTATCAACGAATTTTGAGCTGTCAGATCGAGGTTGCAACCGACGGGTGAATGACGTCAAATGTTTGTTATCATAATTCGATCTTTATAACTAAATGATAACATAATGAGTTATCAATGAGGGAAATTCACTGGATAACAAAAATTGTTATCAATGTGTTTCAAATGATAACACAATGAGTTATCTATATGATATCTTTAGTATAAACTTTTGTTATCACGTTTGTTATGTTGCCTGCTTATTCAACCAAAATGATAACAAACTATGTTATCAAATGCTTGTTATCGGATAACAAAACTTGTTATCATTTTGTTACCCAACTTTGCTCGGGGACACTGTTGAAATCGGATGTTCAGGGGTTGTTTATCGTGCCAGTAAAATAAAACAGCAATCCCCAACGGTAAACAAGTCAGAAAAATGGATTTTATCATCGCTCTCTCTTTGGGGCTCACATTTGCTGGTCTCATTTATCAAGCTTTTTACAATTCGCAAACCATTGCCGATCATGGACCGCTAAGGATGAAATGTTCATCTTTGCTTGCTTGGATCGTGCTACACAATCAAATGAGAACGAATTCTACAAAGCCTGGTCAGTGACCAGTGGTCACAGAGCTGCTTGTAAATTGTCTGATATTACGAACAAATATAAGGAAACATGACTTAAATATTTCTATAGTTTCACATTAGTTTAAGGAATATGTTTAACAAATGAATAATAAATAGGCAAATATTTTGATACAAGATTCTATTTCGTCACAGTACTTATTTTGTTTTATAATGGTGCATTTTTATTGCTCCAAATTTGATGATATAGTGTCTCATAAAAAATATAAAGTGAATCGGCTGAGAAATGATGCAGATAGTAATAAACAGTTGACCATTTTATATTAGGATAGGAGTTTGGTGCATTTTTTTCGCCCGGTATAATATTATAAATAGAAGACTACTATTTTAAGTATTCTAAATTGCAATCAACCATTAGGCAGTAATGTGTGAAATATTCACAAACTTTGAATACCGACCTGCTGCATTAACTCGTAGTGTTCTTAGATTATACGCGTCAGCCATATTAATGATAAAAGCACCAGGCGAGCTACCGGCTTAACACATTAAACTAAATAATTCCAATTCAGATCGAATGCCTCAATCCAATTCACCTTTACCGGTAGTTATACGTCAGCAAATATTATTCAATTTTCATTTCCATGCATTATTTCTTCATCAACTTTGATTACACTGGAACCGAAATTAACCTTGAAATGTACGCGGATAGAACATATTGTTCTAACCATTTTTTCTCTCTCATATCCATCTTCCACAGGTATCGCTGCTGTTCAACAACGCGGGCGTTGTCTCGGGCAGAGCACTTCTCGACACTCCCGATCACTTGATCGAGCGTTCCTTCAACGTAAATATAATTGCACACTTTTGGGTACGTATGATCGCCGTCTGCCGCAAGCGTCGTCTTGACCTTGAGCACAAACGATGTAAAGATAATGAACACTAGGGTGTCCCAGAAAAAAAAACTTGTTTGTAAAGACATGATGCTCATCCCTACGATAAGAGATATGCTTATAACATGTTTTATAGAAATGATCAATTTTCCAAAAAATCGTTGATGGGTCGATTTTGATGAAAATTGTGATATTTTATTGTTTTATGCAGATGTTTCATACTGCCGTGTAGTGTAAGTTTTTAAAACCATTCGATGTTCTAGTCTTACTAACTTTTTGAAAACTAAGAAAATCGTGTTTTAATATAACTTGTAACTTTAAATGTAATTCAACCTGATATATATGTCTAAGAGCTTTTATTGCAAAACTAGAATCTTCTATCGGGTAGCATTATCTATAACTATCATGTCGATAAAAAAAAGTTAGAAAAATGTCAAGAGGCCTGCGGCACAGAGGTTCTGTTTTTCTAAAAGCTGTCAGAGCCCCAGTTTCTAAAAACAAAGTCAAACGTCTATTTGTGCAAAATGAGAATTCAAAAAGAAAAACATGTTTCCTTAGGTTTGGAAACATGCAAATCACAAGCTGAATAAAAGTTTATTTATCTGAAGTATAAACAGTATTTTGCTAGAATATGCTGTTATTCAGCTAATAATGTTACTTGGGATTTAAAAAAAAAAACTTTACTTAAACTTAAACAAACTAGAACCCGTTCAAATTTAGGGTGAAAAACAGCAATATCTCAGCCCTCTGACAAAATTTTCCGATATGTTTTTATGAAAATATTCGTTACAATCTTTAGGTCTTGAAATAAAAAATCATACACGTATTTGAGTTCGAATGTTTACCAAAAAATCAATTCAAGAATTATTTTTCAGAGGTTTTAAGCAGTTCTGGAGAGAAGAACAATGATTATTTTCAAGAACTGATATCGCATGAATTACAAATAAACAAATAATACGAAAAGAGAAATGAAAGTTTCTTCTACTAATGTTGAACTTCCCTAGGATATCTGCACAAAACGTCAATATACGAATGTCATCAAGAAAACTGTCATTCTTTCCTAAAATAAATCTGGCGGAACCTCGACAAACATGATAAATAAGCATCTCTTTCTATTTAGGGGACTTTTAATACATTCATTTATCCTGGGACACCCTACTGAATACCCATCTGTTTAATAATCGCTAATTTGGGTTTTCTTTGGCGGTATCAAGTACTACTGATTGGATTCTGTTTTTGTCCTGCGCTCAAGTGTTCCGCCAACAAAAGCGATGATTGAGTGCTTCCGTCGTCACCGTCTTCAGATTGCCTGGTCATTGCGCTTGTCTTCTTGAAGGGTGCTTCTTTACGTCCCAGTGTGAATAAGGCATCTAGTTGAGATTCTTCTCGCGCGAAAGCTAATGCCGAGTCTAGTCACCGAGAACGTGCTCAGAAACGGCAATAAGCACTCCTCCAAGAATCCAAACTGCCGGGTGACGACAGAAAAGAATACCAAATCATTGTCTTAGAGAAACTAAAACTCCCCTAATAGGGTGGTTCGAAATACAAAAACGTTTTCCAATTCTTTCTTCAATATCTTCCTTGCAATTTTTATTATGAAAATATGAAAATATTTAACAGAACAAATTTTCTCCAATTTTTGGTGAGGATTTAATAGTGGCTCAAAGACATGGAAACTCTATATACAAATTGATATGGAAAAACTAAAATAATACTTTAAACACTGGTGTAATTATATTATAATCATAATTATTATATTATGATTATAATTAAACTAGTATTTATGAACGAATATTGTCACATAAGATGTAATGCAAAAAAAGTTGCTGAAGAAAGTGAGCTAATTTTGCTTGGGATTTTGCAAAAGTTTTTGGACCAAAATCCTAAAAAGAGCTGAATAATAGGGTCCTAAAGGCCTGTTCCAATTATAATGCCAAACGCTTAAGTTTAGGCCAAAAACACATGTTTACTCAATTTTTTAATGTTTTTCTTTTGTTTAGGTCCAAAAAACATGTTTTTAGATTTTGTCACACTCCTTGGGTTAAATTCAAATTTTGGGTGTATTTTGCTTTCCGTGTCCCTTCCGAAATGTCAGATAGGAACAACCCCAGTGTGAATACTTTAAGCCCTGTGGTGTTTTTGTCGATTAAGCGAATGTCAAACATGATCAAAAGTGTCAAAGTTCATTTATGGACCCAATTTTTAAATTAAAGTTTAAATATGGTCTAGCCGTTATTTGAGCGGGAAAAATTGTTAAAATAGTTGCAATAGCATGCTCTTTCGTGTCATTAAATAAAAACAAGATATCATTAAACATTTTAGGACCCAATTGCAATCAAATTCATGAATTAATGAATAATGAATTTTCAGTTTGAGATGATTAGTTTATACTTTTATTTCTAAACTAACTTGTTTAGCATTTTTATTTCAAAATTACCGTGCAACATTTTTCAAAAAACTTATATCAATGTTCATATAATCCTAAATCTTCTTTAGGCCACCTTTAAATCACCACCGAAACTGCTGAAATTTGCACATAACATTATTTGATGTCTAGGATTTTAAGGAAAATGTTTTGAACCGCCCTACTCCCCCAATCGTCGTTTGTTATGGTTCTCCAAATATCATTATAAAACCATGCTGCCTTTCTTCCGTCTTTCTGTATCCAGACTACCAAAGCCTTCCTGCCGGCAATGTTGGAACGTGACCATGGCCACATTGTGACGATCGCTTCCCTCGCAGGTCACGTCGGAATTTCCAAACTGGTGGACTACTGTTCGAGCAAATTCGCTGCGGTAAGGCTGATAGTTTAATTGTTGTGGAAGGTATTTAAAGTTATTTCTGATTCCACAGGTTGGTTTCGACGAAGCTTTGAGGATAGAGCTGGAATGCATGGGAGCACGGGGAATCTTCACTACTGTGATCTGCCCTTACTTTATCCAGGCGACGGGAATGTTTGACGACGTGAACTCTAGGTTGGTAGTGGTTTTAGGAATATCTCTGAAACGGTTATAAATTGAACTCACGAATTTCCTGACATTTTAGGTGGGTGCCAACGCTGGATTCCAACGATGTGGCCGATCAAATTATCGAAGCAGTTCAAAAGAACGAAAAGTATGCCATTATTCCAGGATACCTGAGGTGTATGTTAGCGGTTAAGTGGTATGTAAAAAATTATATACTATTTTGAAATTTGAAAACAAATATTTAGCATTGTAATTCTTATACAAATTTCATGAAAGAAAAATTCAAAAAAAAATGTATTAAAAGGGACATTGAGCACTTTTGGTTAATTTTTTTAGCTGATTTATCGCAATTACACACAAAAACTGTTTTTGATTATGCCAGAGTACTAAATATTCACTTTCAAAACTAATGAACCAATTATTTAATGTGGATTACTTTGGTCGCCTTACAGTTAAAGGGAACCCACTGATAAAGATCAGTGTTGTATTATGCACAGAACTCATTACCAATTTAAATTACTTATAACAATATAATCTTTAAAGCAGGGCTGCTCAATCTTAAGGTGATTATACATATAATGAAGCCACACCTCAAACTATCAAAAGCACAAGATTTGAGAACCAAACAGCGCTCCGCGTTGAAAATCTGTCCCATTGGTCACCACCAGTAAGCAAGCAATTTGATTGGTTTTCAACGCAAACTATTGTCGGATTCTCTCGTCTTGTGCACTTGAAAATTCAAAGTTTGGCTTTGTTTTATAATCACCTTAATGAATAGCAGTTCAAATCACAGCAGAATATTATGTAGTGAATCAAATTTTGTTGTCATTTTGGTTGTCAATAAAATTTCAAAAATGTTGGTAGTATCGTACGAAAGGCCCTCAGAGAAGATTACATTTGAGGGAACTAAAACAAGCTGAGTAGGATTAAAATGCTTTCCGGGATTCTACGATTATTTTAAAATTGCACTCACCATTACGTTATATTTCCTTGAACTCAGTGAGAATGATATGTCTAATTTTATGAAATATATTTTTAAGGTACTGTGGAAAAACACATTGGTATTATTATTTGGCATACATATTCCAGACTTTATGAGAATTCAACGTTGGATTTTCTAGAGTGAGAATTATCCCTAGAACTTCGACAGAATTTATTTTAAAATCATATTATTATTTCTGAAAATTTCAAAACTTTTTTCATTATTGCATCATAAATTTACCTGGGGCTGGGATAATGTAAAACCTAACTGATTTATTGTGAAATTCATGTGACGGTTTCAGTGGTATTCATGGCAAAATTAAAAACTTATAGATTTGCAAAAATCCTTCCCAAGCTTTTTGTGAAAATCATGGTAAAGTAATCGGAGAGCCAGATATACGAAGAATCCTCAAACACATAGACACATACACGTATAAACTCAAATACCGTAGTATTCCATACGTAGAAATCCATAACAAATTCCTCAAATAACTTCGGAAGAAGTCACTGATGAAGTTTCTGAAAATAATATTTCGTGGAACTACAAAATTCGGTGAAAAAAAAAACATCAACAGAATTACCTTGAAACAGCCTTGTAGGATTCTTTAGAGAATTCTTTTCAGAAGAGAAATGTTAGAGGAATGAATAACATATTTTATAAATAAATCACCTTAAAAGAATATAAAAAATATGAAGTATTACGGAAGATCTCTAGCACAATTGTTTGAAAAAAGAACTGGAAAAACTGCCTGTTTAATATATACTGTTCCATTTTTCGGGGTTTTGCATTTTTTGCTTGATAAAGGCAGTATACATTTGAACTTGTTTATATGTATCTAAAAGATTTCAGTTAATTGAAAACACAAGCGAAATATTAGCTATTGAACACAGGTCGACACATTCGGGATGAGTCTGTGAGTCCCCCATCCTTTCCCAAAGGCATCGCATTCTTGTTGCCACTTGACCAGCGAGCCGATCCTCACCAATTTCCTCACCGACATGGTGTCTCTCCGCTGATAGCACTCGATGTCCTCTCCCAGGGTGATGCAAATCTGAATCATCCCAGTGATCACACTTACTGCCTCCGACGATATCGTTCTCTATGCGCTTGCTATTCACATGGCCATGCGCCGGAACGTGCTGTTAAGCTTGTCCCGATTGCGCTTGGTTTGCACTGCTGCACCCGGAAATCCGTATCTCAGTATCGACGACGATACGATGATAGCTAGAAGACGCCTCCTACTATTTCTCGGACCATAAGCGTTCGGCATGTAAGTGCGTTGGTCGCCTATGCTGCCTTTTCACATGCATAATCGACGTAGCTGTTGACGTTTAGCCGATCGTCTATCATCACGCCCAGGTGTCTGAGCGACCGCTGTGATGCTATGACATGTCCCCTGACGGCAATCTCAGTACGTTGAAACGCTTTGCGATTGCTGACTAGTAGCACGTTCGTTTTATGGTGGGCTATCTTCAGCTTGACTGCATTCATCCAGTTCTCGATCGTGCCCATTACCTCCTTAGCTAGCACTTCCACTTCCTCCAGCGTTTCGCCGATTACTGTTAGGACGACGTCATCAGCAAAGGCAACGATTTCGACGCCCTTGGGTAACTCCAGTGATAGGATCCCGTCATACATCCCATTCCAAAGCGACGGACCCAGTATGGATCCTTGTGGAACTTCAGCCATTACTATTAACTCCTTTCGGCCGGCGTCGGTTGCATACACCAACACCCGACTCTCGAAGTAGCTCTGCAGAATCCGGAACAGATATTCAGGAACCCGTATTCTATGCAGATCTGTGGCGATGGCCTCTCAATTGGTGCTATTGAACGCGTTCTTAACGTCTATCGTAACTACGGCGCAGTAACGATCGCCACTTCGTTTTTGCTTCGATGCCTTCTCGACCGGGGGTTCGTCCTGGAATCTCCAGGACCGTCCGAATTGCGTCTACCGTCGACATTCCCTTCCGGAATCATAACTACCTTTTTGATAGTCCATTCTCGCCCTCCGTACATTTAGGATCCAGCAAGTATATAGGGCAGTATGATGATGGATCACCGGGTAGTTTTCCTGGCTTTGGCAGCAGCACCAGCTTCTGGATCTTTCATAAATCTGGGAAGTGACCTTCCTCTAGGCATTTATGCATCGCCTTCCGGAACATATCCGGGTACGCTGCTTTAAGTGCCACATTCGGTATTCCATCCGGCCCGGGGGCCTTTTTCACCTTCAATGCTTTCGCTGCTGCTACAAGCTCGTCATTGAAGACCTGACGATCTTCAGCGTTTGCTTCATTCCGCACCGTACGTACGCCACGGTGTCAGATCATGCGTTGAGAAGAGTTTGACAATAACCCTCAGCTTTTCAGCACACGTTTAAACTGACATTGATGGACCCTTGACGTTTGCCATTGTCACTCGATATTTCAGGGGTTGGCGTCAGCTGCTCGGCACAGCTCTTTGTAGCACTCAGACTTACTCTGCGTTATCTCGCGCAAAGACAAATTGAAGACCTCCATGTCCCTTGCAGTTTCCCAAAATTTTATGACTCATAAGGTAATCTAGAATGCCGTGAAAAGTGTACTGCGATCAGCCAAACTTGGGTACTTTTTGCATTACCGAGGGACCAAATGCAGTACTAGAAGTGGTACAAAATCTGAGCCCGAGTGGGATGGACCTGGTTTGACAGCAGCTCTGGCTTTCGCTCATGACTTCTACTTTCCATGCTCTCTGATAACGCCTTCTGGCTTTAAGGCAAGCAGCGCGGATGGCGTTGAGTGCCTCGTTCCACCACGTCGAACGTTGCCACCCATTTTCATGGCATCGTTGTATCACATGCCCTTGCCATCGCTGTTATCAGCCCTACTGCATCCATGTTCAGGGCATCGCTATCGGTGCGAAGAGATCTTTGTCGAAAGCCTTTTTCTTCCACTGCCGGTCACCAATTGTTTTCTGAACTGCCACAGTGTTTCGCTGGCCAATTCTGTAGCGCTAGTGATCGCTATGAGTGTGCTCTTCGCTTAGTTCATGTTGCCCGCCAGTGATGGGCTACAAAATGATATGTCGATGATCGATTCCCGTCCGTATTTCCGAAATGTGCTAACGGTGGCTTCGTTACACAATCGTATGTGTAGTTTTGCTAGAGCCTCCAGTATGTTGTAACCTCTGGCATTGGTTACCCTGCTTCCTTGAAGTCACCTCCAATCAGCACTGGTTGGAGTGGCACTGGTGGAGTGGCACTCCTGGTGATGGGCTTAATTACTTTGAAAACGGTACGGGTCGCTTGTACGGAGATGTGATTGCGGACCTGTGGGTTTTTGTAGGAGTTCAACAGAGCCCTGCATTTAACCCCCGCCACGTCCTAAGCAACCTCCCAGGGGCTGAAAATCGGATCCAGGGCACGGTCGAGCCCGGGAACATTCATGTAGCCGTTGTTATTTCGGTGGGTCACTGGCTCAAGTCGGGTAAGAGAAGGCTATTTTTTTGGGAAATGCCAAGTTACCTTTATTTATTAGCATAACAATCAATTTATTTTGCATGGAATCTTTTATTCAACATCATGAATGAAGAAAGTTGACTGTTTAAAAATGCCCTACTTGCTACTACGTTGGCAAGTTGGTTTAAATGATGGTTCTATCATACTTAAACTTTAACTCAAATTTGAACTTCGATACTTCTAATCATGTTTGATGTTCACTTCGCCGACAAATTTCACTGGGGTTTTACTTATGTGCCAACACTGGGGTTGTTCCTATCTGACATTTCGGGAGGAACACAGAGAACAAAATACACACAAAATTTGAGTTTAAGCCAAAGGGCATGATAAAATCTTAAAAACAGTGTTTTTGGTGGTAGGTCATTTGGCATAAAGTCGTTTGGCATAAAGGCGTTTGGCATAATGTCGTTTGGCATAATGGTCATTTGGCATAATGGTCATTTGGCATAAAGTCGTTTGGCATAACGGCCGTTTGGCATAATGGTCGTTTGGCATAATAGTCGTTTGGCATAATTAGTCTGAAACCAAGAATTTCTTAAGATGACATTCTTTTTTACGTTTCTATTGAATTTTTCTGATGATAACAGGCTTGTTGTGGAGTCAACCGATATAAAATGTCACTTTATTCAACAATCATATGCACTTGAATAAACTAAATACCCTTCTTTCAAACATTATATTTTTTTACATAGTTTTACGCCAGTTCTCCGAATGCCAGTTCCCCGAATATCCTGCTTCCCCGAATAGCCCACTTCCCCGAAACATTTTTGATATTCATAATTATCGTAACTTTATACATTTCAGGGTGGTGAACGAACTGACCATCTGATATGCACCATTCTTTATTTAATTGGCGGTTATTTCAAGTTTTACCGTCCTCAGCATTTTTGCCAACATGTGTATAGCCGAGAATGACAAAATACCTCCTTCTTTTGATTTCTTATCGTTCTTTCTCCAGCCACTGAAGTCTATTATAGCACCTATTTAAACTGCACCAGTTTTCGGGGAAACGGGTCTTTCGGGGAAATGGCATTTGGAAAACCGACACTCGGAGACATTCGGGGAAAAGTAGCACAATCACTCCGATGAGTCTGAACGCTATTTTTTATGTTTTTTTGTTTTATTAGGCCGCAATATTTTGGCGTCCAATTTTCTATTGGTTTTATCATAAATTTTGCCTTCTTAAAAAATAGGCTGTTATTTGTACTTTGTATTTATACTTTTTTAAATTTTATAATTTAGTTGAGCTAAGTGTTAACCATTTTCTTGCAAAATGTGCTGTTAGAATGATAACTACTTTATAACCTGCCAGAATTCAACTTGTTTTTTTCAAACACATGATCTCCTTTGCTGGAGATATACTGGAAAAATATTATTTCAATCACAAATTTACCCTTCTTTCGATAATAGACAGTGTTTTTGATGTACACTTTCATAATTAAAATTTATATTTTGCCACAAATATTTTCTTTCAAAAATGTGTTGTTCATTTGAATTATGCTTTGCCTTAGAGCCTTAAACATTTAAACAAAAAAATATCTTGCATTTTGCTGCAATAATAGATCTTTGGATAAGATCTTTTTGCAATATTTGCAAATAAATTTACCCTTCATTTACCAAGTAATTTTCATCAAGTGTTACGTCCAAACTGGGACAGAACTTGATCTGCATTTTTATGAGCATTCCCTTTTTTAATAACTGCGAACTTTCTTTGCCAATTTATTATTTTTAAATATGTATATCGCAACAAGCTTAAAGATACTCTATGTTCTGGGTTGTGGAGAAAATTATTATTCCGAAAAGATCTTCCGCCAGACCCATCACGCGTTTTATTTAGTTATGCTCTTCAATGTCACTACAATTTTTGCCATTCATAGCTTGGAATATCTCTGAACAACCACCACGCTTAATGAGAACCTACGAAAATTGTTGATCTCGATAAAAGCTTCGAAAATGGCGATATTCATTCTTAGTTAATCATTATGCCAAACGGCCATTATGCCAAACAACCATTATGCCAAACAACCATTATGCCAAACGACTATTATGCCAAACGACCTTATGCCAAATGACTTTATGCCAAACGGGCTACAATCGTTTTTTTTACTTATATCAAAGAAAAACACTTGAAAATTGAGTAAACATGTGTTTCTGGCCTGAAGTTAAGCGTTTGGTAAAAAACATTGGATCAGGGCTGTAGAACCCTCTTCTCGAAAAGCAGAGATGATCAAAATTTAAAGTTCACAAAAATGCGTTCCCATGTGCTTAGCACAGATTCAAATTGGCCACTTTATAGTAAACTTAAGGCGGGTATCCGAAAATGGTCATTTGTGGGATCAATGAACTAAACATGGTTATCAAATTCAGTCGTTTTTCTAAAGGTTTACACTGATGTATTTTCTTAAAATTCTTTGATGTAATGACCACAATATAACTTAACGGAAACTTATATCTATGACTTGAAATGTTCCTACCTCTAGGGGCACAAAAGCACAGCACCCTTTGCATCCGACTTAACCCAGTGACCCACCGGAATAACTTCGACCACAGTAACATTCCCTCGATCCTTTGGCCTCCTTTGGAAACTAGATTTATGCACAAGCAAGTATACTGTCAAAAAAAAATTCTATCTTCATTAACGAGACTTTTAGCCCTGGGCTAATTCATCTCGGGACCAACGGCTTTACTTCTCTTGCAATTATGTCGTCACTGAACTTTTAGTGACAATCTCGAGGATGGGGTTCGTTCCCAGGTCCTCGGCGAAGAGGCGTGTGTTCTAACCACTACACCAGGTCCGCCACCGTCCTAAAATAATTGAAATCCATGAAGTATTCGCTGAGCGGAGAGAGTTATTTTTTCACTCAGGTCTACACGGGTTAATGAATAAGCTTATAAGCTTATCTTTGATGCAATTGAATTTGTTGAAATGTTCTATAGATTCATAAATGTGGGTAGACTGTATTTCGCTGAGCGGTATTACATACATGCTTCATGATCCAAGCTCTTTTCTTACATAGCAGAATAAGTTGGGGAATTGTTAGTTAAATGGTGTTCTTTTCTTATTTCTTTAGAAAAAATATAATATGAAGAATATAGAATAGAATAATATGAGCAGGTTTGGTGAAAACTGTTAAAGGAACATGCCTAGGAACGCCTGAACGAATTATTGGAGGATTTCCTTGATAAATTCTTTGAAGTGATCCTGAAAAAAATCGTTGGGGTTAATTCTGGAGATCTTTCTAGAAGAATCCAGCTTTCTAAAAGAAACTTCTTAGATCTTCCTTTGAGTATTTCTTTCAGATATTCCTAGAAGAATCTCTGTAGGAAATTTGGTAAGGTAATCATGTGGTAGTCTAAGGAATAATTCTTGCATTCTCCAAGACTTACATCAGTTTTTTTGCTCAAAGATTTTATGTAGAAAACATCTCCTTGAGAAGTCCTTGGAAAATATCTGAAGGAATACCTCGAGCAATCCTTGTAGAAAAACTTTTGTGGTATTCTCTGGAAAAAATAGCATTAGAAATCTTTGTGATGTTCCATTGCCGTAACACAACACAAGCGTTATGTTTTTCGTAGTTGATTGTTCGGAATTATGCATCGAATGCTCGAAAATCATGACTCTCGTATTTATTTATGATTTATTCATAGTTGTGTAAGTCAACCCGATAAAATGAACACGAAATATGCCAGAGCGAGATTCGAACCAAGAAGCTTCTCATTGAGAGCCACGTACCTTACTACTCTTACGATTTGTCGTGTTGGATTATACGTGATCGATACGAATGAGTTGAAGCAAAGCAATGCACACTGGTCCAGGAAGCTAGTTTAGGCGGACATGAGGTTTTCGTCAAGATTTATTGATTTTAGAGCCATAGTTTATTCTGAGAATATGTTCAGAATTTTCAGTACTACAAAATGTACGGAACAAAATTTTTTTTTTACGGTGATCGCAAGAGTGACTCATACGCCAACTTTTTTATTTTAACGAATCGTAAGTTGGTATGTTCAGCAAAGTTGTAGCAAATGATCATAGAAGCAACTTTGCCGAACAAACTTTTTCTCGGTTTTGCTTCAGAGCCGAGATAATTAAGTATTTTTAATAAAAAATCGTTTTTTGCTCTTAAGTGTTTTATTTTTTAGATTTATTGGCCTACTATGTTCTACAAAGTTTTTATACTTATCATTTGCTACAACTTTGCTGAACATACCAAAGTTGTATTTCTTATGGTTTTCATGTTATTTGAGTTTTTCATCTTAAAATTAGCTATTTTGTATGCCTTGTATCTCAACTATGAGCACCTCAAAAAAATATATCTTTCCACCAAATGATTTTGCAGTCTTTCAAGTACCTGTGAGCAAAATTTGGAGAAGATGATATTTTTCTATCTCGTTTGAAATCGATTTTACTAATAGACGATATGAGATAAATCCATATTTATTGAATATTCATACATGTTCAACTCACAAAAGTCATGGCTAACTAAGCATATCAAACCAAAAGTAACACGTGTATTTATATAGGAATATAAAGCACATCGTTTTTCAGTTGTTTTCGATTAACTTGGAAGCTTCTGCAAGAAATTCATCGTATTTTTCTCTACCTGTATTTAATCAATTCCTAAGCAAGATCACCGGGTTGGAAGTCAACATAAGCGGTATAAAATACTTATACAAAATTTACAGTCCGATTGAATTCTGTGGCATGATTTTCCCAGAATCTTCTGATGGATTTATTCCGCATTTTTTATGTTTCTTCGGCGACATGGCGGTCAACATCACTCCATGCGAAAGTGGTTTTTGCACCGTTGAAGAGAATACATACCAATCGTAGAACTGGCGATACTAACAGTACGTTTCTGACAAAAACAGTTCAAATGCCTCCTCGTTAATCTTCCGATTAAAGTTGACCACTTTTAAAATGATTGAGATCCGCGAAAAGAAGTTATTACAAGTGCGGAAACGCTAACAAAACTGCGCAATTGAATCAAATCGGGTAGGTGTCTTCGGGGGACTTATTCTTCGTAAATCGAAGAATAAGTTTTCTGAAGACACCAACAGGATTCAATGCAATCCCTCACTTTTATTCACAATTTCGGACTTATGACGTCGTACTTCGCAGTTCAGTAGTGAAAGAAATACACAATATCTACTTCCCGTAAAAAGCGGCATGCCGTGTTACGACCATTTGAGTTCCTACCAGCTGGAAGAGGTTCGTACAGTCTCAGCCCTAACCTTCCTTCGAGGGCTTTTCGTGGCGATCCTTTAGAATGCTGTTACACTTACTGATACGTCTACAACTATTGCACGGAAGTGGTGTTGTCCGGCATGCCGCATTACCAAAGAAAAACATGAAACGTGGAATCCATCAGAAGATTCTGGGAAAATCATGCCACAGAATTCAATCGGACTGTAAATTTTGTATAAGTATTTTATACCGCTTATGTTGACTTCCAACCCGGTGATCTTGCTTAGGAATTGATTAAATACAGGTAGAGAAAAATACGATGAATTTCTTGCAGAAGCTTCCAAGTTAATCGAAAACAACTGAAAAACGATGTGCTTTATATTCCTATATAAATACACGTGTTACTTTTGGTTTGATATGCTTAGTTAGCCATGACTTTTGTGAGTTGAACATGTATGAATATTCAATAAATATGGATTTATCTCATATCGTCTATTAGTAAAATCGATTTCAAACGAGATAGAAAAATATCATCTTCTCCAAATTTTGCTCACAGGTACTTGAAAGACTGCAAAATCATTTGGTGGAAAGATATATTTTTTTGAGGTGCTCATAGTTGAGATACAAGGCATACAAAATAGCTAATTTTAAGATGAAAAACTCAAATAACATGAAAACCATAAGAAATACAACTTTGGTATGTTCAGCAAAGTTGTAGCAAATGATAAGTATAAAAACTTTGTAGAACATAGTAGGCCAATAAAACTAAAAAATAAAACACTTAAGAGCAAAAAACGATTTTTTATTAAAAATACTTAATTATCTCAGCTCTGAAGCAAAACCGAGAAAAAGTTTGTTCGGCAAAGTTGTTTCTATGATCATTTGCTACAACTTTGCTGAACATACCAACTTACGATTCGTTAAAATAAAAAAGTTGGCGTATGCGTCACTCTTGCGATCACCGTAAAAAAATTTTTGTTCCGTACATTTTGTAGTACTGAAAATTCTGAACATATTCTCAGAATAAACTATGGCTCTAAAATCAATAAATCTTGACGAAATCCTCATGTCCGCCTAAATTAGCTTCCTGGACCAATGTGCAATGTTGTCACTCTGGATATTACGATTATGTAGATTTATAATTATGACTCCAGGAACCATGAATTGTCGTCCTGATATCATGATATAATCAATTTATGAAAATCATGCTTCCGGAATCACATTTTTATCGGTGAACAGGATAATTCGTGAGAATTTTTTGAGGAATTCTGTGACAACTAATGGAGGGATAAGCGAAGGAACTTTTCAATGAGTTCTAAAAATATTTCTTGATTTTTTTGATGAATTCTTCTAAGAATGTTACTATAATCGCTGGAAGAATTGATTTGAGAAAGTTTGGAAGTATTACTGGAGATACTTCTAGAGTAATCCATGAAAGAATTCTTGTAGAAAACCTGTGGAAAAAAATGCTTTAGGATCTCTTGAACAGCTTTCGAACCTCCAGAAATTTATAAATGATTTCTTCAAGAATGATTTTTTCAGGAATTCTTTAAGATTTTCTCCGAGGATTTCTTCTAAGACCTCTTAGCTTTTCCTCTCAAGATATCTTGAAATATTCAACAATACTTTAATTGAACAGAAAACAATTAAATTATTGAAAACCCTGATTGCCGATCACAACTATATACCTACTTCTGTTTCAGGATATTTCCATGGGGTTGCAACTCTGGTTTTCTGCGACGGCTGGTTCCCGATGCCACACCTCAACATGCTGCCCCCATCCAAACTCCAAACGGCCTCAAAATGAATGGACACTCACACCCGCTGGCGGAAACGGCACCGGATAACAACAACACGAAGACGTCCCCACTGTTGGTCCATCGACTATCCACCGGGGAAAGGGTACTGTAATAAGCAAAAACTTAACTCCCACCGAAACACGGATTGATCAAGAAATACAAACACAAACACACACACACATACACCCACTGTACTAATTAGAATATTGCGCATCCACAGAACTGAAAGGTTTCAACACCTAAGAACCATCAAAAGAAAGAAAGCTGACAAGTGGAAAACTGGTTTTTCTTTTCAAGGAGGTTGCTCTCGGCAGCCTAACCATGTCCTAAATTTGAAAAAAAAAAGTTTTAAAAATCTCTAGCTTTAAGAATAGTGTCGACGGAGAAAAACTGATACAAGTATATGTGATTTGCCTTGTTTTAGGAAGCGACGAAAGAAATGTGATTAAGACAGGCTAGGCATTAAGGCTGGATAATTCCTATTTCTGGGGAAAGTAGATGTTAAGGTGTCCAACTAGTTCGTAGTCAATAAGAAGAAAGACAAACAAAATCTTTACACAATAAAATCTGTTCACAATTCC
This sequence comes from Aedes aegypti, assembly GCF_002204515.2. Lineage (NCBI taxonomy): Eukaryota > Metazoa > Arthropoda > Insecta > Diptera > Culicidae > Aedes > Aedes aegypti. The sequence continues at coordinate 341,019,897 of NC_035108.1, read as the reverse complement.
TTGCCTCCCGCTAGCTGTCAAGCTTTGGACGACACAACGCACTTTATTCGAGAATCCTTTGGAGCCGATACTTTCTGTTGTCTTCCCTATAGGAATGAAGACCAATTCGAGAGACGTTTTCCATGAGCGAACCGATATTCCACATTCCGAATGTTCCTTACAGAAATCCCGCTTTGGCGCGAAATTTATCAATAAATAGGCATTTCAGACTCGTACAATAATACATTGGTTTCTCTTATCCGATAACTTCCATTCATCTACAACTCCTTTGGAAACCGCACACCAACACCTCAAAAAGCCTACAATAACCCCTGTCCAGATTGTCTAAGGTAGACTGGGTAGACTTGAAGCCCTGGAGATACTTGATTCCACCCTATTTCTTCGAAATTAAAAACAATTTTATTCCAAGTGATTTCGTTGAATACTTCATCTCTACGAAATACTATGTCAGAACTGGAAATTCGACAAGGATGAAAAGGAATGATATTTCAAGAGCAGTTTGTTTATTGCAATTAAAACATTAATTAACAAACATCTTTTGAACAGCTTTGGTAAACCCAAACAACTTTGATTATATTTTACAAAATGTTTAAGATTTTCACCATTTGGAAGTTTAAAAGGCCAAAAAAAACGTGTATACTATAGGAAATTTCCTCCACAACTGTTCTTTCTCTGGACACAAGGGCGTATTTCTCCGTGATTTTTTGAGGCAAGCAGTTATTCTAGGAATTGCTCTAGGGATTCCCTCAGAGATTTCTTCAAGAATTCTTCAAACGTTTTCTCCTGATATTCTTATAGGGCTTCGTCCAGAAATCTTTCCAGAGACTCCTCCAAGGATTCCACGAGGAAAATCTACAAAAAAATCTTGGCTTCATCCAGGGATCTTGAAGAATTACTCCTGTTTTTTTTATCTATCTTTATTAACGAGATTTTTAGCCCTGGGCTGGTTCAACTCGGAACCAACGCCTTTACTTCCCGAAGGAAGTCGTCACTATAACTTCTTACGTCAGAAGTGACTATCTCGGGGATGGGATTCGAACCCAGGTCCATTATCCAAGTTCCATTATCCAAGGTAGACCTCTCGAAATTCCTTCAGGAATTATTTCGGAGATATCTCCAGGGATTCCACCAGGAGCTTATCAACAGGGGTTTCTTTAAGAATTCTCCCAGGGATATTTCCAAGAAAATCGGGAATATGAATCACTCTAAACATTTTTTCAAATAATCCTCCATGATTTCCCCAAGAATGTTCTTCCAGTGATTCGTTATAGGCCTTCGAAAATTCCTGTACAAATTCTATTAAAGATTCCCTCATGAATTCTTCCAAGGATTTAATCAGAAGTTCCCCTATGAGTGCCTTCAGGATTACTCCAAGATTTTTTTCCAGGAATTGGTAGAGAAATTCCTTTACTAAAGAAGTTTTTGAAAAATCTCTGGATAAATTCCTGGAGGAATCGTTTTTGAGCCATCCCTGGAGGAACTTCTAGAAAAAATTTCCTAGACAATCCCCTCTACAAAAAATATGGAGAAATCTGTAGTATTGCTATCCCTTGGAAAATCCTTGTCTAATCCCTGGAAGATTCCTTGGAAAATGCTTAGTAATTAATTGAAAAATGAACTGAAAAATCTCTGGCACAATTTTTAGAGGACCCATGCAAAGATTTTTCTTGAGTAATTCCTGAAGAAATTGCTGGGTAAATCTCTGGAGGAATCCCTATAGAGATTTTTCTGGAGGAGTCTCTGGAGAATGAATTGCTGAATGAATCAATGAAGGGTTACTTGGGATAATTGACGAAGTGATCTTTGAATAATAATGATTACCTGGGTAAATTGCTGAATGAGGCATCTTAGGAGGAATCCCTAGAGAAATTTCTGGAGAAGTTTCTAGAGTGATTCTTGAAGAATCACTGTGAAGATTATGCGGGAGGAATCCCTGAAGAAATCTCTGCAGAGAAATTTCTAGAGAAATCCCTGGATAATCCTCGGAGGAATCTATTGGGAATCAAAGAAGTGATTTTCATAGAGGAATCTAGGTAGAGATTTTCCTAGAGTAATCTAGGTATAGATTTTCCTGTTACAATCCCTGGAGCATTTTCTAATGAAATTCCTGGAGAATATTTCCATGGTTAATCTTTGGAGGAATTATTAAAGAATCCCTGGAGAAATTTTTAAAAGGGCAGATCGAATCTCTGAAGAAATTTCTGACGAAATCTCTGGAAGATTACCTGCAAAATTCCTTGGAGCAATTCACGTAGCGATTCTCCAGGAGATATTCCTGAAATAAAATCCTGCAGGAATCTCTCTAAAACTAGTGAAGTAATTTCTTGTAGAATCTCTGGATGAATTCCTGGAGGAATCCAAGGAGTTCCAAAGAGGACTAACTGGGGATATTCCTGCATGTGTCCTTGGAGGAACCCATGGAGGAATTTCTGATGGAATATCTGGAGTAATCCTTAAAGAAATTGTTTTATTTTGTAATCCCTGGTGAAAGACTTGGAGACATCTCTGCATGAATCCCTATAGAGTTTTTCCTAGTCAAATCCTTAAAGGAGACTCTGGAGGAATCTCAGAAAGAATATCAGGATAAATCGCTTATAGAATTCCTGGAGGAGTATCTAGAATGATTCCTGGAAGAATCCTTGGAGAAATTCCTGGAGGAATCCCAGTGAAAATTTTACTTGAAAAATCTATGAAGAATTCTCTGGAGGCTTTTCTAAGGAAACTCCTTGATAAATTTCTAGAAAAGTCCTAGTAAAGATTATCCTGCAATTATCCTTGGAGGAATCCCTGCAGGAACTCCTGGCAAAATACCTAGAAGAGTTGCCGGAGCCTTATCAGAGCTGGTTTCAAAAATCATAGTGATCAAAAGTTTGGAGGGTTTTCTAGTAAAAACCTTCTAGTTCCTTCTGTAACAAGGTATTTTTGTGCCCTTATGTCCAAAGTGGTGGCCATGCTAAGAAAAACATCCACGGTTCTATTCAACGGTTTCATATCTTTCATATAAAGCTATAAGCACGTTAATCGCTCCAAAAATGGATTTTCGAGAGCTTTTCAAAGTCATGTGTAATTTTTGCCCCTAATACGTAATGTGTAACTTTTTCTCCATGCATTTGGAAGGTTATGAGTATTTATTAATTCCAAAAACTTTGACTCCATCCATGTTTGGCATTCGGAAACAATTAACTATCCTTGGTTATTTGGGTTACTTTTGAGTAATTGCATTTATATGTTAAAAGTCTACAAAAATCCAAACATTCTTAGAATTTGACGAAAATTTTATTTAGTAATGCAAAATTAAGGTATTGTGGACTTAAAAAGAACTAAACACATATAGACAATAAAGAAACCATAACAACTTATGAGAAAACCGTTACAAGATTGGTTTTACAATACAACGTAGATATATGAGATGTGGTGTTTCTACACTGTTAAAAATAATTAAAACTACATGTCATGTAAACTTAATTTATGCTAGATGTAAACATGACATCATGTAAATTTAAGTCTGAAATCATGTAAAAATGAATTATATGTCATGTAATCCTACTGGATTACATGACATATATTCAAAGTTTACATTATGTAAATATTCATGATATTACACGCTCCAATTATGTGCATTATATGTCTCAGAAATTTACACGTTTCGTTCGAACTGTGCATATAAGTTTGGAAAAAATATCAGTTAAGTGAAGCGGGACCTAAGAAAAAATCTTGTGTTCTCAGAGGAAGTAGAATTGAATATTGTAATTTAATGAAAATATTAAAGGTAGAGTAAGGTGGGGCAAAAGTTCGACCTTAGTGGTATAATCAAAGTTTCCAGGAAAACAATAGCAGTTTGAACAAAATAAATACCATACAATGAACCTTCAATATATTGGCCATAATTTTGCTGAACAAATTTGTCCTACGGCAGTCTAATAATTAATTACATACAGTGTTGCCAAATACACCTATTTTCAATTTTAGAACTTTTAATCGATTTTTCGTTTAAGTAGTACGACGTTCGATCGCAAACGAATAAGAATTTTTGACCACAAACGTAATTTTAAGACCATCTCAAATATAGCTCCAGGAATTCCTTTAGGAAAATCTCTAGAGAATCCACCAAGAGCTCCTCCCGAAATATCTCCAATGTTCCCATCAGCTATTTCTCCAGACACTTTTCCTGAGATTTCTCCAGGAATTTATTCGAAGATTTTCCAAGATAATCTCTACCGTAATCCCTACCGTGATTATCCATGATTTCCACCAGATATTCCTCTGAGAATTCCTCCAGGGAGAACTTTTGAACGTTACTAAATTTTTAGACCGGTTCCGATAGGGCTCCAAAAATACCACCAGCAATTTCTCCAGGAATTATTTTACGAGTTTGGTTAGAGATTCCTCCAAAGATTATTTCAGGGATTACTGCAGGATTGTTCTAGAGATTTTGCGAGGAGTATCTCCAGTTATGCATCGTTAGGTTTCTCTAGGTTCACCTTTAGGAATTTCTCCAAGGATTTCTCCGTGATTTTTCCAAGCAAGCAAGGAATTGCTCTAAGGATTCCTTCTGAGATTTCTTCAAGGATTCTTCAAACGTTTTCTCCTGATATTCATATAGGGCTTCATCCAGAAATATTTCCACAAGGAAAATCTACAAAAAAGTATCTTGGCTTTATCCAGGAATTCATCCAGGGATCTTAAAGAATTACTACTGTTTATATTTCTAACTTTATAAACGAGATTTTTAACCCTGGGATAGTTCATCTCGGAACCAACGCCTTTACTTCCCTTCCGAAAAAGTCGTCACTTTTTAAGTCAGAAATGACTATCTCGGAGATGGGATTCGAACCCAGATCCTCGGCGTGGGAGATTACTCCTGTTAGTGATTTCTGCAAAAATTCCTCCAAGCATACTTACAGAAATTTCCCCAGGTAGACCTCTGGAGATTCCCAAGAGCTTCTTCAGAGGTTCTGCCAGGAAATCTACAAGAAATTACTTGAAGATTTTTCTTCAAGAATTCTCCCAGGGATATTTCCAAGAAAATCGGGAATATGAATCACACCAATCATTTTTTCAAATAATCCTCCATGACTTCCCCAAGAATTTTCTCCCAGTGATTCATTATAGGCCTTCAAAAATTCCTGTACAAATTCTATTAAAGATTCCCTCATGAATTCTTCCAATGATTTAATCAGAAGTTCCCCTAAGAGTGCCTTCAGGATTACTCTAAGATTTTTTCCAGGAATTGGTGGAGAAACTCCTTTACTAAAGAAGTTTTTGAAAAATCTCGGGATTAATTCCTGGAGGAATCGTTGGAGAAATTCTTTGAGCCATCCCTGGAGGAACTTCTAGAACAAATTTCATGAAGAAATCCTTAGAGTAATCCTTAGCCTAGACAATCCCCTCTAGAAAACATATGGAGAAATCTCTGTAGTATTGCTATCCCTTGGAAAATCCTTGTCTAATCCCTGGAAGATTCCTTGGAAAATGCTTAGGAATGATTTGAAAAATGAACTGAAAAATCTCTGGCACAATTTTTAGAGGACCCATGCCAAGATTTTTCTTGAGTAATTTTTGGAGAAATTCCTGAAGAAATTGCTGGGTAAATCTCTGGAGGAATCCCTATAGAGATTTTTCTGAAGGAGTCTCTGGAGAATGAATTGCTGAAATCAATGAAAGGCTACTTGGGACAATTGACGAAGTGATCTTTGAATAATAATGATTACCTGGGTAAATTGCTGAAGGAGGCATCTTAGGAGGAATCCCTAGAGAAATTTCTGGAGAAATATCTAGAGTAATTCTTGAAGAATCACTGTGAGGATTATGCCGGAGGAATCCCTGAAGAAATTTCTAGAGATATCCCTGGATCCTCGGAGGAATCTATCGGGAATCAATGAAGGGATTTTCATAGAGGAATCTAGGTAGAGATTTTCCTAGAGTAATCTAGGTATAGATTTTCCTGTTACAATCCCTGGAGCATTTTCTAATGAAATTCCTGGAGGATAATTCCATGGTTAATCTTTGGAGGAATTATCGAAGGAATCCCTGGAGAAATTTTTAAAAGGGCAGATCGAATCTCTGAAGAAATTTCTAAGGAAATCCCTGGAAGATTACCTGCAAAATCCATTGGAGCAATTCACGTAGCAATTCTCCAGGAGATATTCCTGAAATAAAATCCTGCAGGAATCTCTCTAAAACTAGTGAAGTAATTTCTTGTAGAATCTCTGGATGAATTCCTGGAGGAATCCAAGGAGTTCTAAAGAGGACTAACTGGGGATATTCCTGCATGTGTCCTTGGAGGAACCCATGGAGGAATTTCTGATGAAATATCTGGAGTAATCCTTAAAGAAATTGTTTTATTGTAACCCCTAGTAAAAGACTTGGAGACATCTCTGCATGAATCCCTATAGAGTTTTTCCTGGTCAAATCCTTAAAGGAGACTCTGGAGGAATCTCTGAAAGAATATCAGGATAAATCGCTTATAGAATTCCTGGAGGAGTATCTAGAATGATTCCTGGAAGAATCCTTGGAGAAATTCCTGGAGGAATCCCAGTGAATATTTTACTTGAAAAATCTATTATATATTTTTGTGCCCTTGTGTCCAGAGTGGTGGCCATGCTAACAAAAACATCCACGGTTCCATTCAACGGTTTCATATCTTCCATATAAAGCTATAAGCACGTTAATCGCTCCAAAAACGGATTTTCGAGAGCTTTTCAAAGTCATGTGTAATTTTTGCCCCTAATACGTAATGTGTAACTTTTTCTCAATGCATTTGGATGGTTATGAGTATTTATTAATTCCAAAAACTTTGACTCCATCCATGTTTGGCATTCGGAAACAATTAACTATCCTTGGTTTTTTGGGTTACTTTTGAGTAATTGCATTTATATGTAAAAAGTCTACAAAAAATCCAAACATTCTTGGATTTTGACGAAAATTTTATTTAGTGATGCAAAAATAAGGTATTGTGGACTTAAAAAGAACTAAACACATATAGTCAATAAAGATAACAACTTATGAGATTGTTACAAGATTGTTTTAACAATACAACGTAGATATATGAGATGTGGTGTTTCTACACTGTTAAAAATAATTAAAGCTACATGTCATGTAAACTTAATTTATGCCATGTAAACATGACATCATGTCAATTTAAGTCTGAAATCATGTAAAAATGTGTTATATGTCATGTAATCACTCAGGATCCTACTGGGTTACATGACATATATTCAAAGTTTACATTATGTAAATATTCATGATATTACACGCTCCAATTATGTGCATTATATGTCTCAGAAATTTACACGTTTCGTTCGAACTGTGTATATAAGTTTGGAAAAAATATCAGTTAAGTGAAGCGGGACCTAAGAAAAAATCTTGTGTTCTCAGAGAAAGTAGAATTGAATATTGTAATTTAATGAAAATATTAAAGGTAGAGTAAGGTGGAGCAAAAGTTCGACCTTAGTGGTATAATCAAAGTTTCCAGGAAAACAATAGCAGTTTGAACAAAACAAATTCCATACAATGAACCTTCAATATATTGGCTATAATTTTGCTGAACAAACTTGTGTCAAAATATTTACCCATTTTTAGTTACAACAATTTCAAAATTGATTGTCTTAAACGAACTTTTGCCCCACCGGTGGGGCAAGATTTCGAATCTAGTGTGGGGCAAAAGTTCGCTGGCTAAAATACAAAACATTGATACTTTTATGATAGGCACACTTTACATCAGCCGTAAACTTAAGTTTGCCGAAAAATACACACTAAATTTTCATCAAAAAATTGCCTAAAACAGGGTTAATTGTAATATACTTAAAAATAGCAGTTTTTCGCAAAACTAAGTGGAAATGTAAAATTTTGGTGACATTTTTCGCACGATCAGACAAATTTTGCTAAATTTAAAGATAATATGTGGATTTTAGGTAATTTGCAAATTTTTCCGTGCGTTTATACATGGGTCGAACTTTTGCCCCACTATGGGCTTAAAATTGTTTTCAAGCATTTATGCAAAAACTAATACACCTCCAAGCATCCTCATGATAGGCCTAGAAACGCCCTTACATAAAATATTGCAAAAGATTTTATCTTCAATTGGTCCCATGCAACGAAAGTTTGACCAAAAATTACAATTTTGACGTCGAAAAACAACAAATAGCCATAACTTTTCCAAATCTCAATCGATTTTTATGATATTTGTAGTGAAAGTCTCTTACTTGAATAGCATGCGAGCCACCATGATATTGATAAGTTTAGTTTTGAATTGAGCTAGAAATCTTGAAAAGAAACTCTTGCCCCACTCGAACTTTTGCCCCACTTTACTTACTCTAGCAATTATTTTATCAAATAGACTTATCAAACAGATCAAACAGTCTAAACTATTTGTTTTTGTTAACGATTATCACATGGTAGAAAAAATAGTGTATTCGTTAAATTTTGATAGTTTACCATATGTAGCACTGCGTGTTACAATTCACCCTGGGTGGGTTTTCGTCTCTTAACTAATTTTCGGTGCAATGTTCACTATATATATATCGTAATCTACACTTGCTCATCATTTTGAACAATCCCATTGATCCCAATTGCATTCGAATACCAAAATCGAATCAAAATAAAATTTAATGTATCACATACAGTCGCCTCTCCACATCTCAATATCGAAAGAACCATCGACATAGGGAGAGATCGAGATATAGAAAACATGTTTAATGAATACTAGATTGAAAATCACTCCGTTACCAGGAAAATTAAAAACAATCAGACATCATTTCGTCTTTGAAAATTGCATTGAATCCTTAAAATCTAGTCTAGTAACCTTTGGCAATGGGCATATCGATAGACGGAGAGAAAATCGGGAATGAAAATCACATTGATATAGAGAGATTTCGAGATAAGGAGGATATCAAGATATGAAGAGGGAAAATGTATGCAGAATGAAAGGACCGAAGTAATCATCGACATAGGGAGAGATATCGAGATGTAGAACATCGAGATGTGGAGAGTCGACTGTAGTACAAAACTCTTTTTAAAGCTTCATAAGACATATCATTGAACAAATGAAATTTCGAATACCTTGACAGAATTTTATAACTATCCCATATTCTAATTAATGATCACGCAAAACATGTATATTAGAGAGCCAATGCAGAAATTTCGTAAAAATTGCTTTCCTTGAGTAATTGCAGCGATCAAGTAACCCCAGTCTCCCATATCGTTATCTTATCTTCCGTTCACCTATACACCGTAAGAAGGCTCCATCGGCCAAGCTCGGATATCAATCGGTTTAGTCAACTCCATTCACTAAGTTCAATTTCAACGGTGACCGCGATTGATTCAGTTCAAAACAGTTAGAAATGCTACTAATCTCATTTTGTTAAAGTTCGACACATTTCGTTAATCAAAATGCTATGGAAAATTATTCCTCTGTTACTAGTGCTCAATGTGACACTCTTCCGAAGTGTATATGGCCAAAGTGAGTTGGATGACTTCCGAAAGTGATATTAGGAATCCCACAATACAATTTCAACAATTTGCAGGTTTATCCAAGTGTATATTTCGGAAAACTTGCGTCGAATGTTTGGATGCTGATTATGACTGCGCGTGGTGCACGGATGAGGTTAGTAAAAAATAACAGTTATAATACAGATTGGTGGTCTAAGCCAACAATGGTGATGACATAAGGAAGTGACGCATCATGCAACATTCCTAAAAGTTGAGGTTCTATATATTTTGAATGGTTTACGCGTTGAAGAAAGCAGCCGATAAGCCGGGACAGTGATAAGAATGTCAATAACAGAGTTGCCGTGGTGAGTGCCGACTTGAATAAACGCCGGCTGGTTTGTTGGTCAATAAACGGGGTAATAGTTGAACACATAGAGACTTCGATAAAGGGACCAATCCTATACAGCTCAGAATCGAATTAAAATTTTGCATTCTGAACGAGTTGTATTTCAACAGTGGAAACATTCAAGCATCCAGTTTCATATCGCCAAAGATGCTATGGAAAATAATGAACTTTGTTTGTCGATTTCACCCCATTCTTGTATAATGTAATGGGTTATGACTTCCACAGCTTTTGATTGTTTTGTTGGCGGCCAAAACTTGATCATCGTCTGACTTTTGTTGCTTTGAGATATAGGTCTTTGAACAAATCGGCCACCGTTTCAAAAAATACTCATGTCGTCCATGTCTTCCGCGAAGCCAACAAACTGATCGGATCTCAGGAAAGTTGTACCTATCATGCAATACTCAATGGTGTTAACTTCCCGGGAAAACTGTTTTCGTCCACGATCTTTCGTAATTCTACTAGGAAGCCTTATCTCCGTCACCTCGGTTCCCTCTGGATCATTTCTGAGGTGAGTAGACTTACCAACCTCGTCGGTGTCACACTGTTGTTCAAGGGTAGCCAGGACCTGGGAGGGAGGCACAGATACTACACACGAAATTTGATACAAAATGAGAGCCTCATTCCAATACGTTATATTTAATTAGAATAAACGGTGCTCTCGTGACGTTACTTTTGAATGTGCATGAATTGATTCTAATTCGATTTTTGCTACTTTTGATGATATGCAAAAAGATGCTTTGGCTAATTAGGCGCTTTTATAGTGTTTGTCCATTGTTTGAGGTCCGGGCTCACAGTAACAGTTCGTGACAGCAAAATCTCGGCTCACTGTGACGTAGAGAAATTTTGTATTGGTTTCTTCCTCCCAGGCCAGGACCATTGCTGCATCGGTGACCTCATCCAGACTTCTACACTCACTCAGCTCCCATAGTCGGAGATTCCTCTTCGATCTCATTTCCAAGCTACTGTGCCTATCGATTATGGCTTGTACGTTTTAGCTAGGCATCTTTTCTCAAAACTAGGAGCATATCATCAAATATAGTAAGCCTTGTGGTATGTACGTCTGCGCTCACACATTGGTCCTAAAGCCATATCTAGGAAGTCAAAAATATTTGCGCCTAAACCGTCAGTTTTAGATATATGGTGTCTTCGGGAAAGTTTCTTCATATTTTAAAGACAATTTTCAATTCAATGTTCTACGATGTTTTGGACCAACCAATTTGGAACAACTTTGCTGAAAACCCTAAATTTCTAACTCTTTTGGTTTGGGAGTTATGATTTTTGTTAAACAAACAAGTTGGGGTGGTCCTCAAATATCAGTTTTTTTCTTTATAACTTTTTATGGATTAATTTCTCACAAAATCTTTGTTCCTAGCACTTTTAGAACCTTTGATTGCGCATGCGGGGGTGGCATGAGCCAATATTTACCAACCCAACATCAATTCAACATGACATCCAGTGTTCTTGTTTTGATTATTTTGGGAGGGACAAAACATATGTTTTTATTGGTAGGAGACATCAATGATACCTCGCTGATGCGTAAAACATTAAACAAAATGATGAACTAATGAAAAGCGTCGATGATGAACTAATGAAATACGACGATTCAATGCGTTACGTTTAATTGCCGAATCTAGCACTAGCAGCGTATGAGCCGTATACTCGAAAATCAGGAGCAAGGTTAGGGCAAACCGACCAGTAAGTGGGTACCAAACCGCGAAGTACCAAAACGATGTGAGGAAAGGCCGAAATGTATGCAGGATGACAGCCGTGTCGGTCCCCTGCAACTGTTGTATCTACTGTTCTACCTCTTATGGTTGCAGAGTTATGAGAGATTTCATTCGAAAAAATAATTGTTTCCAAATGTCGATACCTCTGAAAAGGCGCAAACGGCCTTTTAACTTAATTAGAAAGATTATCTTCCTTTTTGTTCATGGTGAAAAAACTGTGAGGACGTTTTTTTGTTTTAATACCTTAGTTGAATTTTGATAATAATATGTTTTCGAATGAAAAACGTCCATTACTCGACAAATTATCGATATAGATTTTTGGTGACTTCAGCGAAAATGTGCACAATTGAAAGTGTCAAACATAAAGTAATCATAAAAATCAACGCTTTAGGATATACAGTCAGCTCTCCATAACTTGATATTGAAGGGACCATCGAGTTAGAGAGGTATCGAGTAACAGAATACATAACCAGTGCAACTGCGATCCAAGAGGCCATCGAGGTAGTCATGAAAATCATCTTTTACTATGGTTCTCTAACTCGATGGATAAATTATGGGTGAGATTATGAAAAAAATCTGTGGGGATTTGAATTCGAAACTTGTAACCTACTGAGTTATTGGGTCACCAAGTGGCTCGGTAGCTTTGTTGGTAAAGTGCTCATCTAGCAAACAGCTGAGCACGTGATTTTTTTTCATTATTTCACCCATAACGTATCCGTTTTTACCACACGTAATGAATTAATTAACATGATTGATTTGCTAAAGAAATAAAAAAGGGATAATTTTGCTAGAACAACTAATATAACTGTAGGAAAAGTCATTAGTAGTTATATAAATAAACTAGTTGGACCGGCAAACGTTGTATTGCCTTGTAGTAGGCTGTTGTTTTTCAGATTTCCATACAAACTGACAGTTTCGTTATGTCCCGTTTTTTCGACTTTCCCGTTGAATATCACGGCATACAAAATAACAAGGCAGGCTCTTTACTGATGTAAATATCAAGTATGATTGTAAACATGTGACGTCACTCCTATCGTACCATATATCTTCTGGACCACTAGAATTTTTTATTTGGCAAATTTGTTCGAGGTGGATAGGAATGACGTCGTCAAGTAGCTGTCAGTTTTCGGAATATATCACCTTCTTAATTTTGTCCACCGTGGTTGAATATCTACTACTTTCTGTGCACACAAACACGTCGGAACACGTCACGAACACTTTAGTGAAAGAATTTTCAAAATCTGGAAGCCGGTTCGTAAGTCATTTCGTGACATACAAACTCCACTTCATTTTTATTAATATAGATCTATTATTACATCAGATCATAGTAAGCGGAAACTACGCAGAGAAGGATTATTTGATGAAGCAAATATTTTATTATTCAACATCTAAACAAATAACACTATATTAACAATTTCACGCCACAGTACTCGGTTCGTAGCCGCATCACACCATCCTCGGTTCTGCCCCACGCTCGCCAAATCAATGCGCACTTGATCCGCCACCTAGCTCGCTGCGCTCCACGCCTTCTTGTACCAATCGGATCCGAAGCGAACACCATCTTTGCAGGGTTGCTGTCCGGCATTTTTGCGACATGCACTGCCCATCGTTTCCTTCCAGCCTTGGCCACCTCCTGGATACTGGGTTCGCCGTAGAGTTGGGCGAGCTCGTGGTTCATCTTTCGCCGCCACACACCGTTTTCCTGCACACCGCCAAAGATCGTCCTAAGCACCCGACGTTCAAAGACTCCAAGTGCTTGCAAGCCTTCCTCGAGCATCGTCCACGTTTCATGTCCGTAGAGGACTACCGGCCTTATGATCGTTGTGTGCATGGTACATTTGATGCGGGTGCTAATCTTTTTGATCACAGCTTCTTGTAGAGGCCATAAAAGGCCCGACTTCCACTGATGATGCGCCTTCGTATTTCACGGCTAACGTTATTGTCAGCCGTCAGCAAGGATCCAAGGTAGACGAACTCGTCGGCCACCTCGAACGTGTCCCTGTCTATCGTAACACTGCTACCTAGGCGACCCCTGTCGCGCTCGGCCCCACCAGCTAGCATGTACTTTGTCTTGGTCGCATTCACCACCAGTCCAAATTTTGCTGCCTCGCGTTTCAGGCGGGTGTACAGGTCTGCAGTGTTGTTCAGACTCATTTCCCCGAAAATAACATTTTCCGAACTACGAAGCCACGAACTACTACAACCATGCTCTATCCTCCTAAGATAGAAAAGCAGATGGTTAAGCTTGAGTACTGCACACAAAATCGATCAATTTTGATCCCAGAGAGCCACAATTCAAGTTTCGGTGAAATGAAATGAGTGAGTGAGTGAGTGTGAATCATTTCACCGAAACTTGAATTGCGGCCCACCGAGATCGAAACTGTCGGATCCCATGTGCAACACTCAAGCCCAACCACCTCCCCCTCCATCTCAGGAATACAACGCACAGTTATAACAGTTTATGGCTTCACAATTCGAATTTCGGGGAAATGAGTCTGGTCAACACTGCAGGTCTGCCACCTTTTCAAATGTTCGGCTTGTGGTATCTTAATATTAGAGTGTATGCGTATGCAGCAGGCTATGGGTGGAGAGAGAGGAGGTCGGACGAGTGCGTGAGATAGTCGGTCACTGAAATGGTGCTTGTAGTGCAAAAACCCGCAGTTTAGTTCCTGTAATAGACAGGATATCACATTGGCGATCCTGCCATGAATATGGTTAAAGTATGCGGAAAAGAATCTGCGAGAAAAGTGGTTTTAGAAATCGAAAAAAATTTGTAAGTTTGTTTGTTTTTTTTTTCGTGGTGGCGAGTGAAATGAGTGTTTTCAAAGCTGTCATATTCACATAAAAACGGTAAGAGTTCATGCGACATGGTTGCCAGAAATGTTGATTAGCAGAAACTTGATAACTTGCGTAGAGTTTAAGCTCATTACCAAGTATCAAATATTGAGCCAGGTGATGCCCAAGGCCAATGTAAATGGACGTGTTGAGTCGAGTTTAGCTCATGGCCAATACAATGAAATATTGAAGTGGAAAGCTTGCGTAGAGTTTCAGCTCATTACCAAGCGTTTTAGACAGTTGAGTCGGGTATAGCCCATGGCCAACGTAGGTATAAGCGGAGTCGACTGTGGTTGAGTCGGGTAAAGCCCATGGCCAACATAGGTAAATGTGGAATTGACTGTAGTTGAGTCGGGTTAAGCCCATGGCCAACTTACGTACTGAGTCAAGTATAGCCAAGACCAGAAAGCGGGAGACATCTATGAAAGTAAACACGTCTAGACATAAGTTATTACCTATCGAGATTTTATATCCCTTAAGTGATAAAATTTTACATTATGAGAATTGAAAATGATATATATATATATATATATATATTTATATATAGATATATATATATATATATATATATATATATATATATATATATATATATATATATATATATATATATATATATATATATATATATCTATATATGTTGGCTCTTTTTTCTACTATTTCATCTGACCACACTGTTCAAGTTCAAAAAGAAAGACTAAGCGCAAACATAACAGTGTTCATTTCATTTGCCTTTGTGTATGTGCACATTAGCTTCACACGCTAAGCAATTTCGACACAAAGTTGTAGCGAACTGCGTGGAATCAAGAAAGGGCGAATGTTTGAATATTGTACAAAATATTAATCGTGAATTATATTGAAAACGTTTGGTATATTTTTGGATGAGGTAATTTATAGGCGAGTTGAATACAGTTTTAAAGTCAACGATATATATACAGTATATTTGGATCACCTGAATTAATAAAAAAAAAGTAGCGTGGATGGAATGTATTTGATTGTTAAAAGCAGTGCCGGTCAGTGGGTGAACACTAATCAATGTCTTTCGGTGAGTGCCGGGTAGAGGTTGTGTTGATTGCTGTGTGTGCAGTCGGACTCAAGAACACACTATGGGCGATCAGGTGGCCAATAATCGAAAAAAATGACTTGTTCTGATAGGTTTTTCTTGTACATAATTCCATAGTAAACACTTCTATAAAGTTATTCGTGGAATATCAGGGCACGATCTTTTATATTTTAATTGATACAGTAGGTCAAAGTTAGAGTTTTTAAGAAAAATGAAGAATCCAGTGCAAACACAAGGTACACATTGAATACAATATACTACATAATCGTAATATTTTATACCGATCTTTATACACTGTCCGAAAGCTTATTCAAAAAGCTATCTTAAAAAAAAATTGTATCACATTCTCATAAATACGACATGAGTTGGAAAAAAAATATTTTTGGCCGCCAGTCTGTATGGAAACCGGGCATAATGGAACAGGAGCACAGTAACTTTCCTAAACGAAAGAATAATGGTATGATTTCAAGTTGCAGCTGCATTTAGTGACTGATACACGAAGAAATAAAATAATCGAAAATTGAATTCAATTCTCCCAGCATTGATGTTACGAGTGGCATTTGAATTGTTCGGATTGATGATGAATTTGATTGTTTTTAATAGACCATTTCCGTCAGACCTTACCCCCTATTTTTATATTTTTCTTCGAAAGACGATTATTTTTAATGATTATTGACGCTTTCAGATCTAATTTATATGCACTCCTGATTTTATTGTAAATTTTTGAAAATTCGAGAATTTACCAATTTTGAGTAGTGCGGCACAGTTGTTTCAACCCTGTGGGTAAACAAAGTGGAGATTTTCCCACAACTTTCAAAACCCCTGCGCTGAGTGTTTGTAGATATGACGAAATATCAATGTCAAATCAAGCACACGAGACGACACGACAAAATGGAGAAATCTGAGAGAAATCTGAGGTCCGATGGGCAAGCTTCGTTGTAAATGAAGCCCATCCTTTACTATTGTACTTATAATAAAAACTTTTACCGGAAGACGACTGCTAATAGACCGTTTTAAGCTTAGCAAGTGATGGAATTCTCCTTGGAAGCATTTCTGCAACGCTGCGGAACGTTTTCTACAAGAGGGGCATATTGGCCGGTTTGTTTTGAAACGTCAAGAATTGGACCGTTTGCAGATTTTTCGGGGAGACCTACGAGAGTGGTAAAATGGGGAAGTATGTATAATCCATTGGTCATATGGTTCCGGAACAGCTTGACGACATAAGCAGCAGATATCAAACGGTAGGGTAAACAGGTATAGCCCCCCCTAAGGAAAAACTGCTCTATCGCAGTGGCAAATCCATTACTTATACAGTTTTTGGTGTCAAAGTGTTATTTACTTAGTTAATCATGCTTTGCATGCAGGTTTCTCTTGCCAGGTAGCTTCTAAAGCGAGTACAAGACGTTATCTGCAAACGGTCCAATTCTTGACGTTTCAAAACAAACCGGCCAATATGCCCCTCTTGTAGAAAACGTTCCGCAGCGTTGCAGAAATGCTTCCAAGGAGAATTCCATCACTTGCTAAGCTTAAAACGGTCTATTAGCAGTCGTCTTCCGGTAAAAGTTTTTATTATAAGTACAATAGTAAAGGATGGGCTTCATTTACAACGAAGCTTGCCCATCGGACCTCAGATTTCTCTCAGATTTCTCCATTTTGTCGTGTCGTCTCGTGTGCTTGATTTGACATTGACATTTCGTCATATCTACAAACACTCAGCGCAGGGGTTTTGAAAGTTGTGGGAAAATCTCCACTTTGTTTACCCACAGGGTTGAAACAACTGTGCCGCACTACTCAAAATTGGTAAATTCTCGAATTTTCAAAAATTTACAATAAAATCAGGAGTGCATATAAATTAGATCTGAAAGCGTCAATAATCATTAAAAATAATCGTCTTTCGAAGAAAAATATAAAAATAGGGGGTAAGGTCTGACGGAAATGGTCTATTGTTCGCAAAACTATACAGTTTGTTTTACTTAACCGCAAGTTGAAGTTACTAGACTTTCGAGTAGCGTACAGCTTTCTCAAAACTAAACCTCCACGCAGTTCAGAAACAAAAACTATTCAACGTTGAGTGGTTTCAACGTAAAACCGTAGTTGAACCCATAAACCTAAAATTGGCTAAATTTTCAAGGTTATAAACTGCCGGATTATATGTTATGATTGAATTTGCTGTTAAGTCGTTAAGAACACACAATCAATCTCGCCTTATATTAATGTCCCATCAGGAAAAGTCGTTTGGGAATCAATTATCGATGCACAACAATGCAGTGGTAGGGTCCCCTTCTTAGTGCTGTTGAATGCTAGTTGATCGCTTGGTATTTATAAAGTATTATAAAGTGATACAAAGTTAATTTGCTGAGCTATTTCTTGGATTTCTGGACTAAACACACGTTTTTCCCTAGCGTACTCTATGACAAAGGCGCATTAAATTCGGCAATATAGAAAAGTAATTTTAATTTAAGTACTGTATGAACATTGAATTTATTGTCTAGGTTTTAGAATTAGTAATATTCTTATTCGCTTGCCAACAATGCTGTAGGTAATTTAAAATCACTGTATTTATTTATAAATTTAAATTTATAAATATTTTATTTTGGAACGGGGAGGAATAGTTGGACTAAGTTACGCACTTAAAAATAAGATGTGTTATTGACAATTATGACACATTTATAATAGCTGGAAGAAAGACAGGATAGAAAGTTGCTAAGAAAAGTATGTTACAATTATCTTTCATGAGCGATAAATAATTAACGCTTGGTTCAACTCGTATTGTAAATGTTTCGATATAATATTTCAATGCCAATTAATTGAATTTCAAACATTTGTGGCAAAGGGAGGATGTGGTATCTTAATATTAGAGTGTATGCGTATGCAGCAGGCTATGGGTGGAGAGAGAGGAAGTCGGACGAGTGCGTGAGATAGTCGGTCACTGAAATGGTGCTTGTAGTGCAAAAACCCGCAGTTTAGTTCCTGTAATAGACAGGATATCACACGGCTGACAATGTTCATATCATCCGTGAAGCAAACAAATTGACTGGATCTCGTAAAAATCGTACCCCGGCTCTACGTATAACACCTTCTAGCGCAATATTGAACAACAGTCACGAGAGTCCATCACTTTGTCGTAGTACTCGGCGGGATCCAAACGAACTGGAGTGTTCCCCTGAAACCTTCGGTCGATACTATCGTATGCCGCCTTGAAATCGATGAAAAGGTGATGCGATGGAACCTTGTATTCACGACATTTTTGGGGGATTTGCCGTACAGTAAAGATCTGGTCCGTTGTCGATCGTCGTTGTCGATTTTCTCCGTTGTCTCGACGTTCATTGCCTGTGCTCTCAGCGCCATTCAGGTGTTCATCGAAGTGCTGCCTCCACCTTTAGATCACCTCATGCTCGTCCGTCAAGATACATCCCATCCATATCCCTGCACATCTCGGCTCGCGACACGAAGCCGTTGCGGGATGCGTTGAGCTTCTGATAGAACTTGCGTGTTCTTGAGACCGGTACAGCTGTTCCATCTCCTCGGACTCCGTCTCTTCCAGGCGGCGTTTTTTCTCCCGAAAAAGGCGGGTGTGCTATTGCCGTTTCCGTATATAACGTTCCGCGATCTGCCCTGTGCCTTGCTGTAGCATGAACGCCCGCGCTGCATTCTTCTCCTCCAGAATCTTTTTATTGTTCATTTTGTTTTCGTCCAGTTAAATTATTGTAGTATATCTGTTTCATTTATTTATAAACTAATTAGGTTTTGTCGTTAAAGGGATCCCTTCATAGGAATACTATTCCACTGGGAAATCATTCTTTAAAATATATTTATTATGCAGAAAAAGATACGTCCACTACAAGGGGGTTCATACTGAGGTTTTTGGTGGGGGGTTGAGTGGGAAATAAATCTGCCTACATTCCTCGTCGAGCCAATCGTTCCGTCGACTCCGTCCCATGTACCCGACGTTGCTCCAGCTCATCCTCTTGCGGTTATGCAGCCCCGAGGTGCTGCGCGTATGCAGTGACGACATCGGGTTGCTTGAGCCGCTGTAGGTCGTACCGGAACGGCCGTCGGTACCGTACGTTGTTAACGACGGAGAGTTTCAGGCGCAGTTTAACCATCACCTGATAGTGGTCAGCGTCGATGTTAGCGCCACGATAGGTCCTGGCGTCGATAATGTCGGAGACCTGGCCAACCTAAGCGTTTAGATCTCCTATGATGGTTTTTACGTCGTGGCTTGGGCAGCTGTCGTACTCGCGTTCGAGCTGTGCGTAAAAAGCGTCTTTATCATCATCAGTGCCTCCGGTGTGAGAGCTGTGCACATTTATTATGCTGAAGTTGAAAAACCGGCCTTTAATCCTCAACTTGCACATTCTCTCATGGATCGGCCACCAACCGATCACGCGCCTCTGCATATCACCCATCACTATGAAAGCTGTTCTCAGTTCGTGTGTGTTGCCGCAGCTCTGGTAGATGGTATGGTTACCTCTAAACGTTCGCACCATTGATCCCTTTCAACACACTTCCTGCAACGCTACGATGCCGTATCTGCGGTCCTTCAACACGTCGGCGAGTATGCGAGTACTTAGCTTAGCTTAGCTTAGCTTAGACTGACTACACATATCAATGGTTCACGCTATGTCTGAACCAGACGATTATAAAAATCGAATGTACATCGGATTTTTTCTCGCTAGAGTTTAGTATTTGAGTTATATTTTCCTAATCGGAAAGTTTGAGAATATTCCATCGGTGAAATTTTGATTTTTTCCATTTTTTAGCTATTTTTCATACTAAATACATGAAAATCAAGTTTTCGACGCATTTCCGCCCATACAAAATGTATGGAAAAAATTTCACCGATAGCATATTTTAACCTAGCAGTCGTCGCGCGGTTTGCCGCCGTTAGAGCCACCACGCTGCTGTTGTGAACGAAAAGCGAGGTTTTTAAGGCAGTGTTGTACAAAATACAACAGCGCGACGACTGAAGTGTTAAAACCTTCCGATTATGAAAATATAGACCAAATACTGATCTCTAGCGAGAAAAAATCCGATGTACATTCGATTTTTATAATCGTCTGGTTCAGACATAGCGTGTGGTTGCTATTCCGTGATTGACCGAGGTCAGTGAAAATGCACAAAGAATCAACTAGAAGATCGGCTTGGATTGGCCATAATCTTCTTCAGTGTGCATAATTCAGTGCCTCTATTTATACATGGTCAATAACGGCGCCGGCGTCCTTGCAGTCAGGTGGGATTGGGGGAAGGAATGTTAGTGTGTAACCTTTGCTATTTGGAGACCGTGTTTGCCTCTGCATCTCCACAAAGGTTACTGGGAGGGATGTTTGTTAATGGGGAGGATCGTTGGGTCACAGGATTCACTTTGATAAGCGATTAGACCATGATAAATAATGATTTGTGAGCTATAATTATGCTTATATGTAAATATAATATTTTCATTTGGTGTGAACAATATCTATGTAGAGAAAAATTATGCCGACACTTACAGTGGCGAACCTATCGAAGTTTGTTGAATAAAGTGAACCTTTCGCAAGTCTACACTCGTAGTGTAGTTTTGTTTTAATTACAAAAATAAAAGTAAAAGGAAAAAGGTGCTTTGAGAAAAACAAAATTGAACGTAAATAATTTATGAATCAGAGTTTATGTCGACACTCACAGTGACGAACCTTTCATAGTTTGTTGAAAAATTATATTTACGTCTCACCATTGTAACGATTAAAGGTGCAATCATACATATTTTATAGATTGGATATAGTAGCATGAAACGAGCTCACCAATTGATCCGTCATCCTTGAGCAGCAACAATCAACTATCAGCTTCACTCGTTTGCTCGGCTACATAAAAACACACAGAAAAAATAGGCGCGCGACCCGAGAGGGAAAACAACTGACAACTGCTCGGGCTTTCTTGACGCACTGCCAAGGAGCAAGCATCAAGGTCGAAGGATCAAACACAACTAAATGATCACGCCACTTTTTCACTTTCACTCGACCGACGCGCGACATGTTTGATCCTGCCCTCATCGCCGGCCCCCGCAGGAGCAAGCGTCAAGGTCGAAGGATCAAACACAACTCCACGTCGGCGAGTATGCGAGTACTCCCGATGAAGTTGAGAGATTTACAGTTCCACGTACCTGTAGTTGACCATTCACACCTTAAACTAATCTTGACATTTGGTAACCTTATCGAAGATATTCATAGTTTCATTAACATACCTTGTTTTGTGTCCAACTGTATGGAAATAAAGAAAAGACAGTTCTGTTACAGACTATCAAGAGACCGGACGCGTGTTTGCTCTAACTAATCCGAATCAGCTACGACTGTACCGAGCTTCCAATCGCTAGTCTCTTTACGTCACTGTGATTTTCGCCGATTGTCCCGGTTCCTATTCTCTCGATGATTTTTTTTTTCGGCTGGCTTGCAGGGCCTGACACCAACCCCCTAGATTTCCGGAGGACCATTCCCCCTTAATGTTCGGAGAGCCATAGTGCGCAGTTTAGCTTAAAGTCTTCTCTGGCACTCGAACGATGATCGGTCGTCCCTGACATGGGGAATAGACGCTGTTATGAGCCGCGCCAAACATGGAGCACAGACGCTTCAAGTTTGCAGAAGCAAACTCCCCTTCCCTGCATACGACCAAAGTTCCCACCGGGATTGGTTACCCGATCTTCCCTAAGGTTGCTCGTACTCCGACCAGTACCGCGAGGAGATAGGGATAGGATTTGCTGGGCAGGAAGCTAAGGAAAGCCCCAAACTTGGGTGTTTTGTATAGGAAACAGCATTTGTTTACTTACTTTTGTCACTGACTGTATATACGAAGATGAGGATCAATAACGAGTTGTTGATCTTATTCCAGAACTACGGCATGTACAAGCATCGCTGTATGACTTTCGACGATCTGGTGGCATCCAACTGTAGCAAGAGCCAAATCGAGACAAACGACTATTTTAGTAAGCTCGAAGTTGAAGAAAATCGACCCCTGCTGGACTATGACCGTGAGAAGCTTGGAGCCACTCAAATTAGGCCACAGCGCCTTAAAATTCATCTGGGAAAGTGTAAGTTGTGATGATTGATGATTACCTAAACTGTTCAACCTTTGATACGCTTCCCTTGATTTCAGTGGAATCACATTCGTTCAAGTTCACCTACAAACCAGCCAAGAACTACCCATTGGATCTGTACTACCTGATGGACCTTACCTGGTCGATGAAGGACGATCGTGACACTTTGATCAATATGGGCGATCAGCTGGCGAAGGCACTTGCCAACCTGACCGAAAACTACCGACTTGGCTTCGGAAGTTTCATCGATAAGCCCATAATGCCGTTTATCCAAACCGAAGAGGATCGAGTTCGGAACCCTTGCAGCACAGAGCGGGATGTATGCGAGCCGACGTATGGATTCCGTCATCGATTGGAGATCACCAAGAATATCGATCGGTTTATTGAAAAGTTGAAAACTAGCAACGTTTCGGCGAATTTGGATAATCTTGAGGGTGGTTTGGACGCGTTGATGCAGGTATTGGTATGTGACGATCGAATTGGATGGGGCAAGAATACACGGAAAATAGTGATCTTGGCTACGAATGGGCTTATGCACATGGCAGGTGATGGAAAGTTGGCCGGTATAACCGAAAGGAACGATAAAGAGTGCCATCTATCGGCAGAGGGAGAATACACGGGAACCCTGACGTATGATTATCCATCGCTGGAGCAAATTTACAGAGTACTGGCCAAATCGAAAACCGCTGTGATTTTCGCTGTGACTGATGAGTTGAAAGATTACTATTGGTCGATGCGGGAGTTGATGTCGGAGTTTGCCAGTGTTGGGCTTTTACAGGATGATTCGTCGAACATCTTACAGCTGGTCGATACGGGGTATAGAGACTTTGTAAAACGGGTAGAGTTTACGGATGATGCCCCGGCTTATATTCAGATTTCCTACAAGACTGACTGCGGTGGGATTTATAAGACGCCTCAACCAACGAGTAAGTGTGATAACATCGAAATCGGAAAGGAGTACGATTTCTTCGTAGAGGTCCGTTTGCTGGAGTATCCCAATAGGGCCGAATCGAATCTAACGGTTAAGATTGAAGAAACATTGCTTAGCAATGAGAGCGTAGAGCTGGAGATCTACATCAGGGAAGCTTGCCAATGTGAACTACAGGAAGGACTAATCGAAAGTAGTGACATTTGTGAGGGCCATGGAGAATACTCGTGCGGGATGTGCCGCTGCCACCCTGGATGGTAAATATGCTCAATAATATTAGCACCCTAGGTATGTACGTTACCCACTATAAGTATAAAACCGCAAGCTGAAAAAAATCCACACGTTAGATCTGTGTGCTCATTTAAATTATTGATCGGTTCATAAACGTCAACATCGATTTATTGTGGTTTTCTTGCTAACTTCGTGTGTGTTATACATTAAATTATTTTGTTTTACTTTATGGACTGATTCGTTAACCGACAACAGGAATTCCATAATTTCTTCATAAAAGTTCTATTAGTTTTCCCCTTTAGATTCGTATGCGTCAATCTATAGGTGGAGAAACTGTCATCCAACACGGATTCATTGTGTATTACTTAAAGTTCTTGTTCCAGGATCGTCGTGATCAAGTTGATTTACCCAATTAGTGTGTTACGATGAAATCGATGAGATTTGCTGTCGATTTCCATGTTCAAAATTTGTAAATTTTCTGTGATAAATATTTAAACACTGTAATGTTTGTTATGCAATCATCAACTAATATATTTAAATATTGGACATTCGTATTATGCTTCGCATGTCAATCTAATGTTGATACATTTAGTAATTATAGCCTTAACCCATTAACGCCCAGTGCTCTTTTTTGAGATTAGATGCCTCGAACGCCCAGTATCAATTTTGAGATCAGTCACTTTTATGAATACAGTTAATTTTTTAGGCAAAATGGATGGTTGGTATCTTTGGCAAAGTTGTGAAAGACATCAAGGGCAGTCTAATGACAGGTTTTTGAATTCAGATTTCTTCCACTAGGTTGCGCTTTGCAATCCTGGGATTCCAGTGTGGATCGTGAGATTCTAGTGTGGATGCTGGTATATTAGTGTGAATCGTAGGATATCATGATTGACCCTAAGATTGTAGTGTAAATCCTGGGAATCCATTGTGGATTCTGGAAATCTAATCTGGATTCTGGGAATCCAGTGTGGATTCTGGGAATCCAGTGTGGATTCTGGGAATCCAGTGTGGATTCTGGGAATCCATAGTGGATCCTTGGATTCTAGACTAGTTAGTGTAGTGGATCTCAGTCTTCTATTTGTGGATATTGGGATTCCACTAGGTTTGTCGTATTTTTCTGTGGATCTTGAAACCACAAACAAACAGACGTAGCAGCTAGAACAATTATCAATTTAAAACATAGTGACGTGAACATTTACGCCCAATGCTAAAACTACTTTATTTGGCCAACCGCGAACTACGTGGCGGTAGTGAGCAAACGTCAAACTAAAACAAAAGCGATGCAAGCGCCACGAGTGGCCCGTCGGCCTACTACCAACTAGTTGTATTGAGCGCTATTCTGCTGTGCAATAAAAACAATTAGAGTGATATGTCTGTTTGTTTGTATTGGAACTGTTGTTCCAGTGTGGATTTTGGTATTCGATTGTGGATTCTGGGAATTTCAGTGGCAATTCTGGTATTTCAGTTTAGATGCTAGGATTGTAACGTGGGTCGTGGAATTCTAACGTAAAACCTGAGATTTTAGTGAGGATTTCGCAATCTCAGTTAGATTTTAGTGAGGATCTTGAGATTCCAGTATGGATCTTGCGCTTGCAGTGTAAATCACTCTTTGCCTTTCGAATGCGGCTTAGAGAGATTCAATTAGACGTGTAATCACAGAGATATAGACTGAACACTTTGTATGTTTTTTAGGGGGTGAACCCAAACTTATGCACGGGAGTGTAATTACTAAATTTTAGTAATTTATGACTATTTTCTATCTGCCTCTCGTTCATTCTATTGGACATTTTCATGCTATTCGCCCATTCGCCTGGGTTGAAACATCGCTAAGCTTCAACTCAATAAGCTACCGAGGCTAAGGTTTTGAGTTAATGAACACGCAAATCTTCCTCGCAGAAACATAGATGAATCCATATGAAGCGATGGGTATATCAGGATTGGAAATACGTTTTAGTTTTCTAAGACTTTTTATATTTAGAAGAACATACATTTCATAGAGAAAATACCATTGGTAACATAGTTTTTGTAGCTTACGTATTTCTTTTTTTCTCAGCTTTCTAATAATGACCTCAAAAATTCAAAAGAGTGGAGCTCAAATGGGTACATAAAAGTTTTCCTAATGAAATTCAAGATGACTGTTAAATTTAAAATGGACACCATTTTCAACTTGACATGAAAGCTACATTTTCCCTGTCATTAAAGTGATACATATCAAGTGCAAAAATACGCAAGAGTTACCAAAAAAAAAACATGGAATTCCGATATTCGTTTTCAAGAGATGCTGAAATGTTCAACTGAGTTTTTACAATACTTGATAATGGGATTTCATATTTTTAGAAGTTAATGTACCCAAGTAAACATTTACCAGCTAATTTGAATTATTAGAGCTATTATAAGACTAATATATTAAAATGCTATTTGGTATAAACTGATTCCAAAACTTTCTTTTCCAGGGTGGGAAAAACGTGTGAGTGCGATTTACGAAATTTCGAGAGCAGTGATGATTTGCTGAAGCAATGCCAGATGGAGAGCGAATTCGATGAACCCGGACCAGTTTGCTCCGATAGAGGGGAATGTCTTTGCGGTCAGTGCATTTGCAATCCTGGTTTCGACGGACCGCACTGTGAGTGCACGGAATGCATCCCGTGAGAATACAATTCTTGAGCAATGACTATTTTAAGCTAATAATCGTTTTAACTCTTCGTCAATTTTAGATTTTTTGATATGATCTGTAGCAATCATGGCGAGTGCGACTGTGGTGCTTGTAAGTGCTATGAGGGATGGTCCGGCGAGGAGTGTGAATGTTCTACGGATCAAGCCGCCTGTAAGGCACCGCATAAGGATCAGATCTGCTCGGGCCGAGGTGAGTGTGTCTGTGGCAAATGCAGCTGCAGAGAGACGTATTTTGGAGCTTACTGCGAAGCAACGGCTGGATCGGAATCGGAATTATGCTCATACTATGAGGAATGTGTTCGCTGTGCCATTCACAAGAAGTTGGGAAAACATTGTGATTCGATAGAGGACGAATGCAAGTCGAAGTTGGGACTGTACAAAGCAGAGTTCATCGAACATCTGGACGGTAAGACGGCACGGTGCTCCTCAGACCGTTATTAGCAGAAAAAAAATCTCCATCAAATTTGTACTCATCAGTCGATTTTTATAGCTAACATCCTTTTTTTTGTGTTGTAATATCCGTCGTGTCGTGAAAATTGCGTTTAATTACATTCAAATTATTGTAATAACATGTATGAGACAACATGGTTGGTCGGATTACGTCGTATAATCTATGTTTTATAATGATCCGAATGTTTTACGCAATAATCGCGATGAGAGTTTTTTTCCTGATAATAACTGCCTAGCAAATTGTTTGATTGTTTTTTATTCAGTTCACCAATTAATCATTCAACAGATACCCTAAACTGCACGGCCCGCATTACGAATGACGATCAAACGTGCGACTTCAAGTACACCTACGAGCTGGACGATCGTCTTACAGTGCTGAAGATCATAGACCTAGACTGCACCCGAGTCAACGTAACTGCCGCCTTCATGTACATAGCCGGACTAACGATTTTGCTTGGATTGGTGGTGTTAGCAGTAATCAGATTCAAAATGCATCTAGACGACCAGAAAATGTACCGGTTATTTAAGGAGGAACAAATGAATCAAACGTCTTATGAAATGACGAGCCCTCTGTATAAGTCACCCGTCAGTGAGTTTCAGGTGCCTGCAGAAATTGCCGACATCGAGTTAAAGTGAATATGCTAAGCTATGTGCGCCTTTCGTTAGGTAACAAGTGGGGATTAAAGTACAGTCTACTGGATTTAATTACGGTTGAGCAGGCTTGAGTTCAATGCTGCTACACCGAAAACGTACAACCAAGGGCTCCATGTTTCATTTTTTTTTCTTGCGAATAATTCAATCATTTTTTGCATTGAAAATTGCGATGATCAATACCACCCGAACCAGTTTCGGCTACAAAATAAAGTTCCTAAATTTATAAATCACATTGATTTCTTCTGAGAGTGATCGAATTAGGAGTACCCTGACCAAATGAGGTGTTCAGCAGTACAAACTTCAAGGAAAATAAGTTGTTTACATTATTTTTCAAATAAATTCAGACGAATAGGCTCAATCATGTGAATATGGTTTGCTAAACACATATTGATTCAAAATAATTCGCACTGTAGAACAGTATATAAGCCACTATGGCACAATTAGCACTATGGCCAAAACCGGTGCTTTTACCCTACGCATATAATGAATTTTCAAATTGATATATATACTATTGCTTCTTCAATAGTATTGTACTAATGATTGACGTTTTCAATGACTTTACGTTTTGTCTTAGATTGGTTCAACACTATTTAGTAGGGTAAACATGAGCAGTATTTTAAAAACCAAAATGTGCCAACCTTTGTTAAATTCAAGTTTAGTACTTGTACTCACCTGACCTTTACTTACATATTTACTGAACAACAAATCAACCAAAAGATGATTACAGTCGACTTTCTCTCGATATCGAAGGGTCGATGGCCCCTAGGGATATTGAGGGATAGGAGAGATCGAGACAAAGCACATACTTTCAATCAAGGCGGGTTTAATTCTCTAAGGTGTCCCATTATGCTAACTTTGTGGAGAAAACCAGACAGGGTAGGTGAGGAAAGGCTAGCCGTTTTGTTTACAAACATCAGAGACAGGTAGTCGAGAGATTGACTCCTGATTGGTTGGAGAACCAGTGTTGTCAAGAATAATTCTAATCTGGTCGCCCCTGCTCCTTGTGTACTTTTTTATTTCTTTTTTGAAGATTTCGCCCACACTGATGGCAGCACGGTTAGTCTCAGTTTCAGCATCATCCAGGCCAGGCAGTAATGTTTGTAAACAAAACGGCCAGCAAGTTAAAGATGGCCTCCTAGCCACTTTCGCCAAGTGATTACACCTTACTCTGGTTACAGAGTAAAATGCACACACCTTGCTTTCAATGAATACTAGATTGAATTGTCAATTGTCAAGAAAATAGGGAAAATAATAAGCAATCAGACGTCATTCAGAATCACGAAAATCTGGTCTAGTATCATTTGAATTTAGGCATATCGACATATGGAGATAAAATCGGGAGTTGACTATATTTTGAAATCCATAGACTTGTCATAGTGATGGTAATATATACTCTTGGAAATACGTGTTTTATTCAACAATAAAATCCCTAGAACTTACATCATAATTTCTAGCTTCCAAATTGATTTAGCAATGTATGTTTCAGAGAATCTTTCAACAGCAAACGAAACATTTCAAATGGCTTCAATAAACAATGTGACCCTACTTGACCCTTTTCTGTTTGAATGTAAATAACGTAAGAAACAATAAAATCAACACGTATCCCACAAGTAGCTACTGACCAATCTTACCCTATGGCAAATTTTGCCTCTTTTTACCCTATGACAATTGGGTCCTAAAATTTTTAGTGAAATCTTGTTTTTATTTAATAACACGAAAAAGCATGTTACTGTAACTACTTTAGCAATTTTTCCCGCTCAAATAATGGCTGTATCATGTTTAAACTTTAATTTAAAAATTTGGTCCATAAATGAACCTTGACACTTTTGATCATGTTTGACGTTCGCTTAGTCGACAAAAACACCATAGGGGTTTTAGTTCGACCACTGGGGTTGTTCCTACACGGAGACATATTTTTACCTAATTTTTGAGTTTACTTTACCCAAAATTAAGTATATCGATTATAGTTTCAACCCAAAATCTCTCGGTTTTCTCTTTCTCCCACACGAATGTTGTCAAAAATAGAGAGAGCTGCATCTACCCAATGGGGGTACTTTGGCCCAATAAGCCAAATTTGGGTAAATGCAACTTTTCTTATGTTTGGGTCGAAAGAACTCAATTTTGCGTTAAATCAACCCAAAATTGAGTATATTTTTCTAATGGAATTAAAGCCAAACTACCTAGTGGGGACCTTAGAAATTTAGCCAAAATTGAGTTATTGGGCTCAACTACGGAATTGCGTTGAAACAACCCAAAATTGAGATGAATTCCGTCTCCGTGTATCTGACATTTCGTAAGGGACACGGAAAACAAAATACACCCAAAATTTGAGTTTAAGCCAAAGTATGTGACAAAATCTAAAAACAATTGTTTTGGGCTTAAACCAACGGAAAACATTAGAAAATTGAGTAAACATGTGTTTTTGGCCGAAACTTAAGCGTTTGGCACTAAAATTGGGACAGGGCTTTAGGACCCTATTCTTTACATACTAAAAATCCCTGAATATGTCACACATTTTAGAAAAGTTGTTATGAATGATTCATGTGAATTGCAAATTAAACCAAATTTTTGAGCTACAAATTGGATAAAACATGACAAAGACAGGATGGTGAATAGAAAAAAAATTCGTGGCATAATCCATGCGCATTCTAAATCATTATATGATACATGATTAAAATTATTGTAGAGGTAATTCAATTTTCGACTCGAACCGTATTCTAAGTGAAAATTACATAAAAATTGTCTCATGCTATTCAATTACCAAAGAGAATGAGAAAGTAACCAATTTTAACTGATATGAAGAAGCTTTTCTATGACTAATAATATCACAGCCATTTCAATATTTCTCTAAAACTTATTCAAACAACCTCAAGTCAAAAAAGTGAACAATCTTGCTTTATCAATCCTACGTGTTTCGCAGACGAAATTCTACACGTTTCGCTCTAAATCAATTCGATTTTTCACTTTTAGAACTTGCAATTTCAGGATTTACAAAACGACGTAAGTAATATTTTCATCTTTCGCAACCTAACCATTACTTTCACCGCTCCGTTGTATACAACCCAACTTTGACATCTTTTGACGCAATTCGGCTCTTCCGTGGGATAATCCAAATTTGGGTTAACTGATATATCATAAGGTTGTTTCCATTTGACAGCGGCAAAACAAACAACTCCGAGCAAAAAAAAACTACCCAGCGTTAGCTTTCGAAGTCTCCGTGATGGGTTAAATCAACTTAACGTTAAGTAAACTCGAAAGAACCCAAATTTGGCTTATTCCATTGAACTTCGACGCTGGGTCGGTGCGTCTCTCTCTGACAACATTGCTGTTGCGAGAGAGGCAAAACAATCCAACCGTGGGTAAATGCTAAATGCAGTTTACCCAAATTTGAGTAAAAAGAACTTATTTTTTGGGTATTCTGATTTCTCCGTGTAGCATAGCATAGCATAGCATAGCATAGCATAGACTGACTGTACATGTCAATGGTTGCTACTCCGTGATTGATCGGAACTGGTAAGAATTGCACTGGGATCCAAATGAATAAGGGATGGGAGTTTCCGCTTACTCTCGAAGTGCAATTTTAGCAGATCTAATATTATTGATCAATAACGGCGCCGGCCAAGTCCTTACAGTCAGTTGGGATGGGGAAGGAATGTTGGTGTAATGATTGTTGCTTCTAGAGACCGAGAATACCTCTGCATCTCCACAATCACCACGGGAAGGGTGTTTATTAGTGGGGGAGGAAAAGATCTGGGAGTCACCTTTGGTCGGTGATGCGATCCATGGACAAGGGGGAAATATACGACTTACATTTAAAACTAGTTTTGTATTTTTGTCTCGAGAAGTTTTTAGTAGTAGATTCAAAAAAAAAAGTCAACATCTATAATATCGAACAATTCAAAAGAAGTTTTTATTAATAGCGAAAACTGAGAATTACATTATATATTTTAAATCATATGAAACAGCAATAATGCCGACACTTGTAGTGACGAACCATACATAGTTTGTTTGAAAATTACATATGAGTATTACTGTGCATTTTTGTCTCGAGATGGTAGAATTTTTAAAAAATACGTCAACATTCACAATGTCGAACATTTCAAAAGATATTTTTAATAATGTAAAAAAGAGAAAAATATATGTATATTGAAATTGTGTAAAACAAGCATAATGCCGACACTTATAGTGACGAACCAAACAAAGTTTGTTTTAATATTACACAAAAGTTACACTTTCAAGAAAAAATGTGTTATCATAAGCATGAAACGAACTCACCAGTTGGTAATCCATCCTCGACTGAACACAAATATCTCTTCGCAACACAGTGCGAACAGAAAAACTTCTTGGCGTCCCGAAAACAAACCGTTTTCACGAAGCACTATCCAGCAAGACGCGCTAAACCGAGAACAAAACCTATCCGTCGACGCAACAACGATCCATTCTGCTTGGGCTTCACGAAGCACTACCCAGCAAGACGCTTGAAAACAGGGGAAAAAAAATTCTCCATCGACGAAAACACGCGCGAAACCGAGAACAAAACCTATCCGACGACGCAACAACGATCCATCCTGCTTGGGCTTCACGAGGCACTACCCAGCAAGACGCTTGAAAACAGGGGAAAAAAAAATTCTCCATCGACGAAAACACGCGCGAAACCGAGAACAAAACCTATCCGACGACGCAACAACGATCCATCCTGCTTGGGCTTCACGAGGCCACTACCCAGCAAGACGCTTGAAAACAGGGGAAAAAAAATTCTCCATCGACGAAAACACGCGCGAAACCGAGAACAAAACCTATCCGACGACGCAACAACGATCCATCCTGCTTGGGCTTCACGAAGCACTACCCAGCAAGACGCTTGAAAACAGGGGAAAAAAAAAATTCTCCATCGACGAAAACACGCGCGAAACCGAGAACAAAACCTATCCGACGACGCAACAACGATCCATCCTGCTTGGGCTTCACGAAGCACTACCCAGCAAGACGCTTGAAAACAGGGGAAAAAAAAATTCTCCATCGACGAAAACACGCGGCGAAACCGAGAACAAAACCTATCCGACGACGCAAACAACGATCCATCCTGCTTGGGCTTCACGAAGCACTACCCAGCAAGACGCTTGAAAACAGGGGAAAAAAAATTCTCCATCGACGAAAACACGCGCGAAACCGAGAACAAAACCTATCCGACGACGCAACAACGATCCATCCTGCTTGGGTTTCACGAAGCACTACCCAGCAAGACGCTTGAAAACAGGGGAAAAAAAAATTCTCCATCGACGAAAACACGCGCGAAAACCGAGAACAAAACCTATCCGACGACGCAACAACGATCCATCCTGCTTGGGCTTCACGAAGCACTCATTTTGGGTATTCTGATTTCTCCGTGTAGAGAGACAAAGTGACTTAACCACGAATCAAAACAAAACACTACTTGAGTCGATTTTACACTGGTACAAAAACACATTGAGCAACTGAATGAAATAATAGAAACTACTTAGTTTTTGATCGCGAGTTGATTGTATGCAAAAATGAAGCGATGTACACTGCAAAAAATGAATGTGATTTTTCTGTATTAGTTTTCTCAAATTTGTTTGAAAATTATTTACATCGTTTTGAAAAAGTAATGGAGATCCATTAGTCGAATGTGTGTGACTTGCGACTAACGGCACCATCAGCTATGGTTCTAGCGACCACAATAAACGTTGAAATGAGCAATAGTTCATTTGCTCAATTCTTCAATCTACAAAATGTTTCCAAGCCACAAAGTTTAATATAATAAATGCTTACAAGGAGAAAAACTGATTCTACTGCTCAAAACCAAAATGACCGCCAGATTTTTTCACTACAAATAATAGTGTATTTTCATAACATTGGTGTCCAGGTGTAATTTAAATTATGAAAAATAAATAAATCGTTTCATAATTTTCCATTTCCATAATCGATTTCAAGCTGAGAATTTTCGCGAACGACTGGACAAAGACCCCCATTGAGTTCAGGGTACGCAAATATTACAAACATTATATGGCACATCATAGCCCAAATTTCTTAAAAAGAAAATGACGGAATAAATAACAAAAGTTTTGGTTATCTCAAATTGATAGACTCCGTGTTAGCCAGCAAGCTGAACAGTTTGAGGAAATCTGAATGTTGGATGTTATTAACAATATGTTTATAATAACTTAATTTAGTTGTGGTGTAAAATGGGGTAACATTGATCGTAAAGATCAGCTTCGTGTAATGTTCGAATCAAAATTTTCAATACCGTTTGATTTATATTACTGGAACTTTAGGCCTTAGTGAAATATAACTCATCTAAAAACGTAAAA
The DNA here is from genome assembly GCF_002204515.2 of Aedes aegypti. Taxonomy (NCBI): domain Eukaryota; kingdom Metazoa; phylum Arthropoda; class Insecta; order Diptera; family Culicidae; genus Aedes; species Aedes aegypti. The sequence goes on along the minus strand of NC_035108.1, from coordinate 340,986,109 downwards.
ATAAAATCATTCGCTTATCTTAAGCTTGATTGGCCATCTGTGATTGCTACTCCAGTATCGCTGGATCAGCTGCAATGTGATATATATTATAGCACATTGGATCAACTGCACTTACACAAGGAATCAATCAAATTGGGATTAAAGGCCCAAACGCAATGATAGCGGAACGGCAACGGAATGCGGAACCGGTTCGCCAGCATGAATCACAACATCTCGACTGAGCTGACAACGAATGAAATTGGATCAACACTGAGTCGACAAGCTGATCATAGTTCATTCTGGCGAACCGGTTCCGCATTCCGTTGCCGTTCCGCTATCATTGCGTTTGGGCCTTAACAGACACCCACAGTGTATACGTGCAGTGATCTGTCTATAGCAGAATGTCAACCAATGAGGAGAAGGAATTGAAGTTGCATTTAAAACTGGCCCACAGTAGACCAGCTACACCCCTGCATATACGCCAGTTCATCCGGGAAGGTATAGGGGTAAGGTAATTTTATGGCAGAGTAGCTTGCTTTTTTGATTAGTAGACTGATTATTCCCTGGGAGGGAGGCACAGATACGACACACGAATTATAAAACAACACTTTTCCAAACTGCGAGTAGCTCCAGTTTACCAACGACAATCAAGGCAGGCTTGAGGAACATCGCTAATTTTCATTTATTGTGCACCGTTGATCTTCCTGGACAACCATGGGACAAGCCCCATCGTTTTCTGTGCATTTGATTTTCATTTTTGTTTGAAAAAAGAGTAAAAAAATGCGTGTTTCAATTCTTATATTCAACCAAAATATAAGGTGCAATCCTGACATTGCTTTTGGACGTACAGGAATTGATTTTCAACCGATTGTTGTCAACTTGGATGAAATGCAAAAATATGTTTTGATTGATTGCGCTTTTTTTTCAAGTTTATCCACTCTTAAGATCCGGGCCCACAGTGACAATTCGTGACAGCAGGAATCTCGGCTCACCTTGACTTACAAGAATTTTGTAACGGTTTCTCCCTCCCAGGTTATTCCTTAGAAAGGCGTGCTATAATGATGGAAGAATGGAAGCGTACACAGTCCCAAAAAATAATGTGATTTTATGGTTTTTTTTTAGGGTGAAATTACAAGTAATCAATGCGCTTGAAATATATTGTATGCAACCAGTTATTTGCAACGTGCTATTGCAGTGCGATGTTGACAATTTAATCAGCAAAATCTGCTGTTTTCGAGAAAAATTGATTACGCCTTCACCATTGTGTGGTCGTTATTTTGTATGGTTGTTTAAATTTTAGAACCAACCGCACGTTCGGGTAGCAATAAAGAGCCTCCAGTACCTCCCTTGCCTTTAACATGTTAAAGTAAGGTAATTTGAATTACAATTAATATTACCTTCTTTTAAACATGGACTGTTCTTTTGATCTATACTGTCCTCATAATTATAGCTATGGAAGCTGTTGATGTTTCAATGTGAAATTTTCTTTTCAAGCATAATTTTTATTTTTTTTCGAGCTGTTATGCTGCAAACAATATGGTTGGATTTTTGTATAAAATTTTAATCATATATATTCCTTCTTTTATGCATTCAATATTGTATAACTGCAGTGATCAATTTCACATCATCGATTTTCTCTTTAGATTATCACTTGGAGCACGGTCGACACCGAGAACTTCTTCTACTGAAATAAGAGTAAAAGTCTAGAAATTGGCATGTCAAATTCATTAGCAAAAAATAAATCTAATGAAAAGACTAAAACTAATTACTGCTGCTACTCCAATGATTCTAAACAACATAATCATTTTGTTAAGTTTTATTATGTTGCAATAATTTTTGGAACCAATGTTTTACTGTTCAAATCATAAATTTTTCAATCATTTAAATATAGAACAGTGAAGTTTTACTGCTATGAAATAATATTTAAGTTTAGTACCATTAGTGCACCACACGCTATGTCTAAACCAGAAGGTTATGCAAATCGAATGTACCTCGGATTTTTTTCCGCTATAGTTCAGTATTTGGGTTATATTTTCATAATGGGAAGGTTTTCAAATATTCCATAGGTGAAATTTTGATTTTTCCCACTTTTCAGCTATTTTTTCATATAAAGACCATGAAAATGAACGAAAATCACGTTTTCCTACACATTTCAGCCCATACAAAATGTACGGAATAAATTTCACCGATAGAATATTTTGTAACCTAGCGATTATTAAATTATAGACCAAATACTAATATCTAGCGGGAAAAAAATCAAGGTACATTCGATTTGCATAATTTGTTGGTTTAGACATAGCGTGCACCAGTATCCGCTCATGCCCCTATTTCCGCTCACTAGCGTAAAAATTGATTTTTCGTGTCAAAAATCAACATTTTTAGCACGGATATATTCTAGCAATATTAACAACTTTCAAATGAAGTCATCCGACATTATTTTCATTTGATAATATATATATACAGTCATCTCTCCCTTACTCGATATTGAAGGGACCATCGAGTTATGGAGGTATCGAGTTACAGAACACAAAATCCGTGTATCTGCGATCCAAGGGACCATCGAGGTAGCCATGAATACCAACTATGTATATGTATGTATGTATGTATATATATATATATATATATATATATATATATATATATATATATATATATATATATATATATATATATATATATGTGTATATATATATATATATATATATATATATATATATATATATATATATATATATATATATATATATATATATATATATATATATATATATATATATATATATATATATATATATATATATATATATATATATATATATATATATACTTTACTTACTTATTGGCTTTACATCAATTATCTTGATAAAGCCTCGCCAACAATATTTCGCCAATTCCCTCGGTTCATGGCCGCTTCTCTCCATCCTCGACTGTGACCCACGCTCTCCAGGTCCTGGTGTACCTGGTCAATCCACCTAGCTCGCTGCGCCCCACGCCTTCTTGTTCCGACCGGATTCGTGGCGAACACCATCTTTACAGGGTTGTTGTCCGGCATTCTTGCAACATGCCCTGCCCAGCGTATCCTTCCAGCTTTAGCTACCTTCACGATACTGGGTTCGCCGTAGAGTTGAGCGAGCTCGTGGTTCAGCCGCCACACGCCGTTCTCCTGCACGCCGCCGAATATCGTCCTTAGCACTCGGCGTTCGAAAACCCCAAGAGCTTGCAAGTCCTCCTCGAGCATAGTCCACGCCTCATGCCCATAGAGGACTACCGGTCTTATGAGCGTTTTGTACATCGTGCATTTGGTGCGGGGGTGAATCTTTCTTGACCGCAGTTTCTTCTGGAGCCCATAGTAGGCACGACTTCCGCTGATGATGCGCCTTCGTATTTCCCGACTAACATTGTTGTCAGCCGTCAGCAAGGATCCAAGGTAGACGAACTCGTCCACCACCTCGAAGGTATCCCCGTCTATCGTAACACTGCTTCCTAGGCGGGCCCTGTCGCGCTCAGTTCCGCCAACCAGCATGTACTTTGTTTTCGACGCATTCACCATTAGCCCGACTCTTGTTGCTTCGCGTTTCAGGCGGGTGAACAAATCTGCCACCGTTTCAAATTTTCTCCCAATAATATCCATGTCGTCCGCGAAGCAAACAAATTGTCCGGATCTCGTAAAAATCGTGCCTCGACTGTTAAGTCCGGCTCTCCGCATGACACCTTCAAGCGCAATATTGAACAACAGGCACGAAAGTCCGTCGCCCTGTCGTAGTCCCCGCCGAGACTCGAAAGAACTGGAGTGTTCGCCCGAGATCTTCACGCAGTTTTGCACACCGTCCATCGTTGCTCTGATCAATCTTGTGAGCTTCCCGGGAAAGCTGTTCTCGTCCATGATTTTCCATAGCTCTATGCGGTCGATACTATCGTATGCCGCCTTGAAATCGATGAACAAATGGTGCGTAGGGACCTGGTACTCACGGCATTTCTGGAGGATTTGCCGCACGGAAAAGATCTGGTCCGTTGTCGAGCGGCCGTCGATGAAACCTGCTTGATAACTTCCCACGAACTCGTTTGCTATAGGTGATAGACGACGGTAGAGAATCTGGGATAGCACTTTATAGGCGGCGTTTAGGATGGTGATTGCACGATAATTTTCACACTCCAGTTTGTCGCCCTTTTTGTAGATAGGGCATATAACGCCTTGCTTCCACTCCTCCGGTAGCTGTTCCGTTTCCCAGATTCTGACTATCAGCCGATGCAGACAAGCGGCCAACCTGTCCGGGCCCATCTTGATGAGTTCGGCTCCGATACCATCCTTGCCAGCGGCTTTGTTGTTCTTGAGCTGTTGAATGGCATCCTTAACTTCCCCCATCGTGGGAGCTGGTTGATTTCCGCTGTCCGCTGTGCTGACGTAGCCATCGCCTTCGCTGTCCTGACCTTCTGTGCCTGTGTTCTCTGCGCCATTCAGGTGTTCATCGTAGTGCTGCTTCCACCTTTCGATCACCTCGCGTCCGTCCGTCAAGATGCTCCCATCCTTATCCCGGCACATCTCAGCTCGCGGCACGAAGCCTTTGCGGGATGTGTTGAGCTTCTGATAGAACTTCCGCGTTTCTTGAGAACGGTACAGCAACTCCATCTCTTGGCATTCCACCTCTTCCAGGCGGCGCTTTTTGTCCCGGAATAGGCGGGTTTGCTGTTTCCGCTTCTGTCTGTATCGTTCCACGTTTTGCCGCGTACCATGCTGCAACATTGCAGCCCGCGCTGCATTCTTCTCCTCTAAAACCTCCTGGCACTCCTCGTCGAACCAATCGTTTCTTGAGCTCCGTTCCACATATCCGACAACGCTTTCGGCAGCGTCGTTAATGGCTGCTTTGACTGTCCTCCAGCAGTCCTCAAGAGGGGCCCTATCGAGCTCGCCCTCATCCGGCAACGCTGCCTCAAGATGCTGCGCGTACGCATTGGCGACATCCGGTTGTTTCAGCCGCTCGAGATTGTACCGGGGCGGGCGTCGGTACCGTACATTGTTGATGACGGATAGTTTTGGGCGCAGTTTCACCATCACCAGGTAGTGGTCGGAGTCAATGTTGGCGCCACGATAGGTTCTGACGTCGGTTATGTCGGAGAAGTGCCGTCCATCGATCAAAACGTGGTCGATTTGCGATTCTGTCTGCTGAGGTGATCTCCAGGTGTACCGATACGGGAGGCTGTGCTGGAAATAGGTGCTACGAATGGCCATGTTCTTGGAGGCGGCAAAATCTATCAGTCGTAGGCCGTTCTCGTTCGTCAGCCGGTGGGCGCTGAACTTTCCAATCGTCGGTCTGAACTCCTCCTCCTGGCCAACCTGAGCGTTCAAATCTCCTATGATGATCTTGACGTCGTGGCTTGGGCAGCGGTCGTACTCGCGTTCGAGCTGCGCGTAAAATGCGTCCTTGTCATCATCAGTGCTTCCGGAGTGTGGGCTATGCACGTTGATTATGCTGAAGTTAAAGAATCGGCCTTTGATTCTTAACTTGCACATTCGTTCATTGATCGGCCACCACCCGATCACGCGCCTTTGCATATCACCCATCACTATGAAAGCTGTTCCCAGCTCGCGTGTGTTGCCGCAGCTCTGGTAGATGGTATGATTACCTCTAAACGTTCGCACCAATGCTCCTGTCCAGCACACCTCCTGCAGCGCTACGATGTCGAAACCGCGGGTCTTCAGTACATCGGAGAGTATGCGAGTACTTCCAATGAAGTTGAGAGATTTGCAGTTCCACGTACCGAGTTTCCAATCGCTAGTCCATTTTCGTCGCTGTGGTCTTTGCCGATTGTTCCGGTCCGTATTCTCTCGTTGACGTTCCTGTGCTGATGTGTTTTTACGGTTGGCTTGCAGGGCCTGACACCAACCCCCTAGATTTCCGGAGGACCATTCCCCCTAAATGTTCGGAGGGCCATAGTGCGCAGTTTAGCTTAGAGTCCTTCTCAGGCACTCGGACGATGATCAGCCGCCCCTGACATGGGGAACAGACGCTGTTGTGAGCCGCTCCTAACGTGGAGTACAGACGCTCCAGGTTTGCAAAAGCAAACCCCCCCTTCCCTGTCAGCATACGACCAAAGTTCCCACCGGGGGTTGGTTACCCGATCTTCCCCAAGGTTACTCGTACCCCGGCCAGTACCACGAGGAGGTAGGGATAGGAGTTGCTGGGCAAGAGGCTAAGGACCGCACAAAGGGGTCTATTTTATTCCTGCAGGTACGCGAGGTACCAATGGTACGCCATGCCCAGCCATTTACCGCGCCATTTATATATATATATATATATATATTTTTTTTTTTTTTTTTTTTGAAAACATAAGACCTCGTGAGCGGTTATTGGATCACTAGGTTTTTTGTGTGTTCATGTGCTCATGCAAAAAAATAATCAAAATTTTAAGGAAATGTCGATTGTAGTATACAACTTTCTTTATTTCAGTAGTAGCTTGACCATAAAAAATATCAGGATAAATAATGAAATTCGAAATAATGTTTTTTCAGTAAGTTCGTCACGAAATATGTTTATCGTGAGCAGAAATAGGAACACCTAGATGCAGTATGAAATGCAATTTTTTTTCGAGGTTTTTTCCTTTTTTTTATTTTGCCGCTGATCACCTATACTTTGAGCTACATTGTGACATAAAAATAGTATTGATCGACACAATTGTTATTTATAGTAAACAACAACATAACTTCCCTTAAATGAGCGAAATCTGGTGTCCTGATGGTAGTCAATTTTCAAAGATGTTTAATTTTGTTGTTTTACAAATACTTTCAACATGAAAAGTTGAAAAAATACTACCTTGTTTGTTCTCGACCAGACTGGGATTCGAACCCGTCACGGCTTTTATGTAGTTTGCGTTTGAAATGAACTGTTTGTAAGCGTTTCTTTTTGAATTCGGTGAAGTTAAATTATTACCTCCTAGTGGTCCCGGCAAACTTCGTCTTGCCATCAAATAGCCTGTTGAAAAACGCCATGAAACGCCCCGTGTAAAATGGAAGTTCCGTTAACTTCTGTTTTTTCTTTGATTTTTATATACACAAACACGTTGGAACACTTCAGGAACATGACTATGGAAGTATTTTCAAAATCTTATAGCCCGTTCTCAAGTCATTTCGTGACATACAAACACCATTCCATTTTATTTATATATAGAAGATGTAGCGCTGGCCAATTGTTAGTAGTGCCTTGTGCTCGACAAATCTCTGAAAATAGTCACGCTTGCTGGAATCTCGTAATGTTTGCGTAGCACTCGGTGTCAATCTTGGTGAAAAGCTTTGGAAAAAATGTGTGCAGAAATCTTTTATTATAGTAGTAATATATTTAGCTTTAATCTGGTCATTATAAAGCATTCATTAATCCAAACGCCTTTTATATGCCAAACGGCCTTATAGCAAACAGCCTTATGCCAAACGGGATACAATGGTGTGGAACATAGAAGCAAGTAAAATATATAACTTCAAAGTACGAGGATAGGGACGGGCCTGGCATTGAACCCATAACCTTCGACTTATGAAGCAGAAGCGGTAACCACTAAGCCCGTCACTTTCAGTATCATACGTAAACGTTATCAAGCTTTGAGGGCATCAAGCTATCAAAAGGTGGGTGAAGTTTTTAATTCCGCAACTTGATTATCCTCAAATAAATAGAAATGTGTAGCCTTTTCATGATTCTTATTCCAGACGCTTCCTCACTTCCGCCTTGTATTCCGGACACTTTGATTTGAATTCCGGACAGGTTATGGTAAACATAATTAGATAACTTGAATCATTTATTGATCTTATCTAGCTATTAGAGAGACGTCTGAGGCAGTTGGGCATCCTAAATTTTCATAAATATCAGTAGAAAATTCTTAATAAATCAAACCTCCAAAGTGGGAGCTCTTTACCGGAAAATTTTGAAACATTTCGTGTGAAATGTTTCCCATACAAAATAGAGTGTACGGAATATGAAGCTGCCGGGAACAGTGTTGATAGACTCACACTCAAATCTCAATCAATACGCTCTCCCGTGAGAGCAAACTCATTAGAGATCGGCTTCGCAAATCTCACCCTTGAGATTTTGATGCAAAATCACTCAATCAACTCAAACCGTAAAAAATGATTCAGTCGAAAAACCCGTCAAAAACTCGTGAAACCCGAATGTTGTTGTTAGCGTTAGGAAAGATTACTATAATTTTGCAAGACTAACAAGAAATTATTGCTCTGTGTGAGTAAACTGTGAAAATACGAGACAACGAGTCAAAAAGGTGAACCAACTCATCCATGATTTTTGAATGCAGATCTCATAAAGGGGGCCCCTTTATACAAAATTCAGCACGTTTTGGGATTCCACAAACTAACGTATTGAATTTGAGTTTTGAACGAGAAGGTCGGTCCAAACATATGAGGGGCCCAAATTCAAAGTAGTGCAAGTGACATTTTCGGTTGTGAGCTATAGAGCTTAGTGACATTTGAACACACGTAGACTAGCATGCGCTCGTCATACACAGTTTGTTTTTGTTTTCCTCAAAGAAACTTGCACACGCTTTCCAGACTCATCAAAATGCATATGAAAATATTACCCAATTTGAAAAATTTACACCCGGTTTCTGGGTGTTTTTCGAGACTGAGTGCATATTGTTTTCCTCCAAGGTTCACAACTACATCTACACTAAGGCACCCATACCATTGGGCGTGATGCATTTTGATGAGTCTGGAAAGCTTGTGCAAGTTTCTTTTAAGAAAACAAAAACAAACTGTGTACGACGAGCGTATGCTAGTCTACGTGTGTTCAAATGTCACTCCATATTCATTGCGAAATTCGTCTGTTTTCAAGCTTTTCAATAGTGTTTTGTGATGATTTTTCTGTCCAAATTGAAAAATTTAATAATTCTTAGAAGATTGGCTGTTTTATTGGCTAAATAATTTGTGTAGAGTAAAAAAATTGCTGAAAATCTTCAAAGCCGTTTTTCTTTTCCTTTTGACTCTATTTAGTACAAGTTTCCAGTTTGTCCGTTTGCCGCATTCTCTGGAAAAAAAATATTTACAGTATTGGCAAGAATACAGTATACAAGGCCGATTGACCTGAAAATTGAACTGCATATTGGAAAAAGCTTCATTTGTAAATGAATCACCAAATTCTATGCAAAGTATCTAAGTTCTTAAAATCCACCCATGTCGACAAAAATGTCCAAATGCTGATAATTGAACATTTTGAAAACAAACAATTTAGGATAAGTATAAGTATAATAAATATTTTGCAATTAATTTAAGTGAACCAATTTGCTGAAGCATGCCTTTTTCTAAATATAACCATTTAAAAAATATTCCAATTTGAAAATTTGGGCATTTTTCTCATAACAGTATTTTTGTAATAGCTTTAAAACTCTTGAATAGAATTTGGTTAATTGCTCATAAATCAAATTTTGAATAAAGAACTTCAGGTCAATCGGTTCATTAAAAGCTGTTATACAGTGCCCTTAACTTGACCATTTTTGTATGAAAATCGGCCTTCATGTACTTTATTCTTGGCAGTACTGTATATTATATAAATTATATTCAAAGTTTACTATAAGCCTTTACTGAATTTCTCTTATGCTTCATGTTGCTGATAGAATTGCAAATATGATTAAATTTCAAAGTTCTGATAGGTACCAGATAAACTCTTTGAATTGAACAGTGCTTTAGAGGTTTAGTCGCATTTTTTAAGATCCTGCAAATACGTCAAGCGCATTTTCTATTCAAATATTTTTTGAAAACTAACTAGAGAAGAATTTCAAAGATTTTGGCTTAATATTCATGACTTTTTTTGTAATTTGTAATATACTGAAGGATAACAATTGACGAAACCATACTGTGCGATCAGGTAATAAAAAATTATAACTCAAAAATTGTAAAGTTGACTTTGACGTTAGAATTATATGTCCAAATGTCGAAAGAGAAACTATTGTAACGTATTTAATTTTTTTTGTTCTTAATTTTGAAGCCCCCCCCCCTTCATCGGGGGCCCAGGGCATTTGCCCCCTTGGCACCCCCCCCCCCCTCAAATCCGGGCCTGATGGGAAGCATTTCACACGTATTGTGTTCAACATTTGCCGTTTATAAATGGCCACTTTTGATGTTTGTTTAAATAAGTTTTTTTTTTCATAAATATCTACTAAAATTTAAAACACCCTACTGTCTCAGACGTCACTCTAGTGGTTGGGTGATTTCAATTGATAATCAGATATTCCAAGGGGACGGACCTGGTGTAGTGGTTAGAACACACGCCTCTCACGCCGAGGACCTGGGATCGAATCCCATCCCCGAGATAGTCACTAAAAATTTCAGTGACGACTTCCTTCGGAAGGGAAGTAAAGCCGTTGGTCCCGAGATGAACTAGCCCAGGGCTAAAAATCTCGTTAATAAAAGATAGAAAAAAAAAGATATTCCAAATTATCATTTCCATCAGCTATTCGGAGTTCGAATTAAAGGGTTCGGAATATGACGAAAAAGCAAGCGTCCGGAATTAGAAAAAGTCCATAGATATCTATTTATTCTAATCTAAATTATTCATGTAGCGGAATCCAATCTTCCTTAGCATTGAAAGCTAAGTTGCTTGAAATCTCGTCAACGCTAAGGAATCATTCACAATTATCTATTTGTATGCTTTTCGATGAGTTATACTTCACTGAGGGCTTAAGTGTCCATAATGTGAATCATAAACGGTACTAGAGCATAAGCTATTTTACGAGACGTTCGGATGACGTTTTCTGGCGGGCCGCTCCATGAACTTCTATTAAAAATGCTTGTTTAAATGAGCTTTCAAATTGGGAACTTCTTGAATGGCAAAACGTGAAACATTTCAAGTGAATCCTTTCCCATATAAAGTAGAGTGTCCGTAAATTGAAAATTAAGTATCAAATTAAACTTTTCGTAACAATTATTTGCATGATTTTTGAAGACACTACCAAATATACATGCGTCAAATGAGTTCTGTAAATGTTATAAGTAAGGAAAATACTGGTTTACTGAAAACGATACCGTTTTCAAATTCATGTTCAATTCAGCTTTGTTTAGTATGTTCAATTCAGCTAAATTAACGAAATTAGTTTTGATAATGCTACATTCTTTGGGACATTGCCTTTATGCGTATTCCGTGGTTTAAGGAGGTATTATTTTAAAAATATCTCAAAAAGTAAATAACTTGTAAGAGTATGGACTTCATATTCGGTTTCAGGGGCCACGAGTTTAGTATTAAAACGGTATTTTAAATATTACCGTACATTGATAACACTGTGAGTGTGTGTGATTCATCTAACCCCCACTTTGATACTACATTTTTGCAAAAACCTTCAGAGACACGTCCACTCGGAAGTCACTCTCACTAACAAACAAGCCCTGCATGTATGAATAACCGCATACATGCTTCCTGTTTCATAGATGGTTACTTTTAAAACTGGCGCGTATTTAGGGTGCAACATCTCGGAATCCAAAGATAGCCGCACAGCGCACCTCTTTCGGGAGAATTAGATGCCCATCCAAACAAAACGCTTTCTATTGTATATGCAAAGCCTAGCCGACAGCGCATCATTTACTACTTGAAGGTTTCAAATAAAGAGCTTTTGGTTTATGTGGAAATATTATAAGTTGAGTTTTGGAAGCATTTAGGAGAAATCTTCCATTTTTGCAAGTATGAAGAAAAAATATCCAAACTAGCAATCTACTACAGATGCAACGCAGGCTTCGTCCTTTAGCGAAGAGGCCTATGTCATCCGTAAACAAAGATTTTTGACATCCCTGAGGCAACTCAGGTGAGCCCAGAAGTAAAAATATTGTATAATATTGGCCCTAAAATGCTGCCTTTAGGAACACCAGCTCTTGCAAGAAGGCTTTCAGACTTGGATTTCTGATTCTAACAAATGTGGGTTGGAAAATTAAAGTTTTTGAATTTTACAATCAAAACTTGATGCCAAACTCTTTGTGCAAATTGCTCGGGTAGAATAATCAAGATATGCAATCTGAGTATGTTTATATCTAGTACAATTTCCAGCCAACAACTCAGTTCATCACGTTCCATGTAGATATGTAAACCCTGAATTTTCTTTCAGATAGTCCACACATCGTAGCACCGTTACCCTTCGAAGAAACACCACCGCACCATGCCTGAAATTCGAAAGCCGGCAATCTCCGACCACTGGAGAGCATTTCTCCAGCTGAAGCATGATGTTGTGCTTTATAGCTGTGTAGGGCAGAGCTATGGCATCGATCTGTTGGCTTCTCGTTCGAACGAGCTCTCAGTTCTCCTTTCAGCACCCGCCGCGATCGGTTCGTTCCCTTTTTCCTGTGTTACCCGTTCATAACCGGTATAGTGTAGTATTCGTTGAAACTCTCTCCAGACTTCCAGACCGTGCGTTCCCGTCCCGCTTGGCGCCCTAAAAAGCAACTTCGTGCAACATCAATCCCCAAAAAGCCAACTGCAGTACAGCGTATAGTTGTTTGGTGACGAGTCCGGTTGAAGCAATTATCAATCATTGTTTGGTGCACAGAATTTGACCGGTGGTCTCTATCCGACATGTGCTAGAATATGTGTCACTGATTTGGAAGTGAAACTGGTTTTTTAATTCGATTTGATTGGGAGGAAGTCGATGAAAATGAAGATACAGCTAGCGTTTCTCGGACTGGTGTCCCTCTTCGGTGAGTATAATAATGTTACGAAACAGATATTGAACAATGCATGGTGATGATTCGCACAGAAAGTGATTCCAATATTGGCCTTTTTCCGATCAGACATGTGAGAGAAGAAAACAAAATCTCACGAGAGTCGATAACCTCTGACCTTGGCAATGAAGTATGCCACATAACAGAGAGAAGAAGCTGATTAATAACCATGGTAGTAATCAGGCCAAAAGTACCGGACCAAGTAGCATTCGAGAGAGTTCAGTCATATGTTTGGTGGTGCGATGCTGGGTAACGGAAGGCACCGCTAAAACCGGTCGACGTGTCTCATCCTTGTTTATGCTTCATTCATCAGTTTTAATACCGTGGGCGTAGTTAGGGGGCCTTTGACCCCCCCCCCCCCTTCTGCCTTAATGATTTATTTAAATAAAATTAAGGCTTCTGCCAAAGACCATTCAAGGTTTCAGCTATTCCTGGATTCCAAGAATTACTGCAACAATGTTCCTGTTTTTTTTTTGTTCAAAACAATATTATTTGAGACTGCACAGAAAATCCTTCTAGTATTTTAAAAGAAATATTTTTTTTTATTATAAGAAAAAAACTACTTCAGGAATGTTTCCAAAAGTTTTTGTGATATTTTTTAAGGAATCGTCCAAGTATTCATCAAGCATTTTAACAAAAGGCACATCTTGACAATTCTTTACATATACAACAACACCAAACAATAACAGGACAAACAAGAAAACCAATAACATATTTCGAACAAATATTCACAAAGTGCAAAACGTTCTCTACGTACACTGATTGGCAAAATAAAGTTTTCGAATTTCTCTCATTGATTTGGTTCAAAATTAAAGTTAAACACATTTATGATATTTTATTTTTGATATTCTTTTAAAGTTGCACTTACGAAATTTTGATAAAAAAGAATTTTACTCAAAAAAAAAGGAAATCAATTTGTATTGAACAAAAAAATAGTGATAAAAAAAGTGCCCCACTTCCCTTCTTGGCCCCAGAAAAGATGATTTAAGAAAAATAAAAAGCAATTTAATAGCTAATGTGTCCTCCTTTGGCCTTAACGACTTTGCTGGAGGCGCTTCGGCATGCATTCACCAGGTTTTGTAGGTGTGTGGATCTAGTTCTTCCCAGGCGCGCTCCAAGGCTTCAAAATAATTATTTTTGTTGATAACACCAGTTTTGTCAACCCTGGCATCGAAAATCGCCCACAAATTCTCGATGGGGTTGAGGTCTGGGCTTTGTGGAGGCCATTCCAGCGGTTTAATCCGACAAGGCCGGAAGAAAGACTTGGTCTTTCTTGCCATTATGCTTCGGGTCGTTGCTCTAGAGAAATATGAATTTCTCTTCAAGGCCCGTCTGGATCAGTGAAACCTCCAGATTTTCCCGCAAGATGTTGATGTAGGAATCTGCCATCATTATTCCGTCGATTTTCACGAGGCTTCCTACTCCACCCATGAAAAACACCCCCAGACCATCAATCTTGGGATAAAATCTTGGAGAAGTCAAAACTTCCTTGAAAAATTTCTCAAGGAATTTTTGGAGGAATTCAGATAAACTTCTCAAATCATCTTTGGAGAAATTTAGTTTCTATGGTTCTCCTTGGCAAAATTCAGGTTGGATCTTGTGTATCGGTAACAAAATTCTTGGAGAAATTTCCTAAGTAAATTCATGGGAGAAATTCCTTGGGAAAATACTTTAATCAATTTGTTGATGAAGTTTGTTTGAAAAAAACACATATAGTTAACTAACTAGATATACTTGTCGTATTGTCACGAGGGAAAAAGTCTTAAATCTTAGATAAATGCCTGCTCTGCTATGGAGAATCAAACTTTTATCTCCTGGCTCCTTTATTGGATTTCGTCTTGTTTTCTTGATTCCTGTTTGATCTCATACCGGCCTCATTTTGGTACTTTTTAGATATCTTTTTATTTTGGCAAGACTTCTTCAATTCCCGTTTTTTTAAGACACTCAGTCGCTACCAGCTTTATAAAGACGAAAAATTTTTTCTTAGTCTTGTAGTAACTACTGCCATGAAAATGAAATAAAAGGTATCAGTAACAAATACCTAGTTTTGAGAGAATCTACTTTGAAATTTTTTCAGCAATTTTTCATTCTATATAAATTGTATGGGAGTCAGTAAAACAAGCCAGTTATTTTTTTTTTTTTCTATTTAGCAGAAACATCTCCTGAAATATCGTTAGACCGCTTATAAACAGTGAAATTTTCTTAATTCAACTCAACTGAAAATGGACCAAAATGTCACTCACATCCCTTGCGTTCAGCTTCTAAAATTTCCAGTTCAAGGTTAACATTTTCCTTCGATGCACTGTGCACAAAATATTTGCCAAAGTTTGACTTACCGATGATGTCGAACGTGGACGCGCCTCTGAACGTACGTAACACGATGGTGTGAAACGTCAAACACGAAAAAAAAACGATGCGCGTGCCTTTGGTTGTGAGATTTAAAACAAGGCGAATGTGAAATGTTCGTTAAATGAGTGCTCGATGGAAATGTTGCCAGGGTTACGTCTGTTTGACTGTACTTAAAATGAGACAGTTGCAAGATATGGATCCGGATCCTATTCGTGACTCTTTTGATTCACTTCAGCAGTGTTTTTTTTTATTTGGCCACAATTATTTCATATTTGGTCACAATAGTGCTTCTCATAGCAAAGTTTCAGCCAATTCAAACTGAGTTAAACCTCACATGTCAAAGTGAATTATGAAAGTACCCAAGTAGCTTTGCAGTGCGACAGCGATTTAGCTGTCTCTGAAATTTCTATTTCCAAACCCAAAAACAATTCCTTATGAATATAGCAGCGTATATCGATCTAAAGATGTCATAACTTGAACCTAAAGCTGCTTATATAACTTAAGTCAGAAAAAAGTTATTTGTTATTAGGAATCGGAACAAATTACCAACAAAAATGTTCTTTTAATAGTAAAATATTCTATCATTAACTTTAAAACAAGTGCTCCGCTTTTATTTTGAAAACTGCTCTACCATTCAAAAGGTTTAAAACACTGCCCTGCGTTTTTAGAAGTAAGTGGATAGTATCGTATGTTGCCATTTTGTGAGAAATTGGTGTATAATGCTATCGGTGATCAAATGTGAAGTTAGGTTGCAAAAGTATTGTTAATTCAAATGGATATTCACGGTTCTCTGTGCTTCGAATTACCCAAAATCTTATCAGTAAAATGATAGAGGTGATCAGTGTTGTGAAAAACTCAATTTCTCATAACTCACGCTTGAGATTTTTCATGCGTGAGTTGTCAAACACGCAACTCAGCAGTCAAAAAAAGAGTTGGCTCACCTTTTTGACTCATTGTCTCGTATTTCCACAGTTTACTCACACTCTGCAATAATTTCTTGTTGGTCTGGTAAAATTATAGTAATCCTTTCTAACGTAAACAACAATGTTCGGGTTTCACGAGTTTTTGACGGGTTTTGCGACGGAATCATTTTTTACAGTTTGAGTTGATTGAGTGATTTTGCATCAAAATCTCAAGCGTGAGATTTGCGAAGCAGATCTCTAATGAGTTTGCTCTCACAGGAGAGCGTATTGATTGGGATTTGAGTGTGAGTCTATCAACACTGGAGGGGATTTTTCTTCCAAAGTTATCGCTAGTAACTTCAAACTGGGAATCTCTAATCACCATTCTAGAACAGCGCCACCTTCGCATTTTAACTTTGCGTTGGACCTTAATTCGTCGGCGACCGACCTCCCCTGATGGAAATCCTTTCTACGCCATGTTTACTACTCAACTTGTCTATCCCGAGAGGCCACACAAAATCGTTGAATCAGCTGATTGCGACTCATCGTCGTTGATCTCTTATCATTGGGTACTGCCGATTGGTCGTTGCCCCTATCAGTTCAATGAGTATGCTAATTTATTCATTTCTTTCTATTTGCAGGATACTGCCACGTAGCACCTGGTAAGCATCTTCTCACATATTCGATGCGTTCGAAATAAATCGACCGAAACAGACATTTTAAACAGATGCAAGTTGGTAGGTAGGCAAGCCTACCATTGATCAGACAACCGAGAAGAAAGTATGAATCGACCAGTAATCCTTAGCGAACCGAAAGCTTTGTCGGGAGGGTTTCCATGCAGTTTGTAGTGAATATAAACATAACGGTTTCCTCGTGGAATGGCTCCGGCAGAATGTGCGGAGCAGTTTACGTCAGTCGGTGCGATTTTCTTGGTGGTGTGAATCCTCTCATCGACCGGTTTCGGTTCTTTCAGCCGGCTGGAGATGACCGTGAAGAGAAACATCGTGGATTTGAAGAGAGCGAGAAATTTCGATGGTATATCGGTGGCGTGATTGGTGTATGCTTTTATTTTGATGTTGGGTAGCAACTTATTTGGAATGTTGTTGATTTGTAATCAACTTTTTTTATGAGATACAATTTCCAACAAAATTATGTTGGATTATTCAACAATTTTTTTTTTATTTATTAAAAGTCATTATCTAAAACATTACATTCATTTTTTTCATTCCATAAGAGTAGATTTGGATTGGATTGGATTTGGATTTGGATTGGATTTGGATTTGGAATTTGGATTGGATTGGATTGGATTTGGATTGGATTTTGGATTTGGATTTGGATTGGATATTGGATTGGATATTTGGATTGGATTTGGATTGGATTTGGATTGGATTGGATTGGATTTGGATTGGATTTGGATTGGATTTGGATTGGATTTGGATTGGATTTTTGGATTTGGATTTGATTGGATTTGGATTGTTTGGATTGATTTGGATTGGATTTGGATGGATATTGGATTTGGATTGGATTTGGATTGGATTTGGATTGGATTTGGATGATTTGGATTGGATTTGGATTGGATTTGGATTGGATTTTGGATTGGATTTGGATTGGATTTGGATTGGATTTGGATTGGATTTGGATTGGATTTGATTTGGATTTGATTGGATTTGGATTGGATTTGGATTGGATTTGGATTGGATTTGGATTGGATTTGGATTGGATTTGGATTGGATTTGGATTGGATTTGGATTGGATTTGGATTGGATTTGGATTGGATTTGGATTGGATTTGGATTGGATTTGGATTGGATTTGGATTGGATTTGGATTGGATTTGGATTGGATTTGGATGGATTGGATTGGGATTTGGATTGGATTTGATTGATTGGGATTTGGATTTTTTGGATTTGGATTTGGATTGGATTGGATTTGGATTGGATTTGGATTGGATTTGGATTGGATTTGGATTGGATTTGGATTGGATTTGGATTGGATTTGGATTGGATTTGGATTGGATTTGGATTGGATTTGGATTGGATTTGGATTGGATTTGGATTGGATTTGGATTGGATTTGGATTGGATTTGGATGGATTTGGATTGGATTTGGATTGGATTTGTGATTTGGAATTTTGGATTGGATTTGATTGGATTTGGATTGGATTTGGATTGGATTTGGAATTGGATTTGGATGGATTTGGATTTGGATTTGGATGGATTTTGGATTGGATTTGGATTGATTTGGATTGGATTTGGATTGGATTTGGATTGATTTGGATTGGATTTGGATTGGATTTGGATTGGATTTGGATTGGATTTGGATTGGATTTGGATTGGATTTGGATTGGATTTGGATTGGATTTGGATTGGAATTTGGATTGGATTGGATTGGATTTGGATTGGATTTGGATTGGATTTGGATTGGATTTGGATTGGGATTTGGATTGGATTTGGATTGGATTTGGATTGGATTTGGATTGATTTGGATTGGATTTGGATTGGATTTGGATTGGATTTGGATTGGATTTGGATTGGATTTGGATTGGATTTGGATTGGATTTGGATTGGATTTGGATTGGATTTGGATTGGATTTGGATTGGATTTGGATTGGATTTGGATTGGATTTGGATTGGATTTGGATTGGATTTGGATTGGATTTGGATTGGATTTGGATTGGATTTTTGGATTGGATTTGGATTGGATTTGGATTGGATTTGGATTGGATTTGGATTGGATTTGGATTGGGATTTGGATTGGATTTGGATTGGATTTGGATTGGATTGGATTTGGATTGGATTTGGATTGGATTTGGATTGGATTTGGATTGGATTTGGATTGGATTTGGATTGGATTGATTGGATTGGATTTGGATTGGGATTTGGATTGGATTTGGATTGGATTTGGATTGGATTTGGATTGGATTTGGATTGGATTTGGATTGGATTTGGATTGGATTTGGATTGGATTTGGATTGGATTTGGATTGGATTTGGATTGGGATTTGGATTGGATTTGGATTGGATTTGGATTGGATTTGGATTGGATTTGGATTGGATTTGGATTGGATTTGGATTGGATTTGGATTGGATTTGGGATTGGATTTGGATTGGATTTGGATTGGATTTGGATTGGATTTGGATTGGATTTGGATTGGATTTGGATTGGATTTGGATTGGATTTGGATTGGATTTGGATTGGATTTGGATTGGATTTGGATTGGATTTGGATTGGATTGATTGGATTTGGATTGGATTTGGATTGGATTGATTGGATTTGGATGGATTTGGATTGGATTTGGATTGCAGCGATGGTATAGTTTGAAAAACCATAGAATGTCCTAAATTGCTATCATCAACATTTTCTAATAACACAGCGCTTGTTTCATGGTTATTACAGACTAATGGATTTTTCACACGATATTTCCCTGTTTAACACTCATTTATAATTGACTATTCCTGCTCTAATCATTTCAGCATTCGGTGATGCTTTCCAACTAGGCACGGAACAAACTTACACCTATGTGAACGAAGTTCGGGTGGGTGACGCGAGGAACGCTTCCCAAATAGTTGGGTATCTCGTCAAAGCCAAAGTCCACGTAGCCACCATATGGGGTGATGATGAACATAAACTTCTACTTTTGAAGGTAATTGGTATTAGCATCTGCTCCGGAAGTTGTCAATTAAATTTATGGATGTTAAATTTAAACACTTTACAGGTCACGAATCCAAGCCTGTACACCACTCCAGGAGATTTGAAACACAAAACGACCTTGTCAAACGTAGATTCAACAACGTTCTATGTGTACTGGAATCTCGGATATCTGAAGAAAATCTACTTCGGACAGCAAGAGGATGCTTCGTTGGCGAATTTCAAAAAGGGGATCGCCTCCTTGTTCCAGTACCAACTTTTGGATGGAAAATACGTCGAAGAAGATACGTCTGGAACTTGTGATGTTCAGTACACATCTCATTCGTCAACTCGATACCATAAAGCAAAGAACAACTGTAAGTTTGTCGGCGATCGCTTCGAGAGGACCGAGTACCCTCTTCGTAGTCTAACAAGAACAGTTCGCAGTGCGGACTTTACCGTGAGCACTGAAGGAACGCTGGAAAAGATTGTGGCTCAAGATTACGTGAAGTACCTGGTCAACGCATATGATGGGCTAGGAGCGTTCCTGGAGTCTACGACGAAGCTCGAACTTGAAACTGGATCCAAAAAAGTTAGCACCATCGAGGGAAAGTCGGTTGATGAAGTGGTCCAATCTTTGGGAGTACATGAACACGGATTGCTATCGGAAGATGTTGATACGAAATGCGTAGGCGATAACTGTGATAATGTAAGTATTCAGATATCCTGCTGTTTTCAAACGATTACTTAATGAAACTTTCTTCCAGCTCGTGAAGTTAGTGAAATCGTACAAAAAAGGCCTTACCAACGAGCGCATTGGTAAACAGGACTCGTCAGCCGCTCTAGTGAAGCTAGTCGAATACGGTCGCCAAACATCCACTGAAGACTTCCTACGCCTTCTCAAAGCAAAAACTATGCAGGAACAGCGAGGCCAATTGCTGGATCTCCTAGGCGCCATCCAAACCGTAGAAGCTCATAAAGCGGCCAAAACTTTGTTGAAATACGAGTCGGACGAAGACCTGTTGCTTGCTGAGCGATATCTGCAAGCTCTAGCCGTGGGTAGTCGTCCCAAGAAAGCCGTCATCGAGGATCTGCTAGAAATGGCCGAAAAGAAGCCAGACAATAACAAGTTCTACGACACGTTGTTACAAACCCTAGGATCTTTGGCCCATCGCTATGCCAAGCTTTCAGGAAATTCCTATGACACCGAGTTAGTTGAAAAGGTTAAGGAGTTTTTGTTGAAACAACTGGATTGGTGCAAAAAGGATAAATGCAAGGAAAAGTTTATCCGCGGCTTGCATAACCTGAAGTCCCCTAAAACCTTGGACGTGCTCATCAAACTTGCAAAGGAAGGCAGTGCTAAGATCAGCGTATCGGCTATGAAAGCGCTGAGGTCGTTCTCCGTTTTCTTGTGGAACGACGAGTTCAAAGCCGTTTTCGAGGACATCTTTTTCCAAGTTTCCAAGAAATACGACTCGAGTGCTAGGGCTCTGGCTCTGGACATTCTTCTGGACTTGAAACCGGACTACGAAGAACTGATGCACTTGATTCAGCTTTTGAAATCCAGCGACAAAGCCTACGAAGTCAAACAGTACCTTCTTCAGAAATTGAACATGTTGGCTGATCGTTGTCCAGACTTTGCCGCTATGCTGAAGAAAGTAATTCAACAAGATCATCAGTTGAACAACTACCACATCCTCGGTGCCAAGGGATTGTCCACAGCCCTTACTAGAACTTACTCAACAGTACCTTCTTTCAACGCATCTTTGGTGTCTCTACAGGAAATGAGTGGAGGAGTCCTGAAGCGTGGAATAGTTGATCTCACCTTAGACGTTGACGAAGAGAAGTTTAGTTTGTTCACACTTGGACTTTTCGCTGGAGGACTGTCTTCCTTCGTTAGCAGCGGTGATGGTGAAGAAGCTGAAGAGGAAACCGATACAGTCGCCGGTATGGAGCTGTCAGTGCAAGGATCCGTCCTAAGGCCTTTAGTGTTCTTCGATGGTAAAGGCGAACTTATGGGACACGTCTGGAGCGGAACAGCCTCGGAACCTACTCCGGCCTATCAAGCGACTACCCTCCTGCAGGACAATGAAGAACGGTTCCCTCTACAGAATGGAGGCGTCGTTAGATTGAACACCCTAGGAGCCCTTTCTATCGATCTGAACGGACAAGTGACCATGAGCTTATGGGGACGAAACGCACATTCCAAAGTCGAGCAAAAGTAAGTCTGATCTATTCCATAGTTCTGCACACAGTCTAATGAGTCTTTATCTTATTTCAGCACCGGAATCGCTGTAACTGGAAGCCTTTCGTTAGATACTTCCTTCATATCGCTAACAGTCAACTTCAACATCGGTCAAGAAC
The DNA here is from genome assembly GCF_002204515.2 of Aedes aegypti. NCBI lineage: Eukaryota > Metazoa > Arthropoda > Insecta > Diptera > Culicidae > Aedes > Aedes aegypti. The sequence continues at coordinate 340,964,204 of NC_035108.1, read as the reverse complement.
CTCAGCTGCACCTAACGTCGGATCTGGACTTCTCGTCCGACAATCGGCTATGTATGCAGCTGAAACAAACGGACAGTGTTCTTAGCCGAAGTGTGCTGAAGTCGGTTTCCGTTCCTGGAAGCAAATACCGTAAAACGCAGTCCCACAAGATGACATACAAAATTCCGGGCCACACGCATGCCCTGAACCAGAAGAACAACGACATGTGCAATCTGATTGCCAAGAGCTGATCCCGCATGAGAAAGGTGAAGTCCGATCGGTCCCATCCAGAGACCAAAGCAACCATTTTGCTCCCAAAAATTACCCTCTAGGAAAATGAAAAAAAATGAATAGACTTTGACGCGTAATGTAGATTGGATGTTTTGTTCGAATTTTGAAAGTCCTGTCAGAATCGAAAGAATGTTTTATGTGCGAAGTTTTGTACAGATGAATGGGAGTGTTAATATTAGGGTGAAGAATGAAATAAAGATTTCTAATAATGTGAACAATGTTGTTTTAATGTATTTATTTTCACTAGGGTAACAGTCGTATTTTGGACCCCATAAGGAAGTGATTTGAGTTTTTTCTCCCAATTAATTATTGCACAGCGTAAACCAAGTCAAAGAATATGCCAAAATGTAAATGTAAATGGGGTTATCCCACGGAAGAGCCGAATTGCCGCTTCAATTTCTGTGTGTAACGTGTTGTAACGGTTGCATGGATGAACCGATGAAATTAAACAAATTTCAGATAAAATAAACACATTTTCTATGTAAAAATGGTTGATACAAGTGCGGAATAGGCCTATCTTTCCAAATGGCATGCGAATTGTGTTAGTCTTTCGATTTAAACTGGGAAATTTGCATGAAAATGGCCGAGAGGGTTCAAAATATATTGGTTACCCTATATAATCAAACAAACCATTTTTTTTACTTTTCCATAGAGACTATCCATTAACAACGATGTTATTTTTTTTAATTTCCAGACCCGTCCTTCTCGTGGTCTTTTGGCCATTCTTTTTTTTTAATTTGTGTTGATTGTGGTCATTGGCTAGATCATCCCCTCCCCCCCATAAATGACCTCGTGGTTTATGAACAACCCCTACAAAACATAAATTAAGGCCATCTTAGTATTGAGAGTGCAATTTACGTCCATTGTATGTAAGTTTTACTATTGATATGCTCCTCGGTGTGCAGACACTACTGCCAACCTAAATGTCATATGTTTATTTCCTGTTATTTTTTCACGATTCATTGATACAAGGAAAACCGATCAATAAACACGCGTTGCAAAAGTTCCAAGAACTAAATCGGCTTTTCCTTATCCGAAATCTCTTTTTGCCCATACTTAGAGTTTTGAGGTCATTTTCGTATTCAACTTTATAAAGGTGTTTTTATAAGAATTGCAAAAGTTTTAAGCTGTGGTTTTTTGAACGAAAGGAATTTTCATTTTATAAGGCAGTTTTAGTTAGCAAAATGTTAATCCAGATCAAGATCAAGATCTCCTATTTTGTTTTAACCGAAAGCCGATTTTCATACAAAATGCTCATGTTTGGCATGCTGTAACTTTGTTTCCATATGAGCAATCGGTATGAAATTTTGCCAGTGAACTACAAATATACTCAATTTTATTATCACAAAATTTTAAAACTTTCACACTACTGGCTAAAAAGTTAAGCACCATGTGAAATCGCTCAAAATAATAGTAGTTTTAATAATTTAAATATCTGCTGTATTTTGAGTTTATTTTTTATTTTTTCTTTACTCACCGTTTCAACCATTTCCACCCAAGCTATAAATGTATAACTAATTGAAGCTAGTTAGCTTAGTATGCTGTTTCACTCAAGAAAAGTAAATAAATTCCTTGACTGAATGGGTCAAGACATATTTTACTTTGAAATGACATTTCTTCTCAACTGCGTATTGCGATCAGAAAAATGTGATTTTCTGGACCATTTCTGGGGATAAATTTTCCACGCATCGAGATAGGCGATTCCTTTCCTTGTCAGTAGCAAACCAGCCTTTAACAGAAAAAGTTTTTCTTCTTCTTCTTCTTGGCATTAACGTCCCCACTGGGACAGAGCCTGCTTCTCAGCTTGTGTTCTTATGAGCACTTCCACATTTATTAACTGAGAGCTTTCTTTGCCAATGTTGCCATTTTCGCATTTGTATATCGTGTGGCAGGTACGAAGATACTCTATGCCCAGGGAAGTCAAGGAAATTTCCATTACGAAAAGATCCTGGACCGGCCGGGAATCGAACCCAGACACCTTCAGCATGGCTTTGCTTCGTAGCCGCGGACTATAACCACTCGGCTAAAGAAGGCCCCAGCCCCAGCTCAGAAAAAGTTGTACTGTACACGCAAAAAAAAAATGTGCGGTAAAACTACCATTTTAGGGGGTTAACTTAAGCGCTTGCACCGGCAATTTTCAGCAGACCATAAATGCGCTTGATTTTACCATGTCCGAAGTCGAAATTAGTTTGTTGTAAATTATTTCTGTCAAATGTATCAGTAATGTGGTGGGATGTACCGTAAACGTAGTAAATAAATTGGTCTGAAATTCCATGGTAGTTTCAAGAATGGGCGTAGTCGGCTACAATAGTAATTTCTACCACAGAATTTTTTCCCGTGTAGGTATCGCTTTTGGTGCAACTGAATGATCTTTGGAATATATGTTGAGAACTGAATCAATTTGACTGGCGTTACATATGATTATCGTTCAGCAAATTATGAGCATATAAAATAGAAAATCAATCAAATAAGTTGGCAAAATGTGTTAAGAAATGAATAAAATGTTGGATATGCCGTTAATTTTTTTACAAAATATTATACGAAAAAAAAGAAATAAAATAAAAATATAAAAATTATGAAAATTTAACGAACTATTTAAATATTTGCGATCATTCAAAAATTGCCATTCATACCGTATTTGAAGAGTGTAATGATTCTTTGATTACGTTAAAACAAAAATCAAATCTGACAACTTTCCATCTGAAATGCACTTTGATGATAATTTTTTTTCAAGACGTTTACACTAATTCGCAAAGCAATCGAGATCGTGAATATTTTTCATTTCTTCCGGAAATCTCAAAAGACATTTGCGTGAATCAAACCAAAGTACGTGGTATTCTAAATGCACGTATAAGTCTAGATGTCTCCAAAGATGCTGGACCTGACGGGATTCCACCTGTATTTTTGAAAATGTTATCAATCGAATTTGCATCTCCACTATTTTAAGTCTACCGTGTGGGACTGAAATCCGTACACCTAAGCACTAAGCCGAATAAAAGCCTATGATTAAAATGTGTGGGTTTGTATAGAGAACCGATCAGCCTTTTTTATGTTACCTTAACATCTTTTTAGATGTAAATAATCACATCAAGATCTAGAAGTTGAGTAGAAATCATTAAAAAAAATAGGACTAAAAATGACTTGCCTTGAATCAAAATTCATACACCTGAATAAGGTTGAATCACAATCCGTACACCTGTGATTCGAAATCCGTACAGCTACTTAAAATTCAAAAATTGAAGATGGCATTTTTATCTTCTTCTTTCTATTACTGACATTACATACCAAATTGGACAAAGCCTCATTTTCAGCTTTGTGTTCCAAGAGCACTTTCATAGTTTGTAATTCTTCGCAAAATAACGTATTTTGCATTAGCATATCGTATACTGTGAATTGTATGTGAATAACAGCAGTGACGTACGAAATTACCTATACGTTAATGCATGAATGAACAGACGTCACCAAAATCGATAGATTTAACATATCTCCTTTTCACCCAACGGCAATCCTACTGCGGCCGTTGCAAGGATCCAGTTCACAATTCCGGCTTTCTTATCGGTTGTGAAAACTGTGGGAGCTCCTTTTTTTGGGCGTACCGATTTATACCAGTATCTCTGACAGTGGTCTACGGTATACCAAAAGCATCCACAGCTTTCCGGAATGATTGGCCATTGCGCATTGCTTCAACTGCTTTTTCTACTCTCCAGCACTATATTTAGGCTTCATTGTATCATGTGATTTGGCTAGAACATGATGAAATATGTTGAACTTTTCCTGTGTACGGATTTAGATTTAAATTGAAAATATGAATCAAAACCCGTACAGTGCAATAAACCTTAAAAATAGTTATTGTACTAATCAGAAACGGCATATACTGCATTGGAATAATAAATACTTACTATTCAAAAACATCTTAATAAGCAGCGGGCTCAAAAAATAGGAATTTTACTGTTAATCTGTTGAAAACTATATCCACTTTTGTTAGCAAATCGCTAAGAAGGCAAACAACCCACATAGTACAATAGCAAGCGATCACGTTTTGATTTTTATAATTTTCAAATCATGGCCTACTTATATACAGTTAGCATTACCAGCAACTTATAATTTATTGTGATTAGATGTGTCCATTTAATACTGCATATTTAGCCATTTAAATAGCAAAATAATGATAAATAGGTCAAGTGTACGGATTTCAGTGCTGTACGGATTTCGGTCCCTCACGGTACAATATGTCTCTGTAATCAGGTAGTTTCCATGAAACATGGAAAAACTTTTTTTAATGCCGATCTTTAGAAACGGCAAAAAAAAATCTGACATACGTAATTATCGTGGGATAGCCATTATCTCTTGCATTGGTAAATAATATTTTATTCAATATGGTGAAAAACAGAATAAATCATACTCAGCATGGGTTTTTAAAGGACACTCAACATGCACAAACTTGCTCGAGTTCATTAATTATTCATTGACAGTCATCTTCTTCTTCTTCTTTCTGGCGTTTCGTCCCCACTGGACAGAGCCTGCTTCTCAGCTTAGAATTCTTGTGAGCACTTCCACAGTTATTAACTGAGAGCTTACTATGCCAATGACCATTTTTGCATGCGTATATCGTGTGGCAGGTAGATACTTTATATACTTTATGCCCTGGGAAGTTGAGAAAATTTCCAACCCGAAAGATCCTCGACCAGTGGGATTCGAACCCACGACCCTCAGCTTGGTCTTGCTGAATAGCTGCGCGTTTACCGCTACGGCTATCTGGGCCGACAGTCATGGATAATGGTAATCACGTGGAAGCTCTCTATACAGATTTCAGTAAAGCTTTCGACCGCAATCACATACCCATGTTGCTTTTCAAGTCAGAAAAAATAGGATTTCATGGGTAAAATCTTATCTTACTAATCGTCAACAAAATTTGTAAGTAATATTTAATATTACTTTAAACAGGGCCCAGATAGCCGTAGCGGTAAACGCGCAGCTATTCAGCTAGACCAAGCTGAGGGTCGTGGGTTCGAATCACACCGATCGAGGATCTTTTCGGGTTGGAAATTTTCTCGACTTCCCAGGGCATAGAGTATCTTCGTACACGATATAGGGTAACTCGGTATAATATGCCCCCCCTTAAGCAAAAATGGATATATCTCGGTCAAAAGCATTATCTCTAATGAAAAAAGCACTTCAATAGGACCATTATCTTACTAGTTGTTAAAAAAATGTAAGCTTTTCCGCAACATCTATTTAATTATCTGAAAATAACATCTTTTTTACAATCATCTGAATCACGCACTTCAAAAAGAGCCTGGGCAATATGCCTCAGTATCAGTATAATATGCCCCACAACAAACGGATAGTACGCCCCATGACAAATGGACAGTATGCCCCACAACACATGGGTTATATCCCGGTCAACCATCCTATGCGCTACTTTAAATATCTTTATCCAACAATATAGATTTCTGTCGTTTTTACTTTACTGTTAATTCTGTTACGTATATTTATGTATCTTCATCGATCCATAAAACTTCATAAGTAACTTTATTTATCAAGCATACGATATAAATCTTCAACGAAATGGTAATAAATTTCGTTCAATCATCTTTTATCGGTAGAACTTTAGTTACCTTTATTAATATTCATCGGAAAATGTGTCACGAATGATGCCAAAATAACGTTATATATTGACAACGAAAAATGAAGCTTGGTATCGAGGCACCTTTATCACTCTTTTCAATATCATTTCGTAAAGCAGCGTAAAGATATTCTAGTACATCGTATGACAGGTTTCGATGTTTTGATTTTGCAAAGATCAAACTATTTGAGACCAATAATGATTCTCCTCGACTCTTTTGAATCATTCTCTTCAGATCCAAAGCATTACGGATTATCGCCTTTCGCAGGACAAGAAGGATGTTATTTAACCAGTAGGTATTATTACAAATATTTTTCGGCAGTAACCATGCCTGCAGCTAGAGTTCTGGCTATTCTTGAGGCCAACTCTTCCCCTGTATTGAACTGCAAATGAATCACAATAGCTTATGAATACTTTTTGCCACCCTTAATTATATAAGGAAGCATGGCTTATTTGGTAAGTATCCTCCGATTTCCCATATCATTAGAGTTCAAATCCCAATTTAAAAAAGTGACAAAAGAGTTCATGATAAACATAAACAAATTGACAAGGTGCGTATAGAACCCCACAAATGTTTTGGTTCACGATCGATTTTTTTGCAAGTCGATAAAGTAGGAGATTTTGGTCTCGAAATTTTGATAAAAATCTGTATCAACATTTCACGATACTACTTAATGAGCGTTGAATTTCTTTATGAATCGATGACGATCGCTATCGATTTGTTATATGAGCGTCTTTAAAGCTCGACATAAAGAAATGTGAAGAAAATTGAAGAAATGGTTGACCGGGATGCCCCAGGACTGTCAGCTGCTTATGCACGCTGAAAAATTGCTAACGAGCTTGCTCGGGAATAGATGGCATCAAGAGTGGGGCATATCATCCAGCCCGTGATGGGGCATATTGCCCAGGGATGAGAAGTTGTTGAAAAATGAATATTTCAGTGAATTATCACTCTTTTTGGTCATTCTAATTAATGATATTTGTTCATTAGTTCAAGAGTCAACGTTTTACAATTGGTTGCTTTGATGTTGTGGTATTTGACTCAAAAAATGCTTAAAAACACTGCGTGAAAAATTACATCGAAATTCGACTTTTGATACTTTTTGCATTATCTCTGTTTTGCTGCGCGTTATAACTGTCAAATTTTCATAGTGAGACAGTCTCATGAATTGTAAGGATTCTCAGTCATTTTCAATTTCATATTGAATCTGGTTCGTTAAATATCGAGGAGGGGCGTATTGCCCGGGTGGGGCGTATAACACCGAGTTACCCTACGCATGCAAAAATGGTCATTGGCACAGTAAGCTCTCAGTTAATAAATGTGGAAGTGCTCATATAAGAACACTAAGCTGAGAAGCAGGCTCTGTCCCAGTGGGGACGTAATGCCAGAAAGAAGAAGAAGAAGAAGGTCCGTCACACTCGAGCTCAGATTGGTTATCACTTCTAGTACTGCATTTGGTCCCTTGGTACTGTAAAAGGTACCCAATTTTGACAGATCGTAGTACACTTTTCAAGGCATTCTAGATTTCGCTCTATTACCTTATGTGCCATAAAATTTTCGGCAACTGCAAGGGACATGGAGGTTTTTATTTTGTCTTTGGTTTAAAGGTATTTGCTCGCCTTACTAGTGATTTAAGCGTTTTATTTTTTTCTTTTGCAAAAGTGAAGTGAAGTCTTAAAGTTCAATCAATAGTTTTTTTAGTCAAGAAATAGTTAGATACAAAGGATTAAAATCTATTCCAATTAAAGTTACATCGGGAGTTCCTCAAGGTCTCATTTAGGTCCAATATTCTTTATTTTGTACGTTAACGACATTTCCTTCATTCTTAAAAAGTTAAAGCTCTCATATATTCTGATAACCTAAAACTGAACCATAAAGATATATGCTCTTTTCAAAATGAAATTGATATGTTTTACAAATGGTACAATGAAAGCCTACTCCAATTGAACGTGAAAAATGTAATTCTATTGTATTGACTCCATGACACTTTTGTCAAAATTAAATTTTTATGCACCTTCACGACAACTGCGAAATCGTAGTTTTTTTTTATTCAAACCATCACCGCACAAATTATACCAAATTTGAGCCTTTAAATCAAATTATGTCTGTTCACAATGAATATTGCGAAACAATTTACTTTACTATGACGAAATCGGAACTGAAACAAAACGTTGGTTCATCCATTTTTAGTCGCGAAGCAGTATATTATGTCAAATCAAAACTCGAACAAGATAAGAAAAAAAACGTTTAAAACTATATGTTATTTGCACAGTTGAAAACCGGAATTTTCGATACGCGAAAAACGGATTTTCTCCAAACCCATGCGTCGGAGCCTGAGAGAGACTCGCGAAGAGGAAAAATATTAACGTCATATGCAGCCCAGATTCCGCTGTCACGAAACGTCAAATGCAGCCCATCGTTTTTATGGCTGAAAAAGTGAAAAGTATTGTATTCAAAATAAACTATTATTAAAAAGCTCAGCCAGCGGAGCAGTTTTTTCCAAAGATGCTGATAAATCTAAACATAAGACTAGTTATCTATGATGTCTGCTACGTTTCCTAGCATGAAATTTCACTAAAAAGGCTGTTTTTGCTTCGGTGTGATGCAAACGCAATTGCTTTTTTGCTGAGATGGTCATGTGAAAGCTTGAAAGGCTTGCGCAAGATTGATGTACACACTGAGTGGAATAAGAAAAAAAACTCAGCAATCGCAGAAAAAGAAGACCGACTCCGCGAGTCTCGTCTCAGGTCGGAGCTACGTCGGGCAAGGTGCACTGTGTAGCACACCAGATCCGTTGTCCAGCGCACTATGCTCGACGTTAGGTTCAACGCATAAATTTAGAGAAAAATCGGAATTCGCGTGTTGATGATTCCGGATTTCAACTGCAGACGCTATAATATTAAGTTGAAAATTGTAACAAAATGGTCTACCTGTTCTTCTTCTTCTTTCTGGCGTTACGTCCCCACTGAGACAGAGCATGCTTCTCAGCTTAGTGATCTAATGAGCACTTCCACAGTTATTAACTGAGAGCTTACTATGCCAATGACCATTTTTGCATGTGTATATCGTGTGGCAGGTACGAAGATACTCTATGCCCTGGGAAGTCGAGAAAATTTCCAACCCGAAAAGATCCTCGACCGGTGGGATTCGAACCCACGACCCTCAGCTTGGTCTTGCTGAATAGCTGCGCGTTTACCGCTACGGCTATCTGGGCCCCTATCACCTACCTACCTTGACGATTTGAAATATATATAAATAAATGACGATTTGAAATATATATAAATAAAAATAAGAATAATTGCAGGGCACGAGAAATTCTGAACCTTTGGGTTCTAGTTCAATGTTTAACGTAGAATCATATATTGAAAAAAAAAAAAAAACTGGAAGCCGTTAAACAAGTCAATTGCCGAAAGGATTTCGATTTCAAAATTTGCGTGTGATTATTCAATTCAGCAAAATTGTCGAATTATTTACTATTCTGCTCTTCATATTTTTCGTAGACAGAAATATATATATATATATATATATATAAGAAGTAGGAAAATATCTGATACCTAGTTATGGTTTAGGACCATGGATGTAGGTCAATGACCCCCTCCCTTCCTCATGTAACAGCTTTTGTATGGAAAATCTAAATAATTGGTATCGTACACTACAACCGGTTGCGTTTATATTTGAACGATTTCTAAGGAGTCATATCATTGACCACTCACGCAAAACTGTAAGTTATGTTTAACACCTCCAAGCTTTCGTCACTTTCATTGATCAGGTAGTGCAATCCTGAGAGAGACTCGCGAAGAGGAAAAATATCAACGTCATATGCAGCCCAGATTCCCCTCTCACGAAACGTCAAATGCAGCCCACCGTTTTTATGGCTGAAAAAGTGAAAAGTATTGTGTTCAAAGTAAACTGTTATTAAAACCCTCAGCCAGCGGAGCAGTTTTTTACAAAGTTGCAGATAAATCTAAGCAGAAGATTAATTATTTCTAACGTCTGCTACGTTTGCTGGCGTGAAATTTCACTCAAACGGCTATTTATGATTCGATGTGATGCAAACTCAATCATTTTTTGCTGAGAGGTTCATGTGAGGTTTTGAACAGCATGCGCATAATTAGTATAAACTCAAAGTGGAATAAGAAAAAAACTCAGCAATCACAGAAAGAAAAGACCGTCTTCGCGAGCAAGGTATATTGAAGAAAGGTACAGCAATCTAAGCAGTCAGTGGATGCGGGAAGTGCTGAACAGCGAGGGGAGGAAAACGACGGCTGGCGAGTCGGCGAGCTGGCCAGTTTGTTGATGCATTATTTCCCCTCCAATGGTTGCTATCGTATCCATGGGGCCGTAATGTTTATTATTACGGATTGAAAAAATGAAAAGGAAAATTTTCTGCTGATACAAACGACACTTTCAGGATACAGGTACAAAATAAATGTACATAATTTTAGATTGGGTCTTTATTATCAGTTGATCTGTTTCAGGATGCTGTTGTTCCACAATGGGAGAAAATATTCGAAATAAAACGAAATCTTAAAGTGATGGTGATACAGACGATTGCGTAGCGCAACTCAAGACCGCGGTGCCTTCCTTTTGGTCTCGAGGACAGTTTCAATTATGGAGTTCATTATGTACTACACAAAACTAAGTGAATTCATCAATTTCAGATACTTTTGCATAACGCTTTGATATCATGTAGGATTGTGGTACGTCCGTGAAATTTTATTTAGTCATGAATTGTGTTTATAGTTTACGAATAAAAAAATATAATCGGAAAGAAATTTGAAGTTATCAGAATTGTGTGAAAAAGATTTCCATCACCACATTTTCTTTGAAAGCAAGGGGTTGATAAAAGATCCTTACTTCCTTTACGTCCTTTTCAGCGGTATGAATGACAAAGGGACAGCTGGAAGAATGTCGAATTTGACTTTCTAGCCACTTTTTCCTGCGTAATTATCATGTTGTCACCGTAATCTATTATTTCTTTGTTTTATTTAACGGGTCAACTGGTTCAATATCATTTAGGTTCTTCATTTGAATAAAACCAATAGAAAGCATCAAGTTTTCTTCTTGGTTGTTAAATGACGTTTACGAAACAAAATAAAAAGTGAGGGGAAAAAGTTGCTAGGATCTCGGCTTGCTGATCTGATGGAGTAACACAAACTTGCCAGCTGTCAAATGTTTTGCCAATATGGCGGATTGCTCTAAATGACACATTGATTTACCTCCCTTATAGATACCTTGTTCGCGAGTCTCGTCTCAGGTGCAATCCCATCCAACCAGTGTTACAATTTCTTTACAGATCATTGTCCAGCGATGGCGATCGCCAACGATTGAAATCGAATCGATATCGATCGAAATCGAAAATCACTCACTTGTTGACCAGGATGGGGCCTTTTCTGAATTAGGCTGAGAACCACTGGAGTAAAACTGGCTTCGTGATTGAGTAGAAATTTTGCAGAGTGTTCCTCCGGAGTGTTTTCACGAGCGGGTGCGCATGAGCTGTCAAATTGTGCAAGTGTGTGTTTGTGTGTGTAAACACCACCCAGCTCAGCGTCCGATCCAAAGAAGCAACATCAAAATTTATGCTCTCCTTCACTGGTGTGTGAGTGATTCTTGAAACATAGGATAGTGGGAGAATTTTTAAAACATGGTCAATCTGTTTCAATTTGATTGGGAAATAATGTTTGCTAGCTCTTCAATAACATGAATTAGATTTATTTCAAAATCAAATTCAATATTATATATGATATTTTACTGTCTTAACTAAAGTAACACTAAATCTGGGCCAACACAGCTTGTGTGCTATATGAACACATCCTGAAAAATCGAGTTTGTGCTAATTTCTGAATAATTATCTTTATCTTGGGTCATGTACTCCGATTTCAGCATAATATGTTGAAATCACACACCTGATGTGTTGGTCCACATGCTCTCGATTTTGAGTGAATCGTACTCAATTTTGTGTTGTTTTTTTTTTTTGTTTTTACAAGGGGGAAATCTGCAAACAGATCCCCTGAGAAGGTAACTTAGGGAATGCGGGGATGACGCACCAACGACGACCAGCTAAAACCAGCCTATGCCTACTTGAGTAATTCTTTTAGAATTGCTCAAGTGGTTCAATTTTGTGTAGCTTCGTTCAAGCGTGTGATTGATGTAGTTTGAATGAAAACTGAACAAGCAATTATTGCTTGTTCAGTTTTCATAAAGTATTAAGAATTAAGGGAATTTTTAAACATTTTGAATTTCCGCTTTCCCACTGTGCAGCGTGTTTGTGTATCCGTTCGTCCATCTGTCAGTGGTCGTCTCGTCGCCTTCGGTCGTTCGTGTTTCGCTTCTTCGGGTTTTTTTTTATTTTCCATGCACATGAAACTCCTTTCCTGGCCTCTCTCAATCCGTCGTCATTGAATGCTAAACTTTGCATGAATTCGGTTCGCGGTTGTCCAGAAGCAACATTAGAAGTGCAGTGTATCACTAAAGTGGTTCTCTAGTTCTGGCACGATAGCAAAAGAACGGTCGAAACGTGAAAGGGAACGGCGGAAGTAAATTTCCGAATTATTCCGCTGGTTGAAAATTCGCCCTGTTTGGGAAAAGGACGGCAGCCAAAAATGTCCTATAATATTTTGGGTTAGCAGCAGTGAATTCCTATTGTGAAGCGAAGAGGGCAAGTGGCCAATTTTTGGCTCGGTGGTGATCCGCCCCTCTTATTGAAGTGAGGGCAAAATATTGATTGCGATTAATTGTGCTCGATTGAAGTGCTGCAAATGCAAATCTCTTGCTAGTGACCAACCGGAGGAATTCCTATGCAGCCGAAGAATCGTGGTGGAAGTGTTTTTCTCTGAAAGTGTGGCATAGGCGAAAGAAAGGGGGAAGACTAGGAAGCGCTACCAGAAGAGAAGACAAAATCATTATTTTCGATAACGGAACTTCCGTCATCGTCGTTCAGGTTCCCGTGCACTAGTGGTGGCCAATTCCACCAGAAAACTTGTAGCATTAATCATCAGATTCCGCACCAACCAAGCGAAAGAGGAAGGAACTTTTATGATCAGCACTGGTGGTAAGTAAGCAAAACCCTTTTACTACCGGTTTCGACTTTAACCTGCCGCCCGTTCCTTTTGCCAGCGAGAACCTAGGTTAAGAATTAATGATTGCACAACTATGCTGTCTCGTATGGCCACTGGGTAATCTACCTTTACCTTTCACACATGATGACTGATTTCCTTTATTTACAATTGATCAGGGCTGGTAGCGAGACATTTTTTAGTAACATGGGTATTGCTTTGGAAGCCAGTCACTATAAAACGTATAAAACCTCTTTGTTTAAAGTTATTTCACTTTTTCCGACAATAATTTACTACATATTTTCATTTGCCCTTGTTATTTAAGAGAATGTAACTTTCTATGAGAATACTGTTATTTATTTATTTTAACTACCGGGGGGTATCCGGTTGGTTTGACCACATTTAATCTGAACACTTTTTAATCTGTACCCCGCTAATTTGCACATCGTTCAGATTGAAAATAGTTCAAACGTCATTTAGCTCATGGAACGGAGTGAAGTGAGATGGAACGCTGTGGAACGGAACGCAGAATCAAAACAAAACAGTGAAAGAAGTAACCAGAAACACGTTTCTAGGGTGATTAGATGTTCAAATTAAAAATAAACCCCGATGGTTTGCATGAAGTACCGTTCAAATTAGCGGGGGTGCACGGTATAAATTTAGAAAGAGGCCCTTTGAGTGATTGTCTGAAAGAACTTTATTCAGAAAAATAGTCACTAAATTCATACGATATTCGTGATCTGATCATAATGACATTTAAGGTTGGGTTAGCTTAATTTCAAGAAAGATAGCAATTCCTGGTTAACTTTCTGGACGAATGATGTGAATATTTCGGAGACCTTTCTAAAAAAAAACAAAAAAAAAATTGGAGAAGAATCTTGGAAAACTAAGGATGCGTTTCTGAGCTGAATTTACAGGCCTGAATATTTGAAAAAATTTGAGCGAAAGCCAAAACCAATACCTAACAAGGAGGGGGCCTTCCTTAGCCGAGTGGTTAGAGTCCGCTACAAAGCAAAGCCATGCTGAAGGTGTCTGGGTTCGATTCCCGGGCGCTCCAGGATCTTTTCGTAATGGAAATTTCTTTGACTTCCCTGGGCATAGACTATCATCGTACCTGCCATACAATATACGAATGCGAAAATGGCAACTCTGGCAAAGAAAACTCTCAGTTGATAACTGTGGAAGTGCTCAACAGAACATTAAGCTAAGAAGCAGGCTCTGTCCCAGTGAGAACCTAATACCAGAAAAACGAACTAACTAACCTACTGAGTGAATTACTAGTGCACTGCCCATAACTGCATATTTGTAACATTCGACAAAAGTAGGCATTGAGTAAATGGGATACCAAGTTTGTATTTTACTGCAGTATGGGAGGAAACTAAAATTTCAAAAAATCATTAAGAATTCAAAAGAGCTTATTTGAGGCTGAAATTTTGTATAACTCATACCGCATATTGGGTGAATAGACAGAAAATAATTCTGATAGAAATTTCGTTGCTACTACATTATGAGGCTCATGTATAATCTCAATGTGACTGTTATGCGATTACATTTGCCAGTGTGACAAAACAACTTGGTATTTTTTTCGAATTTTCTAGAACAAACTCACAGATTTTAGTAAGTTGATCGAAAGTATTTATCATTTGATGACTCTCCCCGGTATTAACTCCAATTTGTCAAAAATGTCGAATGTGACTGTTTTGCAGTTATGGGCAGTGCACTTTCTGCTGTAATCGACGTTCATAGAAGTAATTCTAAACTTGCCTACTGAAAACCCCCATCAAAGCTCCTCCGATAAGACAGAGAAGGTTATAGGTATATAAATCAAAGTTCTCTAAAAACTTTTCCATAAACTTTAAAAGCGAGTACTAATTTGACTAGAGATCATTTCAGAAATAACATTACAAAATTCAACGACTAAACTATACATTTTTCAATCGTTCAACCCTGATTTTGTTTTTTTTTCACGAACTATATCAAGACAAGGTGCTTGAACATTGTTGGAGAATAATAACTAATCAGTGCGCAACGTATCTTCGTGCTGTGCGTACACAAATTCTCAGTTCAGTTCTTAAAACTACCTGTAGCAATAAAACAGTACTTCTCCGTGTTACGAAAACAGTACTTTTCATTTCCGTGCTACTAAACCAGTACTTTTCAGTACTATTTTTGTCTACTATTGATCCCTTTACGATACTTGTTTGGACTTGGACTCGATTTTTCGTTGGGCCCGTTGGCGAAAGCTAGCGGTGGTAATCCTTCTTGAACACCGTCTTGGAAAAAAAAACCTCTTAGGAGGTCTCGTCTTCTCTCGTTTATTCACTAAACATGGTTGCAACTACAAATAAAAGGAAGGGTGAATCTCTGTATTCACAACTTCCTTCCGAAAAAGTGGAATTTAAAACTGTCACTAAACGTGGCAAAAATGGAAGAAGGAGGTTTCTCCGGAATGCGAACTGTCTTCCAAGGGAGAAATGGATAATGTTGATAATTGCATCGAAATGAGCAATTAGTTCGATGTTCTAGACAAATTTTCCGAACACCAAATCGAAGCAGTATCTAGCCCAGGCTCTTGACTCAAGTGAGGAAGTGAAGAGTGCTACCTATCGTTGTCAGTTGTTCCGAATTTAGGCAGGAGATCTTGAATTCCTTAAGGGGGATCAAGGGAGACCTTCCGAATCGCAAAGAAATGAGGAAACTCTTGAAGATCGCGAACTTATTCTCAAACATCTTGAAGAGAAAAAGCACAATTTTTTTACTTATGACGACAAAACTAAACGTTTGTTCAAAGTCGTCTTGAAAGGTCTCTCCAGTGACTATAAGTCACCTGAAGAGATCAAAAATGGAATAAATGATTTACTTGGATTTTTCCCAGTCCAAGTAATCATTATGAAAAAGAGAACCCAATTTGGCATTCTTCGGAAAGGGCTTTCTCAAAAATATTATTTAATTCGGTTTAACAAAAAAGATCTAAATAATATTAAAGCTTTAGAAAAAGCAAGTCTTATGCTCAATCCCTCCCCTTGGTTATGCGACCTTGCCGCGATGGGAGGGCATAATCCATTAGCCCATATGATGGAAACCAAAGGCGTAACCTGTAGTGGTGGTATCACATTTTGGCATTTTTTGCTTAAAGCCGCGTCATAATTCATATGGCATAGACGCAATAATATCTCGGATGTGATCCAACGGACATTCTGCGTCATTGATAGAATTGATGCCCATTTCAAATAATTAATCTATTCGAAGTGGACATTAATACTATTGGCGACGATCAGTTTGCATTTTGCTAACCAGAATGATCCGTAGCCACTCTTACTATTAGCTAGCTAGATACATCGTTATCATATACGACGTAGGGAATACTTAGGAACTCTTAGGAAAATGACTAGTAGATTCACTGAGTAGAAATAAGTGGCGACAATCTTATTTTAATATGGTTTTTACATTGCCATAATAAGAAATACCTCTTTTGTAACAGCGGTATAAATAATAAAAGTGAATCTTGTAGGAGACTGTAATAGAAGCCTAAGGTAACTTTACTCTTCAATATCCACTATAAAAATTACTATGGAAAGTAAGACGCTGAGATCGATCATTAGGGTACACTTGCTAGTTTCGAAAAATTGTTGAACACTTTTTTCTTTAAGGATATATGAACGTAATGACCAATAAATACTTTTAACAACAAAAAACGAAATTAACTAGAACTACTACTAAACAGCCTAATTTTGTTAAGACTTGACGACACTTGACATTTAAGACTCTAATCTTACGTAAAAGACAATAGTAATCAGAATAGCACTTGAATGACAAATTATTCAAAACCATTTCGACTAGACAGTATTAGTAATGCACTACTATTTCAAACAAATTCTAATGGAGCTGCTGATTTTCATAATGCTTCCTTTTCTCAGAAGCAAGGGAATATGGGTACTTTTCAAAAACTACCACGTCACATTATTAATAAAAAACAGTGTTCATGTGGGCGCCATTGCCTAGTCCGTCTGAGTATTGGTCCTGGTAGAGGGGAAACTTGGCAAAGGCCAGACCGAGGATTCAGCCTTGACAAGTTAACCTGTCAGGCAGCTCCAACTGAATGCCATACAAACAAAAAAAAAAGAAAAAGCGAGTCTTATGCTCAATGTCCGTGTGACATGGGAACATTTCCAGAAACCTGGAGGAAATTACCAGAACCTCACTCAGTGCCGTCGGTGCCAAAAGTGGGGTCATGGAACAAAACATTGACGCATGGATGCTAAGGACGTCTGTCCTGTGAAGGAAGATACAGCCAATGAACAGTTCGGATTCCGCCATGGACATTCGTCCACTCATCAACTTTTACGTGTAACAAATTTGATCCGTTCCAACAAATCTGAAGGCTATTCTACTGGTCTTGCTCTTCTAGACAGTATTTGGCATGAAGGCTTGATTGTAAAATAAAAAAAAAAAATCCAACATACATTGTTAGAATAATTCAAAGTTATCTGTCAAATCGTACACTTCAGGTTAATTATCAGAACTCCAGGTCTGAAAGACTTTCTGTAAGAGTTCCTCAAGGCAGCATTTTGGGACCAATATTGTACAATATTTTCACATCTAACTTACCTAAGTTACCTCAGGGATGTCAAAAATCCTTGTATGCGGATGACACAGGCTTCTCCGCCAAAGGACGAAGTCTGCTTATCATGTGTAGTCGATTGCATAAAAGTTTGGATATTTTTTCTTCATACTTGCAAAAATGGAAGATTTCTCCTAATGCTACCAAAACTCAACTAATAATATTCCCAAATAAACCAAAAGCTCTAAATTTGAAACCTTCAAGTAAACATGTTGTCACGTTGAGAGGGGTTGGTAAATTGCTTAGATGAAAGTATCTAGGGCTCATGCTAGACAAAAATTTAACATTCAAAAATCTCATTGAGGGTATTCAAGCCAAATGTAACAAATACATAAAATGCCATTATCCACTTATTACCAGAAAACTTTGTATTAAGAAAAAGCTCTTGATCTTTAAACAAATGTTCAGGCCAGCCATGTTGTATGCTGTACCAATATGGACTAGCTGTTGTAATACCAGGAAGAAAGCTCTGCAGAGAATTCAAAATAAAATTTTAAAAATGATTCTGAAGCTCCCTCCCTGGCATAGTTTCAATGAGTTACATGGAATATCAAATGTTGAAACATTGGAACAAATGTCAAATAAAATAATTAAAAATTTCAGGCAAAATTCGTTACAATCTTCTATTGCCACGATTAATGCGTTATATTTTTAGGTTTCGCTAGGTTAAGGAAATTGAAAACATGTTTTTTTTCCCTTATAAGCAAGTGAAATCAACTCACTGTAAAAAAAATCTGAACTGCTACGGCAAATGAAATGTAATATATTGTTAATAAAATCTTAAATTTGTTTTACCAAATCAGGATGATAGTGTTGTCTAACACAGAACACCTAAATATAATAAATGAATGTAATGTTTGATAATACTAATAAAAAAATCGGCTGTACTTTACTGGACCAACTACCTGCAGTAAATAACCTTAATTTTCCCAGTAACACAGTACCATTGAACTGAAACTTAATTGAATACGTTTTGCTTTCAAGTCACTTTAAATCAATTGTTCAAGAACGATGAGTTACTATTTTGCAAAGTCTGATCACTAGAATAACTATTTTGACAACCACTTTTTGCTACCAGCCCTGCAATATTTGAGCAAAAAAAAAATGTGTAAAGGTAAACATCCATACGAAAAGTGGCATATCGAATGAATTGGCGAAGAAACACCTTCAACACTGTTCGGGGCTTTTAACTGGACCGCCGAAGAATAAGAATCGAAAAATGAACGAGTCACCCGGTTGCGATTGGAATATGTTTGACCATCGTGGATCTTGGCTGCCGCCTTACCATCCGCCAGGTGAAAGCCATTTACATATCCTCTATGACATGAGGGGGATTAAAAAAGCTCAACCAGAATGACGTGTTTGGGGGCACGTTACTCGCCTCGTCTCCGCTGCTGACTGGCTGACTGACTAAGCGTTAAAACGGGTTGGAGAATGCGGAATTTATCTCAGGTTTTGTTTAGCACCAGAAGAGGAATTCCGCAAACAATATTGTCGCCATTCGGCATTGTGTGACTCTGTGACGAATCTTGCTGGGTGGCTTTTATTACAAGGTGCGTTTAGTGGGGTGATAAAGTTGATAGGGCTAATAAATTAAAAAGTATGAAAATTGAGCAACAGTAAGTATTGCGACAGCGGAATTCATTGTGATTGATTCTTATTTCAGGAAATAAAAGACAGATATTGAATGTGTTGTATTCAAAAAGTTTAGGTGCCTTCCTTAGCCGAGTGGTTAGAGTCGGCGGCTACAAAGCAAAGCTATGCTGAAGGTGTCTGGGTTCGATTCCTGGTCGGTCCATTATCTTTCCGTAATAGAAATTTCCTTGACTTTTCTGGGCATTAGAGTGATGCAAATTTTGAAATTTTTGCTCCCCTATGCTTAAACGATTTAAATTATGGCGAAAAGCATCCTTTCAAAGTTTGAAATGATTAGGAAGAAATTTGACTGTGTACACGCTATTTGAAGTCTATATGGAGATTACTATGGAAAACGCCCACCCTTTGTGTCTTCTATCCTTCTAGCCTTCTATTTCTTCGTCATAATATTTATGGAAAAGTGAACACACTCTTCTTATGTGAAATCCTTCCAGCTACAACTTTGCCGAAGGCCACATTTGGATTGGACGTCAGGATAAATTGCTATTCATATTTATAAAGTTGGTTTGCATGTAGCATGCTTCACCAGCTGTTTGGCAGACAACAGTGGTGTTCCTGGTGGGAACCGTTCGTCCAAAATTTGTCATTATTTTGTTTTAAACATTTAAAATTAGGGTATTTCTTGAATCTAAAATTATTTAGTGAAACCTGGAAAAACCTGGAAACGTCAGGGAATTTCATTTCGGTAAACGAATAGACACTGAGATTGGAAGATAGGAAGATTGGAAGATAGGAAGAAAGGAAGATAGGAAGATAGTGAGATAGAAAGGTAGGAAGATAGGGAGATAGAAAGATTGGAAGATAGGAAGATAGGAAGATAGGAAGATAGGAAGATAGGAAGATAGGGAGATAGGAAGATAGGAAGTTAGGAAGATTGTAAAATTGGAAGATTGGAAGATAGGAAGATAGGAAGATAGGAAGATAGGAAGTTAGGAAGTTGGGAAGATTGGAAGATTGGAAGATATGAAGATAGGGAGATAGGAACATTGGAAGATAGGAAGATTGGAAGAAAGGAAGATAGGATGATAGGAAGATAGAGAGATAGAAAGATTGGAAGTTAGGAAGATTGTAAGATTGAAAGATAGAAAGATAGGAAGATAGCGAGATAGTAAGATAGGAAGGTAGGAAGATATGAAGATAGGAAGATTGGAAGATAGGAAGATAGGGAGAGAGTAAGATAGGAAGATAGGATGATAGGAAGATAGGAAGATTAGGAAGATAAGAAGATGGAAAGATAGGAGAATAGGAAGAACGGGAGATAGGAAGTTAGGGAGATTGGAAGATTGGAAGATAGGAAGATAGGGATATAGGAAGATGGGAAGATGAGAAGATAGGAACATAGGAAGATAGGAAGATCGGGAGATAGGAAGATAGGAGGTTAGGAAGATAGGAAGATTGGAAGATAGGAAGATAGAAAGATAGGAAGATAGGGAGATAGGAAGATGCGAAGGTAGGAAGATAGGGAGTTAGGAAAATTAGAAGATAGGAAGATAGGGAGATAGAAAGATAGGAAGATAAGAAGATGGGAAGATGGAAAGATAGGAAGATAGGAAGATACGGTGATAGGAAGGTGGGAAGATAAGAAGATGGGAAGATGGGAAGATAGGAAGATAGGGTGATAGGAAGATGGGAAAATGGGAAGATAGGAAGATAGGGAGATAGGAAGTTAGGAGATAGAAAAATAGGAAATTTTGAGAAACGTAGTGACAAGGGTAAATTTGTAAAGTTGTTCCGACTTTATTGGTTCACGTTTGATCTTTTTTTCTGGCAGAAGAGGCAGACCTCAAATCTCCTGTTTTAAGACTCTTAGTCGCTTCTTGACAATTACCACATTTTTTGCAAAAATATCTGAAAAAAAATCCTTGAGAATTTCTTTAGAACTTTTCTGTTGTATATTTAGAAAAATTTCTGATCAATATTTTAATGAAATACAAAATTAAGTTTGAATGTATAGAAAAATCTGACGGAGAATTCCTGAAAAAAATCATCAAGAATATTGTGGAAGTATCTTTGCAAAACAATCCTTAGAAGAAAATCTGGCTGAATTTCTGAAGACACCTTTGTCCTTATACTTGAAAAATTCTAAGCAAATCATGGAGGAAGTCTTTGATAAATTGTACAAGAGCACTAATAAATAACCTTGTTATCTGCTTGAAGGTTTAAACTAAACCAGGCCGACCTCAGCTTTAATACTCCTCACAACACCTTTTGCTATAATCTCATACAGAACTTGTTCTACCACATTGAATACTTGATTTGCTGTAATGCTATGAGAACGGGTTCGACCCATTAGGTATACACAACAGTCTTAGGAAAAATGGTTCCGGAAATTTAGAGAAAAATAATTGGAGAAGTTCCTAAGTAGTTTATGGCGCACAGTGTCACATTCATCTTCAATATCAGAGGGTTAAGAAAAAATACGAAAATCTTAAGAGAATTTTGTTTTCCTTTGTATGTGGAGTCTAAATAGGCGAAGCACAATTTTTGTTGTTAGGTTTATCAACAGTAAATCGTCTACTACTACTATTGTAAGTACGTCGAATAATAAAGGATAACTACTCCATATCGTAAACAAACGCTCCTTGTCGCTCCCCGCGGAGATATCTTGTTCATACTCTCTTCAAGTATAAGGAATCGATTAGAAAAGAATCCTCTTGCCTAAGTATGCCTTAAAGTTCGTTTTTAGAAAATAAAAAATGAGAGCCTCAAAACGATGAGAACAGTAATTTTGTTAAAATTTCTATGAAGACCGAAAAATAGTGACTATACTCAAATCAGGGTATACAACCTTAAAACATTATTCCCTTACATTTGTCATGATCAAAACTTGTAAAATATCAGGAAATGTATGTGTAATATTTGGGGGCCCAGATAGCCGTAGCGGTAAACGCGCAGCTATTCAGCATGACCATGCTTAGGCTCGTGGGTTCGAATCCCGCTGGTCGAGGATCTTTTCGTGAAGGAAATTGTCTCGATTCCCAGGGCATAGAGTATCTTCGTACCTGCCACACGATATACACATGCAAAATGGTCTATCGGCAAAGAAAGCTCTCAGTTTATAACTGTGGAAGTGCTCATAAGAACACTAATTTGAGAAGCAGGCTTTGTCCCAGTTGGGACGTAATGCCAGAAAGAAGAAGAAGAATGTGTAATATTTGTCATGATTTTTCGAATCTGAGCCACTGTGTGGTTGTATCCTTAGAACAAAATCCTGGTTGAAATCTTGAAGGTATACCTAATGAAAATACTTGGACAATCCGATCATTCGATGAGTTTCAAGAAAAAATATTTGAAATAATAACTGAAGTAAACTTAGACAATTCAAAAAGACGTATCTAACATGGAGAGGCCCTCTTTGTTTACTTTCTCTTCAATCCACAACTGAGCCACATTAATCTGTTGCGTTTTTTGCATTGCTTTAGTATTGCACTGTTATAATCGATAGTGAGAGAGGAGAGAATCTCTCTAGTACCTTTTTGAAAAGTAACGCAAGAATTGCCTGCTATAAATTCTGATCATTCCTAGAGAAAATCGTGAAAAAATACTGATATTGGGCGTAATTCCGCGAGGAATCCCCAAAAGTTTTTTCTCTAAATATTTTTAGAGAAATGTCTGGTCGGATTCTTTGAGAAAACCTTATAAAACTCTTGAAATATTTTCTTGTTCCTGTTTATTTGTTGTTAATTCTTGTTTGGTCTTTTTCGTTTCCTGCTTGTATTTTTGCTTTTTTGATCTCGTTTTCGATCTCTCGGTTAAGACATGTGGTCTCTGTAGTTTCTATATTTTAGACACTAAGGCGCTTTAAGTTCTGGTATTATGAAATCAAAAAGTGTGGTTCATATCGTTGTTTGCTTATTTAACATTTATTCTAATTCTTTTGAGAACTTTATCGCAATCGATGATATCAGTTTAAGGAGCATTTTAGTCCAACATTCAACTGTTGTCCAAGAAGAACCCGAAATAGCCAAAGCGTACGCAAAATCGTACCTACGTCGTCAACCAACTTATTGATTTTTCATTTATCCACCCCAAATGGCAATAACCGGAGTCTAGGGCTTCCGAATGCATGAGGCTCACGCAATGTTGGTCTATTCACATAAGATGGGACATATTATGTCTTAAGATTCTTCCTGTGTTGAATGTTCATTGAATGTCGGGAATCCATGCCTTCCTTCAGTATGTCATTTAGGTGTCACTGTAAGACAATTGAAACATTGAACTTCAATTCTAAAACATAATTTACCCATATGGTTTACAAGAACTCGAGGTTCGATGCGGGCAAAGTCATTTTTCATGTCGAGGTACTCCTTCCTCTGCTTATGATTACACAATCCTTCAGTTCGCACAACAATAATCGGTGAACCGTTTCGCTCTTGAACCACCCGGTAGCATCATCCATGAGTGGAACCCAGACCTAGTTTAGTGACTGAGAACCGACTTGCTGGTTGCTGTTCGGCAACGTTCTTGTCAGTGTGGTGGTTGTTGATCGTAAAAAAGCACTCCTCATCGGTTATTCAATGCCCCCAAAGGTTCGCCATAAAATGTGCCAGAAGTTCGTACATTGGCTGGAAAAAACATCGCCACCCACGCCACGAGCTTGATCGGCATTTGTATTTCTTTTCATTCTTCATATTACGTCTCCACTTGGACAGAGCCTGCTTATCAATGTAGTGTTCAATGAGCAATTCCACAGTTATTAACTGGTGCGTTCTTTGCCAAAGTTACCATCCGCATCCGTCCCAGCAATGACCAGAAATGTCAAGGAAATTTCCATTATGAAAAAATCCTGCACCGTCCAAGAATCGAACCCGGACGCCTTCAGCATGGTTTTGCTTTGTAGCTGCTGACTTTACCACTAGGCTGAAGAAGGCCACCTCGGCATGTGTATGGCGGGCAAATTCTGCGGTTTGGTTTTCTGCTTGTATCCGTTATCTGATGCGCGTCAGGGATGGGGAAGACTTTTTTCGGAGTGTTCGAGCTAGAATATTCTCAACTTGTTCTGTCTTGAGTCGTACGTTCGATACACATATTTAATGCAATTACTGTCAAGTTGCGCCAGAACAGAGCTAGTTGGGTTGCGACCAAAACATTTTGTATGTCGAATTAATCGTGAGGTTTATAGGCACCTGCTTCGTTACCAATTCGGTACGCATATAAGCGAATTGGACAGGAACAGATGGATTGACAGGCTGAAAGTGTATCCAGCTGGTAGAACGAGATACAGATTCTAAGGCAAAAAACACGATAAACATGATGGATGCGGGTTGAACGTTGATTGATTGAGCTTGGGAGACTTTTACTGAACTGATCTAACAGGCCCCGTATGCACGATGTCAGTCTATTGATCTTATGAATATGTTCATGGTAGCAGCACTGCTTCAGAAGTAGATTTAGTGTAATATAGCTTTCAGCAAGAGCAAATTTGAGGGCAAAGTCTATGTTCTTTCTACTTATGCGAAAAAAAAACTTGTTTCGATACGGACATAATAATATATGTTAGTATTCTTTACAATTCTGATGATCACACGTAGCAATAATGTTACTAAAATGGTTTTGGAATAGAATTCGAAAACATTGGACACCTTGTACACATCAAAAATAAAATAAAATTAGGTTCAGATTTGTTTCTATAATTGTGCGTAATTGGAATCGATTTCCTTAATATGTCCTTTAGACTTAAAGCCAAGGCTGTTAAATGTCATGAATATCACGTGACAATGACATTCGAATATTGCCAATATTATCGTTCTCCGTGGAAAAAGTCATCGGAAAATGTGTTTCCCAGCGATCTTTTCCGAATTACTATCGGTTGGAAATATTTGCATTTTAATTTTTACAAAATTTTGTCAGTTAACAACACTGCTTAAAGCACGTAAAATGTAGGGGGAGATCCCCCAGTACCGGACACTTAAGCCACTAAATTTATAATTCGAAAAATATTGATTTTATGGGCTCGTGTTACCCATTTATGATAAATATTATCATTTTTATAGTGTACAAAAATAAATTTGAAAATATAAATATGAATTTTGACAATGCATTTTGATGATGTATTTTAGTACCAAATTGATCGATCTTGAAAGGTGGCACCCAATACCGGACACGATCTGGAAATGCCTCGATTTCTGCAAATTTGAACTCCATTGAATGTGTACACTATAGGAATCGTTTATAATTACCAATTCAATGCATTTGCAACATTTACAAGAATAATTTGCGTTTTTCTTAGTTTGCAAGATGCCTATCAAATATTTCTTCCATATATGATGAAAAATAGCACATTTTACGATGTTGTTCTGAATGTTCAGTCTTCTTAATTTTATTGCATGTTTGATACCATGATCGACGGAACCCATGAAAAATGAAAGTATTTTGAGACACTGACGCAATAATTACAAAGATATCATATAACAAATCAAGCTGTCCGAAACTGAGGGACTAGAGGTGCGTAACGAAAATTGTAATTTGTCCATATTTAGTTCAATTATTGTAAAACATACATTCATACTATCAAATTAGGATTATGTTCCTTCATGCTTGCGTGATCCAAAGTATTTTTTTCATATTCAAAATAATTACTAAATAGGCTCAAAATTAAGAGAATACGTCAATTTTTTAAAGATTTTCAAACTTTTCTACTTTTTTTAAAAGGCATGCATATTTCAAGGATGTGTTATTCAACGCAAACATCAGTCTACATAATAGCTTTCTTTTCTACTAATACACCATCTTGATTGGACCGTGATTTCTCAATGTTTCGACTTTTTCCGGCACTGGGGATCTCCCCCTACCAGTCTAAGATAATACTTAGGCAAGCCTTTTAGCCAGTTACATCTCTATTTTTGGAAGAAGTGACCTTGTCGACATTTTTAATTATCACAGCGAAATTCTTCAAGATTGTTTTTACAAATGATGCCATAAAGACTATGAGTGTACCGCAGCTGTTTAGTATTGCAGTTGTTTAACTCGATGCATTGTCAGTCCATGTTTCATATACCATGCCCAAACAGTTACGGATTACCCACAGTTACGGATCACATTGGTGGTCAACATCGGATTACTCGCTCAAAACATACACGTTGACGTAAAACATATTTTTGCCAAGTCATACTGTTTGTATTCTACCATTTGTAATGTTAAGCACAACATTCAACAACTAAATAACGATGTTTTGGACAAAAGTTTTGTTGATACCACACAGCTATCATTATATGCTCGTTTTCTGAACGAAGTGCCGTCAGCATTCATGTGCTCCTACAGGTGGTAAAATTCAAATGCTCGTTCGCTTTAGTATAAATTCATATTTGAAAAACATTTTTCTTTATTGTTAATTCTAAATACTGAATATTAGTAGTTCTAACCTGGGAGGGAGGCACCGATACTACACACGAAATATAAGACAACGTTATTTTGAACTGCAAGATAACTCCAGCTTGCCTACAACAATCAAGGTAGGCTTCGAGAAAATCGGTAGTTTCCTTTTGTTGTGCACCTTCGATCTTTCCTGACAAACATGAAAAAAGGGCCACAGTTTTCTATGCACTAAATATTCATTTTCAGCTTAGCTTAGCTTAGCTTAGCTTAGACTGACTACACATATCAATGGTTGCTATTCCGTGATTGACCGAAGTCAGTGAAAATGCACAAAGAATCAACTAGAAGTTCAGCTGGGATTGGCCATAATCTTCTTCAGTGTGCATAATTCAGTGCCTCTATTTATACAAGGTCAATAACGGCGCCGGCCACGTCCTTGCAGTCAGGTGGGATTGAGGGAAGGAATGTTAGTGTGTAACCTTTGCTATTTGGAGACCGTGTTTGCCTCTGCATCTCCACAAAGGTTACTGGGAGGGATGTTTGTTAATGGGGCGGATCGTTGGGTTAAAGGATTCACTTTGATAAGCGATTAAACCATGATAAACAATGATTTGTGAGATATATTAATGCTTATACGTAAATATAATTGTTCATATAATTTCTATGTAGAGGAAAATTATGCCGACACTTGAGGTGACGAACCATTCAAAGTTTGTTGAACAAATACCTAAATGTAACATTCCTACAGCTGTCAGTACGAAAGCATGTGTTATTATATTTTACTCATTTGAAAAGAAACAAAAGACTCAATTGGTTGGGACATCATAGAACACTCTTATTCTTATGCCGACACTTACAGTGGCGAACCATCCAAAGTTTGTTGAATAAAGTGAACCTTTCGCAAGTCTACACTTGTAGTGTCGAACCATTCAAAGTTTTTTTAATTACAAAAATAAAGGTATATAAGGGGTGTTCTGAAAAAAAAAATGTTAAACATAAATAAATCATGAATCAGAGTTTGTGTCGACACTCACAGTGACGAACCATCCATAGTTTGTTGAAACATCATATTTACATCCCACCATTGTAACGATTAACTGTGCAGTCATACATATTTTATAGATTAGAAATAGTAGCATGAAACGAGCTCACCAATTGATCCGTTATCCTTGACTGAGCAGCCACAATCCACTTTCAGCTTCACTCGTTTGCTCGGCTAGCACTCAGAAAAAAAAAAAAATAGGCGCGCGACCCGAAAAAAAACACGGACGACAGCTCGGGCTTTCTTGACGCACTGCCCAGGAGCAAGCGTCAAGGTCGTCGAAAGATCAAAAAGAACGAACCGATCGTGGCACTTTTTAACTTACTCCAACCGAACTCCCCGATCACGCCACTTTTTCACTTACGAGATCGACGCGCGACATGTTTGATCCTGCCCTCGTCGCTCGCTCCGGCAAAAGCAAGCGTCAAGGTTGAAAGATCAAACAGAACTCACAGTTTTCTATGCACTAAATATTCATTTTCATTGGAAAAAAGTAGAACGATGCGTTTTACAACGCTTTTTGTTCAATCAGATTGAATGGTGCACACGTGACATTACTTGCGTTATGTGCATGAATTGATTTTCATTCGATTTCTATCACTTTTGAAGCAATACGAAAATGTGTTTTAATCAGTTAGGGGGGTATGGGGCAAGAGCGACACCCGGGGCAATAGTGCCACCTCTAATTTCACGTAGTTCAAATCAATTTTTTGATGTTTAACTCAGGATAAGAATAAATTGAGTACTAATTGAGGGTTGTGTAAATATTACAGTTAAAAATGTTTAGTACAAAAAATTAGAAAAATGACTTTAACTCACCAACGCGAAATATGCGAAATATTATAAGAATGTAAGACTGGAAAACAAGGTTTGACTTCCAATAAATACAAAACATATTGATTTTTCCGAACAGTATTGATGATTTTCAATTGTTTAATATAGCTGTGAGGATTTTTTTCGAAAAAGTCCTTTTGACATTAAGTTTTACTTATATAAAAACAGTATGTCTTATGGGGCAAGAAGGACACCGCAATTTTCTCATATAAAATCAAATGAACTTTTATTTTTCTTGTTTAATATCGCATTAAATCAATGTTTCCTACTAAATAAAATCAAAATAAGCCATTTTGGACATTCAAAATGGTTTCAAAAAATTATTACTATTATTGTTACAGTCAAATAAGATGAGAACTAAATTAATTTCGTAAAATTACTTGTTAACTATAAGTCAACTTTTATCCCTCAGTTTTTATCTGTACTTACTCTAGAATTTATCGTTTAGGCGGGGAAATAATAGTATACAAAATTTGTGGCATTTTGCTCTGGTGGTCTTCTTGCCCCATACGAGTGGCACTCTTGCCCCGTGCCTCGTTTAAAAACCTCATAAGAAGGAACATTTTCAAAAATCTCAAATCATCATGTATTTCTTATATTTTTGAAATCTATCGATAACATCATTTAGAACAAGAGGTGAGCTTACCCCTACACTGCAATAATCCTCAAAAATTGTGCTAATCAACCATGATTTGAATCTATATATCTTAAGGTGTCCTTCTTGCCCCCAGCCCCCCTACGCGCTTTTTTCATGTTAGTCCAATGTTTGAGATCTGGACTCACAGTGACAGTTCGTGACAGCGGAATCTCGGCTCACTATGACGTACAGAAATTTTGTATTGGTTTAGAACCTGGGAGGGAGGCACCCATACTACACACGAAATATAGAACAACATTTGTTTGAACTGCAAGATAACTCCAGCTTGCCAACAACAATCAAGGCAGGCTTGGGGAAAACCGTTAGTTTTCTTTTGTTGTGTACTTTCGATCTTTTCTGACAAACATGGAAAAAGGGCCACAGTTTTCTATGCAATAAATAATAATTTTCATTGTAAAAAATAAAACGATGCGTTTTTCAATGCTTTATATTCAATCAGTTGGAAGGAGCTCACGTGACATTACTTACATCTTGTGTATGAATTGATTTTCATTCAATTTTTGTCACTTTTGGTGAAATGCGAAAATGTGTTTTAATCAGTTACGCGCTTTTTCCATGTTAGTCCAATGTTTGAGATCTGGGCTCACAGTGACAGTTCGTGACAGCGGAATCTCGGCTCACTATGACGTACAGAAATTTTGTATTGGTTTCTCCCTCCCAGGTTCTAACTAGTGATCCATGATATGGGCCAGGAAATGATTGTTTACCACGGTTATGGATCACTTCCAAAAAATGTAGATTTCTGCCATTTTAAGCATTGGATTCGACATTTTCAGCAATAGCAGTAAGGATAAAACTCATAAAACATCAAGTTTTGTAAATTTCATATTAAAACAAACACAAATGGGTTAGTAAGTTTTTTGATATAGTTCATGTCTCAATTACTACAATGCAGTATCACAAAACAAATCTCCAAACATATGGAACTTGTGCAGCAACTTATTTAGAGATCAAATATGCTTCAAAACAAGGACAATTATCATGGTTGAATGGTCATAGCAGGGTTTTTAAAAAGTGTAAACAATATGAAAGCACTTTCAGGTTTTATTTATTGATCCATTCCTAATTCCTTTCTATACTGCCCATAAAAGGGCATTTTACATTTCTTTCTAGCTCCAACACTTTTTTTTGCAGAAATATGTGACGCATTGTTAGCTTTCGCCAAATCATGCAATACAAATGAATTGAGTTGAAAATTTCTTTATTTTTCGCACTGATCCGTAATATGTCACACTTTGATCCATAATATGGAAATTGATCCATAATAGGGTTTTCAGGAACCGATAGATTTTTATTTTTTATTTTTATGCAATTCTAAGCAAATATTATACTCAAAATGATTCACTAATTGGAAACGATTCAATTCGTGCTTTTACATTAAAATTTTATGTTTTCTGTGTTGTTTCATTGTATTTTATAGGTTGGAGTCAACACTAATTGAACCATAACTGTGGGGTCATGGTAGGCTAAACATCTTCTTCGACGAATCCCAAAACGTTAAAAGAGACAAAACGTCGAAAGCGACGAATTTTCAACATTGTTTTCCAGACTTCTTTTTTCACATCGGAGTCGATTAAATATGCTATGAATAAGGTTTGGCACATAATGAAATATTTATTCTTTCGAAAAAAAAAATCATTCTTCCAAGAAATTTCGTTTCCTTCAATTTTTTACTTTTCGACGAATTGTTCTTTCGAACTTTTGGCATTCGACGTTTTGTCTTTCGACATTTTGTCACCCAACCGTCCATGTTTCATATAAGCTAATTATTTTCTGTTTTTTTTTGTGGGTATCAAGAAACTTTGTAGCAACAACATGGATGTATGATATAGTATCTTTTTGGTATAGTAAACTTCGATTGCAATTTTTCGATTTTTCATATCAAGCGATCAACTTAAAGAGGCAAATAGAAATCATTGTTTTCAAACAGTGTTTTCCTCTTAGAAACCAAACATTTTCAATAAACATTTATAACTGTCCTCCGCTAAAAACATTTATTTCAACGCCATTTCTTCGATTGTGGATGAAAAAAATGGAAATTGGTGATAATTGAATGATAGATTCTAAAGCCTTAAATAGCTAGACTCCAGTTATTTATAAATCTACCTGAAAACATTTTTTACAGGTTGAGTACACACAGTATAGGACAAAACATTTGTAACTAGAATTCAGTGCCTTATAACCGATTCGAAAAAAAAAAAATCACAGAGCATCAGACATAACCTAAATTTCCACACATATTTTTGAATAATATTTCCAATTACGAGTTTAAAAGTAATAAAGATTTAAGAATGAACTCGACGAAAAATTCAAAACTATCTGCCTCAAAATCTGATAGCCCTACACAAAAACTGTCTTCAGCGAATTTGTTCATCCAGTCAAAATCTACAACTTTGCTGAAGATTCCATGAAGCTATTCCTTCAGTATGCTTACTACTGTGAATCGCAAGTCAGTCTCATCTGTAAATAGTCGGCATTGGGCAAATGGACTGATAATTTTATAAACTCGTTTTTTTTTCATATGAATATTCAAAATCCAGGAGATTGAAACATGTTTGTATTTTAATGAAACTTTCTCTATTTGCTTCTCACACCGATATACCTCCGAGAAAAATATAAAGACGACCGAAACATGGTTCATTGCTACGTTACACGGTGCAGAAACTTGCAGGGATAATCCGACTTAGTGTTTTTTTCAATTTTCCGAACAAAATGTGTTGTCCCGTAAGTGCAGTTCGAAGATCATAGGGAAATATATTGGAACTTGATGTCATCTCAATTTTGACTGAAATGCAGCTGGGGCTGACTTACAATTCATGGCTGTTTCTTCATGTCAATTATAAAAAATGCCAATAATTCACTTTAAACTCGTGATTGGGAAAATCACTCAAACATTTGTATCTGAGGAACTGTGAAAATTTCATCAATCCATAAATAACTCAGATATAATTCTCAAAAGTTGATCATTTTGTATGAAAATTGAAAAAGTTGCAAATGTTTTGTACATACTGTAACTTGAATTTAAAGGTATCAGTATTTTTATCTTCTACGAGTTCAAAATTAAAAACGATTTGATCGAAGGGATTTTTTTACAATCTTGTAATGAGCAAACACCAAAAAAAAACATGTTGATACTTCATGAAAGTTGCAGATTATTACGAGGCAAGAAAAAATCTTGATTTCACTTTTTGTTGAGGTTTGTTTGATTTCATGTTAAATCGTTTATTTTTTTGCCCATTGCTTTCATTTTGCTGAACCGTTATTACTTTTGAAAACGTTAAAGGGAAAAAGTTAGGTGGACAAAACGTCGAAAGGAGGCTGCTGTTCAAAATTGGCTGCTTTGTCCCTTTCGACGTTTTGTCTTTAGAATTTTTTTTCACAAAAACGAGGTAAAAATCTCTGAAATAAACACTGTGATCTAGCTTCCATAGTCGACCATGATACATAAAAAATCTAAGCTTCTGCAAATGTATTGCCCAATACCTTATAAAATAGAAATGTATAGTAAAACTGCCCTCAGTTTACTGAACCGTAGGCTAATATTTTCACATAAAACTGGAAATAACTTTTACCAATATGGGAGTAGATAAAAAAACAAGACAGACTTTAGAAAAAATCTTGAACAAGGTTACAATATAAACATAGCTACAGAATCTTAGGAGAATTATTAATAGAATTTCGAGCAGGTTTACACACTAAGCTCATACGGTGAATTTCACCGTAATCTCAACAGCTGAACAGTTCGGTGAAATAAAACACCGTAATTCCGTCGAAATTTTACGGATTCCGGTGATTTTTTACCGAATACTGTAAAAATTTTCCGTACTCCGTTAATTTATTTCACCGAACTGTTCAGCTGTTGAGATTTTACAGGAATCCGTAAAATAATTTAAGTGTGTACTTTGAAATACAGGACAACATTCTTAAAGTCAAGGTAGGGTTTCAAAATTAATATTGGGCGAGATTCTGAAGGAATACTAGGTACAGTTCTTATAAAATCCTACACAGAATTCTTGAAAACTTCAAATAATGCATCGATCCTACGTGTTTCGCAGACGAAATTCTATAGTTCCGGTCTAAATCAACTCGTTTTCTTCACTTTTCGAACGCCTAATTTCCGGATTTACAAAACGGCGTAAGTAAGATTTTCAACTTTCGCAACCTAACCGCTACTTTCACCGCTCCATTGTATAGAGAGGCACAGTGACTTAACCACGAATCAAAACAAAACACTTCTTGAGTCGATTTTACACTGGTGCAAAAAGTCCTAAGTAATTGAATAAAACGGCTTATCATTTTGTCGTGAATTGTTTGAGAAAAATAAAAGAAACTACCAAGTTTTCAAACGCGAACTGATTGCATGCAATATTTAAGCGTTGTACACGGCGAAAAAATTGTGAAACTGATTCTTGTTAATTAATTTTCTCAAAACCGTATGCAAGTTAGTTACATCGATTTTATAATGTAATCCAGAATCCTCACTTTATTCTAACCACAGTATTTCACATTTTTTGCAAAAGCAGGATTTTCACACATTCCAAGTCTTGTGGAATAATCAAAATTTCGATGAAAACTATAACTTTTGAAAATAAATAAATACCTCACAATAAACCTTCAACATATTGGCTGCAATTTATTTTCCCATTTTTATTTAATAAAATTTTAAAAATAATTGTTTGCAGAAAAATACACACTAAGCACTGTTCATTTTATAAAGTGGACACTTTGGACATGCAATATCTTTTTAATTTATCAATGAAATCGAAATCGGTTTTCTGTACATCGTTCGACTAATATTGTACAATGCTGTGGTAATAAAAAAGTTACCAAAATAATATGATTTCACACTAATAAGGCACAACGTTTAGAACGGTCGATTTTTGGAGGTTATCAAAATCAAGGATTATTAAAAATCGGCAGGAAAATTCGACAATTTATATTTTTTATTTTCCAAAAATGGTTGTACTTAGAAAGCATCATCAATTAGAATCTTGCTAAAAAATATCAAGTTATTTTTGGAGAAGCAATTTTGCAGATATCATAAAATCATTTTTTATCAATATTTTTTAAAGAAAAATATCTTAAATTTAAATGGAACTGATATGAGTAGAATTTTAAGGTTTAAAGTACGTCCAGACGGAAGTAATAATATAGTATTTATAATAAAAATAACTTACGCCTTCATACAGTTGCTGATTTAGTCCCACGTCATATTTTAAGCACAATAGAAAAACAAATAATTTATTTTCAGAAGACCACTCAAAGCACAATGACAATCATCAAGATTGGGAACACTGCTTGAATTAAATCAAATTTATTTTGCATGTATTATTTTCAGAATGTGTTATTCTGAGACTACCTATCAAAATATTTTGAGAAAAACACTTACAGTTTGCTCTAGATCGATAAACATGCGTTTATAATTTTAAAAGTATGGGATTTTTCAATAAAACGACCATAAAGAGTAAATTTGGTACCCAAGAATGCGGTTAAAACTCAAGATTTTGCTTTTTTTTATACATATATAGTTTCTTTAGTAATCTAAACCAGTTTTGAACACGCTTATTACTTTACTTTTTTGCTGGTAGTAAAAAGATGGTTTATCAACAAATTTGACCATAAGGAATAGATCACTAAAGTGACTCAGCGTCAGGAACTGATGGAATATTATTGATGTTTTTAAAAGCTCTACCTTAAGTTGAATAGTAAAGGATACCAACATACAATTTGTTCATTAAATTTAGGATTTTTTTCATGCGAAAAATAATGCTTAAACTTGACGAACAGTTTTTCTTAGGAGTTTTTGCAAAAACTATTTAGTTCTTCAACCGAAAGCATTTTGTAAGTTTCTGTATTTTCATAACATTGTAGAATAATAGTTGAACGCTACACAGAAAACCGTTTACGATTTCATCAACAAATAAAAAAAAAATATAGCATAAACAAGGTGTCCACTTTATAAAATGAACAGTCCTTAAATTGTCATCAAAAAATTGTCCAAAACAGGGTTAGATAATAGAAATATACTCAAAAATAGCAGTTTTTCGCAAAGCTAATTGACTATATTTTTACGATTGACTATTTTATTGGCTATTTTCTTACGATCAAACATATATCCATAAAACTAAAGGAAATATGTGAAATTTAAGCAATTTGATAATTTTGGCTTGAACTTTTGCCCAGCTGATTCGAACTTTTGTCCCACTATGGGCCAAAAGTGGTTTCGGAGCATTTATGCCAAAACTTATACACCTCAAAGTATCCTTACGGTAAACTTAGCTACGTGTTTACATAGAAAATTAAATAAATATTCATTTTTATTTTGTTCCATGCAATGAATGTTTCTAGGAGGATTCTCGCAATATACAAATTTACTTCATTAACTGATTTTTGTCAGGTTTCATGAATTTCTAATGGCTTTTGGCAAATTTCAAGCGAATATTTGTGCATTTATAAAAGTGGCCCCCACACAAAATTGTTTCTCCGATTTTTTGGTTGGTGTTGGTCATCAAAATCTAAATTAGTACTTATTACTATTCTCACTGAAAGCGGAATAGATGGAGATACTGTAAAGTTTATTAACACTTTCAATTTCGTGCATATTTCATTAGCATCGGGCGAGTGTTTGGTCCACTATTTTCTACGTGAGAATGTCACGGCCTTGTATGGTAGCATTGTAAGCCAAATTGTCTCTATCAACCCATGCAAGTATTGATTAAAACAATCGATTAGAAATATGGATGTGTCAATTGAACAGGTGGCACTCTAATGTCAAATTCACGAATAGCTTCGATAAAAATGTCAGAAAGACTTGTGTACTACCATGGTAGAACAAACAGTTATGCTGGACATAATATCATAAAGTACTTGGAGACCTCACACCTATTTTTCTTCGCTGAATTTAAAAACAAAATTGGCTTAGAACCCTTACTCTATGTAAGTTTGATAGTTTTATTCGAAATTTTAGGGAACCATTTTATTACTTGCTATAATTGGAGTTTGTCCTCAGTAATAAGGCTGGAACGAATCTAAAATATCTCTCTTGTCACTTTTCATCAGAATATGTCGACTCTCTTC
Organism: Aedes aegypti; assembly: GCF_002204515.2. Lineage (NCBI taxonomy): Eukaryota > Metazoa > Arthropoda > Insecta > Diptera > Culicidae > Aedes > Aedes aegypti. The sequence continues at coordinate 340,928,050 of NC_035108.1, read as the reverse complement.
TCGATATTGCCTCGAGCAGAGATTCAAAAATTGAGTGTTTGCGGATGCCCTCAAGGGGAAGTATTATCATCCTTGTTGTGGAATCTTGATTGCAGCATCGCAATTATAATGATTTCCCTAGCCATGGATTTATTTTGCTTTTTGGTTCTGAGATTATCGTAACTGATCAGGTGAAGTACGTCAAAATCATTCTAGATTTCAAGCTTTCCTAGGTTCCTAATATCGAATTCATGATCTTCGCGGTCAATGCCGACGAAACCTTAATAAACTTTGGTGTTTGGAACCCAAGTATATCAAATCATTTACACAACTGCTGTTCGAATAATACTGATGTAGAGATGTCTTGTATGATAGCAAAGGGGCTCAGTGAGAACAAGCAAACAAACAAACAATTCCTAATAGTAATACACGAATAAATAAATGATCCAAGATTTTTGATCCATTTTTAATAAAATCTTAGTAAACGTCAATAAACAAAATATTTTTGAAGAATTTTAAACTATTTAGTTGACTTAACCCAGTCACGAAATTCAAAGGATTCATAGATATCCAAAATAATACTCGTAGAATATCGAACATTGAAATTTTAGTTATATTGAAAACCATAGCCTTTTACCACAGAAAACTTGCATTTTACAGTTTTTCTCTGATGGGTCGCGAATAATGATCTTGATGGCTAGGTGGGTCGTGCATCTAGAAAGTTTGGGAACCTAACTACCATCACAACTCTGATTTGTGCTTGAACATGCCAGTTATTTTTTATTCTATCTCTATTAACGAGATTTTTAGCTCTGGGCTAGTTCATCTCGGGTTCAACGGCTTTGCTTCCCTTCCGAAGGAAGTCGTCACTGAAATTTTTGGTGGTTATGTTGGGGATGGGATTCGATCCCAGGTCCTCGGCGTGAGAGGCGTGTGTTTTAACCACTACACCTGGTCCGTTCGCTAACAGATAAATTTGAAATATGCTGATTATTTCAATGTACAATTATGTAAATTTGAATCGTAAAAGTGAACGGTAAATGTATATTTGATACATTTCAAAGGGGCACAATATTTCGCAAGTGAAAACTTTCCACCAACTTATTCAATTGCTGCGAAATAGACCCGTTTACAGCTTCCATTACTGAATGTTTTAGCGAAGGACCGCCTCTCAAACTACATAAGCAGAGGCGTCGCGTGGCCTCATTGTCAACCTGTGCACTTCTAAATTAGATCATTTTATTTTTGTCATTATTAGGTATACCGCGGATTCTAAATATTTTTAATAAACATGTGTGTTCAAATATAATTTTCTTCTAATTTTTCAGTTGTTTGAAAACTCTTAAGATAACATATGCTATTCGGGTTGTTCAGTTTGATTTATCAATTAAACCAATAGTTTTTCTATTTTACCAATTTTTCATGATTATGGGCAAATTTCAAATTTGAACATAAAAATAATTCTAATTATGCGGGTCATAAGTAACGATTTCAGCAGCACTGACGAATAGAATAACTGTTCAGTAACGATCAGTATTTTTTTTTATTTCAATTAAAAAATTAACACTTTCTAAGTACATCTTGAAGAAAAGTCAAAATGTGTTTTCACATTTCAGTTGTGAAAAATAAATAAATAAATAAGATACTCACACATTATTTACATTTTTGATCATCTTAGAAATTGAAAATAAATGTTTGAGCTATCAAACATACTTCAGATTTTATTATTTTCTTCTTGCTTTGTATGAAAAATATAGTAAAATTTGTATTTTGAAAATTGACCATACTTTTTTTGTATCAAACTAATGAAACAAAAATATTTCAGGGTGTTTTTTTTTGAAGATTGTGATTACATAATAGTAGCATTCCTAACTATAGGTCGCTTTGTTTCTATTCGCCCTACTTCTTCTGTTTACCCCGTTTTAGGAAATCTTAAAAAAAAACAATATCGGTTTCATCGTGTAGGGTCCATAGTGGCAGTATGGTCCACCTAGGTGAAGGTTCTTGAAAAGCATAGAAACACAATATAATTTAAACGTTCCATACGCTTAATTTGTAGTTTGAAGTATCTTTTTTCATACCATAGTTGTGTTTTGTAAAAAAGATTACTTAGAATTTCGTTAAGATTTTTTTTTTAAACAATATTGTGTGTGTGATTTTACTTATCCTGCTTAGTGCACGCGTCATGAAATATGCTGACTTTTAAAACATACTACAAAGGTGAAGATGCTGGGGTTTACGAAGGACGCGACCGCTCTTGAGTTAGTTTTCTGGTTGTCGTCTGATTGGCCACCGTAAGTACCACCGTGCTAATGCTGCATGTTATCAGCGCGTGTTTTAACCAGTGAACAACAAAAAGCAACAGCGTGAGTACTGAGTGCCAAGCCAACTAGCAAAAACTTCCTACCGCCAGCCGCCAGAAAAATCACACTTGCACTTCACACCACAAGCGTGAGAGCAAGCAAAATGGATCTCTCTCGTGGACTGATTTCTCTCCTCTTGTCTCGCCATCCACACGCTCGAACTGATCAAATTTGTTAATGTAGCAAAACTGTGCACCGGCCAGAGTGGACGCTTTGGCTACTAACACACTGGCATTTGTAGTTCAAAAAGCTTTCTACCACATATGCAGGATTGCGTGTACGATACAAGGCAGCGCGTTTCCCGATGAGAGTGCACGCGTTGGTTTCCATCGTCACAGCAGCAAAGTGTAGCATGGAACAAAATGTTGCGGACGCGTTGGAACAAAATAACGCGAAGCGCGTTAGGAAAATTAGGTCTCAGATCGCATGAACCAGCTATTGCATTTCATTTGCTTAGCAAAAAATTAATAATTGATAGGTGAAAATTATGTTGCAACCTATCAGGAATAGAAAAAACATGAAATGGGATAAATTTTGTTGGAAGAATTATTGTATTGAACTCCAAAAGCAGTCATATTGTAGGTGGTTTGGATGAGCGAGTTGCCACCTGTGCAGTGCACATGTTGCACATGCGGACGCGACGCCTCTGTACATAAGTATACTCGTTTTGATAAATTCGCTTTAAGATGTCGTCGCTTATCGCGATAATCACCAATCAAGCTAACGTGTGCAATATTGCCACTCGGGCACCAAATATGGGTTTCATCTGAAGCAGAACAGTCGCACTCAGTAATATGTAGGTACGTGTATTGATCCTGTCACTTCGGAAATGTCACGTTCACAGCATGGGTCTCGCTCACTGCAGCCGCTAGCATGAGTTATTGGTCTCACCTCGTTTGCTGCAAGTGGTCACTTTCGATCGGTATCGTACACAGATCACCGCTAATCATAAAGTGCTGAGTCCCATCAGTCGATGATTGGCGGACTAGTCCCCGACTAGACGAAAGAAACAGGAGAGGAAAACAAATTATTACTAACAAAATTTGAAGATGCTCAAAAAAAAAAAAAGTTTCTTAGGATTTTGAAAGCACTCTTAATCAAGAGAACGTTTTGAACAAGTCTTGATGACTGATTTGAAAGAAGTGAGAACTATTATTTGAAAATTGAAAAATATGAAAGCCCCTGACGATGATAGATTATTAACTGTACTAATTTTGAAACCGGCCAAACTTATTATTTCAGTAAACTTTTTGAAAAAGTCTCATTAACATTAACATTAACATTAACAAAACATATTTTTTTGCCAATGAACAGTTCGGATTCCGCCATGGACATTCGACCAGTCATCAAAATTTACGTGTTTGATTCGATCCAATAAATCTGAAGGCTGTTCTACTTGTCCTACTCTCCTAAACAAAGAAAAAGCATTCAACTGTGTTCGGCACAAAGGCTTGATTGTAAAATTGTAAAAACTTAAATTTTCTATTCATACATTGTTAGAATAATTCAAAGTTATCTGTCAAAGCGTACACTTCAGAATAATAATCAAGACAGCATGTAGATGTGTTATAATCTTGTTACGTGATGCAAGTCGGGTCAGTGTATGCAATCAGTCAATATGATGAAGACAGGGCCACCCTACTGCAGAGTGGTGCAATATCGTCAAGGCACACGTACTGCGCTAAGCAAGCTCGATACCCACCGGTTTTGGGCATTTGCTACAACCATTCGCGAAGCAATCTCTGTCTCTCTCTCTGTCGGTTATGGGCACAACTTAATAAATATTTAACGATCGGGTGCCATTTGGCTGTGGGCAATCTTCGACCCCTGGGTTTGTGGCGAGCTTTGCTGGCCATTTCTCAATCCGACTTAAGGGTGCCAATAGCACCGCATTCATTGTAGGGCACCATACACATCGCATTCAACATGTTTTATTTATACAATAAATCAGTAGCCGCCAGAAGGAATGTAACGAAATTGTTTCTCATTTTGCGCGAAAAGGGTTAGATGGGGACACTTTTTGCCAATCTGGAATTTTCTAAGGCGACGACGAATGCTGAGATGGCACATTCATAGCAAACGGTATGATGTGATGTCCGATTCTTACAATATTTTGCATACGTTTCATTAAGCAGGAAATGGAAATTTGCGATTGGTTTATTCATATTTTATGACATTGACTGAAATCAGACGATTTGCGATGATGATGGGTGGGTTGAAAATTACCAAACATTTTATGGATGTTTCGTTATTTTGGGTGAACGCCAATAGCAGAGTAGCGTTCCATCATCTGATGAAGGCAAAAGACCACAATTTGAATAAATCATTTCTCTCATGACGTGTTTGTGTTGGTACAAATCACCTGGCGTTGGCAAGCGAAACTGTCAACAGAGTTTGTTGGAACGTGTTCTGTTTGCATTGGTAAACTAGGGAAAATGATTAAATAATGTGGAAAAGAAAATCAGAATGACAGAATGATAAAATTATTCAAAGATCTATTTTAGATGCTCTGAGGTTTGGTTTTAACGTTATTGAACGTACGTTAATTGATTTTAGTGGTCGAACGATGGTGAAATATTCTCCGACGATGTCGTTTTGAATCAAATAGTGTAGGCTCTAGACTCATAAACACGCACATGTATTCTAAAAATGGTCAAGCGCAGAAAAAGATCTCAGTTAATAACAGTGGAAGTGTTCATAAGAACACTAAGCTGTGAAGCAGGCTCTGCCCCAGTTGGGACGCAAAAAAAAGAAAATATTTTGAAAGGAGCAAAGATAGAGTGTTTGTCCAACATTTACATAACATATCTTGGCCATATATTCTTCCAGGATATATCACGTTATGATAATAGGTGCACAAGCTCATCACGTTCGAAAGATGCAAGTTCTTTCCAACTCTACTTGAGCATCAGATATTATCCGGCTTTGTGCAATCGTCGTATATGAAGGGTAGGAAGGGAAGAAGAGAAGTGATGTGAAAAAGAGGTGAGGTCCCTTGAAGAAGAAAAAATCTCATAAGCGAAAATCGTGTAACAATATTTCTACTATTCTTTACAGAATCCTTGTCTAAACTCCTTAAGGTGATTATAAAACGAAGCAAAACTTTGAATTTTCAAGTGCACAAAACTGGAGAATCTGACAGCAGTTCACGTTGAAAACCAATCAAATTGCTTGCTTACTGGTGGTAACCACTGGGATAGATTTTCAACGCGGAGCGCTGTTTGGTTCTCAAGTCTTGTGCTCTTTAAAATTTGAGGTGTGACTTTGTTCTATAATCACCTTAACACATCTATGGATTAATTTCAGGTATTGTCAACGGAATTCTAAGAGGAATAATTAGGATCCTTCCTGTTGATTTTTTTAGATAGTTCTCAAAACAACTGCTGATTTCTGCGGAAAGTACATTTTGAAAAAAAATCCATGGGTATTGCTGGAAAAATCCCTTGAATATTCCTGATAAAATTCTTGATGATATGCTTGTTAGATTCCCATATGGATGCATGACAAATTTTCATTAGGATCTTTTCAGTTCTTTCTGACACTGAAAAGATTATGAGTAGATTGCTAATGAGGTTTTTGAGTATTCTAGAAAAGATTTTTAGTGTTGACTTTGCTCGAAATTCTTTATACACTTGTAGAGGTTGACAAAAAGACCGAGCCAAGCAATATTTGGAAAATTTCTTGAGAGATCTATACTAAAGTCATGGAGAGTTTCATTATGAATTCTGTTCGCTGATCTATGGGGTTATTGATAATACTTATTCTAGGTGCAGACTTTTCTGGACTAGATTGGATAGTACTCGATATATGACAAAGTTGTTATAAGACCCCTTAGGAAATTTTGTATGGATTTCTGCAGATAGCAGCGAATTATTTCAATAATTCAAAACAAATTACTTGTAAGATTATTTATGAATTCATAAGGAAATCTTTTATGGATAAATGAATAGCGAAATCCTGTAGGCCAGATTGTTGTGTTAAGTTCTTCATTAGATTCTTGGCCAAATCTTTGATAGAGAGATGCGGAGATGCAATTTTGGATTTATGTCAAAATTTTTAGCCAACAATTAGAACAATTAAATGTTTTTGAAGTTATCGTTCCAGTTACATAGATCTCTTCTTCGATTCAACATGAGTTTCACCAGATTAAGATTTTTTTTCAGGCACCAGCAATAGGCCATATCTTACCCATAATTCCGAAGGCATTCATAGAAGGGAATAGGTTGGCTATTGAACTTTGTCATTTTTATGGAAATATAGTCTAAATGAAGATATACCGAGAAAATATCTCTCTGAACTTCCCAAAAATTCTAAGGGGTGAACGGACTTGTAGATATTTTAAACAAATAGTTTATATCTATCTACTCGAAACTCTTTCGAAATTCAAATCGCTTTGAATTCACAGTATTCTATAATTTTAATCGAAAATAATACACAAATAAGTAAGATCAAGTCCTCCAAGTTTGACCATTTTGTAGAAAAAAAAACAAAAATATTAGGTCGAAGAATCGTTCATCAGTCAGCTTTTTTTAATCTTTCTGGCATCCGGAAAAAATCCGGGAATCGGAAAACGGATTATGAATGGACACCTTGCTTCTGACTTTTTCCTAGGAATTCATTCAGAAATTCCTCCCGCCATGGCTGGCTCAAGGAATATTTGAAAGTGTTTCCCCAGTTTTCACTTCAGGTAATCCTTCAAAAGTTCAACGCTCATACCTCCAATAAATTCAATAAGTATGACTCCTTAAATTATCCCAAGGAATTTCCTAGTGTTCTTCAGTAATTTATCGAAGGATTCCCTCCAGGATTCCATTTCTCTCAGGTAAACGAACAAATGTTCATTTCAGGATTTTTAAATAAAATCTTCGGGGGATTTTTTCCGGAAAATTCAATGAAGTTTTCTTAATCAACTCTTTCATAATTTGTTAACCAAGTTAAACGGGATTGAATAAAGTTCTTTCAGAGATTCTCCTAGGGATTTATTCAGCATTTCATCAATGAGTTACTCCAACAGTCTCTCTCGTTTAATTATTAAAAAATGTTCTTCATAACTCATCTGGATAATTTTCATAAAATTTCTCAAGGCTTTTCCTTAGGTTCTTATGGATTCAATTGTTTTTTTTTTTTTTCAAATATTGTTTTAGCAAATTATTTAGAGAATCCTCTAAATTGATGAGTTTTTTTTTTCTTGCAGGAATTCATCAAGTATTTCTCAAAAAGTTATTTAAGATGCTCTATATACATGGGGATTATTTACGGAGTTCTTTCAATAATTAAAAAAAGTAGCACTGTAGAAATTACTGAAAAAATCGTGGTAAAACTTGAGCATTTCTTTAAGAAATTTTTGGTAGATGTTTGGTTGATGAATCCCTAAAAGAGTTTTTGGAAGTAGTCCCGAGTACCCTGTCGATTGCATCTCTTCTGTAAGGAATGTTCATCAGTATGAAACTTAACGTAAAGATGCATCGAAGCCAAACCTCGAATTTTCAAGAGCACAAATCTAGAGAACCAGACAACCGTTTGTGCTGAAAATGCTACTCACTGGTCACTCGCTGGTGGTGATCAATCGATTAGATTTTCAGCACGAACGGTTGTCAGGTTCTCTAGATTTGTGCTCTTGAAAATTCGAGGTTTGGCTTCGATGCATCTTCACCTTAATGATCAAACTTAAAATTATTAATATCAAATTTGTACATTTGAACCTCCATAATTCCACCCTAAATGCTTAACTTTGACAGATACGGGTATTTCGACTACCACTTGCAGTCTTCTTCAGTATCAGTGAGTGGAGCATGAGCATGAGCAAAGATGACTGTACAATTCGTAGTTGCTACTCCGTGATTGACCAGAACAATCGAAGTTGCACAAGGAATTAATGAATGGGGCTTGGGATTAGATTACCATTCTTCAATGTGCACAAATCGAGAGCTCAAATATTAAAAGTCAATAACGGCGCCGGCCACATCCTTACAGTCATCGGGGAAGGGAAGGAATATTAGTTAGACAACCGTTGTTACTAGAGACCGAGTATACCTCTGCATCTCTACAGTTGTCATGGAAAGGATATTGGTTTAGTGGGATAAGATAAATATTTTGGAGTCACCAATGGTTGGTGATGCGAGCTATGATATAATCACGCAAATTCGATATTCGAATTGTACGCCGAACAAGCGTTCATTACTCGTCCGCGCAGGAGCAAGCGACGCGATCAATAGATCAAACACTACTAACGATCCGCGATGCTTTTTCATTTCACTACGCGAATAACGCGCGACATGTTTGATCCTGCCCTCATCGCCTGCCCCGCAGGAGCTAGCGTCAAGGTCGAAGGATCAAACACAACTCTTCTTCAGTGTCAGTGAGTGGATACGAGTGACATTTAGGGCAGAATTAAAAGGTACAAGTTACTCCAATCTACTTTTTAGTTTCGCTAAATTTAAGATTTTATTAACATTTTGCCGTAGCAGTTCATATTTTTTACAGGTGAGTTGATTTCACCTGCTTATAAGAGAAAAAAACACGTTCTCAATTTACTTAACCTAATTTAACCTAAATATATAACGCATTAATCGTGGCAATAGAAGATTGTAACGATTTTTGCCTGAAATTATTAATTATTCTATTTGACATTTGTTCCAATGTTTCAGCATTGAATATTCTATGTAACTCATTGGTACAATACCAGGGAGGAAGCTTTGGAATCATTTTCAAAATTTTATTTTGAATTCTCTGCAGAGCTTTCTTCCTGGTATTACAACAGCTAGTCCATATTGGTACAGCATACAACATGGCTGGCCTGAAAATTTGTTTGAATATGAAAAGCTTGTTCTTAAAAGTTTTGATTTTCTATTACATATTACATATTTATTACATTTGGCTTGAATGCCCTCAATGTGATTTTTGAAAGTTAAATTTTTATCTAGCATGAACCCTAGATACTTAACTTCATCTGACCAATTTATTGGAACCCATCTCAACGTGACAGCATGTTTACTTGAACTTGTACAAAACCATGCTTTCTAGTTAGTTTTTACCAAAATTTTACGAGCTTTTGGCGGGTTTAATGATTGAATAATTTTTGATGACTTGAGTTTGATTGAGTGATTTTGCAGTAAAATGTCAAGCATGAGATTTGCGAAACAGATCTTCAATGAGTTTGCTCTCGTGAGAGACCTAGTTGATTTAGATTTGAATTTAAATCTATCAATACTGCTAAGGGCTAAACGAATTTAAGTTTGTATAAAGACAATCGTGTAAATACAGTGGGATTCCGTTTTTGGCATGCTCCATTTTTGGCACCCCCTGATTTTGACAACAAAAAGGATCCGTTTGTATCATTTTTCAATACTATTAAATTTGATTTTCATTGTGTCTCTTGCATCAGACATTTTAAACAGGTTTCCAGAGCACCATATTCGCCGATATTCCCCGGAATCCCAGCAACTACTAGAGCTCTCGTACTGGATTATTTACTTCGAAATGGTCATGTATTCACAACGTTTAATGGCATCATAAATGTCGATATATTTCTAATATTCCATACTAGTGGTGCTCTGAAGTTAACTTTTTATTTTTTTTTTTGTATACGAGCCACTCAAAATAATCAAAATGTTTTTTACGAGATCCTTGGGATCCCTAGCTTGGTCTGGGAGTTTCTTAACTGCATCTTGGAGAATCCTTTTGAGATCCTAGTGTTTCCTAGAATTTCTAGTGGGATTCTAAACTTTTAATGAATTCTTAGGGATACTGAGAGAAATCTGGAGATTTCTAGCGGACATTATGGGTTTCTTGCTAGATTCTCAGGAAGTATAATTGATTTCTGGGATTGCGTGAAACCTAATAATTCCAAGTAAACTCCTAAGATTTATAGGACGTCCTGTGAATTCCTAGCGGGATACTGTGGATTTCTAGTTATGTATAGAGGTTTTCTGGCAAAAGCTTGCGACTGTTAAGTAGGTTTCAAGCGAAATCTGGGTATTGCATGCCTGGAAATAATAGACTTTCGAAAATTCTGCGACTAGGGAATTACAGCGGAATCTTAAGAATTTAAGCGATAGCTTCGGAATTCCTAGTGGGTTTTTGGGCATATATCAATTCCTATCAGAATTTTAAGTGAGTTTCTGATAATTGTAGCTGGGATCATGTGGATTCCTAACAAGCTGCTTCAGAGTCCTCGCGTGTTCCTGTGGATTTCTTACGAGCACCTGAAGATTCATAACCAGTTTTTCGGGTTTCGTAGCGAAAACCTGTAAATTTCCATTGATTTTATATGGTAGGTTTATGACATATATGTATGTATATAAAATTTCAATGATGAGAAGCTTATTTGGCAGTGTCCATAAACGAAGTAGCATTTTTTAGCAAATTTTGCCCCCCCCCCCTTTCACATCGTAGTCTATTTTCCCACACCTAATACAGCAAAATCGTAGACTCTCCCCTCCCCCCCCCCCTAAAATGCTACGTCATTTATGGACGGTCCCTTTGCGTATTCTACGAAATTTCACGTCGCATTTATGCATGAGAACTTAATGCCGATCGCAGGTTGAGCACCACTGTCCTATACCATTTTGAAATCATTTTTCTATGAATTTCATTGAAAAAACATAATTTTTGTGTACAGCAATTACAACACATAATTCAAAGGAGCCATTCTCAACTTAATTTGGTCGAATTTGACGCTAGGGCTTGAGGTATAAACTGATTTTTGATGTTCATTTAATTTAAAAAATCATTCAGTTTTGCAATATCCAGATTCTCAACATTTTTTATGTTAACAGAAATATGTTTCATTGTATTCTTGCATATTTTTCAGAGAATGTCTAATTTTTAAATGATGGGCACTTTTGCGATTATTATTCCTACATCGCCCACACATACAAATTGTATGCATAAATCTCATAAAAATACATTGAAGACATTTAAGCGATAAAAAGTGCGCAGAATGTCTGTCACAATTAACGTTACGGGTCTAAAGATTCATAGCTTATACCCTAAAGAACGGTGTTTTTTATATTGGCATAAATTTGTACTTGTTTGGATTAGGATGATCTAAAAAGCATTTTTTTTCCCATTCCACCCCGGGGAAAATTGATTTTTAGTTTTCTTTAGGTATAGTTTTTCGTTTCCAAACGAAAATATTTTAGTTTTGTTACTGTCTCTTCTCTATTGATAGAAAATTCTTCAAATAAAAATGAAAGGAATTCATCGGCTACAGCGCTCTATTACTACATTTATGGTCAAAAATGCTGTTAGAATCATTTTTCCCGTTCATTTGCCCGAATTTCTTCTTACAAACTTTATGCTCATTTAGTCCCTTCGTTTAGTTCGTTTAGCGCTGTTGGTTTTCTGCACATCGTTCGAATAATATTGGACGATGTTATTTTTTTGTTTATGTTTTCATTCATATTTTTTTAAGGCACTCCGTGCTCGTGGCCACTACTGTGCTGGAATCAGTTTATCTGTATCTTCCTTACCGATACAGTTCTATTTTTAGCTAATCTATATTTACATCTGCTTTCACTCTCTTCTGCTCTTTTGCTCTCACACCGAGCAGGTAGGAGAGTGCTCTGCTGTTGGTCCAATCGGTTTCCATAAGCCATAGTCCATTGCTCTTGCGGTGGTTCATTTTGCCGTGTTCCTGAGTCGTTTTGAGGCTAGCTGCCTGCGAAGTTGGTCAGTTTGTCTCAGTCACCATCTGATACTGACGGAGGATGGATGTGTTCCCCTAAGCACGATCCTCCGTGCGGCGTCTTCTGGTGGCTGGACGGGTTATTTTTTTGGAGGGGCTGGGAATTGAATCCATGACCTTCCGCTTATGAAGCGAAAGCGTTACCTCAAGGCTACGGACCCCCCCTATTGGACGATGTTGTGTTATTAGAATATTCCTCAGAATAATCGAATTTTTCACGAATAAGCAGTGGCCCAGATGGCCATGCTGAGGGTCGTAGGTTCGAATCCCGCTGGTCAAGGATCTTTTCGGAAAGGAAATTTTCTCGATTCCCAGGGCATAGAGTATCTACGTACCTGCCACACGATATACACATGCAAAAATGGTCAATCGGCAAAGAAAAGCTCTCAATTAATAACTGTGGAAGTGCTCATAAGAACACTTATCTGAAAAGCAGGCTTTGTACCAGTTGGAACGTAATGCGAGAAAGAAGAAGAACGAATAAGCAACATTGTCAAGAATGATCGATTTTAGATGTTATCTAAATCAATAATTATTAAAAATTGGATTAAAAAAATCTCTGCAATCTATAGTAAAACTAAAGATTGCAGAGTTTTTTATCCAAAAAAAGCTTTTTTTTATTCCGAAAAAAGCTAATCCTTTAACATCATCAGTTAAAAACTTCTTAAAAATCAAATTTGTATGAGTGTTAGTTTTTATAGATATCATAAAAGTTATCTAACCCATTCTGTCTCGTATTCCGAACACCTTGATTCAAATTTTGAACAGCACGAATAATTCGTATTCAAATGAATAATTTCGCAAATAAATTTATCTGAGCTAGTTTTACTGACCTCGAACTAGGGAATCATCACCACTCCCGAGGCCCAATATAAATTGGAATATGTTTAAATTTAATTGCAATTGACTGCCATTTCCTGGTAATTTGATGACATATTCCAGCGAAACTTGTCAACCAAATCGCCATACAAAAACCGAGTGTTTGGAACATGAGTCTGTTCAGAATTTGAGATAAACGAGATATGTATAGAAAAAAAAAATCTTTAGAAAAATTGTCAAAAACGAAAAAGCACATAATACACTGTGTAAGAAGCATAATGCGAAACCTATAGATAATAAATACAGGGGATAGGCAAAATGATTGAGATAGGCAAAATTTTGCCCAAATTCAAATGGTTATAACTTTATAAAAAATGGATGAAATTGGATGCATCTGGAAGCAGTCGACGGCAAATTTGGTCCAGTTTTAGGAACTTTCTGGGCCATGCATATTTGCCACTGGACACCGGAGATGTTCCGGATTTTCTGAGGTCATGTCCAAATGTCATTTTTTCTGTCGCTTGTATTTTTGTGCGGTGTAAAGTTAGACAGATGTTTGCAATTTTCCTAGAAACTAGAACTAATAGGAAGTTGAATGCCACTGGACGCATTAAGATTGGTTGGAAATCTTCAGAAATATGACCATTTCCGTAAAACTGGTTCCGGAAAGCATGGTCAGTCATGTTTGTATTTCAAATCATGTAAATATTATCCGGAGCTATATCCAAGCGGACAGCAACCTTAAAAATGATGTTTCCTGCAGCGTATTCAGAACCATTAGATGCATAGACCACTCTATAGAAGGTTCCAGGTACCCCGGGGGAAGTGGTCAATTAGGAACATATCCGGAACCATATCAATATGGGCATCAAACTTCATGATTTTCAAAGGTTATGCTTTCCGAAGCATTTCCAGCATCACCGGCTGCCATGACCACTTTATAGTAGGTTTCAGGTGCCCCGGGGGATGTGGCCAATTCAAAACATGCCCGAAAACACATCAATATGGGTATAAACATCAAGATTTTTGAAGGTGATGCTAATAGAAGTATTTACAGCGCAACTTATTTATACGACCACTGTATAGTAGGTTCCATGGGCCCTGGGGGATGAGGTCATGTTTCGAATAGGCCACATCTCTAGGAGCCCCTGGAATCTACTATAGAGTGGTTATTACATCATGTGGTTCTGAAAATGATCGCCATTTTCCAAGTCCCATGGATCTTACTGTTTATGGTAGAATGTGATTCTAAACAGATGAACGGACATGTTCCGAATCGGCTACATTCCCCGGGGCACCTGGAACCTACTATAAAGTGGTCATGGCAGCCGGTGATGCTGGAAATGCTTCGGAAAGCATAACCTTTAAAAATCATGAAGTTTGATGCCCATATTGATATGGTTCCGGATATGTTCCTAATTGACCACTTCCCCCGGGGTACCTGGAACCTTCTATAGAGTGGTCTATGCATCTAATGGTTCTGAATACGCTGCAGGAAACATCATTTTTAAGGTTGCTGTCCGCTTGGATATAGCTCCGGATAATATTTACAGTGAGAGGCAAAATAAAGTGCCCACCTTACCAGTTTTCGAATTTCTCTCATTGATTTGGTTCAAATTAAAGTTAACACACCTAAATCTTTTGTGATATTTTATTTTTGATGTTCTTTTAAAGTTGCACTTACGAAATTTTGATTAAAAAAAGAATTTTACTTAAAGAAAAAGAAAATCAATTTGTATTGAAAAAAAAGTAGTGACAAAAATAAGTGCCCACTTCCTTCTTGGCCCCAGAAAAGATGATTTAAGAAAAATAAAAAGCAATTTAATAGTTAATGTGTCCTCCTTTGGCCTTAAGGACTTGCTGGAGGCTCTTCGGCATGCTTTTCACCAGGTTTTGTAGGTGTTGTGGATCTAGTTCTTCCCAGGCGCGCTCCAAGGCTTCAAAATAATTATTTTTGTTGGTAACACCAGTTTTTTCAACCCTAGCATCGAGAATCGCCCACAAATTCTCGATGGGGTTGAGGTCTGGGCTTTGTGGAGGCCATTCCAGCGGTTTAATCCGACAAGACCGGAAGAAAGACTTGGTCTTCTTTCCAGTATGCTTCGGGTCGTTGTTCTAGAGAAATATGAATTTCTCTTCAAGGCCCGTCTGGATCAGCGAAACCTCCAGATTTTCCAGCAAGATGTTAATGTAGGAATCTGCCGTCATTATTCCGTCGATTTTCACGACGCTTCCTACTCCACTCCATGAAAAACACCCCCAGACCATCACATTTCCTCCTCCATACTTCACCTCACTGTACATGATTTGAAATACAAACATGACTGACCATGCTTTCCAGAACCAGTTTTACGGAAATGGTCATATTTCTGAAGATTTCCAACCAATCTTAATGCGTCCAGTGGCATTCAACTTCCTATTAGTTCTAGTTTCTAGGAAAATTGCAAACATCTATCGAACTTTACACCGCACAAAAATAGAAGCGACAGAAAAAATGACATTTGGACATGACCTCAGAAAATCCGGAACATCTCCGGTGTCCAGTGGCCAATATGCATGGCCCGGAAAGTTCCTAAAACTGGACCAAATTTTCCGTCGACTGCTTCCAGATGCATCTAATTTCATCCATTTTTCATAAAGTTATAAGCATTTGAATTTGGGCAAAATTTTGCCTATCTCAATCATTTTGCCTATCCCCTGTATACCCGTAACGCGGGTATATCACCCTTTCGTGGTGCGTTACGGGGTTAGATCCACCAATTTGAACCCTAGTCTAATCTTGTTTGTCGGGCTAGAGTAATATGTTCTAGTAAATCAAGGATTCGCGGTACAAAGGCCTTGTTACTGGCAACAGTTTCTGAAATTGAATCTATTCTACCTATGCTTAAAGACTCGGAGTTTGTCAGTCCCGAGACTGCATTTGAAGCCAGTATATCATTCATGAGTATTGACTCAACCATGACTGTTAAGTACTGATAATTCAAGGACGCACGTGAATGCTGATTACTAAAAAAATTTTCTAGCTTGATTCGGTTTTGCTGCTAGTACAAAGCCTCTTCTCTGGTATTTTCCGTTGCATGGTCAAATATCAGTAGTACTGATTTGGTTCCTCAGAAATTAAATCGATTATTTATGCTAAGGGGCGCGCCTTTGCTGAGATGTAAGTCTCTATAAAGGGTGTAAATAGCGGGATATAAAAAGCCTTTTCATCACAATTGATTTTTATCAATCTCTGAGTAATCAAAACAAGAACTGTACATAAATCGATAAGGTACCGTGGGGTAAGTGGATACAGAAAAATCATCAGTCAACTTCATTGTTATGTACAGCTAACGTGAATAATGTAATTCAAACTTTTTTTTGTGGATAACAAATGAGGGACTTATGTGCTTCAAATCGATTCTTGTTTCGATTTTTCTGATTGTTATGTATTGAGTATGAGCGACTTGAAAATTTGCACCAAATGATCCACTTGCTCCACCATGGTGGGGTAAGTGGATCACCAAACAAAAAATCTATTCTCAAAACTAGTATGGTATAATTATGTATAGTATGAATGATATTACTTTCGTTCTTGTTAATAGTGCTAGTTATATTACATTTTGATAGTTTAAAAATTAAAAAAATATCTTTATTTTATCAAAATAATATTTAAAATATTTTACATTAGTTCACACTAATTCGAACAAAAAAAACATTGTGGCTAGTATAATTTGAAGGAAATTCATCCATTTATACACATAAGCTATACAGAAGTATTGCAGGGGTATTCCAAACGATGTTTTCGAAAAACACTTATTGTTTAAAAACATAAGTTACATTTATTTTTGATTAAAAAACTGAAATATTTTTATTCTATTGATGAATATATTTGTATCATATATCTAGAACAATTTATATGGTCAAATAAGGTACGACATTAGGCATTCAATTGAAAGAAACAAATATTTTGGTCTTTAGCAACTCAGCTTAGATACACCACGTAAAGTGTTGGTTTAAATATTGCAATATTCATTCTTTAAATGTTTTATACCAGAAAGATTAAAAATAAACTGTTAGGTGGATTAATTCAATTTTGTATAGTCAATTTGACAAATTTAAGCTATGAATGAGAAAAGTTAAAGGAAAACAACATATATTAAAACTTATTCAAATTCTCGTAAACAGTGTGTCAACAAATGATAATAATACTTGATCCACTTACCCCACCCCATTCAAAACTAGGGGTAAGTGTTCCATGTCCAATATATTTGTATTTATTTATAAAAATCTCATATTTTTCATTGTGTTTCATTCAATTAGAACTGAAATGCTCACCATGTGTTGAAAAAACTAATAGTATTCGATTTTAGACAGAGATACAATGGATTTTTGATTGATAGAAAACAATTTCAAAATAAATCAATTTTTGCAACTCACAAGTTTGCTTGTGTTAGTGTACGTGTAGTACCAGTTTTGCAATAGTATTAGTGTGGACGTAATAATATAACCTAAAACGAAGCAATGGTGCAAAAACATTCAACATATTCAAGTATTTAAGCTTAATATGGACAAATGATCCACTTACCCCACTGATACACTTCCCCCGCTGCACACTGTAGCCGTCGCTGAAAAAACGTGATCGAAATTGTTTTGACCTTGAAAACATGATTTTAGTACTATAGTGTCTTCGGGAAAGTTTTTCCATAAAATAATCGCTATTTTATGAAAGTGTCAGTTTGGTGATTAATCCACCTATAAGTGAGAACGAAATTTTATTTTTCGTATTTATGAATTTAAAAATAAACTTTATTCGGAAAAGTTGTAGGTAATACTAGAAGAAACAACTTTGCTGAAGACACCGTATGCATATATTTTTGATTTTCATGTACATTTGTGGAGTTTTTTGTGGAACACCCCTAAAAATCACTTTTTTCATCATAACTTGGTTGGATGATTTGGTAGTCCTCTACGGGCATGAGACGTGGACAATGCTCGAAGAGGACCTGCAAGCGCTAGGAGTTTTTGAACGACGTGTGCTTAGGACGATCTTCGGCGGAGTATGTGAGAACGGCGTATGGAGGAGAAGAATGAACCACGAGCTTGCGCAACTCTACGGTGAACCCAGTATCACGAAAGTCGCCAAAGCTGGAAGGGTACGATGGGCGGGACATGTTGTGAGAATGCCGGACAACAATCCCGCAAAAATGGTGTTCAACTCAAATCCGGCCGGTACAAGACGAAGGGGAGCGCAACGAGCTAGGTGGTTTGACCAAGTGGAGCAGGATCTTGGAAGTGTGGGGCGATCGAGGAATTGGAGGTTAGCAGCCATGGACCGAGTTAGTTGGCGTAACATTGTGGCGCAGGTCATGTCTTGAAGGACGTAGCGCCAGCAAAAGTAAAGTAAAGTAAAGTAAGTGGTTGGATGATTTTGTACAATTTTCAATTGTTCTAGTGTTATTTGTTACTTGCAAAAACGCATAACTTTCTCCAAAAGAGCATATTTTTATCTCTCATACTTTTCGAGTTATTGAAGGTTTTATATAAAATTTTGCACCTTTTTGACACTAAAAATCATTTGGACGCGCACATTTCCGCAGTCTGAGACATGTTCATCCAATGGTTTGAAACTAATACTATGAAATGCAGAGAAAGCCGCTTTTAGCCTGCTTTAGCCTGACGGTCAAAAGAAAGTTTGAAAAAATGTTTACTTACATGCAGATATAATTTACACTTATTCACTACACCCTATATTGGCTTAACTTGAATATCTGGCATCACTGTATCGAATTTTATGCAATAAAGTCAACAATATAATCAATCAACAAAAGGTCGGAATAATCTATTCAGACAAGTTTATCACAGACAAACAGACAACATATCCAACACACTTTTCGTCGTTCACCTTTCCAACGTTAGCTGTTTATTTTGTGCAGAAAAACACTTATTGCTATTTTTTCTGCAGGAAGTCTCAGTCCTTTCTTGAGAATTTTTCGGAGCTCGCAGCAAAAACTAAAATGTATAATATAACTATAAAACATTTATTTTTTCCTTTAAAATTCATATGCAATCCATAAATCAGTAAATATTAATGTTTAAGATTATCATCATTATTTTTAGCTCCGCTATCACTGGTTTGTTCGTTATCTTTTTTAACCAAAAGATTTTCCCATCCTGAAAAGGAAACACTTTTTTCTCGGGAATGCTCTAATAGATGTAATCACAGGATTTGATGTCGCCAACAAACAGTGTAATAATTCTTAGTCAGTATCAATTCTGGAGATCCTCCCTGCAATTCTTAGTATCCTTGTTACATCCTCTTGAGCCTCTTCGGTCAACTGTCCAATAGAGACCAAGAAAGAAATTACCTCACTAGTATTAAAGGGACGAATGACCTTCGGGTTAAAGTCCCTCTCAAACAACAACAACAACAATTACCTCACATCCTCGTATAAGGATTCAGTGTACAAAGCGTTGAGCAAATTTCTCCATAGCATCGATGTTACTGAATCGATTCACATTTGAACTGTCGAATCTATTTATCGATTTAATCGAATCCTTTGCATCTATATATTTGAATTGAAATTTATGAAGTTTGGGATGAGATCAAATGAATTAGCAGTCGACACCAACATCTTTCAATAAAATCAGTTTTCATATTCGATACAACAAATTCACTAATTAAAAATTTGGTTTCTCTCCCATCAATTCATTAAGAAACATTTATCGATTTCTACAAAATAAATCGAATCAAAAACTCGAATTAAAAAAATCAATTCATTCGATTCTTGATGCTCCAAACATCGATTCAAAATATCGATTAATCGTAATGACAACTTAAATATTCGAAATATCAATTTAAACTCAGCCAAAGCTAGTACGGATGCTGATATTGGGTGCCACTCATATAAACCAAGAAGCAATTAAACAGTTTGAAATGCATACTTACCGATTTTCTCGCATTAAAACATATTTACACAATTATGAAGAAACAATCCACAATCGCCTTCGTGTACTGCCGTTCTACGCATATTTGGCTCGCAGCTTATAAGGTTTACATAGAAAATGGGACAAGTAGGTGTAGATGAGCAGTGTAAGCAGGTTGTAATTTATTAATGGTCCCTTTTATACATGGGTTCGATCACCACAAATGAACAAATTCAACAAAATGTTATCATAGAAAAATGTATGAACAAATTTTGATACATGATCTTTAATATGATCATCTTAAGATTTCAGTAATTCCGCTGTTTTATTTTGTATGATGCTGATAAATAACCTTCGCCAATCGTATCATCAATCAAGCGGTTCTGGTGATGGCAAATCACATGACACGATAACTATTACTAATATTCTAAAATATTTCAACAAATGTATATTTTTTCATTCTCCACAAATTATCAACTATTTATTGTAAAATGCATAAATGTTATAATTGTGAATAACACTAAAATATAGGGATTTCTTATGAACAAACGAAAACTATAACATTTTTTATTGGTTTAGTGTAAAAAAATTTCACTATCGGTATTTTACTAGTACTACCGATGAATCTATGACAAAAGGTCGAAAGGACAAAAGGTCGAAGAACAAAAAAGAAGGGACGAAAGGTCGAAAATCTTTTTTCAAAGAAGGAAAAATTTCTCACCAAGCAAATCATTTTCGACCTTTTGTCCTTTCGACTTTTTGTCTTTCGACCTTTTGTCCTTTCGACGTTTTGTCTTTCGACCTTTTGTCCATGAACCCTACCGATTCTGATCGATGTAGTACCGTTGAATCGGTATTCAGCAAAAGTAGTCGGAGCCGGAATCTCTAATTGACCACCTACTTCATAAATGAAACTAACGTTAGAAAAGTTAACGATGAAAAGAGTGTATGATATTTAGTCTGTTTGTCTGTGGTAAACCTGTCTGAACAGATTATTCCGATCTGTTGTTGATTGATGTCATTGTTGATTTGATTGCATAAAATTCGATATAGTGATGCCAGATATTCAAGTTAAGCCAATATAGGGGGTAGTGAATAAGTGTAAATTATATCTGCATGTAAGTAAACATTTTTTCAGACTTTCTTTTGACCGTCAGGATAAAGCAGGCTAAAAACGGCTTTCTCTGCATTTCATAGTATTAGTTTCAAACCATTGGATGAACATGTCTCAGACTGCGGAAATGTGCGCGTCCAAATGATTTTTAGTGTCAAAAAGGTGCAAAATTTTATATAAAACCTTCAATAACTCGAAAAGTATGAGAGATAAAAATATGCTCTTTTGGAGAAAGTTATGCGTTTTTGCAAGTAACAAATAACACTAGAACAATTGAAAATTGTACAAAATCATCCAACCAAGTTATGATGAAAAAAGTGATTTTTAGGGGTGTTCCACAAAAAACTCCACAAATGTACATGAAAATCAAAAATATATGCATACGGTGTCTTCAGCAAAGTTGTTTCTTCTAGTATTACCTACAACTTTTCCGAATAAAGTTTATTTTTAAATTCATAAATACGAAAAATAAAATTTCGTTCTCACTTATAGGTGGATTAATCACCAAACTGACACTTTCATAAAATAGCGATTATTTTATGGAAAAACTTTCCCGAAGACACTATAGTACTAAAATCATGTTTTCAAGGTCAAAACAATTTCGATCACGTTTTTTCAGCGACGGCTACAGTGTGCACTGTACCTTACTTCATTATTTATCAATGGAAATGGAGTAATGCGACATGCACTATATACTAAGGATACAGGTAATACCACAATAGATCTGAAAAAATGGTTGCAGTGGCGCATTCGAACAGAATGAAGGTTAAATATCATAATATTTACCATTATTGTATCATTCATTGCTCCGAGTAGGGCAAAAAGGAAACAATACTGTGGAGGACGATACTTCACTGGCTCCGTTTTAAAGTAGGATTGTTTATATCTCTGCAATCAATCCATTCCTATTAACGATAAGACGTGGGCGTTGTTTTATTCTTAGTCAACTTTAACAACTACTACTGAGACTTTACCAGCTAATATACGAAACGTCAAACACGAAGCAAACGATGTGCGCGCCTCTTGTTGTAAGATGTAAAACATAGGAAATTTGAAATGATCGTTTATAGAGTGCTCGATAAAAAAAAATCGCAATTGTCGCGTATGTTGGTTTGTACCTGGGTGTTCGTCTTTCAAATGCAATTAAATACAACGAATGATTAGCTACATGTTGGATGAGAAAAAATGACAAGAATTTTAAAGACCTAGAGGTGCTAAAAACTCTAATTCTAACAAGAAGGCAACTCGATTGAAATTCATACACACTATGCGATTATTCAGTGTCGGACGAATATGCGATAGAAGAAAGACATTGTCCGAAGTAGGTAATGAAATGATGGTTACCCAGCCAGCAGGTGTACCGAATGGAATGTCAATTGAAATCGGAATTGCCTCGATTTGCTGCAAATATTTTGAAATTCAAATCAGCTACAAATTGGGGACGGATTAAAATTCAAGATGATTTCTCTTTCGCGTTGTTTTGCGTTCTTCGAATTCTTTCTGAGCCTCTGATGATTGTTCTTGCTTGAGCGGCGATGAGTACTCCCATTCTAGAAAATCGACTAACCAGATCAAATTAATTCATTAAAATCCACGTCCGGCGAATGAGAGAGTCTTATCTGCTAGGCAGTAATTATGTGCGCCGTGCTGTTTCTAAACTCGCTCGGAAAGCCCTATTACCTTGTTAGGTGGAGCGATTAAAATGCCAAAATTAGCAATTTGCCGCTCACGGAGCTGGCGGAGCTCTCATTCTCCTTTGCCGGTGCACAAATCGTGCAAATTCCTAATAAGAGTTTAATTGAGAACGATGCGATGAATGGGGACACACTGGGCTGCACCGACCGGACACCATCAGCCGGTTTGCACCGGAGATAAAAATATAATCTCGATATCGAGAACCGTACCCGAGCATGGAGGGAAAGCAGAATGATATTAATTTTAATTGTTTAGATATTTTGCATTTTGATAAAAAATACGATTTCGATTGATTTCGACTAAATGCAGGGCTGTTACAACAGGCGCGAATTTCGCGATTCTCGCGGATTTCGCGATTTTCGCGGATTTGTAGCGGATTTGGCCAGCCAAGCGCGAAAATCGCGGGTGGATAAAATTTTGTCGCGAAAATCGCGGATTTCCCAAATCATGCGGCATAAATTGAGTTATATACATACAGTAGTGATTTCATAATTAGGAAATTTCTATTTGGAACAGAAAATTCAAGACTTCTCCTTGAAAGCTTTAAAGTTCAGTTAGTATAATCACTGATATCAAAAATATTGTTCAAGGAAATATAAAAAGCAGAAATATTTTATTTGTAAATCATTTTCATTTTATTTGGAGTAATTTTTCTCGCGGGTCGCTAGCCAATCAAGAGGTAGTTCCTACCTAAATTCTTAACGTTCAACGCTTCGTCATCGTAATCATCGTCATCATCAAAACATTCAAAGCAGTTTTTCTGCTCAAAATTAAAAAATATTCGATAAAAATGTGTTCACTGTGTTTCGGTTGGAGAATAGAATACAGTGAACACATTTTCCTGTAAATTTTATCAATTTTGAACGAAAAACTGCTTTTGAAAATTCCGAAATCAATGACGGATCCTGCCCCCTTCATGACACTAATCTAAAATTCAACTGATTCTATTGACGGCGATATATAGGTTCTTAACTTTAAGATAAACTGAAAATAGTATATTTTCAGATCCTGTGAATTAGCAGGACATTTCTCTTTCGTTGAAAATCTTAGAAAATGACGCTCATTAAGACCACTCAGAACATTTGGATTGACATTTAAAATATTTGAAATCAGAAATGTGTCAAATCTACTGATCATGAATATACTAAATTAGTTCAGCTTGATTACATAAATGCATGCCTCCAAATTTTGTACGGATAATATGCGGACACTCTGACTGAGTGTTGGCGCTGCTGTCATAGTTGGTTACCCTATGAAATCTTAGGATCAATAGAAAAGTTCCCTTTAACAATTGCTTCGCAGTCAGATTAGGAGTTTTGTCAGTGAAGAATATTGTAAATCTAGAAGATACAAATTACTTGAAGTTAATGGAAAGCAGCACTGAAAATTGTATGTATAATTAATGAAATTTTTGATGTAAATAGAACTAAATAAAATTTCTTGCAGTTTAGTCTGATCACCATAAAACCATTTGACAATCTGCTTTGAAAACCATTGCAACGATTGAAGCACCACCGCAACACCCAAATAACCAACAAACTTATAAGGCCATTGCACAGCTAATATAGGGCATGCCAGCCCTGAAATATTGGCAGGCAGGGCAAATTAAAGTGCTATTTGGTTACTTGGGCACAGCGGTTGAAAAATTAGCACCTGGTGAAATCGCTCAAAATAATAGTAGTTTTGCTTGGTAAATTTTTGTTCAGCAACAATTTTGTAAATATAAATGATCATTTATAAATTTGTAAATTTGGAGAAAACTGTTGAGAACCGATGAGTGAAGAAAATTAAAAAAAAAATCATAATGCAGTTGATATCAAAACTACTATTATTTTGAGCGATTTTGGTGCTTAACTTTTCAACCACACACTTAGAAAAAATCATTGAAATTTACGTCATATGATCCCGCCATATTGAAGCAAGTAAAATGACTTAAACCTAAGTCACAAATGATGTAATTTTCCGTCACAATGGACTGAATATTATTCGAATTACAAAAATTTTCAGTCACATTGGACGTAATTTTACAAGAATGACGTATTTTTAAGAACTAATGCCATCGAATTTATCAAATTATCATTATCAAAATCAAATCGAAATCATTATCAAATGCAGTACTAACACAAATTTTGTGATAATGAAATAGAAGATATTTAGAATTCTCTGTCGAAATTGCATGCGTTTTGCTCATAGGAATTCAAAGTTACAGCATGCCAAAGTTGAGCATTTTGTATGAAAATCGGCTTTCACTACTATTATTCTGAACACAACTGTATGTACATCACATTTACAATACTTTTTAAAATAGTAAGCTGCGCATAATTAAACTGAGTAGTTAACAAATCAATTTTTATAAAATTGTATTGTTTTTTTTTTGAATTTCATTTGTTTTAATGTATAAAAAAGGTTTTGTTAACATTTCATCAAAATTAATTTATAGGTGGATCAGATCTGAACCTGTAGAGTTGGACATTTTGTGTCAAACGTCGAAAGAGTTTTAAATGTATAGTTCAATGTACTGCCATTACTTACCAATATTAATGGAAAAATGTAACAATTTAAAAAAAAATGGTTAAAAATATCAGATTATCACAACAATTTTAAGTCTTTTTACCTCAAATTGATTGAGTATTATTGTTTAACTGTCCTCATCTCATAAATAAACAATATTTTTTACAACATTGTTTTCTGAAACAATATGATGGTGTTTGCCTATCCATGTATTTCGCTCTCGATAACATAATCACTTAAAATATAGTCTTAAGTTAGATGAGATGAAAATTCGAAATTTAAATAGCAATTTAAGGTTTTCTATGCTTCTAATTGACAATGTAAAATTACTGTGTATGTTTTTCATCTTAAAATATGATTAATAACTTTTTTTTGCATCTCCTATTGTATGCAAAGATCATATCGAATTGTGTTAAGTATTGTTGCAAACCGGGCCTCCTCTCTGCTTGTAGGGACACTACCATTTATGAAGTTGCACGATTTTCTACCAAAAATGTATTGAAATGTTGATGACAAATAAATTTCGAGTGATATTTTTGAGTACGATTTTCTCCATAAAAATTTCGCTTTTCGCTTTTTACCTGTTTTCCTGCCTAGTAGCGCAACTGGAGTAATTATCAAATGTATTTCATCATATAACACTACCCTAAATGTTGACAGAAATGCGTATAACAACTTGTCTTGATCAATGGTAGATGCTTTAATATATGGCGAAAATAATCACTTAGTACCATTAAAAACTAGTTTTTGATCAAGCACGTTTAGGCATTTTTTTTTAAAATGAGTAGTAAAGATGTCAATGAAACAGAATTTTTTTTAGGCGCGGATTGGTGTTGCTAGGCGCGGATCGAATTTCTGAAGTCGCGATTTTCGCGGATACGATTTTAAGATTTTTGTAACAGCCCTGTAAATGTTAACATAAACAATATAAACAAACATATGTAATTCTGAGATGTTAGTAATAACATATGACTAGGTCTAAGTTATAACATAATCATAACTGAATGAGATAATTTTTTTTTAATATATTTCATTAACAGTTACTAAAATGACACGCACTCATTTATTAAAAGGACATTAGGTTATGTTAGGTTAAGTTCAGCCTATTGAAGAGTGATCCATTTCTCTTATAAGCAGGTGAATTCAATTCACCTGTAAAATTTATCAACTGACACGGCAAATTGAATGTAATATGTTGTTAACATAATTTAATTTTACCAAATTAGGATGATAATGTTGAATAGATATTTCAAAAAAACATCTAGTTTAAAAATCAAAAACAAATTTAGATAACAACTTGCTGTAAACAGTTTATTATTTCCTGCTCGGGTAGGGTTTCGTGGTCCGGCGGTCTGATAGGGCCGTTGAGGACGACAGACGAAGGGTTGCTTTGCTGACGGACGTCGAAATTAATTAGAGTTGGCTTGAAATCGATTTATAATTGCCGGACCTGATTTAGTTGCAGTCCCCCTTTCGAGATTGACGGCTATGGAGTCGCTGCGGTGTTTTTAGCGCTATATGGAAGATGTATTCGCCTAAGGACATAACGTCTAACACACAGGCCAAAGATGGCAAGCGAGAATTGAAATGTCCGTAAGAATGTTCATCGCAGTGATTGCGACTTCAATTCAAAGTGGGATTTCCCTCGCCGGTACCAGTCATTTAATCTTACCGCTACCTTCGTCTCTCGACTTCGGTGGCGTTTGCTCTTGTCTACCCTTAAGATGTGATGTAAACTGCCATAAAAAATCTCCAACAGCGCAGGAAAAACGTCTGCTCTGAGATAACGACCGGAGTGAATAATGATTTTCCACCACCCATAGTTCAGCATTCTATTGGTAGGGAAGGAAAAACTCTTGTTCTATTGTGACTTTTATGGTGCCGCAAACCATCTACGTCATACAATTTCATTCGCTGAAAAGTTCTTCTTTTTCGCATTATGGTTGTGTGCTACTATAAAAATGTTTAATTTTCTGATATTTGCACATGTTTGTATTTGTTACTTTAATTACGGATTTGCGTAATTAGATAAAAATAAATTAAGGCAATAATTGTTACCAACATATTACATTTCTCGCTATTATATTGAAGTATTTTAAATTTTACAATCAAGCCTTCATGCCAAACACTCGAACTCTTTTTCTATGTCTAGAAGAGCAAGACCAATAGAATAGCCTTCAGATTTGTTGGAACGAATCAAATTTGTTACACGTGTCCATGTCGGAATCCGAACTATTCATTGGCAAAAATTGTTTTTTTTTGTTGATGTGAACCATCATTCTGTTCAAAATGACCTGTTCAAAAAAAAATTACTGATGGAGGAAAGCAAACTGATTGGATGATAGCATTTTCCCTTAGCATTTTTCCATTTGTCAGGAAAATATGCTAATTGAAAACGTTTGTTAAATATATCAACTAAAAATTATGCGATGAATAAGCCTAGGGCTGAAATTCTCAATAATAAAGTAATAAAAAGGCCAGGGTCCAATTGAGAAATTTTAATTTCGAAATTTTTGTTTCTTAATTGTGAAAAACATTTCTTGATTTCTTTCTGCAAATCCTGCCATATAATTTTCATAGCAGGATCAAGCATGAAGAGCACTCATCAAATAGAATTCTGTAGTTGGAATCATTCCGTGAGCGATGTTTTGCATTAAAGTCATCAATGACAAAATGTTTTTACTTATTGCGAGTCAATTTCCGCAAGTCAGTTTGAAGCAAATAAACTTGCTGCTCAAAGCATTGAAAAGGCAAATATGTAGCTGAAAGTATATTTACCAAGCTGTGTTTCAACAGAAACACCCAAAGTTTAAAAAATTTGGTTTCAAATGACGAAAAAAGTTGATGTTTTATAACGCCTATGCATGATGATGGCAACTCCACCATATGCTCCATGCATTCGATCATTACGATAAACAAAAAAAAAGTTAGGATCTCTTTTGAGTTTGAATCCAGGTTTCAAATAGATTACAGAACTACTTAGTTTTTTTTCCAAGACGGTGTCCTAGAGAGATTTCTATCGCTAGATAAATTTTAAATCCTTTAACATAGCTTGAAGGTGCAACGCAATTTGACTACGTTTCTCACTTACTTAAATCTAGTCTAGCCTATATCTTAGTCGGAGCCTAATCTATCAAGCAATTCCCTTCCCTCTGGAACCGCTTGCCCTTCTGACTCAACGTCTTCACGATAAACTGTGATTCATCGCGACGACGACGACGGTCGGCATTTGCAAGGTCACTTTCCAGATTTACGACATAATCCCCTTGATGACGGCCTGCTATCGATCCCATAAATAAAAACAGCCGCTTCATCCTGCGGCTGGCCAGTCAACGTGACTCTTGGTGGATTATGAAATACGTAGTGATTGGGTGAACGCCATCGTCGACGATGAGGACGACGATAACAGTTTCCAAAAGGCTGTCCCTGTAAATTCCGTTTGTACAACAGTTACGCAAGGTCAACCGCGAGACGACGCAACGGAAACCGATTCCATAGAGAATTACAGGGCTGGTACTAGGTCTTTATTTTAATGCAAGTCTCTAAAATGCTATTTTTATAATGGAGTGCTCTAAAATCCCTTTTTTTTAATCAAAATAGTCTCAGAGGACACTATTTTCCTCTTAACTTTGCAATAAAACCTAGTGCATAAATCTAGAGGCTCAAAAGAAACCTTTAAAGACTCTTACAAGATTATTCTCCGGGATTCCACGAGGAAAAACTTCAAGAATTCTTATCAGCCGGTGCAGACAGGCGGCCAACCTCTCCGGGCCCATTTTGATGAGTTCAGCTCCAGTACCATCCTTACCAGCTGCCTTGTTGTTCTTAAGCTGGTTGATGGCATCCTTAACTTCCCTCGATGTGGGAACAGGTTGGTTTCCTTCATCCGCCGTGCTGAAGTAGTCACTTCTTCTGCTGTCCACCATTCAGGTGTTCATCGTAGTGCTGCTTCCACCTTCCAATCACCTAACGTCCGTCCGTCAAGATGCTTCCATCCTTGTTCCTTCACATTTCGGCTCGCGGCACGAAGTTTATTAGGAGCTCCTCCAAGAAATCCTTTAAATTCAACTAGGCATTGCATATTGAGTTCCTGTACATATTTTTCTAGGAAATAAATTTTCTCTACTTTTGCATTAAAACATTTCTCGAGTAACTTTTCACATAATAAATCTTCATGGTTTCTTACAAATTTCATGTATGGTTTCCGTTTAATAAATAAAAAAAATAAAAAATAGCATTTATTCCGATCATTCCTGTACAAATTTCTTACGTGATTGCATGTGTTGTTTTTTAGAAATTATTTCAAGAAGTCCTCCTAGATACATTAAGATATTCAATTGATTACTTTTCCAAAAAATGTCTTATGAATTTATATAAAAAATCCACCATTACTTCCGCATAAGTTAGGACGTTTTCAAGAATTCATCCAGAATTTTTACAGAAACTTCCTTTTGGTCTTTTTTCTAGCATGAAGTCTCTAAAGTTCTTACTTTTAAGACACTCAGTCGCTACCATTCCTGGAATTATCTTGTTATCGAATCGCTGATTTTGTTATCCTTTGATATGGGTAACAGTCAATTCCAAAACTGGCGATGACGAAGGGTGGCGGAGTAGATTTCAGTTGACACCAAGCATCTTGGCTGTTCTGTGGTCATCAATAACAAAAAAGGCCAAGATTGATTCCGTCGAGGATGCGACATTGATGAGAAAAAATGGAAGAGCTCATCTTCATCCATATTTTGACACCCGCCAACGAACACCCAAGCTTTCCAGTAAGCTCTGTGTCACAGAGGGGTGTTAATTGGATAAAAGCATTTTCGGAAGGGGAATATCGCAAGCCGAAATATACTGTAAGCATCACAATGCCGATGGATATGGTTAAGTCAGTGTTGGTGAGTATGTATGCCGACAAAGACTGCATCAAAATATGACAAGGGTCGGAAAATTTTCCCTACTTGCGTGTGTATGCTTATCAAGCTCATGGGGTTAGTGCACAAAACACGTGTTGAAAATTCTGTTAAAGGGATCATGATAGTAATCTAACGGTTAAGCGTACACACTTAAACAGACTTTATGAGTTCGGTAAACGAAATCACCGAAACCGATCTGTAATTCATAAAAATACTGATGTATCGGTAAATGGCCAGCTTTTGACAGTGCGTCATTAACAAACTTACTGAATTTCGGTGAGCTGGGGTAAAAATTTACCGAACATTTTGTAAATGTACGACATTACCGAAGCCTGTAAAATATTACACTGACAATTCGGTAATCAATGAGTTAGACTACCGACAGCTCAGTAATCTGGCTCAATCGAAACGTCAAAACAACACTTTCGGTATTCACCTGTGGAGCTTGATTTTCAATTTTATGTAGCTACTCGCAAAACATTAATTTTGAAGATTTAGTGTGGATGTTGTTTTCATACGGTAAGCTAAATAAAGTGAAATGTTAAGGGCATATTGAGTATACTATATGAAATCTTTTACAGCCCATGTTCACGTCCGTCTGCAGCCTACCCGCTGCTTCTTAGCAGCACTACCTACACCAAGATGTCACGTTACAGCTTCATTTTCTGCATTTGGTCGAAATTGGTAGCACCGGCATGTTCCCAATAATTGCCAAGCCAAGTGATAATAATGTTCTACAAGTTAATTTGATAATAAAGTGTAGTGGAATAATCCTATACGTTTATTACGTTCTTATTCTTGTAAGAAACAACCTTCCTGGAAAATACCACTGGTACTAAGTTACAAATTTTCGGTAAACGATTACCGAATGTTCAGTAATTTTGACAGATTCCATCCCAATCGAAAATTACGGACCGTTCGGTAATCTTTTCATTTGTCGAACCGGTTACCGACCGCTCAGCTGTTGAGATTTCGGTAAATAAATTACCGACTTCGGTGATTTGTTCTAAGTGTGTACCCTATTGTTTATTTATTTATTTATTACAAAATACATTCATCGGATTTAGTATCCTAGTGAACAAGGCTTAAAACTATTTTAAAATTGAAGACTAATGACAAAGATTTATGAAGCTCGCAAATACTCAAGGACTCTGTTTTTGAAAACACCGGACGACAAATTAAAATCAAATAAGTGTTGAACACGAGAAAATTCAGCAATCATTGCTGGTAGAGGAGCGTTGGATCCGTAATTAGTTCTATGCTGAGCCTGACGTAGAAATGTATAACTCCGAAACGGTCTTGACGGGATGTTTACAGGTAGAAGAGAAAGTAGCATTGGGGCATCAACTTCACCTTTCAGTAGTTTTGCAACGAAAAGCGCTTGGTTCGCTCGCCTCCGGTTTTCCAGGGTATCCATGTTAAGGAGTCGACAACGATTAGTGTAGGGAGGCAGGTTCGCAGGATTGTTCCAAGGCATATGTGCGAGTGTGTGTCGTAGGAAACGTTTCTGGATCTTTTCGATTCGTTCGATCCATGTTGATTGATAGGGAGTCCAAATTATGTCGGCTGTCTCAAGTATCGAGCGAACAAGCGAGCAGTATAGTGCTTTCAAGCAGTAGATATCGGTGAATTCACGAGAGATTTTTGCGATAAAACCTAATTGACGATTAGCTTTTTTTTTTAACTTATCTCGTTTATTTGGTAGGCTCGGGCGCCATAGGGCATAACAGAGCCGAAATCATTCAATCTTTTACATTTTTTTTTTTTACATATTATATTTTGTAATTACTTTAAAACTATGTTAGTTTGGGTAACCGAAGTACTCGCGGTTGATTCGAGGTTAGGGATTACATTTGAACAATAGGAAAGGAAAGGATTTCTTAGGGTTTCTGTTGTACTTTTATAGTGATACTTAAACTACTTAGACTACTAGCTTGATAAGGTTCGATGGGACAGGTTGTCCAGAACTGTAACGAAACTAAAAAACGTATTAAACGGGGGAGACAGCGACAAGACGAGGACAATTTGAACGGGAAAACGATAGACAGGGGGACGAACGACAATCAAACTCTGACATCAATACGTTTCAAAAACATATAGATCGCATTCATGTATTCTAAATCAAGGCTCGCCAACACTTCCCTAACAGGTTTCTGTTGTTTTCCTCGGACCCGGAGTGTTTCAGTCAGTTCAGATCTGATGCCACGGTGCTCATCGCATCTCCATACGACATGTTCAATATCCTGGTAAGCCTCGCCGCAAACACAGAGATTGCTTTCCGAGAGCCCAATACGGTAGGTATGCGCGTTTAACGAATAGTGATTGGACATAAGCCGACACATAACACGAATGAAATCACGACTCATGTCCAATCCCTTAAACCATGGATTTTTCGACACCTGTGGAAATATGGAGTGCAGCCATCTACCCATTTCTCCGTCTCTCCATTTCTGTTGCCAGCTGATCAAGGTCTCCTGACGGGCCAATGCAAAAAATTCATCGAAGGTGATTTGACGCTCGTAAACATCACCTTCTATTGCGCCCACCTTAGCCAGAGAGTCCGCTTTCTCATTGCCCGGAATGGAGCAATGAGAAGGGACCCAAGCCAGGGTAATAGTGTATGAGCGATTTGACAAAGCACTCAATGCTTGGCGTATTCCATTCAGGAAGTACGCTGAGTGCTTTACCGGTTTCATTGACCGGACAGCCTCCAGAGAACTTAGACTGTCGGTAAAAATGAAGAAATGCTCGGGTGGAAGAGAACTGATGTACTCTAAGGTGTAATGTATAGCTGCTAGTTCAGCAACATATACAGAACATGGCTTTTGAAGCATGAAGGAGGCGCTATGGGAAATGTTGTAAACACCGAAACCAGTGATATCGTCCATTTTTGATCCATCAGTGAAAAACTGTCGGTCCTCGCTGACATGCCCGAATTTACTTGCAAACATGGGAGGGATAAACTTTGAACGTAAATGATCTGGTATTCCATGGATCTCTTGCTTCATGGACAGATCGAAAACTACAGAGGAACGGTCGAAGTCAGGGAAGTCACCTCGAGTGGTATTAACCGAAGATGGACTGACCTCCAGCGTCATGTACCAGTAGTACACACTCATGAAACGAGTTTGAGGGTTATGTTCAAGCAGCTTTTCGTAGTTTTCAATAACCAATGGATTGAGAACCTCACAACGGATGAGGAACCTGAGTGTTAACTCCGCGAAACGATCTGTCAGGGGCTGTACTCCTGCAAGTACCTCTAAACTCATTGTGTGAGTCGAGTTCATGCAGCCTAGCGCGATGCGAAGACAGCGGTACTGAATCCGCTGTATCTTCAGCATATGTGTTTTCGCCGCGGATTGAAAGCAAAAGCTACCGTACTCTAAGACCGACAAGATGGTTGTTTGGTACAGCTTGATCAGATCTTCCGGATGGGCTCCCCACCATGTTCCGGTTATAGTTCGCATGAAGTTGATTCTTTTTTGGCATTTCTGTGTCAGATACACAATGTGCTTCCCCCAGGTGCATTTGGAGTCGAACCAGACCCCGAGATATTTAGAAGACATGCTATGAGAGATTGTCTTACCCATGAGTGTAAGTGGAAACTTAGCAGGTTTGTGTTTTTTAGAAAAGACAACCATCTCAGTTTTCTCCGGAGAGAATTCGATACCCAGCTTTAAGGCCCAAGTAGACAAATTGTCTAGAGTATCCTGTAAAGGTCCTTGCAGCTCGGCTGCGGTTGGTCCTGTGACAGAAACAACACAGTCGTCTGCAAGCTGTCTTAACGAACAATTTTCCATGAGACAACCATCGATGTCCCTCACGTAAAAATTATAAAGCAGGGGACTCAGACATGAGCCCTGGGGGAGACCCATGTAGCTTATTCGTGAAACTGTCAAGTCGCCATGAGCAAAACTCATATGCTTCTCTGACAACAAATTGTACACAAAATTATTCAAAATTGATGAAAGGCCACTTGCGTGGAGTTTGTCTGAAAGGACATCAACACAAACTGAGTCAAAAGCACCCTTAATATCCAAAAATACTGAACCCATCTGCTCTTTTTGAGCAAAGGCAAGCTGAATTTCTGAAGAAAGTAGCGCAAGACAGTCGTTCGTTCCTTTGCCTCTGCGAAAACCAAACTGCGTATCTGACAGCAAGCCACTCGATTCAACCCATTTATCCAGTCGAAAGAGAATCATCTTCTCTAACAACTTGCGAAGACATGACAACATTGCGATTGGACGGTACGAATTATGATCCGACGCTGGTTTCCCAGGTTTTTGGATAGCTATCACCCTCACCTGCCTCCAATCATCCGGAATAATGTTACACTCCAGAAACTGATTAAACAAGTTCAATAAGCGCCTCTTCGCGACGTCAGGGAGGTTCTTAAGCAAATTGAACTTTATTCGATCCATTCCTGGAGCGGAATTATTACATGAAAGGAGGGCAAGTGAGAATTCAACCATCGAAAACGGTCTATCCATGACATCCCTATCATCTGGAGGGGCTCGACGAACGCGATCTACTGGAACTGAATCCGGACAAACTTTCTTGGCGAAATCGATAATCCACCGCGGACTGCTCTCTCGATCTTCATTAATCGACGACGCGTTACGCATTCTTTTTCCGACGGTCCAAAGCGTTCTTAACGAGGTCTCGCGTGATAATCCTTCCACGAAATGGCGCCAATAACCACTTTTCTTCGCTTTGACCAAGTTTTTAAACTTACGTTCAAGGGAAGAATAGTGCTCATAGTTGTGAATTGTACCACGTTTCCGGAAAATTTTAAACGCGGCGGATTTCTCGCGATAGAGTTCCGTACATTCGTCATCCCACCACGGATTGGGAGGTTTTTTACGAATCGACGGACCTAGCACAGGACGACGTTGTGCTTGAAGCGCGCTGTTGAGAATCAACTCGGATAAAAATCGATACTCTTCCAACGGAGGAAGAACTTGTACCGCATGTTCTCCATCAATGATTGTTTCAGCGTACTTTCCCCAGTCAATGTGTTTCGTGAGGTCGTATGCAAGATCAATGGATGAAGGCTGATGTGTTCCATTAGTAATTGACACTACGATCGGCAAGTGATCACTACCATGGGGATCCTGGATTACCCTCCATGAACAATCCAGTGATAGTGAGCTCGAACATATGGAGAGGTCTAAACGGCTATCCCTTGAACTTCCATCTTGCGCTGGAGGTGCAACTCGCGTAACTTCCCCAGTGTTTAGAATTGTCATATTGAAGTCGTCACAAAGGTCATATATCAACGTTGATCGGTGGTCGTCATACAGTTCCCCCCAGCCTGTTCCGTGGGAGTTGAAGTCCCCCATGAGCAACCGTGGCTCAGGCATAACTGAGCAGATGTGAGAAAGATCTCTGCGAGAGATCGCAGTTCTCGGCGGAAGATATATGGAGGCGACACTGAGGCTTTTGCCTCGGATAGTCACCTGACATGCAACGACTTCAATGCCTGTCATCGGTGGCAGATCGACTCGGTAGAACGAGTGATGCTTTTTGATCCCTAAAAGCACCCCTCCATACGAGTCGGGACGATCCAGGCGAATAATATTAAAATCATGGAAAGGAAGGGTCGCATCAGGTGTTAGCCATGTTTCTGACAACGCAAAAACATCGCACTGCAAATTACTAACTAAAAATTTAAAACTATCTAATTTAGGCATAATACTACGACAGTTCCAGTGTAGAACAGAAATCACATCTTCGACCTCGGTGGATAAATTATCCATCAAAAGATATGATCGTTGCAAGGAGGGGCATTGTTGAAGCAAGTTGCTTCAAAAGAGGAGTCACACAAGGAAGAAGACCGTTAACAATGTTCTTCACTAGGTCGGAAGCATTGAAGAAATTGAGGATGATATCCACGATGCCAGAGAGCGTGAACATTGCAGCACCCTGAGATTGCTCCTGATGCTCCATATGTGGGCTTTCTGGCTGAGAAGTCTGAAAAGTTGGGACATCTGGGATTTTTGATGTGCCCGGTAGCGATGGAAAGTCTCTTTCCTCTTGGAGTTTGTATCCAGGAGGTGAATACTTGGAGACTTTCTCGGCAGGCTTAGAATTTTTCATGGTTGGTGGGTGGTCACTGCTAGACAGATTACGAGGCTTTTTTGTGGGTCTCTGGAGCCTCACACGCTTCCTCGTTGTACCCTTGAAAACGAAGGGAACCCCTTCACCAACCTCAGAGTCAGAGCCCTGATCATCAAGAGGCAGAGAAGAGTAGATGTTCCGAGAATCAGCAGACGGAGCAGCCTTTTTTAGTATCTCAGCGAAGCTTCGCCGAGAGCGCTGCACTAAAGACCGTCGCTGATGTTGCTGCCGGCGTACGTACGTCGGGCAGTTTTCGAGAGCATGTGGAGGCCCTTCATTGCAATAAACGCATTTTGGAGGCGCACTGCAGGCACCATCCACATGTCTCTCCCCGCAAGAAGCACAGCGGGGTTTATTGCAGCAATACTGGGCAGTGTGGCCCAGCTGCTTACAATTGGTGCAATTCATTACCTTCGGTACGTACAACCGAACAGGTAGTCGAAGTTTGCCGATTACGACGAAATCCGGCAAAGCAGATCCGGAGAAGGTCACACAGAAGGAGTCTGAATTAGAATACACCTTCTTCTCTCCCACCAGAGACACCGAGTGTAATTGCTTGCACTCCAGTATTGGGACTGCCGGAAGAGAAGGGTTTTTGAAACGACCACAACCCTGCATCAACTCTTCGCAGGTCATACTTCCTTCGGTGACAACTCCCGCGATCTCGACCCGATGGCTTGGCAGATAAACATGGTACTCTCGTGTAAAGAGCTCATAGGCCACAATCTCATTGGCCTGTTTACGGTCACTGACGGTGACGCGAAGCTTACCGGTACCTACTGTGTCAATGGAGACAACGGTAGAAAACCGCTTAGTCAGATCCTTACTGATCTGACTAGTATTCAACCGTTTGCCTTTGGGTCGGAAAAAAACAACATACGGCCCGCTAGAGTCGGGCGGGTAGGCCTTGAGGCGGGGGCACGTTGGAGATGGTACATTACTGGTGTCCATTTGAACGATTAGCTTTATCAATCACCATACATGTTGATTGAAGGAGAGATTACTGTCTAACATCACCCCTAGGTCCCGAACTAAGGTAGTCCTATTCAGGATACAGCCTGCCAGTTTGTAGTTGAAATTGATTGGACTCGATTTCCTATGAAATGAAATCACGAAGCATTTCGAAACGCTTACAGACATCTTGTTTCGTTCACACCAATCGTAAAAATGGCTTAGCATGTTTTGAAGTCTAACACAATCGTCCAGATTGCGTATCACTAAGAATATTTTAAGGTCATCTGCGTACAGGATACGGCATCCACGTGGAAGAACATTGGTGACTTCGTTGAAAAAAACGGAGAACAACAAAGGCCCAAGGTTACTGCCTTGGGGAACTCCAGAAGTACTTTCAAAATAACTCGAGCAACTAGCACCGATTCTGATTTTCAATAACTTCGTAACCATTTGATAAATCCAACAGATGCTCCAATTTTTTCTTTTTTTTTTAGAAGAATATCATGGTCGATTCGGTCGAAAGCAGCGGTTAAATCAATGTAGATAGCGTCCACCTGATATCCGTTCTCCATGTTCGTGATACATGTGTTAGAGAAGTCGGCTAGATTCGGTGAAACCGATCTCCCAGGGAAGAATCCATGCTGGTCCGTGGAGATGAAATTTTTCAATTCGAAGTGTAGATATTCGTTAACGATAATTTCGAATAGCTTGTATCCAGCACTGAGAGAGGTGATTCCTCTATAATCACTGATATCGCGTTTAGATCCTTTTTTGAAAACTGGGAACATGAATGATTCTTTCCATATACTTGGGAAGCTACCCTGCGCCAGAGAAAGGTTGAATATGTGTCGAAGAGGTGCTAAGAGTGAGTTGATACACTTCTTGTAAACGATGGCAGGAATTCCGTCAGGACCAGGTGAATGAGAGTTTTTCAGTTTGCTTACTGCCCGCAGGATCATGGAGTCGGTTACGTCAAAAATGTCTATGTCAGCAACGTGGGGGAGACATCGCAAGTGGCGCGTTCTATGTCAGAGGAGGTGCATAGATTATTATTGAAGACACTCGAAAAACACTCAGCGAATAAGCACATTTTCCTGAGGGGTCGCTGCATTCCCTTTCTCTAAATGACATAGTTAAGGGCAGTCCGGTTTCCTTACGTTTACTGTTCACAAAACCCCAGAATGATTTCGGATTACGTCGAAGTTGATTTTGGGTACGAACAACATAAGCTCGATAGCATGAATCATTCATCGACATGTAGGCTCGGCTAGCGCATTGAAATTGGGTCTTGAAAGCAGGAGCACGATTTTTACGAAAACGACGTAGTGCTGCATTCTTTCTTCGTTTTAGTGTTCGCAGCTCGTGGGTTTCCCATGGAGGGTATCGCTGTGATTTACTTCTTGGAACATGCGTAACAAGCCAATCGTTCAAAATACCAATAAAATTGCGAGTGGCAGTGTCGACATCTGTACAGAGGCTCACAAACGCCCAATTTATGTTGTCGAGGAAGGTCAGTAAAGAATCGAAGTTTATCTTCTTGAAATCTAAACGATGTTCCGTTTCATGCGCACAGATTTCTTCAGTCACAGCCAAAAGTACCATTTTCAAGGGTGGATGGTGCAAGTCGATAGCTATTAATCTATCACTCGCTTCAGTAACAGCTACCAGCTCAGAACTGGAGAACACAAGGTCCAAAATGCGCCCATTTTTG
This sequence comes from Aedes aegypti, assembly GCF_002204515.2. NCBI lineage: Eukaryota > Metazoa > Arthropoda > Insecta > Diptera > Culicidae > Aedes > Aedes aegypti. The sequence goes on along the minus strand of NC_035108.1, from coordinate 340,889,280 downwards.
TTGCTGACCAAATTCAATTGGTGAAGATTATGGAACGCCATACCATCAATAATGGCATTGCATGAAGCATTCAGGGTAGAACGTGCGTAGTCCAGGACAATGCTTCCATGATTTTTTTTTTGTCGGTAGCGATAGGGGTAGTACTGGCACTCTTAATCTGCCCTAAGCTCCTTCCCAGCATTTGCTTTTATAAGCCTCTATTGCGTTCATCACACAGACGTTCCTAAGCAATGTTGCTCAAATGGTCACTGTGTACCCTAGCAGCAATCAGTCCTTACCGTAGTTTTGCAGTCTAGTACTTTAGACTACTATCAAACTGTGATAAGGTCTGAAATGCTACTAGAGTGGTTAAAGTGAAGAACGAAACAGTTTTATTAAAAGGTCCTCATTCCCCATTTCATTTCATCACTCACTATCGTCACTTTTATTTTCGACACTATCACGTATTTCACCGATTATCACTAATCAACTTTCATAATACACTTCAGATATACTTTCCATTATATCACTTTTTACATCACACCATTTTCATATAAATTCATTGTTGTTAGCATTTACCATCTGTTAGCATTACTAAGTAATTATAAGATATTCAATTTAAATGTTTCATCATTTTTGTTGCTGTAGAGTCATTACTATTCAAACTACAATTTAGCACTATCAACAAAGTTACAGTAAAACAAAATCACTTCGATCCATTTTGCTGCACTCGCTGTCATTATTAACACTTTTGTCATGCATGTTTGAAGAACTAGGCAATAATGTTTATATTCAGAGAAATGATTGCAAAATGTATTATGGCCTTTATTAAATTAGTGGAGTTCACATCATTATACATCATCATTATTATATTTCTAACAAAACTATCAGAATCACTTCCAATTTCATTTTCAAATTTTCATCACCATAGACTTTATTATAAACACACCATTAGCACCAACACAATCACTAAATTTAATAACAACAAGTGTTACGCGCAGTTCCACCAAACACCCATTCTTATTAGGGTTCCTAGTACCGACCCCTTTTGATGAGTACCGGTTCCACGGTACTGTAACTCTCAGTACCGGTAGTACCGGTAAAATACCGGTACTGGAAGATTTTCTTTGCATTCAATATAAATCATTCAAGATTGGACAAAATTAAATCATCTTTTTCACATTCACCTATAAGCCCAAGTTTGCTAAAGCTTGTTCTTCATTTTTATAAATGAGTTAACCGTTCTAACTTTATAACTCATGAAACAATCAAAAATAGGCGTAGACATTCAAGTTTGGTCTGACGTGGTGGGTCACATTAATTCATATATGTTCTTTAACCATCCATAGTTGACCATTTTACAGGAAATTAGAAAAAGTTGCAGATGCATTGTGTAATATTCAATATAGTGCGGAAAATCGTTCAAAATGAATAGTTTATTGACTATTTTCATGTTAACACCTTGCTTATCATTCATAAAGAAGGATTTAAAAATGCAAAGCTTGTTGAAAGGTCAATGTTTAACTGCCATACTTGTGTATTTATATAACTAAACTTTCAGACACGGAGATATTTCTTTCCTAGCCCATCTGGATGCATCTCGAATTGTTGCCCATGCATCCTGAAGTGTCAACATTTTTTTCGTTTTGAACAGATTCGCAATTCACTAATTATTCCAACAATTTATATCAACCTTTGTATCATAATTGAAGCACCTTTAAATGCTTCAATATCCTGATATTGTTTGTACCTAGTTGTCTAGAAAGCTTGATATTCACCATTAGAAACTTCATTTGTATTGGGCAATTGATAATTCGATAATCCTGTTGATAACCATAGGATCTGCTGAATCATTTCCGTTCAATAATTTAAGTTTTAATTTAGATGTTCAAAAAAATTGTTTTAACAAGATGCAAACAATGAGCGTGCCTCTAACGTTTTATGTACGGAGATAAACCGTCCTTAGTGCTGGAAAGATTATAATTCGAATAGGCCTGTATGTGAATGTTCCTTGATCGACCTGAGAAATTCACCATCAACAAACTTTTCCAAACTTACGTACCATTTATTGTGAAGGAATTTGTTGATTCAAACGGTTATTAGATTTTTCATCAGTACCGAAAATACCGGTACTCAGTGCTCTCCGGTACCGGTATTTCGGTACCAAAAAATGGTCGGTAGTACCGGTACTTTCGGTCCGTTAAGTTTATTTTCATGCACATATTCGGAGCATCAAAATAAACTGAAATGTCAACGATCAATCTCTAGATGAATTTGATTAATTTGTATTATATGCCTAAGTTTACTACACTGCATTGAAATTTAAATATTTTTATATATGTAAGAAGCGGACGATAATATTTGCGACAATACTTTTAGTATCTAAGCGCGTCTTACTGCCGATATTTGGTCGACATACCGAACAGCGTGCAATTCACGAATTCTAGTTGATATCAACCCCAAATCGTGTTTAAGGAATTTTTATCCTAAATATATTAGCTTTTTGATAAATTGAACACTAATATTACGACAAAAATTGTTTATGCGGAGTAGAATGCACTCCTTTTTGAGAAAATATGTCGCACAACATTTATGACCCAACGATTTTCCCCATTAACAAACATCTCTTTCAGTAACCTTTGTGGAGATTCAGAGGTAAACACGGTCTCTAAATAGCAAAGGTTACACACTAATATTTCTTCCTCCAATTCCACCTGACTGCAAGGATGTGGCCGGCGCCGTTATTGACGCTGTATAAATAGAGGCATTGAATTATGCACACTAAGGAAGGTTTTGGCCAATCCCAGCCGAACTTCTAGTTGATTCTTTGTGCATCTTCATTAAGTTCGATCAATCACGGAGTAGCAACCATAGATATGTGTAGTCAGTCTAAGCTAAGCTAAAAATTTATTCCAGAATTTTTGGATAAATTCGGTAAGTTTTTAGAAGGAAATCCTACAAGAGGTATTCAACGATTTCCTACGCTGATTTTTTAGTTATTCATCCAGTAATTCTCATGTGAAATCCTTCATAAGTGCATTGCATTGCTCAAAAATTCCACCATGGATTATTCTAGGAAATCTGAAAATTAGAAATTGGAAGAACAATTCTCGAGTGTTTTCTCAAGTAAAATCTTTACGAATTCTTCTAAATTTGTTTGAAATTTCACACCAGCAAATACTACACCAGTTAGTCCGATATTCCTCAAACAAATTTCTTCAAGAATTTCGTTTGATGTTTTTTCAAGGAATTCCTATTGAAATGTCAAAGGATATTTATCCAGAAATTCGAATGATTATTTTTCAATGAGAGTCTTAGCAATTTATCTAAAATATCCTCCAAGAATTCTTCATAAGTGAGTTTTTTTTTCAGGTTCATCAGGATTTTATACATAAGTATCAAGATTAGTTTTTAAGTACCCCCCGAAATGTTTAAGGAATTTATCCAAAAATCAAAAAAGTCTTTACAATTTCTTGGAGACATTCCTGAAAAATGAATTCTGAATCAATCCTATGAATACTTTTTTGAGAAATTTCTCAAATAATTTCTGGGAGACTTCCTGAAGGAGTTTTACAAAGAATCTGTAAAGTAATTTCTTCATTTAGCTATCCTTAGAAAATTACAAAAAGTCTGTTGCACTTAATATTTGGCCGCTTGTTTTTAATTACTGTGGGTGGTACCTCTAGTTGTCAGCGAGAAACTTATCACAGCCTTTTAATTCCGAACAATGGTGTATCCAGTGGTGAAATTTCATGAAGGATTCATACATATTAGCAAAAGTTATCGAAGTTGTAACGCGAAAGCCGAAAACGAATTCTGCACAATTACATTGAAAACTTCACATTGAAAACTTCAGATGATCGCGAAAATTCTTAAAATTTCATATTTTACCGTGTGTAGAACGTAATGTGGATGTACCGGGTTAGCTCAAATATTTTTTGCAGATAAATTTACATGCAAGTTGATAATTTGCGAGCTATCTGCGATTATGTAATAAAAAATACTACTTTTTTATCACTAAGACCACAAAATCATCAAGTTTACTAAGAAAAGTGTCTTCAGAATAGTTTTTTTTTTATAAATTCAATTGAAAAAATGTTCTGTTAGATTCTAATCCGGCTTATCCTGCTGCCACTACAGACCTGACGTCATTAAATGGTATGGTATGGTATTTCTATGGTGTTAGTAAAATAATGTTGATTTTAGTGAAAAAGTATCAGTCCATCAAATTGTCCATATGGTCGGTGTTCAGACAGAGATGGTCGGGTTTCACATTTTTCAAACCCGAACCCGACCCGTACCCGACCCAAACCCGAGATAACAATTGAAAGGCAATCCCGGAACCCGAACATATTTCTCTCCTTATACCCGAAGAACCCGAATTAACCAGAGTTTGACAAGATGTTAAATTCATCGTTTCTGATGCATAGGAATGTTTTCAGGCTGTTACTCTGTTCTCAATTCTCACCAAACCAGACTTTTTTCAAGCTATCAAACACGACCCGAACCCGGAAAATTTCATATTTTCAAACCCGAACCCGTCGGTTTCTTCTTATATTTTTCCTCTAAACCTTAACATGATTTTCTTGATAAATTTGTGAAACAGTATTTGGAGTAATTCCTGGTGGACCCTCTAGAGTGTTTTCTGTGTTCAACTTGAAAAACATACAGGTTTTATTCTTGAAAAAATCTTGAACGATAGGCAGCCTACCTTGAGTTCCTGAAGTAATCTTCAGAGCAATACCGGAAGAAAACTTTGGACGAATACGTGATTTAGTTTCTGATGAACTTGCTGAAAAATATTTTTTAAAAAATACATACAGAAAAATGAGCAGTTTCATAGACGCATTTATGGCTCGATTCTCTGAATAATCCCGATTGGATTATTTCTGTTTTCTTGATTCCTACATGGTCTCTTTATCATGACTGTTTTCTCTATGGTCAATTTTGGATCTTATTTGGTCACTTTTTGGTCTCTTTTTTCAAACATGAGTTTCCCTAATGTTCCTATTTTTGGGACACTCAGTAGTTAGAATCCTTGTACACCCTTCTTCCAAGGGTTCTTCAGGAATCTCTAGGAAAAAAAAGTTGTTCAGGGTTTTTTTTGTAGAGATTACTTCAGGCATATATTCAGGAACTCCTTCAGGATTTCCTCTAGACGTTCCTGTAGCATTTTGATGTAAACTCGCGGATGAAACATCACTCGAGTACAGTTTTTAAGATTGCTAACTAAACTGTTTCCTCTCATACTCATTATTGAAAAAAAAACTAATTCTTCTCCATTTCTCCCGTTTTCTTTTCAGCCCACACCATGCTTTTCGAGGATCTCACATAAGTGCACCGATCGAAGGAAAATGCATGCATTCCGAGTACGCCCTGGGGTACTAGTGTCCCCATAGACTGGAGTGTAACAATCGTCAACTTGGAACCAAACGAACAAACGAAGCCGAAGCCGACCAATCCGACAACAACGATCCTGTTTGAGATTAGATTTCACCGCGAGGGAAAGAAAATCAGTAAATCGTAAACATAGAGCAACGCATAAGTATAAGCAAAGAAAAAAAAAAGTTTACCAGTGAGATTCCAAATAGTTTAGTAGTGCGCCGCGCCGCGTAAGATAAGCGTCAAAACACCCAAGAGCTCAAGTCCTAGTCTAGTCAGTTGTTTGTGTGGTGATCTATATTTTTTTTCGTAAGTAAATCGCTGTGATATCCACGACAGAAATCCATACTCCAAATCAGCTGCTCTCTATCTATCAGCAGTTCCCCATTTCTGGAAGTAATTCCCCAACGTTTGGCTCTCGCGCATCAACGGCCACGTTCTCCTTGAGGTTGTGTTGGTGTGAATCTATATCTAGAGCTTCAGAGAAGCCTGGTGGCCGCCCTGTTTGAGTTTTCCGGCGTTCGAAACTGTCAAGTGTTTATACCTGGCTCGCATGTTCCATCCAATCTCCGAGCTCCACTGAAGGAACCGAGCTGAGCTGTGCTGAGCTGAGAGGAAGTGAAACAATCCGGCGAGTATCAGCATTTTTTGGCTGTTTACCGATAGAAGCGAATGCAAACTGGACGCGCACGGTTCGATATATTGCCGATGAAATAGAAGAAAAATAATCATCATCGAGCAACAGATAGTGAGACGACGAGCAAGGCAAAACAGAAGAGCGATTTGGTTGGTTATCAGGCCCCGTTTCGGTGCTCTGGTTTCATATTTGGTGTTGTTTCAAAATCGATTTGTGAGATCAAGTGTGGTTCCCCCAAAGGGATAAAAGTTGATCAAGTTCGAATCAATCGTGGTGTAATCGCAACCGAAACTCCTACGACCCGTTTACCGTTCAGTATCCCACAGTGTACCTCGTGACGCGCGAGGGCAACGGAAAGTATTATAGGAAGGAACCCGAAGTGCAATTTAACGACTCGGTGCGAAACGAAGCCAAGCGAATCCCAATCCATCATGCCGGTGAATGCCATCGGAACCGATCAGCTGAGCGGTATCGAGGAAGAATCGGACATTTATGAAGCGTTCGCACCACACGTGGACACAGCCAACATCTCGGTGTTGACCGACACCCCTCCAGGTAGGTTGTTTTTAATTTTCTTCGCTGCCTTTTTGCGCGATTCAGTCACGACCAAGAATTTTGAAAACAGATGGGTCATGTGTTGTGGCGGCTATTCGCGTTTACGCCGCCCCAGTCAGTGTCCGCGAGTGTACATCTTGTTGTGGTGGCTCGGTTGTAACAGCTGAGACTGATAACGGCGCTTGCCGTTCTATTTATGTCAGGGGACTTCTCAAGAGGCGGGAATGGTCTATGTCAGTGATTCCCAACTGGTGGCCCGCGGGTCATCTGGGGGCGTGACAACTTCTCAGTATTCTATCGCAGGACTAGTATAGCAGACGAATTCCATCCAGAATGAATCGAAAAAAAAATAAAAATCGTGATCGATAGTCTTCGATTTGGATTAAATTTTGCACATGTTTTTGGTATGGTGGAATAAGTGTTTTCAATAGAAAAATTGATCATTTTGACTCAAGTGTAACTTTTGAAAATGGCCTATAAATTTTTGCATGCAACTTATTTGAAAAATTCTAACTCAGAAACTGTTGATTTTAGAGAACTATGTTCTATGAAGAAGTTGTAGTGAACCATTTGGACTATAAGAAAAAAATATACACTGAAAAAATATTTTATTTATTTCCATAGAAAAATCAAAAATAAAACTTAAATTTTATTAAACAAAAACCCCACTTTTAATATTTTTTAAATTTTCACCATAGAATCTTGATAGTTAACAGATATTTGGGACAAAGTTTCATGATGGAGATATTTTTAATAAAAAAGTTTTTCTAAGAACAGCTTTCGGTCGATTTTCATAATTTTGATTTTTTGTCAAAATAAATACGTTCTGATGATACAGTAAGTATCTAGAAATGATTCTAAGCCATGATGATTATATAAATAATTTTTCTAGAAGTGGCCATTTTCGAATTATATCGAGTTTAATGCAAAAAATATTATTTATATATTTAAATAGGCCATTTTAATTCGTTATTCGCGATATAATTTAAAATTTAAGTTTTATTTTTGATTTTTCTATGAAAATAAATAAAATATTTTTTCAGTGTATATTTTTTTCTTATAGTCCAAACGGTTCACTACAACTTCTTCATAGAACATTTTTCTCTAAAATCAACAGTTTCGGAGTTAGAATTTTTCAAATGAGTTGCTTCCAAAATTTCTAGTCCATTTTCAAAAGTTATACTTGAGTCAAAATGATGAATTTTGCTATGGAAAACACTTATTAAACCATTCCAAAAAGATGTGCAAAATTTAATCCAAATCGAAGATGGTCGAGTTCTGTGACTGACCGATTTGACATGAAATCCGTCAGCAAGTCACAGTAGCAAACTTTTTGTCCTTTCGACGTTTTGTCTTTCGACCTCTTGTCCATACATTGTTAAACGAATTGCTTGAAAAAGAACTAAAGTAATCTTTGGAAGAAGGCCACAAGTCTACCTACATACCTTTTTACCTTTTGAGAAAGCTTAACAAAACAAAGCTTAAGAGAAGTTTCAATCAATATTAGTTTAGAAATTCAGCAGAAATTACCACAAGAATATCACCTTAATTTTGTCTAAAAGCCTAATAAGAAATTTGTTCTTTTTCTTGGCATTATGTCGTCACTGGGACAGAACCCGCTTCTCAGCTTAGTGTTCTATGAACACTTCCACAATTATTAAGTGAGACCTTTCTTTGCCAAAGTTGCCATTTTCGCATTTATATATCGTGTGGCAAGTACGATGTTACTCTATGCCTAGGAAAGTCAAGTACTCTAACATTATACACAGAAAAAAAACTTGAGGAAACATTTTGCTAAGGTTTGCCGGACGCTTGTTTAATCTCAAAGAGAACTGCGACATTTAAAAGATACAGAACCACTGGTCTATGTGTTGAGCGTTCAATGAAGGTTGCTATTTTTTCTATCCCTTAGTGGACAACGTATCGTTGACAGCTATGCTGAGACTTCGAGCTTCGCTGATATCGAAGTGCGGCGGTACATTGATAAGCGCACTCAGCGTCAAATGAATACCCACCTACTTGAAATATAACTCGTTTGGTGGAACACAGAAGCTGCTAGATACTCGATGTAAACATGCAGTGTGCATTTTTCAAGTGTCAATACTAGATCAAGGTTTCCTTCGAGTTGCGTTGATTGATCTGTGTTGATTGAAAGGTGAACGGAAAATTTGTTATAATCGTTACGGCGGCAAGACATTACTGCCAATCTACAGTTCAAAAAATATAACCATAATGAATGAAAAGGCCTTCCTTAACCGTGTGATTAGCGTCCGCGGCTACAAAGCAAAGCCAAGGTGTCGGGGTTCGAATCCCGGTAGGTCCAGGATCTTTTCGTAATAGAAATTTCCTTGACATCCCTGAACATAGAGTATCATCGTACCTGCCACACGAAAAATTGCAAAGAAAGCTCTCAGTTAATAACTGGGGAAGTGTCCATAAGAACACTAAGCTGAGAAGCCGGTTCTGTCCCAGTGAGGACGTTAATGCCAAGAAGACGAAGAAGAAGATTGATCGTAAACTTTGAAAGGTACTCAACTGGGAAATAATAGTTGGAAAGATACTCGTACGATAAGAATAAAATCAATCGTTGGTGTGTTATCCACTATTTTTTCAACAGGCTTGAAATCTCCATGTTCATACCAAACTTGTCGTTTTTTTATGTGGACTGATACAATACTTTCCTGACACAACAAAAAAAAAACACTTTTCACATCGAAAGCATTACAACCTTCGTTATTTCATATTCTCCAAAAAAAAAACACTGATTTCTCTTGGAAATAATGCTCATAAATCAGCATACAAGTAAATAAACATACTGGAGTCGATATACATATACCTAATGCATATTCAACATTCCATTTATTTCATGGATTCAGTTACCATAAATCCAGCAAAAAACGGCGGTGCTACAGACAAAAAATGGAGCGTTGTGGTTTTTATTTGACTGATAACAAGATGTGGTAAATTTGGACCAAAACCTTACCTTGAAATGTGAAGCTTGTTTCCCGCAGGGCCATATACTGTGAACCCCCAAATACTTACAATCAATTCTAATTACCTTCACAATTTCATTCAATGGAAAATTTCTACTATGTGATTCATACTTCCTTTCTGCATCATCATGTGCCCGCCTTCCATCTAATGGTTTCCCCCTAAATCAAACAATACCCGTCATACTCGCCGGCACTACTTGACCAGCTCACTACAGAACATCAAATTTCGTCACATCAGCTAGGTATCTAGTGGAGCCAGACTTTTGCAATTCGCACTCAAGAAGCCTCCATCCATTCGCACCAGGTTCGAATGCGGAACAAAGAAATCCCCGCCAATGTCCGTTGCATGTCGTCTTCGACATTTGCGTCGCCACCTTTCCGATCTAAGAAAGATGTATCAACCACCACAACGACGAAGCCCGTGAAGCGTGGAAATTGTACATTTATTCGCCTTGTGACACCGAGCGTGACAACGTGACTTGCGCAACGTTGTCCCACGCTGCACTATGGGCCAGAAATCAGAATCATTGAGTTCTCTCGCGAGAGTAACATACTTGAGATGTGCTTTGCACAACTCACTCATGAGACATTGATGATAGATCACTTGCTGACGCTCATGCCGTCAAAAATGATTCAATCATAAAATCCATCGGAATTCTTTCAAAACCCAAAGTTGTTGTTTATATTATAGAAGTTCGTTATATTTCAAGCAGAACAACACAGAATAAGTGCTTTACGTGAATAAAAAACTGAAAATACCGGCCAATGAGGCAAACGCATGAGCCAACTGATGCATGATGTTTTGGCTGTTGGGTTACGTTAGCTACAACTCAAGTATGAAAAAAATCAAGCAATGCACGTATTCTTTGTTTTTGCTAGAAATACAACAAACCTTTCTAATGTAAACAACAACATTGGGCTTTGACAGATTTCTGACTGGTTTCATGATTGATTAATTTTCGAAAGCATGAGCGTGAGCAAGTTATTTTGCCTTGAAATCTCATGCGTGAGTTTTGCGAAGCACATCTCAAATAAGTTCTCTCTCGCGGGAGAACTCTATTATTGAGATTTGAGTGTCAGTCGAGGGGCCTTCCTTAGCCGAGTGGTTAGAGTCCGCGGCTACAAAGCAAAGCCATGCTGAAGGTGTCTGGGTTCAATTCTCGATCGGTCCAGGATCTTTTCGTAATGGAAATTTCCTTGACTACCCTGGGCATAGAGTATCATCGTACCTGCCACACGATATACGAATGCAAAAATGGCAATTTTGGCAAAGAAAGCTCTCAGTTGCGTGGAAGTGCTCTTAACAACACTGTGCTGAGAAGCCGGCTCTGTCCCAGTGGGGAAGTTAATGCCAAGAAGAAAAAGAAGAGTGTGAGTCAACAGTTTTAACAAGTATTGATTAAAACATGTTTTTCTATATTCCACTGTTTGGAATTCATATATAAGAGACACTATTAAAGCTTTATAACGAGTAGAAGTTAATCCGTTGAATCTGCTGCATACTACTTTGTGTGCGAGCGACGGAATCCGGATCAATCGTGTTCGGTTCGCGTTGTGCGGGTGAAAAAATATCGAAGTGCGCGGAAGCGAAATAAAAACAAAGAAATGCGTCAGTATAAATTTATCCATTGGATCTGTTGTATTCTCCTTTGTGGGTGAGCGACAGAATCCGGATCAATCGTATCCGGTTCGAGTTATGCTGGTGTTATATCTTCATCGTTTACTAAAACGAATCCTTTCCCATATCAAAACTCCCAGTGTATTCTTGTGGAAGTGCAGAAAACTCCTCGGCTATGTAACTTTTTTCACAATCATCGGATTGCTTTGCTGTCTTCGGCAATGTTATTATTCGTAGAAAAACCTATCGAGATCTGTGTTCAGAATTTTTATAGAGGTCAACCGGCGACCTCTGGCGATTTTTCTTTGCAAAAGTAAGTTTTCCCATAGTAAATCCCATACAAATTTTGAACGGCTGGCGCTAAAATATAGTTTCACCGATCGAGTTGAAATTTCGCACAGTTGTTATGGGACCTAATTGCAAACCAAAAAGTGGATCGGAGCAAGAATCTAAATTTTTCATATAAACTACCCGTCATAAATACGGACTCACTAAAATAAGTATTGCAACACTCAGCTGAATAATGAATCACCCCCAAAAAGTTTAGCATCACCTCAAAACAGGTTAATTCACATTGCTATATCTCGAGATCCTTACGACTTGCAAAGAAGCGATCTTCAGCAAAGTTGTTCAGGGCTGAGCATTTTAAACTGGTTCTAGCTTGTGATCCATAAGTTATAGAAAGTTCGGGTCTTCGGCAAAGTTTCTCAGGGGTTCAAGGACATCCGGATAGTGAACAGTTTAGTTCGCGATTTTGCCGCTAGGTGGCGCTAGTGAGCATGTAAAATTGAGCATTTAAACTAGTTCTAGCTTGTGATCCATAAAAGATAGAAAGTTCGTATCTTCGACGAAGTTTTCAGAAGGCCAAGTACATCCAGAAGACAAACAGTTAGGTTGTAGATTTCGCCGCTAGGTGGCGCTAGTGAGCATGCAAAATTGAGCATTTCAAACTAGTTTTAGCTTATGATCTACAAGAGATATAAAGTTCGGGTCTTCGGCAAAGTTGTTCGGAAGGTCAAGGGCATCCGGAAAGCAAATAGTTTAGTTCGCGGTTTTGCCGGTAGGCGGCGTTTAATCTAAAATTGAGCATTTCAAACTAGTTCTAGCTTGTGATCCACAAGAGATAGAAAGTTCGAGTCTTGGGCAAAGTTGTTCAGAAGGTCAAGGACATCCGGAAGACAGATAGTTTGGTTCGAGATTTTGCCGCTAGGTGGCGCTAGTGAGCATGTAAAACTGAGCATTTTGAACTAGTTCTAGTTGTGATCCACAAGAAATAGAAAGTTCGAGTCTTCTGCAAGTAAAGAACAGAAATAAAGTAAAGGACATCCAAATATCAAATTTTGTGGTTCCTAATTTTGCCACTAGGTTGCACTAGTACGCATATTTAATTAAATATATGAAACAAATTCTATCTTTTGAGCCAGATCTCAGCTGAAGACTCCAACTTTCTATCTCTTGTGGATCAAAAGCTAGAACTAGTTTGAAATGCTCAAATTTAGATTTAACGCCGCCTACCGGCAAAACCGCGAACTAAACTATTTGCTTTCCGGATGTCCTTGATCCCCTGAACAACTTTGCTAAAGACTCGAACTTTCTATCTCTCGTGAATCATGAGCTAGTACTAGTTTAAAATGCTCAATTTTACATACTCACTAGCGCCACCTAGCGACAAAATCGCGAACTAAACTGTTTGCTCTCCGGATGTCCTAGAACCCCTGAGAAACTTTGCCGAAGACCCGAATTTTCTATCTCTTATAGATCACAAGCTAGAACTAGTTTGAAATGCTCAATTTTACATTCTCACTAGCGCCACCTAGCGGCAAAATCGCGAACTAAACTGTTCGCTTTCCCGATGTGCTTGAGCCAACTTTTCCGAAGAACCGAACTTTCTATCTTTTATAGATCAAAAGCTAGAACCAGTTTAAAATGCTCACTAGCGCCACCTAGCGGCAAAATCGCGAACTAAACTGTTCACTTTCCGGATGTCCTTGGACCCCTGAGCAAGTTTGCCGAAGAACCGAACTTTCTATCTTTAATGGATCACAAGCTAGAACTAGTTTAAAATGCTCGATTTTACATGCTCACTAGCGCCACCTAGCGGCAAAATCGCGAACTAAACTGTTCCCTTTCCGGATGTACTTGATCCCCTGAACAACTTTGCTGAAGATGGCTTCTTTGCAAGTCGTAAGGATCTCGAGATATGGCAATGTGAAATTACCTGTTTTGAGGTGATGCTAAACTTTTCAGGGTGATTCAATATTCAGCTGAGTGTTGCAATACTTATTTTAGTGAGTCCGTATTTATGACGGGTAGTGTAAGTGTATCCCAGGCTAATGTGTACAGTATTGGATAAAACATTTGCAACTTTTTCGATTTTCCATACAAAATTATTAACTGTGATAAGCTAGATCTCAGTTATTTATGGACCGATTCAAAGAACCTCAGATATAACTTGAATTTTAACATATATTTTTTATTCATCTTTCCAATCACGAGTTTATAAGTAATAACGGTTTAACTAAAGTGTAATTTTCGATGAAAAATTCAAAACTATTTATCTCAAAATCTAATAGCCCTACACTAAAACTGTCCTCAGCAAACTTGTTCATCTCGTTGAAATCTACAACTTTGCTGATGATACCATGAAGCTATTCGTTTAATATGATTAGTTATGATATTTATAAAAAATCGTAAAAAAATTCGCTTTAGTCAAACCGTTACTGCTTTTGAACTTGTGATTGGAAAAATATATGTCAAAATTCAAGTTATGTCTGATGTTCTGCCAAAAAGTCATTCAAAGCGGTATATAAATAACCGAGATATAGCTCACCAAAGTTGGTCATTTTGTATGGAAAATCGAAAAAGTTGCAAATGTTTTGTCCAATACTGTATTTACTTACTTACTTATTTGGCTTTACATCAATTATCTTGATAAAGCCTCGCCAACAATATTTCGCCAATTCCCTCGGTTCATGGCCGCTTCTCTCCATCCTCGACTGTGACCCACACTCTCCAGGTCCTGGTGTACCTGGTCAATCCACCTAGCTCGCTGCGCCCCACGCCTTCTTGTTCCGACCGGATTCGTGGCGAACACCATCTTTACAGGGTTGTTGTCCGGCATTCTTGCAACATGCCCTGCCCAGCGTATCCTTCCAGCTTTAGCTACCTTCACGATACTGGGTTCGCCGTAGAGTTGAGCGAGCTCGTGGTTCATCCTTCGCCGCCACACGCCGCCAAAGATCGTCCTTAGCACTCGGCGTTCGAAAACCCCAAGAGCTTGCAAGTCTTCCTCGAGCATAGTCCACGCCTCATGCCCATAGAGGACTACCGGTCTTATGAGCGTTTTGTACATCGTGCATTTGGTGCGGGGGTGAATCTTTCTTGTGTATTTGTCGACCCCAAATCAAGCAAATAGCACTACACCGGAGAGATTTCCTTTCATAAAAAATGCGACGTAATTCTTGAACGCCAGCTGTTTAAAAATGTCTTAATCCATAAGCGGTAGCAAGTCTCTTTCTAGAGACCTAGTGTTTGTTTTTATGCAAGCCTCTAAAAAGTCTCTTTAGAAGCTCTCGAAAGTGTCTATTTTAATCAAAATAGTCTCTAAAGTCACTATTTCTCTTATCCTTCAGTGAATACGAAATTCATAACCAGGGATTTCTCAAGGGATTACTATACAAACACAAAATTGCTATTCATTGATTACTTTTAGAAATCTTTTCGCCAATTTCTGAGGATTTTCTCTAGCAGATCTTCCATATAAATAAAATTCCTGCAGGAGTTCTCTCAAGAATCTCCAAGGGTTTATTTCAAAGTTTATGGCGAAATTCGTTAAAGAGTTTTTCCAGAAATCCCCATAAGAATTCTTCAAAGAGTTCCTACGCCGATTTTTTCAGTTATTGCTCTAGCCGTTTTCATATGAATTCTTTCGTGAATTAATCCACGGTAAGGGATCATTCAAATATTACGTAAAGTAAAATTTGCCAATTTTAGACCCCACATAGCAGCTTTTGTATGGATAGTTGATATTTTTTGTATTCGTAACATTATTGAATACTGTTGCGTTACGTAATATTTGATCCATCCCTATGTCTAATATAATTGCTCCAATATTCTTCTTTGGATTATTCCATAAAATCTATTATGCACTCTTCTTTATAGATGAATTCAATCCATTTTACCAGTGATTCAACATTAAGTTTCTTCATAAATGTGTCTAGAAATTTCTCCAACATTCGACGAACGACGAATTAATTCTGCAGTTCTTTCGAAAACATGTTCAATTAATTTTTAAGTAAAATCTTCATGGATTTTTCAATATTTTATTTAAGGTTTCACCAGCAAATACTATAGCAATTATTCCGAACATTTTTTTACACAATATTTTTCAATGATTCAGTTTATTGTTTTTCAAGGAATATCCAGCAAGGTGTCCATTCATCCGGGAAATCCAGGGAATGCGGGAAAATCCAGGCAATTACAAAAGGCCGGGAATACACCGAATTACACGGAAATTTAAACAACATATTGGGAAAATATGTATTTCAAACATAAGAATACCGATTTGTTTCTATTTCAAGCCTATGGGCTAAACTAGAAAACTACCTGTCAACTAGTAAGTGATTATTTGTTTCATTAAAATTCTGTAAAAAAAAACATTGGTTTCCTAGAGATTTTTTTTGGTAACAATTCTGACCGATTTCTTGTGAAATGCTTTGTAGATTTAATGCGGAAAGATATTGAACAAACTCATAGGAGATTTTATAGAACATCAACATTCTTAGGATCCTAGCAAAGTTCCTGGTGAGATGCTTGATAGATTTCCATTTAAATTCATGGCAAATGTTTAATAAGATCTTTGCAGGAGTCTCCACAGGAAACGAGGCAATAATTGGGCAATTTCTTGAAAGTTCTTTGAGAGATCACTAAAAAGGTAGTAGGTAGTTTGCTTATGAGGTTTTGAATGCCTAGATTCTAGAGAATAACTTTACTTGATTTTTTTTTAATTCTTAGTAGATTCGTAGCGGTTTGCGAAAATCTGAGCCAAAAACAATGTCAAAATTCTTGGGAGATCTATTGCAATTTTTTGAAAATTTATTCAGAACTCCGTTCGATGGTTCCTGGAGTTACCGATGATCCTGATTCTTGAAGAAGCCTTGTCTGCATTACTAGTTTTAATAGTCCTTAATCTATGACAGAGTTGTTATGTGACCTCTAACAAGATTTTGTATACCTAATGCCTAATGGATTCCTGCAAATTAACAGTGATTCTTTCAATAATTTTCGATAATTTTCAATTTTGTGGGCCTCGTGGCCGTGCGGTTAGTGTTGTCAGGCATTCGAGCGCATCGTGTCTTGGGGTGTGGCTTCGATTCCCGCTTCAGCCGTTGAAACTTTTCATCAGGAATGTTTCTCGGCTGTGCTACTGGAGCATGCTTGGCCGATGTCTAGTGTTAAGTAACAGTCTGTGCAGCTACATGGCTGAAGACGGTGTCCGTGTCTTTTTTAAATTGGGAAGGTCTTTAACGCATAAACAAATGGCGAGGTCCTTTAGGTATTCTTGGGCAGATTTTTCTTGTCGAGATTCTTGGCCAAATGTTTTTGATATATTATTTGGAAGATGCTTTTTCGAATCTATATCGAAAATTGTATATAGCTTCATAGGAGAACAGTAAAATGCTTTTTGTCGAAATATCGTTTCTCTTAAAAAAATCTCTTCTTGGATCTAGCATTAGTTTCACAAGAAGAATTTCTTCAGGAGCCAGCCATGTCTAACACATAGTTCCTAAGGCATTCTTAGAGGGTAATGTGTTGGCTATTAAACTTTGCCGTTTTGTGAAAATTTAACTGACCAAAAGTGGTTCACATAATTCCAAGATCTTTTTTAGACAACAGTTTATAAACTCTTTCAAAATGCAAATTGTTTTGAGCTCACAGTATTTTAGAAATTTAATCTAAAATAATTTATAAAAATTTAAATGCAAACCTCCAAATTTGGCCACTTTGTATTAAAAAAAAAAAACAAAAACATCCTGGAAATGGAAAACTGATTTTGAATTTATTTTTTTTCGTTCATTTGATACTAATCATCAGGAATTTCTACAGCAGTTTTATCAGATTATTATAGGTTTTGTTATAGCGATACGTTCAGAATTTTTTGTGGAATTTCTCAAAAAATGTAATGTCCAACAATTATCTGAAAAAAAAACTTATGGAACTTCTATGAGGAATTTATCAAAGACTTCCTGAAGAAACCATAGTAAAATCAATGAAAGTAATTAAGCTATCTTTAGAGAAATTCTTGATTGAAATCTTTGACAAAACTGAACGACAGTTCTGGAAGTAATCCTTGAAAATCAGTGGAGACATCTCTGTAGGAATTATTGCTTGAGATCTTGAAAATGTAATAAACGGAAATCTTGAACGAACTCATAGCGAAATCGATTGAAGAATCTCTGGATGAACTCCAAGATTTACTGAAGAAATTCGTGTAACAATCTTTTTTGGAATTCCTGAAGAATTACATGGTGGAGTCTGGAATAGTTTCTGGGATTATCCTTAGAAAAAAAATCAGGTCTAGTTCTGTGTGTAATAATCCAAATGACATTAAATGTTGCTGGCAAACTAAAAATAACGTGAGTTTGCCGTTTCCTTAAGTTTTAGACAGTTTCAAATTGGAAATAAAAAAGTAAACAACACCAATGTTAAAGAACTAAAAAAAATATATAGTACAAAGTTATTTCATATTTATTTGTGTTAAGACTGTTCCGGATTACAAATTAAGGGTAAAATAATTTCCAAGATTATTTCTTTCTCAAATTGTAATACAACCTGTACCTTAATTTTCTTAAGCTCCTGATGAAATTCCTGCATATGAAAATAGGAGAAGCGATATACGTAATTTTCAAAATATATTCATAAAACCATTTATGGCAGGATTCTCTGAAATTTTTTATAGCAACTCTATTTCTCTGATTCCTGTTCGGATTAAAAAAATGAATAATTTATGCATACTGAACGATCTCTAACATTAGGCATAGCTTTTAAACATCCGTTTAAGCTGAAAACTTAATCGATTGCCACCAGCTAGTGACCAATCGATTAAGTTTTCAGCTCAAACTGGTGTTTGGTTCTTCAGACTTCGATTCATCTTCACCTTAAGGCGCAAGATTTTGATTTCTGGCCCATTGTGGACTGTCGAGAACTTGCCGAGCTCAACTTACTGATCTGTGCGCTAAGATCGAAATCAAATCGGAGCCAGGCGCGAGCTGTTGCGGCAAAATGCTACGAGATGTCACTGAAGTCGCGTTTTGTATTGGTGCTGCAGCGCGATTCGTACGCGGTGGAAACAAGCGGAAGCAGCCCACTCTAATCAAATTGCAAACATTAACAAATATGGGAATTTGATTACACCTACAAAGGCTGGGAACGTGTGAGTGAATGTGTTAGCGTTCGAGATAAACATTGAATGATGGATGGAAGCTTAAGGTTTTCGGCGCAGAGCAGACGAGAGAGCGTGAGTGAATGTGTGCGTTGTCGTTTGGCGCTCAGCTGATTCGATCCACGTGACTTCGCCTCTGATTGAGAGGCAATTCTTCTGAATAATTCAATTCCTACAATGTCACTGGGACTTAGATTGCCGTAGCGGTGACTGCGTAGCTATTCAGCAAGACCAAACTGAGGATCGTGGGGTCGAGTCCCACCGGTCGAGAATCTTTTCGGGTTGGAAGTTTTCTCGAGTTCTCAGGGCATTGAGTATCTTCGTGTTTGCCACACGACGTACGAATTCCTAAAATGGCTTATTAGCAAAGAAAGCTCTCTGGACGATCATTATAGAAGTACCCATGAGAACACTAATCTAATAAGCAGGTTCTGTCCCAGTTGGGTCGTAACTCCAGAAAGAAGAAAAATGTCGCCTCAACTGACCCGCTAGTGAGAGGCGTTCGATGTTTGTGTGGATGGAGATAAAATTTATTAGAAGGCCGGTTGGCGGTGGGCCAACAAGTCTGCTGCGCTGTTGATGTGTCACATAAATATAGTATGTACGCTAGTTGGAGGGTTGATATTTTTTTTGTACATTATTGTTCGTTCGTTGGGCTGGTTTACGGCGGATTGAATTGGTACTCTTGATATGAATTTATTGTTACACATTTCGTTTTGAGATGGACCCAACTGAGGCGTAGAAGTGCTTCTGCTTGTTGAAAACCTTGTTTGCGAGGAAATTATCGAAAGTCAAGCGGGGTTTCAGCTTCAAACCGAATACTGATTCAGAAAAAAAATGATTTAAATAAACAAAATGGATAAATGGTATTCCCAAAACTCAAAAACAAATTGTCATTACCACATCTTTTGATTGATAATTTATCCAAACAAGTTGAAACGGATCATTGCTCGGCCAGCGCTGCATCAAACCTCTGGTAGCTATAAAATTCCCCGAATCATACATTTAAACTTCGACAATGCGGCACATTTGGATACCCTTTGCAGTAAGAATAAGAAATCACCACAGAAATCATCTTCGCCGCCATCAATCGCCGATGCCGGTGCATTCCCATCGAAATAGTGAATGTGATTATTTTCGCGCTCGCACACATCGCTGGTTTAGCACTCGATCAATTGATTGATTTGAGACGTGACAATTGTGTTGTCGTCGGTTGCCCTGCTCCAAGTTTTGATAAATGTTTATGATTTGTGTGATTTTTTCTTTGCGATCAAAACTGTTTTGAATATTGGTGGATACGCAATAAGCACTTTCAAGAGAGACTTCCTATGACACTTATGTCTGACAGGATATGACAGATTTAAAACAATCAACTCATAAATGTATACGGCATACTTATAAGGGTAATGATGCAACCACACATCGCACTGACGCTAATCAAATCCGAAGTGGGTCAAGTGAATGTGGTTTACGGAATGCTGTTAGTCGGCAGTTAAAGTGCAAGGGAGATCATTCCGACGATGCAAAGGGATTTTTTATTTTGAATTCTTCATAAGTATCATTCACTAACTATCATCCTAATTTGGTAAAACTAAATTAAGCATTTACTAACAGTTTGTTAACAACACATTACATTTCATTTGGCGTAGCGATTCAGATTTTTTACAGATGAGTTGATTTCACCTGCTTATAAGAGAGAAAAAAAGCTTTTAATTAACTTAACCTAACTTAATCCAAATATATTACGCATTAATCGTGGCAATAGAAGATGCAACGATTTTTGTCTGAAATTATTTATAATATTATTTGCCATTTGTTTCAATGTTTCTATCTTGGATATTCTAAAAGGTGTACGCAAATAAACCGTACAAACTTTGAAGACATGGCTCTATACAATCAAGCATAATTAAAATAAATGTTCTTGCATGGTTTTAAACATTGGCTTATTATATTCTTAAGCAGTAAGTTTGACACATTTCCGATTTCAAATAATTGCAAAACCAACCCAAATGTATTGATGTGTCTTAAGGGAGCTGTTTTCCGAGCTTTATGACGGAAGAGAAATGTCCATAGAACTCACTGGATTTGAACCGTACAATTTTCTATTTCCAGTCTAACTTGAAGCCACTAACCTGTAGATTACTTAAAATAATAATAGGACATTTGGATTCATCACTTCAAGGTTTTAGGGATAACACATCTCCAGTATGACTAACGGCCCTCAGAAAAAACGTCTCCGAAAATTTTTAATCTACCTATCTCAGTAACAAGCAATAATTTCGAATTTTTTTTAGAGTTGTATTTTGTACTAACATTTAGATGTATTATGAAAGGTACATGGATATTGATTTTTCATTTGTTTCAATGTGAGATTCTCTTTTCAATATTTTGCTGTTCGGATAATTTGCGGACACCTTGTATATAACACATTGGTACCAGGGTGAAAGCTTCAGAATCATTTTCAAAATTTTATTTTGAATCCTTTGCAGAGCTTTTTTCCTGGTATTATAATAGCTAGCCCATATTGGTACAGCATACAACATGGCCGGCCTGAATTTTTGTTTACAGATCAATAGCTTGTTCCTAAGACAAAGTTTGTTTATCTGTTGATAAGTGGCGATAGATATTTAGTATATTTGCTACATAGCTTGAATGCCCTCAATGTATTTTTGGAAGCTAAATTTTTATCAGAATGTCTACTTGAAGGTTTCAAATAAAGAGCTTTTAATTTAATGTGAGAATATTATCAGCTGAGTTTTGGAAGCATTAGGACAAATCTTCCACTTTTGCAGTATGAATAAGAAATATCTAAACTTGTTTGTAATCTACTACAGATGACACGCAGGCTTCATCCTTTGGTGGAGAGGCATGTGTCTTCCACAAACAAACATTTTTGACTCAGGTAGTTCATATGTGAAAATATTGTATAATATTGGCCCCAAAATACTGCCTTGAGAAACACCAGCACTTAGATAAAGTCTTTCAGACCTGGAGTTATGAAAATTAATCTGAAGTTTATGATTTGACAGATAACTTCAATATTCTGATATTGCATTTTGAAAAATTAATGTTTTTTCATTTTACAATCACACTTCCATGTTAAATACTGTCGAATGCCTTTTCTTCACTGTTAGAGCATGACCAGCCTCCAGATTTGTTTGAACGAATCAAATGTGTTACACGTAAAAGTTGATGAGTTATGGAATGCTCTTGTTGGAATCCGAATTTTTCATAGCCAAACTGAACTTTCGTTGATGTAGACCATTATTCTGTTCAAAATAACATTTTCAAAATGTTTACTGATGAAGTCAAGCAAGATGATTGAGAAAAAGCATAGCTCAAATTAAGACATTTTATTTTAAACATTTTTGTTTCTCAATTCAAAAAAACCCTATCAGATTTAAATTTGAAAACCTACTCGTTGGAATTATCTTAATTTGAATTATCAAAACTATTGTTTTAACAGGTTTTGTATTCACTACTTATATTAAGGGATTATTCATTGAACGGCTGTTACAAAAGGTAGATTTCAACCGGGTGTTAGAATGCATTCATTAGACTCCGTAATTACCCCCCTGTTGGTGTCTTTATCGACTAGCTTCCGAACTGCAATCATCTGAATTGATCTGGGTGACGAAGGCACGTCACGTTATCACCGTATGAGCCTGCTACTTGGGGAAGCGAAGAAGAACAGGGGCTATTAACAAACCTACAGCATGACCGGCTCTCCGTCAGCGCAGGGCTCCGGAACGGATCTTGATGTGGATGTCAATTTTATCTAATTGCAAATGATGAATGCAAATTTGGCGGGTTCCAACGTGCTAATTAGTGGACCGAGCGAGCGGCGCGTGCTAGTGTGACGACAACACCGTGCAACTTATCGATATCAGAATTTTCTGGGAATCGTGGCGAAGTTTTAGGTTTATTGCGTATAAATATGATCATTTCCTGATGTGTCAATATTTGATAATCTAATTTTTTATTTTATTATTGATATCGTTTCAGGTTTGTTACTTCTCGGCTTGCTTCTATGGGATTTGGCCTGCACTATGGGATTTGGCCTGTTAGTTTGTAAGTAGTACGTTACAGGTACCTATTGCATAATTACTCACTATAATCATATTAACACCAAAATATCTCTCTTATGACTTATTCATTTTATTGTCACAAGTCATTATTAATAGGGACAAATAATGCACATGTACTTTGGGAACATTCAAGTTCGGTGTCACCCCCTAGAAACATACAAAAGTGTTTCGTCGAATCTCTGGGATTATACGTCTAGTTGGAACTCTCTAAGGCTCATTCGAAAGACAATGAGTTAATCTCATTCCCTGCCAAATATGTAACACCGTGTACTAATTTCAAACAGACATTTGGTCTGTTGTTAGACTACAATTCAATGTTTGACACCATGTGCAATCTTCGCTCATAAAAATAAATTATATTGATCAGTAAGAAATCGTTCTACACAGCTAGACATATGTTGTAAATTTCAGTTTATTTTCATTCACATATTTGGAGCATTAAAATAAACTGAAATGTTAACGACAAATCGCTAATTTTTCAATCGAATGCACTTTACACGATCATGTAACATTTAAACATCTTTAGTTGAAAATTATACGTGATGCTGTAACCAGTGCTGGGAATGGTAATAGTAGTAGGCTTGACTTTTCGCGAAAATCACGTGGCTCTCCCAGTACAGTAGTTCAAAAACGTGAATCTCATCAAGTAGCCTCTGTTGGGTGCACGAATTTTCTAAATCATGAGTGTCATTGACGGCTCTAAATGCGGGAAATGCAGCGGGAAATAGAACATTTTTCTACAGTAACTTCGGGTTGCCCTTAGCAACGGGTGTTTTGCAATTTTCAAGGCATTTGCCTACAGCAGCGATGGGCGTGAGGTTCACTGGCTTCGCTGACTGTGATTGGCTTTGTTTGGCTACTGTAGAGTGAGTTTCAGATTTTTTCCCAACCCTGGCTGTAACAATAAATGAATTTGATTAACTTTTACTTTACTCTTCTGTTTACGGTACATTGAAATTTAAATATTTTTATTTCTGTATAAGTCTTAAGCTTAGTAACTACACTTCCACCTCCTTTACACGAGATTCCTGTCCTTGAATCACATTAGTAGAAAGTAAAATTTCCTGTTCTAGCTATCACTGTATTGCGTACTTTTCCTTCTGTAGTCCCTTTGTTACTCGTAAGTCATAAAGCACGCACAATCGTAACCACTCGCGCCATGAAATTAAGTTACAATCACCTATACGGCCATTCAACTGGCCATTATCAAGTATTCAACTTGTTAATCAGTATCTCAATGAGTCCCATCTACACCAATCGGATCTGTTTATGTGTGTATGAGCCAATTGTGTTGAAGAATCCGAACTGCACCTAGCCTTGTAGAGTATGGTCCAAAAAAATCGAAATTTTGTAGAAGCTTGCAAAAGTGTTATTTTTATTGTTTTTGTAGGTAAATGTATTTCTGTCGTACGTTCCTGATATGACCTCACAATACAATCATTTTTTTCATATATTTTATTTTCTAACCTAATTGATGTACTAAAGCAATAATGTTCGAAAGTTCTGTTCTACAAAAGTCAGAAAAACGGTTTGATCGCTGTATTCTGGAGACAAACATTCCACCTTGAAAAATCTAATTTAATTGTTGAAAATATATGTTTGCTCGAGAACATTTTTTTCAAACTTAAATTCTTCAAAATAAACTGCCCTGAATTATAAACATGATATATTTTCCATTTTTATGATTCATACTGTAGATACACAATCCCCTGTACATCAGCCTCTGAAGTGACAATTCCCATCGCTTCCCCGGTCCTCTGCTTTCGAAGATTGTAGAGCGACTTTCGAAAACAGTGCACTTTTATTATTAGAACCCTCGGTGAAAACAACAACGCGATTGAACCAAGCCTTCGCTAATCGTGTCGCGAGTGATTGACGTTGTCTGTGATTGTTCGCCAGTTGGCAGTTCCGCGTCGCAGAACGTAGTGATAAGGTCGCGGCATTCCAGCTTGGATGCTTTCGATTCTCACGGGAAAAGCGAGTTAACTTATTCGTCAGGGTGTGTGCCGGATCTTTTCATCGGAACCAGAGCAACTAGATTCGATTCAGCTCCCTATCACAATATATGCAGAAGTGACATTATTTACCAAAACATCCAACACTTGCAATCGACAGATTGATAGCCGAGAAAATGTGTTCAAGCATTTCAATCATCAACAAATGCTATTGAAATCTGTGAAGTATGCCGAAAGAAAACATGGTGTGAAAAAATGTGATTATGTAAATACCTTCGACCAGTTTAAGCATCACGCACCTTCATCAGTTTTCCCAAGTCATCATCATTCTGCATTTCTCATCATCAGCAGCAAACGCCAAATGTGAACTTAACAATTTTACCCTACTGACCAGTTTTGTTCGCGTTGTGTTTTACTGATTTGCGAATTGTTTTTTTCGGGGTCGTTGCTACTATTCGAGCTGGGCGTTCAGTGAACAGTTATACATCGGCTAGCACGATGCAAAATTCTGCGGGTTTTGTGCGAAGATATCGGAAAACCGTAATCCATATCCGACCAGCGTCTTTTAAACAGGGCAGTTCTTGTATTGTAGACATCTGGGGCTTAGGAAATAATTGTCTACTTTATCTTATTCTTCTATCTCAATATATCTTTTCACCGCGCAGAAAAAGCAAAATTAGTTTTGGGTAAAAGTTGTATTTTTCCTCCTTATCTATTGATCGCATCACCGACCAAAATTGATTACCAGATCTTTTTCCTTCCTCACTAAAATACACCCTTTCCGTAGTGATTGTGGAGATGCAGAGGTATTCACGGTCTCTAGAAGCAGCAATCATTACACTCTAACATTCCTTCCCCATTCCAACTGACTGTAAGGACTTTGTCGGCGCCGATATTGATCAATAATATGAGATCTACTAAAATTGCACTTCGATAGTAAGCGATAACTCCCATCCCTTATTCATTTGGATCAAAGTACAATTCTTACCAGTTCCGATCAATAACGGAGTAGCAACCATTGACATGTATAGTCAGTTGCTTCACCAGTAATTCTTTAAAAACATTTGAAGTGCAGCAATAATATTTTCTACATTTCTCTAATAACTTTTCCAATAAATTTTCAAAATATCTGTGAATCCTTAAAAACATCAGTCAAGGTTCCGCATCAGTTAATACACAAATTTCTTCAGGGATTTTGTCCAAATTTCTTGAAACAATTTTGTAGGACATTATTTAATCTCTAAACAATGTCCTACAAAATGTGTGTTGTAGTAAGCAATTTATCAATAATATAAAAGGAAGAATTTCATCAAGAATTACGGAGTTTTTTCAGAGATTCTTCAAGGCATACTTAGAATTCACACATGGTTTATATTTTTATTTATTACTTTATTGACACGTTCTTTCGAATTCAAGAAAATTGAGACGTCGCACGGTATGTTTTGGACATAAAACGGAAAACTCCCCAAAGAGGCCCTCGTGGAACCTGTGCCAGGAGATATGGAATGGCCACATCTGTTTGTACCAAGGTTTTTCTTATTTTATTGACATGTTCTCCCGAATTCATGAAGATTGATACGTCACACGGTATGTTTTGGACATGAAACGGAAATGTCCCCAATCTGGCCCTGGCGGAACTGGCTACGATGTTCCGGAATGGTCCACTTGTTCAAATTATGTTGAAATGATGGCAATCGATCATTATATCACGTTTTAAATAAATCTTCAGTTCTTCTTCTTCTTCTTTCTGGCGTTACGTCCCAACTGGGACAAAGCCTGCTTCTCAGATTAGTGTTCTTATGAGCACTTCCACAGTTATTAACTGAGAGCTTTCTTTGCCGATTGACCATTTTTGCATGTGTATGTGTGGCAGGTACGAAGATTCTCTATGCCCTGGGAATCGAGAAAATTTCCTCTACGAAAAGATCCTCGATCAGCGGGATTCCAACCCACGACCCTCAGCATGGTCATGCTGAATAGCTACGCGTTTACCGCTACGGCTATCTGGGCCCCTATAAATCTGCAGTGTTGTAACTGAAATAAATTAAAAAAAAAAAACACATTTCCCAACCCTCGTGACCCCAGTACAACCCGGAATATCTCCGGCATGGTTCCGAATTCGGCATTGTCTATTTTTGACAAATAATTGAGACCTTTTAAGAGTAAACTGACTGTGGTTTCAAAAAATCGGATGAAAATTGACGGAATGGCAGCTATTTAAAAATGCCTTGTCGGAGGTTGGTAACGTAAAGGTTATCAATTCATGTATGATTTCTTTTTGGTTCATGTTTGTTATTTTTTCAAGCAAGAGACATCGAAAGTTTTAATTTCCAAGACGATCTGATGCTACCAGGCCTGATTTCCCTAAATATATGCAAATTTGAAACGGCCTTCAAAGAAATATTCGCTGTTGTCCAGAAATATGAATTCCATTTTAAGGAAAAGCATATTTTCCCCTATTTTCCAACTATTTTCTCCACATCTGACTTTCAGAAATTTAACGAATTTTAATTTATATTTTTATGTTGTTTACACTTAAGAACAAACAGACAATTTTTTTTGTCTAAAAATAACTTTGAAATTTATGGAAAGGTTTTTTGTTTAAGTGTTTTAAAATTGAAATTTTCTTTGAAAATAAATTTTAAGTAATATATAATTAATCATTCATGTATTTCGGACACTTTCTTAATCCTGGAATTAGTTTTGAAAAACAGGAAATATCAGAGAATTTTAAATGAGTAAAGTTTCTGTCCTCGACCAAGCTTGTCAATTATATGGCAGTGTTACACTAAATGTATAACCAGTTCATTATTGGCTATCTAGATAGCAAATATTGTGTTCACTAATTCATTGATAAGATCGAAAAATCCTGTCTTCGAAAAATTTGATTAGCTTTGACCAATCGCGTATCGTATAAAACTAAAAATTTCATCATTCTGAAATACGCCCTACTTTTTCGACAAATAATAATTATATTAATTGGGCTTTGGCAATCTCCGAATGTATCTTTCTCGAACGCAACTTCCTCAAATAACTCGTTTCTCTGAATGGTCTATTTCCCCTTAAAATCATTAGCACTTATTCTGATTAAGATCAATATCTACAGTACTGGACAGAATGAAGTACGCATTGGCTGTTTCTCTGTAACTTTTGAAAACTGAAATATAAGTGCATTTCACAAACAAACTTTTAAGTAATCACAAATAAAACATTCTGCCAAATTTACTAAATTTTGAATTAGAAATAACTCTTAAATGAGAAAGTTCAGAGCAATATGCTCTTAAGCAAAACTTTGCAATTTGATAAGACACACAAGTTTGTAGAATAATATTTTTCAGTAAAACTTTTTGTTTTCAAAAAATTCCCAAATAAATTTTATGCCATTCTACGCAAAATGAGAAATTTTCAATAATCCAGAAGTTTTGGTTTCAACTGTTGTGATTGATCAGTTCAGTGAAATTCTGAACAATCGGACCACTAGAAGCAGAGACCCAGACCTCCAAACTTAAGCATTTTGTATAAAAAACAATCAATGCGTACTTTATTCTATCCATATATAGATATTATTCTTAACACTTTTGATTCACTTCGGCAGTGGGGTTTTTCAAAAGCTACAGAGTTCATATTTGGCCACAATATGCGTCGTACTAAAACGCTTCTTATTGTAAAGTTTCAGACAATTCGGCTGAGAAAAACCACCCATGCCAGAATGAATCACGGAAATGCTCACTTCGGTAAATCGGATCTTTTGAATGATTCTGCGTGACCCTTCTTTCGCTCGCTTATCCTTCGTACATTCCTCTCCAGAAACTCACGATATACTCGGCCGATTCCCTACCACCTACCCTAACCAGAAACAAGAAGCAAAATGTGCTTTGCCATCCAAGTGAGCAACTTTTCTCTCTGTTAGCAAGTGGGCGAGGCAAATTAGTTGTTTATCTGTGACACAGAGAGGTTAATGTGGCTCAGTTATTGATGAAAAAGCAAGTATAAAAACGAGAGCCTCTTAATGTTAGATAGATTGCTTTGAAAAGTTACGCGAGGTGCATACTGAGAGTGCGGAGTTGCAGCAAATTGTGATTGCGTGTGTGCCGTGGCGCGCAAAGCAAGGCTCGTGTCCAGCGTTATAAAAGAGCCAACAAACGAACGAAGGAGAATAGAGGAAAATAATCGGTTCGTTCTTTTTCTGGGTCACTTTTTGTCTGATCCGTGCTGATCAAATAAACCGTCTCTCGCCAAAAAAGAGCCACGAATCACTCATTTATTTTGAGTGATCCGGATCTTTTGAATGGCTTCGATTCTGTTTACCTATCTGCACCCTACAATTCAGCATGTTAATTGAATCGATTGTCTGACATGGGACATTAATTGATACGCATTTGTAAAGAGTTATACTGACTATAATATTTTAAATTAATTAACTCATTACGCATGGTAAAGATCGATAAATTATGAGTGTGAACCTTAACATTTTTGATCATGTTTGACGTTCACTTAGTCGACAAAGCCACAGGAGTTGTTCCTATCTGACATTTCGGAAGGGACACGGAAAACAAAATGCACCCAAAACTTGAGTTTAAACCAAGGGGTGTGACAAATTTAACCTTCCAGTTGTCGCGTGGTTTGCCACCGTCAGTACCAGCACGCTGCTGCTGTGTACGAAAAGCGAGGTGTTTTCACCTGTGTTGTACAAAATACAACATCGCGACGACTGAAGTGTTAAAAAAAACTGGAAAAAATGTGTTTTACTTAAACCAATGCAAAACGTTTAAAAATTGAGTAAACATGTGTTTCTGGCAGAAACGTAAGCATTTGGTACTAAAATTGGGACAGTGTTTCAGGGCCCTATTGCATGAATAGCAAATGTCATTTTACAGTTCATATTTTCCATTCGTTTTACCGGAGAAATCACTGTATCTAGTAGAATGCGCATCCGGATGGTGGTTTAAGATGATGAACAGCTTTGGTGGTCGTGAAACGTATGCTTGTGATACATAGAAACTCGCGTGCGTAATTTTCACGTAGAATACCAACAAATTCTCTGCTAGTTCACACATCAGAGCAATAGTGATTCATACCATAATTATAATTGAAGTTCGCGAACAAAAAGTATGTCGTTCCTTGCGTTGAACTAGCATAATGTTAAAAAACACGTTAATAAAGATGAAAAAAAAAAAAAAGTTCCTTGCGTTGAAAGTTGAAACTACCCCTAGTGTTCAGCTCAAAGTCTACCCCCGGTAGATGGTGATACAAAAATAGTCTTAATTCGTTATTATTTGTTGACTCGGATTGGCAAGATTAGCGGCGTTTGGTTCTGCTACCATTTGGACCACGGGACGGTAGATATAAGAGCGAGAATGGGAGCGATGCGAAACGTGAAAGACGACGTCAGTGACCACTGCTGAGCGAACTGAGCAAGTGCTAGAATGTGTATGTGTCAGTGCAGTATTGGACGATGAATTGGCGGTCACGTGATTGTGAGATTGTTGGCTGTAGACCGTGCAATTTATGACAGTTCGGCTTATCACTGCTTTCGCGGGGCGATTACATATGACTATGCCATAAAAGATAATCATTTGAAATATGGCAATGTGAAGCGGTCTAGCTTTTGGAGATCCAGCTGTTTATTTTGTTATTTTAGGAAATTTCTCAGAACATATTTTCTGGGTTTGCGGGTGTAGATTTTAAATAGTTCCAAATTAGGAATTGGGCAATTTTAATAAACATTTCGTTTCGTCTTCCTTTGTTCACCCTGGTATGGCAAATTTGGTGATCATCAAATCGAAGCAGTCTCTAGCCCAAGTTCTTAGATTCAAGAGGAAGCAATTAAAGGCACTTATTATTGTCAGTATTTTCGAATTTGATGGATTTAGACTGGAGATCCCTATTTAGGGAATCAAGGTTTCCTTCCAAATCGCAAAGAAAGGAGACTGCTGCGTTTTATTGGAAACTCTAAAACAAAAATTATGTTTATCTAAAAGTTGTATTAGTATCTTCTCAGCGATTGCATTCATTCAGTATATCTTTGATTTGTGTTAGATAACACTATTACCCTAATGTTTTATTACATTGCTTCATGCTGAGTTTTACGATCTAGTTCTTTATAATCAATACTTATTTTGACTTCGTTGAGCACAGTCGCCAGAAAAACAAGTAAAGATAATAAACCAACTGCAAAAAATGTCGTAAGTCTTCGCCTTAATCGAGTTTTCTCCAACCAAACCAAGTCCACATCCAAACAAAGACGAAACTACGAGTCATTACTGGTTTGCCCTTCGGCACGAATCTAGTTCATCTATTTGTGGTTCCTATCTGCTGGATCCTGGCACTCAAACAATCTGATAAGCCTCCGTGCGTCAATTTCTCTTGTTCCGTGCCGCAGCGAAAGCTCATTTCCCAGTGGACACAAGCCACAATAAATCAGCCTCAATTAGAGAGACGGAACCATATCATCCCGCCCCGGGAGGGATTTATTTAGCTTCATGCATGGGGCCTGCCCACAGTGACGACACTCTCTGTCAGATTACAAGCGTGGCTAATTACAGTAACGACGCAGTCGGTCGAACTCAGCAGCAGCACGGATGAGCTTCTTTTGTGATAGAGTATCAAATTAGCGTTGAATGAACGAGCCGAAAGCATTTCCAACGTCACCGCAGGACGATTGTTATGATATTGTCATCAAGTAGGTATACTCCTAGGCTTGAAGACGAGACACGAGATACGCCGTGTGGTTTTATCTAGTTCCAAGAGAGAATTGTTATCAAAACAATGTCTTTGTGTACATTAACCAAAGCTATCAAATGTCGAGCACATTACCTCGCTATTGGAATTACGTCAGAATTGTTAGTGGCGACGGTACGACCGAAGGAGGCAGCTTTCATACGACCACTCAGATTTTGTCGTACCGTCCAAATCCATTCCCCAAGAATGTATTCCCATACTTAAAACAATTTTTCAAGTCAAATTACGAGCGTTAAATAACAATCAACATGGAAATATTCGTTTTTGACCCATTCTCACCCTCGACGACGGTATACACAGAGATGGTAGAAGGTTTCTTAGAGCGTTAGTCACGATTTCAATACAATTTCAAAAATTCACTTTTTTGATTGGAAAATAGGTAATGACATTTTTATTTTATCTAAAACGAGGTAAACTAAAACACAAAGTTATCTGTTTACATAACATGATTATATGAGCGATATTCAAAACTGAAAAGGTAATAGATGGCTATTTTTCATTAGTCTGGAATCCTGAACTAAAGAAAGCACCAATGAAGATGAACTGAACACAAAAAGTTATGTATTCACATTACGCTTGATATCTAATCACTACTTTTATCGATCTAGTTTCCTTATTGCAAGTAATTTACATTTTTCAGCATTTTCCATATGTTTTGACAGTTCTCGACTATCATTCTTCCATGCGCGTATGTTGGAGGTTTGGGAAATTTGAGAATCCAGCGTAGCGCGATCAGTGAGTGGAATATAAACATTAGTGTCGCCACTCGGCGGCCAGTGAGAGAAACTTAATGTTCGAAAGGTTGTTGTCTGTACTTTTTGCCGCTGGTGCCAACTGTTTGTGTTCAAGAACGAAATAAGCAGTCGTTACCTTATTATAATTAATCATTATTTTCCATACGATATGACAGTTCTCGACTACCATTCTTCCATGAGCCTGTGTTCGTGAAACTTGAGAATCGAGCGCAGCACAATCAGCGGGTGGAATACAAATTCCGGTGTCACCGCTCGGTGGTCAATGATAGAAACTGCATGTTCGAAAGGTTGTTGTCTGTACTCTTCGCTGCTGGAACCAACTATTAGCATTAAGGAACGATGTAAAAAGTCGTTTCCCTGTTAATGTGTAAAATCCCTGGCGTAAAACTCTAGATTCTTCAAAGCTGCCTCCAGATACTTTTACTATATTATTCCCCAGTATCCACAGTTTTTGTTCTCAGATTCGCCGAGGAAAATTCCATTTTTTTTAGAAATTGCTTAGAAATTTCTTTGCAGAGTTTTTCATAGAAAAAAAAAACACTAAATGAACACATGAAACAAAAATGAAAATCTCTCAAGTAAGGATATCTATCCATCCATCTAATATGAAGAAATTATTTGTCGTAATGTCATGATTTTTTTTTTTTAGATTAGAGATATTTTTTAAGAAATATTATGCACTCTCCTTTCTCCTGATTCCTGTTAGGTTTCGTTTTGTTTTTGATTACAGTTTGATCTCTTTTCGATCTATTTTTTATTCCTATTTAATCCCTTTTTTCAGATTTTTTTCCAAATTTCCTTTGTTCAAGACACTAATTCCTACAAGCCCTGCTCTATGCAAATTTTTTAAAATAATTGAAAAATAGAACCACGATCCAAATAATTTTACGGATTATTTGTATTAATTTAGATTGGAATATACCAAATCAAAAATATAGTAGATAACTTTTAAAACAATCATTATCAAACTTCAACAAAATTGAGATATTCTAAAGAATTTGGCTTCTTCGCCAATCAAAATTGTGTTGTTACTTTAATAAAATACACCGGGAAAATTAGTTTTGGTTTTCAAATATTCTCACAAATCAAAATAAAGTTTTCCTTTTGCGCCCGTTGTCTTACAAAATACAATTTATTTGAATAAAATTTAAGGTTTGGTATTGTTAGCACCTTCATATTGGAATATTGAATGTAGGAATAATTTCAGCATGCTTTGAAAAATTTCTAGAATTATATAAAATTTGTCATTAGTTTGTTTTTGCCATATAAAATTAGAATATTTCTTGAACCTGGAATGTAAAACCTGGAAAATCTGGAAATATCAGGGAATTTCGGTAAACGAGTAGACACCCTGTAAACAAATAGTATGGTTTATATGATGTCAGGTATTAAGGAGCAACTTGTAAAAAATCATACAAATCGGGTTTGTTTTCACAAGGAAATCAGTTATCTGAGTCCTATGGGCCAAGTTGACGGGGCCATTGCCAAAGCTTTCAGTTCTACATCAAGTTTAACTTTAAACGAAACAAGATTGAACTCATCGATTGAACGTCCATTGGTACTATTTTTCTTATTTTCTGGTCGATGATATCAAGACACTCACAAACAAGATGATTCACAACTTTCTCAGTTTTTTGCTTATGTTATAAAGAATTTTCATTGGAAATACAGACTGTTTAGAGACTTACAGCTAAATAATGACCATATCTTTGAAAGGCAACCTTCTACCAGCTTACAACGCAAATCGGGAATAAATGCAAAATGGCAAAGGGAGTATATTACCAATCCCCAATTGGGCAATGAATCACAGTGCCATCGAATCGATTGCAAATGATGAAATTGTATCAACTGGGAATCCCACAGTAGATACCTAAAAATAACCATGAACCATCCATCCGTGCCGTAGCGTCAATTGACATAGCGAATAATGCAACAACTTCCTTGAATGACAAATGAGAATAGTTGGAAGTCAAAACGACACCGGAAGATTCACGCAGATTACAGGAAATAGGCGAAACACCACCCCGCATTCGCACTCTTCAATATTGAAGGTATCAATTAGAGGTGGAAACGGTGGATACGTAAGGAAAAATTCTCGTGATCTATATGATAAGTGTTTACCCCGACCGGACCAATTTTGCACCAGCCACAAAGTGCCCGTGTCAACACGCTCATGAAACACACTCGATTGCGACGCAGCAGCAGCGGAATTCGAGGGGAAAATTCGATCATGCCATAGGAAAAGGATAAATAGCACTATTATTAGGGGGAGATCCCCCAGTACCGAACACTTAAGCCACTAAATTTATAATTCGAAAAATATTGATTTTATGGGCTTGTGTTACCCATTTATGATAAATATTATCATTTTTGTAGTTTACAAAAATAAAATTGAAAATATAAATATAAATTTTGACAATGCATTTTGATGATGTATTTCAGTACCAAATTGATCGATCTTGAAAGGTGGCACCTAATACCGGACACGATCTGGAAATTCTGCAAATTTGAACATCATTGAATGTGTATGTTGGATTGTAGCATACCTCACTCCAATCAGAATTATTTCGACCGGTAGTGTAGACACTCAGTAAAATTAGTTTCGTATAAGATAAGAAAACTCTTCGTAAAACTTCGTTGCCAAATATCCACGAATGCCATTCAAGATACAAAGCTAGGAACATAAAGTCAGTAGGTCTAGGACCTTTATGTATGTAGTACGCGTTTTTTAAATGTTAACTGTCGTTAAAAGTCCTGTAAATATATGTGGAATTTAAGTGTAAAATATATGTTGCTTTTAAGTCCAAAAAGTGTTAATGTAAATCTTTGGTGCTATGAAAAATGAGAAAGGAACGGATTTGGCCTGACCAACATTACCATCAAGGAAACTCTATGGCCCCAAGCGATGTTGGGAAATACCTCATCAACCCACATACAGTCCACTAAACCCCGGATCGGCCACTTCCCAACATTATGGTCCTTCGAGCCGGATAGGGCTGGCTGCCGGATGGAGCCAAGAATTGGATATGTTAAAGACGCGCGTGTCTCGAAGTATTTACACCGACGGTAATAAAGGATTGCAAGAAACTCTGGTAATGGACGATGCAAACAGTGGATGGCGACAATTTT
The DNA here is from genome assembly GCF_002204515.2 of Aedes aegypti. NCBI lineage: Eukaryota > Metazoa > Arthropoda > Insecta > Diptera > Culicidae > Aedes > Aedes aegypti. Next base: position 340,854,007 of record NC_035108.1, on the reverse strand, counting down.
GGGATACTCGATTCGCCATTGGCGACAATGGAACCTGGTCACTCAAACATCAAAGTGACTCTGGAACATCAGCACTGGGAGCACCCTATACAACTGCTACACCATGGTGGATTCGTTCAACAACCGAGTTGAAAATTATCAACAAATAGAATTGGACCTGAACCTCTCGGACTACATACACCGGACTGCTGCACCATTTGGATCAAGGACCACTGAACCAGGCCTCCAGACTGGTTTTCCAGGTAAATTAAGTGTTCAGTGTATATGTCCAGCCGGAGTATGGAATACTCAGTTTCTAACTCACCTTGTCCACATTCTCATTTGATTAACACCGCTTTGGATGGAGGATGGAAGATGGATGTGTGCCTCATCAGAAACGATCATTGGACTGCGTTTCGTCATCGCTTTCGTAATGGAATGATTGATGATTCTGCTTCGACAAACCAGCAGCAAAAGCGTTAATCGATCATCAGCAGAACGATCAAACTTCGGCTATCACTACTATCACTCACACGATCAACTAGTTAGGCAATTCACCACCAATTCGAAGTAATCCGAGATAGTTACTGCCAATACAAATCGACCACTGAGGATCCCTCAGAGCCTTATATGGATTGTTCACGAGAATCTATCACACGGAATATATTTGGGGACCTATATGCACACTATTTGACTGCTGGATGAACACTTGAGACACTCACCTATACTTGGACGCAGATCTCCAGTCACATTGGTTGTACGGAACAACCTGTCTGCTCAGGTAATGCTACATGTATATGTCTAGCGAAGCTAGGGTTCACTATGCATACTACACCGTTCTATTTCTCTCGGCTCCTCTACAAATGACTTGCGGCACAACTGGCAAGGGGTTGCATTTAACAATGGCGATAACATCTACGTGATCGATCAACTCCACCGATTGATAGGATGTTGGAATATACAACCCAAGATGGATCATGTACGTCATGGGATGTGCAAGACAGAAAAATCTACACGGTACGCGGAATCACCCCAGGTCTAGGTTCCGGAATTTCATCCGATCACTTCGGGTACACAAAATAACAACGCCGAAATAATATCACCCGGTATGGAAGTCCACGACGGATTATTAAAATGTCACGAGAAGGTTCCATAACTAACCCGCAGCAAGGGTCAACAGATATGCACTCTACTTTGAACGAAATTTGTTATCGGTCAAACTTTCAAAGTATAGTGACGACAATAGCAACGCATCTGTAAATCTTCACACTCAAGGGAGCTCATTTGGTCATCTGTATGGTGTATGCAAAAAATCACTCTTGGTATTGAACGGGTATCTCGCACACTTCTGCAATGGTCATTAGATTTGGACGGTTGAATTGGATGAACATCAACAAACCTTCGTCTTCCGAAGCTGAAATGTTTTGTATCGGAAGGTCGTGTTGATTGTTATGATCAGTAGTGCATCAATATGGGACCACACACTTTGTGAACAAGGCAACCAAGGACGCCAAGGTCATGTGCAAAGGAAGATCCACTCTGAGTCAGCAATTCGACAGGACAGCAAGAGAACGACGAAGAAGGAAACCATTTCCAAGAAGGTCCACTTCCGAATTCTACGGGCATCCAGGTCGACAGGCGATTTAGCCTATTTTGTAAGGTTAGTAGGAACGGTATATGTCGGCCGAAGCCGGACCTATTCCCATACTATAACGTTTGTTTCTCTTGCCGAAAACATCACTTCAACTTTGCTGTGGAAATAACGATGCCGCTTTGGAGAGGGTCGTAAACCCATCTACATTCCGTAGTTACACTGTCGTGGAATTGCCCAATCGGATGGAGAAACTACAATTGGAATCTGGACACAAGGGGTGTCCAACTCCCTCGGAAAGTCGCACAGGGCGTCTATCTAATTCCAATCAACAATATTTTGGACATCAGGGGTGTCCGATTCTTACGGAAAGACGCACAGGGCGTCATTTTAATCAACTGGACTCCAAACACCAGGGGTGTCCAACTCTCTAGAAAGGATGCACTGGGCTTCTATTTAATCCGAACCAACCGGATTTGAGGTCCCATAGGGTGTCCCGTTTACTCTCATACTCTACTCTACAGGGCGTTCCAAACGGACATTGGATATCAGGGATGTCAAGGAAGGATGCACAGGGCGTCCTATACCATCTATCAAAATGGATTGTGGCCACCAAAGCTTAGAAGGACGTACAGGGCGTCTGTTTCATCCGATTTTATCGGATTCTGGGTATCAGAATATTCTCATGGAAGGACGTAAGGTAAACCAAATGGATTCTGGCCACCATGGGGTGTCCACTTGTTCAACGGATAAGCACACAGGGTGTTTGTTCCACTCATCCCAATGGATTTTGAGCATCATACTCACGGAAACACGCACAGGGCGTATATTCCATTCAACCTCTACGGATTCCGGGCATCAAAGGGTTCATTTCTTCTAAACCGACGGAATTTGGCCACCAGGGGTGCTCAACTATACCGAAGGACGCACAGGGTGTCCATTCAATTCAAACCTAAGGATTCCGGGTACCAGCGGTGTCCACACAACGGAAACGGCACCGGACAGCCAAGTGCCTTTACCAACTTCAAGGATTACGGGCTCCAGGAAGTGCCCAACCTACGTCTATGCTAGGATGCATAGGGCGTCCGATACATCCGTTCCCAAGGTAACAGGGGTGTACAAACTATCCCCACGGGTGGACGCACAGGGCGTCTGTTCAACCCAATCCAAGGAATTTCGGACTCTAGGGGTGTCCAATTCACGCCCACGGATGGACACACAGGGTGTTTATTCCAACTATCGCAAATGGAATGCGGGCACCTGGATGAATCCAGCTTATTTACACGGCGAGCACCAATTCATCTCCATCAAGAGGAATTCGAGAATGCGGAGAGATAAGGCCATATCTACGGCACCAGAGGTCTCACAGAGCGCCTATGGCGTTTAATCTGAGAATAATTTTGAAGGAATGATATGCAAACGTTACTCGACGATTTCAGTCTCCTGTTGTTTTTCGATGGTGGGTGAGAACACATATCAAATTACTCAGCATAATTGACAATTAAAATAGATTGTTTAGGATACTGATAAAATGTTTCAAGACAAAATTCAGAAATTTAGAAATTTCAGGGTGGGTGAGGATGTTGGATTGTAGCATACCTCACTCCAATCAGAATTATTTCGACCGGTAGTGTAGACACTCAGTAAAATTAGTTTCGTATAAGATAAGAAAACTCTTCGTAAAACTTCGTTGCCAAATATCCACGAATGCCATTCAAGATACAAAGCTAGGAACATAAAGTCAGTAGGTCTAGGACCTTTATGTATGTAGTACGCGTTTTTTAAATGTTAACTGTCGTTAAAAGTCCTGTAAATATATGTGGAATTTAAGTGTAAAATATATGTTGCTTTTAAGTCCAAAAAGTGTTAATGTAAATCTTTGGTGCTATGAAAAATGAGAAAGGAACGGATTTGGCCTGACCAACATTACCATCAAGGAAACTCTATGGCCCCAAGCGATGTTGGGAAATACCTCATCAACCCACATACAGTCCACTAAACCCCGGATCGGCCACTTCCCAACAGTGTACATTATAGGAATAGTTTATAATTACCAATTCAATGCATTTGCAACATTTACAAGAATAATTTGAGTTTTTCTTAGTTTGCAAGATGCTTATCAAAAACCTCTTCCATATATGATGAAAAATAGCACATTTTGCGATGTTGTTCTGAATGTTCATTCTTCTTAATTTTATTGCATGTTTGATACAATGATCGACGGAACCCATGAAAAATGAAAATATTCTGAGACACTGATGCAATAATTACAAAAATATCATATAACAAATCAAGCTGTGTAGGGGGGTCCGTAGCCTTGAGGTTACGCTTTCGCTTCATAAGCGGAAGGTCATGGATTCAATTCCCAGCCCCTCCAAAAAATAAACCGTCCAGCCACCAGAAGACGCCGCACGGAGGACCGTGCATAGGGGAGCACATTCATCCTCCGTCAGTATCAGATGGTGACTGAGACAAATTGACCCACTTCGCAGGCAGCTAGCCTCAAAACGACTCAGGAACACGGCAAAACGAACCACCGCAAAAGAGCAATGGACTATGGCTTATGGAAATCGATTGGACCAACAGCAGAGCACTCTCCTACCTGCTCGGTGTGAGAGCAAAAGAGCAGAAGAGAGTGAAAGCAGATGTAAATATAGATTAGTTAAAAATAGAACTGTATCGGTAAGGAAGATACAGATAAAACTGATTCCGGCACAGTAGTGGCCACAAGCACGGAGTGCCTTAATAAAAAAAAAAAAAAAAAAAAAAAAAAAAAAAAAAAAAAAAAAAAATCAAGCTGTCCGAAACTGAGGGACAGGAGGTGCTTAATTGTAATTTGTCCATATTAAGTTCAATTATGGTACAAAATACATTCATACTATCAAATTAGGATTATGTTCGATCATGCTTGCGTGATCCAAAGTATTTTTTCGGATTTTAAAATAATTACTAAATAGGCTCAAAATTAAGAAAATACGTCAATTTTTTTAAGATTTTCAAACTTTTCTACTTTTTCAAAGAGGCATGCATATTTCAAGGATGTGTTATTCTACGCAAACATTAGTCTACATAATAGCTTTCTTTTCGACTAATACACCATCTTGATTGGACCATGATTTCTCAATGTTTCGACTTTGTCCGGTATTGGGTGCTGTCCGACACTGGGGGATCTCCCCCTACCAAAAATAGCAACAACAAAATCGTTATGGGCAAAAATTGGATATAAATTAGCAAATATAAATTCTAAAAATCATTTACAGATATAGTTTACGCCGAAAAGTCTCAAAAATCAGCTTAAATCGAAAATCAACATTTAAGAATAAGATAGTTTTCAAGGGGCCTTCCTTAACCGAGTGGTTAGAGTCCACGGCTACAAAGCAAAGCCATACTGAAAATGTCTGGGTTCGATTTCCGGTCGGATCAGGATCTTTTCGTAATAGAAATTTCCTTGACATCCCTGGGCATAGAGTATCATCGTACCTGCAACACGATAAACGAATGCGAAAATGGCAACCTTGGCAAAGAAAGCACTCAGTTAATAACTGTGAAAATGCTCATTGAACACTAAGCTGAGAAGCAGGCTCTGTCCCAGTGAGGACATTATGCCAAGTAGAAGAAGAAGATAGTTTTCAAGAAAAAAACTGAAAATAAGCACAACAATAATAACAATTTTCCAAAGAAAAATAAGAAATGATGATATAAATAACAACAATTTTTTTTATAAATTTTATTGGCAAGTTTTTGATTATTTAGTGTTTAGTTTTATTTTTCAATTTTTATTTATAATGTTAAGTGCTTCGTATCAACATATTTTATTATATTTTTTTGTTATTTGGTGCTTGTTTTAGGTTTTTTTTTTAATTGTTTATAATCATAGTGCTTATTTTGAATCTTTATGCATTAATTTCATTTTTATAAACGATTACACTATTGTTTATGTCTAATTATTTAATAGGCTACTTTTTAATATAACCAAGATTGATCCTCTTCTTTAAATGCTTGCCATTTTAGCTACCGAAACCGAGGCGTTAAAAAGCGCAAATTGGACGAATTGATGCCCTCGGTTCGGACGGTTGTTTATAAATAACCAGTGCAAATAAATTGAATCCAGCTTAAGCCAAATGTTTCGTGTATCCGCCGGGTTGGGCGTTTATTTCTCCTCCGGGGATGACTAGTTCGTCTCATCGTAAAATTGATCAAGATTGCGATAATCGATTGCCAGCAGCGCCGTCGTGAGGTACCTAACCTGAATTCTTCTGCTTCAAGTGAGTGTATTTTGCGGAATGCGACTGCGAGTTATTTCACGAGACTCACGCATGCTGCTGTTTTGTGAACATCAGCCAAAAACGTAAAATTAGACTGGCAGGTGACGTGGTCTGCCGATATTGGCGTGATTGATCGGTCAACAAATCGCAATTTTGGTACAGTTTGCTGACACTCAACCAAAGGGGCGCTGTAATCGTGCGCGGTTCTTCTTATTCTATATCGTAGCAGGATCAAGCAAATTCAATAGTTTACTACTGAAACCTAAACCAGTTAAATATTACTGGGGCCCAGATAACAGTAACAGTAACTCTCAGGACATAGAATATCTTCGTGCTTACCAAACGATATACCGTTTTGTCTCAAATTCCGAACAGACTCATATTCCGAACACTCGGTTTTTGTATGACGATTTGATTGAAATGTTTCGCTGAAATATGTCATCAAATTACAAGGAAATGGCAGTCAATTGCATTTCCTTTTTTCATCTTCCAATCTATTTAGTACCTCGGAATTAGTGATGATTCTTTAGTTCGAGACCAGTAAAAGTAGCCCTGATAGATTTATTTGCGAAATTATTCATTTGAATATGATTTATTCGTGCTGTTCGGAATTTGAATCAAGGTGTTCGGAATATGAGACAGAATGAGAACAGTGTTCGGCATTTGAAGCAAAATTTTGCTCCCTACTTTTACGTAAAAACAATACTAAACAAGTTTAAATAAACAATTTTATCGACACACCCAACAGCTAACAGTTAGGCGTTGCGGAGAAATTAAAATTTTCTCAAATATCTGCTAATGTATGCCTATCAGATGCATTTGAAGTCAAGGTTGACCTTAAGTGTTCGGAATATGAGTCAAAACGGTACACATGCAAAAATGTTAAATTGTCGAAAAAATATCTCACTCCATAACTATAGTGTGTTAATAAAAACACTAAGCTGAGAAGGGCCCATATAGCCGTAGCGGTAAACGCGCAGCTATTCAGCAAGACCATGCCGAGGGACCGAGAAAAATCCAACATCAAAATGAAAGCAAGTTGAAAATATATATTGTTTTCAACATCAAGTTGTTATCATAATTGGATATCAATTTATCAATGAAATATTCGATATCATATTTTGTTTTCGTTCTGCTATCATTTCAAATACTATGAGAATATAAAAATAATGCATTTATCTAATCGCATCCACGTTTCAATATCAATCGAAATATGAATTCTGCTGTGAGTTCTTAATTTGCTCTCAATGATAGCAGAAACTTTTTACAATTTGCTTTCACTGCACTGACAGCAAAAAGAGTTTTCAATTTGATTTTATGGGAACATTTTTCAGCTCTCATTTTTGATATTTCAACCGTTAAACCGACCAAAATGACAACAAACTGAGTTATCAAAATCCACGACAACACAACATCAAAATTAGTTAGCAATATGATCTCAAGCTTTGCTCGTGTCGTGGGTTCTAATCCCGCCGGTTGATGATCTTTTCGCAAAGTAAATTTTCTATCTAAGGAAATAAAGTACCCTCGTACGGTATTGGACAAAACATTTGCAACTTTTTCGATTTAAACATGATAAAATTGGCGATAAAGCTTTAAACAAATAATGAATAAGAAATTAACAGAATCACACCAATGAAATATTGGCTTTAGGACATTTGGTCGAATGACTTTGTCGAAAGTACATTTGGTCGAAGTGACATTTGGTCGAAAGGACATTTGGTCGAATGGCTTTTCAACATTTCAACCAAAAAGTATTTCGTAATGATTGATTCGAAAATCGTTTGGTTCAAAAAATAAAAACAACTAGCTAGATTTTGTCACATCAGATTTTTATTAGAAGTCTTAACCAATATATGTACATGTAATCTATAACATTTGGTAAAATGACATTTGGTCGAATTACGTTTGGTCAAAGTACATTTGGTTGAATGGACATTTGGTCGAAAAGAATTTAGTTGCTTTGAAAAGCATCTGACATGGTCGAAGGGCATTGGAATAGAAGTTTTGAAGAATTCGTCGACACTGAAGTCATATATGCTCTAGGAATATACTTTAGCTGGAAGTCTCAACAAACTGATTCACGCTGAGTAGAAAAATGTGGCATATAGTCGGTATTTTTCATCATACGCGATTCGTATATGCAATGGTCATCAAAATGGGCCTCTAGAATTGACGTATAGAAGTGCATTTTATGCGGGGAATTCAGTGTTTTCAAACAGTTCTATGTCCATTCCAAGTCAGGTCTCCGAATTCCATATTCTTAACTACGTTCATACGTCTTAAGATCTTAAAGTAGGAAAAAATTCCGAGCTCTCACACTGAATATCATTATATATAGATCAGCAGTTAAATATAAAGAACTATAAAATAATAATAAATTCAGCATATTCAGCATTATATGACCCGAATAATAACAAAACAGTAATAACGAAAAAAATGGAAGGCAATTTTTCAAAAGAATGATAATATTATGAAAGAATAATAAATTCGATAAAAAATCAACAGCAGTGCACTTGAAAACATATTTTTTATTATTTATCAGGTGAAATAAAACGACCCGTATTGGCATCCATCAACGGATGAAGAATAAAATAATTGACAAGAATAATTTACTCTTCATAGACTTTTACTAACTACTTATAAAACGTTGTAAGATATAATTATCATTTATAGATTCGTTATTGACTTACGATGAGAAGTGCTTAAAATAGATTCGATGTTCACTCACAGTGCGAAAATTACGGTTCGGTTTACATTTATCTATTGGACCAAACGAAACATCAGTGTCACCAGTGTGGGTTTGATTCCCGTTTCAGGCCGGATATTTCAAAACACTGTTTTTAATCTTCCTCGTTTTCAGAAGATTCAAGCACTCAACAATATAGAATTGGAAATTTTCTTTAGTCACTGAATATTTATATCACAATTTCGTTTTTATAAGAGCATTTTATATGATAATGGCAATGGACCAAGAGTTGGATAAATAAAGTATGTATACTTCCTTCTACTTGTGTGGCTTTATCTCGTTTTCAAGAGAAGTCAGCATCAGTTTATTAAATAAAATTATCTATTTTTCCCTTTCATTTTCATAATTAACTTTGGCATCTGGGGATTTGTCCACCAAACTATCTGCAACTTGGCAGTAAGTTAAATTTTAGTCAAAAGCATATCGTTGCAAAATATGGGTTCACTAGATTTACAAACAAACCCTTGTCAAAGTGAATAAAAAGTGCCAAGAATAGAAACCATCTTGCAATTAACAGAATTAAAAACCTGAAAAATTCTGGAAACTATACCTTGAAAATCGGGAAAAAAAGGGAATTTCAAAATATAAATTGGGTAGCCATTCTGGGTAAATTGAAAATGGCAATTATTAAAGTTAGCTCTTGCTACTAAGGTTACATCCATATCTTGCAGCATTTATGATTGACTTGAAGCTACCGAAAATTGTTTCAAAATTGCAACAAAACAGTCCAATTCTTATCCGCATGAGAGAGGAAAAAAATGCATAAACATCCAATAAAAGCTCAATTATAAGCCGAATATAAAAATCCAATGAAGCATTCGCAAACCCACCAATGTTAGTTCGATCAGCTTGTTTCCAGCTCAAACCAATTGATAACTTGAAACACAAGATTATTTGCCTGCGCGAGTGTTGTGTCATGCAACTTAACCTATTCTCAACTGGGTGTTATTTTAATTATGTCTGCAGTTGTTAATTGAAATCTTTCTATATGTAGTCTTCGTTGTCCAAACAACAATAGCTGTCTCAATTTTTCCTCTATGTTTTTCAATAAATTTTCAATTAAAGGGACGAAGATACCTAGTAGTTATATAAACTAATCATAGTGAATGTCAATAAAAAATCAAATTTCACAAGTGTTTCTGCACGACGATTACACAAAGTAGAATGATGATATCGTTACCCTTTTCAATTTTCTTCCCACGTTGGAAAACACCACTGTGTGATACGCCTTCATATTTTCTATCGCTCACATGGCATCATACTCTTCCATTCGATGACAGTCCTCATCCGAGTTTAATTCCAGTAAATCGACACCGTCGGCTGATCTTCCGGATTTGTTTACCCACTTGCAACGTGACAAATCACACGGTGATTATTCGCCTACGAATGCACGTATAACATGGTGCTCACAAAGTTGGACTCGATTTGATGTGACATAATTGTTTTCATTCCCTCCTTAGTATCATTTCAAATATTATCCATTTCTTGTATCTCATTTTTTGTCCTTACCATGTGAAAATTATTTACGTCGATTTTAAAAAGTAAACGAGATTTGCTTTTAACTATTGGTACACCGACTCAACTATGTCAGGAAGAGGTTTTCCTCATTTAACGGCGGAATCGGTTTCTGAGGCTTTCTGACATTCAAGATAATTTCAAAAAGAATTAAAATTTAGATTTTGTTTTTCAATTTTTTTTCTCATTCCAACGGAAATTCTCTAGTTTTCTTTTGACATATAACTTTAATTGCAGAATTACGAGTACATTTAAATTGAATTCTCTCCACGTTTTTAAGACGGATTAAAAGTTCAATATCGTCGTCTATAATATCTGTGAAACTCATAGGATTTGGGAAACATTCATTAACAGTTTATTTGTTACTGAAAGTTATTATGAAACATGAGTCGAACCAAAAGTTGTGTAAAGAATTTCACACGTGTTACAGTTGTTATAATCGAACGATATCAACAATCGAACCGTTGCTGACTATTGGTGGGTGCCATCAGTAATTTATGCAGATTTTTTTGTCAACATCGCAACTGGAAATTCTGCCCTTCAGCAAACGATTGAAGTACTTGTTTATTTGGTTTCAAATTGCAACCGATTGTCAATAACTCCCCTCGGAATGAGCGGCGATGATTACTATGCATACACGTGCGGTGAAAAATCGAGGAAATCAGCGAATTTCGGTTCGCCCGATCAATAATGAGCAAGTGCCAACAGGAAGAATCCGATTTAAGTAAGCAATACACACCGCTAGGTGATGATTCAATCCAAGTATCATTTGTTATTGACTGGCGTGCTTCCAAGTAAGTGATAGGCTTGAGAGGTTAGATTAATTCCCATGTGCCGTAGCGTTTCGCTTGAGCGCCTGACTGAGCGCGCGGTCATCAATCGTGTGGTCCTCTGGATCCATTTCTATAAAAATATAGTGATACCCGGGTGAAAAAAAATGCTAGGCAATGGCAAGTTTTACCATGTAAATAAAATAACAAGAGGGCAAATTTTGACATTGGTTTGTTTGAAATAAGAGTCAAAACGACGACAATAAACAAGAACAAAATAATATTTTAGTTTGTTGTTATACAAAAAAAAAATCAAAGTCTAAATTTAGGAAAAAAAAAATCCATTATTGAGTAACTGAGGATAGAAAAATAACAAAATCAGTTATTTACATACATAAATGACGGGGAGAGAAGAGTCTCGGGTACTATGATAGAGTCCCTCCTCAACTATTGTTTCGTATAAAAAGTTGTTAACGCCTCATCAATAACAGAAAGAGCTGGGATAAAAAAATGACATTTAGTTATTATCCTAAGAGTTTGAGGTGGTATACAAAATAAATAACATATTTAGATGTGTAGCATATTTTGCTATTCTAATGATATATTCAGCTCCTCGCGAAAATCTAAAAAAATATCTAAATTACTTTTGATGGCCAAATTTGTTTTTCTTCTTCTTCTTGCCATTACGTTCTCACTGGGAAAAAGACTCTGCTTCTCAGCTTCGTGTTTTTAAGAGCACTTCTAGAGTTTTTAGCTGAGAGCTTTCTTTACAAAATTTACCATTTTGACATTCGTATATCGTGTGGCTGGTATAATCGATCTCCAGGGAAGTCAAGGAAATTTCCATTACAAAAAGATCCTGAACCGATCGGGAATCGAATCCAGACACCTTCAGCATGGCTTTGATTTGTAGCCGCGGACTCTAACCACTCGGCTAAGGAAGGCCCCAAATTTGTTTTTATTTTGCTTTTTATTCGCCACTAATCTCTATCCGGGTATCATGTCTTAGAAAGCCTACATACACAAATGATGCAATGAAATTGGTTCCACGTCTTGACCACTGGGAACCGGACTATACCAGTAAAAGCTGCAATGGTGATCAGTATTAGTTCGGACTGATGAGGACTAGGGCGGTTCTAATTTCGAAAATCTCAATCTCCAATATCATCCCTACAATTTTTTAACGTTGAAAACAGAGGTCTGTTAAATTTTTTAGCCATTTTGGTGATAATTCAAAGGTGGACCAAAGACAATGTAAATTTATTTGGAAGTTGTTCAGCAACTTACTTTATAATAGCATTAGTAATAAGGTTCAATCATGTATACTAGCATTATAGTGGATATGATAGTCCCGCTATAGACAGTTTCCATATAGACTGTCGGCAGGACCGGATTCACAAACGTGGGGGCCCGGGGCCATTGTCTTGTGGGGGACTTTTTCCCAGTGTTATTTTATAACGTTAAAAAATGCTTTAAACCCCTTATGAACATAAACCAATTTTTAACTTGAAATAATGCAACTAATGTTTTCTGTGATATTTTATAAATTTTTGTAGATTTTATATGTTTATGGGGTAAATTCAATGTTTTTGAGGCTTATTCGTCAACAATAAAATCCATTTGACGATTCACTTCTTATTTGCATCTTGATCCAAATTATGCTTATTCTATTCATGGTTTAATATTCGAGTTGTTGAACATACAGATTTAATTTACAGTTTTGAGTTGAAGAAATTGGTGTAGGGCTGGTAGCAGTTTTTTTTTAGAGATTTGGTCTCTATTTTAATGAAAGTCTTTAAAAAGTCTCCTTTTTCAATGGAAGGTGTCTATTTTAATAAAAATGGTCTCTAGAGTCTACTTTTCCCTTATTCTGATTGCAGTTAATCCTGAATCAAAATTCTACAGGCACCAGAGAAAGAAATCATATACTTTAACTCGGCTTTTAAGCAGGTTCTTCAAGAATTTCGTCTCCCATGTCTCAAGGAAAAACTTCAAGGAATCTTCTAGTGATTTATCCTGAGGTTTCATCTGGAATACTTTCAGGAACTGACACAGAGATCTTTCTAGAAATTCTACTAGAGATTTCTCTTCCAATTCATTGGAACATTGCAATGCTCCCAGAAATTCTTCTAGCGATTTTTCAAAAGATGCTTAGAGGATTTTCTCCAGAATTTTCTCCAGGAAATCCTTGAGCAGTCCAACGATACTACCTCCAGTGGTTTCCTCTAGGATTACCCCGATTTTTTTTTAAGTCTATACTATGAGTTCCTCAATCATGACATTCCCTTCAATGTATGTGATACATCACGTATAGACTGGGAAGCCGCTGGTCCCTCAGTCCGCTCCGGTTCCATAAAATTCTTTACAGATGGCTCAAAAATTGGAACAAAGACGGAAGCAGGAATCTTCGGCCCTGGGGTACAAATCTCAGTGGCAATGGGCCACTACCCAACGGTGTTCCAAGCAGAGATTTTCGCAATCACGAAATGTGCAAATGTTTGTTTGAAAAGGAACTATAAACATGCAAATATCTGTATTTTTACAGACAGTCAAGCGGTACTAAAAGCATTGAGTAGTTGTAAATGCTCTTCAAAACTTGTCTGGAAATGCATTGTTTCACTGCGAGAGGTGTGCCAAGAAAACTCCTTAAATTTATACTGGGTTCCGGGACACTGTGGCATTGAAGGCAATGAGAGAGCAGACGAGTTGGTAAAACAAGGTGCAAACTTACAATTTATTGGGCCTGAGCCTTTCTGTGGTATATCAGATTGTGTCATAAAAATGGAATTAAAATCTTGGGAAGAACAAAGGGTGATGGCCAACTGGTTGGCCACCAAAAAGTGTGCTCAGTCTAAGAGATTTATCATTCCAAACCCTTATATCAGCAAAAAGCTACTAGAACTCAACAAGAAAGTTCTATGTACATATACTGGCCTAGTAACCGGACACTGCCCGAGCAGATATCATTTGAAAAACATCGGCCAGCTTGAGAATGATATCTGTCGTTTCTGTAACATGGAACGAGAAACCTCGGAACATCTGCTCTGCAGTTGTGGTGCTTTGTACAAGCGCAGATTCAAATTCCTAAACAATTGCTCTTTGCAACCTAGAGAAATTTGGACTGCAAATCCTGGAAAGGTTGTTGGTTTCATAAACTCAATTCTTCCTGACTGGGAAAAGACGCGTCTTCGATTGTTCACTCGATAAATGGTGATCAACTCTAAGATGCGAATAATAAACAGGGGTATACCACAAAAGTTCAACTCAATGGACGCAGTAGTTCTACGCCCCAACAAACAACAATAATGAGTTCCTCCAGTTATTTTTCCACTAATCCTTCATCCGATTTCTACAGTTGTTATTCTAGGATAACTCACACAGATTTTTTTTAAAGATGTTCTAAACGTAAATCTTGGAGGACATTCTAAGAAAATCAATGGAAGAACCACCGGTTAAAATCCTGGAGAACTTAGAACTACCTTAAAAAATATCAAGAAGAATCTTTGGAGAAAGTCCTGATAGTATCTCTTTGGTAATTACCTAGGACAGGACGTGACAGCTCAACTAAGACTGCCCAGTTGTTTTTTGGCCGATATCCTTGACGATACAAAAGCCAGTGCTACCAGTATTCATTTTAAGCAAATCTTGTGAACAAATTCAAATATCAATGCTCATAGTTTGGTTGTTTCTTGCACGCTTCATTCATATAGTGCCATAGAGGATGCTTTATTTTTAAAAATTCAGGTTTATATTAGAAACCGGCAATACTTGTAGAGAAAATTGACACAATTTCCATTATATTGCTCTCAATTAAGCATATTTAATTGATTTTAGTATTATAGGAACACATGCGGAAAAGTAAACATGGAATATAAATGGATTCGAAACAAAAAGACTTCATGAAAAATTTTCAAAATTTTTATGAAATTTTAATATGATCTAGCAACACGGCCGGGCTAGCAACAAAGTGCCCTGTTGAAATTCAACTCAACGATGTGAAAGTAGGCCTTTGTCAAAACGACCAATGAGAAGTGGTCTTTTTTGACAGGCAATTGGTTTCATTTTTGTACTGTGACCTGTCACGTCTTGTCTTAGGTAATTACTATGGTTATCCTTGGAAAAATCCAGGTTATATTCTTGAGATACCCGAAATAATCACTTAAATAATTCCTGTAGAAATCTTCGGAATAACCTCTGAATCTACCTAAATGTTCACGAAATTCTTAAAGAAATTCATGAAAAATCATATACGAGGTCATAATGTCAGAAGGAATAACATAATAAGAGAAATGGCTGGCCTGATCATCTGATGAAGAAATAAACTCTTATCTTCTGGTTCATTTTAGGTTACGTTTGTTATATTTTTGTTTCCTGTTTGGTCCATTTTCGGTCTCCTCTTGGTTCCTGTCTGGTCTCTTTTTGGTCTCTTTTTCCAAGCTAGAGGCCTCTAAAGTTCCTATATTCAGTGCACTTAAACAGTACCAGCCCTGCAGTGTGATCGATAGTCATTTTCAAAATCAATATTTAAACAATTAAGTCCTATTATTGAATTTTGACTTGAAAATATATAAATTGATTTCGAACCTAATCGTTAACTTCGTTGAGAAAGCATTCGTTATAGTTGGAAAAGCTACATTAGAAAATCGTTATGAAATTAAGAAAAAAGATGACACTCCACTAGTTTTTCCAAATTGTTTTTGAATCTTTCTTAACCCATCTACCGGCAGCTTCATGTTTTAACCACAAAGAAATATTCAAACAGCGATAACTTTTTTGTTTTTCGACAATTTTACACAAGCCCTCAAAAAACTCCGACGTTTGCTATAGTTCACGTAAATATCTCAGTCTACAGATTTTTTCTCATCGATTATTCTTTGTTCGAAACAATACTTCAATGAAAGTCTTTTGTGCAAAAATAGGCAAATTGGTGCAACCGTTTTTGAGTACCGTAAATTCGGGTCAAATTGATCAGTAGGGTGAAATTGATCACCGTGTCACACGATTTTGTTTCTTCCTAATGGAGCACAAATATCAATGCAACCTGCAGTGAATGAACGTTGTTTGTCGGAACTATTGTCGAATTTCGAGCTGTGAAGTTTTTTGCGCTAAAGAATGTTTATTTCTATGAAAATACTGTAAAATTTCAAAATCATGTACGGTGCACTATTGACAAACATACGTAAACTTCTTGTTCTAAACAAGGTTATGAACATGGTATAAACCTGAAAGTTTGTAAGGATGCTTAAAATATATTCCCAAACCAGATTTCATCATCAAAACTCGTACCAATTTGCTCATTCGTTTGAAATAACTGAATTTCTGTTCAATAACTGAAAATTCCTTAGGAAATTGCCTACATTCAGGCGTTTTCCGCGTAATTCTGCAAATTTGTTCATTCATTATTTCTATGAATATTGTATTGTTTAGAATTTAGCAAGCATATTCGGATTCAGAGAACTCAAGTTCAGTATGTAGAGTTGTTTTGAAAACTAACAATAATCGTATTGACAAGTGATCAATTTCACCCCGAAACGGAATCCGCCGATTTTATATTGTGGAGATGATTTTTAGCACTAAAATCACATTTGTTAGGAAATTTGGGTACACGAGCTAATGAACCTCGCCATCGTACTTGTTTCTATATACTCAGTTGTTTGGCATTATCAACATTTTGGAAAACCGGGAAAAATGATCAATTTCACCCGAAATTACGGTAATGAACATTTTTGTTTCTGGTACCAATCTGGCTGTATGAAAATCATAAAAACTTCAAAAACCATTACCATTAATTTACAGACTTCTTAGAGACCAGAGTTGTTAACGTTAATCAACGATAAACGCCGTTTCGTTAATTCGTTGACGTTAACCTGACCAATCAATCGATCTATATGATTCTTTTCAGAGGAGCTCCTTATAACCTGTTATTTTATATCCCACATTTTAATTTTTTCATAAATTGACTAAAAACAAAATGGTGGTCAAAGAAATTTTAAAGGGGGATGTAAGCCCCCCAAGGAACATCGGATTATCTTCAAAACCATATTACCAATAATCAATATTGATACAGATTTTAAAAATAGAAGTTTTTTAAAGGCTAAAATTATTGAAAAACTAAAAATCGCTGTTAGAATATTTTTTTTGTGGTAAAATAAATTAAGCTGCCGGTAGAGGGGTTAATCTCCTTGATCCTCGTGAAGTCAACAAAGAGTAGTGTGTGGTCTTCCGATTCCATGGCATGCTCCTGCAGGGCGAACGACGGAATCAAGACCAATTGTTTTCGGTCCGCGTGGCGCGAGTGCGAAAAAAGATTCGCGTTTGTCAGTTAGTATGTATGCTTCAAATAAAGCTGGGAATTGTGGCTGCTCAATCAAGGATGAAGGATCAATTGGTGAGCTCATTTCATGCTTTTTTTTAATCTATAAAATATGCATGATCGCACATTCAATCGTTACAACGGCGGGACATAAATATGATTATTCAACAAACTATGAATGGTTCGTCACTGTAAGTGTCGGCATAAACTCTAATTCATTTTTTTATACATAGAATCCCTTGCCGTTTACCTTTATTTTTACGAAAAAGCTTTGAATGGTTCGGTCTGTTTGTCTGTGCTAGAAGTATAGACTTGCAAAACGTTAATTTATTCAAAACACTTTGAATGGTTCGCCACTGTAAGTGTCGGCATAAGAATATTATGTGATGGTCCAGCCAATCGATTTATTTTTTCATTTTTAGTTAAATATTGTTACACATGCTTTCGTCCTAACAGCTGTAGTAATGTTGCTTTTAGTTATTTGTTCAACAACTTTTGAATGGTTCGTCACTTCAAGTAACGACATTATTTACTCCTATTTGGAAATTTTCCATGTCAATTGAATATATTATATTCCTAAGCGTGTTAACAAATAATCGTTTATCATGGTCTAATCGCTTATCAAAGTGAATCCTGTGACCCAACGATCCTCCCCAATAACAACCATCCCTCCCAGTAACCTTTGTGGAGATGCAGAGGAAAACACGGTCTCCAAATACCAAAGGTTACACACTAACATTCCCTCAATCCCACCTGACTGTAAGGACGTGGCCGGCGCCGTTATTGACCATGTATAAATAGAGGCACTGAATTATGCACACTGAAGAAGATTTTGGCCAATCCCAGCCGAACTTCTAGTTGATTCTTTGTGCATCTTCACTGACTTTGGTCAATCACGGAATAGCAACCAATGATATGTGTAGTCAGTCTAAGCTTGACCCTCGTGAAGTCAATAAAATCACATCCTGAATGTTCTTATATTTTGGTTTAGTAATTTTATTTGAGGTTATTTGCATTAATCTCGTCCATTATTCCAGATTTATTAAAATAAATTAATGTTTTTGGTCATATACAGTATTGGACAAAACATTTGGAACTTTTTCGATTTTCCATACAATACGACCAACTTTGGTAAGCTAGATCTCAGTTATTTATGGACCGATTCGAATGAAACTTTCACAGAACATCAGATATAACTTGAATTTTAACATATATTTTTGAATAATTTTTCCAATCACAAGTTAATAAGTAAAGTAATAAGTTTGACTAAAGTGTAATTTTCGTCGAAAAATTCAAAACTTTTTATCTCAAAATCTGATAGCCCTACACAAAAACTGTCTTCAGCAAACTTATTCATCTCGTCAAAATCTACAACTTTGCTGAAGATACCATGACGCTATTCCTTCAATATGTTTAGTTATGTCAATTATAAAAAATCGTCAAAAAATTCACTTCAGTCAAACCGTTACTGCTTTTCAACTTGTGATTGGAAAAACCACTTAAAAATATATGTTAAAATTCAAGTTATGTCTGATGTTCTGTGAAAATTTCATTCAAATCGGTCCATAAATAACTGAAATATAGTTTTTCAAAGTTGGTCATTTTGTATGGAAAATCGAAAAAGTTGCAAATGTTTTGTCCAATACTGTATGTGTTTCAAAAAGAATGTATTGATTCTAATTATTCGTTTCGTGTTTAAGTATAAATATGTTCGTCGAAATTTGTGCTATTGTTCTCTAATTGGATATCGAGGTACGAAATATCAAGTAAGAGAGAGTTGACTGTATAAATTTCTAAATTTCTGTAAATCTTCACCAAAATAATTGAAAATTTGGCAGAACTTCATTTCCATCTGATTGATTGTAAAAAAGATGTGGGAGCTGGGTTATTCGTTTTTTTTTTTCATTTCGTATCACCCTAATGAGAACACACGCGAGTTACGCCGGTAAGCTGCCACCGGTTTGTTATTATTGTGGCCACTGTTCCGCATTTGGACGAAAAAGAAGAGCAGGATCGAGTGCTTTCTGTTTTTGTGCAAGTTCTTTCGGTGTTTTTTTTTACAATATATATTCTGTTTGTTGGCTGATAACGGTGGTTCAAAGACCCGTCATTCGCGTGGCCAAAATACGATAGGAAATGGTTGTTTTCCTAGCGCCATAAATCAGGAAGTATTACGGAATATAGGCTACTGTTGATTTTATAGGTAACAGGGTGGGCTCAAAATGTTTCTTTCAATCTCTGCAATTTCCCAAATTATGACGGGGTTTACGGTCTAATGGTTACCGCTTCTGCTTCATTAGCAATAGGTCATGTTTTCAATCCAAGGCCCGTCAGCTTCCTCGTAATTTGTAGCTGTATCTTTCACTTGCTTCTTTCTTCCACTTTTAATCTATCACACTTGTACTATTCGTTCATAGCAATCGCTAGAACCAAAGACGGACAAGAAATTGTTTCCGCTTCTATTCTTCCATCATCATAGCACGCCTTTCTACACGTCTAATACATACGCAGTCTGCTAACAAAAGCATGCTTCTCTGCCAAAAAAATACCTTACACCTTCACATTCCCGCATGAACTGGCGTAGATGCAGAGGTTTATCCGGTCTACTGTGGGCCAGTTTAAAATGCAACATCAATTCCTCCCCCTTCGCCGTATTGGCCAGCATTTTGACGTGACAGGTGTCAATGTTGCCTAAAAATAGAAGATCACCAGCACCTATATACTGAGGGTGTCTGTTAGTCCCAAGCAGTCATCTGGTTAATTCCTTGTGTAAGTGCAGATGATCCGGCGATACTGGAGTAGCTACCATGGGCGGCCAATCAAGCTCAAGGTTTGCATTGTAGCCACGAACGTTACCACTAGGCTAAGGAAGACCCTTCGCTCAGACCACCAACAAATTCAACATAAAATTTCGTTCACCAGCGACGTTTGCAATCTCCTCCGTTTGTTTGTTTACCTTCATATCTTCGCTGTGGTACGTCGTCTCGTGCGTGCGCCAATCAGAGCGCGTTGTTCATTGCTTCCGATTCGCGGCTGGCTGCGGCAGCGTGATCTCAGTGCTCAGACTCAGAGTAGGTATCAATGTTATTGTTTAGCACCACCATCATCATCGTTATCATCATCAGCAGCAGCTCATCGCCACTACTCGCTCACAGCAATGTACACAGACACCAATCGTCTCATCGCCGTGAAGGGGGATCACTACTTAGTTCTCGATTCGGCCGGTTCCGATTCGATTCTTGTGTACAATTATCGCACCCTCACCCGATTCAAGTGGGATCGCGGTGTGTCTGAAATCGTATTTTTTTTAGTTAATTGTGCAACCAACGTTGATTTAACCCGTATAGGCCTGAGTGAAAGCAAAAATTCTGAAACCCTCACCGCTCAGAGAACTCTCAACGGATTCAAATAATTTTTTGTCAGTATACTGTCCCACATATCTAGTTTCTGGAAGTGGCCAGAGGAACTCGGAAATATTCCTGTGGCCGGAGTTATTCCGGTGGGTCACTGGGTCAAGTCGGGTAAAAAGGGCTATTTTTTGGGACATGCCATTTACCTTTATTTATTTGTAATGACAATCATTTTAATTGGCATAAATCATTAAGATCTGTCATTCAACATTATAAATGAAGAGTTTTGCACCGTTTGAAATATACCGGATGTGGCCATTGTGGCGTAATGCCTGGAAGAACCGGCTGTAGATTTGTTGGATACTAATTCGTTTCAATTCTAGAAAAGTAGATATCAAACATAATTGTGCACTAGAATGCATTCCCATAAGCTTGGCACAGATATTCAGATACAAATTGGCCACTTAATCGTAAGTTTGAGGCGTCCCGGGACCCAAAAATGGTCATTTGTAGGATTAATCAAATGCAATACTCATAGTTATCCAATTCAAACGTTTCTCAAAAGGTTTACACTGATGCAATTTTCTTAAAATTCCGTCATGTAGTGGCTACATTATAACCGATTCCGGCAAAAATCTGTGACTTGAAATTTGCCTACCTCCAGGGGCACAAACGCACAGTACCCTGCTCACCCGACCTGACCCAGTGATCCACCGGAATGAATAACTCCGACCACAGGAATATTTCCGCGTTCTTCTGTCCACTTCTAGAAACTAGATATGTATGCCAGTATTCTGACAAAAAATCATTTGAATCCATTAAGAATTCACTGAGCGGTGAGGGTTTTAAATTTTTTGCTTTCACTCAGGCCTATACGGGTTAAAAATATTTCAACGAAGTAATCACAACTCACAATATTAGTTTCAACACAACTAAACTAAACATAATATATGCAATTTGTAAGTTGAATTTACTAATATTACGTTTTATCAAACTTGCTCACCAATGAACACAACAAGGTGTCCACCAATGTCCTCAATGTTAATGCGTCAGAATTACATTAGACCCAAGGATAGTATAGAATTCAAGAGTTTAATTCGCCAGCAACTTAATGTGGAAATGAAGACTAACATATTATAAAGTACCAAGTTAACCTGCTTTATCTATGTGCCCTTCTTGAAATTTTTTATGCTGCCAACAAAAATAAAAGTTCGACAAAAGCCATTTTCGTTTCATTCAATTTTATTTTTAAACTTAACAATATTGGTGTTTTAATGCTGAAAACAAGTTTTCTTTTCACTCAAACTATAAAGTGACTTCAAAACAACTTAATGTAATTGAGCTTCAAATTTCAAAATTGCTTCATTTAGCAAATTCTTTGCTAGAGTTTATGAACTGTAGATATAAGACTTCTTATACGATTAGTATTGCAAGTAAGATTTAGAGTGGAAGTTCATTAATTAATAGCTATGATACACGTTCAATACGGAATGCAGAGAATGTTTGTGCTGATGCCGGTTAAATATCATTTGCTGACATCTCGGCCAAGGTGATGTCAGTTAAAATTAGATTGCTGAACTCACGGTTGTGTTGATCTTGGCAGAAGTGAACGATACTTAGTGTGTGATTTACGCATACGTGTGTGTATAAACTCTGCATTTACCTCAAGGGATTTTGCATTTACCTTGAAAGATTCCTCGAGAAAATCCAGATATTTTTTTATGAGTTTCATATAAATACCACTGCGGAACACGTTTTTGTCTCAAGTACCAAAATATCACTATGTACTTAGTTAAGCGTTCCTGAATCCATTTCCGTTTAAAAAAATTTCATATCACGTCTAGTTTTATTAGATATTGGCTTTTGAAAATAAGAAAATTGACGATTTCAGCCAACTTGCTTGCAAGTTTCCAAGCTTGTATGGCAATTTGTTTATTGCCGCAGAATTTAACATATGTATAACAAAACTTATCAATAAAGTTCATAATACTTTCGATGCTCAAGATACCGCTTCTGCTTCATAAGCAGAAGGTCATGGGTTCGATCCCAGGCACGTCCCTTTCCTCGTACTTTGTAGTTGTATCTTTCACTTGCTTCTAACTTTCTACTCTTAATCTATCACAGTTGATCTATTCGTTCATAGCATTTGCTAGAACCAGAGACGGACAAAAAAACCGTTTCCCTACGCTTCCATTCCTCCATCATTATAGCACGCCTTTCCTTACGCATGATATATAGGCAGTCTGCTAGCCAAACAGCAAGCCTCTCTACCATAAAAAATTACCTCCCCTAAACCCCTCCCGCATAAACTGGCGTAGACGCAGTGGTATATACGGTCTACCGTGGGAGCCAGTTGAATGCATCATCAATTCATCCCCCTTCCCTTCATTGGTCTGCATTCTGACGTGGCAGGCGCCATTGTTGCCTAAAAATAGAAGATCACCAGCACTTATACACTGAGGGTGTCTGTTAATCCCAAGCAGTCATCTGGTTGGTTCCTTGTGTAAGTGCAGCTGATCCGGCGATACTGGAATAGCAACCACGGGCGACCAATCAAGCTTAAGAAATATTTTCTGAGGATTTAGAAAAGTATTGTATTTTGCCATATAAGAGAAACCAAGAATTTTGTATGGATACTGCATAAGACATATAATATGATCCTTGAGACACACAAAAATGTCATTTTTGTTACGCTGTGTATTTCAACAATTGATCTTTAGAGAATCTTTCTAATGGCTCTATAAGTTGCTTCAGAGATTTCTGCCAGAGTTCATCAGATAACTTTCAAAGAGTTTTATCAGATATTATTTTGGAATTTCCTTTGGCAATGCTCCATTTTTTTCTGTTATTCTTACAATAATTTCTAAAAATATTTATTGGAAATTCACTAGAAAAATCTTTCAGGAAATTACGGAAACCATTTTTGGATAAATTCCTAGAGAAGTTGCTTGCGAAATTTCAGGACAATAATCACTGGAAGTAAATAATCTTGAAGAGATCAGAAATGATAATTTTGCAGGATCTCAGGGAACCGCAACTGGATGAATACAATATCAGAAAGAATTCCAGGAAAAATCCATTTACAACCTCTTTTAACTACCGTTATCGGGGAGCCTTAAAAATGAATCGTTTAAAAATCTGGGTTATATTTATGTTTTTGAAAAATACAACGTCTAGATGCCGAAATACTGATCCAGCAAATTTGAAACATAGATTGAGAACTTTCCAAAATGATCATTTAAGTTTTCATATTCTAGAAATAGATGGCAACACTGCTCGATTGTTAACAAAAGACCAAATTATATGGGGGTGTTATATGTTATATGCCATACAGTTTGCCGACGCATAAATGTTCATGATTTAAAAAGAATTAAGAAATGTTCCAAACCCAAAAATTTGAGCGAAATAGATAAATATAGTGCACAGATACATAGGAATACTCTTCAACTGTAATCCAGTTTTTCATGAAGGGGTTCAAAATGATGTCTTAGCTGGCTACACTGCTCAAGTAAAATTGATCAAGTTTTCTGCACGTTTGATCAAGTTTCCTGCACGTTATTTAAGTCGAATCATGAGTAAAGTTTAAGTATGCATTTTGTGTTACACATCGCGTTGGGAAAAGTGGAACACAATCATTTTTTACGCTGGCAACACTGATAAAATGGTACGAATAAGTTGAATACAGTCAGATCTTCCATAAGCATGACTTTACAGGAGGCCCAGGCCTATGGGGAACCAGCAGTGATGTTAAATGTTAAAATTTTGGAAAATTTTAAATGCTTAGGAGGGTGCTATCCTATGTGAAATATCGCAACAGCAAGTTTTGCCAACCGATAGTAATTTGGAAAAGGTCACCGGGAAAAACATTTTCCGATGACTTTTTCCATGGGGAAGAATGATATTGGCAATATTTAATTGTCAAAGTCACGTGATATTCGTGATATTTAACAGCACTGGGAACCAGGACTCAATTTAAGGGTGTTGTTGGAGATATTCAGTAAGTGTTAAGAGATAGCACAGTACTGTCTTCGGAGATGTTTCAGTACGTACTCAGTCCGATCTACCTTTAGAAGTTGAGGATCATCCTTTTAGTTGAGAAATTGACCAGTTTGGGCGCTTTTTCTAGCTTGCACGAAACCTTTGAAACATATGATATCTCTATATCCTGAGGATTTGGTAAATTGGTGTCTTGGGAAGCTCAAGGACTTATATGCGATGGTCATTCAGATACAGAATTCCGCCAACAGATAGTGCTAGTGTGCATAAAACTTTTGTTTTGCGGATATTTTAGGTCCCTGGTCAGTTAGAAAGATGGCGTCTTCGGTAAAAATGTTCAGTAAGTCAAGGATTATCGTTTTCCGGGCTATGCAGTAGATATTTTTCCATCAGGCGGCGTTACTTTTGTTTTACGGATGTCTCAGGAGAGATATCCGCAAAAAAAAAAATAATGCTTACTAGCGCCAAGTTTTGTTTTTTACTTTTATTCGATTTGCTTGCGTTTTGCTCGAGAGTGCACTGTAATGGCACCATAAATTGAATTTGTTTCGAGTGACTTGCTTTTTTTTATCTCCCGTGCGTGTTGATTCAAAAATTGAATGACGAACCACATTCGATTCGGGATGGATTAAGAACTACAACGCGTGCATTTTGATGGGCAGTTCTAAGTTACGGCTCACGCTATTGTTTATTATTAGATAAGCGACCAATTGCAGCGGATTTTCGACAAAGAAATTTGATGAGTTTGTGCTGATCAGCAGCGCATAATCACAATGCGTAAATACTAACCATTTGTCGGCCAGAACGTCTACCGAACGTATCCTATGGCCCTACCCTTTCCATCAACATTCCACAACATCCCGTAATACCTATGAGAGGTCGTAGAGTTCTCTGCATCTTTCTTAAGTAGGTGTTCAATCAATAATCCTTTCCCATTCCCCAGCTTTCGCAAGGACGTGGCCAGGACAGCTCTCGATTATTGGAGGATGCGTCAATCTTGTTTAAGAGTTAGAGGTTAGTCCCAAATTTCTGATTTTGGTAACGGACGCGAAGGAGGCAACCCTCATACAATGGTCTAGGACTGTATCACCTACGAATTTGTGCGAAATGCTAAATGCTAATGCTAATGCTACTAGCGCCGCCTAGTGGCAAAATTCCGAATCTGATGAATTTTATGATGATAGTGCTTGGGCTGCTGAACAACTTTGCCGAAGAAGACATCTTTCTAAGTAGTCTGGATCCAGATATATATATATAAAAAAAAACAAAATCGTGATGCTCACTTGCGCTGCCTTGTGACAGAATTTCTCACCTATATGACCACCGCATGTTTATTTTATTGTCTGAATAATATTGTTGTCATGACCCTCTATTTTGATGACTTTTGTAAGATATTGATCATGTATTAAAACGGTCGTTCGTATGAATTTCGGTCGTAAAAGAAATGAACCCGATTTTGCGTAACTTCATTTAAAAGAGCAGTTAGAGAGCATTTAAAGGTGAAGATGCTTCAAAGCCCAATCTCCAATTTTCAAAAGCTCGAACCAGATAACCAATCCCGCTGAAAATTTGATCAATAGGGCACCACCAGCGAGTGACCAACCGATCACATTTTAAGCTTTATCGGAAATTACGTTCTCCAGATTTGTGCTCTTGCAAATTGGAGGTGTTGCTTTAATATATCTTCATCTTCTTTCTAGCATAACGACAGAGTCTGCTTCTTTGCTTAGTGTCTTTATGTACACTTCCACAGTTATTAACTAAAAGCTTATTCGCCAATTGAACACGTTTGCATTTTTATATCGAGTGGCAGGTACAAGAATACTTTGCTATTGATTTCGAAAAAAAATCCGATCTGAAACAATCCTCGATCAGTGGGATTCGAACCCACTACTCTCAGCTTGATCTTGTAGAATTACTGCGCGTTAACTGCTTTGGCCACCTGGACCCATTAAAGCATGTGAATTCCCTCGTTGAACTATCTTTCAAATTCACTGACAAAATCTTTGTACATTGTATGTTTCGGGTAGTGGGTGCCAAATTTGTGCATATTTATTGCCGTCAGTATCGGTTTCAGACACACCGTGTAGTGATATTGTATGCAGCAGTGATGTTCATACAAGGGACCGACCGACCGGCAGCTCTCCCATCCATCGTCTCAGCAGCTGATAGTGTCAGCTCGGGTTACTCTGCTCAGTTGAGATCAACCGGTGAAATTGAACGGACGTGCTTTTCGTAGAGATCTTGATATTCGATACCTTGGACCTGAAGATCTAACTAAGCTCGGTCGCAAACCGTCAGTGACGCGTTGGCGCCCCTGTTCGCATATTCCTGTTTTCTTCTGTGCAGAGTGTTAAGTGATGATCTTGGTCGGTGAATGTCGTAATTGATTTGAGTTTGATCTATTTGTTTACATCGGCGGCGACTACAGAAACGATCTTGCCTCATCGCTCACCTATCAACCGAATTTGTCTGAATGAACAAAACTTCGATCACTCATACGCGTGCTCTGCGAATTTTCCATTGAGATCGACGTCTCATATCTCCCTTTTATTTGTGATCGCGATAGTGCGGGGTCTGTTGATTCAGAGCAAACAAAATGGAAATTGATGGTATTTTAATTCACAGTGAATAATGATCTTTTGATCATCGAGTCAAGTGCGCGCAGATCTTGCCGACTCGCGACACCCGTCAGTATACGGTCTTCTAGGGTTGAAGATTCGACCGGTTCAACAAAGCGAAGAAATATGTGCAGTTTCAATAGAAGGTTCTATATTTAGAAGAAAAACCCAGCAGCCTCGATCATGAGTGAGTTACTGTGCATCGTTACGGGTATCGCCGGTGGAGAAGCAGATCAGTGATTAAAACGCAATCTAAACGAAAGCAAGTGAAGAAACCATCTCAGCGAAAGCTTCGGCTTCAAGGAAACGCAAAGCCAAGATAGTGTCCATACATCGCTGTTTGTTTGTTTACCAGTGAACGATCGTGCGCGGATTAACGAGTGGGGTCTATTTTCGGGACGGGGTGAGAAAAAATAACACAACGAAGCACCAGACAAAGAAGAAAATTAATCAAAAACCAACATGGTGGCCAAAACACCAGAAGGCATTTCGCTCGAGAATCTCAGCAAACGGGCGTCGGTCTACATCGATCCTGACTGCGATCTGTACCTGGAACTGCAGTACCTGCAGTCGAGGGCGGACTTCAACAAATGCACCTGCTTCGATTTGAGCTTGCTGGCACCAGGTAAAGTTATTGGGGAAAACTCCTGAGAAGGGAGGTGGACTTGCGCGCTTTGAAGTGTTTAAAATTGGCGCTACTAGTCACGGTGGGATCATAAATCGGGGTGGTGGTGTTTTTTTGTTGTCATACACGTGGGTTTTGACGTGTGTATTCGATTGTTGACCGGTTCGTGAGTGACTGAGTGGATAAAGCACGAATATGAATTAATATTCAAAACTGCTTGACAGTTTTGTGTATGAATTCTATCTAGTAATTGAATGCTAATAACGACTCTTTGTCTGACGTCGATAATCATCTACATATAGTAATTTATCTTTTATTGCCAGTTGATCAGTGTTCTTGATTGAATATCAGAAGGGCGGTTCCAGAGGCACGTTCCCCATCGACATATTAGAGCCTATTTCATCGTCTACCCGATGGGAGAGGAAAGGGAAGAGAAAGATGGGAGGAAATATTAGTGGGGTCCCTTGAAGAGGGAAGATTGCATAAGCGAAATGAGAACATGTAGCTCCATACCACAATGGGTTCGAACAGCGCCCTAAAAAAGGCACTGCAAAATGCATGAGCGTAATAGGATATAGCTCATTACCACAGCGGGTTAAGAATAAAAAATGTCCTAAAGATTCAGGCTTTTGAAATCAGTTTCACTTAATAAGTGACTAAGTTTTCCAGGTCCAGTCTTCCAAAGATTTTACAGATTTTTTGCAAGAAAAAACTCAAAGGTTAATTTCAGTGTTTTTGAAAGTAAGTTCAGGTTTTTTTTTCAATAGCTCGACAAGTATTTCAACGTCATTTCATCCATGGTAACTCTAAAAAATTTCACCAAAAAGTCCTCGATAGGTTATTCGGAAAAATCTGGTAAGAACTTTTCAATTATACCATGTGTTTCACCATTGAGTTCCTCTACATTTTTTTCCAGAAATTTTTCCAGAATTTCATCAAAGAATTACAACTTAAGTTTCCCAATAAAAAAAAAAACATGGAATCTACAAAACTTTATTTTACAGTCCATACTATAACGCAGCATTTTTCAAGAAAATCTTCTTACACATTTTTTAGAGGATTCTATCCGTTTTCAAGGAGTTCAGAAAATGCCGAAGGATATTATCCACAGTTTCAATTGTTTCTTTTTTTCAATCGTCCCAAAAAAATAACTAGAAACTCTTCTAAAATTTCCTCATGAGAAATAATCAGTAAATGACCTCCTGAAGAAATTTAAGAGATGAACAGCTAGCCTCGGGCTGCAAATTTCTCAACTAAAAAAATCTATCTAAATTTTCGGTGTAAAATCTGGTACTTTAAATAATTTCTGATGAAATTCTTTAAGAAAATGATTAAAAAATGTATGCAGTAAGTTATACGAGCAGTATTGATTGTCGTAATGTCACGAGAAAATAAATTAAAAAATAGAAATTTCACAGAGAAATCTCCGGTCTAATTTCATGAGGAATCAAACTCTTATCTCCTGATTCTTGTTACTTACTTACTTATTTGGCTTTACATCAATTATCTTGATAAAGCCTCGCCAACAATAATTCGCCAATTCACTCGGTTCATGGCCGCTTCTCTCCATCCTCGACTGTGACCCACGCTCTCCAGATCCTGGTGCAACTGGTCAATCCACCTTGCTCGCTGCGCCTCATGCCTTCTTGGTTCCTGTTAGGTTTTGTTTTGTTTGTTTATTCCTGTTTGTTATCTTTGTGGTTTCGGTTTGGTCACTTTTTTGTCTTTTTTTAGGGAAAATGTCTCTAGAGCTCCTATATTCACGTTTTCGAATGAAAAGCAAACAATTCATCATATATCAAAAATATAAAAATTAAATGTTATTCAGGTCAGACTCTATCTTACAAGTGTTCGATTATCCGTGGTTCCATTATCCAGACAAATCTTAAATGGTAATATACCTATTCAAGGCAGTTCATATGATTACAATTTTTTAAATACAATTGAGAAAACAGCGGTAAACGTAAATTTTACTGTAAAATATTATCATAGTCATAAGTCATTTAGCAAATGGCCCATGGATATCGAGGTTTCTTTACTGAACGCGGGCCAAAAATGAATAGTGTATGATCTGCTTTCGCACGATGCGTAATTTGAGCTTGATTGGCCGTGGTTAGTCGAGTGGTTAGAGTCCGCGGCTACAAAG
The DNA here is from genome assembly GCF_002204515.2 of Aedes aegypti. Lineage (NCBI taxonomy): Eukaryota > Metazoa > Arthropoda > Insecta > Diptera > Culicidae > Aedes > Aedes aegypti. Next base: position 340,824,087 of record NC_035108.1, on the reverse strand, counting down.
CCGGTACGATGGTGTCTGGGTTCGATTCCTGGTCGGTCCAGGATCTTTTCGTAATGGAAATTTACTTGACTTTCCCTGGGCATCGAGTATCATCGTACCTGCAACACCATATACGAATGCGAAAATGGCCACTTTGGCAAAGAAAGCTCTCAGTTAACAACTGTGAAAGTGCTCTTAAGAACACTGTGCTGAGAAGCCGGCTCTGTCCCAGTGGAGGCGTTAATGCCAAGAAAAAGATGAAGAAGAAGGTTGCTACTCCAGTATCGCCAGAACAGCTGCACTTACACAATGATCCAACCGAATCACTGCTTGGGACTAACAGACACCCTCAGTGTTTAAGTACTGGCGATCTTCTAATTTTAGGCAACAATGGCGCCTGCCACGTCAGAATGCAGACCAATGTGGGAAAGGGGGAGGAATCGATGTTGCATTAAACTGGCTTCCACACTAGACCGTATATACCACTGCGTCTACGCCAATTCATGCGGGAGTGTATGGGTTGGGGGGAAGGTATGGCAGAGAGGTTTGCTCTTTGGTTAGCAGACTGCCTATATATCAGTCGTAAGGAAAGGCGTGCTATAATGATGATAGAGTGGAAGCATAGGGAAACGGTTTCTTGTCTGCCTCTGGTTCTAGCTTTTGTTATGAACAAATAGGGTGTGAGTGTGATGGATTGAGAGTGGAAGATAGAAGCAAGTGAAAGATACAACTACAAAGTACGAAGAAAGTAACGGGCCTGGTATTGAACCCATGACCTTCTGCATATGAAACGGAAGCGGTAGCCATTAGACCACCAAACCCGTCTGTCTGCTATCGCACGATGCGTTCTCGATAAACTTTAAGCACAGACAAACAGACATAACACTGATAAAATTCCGATCGACCACACTTTGAACAGTCAGTTTTAAATTTCCTATGTTGAATATTTCACAACCAGAGGCGCGCGCTTCGTTTTCATTCGTGTTTTATGTTGTACACTAGCGCTAGCTACATGCCTTGTTGCATATAACCGTATTTTGTGTAACATGCCCACTAGATGATGACTGTGTGAAATGGCCGATGGATTTTGAAGGAAATTGTTCTAAGTGTTACGTTTGTTTGTCTGGATTTTAAGGTGAAAATGCATCGAAGCTAAACCTTGGATTTTCAAGAGCACAAATCTAGAGAACCTGACAGCCGTTCGCGCTGAAAATTTGATCGATTGGTCAACACCAACGAGTAACTAATGAGTTTAATTTTCAGCACAAACGGTTCTCTTGTTCTTTCGATTTATGCTCTTGAAAATTCGAGGTTTGGCTTCCATGCATCTTCACCCTATGACTGATGCATATTGATTCACTTGAAAGTTCCGTTCAGTTCACAATGATGATTATAGCTCATATAAACGACATAAAAATGATGAAGACTCCTTATCAAATACCATTTTGATTCATATTACGGACACTTAAGGTCTCTTTGAAATGTGAGCCTTTTAGGTGGCCTAAATTAAATCAATCTATATGATTCTAAAGCGTTATCATGCTATCAAGACACTTACCTTTCGAATGATAGGTGAAGGTTCAAATTACACAACTTCAATAAATTTAAATAAATAGAAATGTGTACCCTCATCATGATTCTTATTTCGGACACCACCTTACTTTTGCTTCTTATTCCGGACGCTTAGATTCGAATTCCGGACAGCTCGAGAAAAGCAAAGTTGGAAAAGTCAAATCATTTTATAAGCACTACCAGCCATTAAAGAAAAGTCAAAACTAGTTGAGCGTTTTAAATTTTCATGGATTGCTATTGAAAAATCTTATCAAAACGAGTCTCCAAATTGAGAGCTTTTGAATGGTAAATTTAGAAACATTTCAATTGTAACCTTTCCCATACAAAGTTGAGTGTCCGGAATTAGAAGCTGTCCGGAATTTGAATCAGAATGGTACAATTCAGTTGAATAAAACTAAAGCTTTGATATTGCATTTAAAAAAAATCTACAAGCTTAAAACACTATTGATTCAGAATTATGTTGCAATTGTTTTTATCTATCTGAAATTTTATTGAACATTGAATTATTTTGTAAAACCTAGAAATATCAAAGAATTTCATTTCTATAAACCAGTAGACACCCTGTTTTTTGTCTCTGAAGTCAAAGTGAGGTGTCCATGAAAGTTTGGAATCTAAAATGACTCCGACATACTTTTCTTGATCAGTCACATTAATCTCAGTGCCATAAAGACGTAAAGGTCAAATTCCATCGCGGTTTCGTCTTTCCGTAAAAAGAACAATAGATGTTTTATTTGGGTTAACCGAAAGGCCATATGGGCGACACCAACTCTCGACTACCTGAAGAGCACTTTGCATCAGGTCGAATAGGGTGCTTATGCACATACCAACTATCAAAGCTAGATAGTCGTCGGCAAATCCATAAGTTGGAAAACCGCTATTATTGAGTTGCCTCAATAGCGTATCTGCTACGAGATTCCACAAAAGTGGTGGCAAGACTCCCCCTTGGGGGCATCCGCAAACACTCAATTTTCGAATCGCTGCTTGACGCAATGTCGAGAATAGATGTCGGTTTTTGAGCATTTGATGAATCCAATTGGTAATCATTGTAGGTAGCCCATGGTTTCGTGCGGCTTCCAATATGGCATCGAAAGACAAGTTATCAAAGGCACCCTCAATATCCAAGAAGACACCCAAGCAGAATCTTCTGAGCGAATGCTTTCTCGATATCGTATACAACTTTGTGCAAAAGAATCACTGTGGACTTACCAGATTGGTAAGCATGTTGATTAACATGAAGAGGCATGTTTGTCAGATGGATCTGATGATCGATAATGCGTTCCAGACATTTCAGAAGAGACTGATTGGTCTAATACTCTTCGCATTTTTCTTCGACGCATGACCTCCTTTCGGGACAAACTTCAAAGTAATGTATCACGCCAGGATCTAGGAAAATACCCGGTAGCAAAACTGCTTACAAGTAGCTTTTTCAAAACATGTTTGATTAGCTCAAATCTCTTCTGAAGTTGAACAGAATAAATCCCATTTGCTCCTGGAGATTTGATGGGAGTAAAGCTACCCATCGAACCGAATCAATAGTCACGATACTGCATTCATGAATAGACATTTGGTTCAGCCGTAGATGCTATGTCCACACCGTTAAAGAGCTCTTCATCAAAAGTAGTAAAGTCACCATTAGGTAAGGGAGTTTCGTTCACTTGGAAATCCTTAGATTTTGCAAGGATTGGCAACTTCACTCAAACTTGGAAACATTTGTACAAAGGTTTCTCCAGCCGGATCGTTCAGCAGATCGAAAGCTTTCTTGAAAGCCTTGCGACTTGAACGACTTTGATCCGGCTGAACGGCATCTGTTCCAACTCATTTTACTTTGTTTCCCTTGTCTAGTCAGAGCGATAATTCCACCACATGGTCCCTCTTGTAGTCTTCACAGATCGCAGAGGACATGCTTCTTCAAAAGCTTCCATAATGTAGGATGTTGTAGACAACTTGTAGTATAAACGACATCATCCAAATCACTTGTATTTTCAACGGATGAAGATTATCCATAGAATTTGGTCGCAACTAATTCAATGTACAGTTTCCAGTTTTTTGAGCTGGGATTCCTAAAACGCAAAGTCTGTGTAGTTACATTTGAATGTTGAATATAGAGATGATCAGATAATATAGGACAGCTTCTACGCAATTTGCGTTTTGTTCTTATTCTTAAGGATCATTATCGTAGAAATAGTAAAGCCAGGTAAAACCTATCGTTCTTGATGATTACTAGCCCTTAATAAGTGCATTCGAGCAGTACACTTCTAAATTAAATATTGCATCACACAGGTTACTCTCTTGATTGTTTTCTAAAGGACACCTTTTCGAAATTTTTGTTTTTGCGGATACATTTATCCCATCATAATAAAACTTCAGTGCTGTCAAAAAAGATGCTATCAGCAATGATTTACTTTTTCCACCAAACTACTTCAAATCGAATCCAACTCGTATGGTCCCGTGACCACTTGGGAAAGGGCAGCGAAGCGCATGGCGTACATGACGTTTATCACATAGCCATTGGAGGCCATCGAGTTTGTGCCACTGCTGTTGTTGTTTTCAAGTACCAATTACATATCAATCATAGTTTGATGGCTGCCAATAATGTCGTTAGTAGGGCAGAGCTAATCAATCAGAAGCAGTAAACTTTAGCGGCAATTATCGCCCTAAAGTGGATCTCGATCGTTGCACCACATTGAGTCAGTCAAGCAGTTTAGCATTGCCAGCGGGACGGGTAAGCCTTTGATCCTTTAAAAACTTTTCTGCGTGTAATCTAAGCGGAACGGCTAATTGCCCTTAGGCTCGGTTGTGGAATACAGTCGACTACTTACTTAGTTGAACGAGGTCATCGAAGCACATTCGTACATGATAAGAGCGCTCTGTGCATCTCTCGTTCTATATCAAAGAGCAATAGTTGTACGGAATGTGTATTACTTGCTGTATACACGATTGTTATTTGTAAAACATGTAGACTGAGTCGTAATAAACTGTGTTTCAATTACCACCCACGCTATGTGCAAGTTATCACGGTTCTGCATTTACTGTTAGTATATAAAAAATGACCAGCAAAATTGTAATGCCAGTTTTTTCATACAGTTGTTCTGCAGCTATAGGCCGATAAAAAAATCGTTAAACGAACATGTTTTCAAGTACATAATACAACCTATTCTTATAAAAATTTAACATAATTTTCATAAGATTTGCAGGCTCAAATGCTTTGAGGCATTACAAAAACGATTAAAACTATTTACAAATACAATGTTAAAACATAGCAAACTAAAAATAAAATGTTAAAACATAACAAACAATATTAAAACATAGCAAAGTTTGAAGAGTACCTAATGCTTGTATTACATGTATCAAATAGTGTTGTAAATACACAAACAAACTACAAAGCTTTCAAAATACCTTAAGGCCTATCAGATTGATTGGAATTCAGACACACAGCCTAAATGCATAATTATTTTAGAATTTGCCTTGGAGAAACTGATGATTTTTTTACGCAAACAGATGCTGTTTGAACAAAATGCACTTCACTGTGGTTTACAACGAATTAAAATTATAAAAATATAGATACTAAAATGGCGTATCCACCCTAGATTAAACATTAAATAATGTGGAGAGCATGTTTGTTGGCTATATTGTTCGATAATAACGTTAATTGGAGCACCGTGCATTATAGCTGGTAAAATGCGACCAAGAATCGATACCGCTACCTAAGATGACGCACTGTGCTTTGCTGCTTGTGGGTGGAGGCTCGAGGGTCATCGTCACCCACTCACTGTTGACACATCAATTATTCACTTTGCTGCTGTTAAGCTCTGAACGCAACAAGACCGCACCTGATTCAAACGTCTCCGATATCTGCTGGCGCCGTTGATCGTCGGTAAACCTTTTTGTGTAAATATCACTCGCTCTCTCTTACATCAGTGGCTAGCGAGGTTAACGACTGCCGTTAGCCTTTGAAAGGGTTGGTAAATAAATAGCTAGCAATTAACAGCAGTTGATCGTGTTCCTTTCTAATATAGTATGATGTATAGCAGTGTCAACTGTATCAGGCATCAGAAGTGTGGCTCCAGAGGCACGTTCTCCGCCAATCGGGATATTTGTACCATCGGCATTCTTCTACTTCGAATTACGTCCTCACTGGGACAGGGCCTGCTTCTCTGTTTAGTATTCCATGAGCACTTCCACAGTTAATGCAAGCTTTCCTGACTCTGAGTCCAATGTGAGGTACCTAAGAATAATTCTAGAATAACAAATCTTACCTGATAAATCACATCAATCTCTGACGTTAAGCCCGAATTCCAGCTTGCACCGACAATATACCATGCCCACACAGTTACGGATCACCCACAGTGACGGATCACTTTAGCGTTCAACATCGGATAACTCGCTCAAAACATAAACGTTGACGTAAAACATATTTTTCCCATGTTATAAGATTTGCCTCCTAGCATTTGTAAAGTTAAGCACAACATTCAACCGCTTAATAACGGTGTATTTGACATATGTTTAGTTGGTACCACACAGCTATCATTATATGGTCGTTTTCTATAAGAAGTGCCGTCAGCATTCATAGGCTCCAACAGGTGGTAAAATTCATATGTTATAGCATAAAACATGCTTGTTCGCTTCGATTTAGTGTGAATTCATCTTTAGAAAACAGTTTTCTTGATTGTTGATTCTAAATACCGAATATTAGCACTTCTAACTAGTGATCCATAATATGGACCAGGAAATGATTGTTTACCACGATTATGGATCACTACCAAAGAATGTAGATTTCTACCATTTTAAGCAATTGGATTCGACATTTTCAGACAAAAGCACAAAGGATAATACTAATACAACATCAAGGTTGGTAAATTTCATTTTTTAGCAGACAAAAATGGGTGGAAAACTTGGTGTGGAGAGAAAACAGTTCATGTCTCAGTTACTACAATGCAGTATCACAAAAAAGGACATTTTACTCTTGTTTCCAGCTCTAACAATGCTATTTTTTGCAGTAATATGTGACACTAGACTGGCCCACCTTAGTATGGGAGAAAAATAAAGTTGTAAAATTCCACGGGGCACCCACCAGGATTATTCTTTAGGGTTAGAGGAAGACTTTCTGAAAGTTTCAGCTCATTTGGTCGTTCCATGAGCTGGCGCAATTGAATTGAAGTTAATATGGGATTTTCAGCTCCAACATATAGGAAACAGCACATCATCTTCTGTTTGAGTCAGGAAAATTGTTGATCGCGTTCAATTGAACCCAGAATGTCAAAAACACTACTTGATACTATAGCAAACAATATTGTAGAAGGTTGTATGATGATTAAAATTGATCAAGTTGGTGTTTTAACTATCTGAAGTAGATTTGCAATATTACTTAGTATTCCTTCAACTTAGCTGGGTGGTAGCCACTAAGCGCATCATAGCCACCTATGACGCTGGGCGAGCTGCGGCACAAGGTGCATGCACATGTGTGATTGTACGGGAGTGCTGATCTAAGCCTAATTTTCAACAACTGGAAGCTTAATGAAAATGAGCTTAAATCCAGATACAACCTTCGGCAACTATGTTCATTAGCGTATCAACTAGTGAATTTGTCATTCTGGGCCCAATTGAACGCGATTAACTAGTGTACGAGACGAAACAGTGACATAGGGTCAATTTTCAATATATTTGATACGAATATTCCATACAAACTTTGAATTGAATGCGCCAGCTGGGGGAGCAACCAAATGAGTTGAAATTTTGAGAGAGCTTTTTTCTTACCCTAAGGCACATATCTAGGGGGTGCCCCGTTGAATTTTACAACTTTTTTGTTTAAGGGCCAGTCTAATGTGACACATTGTTAATTTTCACCAAATCATGCAATACAGATGCATTGAGTTTAAAATCTCTTGATTTTGCGCACTGATCCGTAATATGTCACAATTTGATCCATAATATGAAAATTGATCCATAATATGGTTTTCAGAAACCGATGCAATTTTTAATTTTTATGGAATCCTATGTAAATATTACACTCAAAACAGTTTACTAACCGAAGTTCCAATTTGAAACGATTCAATTCGTGCTTTTCAATTAAAATTTTACGTTTTCCATGTCGTTTTATTGAATTTTATAGGTTGGACTCCACACTATTTGATCCATAACTGTGGGGTCATGGTACCTAGTATGATTTATATCAGTCTCCACTGTATGCCCACTGAACAGAATTCCATTTTGTACTGACAATCATGTTTTCCTTCTTTTGTTTCCAGGGAAGAAACCAAATCTAAAAACATTTCAAGATGTGCAATCACTCATACAGCAAGGTAAGAAACGCGAAGCCAAACTAGTGCTAAGGGAAAATTCGTGGCCCACCAACTCGCCGATCAGGTCGCAGCTATGGCCGGCACTCTGCACGCAGCACCACGTCGGCAAAACGATGCTGGATGGCTTCTACTGGGATATGGTGAATCAGGTACGTTCCTCGTCCGTATACTTAAGCAAGATTACACTGAGAACAAAAATAATATTTTTGTGTGTCTTAAGGATCAAATCTTTAGTCTGTAGTAAGTTTAGAGTTACTGAATCTGATAGCGCTCTCAGATTTTTTAGTAATATAATATACCAAATATGCAGAACAGGACTTAACAGCCATTCCATGAAAAACCGATCTAGTGGGTCACCGAATTCCGTGAAAATTTGCAACAAATTTGTTCCTCATCCAAAATTTGAAAATATTGTTCCTTATCCGAAATAAGGATACACGTGTTTTTGGATTTATTTTTTTATTAGGGTGACCAGAAAAATCGCGATTTTGCAAAAGTTTTATTTTTTATGTTTTTTAAAGCACAACTTTTAAACCGCTTGACCGATTCTGAATTTTCTTCGATGAAATGAAAGTTAAAGATTTTGACTTTTCAAAAAAATATAAAATTTCACAAAAATTGTTTTTTTACATAAAAAAAAACAAAAAAATCCGTTTTTTCGTGTTTTGAAGGCCTCGGGACCAAACGGGCTATTGCTATTCTTATTTTTTCTTGAAAGTTCAGTAAATTTTACGTTTACTGTCAAATTTTCAACAATATTTTTTTTTTTTTTTGTTTTTGAGATATATATTTTTGAAAATAAAAAATGAGTCATTTTTCATCCGCACACAGATCTCAGTGGAATAGATTTTTTATTTAAAAAAAAAGTCATAACTTTTGAACAGTTCAACCGATTTCCAAACTTCTTTTATGGAATGACTTAAGATTTCAACTTTTCAGAAAAAAAATATAAAACTGGTTTTTTTACAAAAAAAAAATATTAAATTTTTTATAAAAAACTAGAATTTACTGAGCTCAAGTTGAGCTGTTCAAAAGTTATGATTTTTTCAAAAAAAAAAAAAAACTATTCTGCTGAGACAGTGTGTTCCGATGAAAAATGACTGATTTTTTATTTTTAAAAAAATATATCTCAAAAAATAAATAAAAAACATACATCGCTGAAAATTTGACAGTAAACGTCCCGAGGCCTTCAAAACACGAAAAAACGGAAATTATTGATTTTTTTTTTATGAAAAAAAAAACAAATTTTGTGAAATTTTCTATTTAATCCAAGAAAATTGAAAATCGGTCAAGCGGTTCAAAAGTTATATTTTTTTTTAAAATAAAAATTTAGCAATATCGTGATTTTTTTGGTCACCCTATTTCGGAAATGGTAACCCTAATAAAAAAAATCTAAAAACACGTGTATCCTTATTTCGGATAAGGAACAAAATAGCAAATTTTAACGGAATTCGGTGACCCACTAGATCGGGTTTTCATGGAATGGCTGAAAATTGAGTAGTACACATTTTTTTTAAATTATGAAATCGTCGTCGTTTTAGTCTTATTATTCCTAGAATGCTCGATCCTATTTTCTCTCAGAATCCTTCACCTGAGTCGATTTCGGATCGTCCATGGGGCGTTCGAAAAACGAGAAAACCCAAAAATCGAGTTCTGCTACGATTTGCGTACAAATCGTATCTTGATTGGACCATGATTTCTCGATATTTCGACTTTGTCCGGTATTGGGTGCTGTCCGGCACTGGGGGATCTCCCCCTACACATTTTTTTTTAAATTATGAAATCGTCGTTTTAGTCTTATTATTCCTAGAATGCTCGATCCTATTTTCTCTCAGAATCCTTCAGCTGAGTCGATTTCGGATCGTCCATGGGGTGTTCGAAAAACGAGAAAACCCAAAAATCGAGTTCTGCTACGATTTGCGTACAACAGTTTTTGCAATTTCGTAAGAGGACCCTTGAGGGTATCAGATATTAAGTCAGAAAATCCGAAAATTGTTCAATAATTCGTTATGCAATTTAAAAGAGTTACGTTATGAAAAATCGTTGCGTAGCAAAGTAGGCCATTTCATGACAGATTGGCGTGATGAAAAACAGCCTATTACTAGGAGAAATTGCAAAATAGAAGTTCAGTTCGGAACAAGTTGCAGGAAGATGATGTTTACAGCACGAGTTAAAGGTAATGCAGGCGAGTGCTGTAAAAATCGATTTATGCAACCAGTTGCGTACAACATTTTTTGCCATTTCTGCAAATTGTTGTGTATTGATTCATTACGCATCTCTAAACAATTGCGTAATGAAAAAAACGTTGCGTAATCGTCAATATCAGGGTGCCGACTACCTGAAAAATCCTGGAAAGTAAGGGAATGTCAGGGAATTCAATTCTAGAAAGATTAGCGAACTAGGCAAAACTGACAAAATGTACACAATTCAAGAAAATATAGCGTTGAAATTATAGCTTGATTGTCTATTCCCGGCACTTCAACTTTTCCCCTATCGATAATTTAACTATTCAAAAAACGCAACTTTGTAGAAGACGAAACTTCACTTCATGCAAAACCACACACTGTATTGATTACGCCTGTATTTTTGTTTATCAAAGTGATGGGCGCATCTGAAATCGAAATCAAAACACGGCGATAGTAAACGGCGACACTGCCAACAAAAAATAAACAAGGCGTACGGTTCAAAAGAACGGTAGTTCTTTGTGGTGAGCGAATGAGTCATAGTTCTTTTTTTGAGAACGGTAGTTCAGGCAGAACGGTTTACTGAACGCGAACTGCGAATGAACGAACACAGCGAACGTGGAAGAGAACCGTTCGGTATGCATGCTTGATCGTTCTCGCCGATCGAACGGCAAAGAAATGAAGAATGAATGAAGGAATGAAGAACGATTCACCCCGCTCTTGAAATGCCCCTCCAACGTCCACCAGACGCTGGTTACGAACGATTCGGTGCGACGAATGACCAATGATTGAAAAATGTATTTATGTGAGTGGTGATTCCTCATCGCTTCGTTTCAATCATTCCGTTCATTCAAAGTTTGTCTGGATTTTCTGGATAAGTATCAACCACGGACGGACAAAGCTTGGCGCGCAAAGGGAAGCCCAAAGAATGAACTTATATTTTCATTTTAAAATTAATTGAACAATAAATCGTTTATACTGCGGTTGTTAGGAAAGTTTTCCGGTCTGCAGTAGCCGCAACTGTCGAAGTTCTATTGGACACTTAAGGGGACAAGATCCGTCATTGATTTCGGGATTTTCAAAAGCAGTTTTTCCGTTCAAATACAGTGAACACATTTTCATCGAATAATCTACAGTTTTGATCAGAAAAACTGCTTGATGATGATGACGATGATTACGATGACGAATTCTTGGACTTTAACATGCATTCTGTCAATAATTGAATTAATCTAATCATAATATGCTTGCAGAGAAAAATAATTTGAAAAACAACAGAAAACAACCGTCAGGATTGTCGGAATATCCTTGAAGTTAATTGATGATATTTCAGTGAAAGCAGTAAGGTCAGTTGCGGTAGTTTTCGGTTGAACCGTAAATCGGAAAGTTTTCTTTAAAATAGCAAAAGTAATTTCCAAATGATGTATTTTGTTCAATTTTCTCTATTACAAATTTTCTAATCAATAATATTTCGACTTTGGCTAAATAAATCTTTTATGTGTCGTATTACATTGTCCTGTAAACGAAATGAAAAAGATTTTTCAAAAGAACGAAAGAACGGTTCAAAAGAACTAGTTCGCTTTCGAGAACGGAACGAACGGAACTGTTCATTGAAAAGAACTGTTTTTCCCATCTCTAGCGTACATGGCGGGCTTAATTGAAACCAGAAGGTAAACACGGCGCAAAGGTAATGGGTGACACTGAAAATAATATCGATTACAGGCTCATAACATTGGGCGATACTGGAATTCTCGAGTGAGTTTTAGGCGAAACATTATAAGATTTTTTAAGTACGAAATTGCTAGGGAAATTGTAGGAGATGTGTGTGGTGTTCATGAGGATTTTAAAACTAGGTTTATGAAATGTGAATTAAATAGAAAAGGTTGAAGTTTGAGTGTATTTTCGCCAAATGGGATTAAAAATTGTACATGAGAATTTCATTGGTTATTTTCTAAATGTTATTGGTTTGTCAGATAGGTTCTTATCGCGAATCCCTCTTAAATTGTTGATCTAGAAAGCCAGGGAATTTCACTAGAGGTCAAGGAAAAATGATCAATGATATACTACAACATCAAACTAGTAGATTGTCTTCAATGCAATCGATTAGGCCAACACATCAGTACAATAATCATTATGTTAACATTGAATACGATTTCCGCTTGAAATAAGTAAACCAATCTTTCAAAATAGCAGCTTATCATCGAGAAAACGCTCTTATCCACACTAGAGTAAACTCTGCTTTCCTACCTATACTTAGTCTCAGAATTTATTTTTTCTGAAACAAAAAACATATTTGACCAATCTCTTCGACGTTGGCCTAGATCGCTTTATTTATTTTTTTCAAATTTGATGTGCTCTAGATCAACGCATTGCCCATTTTTGTTACGTTCTGCTCGAAATCTTGAGAAAACTCCATGCAATCATGCCCATCTTCACAAGTTTGCTCAAAATGTAGAAGTAAAACTGGTAAACCTATACATGAAGAAAAACAAATGAGATTTCTTGTATCTAGGTAAAGATACAACCGTTTCTCAAATTTTCAAAAGTTCCTGAAAATTTAACGTGTAAGGTTTAAAAAAAATACCATTGACTTCAATTTCGAATTTCCTAATTTATTGAAAATTGCTGAATTAGTGTTCAAGCGTTACTTCAGGATTGTGTCAGGATCCACATTTCCTCTTTTTTATTTATTTGTTTCTAAGAATACAGGTACTCAGGAAATTTTCCAGAGGTTTGGAAGATTCTTCTAAAGATGCCTCATGAAACTCCCTTCTGAATGATTTCTCAAAAGAAAAGCTTTCTGAATAGTTACTCAAATGAATTTTTTACTAATTCAGAAGATCCATTGAGTGCAGAAATTATAGAAATTTGGTTTCAAAGAATCTCCGTGATAATGCATTACAATTTTGTGAGAGTTTTTGGAGATATTCATAGAAATTCTTGTCGTGCTTCAAACAAATGCAAGGAAGGCATCCGAAAACTTTTCCTTCTTTTGTGAATGAGATTTTCAGTCCTAGGCTGGTTTTTCATATCAGAAAACTTATATTGAATCCCTGAATGCATTCGTTCAAGAATCTATAGATAAATTCCTTAGGGAAGAAAACCTAGGCAAAATTCATATCGGAATCATAAAATAAATTACCTGTAACGAATCATCGTGAAGTGTTCCTGAAATATTGTCAGGAACTCCAAATGCTACTCTGGGAGAAATTCAAGGCAAAATGGTTGAATAAAATTGAGCGGCCCTAACGCAAAGGGACGTTTTGGTCGGTTTTGAGTAAGATATACTTAAAAATTATCTTGTTTCTAAGCTTTCCAAAGATATTTTAGGTTTTTGTTGCCCAACAGAAAAAAAAAATAACTTAATTCGCAGAAGATTGGCATTTTTTTGGCTCACATACAATTTATGTGGGATGAAAAATTGCAAAACTGAAAAACTTGAAACTCAACACTAGGTTTTTGTCACTTACACCTGCTTCTGTTTCTAACCCCCTCAATTCTTAACAATTCTTAGAGAAAGCTCTGGATTGAGGAATATTTGGATTTGTTTATGGAGGAAAATGTAAAAGTTCTTAAAAGAGTTAATGAAAAAATTCCTTATGATCTAAAAAAAAACATTAGGAGAAAGGAAGCTTCTGGAAGAAATCTTAGAAAAATTTCTCGAGAAGTTTTTGGAGAAAGATCAAGAATAAAAAAAATACGTTTAAGAATTTCAAAATAAATGTCTAGAGAAATATATGTTGAATTTTCTGAATCAGTCCTCCGAGATATTTTTCAGCAATGTCTAAAATTTTACCTTGAAAAACGGTCAAGAAAGTTTGTATGACAGTATGAGTAAAGTGAAAGTTTTTGCTCAGTTTATTGATACGGCCTATAACATTGATTTATGCAAATAGTTGATGTATCTTCAAAAACCGTACTTATTTCAGTTCAAATTAATTAATTCAGTAGTCTGGATTTTTTCCTAAAACTACTGGAAGGTCAGGGAAAGTCATCAGGGAATTTTATATGTTTATATAAATATAGTTTCTTTAATAATCTTAACCAATTTTTAACACGCTTTGTACTTTACTGTTTTCTGGGAGTTAAAGGATGTTGTATCAGCAAATTTGGCTATAAAGGATAAATCCCTAGAGTGATCTAGTGTCAGAAAATTGTTGAATATTATTGATTTTTTTATGCTCTACCAATATTAGAATAGTAAAGGATACCAACACACAATTTGTTCATAAAAATAAGGATTTCTGTAATGCGAAAATAATGCTTAACTTCGATGAATAGTTTTTCTTAGGAGTTTTTGGAAAAACTAATTTGTTCTTCAATCAAATGGAATTGGTAAGGTTTTATATTTTTTAGCATTGTAGAATGATGATAGTGGAACGATGCAAACCGATTACAATTTTATCAATAAAAAAATAAGATATAGAATAAACAAGGTGTCAACTTTATAAAATGAACAGTCCTTAAGTATTCCTTAACACATAAATTTTGAATTCTGTACAGCCAGATAAACTGATAAACTTGGAAAAAGGTGACTGAAATCGTGAAAAAATGCATTTTCAATAGTCAATATCTTGAAAAATGGTATTTTTAAATATGCAATGAATTCAGCAACCCTAAATTAAGTAAATAACGATATTTTGGTAAAAAAAATGCTCCGCAGTGTAACAAACCCAGCTAATTAAGCAATTACGCTCGCTTCTCTCTTTTCCTAATTGCAGGTCTTTGGCACAACGGAACTGCCCGAGAAACCGATCATGCTGCCGCCCTTCGTCGACTCCACCCACTGTTTGCCGTACCACCTGACGCGGAAAGGCCGGGCGGTGGCGGATCGGGTCGTCAGCGTTCTCGGCTACGCGTGCCCCGACATCACCTACAGTCCCACGCTGTATCCCATTACTGCGATCCTGCTGCACTTCATGTCCGGTGAGTTTCGCTTGTTGCTTGATTTTTTTTTTTTCAATATTGCGTTGGAAGTAGAGGGAAGGGTTATAATCTTTTGTGGGATGGATGGATAATTTCATCGATTAAAAGAGGATTAGCTGCACTTTCGAACTAGCCGCTAGCTTGTAATCTCATTAATGGAGAGTAAAAAGCAGCCCTTAACCGGGAATTAAACTGTCAGCAATAGCAGTGGGTGGAACTATAAATTGAACTGGCAAACATGATTAATTGATCGGATTTTATGGAGAACATTACCCCATTTTTTGTATTTGTGTGTTCAGCTTTGCTGTAGGCAATTTCTTCAAATAAAAAACATCTTCTTTTTTTAGTGTGAGGTCATTATGCCCTTCATTTTTCTTTCATTGCTTTGAATTTTTTATTTCATATGTTTTCTTCTGTGACTTCTCAAAGTACTGGGTTTTAGTAAATTAATTTCTCTGCATACATAGAAAGCATTTGTCTATCACACATCATTCTTCTTGAAAGTTCAAAACATGGAAACTACACGTTTGCTGTCCAGATTTGCATATTGCACCGCAAAAATATTACAACGGAAAGTTTCGCACATCAAAGAAATAAAAGCACCATCGTTAAAATCCCTTACATCTAGGAGTACCACAAGCTTCTCTATCTTCTTTGAACCGCATTTTAATTAGCCTATTTGTACATGCACGGCTATAATTACCATTAATCTTCATTTAAATATTTATAAAAGCAAATAAGAGCTCGGAACGGTTTAACAGCAAGACGATTGTTTTGGCGTGCCGGCGATGACGTTTTATGGGCATTCTGTGTAAGCATACCAACGAACGGATGGGTGGTGGTGGTTGACAGCAGCATTCAGTAGGTTTATTTTGCTTTTATGAGGTACGACGATAATTGTTGCAGAATAAAGGTTACTGCCAACCACCCTAACTGTATCGAAGAGGCCCCCAGATACGGCGCAGTTCCGTTTATGTGGGCAACACGTGTAAATTGTACTAAACTGTTTGTCAAACTGTAATAAAGTTTGTTTGTGCTTCGGCGGGCAGGAATTCTGTTTACCGATGTGAGATAGAATTTCATTATCATGCGATAAAAATAGGTATACTCTAATTTTTAATCAATGCCACCGAAGTCGTATACGTATATTCGGGCTCACAGATGAGTTTGGGGTTGGTCGTGGAGTTTTTGCTGTGCACAAATGGTATTGAGAAAATAATGTGTTTTTGAAGTTTTCTGTCCAGAGTAGATTCATGTGGTAGTAAGAAGAAACACTAAAAAAGAAATGTGTGCTAAAATTTTCGGTAGAATTATTTGATTTTCTGAAAACAAAACGGCCTATGAACAGTAACATAGGTTCAACAGGAATCCAAAGTTGTTTCGAATTATAGACCGAATTGCCTCAAAAATGATACCAGAGAGACAACACTCCTCAACTTTTTAGGAAACCATTAACTGTAGTTTTAAATGTAATATAATCACGTTTCGTTTACCTAATAGCTTACGATACAATTGCTACTCAAGCTAAGTAAATCGATCTGTACAGTACAGCTTAACATATCTTGTTTTCACGCACTGCTCAGGGCAGTAAATTCCGAATAATAACAAACGATGACGACTTCGACGAACAGTCTGCTTTGTGTCTTGTGCCACAGAAGCGCCTGTGTGAACATCAAAAGATGGGTGTGTTCTAGGCATCGGAAAAATTTCGCCAAAAATAACAGAAAATAAACTCTGTATTTAAAGACAGCTGAAACACATCAAACAGAATCGCAAAAAGGCATACACAAGTCATTCTGTCTGTTTGCAAGCCTCAGGCGATGCAAAAAAATCCTGTTCTGCTCAAAAGGCAGCCTTTCTCTGAGTATGCCTGTTGAATAGTATTAGTTGATACGATTAATTAATTCGATTGAATTAGCAGAAATCCCTTTTCCTTTTTTTTTGGTGGATTGACTATAGCTCGAATTAACGATTTTTTTCTTTGGAATTGCAAATAAATGGCCCGTAAACAAATATTGTTTCCAATGTTTGGCCCGCGTTTCAAAAAGGTTGGGCAGGACTGGTTTGAACATCGGAAAGAGTTAGATGACTTGATATTCATTCTAAAACTTGCATCAGTTCATAGGAGCAGATATATCTATAGGTTTATAGATAATGGCCAGTTCTGACCGTGTAATAGGCTGTAGTAGTATGAGTTGATCATCAGTGTTGTTGTGGTAAGCGGCCCGCAAAATTAGACTGATCGAATTCACTTAACACTAGGGAAACATTCGTTCATTGCAGCTCCTGATAATATGTTTTATTGGACGTTTTCTTCTCCTGTCTCACCTTGCTCTTTTTTTTTTTTTTCTTGTAAGACTCTAGTAGATACTCAAAAAATTCCAACGATGTCCCAAGAATCCTATCAGAATCACAAATATTCCTAACGAAATCCTACATTTCACAATTTACACCGGCATCAAAAAAAAAACAAGAAATTCAAACGATCAACTTCACCAAAGATTTTCCAAACTCCCTGAGAATTCTAAAGAGTTCTTTGTGAATAACAAAAGCATTTATCGGAATATTCATAGAAATTCCAGAATTTACACTGGATTTAACATTAAACATTTTCAAATATGTCTGCAAAAAATAGTTAACTGAACAGAACACGAGAATCCAAAAAGCAAAACACTGCTGCACACGATTAAAAAGGTGTTTAGTATAGCAAATTGTGACAAAAGTGTTTGTCAACCGGTGGTCCGCGGACTCCTAGGGGCCGTGATGACTTTTCAAGGGGTCCGCGAGGTCATTGAGAAATAGTGTTTTTCTTGATTGATGAATTAATGTAGGATATCTCATACTATGTTTGTTACAAAAATGCACTCAATGTATCGAACTCATTTTTTCATCTATAACTACGCAATTATTAACAAACTACTTTTACATTCTATCAATAAGAAATTGCACACGAGATTTAATTATAGTGCAGGCAGGTTCTAATTCTATTTAAATGTTTCTGCAGAGTAAGCTTGAAAGTGAAACTGAAATCGTTTCTAGAGTATCCATAGAAAATCGTTGCGAGTTATGATTTTGCAAGTTCACTGGTGAGATCGTCGATAACTTCTTCTGTACCCTGGCAGTTATCGGCCGGATAAAACTGTTTTCCTTCAAACCACTTCGGCTGATATTTGTAATAGAGATGTTTATTAGATTTCTGCAAAGTTACCTGATAGATATGTGACAAGGTTTTCAGAGAGGTCTTGGAAACTTGGTAGGTGTACCAGTTATGGACATAATCGTTCCCTATTTCGCCATACGTGATAATTTGATTATTTTCAAATTTTTAATCATTCTGTGTGTTTAAGTAGTTAAATATTAAAAATTCATCCCACAGCTCCTATGAAGCTAATCAGAAAGTCCCTTCAAGCATTAAGAGATAGCATGATTTGCGAGGTCTTCTCGAGTTTTGGATGAATTTCTTGAGTGAATCTTGTGAACCTAAAGAACTTTTGTGAATATCGTATTACTTAGTCCCGGGAACTTTTATTTACTTTGGCAGGAGATTTTTGGGGATTTGTTGAAAGCTACAGGGCTGATTTTTCGGTAGAACAATATGTACCGTTTATAAATAATTCATAACGCTAAGTTTCAAACGATTTTACCGAGAAATCCCTTAATGTCGAAATGAATTATGGAGATGCCTAAAAACTATCGAATTGCTATCGATGCATAGCTAAATTTCTGACCGATTGACACTAAAATCGCTATATTTTGTTCATACACAACTGAGTTATTAATGTTCAAAATCGTCCCCAATTTCGTTACTCGTCCCAATTTTCTTACTCACAAAGTACACCCCAATATGACTAGTTAAGTCTTTGTCATATGTCGAAAGATGTTCTAACAAATCATTCTGAGATCTTTGGGAGTTTAACATGAACATTGATTTCAAAAGCATTCATTTTTTGGGGTCCGCGGGTTGTTTACATACCTGCAAAGGGGGCCGAAGCTTCAAGAAGGTTGAGAACCACTGTACTATTGGATATGTATTTGGACGGCCCTATAAAGCATTGCTGTTTCTGCAATTTGAAGATGAATAGTAATTGTATTTTAAATTTTATTTGTTTAATTTCCTTGATCAAAATTATATTGAGTCTTGTAATTACCAATTGTAAGCATTTATGGTGAAATATGAAAAAAACGTGTGAACTTTCACTTGAAGAAAAATGTGAATAAACCTTCACTCGGAAAAGCCAACCTTGTGGATTTTCATTATCCCAAACAAATTCAACCATGAATGGATCCTCCACGCTTGGATGGCATCAATTTCCATACTCCATCAGTGAGAACCAACGTTGCCTTAGTTATATAGCCGAAAGCTGTTTCTTTTATTCTTTCCACCATGATATATGCTTCTCAGAAGAAATTGGTCCTGGCTTCTCCCATCAAAAGCGAAAGTTTATTCTCGGAATCAATAAATTTATTGGCTTTTGCTGCTTCAAGTTTGGATTCGCTTTTTAAAAAGAAGACATAGAATGTAAGCCGATTTGTACGACGAATCGACATACCGTCTGGCAGCATTTTATGCTCAACCACCGTAATTTTCCACTTCACCTGAATAATGTCAGGAAGCCCTGGAAGAAATGCTACTTTTGTATCACCAAAACCCCCGTAGAGTTGACTTACCTGTCCGGACTTTATTGACGTGTTTGCTCCGTCAATAATAAACAGCCTGGTGTAAATAATCATTCACCCATTGCATGTGACACAGAGAGACTGATGTGCCACACCGAATTGTAGAAGATGCTAATCTAATCAAATCATCACGATCGGACAACCCGGGGCTGAAGTCTCCGCTATCACCATACCTCCACTTCAACCGAACTATCCGTTCCCGAACCCTATCGAACAACACTAAATATTTTCCTTCCTCCCCACGTGAGCCGTTGTAGGATTTGTTAGTGCAACGACGATCCGCCGTAAACTGGAAACCGGATGCCCTTATTCGCGCAAAGAATCCGATCTACAGGTACTCAAATTCATATTGGTACAGAGCACTGTTTTTACATCATTTTGGTAAAAAGCTATCAACTTCTTCGTGGCTTTTACGTCTTCACTGGGACAAAGCCTGCTTCACAGCTTAGTGCTTTCTTTGTCAAAGTTACAATTTTCACATTCGTATATCGTGTTGCAAATACTATGATTCTCTATGTCCGGGGAAGTCAAGGAAATTTCCTTAGCGAAAACATCCTGGACCGACCGGGAATCGAACCCAGACACCTCTAGCATGGCTTTACTTTGTAGCTGCGGACTTTAATAACTCGGCTAAAGAAGGCTCTAAACTATAAAACGATATATAGAATTTGAAATAGTTTATCAATAACGAAGGTCATGAATGTCATCTGTAGCCGTGATTTTCATCAAAATCGATCGAATATATACATTGACTTAAGACATATTTTGGCCTAATCATACTAATTGTCCATTTATAAATTGTCCAAATGTACTCTAATACATCTCAATAACGACATGAAGGATTTGAGCTACCATATAGAGCTTTAAAATTCGGTGTCAAGTGTTATAGATGATTCCTACAACATTATTTATTTACAAAGTATTTTAAATGTTCATAGAATTAATTAACCTATTGTGAAAAGAATACTCTGTACGAATACGAAATTGAGTCACTTTACGTTCTACGTTCATTCCTAAACCTGATGGAACCGATCAGGCCGGCCGGCTCGTTCGTCGTCGGTGAAAAGTGGCAGGAATAATAGAATAATTTATTTATTCTGCAAACCCCAAAGTAAGGAATGGCAAACGAGCGCGGCAGTCAGTGATGGAAGCTCCGATTGAATTGCCTGTTTATTGTTTACATTCGAGCGCATCGAGCAAGACTCGCGTTGAACTTGGGCGAAACTGGAACCGGCGACGGAGGAATCTAAATTGCGCGGTGGCGTTTCGCTTGGCTGTCTGTCGTCGTATCGCATTCCACACTACGGCACAACCGGCTTCGTCCGTAACCATGTAATGTTATGATTGTAATAATGATCCGTGTTTGATCATATGTCTGATACGGTGAATTCATTACATCTTGCTATATGGGGAAGGTTAGTAGTTTGCTTTGTACATTTCTAGAATTTGTGTGTTGGTGTTATGTAGTTGATATCGGGTGACGACTGATATTTCCGGTACTCCGAAAGCCCCCAATGCACTTGGCAGCCTCTTCAAAAGCAATTCTACTAATTATATGTTTGCAATTGTTGATATCAGATTAAAATTAGGAAGGAAATCAAATATTTTCAATTTTAGCTTTACATAAATAATGAATGTAATAGTAGAGTAATATCATGAATCTGGTAAGGCGTGATTATTAGAGTGGCTCAAAAAATCTTTTTTGCTCCACACCGCTCAATCGATTTAAGATCAAATTTTGAGTGTCATCTCAAAATTTGAGCTCATTCGGATGAAAACAGAGAATGCACAAGCCATTCAAAGTTTATATGGAAATTACTATGGGAAAAGCAAGCAATTCATTCAATCGGTGATAGTGTTTGTCCATGTGCTCTTGGGGATAAGAACTACGTTGATACTGTGAGATACATTAATCAGCTACAACTTTGCCGAAGACCGTTTTCAAATCGGACGTCTCAGTAATTAGTTATTGATTTGTGAGCGGTGTGGAGCAAAAACGATTTTTTGAACCACTCTAATGATTATATCATGGATCGCATTATCTAGCAAATGTGACTCCCAGATTCTTACCTTATTCCATTATTCCAATCTTTTTTTATGACAACTGTAATGATGCAGAGGTATACGATCACATAAAAACGCGACGCGAGACGGAACACAACACTTATTGTTCTTACAAATAAAAAGGATATTAAAAATTACCTTTTTATGTCGACCGGTTTCGGGCTCGATGTTGCCCATCTGCGGACGATGTAAGAACAATAAGTGTTGTGTTCCGTCTCGCGTCGCGTTTTTATGTGATCGTAGTGGAAATTCTTACGTTGGCACACCCAAAAAATGGAATGTGATGCAGAGGTATATTCGGTCTCTAGTAACAATGGTTGTGTAACTAACTTTCCATCCCTCTCCCGATGATCGTATGGACATGGCAGGCGCCGTTTCTGTCTTTTTAGATTTTTAGCTCTCTAGCTCTCATATCGAGAATGGTTAGCTAATCCCAAGCCCCGTTCATTGAATCTCTGTGAAACTTTGATTGTTCTGGTCAATAACTAAGTAGCTACTACAAATTGTATGGTCAACTATGCTCATGCCTTTCTTAGCCTAGTAGTAACGTCCGTTGATACAAAGCAAAGCCATGCTTAAGATATCTAGGTTCGTTTCTTGCGGACATCATGTATACGCGATTCATATCAAGAGCTTGAGATCAACTTGCCATGAGCGCACAAAAATATCCTCGCGCTTGAGCCCGTGCTATGGTGAGGCGCGATGTAGCAATGTACTAGCTCAAACGATCACATCTGCACTGACTCATGCGCCGTCTCATGAAAACATCTCAATGTGACAGCGCATTTGATTCAGAAGCAAGGGAAAGGAATTAAACCATGGATTAAACTGCCCGCAATCAGTTTAAAAGGCTGACGTTTTCATTCAACGCGGTTGGGATTCTAGCACTTATGCTTAGCACCAAAGAAGCATAGTCATAGACAGACGCCGTGTGCTTCCGTGGGGTTATTTTAGGCAAACATAACTGCATGAAAGTACATATTAAGAAGGAGATATATTCCGAAAACTGACAGCTACTTTGCAACGTCATTCCTATCCACCTCGAACAAATTTGCGAAAGAAATGATCTAGTGGTCCGGAAGGTATATGGTACGATAGGAGTGACGACACATGTTTACAATGAAACTTGATGTTTACACCAGTAAAGAGCCTGCCTTGTTAATTTTAATGCCGTGCTCCTACTAAGCGCACCGGACGAGCCTCACGAGATGTCTCATGAGACTCGCTTACTAGGATATATTTTGTACGTATCTGCATCTGTGAGATGCGATATGAAACGACAGCCAGCGTATTCGTGGTTTTTCATGAGCTCACCGACCTCTACCTGATTCCCTGCTGAATATTATTTTCGCAATTCTTTCTTCCTACATTCGCACTAAGTGACCAGCCCACTGAAGTCAGCCGTATTTCACATGCTTTTTATGCTCGAAAACACCGAAGGATTTCCGTTCTGCCTCTTTCAACGTCCACGCTTCGTGCTCGTAGAGAGCCACCGGAAGAATCAATGTTTTATACAGGGCAAATTTTGTTCTCATTTGTAAGTTGCGGGATCTAAACTAGTTACGTAGTCCGTAAAAGGCCCTGTTCGCAACCGCAACACGTCTTTTGACTTCGCGGGAAACGACGTTGTCACATGTCACAAGTGTTCCAATGTAAACAAATTCTTCAACAATTTCAAACACATCCCCATCAAACACCACCTCAGCACCTACACCACCAAGCCTGCATCTATATCTACCTGTAACCATGTACTTCGTTTTGGTAGAATTTATGGTCAAGCCTATCCTCGCTGTCCTTCTCTTCAGAGGCACGAAAGCCTCCACTACTGACCTAAGATCGATTCGAATAAGGTCGTTATTGTCCGCAAAGCCAAGGATCATGTGCAACCGTGTGATGATAGTCCCGTTTCTCTGCACGCTAGATCTCCTAATAGCATCCTCGAATGCGATGTTGAGCATTACACTCGAAAGTGCGTCTCCATGCTTCAATCCGTCTAACATCACGAACAAGGTTGACATCTTGTCTGCGATCCGAACACTAGATTTCGAATCACCCAGCGTGACACGTATCAGCCTAAATAGTTTCGCCGGAAAACCATGTTCAGACATTATCTGCCATAGCTCATATCTTTTCACTGAGTCGTACGCCGCCTTGAAATCAATAAACTGACGGTGAGTCTGTAAGTTATACTCCCGGAATTTATCTAGGATAATTCGTAAGGTAAACATCTGGTCCGTTGTCGAGCGGCCCGCACAAAACCAGCTTAGTATTCGCGAACGACTCGAACTTTGTATCCTGCGAACGAAACCGTTGGTTTCCTGGAGAGATTTTCGGGTTTTTTTTACAACTTATACAGATTTGTTGTGAGATGCTTTGTAAATTTCTAGCAGAAAGATATGGAGCAGATTGAATGAGAGTCTCTTGGAGCATTATTAAGATCCTTGAATAATTTCCTAAAAGGTACTTAGGGATTCTGCACAAGGTTTGTGGTGAGATGTCTAGGTTTCTTTTACGGTTCATGGTACTTTATTGATGAGATCTTTCGGGAGAACGGGAATCCAGACGATAATTGATCAGTTACATTAAAGTTCGTTGTAGAATCATTGAATTAGAATTAGAGGACTGGTGTTCTACCCGACCAGTGGATTACACCAGAGTTGGAACAGATTTTGATTAGACTGGCCCTTAAACAAAAAAGTTGTAAATCTCAACGGGGCACCCCCTAGATATGAGCCTTAGGGTAAGAAAAACGCTCTCTCAAAATTTCAACTCAATTGGTTGCTTCACCAGCTGGCGCATTCGATTTGATGTTTGTATGGGATATTCGTCTCAAATATATTGAAAATTGACCCTATGTCACTGTTTCGTTCCGTATACTAATTGTTCGCGTTCAAATAAGCCCAGAATGACAAATACACTAGTTGATACCCTAATGAACATAATTGCAGAAGGTTGTATCTGAATTTAATCTCATTTTCATTAACTTTTCAGTTGTTGAAAGTTAGGCTTAGATCAGCACTCCCGTACAGTCACTTATATGCATGCGACATGTGCCTCAGCTCGCCCACGGTCATAGGTGGCTATGATGCGCTTAGTGGCTACCTCCAAGCTATGTTGAAGAAATACAAGCAGTGTTGCATGATATACTTCAGATATTTGAAACACCAACTTTATTAATTTTGATCATGGTACAATCTTCTACAATATTCTTCGCTATTACATCAAGTAGTGTTTTTGACATTCTGGGTCCAATTGAACGCGATCATCAATTTTCCTGAACCAAACAGTACATGATGTGCTGTTGCTCATATGTTTGAGCTGAAAATCCCATATTAACTTCAATTCAAATGCGCCAGCTCATGGAACGACCAAATAAGCTGAATTTTTCAGAAAGGCTTCGTCTAACCCCAAGAAATAATCCTGGGGGGTGCCCCGTGGAATCAGACAACTTTATTTTTCTCCCATACTGAGCTGGGCCAGTCTAATTTTGATACACACTTAGCGCGTCTTTTTCTAACAAAATATGTTATAATTTTCGTGAGTTAATAGTTAAAACAACAAAAATTATAACACAATTTTCTCTGCACTAATTTTTACACAATATGAGTAAAAATGATATGCTAATGTTATCAAACAGCACAAAGGTTTTTCATGGTTAAAAAATCTTATGAAGGCTGGACAAGCACTACAAATTGTACTACACACTACAACTGTACCACTACGATTTTCATTATTCTATTTGTTGGATTATACCGTTAGAAGAAGAGTATGCAGAGAAAGACTCAAGCTAGGATGGCACATATATACTCATATATATTCATACGAAAAATCTTATAAATTTGAAGATACTGATTAAAAAAACCCATAGTTTGAAAACGTATTTATTAAAAGTCAAAGCTTTCTATCAAAAATCAAGTCGAAGGATTATGTCATCCGGATAATTTCATCCGGTTTAAAACTGATAAACCCGCATAGAAAATAACCATTTCTAGTACAGTTGAAACATTACATACAGTTTACAAGCTATGTTAACTGTATACAAAATGGATCTAGTTTTTCTTCTTTCTGGCGTAACAAGGCGTTCTAAGCGAATGCTTCAAGAGATGAAGATTTGATGATTGATTCATATCATGCTCTTCAGTGCAGTGGCAATTCAGAGATCAGTGATGAATTTCCAGCAAAACGGCGAATGTTTTTTACTTGAATTATCTTGCAAAATCTACAAATTATTCTTCACGAATTTTAGCTAAGTTCTTCACTGAATTTCTAGGCAAATATTGTTATCTCTCTACGATAAATTCTTGGGTAAACCCTTCAAAAGTTTCTGATTTTATCTATAGTGGATTTTCCTGTCACACTTCTAACATTCTTGTTTCATTTATGTACCGAAAAATTGTTAAAATGGCAACTCAACTATACGATTTCATTCTATATTGCATGGACATGAGAGTAGCGTGTCCTCAATATTATTGATTTGTAGTTTTCTGTGTAACAAATTATTTATTTCTGTGTAAAACTACTGATATGGCAATGAAAATCTTTCACGAACTATATGTTCTAAGCTTAAAACTCAACATATTAATATTAATATCCTCAAGCATCCTTGGGACAATATCACATAGTTTTGGCTTGAGCGTAAGCATGAGCATTGAGCATGTCGACCGCCCTCGGTAGCTACTTCGTTATTGCGAGAATAAATGTAGTACACATTATACCATTTCATATTCGGGTTCCAGTTCGATTTTTTTCATGTGAAATGAATTTACTTTTACTTAGGTAAAACTTGTCTCAACTAAACCTAAATAAATACATAAAGCACTTATCGTGACAGTTGAAGATGGAAACAATTTGTGTCTAGAATTATTGATATTTTGTTGACATTTGCTCCTATTTTTCGAATTTGGAAATTCCTTACCAGGGAGGAAGCTTCAATATCATCTTCAAAAGTTTATTTTGTATGCTCTGAGGAGCCTTCTCTTGAACAAATAAATCCTATTGTTGACATTGCGTTGGAATTTCTTCCACAAAAGCTGTGTTTCAATAGAAATTACCAAAGCTTCAAAAACGTTGGATTCAAATGACAAAATATGTTGTTTGTTTTGATTGATGATAGCAACTCCACCACATGCTTCTTCCAGGCGATCATTTCGATAAACGTAGAGGTTGGTTTCCTACCTCCAACGTTTAGAATCATCAGAGATTTTATTCAACCTGGAAAACCCTGGAATTATCAGGGAATTCCGGTTACACTCAGGAAATTTATTGCGAAATATGATAGAATATGCCCTTTTTGTAAAACGGTTTTTTTTTTCAATGAGAAAATTACGGCTGCGCCGCTATTTAACTGCTATTTGAGATGTTCAGTTCTTTAATTTTTAGTGATTTACATCTATTCCGAATGAAACTTGTCTAAACAAGGAATCAGAACCTAAGATTGCCAAGTTGTTAAAGGCAAGTACAGTTCTCAGTCCAGTTGGGAAAAGAGTGAAATTTACAACAGATACAAATTTTCAGGTAAACTGGTCCCTTTCAAGAGTCTTGGTCACTATTTTAATGCATGCATCTAAAAAGTCTCTACTTTTGGTTAAGGTCCCTATTTTAATCAAAATGATTTATGTTGTCACTTTTTTGCCTTGACCCAAAATTAAACTTACTGTTTCAATAGTAAAACTATTGATAAACAATCAGTTTACTATAGAACCCAAAAAACTGGTTTTAAAAAACAAGGACCACTTGAAACATTGTTTATTCAAGTACATTTCAAAAACTTTTTTTTTCATGAAGAAACAATCGATCAAAGTCGTGGAAAAGAGAGGGTTCATCTGTTTACAGTGCAACATTCTAGAGGCTCCAGAGAAACCCTCAGAGACTATTATGCGACTATTTTTGCAGAAATTTCTTTTGGAACTTCACCAGGGATTCCACAAGCAATTTTTCAATGATTGCTTAGAGGAATTTCTCCAAAATTTGGTCAAGAAGATACTAGAGCACTCCAACGCTACCTCCAGTAATTTTCACAGAAATTACTCTGATAAAAATCTCAGGATTTCCTCCAGATCTTTTTCCACTGATTCTTTCACCGATTTCTCCAAATGCTACTTCTAGGACAGGTCCTACAGAAGTTCTTTCACAAAAGTTTATTCCAGAGTGTTTGAAAAATGTCTTCTCGACAAATTCCTACAATTTCGGATATACCCAGGCATTGCAGAATTCGCTCTCATTTGAGTATGAAGCACGATCAAAGCATGCAAAGAAAAACATCCTATCTGTTGCGGTCCACGATCGTCATTGTATCGCAAGGTGTAACAAGTCTGATAAATGGAAGCAGCGAGCGAGAGCCCCAAAGAGAGAGCGATGATAAAATGCATTTTTCTCGCTTGTTTACCGTTGGGGGTAGGTGTTTTTCTTTACTGGCACGATAAACCATCCACGAACTTCCAATAGCAATAGTGTCCCCCAGGCTTGGAGCATGTTTAGAGGGTTTTTATCATGCACTACTATCCCCCCAATCTGATCAAAGTTGTAGCAGTATACGATAAACAGTCTCTCATAATGTGCAGCATGTTATGATAGTTACAGAGAGCGATACGTGAGAGATTCTCTCAATTTTCTCAGGATTCAATCCCTGGATATACCTAAGGATTCTTTTAAAAATGCATCCACAATAACTCTCCGGAATAGCTCAAAAATTCAATTTAGAATCGGTCGGTTTGACAAAGCTTAAACTACAGTTTTATTCCGAATTAACAACAATTATACAAACATAAAAATGTCTGTTTCTTCATTTTTTTCCATTATGACAAACGGACGTTCTTGTTTTTCTTGATTTCTTGGTCAATCGAAAACAAACTTCTTTTCCAGTTTTGGCAAATCTTGCGTTCAGTATCATAAGAACGTAACTGCAATGATCCATGTCTCTTCATCGATTTTCTCTTTAGCCAATTACTTAGTCGGGTAACTGTATTCTACAGTTATTTTTGACTCAGTAGAAAGAACTCATTGTCCTTCATCATGTTGCATCGTAAAATGTTACCAAAAATGATTGAACTTCGTGTACTAATCAAAAGAAAGAATCGATTAAGAGAAATCGATCACTGCAGATACGCCGTATGATACTCAACGCTAGAAATTATCAATTTTTACTTATTCTGTCTGAATTTCGTCAAGAAGCCTTGTAGAACATTAATTCATTGAGGCATACTCAGAAGTCACACAAGTTTCATCAGAGATTGCCGTAGGATTTTCTTTAGAAATTCCTTACTGATTGTTCAAAATTTTCTGCAAAAGGTCAAACATTTCCTTGACATCCCTGGATGAATGACTGGAAAAAATCTTTGAAGACTTCCTTGGTTTTTATTTTATTAATTTGAAGTAAGTCTTAGGGAAATCAATGAATGAATCAATGGATAATTATATGAAGAACTTGAGACTTCCGAACATTTTCGAAACGATCTTTGGAGGGATCCCACGGTGCCCCGACAGACCGTTATTGTGTAAAAAAATTGTCCATCAAATCTGAGCACAGGGCTCGATTTTTGAGGTCATTCTGCACCTCTGGGCCAATTTTTAAAAAAATCCCTAGGAGGAATCTCGAGAATTCTGGATTTGACGTTTTTTCTTGAAAATTCAATATAGTCCATAATAAAATTTTGCAATAGCACTGAAAAAAAAACAACAAAAACGCTCAGAAAGTTGGCCAAAATGTTTTCAACTAGTATACAATTGTTACCGTTGTTTAAATTAGAAATATTTACAACTGGCTTAACTTGAGCCACTCCTCACCTTAAGGATGAATGAAAAAGTAAGTTAAATCAAAACCAAACTTTAACTTTTCAAGAGCACAAATCTGGAGAACCGAACACCCGTTGGAGCTGAAAATTTAATCGATTGGTCACCACCAGCTAGTGACCAGTCGATAAGGTTTTCAGCTTAAACGGATATTTGGTTTTCCAGATTCGTGATCTTAAAAGTTTGATGTTTGGCTTCGATTTAATTTTTTTTTTCATAGTTTACTGGTTCAAATTTCATTGATTGTTGTGTTCTATGTTAAACCGATTAAAAAGTAAATCAAATAAATCCATTATTAACAATGTTGTTATTTAAAAAAGGATCTGAGAATAAATGTAGCACAATAATAGTGAGCAGATAAGTCATGTGAATACTTTTATAGTCAATTAGAGCAAGTATTACCGGTTGTTTCGAATTTTGAATGATTTGATTACTATGGTACGCTCAAGTCAATAACAAAATAATCATACGCCGTGGTCTTCCACGGGGTCGCTTCACTTGATTAATGCAACTTTTTCTTCCGGCATTCGTACTAAATGACAAGCTCACTGAAGTTTTCCTATTTTATTCGCTCAATAGTTCTCGCTCCTGTTCTCAAATAAATGTGCTAAGAGAGCCAAGAACAAGCGTTTTATACATGGCAAATTAACAGTGATGTTTCTTTTAGGCATGCTTGTATTCATCAATGCTCTTTCTGCATTATTATTGAAAATTGATTTGGTTTTCAAAACACTTTTCAGTGTTGTACAATAAAGGATCGCGAGGTGTTTTGGCGAAGTTGTTAATGAAATAATGGATCTATGAAGTCAGATAAGCCTTTATCAAGCAACAGTGTAGATGTCGTTTCCCTTTGCAAGTTGCGGGTCCCTAGGCTGGTTACGTAATCCGTAGAAGGAGATATTCGCAGCCAGAACATGTGTTTTTACTTCAAGGGAAACAAGTGTTATATGGATCTCCAACAAATTCATCCACATCTCAATCAAGCACTCACGGGTAGAAATCAGAATCCAAAAACAAGATTATGACTCATGATATCATGATTCCAGCGTGTTTTCGTCTTATGAAAATACACCATGATTTCGACTCATGATATCATGAGTCAGATTGCCGTAACGCAACACATGCGTTAGGTTTTTGTAGCTGATTGCTCGGAATCATGATTCAAATGCCAAAAATGCTGAGTCGCGCATCCGTTTATGATCGACAAAATAAAAAAAAAAATTAAAAAAGGATACATCGAGACTCGAGCCATGAACCTTCCGATTGTGAGCCACGTACTCTACCACTCAACCGCTTCGTCATCTTGAAATGAGAGTGATCGATACGAATGAGATGAAGCAAAGTGCGCCGCTTACTGTTTTCACACTGGATCTTACGCTTATGAGGAATCATGATTATGATTCCAGGAATCATGATTTGTGATCCTGATATTATGACCTAATCAATTTATGAATTTCATGATTTGTAAATCATGGTATGGGGATCAGATTTTTATCCGTGCTGCTTCAGCACCAACACATCTGAACCTGCTTCTTTCTCTACATGCAACCATATATGTTTGGGTAGAAAAAATGGCATTACAAGCTTATCCTAGTTGTTTATCTTTAAAATAGTGAAACCCTTCTTTACTGAACTGCGATCTATTCCAATAAAGTCATGGTCTGCAAAATCAAGGAGTATATGCGACAAAACGCAATATTGAACAGCAAATTCAGAAACTCATCTCTTTTTATTCCATGTAATTATACAAAAAACATAAGCTCCTCGTCTATAATTCTTAAACCTGATTGTATTTGTCAGCTTAATCAGCTTCTATCTTATTTGTAAGTCTTTGCTATTACCTGCAACAGCTATTTTTTGTTACTGGGTCGAACGCGACTTAGTAGTCAATAAACAGATTGACGATGAATCTCGAAAAAAATAAAATGACGGGAAGGGTTGCAGGTATGCAGAGTGAAAGTCCTAGTGATGCTGATACTTAAGTAGTAATTATTGGGTATTTGTTTGAAGTTGTTAAAGACTTTGTTAATCGTCGAACACTTGCTACATACGGTCGGTGTTCAGACATAACTGACTTGAAGACATTTTGGCTTTGTATAGATAAGTCAAGGACTCCATCAATTACAGTATTTCAAATTCTATTTTGAAACAGATGTTTCTTCAAATAGATAAGTTCCCTTCTGACAGCAAATAATGCACATATACTTATACCGAATGCTTGGGGTACGTTTTCCTGAAACCATTAAAACACTTTGTCAAGTCTGCCTAAACACCGACCAAATGACAATCATGTTTCTCGTGTAGTTATAATTCTGTTGTGGCTGAGAATGTTAAACGAAACATTTTTTTATCTGAAGTGCTGAGGGCAATAATTGGTGGAAAACTTGACGTAAACATCAAGAGTAACAATTTTTATTAGGAAAAATAAAAACGGCAGACTTTGGTGGGCTGGTTACTTAGTATGAAATTTGTAAAATAACCTATTGATTGAAAATATTCTGCATTGAATGTTTCACGTTTATTGAACGTGACATCAATTGTATATTGACATTATTATTTCTTAGATTGCATTCCGTTAAACTAAGCTTACTGGTTTAAGCCATATAAAAATATACTTAAGCCACTCTGGTAAGTTAAGCCAGTTGTAAATATTTCTAATTGCAACAACGGTAACAATTTTAAACTAGTTGAGAACAGTTTGGCCAACTTTTTGAGCGTTTTTGTAGGTTGTTTCAGTGCTATAGCAAAATTTTATTATGGATTATATTGAATTTTTAAGTAAAAAACTTCAAATCAAGATATCTCGAGAATCCTCCTAGGGTTTTTTTTTTAAATTGGCCCAGAGGTGCAAAATGACCTCAGGAATCGAGCCCTGTGCTCAGATTTGATGGACAATTTTTTTACATATTAACGGTCTGTCGGGGCACCGTGGATCCATGATGGAATCTTTGAAGTAATATCTTCGCCATGATAAAGAAATAACTAATGTGATGATCTTGTGAGCTAAAACTGAATGCTTAAAGGTTCGTATTAAGAAAAACAGCCGTCATAGAAGTATGAGTGTAGTTTTCCAATCGATTCTTGTAAGAATTACATAAAAAAGTTCGTGAAAATCACAATACAAACTCCTGAAGAGATATTCGGAGTAATGTGTGAGAGAAAATTACAGTAAAACGAGCAGTTATATTTGTCATAATGTCACGAGGTATTTAAAAAAAAAATAAAAGTCTTAGAGAAATGTCTGTTCAAATGGTCGTGGTTCCTTAGTCTTTTTTTTGGTTCATGTTTGTTTGTTTTCAGGTTTATATTTCCAAGTCTATCGGTCGCTACCAGCCCTGATTTTTCCATTATATCAAGTGCAGAGGACTCCTCAGCTACTATAAAGCAAGTAACACGTCAACATTTCCCTCCCATCCCAAATTGACCTGCTTTTGGACTCAGCCGGCGCTGGTATTGTTTGTTATAATAACACTGCGGAACACGTTTTTGTCTCCAGCACCAAAATACCACTATGCACTTAATTAAGGGTTGCTGAATCCCTTGCCGTTTTCAGAAATGTCATAGCACGTCTAGTTTTTGAGATATTGACGGTTGAAAATGCAAAAAAATGACTATTTCAGCCAACTTGCATGCAAGTTTGCCAGCTTGTAAGGTAATATATTGGCTTAATTTGCCACAGAATTCAAACTTTATGTGTATTACAATACTTGTTATCAAAGTTTGTAATACTTTTGATGCGGAAAAGTTATTTTTTGATGGTTTAGAGAATGGTTGTATTTTGCCATATAGAAGTAACGAAGAATTTTGTATGGAGACTGCAAACATGTTGAAAAAATCGGTTTAATCGAAATTTAATCGCGCAATTTCAATCAAATTATGTCTGAAATGAAAGTTCAAGTTCTATTTTGCATGTTTGGCGGATTAGATCACAAAAAAAATTGACAAATCGTACTTT
Source organism: Aedes aegypti (assembly GCF_002204515.2). Taxonomy (NCBI): domain Eukaryota; kingdom Metazoa; phylum Arthropoda; class Insecta; order Diptera; family Culicidae; genus Aedes; species Aedes aegypti. The sequence goes on along the minus strand of NC_035108.1, from coordinate 340,790,647 downwards.
AAATTTCATGTAAACATGAATAAAACCAGTGTTTTATACAACTTTGGCGACCTGTAGCTAAAAATTGTGACGTGCTGGAACATTTCTGAGAATGGCACCAGATTCAGCAACCCCAAATCTACTAGAGACACATAATTTGATCCTTGAGACACGCAAAAATGTCATTTTTGTTACGCTGTGTAATGAGAGCACCAGTATTTACACATTGAGGATGCTACTGATCCTGGGTAGCGTCTGTTGGTTCCCTGTGTAAGTACAGCTGAGTAGCAAACTGCGGGCGGTCAATTATGCTCATGTTGTTTATAAATTTAGAAAAATACAGATAAAACATATTTGTTTTATTGAAGTGAAAAATACTTTGAAATTTTTCGTTAGGTATACAAATTTAACCATTCGTCAACAATTTATGTATTTTTGAAAATTTTTTAAATTCGTAATTCTGTGATGTGATTTCAATAACTGTCATGAGCGATTTATCTTCTTCGATTCTCTCTTTCATTAATAACTTCGCTAAATTAGATAAATCTGTAACATTGCTTGTTAATGAAGAAAGATATAGTGATTATTCATCCTACAGCACAAAAATATATTACGAAAAGAAAATCAGTTTTCTGCAATAACGCAAAGAGAGCAACAATGAAGAGAAATCAATGAATGCAGATAGGCCCTTATGAAAAAACAACACAAAATTATTTATTTTAAATCTAGAAAAATCTGGAAGTATCAGGAAATTTCATTTCTGTAAATAAGTTGACATCCTGTTATTCGTTGGTTTATGTTAGAATATATGTTGGAGATTTTTTTCCTTCATCTGATTTTCAAAAAGCACATACAATCTGCAAAATAAAACACTGTATCTCGCAAAAGAAGATATTACTTTTTTTGTTAAATAAATACAAACGAGCATAGCAAATTGCGACTGTTTCACGGAATAAGAAAGATTCTTTAGTGATTCAAGTGTAAAGCTCCGTCAAGGATGTTTTCTTGTGCCGTTACTGTCGCAGTCTCTTCCCCGTTTATCGCTGTGCTTCAGGTTTTTTTTTTTTCTTTCAGACGGACGTTCGCATTTCCATGAATGATGAACGAGGCTTTTCCATTTTCTTATTCTTCTCCAACACAAGCGCCCAGCTAATTTTCAATTGCTTTTCCGCACCGTTTGTCACTTTGCAAGTCGAGCACACAGTTAAGTGCCATTAGCAGAAAGAGAGCTCGTCTTGGTGAAAAGCCCTGTTCTCGATGAAAATTGGACACCTTACACTAGAGATTCCAGATTCTTACAATTGAAAGTTAAATGACAAAACGTCGAAAGATAAAACGTCGAATGCCAAAACGTCCAACGGACAAAATTTCGAAAGAAGAGATTTGGAAGGGAACGAAGATTCCGTAGAAAAAAGTCTGTTCCGAAACAATAAAATTTTCGCCATTTTGCCATTTCGAGGTTTTGCCCCTTTCCACGTTCTGAGATTCTACGTCTTGACATTCGACGTTTTGTCTGCCGACCTTTTGTCTTTCTACGTTTTGTCCCTGAACCTAACAACAACGTGTCCAAATTTTATCGAAGGAGTGCTCTTGCTTGCTGTAGCGTTTTTGTTTCTTTGCTGAGTGTCTATGCTTTGGCATTATGACGAATTTAGGCACCTCGCTTGCTAAAGTGATTCGCCGAATTCATGAACTTAATTTCCTGTCGGACTTTTCTGATGAAGTTTTTTTGTCTGCTGTTTCTATATCGGAACAGATACATCTTTCTTTTTTTCCTTACATTACGTCCCAAATAGGTCAGAACCTGCTTTTCAGCTTTGAGCACTTCCACAGTTATTTATTGAAGCACTCTTTGCCAAAATAGTTATTTTTGCAATCGTATATCATATGGCAGGCACAATGATATTCAATTACAAGGGAAATCAAGGAAATTTCCATTACATAAAGATCTTGGATCAATCGAGAATCGAACCCAGACACTTTCAGCATGGCTGTGCTTTGTAGCCGTGGACTTTACCACAAGGCTTAGGTAAGCCCAGGAGCAGATAAACGATAATCATAATCAATACTCCACTTCTTTGTACAAACTATATTAAAATTTACCCATTTAATGGGAAATGAGTTATTTTTTTTTTCAAACGTGTATATGACACTCCCTGATTTCTTGGTAGACGTCTTAGAAACATATCTCATTCAAACTCGCAGCAATAAATCTAAAAACCAATCGGATAGCCCTTCTTATCCCCGGTGTGTAACCAGACGCAATCCAAGTCAACAGAGATAAACCGTCCAATAATTCGGCTCCCACCAGAGATAATAAAACCCAATTCCAGACACTGACTGTGTTTGTTATTGGTTTAATAAAGATTAAACACGTAGCTCTCTGGTCGAACGCAGGCACGCACACGATTTGCGTCAGATTGTCTGAGTTTTATTTTTTGGTTCTGATCAAACTGTTCCACAGAGGCCCAGTTTGTCAAAAAAACTTTCAAAAACCAATTTCCAAACATGGTTTAAGATTGGAAACCAAAATCAAACATTCATCTACAATATCAGATAGTCGAACACATATCAGAATTGAAAAAGTAATATGTTTGTATCATGTTTGGACACCAAATTGCTTTCTTTTTTGCTTCGAAATTCGACTTTTTAATCCTCACCTAAATCCGTGTAATTTTGAGGAGTGCATCGCCTTTCAGTTCCGTTGCATTCCCCCTGTGCGGTGAGCGACGGAATCAAGATCAATCGTGTTCGGTGTGCGTTGTGCGAGTGCAAGAAGACATTCGTGTTCTTCGGTGAGCTCGTTTCATGCTTACGATAAGACATTTTTATCCTGGAAACGTTATGTTTATGTAATAAAAAAAAACTATGTAGATTCGTCACTATAAGTGATGACATAAACCCTTATTCGTGTTTCAAATAGTTAGAATATACATATACTTGAATAGTTTGAATAGTTCGGCATTGTGAATGACGCACTTTTTAAATCTTCTACCAATATCTATTATTATATTTTCATACCGAAATAAAAATTCAAAACTAGTTTTAAGAGTCGTATCTTTCCTCCACATCCATGAACCGCATCATCGATCAAAGGTGACTCCCAGATCTTTTTCCTCCCTCACTGATCGATACGCTTCCTGTGGTGGATGCGGAGATGCAGAGGTATTCTCGGTCTCTAGAAGCAACAATTACTGCATACTAACATTCCTTCCCCATCCCAATTGACTGTAAGGACTTGGCTGGCGCCTATATTGATCAATAATATGAGAGCTGCTAAAATGTGTCCTTCGAGAGTAAGTGGAAAGTCTCATCCCTTATTAATTTGGATCGATGTGCAATTCTTACCAGTTCCGATCAATCACAATCAGTGACTATGCCTAACATATAGTATTCCATTCCAATTCATGTTCCAAAACATCTTTCATGACTTAAAAAAGTAAAACATTGAGTATGCGGAATTTGTGCCACGATTTTGCAAATCCGGACCACTATGCGTCCGACCGTGCCCTTGATTTCGGTGGGGTAGGTCATATCGAGGCGAACAAGCAGCACTATTGGAAAGAGTCGAAGATGAAAAAGATGATACGCTTGGGATGTAATCTGGAGAAGTTTTTGGTCCCCGGGGAAGGGGTTCCGTGCCATGAAAGTCATTCAATCAATTTCGCCTTCATTATTTTTGGGAAGCGTGAAACTTCCGGTATGAAAGTCCACAGAAGATTTTGATGGCTGGTGCCCAGTGGAGTTTCTACACTCAAAAGTTGACCAAAAGTATAAATGTCACGAGAATTACATAGTTTGGAATGCTTATTAACTATACGTGTTTGCTGATGTAACTTACAATGGGATTCAACATCAGAATGCGAAATTCTATTTTCCAGTACTTTATTTTTAATCGGTTTCATTTTTCGAATCTATGACAAAAGGTCGAAAGGACAGAAGGTCGGAAGACAAAAGGTCCAAAGCACAAAAAGACAAAAGCTCGAAGAACAAAAAAGGAGGGACAAAAGGTCGAAAATCTATTTTCAAAGAAGAAAAAATTTCCCTCTAAGCAAATGATTTTCGACCTTTTGTCCTTTCTACGTTTTGTCTTTCGACCTTTTGTCCATAAACCCATATTCCACCCATTAGTTCTTAAAATTGAAAAAACTGTATCCAATTTTATCCAAACTTGTGTAGTAACATCCAAAACAAAACCTAATACAAACAAATGTATAGTTGCGTTTACAGAAAATATTATACTATATTTGTAAGGTTTTCAATCAAAATTGTATTAACCAGCCGCTGGTTGGATGCAGATTATGCTATCTATATCCAAAAAAAGATTCATAGGCAATTTTTTGTTGCCCTTGTTTTTTTGTAAGAATGATATTCAAAGCAACATTAAAAATGCATTTGAACAACATTTTAAACAGCCCAAGAAAAATCCCGAAAGTATCTTTATACAAATCGTTTAGTAATCTCTGATGCAACTTCTGTAGAAATTCATTATGAACTGTTTCGAATATCTATTGTTTGGAAGAAAGGGAGGAGTAGTTCGCGGATAAGGTGGCATCCATTTATTACGGAACGCTAAAATTGAAAATTGACCCCCCACTCCGTAAGGCTTTTTGTATGAAAGATTTTAAATTTTTGTATGAGCCGTAACGCTTGAGCCTACTGTCCCCCTTCCCCTAGAGCGTTACGTAATTTGTCGACGGCGCCTAAGATGATGGTGAATTAATTTCGGAAGCTACTTAGTGATGAATTATAGGTTGAATTCATTGTTTAATTTCTGAAAGAGTTTTTAATAGATTTCCTAGAATAATCCCTGGAAGAGCAATTCTTGAGATAAACCATTCATGTACGATATGATAAACCATTCACGAAGGAATGAGTGGAGCAGTAACTGAAAAAAAATAGAAACCCCTGTAGGAATCTTTATAGGGGTTCCTTTCAACAATTTCTCGTGAAACTCTGTAATAAACCCCTGTAGGAATTTTGGAAGATTTGCTAGAGTAAGTATGTAGTGGATAAATGTAATTGGTTAGGAAATCTCCAAAAGAAATACTGAAAATACTTGAAAAAAAATGAACATTCCTGGATTTTGGATTAGAATTCCCTACAAGGAGAAGAAAAATAGTGGCTTTAGAGACCACTTTGATTAGAAAAAAAAATTAAAAATCTTAAATTGAACATGAAGGCTTTTTTAGACTTGTCCTAAAGACTCTAGAAAAATACCTGCTCCAACCCTGCATAAAGGAACATGCTTTATAAATGAAGAATTGAAAAGGGCCAAACTCTTCAACATTTCATATAATGTTAAGAATCGGAAGCATCTTCGATCCATCCCAAACATTAATATTCGAGGTTTTTCCCTTGCTTTCGGCCACTGTGTGGCAGTATGGGCTGTTTAAGGCAATACAGTGTCTTACCGATTTTTTGAAATGCTTGTGTTTTTATCATTCTAATCTCTGAAAGTATCAGAAAATGCATGGCAATTACTACGAATGATGTAAAAAATGTCTGGGAGCCTTCTTCAGTTCAGCTTCTGATTTAAAAGCTGAAACATGTACTGATTATATGCGCCATCTGAAAAGCACACTTGTTCTACACAGTACAAGCGTGGTATTACTTCCAGTGGCCATTTGCGACTGTTCTAGAGCGCAAATGTGCTTTAAAACCAGACCATATCAAAAGTAGCAGATTATGAATACGGTTGAGGATCCTTTCGGGTGGGTTTATTTTAGAGATTTTTTGAACATAGAGCGCAATTTTGATGACCACACGTCTTATTAGTGAAGAAGGTTCTAAGTGAAAAAAGTGGAAGTTTTTCTAAATAACTTCTTACTATCAATGTTATCACGGTTGAAATGTAATGTCAACTTTTTTATCAAGACTGGCACCGCCATGCACCGAGAAATAGAGTTAATGACGAGTTCTTATCAAGCATTATGATCATTTGCTGAGATTCGGGAAAAATCAAGCTGAGAGTTGCAAAATTAATTATTAGAGGGGCTTTCCTGAGCCGAGTGGTTAGAGTCCGCAGCTACAAAGCAAAGCCATGCTGAAGGCGTGGGTTCGATTCCCGGTCGGTCCAGATTTTTTTCGTAATGGAAATTTTCTTGACTTCCCTGGGCGTACTTGCCATACGATATACGCATGCAAAAATGGCAACTTTTGGCGTAGAAACTTCTTAGTTAATAACTGTGGAAGTGCTCATTGAAACTAAGCTGAGAAGCAGGCCCTGTCTCAGTGAGGACGTAATGTCAAGAAGAAGAAGAAGGATTGGAAGATATTTCTTGAAACAAAAAATCATGTTATAGAAGAAATAATGTGTGAAGAGCAACGCGAGGAGTTATATTCAAACTGAAAGTTATTGAAAATTTTGCTGCCGAAATTTCAAATTTCATTCATTTCATTGCGTTTCATTTTTCAAGATTTTTTTATTAGATTTTTTTATGAACTCGTCAAGAAACTGCTTGCAAAATCTCTATTGTGCATATGAATTTACTCAAGGATTTCACCATTTCATGCTTCTGGTAGAAATACAATCGCTACATGAATCCCTAATGTTTTGATTTGTTTTTTTGTAAGATTCTGTAACATCCGTAAAAATGAAAACGGATAGCAAAAAAATGTAGCTTAGATGCGGAGTCAGTGGAAAAAAATTGTAGTACAGGTCGGACTCGATTATCCGGAGTATCGATTTTTTTTCACTCCGGATAATCGAATTCTCTGGATAATCGAATTCTCCGGATAATCGAATTCTCCGGATAATCGAATCACTGAGAAAAAAATGAAATCTTCGATAAAAGAACATACATATTATCTTTTTTTTTGTTGTTTTATTTATATGACGCGGTAGTGTAACCTGAAACTATTTCTAGAAAAAGTAGGGGTCTTTACAAGAAAAAAAAATTTTTTTGACCAGCATACACAACAACAACTTTTTTAAACCCCCCTGTTTTTAAATATTTTCCAAACTGCAAAACCATTCATGTTGTATATTGCAATACCAAATTATCTCAGATTTAAGGTACCGCGGGGCAAGTGGGAACGAAAAAAACGATAGTTCAAACAAATTGTTCAATAACATTTTCAAATGTCAATATTTTTCAAATCCAACAACACAATCACGTTTTGGCAACATATTTGCTGATGTGTGCATGAAACTAATCGAATAATTTCGAAATTGTGAAAACCTTGGAAGAAAGTTTTAGAATGAGCCAATGGACGCAGTTACCTCGTTAAGCGGGGCAAGTGGGACACATCTAGTTTCATGCGTCAATCCACATCAGTAAGTCAACCATTAGAATAATAGGATTGATAAGTCATAGATTTTTAATTTTAAGTACATATTTGATGTACATAAAGGATCAACCATAAAATACGTTACGTTTTAGGAAGAAACCCTTTATTTAATAGTATGTCACCTCACATTTAATATTAACTGAAAATTCCTCAATAAAAGCGTAAAGAGGAATTAAATATATTCAAAATATATCATTTATAAGTTGTTAATTAAAATGTAGCACATAAACATTCAATAATTGACGAAATTATAAATATGTTTTGTTATTATTTATATGCATTGCAGAAAACCACCTTATGGGAAGGAATTGTTTTCCATTACTACTTAATTTGGTAGAAATAACAAATAAAGTTCAAATAACATAGAAAAGTAATCGTTCTCATGATGCATTTCAAATTTCAGCTGCGTGTTTGTTCAATTTTGAAGGCGTATTTCAAAAATAATGTAAAAAATAAAGAATAATTACACTTTTCTTCTCCCTCTTATGCAATTACGTTATTTGAGGTTGATCTTTTTTGATAAAAATCATTTGTTTGAATGTTTTAGTGCTACTTCCTAGCAAAATGTATGAAACGTGTACGAAAAGTTTTGATTCTGGTTTTTGTTTTGATAGGTCCCACTTACCCCAGGTACAAATATATTTTGGGGTAAGATAGACCATCGAAAATTTCATATGAAATGAAAACGAAATACTGGTTTATCGTTAGCAGCTTGTAATAATACTAAAAATTATAGCTTACTGATGGAAATTGGATTTAAAACACATTTATTTTTTGCGAGTCAATGCAAGACGTGAAACGTGTCACAATTTGTCATGCAAGTTGGAAAAGGCGCTGTACTGACAATTGGTACATGAATCACATGGTAATAAAAATAACAATATGTTTAGTACTAAGTACATTCCTTGTCATTGTATCTTCAACTTTCTAGAAGAATACCCCCATGAAAAACTTTTCCTAGTTGAGCTATGACGAAACGCCCCACTTACCCCGGATTCTCACTTGCCCCGGGGTACCTTATGCATAAATATTGAAAAACAAGAACATCGAAAATCAAATTCCGGATAATCGAGTCTAAAATTCCGGAGATTCGAATCCCGGATAATCGAGTCCGATCTGTAATCATTTTTTTTTCTTTTTAAGGTGAATATAAATCGAAGCCAAACCTCCAATTTTCAAGAGCACGAATCTGGAGATCCAAAAATCCGTTTAAGCTGAAAACTTAATCGATTGGTTACTAGCTAGTGGTGATCAATCGATTAAGTTTTCAGCTAAAACGGGTGTTCGGTTCTCCAGATTTGTGCTCTTGAAAATTTGAGGTTTGGCTTCGATTCATTTTCACCTTAATTGTAGAGAAGAATCATATAAATGTTAACAATGGCCAAAGAATTTTGAGCATGGGCTTCTTACTCACTCTTAGAATTCTTCTAAAGAAGTTTTTCAATGACTACTTCAAAACCCATTCTCAACAATTTGCCCAAATTGTCAACTAGTGTTATGAACAAACTTTCTCGATGTTCTCCTCAATAACTGTTACTAAAATTCCTACAGAAATACTTAAAAGAAATCATTCATCAATTATTCAATAAAATCTTCTACGGATTAACTAATCAATGATCACGAGACAATTTGAGGATCTTCAAACCACCACACATAATCCGATTTGTACATTAATTACAAGCACATAACAATAACAAAACATTAACGATAAACACAGTAAAGCTAATCATCTTAACATTTGATGCTTTTATTACACTTGTTTTTACTGTTGATTACTATCCTATTCCACCAAATTATTATGCCTTTAAACAATGTAGTATTTATTTTTACAGCTTGCCTGCTTTATGTCAATTCCCCTTTGAAATATGCGCGTTTTACTTATAAGTACATTCAACATTAGCTTTCTAAGCTCGCAATGGTCACCAACATTTTTATTTTGACTTATTTTTGCTTTGTTTGAACTCACAATATTAGGTTTCAGTGCTTAATTATCATTTGAAAATATTTTTCCATGTGTTGCCAAAATCGGGAAGAAAATGTTGCCAAAAACGGGTGTTGCCAAAATCGGAGGTAGACAAAAGCGGGTGTTTCCAAAATCGGGAAGGCACTGTATCAGCCGATGCTTTTTACCGTCATTCAATTAATAACTTTTCGCATTAACGTGTATTAAGTTTCGAAAGAGAAGCAATCTGTTGGTTGAAAGTAAAACAGATTTGCTGTAATCTATATCGCTTCTGTTTCTTATTTTAGCTTTTTGGCAAACGTGTTTTATGCATTTGGGGTTCAGTGTTCAATTTATTACCTTAATTTCAAAACGCGATAAATGTTCAAAAATGTTCGTTGTTTTTTTTTAATGAATTAAGTAATGATTGTAGATTTTTCTACTTTCTCAACCTAACCACTACTTTAATCAATCTTACACTGGTACAAAAATGTCGTAAGTAATTGAGTAAAACGGTGTATCATTTTGTCAATTAGTTTAAATTTTATGATAAATTAATCAGATAATTGTCATACAAACTTGTTAACATTGCATGCTTATTTGCCAATTTGTATGACAATTTATTTGACTGGAATCGTTAAATGATACACTCTCAAAAGTTAATATGTCAAACACTCGAAAAAAAAATGTAAATCATTTTCAATTGGAAACATAAAATAAGAGTCTTTTTATTAATATTATTAGTATTATCACGAAACTTACCGGCATTATTGTATTATTTTAGAAACCACCAAATATAAGAGCCAAAATTCGTTCACTCGCTTCCAAGACTTTTTATTAACACAATCGAAGGTCCACTGTCTGATTTTGTTTGCGGTGACGATGATAATGCAAATCATCAAAGCACAGAGAAGTTTAATCTCTGATAACTTACCAAAACTGGTAAGTCATCTCCGGGTCACGTTCAAACATTTTACTGAACAAAAACCCAAACAGACGGCAATGATTGGCTTCCTCTTGCGATACAAGCATTTCTGGAAATAGGATCCCGTACGTCATTGCCACTATGCCGTGTCGATAATGTCCGTTTGGGAGTTAACTCGTTTAAATGGAGCCACGGTCAGAGCGGTGGAGGATGGTATTTTTAGACCAATCATTGCATGTAGCCTCGGTAAAAGGGCGTGTCACTCGAAAAAAAGGATGTAACGAATCGTTCACTTAACAAAGCAATTACGTGCACGATATTATGATGGAAGGGTTGGTAGCGACTGAATGTTATAAAAATAGGAACTTTAGAGAACCCGTTCTTAAAAAAACCAAGAAAACAATACTTGTAAAAACAGGAACCAGATAGGAATTTTCATGAGATTTTCTCAGAGTATCTTGCCAGACACTTTTCTTTAGATACTTCTCCATTCCCTTGTCTTTGAGAAATATGAGAAGAAGCTCCTGGGTAAAATTCAAAGGGTTCTGTAGCATCTAAAATTTTGCGCTTTGAACCACCGCAAGAGAAAAAATAATATATTTTAGTGACTTTCTTGGCTAAATTAGAGACTTTAGGAGCTTCCACTGAAATTAGAGACTTGCATTTAAATAGTAACTAAGTCTCTAAAAAGAAACCTGCTACCATCCCTGTGATAGGATGAAAGTTCATGGTTCCGTCTTCGCCTCTGTAAAGAGGATCCTTCATTATACATTTCAGTGTATACTTATATCAACGCACTATGAATGTATGGTTTCTCCGTCTCAAAATAGACCTTGCCGGCACGAACTGTCGCGCGATGCTGTTAGGTCGTACACGTGCTGGAAATGACCTCATTTCGACTCATCCTCGCACTTGATAGCTTGTCAAAAGTTTCCCTCAAAGCACCACATTTAACATAAATTTGAGCCCGCTGCTAATAACGCTGATCCCTAAACCTTATTTCATATTTCCATTGTCACCACGAAGCCGGAATCCGTGCAAATTCCGGCTTAGTCCGTCACGTTTTGCCCGTTGATGGGCTCGCACTTAGCAGCTCTAGGGGTCGTTAATTATCTCCATCATCATCGTAAGTTCCGCGCCAATCATTTGACGGCTAAATTGCATTTGTACCGCGTGTGTATGGTAATATTATACCGCCACAGTGGTTCCAATTTGATCTATGAAGCGGTCATAAATCACAGTCATAGAAATTGTCAAATCAATTATGTTTCGACTATCACAAACACTCTTTTAAATCACTTCAAAAATTCTGATTAAGGATTTCTTCATATATCGCACTACCAGAAGTTGCATAGGAATTTAGGTAAAAAGTCGTTTACTGACATTCTGGAGATCATAATTGATCCATTTAAAAGTGATGGAGTTGAAAAACAGAGCAGCTTATTTTTCGATTTTGACCTATGGACGAATACCCCTGTGCGCCTCAATCGATACGGAACAGCTCTCCCGGTGGCACCGCCAGAAGGAACCACTCAGCCCTGTTAAGTCGAGTGTGTGTGGGTTCATCGATGGTCGTCGTGACACTTGGATGAAGGAGGTGCAGAAGGAGTGCAGGGCAACCGGCAAGTGGGACACACCTCAGCTGGCGGCCACTTGGCGACGCGTGACCTAACCAGTGAACCAACAAGTGTAGTTAGGTGCAGTCAATGTACTCGATGCCTTTGTATGCAAAACGGATCCACTGACTGTGAAGGGACATACTTAGGGTAGAAGCACCGGTTTTGGTCATAACGCCAGTCAGTGTCATATTGGATAATATACTGTTGTACAAAATCGTTGCTTTTACCCTAGTCGAAGTTGGGGCCAAGTATGACGAATGCGACGACGACATGGCAAGTCATCAATTTTTGTGTTTACGATAGGTCCGTTGGTCATGGCGTCAGCTCTTCTGGATCGATACGATAAACATTGTTGATGTAATTTCTATATGCGTACATCACTGCTTTCGCAGCTAAATGCAAGCAAATGTAAAAATAAACTCAATGAATTGCAGAATGCTTTTCTTATATTCGTTCTCGAATGATACAGCTCTATGGTTCGCATTGTGTACAAAAGCTTATTATTGTTTCAACGGCTCGACAGTCAGAATTGTTGCATTAAAATACGAATGACAACGTCCCAAAATATAGAGAAAAGATGTTTTAGCTCTTGACATATCAGTGCATAGGGCCTGATATTTGATTGGGAAAAGTTTTAGTTTGACTATGCTTCTGAAATCGAGAAGAATTTCTTCAAAAGTTTGTATTTTTGCTCAATCGAATAGTGTTTGGTCTTTTGATAGCTTTGCTTGCTTCTGCGATAGAAGCGATGTTCGGCGTGCTATGCGGTTATCAAGTAATATCGTGAATTCTGATTAGGATTGGTTCTGGATCACATCATCAATCGAAGGTGGCTTCCAGATCCTTGCCTTATGCCACTATCTCAATATCCTTTCCATGACAACTGTGGAGATGCAGAGTTGCATTCTGGTTGTCTAACTTAAATTCCTTCCCTCTCCCGATAAACGTTGACTTTTAAATTGTGAGCTCTAGATTTATGCACATTTGAGAATGATTAGCTTATCCAATGTTTAATAATGAATGTGATGAAAAATTCTATTCATTCCACCATCTTTGCAATTTTGAATGTTCTGGTCAATCACGGAGTAGCCACTACGAATTGGTGATCTACATATGGTCATTAGGGTGGTTTAAAAAATCGTTTTTGCTCCACTCCGCTCATTCCATCCTAGACCAAATTCTTGGTGTCCTCCCAAAGTTTGAGCTCATTTGGATTACAACGGGGAAAGCAAGCAATTCATTCAATAGGTCATTTTTTTCCTTGTCTGTAGAGCCTTTTACCCACTGCGTCCAATAATTAGGAATATTGTGGTATGACCCATATTTAATTTTGTGCTCATCAAATATCCTCTCACAATTGAGATGTGGTGGACAATGGTTGATGGAGCACGTTATCCCAACTAGGCTCAACTCGTTTTATAAAGTTTATTACCCTGTTTGGATTGCATTGCCAAACTTCGGAGGGCTCTAATAACCCTTTTCCAAATATTGACAACCTTCCATTGAACAATGCTCCACAGCTGCAAAGCAAGTGTTCAGCGGTTTCGTTTTCGTTCAAACAAAATCGACATTCTGAGAATTGGATTGTCAATCTTGTAAAGGTAATACCTGCTCGGGCAGTGACCAGTCGTCAGACCGGTTATTACCCTGGTATTTTTTTATTAAGATTTAATATGGCCCGGGCATTTGACAGACTGGGTCTAATAAATCTTTTCGCTTGCTTGGTTGTATCCGTGGCATTCAAATTAGTTTCTACCATGGACATTTCCCAAGTTCTTAGTTTCATCCTAAGAGTACTCTCAGGAACTCCACAAAATGGTTCAGGGCCGACGAAGCTCGAAGCTGCACCCTGTCTTGCTAGATTGTCGGCGATTTCATTCCCTTCAATACCACAATGGCCGGGAACCCAGTACAACGTTACTTCGTTCCTACTGGCCAATTGCTTCAAAGAGAGAATACATTCCCACACTAACTTCGATTGACATGTAAATGCCTTTAGCGCATTTAATGCTGCTTGACTGTCCGAGAAAATACAGATCTTAGCAAACCTGTAATTCCTTTTGAGATAAACATTTGTGCATTCTAAAATTGCTTGAGTTTCAGCCTGAAATACAGTGGGGCTGCATCCCATAGCTATAGACTTACTAATACCGGGACCCAGGGCCGTATTTACGGGGGGTCCAAGGGGGCCATGGCCCCCGGGCCCCCGGGCCCCCACATTTTAGGGGCCCCCACAAAATACGACTAAATTGCTCATTATTTATAATTTTCAAATTAAAAAACGGCTGTTGGTGAATTAAAATGATGATATGAATTTTTCTGCTCAGCCATACTTTACGAAAAATTTTCTCCATTTTCAGTTATTGTGAACAGTTATTCCACCCAATAAATTGTTTTCCGACAAACATAACAGTAATAACAGGGCATTTTTATGATTGCGGTCGTAATTAATAGTTTTTCAGTTCTATTCTTGAGTTGTTTATCTCATAAAATAGAATTTTTACCATTTCATGCACCTCTTAACACTTTTCATTAGACAATTTTAGCTAATCTTAAGTATGATGTGCATTTCATCTAATGAACATTTTCTTCCAAAAACGTTACATATTTTATAATTCGTATATTAATTACATTAAATATGTGTCCAATATCGAATGTTAAGATTGATTATTCAGTTTATTAGTAATTATAAATGTTTTGAGGTGAATTAATAAATTTAATTGAATTGGTCTTACCTGTCTCGAGAAGCGGGGTAACTTAATGTTCAAACTTTCTACTTCAATTTCAATATTTCATAGCCATAACTTCCCATTTATGCGAGCATCAGCATGCTGCCGTAACGTGACTGAACTATTGTATTTGAAAAATATTCGCATTTGGAAATTATATTGAACAATTTGTCTGAACTGCTATTTTTAAGTCCCACTTCCCCCGTGGTACATAACAGTTTTCAAGCTTTCCAACACTATCTTTAAGCGGTTTTTCCGTCTCATAATATATTAAAATTCGTAGAATATTGGAAAATTGATTTGTTTTTTTTTTGGTTCTCACACAATTTGTACGAAGTGAAATATTCCTGAAAATATTCAAAACTGTTCTTCTGATAAGCAAGTTTTTGTCATTTACACCCATTGATCCCAACTTGCGCTTCTGAGGTTTACAAGCAGTCCAAACACAACTTAAATTAATTAAAACCTTATCCAGAACATTAAATATGAAAGTTATTAGGAAAATTACCAACGATAACATACCATACCATCAAAATTGTGTTCTGAGAAAAAGGCCCCCACAATACTCTGGCCCCAGGGCCCCCACATTTGTAAATCCGGCCCTGCCGGGACCAAAAACTCCAGCCCCGGTATTTTCGCCCATCTTGGATCCATTGGTGTAAAATACAACAGACCCTGGACGTAAACTTGGCCCACCAGATTCCCACGTATTGCGGTTTGGTTTAACCACTTTGAAAGGCACATCATAGTTGGTCTTCGTTATCATCCAGTCTTCTACTGTTTTTGTATCTGAGTTCAAGTTGAATTCCTTGATGATCTTCAAGTGTCCCATCAGATCACCATCTAGTATTTTATTGTAACGGATAAATTGCAAGGCATTTTTTGCAGCTTGCAGTTTAAAAAATTGATGCAAAGGTAGTATATTGAGAAGGGCATCCAAAGCAACTGATGGTGTGCTTTTCATTGCCCCAGTCATAGATATACACGCAAGCCTTTGTAACTTAGCTAACTTCTTTTGAGTGGTTACCTCATTTGTTTTAGGCCACCACACCAGTGAATCGTAAGTAATTTTAGGTAGCACTATTGCTGAATAAATCCAATGTACCATGTTTGGGCGTAGGCCTCAGGTTTTCCCCAAGGTTTTATTGCAGACCCACAGGGCATTTGAACCCTTAGTTATGATCTTATTTAGATGAGAATTCCAGTTCAATTTCTTGTCCAGAGTTACACCAAGGTGTTTTACTTCTTCCGAGAACTGAATTCGAATTCCATCCAAAAAAGGCTGTTTGAGGTTCACCTTTTTCCTCCTAGTAAAAGGAACAATAACTGTTTTCGAAGGGTTTACATTTAAGCCCTCACTTCTGCACCATTTGAGAGTACTGTTTAACGCAGATTGCAACCGATTGGAGATTGTGTCATCATGTTTTCCACGAATCACAATGGCCACATCATCTGCGTATCCAATAACCTCAAAACCTTGATCCTTTAGATTTTTAAGGAGTTCGTCTACTACTAACGACCAAAGTAAGGGCGATAATACTCCTCCCTGAGGACATCCCTTCTTAGATCTTATAGATAGTTGCGCACCTCCCAGATCAGCGGATATCTCCCGATCTCTGAGCATAGCCATTACCCATTCAATAATGCTTTTATCCAAGCCCCTTGTTTCCATTGCTGATCTCATGGAGCTATAGGATGCATTATCGAATGCTCCTTCGATGTCGAGAAATGCAACCACGGCTATTTCTTTGGCTTCAAGTGATTTCTCGATCTTACTCACTAGCGTCTGTAGTGCTGTAATAGTAGATTTATCCGTTTGATACGCAAATTGATATTTGCAAAGAGGCATTTCTATTAAACTTGTTGACTTGATGAAATCATCAATTATTTTTTCCATTGTCTCTAGCAAAACAGAGAAAAGGCTTATGGGTCTAAAGGCTTTGGGAGTTGTTTTATCCCTTTTGCCAGCTTTAGGAATAAAAACAACTCGAACCTTTCGCCACGCCTTAGGAATGTAAGACAGTGTAACGCTGGCTTTAAAAATTTCAGTAAGGAGCGGACAAAGCGCCTGCTTCCCTTGTTGTAGCAGAGCTGGGAAAATTTCATCTTTCCCGAAAGATTTGAAGGGCTGAAAAGAACTCAGTGCCCATTCGACCTTCGATGGAGTGAAGATTTCACAAGCTTTCTGATAGGCATTTGTAGACCATATATGTTCTACCTTATCTAGAACCTGCTCTTCAACCGAATATGGGATCGATCCTGGGAAATGAGCTCTCATCATTACTTCTAATGTTTTAGAAGAATCAACAGTAAAACTGCCATCCTCCTTTTTGAGGCTGCCTAGACCATTGGAGTGGTCTTTCGAAAGGACTTTGCGAAGCCTTGCGGCAGTAGGGGCACTGTTGATGTTTTCACATACCCGTCTCCAGTCCTTACGTTTGGCTTGACGTAATTATTTGTTATATTCTGTTAGAGCTTTTTTGTATTGAACCCAATCAGAAGTAATTTTTGCTCTACTGAATAACCGCCTGGATTTCTTCCTCAATTCTGCCAGTTTGTCAATCCATCAAGGCACATCCCTGTTAGAGGACCTTTGTTGAATAGGACAGCTAGCATGGTACGATGAGATCATTTGGTGAATGATCCCATCTGAGGCCTTATCCAGTTGAGAAACAGTCGTAAACTGTTCACCATCGTATGAATTTTTGTTCATTAAATGAAAACGAAAACGATAGAGAGTTCGGTTTTGCGTCGCCCGATCGATTTTGCTCACGATTTCGCGCGTTTTCGTCGCCGGAGAATTTATTTTTTTTCCCTGTTTGGAGCGTCTTGCTGGGTAGCGCTTCGTGAAGCCCAAGCAGGACAGTTCGGTTTTGCGTCGTCCGATAAATTTTGCTCACGGTTTCGCGCGTGTTT
Organism: Aedes aegypti; assembly: GCF_002204515.2. Lineage (NCBI taxonomy): Eukaryota > Metazoa > Arthropoda > Insecta > Diptera > Culicidae > Aedes > Aedes aegypti. The sequence goes on along the minus strand of NC_035108.1, from coordinate 340,773,244 downwards.
TCGTCGCCGGAGAATTTTTTTTCCCTGTTTTGGAGCGTCTTGCTGGGTAGGTATTTGGGAAGGCCCAAGCAAGACGGTTTGTTTTCGGAACGCCAAGAAGTTTTGCTGTCAGTGTCAGTTTTGTGTTCAGTCGAGAATGGATTACCAACTGGTGAGTTCGTTTCATGCTTATGATAACACATTTTTTCTTGAAAGCGTAACTTTTATGTAATATTAAAACAAACTTTGTATGGTTCGTCACAATAAGTGTCGGCATTATGCTTTTTTGTTATACAATTTCAATATACATATATTTTTCTCTTTTTGACATTATTAAAAATTATCTTTTGAATTGTTCGACATTGTGAATGTTGACGTATTTTTTAAAACTTCTACCATATCGAGACAAAATGCACAGTAATACTCATATGTCATTTTAAAACAAACTATGTATGGTTCGTCACTACAAGTGTCGGCATTATTCCTGTTTCATATAATTTAAAATATATACATGTAATTTTCAGTTTTCGTCATTAATAAAAACGTCTTTTGAATTGTTCGACATTATAGATGTTGACGTATTTTTTAAAGCTTCTACCAAAAACTTCTCGAGACAAAAATACAAAACTAGCTTTAAATATAAGTCGTATATTTCCCCCTTGTCCATGGATCGCATCACCGACCAGAGGTGACTCCCAGATCTTTTCCTCCCTCACTAATAAACACCCTTCCCGTGGTGATTGTAGAGATGCAGAGGTATTCTCGGTCTCTAGAAGCAACAATCATTACACCCTAACATTCCTTCCCCATCCCAACTGACTGTAAGGACTTGGCCGGCGCCGTTATTGATCAATAATATTAGATCTGCTAAAATTGCACTCCGAGAGTAAGCAGAAACTCCCATGCCTTATTCATTTGGATCGTAGTGCAATTCTTACCAGTTCCGATCAATCACGGAGTAGCAACCATTGACATGTACAGTCAGTCTATGCTATGCTATGCTTAAATGAAAACGATAGAGGTCCCAGTTGTTTTTTTTAGGGTTTCGCTTTCTTCTATTGCTGATCCAGCTTTATAGTCAAACCGGATGTGTTTGTGATCTGACAATGATTCTTCATTGGAAACATGCCAATTCACAATATTGCCCGACAGTAGGTCAATACAGATCGTAAGATCCAGCACCTCCTGTCGGATAGCATTTATAAAAGTAGGAGAATCCCCTCTGTTACATAGGTCAATATTGTTGGACGATAAGTAGTTCAAAAGATCTTCTCCTCTTTTATTGATACCCGTGCTGCTCCAAATTGTATGATGGGCATTTGCATCGCACCCTATTATAAATTGAGCGTTCAATAGGTCATAGTTAGGGCGGTTTTAAATTTAAAAATGTTTGAGAATCCAATCTCCCATATGTTTCTTACCATCCTCACAAAAAAAATAGTGTTCTGTGAAATTTTCAGCTTTCTAGGTGGTGATTTAAAGGTGGTCCAAAGACAATGTAGGTTTATATGGAAATTACTATGGAGAAATTTTGAGATATGTTCCAAGCACACTAGTACTGTAATGTAAGTACCTACCTTACATTGATGGCTACAGCGTAGCGTCACGCCATTGCCGGGCGTACTGTAGAGCTCCATCTTCGTCGGTCTTGGGCGAAACTTCTCCAGTTGCCCCGAACGTTTAGGGTCGCCAGGTGCTCTTCCACTGCGTACAGCCAGCGTATTCGTGGTCTTCCCCGAAGCCGCCGACCACTACCTGGTTCCCTGCTGAATATTATTTTCGCAATTCTTTCTTCCAACATTCGCACTAAGTGACCAGCCCACTGAAGTCTGCCGTATTTTACACGATTGATAATATTCGCATCTTTGTACACTTGATACAACTCGTGATCAGGGTTGGGAAAAGTTATAAGATTCACACTACAGTAGGCAAGCGTAACAAATGACAGTCAGCAAAGCCAGCGAAACTCACTGCTATCGCTGATGTAGGCAACATGCCTTGAAAATAGCAAAACACTCGTTGCTAAGGGCAACCCAAAACTACTGTAGAAAAATGTTCTATTTCCCGGTGCATTTCCCGCATTTACAGCCTTCAATGACACTTCTGTTTTAGAAAAATTCATGTACTCAACATAGGCTACTTGATGAGATTCACGATTTCAAACTACTGTAGTGAGAAAGCCACGTGATGCTCGCGAAATTCAAGCCTACTACTATGACTATTCCCAGCCCTGCTCGTGATTCATGCGTTTGCGTCACACACCATTTTCGAGTTTCCCACCGAGTATTGTCCGCAGCACTTTACGCTCGAAAACACCGAGAGCTTTCCGGTCTGACTCTTTCAACGTCCACGCTTCGTGCCCGTAGAGAGCCACCGGAAGAGTCAATGTTTTATACAGGGCAAATTTTGTTTCGGTTTAATAAAATTTTAAAAAATATTCGCTTAAATTTTCTAGAATCCTTGATGTTGAATGATCTTCAAATTCAATTTCCACAAAAGATATACATATTTCCTCACTCCGAACCATAATAAATACATGTAATAACAACAATAATTTTTCCCTTACTCAATCACAATTTCTCTTTCGTCTCTTTTACAGAAGAAGAATGCTACCACTGTATGGCGAGTCTGGTGGCACCTAAGGATAAAGTGTTTATCACGCAGACAAAATTACTTTACGAAGTCACCTGGAAGACTGTGATGCAAATTGCCAAAAAACATGCGGTAAGTAACAACAACCCTAACATAATAAGGTTTACACAATATAAGGCTGAAAACCTCAATCTCCCGTTTTAGAAATCCGCAGTACTGTATTTATCGAGATTATGCCCCGGCCAGAAATCGGAGCGCATCTTCATGGACTGGTGTTGGTGGATCCTCGGCGGGCTTCCGTTTCCGCACCTGGTGCGGGTGATGGACTGCTTCTTCCACGAAGGCATCAAGGTGTTCTACCGGGTTGCCCTCGCCATCCTCATTCTCTTTCACAAACACTCGACCGCCACCAACTCCGAGTGGGACGCCGACACGATCAAGAATGACATCGACAATGCGCTACCAAAGTTCTGCAAAAACATCCCGGTCTCGCCGGCCAAGCTCCTGCGGACGGCTTTTAGTATAAGAGCACTTAGGTAAGGCGCTTGTCAATCATTCAAAAATGTTCAACTGACTCACTAATGATTCCTCTCGTTACAGTTCAACCTACATATCTAGGATTTTTCTAAAGACTGAAATGGTACTAAAGAGTAAGTCAGTTCTTAGTGGTTCGAAGCAGATGGTAAGATCACGTTCTAGCGATAATTTACCAACGAGTCAATCCCAAGTCAACGTACAAATGATGTCACATACACTAACCATTAGAGAGGTGAGTAGACCCGAGCCATCCAGCAAAGCTAGCTAACGTAAGAGTGGTTGCGGTCAAGTTTTACCACCGTTTTCATTTTCTGTTTCTTGGTTGAGGTTTTTTCACATTGACATAGCGTTGCCGGCGGCGAGATATTCCGCTTTTATTGGAAAACTTCGCCGGCTTCCGCCACGTCATGCGCTATCATTTTTCCTCCGGGTTCATCGCCAGCCGGCGCCGTAAATCCTTCATTTTCATTCATTCTGGTAGCATAAAAATTTGTATATTTTCTTATTCCTTTTTTTCTGTTGTTCTTTCCCACACTGAAACTCATTTACGTGCCTTCGCTTCCGTCATAATTTGTTCCCTTTGCCGAAATGACATGACGTGAACGAAACACTGTCTAGAAGTTGAAGGATGATCGGGATTCCTGTCGGGCGATGGTATGGGCTCTAATTCTGTACTAATCCTTACAGCGTTTGGTTTTTGTTTGTTGAGTGTGGTTCTATACTAACCTAAAGTGGTACGAGTATTGATGGACTGTAGAACACTTGCCCGAGTGTCACTGAAAAATCACTAGTCTCCCGAATGGCAATGTTAATCCTTGAAAGGCTTTTACAATAGATTGGATTAGTTTTCAAACTTTTTCTTTGTGCATTCATATACTCAAAAATTAAAGACAGATAAGAAGAATCTCTAGACTTGTCAGAAGCGTACTAAACCCCAGTGAAAAAAATTAGATGACATTTATCCTTCTAGGACTCAGTTAGAGTTGCTTTAAATTTATTTAAATTTCGTCTCGTCGACTCTCCACATCTTGTTATCGGAGGGACCTGGGAGGGAGGCACCGATACTACACACGAAATATAAGACAACGTTATTTTAAACTGCAAGATAACTCCAGTATGCCAACAACAATCAAGGCAGGCTTCGAGAAAATCGGTAGTTTCCTTTTGTTGTGCACCTTCGATTTTTCCTGACCAACATGAAAAAAGGGCCACAGTTTTCTATGCACTAAATATTCATTTTCATTGGAAAAAGTAGAACGATGCGTTTTTCAATGCTTTATGTTCTATCAGATTAAATGGTGCTCACGTGACATTACTTGCATTATGTGCATGAATTGATTTTTATTCGATTTTTATCACTTTTGAAGAAATACGAAAATGTGTTTTAATCAGTTACGCGCTTTTTTCATGTTAGTCCAATGTTTGAGATCTGGGCTCACAGTGACAGTTCGTGACAGCGGAATCTCGGCTCACTATGACGTACAGAAATTTTGTATTGGTTTCTCCCTCCCAGGGAGGGACCATCGAGATAGGGAGAGATCGAAACATAGAAAAAAAGTTTAATGAATACTAGATTGAAAATCACTCCGTTACCAGGAAAATTGAAAACAAACAGACGTAATTTCGTCTCCGCAAATTATTTTGAATCCATAAAATCTAGTCTAGTAACCTTTGATTATGAGAATATCGACATATCGAGAGAAAAGCGGGAATAGAAATCTCATCGAGATAGGGAAATACCGAGATATCAAGATATAGAGAGTGAAAATGTATGCAGAATGAAGGGACCGAAAAAATCATCAACATAGGGAGAGATATCGAGATGTGGAGAGTCGACTGTATACTCAACTCTCCATAACTCGATATTGAAGGGACCATCGAGTTAGGCCGGTATCTAGTTACAGAACACAAAACCAGTGCAACTGCGAACCAAGCGACCATCGAGGTAGCCATGAAAACCAATTTTCAATATGGTTCTCTAACTCTCGAGATACGAACGCTTTGGAAACCAATGAAAGTTCATTGGGTACCCTATTAAAAACCTCTGAAAATCCTTTTAAAACCCACTTGAAATCTATAGGAGTGCTCTGAATATCCATGTGTTTCCTCTTGAAATATTTGATAGCCCTTAAGTACATTTTCCACAACTTCGTTTCCAATATTTTTGTTCCTCGTTCACTTTACAAATCACGATATTAGCTCATAAATGGATTAATTGATTGTTAATCAATTGTTGTCAATTTAACCAAATTTTTGTGTTGTTTCTTTTACTGCTATAACATTCCCTAAAAATAGAAAATAAAATCCTTTTTTTTTAATTTTTAAATTTAAATATATTCATTAGATTTTTGATGTTTAGGTCCTTACAATTTATATGAGAACGTACTGTGTACAGCATGAAACACACCGCGTGTCTTTCTAAGACCAAAATTTTATATTCATTCGTCTATGTGTACAAGGATTCACCTCTTCACAACTAATCCACACTTCTTTTCTTATCCTATTCTATTTCACGCTGCTTTCCAAATGGAATATACTAACCAATTAAAACTCCACTCATTCTCCAATAAACTCACCATTCATCGTGGGAACGAATACCGCCATCGATAAAAAATCTCCTACCGCGAGGCTCGTTTTTCAATCTTCTCATGACGGTGACACCGTATCACGATTCGATATTCAATTTGCACCCCCGATGATGAAATGGCACTAATACGATCACGCTCGCGTAAATCCCGTTTCCCGCGAATTGCGTCTCGGTTTCGCTTTGATGTCGGTGAAAAATTGTACCCGCTTTTGTCATTAATCGGATTCGGAAATACGCTTCTGGTGGGGGTGCAGGGGGCGCACTCACCGGATGTGAGAGTTTTATCGATGGGAGTTTTCCCAACCCAAGCAATAAAGAGTAAAGTTTGTGATCAGGATGACGTAAGTGTTGATTGTACCCGTTAATTGTGGACTTTTCTGTTTAACTGTTGTTTTTCGTTTCGCACCTTCTTGGTTATCAATTTGAGTATCCATAAAATTGTTGTTGATCGAAAAGAGTATATCGAAAAGATTGATTTGTTTTTTACGAATATTCGCATTGAGCTGTTTTCTTGGAATTGATTCCAAAACCACAACATAGTCTTCTTAAAACTTTTATTCGAAAGACAACAATACTTTTCTTACCCTAACAAACTCGCTACAATTGCAATTATAACCCTGGAGCGTTTTTATTAAACTTGATTTTCCCCGTGAATGCCTTTTTCTTTTGATTTTGAAAGCAACATCACAAGAACAAAAATGTTATTTTCAACTGTTTTCCTTCTCGTTTTCATTCCACGAATCGCCACCAGCTTTTTACGCTTTGGTCCTGGCTGCCAGTTAGAATAACAATGTACCAGCCCGTACTGCTCTACACAACGGAGGAGCACGGATGCTCACTGACGACATTCTACGTACGAGTGGAGCAGCATGAACCCACGCTATTGATGATCAAAACCTGCAATAATGAGGTAATTATTTTCTACGCGTTTCCCAAATCCTGACCTCATAATACTAATTTCGATTTTCCTCTCAATCAAAACAGGTGTTCGGTGCCTATTGTTCATCGCGGTGGTTCGAGCGTAACCTCAAGGACGACCGTGGCCAGCGGCAGGCGTACTTTGGCACCGGCGAAACGTTCCTGTTCTCTCTCTATCCGGAGCGCGCAAAATATCCCTGGGTCGGAATCGAGGGCGATAAGGGTCTGGGCCACGCATCGGAACTGTTCATGGCCGCCGACTCCAAGATGATCACGATCGGGGGAGGGTGAGTGTTATACTTTCATTTTACCTAGTTCTGAATGAAATCTTGCTCAGTTAACAAAGTTATTTCATAAATGTGTTGAAATGCAACTCGGGTCGGGTGGACAGAAAAGCTTGTACTGCCCTTTGCACTTGTTAGTTCATTCGGCCATTCGTCATGAGACGTCTAATAAAAGCTCTTGGAAGATTTCTCTGACCTGCCCTTCTACGCCTGCTTGTCCCATGTTCTATGTAAACCTTATGGACCGCGGGACAAATATGCGTAGAACGGCAGTGACGTTTGCTCAAAAAATCCTGCAGGAATTCTAAAGCATGGCTGTCACTAGAAAGTCGCTATTTTAACTCTTTCTTTTCCACGGCTTTGATGGACTATTTCTTTCATCAGTTTTTTAATTGTTTTTCAATAGTGAATTGATTGTTTCTCAACACTCATCAGTACTTCTATACTCATCAGATTAATCCAAAAGTTAACAATTTTTTTTACCATTGAAAAAAATGTGCTAACGTTTGGATTGATCTAATAAGTATAGAATCATATTCTAGTAACTACAGTCAAGACTCTACTATGCTTCTCTTTTACTATGCTTCTCTAACTCGATATTGAGAGTCGAGTAAAAGAGAGCTGACTTATTGAATAGTTTTCATCCTGATACGGTTTGTCTCACTTCGGAGCTACCATGGGAAAGAGATGATTAACAGAAGGTCTCCAAAGTCTCTTTCTCACCTTCCAATCGTCGTATGATTTGTCACTATTAGAACTACAACGCTGCTGATGTGAACGAAGAGATTTTTTCACCAGTGTTGTGCAAAATATAACAGTGTAACGACTGAAGTTCCAAAAAATACTTTTACCATTTTTTTCTCTGGAATTTACATCGAAAATTTTTCATAAATTTCTATATTCTTGTTTAATACATCAACAGAACATCAAGAACACTTATTTTTGAAAAAAATTCTGGAAATATGTCTGAAGTTCTGCAGGTATTATAAGCAGGAATCAACAAATCAATATTTATCGTGAAGCTCCTAGACAAAATCCTGAAGAAATCTCAGGACAAATTTCTGGTACCGTAATCCGGGGTAATATTGATCGCAATGACCCTCCTCGTAAAAAGTCCGAACCAGCATTTATCGATAAAATATTTTCAATGCATGAATGGTGATTCTCTTCCTTGGTGGTAGTTGGTCCCTAGTGATTTATCCTACCTCCGTTCTGGTCACGATCTTCAGATTATCGTGATTCGTCAACATTCGTATTGATAAAGTGGAGGGACATGGTTGAAATGGAGTTTAAAAGAAACGAATGTCAGAACAGGTATCCACCGGCGACGCCAAACGGACCAACGTAATGTGGTGTAATTTGGGATTTGTGTTGGGTTTTTCCCTCAAACCAAAAGAATATAGAGCCACAAAATTAATTTCGAAGCATTCTGTATTTTAGCGCTCCCACACACATCTATCACACGCCTTCGATAATGCTAACTCCTACGCTAATGCCCTATGCTATGGTCTTCGGCCAGATTATGGTCTCCTTCTTGCCCTGCGGGCGATCATCACTTGTGCGCATGCTATAGTGTACTCACGGCTTCTTCTCCCTAGAGTTCGTCACCTCGTCTAGCTCGCCGTCTTCTTCGCGCCGACAATGGTCGACAGTCTCGCTGTTCTGCCTTTTTTGCACCGCCTCCGTTCCTCTAAATGCCCCTCACTGTGGAGCTTGGCTACGTTCGCGTTCGATGAACCTCCGTTAGCAGACACCGACCACTCTGTGAATGCCACCAGACAGGTATTTGTTCTGGCCGACGGGTTTGGATCTCTTGCCGACAACCGAGATCTGTTAGGTACTCGATCCAGCGTTTCACCAGGATCTCCCACGGCCAAGTGCTTGTCCGGATTGGATGCTTTGCTGCCTCGGATTAAAACGTAACAGAAAAAAAAGCGCCCTAAACGGCCTTCATTAGTAACATGCGGACGCTTCCGACTAGAGTGACTCACCCGTGGATTTGGGACGCTTTTTCGGAGTATTTCTCAGCGCTTTCCTCGTTCCCAAACGGACGGTTGGAGATTAGGGTCGACTTCTGTGTGGAACGGGAAATCGTCACAAAACGTTACGCGCATGTTAATGTCGGTCAAAATTACCTCACGCTAGTTCCTTCAGAACTTCCTTGTCCTGGCTACTTTTTGCCGTTGGTTTTTGCCGGATGATGCTCGGAACGGATTCCTATTTTGGCAGAGAGTCGGTGGTTATCATTCCATGTTATACGGCCATTGCGATCTAAATTACCTTGGCACAGTCCCTGAACACAGCTGTGCTCTTCTCACCGGTCCCGCAGCGCGTGTGCTGGCGTTTTTTCCTTGATCCGGGCTAGGCGGTCCGAATCCCGTTAGCTGCTGCCCCGTCGAAATCTGGAACTTTCCTTTGGTCCGCGCGTCCTGGCACCGTGTCGGCAAGGATTTGCTTCGATCAACTTAGTCTGCCACGAGGAGGCAGCTATCTCGGCAGCTTCGAGCACTAGCACCTCTTCTCTTGCTGCTGCCAGTGCACTTTTTGTCTGCCACAGCGGAAACAAACTTTTTCCTGTGTTGTGGTAGTACTGATGATGACAGATGTGAATCGTATTCTCAAAGGGCGTGTTCGAGTTAATCGCTTTTGTGTACAGTGTAATTTATGCTCGAAATTAACTAAATTCGAAATGAACGTTACACAACTTCACTGTGGGGATTGAATTTTTCATGAATCGGTAACAGCGATTCATGAAAAATTCTAAACTTTCACTTCCGTTAAGAAGTTTTCTAGAGACTGAACTGATCGTGTAGTTTAGCTTGAACAGACTTCAAGACATACAAAGAGGCACCAAAATCCAAACTAAATTTACGCAAGTCGCACCACTTGCCAGAGAGGGTACACATAATCCAAAGCTTCAAGTTTCTGATTAACGACAGCGAGTCCTGTCAGATGAATTGATCAGACGCCAACGAAGTCTTGGCAAATGGTCTCTAGAGAAGTTCTTGTCCATCATCTCTATGCTAGCTGTCCCACAGTGGAACATTCAAATAGATTATGTCTAGTTGTAACTAAAACTAGAAAAATCTTACATCTACACAAGAAACATAGAGGTAAATTGTTGTATTGGCTAAATTACTTAAGGCTAGGACATCATCGATGGTATGATTCCTTATAATTGCCTATTTTCGTGCCTAATGGCTTAGTCACTGACCGAAGTCGAGTGCATAGCTTGTGTAGTTGGTTCGGAAAAGAGCGCATTTCCTCGCCCTCGATGTGCATGGGTCCAAGAATAGGGTTCACAATTCCAAGTTACCTTGGAATATCCGCGCCCCTGGTCGCGTTGCTTTTGGGTGATACCCGGGATGATAATGCCATGCAATCGCCCGAACACTACGAGGTGCCGAGAAGACCTTTATTTGACAGATTTACAGGAATGCGTAACACTTTGGACCTGATCGATATTTGCAGCTGCTGCTGCCGCCAGTACACCATCCAGGGCTTGTGACTTCATTGCTTCCACGCTTGGTGTCTTTCTCGAGCTGAACTCCTCGTAACTGGTGTTGTTCATAGCTGATCTTGTTTGGTATTTGGAGCCACCTTACTCACTACAGGCTTTCAGGGTCCCAATCTCCCGTGCCTTCCGTAGGCTTTGTCCTGTCGTGTTGTTGTTGTTTCCGTCGTTGGTATTTGGAGCTTCCTTACTCACTTTAAGTTTTCAGGGTCCCAATCTCCCGTGCCTTCCGTAGGCTTCGTCTTGTCGTGTTGTCGCTCCAGTTGCTGGTATTTGGAGTCTCCTTACTCACTATAAGTTTTCAGGGTCCCAATCTCCCATGCCTTCCGTAGGCTTCTGGACGTCGTGTTTTCATAGCTGAAGGTCTTGTCGAGGTGGAGAGGTAGTCATGAAGAAGTTGTTGCTCATCACACCTGACTTGGTGCCATTTTCCCGATTTGGCACGGATTTTCGGAGCGTAGAACTCATTGTTGACAGGGTTTGCCTGTGGACATAGCTGAACCAATAACGTTTAGTCCGCCTTGATGTCTTTTGCGTGATAGCGGCCTTGCTTCCCATCCGCGACGTCTTCCAGCATGTAGATGTTCTTCCCCAAAATCTGTTTCACTAGTGCCGGAACGTACTTTGGATCCAGTTTCCTGTTTACGTGATCTGCTTTGGAGGACTGAGTGAAGGTTCGCCTCCAGACGACGTCGCCTATGTTGAAGTCCACCTGTCGCGTGCGTAGATTGTACCTCTGCTTCGTTTTTTCGTAGTTCTTCCTAATCCGCTGCAGCACGAACTCTTGGATTCTCTTCATCGCTGACAACCGCATGTCCTGTGCCACTTTCGGATCTTCCGGTGTATTCATGTTCGCTTGTACGTAGAGGTCCGTATGGAGTATCAGGTCTCGTCCGAAATTTGCAAAATGCGGGCTCACTCCCGTCACTTGATGCTTAGCACTGTTGATGGCTGCTGTTATCGCTGCCAGATTCTCGTCCCATCCTGCATGGTTCTCATCCAGAAGCGCTCGAACACAGGTGATCAGCACTCGATTCACGCGTTCGGCGTTATTCACCATCGGCGAATAGAAGGCCGTCTTCATGTGCGTGATCTTGTGCCGTGCCAGAAGCGATTTGAACGCGATGGACTCAAACTGTCTCCCATTGTCTGAGAGGATGATTCTTGGCCGTGAGAACTTCAGGAAGACATGCTGTTCCAGAAACTCCACCATCTTTCCAGAATCTGCGCTGCGCATGGGATGAGCGATAACATACTTCGTGATCCAATCCACCACAACTAACAGTACCGTGTTGCCGCGTTTTGAGCGAGTAAGAGGTCCCACGAAGTCCACTGACACCAGCTCCCATGGTATTCTGGCAGGTTTCAGACCTCCCATGTCTGGCATCATGGCAGAGTTTGGCGCTTTGCTAGCTTTGCAAACTTCGCAACTCCGGACGTACTGCCCTATGTTTTCTCTCATCTTCGGCCAGTAGAAGTGAGACTGAACCTTGTCTAGCGTTTTGTGGAATCCTAGATGACCGGCCGTTGGCGCGTCGTGGCAGCGCTTGATGACCTCCACGCGATTCTTCAACGGCACAATCCGCTTCCATTTATGCGTTGTTGTTCCTCCTTCTCTGCAAAGACAGTTTTTGTAGATCTCGTTGTCCACCAGCCTGAAGTCTGGGTAATCGTCTCCTTGAGTTTTTATTTTGTGCGCCAAGGCTTCAAACCATGGGTCCTCTGAATCTACGCCTGTAACGAACGTGGTTACTGCTACAACCCGCGAGAGCGCGTCCGGAACTACGTTGATGCTTCCCTTCCGGTACTTGATCTCGAAGCCGAAGGCATTCAATCTTAGGATCCACCTGCTCATCAGCGCTGTCGGGTTTTTCATGGACAGTAGATATGACAGTGCAGCATGGTCACAATACACAATGAATTTCACTCCTTCTATGTACCCTCTGAATTTTTCTACGGCGCGGATTACTGCCAGGCATTCCCGTTCGGTTACCGAGTATTTGCGCTCCGATGACGACAGCTTTTGCGAAAAGTAGCTTACCGGATGTTCTTCTCCGTCTACCTCCTGCGTTAAGACCGCACCAATAGCGATGTCACTGGCGTCGCATGCTACCGAGAATGGTTTGCTGTAATCCGGCATGATCAACACCGGAGCTGACACTAGCGCGGCCTTCAGGTTTAAGAAGGCCTCCTCTGCTTTCGCCGTCCAGCGGAACTTTATCTTCGTCTTCGTTAACTCGGTTAGCGGGGCGGCGATCCGTGAGAACTCCGCTATAAACCTTCTGTACCAGTTACACAGGCCCAGAAATCTCTGCACTTCTTTTCTGGTTGTTGGTGCTGGGTACTTTACGATGCAGGCTATCTTTTCATCGTCCACCTTCCAGCCGTCTTGATTCAGCACATAACCAAGATATCTTATCTCCTCTCTGCAGAACTTCGATTTTTCTGGCGAAATTGTCAGGTTCGCACGCCGTAGTCGGGCCGCTACCTCCGTCAGCATTTCCAAATGCTCTTCGAAAGTACGAGAGCAGATGATGATGTCATCCAGATAATGGAAGACTCGAGGCTCTAGGTCTGCAAACAGATGCGTCATCAATCGCGATAGAGCTTGGCTGGCCGTGCAGAGTCCGAACGGGACTACCTTAAACTGGAAGTGTCCTCGTGAGGGTACGGTGAACGCCGTCAACGGCCGGGACGCCGCTGCTAGTGGTAGTTGCCAAAAAGCATCTTTCAAGTCGATCGACGAAATGTACGCACATCCCCCAAGGTTGTTGATGATGGCAGAGATTTGTGGAATCGGGTATCCTTCGTTGGTCATGATCGAGTTCAGATGTCGCGCATCGAGGCATACCCTGTAGTTCCCGTTCTTTTTCTTAACCGCCACGAGTGGGTTGTTCCATGGGGAGAACATCGCTTCCTCTATCACGTCTAGTGTCACCATCCGGTCGATCTCCTTGTTGACTTCGTCCAGCACGTACTTGGACATCGGGTAGTGCCGTTGCTTTTTGGGTTTTGCTTCACCAACATCTATTCGGTGCTCGTACAGGCTGGTTCGACCTAACTTACCGTCCTCCGCAGTTGGAAATGTTGCGATGACTCGATGTAATGCTTTTCTCTGCTCTGGTGTCAACTCCTTCATCGAATCCTCTTCTGGTGTTTTCGCTGTCTCCGGATTAGTGTCGATTTCGATGCCTTCTTCTTCTAACGAACAGCACACCGGTTTTACTCCGAATGTTCTCCAGAAGTTCATGCCGAGCACAATGCATTCTGGTAGCGATGGGGCCAGGAGTACTGCGATTGTCTGAATTCGGTTGTTGAAAGCTATTGGAAGATATACGAAGTTGCGAATGTTGTGCGCGGTACCATCAACTGTTTTTATTTGACCTTTTGCTTCTCCTTTCCGCAGTCGGAGTTCTTCGATGATCTTGACCGCGTTTCCGCCAAGAAGGGAACAGCTTGCACCACTGTCCAGCAGTCCACGTAACTTCTTCCCCAGGATTGATATCTCTGCATGCGGGCGTTCGTCGTCTTCGGGGTTGATGATGATGGAATTGATCATGGCTTGGTTCGGGATGTCTGAGGGATTGTAGAAGTTTTGCGAGGATCTCCTTCCCTCGATTAGTGATTCCCCGCGACAGCGTTTCCCAGACCTGTTCGACAAGTCGGACAGCTACGCAGCGAATAGCCTTTGTGCCCACAGCGATAGCAAAACATGACCGCTTGAGGCTTTGGACAGTCCATGAACCGATGTCCTTCTTCATCGCAATTCCAACAGATCAAACCAGTTCTCCTTTGATCGCCAGGTTGTTGCTGATGATGTTCTTGCAACTCTTGTTCCTGTTGATGCTGACTGCGATGTGGTCTTTCTTCCCTGTTATATTGTCGAAGTTTTAGTGCATTCACTTGCTCCGACAGTTCCAGAATTCGCTGCTGCCAGTTGTCCTTTTCTGCTGCCGATTGCGTTTCCATCGACTTCTTTTGACTCTCGCTGACGTTCGCGTTTTTGCTTGGGTGGGCTTGTGGTTGACAGCTGCAAGCTTCTAGAGGACTAAAATCCTCCTCTGAGTTCAGCATGTGCACTCGCCCGAACCGCGGATTTCCTCGATTTAACGGCGTTGGGCGATTCGCTGGCGTTGCTAAGTTCGGTTCTAGCAGACTGCTCTGCGGAAAAGGAACTCGTTTCTGACGGTTTAACAGCATGCGCGTTTCATCATAGCTGCTACACACTTCCACCATGTCTTGCAGAGAGAGTGGTCTCGCTGCCGTAACAATCGTTGCATAGTCCGCATTCATGTTTTTCTTCACAATGAAGAATTTCTCTTGTTCGCTCATTGGTGGTTGTATGAAGCGGAATAATGCGGATATGTCACGGTAGTACTTTGCGAAAGACTCATCCGGAGCTTGGAATCGGAAGATGGCTTGTAACTTGAGGATCTGCTCGTAACTACTTGGCAGATATTCCTTCCGTATCTCGTTTTTGAAAGCTGTCCATGTTACCAGCAGGTTCTGCGATATCGCTCGTCCATACCAGTCCAACGCATCGTCTAGTAGTAGATGTTTGATGGACTTCAGCAGCGTATCATCGGAAAGGCCTTCTGACCGTGCGAATGTTTCCACTCTGTCGAGAAAGGTGTTGAGAGATGTGGTGTCCTTTTCGCCCTTGAACTTGAATGGCCAGTTGTGAACTGCTTTGAGACCTCTCCCTGCGTCTTGCCGATCTTGCGTGTGCTGTTCTCGTTGTAGTAGCTGTATGAGCAGTTCATCTCTCAAGCGATCGGTTGTACTGTCGTGAGCTATTTCTGGTCCAGCTCGATGGTAAGCTGGAGGAGGTGTGCCTCTCGGTTGCGAAGAATTCCTGCCAGGTAGTGAGAGATTGATCGCAACTCCACGTCCCCTTCCTCTTCCTGCTCTAATCGGCGAACTCGTCGCACGGATGAAGTCGTTGTTCAGCCCTTCATTGCTTTGCCTGTTCACAACACCCGTTTGCGCTGCTGCCTTCTGTGGTTCGTTGATTCGATGCTGGTTTTGTTCTCTTTCCGGCGATAGAAGAGTGTTGTAGTGCTGTTGATATTCCAGCGATCCCGCTCCTTCCGCTGGTTGTGACACTTGTTGACTACTCGTGCTGATCAACGGATCACCAAGTCTGTCACTGATGTCTTCTATTAAGAACTTCACTTGCATTGACACTGACGCGTGCATATCGATCAGGTTTGCCGGAGGTTTCACAATTGACAGACGATCTCGATAATGAATCATACGAGATCTAGATTGGATTAGGAAATCTGTGTTACATCTTTTGAGTGCCGTTTCAATCATTGGAATCAGTAGTCTGACTTGCTGTTCACAACGATGAATGTTCACATCTGCCGGCATTGCATGCTCGGATGAGGTGTATTTTACATTCTCGGCAAACTCTTTTTGCATCAGCGCTCTGAGCTGCGTGCCTTTGATTCTGCGTGTGGCAGAAGTAGGTTGGTTGCATCGGCGCAAAGCCAACTCGTAATTTAGCTCCTCATCACTGAGGTATAAGGGATCCATACTGTCTAAAGTATCTTCAACACGAAAAGTTAGCCAAATGGACAAAACAAAATTTCTCACAAATTTTTGAGTATTATTCTATAAGATAATAATACTACGGGCTCGTTTTGGTTGGGCGCCAATGTTGGGTTTTTCCCTCAAACCAAAAGAATATAGAGCCACAAAATTAATTTCGAAGCATTCTGTATTTTAGCGCTCCCACACACATCTATCACACGCCTTCGATAATGCTAACTCCTACGCTAATGCCCTATGCTATGGTCTTCGGCCAGATTATGGTCTCCTTCTTGCCCTGCGGGCGATCATCACTTGTGCGCATGCTATAGTGTACTCACGGCTTCTTCTCCCTAGAGTTCGTCACCTCGTCTAGCTCGCCGTCTTCTTCGCGCCGACAATGGTCGACAGTCTCGCTGTTCGGACCTTTTTGCACCGCCTCCGTTCCTCTAAATGCCCCTCACTGTGGAGCTTGGCTACGTTCGCGTTCGATGAACCTCCGTTAGCAGACACCGACCACTCTGTGAATGCCACCAGACAGGTATTTGTTCTGGCCGACGGGTTTGGATCTCTTGCCGACAACCGAGATCTGTTAGGTACTCGATCCAGCGTTTCACCAGGATCTCCCACGGCCAAGTGCTTGTCCGGATTGGATGCTTTGCTGCCTCGGATTAAAACGTAACAGAAAAAAAAGCGCCCTAAACGGCCTTCATTAGTAACATGCGGACGCTTCCGACTAGAGTGACTCACCCGTGGATTTGGGACGCTTTTTCGGAGTATTTCTCAGCGCTTTCCTCGTTCCCAAACGGACGGTTGGAGATTAGGGTCGACTTCTGTGTGGAACGGGAAATCGTCACAAAACGTTACGCGCATGTTAATGTCGGTCAAAATTACCTCACGCTAGTTCCTTCAGAACTTCCTTGTCCTGGCTACTTTTTGCCGTTGGTTTTTGCCGGATGATGCTCGGAACGGATTCCTATTTTGGCAGAGAGTCGGTGGTTATCATTCCATGTTATACGGCCATTGCGATCTAAATTACCTTGGCACAGTCCCTGAACACAGCTGTGCTCTTCTCACCGGTCCCGCAGCGCGTGTGCTGGCGTTTTTTCCTTGATCCGGGCTAGGCGGTCCGAATCCCGTTAGCTGCTGCCCCGTCGAAATCTGGAACTTTCCTTTGGTCCGCGCGTCCTGGCACCGTGTCGGCAAGGATTTGCTTCGATCAACTTAGTCTGCCACGAGGAGGCAGCTATCTCGGCAGCTTCGAGCACTAGCACCTCTTCTCTTGCTGCTGCCAGTGCACTTTTTGTCTGCCACAGCGGAAACAAACTTTTTCCTGTGTTGTGGTAGTACTGATGATGACAGATGTGAATCGTATTCTCAAAGGGCGTGTTCGAGTTAATCGCTTTTGTGTACAGTGTAATTTATGCTCGAAATTAACTAAATTCGAAATGAACGTTACATTTGTGGATTGAATACTGATATTTTTTGCCAAGCATCAATATGGGTGACTTTCGAGGATAGCGAAACGTAAGAGGGGTTAGGACAAGGTTGTGGATTTACTGGGTAAATCCATCACATTGGGGTTATGACTCTGTGTCTTGTCAGGAATAGGGTCTGATTGGTATGGTAGTATGCAATAGAGTTCGGAATTGATAGACAGACTTTGAGGAAAGAAGTTTTGAACGTAAGGCAGCAGCACCTTGGATCTTGGAGGGCGCATGTCTGGAGAGTTGGGCAGCTGTTCATACTAGGTTACATTACGTAGAAAGTGGAATCTGTTTTGCCGTGCACAAATTATGGGAAGTATTTGAAAATGTTTTCTTGTTCAGATTGGGTAGCGCAAGAGAGGATTTTTAGCTCTGCGTTATATTAGGAGGATATTATAGTGCATGGTCTACTGATGACTGTGTATTTTAAGGGTGATCGAATGAAAGCTTTGTTGAGTAAAGTTACCGTTGAATTTTTGCAGTTCGTAATTGTTTTGAAATGTTTGTCGGACAATAAGAAAATTTTCTAGGGTATTTGTTTGGATGCTAATGCATTATATTGTTAAATCTAATTGTTCGTATCACACGCGAAGCATAGCATAACCCAATGTATAATGAAATTAGGTTCGAAGAAAGGATTAATATTTGATCACTTAAACTTTACGCTGCAAGATATTCTTAATCGTATTTCTTTTCTTCTGATGTACAGGAATAACTGGTATATTTAGCTAAAATAATGAACAATCATACGCATAGAGCCTACGGGTCATGCAGTTAGGATTGAAATTAAAATAATATTGCGCATTTCTTTCACACCACAGGTTTATCGCAGAAGTTTTTACATGTGCGGAGGCGTTGGTAGAGGTGCGCGATTGCGTCGAGTCGGGTCGGTGTTTTCAGCGGACTCATTTTTCGCAAATCGAAGAATGAGTGCTCTGAGGGCATCAACATGATTCGATGAGGTCCCACACTTTTATTTGCGCTTTTGCACTTGTAAATGTCTTACTAAATAGGAATACTTTGTGTGAGGGAAAGTGCAGGAGAATAAAATATAATTCATTAGAATTTTCTGATAGAGGCAGAGTTCACATGTTACTTAGGTATTTAAAATCAAATGAGAATCACATTAAATAATAGATAAACACTAATGGTCATATTTTTATATTTTCATTTCATCGCGGTCCTCATTGCTCGAGCGGAGACGACAAAACTCGAGGTGGATAGAATCGACGCAACTACGACACGGAAAAGAAACAGATGAGAAACTATCGATACATTTATTCAACTATAAAAACCACGTTTTAACGTAATGACTTTATTTCTTCTCGTTTCAGCAATCCAACAACCAAACCATCTCTACTATCTTTTCATTTCCTCTTCGTTACATTTATAGTCCCTCTGGCACTGAATCGAATGACGCATTCCGCTTTTTATTAGCGATGTCTTTGCTGTACGTTGAGCATGGTGTCGGAGGTGATGTGCTGTGTAGAACATCGGATGTTCTACACGGCACGCTACTTCCGGCATTTTGTTTGGCGTGCGGGATAGGCAGTGCTAGTGATGATATGAAGGCCGCTATTCGGTTTAGTGCCAGACTAGGACTATATCTATTTAATGTATCTGAAGCTTGTGGGACCGCTTTAATTCCGGCGCCTGCTTGTGGAAGATCCCGGTGTGCTAAACGGTATAGGACATGTTAACGGGGGAGGCTTGGTAGGTCCTCACCCAGCCCGTGTCTAGATGGGCGGATAATTGTCTGCCAGGGTGTGGATTGAGCAATTACAATGAATGGTGATTCTCTTCCTTCTATTCATGAGCTAATAAACATTCAGGCTAGAAAATTGCATACAGTTAGGCGTATTCGTGTATTTAATTTTAAAATAACTCAAAAAGCAAATGACTTATAAAAGTTTGGCCTTCATATTCGGCTTCAGGGACCATGATTTTAGTATGTGTGGTAGCCTCGCAGAGTTGGCCATGAAATTTAAGAGATTATTCATTGTTATTAGAACTGTCAAGCTGAGCAGTACCACAGTATGTAATGATATTTTCAATATTACCAAAAGTTGTTTTAATGGGTGATCAATGTGACCCCATATCAGCTGAAAAAAAAACACTTAAAACATTTTTTAAACATGCTTCAAATTTGCAGAAAATAAAATACAGCATATATACACGAGCAATGGGTGTCAGTACTTGTTTTAAAAATAAACAAATTTGCAACATGTGCATTTTTTAATGAAATCTTTAGGAAATACCCAAAAAAATGATCAATGTTACCATGGATTACGGTACTATATTTCCAAGAAGATGTATTTGGCAACTTACCATTACTTTTTAATGGAAATTTCTCAAATAATCACTGAAGAAATTAAATGAAGATTTTTTTTTCTATCTTTTTTAACGAGATTTTTATCCCTGGGCTAGTTTATCTCGGGACCAATGGCTTTGCTTCCCTTCCGAAAGAAGTCGTCACTGAAACTATTAGTGACTATCTCGGGGATGGGATTTGATCCCAGGTCATCGGCGTGAGTGGCGTGTGTTCTAACCACTACACCAGGCCCGTCCCATGAAGAATTGGTGTTTATACCAAGGAATTCCTTTCGTAATTTGTGGGTCGTTTGAATTGAATTTTTGGGTCAGAAGTTTGAAGTTTCTCTTTCTTTTTTCAAAATATAAATAAAGATTGCTGCATCAAATTTATGGAAAATTCATTGAAAAATCTTTAGGACGCGGTTGGTGGTCTAATGGCTAGCGCTTCTGATTAATAAGCAGAAGGTCATGGGTTCAATCCCAGGCCCGTCCCTTTCCTCGCACTTTGTAGTTGTATCTTTCACTTGCTTCTATCCACCACTCTAAATATATCACAGTTGATCTATCTCAGTTCATAGCATTTGCTAGAACCCGAGACGGACAGAAATGAACCGTTTCCCTACGCATCCATTCTTTCATCATTATAGCATGCCTTGCCTTACGCCTGATACATAGGTAGTCTGCTAACCAAACCAGCAAGCCTATCTGCCATAAAAATTACCGCACCCCTTCACCCTGCCCGCATAAACTGGCGTAGACGCAGTGCTATATACGGTCTACCGTATCTACGCCAGTTGAATGCATCATCAACTCCTTCCGCTTCCCCTCATTGGTCTGCATTCTGACGTGGCAGGCACCATTGTTGCCTAAAAATAGAAGATCACCAGCACTTATACACTGAGGGTGTCTGTTAGTCCTAAGCAGTCATCTGGTTGGTTCCTTGTTTAAGTGCAGCTGATCTGGCGATACTGGATTAGCAACCACGGGCGGCCAATCAAGGTCAAGCTCAAAAATCCATAGATTATTGAAAATATTTTTTTGCAGAAATGAAGTGGACCTTGCAGAAAATCCTGGTGTAAATCCTAGCTAGAGGCTCCAGAGATTCCTACGTAACTTCTCAACAGTCTCAGTGATTTCTTTACAGGTTCCTCGAGAAAAAGCTTCAGAAATTCTTCTAGTGATTATTTAATAGATCCCTCCATGGATCCTTGCAAAAATTCTTATACAGGTTACTCGGAAATTCATCCAATGTTTTTAATTCCTCTAGAATTAACCTAAGAATCCCGTCAGTCATTCAACGCTAATTCTTCCAGTAAAATTTACGATGATGCTCAGAAAACAAGCCCAGGGATTTCCCCAACATGCACTACAGAGGTTCTTCTGATAGTTGTTTCAGTTGTTACTCCAAGATAACTGCATATGATTCCTACAGAAATATGTTAGGGAAACCCATAAATTTTGAATCTGGGGTTTTTGAAAAATAATATATTTTTCCTGTAAATCTTACAAGATTTGCTTTAGGAGGCATCTTTTTGTGGATTTTCTCGGGAAATGTTCTAGAGATAATTCCTGGATATCATCCATGAATCCCTACACAAATTTTCAATCGATTTTTTGAGCGATTTCGGGCTTCCAAATGAACACTATGCTTAGAAATAGACTCTGTGCTAATAGGAAGAAAAAGAAGGAAATTTGAAAAATCAATTCACAAATTACTCCAATATTTCCCAATAAATTTGTGCTGTGGTTTATTATGAACTTTTTCTAGGAATCCTCTTCTTCTCAGGATTTCCTGGTTGAATTGTAGAAGGTCCGAAATCCACAAAATAATCACTGCCAATCTTCGGAGTAATACCTGAAGGAATATTTAGCAATTATTCCAATTATTCCTTTGATTCCTTTGATTGATTATTTCAGTGGTTCTATGCCTAACTGATCAGGTGGGCCTTCTAAAGGCATGCAAAATATGTGAGAATGTATTCCAAGTATTTTCCATGGGATTGCAAATTCTTTATAGGGTTCCAAGAGAGTATTATGATCAAAACCATCCATGATACAGCTCAGATAGCCGCCGGAGGATCTTTGTGTCTTTCTACACCTTCCGAACATACTACAAACAACGCGTTGCTATGAATAAAGGTAGCATTTACTACAAAGCTACTGGTAGTTAACTTCAGAGTTTTCTACACATGCTTTGAGATTGCGGAATTGAATGAAATAATTTACTTTTGAGAAAAAATCATGGGAAAACGATATGCTGTCGCGCTGTTGTACTTTGTACAACAGTTGTGATTTATATGCTATCATTTTGCAACAAAGATATCTATCGACACCAAACCAAAATGTATTCTTCAAGAATCTTCTTAAGAACAATATTCGACGGTTTTTATTTACAGTGTGACCCTCGATAATCCGGTAAAACCAACAAATATACATGAAGGTCACATAATAATGAACGCACTATATACGGTTCGAGTTAACCACAGTTTTAAATCGGTATATCTCAAAATCCAGATAAATAGAAACTTGGGGTCTTCAGTAAAGTTGTTCTGGAAATGAAGCGCTATCTGATGGTACCTCATTTGATTCGGAATTTGACCGCTAGGTAGCACTAGTGGGCATGGAAATTTTACTTTTGTTTTGCAAATATTTCAGGATCCTGATCATTTAGAAGGATATTTTGCCACCAGGCGGCGGTAGTGAGCATAAAATTTTTGTTTTGCGGATACTGCAGGATCTTGACTTTTTAGACAGGTACCTTCAGCAAAGTTTTTCAGAAGCTCAGGAACTACCATTATTTTACAAAATCTCAAACTCTAAGGATTAAACAAAGAAATAATTTAAACTACTGAACAACTCTGCCGAAGACGCCATCTTTCTAAGTGATCAGGCTCCTGAGATATTTGCGAAACAAATGTTTTATGCTCACTAATGCCGCCTGGTGGCAAAATTTTGAATCAACTAGCTCTAACAATGATAGTCCATAAGTTACCGAGCAACTTTGCCGAAGACGCCATCTTTCTAAGTGGTCAGGATCCTGAGATCTGCGATACAAAAGTTTGAGCTCACTAGCGCCGCCTAGTGGCAAAATCCCGAATTTCTTGGCTAAAATAATGATAGTCCTTGAGCTACTGAACAACTTTGCTGAAGACGTCATCTTTCTAAGTGGTCAGACTCCTGGGATATTCGCAAAGCCAAGGGTGTTGTACAAAGTACAACGCGCGACTACTCGCGTTACAAAAATTCGCGCGACGACCGAAAGGTTAAAGGGAGCCCTGGTGTTATAGGGCAGATCCTCATTGAATTCTAACGACTACCAACGGAGGTCCCTACAATTCTTATAAAAATCTCTACATTATAAATTCTATAAATTCCAAGGATACTATCAGTAATCCCATCGAAATAACTAGAATATCACAGAAACACTTAGAACTTCCGGAATTCAATATGCTGTTAAGAAAACACACGGAGAGCATCAAAATTCTACCCAATTTCACCAGAATCTCAGTACTGGTGCTAGGAAATATGTGCGGTTCCTAATTTGATAGCTGTAATCTCAAGATCTCTTCATAGATGTTAAGCTAAAATTTAAAAAATCATCAATCACTGGCGTTGTCGAAGACCGAAAACCACCCAGAAAATTCTTTGATGTATCATACAGTATCATACACATAAAGAGAATACCAACTAATCGCAAAATTATACTACAAATCTTGTAATTACATCACCTTCATGATTTTGTGCAAATTGTCGCGTAATCGATTAGATTCAATGCATTTCCTTCATATGCATGATAGTATTAATTTTAAGCGTCACTCTGAATAGATTTTTCTTTACGTGCAGAATCACTCTGCACTTTGAATAGAAATTTCTTAACGTGCAGCTTCAGTCGAAAACTCATGTTCGAAAGTAGTAGGTACTACATGTTCGAAAAGATTTTTATTCATACCAAAAGTGTAGTAAACTTTGTGGATTTTGTTTTTGAGTAGATGCTACATGTAGTACACGGAGAAAATGAAGTACCCAAAAGTGAGTTCATTCCACTCAATTCGTGGGGTTCGTGCGTTAACCTAATTTTGAGTTGATGGGGTAGAAGTTGTTTTCATTTGCAGCCGTGCAAAAAAATACCTACTGGCTATGTTCTTTTCACTCAACCGGCAGATCAAATAACTCAACTTTCAGTACTGTGCCACTTACTCAAATTTGGGGTAACGCACAAAGGTTCGGTTTTTGGGTTGTTTTGCTCTTCGCTCTCTGACAACAATAGAAGGAGCGAATGAAATAGGGAGAGAAAAATAACTCAAAAGTAAGTTAAAATATACTCAAATATGGGTTTTCCGTTTTCTCCGTGTAAAGTTCAACGCTTTTTATTCATATCACTCAACATCTGCGTTCTTGGTACACAACACGAAATACACTTGTAAAAATTGATGTATTGGCAAAGAAATATCAGTTAATAAATGTGGAAGTGCTCAAAATTACAAGCTGAGAAGCATGTTATGTTCCAGTAGGGACGTAACGCCAGAAAAAAGAAGACTCATGAAACATTTAACATTGAAATTTTCATGAGTTTCATAAATTTCCTAAACTTTTGATATTATCAACCAAACTTTAAAATTTCCACACCATCTAAAACAAATCTAAGCTCTGCGGACTTGCGTACAAAACTTTAAGGCTTAATTTTGGGTTTAATTTAATACATTTTGAAGCATTTTGGCTTACTGAAGCTTCCGTTTTGATACAAGATAGAATTGAAGAACCCAAATGTCTCAAGCCGATTTTGAGAGGTTAATCAGTTTATCATAAATTACAGTTACTTTAATAATAATGTATTGAATTGATTTTTTCGAGGGCCGCAGTTAGGTGAGCTCTGTCCACTGCCTTTGTATTTTCAAAAATTATCATAGTTATTTATCTAGAAAATCCACTAACACTTTTTGAACAATCCAGGAACTCCTTCATAGATCCTTGCAGGAGCTCATTACAAATTTCTAAAGAAGTTCAATCAAAGATTACATTACGATTTCTTTTAGAAAAACCTCCCGATTTTCTACAAGAATTCCTCCGATAATTTCTAAAAATATCTTTGGTTATGCTCTGGAGACGCCTTTGAAAAAAATGGATGAATTCTTCAAGGACTTCCCTGGAAATCTTCTAAAAAATGGGTTTTTGAAGGAATCTCAGGGAGAAACTCTGGAGTTATTCCTGAAGATATCCTTAGAAGAATACTTGTGTGAAAACTTAAATAAATCCTGGAATTTTTGGAGTTAATTTCAAGAAATCGGTGGGAAATCTGGAGAAATTACTGCTTGAATTCTGGAAGATGTTCTAAACGGAAATCTTTGACGAAATTCTAGGGAAGCCGATAAATTCCGGCAGGACTTTCTCGAAAAATAGCTGAAGTCATCGTCGGAACAGTTCCAGGCTTTGTATTTGAAGGTATCTTGAACGAAATTCTCCGAGGAATTTCACAGGAAGTTCGTGAAATAATCACTGAATGAATTCTCCGAGAAATCTTCGGAAAAATGACTAAAGAAAAACTTTGAACTTCTGAAAACTTATTTTACGATAGAATTTTCGTTGAATTGAAGAAAAAATGCACACTGTTGCTTGTCATAATAAATAAATAACATTAGATGAGAAGAATCCTGATGAAAACTTTTTTTCTTCTTGGTATTACGTCCCCACTGAGACAGAGCATGCTTCTTAGCTTAGTGTTCTTGGAGCACTTCTAGGAGCTTTTTGCAAAAAAAATACTTTTTTATTCGTATTTTATATACCTAAGTATTCGCAGTACGACGAAGGAAAGCCAATGAATATTCCATTACGAAAAGATCCTGGATCCCCCGGTAATCGAATAATTCCTCGATGGCTTTACTTTATAGCCGCGGTGGTTAACACTAGGCTAAGGAAGGTCGCATTTTAAAAACTCCTACCTGCGAGTTTAGTTTCTTTTCGTTTTCTTGGTTCTTGTTTGGTCTTTGTTTTCAGGCATTAGGGCTCATGAGTTCCTATTTAAAAAAAAACCCCAGTGACTACTAGCCTTGAGAGGATAATAGGGGAACATGGGGCAAATGTGACACCCGAGGCAAGAGCGCCACCTCCAATTTCACATAGTTCAAATCCATCTTCTAATGTTCTCTAATTAAGTTTTTACTACGGTAAATCTTTACTGGGTTCCTGGACATTGTGAAATCGACGGCAATGAAAACGCTGATGAATAAGCCAGAATTGGATCAACCGCAAAATGTTTAGGTCCAGAGCCATTTTGTGGAGTTTCAACATGCTCCGTGAAAATGCAACTCAGGAACTGGAAACAGTCGATGATGATTACAAACTGGAATAAAACTGCTATGGCTCGACAGTCAAAACAGTTCATAACGCCCTATGCTTCGAATACACAAAGTTATTATGTTTGTCTAAAAAAACTGTGCACATACACAGGGCTAATTACAGGGTATTTTTCAACCAAATATCACGTAAAACTAATGAGAAAGGTTGAAGCTGATATTTGTCGTTTTTGTCATGAGAGTTGTGAAACCTCGAATCATTTATTACGTAGTTGTTATACTCTTTTCCAAACAAGATTAAAGGTTTTTGGCAGCCCATTGAAATATGGTCTCTGTCGCCCGGTCAGCTTGTGCGTTTCGTACTCTCACCGCTCAGCGAATACTTAACGGATTTCAATTATTTTTTGTCAGTATACTGGTACACATATCTAGTTTCCAAAAGTGTCATAGTCATAGGATCTCGGGAATTTTCCTGTAGCCGGAGTTATTGCGGTGGATCACTGGGTCAGGTTGGGTGACAAGGGTTCTGTGCTTCTGTGCCCCTGGAGGTAGGCAAATTTCAAGTCACAGATAATTTCCAGAATCCGCTATAATGTGGCCACTTTATCAAGGAGTTTTAAGAAAAACGCTTAAACGTAAACCTTCTGATAATCGATTAAATTGAATAATTAGAGTGCCCGGGATGCCTCAGATTTATGATAAAATGCACAATTTGTATCTCATCATCTGTGTCAAGCTCATGGGAAAGGATTTTAGTGAACTATTATGATCGATCTATACTTTTAGAGACTTGGAACGGTTTAGTACCTAACAAATCTAGAGCCGGTACTTCAGTGCATTAAGTCCGAGTGGCCTCATCCAGTACATTCTAAACGGTGCAGTACTCTTCATTTATAATGTTGAATATCAGATCTTAATGATTTATGCAATTTAAAATTATTACCATTGGAAATAAATTAAGATAACTTGGCATGTCCCAAAAAACCCTTGAATCCGTTTAGTATTCGCTGAGTGGTAAGGGTTTTAGTATTTTTGCTTTCACTCAGACCTATACGGGTTAGTATTCATGTCAAAAAAATACTTTTATAGTTATTTATCACTTTGACAAGGTACATTAAAATGTGTTTTGTATCACAAAAATATCAATCATTGATCGCAGTCATAAATAAACTCAATAAAAAAGGTAATCTCCCAAATGGCGGGGAACGTGCCTCTGGAGCCGGCATTCTGATACCTCTCGTGGTGTAGGGATAACGTGCCCTATCTAGTGAACAGGGAGTCTTGAGTTCGATTCTCACCGAAACGACGCAAATTTGACATCAAATTGTCGATTTAATAATTTAACAATTGCAAAGTATATAGTATATAACTTCCACTCGGCTGGTTAAGCCATAAACTAAACTGTTGGCCTTAAGTGTTTGAAATATGACTCAAAACAGTATAGGTGGACACCGTTCTTACTAGAATCAACATTATATAAATCTTTCTTCTTTATTACAGTGAGGGACAAGCAATCTGGATGGACGAGAACATTCGCTTCGGCAAAACGGACCGCTGCCAAACGTTCAACAACCCGCCGCTATGCGCCTCCGGTGATTTCGAAATACGAGTGCTCGAAGTGTACGGTTTCGTAGGTGCGTGAACAACATCTTTACCAATATCTCCTCAAGACACCTCCTCAATTGTCGCCCATTATTTTACAACCTGTTGTACAACAACCCTAACCGCCAGCATCACCACCAACACCATCATCAAACAACCAAAATATTCAACTC
The DNA here is from genome assembly GCF_002204515.2 of Aedes aegypti. Classification (NCBI taxonomy): domain Eukaryota; kingdom Metazoa; phylum Arthropoda; class Insecta; order Diptera; family Culicidae; genus Aedes; species Aedes aegypti. Next base: position 340,745,436 of record NC_035108.1, on the reverse strand, counting down.
TATACCGGAAGCTGAGCGATTACCTTACTCTCTCTTGCTACGCGAGTTTATGTTGTGTTGTGTATGTGCTGTACATGATCCTTTTCTTCTCTATATGGATGTGCGCACCTTACCCTAGACACATAAGTGGAATCGAGTCAGGACGAAGCGATACTTCCCATTACTTTTATTTCTTGTATTTCAACACCGTGTCTTTCCGTTGACTAGTTTCGATCCTATCGATTCTCTGTTGAAACGCGCCATCGTTTGGAGAAGCTCAGGTCCAAATCCCCACCTAGAACCAACTTAACCATTGACTACCAAATCTTCCCATGTATATTCGTTTAAGCACTTACTAACCCTGATCTAAGACAACGCAAAAAAAAGCTATCATTGACGAGATTATAATCAAAAAGTAACTATTTCGAACAAACCATTAGCATACAAAACCGCAAACCGCATGCAACCGTCTGTTCGTTCGTAGCCATTAGGATAAGAAAAAACCAGCGCATGGAGCGCCCAAATTTAAACGTTTTTTTGAATAAACTATTTTCTTTTTTCTTTCTCTCTCTTTTTCAAGAATGTGAATAACGTTTGTTGAGAGTAAATAGTTAAACGGGAGAAGAGACGCATATAAACTAAACAAAACCTAGACGTGTACGGTAGATAAACTACTCTCTAGGGGATAATTATTTTGTTTCGTTTTTTGAAATGAGATGAGAGCAAGTCGTGCAGCATCGTTTGTGAGTTATAAGGTAACCAAAACAACGCTTCAACAGGAAAAAAATGCGGATCGCTCTAATTTGTAGGGACAACTAATACAACCGACACGCGCGATACCGTTGATAACGGGTGGTGGGAACTTTCCATCGTTGCCCGTTGAAAGTCGTCCACGGATGTCTAGTTTGACCCGCGTGTAGTCGACGTTGTATTGGATTTGTTTGTTTTTAGTTTTGAAAGCACAATTGTCTACTAACATAGAGCAAGATACAACGAATGATTTATTTATGTCTTAACTCATCTAATATAGTTGTTTTGCACCCTAGCTGTTGGAATCTATTAACCTGAAGCCGTTGCGCGTAATATCCGTATGGTAATTGCACTAAATAATTATGGGACCCAGATAGCTGTAGCGGTAAACGCGCAGCTATTCAGCATGACCATGCTGAGGGTCGTGGGTTCGAATCCCGCTGGTCGAGGATCTTTTCGTAAAGGAAATTTTTTCGATTCCCAGGGCATAGGGTATCTTCGTACCTGCAACACGATATACACATGCAAAAATGATCAATCGGCAAAGAAAGCTCTCAGTTAATAACTGTGGAAGTGCTCATAAGAACACTAATCTGAGAAGCAGGCTTTGTCCCAGTTGGGACGTAACGCCAAAAAGAAGAAGAAGAATTATGGGCCACTCGAAAAGCTTAGCATGTTTCATTCATTTGAATATCTAGCAAATTTTCGCCTAGTCGACGGTTCTCAGAAGCTCGACAGAATACACAAGTTTTAAAGACGGGAGTTTTCCAAAAGTAATTTCATAAAGTCATTTTTTATGCCCATTCTAAATTGTCTTTTGTACAATGGTAGTTTGGTATGCCTTAAAAACCAACCTACAGGACCATGAGTAATGCAACATGCCTAATTATTATCCGGACAACTTAAGATTGGTTCATATTTAGTACATATTATGTAATATGCAGCTTATGATTCTAAGAATTCCAAACCCAAATCTATTCAAAATTAAAATGAGAGTGTAGCCGCAGATTTTTATTCAGAAATGAATCTTTTTGTCTGTTAGTTATCCATAGAGTTGTGCTACTTTCTCGCGAGCCTCAGATACTCGAATGATGTATTTCCCAATTGCCATTTCATATGTTATTTCAAAGGCTTCAATTGACGATATTAACCTCTTAGCACTCGTGGTATCTGTAATATACCATCACTTTTGACGAATCTAGCATTAACCAATGCAGTTCAGGGCTTATCAGACTACTTGAACATCCCAAAATGTAACTATTGTTTGACAATAAAAAGCTATTGATTCACAACCAAAAACTTTTTTTTACGTTTTTGATGAATTCAAGCAGTATTTACTACTACTTTTATTCCAGCACTCCAGGATTTTATAATGAAATCTTAGAAATATTTCTAAAGAAATCCATGGAAGAACTTCTGATGGAATCCCTACAGAAACTCCCAATGAAAACTATTGTAGAACACCTGATACAATCATTAGAGAAACTCTTGATAGAATTTCTGTTGGAATTCCAGGTAGAAAATCTTAGAAGTATTTCTAATGGAATCCCTGCAGAAGCTTTGAAGAACTCCTTATAGAATCATTAGAGCAACTCTTGATAGAATTTTTGTAGGAATTCCAGGTAGAATCTCAGAAGGAACTCCTAATGTAAATCCTGGATAAACTCATGATAAAATCCCTAGAAGCACTCCTGATGAAATCCCTGGAGGAACTCCTGCTAAAGAACTTATTATGTAATTCCTGGAGGAACTCCTAATGGAATCTCTGGAGGAACTGTTGAAGGGATCCTTATAGGAACTCCTGATGAAATCCCTGGAGGATTTCCTTATAATATGCGTGGCGGAATTCCGTATGAAATCCCAAGAAGAAATCCTGATGGAATTCCTCGAAGAACTCCTGGTGTAATCTCTAGAGGAATTCTAAGTACAGTCTCCAAAGGAACTCTTGCTGGAATCCCCAGTGAAACTTCTTAAAGAAGTAAATGGCATTCCACTAAACAGATCGAAGTTTTATTATCATTCTTAAAGAACCCCTATAGAAATTCCAGGTGGAATCTCTGAAGGAACTTCTGATGGAATCTCTAGAGGAACTCTCGATGAAATCCCTGGAGGAATTTCTGATAAGGCTCCTGATGGCACTCCTAATAGAATCTCTGGAGAAACACCTAATGATATGCCTAGAAGAAATCCCGAAGGAATTCCTTGAGGATCTTCTGATATAATCTTCAGAAGAACTCCTGATAGAATCTTTTGAGGAATTCGAGGTGAAATCTCAGAAGTATCTCTTGATGGAATCCTGGAGAAACTCCTGATGAAATCCCCAGAAGTACTTCTAATGAAGCCCTAAAGGTACTCCTGATAGAATCCATGTAGGAACTTCTGATGGAATCTTTGGAGGATATTATTGAAGGAACTCTTGATGAAATCCCTGGAGGGATTTCTGATAAGATTCCTTATGGAACTCCTTATAGAATCCCTCTAGAAGAACTCCCTATAGTAATCCTAGAAGAAATATGTATGGAATTCCTCGAGAAATTTCTGATTGATAGATTCTTTTGAGGAATTCCAGGAACTCTTGATGAAATCCCCAGGAGAGCTCGGATGGAAGATCTAACGGTACTCCTGATAGATGGGCTTATTGTACGAGCGGCATAAGGTGAGAATTGTCGGTCTCGTATAGCGAGGTGACAATCCTCGACTCGAGTGAAGTGACTCTCCATTCGATTTACACGGCGAGTCACTTCACTCGGGTCGAGAAATGGCATGAGGTGAGAATTGTCGAACTCGTATAGCAAGGTGACAATTCTCGACTCGAGTGAAGTGACTCTCCATTCGATTTACACGACGAGTCAATTCACTCGGGTCACCTCGCTATACGAGACCGACAATTCTCACCTCACGCTACTCGTAGAATAAGTCCAAGAATCTCTATACGAACTCCTGATGGAATCTTTGGAAGAATTCCTGACGATATTCTTGAAGCAATTCCTGAAGAGATCACTCCTGATGGAATCCCTTTAGGAACTCCTGATGGAATTCCTGGAGGAATTCATGATGGAACTCCTGATAGAATCTTCAGAGGAACTCCTTATGATATTCTTATTAGAAATATTGATATAATCTCTGGATGAATTTCTGGTAGAATCTTTGGAGGAATTCCAAGGGTGGAACCTGAAAAAAATCTTGATTGAATCCCTAGAGGAATTCCTGTTGAAATCCCCAGAAGAACTCAGATGTCAGCCCTAAAGGTATTTCTGGTAGAATCCCTAGAGAAACTCCTGATGGAATCCCTTGTAGGAATCCCTAAAGATGTTCATGAACTTCAGATGAAATCATTGGAGGATCTCCTGATGAAATCCCTTGAAGAACTCCTGATGGAATCTCTATAGGATTACTTGATGAAATTCTTGGCGGAATTCCTCATAAGATTCCTGATTGAACTCCTGATAGAATCCTGTTGGAATTCCTCGAGGAACTCCTGTTAGGAATACCAGGTGGGATCTCTAATAGAATCCCTATAGAAAATCCTGGTAGAAACCCTAGAAGAACTCCAGCTTGAATCTCTGACAGAATCCCTGGAGCAACTTCTGATGGTATTGCTAGAGGTACCCTGATGGAATCCCTAGATGGATTCCCTAGAGGGACTCCTGTTGGAAACTCCGAAGGAACTCCTGATGGAGTCCTACATGGAATTCATGATTGAAGCTTTAGAAGTATCCTGATTGAATTCCTGGAAGAACTCGTGTTTAAATCCCCAGAATAATTCAAAGTTTCTGGTGGAATCTCTGAAGGCATTCTTGATGGAAACTTTTGAAGTTCTCCTGATGGAATCCCTGGTAGATTTTTTCAAGGAATCCCTAGAAGAACTTCTGATGGAATCCTTGAGGAACTTGTGGTGGAATCCCATAAGGAATTCCAGTTGAACTTTCAGAAGGAATTTGTAAAGGAATTCCAGATGAATTTCTGGATGGAATTTCTAAAGGAAATCTTTGTTAAATCGCCGGACAAAATCTTGATTATATATCTGGAGGAACAGCTGGAAGGATTTTTGGTAGAATTCCTAAAGAAATTCCTGGAGGAGTTTCTGGTGAAATTCCTGACAAATTCCTTGTAGGAACTTCTGGTCAAATCCCTGGAGGAATTCCTTATAAAACTTTTGATGGAATCACAGGTAGAAATGCTGGTGGGATATATTAAAACAACTCAAGAGCGCACATTTGCTAGACAATCATGGCGACGATGCTGCGCATTTGACTTGCCACCCTTGAGCATCGGCAGTTCATGTGCCGTCGAAGCTTCAGTTTGACATGCTGACGTCGATGTTCGTGCAACATCCCTACAGACAGTACGATCAGTTCGTCAAACATTTCTGAGTTATCTGAAAAACGAAAGTTTGTCAAAATTTGCGTCTTTAACAGTCAATGTCTCAAAAACTAGACGTGCTATATTATTTTTGAAAATGGCAATGGATTCAGCAACCAGCAAATTGCAGTAAATAACCCTTGGATATTTGAACACCTCTGCCCAAACATCATATATGCGTTACTGCAATGATCGATTTCTCCTCATCGGTTCTCTTAGGTTTGTTACGCAAATTTCAATCGATATTCGTTAGGTTCTACAATGCAGTACGAATGACGAATTTTGGAAAGAAGAATTACATTCGAAATCATTCGCCTGGCCAAGTTTTTTAACGAAAAAGAAGTTTGATGAAGAGAAATTGATCATTGCAGTTACACTTTTATGATACTAAACGCTAGATATGATGCTAACAATACTCCAGAAATTACTTACATGACTTCTAGCGCCGCCGTCCCCCGGAAAATATTTCAAATTTGTTTTCTACTCATCGTTTAGATTTCTTGGATCTTTGGATTTGAAATGCTTACTAACTCCACTTATTAAACATGTTTCGAACTACTTTGTCCTTCACTAGACAGATCTTGATTTCCAGAATACATATTCTAATAAGTATTACAATTTCTTAATTAATCTCTCTTAACTTTTCTAAACGACCTCTAAAATGATGTTAGATTCTCTTCTCTCCCGTTCTCTTTTGATTATGTCATAATGCAATATTGAAGCTTTTGGGAAGATAGATTGAGATACAGTAATCAATAAGTGCTTTGGATGATAAAAATGCGGCTTGGATATTAATGAAAGAGATAGTAAACGAAGAGAGGCCCTCAATGTTAGAGAGATCGTTTAGAAAAGTGAATCGAGAAATACATGTTTCAGGGTCCATTGGTACCAGTTATTTGAAACGGATCATAATTTAAAAAAACCTTTTGAGGATAATTTCATACGCAGTTCCTACTAATGTTTGCCGACTTTGGTGAAAAAAGGCTATCTTTTGATTGCATCACTACATTGTAGATTCTTCTTGCATATCTTTCAATTCATTACTTCTCTGGGAAACAGCTTTCGGTAGGGAACGACCAAGACATTCGAGAAGAAATAGTGCAATCGTCCGTAAATGTATCAGAACACAGCGAGGCTACTTATCTCTTTATCTCATTCATCATACTGCTCGTATTTAGTTATTCGCCGCTGCACATTTAGAAGAAAAATATCGATTAAAACATTCCATCGAGATCGAGTTCGATCGAACCGTGAAGTGAAATCCAAATTATTTCAACTTTCAACTAACCCACAATCTAGTCCACAGCGCGCGTGTGCGCTGTCCTCATATTAGCTGTGAAATTTATAGGGAAGAGAATCGCGAAAAACAGAAGCTTAGAACAACGAAGAGCAAATCAATGAACCTACGTGTTTTTCTCGGTGTAGTGATTCTGCTGTTACAAGTATGGTATTTTGTATTAGATTCCTTCATTTCAAACATTGAACACATTTTAAGTTGAACTATCAAAGCTTCCTCTTGTTTCGTGATTCCATCGAATATAATCTATGATTTTTATGTAAAAACATGAAGGTAAATGAGAGATAATTCGTAGAATGACATTTACTTCAGTAAAATGGAAATAACTATGGTATGAGGATACAGTTATGGAAAGTACTCCGAATAGGGTAACATTGTAGAAGAGTTTGACTTTCGAATCAACATTATGCAAATGAGAGAAATAACAGCTGATAGCAATAAATTCTATATTCGCCTATGCGTTTAAATTGGGAAAGAATCAAAACATTGCTAGAGATAAAGGTATAAACAGATCCGAATACATCTAAATCGTTTAAATTGAGCATAAGCTTTCTGTTGCATGCTTAGACTTTCCTTGCTACTACCCAATGCTAATCGGTGTGTGTAATGTATATCTGTACGTTTGTATGTGTGCGTGTTGCCGCATTCAAATCGGAAGTTTTAGCCATATTTAATTGTGTAAATCTGACCATAGAACCAATCGGTATTTGAGGGGTTTTAAGTAGTTGTTTTCTTAGAGAGCGTTCCGACTGCATCAAACGGTCATTCAATAAGCTATACATACTATTATACATCATACAGAACATGGAACAATCTAAAATAACCACTTGATGTCGTGTGCATTGTGTTAAAACAGTACTCCGTTAACTAGGTTATAATACCGCGTGTTCGCCTATTGAAGAGAAATCGAGGAATCATATAAAACTGTAGTGATGTAGGAACTTCACTGAGCCGTGCTTATTTATGAATTTGGAAACGTTAAAATCGCTGGAAGGCTTACAAAGTGCAACTAATTGTTGGGAAAGACAAATACTATTAAATTGCTTTAGCAAAGTTTAAACATTACAAAACGCTTTGTTGGACAAGCAGTTGAGCAGAATGGAGGAGGGCGATCAGGTAGACGCGGTTACATTGATTGGAGTTTATTAATTCCGACGGAAAGCCGTTGGGATGTGCTGTAAAATAGTTCTTTTTTTTCGCTGCGATGTTGCTGCAAAGTAAAATGTGTTTTTTAAGATTCGATATGTTAGGAATATTTACAACGTAAACAATTTAATTCGGTTATTAGCTCAATAGGAGGAATGTTATATTTTACTGTATAGTTATCATTACTATTATTGTTATATTATAGCTGTATAGGCGTATAACCTATGTTATTGTGATTTTTATTATTAATATAACTATTTTTTTGTTATGAATGAACTGTTCATATAGTGTTTGTATAAGTATGATTTATTTATATTTAGTTTACGCTGGAAAAGTAAGACATGCAAAAGCAAGAAATGAACGATGAAAGCAGTTGGAAATAATAATGAAAAGATTAGATTGAATGCAAGAATTTTATTTATCCGAAAACTCCTTCGAAGAATGCAACACAGACAAAACAGAATAGATGTACCCGTTATGATTACAATATTAATTACGGCAATAGTGGAAAGAAAACAAGATCTTTCCCATTAATGCCTCAGAATATAACGGCTTATATTGACAGGAATGATTTATTTGTTTTCAATTAAAACTAGGCCTTGCTAAGTGTATTGGTGCAATACACTTCGAAAAATATACATTTTGAAGTATTATCTCACGTATATGTCACCTTCTTATTAGTTTTATAAAGGACACTAGCACCGAAATTTATGTTTTCGTCCGATAAAACTATTTCAAATGATGAATGTATGTATTCTAGTGGGAACAGGCTTGGCAACTGTGACCACAATTTACCACAGTTCGTCGATTCTGCTAGTCAACCAAAACACAAAGCAGCAGCAGCCAGTGTTGGGAAACTCGTACTCACGAGTTAAAAAATACTCACTCTCGTACTCGTTTGCGAGTAATACTCACACTGTGAGTTACTCATTCCTTACTCTTACTCACGCGAGAGTATGACGTCATAACTCACTGCGAGTATTACTTACGTAAAGAGTAATACTCGCAGTGAGTATGACGTCATTACCCAGACAACCAGAAATCGCATAAAAGTTTACGTTACAACTCGTTTATTCATACTAATTACATCAAACCCGCAAAACACCGTGGATAAACTCGTCAGATTGATGAGTTTCCTCGCATAACACACTTCTTTTCTGAGTTCCTTTGTACATTTTGTTTCGTCCCGTACACTTGTACAAAGTAAGTCGAATCAATCCGTAGCAGCTGTCAAATCAACATTTGTTATCATAAGTTAAGTCGCATAAGATTACAGGATAGTTCGGTAGAATATTTATTGACTCGCATTGCATGTTATCATTCATCACATAATATATGCACGCATATCGCCTCCACTTTTGTACGTAGAAGACCTTTTCGCGACATCTTATAAGTGAAATTTTGCACATACAAAGCCTCCAGGTGATTTCGTTATACGTACATTTTGGTTGTCTGGGTACTCTCGGGTGAGTGAGCAAGTTACTCTTTGTGAGTATGGTGAGTAAAGAAAATCCAAAACAAATTAAGAGTGTACATTTGTATGTTTTATACTAGGTGAAAGACTGTAGAATTAATTCATAGTATTAACACTTGCTTCGATTTCTGTATTGTGATACGCATTTTTTAGCATGGATTTTAAAATATTACTGAATTTATAGTCAGTTTTCAAACATGAATCAACAAGTTATAATGGCGAAAGTTTGCTTGTGTTCAAATATACTGCTTCGCGTTAGAAAATGGGTTAACCAAGGTGCAAAGTTTGATTTTGGACCAACCTCGCCGCGTCGCAACTCGATTCTCAATAGTGCGCATGATGCACACGGCGGAGGGCATAGATGCGCACTATAGCGAAGTGACTCGCGACGCGGCGAAGTTGGTCAAAAATCGAACTTCGCACGTTGGTTCATCCATTTTTAGTCGCGAAGCAGTATATATTCCAGACCAATTTCATTCTTCTAGTAACAAATAATAATACAGATACTTTTTTCTGAATACGTTTATGTTATTGATATTCAAAATTGAATAGCAATAATAGTAACATTCATTTATTTAATTAACATCTAAACAGATAACACTGAATCAACAATTTCACGCCACAATGGACCGATGCACACCAATTATGAACTAATCTAAGATGACGTCACGCTGCAACTTCCAGCGGGAAGAAAGCCTTTACTGCGGGCCGTGTTTACAAAAAATGAATGATTTCGTTGTACATTCATCCAATTCATGTTCATCCGGTGAACATTCGTTGTCTGGATGTTGGTCCGGATGTCATTTAATGTGAACATTGCCCGCATTTACAGCAGAAAAGAAAAAAAAGTGGAGGGTAAAAGAAGACCGTGGATAAGTCCACTACGATTATTACACGAAACCAATGTATGGACCAATGCACGAGTCCATTATTTGAAGTTTGAGCGGTGCCGTGTTATTTATTTGACCATGGCAACTAGTGAATATGGCACCGCTCAAACACCAAATTAATGAACTCGTGCATCGGTCCATTTTGTCGTTTGCCATCATAACATAAATAACACGGCACCACTAAAACGTCAAAGAATGAATGCGTGCGTTGGTCCATTATCGCATCCAATTTCGATGCGATAAAATCTCGCAACACTGCTCACCTTTGTTTTCGTACCGGTTGACGACACAAGGTGCAGTTGGCGTTCGCGTTTTTCTCCACAACGCAGGAAATAAGTTTATTTTATTGTAAAAAAAAAGTGTTAAATAGTGAAAATCACTTGGCATAGGTGCCGGAATGGTAAGAAACGAGAACTTATTCGGGTGGCGCAAAAACCTAAAACTTAAGCAATTCTGAAACAGCTACCGGTGAAAATTGTATTCCATTTGGCTCTGCGGATCAGGAGCAAACACGAGATGAAAATCGTGCTAAAGATAGCGCAGGATCTGAAAGAACATCCCAGGAGCTGATCGTCACTGGTTAGTTACCTCGTCTCAATAAAGGACATCGGTTCCTCCACATCGATGTGAACAGCCCAGCAACTTCACGAAAAGGATATCCCCTCTTTCAGTTCCTGGAATTCCTGCACGGATCCGCCCTCTTGGATAAACTTACCGCCACCTCCTCCGACGATACTATCCACTCTACGGCTCATCTCGTCCCCTCAAATGTCCACACAACAGCCACTACCGAATCATTCGAGGAAGCCATTGATTTGGTCCTCAAGGAAAGACACCGCTCGCCACCATCCCCCATTTTCACCAAACAGACCTGCTCTAGGTGCAGATCAACCAGTTTCACGAGTTCAGTCTTCGACAAACGCAGATCGAAGGAGATTCTGGTGGAGGTCAACACAATCACCGTAACCGTCCTCCACAGTCACCAAGCTCGCGGAACACCTGAAATCCATACTGTTTGCCGTGAGGGACGAACTCAGGCGGTACGAGTAAATTCCGTGGACGGCCTCCTCCGAGCGGAACATGCTGTACATGATCAGAAACACATTGGTGACATGACGAAGATTTTGGACTTTGTGCTGAACGGGCGCATGCTGCTGCTCGAGAGCGTCCAATACGAGGCCAACCAGACCTTGCTGCTGCAAAAGTTTAAATAACAGAGGAGTGACTTGATTTTACCGCTAGGTAAGCGTTGGTTGTTGTTCGATAAGAAGGAATAGGAAAATTAGACCTCTCATTATCATGCTCAATTTTTATCTAAAAAAATCTGACAAAGTTAAACGATACGTTTCCTGTAGACAGGTTCTAAAATTTGGAAATGAATGTTGAACCCTAAATATCTGTAGAGATTACTTTATCCCAGCAACCTTTAGGAGTGGATTTTTTCAAGAATCTTCTCTAGGAAATTCTTCAACACTCCGTGGCTTAATAAAATACAGAGATTATCAAAAGATTTTCCACAGTTTTCCAACGATACTCTAGGGTATTTTACAAAGATTTCAATGGGAGTTGTATTAATAAAATCCACATTTTCAGATAGGACCTCTATGGACTTGACATACGAACGGACAGCGAGACGTGCATCAGGACAGACGGCTGACTTAACAACTGTAGCTTCAGGGGCATTTTCTGATTTTTAGGGCACGGACAATAATAAGTCAGAAACTTGAACGGACATTCGAATCCAGGACTCTTGTATCAAAGACAAAATAAAGACCTTCATGTCCCTTGCAATTGCCCAAAATTTTTTGGCACATAATGTAATAGAGTAGAATATAGAATTCCGTGAAAATTGTAATTGTACCTGTAAATTGTACAAACCACATTTTCTATGCAAAATATATAAGACGCTTTACTATATAAAACTAAACTGCCCATAACTGCATATTTGTAATATTCGACAAAAGTAGGCATTGAGTAAATGGAATACCAAGTGTGCATTTTATTGCAGTATGGGAGGAAACTAAAATTTCAAAAAATTACCAGGAACTCAAAAGTGCTTATTTGAGGCTGATTTTGTACAACTCATATCGCATACTACGTGAATAGTCAGAAAATAATTCTGATAAAAAATTCATTGCTATTACATTACGAGGCACATTTATAATCTCAATATGACTGTTATGCGGTTGTAATTACCAATGTGACAAAACAACTTGCTATTTTTTCGAATTATCTAGAACAATCTCACAGATTTCATTAAGTTGATCGAAAGTATTTCATTTGACGACTCTTCATTGTATTAACTCCAATTTGTCAAAAATGTCGAATGTGACTGTTATGCAGTTATGGACAGTAAAAAGAAACTTGAAAATAATCATTTTTTTCTGATTGATTGAAACTTGAGATTTTTAATTGTTATAGGGCATGTCACGGTAAACTTCAAAACGTCAAAACCTTATAACAGCCCAAATTCTTGAGACCACACCATAAAAACGATCATCTAATTATGTATCATGAAATTGAAAGCCTTTAAAGCTAGAGGTTGTGCAACGAAATTAATTACAAGCCTAAACGAAGTTACACAAAATTGAGTAAAATGCGAACAATACCAAGCTCTTGTAAACCAACACATGTATACAATTTTAATACATATTGAAGAACTGCTCACGGGATGGTTTTATCTTTTTTTCGCAAAGTTTATTCGAAAAGTAATCCGAAGCATTTTTTTGTGTGGTGAATTTTAATAAAATGAAGTAGAAATCTGGATGTGTTGAAATCACACATATGGTATGCATCAGTTAAAATAAGTAAACTACCACTGACTAGTTTAGGGTAATTCGCTAATTGTTGAACGCTACCCAAATGTTGAACGATCTGTACAAACCATGTTAAAACAGGAAATTGAACCATTTTCAAACAGTTGCAATAAATTATACAGATTATTTTGTAAGTTAGCTGTACTATTGGACACAATAAATTTAATTAGCACATCAATTTCTGAAACGAACTATTTATTGAAAATTTTTATCGGTAGGTGGAACGAAAATTTCGATTCTCTTAAAAAATAACTTAAGCTGGGGCTGCTATGAAATAAGCTGTGTGGTAAAACATACTACGTATATTGGGTTAAGCACCTATTCACGATATCAGTAAAAGTCTACTTTAGTTATTTTCTAAACATCCGTACAATTTACTCGTATCTATTAATTACATAAAATCATTTTCAATTGCACTTTCGTTTCACGTACATTTTCCATTTGTTGAACACTAGCATAACATGAAAGGCTTGGTTTCATCAACAGTATTGCCAGATTTTTTTATTTTCGTACCAAACACCTATATTGAAATGGAATATTGCATTACACAATATAGTATTGTTTTTTGCTTTAAATATCTGTTGAATAATTATTTTAAAAATCCTATAATGGTGTATGTTGCAATGATGAAAACGCGATTCAGAAAAGTATAATTAATTGCATCCCATTCCCATAGCCATTCTGATTCTTTTTTTACGAATTTCACTATCTTCACTATGGCATCAATGCCATCACCGTTTGTTTGTTTACACCATGATTGAAATTACGCATCGGCAGCCGATTTATCCGGAGTATAACCTCAATCTCGCGATTGATGCTGTAATGTCGAAAATAATGTACATTAGGAGAAGCCGCTAAAGTCTATGGAGTGTCGTAGGGGACGATTCACTTCCGTTTCAGCCCAGAGTGGTCAGGGAAAGTGCTTCGTGGACCTAACCCTGGCCTCACAACCGGCGAGGAGCGCAAACTTGCAAGTTGAATGAATGCGGGAGTAAAACGGTCAACATTTAGCGACAATCGTTCAACATTAGGATAAGATGGGTTATGTATGTGTTCAACAATTGGGTATAGAACTCTCTTTTTAAATATATATTTTTTCAATTAAAAATGGACATTACCGTGCTAAAAATGTTACAGAAATAATGTTAAAAAATCGTCTACGTGTTGAATGCTTTTTAAGCAACATTTCTATCGAAATTTCCATGAAAATCAAATAACAAAAAAACGTCTATCTTAACCGTTCAACATTTGGCGATTTACCCTATATGTTTGCTTCGAGCAGTGTGTAATGTACTGTAGAGGCGTAGCGCAAAAAAAACATTTACGAGACAACATACGGAGCGCAATGCCCAAAATAAATTACAGCTTGTGTTAAGAATTGATATTAAAACAAGGTTTTGCGTCCATCAAACAGTTCCCAGAATAAAAAAATCATCTTACCATTTCATTAAGAACGCCCTTATAAAAGCCTTACATAGAACTTATTATTTATTTGAGGCATTTGCAAGTTTTTGAATATTTACAATACTTCAAGTGAGTAAAACTACTCACGAGTGAGTAAGCGTTAGTCTAAAACTCACTCACGAGTATGAGTTGTACAGCTGAAACTCACGCCTGAGTATACTCACGCGAGAGTTCAAGCTGTACAACTCATACTCGCGGGTGAGTTTTCAGTTTTCAGTGAGTACTCACGAGTTTCCCAACACTGGCAGCAGCATCAATACCATCAGGCGCTGCGCTGCCAACGGTTCACACACTGCTTGAATGGTTTTGTCTCTCCATTATGATCGTTTTCGGGCAAGGTGAATGATTGAAAAAATGTTAAATAATTTAATCGCTAATATTTCGCTTGTGTTTCAAACTGATTGAAATCTATTAGCGCTAGCAGAAAGAGCACAATCTCACCGTTACGATACATATAAACAAGTTCAATTTCATGCGGCCTTTATCGAGCAAAAATGCAAAACCCCGAAAGCCGGAAAAATCGTGTCACCGCTTTGCTCGAGTCATTTCGCATTCGGATTTAAAAAAAACATTGGGAGGACAAAGATTACAGTTTCGAAGAGCTGTGACATTTTTTTTTGTTTTGAACGGTCATGGTTTGCTTTGGAATTTGATTGAGAAGGTAACTCAGGGAATGCGGGGATGACGCACCAACGACGACTCGCTAAAACCTGGGAGGGAGAAACCGATACAAAATTTATGTACGTCATAGTGAGCCGAGATTCTGCTGTCATGAACTGTCACGGTGAGCCCAGATCTTGAAGAATGGACAAACTTGATAAAAGCGCGTAATTGATCAAAACAAATTTTTGCATTCCAACAAAGTTGACAACAGTCGGTTGAAAATCTTTTTACTGTTTTCCAATCATCATTAAAATTGAATGCACATAAAACTATGGCCCTTTTTCCAAGTTTGTCCAGAAAGATCGAAGGTACACAACAAAAGAAAACTAGCGATTTTACCCAAGCCTGCCTTGATTGTCGTTGGTGAGCGGGAGTTATCTTGCAATTTGGAAAAGTGTTGTGTCATATTTCGTGTGTAGTATCGGTGCCTCCCTCCCAGGCTAAAACCAGCCTATGCACTGTGGTTGAGCAATTCTTTTAGGATTGCTCAAGTGGTGAACAGTGCATCGACATGACCCTTGGACTCAGACCCTTATCTCCCTGGAACCACCTTACGGTATTTCTTCGGGGAGGGACCAGTGCATATAGCACACACGTGTAGCAGAAGTAGCCTAGGCTAACTGCTTCAGCAGACTTAAACAATGTTACAATGTTGCAATTCTATCATAATGTGAGTGACAGCCGTACTTAGTGCTTTCCAGCACTCGGCATCCGCACACATTCTCTCTATTATATTGTCGGGGGACGTGTCCCCTCCGCATGTAGTGAGCATGCGACCTCTCACAACAATGAAACGGGGGCAATCGAATACGACATGCTCCGCTGTTTCCTCCACACCAGCACAATTGGGGCACGCAGGAGATTCTGAGTGCCCGAACCTATGAAGGTACTGTCTATAGCAACCATGTCCTGACAGAAACTGCGTCAGGTGGAAGTTCACTTCCCCATGGTTTCTACCAATCTGACACATTTGGTATTAGCCGATGGGTCCATCTACCCTTAGTAGAGTTATCTCCTTCATGCTGCCAGCTTCTGAGCGTTTCCTCTTTACACGTGTCGCGGACTCCTCTGGTACCCCTTTGGTTGAAGCATTGGACATCTTCCTTGATGATGAGCCCGATGGGCGTCATCCCGGCTATGATGCACACGGCCTCTTTAGATACCGTCCGGTATGCACTTGCTACTCTTAAGCACATTATCCTGTACGCGCTTTCCAACCGCTCGTTCTAAGCGCTTTTGACCAGATTGGTCCTCCATACCTTAGTATGGATAGCGCCACGCTTGCTAGTAGCTTGCGTTTGCTGGCAATTACAGCAGAGCTGTTAGACATCATCCTCGGAAGCGCCGCTATAGCCGTAGATGCCCTTTTACAGGCATATTCAACGTGGCTAGCGAAGCTGAGCTTGTCGAAGGCTGCTTGGGCACGTCAGGAGTTAATCATCAATATTAACCT